>NC_138192.1:100926510-103461510 GCF_964194105.1 Spermophilus citellus
ACTTGAAAAGTTGTGTTCTATATGTGTAATATGAAATGAATTGCATTCTGCCATCATGTATAACAAATTAGAATAAATAAATAATTTAATAAAAAAATATGGTTTGCCATGAGGGAGATACTTGCTACATAGAATGAATTTGGAAGTGTTTCTTCCCTTTCTGTTTCATAGAGCAATTTGAGGAGCATCGGCATTAGTTCTTTAAAGGTCTGGTAGAATTCAGCTGAGAATTCATCTGGTCCTAGGATTTTCTTTGTTGGAAGGTTTTCATTACTTCTTATATTGTATTGTTGGTTATTGGTTTCTTTAAGTTTTCTATGTCCACTTGATTCAATTTTGGCAGGTCATGTGTGTCTAGAAATATATTCATTTCTCCTAGGTTTTCCAATTTATTAGAATATAAATTTTCAAGATGATTCCCAATGATCCTCTGAATTTCCATGATGTCAACAGTGATTTTTCATTTTTCATCTCTAATTTTATTAATTTGTGTATTCTCTCCTTTTCTTTTTATTAGTTTGGCTAAGGGCTTATAAATCTTGTTTATCTTTTTGAATTACAAACTATTTTATTGATCCTTTGCATTTTTAAAATTTAAATTCTCTATTTCATTGATTTTAGCTCTAATCTTAATTATTTTCTTCCTTTTACTGGTTTGGGAATTGGTTTGTTCTTATTTTTCAATGGTCTTGAAATGCATCATTAAGTTGTTTATTTGGAATCTTTCTGATTTTTTAATGTGGGCACTCATAGCCATCATCTTTTCTCTTAGAACCATGCTCATAGTATCCCAAAAATTCTATTATGCTGTATAACTATTCTCATTTGATTTTAGGAAGTTTTAAATTTCTCCCCTGATTTTTTATCACCCATTCATCATTTAAAAGTTTATTGTTCAATCTCTATGTGTTTATGTAGTTTTTACAGGTTTTTTGATGTTGATTTCTAATTTCATTCCATTATAACCAATAAGATGTAAGATCATTTTCTTTTTGTATTTTCTAAGATTTGCTTTGGACCTGAAATATAGTCCATTTTGGAGAAAGTTTCATGAGCAACTGAGAAGAAAGTGTATTTGGCTGTTGTTGAATAAAATATTCTGTATATGTTTGTTAAGTGCATTTGATTTACAATATTTTTTAGTCCAAAGAGTTGTTACTGAGTTTATGTTTAAATGACTATCTATTGGTGAGAAAGGTGTGTTGAAATTACCCAGTATTATTGTTCTGGGGTCAATCTGAGTCTTTAATTCAAATAGTATCTGTTTTATGTAATTATGTAATTGGGGAATATATACTTACTATCATTATATCTTCTAGTTGGATCATTCCCTTTGTCAGGATGAAATTATCTTCATTATATTTTCTGATTAATTTTAGTTTGAAGTTTATTTTATTAGATATGAGAGTAATTATTCCTGCTTATTTTTAGAATCCATTTGCATGATATATCAATTTGAATCCTTTGATGTTTGTCTTATGGATGGATACCTGTGCCTACAAGGGGATTTTCTTGCAAACAACATATAGTTGGGTTTTGTTTTTTTAATTCATTCTGCCAGCCTAAGGCTTTTGAGAGTTGAGACCATTTACATTTAATGTCATTATAGAGAGATGTTTATTAATTTCTTCCATTTTGATTTATTCTTAATATCAATTTGGTCCCCTTTCTCATTTGCTTACTCTTCAAATGAGATTTGTCTGTTTGTTAGCTCTGGGTTTCCTTTTAAATTTTTCCTATGTGAAATAATTTTTTTTTTTTGGTACCAGGGATTGAACTCAGGGGCACTGGACCACTAAGTGACATTCCTAGCCCTATTTTGTATTTTATTTAGAGACAGGGTCTCACTGAGTTGCTTAGCACCTCCCTTTTGCTGAGGCTGGCTTTGAACTTGCGATCATCTTGCCTTAGCTTCTTGAGCTGCTGGTATTACAGGCTGCTGGGATTAAAACCCTCTTCAATTTCCATAGTTCTTAAATTTGGTCTTTTAATGTTGTGCCAGAGTTCTTATATATTCTAGTCATGATTACTCCTTTTTCTTTTCTTCAATATTGTCCACATATCAAGGCCACTCACTTTGTCTCCCAGGTCTGAGCTTCTGTCTTCAGTATGGTCTACTCTATCAGAGCAACTTTCAAATGAAGATTTTTATTTGATCTATTGTGTCTTTCATTTCTAAGACTTCTTTTTGGTTCTTCTTCTTCTTTTTCTTTTTTTAATAACTCTATCTCCTTATTGAATTTCTCACTTATATCCTATACTGACTTGCTTAATTCATTCAGTTGTTTTTCTATGTTCTGTTGGAATTCATTGATCATTTTAATTATCATTTTTTGAATTCTTTATCTGATATTTCATTCAGTTTACTATCTTTGGAGTCAGTTGCTGGTGAATTTTGAACATTAGGAAATATCCTGTTACCTTGATTTTTTTTGCATTTATTGTACTCCCATGCTTTATGTGTTATTGTGATAGATTTCTCTTTCTCTTTTATGTGTGGCCCTTTTTAGGCACAACCCTCTCTTGCTAATGTGTCCTATAATGATCTATATTGAGGTTCCTAATAGGTGTGGTATCTATAATTTTTGTGTTAATTCTCTCTCTTTTTGCTATAGGAGTGGATGTAAATGTGTGGGCCTGAGTTTCCCCCTACACATACCAGCCATTTCTACTTGTGGCCCAGTCATTAGTGGGCTTCTTGTCTTTTCTATTCTTTGTATTAAATTATTGCTGAAGTTTGAGTATGGGTTATTTGTATCTGGAGCCTGGTATACTGTCTCTTGGCTGGGTTTAGTTCAGCAGTAGAGTCTACCTTATGAACTTGTAGTGTCCTTGCAGTTTCCAAGCACCTCATAGAAAAGGTAGAAACAAATAATTGCAACAACTAAAGCAAATAATATACAACATTTAGATAAATAGCTGGTGCCTACTATGACATCTACAACACTAATTACCACAAAAATGGAAATGATAGTAATTAACAACAACAAAAATAATAAATAACCATGAAGTATGTATCTGTTGGAATATATTTCTCTTTCACTCTTATCTATGAGACTCTTTATGACACAGCCTTCTCTTTTCAAAGTGTCCTAGAGTGATCTAGATTGAGATACCTTATAGCTGTGATATCCATAGCCTTTGTGTTAAATTGGCATTATTATGGCATTAAATATGGCATTTTTAATATGGCATTAAAGTAAACAGTAGGTTTCAACTATATCAACTACAGCACTAATAACTACAACAGCCTGAATGGTGGGAGCAAGAGTTATATAAACATAGTTCCAAAAGATGTCAAAAATACATGAACAGAAAGAAAACCATAGGAGATGTAGCAGGTGATGGCTATAAAGAATGAGGGGGAAAATAAATAGAAAAGGCAAAGTAAAGGAAGAGAAAAAGAACAAGAGAATTTGTTAGTGGAGAAGAAAACAGAGAAAGAGAAATAAGATGAAGAAAAACAAAATTAAAAAAAAAAATAACCCAACCCTTAAAGGACAAAATAATGACAATGAAAAACTATTATAAAAATGAGAATGCCTTTGATTTATGCGTGTTGATTTTATAACCTGCCACTTTGCTGAATTCATTTATTAACTCTAGCAGCTTCTTTGTAGACCCTTTTGGGTCTGTTAAGTATATTATCATGTCATCCGCAAATAGCGATAATTTAATTTCTTCTTTTCCTATTTTTATGCTTTTAATTTCTTTTGTCTGTCTAATTGCTATGGCTAGTACTTCGAGAACTAAATTTAATAGAAGTAGTGATAGAGGGCATCCCTGTCTTGTTCCAGATTTTAGAGGGAATGCCTTCAGTTTTTCTCCGTTTAGGATGATGCTAGCCTGAGGTTTA
Organism: Spermophilus citellus; assembly: GCF_964194105.1. Lineage (NCBI taxonomy): Eukaryota > Metazoa > Chordata > Mammalia > Rodentia > Sciuridae > Spermophilus > Spermophilus citellus. The sequence continues at coordinate 100,930,367 of NC_138192.1, forward strand.
GCATATATAGCTTTTACAATGTTGAGGTAAGTTCCTGTTATCCCTAGTTGTTCTAGTGTTTTGAACATAAAGGGATGCTGTACTTTGTCAAATGCTTTTTCTGCATCTATCGAGATGATCATATGGTTCTTGTCTTTAAGTCTATTGATGTGGTGAATAGCATTTATTGATTTCCGTATATTGAACCAGCCTTGCATCCCAGGGATGAATCCTACTTGATCATGGTGCACAAGTTTTTTGATATGTTTTTGTATTCGATTCGCCAGAATTTTATTGAGAATTTTTGCATCCAAGTTCATTAGAGATATTGGTCTGTAGTTTTCTTTCTTTGAAGTGTCTTTGTCTGGTTTTGGGATCAGAGTGATGTTGGCCTCATAGAATGAATTTGGAAAAGCTCCTTCTTTTTCTATTTCTTAAAATAGCTTGAAAAGTATTGGTATTAATTCTTCTTTGAAGGTTTTGTAGAACTCCGCTGTATACCCATCCGGTCCTGGGCTTTTCTTGGTTGGTAGTCTTTTGATGGCTTCTTCTATTTCTTCCTTTGTTATTGGTCTGTTTAAATTGTGTGTGTCTTCCTGTCTCAATCTGGGCAGATCCTATGCCTTAAGAAATTTATCGATATCTTCACTATCTTCTATTTTCTTGGAATATAGGGTTTCAAAATACTTTCTCATTATCTTCTGTATTTCTGTAGTATGGCATTCCTGTATATCAGCAACAAAACCTCTGAAATGGAAATAAGGAAAACCACTCCATTCACAATATCCTCAAAGAAAAAAGATACTTGGGAATCAACCTAACAAAAGAGGTGAAAGATTTATACAATGAAAACTACAGAACCCTAGAGAGAGAGATAGAAGAAGATCTCAGAAGATGGAAAAATGTACCCTGTTCATGGATAGGCAGAACTAACATCATCAAAATGGCGATATTACCCAAAGTTCTCTACAGGTTTAATGCGATGCCAATCAAAATCCCAACGGCATTTCTTGTAGAAATAGATAAAGCAATCATGAAATTCATATGGAAAAACAAAAGACCCAGAATAGCAAAAGCAATTCTAAGAAGGAAATGTGAATCTGGAGGTATAGCGATACCAGAGTTCAAACTGTACTACAAAGCAATAGTAACAAAAGCAGCATGGTACTGGTACCAAAACAGGCAGGTGGACCAATGGTACAGAATAGAGGACACAGAGACTAATCCACAAAGTTACAACTATCTTATATTTGATAAAGGGACTAAAAGCATGCAATGGAGGAAGGATAGCATCTTCAACAAATGGTGCTGGGAAAATTGGAAATCCATATGCAACAAAATGAAACTGAATCCCTTTCTCTTGCCATGCACAAAAGTTAACTCAAAATGGATCAAGGATCTAGATATCAAATCAGAGACACTGCGTCTGATGGAAGAAAAAGTTGGCTACGATCTACATACTGTGGGGTCGGGCTCCAAATTCCTTAATAGGACGCCCATAGCCCAAGAGTTAATAACAAGAATAAATAAATGGGACTTACTTAAACTAAAAAGTTTTTTTCTCAGCAAGGGAAACAATAAAAGAGGTAAATAGGGAGCCTACATCCTGGGAACAAATTTTTACCCCTCACATCTCAGATAGAGCCCTAATATCCAGAATGTACAAAGAACTCAAAAATTAAACAATAAGATAGCAAATAACCCAATCAACAAATGGGCCAAGGACCTGAACAGACACTTCTCAGAGGAGGACATACAATCAATCAACAAGTACATGAAAAAATGCTCACCATCTCTAGCAGTCAGAGAAATGCAAATCAAAACCACCCTAAGATACCATCTCACTCCAGTAAGATTGGCAGCCACTATGAAGTCAAACAACAACAAGTGCTGGCGAGGACGTGGAGAAAAGGGTACTCTTGTACACTGCTGGTGGGACTGCAAAATGGTGAGGCCAATTTGGAAAGCAGTATGGAGAGTCCTGGGAAAGCTGGGAATGGATCCACCATTTGACCCAGCTATCGCCCTTCTCGGACTATTCCCTGAGGACCTTAAAAGAGCGTACTATAGGGATACGGCCACATCAATGATTATAGCGACACAATTCACAATAGCTAGACTGTGGAACCAACCTAGATGCCCCTCAATAGATGAATGGATAAAAAAAATGTGGCATCTATACACAATGGAGTATTATGCAGCACTAAGAAATGACAAAATCATAGAATTTGGAGGGAAATGGATGGCATTAGAGCAGATTATGCTAAGTGAAGCTAGCCAAGCCCTAAAACACAAATGCCAAATGTCTTCTTTGATATAAAGAGAGCAACCAAGAACAGAACAGGAAGGAAGAGCATGAGGAAAAGACTAACAGTAAACAAAGACGAATGGGGGGAGAGAAAGGGAGAGAGAAGGGAAAGCATATGGAAATGGTAGGAGACCTTCAATGATACACAAAATTATAAGAGGTTATGAGGGGCAAGGGGGGGGGAAAGGGGAGAGAATTGAACAACAGCAGAGGAGGTAGAGAGGGAAGATGGGAGGGGAGGGGAGGGGAGGGGGGATAGTAGGGGATAGGAAAGGTAGCAGAATACAACAGTCACTAATATGCCATTATGTAATAATGTGAGTATGTAACAGTTGTGATTCTGCAATCTGTATTTGGGGTAAAAATGGGAGTTCAAAACCCAATTGAGTCTAATGTATGAAAGATGATATATCATGAGCTCTGTGATGTTTTGAACAATCAATAAAAATGAGAAAAAAGAAACACATGTATATTATACATCCACAAACCAATTTGAACAGCAAGAACACTTAAGAAAAAAAATGAAAAGATTTAAAAAAAAAATATATATATATATGTATATGTGTGTGTGTGTGTATTTAGTTGTAGTTGGACATAATACCTTTACTTTATTTATTTATTTATTTTTATGTGGTCCTGAGGATAAAACCCAGCGCCTCACACATGCTAGGCAAGCGCTGTAATGTTGAGTCACAACCCCAGCACTGGGGGAAAAATATTTTTAAGAAAAAAATGAAAGAATTATCTTAACTAAGGTGTTCAAAACTGTCAGTAAGGATGAGTGCCCTATGTACATCTTTCCATTTCGTTTTGGTCTATATACCAAGAAAGAGAAAGAGAGCAAGGGCCAAGGGTTTCTTAACACCTTCCTCTTTTTGTGTTGCTCACCAAGCTGCCAGTAGGAGTGGCCTAAAACTGAAGCTGGTTGAAATAGCTTTCAACTTTCCTTCTCTGGAGTATAAAGTAGAATGGAATGAGAAGTATTATTGATTTAATTTTGTCCAAACAGACCAGATAGATGCATTTCCAGGGAATTCTGATGTCTGGGACTTAGTTCTAATCAGGCCTAAAATATTTTGAGTGGTATCTGCTTTGGAGAGATTGGATCAATATACACCTAGGGCTGGGCAGATGTGTATCTCTGCTGTGAATCTGGATCTCAGGAGCCTCTCAAGCTACTTGGGTGGTAGAGGAGCCAACTCTCCACCCTCTCACACACTTTGCTGCCCATGAATATGGACTTGCCAGACTAAGTCTCTGAATATATTCAAGTACATCTGTTCAGTTTTCTGACCCTCTTCAGCTGATCACATGAGCCACCAGACCCAAAGGGAAAGTTAGCTGCACTCCTCTCTGTTTTTCTGACTTGAATCACTCTGTGTATAATCTCTGTGCTTATTTCATTCACATTCTGCTAGGTACACCTTAAGCCAAATAGTAGATATTGCTGGGACAGTATGGCAATCTTTGCTATGATCACCCAGGCTCCTGCCGCAGAAATCTATAGTGTGGCCTCCTCAAGATTGCTCCAGAACTCAGCTCACTTTCCAGATAAGATACACAGAGCACTTTTCAAACATCAGTTCACCTAGCTGAGCCTCTGGATCAGCCAAGTTCACGCTACTTTTCTGGCCTACAGACTTCCATGCCAAATTTGTCAGTTGTGTTTCTCTCTGTGTTATTCCTCCTCTCTGCAATGAATCAGTGCTGCTGCTGCTCTGCAACCAACTTGGCTCCAATGTTCTTTCTTGTTCTTTGGTCAATGAACCCAGATTTCTGAGTCTCAGAGATTCTGACTGTCCAATATTAAATTTCAGTGAATTCCCTCTTTCATTCACATTGCTAGGAAGCGAAACTCCTGCTGTTTGTATCCCAAACCATGGAGCAACTGGAAATGCAACCTTCCTCTAACCTGCCATTTTATATCCTTCCTACGCTTATCTTTTCTTAAAGATGCAGCATTTTATAGCCATATTAACAATAGTTACTTAACTTTAATTAAAATTCTTACTAGTATCTGTTTTATCCTTGAATTTCATTTCTTTTCTCCTATTCCATTTTCTGGTAATTATTCTAGGAAGGATCCATAAGTGGTAATAAGACCTTGCACATTTAAAACTTGCTCTCCCTTGAAATACATGTGAATGGCAGTCTTGCTGAAGAATGTTTTGGCTCAAAATAATTTCTTTTAGAACTTTGAAGCTGCTATTACATTGTTTCCTAGCAATATGTACTATAGATAAGTTGTTAGTATGATTTCTTCTCTTTGGTATGGGTATTAGTTAGGTTGGACCATGATAACAAAATACAGCAAAACTAGCTAGCTTATAAACAACAGAAATTTATTTCTCATAATTCTGGAAGCTTGTTATCCAAGATCAAATTTTGAACAGATTTGGTATTTGATAAAAACACACTGCCAGGTTCATAAATGATAGTCTTCTTAGTATGTTCTCACATGGCAGAAGGGGTGAGGGAGTGCTCTTAGATTTCTTTTATAAGGGTACTAATCTTATTCAAGAGGGTTCTGCTCAAAGCAATTTCTCCTAATACCATCACCTTGAGGATTAGGATTTAAACATATGAGTCAGGGGAGCACAAATATTAGTTAGTAGCAGTAGGTGATCTTTTTCTGTTTTGTGGTTTTGGGGATTTTCTCTTTAATATTAAAATTTATAAGCTCATCATAATGTTTTTAGGTTTATTTCTATTAAAATTGTTTCTGATCAGCCTGCAAAGAGTTCTTTCAAACTGAAAATTTTCAACTCAATGAAATTTTCCATACTTTTTTTGGAAAATGTCTAATTTTTTATTTAAATGCAAAAGTAATATTGTAATATTTAAAATATTTTGACTATGGTAAAATATGCACAGCATCAAATTTTCCAATTTAATCACCTTTACTTATACAATCTGGTGTTATTAAGTACATTTACTTAATCTGTCATAATCATTGCCACCATACATCTTCAGTAATTTTTTTAAATCAACCTAAAGTGCAATCCATACTATTAAACATTAATTCTCCATTTCCCCTGTTTTTTAGCTGGTGGTAATTACTATTCTACTTTTGACCTCTATGATTTGACTACTCTAAGTATCTCATATCAGTGGAATTATTCAATTTGTCCTCTTTTGTGTGGCTTGTTTAACTTAAGCTTAATATTTGCAGAATTCATCTGTTGCGGCATGTATGGAAATTTCACTTCTTTTTAAGGCTAAATAATATTTTGAATAATAATATTGTATGGATATACCAAATTTTGTTTATCCATTTGCTCATTCATAGACATTTAGATTGTTTGTTTTCACTTTTTGGCAACTGTGAATAATGTTCCTATCAATATTGGTGTGCAATTGTCTGTATTTCTGCTTTTAATGGGGACATTCTGCTTTTTGGGTGGCCATGTAAATAGAAGTTGAATTTCTGAGTCATGTGATTATTTTATGCTTAATTTTTTGAGGAACCACCACACTGTTTCCACAGTGGTGGCAATCTTTTACATACATTCAAACTAGCAATGCATAAGGGTGCCATTTGTGCCACATCCTTCCCAACACTTATTATTATTTTTTTCTTTTTAATAGTAGCCATCCCAGTGAATATGGAAAGGTACATCACTATGATCTTGATTTGCATTTCCCTACTGATAGTGATGCTGAGCATTTTTTCATGTGCTTACATAATTTTTGTTTTGTTTTGTTTTCTCCTGGTGTTCTCTCTTCTAGAATTCCAATAAGATAAAGGTTGGATTTCTAGCACCTGTCTTTCCTATCTCTCAATTTTGCACTTATATTCATCTCGTTATATTTTACTATATCCTGGGAGATTTCTGTGGCCACATATTTTAATTTACTAATTCTATCTTCTGTTATGTAAATTCTGTTCTTTGGACCATCTGTTATTTATTTTGATGGTCATATTTTTAATTTGCAATGATTCTGGTAGATTATTTTTTTACAACCATCTGGGTTATTTTGGATGTGATATGATCTTGACTTTCATTTTTTCTATTAACTCTATTTCTTCAGGAATTAATTCTTATGCTCTATGAATTTGCTTCATTTTTTCCCAGTCCATTTGTTTTCTTTGAATGACTGGTGATTGTTGGTTGTATATTTATATTTGTTAAGGGTCTGCATTGGCCTGGATTGGTAGCTGGCATGCATTTCCTCAGCTAAAGTGAGAAACCCCTGCTTCTCTGGTTAAACAGGTTCTGGACTTTTTTTTTTTTTCAATTGATAAAGGAAGTAGTGGGAGAGATGTTTTTTTATCAAATACCAAAGTCACTTGCTTTTTTCACTGGGGATTTCATGGTGATTTTATATTACCTAGGGAGCTCCCGGTTTTCTGGACCCAATGACCATTGGGGGAATGCTCTGTATTTGACTTTTTGTTTATTTAACAAATGGAAGACAGTATCCTGCAGGCAAACAATAGAGCCAGCAACTCTGAGAGCAGGAACTGGTACAGCTGCTCTGTGGGTCTTTAATTATTCACTCAGCTTACCAACCTCTAACCAACTTTGTCTTTTCTTTCCCACTGTCCTGATCTTAGGATTCTAAGACACTTCTCAGAAACTAACTTACTTCTGTCCCCTCTCAGCCTCCCTCTTGTTCTCCCTCTCTACCTCCCTCCCTTCCTTCATTTTTCTTTATTTTTCTCTTTCTTCTTTCCCTCTCTCTTTATTTCCTCCTTTTTTCTGGGGTAAATCAATGGTTTCTTTCAACTACATGGAGTTGCAGATTCTTCAGCTTTGGGAAGATTTGTCATTTGCTTTATACCTTGCAGAAATTCTTTATTTGTCTGGTTACCCCAGTCAATTTTCAATGCAGCGATTTTTTTTCTTATTTTGATATTATTTATGATATTCTGGTAGGATTCAGAAACAGAAATCTATTTATTTGGTTAGAAAGTTTTAATCTGAAGTTTGTAATTTTAATTACATTCCTGTTTTAACATCATTGTCATAAATCAGGTGTGTTGGCACATACCCAGCTGTTTGGAAGGCTGAGGCAGGAGAATTACAAGTTTGAGCCAGCCTGGGCAATTTACTGAGGCTTTATCTAAAAGTGAAAAGAGCTGAGGATGTGTAGCTCAGTGGTAAAGAGCTTGCCTAGTGTACTGGGTTCAATCCCAAGTACCAAAAATAATTAAAAAAAAAAAAGGATTGGTTTTAATTCATTTCTTCTATGCCACCCTCAATAGAGTTATCTATTAGATTCTGCTGCCAAGATCCTCAGAACTGTCCCGATTATTGTCCTTTCTGAGCTTGGATCCCTTAATCTCTTTTATTCAGTTTTATGAACTACTAAACTAAACTTCAGTCCAATAAATTTCTTTCTTTCTTTCTTTCTTTCTTTCTTTCTTTTTTTTTTTTTTTTGCTAAATGATTCAAGTTGAGGTCCTTCTCCAAAGCTCTTCCTTATCACTTGAGCCCAGCAATCTTCCCCCTTTTCATGGGCCTGCACAGAGCAGTTTTAAAGAGGAGGAAAATGTTATTGAACTTTTTTTCCCCTCTAACCCTTCAAGGATGGGTGACAAAATTAACATCCCTGGGGTGAAAAGTATTTATAGTGGTCCAGTTCTCTTGAATAGACCAACAAGGAAGTCGCTAACCCACTGACAGCTGGTAAGTGTGTATGTGTCAAGGGAGGCTTGGAACCACACTAAGGAGATCTGAACGACTTTGTGTGATAACATGGGACAAATTACTGGTAAGGAATGTGAGAAGGGGAAGGGAATACACATGGCAGTATTCTGTGTCCTGGAGTTGCTCAAAATGTTTGAAGAACTTGCAAAAATATAGTAACGGGACATTTTTTAAAAACCTATTAGCTCTTTTTTGATGTGAATCCTCTTCTGCTTTCCCACATTTGAGTGAAGTTTCCTATGCTAAATGAGCCCTTTTTGTTTTAGTAGGGTGTTGTTGATTTGGTACAGAGCAAAGAAAAGGCAACAATTGTGAGGCAGAAATAGAAGCAAAAATTTTAAAAGGCCAGGATTAGCAGAAGCTAAGGTTCAAAAGTGACATTGAGTATGGAAACCTCTGGTATTCCCCAGGAAACATTGGGAGGGAAAGGAATGTCATGTTTCTGCTGATACCTGGGTTACATACTTTTTAGTTGAACTGTCACTTATTGTTTGTATGTGCATGTTTATTATAAACTCTTTAGGTGTAGGAAGTATACTCTTTTGTGTGTCTATCTATTATTGCCCATGAGTCTAGTATTCCAGTGCAAACATAATATACTTTAAATCACTCAGCACACTGTGTTTTCACTGATCCATTCATATCCCACTTTGTGAGAAAAGATCTATTCTTGTGAGATACATGGTTGGGGTAAGAGGTAAGATTTAAAGGCACACTGGCCTGTTTGAGGATTAAATCCACAACAAATCTACTCTGAAATCAGATACTAAGTCATTGAAAATATTTTATTTTTATGAGGTAAGAAAACATATACATAAGACAATGTACAAAGTAGAAAACCAAATGAGTGAGCTAAAATATGATTTACCTGTATTTGTTTAATAATGATAGATTTTCTAATTTATGTAAGGCTATGGAATATCTCTAGATATGTATACCTTTTTTTTTTTTTTTTTTGCCTGCCCCAAATCCTTTTCCCTTTCTTTGGGGAAGTAGCCATTTTCCTTTTGAGATTTTCCTTTGAGAAACCATCTGTCTCCTGTTGATGATTTGGTAGGATTTTTAATCAATATGTCTCTCTTTCCTTGGCCAAGACTTAAGCTACAGCAGATTCTTCCTGGGATTTGAATGTTAGGTCAAGAAATGAAGGATTGGTTCTAATTCATTTCTTCTATGCCACCCTCAATAGAGTTATCTATTAGATTCTGCTGCCAAGATCCTCAGAGCTGTCCCGATTATTGTCCTTTCTGAGCTTGGATCCCTTAATCTCTTTTATTCAGTTTTATGAACTACTAAACTTCAGTCCAATAAATTTCTTTCTTTCTTTTTTTTTTTTTTTTTTTTTTTTTTTTGCTAAAACAGACTCAGGTTCTGTTGCCTGCTACCAAAGAACTCTGACAGATACAGCTTCTATATAAATGGTCTGTATTTAGATTTTCTATAAATATTTGATAAACTAATAAAATAAACTTTGTAGACATCATCTGCTCAAATAAAACTGACTTCCTCCACCAATAGTCCTAAGTCTCTGTTTATTGTAATATTTCATCATAAAGGACAAGGTATTTTCCATGACTTTATGTAAAGGAATAGAAACAGAGTAACAAGCATGTTTCTTTACTTCTAGAGCATCTAAATTTAAAGAGGAACAGGACAAATATAAATCAAAACTTGTATAGTTTCTTCCCTATTTTTGCTTTTTCCATTAGGGACAGTGCCACTGTGTTATAAAGACTGGAAAAATTAAGGCATAATATTATACCTGCTTTGACATCTAAAGAAAACCAGGAGGCCCTCAAATGGCCTAGCCACAAGATTTCCTCCCCATTCTACTACTGTAGATAAGGTTCCCTAGCTAAATAACACTTCTTATCGTGGGGACCAGGTCTCATTCCTGATTGTCCCAGAGTAGCAGGTTTCAGTTTCAGCCAACCTGTGGAATTATTCAAGTCAATCACATCCTTTCATGGGCACCAGAGCACACCTCACCCTCTTGATTCTACAAAGCCTGCCTCCCACAGCCCCTGGCTGAATGACTATGCTTCCTCATCCAACCACCTTGTGGCCATGTGTGTGCTTTTCTGGGCCAAGAGTAGATAGGACTAATAAATTGTTGTCTGCTTCCTATATGTGGCATTAAACATATCATGTGCAGCATTTCCATGATCCTGAGGTGGAAATACTTCCTTCTTCAGTGTGGTGAATAGGAGGTGGCTAAGGATCCTAGGCATTCTCCTAAAAATCCAAGGCATTTTCCTTCAGGCAGAAGGAAACATTCTCAGGTACAAGACCAGTCCACAACTTGGGCATACTCATTTCCTTGTGCTTCCTTTCCTTCATTTAAGAAATAATGCTACAGATTACAGAAAAGTTCTAGTGGGAGATGCAAAAGCTCAAAGCTCTCTTCACTCTTGGTGGAGACCTGAGAGTACTTCATTTGCAAAAGGGCAATGAGATGACCCAAGACTATTTCCAGCCTTAAAAACGCCAAGTGGGAACCAGGGCTCACAGTAGCTCACCCAAACTCACCAAGAGATCACATTGGCTTTGGGGCCCAAACCAAGGTTGTAATAAGAACTGCACCTGCTATAGTTTGGATCTTAAGTGCACCCAAAGCCATGTATTGGAGGTTTGATCCTCAGCTCAGATGTATTGTGAGGTGCTGGAATCATTAGCAGGTGGGGACTAGTGGGAGGTTTAAGACAATGGTAGGATGCCATTAAAAGGATTGTGTGGCCTCATTCTCTTCTATTACTTTTTCTTTTTGCTTCTTGTTCTTTGTCTTTGCTTACCATAAGGTAAGCTGCTTATTCCTCTATGCACTCCTACCATGATGTACTACCTCACTACAGGTTCCAAAGCCACAGGTCAACCAATCATGGACTTAAACCTCCAAAACTGTGAGCCAAACTAAGTCTTTCATCTTTATAAATTGACTATATCAAGTATTTGTTACAGTAATAGAAAGTTACTAATACAGAAAATTGACTAATACAGAAAATCGATACTAAGAAGGCATCTTTCCTGTGATTATACTTGAAACAATGTGTAGAAGCCTTTGGAATTGAGGAATTTGGAAAAAGTCTAAGGAGCAGGATGAGGAAAGCTTAGCCTGCTGTACACTGAATTTAAAGGGTAATTCTGGTAGGGGGCTCAGAAGACCAGGATACTAATAGTGTTTCCTATACTTGTCTATGTCTCAGATAAGGATTTCAGGTTTCAGGATCCAGGCCATGTTTCTGTTGGTCACAACAAGCATATGCCATTTACAAACACACCAAAAGAGTGACTATAGAGGCATTGGTTGACTAGTTTCTGTTTCCCATTACTTTCATTACTTTCTCCATTATCAAGGCCAGTTGCACTTTATATCTGATGCTAAAGTACTTAAGAGACATCAGCTCCCTATCTACCCCCACTTTGAAAATTGTCTTAATTTGTTTTCTGAGATACCTCTTTTGTATTCCAATTACATTATCTTGTTGTGGCTAAAAAATGGAAGTTGGAGTATAGAAATGTGTTTGAATCCTGGTTTGGTCTCTTATTTAATTTTGATATGATGGGGAGGCTCTCTCTGACTGCTGGTTTCCTCTTGTATAAATTGGGGATAATATGCCTTCCTGGGAAGGCTGCAATGAACACTTAATGAGATCCTATATACCAAGCTTTGGTACAGTGTTTGTTTAGTAGGTCCTCAGCTTGTGCTGATTTCTACACCATCTATATTTCGATTTGCAAATGTGTTTCTCACCCATCAAAGGTTATTGGATGTAAGAAGAGGCAAAAAGACTAGATTTTTATGGAATGTGAGACCCAAAGAAGAAGATGGGAACATGCATTATTGCCTCCTAGAAGTATCAGTGAAGTGAATTACAGCATAAAAGAATAGGACAGACGTAGGCCAGGCCCATGAAGGTATGGTTGCTTTCAGGGGGAAGGATAAAAGTGAGCTTCCTCTAAATCTCTTCAGGCAGCTTTATCAGCTGTCATTGGGATTGTGGTTATATTCTTCTTGTGGAACCCCAAAGCTCCTCCCCGACCTCACTGCCCTCCTGATACTCACCACATCTACTCTTTCCTTGAAACCCCTCCTCTCAATTTTCTATCAAGTTATAAAGGGTGTGAAGAATTCATCGACACTGAAAATGGTGACTGATATCTTGTACTCTATAATTAGACATGCCCAGCTTATATCCTGGATCCATCATTAAACACTATGAAATCTTAGGCAGGTTTCTTCTCCTCTCTAGGCTTCAGTTTCCTTATCTGTAAAGAGAGAGAGAGAGAGAGAGAGAGAGAGAGAGAGAGAGAGAGAGAGAGAGAGAGAATAATTTCTATCTTATAGAATTATCAGGATTATCCTGAAGAATCAACAATATAAGCCCCATAAAGCATTTAGCTGCCAGCTGATGCTCATTTGATAAATGTTATTGTCACTATTGTTTTCAACACTTATGAAATACCATCTCATTGGCACTGATCAATTCTATTCAGATGGAAATAGGAGGACACATTTCTTGTGAACTAGGTATAGGAAGTGGCATATGCAGGTCATTTTGGTCCCCGCCTGCCCTTGGCTGAACTCACAGCTCTCACAATAGACCAGAACATTTCTTGTCTTTTCCATACACAGTGGAGAGGCCACATGTTTCACTGTTGAGTAGTTTAATTCCATAATAAAATATTTCACTTGTATATTGTTAATTGAGCAGCCTCTATATCTTCCAAGATAGAAGATCAATGGATTTAGATTTTTTTTAGGGTCAATGGATTTAAATTTTTTTAAGTTTGTTTTTTTTTTTAACCATAAGTTTAAGTCACTAAGTCTTTTCATCTCCTCTTCCTTAACAAATATTGACAAAATATAAATAGTGTCTATTTGAATAAAATGAAACAGTCAAAACAGTCAAAAGAGAGTATAATGAAGCTCATGGTTTGGTAGTTCTTGGTTTCCAGTTTTGTTTTTTCAAGTTTTAGCCAGCTGGATGTTGAGGATGCTAAATTTGCCCTTTATGAATGAATAGACACATGTCAAGGCCTTGCATTTGGCCAGGCGTTACACTTCAGTGAAAGAAGAGAGTGTTAGTAATTCCCCCGTTAGAGCAAAGGTTTTCTGAGACAGCTGTTTTCCAGCTTATGGAAAGGAAGAATTTCTGGCTGCTAGTTAGCCTCAGCTGAGGGGTTTGCAGACTTCCTGCTCTTCCCCAGTTGCTGTTAATGCATTCCTGATTGTCTGCGGTCACTGGACTGTTCTCTTCATTAAGAGAACAGACATAGGGATCAATTTCCAAAATCATACGCATATGGATGTGCTCAGAATTTGAATATTTTAGATAGAAGTTCCCAAACTGCAGTTAAAAAAAAATCCTGGAGGCCAAACACCTGGATAAACCTCACAGGTAGCAGATAATTTGTTTCCAAATATGGAGAAAGCTTCTCTTCTAAGAGGGCTTCCATAAAGAATAAACAAAGCCTTAACTGAGAAAGAATTTCAGCTTCCAAGTTTATTTTCAGAGAAACTCTGGTGAATCATTCATTATCTGGTGATGATTTCAGTTTCTTCATCTCTAACATGAGTACAGTTGTTCAAGCCAGACTCATGGGCTAGTTGTGAGAACTGGCTGAGATATGTGATTTCATCCTATTATACTTTAAATTTTGGAGATTAAAGAAAATTCTGGGCATTTATCCCAGGGAAACAAAAATTTACAATCACACAAAACCCTAACAGTTTTATTTGTATTAGCCAGACACTAGAAAGAACCCAAATATTCTTCAACTAGTGAATAGATGAACAAACTGGTACATTCATAAGTGAACTTCTACTTGGTAATAAGGAGGATTTGATGCATGCCACTTACATGCACCATAGTGTATCATGTGGAATTTAAAAAAAAAAAACTAACTCCAGAAGTTTGCAGACTATGTGATTCTTCTCTTATGCAAATAATTCATGCTTTTTATAGCAGATTTTTAAAAATAAAATAAGCAAAAGTAAAAGATAAAAATAATGTCTAATGTGAATTTGAAAAGTAAACCTGTTGCTTGAATCCCAGGACTGTCTGCTGTTAATTTGGGACTTTTAGCAGAAAGTTTATCAAGCTGGAATATGGATTTTTTTACATACAGGACTCAATTTACAATCAATAATGATTTGCCTTTCCCCCTTTCTTATCCTTCCCATCTCCCTAAAGAAGTGACTAAAAGGCAGAATTTCATACAGTCATTCTTATGACATAACTGGATGACAATATGAACAATAGGACAAAAGGACCAACTTTTATAGATTGGGGAAATGTACAATAAGTCAGACAATTCAACTGAGATCTTCAGGAAGGTAATGCTCCAACTTTGGATTTCAGTTTTCTCCATGGGAAAGGACAGCTGTTGGACTTAAGGAAGGTCATCGAACAATGATAGTTCTATGAGAAAGTCATGTGTTATAGCTATAAAAGAAGGTTGAAGACTATTAAAGATTCAATTGAGGTAATCATTCCTTAATAAGTTCTAAGACTGTAACATTAGGCCATTAGAAAAATATCTGACAAGCAACTGTCAGTTTTCCAAAATACTTACTAATATTTGTATTAAAAGCAATCAAGCATGTATCCAAACCCATTGTTGCTGTGTGAATGTGGAGGGACAAAAATAAATACACATGGTCTTGGCTAAAGGACAAATCATCACTCTGTGATAATGAGGTTGGGTTAATGCTAATTAATGCTGGATATATTTGGAAACTTAAACAGGTGTTTTAGTAAAGGATAATCTATGGGAAAATTCTGATCTCCAAGGAAAGCAAAGAGATGAGTGGACTTCCTGTTTTCTGAATGGCTCCTGAGGATGTGCTCCATGTGGTTCTATAGATACCTATACATAAGTTACTATTGGCAAGTGCTAACTTTTAAATGTTCCTCTACTGTGGGAAGCCATCCTTAAAATGTGTGAGGACCTTTTCAGCATGGTAGCCAGTGAAGGGTAGATCTGGCATTGGGAACTTTCTTGATAATCCTGCTGGGATGCACAACCCAATGCAAGTGAACTCCCCCATCCACTCTGCCAGAAAGCCCTACGCAGCACCAGAGATGGGCCTAACCCATTAGGAATCTGAGCATCTTACCTGCCCCCATCTCTATCCTGTTTTGGTGAAGAATTTTCCATAGAATCTCTTTGATGTGTTCTGATATAAATAAAGCAATGTGGGTTCCTTTCTTTGTTAGAAGCTGGACCTGTCTGGTCGGCTTTGCCCATCTCTGCCCCCTCTTTGAAACTATTTTCTATATTCTGTGGTCATTTTGCCATACTACTTTTCTTAGCTTTTATTTCTCAGCCAGCCCATCCCACCAGAGGGAAACTCATTCCCTCTCTGGTGCAGGACGTGGGTGATAATCTAGCTCTTAGGTCCAAACTCCTCTACTCTCCAATGCTGGTGAAGTGGGCAGACATGAGAAATTTACAGAATTTGTTTACCCTAATTTACAACTCAAGGTCTACATCAACTGGCCTGAAGCTGGCTCTAACCACCCCTTTCTCCTGACCCTACTGCCTGTCTACTAGGCCTTCAAGAAAAGAAGAGCACTTCCAGGCAGAAGCCTCTCACAACCTTATCTTACCCTCCAGTTAGCTACCTGAGAAGGAAGAAAACTGGAGAGAACACAGGAGAAAGAATTTAACTCCATTTTTTTCCTCCTTTTGAAATTTCTATTCTCTTAAAACAGAAAACTCTGTATGTCTTCTTGAAAATTTTTTTCCTCCTTCATCCAAGGTCAGGGTGTATGGGAGAAAGGAAGTGTGTCATTATCTTGCCCTAGAGTTTTTGCACTTGACCAAGAGTGTACAGGGAGTGGGGCCATTCTTCTACTCTCCCCTTGATCATATCTCAACATGAGGCAGCTTCTTGGTGAGAGTCTGAAGTTCATTGGGTCTCTACTGAATGAGGCTAAAGTGTCTATGGCTCATATTCCATGGCTCACTGGTTTTCCTTCTTTTGGACTTGTCTGTTCAGCTGGAGCTTCTTTGTATAGTCTGATCTCTAGCTGCTTTAGATCTTCAGCTTCTGGAAAAGTCTGCATTTCTCTAGCTAGTTAGCCTCATTGGTGGGTTCATTCAAATTGAAGTAAGAGTAAAATCTCTGCACATTACCCAAACCAACTTTGTCAAGTGTATACTATACTTTGTTCTCCATTTGACTCCTTGAGTCTATGAATTGGTTAGAACTGATAAATAAGGAGTAGTTATTTGCTCTCAATTTCCAACAGTAGAAACTACAGTGCGCTGAACACTAAATGTGATAAACAATCATTGAAAGAGAAAGATTATTGAGATATTGAGATAAAATAAACTTGACTGAAAAAGAAAGAAAAGAGAACATGTACACACTTGTGTAGTACTTAAATTTCAAGAACTACATGTATATGGAATGCCAAGTTTGGGTATATTTGGGAAAATTTTGGATGAGCTACCATTTATTTGAATCTATTTAAATGACTCTATTTAAATGACTCTGAGGAACTTCTTGGGAGAAAACTCATTCTAGAAAAAAAAAGTCAATTCTAGCAAAAAGAGTCAAGCTCTATATTCTGAACCAAGTTATTAGTTCTTAAACATGGATAGGAAGTGCAATTCTCAGTATAGAAGAATGTTTACCCTTTGGATTTGTCTCTTAAACATATGTCTGACTTTCTATATCACCTCTGTGGGATTTTACTTTCAAACAGATCAGTAT
Source organism: Spermophilus citellus (assembly GCF_964194105.1). NCBI lineage: Eukaryota > Metazoa > Chordata > Mammalia > Rodentia > Sciuridae > Spermophilus > Spermophilus citellus. The sequence continues at coordinate 100,947,033 of NC_138192.1, forward strand.
AGACAATGTGACATATGAGTATGTTGACTAATTTTAACCTGTAACTAAGGGTTTGTATATTAGTTGGTTAGCATTTGAAATTCCCTTATTTTCAATCTGCACTCCAGAAAGGGCTAAGAAAGTATTTAAAATTACCTTATCAAAATATAGCCAAGCATGTGTGTCTTGCTTGAATCCTACTAATTTCACTACTGAAAAATTATTTGTAATATCTTTTATGCCAATTAACAAAGTCACATTGCTGTAATGTCCCTCCAAGAGAGTCTTATACAAAAGGAGAGATATGTTTCCTCTACTTCCCAACAGAAGTCTTGGGTAAAAACAAAGTCTTGACTAAATACTGGAAGCCTGAGATTTGCTGAGTTGGGGAGAGGAACTGAAGAGTGTTTGGATGGATGGTATAGCCAAAATGGTGGTGATGTCTAGCCCAGTCTCCCGGCAGAAGAGACAGAAAAAAACAGAGTCCTGAGAAAGCTTGGCAAGTCCAAAAGGCTTAGGAGAATATGGCAACACAGAGGGGAGGGAGGTCAGAGCAAGAAGAGAGAATAAAAATATCAGGCCCTAGAGTTCTAATGAGAACACACAGAACCTGCAAACATGAATTGCATCAGTATGGGAAGTTGAATATAAAAACACTTAGCATAGAAATCTGCAAAGGATCTTTCAAATGATACTTTCAATTACACACTTGACCCAACCAAAAACAGTTGTCTTGGTTCCTTAAAAAGACTAGATAGTGACTGACAGAGACAGATACATGGTGTTCCCATGAGGCATATAGCTAATACAACTGAAGAGGTGTGTAGCTTGACCTCAGGGATCTTGCGAATGACTCCAGATCTGGCCTGGAGCGCCCCTAAATTCAAAACATCAATTTTCATTTGGGAGGCAGGATGGGTGGAAAGAATAAACTTCTGACCACCTGTAGAATATTTCCTAAACACAATTTCCTCAGGACCCACTCTGCATCTATTGAATCAGAATTTTTGTAATGGGATTGAGAATGAGTGTGGGATCCCAGATAATTCTAATATGCCCAGCATGCCCCTTCCTTACTCTAGTGGAGAACTAGTTTTATGTATAACATGCCCATCTCCAAGGAGAGAAAGTTGTAAGAGAAGAGACAGAATGGATTCATAAGAAAAAGTTCAAATTGTATCAAAAAAGAATGTTTATATGTATTTTGAAAACACAATCTCTACTCCAAAAAGTATCTTCCTATACAAATATATGGTGTGTGTGTGTGTGTGTGTGTGTGTGTGTGTGTGAAATACTTTGCTTTTTCTCCTTTTTTTTGGATAAAATATATTGGTGAATTAATATGTATATTCACTTACCCATATTTTCTCATTAGTCCTGAAATCAAACTACATATTATTATCTCAAATTTATAGACAAGGAAACTAACAGACACAGAGAGATAAGTAAAGTGTTAATGTTCACACAGTAAGTGGTTGTATTGGGCTTCAAACAAATCTCTGCCTGATTTTTATTATTCTGTTGTATAAATTATGATAATAAAATGAACAATCCAAGGAAAAGAGAGAAAATAAGAGATTATTGAAATTAAAACAATATCCAGAGACTATCCAGGAAAATATCTCCAAAATTAGGAGGAAAATGGAGGATCAGAAAGTCTGAGGTAGAGGTGGAATACTTGCTCATGTTAATGAGGAATGGGGTATACAGCCACAGGCACAGGTAACAAGAAGGTAACAGGAGAGGGGCACTCCCTCCTCAGGAAGAAAGCAGGCAAGCAAAACTGTGGGTGTTAATAAGCCTGAAGCTGAGGGAGACCCAGATAGCCTAAGTTAAAGTCTGATGGTCACTACTTTCTCAAGAAAATAGACCATGAAGAAAGTGAGGAGAGGGCAGTTCTGGGAGGAGAAGTAATTACTTTAAGCTTCCACAATAGTGAGTGGCAGGTCCAGGCAGCACACTGAATCTGTCTCAGTCCAAAGTCCCTGTTCTTTCTCTGACTCAAGCAACAGCATCACTGACTTTTCTTTGTGCAGTATTGTCTAATAAAATCCTGATATTATGCCTTTCTAGTTAAGTGCCCTCCTTGAAAAGTAATTTTTGTCACAATTAATTTGATGGATGCTGGGAGACAGGACAGCTTTTTACATTAAACTAAATTGTTTCCACTTCTCTGCAGTCATCTCTTTGCTTCCAAACTGCGTGTCCCAGAGTCCCTGGTTGGTTAGAATCTATGATCTTTGATGCCCAATATGAACTTTAATTTGGGAGAAATCCCTCACTTTCTTGGAAACTATGTAAAATTGCTATCAATTTTTGGTCTTTCCCTTCTCCCCCTCAATTATCTTTCCAAAAAGAAGATCTCTCTCTCTCTCTCTCTCTCTCTCTCTCTCTCTTCTAGGGTTTTCGGCTGCTGTTTGATTCTGAAATAACACAATAAGGAAAATAAATTTTCTATCCCTATTAACTTAAGCCTTCTCTAAGCAAAAGTATAGAGTACAGGCTCCCTAACTTGTGCTGGCACATATTCATATTCCCAGAGAATCCATTGGACTTTTGAATGCTGAATCCCTGTTGCCCGCCTGAGTTTCCCTCCACATACCATCTGTATGACAATAACACTGCTTTTCCTGCTAAAATAGAAGCTCCATTCAAAACACCCGAAAGAAAGAGCCCACAGATGTTCATGAAACACACAATGATCCTAGGCTGATTAATTTAATACCCTTTGGAGACACGCTAGATCACTAGGCTGCTGCTTTATTTGGGAAGCTGTACCTTCCCTCACTCTAGCCCCTGTGTGTTTCATTTTGATTCTACTCAGGGCAAGGCAGACAATACCCTAGATATATGAACAAAAGAGCTGAACCAAATATTATTGCCTCCTTGATAAGAGTATCAATGCTTAGGAAAGAAACCTTCAGTAGCAAAGTGGAAATGATACGTGAAAGGACAACTCATGTAAGGAATTCATAAACCATTTCATATATGCCAACTGACTTTATATATTTGTGATTGTTAAAAGGTATTACAACTTTTAAAATTTCCATGATATATGATTACCTAGAAAAATAAATCTTCCTACTTTAGCTCCCAATAAACAAAATAGAGGTATCTATCTAAAATTCAACAAAAATACTGAATTATGTATTTGTTTTGTTACTTCATCTAGTAAATGGGTCTGTCTAAAGAAGAGTTTGATAAATATTTTTAGTAAAGGTTCAAAGATGAATATTTTAGGTTTTGCAGGCCATTTGTTTTTATAGCAACTAGTAAATTCTGGTATTGTAACATGAAACAGAAAATATGCAAATGAATGAGCATGACTGTATTCCAGTAAAACTTTATTTATAAAACAGGCAGTGGGCTGGACCTAATCTATGGGCTTCAGTTTGCTCACTTTTAGTATAGAGCTTTTTGAGCATAAGCTACATAGGACAAATGAATCCTCTAATATACAAAATTTGTTAATGAATGATAGGAAAAAATAGCTACCCTTGTTGAAGTCAGACTATATGATAGACATTGTGCTAGGAATATAAAAATGCTGTCCTTGAGATTGAGAAACTAGGCTCAGATAGCTTAAGTAACTTACTCAAGATTCCATAGCCAAGCAGTGGGGTTTTGTAACCTGCACTTGTATTGGTGGGGCTTTGGCATAATGGTTAGGTGACATAAGCAGTATTTGCATTTTGCCACTTATAAAGTGCTTCAGCTCAGGACTCCAGGAACTATTTCCTCAATTTCATATAAAAGTTGAGATGCTAAGCAGTCTTAGGGCAAAAATCATAACTGATGTCCATATGTTTTCCCCATAGCTGTACAAGGAAGTACTAGGTGTGGATGGGCCCAGGCACCTCAGTGCTTTCATTCAGATCTCAGTCATGCTATTTGCCACTGGGTCTGGACAGGCTAGAAAATGTCTCTGTACTTTAGTTTTCTCATCTGATCTTACCATCCAATAAGGTTCTTATGCATATTAAAGGAGTTTAACAAATCCAACAATATGCTGCTTCCAGGAGACACATCTGATTGGAAAAGACATACACAGGCTGAAGGTGAAAGGATGGGGAAAAAATATACCATGCACACGGTCCTCGTAAGCAAGCAGGGGTGGCCATCCTCATATCGAATAAAATCGACTTCAAGACTAAGTTAATCAAAAGGGATAAAGAAGGACATTATATACTGTTAAAAGGAACCATTCACCAACAAGACATAACAATTATCAATATTTATGCACCAAATAATGGTGCTGCGACATTCATAAAACAAATTCTCCTCAAGTTCAAGAATCAAATAGACCACAACACAATAATCATGGGAGACTTCAACACACCTCTCTCACCATTGGACAGATCCCCCAAACAAAAGTTGAATAAAGAAACTATAGAACTCAATATCACAATCAATAACCTAGACTTAACTGACATATATAGAATATATCAACCATCATCAAATGGATATACTTTTTTCTCAGCAGCACATGGATCCTTCTCAAAAATAGACCATATATTTTGCCATAGGGCAACCCTCAGTAAATATAAAGGGGTGGAGATAATACCTTGCATTTTATCTGATCATAATGGAATGAAACTGGAAATCAATGATAAAAGAAGGAAGGGAAAATCCTACATCACATGGAAAATGAACAATATGTTACTGAATGATCAATGGGTTACAGAAGACATAAAGGAGGAAATCAAAAAATTCTTAGAGATAAATGAAAATACAGACACAACATATCGGAATCTATGGGACACAATGAAAGCAGTTTTAAGAGGAAAATTCATCGCCTGATGGTCATTCCTCAAAAAAGAAAAAACCAACAAATAAATGAGCTCACACTTCATCTCAAAGCCCTAGAAAAGGAAGAGCAAAACAACAGCAAATGTAGCAGAAGGCAAGAAATAATTAAAATCAGAGCGGAAATCAATGAAATTGAAACAAAAGAAACTATTGAAAAAATTAACAAAACTAAAAGTTGGTTCTTCGAAAAAATAAATAAGATTGACAGACCTTTAGCCATGCTAACGAAGAGAAGAAGAGAGAGAACTCAAATTACTAACATACGGGATGAAAAAGGCAATATCACAACAGATGCTACAGAAATACAGAAGACAATTAGAAATTATTTTGAAAACCTATATTCCAATAAAATAGAACATAGTGAAGACATCGATAAATTTCTTAAGTCATATGATTTGCCCAGACTGAGTCAGGAGGATACACAAAATGTGAACAGACCAATATCAATGGATGAAATTGAAGAAGCCATCAAAAGACTACCAACCAAGAAAAGCCCAGGACCGGATGGATATACATCGGAGTTTTACAAAACCTTTAAAGAAGAATTAATACCAATACTTTTCAAGTTATTTCACGAAATAGAAAAAGAGGGAGCTCTTCCAAATTCATTCTATGAGGCCAACATAACCCTGATTCCGAAACCAGACAAAGACACTTCAAAGAAAGAAAACTACAGACCAATATCTCTAATGAACCTAGATGCAAAAATCCTCAATAAAATTCTGGCGAATCGGATACAAAGGCACATCAAAAAAATTGTGCGCCATGATCAAGTAGGATTCATCCCTGGGATGCAAGGATGGTTCAATATATGGAAATCAATAAATGTTATTCACCACATCAATAGACTTAAAGATAAGAACCATATGATCATCTCGATAGACGCAGAGAAAGCATTCGACAAAGTACAGCATCCCTTTATGTTCAAAACATTAGAAAAACCAGGGATAACAGGAACTTACCTCGACATTGTAAAAGCGATCTATGCTAAGCCTCAGGCTAGCATCATTCTGAATGGACAAAAGTTAAAGGCATTCCCTCTAAAATCTGGAACAAGACAGGGATGCCCTCTATCACGACTTCTATTCAATACAGTTCTCGAAACACTGGCCAGAGCAATTAGACAGACGAAAGAAATTAAAGGCATAAAAATTGGAAAAGAAGAACTTAAATTATCACTATTTGCAGATGACATGATTCTATACCTAGAAGACCCAAAAGGGTCTACAAAGAAACTACTAGAACTAATAAATGAATTCAGCAAAGTGGCAGGATATAAAATCAACACACATAAATCAAAGGCATTTCTGTATATCAGCAACAAAACTTCTGAAACGGAAATGAGGAAAAACACTCCATTCACAATATCCTCAAAAAAAAAATAATTGGGAATCAACCTAACAAAAGAGGTGCAAGATTTATACAATGAAAACTACAGAACCCTAAAGAGAGAAGTAGAAGATCTTAGAAGATGGAAAAATGTACCCCGTTCATGGATAGGCAGAACTAACATCATCAAAATGGCGATATTACCAAAAGTTCTCTATAGGTTTAATGCAATGCCAATCAAAATCCCAATGGCATTTCTTGTAGAAATAGATAAATCAATCATGAAATTCATATGGAAAAATAAAAGACCCAGAATAGCAAAAGCAATTCTAAACAGGAAGTGTGAATCAGGTGGTATAGCGATACCAGATTTCAAACTATATTACAGAGCAATAGTGACAAAAACAGCATGGTACTGGTACCAAAACAGGTGGGTGGACCAATGGTATAGAATAGAGGACACAGAGACTAATCCACAAAGTTACAACTATCTTATATTTGATAAAGGGGCTAAAAGCATGCAATGGAGGAAGGATAGCATCTTCAAAAAATGGTGTTGGGAAAACTGGAAATCCATATGCAACAAAATGAAACTGAATCCCTTTCTCTCGCCATGCACAAAAGTTCACTCAAAATGGATCAAGGAGCTTCATATCTAATCAGAGACTCTGCGTCTGATAGAAGAAAAAGTTGGCTCCGATCTACATATTGTGGGGTCGGGCTCCAAATTCCTTAATAGGACACCCATAGCACAAGAGTTAATAACAAGAATCAACAAATGGGATTTACTCAAACTAAAAAGTTTTTTCTCAGCAAGAGAAACAATAAGAGAGGTAAATAGGGAGCCTACATCCTGGGAACAAATTTTACTCCTCACACTTCAGATAGAGCCCTAATATCCAGAGTATACAAAGAACTCAAAAAATTAGACAATAAGATAACAAATAACCCAATCAACAAATGGGCCAAGGACCTGAACAGACACTTCTCAGAGGAGGATATACAATCAATCAACAAGTACATGAAAAAATGCTCACCATCTCTAGCAGTCAGAGAAATGCAAATCAAAACCACCCTAAGATACCATCTCACTCCAGTAAGATTGGCAGCCACTATGAAGTCAAACAACAACAAGTGCTGGCGAGGATGTGGAGAAAAGGGTACACTTGTACATTGCTGGTGGGACTGCAAATTGGTGCGGCCAATTTGGAAAGCAGTTTGGAGATTCCTGGGAAAGATGGGAATGGAACCACCATTTGACCCTGCTATTGCCCTTCTCGGATTATTCCCTGAAGACCTTAAAAGAGCATGCTACAGGGATACTGCCACATCGATGTTCATAGCAGCACAATTCATAATAGCTAGACTGTGGAACCAACCCAGATGCCCTTCAATAGATGAATGGATAAAAAAAATGTGGCATCTATACACAATGGAGTACTATGCAGCAATAAAAAATGACAAAATCATAGAATTTGCAGGGAAATGGATGGCACTAGAGCAGATTATGCTTAGTGAAGCTAGCCAATCCCTAAAAAACAAATACCAAATGTCTTCTTTGATATAATGAGAGCAACTATGAACAGAGCAGGGAGGAAGAGCAGGAAGAAAAGATTAACATTAAACAGAGACATGAGATGGGAGGGAAAGGGAGAGAAAAGGGAAATTGCATGGAAATGAAGGGAGACCCTCATTGCTATACAAAATTACATATAAGAGGTTGTGAGGGGAATGGGAAAATAAACAAGGAGAGAAATGAATTACAGTAGATGGGGTAGAGAGAGAAGATGGGAGGGGAGGGGAGGGGGGATAGTAGGGGATAGGAAAGGTAGCAGAATACAACAATTACTAATAGGGCATTATGTAAAATTGTGGATGTGTAACCGACGTGATTCTGCAATCTGCATTTGGGGTAAAATTGGGGGTTCATAACCCACTTCAATCTAATGTATGAAATATGATATGTCAAGAGCTTTGTAATGTTGTGAACAACCAATAAAAAAAGATAGTGCAAAATACCAATTCTATTACCTAATATCATTAGTGGAAAGATTTATTGTCACTGGAAGTAGTGTATTGCTGACAATAGGTTTGGCTAAGCCACATCTGTTTATCCTAATGCTTAAGGAGCAGGATATGTGACAAGGAATGAGAATATGCCATTTGATTTGCAGCTATTACCTGACATCAAAGACAATGGGTAGGTGCATAATTAAAGGCAGGCCATTATTACAATGCAGCAACTGGACCTCGTTTTAAAAAGCCAAAGCCCAGGTTGAAGCAGACTGCAGGATTACTGCACCATGTAAACAATATTTTAATATCTTCTCTAATGTCAGGATTTTTCATTCTCAAATAAAAATTGCTTTAAAAAACAAAAAAAATAAAGGAGTTTAAGCACAAAGTGTTTAGAGTAGTGCATGATAAGTATTGTTATTTTAACACCAAAGAGAGGTCATGGCAAAAAGAGACTGCTTCTATATGTAGATGACGGACAAGACCTGTAATCAACAGAAAAAAATAAAGGAAGACAGAAAGTAGTAAAATATATATGTGTGGTAAGGACGGGGGTTTTAAAATGATATTGTGCAAGTAAGGATATATGTACAGGATAAATTTAAAATGATAAGCCTATAAGCCCACTTAACCATGAGCATTTTGGGTATATTTCTTTCCATTTTACATCTATTTCTATTTCCTTCAGTGTGTTCTAGAAATGCTTCATATGTTTTCCAACCTTCATTTTAATACTGAAATAATGATTTGCGATCCACTGAAGGTGAATGAAAGAGGGTCAGCCACTTCTTGAATATGTCTTAAAACCCTGGGGGAAATGACTTCATGTCCTGCCAGCCTGGCTACTCTCCTTACTCTTGTTCTGGGTTGCCCCAGGCTTCTTTCTTAGCACCTCTTGTAAGTGTTTCTCTAGGTTTGTTGCTCATTTATATCTGCTTTGCTACAGAGTGTAGGAACCAGATCCTTCTGTTATCTCCCATAGTCCAGCACACAAAAGTCATGTTTAACCATGTTTAATACCGAGGATCACACAAAAGATCTTCAGGGAAAAAGGAAACCTATGACTGAGTATCTGGCATTACTGTGTCCATAACCATGTGTAAACCCACTGGATCACTTTTCTGAAACTCCTTTGCTATTGCCAAGAAAAAAAATACCAGTAGACAGTGTGGTTATGACACTGTAAGCCCTGTGCAGGAATTGTGTCTACATTGCCTAATATGGTCTCTTTTTCACTTGACACTATGCTTTGACACTTAGTGGGGTTCCATAAATATTTGTCACTTAAAGGCATAAAGGAGCTCCATAGAGGCTGACACTGCCACAGTGAAAGCAGAACTTGGTAATATTATACAGAACACTGTTTGCAGTTGGATTTGTATTATTGCACTCATTCAGAACTTCCCCAAGGCCAGTGCCCTAGGCTTTTCCTGTCCCCTTGCTCCAGCCCCAACTCACACATTTCTGTTTTGTCCTGGAATTCAGAAATTGCTGCAGTTTTAAAAATAACATCTTTTCATCTCTAATATGTAATGAAGATAACAATTTACATAGTTAAGATCAAGGTACACCTTTGATCTGGATCCTATACCCATTTCCCGTCTGCCTTAAAAATATTTGTCACAGGATTTTTAGTGACTGCAAAATCATAGAGTGTGGAAGATGTTCACAATTTTTACTTAATAATTCCCTCATCATGTATTTTGCTAATATATATATATATATATATATATGCATATGTATGTGTATATATATATATATATATATATATATTTATATATTTGTCCATTATTTATACTATTTCCTACACTTGATCTTAGCCAAAAGGCTGAGAAGCAATTATACTATTTCCTTAAGATAGATTTCTGGGCCATGAATAATGACCATCTCAAAAACATTTTTTTTTGATAGTCCTTGTACCTCTTGCCAAATTATTGCCCAGAAAGATTACCCACATTTATTCTTTTTTAAATATTTATTTATTTGTGTATATATTTTTTTAGTTTTAGGTGGGCACATTATTTTGTTTTTATGTGGTGCTGAGGATCAAACTCAGTGTCTCATACATGCTAGGCGAGCACTCTACCACTGAGTCCCAGCCCCAGCCCCCACATTTATTCTTATAAGGTACAAATATGCTCGTCTTGCCAAACTGTCCCCAGTATTATCATCATTTAAAAATTGCCTCCCAGCAACTCAGGAGGCTGAGACAGGAGGATCAAAAGTTCAAAGCCAGCCTCAGCACAACAAGGCACTAAGCAAGTCAGTGAGACCCTGTCTCTAAATAAAAATACAAATAGGGCTAGGGATGTGGCTGAGTGCCCCTGAGTTCAATCCCAGTGCCCACCCCCACAAATTGCCATTAATCTGATAGGTGCAAAATAAATTGTTAGTGTTATTTTGCCTTACACTCCTTTGATTACTACTGAGTTGAAAGAATTTTTTAGGAGCAAGGTTAGCAATTCTTGCTTCCAGCATTAATAGGTTCCACAACTATTAATATGTGTAAGCTTTCTGTATATAATTTTCTTTAAGACCAATGCCCCTGCTGCGGAACAGAAGGCCGTGATGGATTACGCATCCCAGTCTCTGCCATATGTTTGCTGCTTATTATTAAGCCTAACTACTGAGCAAAGAAAGACATAATTAGCCTTTTTGGGAATTATTTTAAGCCTTCAGCAGTAAAAGGCCTAAAGTTGATTTATTTCCAAGAATCTATTTGTATTCGATGCCTTTTAAAGTCTAGTCAGACTAAATGACCAGGCATGATTTCAACCTTCTATGATAGAGTCTCTGAATTTTAGGAGATAGTCAAAAATAATCGCCTTAGTGCTTTTGCCCATCTCTAAGATACCAGTTGAAGACAAAAGATTGAATCATTTGGAAGGAGACAGAAGCACTGGGGCACTAACAGAGACAGCATGAGCTGAATTTATTTCAAATTACCAGTGGTTGAAATTGAAGGACTGAGCTCTGGGCTGAGGGAGCTAGCTCAACTGAGGGCGGAACTCAGCCTATGCTGCTAAAGTGGGAATTAGGAGAACACGCTCTCTGTAATAAAGATGCAAGTTCTTTCATGAGACTGACTTAATCAAGAAAGTTACTTCTGCCAGTGATTAGCCTAGGTGAGTCTTGAATCTGTGATTGCCAAACAAAACCAAGTTGTCTGATTCTAAAACCATACTGCACGTTATTTTGCTTCCAAAGACTTTATTGTTTCACAATGATAGGAATGGATTTTTACCCCCAGAGCACTTGGAAACACATTGTAATTCCCATCCTTACTCTCTACCCAAATTGTTGTCTAGATGGTTTTGCTCATTTGTGCTGTTTTTCATCGATGGCACATTTGGAAACAAAATCCTGAGGTTGTCACGGGTCTGCACGTATTTACATAGTTCACAAATGCCAAAATGATAAACAGTGTGCAGATGTTCCACAGGACAGTAACCCAGTCTGCCTTTGGCGGTTTCACACACAAGCAACTAAACACATCAGCTCTAGAAATAGACACAGCAGCATGAGCTCACTGACTTTTCATGCAAAAGTCAGGGGCCATGATTAATTAAAACCAGAAGCTTATTACTTTTAAAGATAACATAATGATAACAATTCTAAAATGTTCCTCCTTCTTACAACCCCAGCCTGTTGTGGGAAGCCAGAGAGTGAGAATATAAAAACAGCCTGATAGAAGTCGTAGCCAGTGTCCCTGCCTATTTATTTATATGCTCATGCAAATATTTATCAGTCAGAGGTAGTATGTATTGAATGAACACTGAATGACTATACAGATGAATGAATGATTGGAATAACATTTTTAGTTCTGTGTTGACTCAGTTTAGGATGCAGCATGCCATAAGCAGCAGTGCTAGCTACCTCCCATTCTTGGGGTCTTTATTCATTAGATACTTAGCCCTGTGTTGAATATTTCCCATGCTTCTTCTCAATAGCACTGAAGTATGAAGTGGATGTTTTATTTCTGTCTCTGATATGTGAAGACCAGGGCTTAGAGAAGAAGATGCAAAGTGGCAGGACCAGAATACAAACGGAAGTCTGCTGGATTCCAAGCTGTGTTCTTAACCCACATCCAAGATTGCTGTTTGTTTATAAGAACTCACATCCCATGAGAGATTGCCATCTTTTTGTGGTCTTAAAATATCATTAAAATGGTGAGAATATGATGAACTTACCAATTGCATGATGTCTTCAGAATATTTCAATATGGCATTTTAAAAAATTGACATCTGTGCTGCCTATAGGTTCTTAATAGTGCAAGAAGCTAATGATATGCCTCTGGTTAAAGTTTAAAGCAGGAATGAAACATGAGAAATTAATCACCAGTTGCTGCTGACTTATCACTCTGAACCATTTAAATGGGTGTCCTTTCCATCTCGTCAGCCCTGCCTTACTGTCCAATGGAAGCCCTTAGCATACTTCAGTAGGACTGATGCTTTTGTTCCCTAACTAAGCTGCATTCCTCTTGACTCTGCCCCTTGAGGTTTCTCCTCCATGTCACCACCACAGTGAAATCATATTCTTCCAAATACATTTTCTGGCCCCTCAGTGGTGTAATACTCCTTTGCATGGCTTTCCTCAGTGTCATCTTCTTTCTCCTTAGGTTCTAAACATGTGGTCCCTACAGACTTATAACCTAGAAATGGCCATGAATGGAACTCATGAGCAATTTATTAAGTTAAAAATCACATGAGAGAATTGGGTGGCACCTCCAGGCTACCCTTGAGCTCTGTAATTCTATTGCTCTGAGAGCACACAGCTCACAGCCACTAAGATGGGTTAAACTCTAAAGTTCTATGAGCTTATGGAAGAAGCATGGTAGGAAAGAAAGGAAGGAAGGAAGAAAAAAGTTAAGAAGGAATTTCTTAACTAAGATTAAAAATATATAGTAAATGCCTTCCCCTTACATTGAGCTGCATTCCTGTGATGACAGCCCTTATTGTTTAGCCCCTGGTGTGAGCAAAGTGGCAAAGAACACAAGGGCAAGTTCCTGAGGATACAATGTAGCAAACTATGATAGTTATTAATATTGCCTGCCCAGAAAGCTCTGCCACCTATGGTTGCCAGGATAAATACAAGGTGCATTTTTATTTGGTAAGTCTGGCAATGCAACACTCCATCTACTCCACTTTTTGGGTTTTAGATATTATCTCCTTGTCCAAAGGAGTAAATATTGCCCATTTCCTATTCCAACAGAGATTGACCCAACTTGTGCACACACAGAGCTTACCAGAACTAGTCATTTCTCAGGATATAAATATGACCTTCTGGCTATGGTTGCTAACCTGAGGTTTCTGGCTACAAGATAATAAGACACCCCAAAAGCAAAGACAAGTAGAATAGCAATGAATAAAGTGGATGCAGAGAGTGGTTCTTCAGCTTTTGCTTCTGTGTAGTGTGCTCACCACTGCAGTTATAGGAACTGGCACATTGCTTTCTACCCCATTAACCCAATTTGAGTTGGGTTTCTTTAACTTGTTCCTAAAAGAGCTCCTGAGTCATCTGTAGAGAATTCTGGTCCTCAGCTTTATCTTTCCCTTAAGTAACATGTGTAGAACAGGGTCAGCCATACAGGGTGGAGGGGTACACAATTCACCCTTGTTGTCACATTGCAGATTTTAGAATACTTTGTGGCAAAAATTAGATCCCAGCTCCTTTATTTCTATTTTTGGATTGTCTTCTTTCTACTTTCCTACGTCATAAAAATCAAAGGCCTCATTTTATAGATGAAAAGTTGCAAACAAAAAGAAATTACACAACATGTCTTAGATCATATGGCTTAAACCCAGGTTTTGGATCAATTATTATGTATTGAGGTTATGGAAATTAATTTACTACAAGCTCAAGATAATAAAAAAAACAAGAAAGGCAACTTTTATGTCCAAAACTCTAATGTAGTCAATAGGGAAATGTAAATGCTTATGTTGCTTTTATGATTATTGATTGTAGCGAATCACAAATTGGAAAGACTGATTGTCTCCTAGTGACTCTCTTGGCAGTTATGTCTGTGATCATCTGTCTTCTGCTGTCAGATCCTATAGCTTTGTAACTGAATTGGGAACATGACCCAGCCTGGTCTGTCATAGAACTCCATCTCCTTGGCCACAGAGGTGGGTCTAGAAATAGGTGGATCACTACCTGGTAGTAATGAAAGGTAGTAGATAATATGATTAAATTCATATCATGAGATTTGATTTTTTTAGATATGATGGGGAGCACATTTCCCTATCTGGTAATTGAACTTGGAGAATGTGTGTTGGAAACTGTACCTATTTCTACTATTAAATAGGAAAAAAATCTGTTTTTTGTTGGAGGGAAACACGAAGAAGAAGAAACAAGTGACAAACTTAGTTCTTATGATTTTCACATCCCCAGCTATACCCATTTATTAGCACAGATCTGTCCCTTCCTTTTTTCTCTTTATTAGAACCCCAAAAGTCTATTACCAATATATCTTATGTGTGCATTTCTTACAACCCTTGGGTCATTATATTCAGTATTTGCTAATAGATTTGTTCTTTTTCACTAATCCAGGGCTGGATCATCACTTTGTCTTAGTGACTAAGACTTACTTTTTAAATCCCTATACCTTACCTAACACGTATTCATAAAACAGACTTTCAATAAATGTTTGCAAGTGAATAACAAGTAAATGTTGGATTTTCATAAGCACTGTTAGAATCAATACTTAGGGGGCTGGGGATGTGGCTCAAGCGGTAGCGCGTTCGCCTTGCATGCGTGCGGCCCGGGTTCGATCCTCAGCACCACATACCAATAAAGATGTTGTGTCTGCCGAGTACTAAAAAATAAATATTAAAAATTCTCTCTCTCTCTCTCCTCTCTCACTCTCTCTTTAAAAAAAATAAATAAAAGTACTGGGATGTAGCTCAGTGGTAAAGTGTCCCTGGGTTCAATCCTCAGTACCAAAAATAATAAATAAATAAAATAAAATACATTAAAAAAAAAGAATCAATACTTAGATTATATAGGAAAGTATTCAAATTCCAATTTCATTTTGAATACAGACATTGACACATATGATCTTATTCATATGAGAGTAAAACAAGAGGGAAAACTCTGTGTCTATTCAGTTGTAAGATGCCATATTTGATGTCATTGCTTATGTATGTCAACTGGATTATTATTCATAATGGGGTTACAAAACAAACCAATTCCCTGATGTTCCATCAGTCAATGATTGATTTGCTGGTCAGTTGAGAAAGAATTGTTCTTCCTAGCTATTGAATGAAAACCTCATCTCCTCATCATTTCCTGAGATAAAAAAGCACCCGCATGAAAACTTGCAGGCTGGCTGTCAGTGGCTTCTGAGAAGATCCAGCATCACCAGACGCTGGTGCCTAGTGAAGACTGTGTAGGAAAACCTCAGCAATTATGAGTCAAAAGCCATTAAGGGAGTCTGACTATGAATGTAAGTAAGTTTAGGAATGTCTTAATCAAGTTCTTTCATTTGCACTTTCTTTTTATACACATATAACAATGCTATATATAAAAATCTATGTTTCCATCTAAAAAAGACTTTCTTAATAAATGTAAAGTAAAAATTCTAAGAAATGAGAAAGCAAAAGTATTTCATCATTGTTGTATAGTTGCACTTGCAATTTTTAAAATTTTTCTTCCACAATATAATATTAAATAATGGTGCATCTTGCCATCACTGACATTAAGTTTAATAAAATATGACAATAATAACACCTAATGAATGTTGAGGCCTTATCTTTTCCAAGGCACTATACAAAGCACTTTACATGCACTGTATCATTCAACTGTTACAATAGCTCTATAGGTAGAGTATGATAATTCTCATTTTATAGATAAGGAAACTGAGACTTAGGTTAATTACTGACAGATCCAGAATTTTCAAGCGAAATAGCACCTGTGCTGTTAATCTACATATGAAGGAAGCAGCAACAGCAATTTCTTAGGACATGTACATTATTTCAGGGATGTGAATTGGGGGAAAACTTTCTAGAATGTACAGCAATGTATTTTAGTGTTTATCCTATAGAACTTATGATGAAGACAAATGAAGGTGAGTATGTTTTCATGTTTATAAATAAAAAATATGAATGTCTATTATAAAAATGCTGTCAAATGTTGTGAATATTTGTTGTACAATGTGACGTGGGTTTGTGTAGCGATATATACACCAACCAGTAAAACAGTGACCAAACACCTTCAGATGTGACAGACTCAGCCAAGTCATGTTCCTGTAGAAGTGACATGATAAAGTTCATCCCTCTCATACAGAGTTCCTAAACACAAGTTGCCATCTTACATTTCATTGCTAATTCTACTGTATTTTATGACCTATTTCAGCATAAGCTCACCAAATCAACTTAGCTGTAATAAGTCAACTTAAAAGAGTCTTGTAATAATAAGTATAAAGTAAAATTCAAAATTGCTGCAAGTGAGAATCAGCTACTGGACCGTACAAGTATGAACCATCTGGAATGAATCAGCAATTTTAGCTAAGAGTGAATTAACTCTTATGATTTCTTCTTCTCTCCAACATTCTAGCAGTTTTTTTTTTAAATCCTGAAAATGGATGTGATTTTATTAGAACACCATTTGGAAAACTGTTTTATTAGCTACAGAATATCTTCCCAGTTGGTAAAAAGTCAATACAGAAATAAGTTATAAGACTTCCCATAGGTATTAGGAAACGCTGTTTGCTTTGACCCTTGTCTATGTAGTTTTCTATTTATGAACATCTTTGTCACTTGCACTAACATTAGAATGACAGCTTCATCTGAATGTTACTTAGCTTGAGGTGAATACGTATCTCTGTAAAGGTATTATCCATCATATTTTAGAGGAATATTGCTTACTTGCTCTCATTTCATCCACTCTACATCTCCACCTTATACTACCCATTTTAAAGTGTAAATAAAGTTTGTATTTTTTTCTCTTCAGCAGCCATCCTCAAACTGAAAGTATAGTTAAGATTAGTGGCTGCAACCCAAAGGCAGGATTTTTAGTACTTTCTGTTTCAAATTCTGTCAATGCTTAACCATTTGTGTCACCTGCAGGTAGATATTTGTTGTTCCTGCTGTTTGGGGAGAAATGTTAGGTTTTGGCCCTGGACCTTTTGAAACAATGGCCAGTGTGGTTTTGCGTCAGAGGGCATGGGAGGGACAGTGCTCACTGGCTTTCCTGGTACATTTGACCTTAGTGGACATGCAACTCTGGAGGTGGGTTATCTGGCATTTGTTCCCCTCCCTCCCCGCCCCCTCTTTCTTTCTTTTTTTTTTTTAACCAATGGATGAGATAAGATGCTATAGGATATTCTGTCCTCTTGTTCCTATCAGGGAAGAATTTTTCTCATCTCTCTTTTGGCCTGGTTACTAGGGTGTCAAACAGCCAGAGAATTTAATCTATAACAGGTTTAAGTATAATCCTATTAAATGGTCTTCTGTGTCCTTTGAAATTTCGATTAGCCAGGGCACTGCCAATGTTGAAAGCCATAGAGTCTTGCATGGAAGGAATTATGCTCCTAATTATTCTACAGTTGGCCTGTAGAATCATGTGTTTTGTTTTGTTTTGTTTCTTTGAGCCTTATTCCAGGATCATTTCTCTTTACCCTCCAGTGTTCCTGTTAGAGTTTTTAAAACTCTGAAAAGTGAAGACTTTGTAAGTAACTAGGAGAGTAATTCCATTAGTTCTGTATCAGGCTAAAAAGGCAATCTTCTCCTTGGTTTTCTATGTAGTAAATACTTCATAATCAGGGACCTTGTCGTCCTTGTTGACAACTGAATCCCTCCCTCCTAGAATAGCAGCTGGCACTCTGCAAGCATTTAATACATATTTGCTGAATGAATGGATGAATGAATGACACTTATTTGGCTAGACTTGAGGCAATAACTATAGTGGGCTAAAGATGGTTGCTGATTCTCTTTATTATAATCATGTGTAAACAGGACAAGCTAACATAAATGTTTTACAAACTATTACAGTGTTAAAATGAGATTTCACAAGACTATACTTTCAGGGATCATTTCTATAGTTCGTTACTAGAGAAGTTTCTCTGATCGTGTAGAGTACCGACCATTTGACCCTGCTATTGCCCTTCTCGGACTATTCCCTGAAGACCTTAAAAGAGCATGCTACAGGGATACTGCCACATCGATGTTCATAGCAGCACAATTCACAATAGCTAGACTGTGGAACCAACCCAGATGCCCTTCAATAGATGAATGGATAAAAAAAAATGTGGCATCTATACACAATGGAGTACTATGCAGCAATAAAAAATGACAAAATCATAGAATTTGCAGGGAAATGGATGGCACTAGAGCAGATTATGCTTAGTGAAGCTAGCCAATCCCTAAAAAACAAATACCAAATGTCTTCTTTGATATAATGAGAGCAACTATGAACAGAGCAGGGGAAGAGCAGGAAGAAAAGATTAACATTATACAGAGACATGAGATGGGAGGGAAAGGGAGAGAAAATGGAAATTGCATGGAAATGAAGGGAGACCCTCATTGCTATACAAAATTACATATAAGAGGTTGTGAGGGGAATGGGAAAATAAACAAGGAGAGAAATGAATTACAGTAGATGGGGTAGAGAGAGAAGATGGGAGGGGAGGGGAGGGGGGATAGTAGGGGATAGGAAAGGTAGCAGAATACAATTACTAATAGGGCATTATGTAAAATTGTGGATGTGTAACTGACGTGATTCTGCAATCTGCATTTGGGGTAAAATTGGGGGTTCATAACCCACTTCAATCTAATGTATGAAATATGATATGTCAAGAGCTTTGTAATGTTGTGAACAACCAATAAAAAAAATAAATAAAATGAGATTTCACTATCTAGGCAAATAGGCCCATCACTGTGGAAATACCAAACTACATGATAAAGACCAGTAATCCATACATGAAATCATCTTCATGGTTCTTCTAAGTAGAGTGAATGAGCTTTGGGTTGTCACATTGCTCTGCTATTAATTCAAAGGGAGGTACCAGAAATCTTCTTTTTCTTCAGTTAAGGATCACTGTCATGTCTGTTCCTTTCTCTTCAGACCCTCAGTGTTTCATAGTACACCTTTTCACTGAATTCAAAGTCAAGTGATCAAAATTGAGTAGCATTTGAGTCTTTGCTGGCTAACACAGTTCTCCACAACTGCAAAGAGGCTTCAGAAAAAGATGGAAATAAGAACTTGTCTACCAAGGCCATTTTGACGGCAAGGTGACATGCCTTTCCATGTTTTATTATAATTTTCCCTCCTTTTAATCTTCCTCTCCTCCTTTTACTTGTTCCCATTTTTATCTCCTCAGCTTTTCTTTCTTTGACATTTTCTCATCTTTATTTCTTTCTTTTTAAAACATTTATTTCTAAAAATAATTTGTATTAGTTCTATTTGAGTAATTCTTCAGTTAGTGGTATTTGTCTATTTTTTCTACCTACACAGACCTCAAAATATTATTGCCCTTCCTGAATATATGTTTAAAGAAATTTTTTTGCCTAAGAAACTTTTACTAAGTTTCACTTAAGTAACATTGATTACTTCCTCCTGTTCCTTAAAAAGATCATCAAACACATATAATTGCCTACCAGACTTTCTGATTGACATAACATAATCAATATCAATGTTGGTATTGTAGCTAAGTAAAGGCACTTGAAAGCTATTCTTTTACTAACCCACAAAATTACAATTATCTTACATTAGACAAAGGCACCAAAAACATACATTGGAGAAAAGATAGCCTTTTCAACAAATGGTGCTGGAAAAACTGGAAATCCATATACAACAAGATAAAATTAAACCCCTATCTCTCACCATGCACAAAACTCAACTCAAAGTGGATCAAGGACCTAGGAATTAAACCAGAAACCCTGCATCTAATAGAAGAAAAAGTAGGCCCTAATCTCCATCATGTCAGATTAGGCCCCAACTTCCTTAATAAGACTCCTATGGCATAGAATTAAAATTAAGAATCAATAAATGGGGGGCTGGGATTGTGGCTCAGCAATAGAGCACTTACCAAGCATGGGCAGGGCCAGGGTTCAATCCTCAGTACCACATTAAAATAAAGGTGTTGTGTTGTGTCCATCTACACCTAAAAAATAAATATTAAAAAAAGAATCAATAAATGGGATGAATTCAAACTAAAAAGTTTCTTCTCAGCAAACGAAACAATCGTGAGGTAAATAGAGAGCCTACATCTTGGTAGAAAGTTTTTACCCCTCACACATCTAGGGTATATAAAGAACTCAAAAAGTTAAACACCAAAAAACCAAACAACCCAATAAATAAATGGGCCAAGGACCTGAAGAGCACTTGTCAGAAGACGATATGCAATCAATCAACAAATATATGAAAAAATGTTCAACATCTCTAGCAATTAGAGAAATGCTAGACTACTCTAAGATTTCATCTCACTCCAGTCAGAATGGCAGCTATTAAGAATACAAACAATATGTATTGGTGAGGATTGGGGGAAAATGCACACTCATACATTGCTGATGGGACTGCAAATTGGTGCATCCAGTCTGGAAAGCAGTATGGAGATTCCTTGGAAAACTGGAAATAGAACCACCATTTGAACCAGCTATTCTACTCCTCACTCTATACTCAAGGACTTACAAACAGCATACTACGGAGACACAGCCATATCAATGTTTATAGCAGCACAATTCACAATAGCTAAACTGTGGAGCCAGCCTAGATGCCCTTCAGTAGATGAATGGATTAAAAAAAATGTGGTGTATATACACACAATGGAATATTACTCAGCAATAAAAGAATAAAATCATGGAATTTGCAGGTAATTAGATGGAGTTGGAAAAGATAATACTAAGTGAAGAAAGCCAGTCCCCCAAAACCAAATGCTAAATGTTTTCTCTGATATAAGGAGGCTGATTCATAGTCGGGTAGGGAAAGGGAACATGGGAGGATTAGACAAACTCTAGATAGGGCAAAGGGGACGGAGGAGAAGGGGGGGAGCATGGGGACAGAATTAATGGTGGCATGAGATGGACATCATTATCCAAAGTACGTGTATGAAGACATGAATGGTATGAATATACTTTGTATACAACCAGAGATATGAGAAAGTGTGCTCTATATGTGTAATATGAATTGTAATGCATTCTGCTATCATATATAATAAATTAGAATAAAAAATTTTCTTAAAAAAATACACTGACCCCTCCCCCCGGAAAAAAAAAGAAAGAAAGGAAGTTGATCTTTTAGGTAACTTAGGAAGTTCAATCTAGAGGACCCTGCTGACAAGTACTCAGGTTGTGACAAACACTTCCTGGTTAGATTTACCTTTACCCCACATAAAACGAACAGAAGAAAAGAGAGTCATGACTTAAAAAAAAAAACAAGACGATCATGACTTAGTCATTAAAAGTCACAACTTAGTTATTTTAAAAATCATAAAACGTAGATTTACATTATTATACTGAACTCATATAGTATAATGAATTCATTTTATTGCAAATCTGATGGTACCGAGTGACTTTATATAGTCTGATAACCACAAGGAGATGATGACTTTTCCTTCAGGGAACCAAAATCAAAATAAACAACAACAACAAAAATGCACTTATTCTATAGAAAACCTATTAGGAACTTTTAGAAACTTGTAGACACTGATTTAAGAGAAGATCTGAGAATTATGAATTGTTTTCTTTCCTTTTGATGTATGATAATGTTTGTAATTACTTCATGATCATTGGAGAGCTTTTCTGCATTCAGTTGCTAAGCCTAGAATCTATTTCTGGGTAATTAAAAGCATTGTTTTTCCCATTTTGCTGTCTTCATCACTGAAAAGCTAAGTGACTTTATAGACACCTTACATTTTCCATCAAATTTAGCATATTAATAGGTGAAGTATTCTCACCTATCTTGCACAAACATGGAGGGAAATTTAGTGCATAAAGTATTCCAAATAGTACTATGTTAATTAAATAGGTTTGCTATTCTGGTTTATTTGAGTCCAAAGGCAGTAGGAGTTGAATCTATGGATATAATCCAACAAATTCTATTAGTACAGGTATTAGTTTGACTTTGAAGTATTGTGAGAAAGAGGCCACAATCACTCTCAGTAATGAGGCTTCATGATAAGAATACAAAGGAATATGATATTTTTAACTAACCAGATTCTCCTTGTTTCAGACCTTCCAAAATGAAAAATAGACAAGATAAAAGACAGAACCTTAGCTTCTTGCAGAACACAGCCTGGCTACATGACCTACCTTCGCCTTCATCATTGCATCTATGCTCCCCCAGAGAAAAGAGTCATCAGAAATGCTCCACCCCTGTCCTAAGTAGATCTGTCTTTTGGGCAAACTTTCAGGTCCAGCTGTTTCTGAGGTGCTGCCTTCTCTTAGTAGAGCCGGCGAGTGTGTGCTTTTGTCAATCCTTGTTTGTGTTTTTGTTGCCAGAATGGCAGAGAAGGTTTCACTCAACATCTGTGACACTAGACATGTAGGCTTGATACAGGAAAATGTCTCCCAATTCTATGTTTTTCTCCCCCAGCAAGAAAGAATGACACCAGATGATCACTTAGAAACTTCACGGCTTATTCAATATATGTGTGGGCTGAAAAATAAGGCTGCCTAATTCTCTAAATTATCTAGATGAATCAGGCGAAGTTGTTGGTATTTAACCTTCAAAACAGAGATAATTATAGCTTAATAGACTGCCTCAGAAAGACAAAAGTCTTGGATTTTATTTTCAAAATGATTATTAATAGATTTATCTGTGATGTCTGAATAATAAATGCAGATTAAAATAAGGCTCACTTAGTAAAGACTAATACAACAAATAAAGATATACTTTCCTTTCCAGTTTCCCTCAATTACCTTATCTGTTAAATGGAAATAATAATAATAGTGGCTTCCTCATAGGGTTATTGTGAGGATTATATGAGTCAGTACAAATAAAATATTTGGAACAGTCCCCAGCACACTCAAAGCACTTGATACTGTTGTATATTATGTTATTATTAATAATTGCAAATACAAAATGAACAACATTGTAAAATGACAGAAAGATAAAGATTTCTGAAGAAAGTATATACTCTAAATCTTCTAGATGATGTATTGGAAGGGCAGAGTTTTTTAAAAACAGAGACTGGAAATCATACTAAAATTTTCCTGAACCAACTATGAGGTCCATGGTCTAGCAGCTTCAGCATCACCTGGGAACTAACAAGGAATGCAGCACCCCAGGCCTCAGCCCAAAGGACCTCTACTTTAACAGGATGCCCAAGGGATTTGTGCATTTTAAATGCACTGTTTTAAATTTCATTTAGGAACCAGTGTTTTCAGCAGGTCTTTGTGTTTAAGCTGTACTATGAAATGGTAAAGTGAGATGTTTAATTTTCTTTTATATCTCCTATAAAACATCAGCCTTGAAATATTCATTTCTCTTGACTATCTAGGGCACATTTTGGAGAGGAGGCAACACAGAAACAGAGCATGAAGAGCAGATGCAAGCACCTAGGTCTGCTTCACAATGTCTTCCTCCATCTGTTGATCAAAGTGTACATCTGCTCCCACAGTCACCCAGTCACCTATCTCTGCCTCACTTGCTTTATTCCCTAAATGGAGATGTGTTTCTGAGCTCAAAGGTCAGCTTTCTTATGTCTTTGAAGGATGTTTGGGAAAGAAACAAGCCCGTCTGCTCTTTGCCTTTGAGTCACCCACTTACCTACCATTCCCACAGGGCACAGACCTCTCACAATGCCAGCCTCACCTCACTGCCAGATGGAAGAGGGCTGTGGCCAACAGACATCTGCATATCGGGTGCCTCTTTGGAGGGCTGTGAATGAGAGACATCGCTACTGTGCTGGTTCCTGTTGGTGAAGTAACTATTGTATTCGAGGGAACCTCATGCAACCCAAATATACACCACATGAACACAGATACATACACATCACATGCCTACACACACTACATACACTGCACACACAATGTGATACATATGTACCATATATACTCCACATATACACATGTACTACACACATACAATAGCACACCACACCACATCTACCATACATATAATACATACGTACCATGCGCGTGCACACATGTGTGCACACACACACACACAACCCTCTCCCTAAAACAAACATTGATTCTCAGAGAGAGCACAGTGTTAATCAGTAGTCTTCAAACTGACATCTACAAACATATTTTTCCTCTCCAAGAAAACATTTTTCCCTTTAAAAACAAAAAATGGTTTACGCTTAGAAACACTGGTTTAAATCCATAAGAAGGAGTAAAACCCTTGCCCTAATTGCTCCATAATTTTTCAAACCTGCCTGTATCACAGAAGCCCTATTTTATATGATTACATTATAGCCTCATCCCCTACACTGCCTTATCTCATAATCCATCTCCTAATGACTGCTGCCTGGCCACCCTGAAGCCCTGTAAGAGGCTGCTTAATCTCCTGGACTCAGAGACAAACTCCTTTCTTCTCCCTCCGATCCTGCCTGACAGGAGGGGTAAGGACAATCTTTTTCATCCTGTCACCTGTCTGTACACAGAGAAGCAGCCCAGATTGGAGTGTAGGTTGCCTGCCTGGGGGCTTCCAACTGTCCTGGTGGACCAGAGGAAACTAGCCCCTAGTGTTATGTTGGCCCCTTTATAGCCCCTAGTGTTATGTTGGCCCCTTTGTCTGGGGTTGCACTTGACTGAGATATTGGTGGTTTCCCTCAGAGTGGAATGCAGGGAAGCCTTTTCTTTTTTTTTTTTTTTTTTTTTGTCTTTTTAAATTTTATTTTATTTAGTTGCAGATAGACACAATACCTTATTTACTTATTTTTATTTTTTTTCTTTTATTTTTTTTATTGGTTGTTCACAACATTACAAAGCTCTTGACATATCATATTTCATACATTAGAGTCAAGTGGGTTATTTTTTTTAAGAGAGAGAGAGAGAATTTTTAATATTTATTTTTTAGTTCTCGGCAGACACAACATCTTTGTTGGTATGTGGTGCTGAGGATCGAACCCGGGCCGCACGCATGCCAGGCGAGCGCGCCACCGCTTGAGCCACAACCCCAGCCCAAGAGTCAAGTGGGTTATGAACTCCCATTTTTACCCCAAATACAGATTGCAGAATCACATCGGTTACACGTCACATTTTTACGTACTGCCATATTAGTGACTGTTGTATTCTGCTACATTTCCTATCCCCTACTATCCCCCCTCCCCTCCCCTCCCATCTTCTCTCTCTACCCCATCTACTGTAATTCATTTCCCTCCATGTTTGTTATCCCATTCCCCTCATAACCTCTTATATGTAATTTTGTATAACAATGAGGGTCTCCCTCCATTTCCATGTGATTTCCCTTTTTTTCTCCCTTTCCCTCCCTCCTCATGTCTCTGTTTAATGTTAATCTTTTCTTCCTGCTCTTCCTCCCTGTTCTGTTCTTAGTTGCTCTCATTATATCAAAGAAGACATTTGGTATTTGTTTTTTAGGGATTGGCTAGCTTCACTAAGCATAATCTGCTCTAGTGCCATCCATTTCCCTGCAAATTCCGTGATTTTGTCATTTTTTAGTGCTGCGTAATACTCCATGGTGTATAAATGCCACATTTTTTTATCCATTCATCTATTGAAGGGCATCTGGGTTGATTCCACAGTCTAGCAATTGTGAATTGTGCTGCTATGAACATCAATGTGGCAGTATCCCTGTAGTGTGCTCTTTTAAGGTCTTCAGGAAATAGTCCGAGAAGGGCAATAGCTGGGTCAAATGGTGGTTCCATTCCCAGCTTTCCCAGGAATCTCCATACTGCTTTCCAAATTGGCCGCACCCATTTGCAGTCCCACCAGCAGTGTACAAGAGGACCCTTTTCCCCACATCCTCGCCAGCACTCATTGTTGTTTGACTTCATCATGGCTGCCAATCTTACTGGGGTGAGGTGGTATCTTAGGGTGGTTTTGATTTGCATTTCCTTGACTGCTAGAGATGGTGAGCATTTTTTCATGTACTTGTTGATTGATTGTATGTCCTCCTCTGTGAAGTGTCTGTTTAGGTCTTTGGCCCATTTGTTGATTGGGTTATTTGTTTTCTTATTGTCTAATTTTTTGAGTTCTTTGTATACTCTGGATATTAGGGCTCTATCTGAAGTGTGAGGAGTAAAAATTTGTTCCCAGGATGTAGGCTCCCTATTTACCTCTCTTATTGTTTCTCTTGCTGAGAAAAAACTTTTCAGTTTAAGAAAAACTGAAATCCCTGTCTTGTTCCAGATTTTAGAGGGAATGCCTTCAATTTTTCTCCATTCAGAATGATGCTAGCCTGAGGCTTAGCATAGATCGCTTTTACAATGTCGAGGTAAGTTCCTGTTATCCCTGGGTTTTCTAATGTTTTGAACATAAAGGGATGCTGTACTTTGTCAAATGCTTTTTCTGCGTCTATCGAGATGATCATATGGTTCTTATCTTTAAGTCTATTGATGTGGTGAATAACATTTATTGATTTCCGTATATTGAACCATCCTTGCATCCCAGGGATGAATCCTACTTGATCATGGCGCACAATTTTTTTGATGTGCCTTTGTATCCGATTCGCCAGAATTTTATTGAGGATTTTTGCATCTAGGTTCATTAGAGATATTGGTCTGTAGTTTTCTTTCTTTGAAGTGTCTTTGTCTGGTTTCGGAATCAGGGTGATGTTGGCCTCATAGAATGAATTTGGTAGAGCTCCCTCTTTTTCTATTTCCTGAAATAACTTGAAAAGTATTGGTATTAATTCTTCTTTAAAGGTTTTGTAAAACTCCGCTGTGTACCCATCCGGTCCTGGGCTTTTCTTGGTTGGTAGTCTTTTGATGGCTTCTTCAATTTCATCCATTGATATTGGTCTGTTTAAATTGTGTGTATCCTCCTGACTCAGTCTGGGCAAATCATATGACCTAAGAAATTTATCAATGTCTTCACTATCTTCTATTTTATTGGAATATAGGTTTTCAAAGTAATTTCTAATTGTCTTCTGTATTTCTGTAACATCTGTTGTGATATTGCCTTTTTCATCTCATATGTTAGTAATTTGAGTTCTCTCTCTTCTTCTCTTCATTAGCATGGCTAAGGGTCTGTCAATCTTGTTTATTTTTTCAAAGAACCAACTTTTTGTTTTGTTAATTTTTTCAATAGTTTCTTTTGTTTCAATTTCATTGATTTCTGCTCTGATTTTAATTATTTTTTGCCTTCTGCTACATTTGCTGTTGTTTTGCTCTTCCTTTTCTAGGGCTTTGAGATGAAGTGTGAGCTCATTTATTTGTTGGTTTTTCCTTTTTTTGAGGAATGACCTCCAGGCAATGAATTTCCCTCTTAAAACTGCTTTCATTGTGTCCCATAGATTCTGATATGTTGTGTCTGTATTTTCATTTATCTCTAAGAATTTTTTGATTTCCTCCTTTATGTCTTCTGTAACCCATTGATCATTCAGTAACATATTGTTCATTGTCCATGTGATGTAGGATTTTTCCTTCCTTCTTTTATCATTGATTTCCAGTTTCATTCCATTATGATCTGATAAAGTGCATGGTATTATCTCCACCCCTTTATATTTACTGAGGGTTGCCCTATGGCATAATATATGGTCTATTTTTGAGAAGGATCCATGTGCTGCTGAGAAAAAAGTATATCCACTTGATGATGGTTGATATATTCTATATATGTCAGTTAAGTCTAGGTTATTGATTATGATATTGAGGTCAATAGTTTCTTTATTCAACTTTTGTTTGGAGGATCTGTCCAATGGTGAGAGAGGTGTGTTGAAGTCACCCATGATTATTGTGTTGTGGTCTATTTGATTCTTGAACTTGAGGAGAGTTTGTTTTATGAACATTGCAGCGCCATTATTTGGTGCATAAATATTGATAATTGTTATGTCTTGTTGGTGAATGTTTCCTTTTAACAGTATATAATGTCCTTCCTTATCCCTTTTGATTAACTTAGTCTTGAAGTCGATTTTATTCGATATGAGAATGGCCACCCCTGCTTGCTTACGAGGACCATGTGCGTGGTATATTTTTTTCCCAACCTTTTACCTGGAGCCTGTGTATGTCTTTTCCAATCAGATGTGTCTCCTGGAGGCAGCATATTGTTGGATTTGTTTTTTTAATCCATGTTACCAGCCTATGTCGCTTTATTGGAGAGTTTAAGCTATTAACGTTTAGAGTTACTATTGATACATGGTTTGTACTTCTTGCCATGTTTGATTATTTATCTCTTTTTTTTTCTAATTTAGTTTGTTTCTCCATGATTAGCTTTCCCCCCATCCTCTGTCTTTACCGAGGCACTTCCCGCTGATGGTTTTGGTTATTGTTTTTCATTTCTTCCTCGTGTAGAGTTTTGCTCAAGACGCTTTGCAATGCTGGTTTTCTGGCTACAAATTCTTTTAGCTTTTGTTTATCATGAAAGATTTTTATTTCGTTGTCATACCTGAAGCTTAATTTTGCTGGATACAGAATTCTTGGTTGGCATCCATTGTCTTTCAGTGTTTGAAATACGTTGTTCCAGGATCTTCTCGCTTTCAGCATCTCTGATGAAAAATCCGTTGTTAACCTTATTGGTTTACCCCTAAATGTAATCTGCCTCTTTTCTCTTGTAGCTTTTAATATTTTCTCTTTGTTCTGTATATTGGATATCTTCATAACAATGTGTCTTGGCTTTGGTCTACTGTGATTTTGTGTGCTCAGTGTCCTGTATGCATCTACAATTTGTATTTCTGTTTCCTTTTTTATTTCTGGAAAGTTTTCTGTAATTATTTCATTCAGCAGGTCACTCATTCCCTTGGTATGAATCTCTGTGCCTTCCTCTATCCCGATGACTCGTAAGTTTGGTTTTTTTATGTTATCCCAAATCTCTTGGATGTTTTTCTCGTGATTTTTTAACAGCCTATCTGAGTTGGCTAGACTCTTTTCAAGATGATATATTTTGTCTTCATTATCTGACATTCTGGCTTCTACTTGCTCCACTCTGTGAGTGATACTCTCAATTGAGTTTTTAATTTGGTTTATCGTTTCCTTCATTTCTAGAATTATTGTTTGATTTTTTTTATAATCTCTATCTCCTGATAAAGATGCTTAATTTCTTCTTTTATCTGTTTATGTAATTCATTCTCAATGTGATCTTTAAGGTTCCTTTCCATCTGTCTAAGGTGTTCCTTGAGTTCTTTATATGGCCATTTTTCTGATGACTCCAGGTCCTCCTGAATATTTAGGCTGTCCTTCATTGTTTGTACTCCTTTTCTTCCTTGTTTTTTTATGCTCATGATACTTCTTGTTCTGTTTGACTCCTGAGTTACTGTTTACTCTTATAAATTTATTTGATGCTTGGGAGGAGAGGTATTAGAATGGAAGGGAAGAAGTCACTAAAGAGAGTGAGTGTAGGCAGGTAGAATTCAAGAAATGGGGAATAAGAAAATTGAAACAAATGAAAAGACAAAAGAAAAAAAGTGAAAAGAAAGAAAGAAAAAACGAAAAAATAAAAATTTAAAACCAAAAAAAAATTATAATGATAATAAACAAATGGAAATTAAAGTTTAAAAAATAATAGTAATAGTAATAGAATAAAAGAATTTAAAAAAATTGAAACCATTAATAAGAAAGTTGAAGAACAACAACAACATCAACAACAAAAAGTGAAAATAAAATTTAAAAAAATACCAATAATAATCATTAAAAAATAATAATAATAAATGCAGTTATAGAGCTCAATTAACTTCTCTTCCAGTAGGTGGAGCTATGCCCACTGGGCCAGGCTTCTCTTCTTGATGGGTAGGAACCAATCACTGTGCCTCAGCTCTTCTTCCCAGACTGTGCGGGTCTCCAATCCTGAGTGCCTAGGGCCTTCTCTTGTAGTTCCTCAAGCCAGGCCCCGCTCACCTGTGATGCTCACCACAATACTGGCTACACGCCGGGTCTGCTGCTCCTGGGAGCCCTGTTTCCATGGATGCCTGGGCACACCCTTTCTGTTTGCCTCCCTCAGACCCTAAGTTTGTAGGGCTTGGGGCCGAGGACCCCCAGCGAATTTGTTTGCCCTCAGGTAGCAACTCCCCTGGTAGCTGGTGCAAGGGACCTCTGTTGTCACCAGAGGGATACCCTGGGTCTGATTATCGTGCTCAGTTGGCTTTAACCTCTGTGAGTTCAGGTGGGCCGACTAGTTATTTCAGTGGGATCATTAGTGCTGAGTCACGAGAAGCAGGCAAACCAGAACTAGAATGCAGCCCAATCTGGGCTCGGTGTGTTCTGAGAGGGGCAGACTGTTCACCCGGGATCCCCTTCAGCTCAACAGTGCCTAGTGGTCCTGAGCGAACAGTATTTTGACAGTTTACTTCTCCCTATGCTCGCACAGCTGAAGGGGTTAGAGACTTGATCTCTCCGCGTCCGCTGCCATGTTGGATCACTTAGATTTTAAATTGTCACTCATCTTATCAGCTGTTCCATTTAACTCGGCAGCTCACTCGTGTGGTGAAGAGTCTGCTCTATGGTGCTCCGCGGGAAGCGGTGGCGGCGGCAGCGGCGGCGGCGGCGCAGTGGCGGCCCAGCTGTGGCCTTCGGGACCCCCGGGGAGGGGGCGCAGGCTGGGGGAGGGGAGGCAGCGCCTCGGGGCCCTCGCGGACCGGGTACTGGACACGCGGGAGAGCGGGCGGGGTGGGGGAAAGAAATTGAGATCTAGATTTAGGGACTGAGCGTGGGAGGAGAGACAGCGGGGGAGAAGCAAAGCGGAAAGGCGGAGAGGAGAAGAAGGGGCTGAGGGAGCCGGGCAGCTCGGGGGCTGCAGCCTTACTGCTCGCGCTGAAGTCGTGATGGACTCACTCCACCTTGGCTGGAGTCGTGGCGGATTCACTCCACCTAGGCCCCTTTCTTGACACGGTGCTGAGTCTTTGTCGACAGATCTCCTTTAATGATCTTTACTTCATCTTTTAAGACGCGGCAACATACGCTGTGGGCGCGGCGGCGCGGAGCACGGAGCGGCTTACTCACTTCCCCGAGGGAAGCCTTTTCCAACCACGGAATCTAGTTTGGGATGTTCATACACATTTTTCCAAATTATAAGAGCAAATCATCTACTTAGAAGAGCATGGTGGAGATATAGGATTGAAATACTGGAGACCTAGCAGTGTGCATTTCTCAGCCTCAAGTACCTTAACTATAAAAAAGAGTTAAAGCCCTCACAATGCTGAAAAACAGCCTGTTGTTCTTAAATATATAGCGCATGGTTTATTTTATGATTTTTCATACTATATATTTTTGTGAATTTATACACTACCTTGTCTCAAAAAGGATGTTAGGGACATTAGAAGGAAACAAACAAACAAAAAATAGCAAGGTAGCATAAATTAGAAATATGTGAAGAACAAAAAGGGAAAACAAAGAGAGAGACATGAGATGGAGCCAGCCTGTGGTTGCAACATTTATCCTTGAAGTCTTGCCTTCTTGGTCCACAAAATGTTGTTTTTGTACCCAGAGAAGGCATAGGAAAGGAAGGCTGCCTCTCCCTGTGTGCAAGGCTGTCAGTAGCAAGCGGGAACACTGTGTGCCCCTAAGGACCATGGACTTGTCACAAATTTAATCAAGCGCTTTGTATAAATCAAGGACAACTTAAGTTATTGGGGTTTTGTTGTTGCTTAAAGATGCATAGATATAATTGTTCCATACATTTCTTTTTAAATTAAAAGTGGGCACAATATGCATAAAATATAAAAATATTCAATAAATCAGAGCAAGTAGGAGTTAATTTATTCCAGTTCCATACTGTAGTCAGTTAAAGGGACAGAATTCAGGTGTGTGAGACCTATGGAGGGCTGGAACACATCCTCACAAAGAGAAATGGCACACAACAACTGATCTGTGGAGCTAGGAGGCTTGAGGTTTTGGCTTCAAAATGAATGAATGAACTGGTCTGATTTTAAACAAGTCTACTTGATTTTGAATTCTGATTTTAAAAAGAGGGCAAACAAGAGGTATCGGAAGATTCTTTCGATATTTTAAGCCATTCCAATGTCTCAGTTGTCCACTGATAATGTTAGCAGTGGGTGGGAAGGGCTCTTAGTCAAAGAACTAAAACCACATACATCTTTACAAAGGAACTAGGTAAGGGCTTTGTTATCTCAGTAGCCTCATCTTTTGACGGCATCTAGGTCCCTAGATATTCTCCAAAACATGTATTCACATACACACACACACACACACACACACACATACACATATGCACACACATTTATGCTCATATGACATGCTCATGCAATACACATAATCACATTCACATACACATTCACACACATATGCATTCACACACACACGCACATACGTGTATACCCATGCATCACATCTTGCTTGGGCTTTTGGAGATTGAAGAAGACTTATCTCCCTCCTGGTCCCCAGAACAAGCAGAACTCCCATTTGCAAAGTTCTCCCCTTCCCCCTCCCCACTTCCCTCACTTGCCCAATGAGCCCTATTCGTCCCTTAGGATCAACTTTAAATGTCACTTTCTCCCAAAAGCTTTCTCTTCAAATCCCAGACTGAAATATCTCTTAAACAACAGCTTCCACAACTTTGCTCAAAGCAGTACACAAGAGATGCATTGCCCTAATATCCAACAGAAAAGACTTGGAAAGTTGAGTGTGTTAGAGAAGGTCTGCCAGGGCGCTCCAACACACCTTCCACAGCCTGACAAGAGCCACATATGTGAAAGACCAGCACCGAGAAATCAGCAGAGATTAGAAAACTCCGATGGACGGCAACAGATGGGGTATTTATTTATTTCAAATACTTTTTTTTTGCTGGGAGAGGCACATGAGATGTATATCTTATTTCCAGAGAAGTCTCAAGGGAGACAGCTGTCATGCGGTTTCATTCCAGAACTCTTTAGTATGGTAAAAACAATATAATGGAGGACAGACAGCCTAAATAGCAGACCCCAACAATACAGAGCCACCTAAATTGCAGTTCATTTTACCCTGTAACTTCTTCTTAACACGAAGTGAAACGTTCCCTACAATAAAACAGTGCAGTGACCTTTGGGTATTAAATCTGGTTTCATGTTCCAAGACTGTGATCAAAATATTCCCGTGCTATTTTTTTCTTTCCAAATGGAACAAAGTGCTTTCAGAAAATTTACTGAATCCTTGAAAACCTAATGATCCCTTTATAGCCTCAGGTAAGTTACTGCAAAATTTAATTTCTGCTAACCTACCTGAGATTACAAACAGCAAAATAAATTCGTGGGACTTTCCTGCTAGCTGCATTTCAGCTTTCCTCTCTGACCAACCCTTCAGAGTGTTCCATACTCTTGCAAATCACTCAAGGATACTCAGTGTCTTGAATTGCCCTCAGGCACCTGTGACATTGACTTTTGTCCCTTCTGGGTCATGGGTGGAGAGAGTTATGGTTCATCCTTTACAAGCCATTCACCTTATTAAAAAAGTTCACTCTACAACCATTTTTTATTAGCCAGAGTGAAAAGCTGAATGATAATTTTATCTTAGAAATAAATAAAATTACCAAGAATAGTATGTAATATTTTTAAAATGTTTTGTCTCTACATTTAATTGTTCATTGCATCCTTATGATTGAAAATGTTTTCTTGTTGTTGTTATTTTTTTGTTTTGTTTTCCTATACAAAGTCTATTCACTTCCCCCCATTTTTTACAGCAGCACCCTGATGTCTTTTTGCTGTATTACTTCTCCCCACTTTGTGGGAACATCAGTTAAGGCACACTGCCCTCCTTTAGCTAAAAGGCAGACTCATGAGTCAGGCTGGGCTAATGTTGTGTTAACTGACAGGAAAGCAAAATGGTTGACATGGACCTATCCCAGTTCTGGGATCGTAATGAGTTAGGCTCTAATTAGAGCTACAAATTAGTTTTTGCAATATATCTCATTTTTCAGCAGTACCATGATTACTGTCTTCTTCCCAGCCTGCTTTTCTGTTGTCCTCTAAATTCTCTTCGGTATACATACTTTTCCAATTTTCTTTTTTTCCTGCTTAATAAACCAGAATAGATTTCTGGTTCTTGGAACTAAAGAATCCTTATTATAAAAGAATTTCTATAACCAGATGTGATGTGGAAGAAAAGGTAGAGAAGATTACAAAAAGACAGGAGACAATAATAGCCCATTGTGTTAGTGAGGAAAAATGGAAGGATAAGTAGCTAGAACTATGGCCAAACTCATGCCATGGACTTGATCCAGGGAGAGGACATCATTGAAGCCATCAGTATTCACTGAGTGTGGCAGCAGGCGCCAGACTCTGGGTTCTCTGGATGTTACTGAGGCCATCATGGCCTCTGCTCTTTGGATAGTAAACATACTTACTGTTCCCTAACAAAAGAATTCTCCAACAAAGTGAAAGGTCCAGTGGGCACATATAGTTGACTGTGGTCCCATGTTCACATCCCAGATGTATAGAGGTGGGAAAGTGAGTATCTGCCATTTCAACTGCTATCACAGACACCTGAATGTGGTGATATGGAATTTTGCAAGTGACAAGATAGGTGGTAAAGATGGACAACTAGACCAATAGAATAGAGTGAAGACCCCAGAAATAGACCCAGACATAAAAGGGTTATTGTGTTTCAATAAAGAAAGAGTTTTGTTTTTCTACCTTTTTCTGCATTTTCAACAAAGGTAGAGAAAGGATGGTCTTTCATACAAGGTACTTGAACAACTGAGTATTCATGTGCAAAAATACCAACACTGACATATCACTAGCACCATATACAAAACTTACCTAAAAACCAATTACAGATATGAAACCTAAAATTCTAAAACTTTTATCAGAAAACACAAGATAAATCTTTTTGTGTTTGATAAAGCAAAGATTTCTTCAATATAAGGAGTTAGAGCTTTTTGTGAGGATTAAATAAAGTCATACAAGGAAAGCTCTTAAACAAACACCCAGGAGATACTCTGCAATCTCTTATTGTTCAATGTATATATTACTTTGGGGTTTATGAGTTCTTGTTAATTTTAAATTTATTAGGACCATGGGTCATGATAAACCAGAAAAGGTTATAGAATCTAGGTGATGGGAAACAAACAAACAAAAACCTGTTTGATCAGAAAGTGTGGTGGGGAGGGATTATTAGCCACATTTTTATAGAACCAGAAACTAAAGTTAGGAGAGGTTAAGAACTTAAGTTATCCAAGGTCATCATATTAGATAAAAGTGAGTTTGACGTCAAATATTTGCATAGTCAGCTAACAGAAACTTCTACAAATATGGTTTATTTTGCTCTTATAGAAAAATGTCATGGTGGGGACATTGCTGGTGTTGGCTTAGTGGCTCCACTATCAGGAAAGGTTCCAAGTCAGGGCTCAAGGTACCTAGCTGTGTAATTGTCTTGACCTTCCCTTTAGGGGTGAAAGAAAGCCTCAGGGTCTTGGTCATCTTTAGGGGCAGAAGAAGGCCTCAGAGCTTTCAGAGGAGGTACAGGCCAAAGACCTTCTCCTCACATGTCCTCTTATCAGCGAGGAGGCATCTCTTCTGGAACCCATGAAGGCTTCCTCTTATATCTCACTATTCAGAGCTGAGTTATAATTTCCGCCCCTGGGTTGCTTGTATCCTCTGCCTTCCCTGAGCTGGAAGACTCTCTGCTACATATTTGAACAAAATTTGGATTTTGTTAGCAGAGAAAATGGAGGACTGACTTCAATACCAACATGTGCCACAGTTATACAGACCAACATGGAGATGTCTGGATTCAAGTTGAGTTTTATTACCTCAATCCCAGTTCACTTGCCACTGCATTAAACCAGCCTAGCATGGTGGCATTGTGCTAACATCAGGACCCAAGGATGATAGCCACATTTCCTTGCCTTAAGAATGTATAGTTCACCAAGAGGACAGAACACACTTAACAAGAACAAATAAATAAATTGGTATTTTAAATCTAGCACAATGAAGGCACACACTCACATGCAGAGTATTAACTTTGAGTGCATGGAGGAAGTCTGACTGGAGCAGGTGAGTCTCCCAAAGGAAGTGACATTGTGAGTAGATGTTTTCCAGGTAGAACTGACCAACACTGGGTAAGGGAATGCAGAGAGCAGTATGCTCAAAGGCAAAGAGGAGCAAACTTCACCAATTGGAGTTTAAAATGAAATAAATATGTGATAGGACTATCAAAAGCCAAGGGTACACAGGGAGGCTGCATGTTTTGTACAGGTGATGGGAAATCAGAAAATCCTGTTTGATCAGGGAATGTCAAGATGGTTGGAAGGATCACAGTAAGATTTACACATAAAAAATGATTTTCCTTCTGCCTTTATATGAAGTGGCCTGGATGATAGCTGAGGTGGCCTCATCTTTTAAAATTTAGGTAAGTTTAGATTCCATGTCAGGATGTCCATGTCTTATGGGGAAGTCTGATGCACACCAAGATTCTGGCAAGTTTTGAGGATCCATGTTAGATAGCTCTAACCTACTGAGCATCTCAAAAGAACAGAAATGTATTGTCTCAGTTCTACAAGCCAGAAGTCTGAAATCAAGATGTCAGCAGGACCATACTTCTGAGGGCTCCAGGGAAGAATTCTTCCTTGCCTTTCTAGTTTCTGGTAGAGTTAAGCACTCTTGGCTTGTAATGACATAACTGATTTCTATCTTCATCTTTACATGGTCTTCAATTCTCTGTGTCTTCTCCTCTTCTTATAAGGATACGAATCATTGAATTTAGTGACTACCCTAAATCCAGGATGATTGCATCTTGAGATCATTAATTGTATCTACAAATATCCTTTTTCCAAATAATGTCACATTCTGAGGCACTTGACAAACATGTATCTGGGGAACACTGCTCAATTCACCATAGGAACTCACAGTCTCTGTTTCTGCTCATCTTAAAATCTTAATCTTATATCTCATTTTCTTTGGATATACTATCTTCTTTGCTACAAACCAGCTCAGGTGTAAAATTAGTCCCTTTCCTTCGTGTGCCCTAAATGCATTCAGCCAAGGTATTTATGAACACAAATTACTTCATTGAAGTTTGAAACAATGACAAGGGTCAACAACGCATACCTAAACTTACAATAGCAGGAATTTGTGTTCTTAAATGTCATGTGGTTAACCTGCTCTAGAAATTAACTATTCACAAGCTTTCATCAAAACCCAGAACTCCACTCAATGCCTGTCCCCTACTTCCTTCTACCTACCCTGCTATGTGATTCCCTCTCTGAACTCCTCCTTTCTGCCAGTCCCTCTGATTCTGATTAATTTCTTACAAGGTTTATTTAAATGGTTTATTTCACTGTCCTTTAACATTCTGCCCTCAAGAAGTAATCTTTGATGTGTATCGAAGAGTTGCTAAACCAAAATAGTTCACTCTAAAAGGAGCTGAGAGCAATCTATCAAAATATTAACCATTTCACTCTTCTACAATTCAAAAAATGATAAACGACACAAAATTCAAAAACTTCAGTGCATGGATTTAAAAATGTACTCTTTGAAGTGGTTGAATGTTTTTACTTCAAATAAGTCCCACTATAATGCACATGGGAGACTCATTTAAGCAGTTGCTTAATGAACTAAGGCTCTGATTGAGACAGATGTGTTTATTTCTGCCTCACTAATAAAAAACAAGCAGAAAATTTATAACTGTATATATGGAATACTTATGATGCATATATGTATATAATCAGTATGTATATGTTTAATAAGTGTGTACTACTTGTATAATGCATATTATATATATATATGTACTATATATATCGTGTATATCAGTGTTACTATACATAAGTATTTATGTACAGAATTAGCATGTAAGCATACTGTTAATAAGTAAGTCCTTTGCCAAGTGATATACATTGAGTACCTAATTTAATGCAATTAGGAAGTAGCTATTGTTATTTCTTTCATTTTACAGGTAAGAAATTGAGACTTAGAAATGTGCAGTGCCTTGCCCAAGGGTAGATGACTTAAAAAATGATAGAGCCTGTCTCTGGCAGTTCCTTGCTCTCAATCCAATAATTATCTACATATAAGGACATATACTAAAATGTTAAGCAGTGGATATAACTGGGGAAAGGGGCAGGATAATGGTTGATTAAAATATACTTTTTGAGATTTAAGTTTTTTACAATGGTCACATTTCACATCTATAATAAAAAGCCTGTCCATCTTACCTACCAATTAATATTATAAATGGACAATCATGTCAGTTTCATAACTGGCTGAAAACAGTGCAGTTATAAAAAAATCAATATTAAACTACAATAATATGACTGCCTAATATCTTGTATAGCATTTTATAAATACAAACCATGGTCACATGGTGTCATTTAATCCTTGTGATAGATAACTTTGTGCGTCAGAAATGGTAAATATGGTGTATTATCATCCTTTCCCATTTTTTTTGAAATTAAGATCAAAGAATAAATGGACTCTCCACTCTCATAAAGTCATAAAAAAAAATACTAGCTGTTCCTCAAACTCCTTGTGGATTGAGGACACATCTGTCTCCAACCACTAGCACTAAACTTACTACATAGTAGGTGCTAAACAAATATTGAATGAATGAAATTCATTCTTATTCATACTTCTACCCTTTGACTTCTATCTCTGGCCAGTTCCCTAATCAGGCCTTTCCAAGTCTGTCTTCTTAGTTACCACCCTTAAAAGGAATTACATGCAAAAATGGAGAGGCTTCAGAGAACCATTTAAGCTTTTGCGTAGATGTGCAAGTGGTAAAATACCCATGACATGAAGTTTGCCATTTAAAATGTGCAGTTCAATGGCATTTAGTACATTCACAATATTATGCAACCATCGCCACCACTATCTAATTCCAGAGCATTTGCATCATCCCACACAGGAAACCCATAGTCATGAGGCAGTCACTTCCCATTCCCTCATCCCCTCCTTCCCTAGCAACCACTAATCTGCTTTTGTCTCTATGGATTTGCCTCTTCTGGATATTTCATATAAATAGACTCACAGAACATGTGGCCTTTTGTGTCTGGCTTCTTTCATGTAGCAGAAGGCTTTTGAGACTCATCTGTGTTGTGATGTGCATCACCACTTCATTCCTTTCTATCTCCATTGTATGGATGCATCATTGCAGCATTTTTTAAAAAAGATAAAGTGAGTCCTGGTAGGAAGCAATTTCCAGGAGAATAGCAAGCGATAGCCTAACTTCTCTTGGGCCTCCAACCTTAGAAGTGTGTGTTTGTGGAAGATGTAGAAAGTTATTATTCAGACTATCAAGGACAATGTAAAAGAAAGTCAGCAGACAGGAGGGCAGAAAAGGTTCCTAGCTGAGTTCAAGGGACAACTTCTCAATGACTAGGTGGGAACTTAAGATGGGCAATTAGGGTGGGAAATTGTCATTGAAGAGAGTTATGGAATCTGATCTCTGACCTTCAGCAAAAGGAAGGTCATCTCTTCATTACAAATGAGGATTTGTGGGGCCTTCTCTACCTAAAAGCATGGGATTTAGTCAGGTGACATTTCAAAATAATTCACAACTATTACTCTAGGACCATGAAAAGTACAGAAAAGCTAGTCACAGAGTTTGAGAAAACATAAAACTGACCATTTTGCTAACTTAAAATTCTGTCAATTGGCTATCCTGATAGAAAGGGACAAGTGACTTTTGCGTGTGTGTGTGGTGCTGGGGGTAATACTCAGGGCCTTGTACATGCAAGGCAAGCCATCTACCAACTGAGCTATAATTCCCAGCCCAACAAGTGACATTTTGACAGAGAAACAAACTAATTAGAGGAATGAATCAGTAATTGATGGCATGGATCATAATTCATAGTGCAAAGAAAAAACCCAGCTCCTCTTCTGGATTTTATTTTGGTTAGGGATAATTATGTTTAGGTGAAAAGAAATGAAACTCCTAATTGCAAGTTAACATCAGTTCTTAACATCTTATGCTCCTCCTCATCCCCCCCCCCCCCACCAAAAAAAAGAAAGAGTTATCATTTCCTTAATTTTAAACTCAAATTAATATAAAGTACTTGGAAGGAAAAATTATCTAGGAAGATTTAAAATATTTAACTCTCAAGTCATCAGACTCAGATGCCTTAAGAAAAACAGGCATGAGTGCTTTCAAGCCAGTTTTAAGTCCTAATCCTTGAATGTTTAAATAGGCATTGCACACACAGATGTAGTGTGTGAACCAGTCTCTGTTTTAAGGGGGGAAAGATTACGTTTTGGTGTTTACCCAAAAGCTGACTAA
Source organism: Spermophilus citellus (assembly GCF_964194105.1). NCBI lineage: Eukaryota > Metazoa > Chordata > Mammalia > Rodentia > Sciuridae > Spermophilus > Spermophilus citellus. The sequence goes on from NC_138192.1 coordinate 100,987,360, forward strand.
AACACATTCCATTTGGCCCTGACACACAGAAATTAGAGTTTTAGAAACTGGAAAGGGAATTTTATGTCTTTAAATATAACAGACTGAATGTGGTGTATGTTTTATAGATATCACAAGAAGTTTCTCCTTCCATCCACCTTTTACTGCCATCAAAGAGGTGATTGTGTGAACAAAATAACACAGCAACATGTCACATTCCATTTACATTGATTTATCAAATCCAGGAAGGAGCCTTCGCACTTTCTGGACTAGTGATCCGCACTGGACCTATGAAAGAAGCTGAGAAATGGAGGGTTTTCAAAGAAAATACACATTAGAAATAAGCATGCCCAAATATTTTTTTGTACACACTTTTAAATTTATTTACTTGGGATATAAAAAGTGAGTCTAGAGCAGGAATATGACTTTTGGAGGCTCCAGATACTTTGACCTTTATGGGCTCCTTTCCTTCAGTCAAAATAAAAGTGACTGCATTGGTATACACATGAATGTAATCTAGACTGGATATGTTATTGTGCTCTCATTATGGCTATATCCAGTTATTTCTTATGATTTTAAGAGAAATGAAAATTAAAACATTTTCCTGGACCCCTAGAAGTTTTGTGGGCCATAAATATGTGCTTCCTGCGTCTAATGGGAACATCAGTCCCTGAGTTAGTCCGCCAACAAATACTTAGCACATATGGTGAGCAGAGATCTGGATGAGGCCCTGGGGGGACAGGAAGAAGAGTGATATAAGACTCAAATATGGTTACACTGAGGAAAGTTTAAGTCATAGAGAGGTAAGAAGCTAAGAAGGGAGAGGTGCCAGTGGGGGAAGAGCACGGAGGGGTGAGTGAAGGATGAAGGGTGTGAAAGCATATTAGGTAGGAAGGTGTTGCTGCATCCAGATTAAAGTGTTAAGGGCCAAGTGGGCTCAATGACGGGGGAGATGGTAATGGAGAAAACAGACTTGATTGAGAAAGGACATAAAGAACGAGAATGGAGAAGTCACCCATGATGCTGTTATGTTAGATGGCATCTTAGTATGATTTCCCTATGTGTTGGCCTTCAATATTTTATTTTAAATGTTCTGTCTCTATTTCTTATTCCCACAAAAAGACAAGCCAGGACTTATGAGTGAAATTAAAATGTGGCCTCAATTGAGCTATGTGGCCATGTTGACATCTTGTTCTCATCAGCCAGCTTAACACTCCACATTTGTCAGAAAAGGAAGTATAATTTAAAAGGAGAGTGGCTCACATCTGTGTTCTGGACCTTTAAATTGTGATAGCTTTGTCAAAGTGTCCTTGCCACCCACCACACTATGGAAAGTTCCCTAGTAACAGCTACGGAAGAGATGACCCATTTGGGTGGAAATTGAAATCAGCATCTCAATACTATTTTTGGTTCGGTTTCAACATCATGTGCTTCTCCTTTCAAACTGGCACCAATCACAGTGGTAGTGTAGAGTACTTTGAAATAACCTTCCAGATATTTTTAGTGTTTTCTCTGCAAAAATACCAATGTTCCAAAAAAGAAGAAGAAGAATATAAGAAGAGTAGAAAGTCCAGACCCAGGAGCATTCAAAGATATGCTGCAATATGATAATTGCTTAGGGACTGGGAAATTCATATATGATGAAGATAGAATCTGGCATCATAGAACTCACGGTCATTGGAGGAGAGTAGCAAAGAAACTAGATGATGATGTTATGATATAATATATATTAATGCTGAGATATGTCAGGGATGCTGTAGGAATACAGAGAGAGTTCACCTAACACCTGCAGGGATAAAAAAGAAAGTGAGTCAGGAAGGTTTACAGGAGAGGGTGCCCATTAGGCAAGACTAATACTGCTAGTTATCTATCCAATATCCACTCCCTTCCTCATTAACACAAAGCCCACTTCTATTCAGTGTGGCAACATCCTCATCTGACAGATTTCAGTTTTGAGTCTCTCTAATGATCAGGTGACTATATTCTAACTAGTGATATGTAAATGGACATTGTGATGAGTTCACCATGAAGATTCCTTAAATGGGGGATCACACAGTTAGATCTTTTCTTCTCTCTCTTCATTTTTCTTTTTTAATTAGAATGTGGATGTGATAACTGGGGGTCCAGCACCCATGTTGACCAGTTGGTAGGTTTGAGAATAGGCTCCAATGACTAAGGATGGTAGAGTATAACCATTAAAGAATCTGAGTTCCTTATGATCATTATGCCCACCATGTAGCTCTGAACTTCTGCCTTGGGATTCCCTTTATGGGAAAAAATACTCATATATCTTATCTATCAGCATTTTGGGTTTTCATCCTAACCTATGTTGCACCCATTGAGCTAAGTTTTGAATGACTAATTGGAATCAGCAATGTGGACAGGAGGCAGAGGGAGAAATTTTGGTGAAGCTGTAGAAGCAAGAAGGCACAGGGAGCGCTCAGGAACCTGCAGGTGGTTTTGTTTGGCAATGAAGTCAGGGAATGGAGCAGCTAGTCTCTCTCAAGCCAGCTACATACACCAGCACACTTAGTCCTTTAGTCATAAATGTGTGGCTGCATCTGAATACTGCCATTTACTTGCTGGCCCCAGAGCACAGGTGGGAGCCTGGGGCTTACTGAAATGGAGAGATGGTACCTGTCTAGAAAGGGGAGGACAGAGCAGATGTCGACAGGGCTGTATTGTATATTCAGGACCTTCTGCTCTGGAAGGTTGATGTGAGGAGGAAAGGAAGCCTGGAAGAGAAGGGGTTTAAGGAGAAGTTACTACTCATTTATGCCATTGTGTCTTTGTATATTCAGTTTTCCCTAATTAAAATGATTTCATGCTTCCCCTCCTCCTCCTTCCTACCTGCTCCAGCATTTGTTTGGGTTCCTTTGCAAAGACTTCTTTGACAGCTCCCTTGCCTCTGAACTCTTTTACCCCATACTGTGGCCAAAAAAAAAAAAAAAAGGAAAAACTAGGGTTTTAGAAACACCTGGACCTATGACCTTGGATATTCAAACTCTCTAAGCATCAGTTTTCTCAACCGCACAATGAAGAGAAAATCACTACCTTGAAGAGTTGTTACAAAGGTTCAGAGAATGCATATAAAGCACTCAGCACTAGGACTGGTATAAAATAGGCATTTAATTGGCAGTAGCTTAGGGCAGTATTTCTACAGTACAGAGTATACGCTTAAATCGATCTCAGTTTTGGTAAGTCCAGTCCCCAGGGTTTCTGTACATTGTGATCCTGGACCAAGATATCCATCAATTGGAACCTTTTATCTATAGTTCCCTTTCCAATTCAATCACCACATCACCTTTCAATCAGGGAAGGATCTCACAATTCATTCTGGTTTTGAACGAAGGCTTGTAAGGTCTCAGATGCAGAATTGAAGCTCCCTAAGGGCAGAAATGGGATTCAAACACAGATAAAGCCTAGTGCAGTGAGGAACACATAAGGGACAGTGAATGCATGCTTAATTGCTGAGTGAATGGCTTCTCTTTTGGGGGGCAATGGGTTACTGGGGATTGAACTCATGGAAACTCAACCACTGAGCCACATCCCCAAGCCTATTTTGTATTTTTTTTAGAGACAGGGTCTCACTGAGTTGCTTAGTGCCTCGCTTTTGCTGAGGCTGGCTTTGAACTTGCAATCCTCCTGCCTCAGCCTCCCCAGCTACTGGGCCCCGGCAAATGACTTCTCTCTCTTTTTTTTTTTTTTTTTTTTCAAAAAGCAATTCTCTTTCCCTTTATTTCCACTGAGGTTACTGAAATATCCCTGTCCTCTCAAAAAATCAGCACTTGCACATCTTTAAATCTTGATTTATGCAACTTAATTCTTCATCTCTTTCTTTTGTGAAAGTTTAGTCTTGACAGAACAGGTAGTAAAATGCAAAGGAAGATCTTTGGGAAAAACAGGACTCTTGAAAGCTCTATGAAAAGACCCTGAGCAGGCCAAGCGTGTACTCAGCTCCCACCTGGACTAGGCAGCACCAACGACACAAAAGCAGGGTCTGTGTTCTCGCTCCACAAAGCACCTGATTCATGAGACAGCTTTGCAGGAATTTAATTAGTGAAGGAATGTGCAAAGCTTAAGCGCTTCAGATGTCATTAACCACTGGGGAGGGGAGAGGGAGGAGAAGGAAGCCTAACAGATGTTTGATTCAGCCTCGTTCCTGCGAAACAGATCGTTGCACACATCGTTTTTCTATTTCGGTGGCTCTTAGGTAAATGTTGTTAATGATATTTCATTCTTTCAGGGGCCTGGTTTAACATGTATCCAGTTTAAAATGAAGAGAAAAGCACCTTCTGCTTCATGAGCGGAAATAGGTTGATATTTTCTAAAATTTCTGGTTAGTTCAGGGTTGCCTTTCTAAAGTCATTTTATCAACCCATTGGGTGACTGTTGATCTGTGAGGTGGATGACTATGGATCTTTAGGTTCAGAAAGTTAAATCTGTCAAGGAATCGCATGTTTGGGTCTTAATGGCTTACAAGTGTTTAATAGCACATTTCTCCTTCTAAATCAGATCAGGATCTTGTGCAGGAGAAGTGCTGTGTGACTGCCAGCCGTCAGGGAAGCTTCCAGGCTATCCTCAAAAGCAGATGACTAGTAGAGTGCACTTGAACTAGATGCCAACTGGTTGAAATGTACAGCATTTGCTGCCCTTTCACCAAAACAAAAACTGCATCTCTACAAAGAGGAACAAGCTTCAAGATCCAATGTTGTCATAGAAATAAGAAGTGCAAGAGTCTCAAGGCCAGACGATGCATCTGTACAAGCTCCTGTTTACAGCCTATTTGTCAATGCCTATTTCCAGTCCTTTCTGATGTTCACATCTCAGGGTATTCAATTTTGGGTAGTAGAATCAGAAGGGGAAGAAGAAGAGGCATACCAACTAGACTTGTTTTAAATTCCACCTATAGGCTCCAATCTAGTTTTGAGTATTCCAAAGAGCAGGTGCCTGGAACTCTTTTCTCAGTAGAAGTGTCAGCATAATGGTGCTAGGCAACTGATTACTGCCAAATCTAAATTATACTCTTTTAAAACATAATACTCACCACGCTCAGGACAGAAAAAGGAAATCAGCAAAGCAGACTTCCTCTTTGGTCTCCTTGATTTCTGGACCTTTCTACTACAAAACCCTTAGAAATTTACACTTAACTATCTGCCACTATCCGTAAGGATGCTGTATGCCCTTTTCAAATATATAATACAGAATTTCTATGAAGGGTAATTGATCCCAAGATTAAAAATTTTTCTGATATTTATATGTGACACAAAATATTTTGGACAGTTATGTTTCTTCTACAGCTCTATCCTTTCAACTTTTTTATTACATTGAATGCTTTTAAATTTACTCTTTTATTCAACCACCAACTATTTGTTGCATTTCTGCTCTGTAAGACACAGTCCCTACATTCACAGTTAGTTGGCAAGTGGAAGGCAGATGAAGCTGAGCTAGGGCTTGCTGCATAGGGGAATTGATAGAGAGTTGTTAGGATTGAGTTCTCTCTGTACAGTTGTGTTGGTTGTACACTGATGGGGTTGCCCAGGCAAAGAGGCCAGTGAGCTTTGTGCCAGTCTGAAAATATCTCCAACTAGAGGAAGGGAGACTTTTCTCAAATCTCATAAAAGCATTTTACATGTTAGCAGTGAACTCATTGGGATACATACATCCTTTACAAACCATAATTTTAATTACCGTAATAGTAATTCTATTTTATATTTCTGTCCTAAAATTTTTAAATATTCAAATATTTATATTGTGTTCACCTGGTTTTAGAATTTGTGGTCAAGTCTCTGGAATGGTTAGGTTAGTACTAGTTACACCCTTTTAATAGTGCAGGTGGATAGCAGAGCAGACCTCTATACCCGATCCTCAACAAGTGGCAGAGAAAGGTAGCTGGTGAGGTCACAAGGGCAATTTTCTGAGTCCTTCAAAAAGAATAAAGGGTACAAAGCCAAAGTAATTTCTAACACTGCATTTTTTTAATACCAAAGATTGAACCCGGGGTACTTAGCCACTACGCCACATCCCCAGCCCTTTTTATTTTTATTTAGAGACAAGGTCTTGCTAAGCTGCTTAAGGCTTTGCTAAATTGCTGAGGCTGGCTTTGAACTTGTGATTCTACTGCCTCAACCTCTTGAGCTGCTGGGATTACAGGTGTGTGCCATCATATGCAGCCTAACACATTGCATCTTCAGTCAATATAGGCAGGTTAAATTTTTTTTTTAAAAAAAAAAAGAGTACAGTCTTTAAGAATAGAACTTGTGGCAAACTCTCTCAGTAAGCATGTTTTCCTACCAACATTTTCTGAACAATTTAATAAGAGCCAAGATAAGGGGAACTTCCTGGAGAAAATTTTAAATACCAACAAATCGGGGTTTTTGCTTGTTTGTGATTTTGTTTTGTGCTTAGTTTTAAAAAATATTTAGCACACTTCTGTTCTTACCTCCCCCATGAATTCTTCTATTTTCTAGGAAGTTTACAAACTCTCTGCTTTGCTGCCATGTCTGTTTCAGGAAAGGAACCCCACAGTTAGCAAAGGATAACTGTGTACAAAATGGCAAAGCCAGAGGCTCTGTTTTACTGTCTTTGGTCACTCTGTGTAGATTATTTCAATTACTTGCTGGAATGTTATGTGGAAGGCAGAGCTTTTGTCTGTAGTTATGCAAAGAAATGTTCTAGATCTACTCTGCTAAAATAAGTGGGTTCAGATTTGGAACTATAACCCAGTAGACTGGAAGGGTTCCCATAAAGACAGGACATGAGGCAGGTTTTCATGAGTCTGTCTACCATGCCTTCTCACTTTGTCTTCTGGAGGAGGGTATCCCACTGGGAAAAGGTCCTACTGTCCTCCCAGGAGGACCAACTTGGGATGAAATCTGTATTTCCTCTGCCCATCACCTCTGATTTTTCTTTATACAATGTTTGTTTCTCCCTAAGCTCTATTGAATGCATAATTTGTTGCTCACTGATTTCTGATGTGACTTAGCAAAGAAACCCAGATACAAACATCTTTGAAAGAAATCATTCTCTTTGTACCTATAGGACTTACTGAGTATCCTTTGGGAGCATCCATCCAGCCTGTTCTGTTTTAATACTGTTGCCTCTTAGTTTAAAGGATTCAGTTCCTTTACGAACCAACATTCTCCCTCTGGGAGTTACAGAGGAGTGTATCCTGCTTTCTCTCTTTTCTAGTATGACCCTAAAAGTTTATACAAAAACAACTCTACATTACATGAAGGAGACAGAGGCTTGTTTCATTCTCCCTTATAATTTTTACTTTAATCATTCCTTCCCAATTTTGCTCAGTGTGGTGCTTCTCAGGAATCCCCTTAGGGTCCACTAAAGATGGTGAGGGAGTCCCTGCCATTCTAGGGCAGCAAGTTCTCCATGCGCTTTTTTTCCGACCTACTCAATACTTTTTATATGGACTTGACTTGGCCTTTTGGAAATTTTTAAATTATTTAATAATTCATTCAACAAAGATGTTTACTCAGTTCTTACTGAGACTCAGTTCTTATAGGAGATGTGATAAGCACAGGGGTTACAAAGATGAACAAGCCTTGGTTCACATCCTCTAGGGGCTCATAGCTGGGTGTGGTGGCACATGCCTGTAATCCCAGTGGCTCAGGAGGCTGAGGCAGGAGGACAGCACATTCAAAACCAGCCTCAGGAACTTAGTGAGGTTCTAAGCAACTTAATAAGACCCTGTCTTAAAATGAAAAAATTTAAAAGGGCTGGGGATGTGCCTCTGGGTTCAATCCCCAGTCCAAAAAAGAATTATCAGGACATAGGCAAGTGGCTCTACCCCAAGCCTCAGAGGGTCATGCACTTGTCAAACCTTCCTCAAAGGTGGCCCTGCCTCTGGAACACAAGACTCAGAGTGAAGAACTGTGATGCCAGACAGAACTCTGTAGGCTTCAGCCCAGTTTCTCCATTCAGATACTCTCCAACCCTCTAACCCAGTGTATGGGATTAACCAGACAGCCTAAGAAAGTTCATAATATTTGTCTAGAGGATGGCTCCAGCCAATGGACAATGGGGTTCTGAGACAGCCATTTAACCACAAATCACAACCATTGGACTGCAAGGTATTTCATTCAAAGGACCCTACAAGAGCAGGTCAACAGAATAGTGCTGACATACTGATTTGGGGTGACTCTTGTTGATATTGGATTTGGGGTAAGACTACGGCTCCAAACTCAGGATGTTCCACTGCCCACTCTTGGATTTGAATTGGATTTTGTGAGCCCCTGCTGGCTATCACCCATTTGTAGTGCCACCGTGATCTATAGAACCCAAACAGGGGAAGTTGGTTCAGATATCCATTACCCTGTACAGCTTCTCTGCTTGGGCACTCATGATGGTCACTGATCCCACAGGCTTCATCTTACCTGTTGAGCAGACTCCAAAGGCTGCACCCAAAAGACTCTTCTGATTGATATACTCTCTTGTGTTCCATGTTGACATGAATGTCTTAGTCTTCAGGGCTAGTTTTCAAGAAGGACCAACATTTTTTTTAAAAAAATATAAAATAGTACTATTTTTCTCACTCATCCCAGAGGTCCTTTGCCTTTCTTCCCCTCTGATGAAAGTGTACAGGTAGGTGGTCAGCACTGAGAGAGATCCCATACCAGAAAGATACTGATTGCACTATAAAGAGAAATATTGTTCTATACCTAGGCTGTAAAATTCCAGAAGGAAATCTTTACATGACCAGAACACGAGTTATTGCTCACATTTTTCTGCAAACTTTGGATAAGATTTGGACTTTTGGTCCTCATCAGTGAAGCACAGTACCAACCTTTGAGAGAGCCACTGGAGTATTCGTGGGCTGCAGACTGCATGAGGCAGTGTGATGAGCTCTGCTGTGACCGCCATTAAATAATTGCTGTTCAGGAACTACAGAGGCCAAAATATATATTGTTTTAATATAAAAGGTCCTAAAGAGCCATGGCATTGTGTGTAATAACAGGGTTGCAACCTTTTACTTGTGGAGAGAGATATAAAATCAGCTAAGACCTGCACATTTGACAGTAAAGAGCATGGCGAGATGGCTCCTGCACTTGAACAGGAAACCTTAGTGTCTGGATGTCTTCATGTTCACTGACTAGACTGTGAAGAAATGGGTAAGTACCTCTTTTCTATCCACTTTTCAAAATCCTTATCACTAAACTACTGCACCTGCCATGGGCCCAAGAATTTTATAATATATTTTTATAATAAAATTTTTTATACAGACAAGTGTCTTACAAAAAATATTTACCTGGGCCCTTCAAAGCCATATGCTCATGTGGCTAGCAGCATAATTTTTACTTTAATCACCCCTCCCCCCCAATTTTGCTCAGTGTGGTGCTTCTCAGGAATCCCCTTAGAGTCCCCTGAAGATAGTGATGGAGCCCCTGCCATTCTAGGGCAGCAAGTTCTCCATGCACTTTTTTTCTGTCCTATTCAATGTTTTAGTTATATGGACTTGACTTGGCCTTTTGGAAATTTTTAAATTATTTAATAATCCATTCAACAAAGATATTTACTCAGTTCTTACTGAGATTCAGTTCTTACAGGAAATGTGATAAGCACAGGGGTTACAAAGATGAACAAGCCTTGGTCCACATCCTCTAGGGGCTCACAGAGTAATGGAAAGACATGTGGATAAACATACAGTGGCAACAGCAAGTAGGAGCTACCAAAGGCTGCACCTATACTTTAGGTGCAGAGTATAGGTTGAGTAAAGAGCTGTGGTTGGGGAGTTCCAAGAGAAAGACAGAGAGAGGTTTCATAGACATCTCTTTAAATAACTCTGTTTAAACTAAACTTCGAAAGATAGGTGGAGGGTTACCAGGCCCAAGGACAGAAGGGAATGGGCCGTTAAGCCATTGAGCACAAGCAATCAGATGGACTGGATGCACAAAGAAAACTCCAAGTAGGTTCTCTGGGGTGCAAGGAGGGATCGTAACTGGAAGCTGGAAGGAGCAAGACTAAAGAGGACTAAATGTGGCATGATGAGGAACCTGGGCATTATATCAGGAACAGCAAAGAACCACAGATAGCATTAGGTTACAAGGCATGCAGTCTCTTTTGTTGGTGGCACTGGGAGGACTTGAACTCAGAGCCTTATGCATGCACAGCCTACTCATGATCTTACTTTGTTTAAGAAATTTATCTCTGGGAATGATATAGATTCTGATTTGGGGAGATGGTGAGTATAGGAGAAAGTTAGAAGGATGTTGTGGAAGGTAGTTCAGAGGGGATTGAGAGAGGAAGGCTAAAGCTCTAAGGGAGAGAGAGGTCAGGTTAGTGATTGGGAATCCGCATGGATGAAGTAGTCACCATAATGATGGCAAGTGTTAGCACAGCTGATCTGTTGGAAATGTTTTGGCTAGAAGAAAATTCAAATAATGGTGGGGTATTCTCCTCCACAATCAGAATTCTGGAAATAGAAGACTGTTGGCATTGGTGAGAGTCACATGTACTCAGGGCTGGTATTTCTGCTCTGGACATCATTCAAGGCAGGAGGAAGGGGAAGAGACTGCCCAGGCAGCATCTGTCCCTCTGTCCTGGTTTCTTTCAATCCCAACTGTCTGCTGTCTTCTACCCTGACCAAAAAAAAAAAAAAAAAAAAAGGCGGGGGGAGCAGAAAGCAGTGTGTGCATCACCAGAGCAGAGCAGGAGAAGGATAAAGCAGACCCAAGCAGTGGGGACTTGTGCCCAAGTTGAACTTGCCCAGGCCTTGTTGTCTCCTGTTGGGACTTTGCTCCTCTAGAAATAGAAAGGGTAAGCACCAGAATGAATGACAGCACCAATGTGAACGAGAATGGTATTGTGAGGGGGCTCAGCTCCAGATTAAGCAACATAATCTGTAAACAAGGGGCTGAGTCAACTTCCTTCAAGGACTTTCATCAGGAGGGCAAAATGACAGAACAATAATAGCCACTATTTTGTCAGGAGACACACTATATGGTGTACATACTTATCTCAGCTAATCTCAAACTTGAGGTAGATATCATCACCCCATTTTTAAGAAGAGAATTGAAGAAGCCCTGAATACTCCCCTCGCCAAAGATAACACAGCTAGCAAGTGACAAGACAGGAATCCAGCTGAGGCAGGTCACCCAGAGGCAATGCATGTAGTTATCTGTGGTGATATTTCTGGTCTTGGCCCAGGAGAACCAGAGCTCAAAAGTCCACCCTGAGCTGAAGCTTTAGCGTTGGGGAAAGTATTGCTCACCATGCCAAGATCCTTCCTGCTAGTAACTCTCTTCTTCATATCACAGCTCTACGGCTGTACACAGACTATACTTCTTTGTATAGTCTAAGGGCAGAATGCTGTTCCTTTTTCCTTTGCCTGAATCATATGAGTGATTACCCCAAGTGTATTCTAATCAACGCTTCTTTTCATCTCTGATGAACAAATATGTAGGGCCCTGACGTGTGCTAAGTGCTGTAGTGCCCCAGGCATGAAATCTTGAACACTCTCCCTCGATTCCAGCATCCACTGTCAACTACCAGAGAATTATTCTGTTTGTTTTTTCTGCTAAAGTCATAGCATTAATATTCACTTGCAACAGTACTCCTATAACATTGCTATATGCTTACAACTAGTATAAATGTTGCATATAATAAATACAGTGAGCCTGGAATTATAAGTGCCCTTCTTTAGGAAAAAAAAAAAACATTTTAAAGGTAGGAAAGAGATTAGGATTAAAGACAGCAAAGTTTGAGCACAATAGTTTTGGAGGATATGAAGGTGAACAAGCCCGGGTCTTCATCCTGGGGAATTGGAGAGCTCTTCCCGGTTATCATCTACCACTGCTGGGTTCTGACTGGGCTACAGGAGTTGTCCCAGTATTCAGGCATTGCTTGAATCAACTGCTGAATAATTGCCCTTAGAAAGTAACAGTTGAATGCCTTTTCAAAGGAGATTTGAAACCTGGTTTTCTTTAAATAAAGGACATTTTCTTATCTCCAGAATTATTTTATTGCAGCTCTTCGGGAGGTGCACATATAATTTAGTGACCTTGTAAATTCCTCTCCAGCCCCTGGATTTCCACCCTCCCTTGGTAGATGAAAAGCAACTGTAGCAGGCCTCTTTGCCTTCTTTTTACTTTTCTGTACTGTCAACCTCCTCGGCTTTAGAGTGTACTGGTTTCCATGGAAACAGCAATGTCCTTGCTGTGGACAAAACTTAATCACAGCCAAAAGGGTGAAGTAAAGTACATTTTTATCTTGGATAGAAATTTGTATCATGACTCACAAAATGGAAGAAAGAAAGTAGAAGAAGAAAAGCAGGAGGATAAGAAGGATGGGGGAGGGGGAAGGAAGGAAGGTAGAAGGAAGGGAGATGGGGATTGAAAATGATACCCTGTGTGTCTGCCTGAAGGAGGATTGGAGCAGAGGCTGTCAGCTGAAAGGTACTGCGTCCCTTACTATGTGCCAGGTTGGGTCTGTCCGAGGTCTCACGAAGGCTCTGTCAAACCAGAGCATTGGCTGGCCCTACAGCCAGCTGGTGTGATGTGATTGGAGCCTCACTGCCCCAGTCACTGAGCCTGAAATGCTTCCATTAACACAGACTCCCTTAGGAATAGTTTTCAGTCATGAAACGGGTGCCACTAAATGAAATAACAGCTTAAGCCACCATCAACTTATATTTTTTAGAGCATAATTTGCTCAGGTCCCTTTTAAGCACTGGCAATTAGTTGAGGGCAAGTCACTCTGGCACTTAGTAGACACATAATAAACTCAGGAGTCACCAGAGAGACTCCTATCTGCTCTTTAGTTCTCAGATCCTGCTGACCTGTGAGCTGGTCCTGCCCTCTGAGCACTTGCCCAGTGGATCCATCAAGGAGCAGAGCCAGGTGCCTGGGGTTTGGTGCCACTGTGATTTTGGAATCTCTTTCAGAAAAAGGATACATGTTTATAAAGTTAAATACAAGTCTTGAAAGGGGTCTATGCAAATGAAGGGCTTAAGCTTCATTAGCTCCATAGTAATTTGTCCCTGTGTCTACTATCTAATTTAATCTTTAAAACAACATCATGAGGGACATAATTATCTCTTTTAACAGCTAAGAAATTTGAAGTTTTATGAAAGTCATCAAAATTTATAAATTTACTAAACCAAGGGCTTAACTATCAGTCCTTGGGATTGATAATTAGGGATAGATCATTGGGGAATGTCTCCATTGCTACTTTTGTATTTTTACATCAGTTGTAACATGCAGAATGCATCCCACTTTTCCAAAATGTGACTTTCATTTCCCCTCCAAATCCAAACCAGCTGATGGAATTGGATTTCAGCTGTGGTTGGAGTGCTTGAGATGGTATCATATATCTAGCTTGCGAATAATTGATCGGCTTCCTGCAATGCATGCCTACGCCACAGAACAGAGATGGAAACTGAGACTGTCAATTGGTTGGCTGGTTGATATCCACAGGCAATGTGCAGCCAGTGTTTCAGGAATGGAAATCAGGTTCAGCCTGCAAAGCAACTGGACAAAACACTCTCTAGAGTACACTGAACTACGAGGATCGGAACCAGCCCTTCTTTTCTTTCCTTTATTAGTATTTGCAACTTTGTCCAATGTGTCATTTAAATGTAATCAATGTAGAATCCATAAATATTCTCACCTAGAGAACCTAACTGAAGTCCACTGCTGCTGTCTTCAAAATGGTGGAAACTCAAGTAAGTCAGAATATTTTCCCATTTCACTCTCCCTAGAGGGGCTATTTAGCAGTGTGCCTTATACTAGGCAGTCTACCATCCAATGAGGTACAAGGCCTCCAATAAAAATCTACTCAGCAAATCTTCCCTGTGGGTCTTTGTGTACACGCCACTCTTGCAGTCCCCAGAATAGCAGAGGTTTATAAAGAAGTTGCTAAGTGCCAGGCACTGGACTAGATTAAATTTATCTATGATATAATTTAATCTACTCTCTGTTTGTCCTTATAACACCACCATGAAGAAGGAACAATGGTGAGCGACCTCTTTTTACAGATGAGAAAACTGAGAATTCATGAGATTGAGTAACTCTTAAGGTCACTAAACTAGTCAGCGGGAGCCAGGGTTTAAATTTGGTTCTGACACTAGAATCATTGCTCTACACTTTGATGACCCTTGTATAGTGCCTACTGTGTGGTAATCCTCTAGCTACCAATTTACACCATCTCTTATCTGACTTCCATACTTATCTATAAAGTACTTTATTCCTGTTTTTTAATGACTCTACAACTTCATCTGGGAAAGAGAATGAAGTAAATGGAAAGGAGATATATAAAACCTTCTTTAAAAACTCAGAGTAAAGCCAATGTCAATAGAAAGATAACGAGTTTACCAAGTCAATACCTCTGGAATGATTTTTTAAAATAGTTTTTGTTGTAGATGGACACAACGCCTTTATTTAATTTATTTATATATGGTGCTGAGGATCAAACTTAGTGACTCTCCTGTGCTAGGCAAGCGCTCTACCACTGAGCCACCCAGCCGTGGAATGAATTTTTAATAATAGTTTGGATTTTCAACCCATTGAATTGGAGAAATAGGGCATAACCCACAGAAGGACCCATGTGAGCAAAGACATGTTTGGGAAATAGTATGTCTGGTTATTGTAGTTGGATTGAAGTACAAGTTGTGTGAGTAAGAGAGATTTGCCTGGGCATTTGGACTGGTATTGCTCACCAGATTCTCAGTCTGGTAGATGACGGGGAAAAAACAATTAGATCAGAATTAAGCTTTAAAAAAGAAAATGCCATAGCATTCATAAGCCAGACCGGTGTGATAGTTTTCACAAGGAGTAACAAAAGGTCTGCATTTGAACGCAGTTAGTTATGGTAGAAGCAAGGGTTATATAAGAGACATGTCTGAAACATTGGATCTTATATTCCCACTCTGGGGACAAGGCTTATACTGTGCCCCTATTCAAATTGCCAGGGCCTTTAACCCTGAGCCAGGATCACCACAGAGAGACTGAAAGTATCACCAGGAAAAATCATTTCTTCCAAAAAAGGTTGACACCCTGGAAAGCCAGATCCCCACTGCCCGCCTGGGGACTGCCTACTGCAGTATTGACAGTGTGAAGTGTTTACTCCATGTCTGTAATCCTGGAATCCCAAGGGGCAGGACAGAAGATAAGAGAGCCAAGAGTTTTCCCATAACAGTTTCAGGGAGAACATAGAGTATAGCCAGGGGCTGGCAGGAATCCTGGTTATCTTAGGACACAAAAATCTACATTTTTAAAAGCATAATTATTTTACAATTTTTTGTATTTTCTTTGTTGATTTCCTTTCCTTTTTCCCTTTGTTGTTTTCCATGGTTGTGCTTTTTAAAATGAAATTTCTTCTGGAAATGACTACCTCTCAGCCATGCTGAAAAGAAATATGGAAAAGGGATGTTTTTGTTTCCCACTCGGATCTAAATTTTAAAGGTGGAGAAGCAACAAGTCACAAGGCTGCAATAGGGGCCGGTGAGAAACAGTGAGAATTTAGGAAAGAGTCTGGATGATAGGAAGCAGCTGTTCCATCTGGCCCCAGGATCCCTTTGCAGCCTCTTCTCCCAGAGGATGTGGGTTTGTTTGATTTCCAGAGGGGCTCCCTCTACTTCTGGAAACACCACAGACTTTTGGTGAGTCATTTATACAAGGACAGAGATTGACGTAAACCTGAAGGGTAGGAAGAGCTCTAGTTGACTCCAGTGGTTCCCAACCCTCCCCAGTCCATCATCCATGAAGTTACCTAAGAGCTAAGTCTTAAAAAAAAAAATTTCCATCTGCCCAGAATAAAATCTCCCATTCACCTTTTGTTCTCATCTGTCCTGCATCTAGCTAAACTGCTTGTTTTTTGTTGTTTGTTTGCTTTTTTAAAATCCTTCTTCCTAACCTCCATAATATAGGCACATACATTCTAGTGAGTACACACACACACACACACACACACACACACACACACACAGGCATGCATATCTATGCTGGCTTTCCTTGTCTGGAGTGCCCTCTCCCTCACTCAGGATGGCAAATCTTTCTCATCCCTTAAAGTTCAGGAAGCTCCTGGATCTTATTCTGGCTGACTCAAATGCATTCTGGGATCCTCTCATATCTGAAATGCATTACTGCTATTGCACTTGACAACTTGCACCATAATAATTTGGTTGTAAGTATTTTCTGAACCAGACCACAAGCCATAGTCTCCTTGGATCTAAAACTGTCTGACTCCTGTTGGTATCTGCATTTGACAATTCCAGGTGCTCAATGAATGTCTAAAGAATGAGTGAATCCTGAGAATCCTGTGATGTGGTGTCTGTGTAGCCCTGTGCTAATCATCTGCAAAAGAGGAAATAACATTTGCATGGGGGAACTTTGTACTCAGACAAACAAAGGTAAGAAATATATTGATTATTTAAGTGTGGCTTCGTTTGGAGTCTCCAGGTTGAGAGCTTTGAGCTCATTGATCTTATGTTTATTTACACATGGCAAAATCTGGTTTCCTGTTTCAAGAGAAAATATTTTTTCACAAAGCTTTATTAAAATGTTCAAACAGTCTCACAGACATCACATCGCTCTCACAACACAACTCTTTATAGTGTAAACAAATCAGAAATGCAAGGATTAAATTCCCCTTCAAGCATATGTGGGCTTAAAAAGAAAGAGCAACCATGCTTGACAGCTCTGAGCTGTATCAAACCTCTGTTTAGATGGAAACCCAGGACCCCAGTCAACCAGAGATGCATCTGGAGCCCACCACGCTGGCTGACTGCAGGGAACCTGAGAAAGAGAAAGGAGATGGGGTGGGGGACCAGGATGAGCCAGGACAACCTTTCAAGCCAAATACTTTCTTCTTTACAATAAGAGAAAAAAGCTTGTATAGATGCCATTAGCATACCAGCTGGGCTGGACACACATTCTTATTTTTCAAACAAATTGGCCCAAAAGACCAGACTCTCTGGTTGCCAGTATGTAATTCCCAACAGCATGGAAAAGAATAAGCAGTTTTGGGGGTTGTTTTATTTTTAAATAAATGATAGTTTCTTCTGAATTCTAAAGTCAGACAAAGGAGGAAGAAAACTACACATGCTTTTTCTCAGAAATGCAACAGCATGAACATATCAAGGTGACTGGCTCTCCCCATTACAATGTTGTTTTACAGTTTTCCCTAAAGTGAACAATTGGGAAGCAAACAATTGGAAAATTAGGAGATGACTTTTCTTGTGATTCTCGCTTTCCAAGGATCTAGACTGTTCTTGCTTATGTGTACAATAGACCCACTAACAAAGAAATTTTTGAAAGCACAGCACATATGCTCCTCTCTATGTTCTGAAAACCACATGGGATTTTTCAACTTTTTAGCTTACTTTCAGAAGCTGAAGCTGTCATTAAGTAAAGGGAAAAGGCTGCTTTCAAGCATGAATCATTTTTCACAGACTTCATTAAAATAAAATAAACTTCTTTGCTAGTTAGTGAAAGGCAGTGGGGGAGGGGAGGGAAGAAATTTTAACTTTCCCTTCTGTGCTGAAGATAAGGAAAGATGGTTCCATGCCTGCCATTTGAAATAGGTGGAAGACCACATATCCATTCTAAAGATAAATAAAAGGAAGCATAAGGATGTCACTGGAGATAGACCAGCCCAGAGACTCGAAATGAATCAGCCACAGAAGTGTGAACAGAATGCAGGTTTTTTGATTCCAAGGCTAGTGCTTGGTCCCTTAGGTTTAGGGATGCTTTCAAATTCAGGCCAGGTGTAAGAGGTTTCCTAATTTATGCATGACACATTCCAGAAAATATTACCAAATTTGAAGGTGCAAAAAAATCAGACTGGCAGATTTAAGGGAGTTTCTCTTCCCAGATAACTGAAATATATCACAGTATCAATTTCTAATTATAACTTTTCTTCCCCTTACCCCTGAAGGTTTGATGATATGTTTGAAATATTTCGTGACTCCTTTTTAAATTTTGAAATATTTTGACCCATCAAAAATAATAACATAAAACATCTGCATATCTATCATCCATCTTGAAAAATAAGATATTTGAAATTGAGTGGGAAGACTTCTATATATTTCTCTCTGCCACACCCAGGACCACTCTCCAGAAACTGATGTTTATCTTTTGTATTTATTTAACAGATATAGGTTCTCTGGCAGGTTCACTAAGTGCTTTACAAACACTTCACAAATATTAACTCATTTTCAGTCCTTATAACAACCCAATGGGTTGGATACTACAATTATCCTTATTCAGCAAATGGCAAAATTATAACACAGAGAAGTTAAATAACAGGAATCTGGAGCTCCAGTCTGTGCTACTGACTACCATGCTATGCTAATTCATTCTGCCTTTCTGTCTATCAATCATCTATCTGTCATCTACCCAGACCCAAACAAATCAAGCTATTTCAGCTACAGCATCATGCCACCATCATGCAATACACATCCGTTTGTCATTGTTTTTTTTTTCCAGTAATATAATTATGAGATCTGCAGGTAACTGTAGCTCATTTGCATTGCTGGTTATTACAAAGTGTGAATATATAGAATTAATTGTTTTAATATCAGGGGACACATATGTGCTTCAAGAATTATTTTTCTATCACTAACAGGGTTCCTGTGCATGCATACATTTTTTAAAAAATTATTTATTTTAATTATGTATATATGACAGCAGAATGCATTTTGATTCATTGTATATAATTGCATCACATCTTTTCATTTCTCTGATTGTATACATTGCACCATATGTGCATTCATACATGTACCTAGGGTAATAATGTCCATCACATTCCACCATCTTTCCTGCCCCCATACCCCTTCGCCTTTCCTCTCTCCCCTTTGCCCAATCAAAGTTCCTCCATTTTCTCCATGCCCTCCCCCATTATGTATCAGCGTCCACTTATCAGAGAGAACATTTGGCCTTTGGTTTTGGGGGATTGGCTTACTTTGCTTAGCATGATATTCTCCAACTCCATCTATTTACCTGCAAATGCAATCATTTCATTCTTTTTTAATGTTGAGTACTATTCCATTGCGTATATATACCACAGTTTCTTTATGCATTCATCTATTGAAGTCCATCTAGGTTGCCACATTTTTTTTCCTTAAGGGTAATGCTAGGTATAGAATTGTGGAATCAAAGGGCATGCTTATATTCAAGTACAGCACACACCACCAAATTATTCTCCAAAGAGGTTATACTAATCCACACTCCTCCAGCAGATAAATTCATATTTTTCCACATTATCTCCCCAGACTGGGTATTGTTAGAATTTTAAAATTTTCTTGCCATCTTATTTTAATTGGCATTTCCTTGATTACCAGTTAGGTAGAAAAGCCTTTTAAGTAGGCTCTTCTGAGCATTGCCTATTCATCCTGTTTGCCACTTTTCTCTTGAGCTGCCTTTTCCTCATTAATCCATAGTTGTTTTTGGTGTTCTTTGTGTATTTTGCCTAGTAACCCATATCTATTATACTTGTTTAAAAAATTTGCTCCTAACATGTTCTTATCATGAACATAATGGTTCTGGGTACAAAGACAACTCAAAAAGGCTGATAAATACCTTAAAATTAAATTTCTGGGTAATAAAACAGGTTTATATTTAGATTTATGAGAAACTTTCAGACAGATTTCCAAACTGGTTATAATATTTTAAGCTATCACCAAAAGGGAATGAGAATTCTAGTTACTCTACATTCTTGTAAACATTTGGCAATGGTCAGTCTTTTTAATATTAGCCATTCTAGCAGATATACAGTGATAACCCATGATAATTGTAATTTGATTTTGCTTCATGATTTGTGATATTGAGCATTTTTTACATGATTTTTGGCCACTCATGTATCTTTCCCATGAAATTCCTCTTCAGGTCTTTTACTCATTTTAAAAAATTATGTTGCTTAGCTGGGTGCAGTGTCCCACACCTATAATCCCGGCAACTCAGGAAGCTGAGGCAAGAGGATCACAATTTCAAACCCAGCCTTGGCAATTTAGCAAAGCTATCTCAAAATTTTTTTAAAAAAAGAAATATATATTTATTTATTTATAAATATGTATTACATATATATTATATAAACATTTACATATTAAATATATTTAATTATACATGTGTGTATATATAAAACTATATATATATATTTATATTTATATATATATATAAAACTAGGAATGAAAGTGGCAAATTGTCCCTGGACTCTATTCCCAGTACAAATAATAAAAAGGATGCCTTTTTATTAATAAGTTGTAGGAGTTTTAGTTATCTGTATATTCTACATACAAATCCTTTGTAAGATATATGTATCAGGAATCTTCTTTGCTAGTATGTACCTTACTAATTCATTTTGAAAACATCTCTTAAAGGGTAGAATGCTTCAGTTACTCCATATTATCAATCCTTTTTTGTTTAATTGATTTCTAAGGGTTTTGTTAAAGAAATCTTTACCTATTTCAAAGTTGCACATATAATCTCTTAAGTATTCTAGAAATTTTATCATTTATGATTTATTTCAAATTAACTTTTGTGTATGATGTGAAGTATTAGCATTATTTTCATATATCCAGTTATCCCTTTAATATTTCTTTCTTAAAGGTGTTAAAGTGCTTTGGCACCTTGTCAAAGTCATGTGAGTGTGAGTTGACTTCTGGTCTCCACCTGATTCCATTAATCAGTCTGTCTGTTCTTTTGGTAATACCACACTGTCATAATTACTGGAATTTACATTAAGACTTGAAATAAGATAATTTAAATCTTCCACATTTGTTTTTCTTTTCCAAGATTATTTTGGCTTTTCCAGGTCCTTTGCATTTCCATGTGAATTTTAGAGTTCATTTGCAATTTCTACAAAAATCCTGCTGAGATTTTGATTGCTATTACATTGACTCTACAGAACAACTTAGACAAAATGCATTAAACCTACAGATGAATTTGGCAAAAAAACAGATATTATAACAATATTGAGTTTTCCAGTGCATGAGCATGATATATTTCTTCATCTATTTAGATCTGTTTCCATTTATCTCAGTAGTGGTTTTTAGTTTTCATTGTAGCAGGCTTGTGCATATTTCATAAAATTTGTTCCTTAGGTATTTTGTATTTCTGATATTTTAGGTTTTGTTTTGTTTTGTTTTGTTTTTGGTACCAGGGATTGAACATGGGGACCACTGAGCCACATCCCCAGCCTATTTTTGTATTTTATTTAGAGACAGGGTCTCTAAATAAATCCTCCTGCCTCAGCCACCTGAGCTGCTGGGATTACAAACATATGCCACCCTGCCTGACTTTTTAAATGTGTTTTTAAATTTTCATTTTTTAATTGCTTGTTGCTAGAATATGGAAAAAATGCTTTTTGTATAGTGTCCATGTATTTTGCATGTGGTAGACAACTTCTAATGATCCCCAAGGATCCCTTCTGATATTCTGACATCCTTGTGTAATATTGCTCCACTCTTGTTTGTGGGCTGGACCTAGTGACTTTCTTTTAACAAACAAAATATGGTAAAGAGATGAGATATTTGCAAATTAGATTATAGAAATATACTGACTTCTACCTTACTAATACTAGCTGCCTTTCTCTTGCTTGCTTGCCAAGGAATTGATGGAAGTGTCTAAAGACAGCATGGGAAAATTTGATATCCCCAACCCGATAACCCATGAGGAACAGAATTCTGCCAACAGCCACATAAGTGACAGTGAAAGTGGGTCTTCTTCTATTGAGCCTTCAGATGAGAATGCAGTCCTGGCTGACACTTCCATAGCAGCATGTAGGACTACTCAAGCCAGAGGAAGTCAGCTGAACTGCACCCAAATTTTGGTTCACAGGAACCATGAGCTAACAAATGTTTGTTGTTTTAACTTGTTAATTTTTGAGGTAATCTTTTGCAACAATAATTAACACCTACCTATATCACAGCCTTGCTAAATTCACTTATTAGTACCAATAATTTTTTATAGACTCTAGGATTTTCTTTTTTTTTCATGATCTGTGATTGTTTTTAATGATCTTAAATCTTATGATAACATATTTTATAAATTTTAACTGATGGGTATATCTCTTTTACCTTAATCTTTCCATCTAATAAGTTGGCAAAAGCACCAATACCAACCACCTAGATGTTCCATAGTATTGTTTCTGAATAGTTGTTTAAAAACAATCCTGAATGATAACTTAGTCTTAGAAAATAAAGAATTAGAAAGTAAAGTCTAACTTGTTATTGTATTATGCTGACTTAAAAGCATCTGAACTTATAGATCAACTATAAAATGTGAAAAGTGTTAAATATTCTTTATTTAATATCATACATAAACCACACTAAAATGCCTTTCCATAAGGAAAGAACAGCATTTTAGATACATGGAATCCTAATTAAATTGGCATGGTCAACAAAAATATAAAGTAGACACTGCTTCCTTATCTTCAACCACTGCCTTTAATAGGCTAATGAACACAAATTGAAACAAATGTGAATCATGCTTGGTTCTGAGAGAGTGAACGGATTTTCCCCATATTTAAACATATTCACATAATCAGTTTTATAAACCTAAATATAAAACCAGTTTTCAGATGTCATTCACCATTTTTGTGAAATACTGAACATTACTAATTAAGTCCAACCATAACTTTAAAAAGGGGAAACAATGATAGAATTTACTGAAGTAGGAATATAACCAAAATATTAATTAACCACAAGTCAGTTTTATTTAAATCAGGATTGTCCAACAAAAATAATTTTGTCAGTCATTCATGATCTGATTTCTGGTGAATCACATCAATTAAATTATGGTGCACATAAAAAAGCCAAGAGACATTTCTGTTTGGTAATAAATAAGGCAGTAGCTATTACTCATTAGTGGCTTTTTTGAGGTAAGCTATCAGGTCTACTCTTTTTCCCTTCTTCTTAATACCAGCGAAGATTATTTTTGTTCCAGGGATGTACTTTTTGGGATTTTCCAAATACTCCATCAGTGTATCCTCTCCCCAGGTGATGCCTCTGTTCTTGTTGGCATTTGTATAAGAGAATCCAGAGCCTGACCTGTCTTCTGCCCAAACAGTCCATGGAGATTTGGCCCGGTCTTGTGGTTGCCTCCCTTTTCCACAGTGTGGCACTGGGCACACTTCTGAACAAAAATCTTCTTGCCTTTCTCAACATGACCCATTTTTAATTTGTTCTTTCGTCGCTAGCTCAAAGATGGTTCAAAGGTGGATCAGAAGCTGGATGTCCCACTGTCTAGCCCAAGGACACTCAGGTCTGCGCCAATGTACCAATGTCAGTGCACTCGCTCCATCTCCCCGCCGCCTAGACTCCAGGATTTTCTACAGACACATTTATGTTGTCTACAAATGAAGGCGAGTTTTTCTGTTTACCTTCCTATTCATATTTCTGTTTGTTTGTTTTGTTTTATTGCATGGAGTAGAAGCAGAAATGTAATGTTGAATAGAAGTGATGGTATTGATTATCTTTCCTTGTTCTCCTTCTCTAGAGAAATGTGTTCAACCTTTCATTGGTAAGCACAATATTAGCTGTAGTTCTTCATAGATATCTTCCATCATAATGAGAAATTCTTTTCTGATCCCAATTTTCTGAGAGCTGTTTTTTTTTTAATTCAGAAATAGAATTTCTTCTCTATACTATTGACATAATTATATTAATTTATGTTTTACCTTAATTTATTTTAGAATGTTAAACCAACCATGAATTCCTGGTATGAATTAAATGTGGTCATGAAGTAGCATCCTTTTCTCATATTGCAGGATTAAATTTGTTAATGTTTTCATGGGATATTTGCATTAATATTCATGAGCAACATAGTGTTTTGCTTTTGATGTTTTTTTCTGGTTTTGGAGCAAGGGTTATACTGGTCTCATAGGTGAGTTATATTATACAAATTATATACTGTAAATTATATACATAATTATAAATTATATCTTATATAATGTAAAATTCTTATTTCTGTGCTAATGTTTCATAAACTTTAATGGTAAAGGAATCTGAGCCTAGTGTTAATTTGTTTTTAATTTATTAAGCAAATTTGAAATTTTCACTATGTTTTTAATTCAAATTAAATCTAATGGATATAGGAGTACTTGGATTTTCTATTTCACCTGGTATTCATTTCAATAATTTTTGTCTTTCAAGGAATTTTCCATTTCATATAAATTGTCAAATTCATTGCATATATTTTTCTTAATATTCTTATTACTATTTTAATGTTCATAGGATCTATAATAATTATTATTCACTTATTCCCAATATTGGCAATTTGTTGTGGGTTTTATTTTCAGTCTTGTTGGAGTTTTCCCATTTTATTATTCTTTCAAAGAACCAAATTTTTTATTTCATTGATTTTCTTCTATCATCTGTCAGCTTCTTATTTTATTTCTGCTCTCTTTTTTATTAATTTTGGGTTTAATTTGCCTCTACTTTTTCAAGATTTTTAAGTTAGTAACTCAGACAATTATTTTTAAAGATGCCTTTTTCAAATACAAGCAGAGCTAAGCCAGGCACAGTGACACATGCCTGTCCCCAGACTTGGGGATTGGGAGATCAAGGCAAAGAGGATCACAAATTAGAGGTTAGTTTGGGTAACTTAATGAGATTTTGTCTCAAAAAATAAAAGAGGTGGGGATATAGCTCAATGGTAGAGTATCCCCGGGTTCAATCCCCAGTGCCAAAACAAAAAACAAAACAAAACAAAAAAACATGAGCTACATATTTCTCTCAACACATTGCTGTAACTACAACTGACAAACTTTGTTTTGAGTTTCTTACCATTCAGTTCAAAATATTGTTCTACTTTTTCTTTTTCACAGTTTTCCTGCCCCAATATATCTCTTTTCTCCTTTTGATATTGTCCTCTTTATTTATTATTTTTGAGGTGCTGTTTATTATTTCTGCAAGCTTTTTCCGTTTTTCTTTTTTGAACTTCAGTTTGGTATACATTCTATTGCCCCTTTTCAAGTTCACTGATTTTTTTCAACAGTGTCTAATTTGTTAATGCTATCCAATCAATACTCTGTTTTGGATACTGTATTGTTTTAGCTCTGTAATTTCTATCAAATCCTTTCGTATAGTTTCCCTTTCTTCATTATGATGTCTTTTGTTCCTTCAATATATTTATGTTTTCTTCAACTCCTTGAAAGTATTTATAAAGTTTTTATCTACTACTTCCATCATCCCTTTGGTTTCTGGGTCTGTTTCTGTTAACTGATTTGCCTCTTGAATAAGAATGCCATCATCCTGGGTTTTTTCCCCCCTTTGTTTAGCAATTTCATTAAACACTGGACATTGTGAATGTTACATTGTTGATGTTAAGAATTTTACTGTCTTTCTTTAGTGGTGGGAGGCATTTAGTTACTTATAAGTCTACTTGATGTTTTTGAGGATTGCCTTTAAGCTTTGTTAGGATGGGTCTGGTATAGCCTTTGTGTTAAGGCCAGCTGAGTCCCTTTTGGGGGGTCCCTATAAGTGTCCAGAGCGTTCAGTGATGTCTCTCCATTTTGGTTGATTTGAACTCAAATGACTCCTAACCCATGTGAGCTCCACTAATTGTTCTGCTTGCTAGTAGTTCCACCAGTACTTCCCTGATCATTCTTTTTTCACTCAGGCTTATAGAATCTCACTCTGCATATGCATAGCTTACTATTTTACCCTAGACTCAAAGAATCCCCTGTGTAGTATCCAGGCCTATTCTGTAGCTCCCTCCTCTGGTGTTCTGCTCTGTAAATTTCAACCAGCTCAGGGACCCTGAACTTGAATCTCTCTCCCTGATTCAGCAGGACTGCTGTGCTCTTTCTGAGCCTGCTGTCCCTGTGCAGATCTAGAAAGTGCCTCCAAGCAAATGACTATGGGGCTCTCCTTATTTTAGTTTCATCTCTCAGGTATCATAGTCAAGTGTTACTTTCACCCAACATCTGAAAACAGTAATGAATGTATTTTGCTTAGATTTATGGTTATTTGTAATGAAAGAGGTAATTATTCCACTATAGCCCAAGAGTTTTTAGTTTTTAATCATAAATGTATTTTAAATTTTATTGAATGCATTATTTCACCTATTAAGATTATCTTGTGGCTTTTTTCAATTTGTTATGGTGGTGAATTACTTTAATAACTTTCATAATGATAAAATGTCCTCATATGCTTGAGATAAACCCAACATGATGAGAAATTTTTTAAAAAATACTAAATTTGTTTTGCCAATGTTTAGTTCAGAGTGTGTGTACCTTTTTTCAAGAACAAGATCAATTATGTACTTTCTCATACTATCTTTGGTTTTGGTAACCAGGATATGCTAATCTTTTAAAAGATACAGGGATATGTTTGTTTCTAATGATGCTGTAACAATTTACTGCAAATTTAGTGACTTGAAACAACATGAATTTATTATCTTGAAGTTCTGGAATGAGTCTCACTGGCTACAATTAAGGTATTACCAGGGCCACACTGCTCACTCCAGAGGCTCTGGGAGACAGTTGTTGTTTTTGTTTGTTTTGATCATCTGTCTTCTAGAGACTGCCTGCATTCTTTGGCTCATGGTCCCTTCTAGCCAGAATAATATCACTCAGAGATTTCCAGTGGTCCCATCTTCTTCCTTCACTCTG
Organism: Spermophilus citellus; assembly: GCF_964194105.1. Classification (NCBI taxonomy): domain Eukaryota; kingdom Metazoa; phylum Chordata; class Mammalia; order Rodentia; family Sciuridae; genus Spermophilus; species Spermophilus citellus. The sequence goes on from NC_138192.1 coordinate 101,013,901, forward strand.
ACTGTCCTATCTTACTCCCTCATTTATAAAGACACGTGTGATTACATAGAACCCAGATCATGAGCAATCTGTGTCATTATCGTAGACCAAACATGTTTTTATTTTCTACAATGTTAGAGTTTATTGAATAACAATAAATTCACAGGCTACACCACTTTCATCACTGAATACTTGTGGGTCACTTGGTAGTGAAAAGCTGGGCAATCACAAGTTCTTTTATTCCAGGATTGAACTCTCATAATACTCAAGTCACACATCATACTTCATATATATATGAATGTGCATATATATACCACAGAAATTCTAAGAAAGGGTTAAATGGCTTCAGAGTTACAGGATGCTGAGTCAAGAGCATAGGCAGAAAGAGAGATGAATGCAAACTCAAAGTAACTGTAGGTGTCAGAAAAGGATTTGAGTGAACCAGTTCAGCAGAGTTGTCAAAGCAGTTTCAGTTTCAATTTCAGAATGTCAGATTGGAGTGGGCCATGCATGTCATCACAGGCAGAAGAAACTGTGCTCTGCTGAAGCCCAATGGGACAGGAAATCAAAGGTTCATCATCATGACATGTTTCCTGGGCAAGGCTCTTAATGAGTGACCAACTGACCAGGTGAGGATACTTCTAGTGAAGGGATTGCTTCATTGAGTGCTCTAGTGTGTTCAATAATCTCATGGGCCTGATTTTTCCTATTTGAGTTTGATATATTCATGCATCCATGTGCTTCTGATTAATTTGATAAATCCACAGGTGGTCATTTTTATTAACATGATTAACTTATCAATTCATGCCTTATGGTTATACTAGGCAAATGGTGGTTGTCTACTTGTACAAACAAGGTATGGGATCGTTTTACTTCAGCACTTAAACTCAAATGGAATAGCTTATGGCAAACTATTGGATTACAAAATGGAGTAACTCAGGTTTAGGCACAGCCAGAAAACTGCTGTTCTATACATCATGAAGTAAGTCAGATTAAAAAAAAAAAAAGAAAGAAAGAAAGTATAAGGTAAATATCTTTATAAGATAAGGTCAAAGCCTAATCCACTTAGATAATCCAGGATAATTATCCAGGATAGCATCCCTGTCTCCAGATCATATAATCACATCTGCAAAGTCCCTTTGCTAAAACAAATATTCACAGGGTCTATAGATTAGGACATGGATATCTTTGGGGGGCTATTATTCTACTATCACAAGAAGGGAAGATGTCCCCCAGTTGGCTTCTTTTTTGGAAGATCTTACATATGGCTAGAATTAAAAACTTCTTGAATATCTGATCAAAAAGTTGCCTATAAAATTATATGGGGCATTTTTGTAGGTAGATTATTTTTAATGTAGCAAAAGTATGTGTGAATGTGTATGTGTATATAAAATAACCATAGAAATATTGAGAATATAATTATTACTTTGCAGTATTTTTTACCATAGGATATATTTATATGCCTTATACTATCAAAATATAGTGCTTTAAATATCATCAAATAATTCTAGTTGACCAAGTGGAGATATAGTTGATTTCTTTTGCATTTCAGGATTTCTTTTATCATTTTGATTTATTTTACCTTATCATTATGTAAAACATTCACATGATTCTGATATTAAAACTATAATAACAAGGTTTATTCAGAAAAGACTGATTTCCAGACCTGTTCACTAATCCTCTTTCCTGCCTCACCATGTGAGTATTTATGGGCCTTGGGTTTGTTATTCCATTTTTAATTTTTCATATAAGGAAGAATGTGTGTATGCATGTATGTATATTAGTTCTTAATTATATTTCTATAAACATCAAAGAATATCTTGTTAACCTTTTGCATTGTTGCTATATGATAGATGAGAAATGCTAGTTGATATGTCTTTAACTGGCATTTTTAAAAATATTTTCTTAGTTGTAAATGGACAGAATATCTTTATTTATTTTTATGTGGTGCTGAGGATCGAACCCAGTGCCTCACACATGTAAAGCAAGCGCTCTACCACTAAGCTACAGCCCCAGCCCCTAATTTGCATTTTTTTTAATTAATAGGGGACAGATGAGCATGAATGGTGGGAACATGAAATTAAGGGAATAATTCTACTAAATGGGCCCACTGTGCTGACCCCCACATACTTTCTTTCTTTTTTATTTTTAATTAGTTGTTGATGGACTTTTATTTTTATTTATTTGTATGTGGTGCTCAGAATCGAACTAAGTGCAAGTGCGCTACCACTGAGCCACAACCCCAGCGCCCCACCCCACCCCCACAGACATTCACCTTTGAAAAACATTGTACCTGCAGCTCTGTCTGACTTGAGTGGACAGGATATGCCACGTTTCTCAGCAAACTACCTGTTGTCTGAAGCCTGAAATAATTCTGATAAAAGGGGAGATTTTTTGTGACCTTTACACAGAGGAGATTCCAGAATTCAGGGAGATAAGGATAATATTCCCTAACCATAAAATCTATAAGAACAAGTTCCAATTAAAACTGTCAGCATGGACCAAAGTGACCTAGATTGGTCATGGCAATGGGGACTCATAAGTCTGATGTCATCCTGCTATCAGTCAAGAGATGGACCTGGGAAGGAAACTTCTGAAAGTTTCCTGGAACTTCTGGAAACTTCTCTGGAACCCAGTAATTAAACTGGAATCCAGGAGAGGCATGCTATCCCTCTTCTCTGAGAGGACCCACTTTCTTCATTGAGAGTGTCCCCTTTCACTTTTTCTACCCCTTCAGTAAATCCATGCCTGTTACTGAGTGACTTGTCTGAAATTACCCTGACTTGATCACAAGAATTGAGGTTTGAAAGAGTGTGTGGGGGAGTGTCTTTGTGTTGCCTCAGTTTCCCAGCCCTATAACAATATCATAAGCAGCGCTGAGCGTCTTTCCCTGTGTTTAAGGGCATTTGCAGTTATTTTTGTGAACTATTTATCCAATATTAGATGAAAGTATATTTTCTATAGATCTATTGGTATATTTCCTTTGGTTTTAAATATTAGATATCAGCCAATTTTATGATATAGATAATTAATATTTCCCCAAATTTGACACTTTGACTATGATGTGATGTAAGTTTTAAATGTTTTTTGATTAATTATTTTATTTTTCTCTTCCAAGAGTATTTTTAATTTTTATCTATGGATATTAAAAATCTATTGATATTTTCCCTTATTGACTCTGGTTTTCAAATCACATTTAGAAAAGGTTTTCTTCATCCCCAAATTATTAAAACTATGCCTCTTGTTTAAAATTCAATCATCTCTTATTACAACACTTCTTATTTAAAATTCCATTTTTCTTCTCTGATTTTGGGTGTTTCCGCTATTATATACTGAATTCCCAATATATTTGAATCTATCATTGAATTTTTCTACCTATTCATTCATGTGTCTATCTTCTCATAAGTTGATACCACATAATTTTAAGTATGGATCATTACAACCTAATGTAATGTTGCACATTTATTATTTAGTAGTAATATTCCTCCCTACACCATTGCTTTTCTTTCTAACCTTTTTCTGGCTATTCTTTTTCATTCTTCCAAATGTATAATCAACTAGAAATTGAAAAAAAAACTCCAGGAAAAATAATACTCATGGTATTGGTATTTTTATTTGAACTGTATCCAATTTATAAACTCAATGAAGAAAAATTTATATCTTAGGATGTTAAATCTTCCTATCTGAAATGTGGTATGTTTTTCTATGTATATCTATGTTATTGTCTCTAAGAAATGTTTTATGGTGTTCCTTATGTATGGGTTTAGACATTTCTTACTATCTAGGTTTATGGTTTACTTTGTTTTGTTGTTGTAAATTGGAGTCTCTCTCACATTTTATTCTCTAAATGGTTATTATTTTTATATACCAATTTATGTATGTTGGTTTTATAATTTATTACTTTATATATTTTCTTACTACTGTAATGTTTTTTCATTGAGTCCTCTGAGTTTTTAGAGAGATAATCATGCCATCAACAAATACAGTTTTATTCCAGTCTTCCCAATTTATGCCATTAATTGCTTTGCTTATCTAATTGTATCATTTGTACCTGTTCTTTAATTTTATTATTTTCTTTCACCTATGAATACAGAGTTAAATTAGTTGTCCAATGAATTTCCAAATAAGGTTATAGATTTTGATTAAAAATATCCATATTTATCCCCAATTATACTAGATAGAATAGAGGCTTGTTCATATTAGTAGTATCCACACTTTCATTTCTTCTTTCTTTTTATATTAATAAAGTAATAAGTGCAAAAGTGATAAACTATTTCAGCAATACCATAGTCTCTACTAAATAGACAAGGAGGGTAAATGTAGCTAAAATGCTAGTATTGGACAGCAAATAGTATCCTCATGAGGTAGTACCTTATGTGATCTTGTTGGCAAAGGTAGAATCAAATAGGAAAGGACTTAAAAAGAGTATTAAGAACAATGCAGGTAAGCGCAAGTGGTTCAAGAGTTAGACTTTCCCAAAGCTGAAGACTTGCTACATCTTTTACACTTGAGAGATTTCCAAGACAGATATTCTTCTGTATTTCTGTTATCCAGATATAAACATTAATGCTTTAAAATACATTTTCCTATTTTAAAAATATAATGTTTTACAAGGGTACATACACATGCTTATACATTTGTCAAACTCACAGAATGTATACCACCAAGAGTGAATCCTAATGCAAACAATGGATTTAGGGTGATAATGATGTGTCAATGTAGGCTCATCTGTTGTAACAAATGGATCACTGCTGTGAAGGATGTTGATCATGGGGGACACTGTGGCTGTGAGGGGCAGGAGATAAATGGGGACTCTGTACTTCCTGTTCATTTTGCTGTGAATGTAAAGTTGCTCTAAAAACAAAGTCTACTAAATTAAATATATATACATATACACAAATATTTGTATATATGCAATCTATCATTTTCATTTAAATAATACTATATATCATAGTATCCTATTTTTTTATTTTTTCACTTAAGTTTTAAAATCTTTTATATTGAAATTGAATGCCCTTACAACAAAGTCCATGACTATTTCCTAATAAAAATCACAGAAGTAAAATAATTGTTCCAAAGAAATGAACATTTTAAAAGTCTTTTTGATACTTATCATCATCTTTCTTCGGGGTATAATAACTATTTGTTGATTGAATGAAAACTGGCATCTTTTTGTCAGGAGGGAGTGAGTAAAGTAAGTCAGGGCAGCTGGTTTTCACTGGTGAGGGCTCCTGATAATTGAGATTTTTTTTTCCCATCTATACTCTACCACCTATCGCTCCAAGAAGTAGGGCCCCTCTCCAATGAGAGAATCTCAAGTGTTAGGCAGTTGTTGAAATGCTTGTGTTATGTCATTTCTTCCTGAAGCCCACTGCCTTACAGGACTGATCCTCTGACAGAGACTATATGAAGACAAAGGCAAGTCAAATTAGCAGGGTCTCAGGTATCTGCAAATCTTCACAATGCAGGAGAAGGAGCTAGGTTTTAGGCAGGGTTGTGCCTAGCTGCTTGTCTCTGGCTCTTTCACTCTCTGATTCTCAGTGATATCATCTGTTCCAATCATCTTGTAAGAACAAAATGAAAATATGTCCAGTACTCTGCACAATGTCACATGGTAAAGCTTCACTAAATGCCCCGTAAGATGGCTTAAATAAGCATGATGCTTTTTTTTCATGGTAAACTATTGTAGTTTCCTACAAATAAAACCCCTACTTAGGAACATCCTGTCCACAGAAATGACAATAGAAGCCTTATCAATACCCTCCCCCATCTCTGCCATCAAATCTCTCATCTTTGCTTCTTTGGGAACCTCCTCCCTGGCCCAACCAGAACTCCCCATGGGACCCAGACACAACCACTCTTTGTACCTTCTGCCAGCTAGTGTTGCCAGAGTCCCCATCTCCCCCAGAACAGCTGCAGACCCAAGGCCTCTAAAAGTTACCAACTCTAGAAGCCCTTAACTCTGGGTGTCTGGGCCTTCCCAGTTAGAAGTTGGACCAATTTCTCACAGTCCCTTATCTGCAAATGGTGTGGAGGGGAATCTCACTGTTCTTGGAGTTATTTTGTGACAAATTGAGGTAGTAGGAAGAAATCTTGACTGGGAACTCAGGATAGTTGGTTTCTAGATCTCATTCTGCCAATCCAGCTGTGGCCTGCAACCTAGTCTTTTCACCACTCTGTGCTTTAGTTTCTGGATATGTAAAAAGAAACTGGACTAAATAATTCCCTGGTTAAGCATTTGCCATGTACCAGTCCCTATGTTATTTTTGTTATACTGGATGAGGGGGAAATAGTGGCACATGTACAGTCAGTCCCCACCCAGGCCTTTGTAGGGTTGCAGGAATACTAGTGCATCAAGCCCCCTAGTCCTTGCAGTGATCTGGCTAAGCTTCAATGAATAGATCTGGACTAGCCTGGGTGCTTTTTCTAATGCTGTTTTGCCTCGGAGAACAAGATTAGATTAAGATTAGATGTCTTAACATCTCAAAAAGATTTTTCAAATAAAATGCTTTAAAAAAATCACACTAAATAGAACATGTGTATATAGTTGGTATTAAAAAAAAAAAACAGCAAATCAAGTCTTTGCCGTGTTTGGGTATTTTCTCAGCTACCCTCACTTCTGGTCTTTTCTCCTGTTCACTTCCATTCTCAATAGTGTCATCTCAGTCACTCAGCCATTCTTACCTCCTGACAACAGCAATCATCCTCCCTACAGGTCCATCTGCTCCTCATGTATGATCAATCATCAACATTTAGTAGTCTTTATTCAAAAATGCAACTAAACCTGTCCCTTCCTTCCAAGTATCACTACTATCCCTCCAGGCAGGCAGCCCATCTCCCAAGTCTGCCAGACCAGCAGCCCCTTAAGTCCTCCTGTCACCTTCCAGCTGGCCTGTGAGGGTTGTCTCAGGCACATAACATGGGACAGTAAGAACCAGGTCAGGAGCAAGGAAGGTTTCCAGAGACTGAAGCCCTAGGAACTTCCTTAAGTATAAAGGAAGATCACTGAATCAGCAAGAAGTCTGCGGGGTCAGTGATGCTAGTGTCTTTATTGCTTTAACCAACAACAAGGAGAGCTGTCAAGGATCTTTGGGACTATAAGAGATCCATTCCAGGTGGAGAGAGAGGTGTGTGTTGGAAGGGTCTGACATCAGAAGTCAGTGAGTTCTTTGTATACTCTGGATATTAGGGCTCTATCTGAAGTGTGTGGGATAAAGATTTGTTCCCAGGATGTAGGCTCCCTGTTTATCTCTCTTATTATTTCTTTTGTTGAGAGAAAACTTTTTAGTTTGAGTAAGTCCCATTTGTTGATTCTGGTTGTTAACTCTTGCGCTATGGGTGTCCTATTGAGGAATTTGGAGCCTGACCCCACAGTATGTAGATCATAGCCGACTTTTTCTTCTGTCAGACGCCGTGTCTCTGATTTAATATCGAGCTCCTTGATCCATTTTGAGTTAACTTTTATGCATGGTGAGAGAAAGGGATTCGGTTTCATTTTGATGCAAGTGGATTTCCAGTTTTCCCAGCACTATTTGTTGAAGATGCTATGCTTCCTCCATTGCATGCTTTTAGCCCCTTTATCAAATATAAGATAGTTGTAGTTTTGCGGATTGGTTACTGTGTCTTCTATTCTGTACCATTGGTCCACTCGCCTGTTTTGGTACCAGTACCATGCTGTTTTTGTTACTATTGCTCTGTAGTATAGTTTGAAGGCTGGTATCCCTATACCGCCTGATTCACACTTCCTGCTTAGCATTGTTTTTGCTATTCTGGGTCTTTTATTATGAATTTATTATGAATTTCCTGATTGTTTTATCTATTTCTACAAGAAATGCTGTTGGGATTTTGATTGGGATAGCATTGAACTTATAGAGAACTTTTGGTAATATCGCCATTTTGATGATGTTAGTTCTGCCTATCCATGAACAGGGTATATTTTTCCATCTTCTGAGGTCTTCTTCTATGTCTCTTTTTAGGGTTCTGTAGTTTTCATTGTATAGGTCTTTCACCTCTTTTGTTAGGTTGATTCCCAGGTATTTTATTTTTTGGGGGGATATTATGAATGGAGTAGTTGTCCTCATTTCCGTTTCAGAGGATTTGTCGCTGATATACAGGAATGCATTTGATTTATGCGTGTTGATTTTATATCCCGCCACTTTGCTGAATTCATTTATTAACTCTAATAGTTTCTTTGTAGACCCTTTTGGGTCTGTTAGGTATAGAATCATATCGTCTGCAAATAGTGATAATTTAAGTTCTTCTTTTCCTATTTTTATGCCTTTAATTTCTTTCGTCTGTCTAATTGCTCTGGCCAGTGTTTCGAGGACTATGTTGAACAGAAGTGGTGAGAGAGGGCATCCCTGTCTTGTACCAGATCTTATAACCCAATCAACAAATGGGCCAAGGACCTGAACAGACACTTCTCAGAGGAGGACATACAATCAATCAACAAGTACATGAAAAAATGCTCAACATCGCTAGCAGTCAGAGAAATGCAAATCAAAACCACCCTAAGATACCATCTCACTCCAATAAGATTGGCAGCCATTAAGAAGTCCAACAACAACAAGTGCTGGCGTGGATGCGGGGAAATGGGTACACTTGTTCATTGTTGGTGGGACTGCAAAATGGTGCAGCCAATTTGGAAAGCAGTATGGAGATTTCTTGGAAAGCTGGGAATGGAACCACCATTTGACCCAGCTATTCCCCTTCTCGGTCTATTCCCTAAAGACCTAACAAGAGCATGCTACAGGGACACTGCTACATCGATGTTCATAGCAGCACAATTCACGATAGCAAGATTGTGGAACCAACCTAGAAGCCCTTCAATAGATGAATGGATTAAAAAATATGGCATTTATACACAATGGAGTATTACTCTGCATTAAGAAATGACAAAATCATAGAATTTGGAGGGAAATGGATGGCATTAGAGCAGATTATGCTAAGTGAAGCTAGCCAATCCTTAAAAAACAAATGCCAAATGTCTTCTTTGATATAAGGCGAGTAACCAAGGACAGGGTAGAGACAAAGAGCTGGAGAAGAAGATTAACATTAAACAGGGATGATAGGCGGGAGGGAAAGGGAGAGTTAAGGGAAATTGCATGGAATTGGAAGGTGAGCCTCAGGGTTATACACAATTACATATAAGAGGAAAGGAGGAGTAGGAGAAAAATTATATAAGTGGAAGAAACGATTTATAGTAGAGGGGATGGAGAGAGAGAAGGGGAGGGGAGGAGAGGGGAGGGGGGGCAGTGGAGAATGGGATAGACAGCAGAATACATCAGTCACTAGAAAGGCAATTTGTAAATCAATGGAAATGTAACTGATGTGACACAGCAATCTGTATACGGGGTAAAAATGGGAGTTCATAACCCACTTGAATCAATCTGTGAAATATGGTATATTAAGAACTATGTAATGTTTTGAACAACCAACAATAAAATAATTAAAAAAAAAAAAAGAAGTCAGTGAGGCTCTGTTAAGCTGTGTTCAGCTCTGGGACAAGGAGAGGCTCTGGGAACAGGCTCTGGGAAAGGATCAGAGTGCTTTGTTTTTCCTCAGATTCTAAACTCAAGAGGCCCAGCCTTCTTTCATTTTTTTTTTTGTCTTGAACTCAGCATGATTCCTTATTGCATTTTTCCTCTGCCTCCTGCTGAGAGTGACCTTGAAAGAGTTTGTTATCAAAAGAACCTGGCTGAGCTGCTTAGGGACAAACCACCAGGAGCCCTTTGCCTCTCAGCTAGAACCACTGTGGTTCTTTTGGGCTGTTCTCAGTGGAGGATGAATCCCCAAACCATTTTGGGGCAACTGCAGCTTCCTAGCAGACAGCCTAGCACACAGAAAATGTGTTGAATTAAATTACCAAAACAAGGCAGGCAGAAGGATTACATTAAAACCCCCCTAGAGCAACCGGTGGGCTTCCAGGGAACAGCAATCAGCCTCAGTCTGATAATCAGAAAAGAAGATAAGATGATGAGGGGACCTGGAAGTCCCCCAAACAGTCATAAATAAGCCTTTCAGATTCAAAAGTGGACCTTTGCAGACACCTCTTGAGTACAGAGTTTCACAAGTGACAAGCACACAGCACAGTGCAGCCATTCTCCATTACCTACACACAGTGTCAAATGCAGGCATGTGTCTTTCCTACTGAGCCCAAGTGTAGTTTCAGAATCCTTCTCAACAAAGTGCTCCAGGAAGGGCTCCAATTGGAAGGCTGGTGCAGAGGTCAAACTCACCTGCCACCCTTGGTGTAATACATCCCTATCTTTTCAAAAAGAGAAAGCAGAGAAGCAGTTTGCTGCGTTTTCTATGCCACAGAGTTACTTTGGCAAAAGAGCTAGAAGGACAACTCAGATCCTTTGATTCCTAATCCAGCGCTTTTTCTAGTAAGCTACCTCTCAACCTTGAGATGACCATTTTCAATAATATCATCTTGGGAATTTAGGAATCTTCCTAGCCTGATGACTCATATGGTGCCTTATGAAGGGCCACATAGCATCCACCCTAAACAGAAGGCATGCAGACCCCAAAAGTTTCCCAATTCATGGATGGTCTTAAGTTATCACTGAAGCTGAGATAAAACTTTGTCATAATTGTTAGTCCCTGCTTCCTGTCTTTGCCTCTCAGTTTCTCTAGAGGAGCCTAGCAATGAAACCTAAATGACCATTATCAATGGCAAATGCCTCAAAGAGATAAATACTGAAGCAAAGCAGTAATATTTTTTGGCATTTTATGATTGATTTCTGTTGTCTTGAGCTTTTAGTTCTGTAATAAAAGCTTCTTTTGTATGTGTTTTGCTCTCTCTGATTGTTCACCTTCTCATAAGGGAAAAAAATCTTAATAAATCTTTTGTCTGTTTTGAACTCCATAGATTAAATTTTTACCATGCTAATATACTATATTGCTGAAAGAAGATAATTACGTGATGAAATTAAGACATTCTGCAATTATATCTTGTAATATCATTAATTTCCAGCTGCACACAAATTATATCTACCTCAAGAACAATAGTCATTTCCTTTGTTTCTCTCACAAAAGCAGGTAATAACAATCTTTCTCCTGCAATTATTTTAGACAAATTTTCCAATTTGTTATCTTAGACCTCTCAGAGCAGTAATGATACATTATTTCAAGTTTCAAGTTTTACTTTTATCACTGTATTGCTAATGATCTTTTAGATTGAAATTGATATTTTCTTTTTTAAAAAAGCATTGACACTCATTGTCACGTCTCTCCAGTTTCTTCATAATCTTAGGGAAAAAATCATTAATGGTAATGAATGAATGGACTTATTAGAAAAAAAACATATGCCATAGATGACTTGTCCCTGTCTATGCTGACACAAAAACTATTTCATACAAGACACAAATAGACAAAATTAATGACATGGAACAAGATAGCTTAAAGAGGCATACCTGTGAGCAGCTTATAAAATTATTCCAACCTTTAATAGAATCTGGTATTCATAACAAATCAACAAATATTATTGCACATTCATTCCATGAAAAACATTATTTCGGGGAGAACAAGTGTCTCTGGATCCTTTAAGAGCCCGGAGTTTAACTGGGGAGAGAAGAGTGAAAGAATCAATATGGAAGAATGAGTGAGTAATGATAGAAAGCAAAAATTGCAATAGCAATATAAAACTAATGATCAAGTGAAGAATAACCAAAGATATCCTATGACCTCAGAGAGAAAGGAGAACATGGGACTTGGGAAGTCTGTGATAGTTTCTGGGCAGGAAAGGCAAAGTGAATATAAAAGACCCCATAGCCAAAGCTGAATTTGGTAAGTAGACTTTCTCCATGATTCCATGTCTCATCCTTTTTTGTTTCTGTTTTCTCTTTGCCACAGCACTAACTGTCATGGACTCAATTACTATACCTCCTAGGCTAACTCTGAAATCTGAGTCTCCAGCAAGTCCATTAAGATAGCCATAATTAAAAAAATATATATATGAGAAACAACACTTGTGGAGGCAAGGACGTACAGAAATGAGTACATTGCTGATGGGAATGTAAAATTATGTAAACGAATGTAAATGATGCAGTTTCTGTGGAAAACGATTTGATAGTTCCTCAAAAAGTTACACAAAGGATTTGCCATACAATCCAGCAATTCTGTTCCTTGCTATATACCCAAAAGAATGAAAAGAAAAAAAAAGATATTGTGTCCACCTAAAAATAAAAAACAAATATTAAAAAAAAAAGAATGAAAAGAAACGCTGTCCTTGTTTCTCCTGTCCCTCAAAATCAGGGCTCAACCCTCATGAGGTTGGTGTACATGTCTAACCTTTGACTTGTACACTAATGTGAAATTCAGCAATTTAAATAGTTTTCTGTGACTGATCCCAAAGATCCCTGAAATTCCCCCTTCCTTAATTCCTTGAGGATATAGTATACAGGAGAATTCACCTCCACTTTTTTTTTCTTTTTTCTTTTTAGTGGTACTAGGGATTGAACCCAGGTCCTTGCACATTGTTAGGCTAATCACACATCCCTAGACCTTTTTCTAAATTTGATTTTGAGACAGTGTCTTGCTAAGTTTTCCAGGCTGGGCTGGGCATGGTAGCACATGCCTGTAATCCCAGGGGCTCAGGAGGCTGAGGCAGGAGGATCATGAGTTCAAAAGCCAGTCTCAGCAAGGAGCTAAGCAACTCAGTGAGACCCTGTCTCAAAATAAAATACAAAATAGGGCTGGGAATGTGGCTCAGTGGCGAAGTGCCCCTGAGTTCAATCCCCAGTACCAAAAAAAAAAAAAAAAGGTTTTCCAGGCTGGCCTTGAACTTGCCTCAGCCTCCTAAGTAGCTGGAATTGCAACCGTGTGCCACCATACCTGGCCCATCTCCACTTTTTGTCCATAGCACCACTTAGTCTAGTACCCAATATTTAACTGGCACACAGAATATGTGTTTTAAGAAGAAGGATGGAAAAAATATTCAAAACCAACCCAAGTAAAAAACTTTTTGACCTAAGTAAAAACAGACCTAATGGAAGAAATTCCTCTTATTTCTCATAATAATTTAAGTCAGGTTGCTTAGTAACCATCTTCCTTAAAATGGTACATTTATATAAAAAATGGTGTTTTTATAAGAAGCTGTGGATTTCCAAGTCAGGTTTTATAACCTCATGCAGACCCATATGTCTTTTTTTCCGGGCCAAATTCCAATTGGCTTGCAGAGGAATATGCACACTGAAACTGAGAAGTTGGAGGGCTGGGTTGATGAGGAGGATGTCAGTGTAGCAGTGATATCAAAAGGGGGTCTTAAAATGAAAAAAGATCTTGACCTCTGTGTTCACTTTCTTGGAGAAAATCTACTGGGTGATATTGGCAAGGGCTGTCACACAATGACTACATGGGGTGGTATTTTTGTTAAAGTGTATTATGAGGTGTCCAAGAAAGGAAGAAAGGAACTCGATTATTTGGATTTGATATAATAACTCTAAAACTCTGAACAGAATGTAACCTAGCAGTTGCAATCATCTTTTCATTTTTTTTTTCATTTAATACAATCCAGATATACATTCTTCACTCTATATTATGATTATGTTATTACTTAATATTTTATTATGCTACATTTGTATGGTACTTATCACTTTTGTCTGACCATCTCCAAGAATAGTGGCACCTTGAATCAAGAATGAAACACTATAATGATTTTTTTAAAAAAAAATACTTATATCAAGTTTTTTAGTACCATCAGGGCAAAAAGTATATCTCATTATGTTGTTTTTGGCTTGTGGCTTCTTTCTTTGCTTGCTGTAGGACAGAGGCAGAAGCTGGAAAAGCAAACACTTCATCTCAAACATTCTAAATCAGGGAACTCAAAAAGTCAAGTAGGCAGTGCTCAATTGGAGTAATTAGTAGAATAGTCCATCTAATGTCAAGGTACCAGCAGGTAACCAAAGGCACATCTTGATTATTACACTATTTAAATGCACTCATAGGATAAAGTTCTACTACAACTAAAGAGCCCCTGGCATTCTCTAGGCATGTTTCTCCCTAAGAGTCTTGTTCAGTCATTTTCCCTGGGGTTAAGGTAGCTGGACAACATCTCTTTGGAATCAAATGTGAAATTCAAGAAGACCATAAAGCAATATGATTAAGGAGCTCAGCTGTGCTTGAACTGGTCAGTTGATAATTTAGAAAACTTTTTCTTTCTGCTTGAAATCCCCCTAATTGTGTGACAATGATGGATATGTCACCAAATCTGACAGGCAGCATTCTGTCATCCATCCCTGATCCTGATATTCACTGAGGTGCTTTTTCACTTGTGTCCTCACAACTGTGTGTGCAGGGTTAGTTAACCAGTTAGCCCCTGCTCAGAGGAGCTTAGGATGACCCTTCCCCAAAGCCATTGGACCTCATGTGGCAAGCCAGCAGTGGACCCCAGAGATGAACAAGAACATTTGATGACTCAGTGACCAGGAAGCCACTTCTAAGAACTACCTGAACCAGAGCTCACAGCCCCGCCCTTCAGACAAGTGCTTTTTAGAACAAACACTGTCTGTTCAGAATGGAAAACCAGATATTTTGAGCGACTTTGAGTCTTAACAATTTATTGCTCCTATTCAATACAGCTTATATAGCACACACAGACATTATAAGTTTGCCATACCTCACTGAGTTCCTTTGCATGTACCTTACATTATTTCAGTTTAAAAACCATTTTCCCTTTAATTGGCAACAAACTACTTCTATAGAGATGAAAGAGATATATTGAGGAGATGACGCTGGCAATCTCATCTCACCTAGCTTGGTGATCATAGTCATGTCAACTTCTTTGGACCTTTAATTTCTTAGTTGTAAAATGATATATCACATGATTGCTAATTTTGTCTTAGCTGGAAATTCAGTATGAATAGAGTTAAAATCTCTAGCATAGGGCCATAATGTGATATAGAAACTACCCAGTTAGTTTTATTTTTTTCAATTCAACAATTTACAGTACATTTTTTTTAACAGCACATTTTCATTTCCATTGAAACTCAGTTCCTCTTTGAATGTAAACATTTGTGTATCTTATGGGTCATTTAAGTTGTGACATTTGGCAAATTTCACATTTCACCCCCTGTGACCTAGGTCCTATGTTATGAATTGGAAATAAATGAAGAATGAGGCCTGGTTTCTGCCCTCAGATAATTCACAGCCTAGCATGGGAGAAAGCTCAAAGAAGTAGGTGCTGGGGGCACATAGCGAGGGTATGAAGGGCTAGGCATCCAATGTCTAACAGAAGACCTGACAGAGAGGAAGTGGGCCAGACAGGAGGGAGGCAAAGACAGCATTGTGTATGTGCACAGACCTGGGGCAACAGAAAGCATGTGGAAGCTGCAAGTAGGGCTGAAGTCCGGGGATTAAGGGAATTAGAGGAGTGGGTCCATCCCATTTATCGATTCTTAATTTTATTTCTGAAGCTTTAGGAGTCTGATTAAGGAAGTCAGAACCTAATTCAACATGATGAAGATTTGGGCCTACTTTTTCTTCTATTAGATGAAGTGTCTGTAGTCTAATTCGTAGGTCTTTGATCCACTTTGAGTTGAGTTTTGTGCATGGTTAGAGGTAGTGATTAAAAGATCAATAATGTGAAGAGAGAGCCCACAGAACGGGAGAACATCTTTACTACATGCATATCAAATAGAGCACTAATTTCCAAGGTATATAAAGAACTCAAAAAACTTAACTCCAAAAAATCAAATAACCCAATCAGTAAATGGACTAAGGAACTAAACAGATGCTTCTCAGAAGAAGATATACAATCCATCAACAAAAATATGAAAAAATGTTCAACATCTCTAGAAATTAGAGAAATGCAAGTCAAAATTACTCTTAAGCTTTCATCTCACTCCTGTCAGAATGGCAAGTATAAGGAATACAAGCAGCAATAAGTGTTGGCAAGGATGTGGGGGAAAAGGTATACTCATACATTGCTGGTGGGACTGCAAATTGGTGCAACCACTCTGAAAAATAGTATGGAGATTCCTTAAAAAACTTGGACTGGAACCACAATTTAACCCAGCTATCTCACTCCAGTATCAGTCTATACCCAAAGGACTTAAAAACAGCATACTACAGTGATGCAGCCATATCAATGTTTATAGCAGCTCAATTCACAATAGATAAACTGTGGAACCAACCTAGATAGATATTCTTCAATAGATGAATGGGTAGAGAAAGAGACTGTGGTATATATACACAATGGAAAATTATTATTAAAAGAGAATAAAATTATGGCATTTGCAGGTAAATGAATGGAGTTGGAGAATATCATGCTAAGTGAAGTAAGCCAATCCCAAAAAACCAAAGCCGAATGTTCTCTCTGGTAAGTGGATGCTGATCCATAATGGGGGAAGGGGAACATGGGAAGAATGGGGGAAATTTGGATTGGGAAAAGGTGGGGGGAGGGGAGGAGAGATGGGGATAGGTAAGATGATGGAATGAGAATGACATCATTACCCTAGGTACATGTATGACTGCACAAATGGTGTAACTCTGCATTGTGTACTACCAGATAAATGAAAAGTGTGCTCCATTTGTGTGCAATGAAACAAAATGCAATCTGCTGTCATGTATCTAATTAGAAATTTTTTAAATTTAAAAATGTTAAAAAAATAAATAAATTTTTAAAAAGAAGAAGAAAAGGAGTGGAGACCAGCAATCCTGAAAAGTTTTGGGATGGTTACCATGTAATACAACAAACTGGAAATCAGAAAATGAAAATTTGAAGCCCAGTGAGATATCCATTCCATCCCACATTCAAAGCCTTGGCAACAATTTTTAAATTGGACCATTGTAGGTATTGTCAAGAAAGTAGTTGAATTGGCTCTTCTAGATGTTTGGTGTAGTGTGACTATATATTGATATAACCACTTTGTAACTACTGTTTTGAGATACTCTCCCATGGCCCAGCAATTTTGGTCCATTTATATTCAGAACCAGAAAATAACTCAAATGTCTTTTACTAGAATAGATATGTAAATTAGAGTATAATCATACAACAGAATACTATACAGCAACAAAATAAACCAACCACAAATATTTGCAGTGAGATGATAGGAGATTACAAACTCAATGTTGAGAGGGAAAAATGACACAAAAATGTATATAGTATTTTTTTATTTATACAAAGTTGAAAAATATGAAAAACTAAAATTTACTCTTTGGCAATGCATTATATAAGTGTTAAATATATTTTTTAAAATAAAATTATCAAAAATATCAAGAGGAAATTAACTCTAAGGTAAGAGAGAGATTTGTGATTCAGAAAGGACAGAATGGGTGTCCTAGGAATGTGGCAGTGATCTGTCCATTTGAGTAAGTTAATAAATTATTTCCTTTAAAATTATGTATTAAACTGGACTAATATGTTATTTGCTTTTCTCAATGTATGATATATTGTATAATAATAAGGAAAAAGGCAATTAGAATCAAATATAACAAAGAGTGCTAGGAGCCACAACCAAATAATATGATGCATGGCACTTTTGGTTGTAAGGTGACGCCAGCTAGCCATTGAGATGATATGATTATGTTAAGATTTACATTCATATGGAAATTGGACTCCTGCTGTTCATCTTGGCCTGCTACAGTACTCATGTTATGGGACTCCTGGAGAGTTCCCATTGGTTGGGGAAGGATAGTAGGAGGGAATTCCGGGGGAGGTCCTGGGCCCTGGTTCCGGTAGACGCGACCGCGTGGGTGGACTGGTTTGCTTGCCGGACGTGTACGGGGTATTGGCGGCATTTTCAAAAATAAAGTTTTGTTCCTGCTTGAGTGGCTCATGATTCTGTGCCCAGCCAGACTGCAGCAATTGGTGGCCCGGACGGGGAACGCCTGAAGTTTAGAGGTGAGTAAAATTGCTCGTCCCTGAGGGAAGGCGACAGAATGGGTGACCATTTCAAAAAACAATGTGTTCTTGTTTTGATTTATTTTGTTTTTATTTCAAGCTCCCTAGCCCTAGAATTTTCTCAGGTGAACTGGGAAAAATGGTTGGCTCAAGGTTTGAAGTTATTCGGCCCTGAGAAAGAGAAAATTGATATAACCATTCTCTGCTCCGTTTTTATTTCATTCTGCTTAGGCTTTGTTTTATCCTATCTTATTGGGTTACGTTACCTTTATAGTAGATTAGAATCTAGTAAAAAACAAACCGAAAAACTGTTAAGTAAATTGTTAGAGGTCCAAACTATGGTAGAAAAAACGTTAGGTCAAGCAAAAGAGAAGGTCTCTCAAGCTAGTCAGATAGAGGAAAATTCAAAGAAAGAAAGCTTAGAGGAAAAACAGCCATCATGTGGAGAATTACAACAGGAGGCTGCTACTAACTCCATTCTATCACCAGAGGGCGTAATTCAACCAACAGCTCCATCTACAGCTGAGCGGCCCTCAACTCCCGTAGTTGATGGACGGAATTCTGAGGCAGGACCCCAAAGATTAGCATGCCCTGTACTTGAGCAGGCAGGAGGGCAACGAATTCACCGTGCTTTAGATTTCAAAACAGTAAAACAATTAAAGGAGGCTGTAACAACCTATGGTCCTCAAGCACCCTTTACCATAAGTATGGTCGAATCTGTTACCAACTTGGACATGACACCAGCAGATTGGGCTAACATGTGTCGATCTGTGCTAAATGGAGGACAATATTTGTTATGGAAGGTTGCCAATGAGGAATTTTGCATGGAGACAGCTAGGCGAAATGCAGAATCCGGTTACCCTCAAAGAAATATAGATATGTTATTAGGAAAGGGACCTTATGAGGGTCAAAGACAACAAATTGAATATGATCGTGACGTATACGCACAAATTGCTGTAGATGCAGTTAGGGCATGGAAAACTTTACAGGGGCATGGAGATTTACAAGGTCAATTATCTAAGGTAATACAAGGAACTAATGAACCTTACGCTGAATTTGTAGATAGGCTTATTCAGACAGCTTCTAGAATATTTGGAAATACAGAACAGGCAATGCCATTTATAAAACAACTGGCTTATGACCAAGCAAATCGTTGCTGCAGAGAGGTCATTAGACCATGGAGACATGAAGATTTAAACACATATATTAAATTATATAGAGACATTAATGAACAAGGGCAAGTCTTAGCAGCAGTACAACAGGCTTTAGATGCCAGGCCAAAAACATGCTATAATTCTAATCAAACAGGACATTTTAAAAGGAGTTGCCCCATAGGAGGAGGGTTTAACAAAGCTAGGTATCAAAGGAATAGAATACCGGGTATTTGCCCACGATGCCATAGAGGGAGACATTGGGCTAATGAATGCCGTTCTCAAACCACCATAGAGGGTATTCTGTTATCAAAAAATGGACAAGGACCAAGTCTTTACCCACGATATCATGGAGAAAGGTATCAGGCTCCATTCCAAAAAACGGACTAGAGGGCCCAATGCCCCGGGGCCCAAAACCACAAATATACGGGGCAATGGAGGAACCCAGCAGCACCATCAAGGTAGTGCCCAGGACGCATTATCCATTAAATCCCTCATCAGACAAACTAGAGGGAGCGCAGGGTTGGACATCTGCGCCTCTGCCAGAGCAGTACTAACTCCAGAGATGGGAGTTCAAATCATTCCCACAGGAGTAAAAGGACCTCTTCCCCAGGGAACAGTAGGCTTATTATTGGGACGCAGTTCTTCTACACTAAAAGGACTTATGATAAGTCCTGAGGTAATTGATCCCGATTATGAGGGTGAAATAAAAATTATAGCTAGTTCTCCAAGAGGTATATCAGTAATTTCACCAGGAGATAGAATAGCATAGTTATTAATAATACCAAGCCTGCATGATAAATTTTCCAGTTGTAATGTAGAAAGAGGTTCCAAGGGATTAGGCTCCACAGGTGTAGATTGGGCTATGCTGTCTTTAAATTTAGATTCTCGCCCAATGCTAAAATTAAATATTCAAGGACATGACTTTAATGGGCTGCTGGACACAGGTGCTGACCTCAGCATCATATCTTGTCAAGAATGGCCAAAACATTGGCCATTACAACAAGCCACTCAAACGCTTTGAGGCCTAGGAGTGGCAACAAATCCCCATAGAAGTGCTATGGTATTAGATTGGAGGGATCATGAAGGATGTGAAGGAACTATACAGCCCTATGTATTGGATCATCTTCCCGTAAATTTATGGGGACGAGATGTCCTAGATCAATTAGGATTGACATTAACAAATAACATCAATCCTAACGCACCCACTATTAGGGCTAGACAAGGCTTTAGGAAAGAAAAAAGATTAAGAGAACAAGAACAAGGTATGACAGCACCAATTCAAATAGATCAAGAAATAAATAGACATGGATTGGGTTTTCAGAAAGGGCCACTGAGACAATCAAAATTACTTGGAAATCAGAAAGACCAGTGTGGGTTCCTCAGTGGACCCTGACTAAAGAAAAGATACAAGTAGCCCATGACCTGGTCAAACAACAATTAGCGTAAGGACATATACAACCTTCCATATCCCCCCATAATACTCCCATTTTTTGTCATTAAAAAGAAATCTGGTAAATGGAGATTATTACAAGATTTAAGAGCCATTAATAATGAGATGGTTATTATGGGACCTGCTCAATCAGGGATTCCCCAATTGTCTGCTTTACCAAAAACCTGGTATGTTTTAGCTATAGATAAAGATTGTTTCTTTTCAATTCCAATTCATCCTGAGGATAGTCCACATTTTGCATTTACTATCCCTGCACTGAATCATGAAGGTCCTGATCAGAGATATGAATGGAAAGTACTCCCTCAAGGGATGGCTAACAGCCCAACTATGTGTCAAATTTATGTTAATAAAGCAATCCAGCCACTTAGAAATCAAAATCCTGAACTACAAATATTTCACTATATGGATGATGTGTTATTGGCACATAAAGATAAAGACACATTGCTAGAATGTTATGCCACACTTACAAACTTATTGAAAAATTATAATCTAGAGATAGCAATAGATAAAGTACAATTAAATCTTCCAATTAATTATTTAGGAGTTCTATTATCCTCAACCATGGTCCGTCCACCAAAAATTCAAATACGAGTAGATCAACTCAAATCACTTAATGACTTTCAAAAGTTATTGGGAGACATAAATTGGATAAGGCCTTATCTAGGCATACCAACAGAAGAGTTGGGACCTTTATTTGATATTCTAAAAGGTCCATCAGATCCAAATTCACCCCACATGTTAACGCCTGAAGCAAGAAAAGCATTAAAAATCATTGAGACATATATGGAAAATATGCATTTGGATAGAATTGATATAAGTTTGCCTTTATTATTTATTGTACTACCAACAAAAAATATTCCTACAGGAGTATTTTGGCAAGAAGGTCCATTATTGTGGATACATTTATCTTATTCTCCTAACACTATTCTTACTAGATATCCTGAGGCTGTAGAACAATTAATACTCAAAGGAATAAAAGCAGCAAAGGGAGTGTTTGGGATTTCTCCCAATAAAATTATTACTCCATATACTATGGATCAAATTGATGAGTTAGCTAATGAGTTAAATACTTGGGCAATAATCATGTGTAAATCTAGTGTTTCATTTGATAATCACTTACCATCTAATCCTTTGTTGTCTTTTTGGTCTAAGCATCCTGTAGTTTTTCCAAAAATGACAAGAAAAACCCCTATCATAAATGCTCCAAATATATTCACTGATGGGTCAAACAATGGTACAACAGCAGTAGTTACTCCTGATCAAACTTTTACATGTTTAGTACCCAAACAATCAGCTCAAAAGGTAGAGCTTAATGCAGTACTACAAGCTTTTATGATGTTTAAAGATTCTGTATTTAATTTATTTTCTGATAGTCAGTATGTAGTTAATGCTATAGTATCCCTTGAAGATGCTGGTAGGATTTCACCTTCTTCTACTGTTTTCTCTTTGTTTTCCGCTATACAAAGCCTAATCTGGGACAGAAAAGATCCATTCTTTATAGGACATATCAGGGCACATACAGGATTGCCTGGAGCCCTTAGTTTGGACAATGAACTAGCAGATAAATCTACACATGACATAAATATTTTCTCCACAATAGAAGAAGCTATAAATTTTCATAAAAGGTTCCATGTCAATGCTAATACTTTACAAAAGCATTTTAAAATAACTAAAGAACAAGCCAGACATATAATAAAACAATGTCAAAATTGTGTGACATTTTTACCACAAGTTAATCTTGGAGTCAATCCTAGAGGACTGATACCTAACCATATTTGGCAGATGGACGTCACACACTTGCCAGAATTTGGAAAATTAAAATATTTGCATGTTACAGTTGATACTTCTTCTGGATTTTTGATGGGCTCCCTTCATGCCGGAGAAAAAACTAAAGATGTTATAGCTCATTGCTTACAAAATTTTGCCACTGTGGGCGTTCCAAAACAGTTAAAAATGGACAATGGTCCTGGTTATACTTCTACCTCTTTTAAACAATTTTGCTCATCATTTGGCATTACTCACATAACAGGAATTCCATACAATCCACAAGGACAAGGCATAGTTGAAAGAGCTCATCAAACTATTAAAATGTACTTATTAAAACAAAAGGAGGGAATTGGAAAGGGGTATATATCCCCCAAAGATAAACTTAAAATAACCCTTTTTACTCTAAACTTTTTAAATTTGGATTCATCAGGGCTTAGTGCTGCGGAAAGACATTTGTACCCAAAAAATGCACATAAGCCTAAGGTACTTTGGAAGGATATTCTAACAGGACAATGGAAAGGTCCAGACCCAGTGGAGTCGGGGCTCTGTCTGTGTTTTTCCACAGGAGGAACAGTAGCCAATTTGGATTCCAGAGAGGTTAACCAAAACAATTTCTACAGAAAAAGAAGATGATTTGACTCAAATCCATAACAGCTGATATCCAGAACTCCAGCTTGGCTATTCTTACATCTGCGACAGTGATCAACCAGGATGCTTTTTTCAATATCTATTTCATTATTGCTTTTTCCCACATCATAAAGTTCCATTTTATTTTTGAGCTCATATGGACATAAATTAATGTTTTTCTGATCAGTTTTATTTTTTGACTATGGAGTTTTTAAACATTGCAATGGAGATTTCACCTAGGTAAATCTACAAGGCCTTTACTATTGTCTTATGTGTTGTATGTTACGTGTGCACATTTCTGCTTTGTGTTGTATGTCTGTATGTGCATATGTCCATATATCATATATGAGGAGCGCTCATAAAAATATGGATCCAAAATTTTTTTTATTATTCACGTGATTTTAATGGTTTAATTTAATTTGGGTAAACAGCTGTTGAAGACTCTTTTAATATGTGTACGAATAAGCAGGTTAACAGATCTGTTTGTTTACTTTCACCTTTCCTTTTCATTATATTTAATAATTCTGTTCAGGATAATGTAAATTGTTCTAAAAATTGTTTTCTTAATACCTGTTGAAATGTTACATTTTTTTCTTTTCTTAACATCATTGTCAATCCCTATTTTCATCCCCGTGCCAGTGAAGACAAAGATGAAACCAAATTACAACTTCTTCAATAATTATCACAACAAACTGTATAAACTGATGCATCAATGAATAATAACTCAACAAGTAATGCTCAATCACTGAGTCGATTTATTTTGGGAGGAAATGGACATATTGATAGATTCCTCCACTTTGAACTGCTTACAAAACTTGCCTGGACTATGTATCACTTGTATGCATTGTGCTCTATTTGTTGATACAGCGAATTATGGTAGTGCTGGCGTATCTTAGCTGATGTGTCACCAGTGTTACAATTTTTCCTAAGGAGCCGTCAATTGACTTGATGTCTTGGCATTTCTGTATCCTCCTCCCTTCTACTAGTGATGGTCTAATTTTGGGGGCCAACTGAGGTGAGGCAAAGAACCTCACCCCCCCACCGCACCAAGGCCAAATTTGGGGGCCAACAGAGGTGAGGCAAAGAACCTCACCCCCCCCACTGGTGCATAGGCCTATCCACAGGTATGGCTATATACTGGACCAGTAGTCAGTGACGGGTATGATTCAGTTGCAGTGGTATCAACCTAAGACAGGAGGCTGACACCTAGAGGTCAGTTTTCCGATGACGGGTAAGAACCATATGTTGAATTGGACATACCTAACAGGCACGGTGCCTAGCCACATTGCCTGTTGCTTAATTAAACAGAAGGGGGCAGATGCTAGGAGCCACAACCAAATAATATGATGCATGGCACTTTTGGTTGTAAGGTGACGCCAGCTAGTCATTGAGATGATATAATTATGTTAAGATTTACATTCATATGGAAATTGGACTCCTGCTGTTCACCTTGGCCTGCTACGGGACTCATGTTACAGGACTCCTGGAGAGTTCCCATTGGTTGGGGAAGGATAGTAGAAGGGAATTCCGGGGGAGGTCCTGGGCCCCGGTTCCAGTAGACGCGAGGGCGTGGGTGGACCAGCTTGCTTACCGGACATGTACGGGGTATTGGCGGCATTTTCAAAAATAAAGTTTTGTTCCTGCTTGAGTGGCTCGTGATTCTGTGCCCAGCCAGACTGCGGCAAAAGAGGAGAGAAGGAATAGAAGGAATAAGGGAAAAGATTAGCATGTAAACTTGGTAGATGTCTTAGTCTCTTTTTTGTGTTGCTCTAACAACATTCCTGACCTTGGGCAGTTTATTTAAAAAAAGAGGTTCTGGAGCTTGAAGAGCATGGTGCTACATCTGTTTGGCTCTGGTGAGGGCTTCATAGTGGGTGTCATCACAATGGTAAAAGTGCATGCAGAAAAGGGATCCAGGGGAGATGCCAATCTTGCTTATAGCAACCATTTTGGGGAGCTAATCCAGTCTCACAATAATGCTTCTACAAGATAGCATTAATCCATTCATGAGAGTGGAGATCCCACAACTTCATTACCTTCTTCTAGGTCCCACCTCTTAAAGGTTTCACCACCTCAACACTGCCATAGTGGCTATGAGGCTTCTAGCACAGGAACCCTTGGGAGACAAACCACATCTATACCTTAGCAGTATCCCTGATTATAGTTGGGGCTATGGCAAGAGTTCCTCAGCAGAAAGAAGGGAGGAATGATGGTTTCCATTTGGAAAGCAGCTCATTCTCTTATCCTCTGGTTCTTCTTATTAAATGGGGTCTTTCACCTTGGTGACAAAGATGGAGGAAGAATGGCAGGCAGCCCCCTCCCCTATCACTTATGCTCAGGGGCTTCCTGCTCTTCTGCTGGGTGCCCCAATGCTGTGCTCCTGTACCCCTCACCTTGCCTCAGGAGTATTGTTAGGCTCTGAGGACAGTTGGCAGCAAGAAATTCTCAACATTCTTTCCCCTCAGTTTTTTGGCAAAAAAGGCTGCCCAACCATGAGGACCCATTTTACTCCATTTCCCCATTTTTCCTGCTGTATTGTGAAAGCTCTCTTGTGTGTTTTTCTCACTGGAATACTTTAAACAGGCTTTAGACATGGATAGCACAGATATGGTTTATTATTCATAGAAAAACAGATGCAATGGGGTTGTCCGGGGCACACAGCTCTGATGAGAACATGGGCCCCTGAATCTGCGTAGACTTCAACACACTGTTCTATAAGCTCTGTGTATCATCACAGTGTAGGGTCCATGTCCCACACACCAAGTGTAAGCTGTACATTTGTGACAGCCACTTAAAGCCCACAGATTTTATGGGATATTTTATGCTAACCACATATTAAAAGCACTAAGTGACCCCCCCCAAAAAGGTGGAATTTCTCAAATTCTGATCCCCTCAATATCTGAGTTGAGTTGAAACCTCTCACTAGAACTCTTCCTCTTCCTCTCTCTGATATGAACTTCACATGCTTTCTTCATTTCACAGAGCTCCGAGGAAACAAAGGATTCTATGACTTACCAAAGGTTTTATCCTTTCATTCTTGTAGCTCAGAGGAAGGGGGAGAAACTGAGAGATTCTCCTGTGTTTCAAAGATCCAATTTTTGGTGTGAAAGAGCAAATGGCTTAGAGCTGACCCCTTTGAAGCATGTGGTGAGGAATGAAAAAGAAATGGACAAGTGAAAATCAATACTTCTATGCTGTTATCTATCAATCCAGGGAATCCAATCCCAAATGTACATTTCTTTCACTGATTCAGCTGCTTCTAAATTTTACACACTAACATCAAGATTTGGTACAAAAATATTTTTTTTGCATTTTTCTTTAAAATCAAGTATGCTGACAAAATTATTAAACATCATTAAGGAAAAAATATTTAAATTTTCTTTGTTGGCATACTTGACTTTAAAGAAAAATATACTGCACTATAATTGTAAATGATGAAATAAATGTGTTGGTAGATGATCATTTATGTTTCAAAATGATTACTTGTTTTACAAAAGATTTCACTGATTATATTATTTCTCATAGTTCTCATACTACGTCATGAAACAGATTCAGTGTCCCCCTAAAAAAGATGTAATTGCAATGACTCATGACCACCTACTGCATAAAGAACTGTCTGAATGTTCATTTGAGTTACAAGTTCAACAAAGCCCTTTAAAAAATATTCTAGAAATTACTCCATCACTTCTGTCTCTTTGAAATCTAAACTAGCTTGTGCTGTCACTAAAGAAAAAGAAATGGGTATATGGAAAACCCAGTGGTAAAGCAAATGTCTCAAGCCATTTTAAGACATAAAAATCAAGTTAGAATTTTAAATTACAATAAAAATCATCAACATAATAGAGTAAAATATATTAAATGAATATATTTTCTTTTTTGATACTGGGGATTGAACTTAGGGGCATTTTACCACTGAGCTACATTCCCAGCCCTTTTTTATTTTTCATTTTGGGTCAGGGTCTTGCTAAGTTTCTGAGGCTGACCTCAAACTTGTAATCCTCTTGCTTTAGCCTCTGGAGTCACTAGAATTATAGGCGTGTACCATAGCTCTTGGCTAAAAGGATATTTTTTCTAAATTATGAAAAATGTTTCCATTTAAGTTTATAATCTACTTAAAACATCAGGCAGATTTGCAGCATTATATAGCTCTATGTCAATTTAGACAAAGATGACAATCCTGCTGCATTTTTCAATTTGAGCAAATATTCTACCTGTTTTTCTATATAAGCAAAAAGCCTACTAGTTTGCTTAATCTGGCCTTTTCAAAACCACCTTTCAAAACCCAGCAAAAAGGCCATCCAGCATCTTCTAACCACCTTATTTAGGAATCCTGCAACAGCTTTTCCAACAGTTTTCATTGCTAAGTGACCCTAGGCAATTTCCATCACCTCTCTGAATTCCAGTTTCCCTATATAAAAAATAGAGATAATAATCAAGATCTACCTCCTAAGATTGTATGAGAATGAAATAAAATAGTGTATAAAAAGCATTTTTTTGCACATTCCCTAGCAGAAAATTAATATCAGCTGTTATTTTTTGAGCTAGGAATTAAGGAACATTGGTGCTATCACTAACTCTGCCACAACTAGCTACAAGAGAACAGTTGACCTTCAACTCCTGCAGGCTTTGATTCCTTCAATGCACAACATTTCTGATACTAAATTGCTGAGGGCCATTACCAAGTAGGAATGACGCATTCGAAATTTCCTTGCCAGCGTACCCCATGTTAAATGACTTGCCTTGGAATTTCGCTGTTGACATTGCATGTAAGGTGACCTTGCTCAAGGAAGGCGGATCCGGGTTTAGAGCTGATCAGGTTTGAGGAAGTATCCCAGTCCTTGGGTTTAGGGCGTTCCCAGTTTAAGACCTTGGATTTTAGGGAAATTCGATGTTGAGGATTATTGCTGCTGGAAATAGGGCGTTCCTGCTACCTGAGCTCCCGTTGAGTTCTCGTGAGATTCAGAGAGCATTTTGGGGAAGAAAGCCTCGTGTAGTAGGGGAATTGGGAGGAGAACTGGGATTGCCCCAGAACGTGTGTGGAGGCCGGTGTGAGTTCGGGAATAAAGAATTGCTGTTTGAATCTACAAAGCTGTGTGGTGGCTCGTGATTCTGTGCCCAGCCAAGACTGCGGCACTAAATGTGTGAGGTTTTTCATGCAAACAATCAGTTCTCCAACTCTCTAGACTCCAAGTAGGTATCCTACAACTGGATTCAATTCTGACACTAACTACCCAGAGTTAGCATAGACCCTGCTTGTTAAGGGCTCAGTTTCACAAAATGGTCCCACTGCAGACACCAATTGCAAGTTCCAGATCTGTTTCAACTGGCTATAAATTGGAGTTCCCATTAATACCAGTCTTAGAAGCCAGGATGGGGTCCTCATTCCCCCAGTATTGAAGATTAAGCACCCCAAAAATGCCAAGGTAAGTGTAGAAAGCAAGTTTTATTTAAGAGAAAGAGAGACGGAGACCCAAAGCTGAATCCAGTAGGGGGTGTGCCTTGCCCCTTTATAGATCTCAGATTTTCTTTCCCTCCCTGCTTGCCTACTTGCCTAAGGGCAGGAAACAGCAGCCCAGGGGTAATCATTAGCAATTCCTAGTGTTGCAGTGAGATCCCCTGGAGGTGTTAGCAACCCACTGAGTGGGGGCAAGTGCTCTGAAGGTGTTAGCAACCCATTTCCTTTTTTTTTTTTTTTTTTCATAATTAGCTCTCATCTTTCCCACCCAATCATTTTACTATCAATTCTGACTACCGGTCCTTTGCCCCTGTCTCACCCTCCTCAAGTTCAATAATTTTCTGGAGTAGTTCACAGAGTTCAAGAAGGCACTATTATCAGTGTATTATAAAGGATAAAACTCAGAAACAGTCCAAGGGAAAAGATGTATAGCGTATGACACTGTCACTGGACAAGATCCCAGAGAGCGGGATCTTGATGCAGGGCAAGTGGGGATTTGGCATATCCAATAGAAAGGAATTTCAGCACATACCAGTCAGAGACATAGATTCCTTTAAGAAAGCAGTACACATTCAAGTGGAAATGCAGTGAGAGGGAGAGACATTTTGGGGGGTAAAATAAGAAATATACATTCAAGGGAGAATGTCAGCCATGTTGAGAGTGAGATGCTTTGGGGATAAAGCAAGGAGTATGCATTCAAGGGATGATGTGGGCCAGGGAAAGACAGCCACCCCTTGGTGTGGGGTTCTAATATTTATAGGAAAGTTGCAAAGTTGCTGGGTATTGGACAAAAGGTGGAGTCAGGAGGAGTTACACAACTTTGCACCCCTGTGCCTGTGCTTGCAGGTTGATGTCACATTCCCTTTTGTAAGCAAGGGCATGAGGTCAAGGGTGTGGGCCAAAGGTATTGCCAAGAACACATGCTGAGTTGCTCCAGAGCGCTCATTTTGCATTTCAAAGGCTCATGTGCATTTTCTACATTCCAACAGCTCTTGGGTGCTTCTCTTTTAAAAGCAGGTCTATCTTTGTTCTTCTACATCCCCAAACTCCTATCTAATTTCAGCAAGAGGAGCAGGAAGCTTCTTGCCCTCTTCAGATGTGCATCCCCCAAGCATCCTAATGTCATCTTCACCAACCCGGAAGCTCTATCCAACTTATCATTTTGTTTTTAATGGAGGCAAGATTGATAAAATCATGGGGCATTAATGATTGAACTCAATCTCCAGCCCCTCTCCTAGCCTCTCCAGAGGTGGTGTGGGAATTACTGTGAAAGTACCAACCCTCTAATCACATTGTTGGTTCCTCTGACAACCAGCCCCCATCCTGACCTTGCCTATGGCCCACCAAGAGTGACCTCATTAGCTTAAACTCAGGTATGGTTGAAAGGGGTTTATTGTGAATAAAAAAAAAAAAAGATGCTACTTTCAGGAAATTACAAATTTTAAGAGCTCTGTACCAGGAACTGGAAAAAGACCAAATATGTTTTTTTTTTTTAATTACATCATAATATCACATTTATCCAAGGCCTTAAGACAACACACAAAAAAATGTACACATATAAAGTACACTGGGCTTAAGACAATAGAAAGGGCTGGAAACTATTGGGAATTTGGGATTTTTTTTCCCCAACCTCAAGGCACTAAGAGTCTAAATGTTACTCATACTACACTGGACAAGCCACACAAATACAGATCTCACTCTGTGGGTAAGTTAGTTGTAGGCGTGCAATAACCAGTCCATATGGCACAAGGACTTAGATTCCTCACTTGGCCCTGCAAATGTCCAATGGGTAACTAATGAAAGGAAAGTGACTAGAGAGAGAAAGAGGGAGAGAGAGAGAAGCAAGAGAAGGGTCTCTGGGTCTACAAGCTGCCTTGTTGGCGTACAATGATTGGGTCACACGGTAGTTGCTAAGTATGTAATTTTCTGCCTTCAAGTGGATTGGGCATGAGCTAGGCGTGGGTTTCAAATCGAAAAACAACAAGAGGAAGTAAAGGGAAAAGGCACCAAATAACCGTCCAGAGAAGGAAGGGCTAACGAAGCTGGGGGTTGGGTACTCAGTTTTACCCTGCAGCTAACATTTATTCAGCCTTTCCGTCAGCTAACAACTAAAAGCAGGATAGAAAACTTGGCATTTCGCCTTTATTTTGTATCTGCCGCCTTTTCTCTGAGTCACCTTGTATTCCAGGAACATTAGATCTGATCAAAAAACAGATCAGATAAAAAATCCCCCAGGCAAAGGCAACTTTCTCATCCTCCACAAACCCTTGCCAGACCAGTCCTGAGACAATGATGGACCAGACCATTTCTGACCCAGACCCCCTGCTTTGCCATTTGTGCAAAGTCTCCAGCTATGCCAAACACCAATCCTTGCCCTCGTTGCCCTTTTCATAAAATCTCAAAGTCTCTATTGGCTCCTTGAAGATAGGGTTACGGGTATGAGTCCTCATTGTTACCTGGTGTACCCACACTGATTGATGCTCCTATTCTTCCTTTCATGATTTTTTTTTTTCTCAAGTTGGTTTTTGAAGCAAGTGGCCAGATCTGATTTGTTGGAACCCTGAGTTGAGTCTCTGGCCTATAGGACTCCAAAAGTAGATATTCCAATATTCAACTCTGGTATTCTCTTAGTCTTCTTTTCCACATTCCTTTTCTTTCCCAATTCTATCCCAAGTAGATGAACAGATTCAACCAAAAAGGTGGATGGTCTTAGACACTATCTCTAAAGTCTGAGTATTACTGAAAGCTCTGTTCTTATCCCCAGTGCCAGTCCAACAACGAGGACAGAGTTTTGAGAAAAAGGAAAAAAGAAGCTTCATTGCGTTTCTAGCAAAGGAGAAACACAGGGGACTCCTATCCCAGAGGCTGTGATTCTGCCCATTAGGAAGAACAGGTGTTTTTAAGAGGAGATTCAAAGGCTACATTGCATGTCTGGAGTTGTAATTCCCATGTTAATTTGGGACATATTCATTTCTTGGATTTTTCTGGTGCCTTCCCCAAGTTTGAATGGCTTCCTTCCCATGATGGGTGTGTGCTCAAAGACATAACCCAGCCTCAGATGGGGAACAGAGGTAATCCTGTTTCTCCTGGGATTGGGGAAGGGGAAAGATTAGGAAGGAGAATGTAGAGAAGAGACTGTTTTAAAAACAAATCCCATTGGCAGAGCAGCAAGGGCTTTAGTCAAAGCATAAAATGGATCACTATTACATGAGCTTCCTCTGTTCCCTCTTTTCACCTCCAAAAATATGTAACTGTTACAAGAATTAAAGGTCGGGTTCCACTCAAAGGCCAATATCTAGGAGACAACAGTTGGTTGGAGGGAATCAGGTTTATTCAAGGGCCTAGTCATGAGAAGATAGTGGGGCTATCACCTCAAAGCCGCAGGGGGTGGGGCTCAGGGGCACAAAAGGGCTTTTATAGGGAAGGAAATGAGGAGGGGACAGGAAGGCTATGTGCTGAGCAGGGTCTTCATCAATCCAAGATGTTTGTCTCCTTTTTGTTCTTCTTTGGAACAGCAGAATGGACCTTGACCTCCTGGAGCCAGCTCCTGTGGTTCTTTCTTTATAGAACTAAAGACTAAGGAGGGGAAATTAGGAAGGTTCAGTAAATCTAAAGAAAGATTTAGGAGTCAACATCTTAACCATGTAGGTGCAGCTTCTCTTCAGCAAAAGGATCTAGTAGACGTGGGAAGGCGAAGAGGGGGGAAACAGAGAACAGCTTCAATGAATGGCCCTGTCACCCCCCAACATATACACATACCCTGTCATTCCCCCAATATGCACACATGCCATTTCTTGAAACTGCCACAGGAGTGTCTACTGCACATGAACTATGCACACATTCCTCACAGTTCCCCATTGAGCTGCCTTTTGTTATGCTCGAATTCGGGACCCCCAAAAGACCACCAGAGACCAAGATCCATGTAAGCAGCAAAGAGGTGTTTATTGCGAGCTAGCTGGGTCCTCCGTGCACCCACAGCAACTGGTGATACTGAGAGGCCCCAAGCCGTGTTTTCAGCAGTTTTATACGCTCTTTGGGGAAGGCAGGGACTTCACATACATCATAGTATCTCAGCAAATCATCACACACCGCGGGAAAATCGTAAAACAACTCTCTAAAACATGATTAGCATATTCACTGGCGGGAACAAGTTGGGTAGGGGTGATTGGCTAGTAAAAGAGGGGGATTCGTTTGAACTGATTGGTTTAAGCCATGAGGGGAGTACGTGCTGAACTACATGGTTTCCCAACATGTTATCAACCACCATAAACTACTGGAAGGGTCATCTGGCGTCCCAGGTATTTCCCTGTCTCATTGCTGATTGGTGACTACTGGGGTTGCTATGGGTCCCTGACTGAGTCAGGGACACCTGGTGAAGCAGATCTCTCTTGTTATTTGTAGATAAACAACTCAGCAGGGTGGAGTATGTGCCTAGGAGTGCTCTGTGGGTCTTTCCAAAGACAAGGGTCATGCCCCCTTCCTTGGACAGGCTTTGCTCTGAAGTAGAGGCTGGTTTTTCACTTTCTCCTCATGAGAGTCTGAGGAGGTTGAAGGTAGGTTGTGTAGGTTCTACTCAGTGCTCAGCTCTCTGTGGACCTTTAAGCCATGTGATGAAAAGCATGCTTTTAAATGTATCCCATTTCAGGCTTCTAGATTTTTCTTGGTTCCCTGAGCAAATGGTAGAATCAGATTGCTTCATAAGTTCATAGCAAATAAGACACATTCTAAAGTGCTGAATTATTTTCCCCCCTTTTGCTTCCCATTCAAGGTCTAGTTGATGCAGAACAATTCCTTATAGCTGTCTTCCCCCCCCCCCCCTTCCTGGGTTATCCACTAACTGCAAATAACATTCAGTAATAACATTCTGGGGCTTAGAATGTACCAAGAACATTCTATGCCTACAGAAAGGACTAAGACACAAAGAGTAACAAGAGTTTCCTACTTCTTTCAGTCCTTGTTACTTGAGAAAAATCCTTTTCAGATCTCTTTCATTACCTCAGAAATGGAGGCAAATGCTTTAAGAAGGATCATATAATACTTTGAAAGGCCTGTTGCCACAGTGTGGTTATTAAGCCCTTGGGAAACAATGGGCTTCTCTTAAAGTCTATGGAACAATTGTGCCCCCTGAGAGTCATCTGAAATTGAAATGAAATAAACCGGTTACTCTAGAGAGCAAAATATGATTGATTAACATAAAAAAAAAATCTGAGGTGTTTTGAGTCCCTCACCTCTGGCTCTTTCTGACCTATTCTGTAGCCCATAGAACACAGGTTGGTTCTCACAAAAGCTCTCCAGCTCCTAGCTACGATGTAACATATGGTAAAATGAGCTCAGTACAAAGTTATGTTTTTCTTTTCTTAATCCTCCCAGTAAGACTAAATTCCATGAGCGGGCTAGAAAAAGGGAGGTGGACAGCAGAAGAATGCAAACAGGGTGTGGAAATGAAAGCTACCCCCTGGCTTTGAGACCAAAGTCTAACAGTGATCCACTTTATGTTTTGAATATAGCCCTTGCTGCTTTGCCACTGTGACTTCTTTTTTAAAGGGACATGCTTCTTTCTTTTCCTCTCCCTTCCTGCCTTAGTCTCCCCCGCTTCTCAAATTTAGGGGAAACAGGATTACCTTTCTTCCCCACCCTAGACAGTTATCTGTCCTTGAACACACACCCACCATGGGAATGAAGTGATTCAGACTTGGGGATGGCACCAGAAGATCTCAGAAGTGACTATCTCCCAAAATAACAAGTGAATTACAACTCTGGACAGAACGTGTAGAATGTATTCTTTGAATCACCTCTTTAAAAGCCCCCACTTCCTCCTCATGGGCAGAATCACAGGCTCTGGGACAGGAATCCCCTGTATTTCTCCTTTGCTAGCAAAGCAATAAATCTTTTTCCTTTTTCTCAAAACCCTGTCCTAGTTATTGGATTGACATGAAGGACAAGGACCAATGACAAAAGGATCATGAAAAATGTATATCAGTAATGAAAAACGCGAAAGTCCTGGCTGGTCCCTTTCCAAGCTGTTTGCTCTCATGTATACTCACCCAGGTCTGAGAAGTCCTGGCAATCTAAGAATTTGTTTGAATATATAGAAGTGCACTTGGGTTGGAGAGTCAGCAGGGAGATACTAAGATCACTCTCCTAATCTGATACAGGAAAATCTCTGAAACCTGAATGAGCTCACCCCACCCCCCACTTTATTTTTTTTTTAAAAATACTCTTTCATGCCATTTTATTTCCTATAAGACATTTCCATAAGTTGGGCCAAGTCTGTAATAGGGAAGGATCTTAAAATTATTCTTTCCCCCCTTTTTTCTGTGGCACTGGAAGTTCATGGTCAGCTGTACAAACTATTTAGTCAGTGGAGTTCTCAATAGGCTCTGGCCAAAATATCAAAGTTTTCTCAGTAGATGTTGTTTTCTGGCCAAAATATCAAGGTTTTCTCAGTAGATCTCATTGCAGGCTGGGACACTGGAAATCACAGAGGGTAGAACAAACAATACACGATATGTGTGAGCTAAAACGGATGGTTGACATTGGAATGCTGGCCTTACATTGGAATGCTGGCCTTACAGAATCTAGTTGATTCCTCTGGCATTACCTATAATTTGGGTAAGAGGGCAGTTGCCCAGAGAAAAGAACAAATTTTTGACCTGTAAGGAAAAGAGCTGTGTGTCCAAACAAGTCTCCCTAGCCACACTGAACCACATAACTACCCAAAGCCCCAGCTATGTGTGCAGAGCCCCAGCACTCCAGATTCAGAGTGGAACCCAGGGGGAACTTAGGAGGCAAAGCCACTAGTTGTTCCATAAAGCCTGACCAGTTTGAAGTCTAGAGAAGGAAGACGCTTGAACCTATACTTTTGTGGCACCTACATGTTTATGTGAATCTGAATGCACATGTGTTGATGTCCAGCAACTGGAGTTTTAATATTTTATTATTTATTATTATTTTCATGTGGATGTCCAGTTTATCCAACCATATCCCCAGCCAATTTTATATTTTATTTAGAGACAGGGTCTTGCTAAGTTGCTTAGAGCCTTGCTAAGTTGTTGAGGCTGGCTTTGAACTTTTGATCCTCTTCTCGGGCTCCCCAGCTGCTGGGATTATGGGTGTGCACCACCAGAACGGGCTAGTTGTAATATTTTAATAAAGGTTCTGCTTTGACTTTTAAAAATCAATGTTAACTGAATCATGTCCTCAGGATCAGCTCTCTGGGGTGAGATAATTGAACTAAAAGGAACAAATGCCTTCATGGCTTTTCTGGTTCTTAATGTCCCACTGTGTTCTCTAAATACAATAGCAATGCCCCAAGCCAGCTGTCGAGGTGGGTGCGCCATTTGTCCAGAATCTTGTCAGCACTGGATTTTATTTCACTTTTAAGTCAATGTAAGAAGGAATTTCAAAGTTACTCTGCTTTCACTGCAACTTGAAGTAGTTTTAAAGTAGTTTTATCTCATTAATTATACCCATAGGAAGAAATTGGTCTCCTTCGTAATGGTACATCTTCCATTCAAGATCTCATTTTCTGTACTCATGTAGTCAGTACTAAATTAGGCTCTGGATTTGAAGATGAAGCATAGTATTGAGGCAATTATCTTTCTACTCTCTGCTCTATTTTAGGAAGAACAACATCAAAAAATATACTGTTGCTTGAAACAGTGAAAACACTACTGCCAACAGCAGAATGGGTTCCCTGTTCTAGATATTTCATGTCAGCTGGATGACAAGTACTCAATCTCTGTCCTCAGTTTTATCTTCTGTAGAAGACAGATACTGTTTGCCCTCATACATGCACAGGATTCTTTTAAATATTGAGCAAGATAATAATTGTAAGGATGCTTTAAGAAATAACATTTGTTAAACAAAATTGTAACAAGTAATTAGTGATGACAAATAAAAATTACTGAGGAGTTTGTCAATATTAAAGTTACAATGTGTAAAAGTTAGAAGGTTTAGAATCTAAGAGGAAGTGTTTAAAAGTTCTAGTATTAAAAAAATCATAAATAAAGCAAGGATTCCATTATTTCCTACCCTCTTTGGATTTTTTCTAAGAAGACAAGTAATTTTCAAGTAGGTTTACATATGGCATCAATTCTCATGAAAAAGATCAAATAGATATGAATCAAATTCAATGTTTATCAACAAATTAATAAAAATTAGCATATTAATACTAATGACATGCATTGGCAGATGAAATCCACAAATCCTCCCCAAACAGAAGCATATTGGAAAAGTAGCCTCTGTTAAGGTGGGTAATATTATAAACTCTAGGTGTTGAGTTTTCGGATGCTCTTGTAAACAATTTTTTATTCATTGTCTAATTGTTTCTAAAAAGCACAATATATTGAGAATAACAACCAAAGCAGCCTTAAATAAATGAAGAAATAGTCCAAGTTAATGGTTTTGACAACACAAGATTATTAAAATGCCATTTCTCTTCAAAATGATCTAAGAGCCAATGCAATTAAAATTAAAAAATAATCAAATTTGTTCATGTGAATATATGTACATGTACTTTTAAGCTGACTCTTAATTATATGGAAATGCAAAACTCTCAGAAGAGATAATTCAATTTGAATAAAAAAAGTTGGGAGATTTTACACTACCAGATTTCAAGACTTACTCTAAAGTTATAGTAATTAAGACATGGTGATATTGGTGCAATGATAGATAATTGGGCCAATGGAATAAAATAGAGAGTTATAAATAAACCCTCAATTAATGACAAAGTTAAGAGTATAATCCAACAAAGAAAAAAATGGTTATTTGAACAAATGGTGCTGGATAAACTGGACATCCACTGAAAAAAAAAATGAAGAGAAATTTTGACCCTACCATACACCATATGCTAAGATTAACTAAAGGTGAAAATTAATCATACTTTTAGAAGAAAACAGAATGAATATTTTCATGCACTTGAAATCCAAGACAAAGATTTTTCAGAACAGAAAAAGCATTATTAACTCAAAAAAATATAAATTAAATTTTTATTAAAATTTAGTAAAATTAAGAACTATTAATGAACAGTAATCATTAATGAAGAGGCAACCACAGACTAAAAAGTGATACTTATAATATCTATATTAATTTACATATAGTAATTATACATGTTATATTTATATACCTTCATATAACTATATTCACATACATACACAATATATACATATAAAATTATATATAATTATTATAAAAATACAAATATAAATAAAGGAGTTGCATCAAAAAAGTATAAAGGACTTCTACAGATCCCTAACAAAATGAGATAAATAATCCAATTTAAAATAGGAAAAAGACTTAGACAGGCATTTCTTGTCACTCTTCACAAAAACATATCAAAATAACCAATAAGCATTTTAAAAGATCCATTTAATTCATATGAAGAAATTATAAATCAAACAGTGATGGGATACCACTTCTTTACTCCAGAATGCCTAAAATTGAAAGGACTGACAATCACAACTGTTGAAAGGATGTGGAGTGATTGGAACTCTCACATTTTACTTGTGGGAACCATTTTGGAAAATATTTGACTATACCTATTAAAGATAAGTCTGCCCTATGAATCAACAATTTCCCTTGGTGCAAACACAGGAAAATTGTGTTAATATGTCTACCAAAAGACATGTATAGCTGCATTTTTAATAGTTAAAAACTCTAAATACCCACAGTTCTTCAACAGCAGAAAGGATAAATGAATTGTGATATGTTCATATTATAGAAAACTACTCAGCAGTCAAAAAAAGATTCTGATACATGCAACAACATAGATGGATCTCACAGAAAATGAAGTACATATGTACATATATACACATGTAGTACATATGATGTACCACATGGGTTCCTTTAAATGAAGCGCAAAATCAGACAAAAGTGATCTGTTATAAAGGAGGTTGGAATATGGGTTTCCTCTGGGAAACTATTTATTGGAAAGGCACATGAGGGAATTTTCTAGGGTGAATGAAACAGTCTATATTTTGATCTGAGTGGTTATTACAAGGATGCATACATATGCAAAATTCATTAAATATACACTTGTGTTTATATGCTGCATATAAATTATATTTCATTTAAAAAAATAAAGAGAAAAATGAAAGAAATGACATTTCATTTTAGAGATATTAAAAGTTAATCTTTCTGAAATAGAATTCTGGATTCTTGGCGTTGGAAGATACCTTAAAGATCAGGCATCTCATTTTGTAGCTGAACTGAAGGATTGGCAGACAGGGTCTTGCCCGAACAAATTATGACAAAGTGGGGATTAAACATCAGAATTCCTAATGACCCTGTCTTTCCTTCTCTTGCACTTCACTTCCCTAAAGCAACCCCAAGGAGAATACTGATACCCCAGTGCGCCTTCTGTTAACTCCTACATCCTAGTAAGATGCCTGGGAATCTTTAATCATTCATCACCTCTGTGGAATTTTCTCTCTTAGTTCCTTCCTGCTACCACATCTCCACCACCAACTTAACTCAAAATTCTGCTTAACTCTCCCATTTTCTCCACATCTGTCTTTATTCTTCCCTCTGCAGAATTGACCCCTTTCTATATCTGTGATATAACATCTATTCTTTATATCAATATTTATGAGGTATCTACTATGTACCAGGTGCTGTTGCAAAAGCTTGGGATTCAGCAGTCAAGATACAAAAAGTTTCTATCTCTGTGGACCTTATATTTGGATGGTAGAAAAATAAAGTTAGGAATTTATAAGCCATAAAGAATAGGCTTAGGATACAGGAACAGGAGTGCATTTTAGATCAGCTTGTCCACAAAGTCTCTCTGAGGACGTGAATGAATGAAGCAGGTGATGTGTGTATCTGGGAATGAGACTCCTCAATGCATCTGTTAATTTGCCTGCTTTCTTCATGCAAGAGTCTGATGGACTTGAGGGAAAAAATGGTGTCTAAATTCATCTTTCTCTTTTGGATCACTTAGAGACTCAAAA
Organism: Spermophilus citellus; assembly: GCF_964194105.1. Taxonomy (NCBI): domain Eukaryota; kingdom Metazoa; phylum Chordata; class Mammalia; order Rodentia; family Sciuridae; genus Spermophilus; species Spermophilus citellus. Next base: position 101,053,127 of record NC_138192.1, read on the forward strand.
ATGCATGTAAAAATAAATGAGTGATATAAGCAAAAATGAAAATATAAATAAATTGGATTTCATCAAATTTAAAACTTTTGTGTTTCAAAGGTTACTATCAAGAAATTGAAAAGAAACACATAGAATAGGAAAAAACATTTGCAAATTATATATCTGATAAATTGTCTAGATATTTACATGCTTAGGTCATATAAAGAATTTATAAAACTTAAGAAACAAAAACTTCAATTAAAAAGTTGGCCAGATATTTGAATATACATTGCTAAAAAAAAAAAAAAAAGATACACAAATGGCCAAAAAGCACATGAAAAGATGTTCACTATCACTGTCATTAGGGAAATGCAAATCCAGAACATAATGAGACACCATTCTCTACAATGGCTACAATCAAAGACAATTGCAAGTGTCCACAAGGATGTGGAAAAATAGGGCTGTCACATTGCTGTTGGGAATGCAAAATGGTGCTGACATTTTGGGGGGGATGGGTACTGGGGATTAAACTCAGGGGAACCTGACCACTGAGCTACATCCCTAGCTCTATATTTTATTTTATTTAGAGACAGGGTCTAGTGAGTGCTTAGTACCTCACTTTTTCTGAGGTTGGCTTTGAATGCACAATCCTCCTGCCTCAGCCTCTTGAGCTGCTGGGATTACAGGCATGTGACACCACGCCCAGCATTGGTGCTGGCATTTTGGGAAATTGTTAGTTCCTCAAAAGTTAAACATGGAGTCACCAGAGGACTAAAAAATTCCACTCCTAGATGTAATAGCCAAGAGAACTGAAAACATATATCCACCCAAAACTTGTAAATGAATGTTATATCAACATTATTTATGAGAGTCAAAAAGCGGAAACAACTAAAATGTCCATCAATTGATGAATGGATAAAGAAAATGTCATATATCCAAACAACGAAATGTTATTCAGCCATAAAAAAGAAACAGAGCACTGATGCATGCTATAGCATGGGTGAGCCCTGAAGACATGATGGTAACTAAAAGTGAAAGTGCAAAATGTTGCATTGTATGTCTCCATTTATAAAGCACGTCCAGAATTGGCAAATCCAGAGAGACAGAAAGTGGATATGGCTGCCAGGACTTTGGGTGTTGGAGGAATAGGGAATGACAGGCAACTTGTATGGGTTTTCTATTAGAATGATGAAATATTCTGGAATTAGAGAGCGATGATGGTTATGCAACTTTGTAAATAAAGTAAAAGCCTCGGAATTGCATACTTTAACGAAATGTTTAGTATGTGAATTAGATCTTAATTTTTAAATGAATGAATAAATGAGTAAATAAAAACCTAAGACACAGCTCAGGCTCTGTGAATTTTACAAATATGAGTTTCCAAAATGCTGTATTCTTGCAAAACACCAAAATACCCTCATTTAATTCCCACAGTTTTTCCTGCACTTATTCAAGAGGCTGCGGCTACACCATCACTGATGAGAATATCCAGTCCTTCCATACTTGAAGCAGTGAACCCAAACCAGGGCTTTGGCCACAAAGCCAGCCATGCTGAGAGCTCATGAGAACATCTGGATGATGTCAGAATCAGTTTCAACAACACCCAGCATCACCTGATTACAGCTCCACATAGCCCTACAATTCTACAGGGGAAAATGGACTCAGAACAAAAGATGCATGGGTGACATTCTGTAACAAGCCAATCAAAGGTAAGTAAAGCAAAGGAATATGAAAAGAGAAAGAAAGAAAGAGACGGGTACTTTGAACAAAAACAGCAAGTGCTTTTGATCCAGTTGTTTATGTCAGAAATCAATAGAGATGTTTTCTTTCACTTTGGAGAGTTAGAATTGAAATTTGTTGAAATTGGATCTTGAGGCACTTAGAATTTTTTTTCCTTGGTACTGGAACAATGGCACACATTCTGTTTACAAGAAGCACTGGCCACTGTGGCAAAAATTGTAGCAATTGTAGTGGTTTTATTCTCAGCTCTCTGTTTTCAGGATGTATAAGCTCAGAGGTATTAATGGATGGTACACAAAGAAAGCCTTTAATCGATTTCTGGAAATATGTAAAATATTTCACTTCAGCAAATGCCTATTTCCACAAATACCATCAAACCTTGATGTTAACAGGAAGGTGTAAGAGTGACAGAGCACCATTGCAAACATCTCTGCATGGAAATTTCATCTCAGAAACAGGAAATGATTATGGTAAACGAACGATCTCGAGATAAAACAGTTTCACAAAACAAACCAAAATGAGTGTGGTGGTGCATGTTAGCTTGCTTTATATGACTTTGTTTTAATTAAGGTCTGATTACCACAGCTGCGACTCATTTACCTAATAACAGAGTTTGATGTTTCAAAATTAAAGAGCTTCAGGGCTGGAACCATGGTGTCGGAGCGTGAGAGGGAGCATGTCATGGTAACCTTCAGTGTTCCGATTGTGAATTGCTGTGGGGATTTGCCTAAAGCCCCATGAAATTCATGGCAAAGAGAGCATTGTGTTGAGCTATGGAATAAGAAGCAGCTGTCCAGTGATGCCTCCAAACAGGCCAGCATAGGCTCTACATACCCCTCTTGTGACTCAGAAAATTTTTCACCAAAATACCTCCTAACTTATGAGGTCTCTAAAAGATTCCCTGTTTCCCCTGGAGCAAGCACTGTGATCCTGCTGAAATGAGGAAGTTCAGAATTTAACTTTCTTCCTCTACAGTGAAAGTTTATTTCCTTGCTCTTTATTTGAATGAACATGAGATCTGTAATAGGTTTTTCTGGATTGATGGGCCCTTTCAGCTAATGTTCCAGGCAGTTCTAGATTGGACCAGTGCTACAAATACTAAGAATAATTTGCTGGTTGTAACATGTGAAAAGTTATTTCTAATGGAACTATTCACACCAGCCAATCCCTAACTTGCCTCCATTTTTCTTTACTCAGATGCCATCCCAGACACCCTTTACTTTTTACCCTCCACCATCCTGAGCTCTGGTGCCTAAATCACAAACCAAGCTCAGGTATGTTCTCCATATGAGATAAGATTTGATAAATCCAGATGGAAAATATAAAGTGGAATTCTTCTGGTTTTGGAGCAGATGTTGAACTACAGTCACACGTGCAGTAGAAAATGTTTTATGCCTGTCTCACCCTCATCTTCAAAGCACATCCTTCCCCTTGAGGTGCCAAGAGCAGCGCCCTGTGACCCTTTACTTCTTGACTAAACTGACTTAGTCAGAGGCCAGCATCCTAGCCAAAATTAACTACCAATAATGGGGCCTGGGTAAGACATCCTTAATCTTTTTTTTTTTTTTAATCTGGAAAGATTACTGTTTTGGTCATCCATATACAGCCTCTGTATCTGGAGTAGAAATTAGAAGTCTGGATTCTGAATGATGAGGTATTATTGTTTGTTTTCTCCTTTTAGACCTGACCCTATGGTTCTTGGGTTTCCTAAATTTTCTAAGCTTTTTCTGCATCTTTAGAAAATAAGGAAAAAAAATTTCTTTTTAATCTGAAGGAATTCGTGTCTCCCTTGTAACCTGATAAAGCCTCACAAGACAAGGAGTTTGTCAGGCATAAATGTCATGCAGGCAGGGATCCCATCTATTTGTTGACATTTTATACGCGAGGCCTTAGAGAATGGGTTCAACATTAAATGAATGAAGCTTTGTGGTGATTTCTAAAAATTTTTAGTACAACTACTTCAGATGTTAGTACCAAATTGTCATTAACAGTGTTAAAGAATGGAAGATAAGTAGATTATGGTAGCTTACTTATCAAAAGGAGAAAAACAAATTTGAGTGCCTCATAAAGGCTATGTCAATAAAAAGCACAGTCATTCCTCAATATCCATGGAGGATTGGTTCCAGGACATTCTAAGAAACCAAAATCTTCAGATGCTCTAATCTCTTATACAAAATGACAAGCTTATACATAACTTATGCACATCCCTCATATATTTCAATCATCTCTAGATTTTTATAATACTAGTACAATGTAAATGCTATATAAATAGTTGTTACTGTATTTTAAGGGAATAACAAGGAAAAAAGTGCACATGTTCAGTACAGATCTGATTTTTCCCAAATATTTTCCACCCACTGTTGGATCCATTGATTCCAGATCTGCAGAAAATAGAGGGCCAAATGTGACTTAATTCATGACACAAATGCAGGAAGACTAAGAACAAAGTCTCCAGGGAACCTCAGAAGGCAGGATTGTGAGATTTGGGGTAGGAAAGGCAAAGGATTTGTTGAATGATTGTACAAAGAAGGATTAGACACCCCAAACCCATTCCCAGGCTGTGCAACCAGGTAATTACTCTTTCTCACTGTAAATGAGAAAGTAGTTGTTTATTTTCTAGATAAAATGAAACAGAGACCTGGGGACATGGGCACAGCTGAGAGTGAGACACCGTTCAGATTCGTGGGGGATTGCAGGAAAGTACATATTGACAAGTCCGACAGTTAGCCCCTTTCATCTGCTCAGTTTCCACACCACAGGCTTAGCCCCCCCTGGCAGAATAATGGTTCTCTTTTGGGGAGGAATTATTCAAAGAGAATTTTTCTGCAGATGCTGATACTGGGAAAATACCAATAACACACTCTTTTTCTCCAGGAAAAGTTTCACCATACAAGTCAAGCTTCCAATAAAGCATAAGTGTTTCACTCTGCGATACAAGATAACTGCGTAAGTAAAAAGAACCAATTAAATATAAATCAATAGATGAGCAAAAGGAAGTCTAGAAGAGCAGAGGAAGGAGAATGGGGAGGGGACAGAGGACAGGAGGGCAAGTGGGGGAGATCATGAACTGAAATTGAATTCCATGCATGTGTGAGTTTGTTGGGATGAATCCAATTACTATGTATAACTATAAATCCCAAATTTAAAAAAAGAAAAGAAAATACAAAATAACCAATACATTAGAAGAAAACCATCAACATGAAAAGATAGCAACAAATCAAACAAAAAACACTACCAGGAAAATATAAGAATCTACAGCAAGCAGGGAACAAAATAAAATTTTGTAATAATGTAAGTATTATCCAATAAGAGAAGATATTGAATCATGAAACAAGAACAGGTACTATAAAAAAGAAATAATAACATACATTAGCTATATAACTCCATTATCCTATCCCACACTATTTAAAAACCTTCAATGAATACTCATTGCACTTGAAAAAATTCAGTCTCCTTGCTTGGACTTACCATAAAATTACGCTTGCTTTTTCTCACACTATTTCTTGACCTCACCTGTGTTGTTCTCACCCTTTTGACTTCCAGTGCCACTGGCCTTTTGGTTTCTCAAATTCCCTAAGCATCTTGTTCATGTTCCTCTCTCTGTTTACAGATCTTCCCTTTGCATGGCATGGCTGCCTATTGTCCATCCTTTATATTAGCCTAAACCTCTCCCCCTGTGGAGACCTCCCCTGTCTACTTACCTGGGGAAGGTTAGTCTCCCTGTTAGCTCCATCTCAGGCCCACACTTGCTTCCTCCATGGTAGTCGCTACCACTCACAACAATTGCATTTATTTCTCTGTTGACTTATTTTGTGTTTATGTGTCCCACTTGTTAAGAACTACATGGGGGAAGAAGGATCAGGGATTGTGTCCAACCCAGATACAATTTTCCCCACAACCATTCAGAGGGCAAAGTATATACAGGGTCTTCAGTGAATATTCAAGTCATGTAGTGCAGAGGATTTTTGCGCTTGGTCCTAAGCTCTGCTTCTTTGGGGGGATGGGAGAGGTTACCAGGAATTGAACCCAGGAGGGATTAACCACTGAGCTACACTCCCAGCCCCTAAGCTCTGCTTTTTACTAGCTGTGTGATCTCAGGTTACAACTTAACTTCTCTGACTCCATTTCCTCATCTGTAAAATGGGGATGCAACTGGTTACCTCTTTGTTGTGAAGAATAAATTACCTGATATATCTTAGAATAAATGTAATAAGAATTCAGAGAGAAAGCAATCTGCCTGGTACATTTAAGAGATTGTCATTAATATTAAAATTTCTTCATAGCCATCTTAAATAACTTTGAAACCACCTTTTTTATTTCCTGCTTTTTTCCCCCTCTTTATTTGTTCTTTTTAGATATCCATGACAGTAGAGTATATTTTACATACATACAAGGAGGATAACTTATTCTAATTAGGATCCCATTCTTGTGGAAACCACCTTTTTGTTTATTCACTATAGTACCATGGAAAGCAACTCCACCCTTTTTACTTTTAATCATGAATTTAGGATGTGGTAATATACATTATCTAGGTGATGGTTCTTAAACTCTGAATATTGTTAACCTTGCTAAATTAGCCTGTCTGTAAAGGATAATATCAGGTTAAAATGAAAAGCTATTCAATTGAAGTTCAGCTGAAAATTGGGAATTAATTGAAGTTAGTTAAAAATTCTTAATGGGTTTCATCAATATGGTGTAGTGTTGTACTTGTCTTATTAATTGATGTAGCTTAGAAGCAAGAAGCAAGATGATCTCATTAAGGAATATTGAGGCCTCCTGTAAATGCACTGAGAGGTTGGGGGCTCAAGTTCCCCAGCACTGGGGTGAGGTCTTATGGCCTGTACAACAGTGGTTCTCAGACTCAGCTTGCACCAAAATTACCTGAAGGGCTTAAGATCTCAGATTACTCCAGAGTTTCTGATTCAGAAAGTCTGGTATAGGATCTCAAGTTTTCATTTCTACATTTTTCACAAATTCCCAGTTATGCCAATACTGCTGGTATGGGGGGCCTCACTCTGAGAATGCATAAGAATCTGGGGGTGAGCAGCAGGAAGATGATGCTATAGGAACTATAGGCCCCCTAAGAACAATGTCCAGCAACAATAAATCCTACAAGTTTCATTTATTCAACAAGTATTTTTTTGAAGGTCCAATTAGGAAAACAGAATAGAAAAAACTACTAGAAATTGGTTATACAGGTGACAGAGGAGCTGAATAGCCAAATAGGATGTGATGAGCCCCGGAGAAGAGCAATAGGAGGAGGATATTACACTCCTAGACCTCTGGGACAGGAGGAGGTAGTGTTGCTGCAATTCAAGGGCAAGGAGCCCTAGGAAAGCTGGAACCACAGTGGGGCCTGTCTGGTGAAAGTGCAGCCATGGAGACAGTGCAGTTGCTACAAAAGATGTGGCCCTGGATGGACAGAAAAGGAGAGACTAAACCCATTAATTACTCTGCACCACATTTGGCTCTCTCTACACACGTCTGTGCACATTTACAGAGCAAAGCAGAGCAGAGCAGAGCATGGATCTGAGAACAGACAGACACAGGGCCTTCCCAGAGGGACTCCCAAATAGTGGTGGATAAGACAGAAATGGTCCCTGCCTTCAATGAGGTCATGGTCTAATGGAGTGAATGCACAGAGCCTGGAAGCCCTCTAAGTACTGGGTTCCATAGGTCTTGACGTTCTCTAGGGAAGCATTATGGACTGAATATTTGTGTCCTCCCATGCTCATTCGTACATTCCAATGTGATGATATTTAAAGTTGTGGGCCTCTCGGAGGGTTATTGGGCAGTGAAGATGGAGCCTGAATGAATGAATGGTATTAGTGCCCTTAGAAGAGGCCAGAAAGTTAGCTCTGGCTCTTTCTGCCATGTGGGGATGTGAGAAGTCTGCAGTCTGCAGCCCAGAAGGCCCTCAGCAGAACGCCCCCCCCCCCCACCAGGCTGGCACTCAGCTTGTAGGTTCCAGCTTCTGGAACTATGAGAATTGAGTTTCTGCTGTTGATAAGCCTCCTGGTCTGTGGTCTTTTGTTACAGTAGCCCAAACAGATTAAGAGAAGAAGTATTTAAGTAAGTCGATTATGTCATTTTACAGATAAAGATATGAAAAGTAAATTTATCTACAAGAGAAGCTTTTAAAATGATTAAAATTATAATTGTCACGTAATGCATTCTTGCTTATCTGTTTAGGAAGGGAGTTATGGAAAGAAAAAAATTTTCTTTTGCCCAAATAACCATATTTTGTATGAAATTAATGTTTTGAAATGGCAAAGCTTTAGAAGTGGCAGGGTTATCTTTTGAATTTATGAATATTTTTACTGTCATGTAAGTTACATTAAAATTAATAGAAGCCGAGGATGTCTAGTGAGAGGGAAGGAATAGATCCCTCACCGAGCTTTTGTTAGGGACTCTAGTTGTGCTGAGAAATGGAATTTTAGGTATGATGCATAATCAAGCATGAATTAGAAGCATGGCAGAGTGGGGTCTACAATAAAAACACGTGGCTGTTTTTCATAGTTCAAGTGCTCTGCTCTGCTCGACATCCAAGAATTAAGCTCTTAAATCAGATATCTTTAAGTTCTTGCCAGAAAAACTCTGTATGTCTCTTGTAAGCCTGATTTCTTGAGGAGGGGGAGGGTGGGTGGTAGTATCACAGAACTGTTCCTTTGAATGTTGTTCCTGTGGAAATTCATTTGAACGACATTGACATTTGGGGGAAAAGATTCTGTGAGGATATGAGATAACTGCAGAAGTGTTTGCTGGCTGTAGTCATATGGTAATGATATCAGCTTTGCCTGGGAAAAACGACAGCATAAAATTCAGCTGATTTGCCTAGGCAAAATGACATGAGATTGCATGTATTTGTCTAGAGCATTCTGATAATAGCATTAGAGGGATGGATTTTGTTTCTAGGACAAATAATTTAGAGACATAGTTCATACTCGGTATATCATTGCAGTGGTAAACAAGCATCAGGAAACGTCTTGTCCTTCTTTAGGATGAGACATTGCTGAGTTGCTTATACAGGGTAATGACATATTTTCCTCACAATCCTCCAATCTTAAGTGGACCATCTATGCATCTCACTTCTAGGTCATCAATTGAGCTCATCTTATCTTTGTGGAGATAATAAAGCAGTGCCTATTAGTAAAAGAACTTTTATTTTTCTCATGACAAGACTGAGTCAATGCTAACCCACAGGCGCAGGTGTGCTTCACATGGTGAAATCTAAGTGTTCCTGAAAGGATGTGTATAAAGTGAGTCATTTTCCTATTGGCTTATATTATCTTGTCAAAGATATTATACCTTCCTTCCAGACTGAACTTTAATTAGCTGTGAACACTTTAACTCTTAGTTTGTCTTTAGTCCTATGCTCTTTTTCAGAGAAGTTCTTCACATTCATTGGTAACCTGAACAACCCAAAATTAGCCATGAAACTCCACAATTTGAAAGATCCTTATATTCAGATATGTAACTGCCCTTCTCTTGGTGGAAGGCATTCCTGTAAATAATAAAGATGTTTATCTTTTGTTGGAGAAGTTAAATCCAGTCCATGTGAATTGAATGCACAATGAGCCCTGCTGGCTCTCTTTGAGTAGGCAAGGACTCCCCTTTGGCCCACGAAAATATGATGAAGTCATGGGCTTATGTCAATTATTATCCATCTGGGAGAAACACTTTCCAGCTGTAGGAAAAGCTCAATATTCTGATAGTTTTAATATTCTGATTCTTTTCTCTGTGGAAAGATGATGAGGGACTACTATACAGTATACACATATGTTCAAAGTCTTATCTTCATGTATTTATAATGCACTCTCTTGTAGGGCTCTTGTGAAGACTGGTAATCATATACACTCAATACCTACCACAATGTGTATGTATAATTGATACTCAAATGATAGTTATCATCATTGTCTTCATCCTCATTTTCATCATCATCATCATCATCATCATTAGAGTTATTGATATCTCTTTATTGCCACTAGATTTGGAGACTTATAACGGGACTAGCAGAATACCAGGCAGAGTGAGTGCTCAAAAATTACATATTGAAAGAATTCATAGATAAAACTGAGCATGTGAATTATATAGGTGTGGACTTCAGACTCCATAACTCCCATCAACCTAGGAATACAAAATAATTCAGGATTACTGACTTCTAAAACACCTGTTCATACTGTTTCTTAGTCCCCTAAAACATGCTTCCTAAACATTTCTGTGAGTCTCCATGGTTAACTCATATGTGCATAGAAGGACTTGAGCCCAGAGAGTTCCTGGTCCATGGTAATTTGGTAATGCACCAAAGCCTTGATGGCACTGAGGTGCATGGTAGTTAATGACCAAGGGCCATGTTTTGAGGGAGGGGTCTCACTTCATTTGTGGTCACATCCAGTAGAGGAGCTCCAAATGCTTGGAACCAATTTATACGGACTGGCACGAGGCTGTGGATGTGCACTCAGGAAGTTGTAGACAGCCCTGTGCCACCTTCACAATCATCCTTCTTCTCTGGTCACACCTCTGTGCATCAGGTGTACAGCCTGGCTCCTTCTTCCTTAGGATGAAGGCAGCCCAGCCCTTTGTGAAAATAGGTATTGCTCAGGTCTGCACCATTGTTTCACTCGACATGCTAGGACACATCTGAACCCCTGCAGAGGACACAACCTTGGTTCAAATTATAGCTCCTACATAGCTAAAGGCCAGTTTGAAAATCAATATGTTACATTACTCTGAGATGGTGACAATTCATACGTTACTTCCAAAATGAATAAAGGTATCTAATAGGAAGAAACTTCGGGTTTCTTTTTAGGAGGCTGTATGAGAGGGCACCTCTCAGCACAAGCCCACACACATCTATTCACATTTGTCACAAGACTCTGGGAACTGTCAGAGTGCCAGGCTTTCAGAGTCCCTTCTAGGAAAGTTTGCACACAAAGCAGAAATAGCTCCTGTACAAGTTTGATAGTAGGAACCATAGGGTTAACACTCTGTTACCATGCACTGGGAGCCAGGTGGCAGGACAGGCAAGATGAGGCCTTACCTCTTTATCAATCAAGTATCAGCTAATCACAAGAGCTCTGCAGAATCCGAGAGAACCTCTAAGCTGGGAGAGTATTCGCAGCTGCTCTAGGGAACAGGAAGACCATGCCCAGTGGAGGTCTCACATTAAGATGGGAACTTGGGTCAATGGAGAACCTAGGAGAGAAGCAGCTTTGAGGAAGCACAGTCACCCACAAATGACTGCTAAGCACTTTGTGGTTGTCAAGTTCCTAGGCACTGAATAATAATAAGGAGAGGGGGCTTCCAGAGGGTAATGACTAATGGCCCCTCTATTTCCTGCTGATGCTGGCAGTTCGGGTGTCATTTTGTGTTTATGTTAATTTATGCACACAGGATTAGAATGTAGCATTATGTGGTCATTTAATTTAATTGAAGTATGGAACTTCATGGGCCCAGTTTTACATTTCCCTTATAGATTTCAGTGATTTTATCTTTAGCATTTAATCCCCCCCACCCATCACCATTCCTAATGGCGATAATAATACATTTACACTTGCTTCACACTTTCCCTGCAAGGAGCTTCAAGCTGCGGCCCATTACCCCCACAAGAGCTCTGCAAGGCAAATGCCAGGGAGGATTTGAAGCACTCTCCTCAGGTTGAACATACATAAAAAGGTGCACCTTTTATCACAGAGATAAGTTCCCAGCCATTTAAATTACTTTTGAATGCAAGGAGAAACTTTGCTTATGCATGAGGCTTCCGCTGTGCTGTTCTTCAGAGCTCAGAAATACGTGACCTTTAAGGCTGACAGCAGTGTGCAGAGTGCATGTAACTTATTAGGGAGCTTTCATTGATCACCTGCCCCCTTCTCTTAAGGATGGTAATGTTTGTGTCACACTGACTGGAAAAACTGCCAAAGGGCAAGGCGAAGCACCAATTGAGAAGCAGAGGAGGAAAAACAGGAGTAGTGAACTCACCCTTTAAAAAACCAAGGCAACGGGAATTTCCCTGATGAATACGAGGAACCCAAAGCATATCCTGAGGCTGAGGCTCACTGGACCCATTTAGTCTTTCTCTGAAGAGCCATGCCGTGATCCATGTGGAGACACTGGCCCATTCTGTACTTTTTTTTTTTTTCCCCTTGAAGGCCAAAAGAATAAGGGGAAAGTGGCCTTGCATTCTTTTGAGACATTCGTAGAAAAGGGGCTGATAGAGGAAACCCTCCCCTAGGTCTGATGTAGGGGCCATGGAAAAAGGAAAAAACAGAGGGCTAGCTATGCCACATTAGCATTTCCCTGATGAATCAGTGAAGTAGTTATAACTTTCCCCTGACTAGAACATCAGAGCAAACACCATCTGGCCCAGGTCCTCAGTGAATCGCAATTCTGTGCTGACAGCCTACAGTGTCTGCTGTGGCAAAAGAGGAAGCACAAGAAAGGTGAGGTCTAGGGCAATCACCAGAGATGTGCCCACGGGTCCCACCCATGGACTTATAGATCACTCTATTTTAACCCCAAGTGGGATACTGAGGTTTAGTTCTAGCATCCAGTTCTGAGACCCCACAAGTCAAAGGTTCAGTCCTCTATAAGATTCTCTCTATTTTAGATGCCAGTCATGAGAGGGGTCCACAGGCCAGCCATGATCTGACCAACCAACTCCAACTTCAGGGGGTTGAACCCCCTTTGGGTTTAATAGCTCACTAATGTGAGTCATAGAATTCAGGAAATCAGGGGCTGTAGCTTAGTGGCAGAAGCGCTTGCCTAGCATGTGCAAGGCACTAGGTTCGATCCTCAACACCACATATAAATAAACAAATAAAGGCATTCTGTCCATTTACAACTACAAAAAAATTAAAAAAAAAGAATCCAGGAAATCACTATCATTACAATTGTAATTGTATTATTAAAGATACAAATTGGGCCAGCTAAATGGAGAGACATATAGGATGAGCTCTGGGAGGGTCTGTGTTATGGTTTAGATATGAGGTGTCCTCCAAAAGCTCATATGTGAAAAAATATAAGAATTTTCAGAGGGGAGATGATTAGACTAAGAGAGTCTTAACCTAATCCGTGAATTAATTGACTGATGTGGATTGACTGGGCAGTAACAAAGGCAGGTTGGGTGTGGTAGAGGAAGTCAGTCACTGGACATGAGCCTTTGGTGAGCAAAGCCCTCCCTCACCCCCCCCCCCCTCTCTTTCTTTCTCTCCCCTTCCTGGTTGCCATTTCCTGAAGCTACTTTCCTCTACTGCTCTTCCACCATGATATTCTACCTCACTTCAGGCTCAGAGCTACAAAGTCGGCTGACCATGGACTGAACCTCTGTAACCATGAACCAAAATAAACTTTCATTGTTCCCTTTGCTAATTCACACAGTCACGCACAGTAAGAGAAGCCAGTCTCCTGAAGTTGTTCTTGTCAGATCTTTTGGTCACAAAGATGAAAAAGCTGATTAAAACAGTCTGGAATATAGAGCTTCCTCCTTATGGAGTTAGGAAGTGTCATCCTACCCAGACATCAATGTGTTCACCAATCAGGAAACTCCACTAGGATTCAGTGCCCAGAGTTCTTATTGGAATTGCATTACATAGGCCTGATTGATTAAGTCACTGCCCACAGGATGGAACACAGTGTTCTGTTCTCCTCCCCTCAGTAGTTGAGGTGACTCAAAGCTCCAACCCTCTAACCACAGGGTTGTTCTCTCTAGTGACAAGTCCTCATCCTGAAACTATCTTGGGATCCACCAAGAGTAATCTCATTAGCATGAACCCAGGTGTGATCCAGTGGGTTCAGAAACAACAAAGACACACCCATTGCTCAGCAAATTACAAGGGTTTTAGAAGCTCTGAGCCAGGAATCTGGGACCAATGAGACAGAATAAAGACCTGATTTCCCAGCCATGTTTTCCATCTTTAACAAGAAGCAGATTTTTTGCAGAATGGCCCTATTTATGCCACCTGTTTCCTTTAAAGCTTGTAAAGGGACTTTCCTGCAGCTTCCTCATGCACAGAATGCTGGCTCTGACCTTCCTGTGGTGACAGCAGTGAGCACCTCTGCCATCTTTTGCAAACTGAGCACAAATGGATTCAATGCAAGTGCACAGATCACTGTACAGACCACAGATGTTGTTACCGAGAAAAGATCAAATGAGACATAAGCAGAAGTCCTGAGCCATGGGTAAGCTGCTTGTCAGACTACATAAGCTTTACTCCTTGAAGAGCCGGTCCAGGAGCCCTTTCCTGTGTGCTGTCTCCCTTCCGCTTGAGCATAAGCCTCAATAAAGCCTCATCTGGATTGAATTGCTTGCCTCTTCGTGATTTCTGTCTGGAATTGAGCAAACAAACCTAAAGCTGAGCTGGTAACACTAAGAGGTGGTAACACCTGGTTGGTAACACAAAGACCATACAAATTATTTATCACACAATAAGAGCTCCTGAATTGGGAAGTCAGGGATGTGACACCTGTGTCCCTGCACTGGAGATTCAAAGAGCCTTAAGGGAGAAAATATAGAGAAGGAATTCTTGAAACTAAAGGTTTAGAAAATACTTATGAATAGGGGTCAGGAAAAGAAAGTGGTTTGGTTTTCTTATTAAAATGCTTGAATTCTAGCTTTTTTTATTTCTAGAAACTTGGAGACTTGATCACTGGCCATTGATGAATAGCCTTCTTCAGTTCACTGAACACTGGGAAATAAACACCTGGGCCTGTATTATCCCTGTCTTCATTTATTTTATATTTTTTTCCTCACTTCAAATCCACAGAGATATTTCATATGTGGTCAGAGTTCTGGTTCATACCTGTGTTCATACCTGTGAGAGATCCTTCTAAGATGCTTTGTTGTGGTTTCATCAAGGGATGCAGATGTGAGTGGACATACAGAAAGTAAAATACATGGCCTCAAAATATCTCTAATTTTTGCCATGAAGAAGGCATGCCTTTCTACCACAACTGAGTTTGCAGGAATTTCTCTATTACTTTATTTTATTTAAATCTGATTCAAAAACTCCTGTCAATCCATTATAAAGAATTTCATTCTTGGTCATTATTGGGCCTTTTGTTTCACTGTCTATCCCCAGAGTCATGACAACAAAATAGATGGGAAAAATATATATAGCAATTTTGGAAGTCATTTCCATCTGTGTTCCATACTGCTTACTATAGATACTGTCCAAAGCCACATGAGCCCTTCTATTCAGGGGCTTCAGAGTTAAAATCACCAAGGGATACCACTACATGCTATTACAATAACTATAATAAAAAATACTGATGATACCAAGTGCTGAATAAGATGTAGAACAGTTTGAATTCTCACATGTTGCTAGTAGAAGTGTAAGATAGTACAGCTACTCTCAGAAACAGTGTGGCAGTTTCTATAAAGTTAAACAGACTTTTATCACATGATTCAGAAACCTCACTCTTGGATATTTACCCTACAGAAATTAAATCTTATATTCACACAAGACCCTGTTCACAAATGACCATAGTAGTTTTGTGATAGTCAAAAGCTGAAAACAACCCAAATGTCTGACAACAGGTGAAAGGATGAACAGATGGAGAGGTATGTCCATACCATGGAATACTATCCAGCTGTAAAGAGAAGTGAACTATTGATACACACAACATAGATGGATCTCAAAGACACACTGAGAGCAGCCAGTCTTAAAAGAATAGGTACTATATGATTTCATTCATCTGACATTCTCAAAAAGACAAAACCAATCAGTGGTTCTCAGGAGTTATGAATGGCAGCAGGCTTGACTGTAAAGGAATAAGATGGCAGAGTTCTGGAGTTTGTCATGGAATTGTTCTGTAGCCTGAAAATATGAACCCAAATCTGTGTTAAAATTTGTAGAACAATACAAAATTAAAAAGTAAATTTTACTGTGTGATAATATTAAAAATAAAAATTTTAAAAATTAACCCATGGCCTTATTCTTTTGAAGTCATGTTTAAATGCAAAACTCTAGTGAGTTGGGGATCCAATGCTGGGGCCCAGTTTCTCTAGGCCCAGAGGGTATTCCCCTTAGAGAATTTTCCACTCTTTCTAGGAACACAGAGATTGGGCCTGCCTGGCTTATAGAATGTCCACCCTCCCTGACATTTTTTGACCTATTCCTTTTCAGTGTCTTCCTTGTCAAGGGGACACACTTGCTTAGTATTTTCATCAGGAAATCGGAGAAATGGGTTGTTTCCAGCACTTCTTGCTTTCAGCTCTTCGATACTTCCAGGCAAGAAGTACAAAGGCCTGGAATCCCTTCTAGCAACCAGAAAGAGGGAAATAAAGAGAGTAAAACACAAATGGTACTCATTCTTGCTGTATTTTTTTTTAGAAAGAAAAACAAAACCCCAGTTAATACCTCAGTAAATTGCCCTGTTGCCTAAGTAACAAGGAGGAAATTTTGCCCTGTTCCCTCTGCCCCGCCCCCATTCTGGCCCCTATAATTAACAAAATCACAAGTTATGGCAAAGATCAATTAAAAGCATGGGCACAACCCAGAAGCATGTGCGTGACTTTGTGTGAATTAGCAAAAGGAACAATAGGCAACCAAAGGTGAGGTAAGACAGCCAGGGACAAGTGGCTTAAGAGCACCATTTCCTTACTGAGTAAAGGGATGGCTTACCTACTAGAAATGTGAATGGTTGGAAGAAGAACATCTGGCCTCTTGATGGCAAATCCTAAATCTGCAGCTCTGGCCTAGTAGTGGGTAGAGGACCAGGTACTCTGTACTGACCAAGGCCAGGACCTACACTAAGTCTGAAGACTCACCTGTGGACAAGTCACCCCCCACCCCCACCTACACAGGAAAAGAGGGAAGTCCATCAGGTCTGCATCGTAGGTTAAGCTCCAAAGGTGTGAGACTCAAATTCAACCCACATCCTGCTTTCCAAGCCATTAACTATGTAATATTGAAATATATCTATTTGAGGGCAATTTAATATAAATTTTTTTTTTTTAATTCAGGACCACTTTAGAAAGAGAATATATATTCAGGTTGAATTAGACTAATTAAGCATTAAACATAGCCTTGAACATTCTGAAAACCAAGGAGAAAAGAAAAATTTCATTAAAATCTCTAACTCCTAATTATTCCATAAAAAGGAATCTTTAAGTTATTTTATAGAGGCAAGCTTTATTCGAGAAATAAGTGCTCTAAAGTGAGGCTTTGAGGAACATGGGGGACAATGTTATTGAAGGTAGTTTTGCCAAATACACAAATGCATTCTTCAAATGAGCATTTCCTGTATCTACCCTCTAAAAAAGCCAACATGAGAAGCAAAAATAGCAGTCTGGATGTATAACTTTCTGATGTTCTGAATTAAAAATAAGATAAAATAAATCCAGTGTGGTGGTTCATGCCTCTAATCCCAGCAACTCAGGAGAATGAGGCAGGAGGATTGCAAGTTCACGGCTAGCCTAGACTACTAAGTGAGACCCTGTCTCAAAACTAAAATAAAAAGAACTTGGGATATGGCATAGCGTATAAGGCTCTGGGTGCAATCCCCAGTACTGTAAATAATAATAACAACATAAAATAATATAATAAGAATTACAATAAGAAAATTCAATATTCAATGGGCAACTAATGAATGGAATTTTCAAAGTATTCACAAATTCACATACACACCAAGCACTTTCAGGGCAGTTCCTTGAATGGCCTTGGACCAAGCCAGTTCTTCCCTATCTTGCTTATAGTTCTCAAGAATCATTGTAGAGTGTACTAGGAATGCTAGATCCTAAAACATGGAGGATTTGGCTGAAAGAGCCTGGGCCCTGTCTATTCTTGTCCCTCCTGGAATGTAATATCCTACAATGCTTTACACCAAGCTCCAGGGTATAAAAACCAGTTGTGATATAAATAGGGCATGTGCACAAGAGAATTTATCCACCTTGTTTTCCTGAACCTTGAGGGACCAGCTCACCATGAATCTTAGGCTTCTACTGTCCCTTACTGCCTATCTGTAGATGATGAAGTTGCTTTGCTTAACTTTTGTGCAAATATTCTGTTTCACTGTAATCATGCAAGTGATAGAACTGGCATAGCCTGAGGTGTAGTAGGTGAGGTGTTTGGAATCCTCCCCTGGGACTGATATCGTGCACAGTGAACCTGCTTCACAGCGCTGTCTACGGATAAAACAAATAAATGAAAAATTCAGATCACTTGGGAAGTAACAAATTATCTTTTTGACTGGAAAAAGAAATCCTGACACAACTTCATCTTTGTAGTATTCCAGTACAATCAGGAAGGCATAACCTGAATCTAAACATGAATTTAGTCAGAAAAGCTGAAATTAAAGTTCATTTTATTTAAAAGTGGAGGAGGGTACAGTATTTTTTGATGTTAATGTCATGAAATACAAAGACATAAAATGTTCTAAATTAAAAGAGACATGAAACTAAATGCAATGGCTTACCCTAGCCTGGGTTCTATACTAAAAGGCAGAAATGTGCTAAAATGGGTATTTTGGGGGAAACTGAATATGGTTAGAGATTAGATAAGAGTATTGTATCAATTTTAAATTCACTGAAGTTAATAATTGTACTTTGATCTTACACAAGAGAATATTCCCTATTCTTAGGAAATAGATACCAATATATTTAAGGATTAAGGGTCATGATGTATGTAATTTATCTCTAAATATTTTATAAAAATATTGGTTGAGACAGAGAACCTAAATGATAAAGTAGATGAGGTAAAAATGTTCATAATAAATTAATTAGGTAATGAGTATAGTTCTTTATTCTTGAAAATTTTATGTAAGTTTAAAATTACTCCCAAATAAAAATTTTATTTACAAATATTTATAAAATAGAGTCCTAATGCTCAAAAGGTTGAGAACTAAGAACTTTAAAGTCTGAATAGTTAACAGGCTTACTGCCAACAACAGGCTTAATTTTCAATTTAACCAGCAGATATATGGTTAAATTCTCACAAGTGTCTGATATCAAGATACATCATCATTGGTTGTTTCTTTGAAATCTTTCTTCTTCTTTATTAATGTAGGCACTTATTGCTATAAACTTACTCTTAGGACTGCTCTTTCTGTATCCCATGGGTTTTGATATGTTGTGCTTCCATTTTCATCATTTTGAAGAATTTAAAAATTTCCCTTCTTATTTTCTCAATGACTCACTATTAAAGAGTGTGTTGTTCAGTCTCCATTTGTATAAATTTTTTTTCTCTCTAATTTATCTTTGTGGCTTGATAATATTTGATTATTTTCTATTTCTTGTTTATATATGTACCTTTCTAGTGGGATTTGTACTTTCACATGCTTTCATGATGGTAGTTATCTTTCTTCTACTTGGATATAGGACTCCTTATTCATTCTTTGCAAGACTGGTCTGGTGGTAATGAATTCCCTTAGCTTTTTCTTGTCTTAAAACATCTTTATTTTTCTAAAAGTCAGAGGGATGGCTTTGCTGGGTATAGTAATCTTGGCTGGCAATTATTTTATATAAAGGTTTGAAATATATTATTTCATGTTCTCCTGACATGTAGGGTTTCTGCTGAAAAAAAAAATCTCCTGTTAGGCAGTTTTCCACTGAAGATTTTCAAATTCTTTCTTCATTTTGTACTTTTGATAGTTTGATTATAATGTGTCATGGTAAGGATCTTGTCTAGTTATGTTTATTTGAGGTTCTACAGGCCTCTGATATCGATATGCTCATGTCTTTCCCAAGATTAGAGAGATTTTCTATTATTTCATCAAATAGGTCTCCTATACCCTTGGTAGGAATCATAGTACCCTCTCTGTGGCACTCATACCTAGTCTTGTCAGCAGTATATAATCAGAAAAGCTTCAGGGGATACCAATGCAGGGGACCTGTATAGGTGGCAGCAAAGTTGTTAATCCTTTCTGCTATACTGTTGGTATGCCTGCCCCAAACCAGCACCTCTCAGCTTCCTAGCCATGTACTCCCAGGGATGGGGCAATGCCAGGGGCTCTTCTCCCTCTGATTTTTTTTTCTGTTGTAGTGCTTGTAGGGATTGAACAGCAAATAGGTAATGGCTCCAATCAGGTAAAATTTGACAATCTTCATGGTTTATTAGAAAATGACCTGTGTTATTTATGTATTTATTTATATTTAATTGATTTTATTTTTTTAAATACATGACAGCAGAATGCATTACAATTCTTATTACACATATATACCACAATTTTTCATATCTCTGTTTGTATATAAAGCAGGTTGACCCCCAATTCGTATCTTCATACATGTACTTTGAATAATGATGTCTATCACATTCCACCATCCTTGCTAATCCCCTGCCTCCTCCCTTTCCCTCCCCTTGACTTGTGTTATTTAGCTACAAATTGGGTAGCATTCAGTTATGAAAACTTGGAGACATCTATTCTTAGATCACTACCCCCTTTTTCAAGAGGTATGTCCATGGAATGTCTAGAAACATAGGGATTTGGCCACAGAATTTAGAAAAACAAATTTAAAGTTTGTATTTCAAAGAAAAATTTAAATTGTGAGTGTAGACTGACAAAAGAAACCAGTCTTCCATGTTTTTTCTAAAGCAATAACTCTCCCTTCACTCTTCAAAGAGTCCATGATCAATTCTGATGGGCAAAGAATATTAATAAGAGTGTCAAGAGGGTAGATCTGGAGTTTGAAGATGTGATGAATTGAGAGTGACACTAGTAAAGTCTCAAACTCAAATCAAACTGGGGATCATTAAAGTTTGGTGTTGGTTTCCTGGTAGCTGTGACACTGGACATCTAGATTCTCATTCTTCAGCACAATCTACTTGGCCTCCTAAACACCCAGGGGATACCTGAACTGGATTAAGAAATGTCAAGCTACATGTCCAGAAGAGAGACCCTCACATTGCAATAGCACCTCAGACTATGACTTGCCTTTCATCACACCTTCAGAATCGTAAATCTTGTCCCAGGCTAAATCTGGATCTCCCCAAAGGAAAAGTAGGTGGGGGAGAGGAAGAGATTCTGTATTATGTTACTTCCTGAGAATTCTCTTTCATTAATCTTTGCTCCGAAGGTGCCTTTGAATGGCTCTTGGTGCAATGAATAATGTTCACACACAATCTCCCCTGTCAAACATTTTACTCACTCTAAAGTCTGCCGACAGTTTGGGAGCAGTGTCTTTTGCTATTATGTTTTCCAATTGGCTTTCTATTGTCACTTCAAAAAGTGTGGAAACACCTGATTTATGAGAGCCTCACTTAAAAAGTGTCATTTCCATTGCCTACTTAGTAATCACCTCAAATAAGCAGAGGAGGGCAATTTGACTTGAACTTGCTTTGAGAAGCTTTAAGTTTAATTTATACATTGGATAGTGCTTTCTGGCTCATTGAAATTCTACTTAATACATTCTCAGAACACACCTGGAAGACAAGAAAAACAAAGTTACTGTATGCATGACCCTACAGTTAAGGCAACAGCTGTGTGTTTGTGAATACAGTCTCAAAGCAGATTCCTGTTTCTCTTTCTTCCCAACACTGTCAGAACATATAAAAAACAGAATTTCAATAACTCAGAAGCTATGCCACAGTTAATAATTAGGCAAGTTTCTCAAAGGCACATTAAACTTCTTATTTTCCTAAATAATCTATAGTTTGTCGATGTTATGCCTGATATATTTTTTCCAATAACCTCAAGAATGGGGCATGTCCTAAAAGTCAGTTGCAAAGAACTGACAGCTTGCAAAGAGAGGAGGTTTAATTTAAAATGTGCAGGCACCAGAGTCTCTTAGAAGACAATTGCTGCCAAGAAATTTGGAAGGTCATTATGCGGACTATCTGCAGTATAGCATCTTTTGAACATTTTTAATGGGTAAGGAGTAACATTTATGTATACTGGTATGGGGCTGATTGTCCTCAAAACTGTCAGTCACCTACAGGAGTCCAAGATGAGTTTTATAAATGCAAGCTCACATTCACCAAGCTGAACAAGCAGTTTGGAAGCTGCCCTCAGCCTGAATTGGTAAGGGTTTCTTAGAGGATTTCTCAAACTTTAACATTCATACAAATCACTTGGGGAGATTGCTAAAATGAAGATTCTGATTCAGCAGGTGTTATGGTTTGGATCTGGAAAGTTCCCCAAAGGCTCATGTATTGATGGTCTAGTCCCTAATACAACAATGTTCAGAGGTGGGGCTTTGGGGAAGTGATTGGATCATGAGCTCTCCAATCTCATTAGTGGATTAATCCATTGATGGGTTCATAATTGAATGGTTTGGGGATTCAGGGGCAAGACTGCAGAAGGTGGGGTCTACTTGGAGGAGTTAGATCACTGAGAACACACCCTAGAAGGGTATATTTTATCTTGTCCCTGGCACACCTCTCTCTCTCTCTCTCTCTCTCTCTCTCTCTCTCTCTCTCTCTCAGTAGCTTTGGTGTACCCCACACACCTGCCATTATGTCCTGTCTCACCACCACAGCCATGGGGTCAAACAATTAGGAATCAAAACTTCTGCATTAAAATATCTTTCCTCCTTTATTTCCTCAGATATTTTGTCACAGTGACAGAAAGCTGACTAACATGGCATGTCTCGGTTGGAACCTGAAGTTCTGCTTTTCTAGCAGAGCTCCAGATAATGCTGATACTTCTGATTCATCATCCACATTTACAGCAGTAAGCACTTAGAGAACTGTATTTCCCAAGATTCTTCTCATGTATAGAAACAAGGACTAGAATATTAGGTGTACACAAGTCTACTTCTATGTTGGTAGGTACTCTTTAGATTCATCTTTCATATTCATTCAGAGTTTTTTCTGTTACCTATAGGTCTCTATGTTAAAAGCAAAGAAATTAAGGTAATAATTCAAAGGATTTATTTGAATCACTGAGACAATGGTCTAAGGTTTTGCTTTTGTGTTAGAGACCTGATTTGGGGACCAGAGGGAGGAGTTCAGCTTTTAAGCCAAATACATCAGCATGCAAATAGTAATTTAGAGATGTGAGCAGCAAAACTTGCATATGAGGATAATTTTTTCTGTGCTCTATGATTTTGTTCTCAAATGAATAATGAGGCCAATGTGGAATTGCCAGGTTTTGCCATAATTGGGACAATGATTTCCATATGTGGAGGTTGAGTTAGGATTGTCTATTGGCTGTTTATCATTCCCCTTCCATTATTTCATTAGGGCAATATATACTTTCAAACAGCCTGGGATTACACTGCACGAACACATTAGAGATACAAGATTTTTTTTTAAAAGTCATACTTTTGAGATTTTGAAGAGATGATTTTGCAGTTATTTCTAGCCTTCTCAAGCATTGCCCATCTTTTCCATTTGAAGTATGAATTCCTACCTCCCAAGCAGTGCATAGTAAGTGAATAGATAGATAGATAGATAGATAGATAGATAGATAGATAGATAGATAGATAGATAATAGTTGATAGCAAATTAGTGGTGGGTTGAGGGGAGGGAAGGGGTGGTCAAAGTCTGGAATAGTGGGACTCCAAAGGGACAACATCAAAGTCATAATGTCAAGGTAATAAACCAATATTGACTTAAACTTGTGCAAAACTTTACCATTCATAGATCAAACACAATAGTGTTTTGATCCTGAGAGTAAAATACAAAAGTTAAAAATGCAGCTTTCTCTTTGCTTGTTCAGTTCTAGTGTAACAAAGTGCTTTGGAGTTATCAGAGCCTATAAAGCCCTACAACAACAGAAAATACCCATTACAGCTAAACCAGATAAACTTATAGAGTTTCCTTCACGAAGGTCATAAAATACTATTAAATAGGTTTTTTTGGTCTTTGTTTTGTTTTTATGTAACACTAATTTACTCTCTTCTCCCCAGTTAATGCACAATGGATAGTAATAACACCTAACAGTTATTGAAAATTTGTCATGCTGGGTGTAGTGGTGCACACCTATAATCCCAGCAACTAAGGAGGCTGAGACAGGATGATCATAAGTTCAAATCCAGTCCCAGCAACTTAGAGAGCCTCTAAGCAACTTAGGGAGACCCTGTTTCAAAACAAAAATTTTAAAAGGCTGGGATGTGGCTTAGTGGTTAAGCACTTCAGAGTTCAATTCCATACTAAGAAAAGAAAGAAAGAATTGTCATGAATAAATATTGTTCATATTTAATATAATCCAATTATTATACCACCCTATGGGGTAAATACTATTATTAGCCCCATTTCACAAGTGAGGCATTTGGAATTTAAAACCACACACACAGTAATCAGTGGAATCAAGATTCACAAGTGTGCAGACTGACCCCAGAGGCTGTGTGTCCCTAACAAGGAGACTAAATTGTTTTCACTTTGGATGGAAGGTATTTCATTTGCAATGACAAAGGGTGTGCCTTGTTAATACTTTACAATTTTCACAAGAGTCTAATCCTAAATGTGTTGAACACTTAGAATAACAGTGTTTCTGGAGTTCAGAGTTTCACAACATCTGAACATTTCAAGGCCATTTTTCTTTTATTCTGAAAGGAAAACATCTTTTAGAAGATACCCACATAATCCTGATCAGCATTCATGCATGTGCTCATTCATTTCCCATCATCACTGCCACTTTACCCAGATTGGGTTTGTGAAGGATGCCTATGACTCCTTCACAGGAGGACACTGCTAATGCTAGTGGCCATTTCTCAGTTCTCATCTTGCTTGACCTCATCACTTGACCTTGCTCATCACTCCCTCCTCCTTGAAATGCTTTCTCTAACTGCCTTACAGGAAATCACATTCTGTTGGTCTTCCTCTTATCTTTTGAACTGCTCTGTTTCAGTCTCGGTGACTGGTTCCTTTCATCTCCCTGACCCCTGAACATCAGAGAATTTGAACTTTTCTTTCTTTAAGTCATGTTTAAGTGGTATTCTCAGCCAGTCTCAAGGCTGAGCACTCTTAAATTTAGGTCTATTTTATGCCTATACCTCATCCTGAGTGCCAAACCTGTACATCCTACCCAGCCTGCTCTTTGCTTCCTCATCGGCATCTCAAATGTTTTATGTACAAAACTAAAGTACTTCCTCAGATTCTCTCCTTCAGCAGTTTTCTCTCACATGTAGCGTCTCTATTCCTGTAGTTGTTCAGGCAAACCTCGTAATCATTCTTTCTCTCACTGCTTATATTCAATTCATCATAGTATCTCTCCCTTCAAAAATATATCCAAAATATATGTTGCCTCTACCTTCAATATATACCCTAATACGTCACACACATCTTACCATTCCTAATGTTGTCATCCTAGCCTGAGGCTCTCTCCTTGATTAGAAAATATCTTCCTAACTAGTCTCTGTGCTTCCATCCTAGCCTTACCACAGCCAATTCTGAACATAGTAAATGTAGGTCAGATCATACCCTATTTCACTCAAAATCTTTCAATACTCAGGGGAATGGCCCAAATCTTCCAATGACCTATAAATACCTATACAATGTACATCCCCCTTCACCTTTCTGAACTCACATTTCACCCAATTTCCCTCTTACTTACTCTGCTCTAACCATCCTAAAACTACTCTGGTACATACCAGGCACATATTCCTTTCCCATTAGGACCTTTGCAGTTACATTTCCCCCTACCATGAATATTGGTATATCCCACCAGATACTATTGTGACTCCCTTACCACCTTTGGGTTTTTGCTTAAATGTCACTTTCTCAACTTCTCTCCCAGTTCCTTTCATGGTGTAACAAATTACTTCAAAACTTAGCAGTTAAAAGATAACATAGCAGTTTTCCTACGCTGAAGGATTCTGTGAATCAGGAATTCAGAAAGGGCACAGCAACAATGATTGAGGGTGACATAGCAGCTGGGAATTAAAGGCAACTGATGTTTCCTGGCAGTTGGTGCCTCAGCCAGAACAACAGTATGTGGCCTCCCCACATAGCTGCTTGGGCTTCTTGACAGTGTGGTGGCTGGGTTCCAAGAGTGGGTATTGCACAGAGTACCAGGTGGGTGCTATGTTGCCTTTCATGACCTAGTTTTAGAAGTATGATTTTCATCACAGTCACAAACTCACCTAGGTTCAGGGAGAGGATCCTAGACCCTACCACCACCATCTAATGAGGGGAGTATCAGTTAGTTACATCTTAAAGAAAGCATTTGGGGTGGGAGAGATTTTGGTAGCTGTCTTTAGAAGATATAATCTGGCATATCTTCTCTTATTTCAAATTGGAACCGCCCTGCCCTCTGCCTCCTCTCCATGTCATAAGTCTCTACCTTCATTCCTTTGATTTCCCCATAGCATTTGTATTATTTTCCTATTGCTGCTGTAAAAGATTATCACAAATATTGTGGTTTAAAACAGCACAGTTTATTTTCTTACAATATGGAAGTAAGATTCTGAAATTAGTTTTACTGAGCTAAAATCCAGGTGTAGACAGCGCCACACTCCTCCTGGAGGCTGTGGGGGAGAATTCATTTCCTGCCCTTTCCCACTACCTTCCTTGGTGGGTGGGCCTGTAACATTCTGATTCCTGCGTCTATCATCACATCTCCTCTCTGATTCTGACTTTCCTGTTTCCTTCTTAGAAGGACCCTTGTGATTACATTGGCACACCTGGATAATTCAGGTCATCTTTCTACCTAAAAATCCTACTTGAGTTACAGCTGCAAAGTCCCTTTTGCCATATAAATGAACATATTCACATGGTCTGAGTGTTAGGATGTGGACATCATGGGGGACCATTATTCAGCTTGTCAGAGCACTGATTACCTTTTGACATAGTATGTCTTCTATGTATTTGTTTACATACTGTTTGGTAGAATATGACCTCCATCAGAGAAGAGTCTTTTTCATCTTGTTGTTTGTTTGCTTGTTGTTGTTGTTGAATTCCATGAATCTAGAATGGTCCCTGATGTGTGCTAAAAAACTCTTTATGTGTTTATTGAATGAGTTATTCACTTGTTGAGTTAATGATTCCACACATATTATTGAGTGCCTACTATGTGCCAGACAATGTAGATAAGTTGAAGCTTTGTTAACATTTATTTTCCTGAGAGCTTAGAACACCTTGTGTCCACAAAGAAACTCATGTGTGTGGTTCATCAGGGTGAAAATTAAAGATCCAGCTCATAATTATAATAATAAATAATCTTAAAATAATACTTTTTTCCCTTTCTGGACATTTTGCAAAAATATTACTGCCTCCATCATAGCAAGCATATAGCTGAGCCTCTGGGATCTTCCCACCCCAGGCACTTGTCCAAAACATGGAGGGAAGACATCAAAAATGATGAAGGACTCAGACCCTGGATCTTAATTACAAAAATTACATCCACAGGGTTTGGGCTCTGTTATCATTTAGTTCTTATTTGAACTGTCCCATGACTGTGCTTGCAGTTTTGTTTCCATTACACTCCACAGTATTTCTCCAGATAGTGCACAAATTAAAAAAATTGTTTGTATTTTAACTTTGAATTTCCTGTTTCCAGATCAAGCTAGCTGTGTGGAAGCTCTGTGTGTGTGTGTGTGTGTGTGTGTGTGTGTGTGTGTGTGTGTGTGTGTCTAGACACTGATCCATATGCTTGTGTGGATGTGAATTCTGTGACCTTCTGTTCTTTCTTTTCCTTGATGATTTGTACACACAACCTCATAAGGCAAATCTCATAATTAACTTGGATGTGTTTCAACCATGAATTTTTCAAAAGATCGCAATCATCATGGTTTCCATGTCCATTTAAGAAACAATGTAGGCACATATGTCCACAAATGAGCCTCATAGAATACTGCCCTTATCAATTTAGTTTTGCAACATGAGCCAAATTGGACTTATTTATATTCATTTCAGATGTAATGACTTAGCCTATTACTGAACATCACATAGGAAGCAGAATCTCAAAACAAAATAAAATTGAAATAAACAAATACCGTTTTCTGTGTTTAAGTTAGAGAATAAAACAGAGCAAAAGAAAACAAAGAGTAATAAAAAAGCTTCAATTTCTCTTTAAGCCTCAGTTTTCTCAGTTGTGAAAGGGGTGTGCTAAAAGCTTCTTTGGCAACTTATTTGCCTTTTATAAACTTGGTTTTTTTTATCCATAAAGAATGAGATGCTAATTATAATACAGACCTCGTAGAGGAGATGGAGGATGAAATTAGTTTCAGATGTAAAGTGCCTATTTAAATGCCTAGCACTTAGTAAACATTCAATACACTTTAACCCATTGTTATTATCCACATATAGAATTCAGTTTACATTAACTAATTGGTTGCTATTTTTTAAAGCAATATTTTTTAAAACAGTCTTAGGCTCAGAGCATAACTGAGCTAGAGATGCAGATTTCCCATATGCTCCCTGCCCCCGCCATATACAGCCTCTCCCCACATGAACATGCCCCATCAGAGTGATACATTTCTTACAATTGATAAACATACAGCGACATAATCACCCAAAGTTCATAACTTACATTATGTTTCACTGTTGGTGTTTTATATTCTATGAATTTTGACAGAGTTTCACTGCTGAAAAAAATCCTCTGCCTTCTCCTTATATCTACTCACAGCCTCTGGAAACACCGATCATTTTATTGTCTCCATAGTTTTGTGGTTTCTGGAATGTCACAGTTTTGGAATCAAATAGTATGTACCCTCTTCGGATAGGCTTCTTTCACTTAGTAACATGCCTTTAGATTTCCTCCGTGTCTTTTCATGTTTTGGTAGTTGATCTCTTTTTAGTGCTGAATAATATTCCACTGTCTGGATGTACTACAGTTGATCCATTCACCTAGTGAACTACATCTTGGTTGCATCCAATAACTTATTTTTCAAAGCATAAAAATCTCTTCTAGTTGACAAAGAACCATTTTTATAGTATGAAGAACTAAGAATGTTCTGTTTACCCATATGAGGGTCTCTTCTGCCTTGAAACAGAGCCTGCTGTTTCTCCAACAAAGCTTAATTTATCTGACTTAAAATGCTAACCTGAAAACACTCCTAGGAGAAATAGTACTTTAAGCATTGTTAGTTATTGTTAGCTATTTACACTTCAGAAGGAGTGAGTTTTATGTCTTGTTCTAAGAAATTTCCCCAGAGGAAGAGGGAAGAAGCCATGTGACACAATTGGCAGCAAGGAAGATGACTTCACCTGTTCCACAATCATAAGTGACATACAAATATCAAACTTAATGACAAATATAATTCTTTGTTCTCAGTACATAACCCATAATTCTCTCCCAATGTCTCAACAGAGTGGTCAGGCCTTGGAGATATTAGAGACACAGGCAAAAATCCTTTAATTAGCCTTGAATGGACATCAGAATGATTTTTTAAAATAGTTTACAAAGGTGAGTTGTTACTGGTTTTGGAGGGCATTTGCTTGTAAATTTCATGGCTGGGACTAAAGTTCAGGAAAAACTATAGCCATGGCTCCTCGCTCCTGCTTCTATTTCTCCCTCTCTCTTGTACTTTCAAGACTCTTGAAATCAATCATCTCTCCCAAAAGACACTGCAGTTGGGCCTGGGTCTACCAGTAGCATTGCTGGAGGAAGCAGAAACATTGAACAAAGCCGCATGGTACAATGAAGTAGGTTGTCTGTTGGGAGGGAGTGAAAATTTTATTTTGCTCATAGTTAAACCAGCCAAGGTTTTCATCCCAGCTCTTCCACAGACGAGCAAATCCTGGCAAGGCTCTTCAATTCTCTAGACCTCGAATTTCCCCCCTGATAAAAAGAAGAGTGGATAAGGTAGTTTGTCAGAGCCTCTAGTTCTGTGTTTCTATGGTTACTTCTTGACAGTTTTATCCTTTCTTTCTTTTTTCTTTTTTTTTTTTTTTTTTTTGGTATCATGGATTGAACTCAGGGGCACTTGACCACTGAGCTACATCCCCAGCCCTATTTTGTATATTATTTCGAGACAGGATCTCACTGAGTTGCTTAGCACCTTGCCGGTGCTGAGGCTGGCTTTGAACTCACGATTCTCCTGTCTCAGTCTCCTGAGCCACTGGAATTACAGGCGTGTGCCATCATATGTGGCTGACAGTTTTATTCTTAACTAAATGCCAGGTGTCATTAGTTTCTAGGCTTCCATGCCCAATTGGAATATAAACTTCTTTGCCAAGGCCACCAGTACTCCCCAAGACTGTGGGACAACCCACCTTCTACTGTCTAAACCCAACTAAAATAAGAAAGTTGGTCGGCTTGACCCTGTCTCTCCTTTTCTCCACCAGGCTTATCTAGATGGATACCTCTGGATCCTAAGTCTCAGGATTACCATAGGACAAGTTACCTCAATTCTCTGAGCATTAGTATCTTCTTTTATAAAATAGGAACAAAAATACCTATTTCACTGGGCTTGTGGTGTGAAGTAGTTTATACAATCTGCATAACTCACCTAACGCTGTGCTATCTTACGCTGGCAATTTTCTCTTCCTTTGACTTCACTGATCTGTACTTTCAAAATTCTAATTCTTCCTCCACATTAAAGGAAAAGAAATTATTTGATGAGACTAAAACTCATTTATATTATAGGATGGTTCCCCCAGGCTCGTGTAGGGTTCAGCCTTTTATCTCTGACTGTGGGAGGCTTTGACTATCCTAAAAAGGATCTCACATGTGGGGTGCAGACAAGAAGCAGTGTTCTCTTGCTAAGCTGAGACATCTCTCTTGATTCTGAGCTCACACATCCTCAAAGTCAGTGCCTGGGTCTACTTTGTTTTTTTTTTTTTTTTTTCCTTAGGAAGCCAGTGAGTTGGATAAGCTTGAGCCGGGAGGAGTGGCAAATCTCCACCAGCTCCCTTCCTCACATGCCAAAAAAGACAACTGTTTGGGCTCCCTTGGGAAGCAGTGGCAGCTGCTGGAAGTTCTTGCCTGGGAACGGGTGGGTGGAGGATGAGGCTCTGGCATGGAGGGCCGTTTGCACTGATTCCTCCACCTGCTCCAGCTGGCTGCAGGAGTCTGGGTGAGGGACAGGTGGAGAGAAGACAGTGACGAGCCAGGAGCAGCTGGACTCTCATAAGGATCCCACAGAAATTGTTGTTCCAAGACCTGAGCACATCAGCCCAATGCAGGGAGGCCCAGGTCACTGGCCATGGGACTCACTCTCTGGTGCTGCCCATTTCCAACAGAAGGCAGCCCAGCCCCTGGCATGGCTGCTGCCCAGCTTCATCTTCTACCACTTCCCCCAACATTAGCTTCTCATTATCTCTTGAGCAGCCTCCACATCTCCATGTTCCTATTAGTTGGGAAGCTTCTTTCCCTTTTCCCTATTGAAAACTCTGGAAGAGTCTATAAGAACCATTTCAGACTCACCTTCTTTGCATAGGCCAAGCAGTCTCTTCCCTATGCCTCTGCGGCATTCACGCCTTTCTCCAGTTATGTCATGGCTGTCTACACATCTAGTAGCTCCTCTACTAATGTGGGAGCAACTTAGGAGCAG
This sequence comes from Spermophilus citellus, assembly GCF_964194105.1. NCBI lineage: Eukaryota > Metazoa > Chordata > Mammalia > Rodentia > Sciuridae > Spermophilus > Spermophilus citellus. The sequence goes on from NC_138192.1 coordinate 101,084,148, forward strand.
GGTCCTTGCCTGATTCACTCTTATCTCCAGCCCCCAGTCTGCTCTTGGCTCAGGGAAGGGAGTCACTCCATGAGCATCTCTTAAGTGGATATTGATTCTTAGTTGCAAGGAAATTAAAAAAGAGAACTTGGTCTTCCCCTCTGTGTGGCCATGCATGTGGCTCAGAGGTCCACGTGGCTCAGAGTATCAGGAACCCAATCAGCACTGGCACTAATCAGAGTCTACTGGAGGATAAACCAAAGATAAAAACTAGAAATGTGACTCAAAAAGTATTGTGACTCAAAAGTGTTCAAAAAGAATACTCAATTTAGTCCATTTCTTCCATATTCAAAATATCGTTTTCCTTGCTCATTCAGAAAATCCTTCTATTGTGGTAGCAAAATTGTGTTCTCAGCTGCCAAGGAGCCTTGGAGTGAATTTCACCCCTTTCCTTTTTATCATCGTGATCCTATAGAAGCAGCTGGGAGAAAAAATATTATCACACACTGAGGAACTCAGGGCTTTGTCACAAAATGGACATTACAGCCGCTAGCTGAAGGAAATTTTTCTCTGAGAAAGTCTGTAATATATTAAACATTTCCTAGACTCTCTGTCCATTTTCCTCCATCCATGGAGGAATTCCAAATCTAATTATAGGCATTTATGGAAACTGCATTCATAGATGCTTAATTTCCATGTCATACAATAACCATTGTGTACACCATTGTGTGTGTGTGTGAGAGATTAACTTTGCTATAAGCTTTGTCAGAGTATCACACTAAATTCTATAAAAGTGTACTCAGTCTTCCACGTGTTTGTCTGTCTGTGTGCTGACCACTCACAGAGGACAGTTGTCAGCTCATGCATTAAAAAAGCTAGTCGGAGCCTTTTGTGAGATTTCTTTTGGTTACCTCTTCTACACCCTTCACAACACTCGGCCCTGTGTGCAGCCACCTTGGAAAACTTCATAAATATTTTCAAAAACAGTCTACTTATTGAGCGACTGTGGGATTCTGTGTCAGGAATATGCAGAACACTTGGTGGCCAAGAAGGCTTTAGAAGACACATAGGGACTTCTAATCTGGCAGGAAGATCTGATACATTTTGAAAAGGGGCCTTTGAATAATAAATAAAAGGGAAATGCATTTTAGCTTTCTGTTACCTTTGAACCTTTCAGATACCATGAAAATAACAGCTCTGCCATTAGCATCTTAGATGGAAAGTGGGAACAAATTTCACCTGAAGCAAATTTTCCAATATGGGGAGAGTGAAGCAAGATTGTGGTAATGGAATGAGGGCTGGGGTGGGAGTCAGTCCCAGTTCCAGACATTTGCCCTCTGGGCTCTCTGCTATGTAAGATGGTTTGGTTACAGTCATGGTTTGGATGTGAGGTGTCCCCCAAAAGCTAACATGTGAGACAATGCAACAAGGTTCACAGGAGAAATGATTGGGTTGTAAGAATCTTAACCCAATCGGTGAATTAATTTCCTGATAGGGATTAACTGCGTGGTAACTGAAGTGGTAGGGTGTGGCTGGAGGAAGTGGGATTTGGCAACGTGGCTTTGGGTGCATATTTTTAACTGGCAAGTGGAGACCTCTCTCTCTCTCTGCTTCCTGATCACCATGTAAGCTGGACACATTCCTCAAAAACTCCACCACACTCTTCTGCCATAATGCCCTGTCTCACCTTGAGCCCTGAGGAATGGAGCCTGCTGTCTATGGATTGAGACCTCTGAAACTGTGAGCCTCTAAATAAATCTTTCCTCCTCTACAGTTGTTCTGGTTGGGTCTTTTGGTCTCAGCAGCAAAAAAGCTGACTGAAACCCCTGACTATCCTGAGGCTGCCTGTGTCCTGGGAATGCTGAGAAGAGCCAAAAGGCCCAGGCAGGTGACTGTTATGAGGCAGGTGTGGTGACAGGTTGGGAGAGTAAATGGTGCTAGCATCATTAGTACTAATATGTGACCCACTATACCTCCATGTGCAGATCAGAGGTTTGCTGACGGAGAGACAGACATGAAAAGTCCCTGAATGCCACAGAAGATTCACTGATCTAAAAGTCACTCCACACCTTTGCCAAGTGCAGAATCACCTGCCCCACACCCACCCCAGCCCTTCTTAGCCTTCTGGGTTTCCTCCCAGAGATTGCTTTTCTTGGCTTGTGCTGTAAGTTATTGCCTACACTGACATTTCAGGAAAGTTAAGAAGCAAGAACTTGTAAAACCGCTTAGGTTTGGATAGTCTTAGAAGATGGGGTAGGAGCAACTTAGTGTAGCTGATGGATTGCTTAGATAGTCCTCAGGTGGGGGTGGAACCTCAAATTACATGGAGGACACATTCCTCAAAAACTCTGTATTAACTACAGACTATATAACCAGAGGAACAGAGTCAGTGCCAAGCTGAGGAATAAAGATGGTGGTAGCCAAGGAGGATGCAGCTCAAGAGGAAACTGCATTAAACAATAAGTAGGCCACTCATGCCAGGCAGCTCCCAACCAGTGACTGAGCTAGGCAGGGATATTCAGGTCTGGCTAATTCTGCCCCACTCAGGACCATCTGGAGGAGTGAAGCTCCCCCCTGGTGTGGCCAGGCTTTCTCAGAGTTGCACTGTTCAACCCTCCCCTCTTCCTCCTCCCCTTTCAAGGGCATCAGACCTACTACACAGCCTGAAGCCTTCTCCCCCCTACTCCTGTCACCTGTCTCCTCCATCATCTATAGGCACCCCCTTCCCAATCACCCATACTTCCAACTCTGATTTGATGTCCAGTCCCCAGAAGACCTGGGTTGATGCCAAGTATATGCCCAACCTAGGAGAAATTTACTTTATATTTAAAAGGTTACTTTGACTCCAAATACAGGACCATAATGTTTTATCCACAACTGAAAATACCAGAACCTCTGAAAACACCAAAACTTGAGCTGACTTTATATGAGGCTGTTTACAATCTCTGGATATTCTACCTGAGCCACACATCTTATTACATAAGTATTCATATGCTAGTTTATGGGATGCCTTCCAAACTCTGCTGGGCATATATCATAATATATAGTATACACATCACATACACTCTAAAATACCTGAAAAACTCTGAATTATGAAAACATTCCTGATTGTATGTGATTTGTGGATCTTTATTATGCAAAAGTTGAAAATGATATGAAATAGACAATCCCCGAAGGATGATCCCAAGGAGACGCATCTTCCGGTCCTTTGCCCTTGTCTGAGCCTTTCTTGTGCTTGACCAACAGAATGTGGCTGAAATGATGCTGTGCCAGCTCTGATCCTAAGTCTTAAGAAAGCCTCATGGCTTCCACTTTTGTGATCCCAGACAATTGATCCATCAGGAAACCTGGCTACTCTGGTAGACAAACCACATGGAGATACTAAATGGCCAGAAAAGGTCCCAAGATTATTGAGGAGAGGGCTCTCCAACACAGGGTCTCATGGGGTCTATGTGTCCTTCCTTCTGGCCATCCTTACCCAGAAACCAAACATATTATATAAACCATAATAGATATTACAGCTCCTGCCATCTGACAACAAGCTGTATGACAGACCCAAAGGGAGACCCATGTCAGATCCATCAAGTTGAGCACCAGTCAATTCATAGAATCATGAGAAATCATTAATTGCTGTTATTTTAAGTCACCAAGTTCAATGGTGGTAGTTACATGGCAGAAGACATCTGAAGCATTGTATTAAAATGTCTGCACACAAATGAATGAAAGGTCACAGTAAGAAAGGCACAACAACAAAATAAAAAAAAGCTAGAAGTTACTAAAGATGTGTAATGATAACAGCTTCCACTAATGCCTGCTACCCCAACTAGTACTGAACTTACATGTATTGTGTCAGAGCAGCCCTGAAAAGAAAGCTTTACTAATTCCATTTTATATGCTAAGAGGAGTCTGTAATTTGTCCAGGGTTTTTCAGCTAGTCTATGATAGAGCTGGGATTCACACCTAGAAATTTCCTGAGATTGATGCTGGCCACCTCCCAACTCTTTGAACCTCAGTGGAAAATAATCCTCTTTCTGGTGAAAATGTGTTATCTCGCTATTCTACATCCAATTTTCTGGGTACTGCACCTTTTACTTCCCTCTGGGAACCACCCACCCTATTTTCAATGAGTGTGCGTCAGGTAGAGTTCATGGCCTCAATCCATAAGCACTTCCATTCCCCAGGACACAGTTCAGACAGGTGCAGGGATAGTGAGATTTACTGGGGAAAATACTCTCATTTATACACTAGACTTCTTAGAGAGGAACATGTCCCTTACACCTGCTCTTCAACCTCACGGAGATCTCCAGGGGTTTTTCCCTTCTGGTCTACTGCATCCTTAGCATTTCCCTGAGCATGTTCTCTGACCTGTTCCTGGAACACCCTCCATGAACCTTCATCTTTTATCCAATTATTTCCATTCTTAAGACTTAGTTCATGTCTTCCCTTGATGTAACCTGACCAAGTCCCACTCCCAACCCATTTGCCCTGGACCTGACTTAACTGTTCCTCCTTTTTGCTTCCATGGTGGCTATGTGTAATATGTTACCTCACTGATCATATTGCTATTCATCCCTGGTTCATCTTCCTTACCATTCTGCAAATTCATCAAGGCAGGCAGTATGTCCCAAACAGCTTTACATCCTTATCACCTTGCTCAATGTTCAGCCTGTAGGTGATCACATCAATTAAATGAATGGATGAATGAATGAATGACAGCAAGGCTTTTGTGATCTTCTTTTCCTAGCAAAGTCCCCCATGGGATTTAATGGCAGCAAATAACTTGAATGCCTCAAGTTCTGCTTTTGGCTTTCCAATCCTCCAGGTTGTTGATGGTTGGCACTGGCATGCTTGAGGGTGAAAATATTGGTTACTATAGCGTTCGGGAGATAATAAATAACATTTTCTTCTTCCAGTCTGCTGAGAGCTGAGACACAAGAGCAAGAACACAGGTATTGAAATGTTAATTTCATTGCAATTAAAATTATTTGGGGAACATGATTTTAATTTTGTGGCTAGGTTGAATTTTCAAATACTCTCTCCCTTCAGGATGGTTTTAAATTGCAGAGCACATCATTCATTCAAAGTTGCTGCCTCTCCCAGTTTTGTGGCAGAGAAGAAAGAAGCCATGGATCTTCAATGTTGGCAACACTTTAGGTTTTGGTCCACACATTCAAGAAGTCATTAATGGAGTCCCTGCAAACTCAGTGGGTCACATTATCACCACTCCACTCATGGAGAAGTAAGAAGGGGTCCAGGAAAGAGATTTGGAATGTCAGCTAGAGTAAGCCACTTCTGGAAACATGAAGCCAGGGCATTAAGTACATAATGTGAAGGGACACAGAAATCAGGGATCCTTGAACCCAGGAAGGTGATAGTCTGTCCATAGAGAAACACACAGGTGCAGGTTTGGCAGATAGAAAGACAGACCAAAATACTCAGAAAAGCTACAATCCTGATGTGTCTACCTGAGCACTTGAAAACATTGATTAGGAATTTAGAAACCATACATTTTATCCACTCAAGCAATAATATTTATGGCATGTGGAATAACAAGCCTCTTTGCTAACATATCCAATGACATTTCTGAAACATGAACAATTACAGTGTTCTCTAGTTTACTTGGATATGTAGTAATTTCTTGTTTTTAATGGAAAATTCTGAAATGTTATATCAAAATGTTCAAGCTGAAATAAATAAGCCATTTTTAAAAAATTTGCATTGTTCTGAAAACTTGGGGGAAAGTGCAACCCTGGTTCACTTCCTATTGTAGTAAAATGCAGCACATATGGGATTCATTTTTTTATTTCAGGCTCAACTTCCCTCTTAGGTACAAATGGAAGAGAAATTTAAGGTATTTGAAAGAAAATGGCTCTAGGGATTGGGAGTTAAGTGTCCATGTGGTCATAACATCTAGCACCCTGAAAATAAGTCCCTTGTTTCATGGATAAAATTGAGGTATTCACCAAGTAACAATAAATGTTGGTGAATATGTGGGGAAAAGTGTACTCTTGTCCTTTGCTTGTGGGACTACAGATGGGTGCAACCACTCTGGAAAGCAATATGGTGATTCCTCAGAAAATTTGGAATGGAATCACCATTTGACCACTCCTTGGTCTATACCCACAGAACTTAAAATCAGCATACTACATACTACACTGATGCAACCACATCAAGGTTTATAGCAGCTCAATTCACAATAGCTAATCTAACCAAGGTGCCCTTCAACAGATGAATGAATAAAGAAAATGTAGTATATATACACAAAGGAATATTACTCATCCATAAAAAGAATGACTTTATGACTTTTGTTAGAAAATGAATGGATCTGGAGACTATCATGCTAAGTGTTCATATATGAATACCCAACCAGTAAAAATCCACATCATGTACAACCCCAAGAATGGGATCCTAATTAAAATATACTCCATGTTATGTATAATATGTCAAAATACACAGTGTTCTTTAGTTTACTTGGATATGTAGTAATAAATATCTAAAAAGGACAAATTTTAAAAAAAAGTTTAAGTCGAGATATTCAAATACCTACAACCATGGGTTGAAATAAGAATTAAATGGGACAAAATTCACAGAAAAACTGCAAGGTAATGCCAGACATTGAACCGAGTGCTTGATAAATGGTTTTAAAAGTAGTCAGCAGAGCACCCCATTATGGTTGTTACTTTACCAGATCCCAGGAACCAGGGGATTCTAGGGAAGTCTGATTTCTGTTGCTGGAGTTTTGACCCTGGGGTGGCTTGCCCTGTGAACATGGCATTGGCATTGAATTACAGAAACACCAAGGTTGAATCTTTGAAAGAATAGGATAAAACAATTAAAACATTTCAAAGGGCCTTTCTCTAAGCCCTGTGGGCATGAGACTGGAATTGTTGTGGGGAGACAGGCACAAATATACTGAGGACTTAGGAATGAATGAATGATGGAAACGTTGGGGAGGGAAGTGATTGCTGTTAGTGCTTATGCAGTTAGCAAGCAGCTACACAATGTAACAAATCATTCACTCCAGCCCCAACTCTGTAAAATGACATTTTAGGACTTTTCATTAAATAGTAGAGTATGCATATCTAAGTATGCCAAGAGCTAAATGTGTAATTCAGGCTGTGGGATCTGTGCTGTACAGCCCAAGTGACAAGAATACCAGATAAAAAGTGATCTGAAGGAACACTCATCACCTATCTGAAAGTTTCCTGCAGCCATTTGTTTGTAATTTGGCTTTTCTACAGTTGGAATTTTGGATAGTGAACAGAGAAAATGACCAGATAGCATGACAGAAGCACATTTCCCTAGCAAATTAGCATGGTTCTTGTTTGAAAAGTCTTTTTTTGAACATGATGCATCCAAGACAAAAATGTACATAGATAACCTATCTTTAAATTGATGTTCAATTTTTGTTTCCTAATTTGAATATGCAAATAGGGGACTTGCAGAATTACTTTTTCACAAATACTGTTAAAATTTCATGCAAGATTTTAAGGTTGAGAGGAGGAATTACATTCTTTAACCATTACACTCTCCTTAGCATCCACCTACCATGTCCTAGTAGAATTTCAATACATGTTAAGTTAATGTAAATAAGCAGACTTCTAAGTGTTATAAACACCAAATTGTTTTCCATATTTTTTCTGTATCCTATAAAAGAAAATGAGATGTAACAATACACGTGGCATCAGGAACATCAAATATAATATGATGTGATGTCTAAACAATAAATACTATTTTCCAACTGGCTGCTTTATGAGACTGAATTTGACACAACCAGAGTGAGGTCGCTGGAGTACCATTTCGGGTGGGAGAGCTCAAACTCTCCTAGTTCTGCAGCCAGTATGTCTCTACTCGGCTGTACTGGATTGGCCACTCCCTCTGCCTTTTTCTTGCTTTCTTAAATATGGTGAGGATCTGACTATTGTGAGAATGTCTGCTTTCTCCATTGGGAAGGACAATGCAGCTCATAAAAGGTGATCAAAATATTACCTTAAATAAAACAGTTTCAAATGAAAAAAAAAAAGCACCAATAACTTATCCTCTTTGCTTGCCCTCAAAAGTGTCAGAAAGAAAGACAGTTACTCTTACGTTTTCCCCATCAGAAAGAAAATGCTGCCAGTAGTGTGGCGTTTCCTGTCTAATATCACAAAAGGGAATAATTATACTCTACCACCTTGTTTTTCTCCAAATAACTGATACCAGGTTATACAGCTCAACCCTGGAAAACTGAGATGAGCAGCACAGGGAGTGGACTGTCTGGGATCAGAAATGTCTTACTAAAAGTTAATTATTCCTCCATTTATTTTCTTCCAGGAGGGAGGAAGGCAAAGTCACTGTAAAGTTCATTTCTGGGAACATTCTCTGGAACACTCCAGGGCCCAGGGCCCAGGGAAATGCCTCTTGGATTTGTTGTTTCACCTTCAACTTGAACTCTTTTCCTCCAGTGTGGTTCCTTGCCGGCAGCTGGCTCTGGAATCACCATGACCCAAGGAGATAGATAGCCTGAACCTCACTGAGCCAGCACAAAGTTTCCCAAGGAAATTTGTATATTTATTAACTAAGGAAAAAATTAATTCCTTATTTTAGCCATGTGTCTCAGAAGCCTCTGAATGATTTCTATAAAACACAGACAATGGAAAAAAATCCAAAAAGCAAGTAGGAGACGAGTAGATAAGCTCAACTCAGAGCAGCTAAAATGAAACCGAGAACAATACAGTGCTTTGATTGATAAGGTGATTTAAAAATTAAAAGAGGAGAGTCTATCTGTGAGCTGAATGCCAGTTTCTAGAGATTGATGGATGGCATGAGTCTTTTTCTCTTTGTGGCATTTCAGATAAAGATGTGTTTTTCTTTTAGAAAGAATCTTTATAAGACAGTTGCTTGACTAGAAGAAAGGTGTGTGTGTGTGTGTGTGTGTGTTTGCACACACACACACACTATAGCATTTCAGAACAGTACTGTATACCTAGAATGCAAGGCTGCTCTGTAAAACTGTCTGTACTTTCCAGAGCTTGTGCATAGATAAGGTACTTTAGAAACATCCCTCCTGGATGAGCCTTCATTTCCAATTGTGTCTATGCACCATGTGGTAACCAGCATGATTAAGGAAAAAGTGATTGTGCAAACCTCCAAATCCATCTGTCTTGTCATTGGCATTGAGGAGCCTTGCTGAAAAATTAGCCTCCTCCTTCCCCCAACTTGTGTTTTCCCATCCTCCAGACAATACAGGAAGCTCTTAGCTGGGAGAGAAGGGAACAAAGGGGCAAGGAATTCAATAAAAAGAGATCCTAGGCAAAATGAAATATTGTTTCTGTGTCTGTGTTGCTCTCGCTCTCTCCAGTCTGCCAGAGCATTAACCGTTTGTGTGCTGTGCCACAAGACAGGATCCGTTGTAGGATTAGCTGCAGAGGCTGCAGTGTGTGAAGCAACAGGGACACAAAAGGCCAAAGTGGACACAAAAATGTTAGGCACAATGTGAAAAAAAAATACTTTAGTTCCTACATCTTTGCTATTTTCCTGGTATGCCTAATTAACTATACTATAGGCTTAAAGATTTATTGGTTATTTTTATATTTTCTGTGCACATTTAAGGAATTCTTGAGTTTGCATTTCAATGTTATTTACCTGTACTTATGTGCATTTTCCCCAGGATCCATAGAAATCATCATTTTTTAAAGAGTTTGTGACCTTCACAGTTAAATGGCTTCAATAATATATTTACTACCTATTTCCAGTTTTTTCACAATTGCAGAGGGTACATTTTCTGTCATTGGGGATTAGAGGTTAAGAGACAAACCCTATCTGTGAAATACTGGGCCAAGAAAAGACAAATATAAAACACAAGTAAACCAGAAAACAGTTGCTGAATTAGAAAACAAAACAGAGGTTAAAGGATATTAGATTTATAAGGTCATTTTTATTCATTTCATAATTGTGATTCAGACTCAGACAAAACATAAAATGTACACTGTACAAATATCTCTCATTTTTTAAGTTGTCTTTAAGAATTTAAAAACATTCTATTTCAATTGTTGGGATTAAAAAGATGCAAGTATTTGGATTAATGAACACATTTAAAATTTCTTCAGTTGGTATTAGATTTGAGGGAAATTAATTAAAATAAGAAAACGATAGAAAAGCAAACTTGTTTCAGGTCAGGGGCTTTTGATGGAAAGAATTATTAACAGAGCTTGCCGTAGGCAGGCTGGCCTTGCAGTCACTGAAATTTTTAATCTGTGTGCATTCTTCTTAAACTGAATATTTTTTCAAAGTTTAAAAAACAGGGCTCATGAGGGTATTTTAGAATGGCATCTATTAGTTGCAGTACATATAAAAGCTGTTTGGGACAAATATATATATATATATATATTTTGGGATGAAAGGGAAAAGGTCTCTCTTTAAGAACTGAATCCACACATCAATTCCTCATGTGTCAGAGTAAAGATGTGTAAAGTAACCTCAGAGAGACCAAAAACAGCCTTTTGTATCCAAATACACAACAAACTAAAAATAGATGGGAGCATATATAACCTGATAAAGGGCATTTATGAAAAAATGAAACTAACCTCAAATTAAGTGTAAAACACAGAAAGCTTTTCCCTTGAAAACAAGAAAATTAGTTCTGCTCTTGCCACTTCTATTCCACATTGTACCAGAGTTTTTCTCCAAGGAAACTAATCAGAAAAAAAGAAGAAAATAAATAAAAGTAAGGAAAGGTATCCAGATTAGAAAGGAAGATATTAAGATATTTCTACCCACATGCAATCTTGTGTGTAGAAAATCCTAAATGATTTACAGAGAAACTATTGGAGCTAGTAAATGAGTACAGCAAGGCTTCAGGATACTAGATCAATATAGAAAATCCACTTATATTTCAGTAGTAGTAATGAACAAAGCAAAAATGAATTTAGGAAAACAATTCCATTTATAATAGCTTCAACAAGAATAAAATATTTAGGAATAAATTTAACAAAGTAACTCAAGGCTTATACTTTGAAACTATAAAGCAAGACCTAAATATATGGAAATATATCCCATGTTCATAGATCAGAAGGTATAATATTCTTAAAATGGCAATAACTAGTCTCCAAACTAATTTTTGGATTCAACATAATCCTTATCAAAAACCCTGTTGTGATTTTATTTATTTTTGTTTTGTATTGTGGAGATTTAAAAGTTGATTCTAAAACTAATATGAAGATGAAAATAACCAGAGTAGCCAATCAAACTTGAAAGAGAACAAAGTTGAAATAACTAAACTTCTGTATTTCAAAATGTACTGTAAAGCTGCAGGAATCAAAATAGTGTGGCATAAGGATAAGCAAATAGGTCAATGGAATAGAATTTATAATTCAGAAATAAATGATTACATTTATAGTAAATTGTTATTCAACAGTGACAGCAAGACAATTCAAGGGAGAAAGAACAGTCTTTTCAACAAAGTCTTTTCAACAAATGGTATTTGGACAACTGGTTACTCAAATGCAAAGGAATAAAGTTGAACCTCTACTTTGTACCATCTACAAAAATTAACACGAAATGGATCATAGACCCAATGTAAATGCTAAAACTCTTAAAAGAAAAATATGTAGAAAATTCATGACCTTGGTTACCCAATGGATTCTTAGATATGACAATCAAAGCATGAGTAACATTACAAAAAACTCATGACTTGGACTTTATAAAAATTTAACATCTTTGTGCATTAAACAACTCCATTAAGAAAGTCAAACAAAACCCACAGAATGGCAGAATTTTTTTTTCAAATCATTTACCCAATAAGAATCTAGTGCCCATGCCAGGTATGGTGGTGCATGCCTGTCATCCCAGCATATTGAAAGTCTGAAGTAGGAGGATCACAAGTTCAAAGCCAGCCTTAGCAACTTAGCAAGGCCTTAAGCAACTTAATAAAACCCTGTCTCAAAATAAAAAATAAAAAGGGATGGAGATGGGGCTCAATAGCTAACCACCCCAGGGTTGAAGTACCAATACGAAAAAAAATTAAAAAAATAAAAGAATCTAGTATTCTTGCTGGGCACAGGGATGCTTGCCTGTAATGGCAGTAACTCAGGAGGCTGAGACAGGAGGATCACAAGTTCTAGGCCAGCCTTGAGAACTTAATGAGACCCTGTCACAAAATAAAAATTAAGAATGGCTGAGGATATAACTCAGTGGTAGAACACCCCTAGGTTCAACCCCAAGTATTGAAAAAAAAATAAAGAATGGTTCTTAACTCATCAGCAAAACAGATCAATAACAACAACAACAACAAAAATGGGCAAAGAATTTAAATACACATTTCTTCAAAGAACATATAAAAATGGCCAATAACCACACAGCACCCACCCACACACATACCATTTCAACATCTTTAGTCACTAGGGATTTGCAAGTTAAAGCCACAATGAGATACCACCACTTTGCAACCCCTAGGTTGGCTAAAATAAGAAAGAAAATAACAAGTGTCAGTAAGGATATGGGGAAATTGTACCACTCATACATTGTAGTTGGAGTGTAAAATTGTGCAGCCACTTTGAAAAAGAAGTGGAAGTTCCTTAAGTGCTAAACGCAGAGTTACCATATACCCTAGCAATGCTCCATATATACCTTTTATGGTTTCAATGTGAAGTGTCCCCCAAAAGCTCACATATGAGATAATGCAAGAAGGTTCAGAGGAGAAATGATTGGGTTATAAGAGTCTTAACTCAATCAGTGTTTTAATCCCCTGATAGGGATTAACTGGGTAACTGATATGGAAGGGTGTGGTTGAAAGAGGTGGGAATTAGAGCATGGCTTTGGAGTATATATTTGCATCTGGCAAGTGGAGTTTCTCTCTGCTTCCTGATCTCAAGTGTGTTGTTTCCCTCTGCCACACTCTTTCACCAAGATGTTCAGCCTTACCTCAAGTCCCATGGAATGGAGCTGGCCTTCTATGGACTAAGACCTGTGAAACCATCAGCCCTCAAATAAACTTCTCCTGCTCTACAGTTGTTTTGGTCAGATCCTTTAGTCACAGCAGTGAAAAAGCTAACAGAAATTGGTAGTGAGAAGTGGAGTCATTGCTGTGCTTAACCTGACCATGTGCTTCAGAAGCTTTTTCAGCTTTTTTAAATTGGTGGGAAAATTTTTGAGATGTTTAGCAGTGCAAGCTGGAAATGCTTTAGGTAGTTGTAAGCAGACTTTTTTTTTTTTACTCTTTTCAATGTTTTATTCACTCAAATCACTTAATACAATTTTAGTCTATAGGTTCTTAATCAAGCAATAAGCAGACCTTAATGGTGGATTCTGATGGGAGCTCAGAAGTCCAGAATGGCAATAGCCTTGTCAGTGAAGACAAGGCTTAAGAGGGTTCAGAAAATGAGGACTCTATTGGAATTTGGCTTTTAGTCAAACTTGTAATAATCAGTCGCAGAAAGCAGAGTAAAAAGATTTGGGGAAAGTGAACTTGAAAGGCCTGAGTAAAACTAGGGCTAAGGAAGTTGCAGTTGTTAAAGACATTACCACCACTAAAGAAATGCTAAAGACTTTGCCTAGAGACAATAAGATGGCTTGAGGGCATATAGGAGCTGGCAAGACTCTACCCATCTCAAGTTCAAGGGAGGATAGGTGAAAATTCTCTTAAGAAGAAACCAGCAGGGCACTCTTCTTGCACAAAGGCGCCTAGGAAGTTTTTTTCAACATTCTCAGCCACCCAGACACTCAGAAGCTGCTGCAGTCAGGGTCCCTGGAGGCTTGGCTACTGCTCTAGATGGTGGCAGACCTTGGTGTCAACCACGTGGTGCTGGTTCTGCGGGAATGCTGGATATTGGAGTTAGGGGGTCATGGAGGCTTCCACCAAGATTCCAAAGGAAGGCCTGGGAGGTCAGGCAAAGTGCAGCAAGGTCGGAGTCCCTGAGGGCACCCCATTAGAAATCAAAGTGTGGAGATGTGAGGATACCAGTAACGTGGGGCATCATCCTAAGAAAGCTGCAGGAATCAAGCAGAAACAAGCCAACAGAAAGGTCACTTGGGCTGCGACCAAGGAGCCACAGGGGCAGAGGTACATATGTCCTTTGGAGAGAACATCAAGATGCTATGTGCCCCAGATGCTGGAGTTGGAGCTACAGAACATGTTTGCACAGCTGGATTTTGGTCTTGCTTTGGTCCTATCCCTTCTTTTTATGTCCCTATTTTTGTAAATGGAAATGTTTACTCTGTACCTTTGTATGTTGGACTTATAATTGCTTTTACTTTTACAGGAGCTCACAGTATGAGATTGCCTTGAGCCTAGAAGACTTTGGACTTGAACTTTGAGAAATCTCAGAACTGTTGAGACTATGGGGGACTCTTGGGAATGGTCTAAATGTATTTTGCATTGTCAGATCAGGGTGAGCTTTCTGGGGCCAGTGGTGGAATGTTATGTTTTGGGTGTGAAGTATCCCCCACAAGCTCACTTGTGAGACAATGCAAGAAGGTTCCTAGGAGAAATGATTGGGTTATATGAGTCTTAACCCAATCAGTGATTTAATCCCCTTATGGGTTTTAACTGAATGGTAACTGAAGTGGTAGGGTGTGGCTGGAGGAGGTAGGAGTTAGGGCATGGCTTTTGGGTATATATTTGTATCTGGAGAGTGGAGTTTCTCTCTCTCTGCTTCTTGATCACCATGATGTGAGCCGCTTCCCTCTGCCACACTGTCCCACCATGATGTTCAGACTCCTCTCGAACCCCAGGAAATAAAGCCGGCCTTCTATGGACTAAGACCTCAGAAACCGTTAGCTCTCAAAAAAACTTTTCCTCCTCTATAATCATGCTGGTTGGGTCCTTTAATTACAGCAGCATAAAAGCTGACCAAAACAATACCCAAGATAATGTGAAACATATGTGCATCCAAAAACATGTACACAGATGTTAAGGACAGCATTATTCTTTTTTTTTCTTTTTTTTATTGATTATTTAAAGCATTACATATCTCATGATATATCATCTTTCATACATTTGACTCAAATTGTGTTTTGAACTCCCATTTTCACCCCAAATACAGATTGCAGAATCACATCTGTTACATATTCACATTTTTACATACTGCCATATTAGTGACTGTTGTATTCTGCTACCTTTCCTATCCCCTACTATCCCCCCTCCCCTCCCCTCCCCTCCCATCTTCCCTCTCTACCTCCCCTGCTGTTGTTCAATTCTCTCCCTTTTTTTCCCTCCCCCTTGCCCCTCATGACCTCTTATAATTTTATGTATCATTGAAGGTCTCCTACCATTTCCATATGCTTTCCCTTCTCTCTCCGTTTCTCTCCCCCCATTCGTCTTTGTTTACTGTAGTCTTTTCCTCATGCTCTTCCTTCCTGTTCTGTTCTTGGTTGCTCTCTTTATATCAAAGCAGACATTTGGCATTTGTTTTTTAGGGCTTGGCTAGCTTCGATTAGCATAATCTGCTCTAATGCCATCCATTTCCCTGCAAATTCTATGATTTTGTCATTTCTTAGTGCTGCATAATACTCCATTGTGTATAGATGCCACATTTTTTTTATCCATTCATCTATTGAGGGGCATCTAGGTTGGTTCCACAGTCTAGCTATTGTGAATTGTGCTGCGATAATCATTGATGCAGCCGTATACCCCCCACACCTCAGATAGAACCCTAATATCCAGAATGTACAAAGAACTTAAAAAATTAAACAATAAGATAACAAATAACCCAATCAACAAATGGGCCAAGGACCTGAACAGACACTTCTCAGAGGAGGACATACAATCAATCAACAAGTACATGAAAAAATGCTCACCATCTCTAGCAATCAGAGAAATGCAAATCAAAACCACCCTAAGATACCATCTCACTCCAGTAAGATTGGCAGCCATTATGAAGTCAAACAACAATAAGTGTTGGCGGGGATGTGGGGAAAAGGGTACACTTGTACACTGCTGGTGGGGCTGCAAAATGGTGAGGCCAATTTGGAAAGCAGTTTGGAGATTCCTGGGAAAGCTGGGAATGGATCCACCATTTGACCCAGCTATCGCACTTCTCGGACTATTCCCTGAGGACCTTAAAAGAGGACAGCATTATTCTCATAGCCAAAATGAAATCAACCAAGAAGTTTATCAAATGATAAAAGAATAAACAAAATGTGGTATCTGTGCAATGAATTATCAGCTGACCATGAAAAGGAATGAAGTTCTCATCACACTACAAAATGAATGAACCCTGAAAATATAAGAAACCTGTTATGAAAGATCATATAGTATATAATTCCACTTAAATGAAATGCCCAGAAAAGACAAGTGTGTACCATCAGAGAGAGATCAGTGTTTTCTAGGAACTGGAAAGAAGGAGAAATGTGGAATTGCTGCTAATTGGTACAGGGTTTCTTTTCGGTGTGATGAAATCACTTTGAAATTTTAGATTGGGGATGCTTGCATGACTCTATGAATATAATAATTTCATATTTTAAAGATTTAAAGTGAGTCCAAAAAATTATTAAGTAGCTGTACTATAACCCAAACAAGATATTAAGGTTTTAACATACTTGAAGAATGAATATATCAGTCATGAAGCCAGGATGTTAATCAGAAGCCACTTGATAAGCAATATGTGGTACACTAGATTATTTGTTCTAATTCTTCATTTCTTTGCCTAGTAAGAGTAAAAGATCCAACAATATAAAATTGCCATTTTGAGTAAAGCAAAAATGGTGAAAAAAAGGAGAAGAAAGGTGGGGCATGAGAATCTCATGGAAATTGAAGGGAATTCAGTAGAGGCAAAAGACCTGGAGGAGGGAAGAGTGGAGGGAGGGGAGAAGTACTAGGGAGTGATATTGACCAAATTATATGTTAGATTGTATGTGTGTGTGTGTGTGTGTGAACATGTAATAACAAATCCCATCAGCATGTACAACCATAATGCACCAATAAAAAATATGGAAAGAGAAAAAAATGATGGATTATCAGCAATTTCATACAGCTTAACCTATTACATCCATACCTTTGCCATGTAATTGTGCACTGTATTCTCAAAGGTGATGGAGTATTCTACCTTATCCTGTTGATGTTGGGCTTGATGGTATAATTTGCTTAGGTATATGGAATGTTAGTAAACGTATGTGCACTAACACAATTACACAATTGTAAACATATATGCAGAGTCTCTAAATGTGCTTGTGTGATTTAGATTGTTCACTAACTATTCACCTTGAGAAGAACAAACCTTAAATAGTCACTAATCCAAGTAAATACACGTGGAGCCCACTTGAAGTCAACCCACAGCCTAGAGCCACCTCATAGATGTGTTGCCTAATCAGAACCTCCCATACTACACCAACTAGATCTACCCACAAACTTGTGTGAGAAAAATGGTTTTTGTCATAAGCAATTGAGGCTTTGAAGCTTTTTGTTACACAGCATTACTGTGCCTAGAGCTAACTAATATATCATCTACACAGTGAATGAGCAGGAGCAACTGAAACAAAAGTAGATGGTGTCTGTCCAAACACTATTCAAAGGAAATGGAGTCTTGTTAAACAGACTTTGACAAATGAATTTCCTGAACTCTGAAAGAGGAAAGACAGATGAATATATTGCAGAAGTAGCAATAGACACCCCAAGCAATCGAAGCAGCCAGAAGACTGACCTTGGATATTTGATTGAGTATCACACTAAAGGGGGAAGCTGACAATATCAATTTTTAAAACTTCCCAATTTTGACCAAGGTCTGTGTTGCAGTCTGTGATTTAATCTAAATTCTCATATATAGAGAGAAAATCAAGGAAAGTTTGATTACAAGCAAAGGCATATGTTAGTTATGGTTGTAACATGCTGAGGAGCAAACATTGGATTCTATATTGCTTTCATTTACTTTGAATTTTAGGCTAAGTATTTTTCACTTGAGTAAATCCTAGAGCTGAGAACAGTTTCAGAGATGAAACCACAATTAATTGAAGTTGGTAAAAAATGTAGAATCAAGGTCTCATGCATTTATTTATCTCAGCAATTCCAAAGAAAATTGATATTATGTCTTGCCAACTGTCATCCACTTGTCTTCTTCGTATCCTGGATTAAACTATGACAATAATATTCTCCAGCCTCCCCAATTATAACAGTAGCTGCTATTTACTAAACACCATGTACCAAGGACTTCACTAAACACTTTCAAATATTGTATTTAATTCCCATAATGACATTGAAAAGCAAATATTATTATCCCCAAGTATTATTATTTCCTCAGAGGTGAGGAAACTGTAATACAGAAAGACTGAGTAACTTCACAAATAATATTACATAGTTAGTAAAAAGGGAGCTAGAATTTGAACCCAAGTCTAACTATAAACCTACTTAATGGTGATCAAACATCAGTTAAACTGAAGGCTTTGTTAATGAAATCAAAATGTTCCATTCATGGAGATGTAGTTAATGGCATAGAAAACAACCTCATTTATAAGAAGATCTTAGTTCTATCTATCTATCTATCTATCTATCTATCTATCTATCTATCTATCTAAATCTATAACATAGATTGGATTTGAGAAAAGTTACCAGACATTGACAGTTTGATCGAGTTTTTATATATCTTCCTTTTCTGAACATTTAACTCATTTTCAGTTTGGTTACTTCTTGCAGTCTATCATGTGTGAGTGATGCTTGGCTAAGTACAATGTAATTGTTTTGTTTTGTTTTGCTGTTTTTGGTTCTGGAGATTGAACCCAGGGTGCTTAACCACTGAGCTACATCCCCAGCCCTTTCTTAAATTTTATTTGGAGTCAGGGTCTCACTAAGTTGCTCAGGTCCTCACTAAGTTGAAGAGGTTGGCTTTGAACTTACAATCCTCCTGCCTCAGACTTCTGAACCACTGAGATTGCAAGCAGGCACCACTGCACCCAGCATCAAAGTGATTGTTTTTAAAGAAAAAGTTTAAAATGTGATGAAAAAACTATAGTATGGGATAGGAGCGGCTCTTAATATTTCTTCTGAGATCCTCTTCATCTTAGTTCCAGAAAACTACATCCCCTCTCTCCCTCTCCCCCTTTCCTACTCCTCTCTCTTACCCCTCTCTATATATGTACACATATTGTACACACACACACACACACACACACACACACACACACACACTTTTGCTCTCTCTCATTTCTACTCTTTTCTCTCCTCTCCCCTCTTTCTTCCTCCCTCCCCACCAATTCCTTTTCAGCACACTAGGTTTGGGCTTTCCCGTCATGTAGCCAATTTCTCCACATGTCCACCCAGCTCCCTACATACACTCTTGTTGACATTTAACCTACCCTGCCTCATTGGGAATGTAATGCCTCTTTCTTCATTAATAGCCTCCTCTAAGACTTTGGTCCATTCTAACTCCTCCCATTTTCTCCTCTCTCATTTCATTCCACCTCAAAAAGTTAAAAAAAGACCAAACTGATCCAGAACTTTCTTCAGAAAGGTAGGGATAGCTAATCCCAGAAAATTCTATCTCTAGCAAAGAATGTAGCAAAGAAAAAGAAAGGCTTCCCTAATCCTACTTGTGCATCACATGATATGTTAGTTTCTTATGGCTGCTGTAACAAATAGCACAGATTTTGGTAGCTTAAGCAAGACAAATTTATCATTTTCCAGCTCCATAGGTCATAAACCCAACACGGGAAATGAGCTAAAATCACGGTGTTGCATGCTGCCTTCCTTTTTGGAAGCTCTAAGGGAAAATCAATTTCTTTCCTTACTGATGTTGTAGACAGAAGTCAGTCTCTTGCAGGACTAAGTTCCCCATTGCTGGCTATCAGCCAAGGGTCATTCCCAGCTTCTGGAGGCCACCCATGTTTGTTGGCTCTTGGGCCATGTCTTCCATTTTCGAAGACAGCAGCTGATAGATCAAGTCCCTGGTCTGCTTCAAAGCTATCCTCTTTCTTCCATCTTGTCTCTCTAACTCATTGGAAAAATTCTCTGTATTGAAGGATACATGTGATTAGAGTCACACAATCCAGGATTATCTTCTCCCCCTTCCAGATCTATATACTTAATCACTTCTACCCAGCCTCCTCTATTATGCAAAGTAACGTATCTACAGGTTCCTGGAATTATAATACCAATATCTTTGAGAGAACATTATTCTGCCCAACATGTGATAAATTTCATTGTCATTTTATAGATGGAAAAGCTGAGGTCATAGGGACATTGCAATGAATTAAACATTACACTCTGTATCGGTAAAACCAAAGAGTCAGATTAAGCTAAATTGCATACCTCTCAAGAATCTATACTGTTGGTGCATATAACATTGTAGAAAAATCAGATAGTAACACATGAAAGTCATATGATAATTATGTTTTTTGATCTGTCCACCAAATGTTTTTGTTGAGTTGAAACTAGAATGTTTTCAATTAAGTAGTATAAGGTCCAATGTATGTTCTTAGAAAAAAATAACTTAAAAATAAGTACCCATGATACCCAAAATAAGAAAACCTAGATTATATTTTTTCAGCCAGCTTTCTGTAAGACATGATGATTTTTTTGCTGCAAGTTCTCTTCACAATGCATTTCTAAGAAAATCACATTTTTTTACAACATCCTCTTTAAACGTCCTGAACTGACTAGGTTGAGATAATTCAAGAGTCCCCAGTCACCATCATACCAGAATATCCCATTTTCCTTTATCTCCTTTGCTTAAGATGGGACGTTTATAAATATGCAGCTAAATGGAAGGCTTGTCAAGAGGAAGTGGGACGGGAGCATTCCAGTTTATTTTATTATGTTTCAGAGTAGCTACTGCTGATGCATCTTACTCTCTAGGAAAATTAGAAGTCCAGATTACATCAGGTAATTGCAACATGCAACCAAGCAGGATACGCACATGGAGGCTGCCAGAAGCAACTATGATTGAATCATCAATGATAAACAAGAGGTAAAACATAAAGCAAAGTGGAACACCAGAGCCAAGCAAGGTATCATCACACGATCAAAAGCTAATAAGAAGGAAAGCGCATGGGATGGGAGGCGTGGCCTGAAAACGAGACAAGAGGCTTTATGTGTAGTGAGGCAATCTGGTGTCTCTGTAAGACTGTTATCAAAATAAATAGTGTCTCCTAAGTCTTAGCAGTAGGTGGGGTGGACTGCTGCAGTGGATGCCCTGCTGCAGAGATTCACATGAGAGCTTTGTGCTATGGTCTTTGTTTTGCATTCGTCCTACCTGTCAGAACTTTCTATTTATGCTTTCTCCTTTTCTTCAGCAGAGAGCAGAGGAGAGTCATTATGGACAGTTGATAAAAATGTGGGGCTGAATTTACATAGCCATTCAGTAACTGTCATGTACGGTGATGCGTATGGAGTACAATTAAGAGAGTCTCTAATTTGAATAAAAATCTGTTCTTTTAGTTCCATGTCATATATAATATCACTACAAACTCATCTACATAGCCTATTATAATGCACACTTTTATACTACTATAGCCTTCACCTAATCAGTCCTCTACGAGCTAATCAGCTCAAATACTGTCACAAGTGGCATAATGCATGCAATTATCCTTAATTCAACTTCTAAACATGGAGGTGAAAGATCAGATTTAACCAAACAGGCTTATCAGGAATTCATGAATTGATAATCATGATTAATGGAAAATCACAGTGCAAAACTTGTTTTAATTTACCTGTTCATGTAACTTGTGTTACAGAGAAATGTGAACTTTCATCCAGAGCAAACAAAGAATGTCTAGACTATCAAGTGAATTTTAGCCCCACAGTAAGAAACCTGTATTCACTATTTCAAAGATAATCTTAAATGACAGAAATCAGTGTGGCTAAGTAAGGGCTTAGAGCTCTGAAAAAAACCCCGACCTGGACTCACTGAAAGAGAAATGATTACTCTAGTCATCGCTAATAAGTGTTTGAAGTGGGGATTTACCTTGAATGGGACAAATTGGACTTCTTGTCTCTGGAGAGCCTAGATTTCTGCAGATTGTGCTATTTTTGAAAAGTAGTCTTTGAAGATAGCTGCATTAATATCCTTGTTCCCCAAAGCATTGACCACTTATAAGACACACAGAATATTGATGCATAATTAATTCACTTATTTCAATAATATTTGTTGATCAAATATTATAGGGGAGAAGTATTCTAAGTATTGGGAGAAAAATATTGAGTGAAAGAAGCCTTGTCCTAGAAAAATTCACAGTCCAGCAGAAAAGATAATACAAAGAAACTAAAATAACCTTATAACATGGTGAAATGTTAAGAAAATGCTGACGGGCTTCTTATTTTGTTACTACTTTGTAACAGTTAGCCAGGGGATGGTCAAATATATACCAGCACAATGCTAGTATCATGTTTCTGGGCAGACTTAGATTTCCCCTCCTGACCAATCATGGAGGAAGGGTTAAAACAAACAAACAAACAAAAAACCAGATTATGCCATCAGTGGAGGAATTGGAGCTGGTGCTTTCATTAAATGGAAGTCTGGCTTAAGCTGACCAGGCAATTTCCCAGGAACTGGCAGAGATGTACCCTATCTATATGCAGGACCCAGTAGGGACTGATTGATGGTCTGCACATTAAGATAGGTGTGCAATGCTTAAAGTGCTGGAACTAGGATCTCTGTCACCAAGTCTATAGTTTATGGAAGGAACCCCTGTGAAGAGTGTCTCTGAGCCTACCTCTCTCACCCCAGAGCAGGGCTGCAATTCACAGGAGATACAGGCAACAGAGGATTCACGATGGGCAATACAAGGCTGTTGATGCCGACCCTGTTGTCTGGAAATTTCTCCAGCACAGAAACCCCATGCATTCCTGCGCATGTTTAGCAACTCCACAAACATTTCTAAGAGTGAATTTATTGGCTGGTGAATATATTGTCAGGGAGCAAATCCATGCCATCTAGTGATGAAGTGAACCTGAGTTGACAAAGTAGACTGCAAATGATCCAACCTTTGAAAAGCAAATGTTATCCAATTTCAACTGGTTATGTCCATGTGGAAATACCAGTAGAGTGCAGTGAGGTCTTTGATTTTTTCTAATTTATTTTCAAGAGAAGCTGAATTTTCATGTAAAACCTTCTGAATTTTAATATTGGCAACTAACTCAAATTTTAAAATATTATGTAAACCAATGCATTTATTTTGTATATTTGGTCCATAAACTGGTAATTTTAAAATTCTAGGCTATAAGAAAAATAAAATTAGAAGTTTGGGAAGCTGTGGAAAATGAGTAGAGAAATTAGATTTTGAGATGAAAACGGAGGCATGGATGGGATTCCTGATAAGATATGAGATATAAGAGACAATGGAAAAGATGAAGGAAAAGAATTTATAAGTTGGTCCACTTCTCATTCAACCACAACTTATTATTTCCTTTATGTCAGGCATAAAGACACAGATGTGAGAGAGGGAAATGATCCCTGTGCTCAAAAAAAAAATTATTTTTTAGTCTAGTGGTCAGACACTGAAAGATAAACAATATCTTCCAGAAAAAATCCAGAGGGTAAAGGAGGAGTGTTCTAAGCAGAAAGAACAACACCTGAGATGGTCTAAGAATGAGCATGGAAAGGTTTGTCTGCAGATCCCAAGGATGCCTGAGAGCCTGGAGGACACTGCTCAAGGGGAAGTAGTGAGAGGAGGCTACAGGGCTGATGGGGACAGAACCTTGGGAGCCCCAAGCAGAGGCCCTGCAGAGAGCTTATGCTAATCCTAAAGGCAATGGAAAATTCATCAAGGATTGTAAACAAGAGCTCCATGAGCAGGTTTGCAAATATAAAGGTCACTCAAGGTTAGCATATTCGACATGGAATGGAAGACTAAGTATGAGGTAGCGGCAATAGTTTGGAAAAGAAATAAAGGCCAGGGAAAGCTGAAAGAAGTGAACTGAGGAGAGTGAATGGGTTCAAGACACATTTAGGAGATGGAAGGAAGACCAAAGGTAATTGATAAGAAATAGAAAAGGAAGGAGATAGAAGATTTGAAGGTGACCTCACGAGGGTTCAGGTTGAAGTACTGAGTGAAAGATGGTGCCATGTCCTAAGAAAGGGAACTCTTGTATAAAAACAAAAGTTGGTTTAGGAGGAAATTTCCTTTGTTTTGCTTTGGTGTGTTAAATTTTTGGTGACAAAGAGACATCCAAATAGAGATATTTAACAGGCAATAGGCTATAGACTTAATCACAGGGCTCAAATTATAGACTACATTTTCAGTGCTAACAGCAAGTTGTTGGGGGTAAAGGATATTTTCCAGAGTTTAGAGGAAGAAGAACCAATAGCTCAGAGAAGACCATGTAAGACTACTATTGTTTAAGCAATGAGTAGAAAAAGAAAGATTGGGAAGAAGAAGTCAATTGAGAAGAAGTCAGAGAAGTAAAAAAAGAATCAAGTAGTGTAGCTAAAAGGCAAGAGAAGTTCTGAAGAAGAAAAGAGTAAATCAACAACTGAAAAATGCTTTTAATATTTTATGACCTGTAAAACATTGGAAATTGGGGCAAGAGAAGTTTCAGTGGACTGGAAGCCCAAGGATAAGGCATATTCATATCTTTGATGAAGACATGGAAACAGTAAATAAAGATAAATCTTTTAAAAACATGATTATGAATAGGAAGAGTGAAATTGCTTGAGCCTTGACTGAAAGGTCTATAGAATTTGTGTGTGTGTGTGTGTGTGTGTGCTGCAGTAAAAGACTTGAGTTTATATAGATGTGGATAGGAGAAGGAACTGGTAGAGAAGGACACATTGAAAATAGAAGGAAAAAAGAAGATAATAGAGTGAGATCCTGGGAAGGAAGGGAGTCCAAAGCATCCTGGGGCGGGAGGGGGGGCATTTCTTCCTGTTTAAGAGCTGGCAGTGGGTTGTAGAGGTAGAGGCAGAGTGAAGGGATCTCCTTTTCATATCTCTTTTGCTATGACATGGGAAGCAAAATTATGTCTTGATTCTGAGAAAAGAAGATGGGAGCTGGCAACCGGGAGAGAATGGGCAAGGTTTGGAACAATTCTTATGGAGAATGAGGGAGAGAACTAGAATCTCTGGGGGTGATAGGAGCCCTGATGAGCTTGGTACCCATCTACTTGTGGTGTCACAGATTTCCCACATTGTGATGTTCTAGTAGTGAGCTCATTTGCCCCCCCCCCTTTTTTTTTTGCACTGGGGAATGAGGAACAGGGTAGCTGCTTTCCTCCAGAGTTAGGGTATTGCCAGGAGAATGCAGCAGAAGAAGGCTGGGACAAGTAAGTTAGACTCTTATAGAAAGAACATTTAAAACAGTGAACTGTGGAATTGGAGAGGCCCCCATTAATAATATTGTAATAATTTGAAACTATATTCTTATTAACACTTATACAACACTTCCTACACACCAGGCAATATTCTAGGCACACATCATAGGATAGTAATAACTAGGATTTTTCTCCATTTTACATATGATAAAACTGAAATACAGAAAAGTTCATTAACTTGCCTCAGATCACATAGCTTATAGCTCAAGAGTCGGGATTTGAATCCATGTAGTCTGGTTTCTGAGCCCATGTTTGTTATCAAATGCAGTCTGTCACCATTCTTTGTCTCTTTGGCATCTCTTTGACTTTCATGGACAGGCATTCTTTTCTATTCAGTGGAGAAAAAAATTGAGCCAGACTTTGTACATTATAATATGTATACATGTAGACGTAGCCCAGAGATAGGAAGCAGAATTGGGAAGTTTTCAATCTCATTTTTCTTTATCCTAAAATACTCAGGTCACACACAGGTCTCAGTGTTCCATCCCAGAAGGACTAGGAAACATAGATCTTTGAAAACTGGCATTACTCCTTACAGCTGCAGCCCAGCCTTATCCCCATCTGCACCACCACCTGTACCTATGAGTGGTGAGGGATCATTGCCTCCACCCAGCTTCTTCCTGTATTCCCTGATGCCCTAAATTCCTGGTGGAAATTTACTCCTTTATATCAAGTTAAAGTGTCTACACGGAATAGGAGCTCTTAAGTACTCAGTCATTTACACCGCAGTTTAAAGGTTGTTTCTGAACCCAGTTGTTAATGGATAGAAAGAGTTGTAGGTAATGAGGTCATAAAAGGAAAGGAAAACTACAGAGTGGACAAAACACTTCACCTGCCTTAAATTTAACCTTCCAGCCAATTGTGGCTATAGGGTTGGTTATGTTTCTAAAAACAGTGAGATTAACTGTGCAGACCAACTCCAGGACTTAAGCTGGACTGTGATTTGCTTCTAAATTAGCAGCATTTTCAGAATGGATGTATTTTCACTGTCTTAATGGAATCTTGGACGTTTCCTTTTTTTTTAAATCACAGATATTTCACATAACATAGCATTTTTCATAAAGTGTGGTTTCTTTGAGATCTTTTAAAAGACTCCAGCTGTATAGAAATATCTCATTAGTGACAAAAACAAAGCAAGTTTTTCCTCCTTTGTCTGATCTAACAATGGGCAGACTCATCATACACTGGTGCCTCCTGTGCTTACAATGGATTGTGTAAGTTGGGCATTTTCTTAGCATTCTTTAAACATTTCCCTCCTCCCAGCATTTGTCCAGGTGCTCAGATTTATTTCCAAAGTCACAAAATACAATATGAGTTGAACATCTGGCTCATAAAAGTCCTTTTGAAGCCAAAGCAGAATGCCTCTCTGGTAGGGGAAAGACAATGGGAGAAAGCAACACTGGAGGAATCCTACCAGAGAGTGCTTGGGGGCATACCTGGTTCACTGCAAACCTGGAAGGTAATTGTCCTCCCAGATACTTAGCTGCCTGGTGTTGTTATTGGGAACACTCACAAACCAAGCATTCATCCTGAGAAAAGGGGGAGATGTAAACCCGCCTGTACCCTAAGCCAGGGAGGGATAACACGAATTCCATGCAAACCCAATGACTGTGTTTCCTTGAAGTTATTTTTGTTTCAGTAACCACCAAAAAGTTAAAAATGCTTAATGGGAAAAATACATATATATACAAGGATGGATATATATATATATATATATATATCTCAGGAAGCAAGCTAGGAAATGTTGAAGCCTCCCCATATGGAAGAACAATGACAAGAAAAAAAAAACCTGTATTCGATAAACCCTATATGACTAATTGAAATTGAGGTTGAACTATGATAAAAGTTTCTGCTGTTTCCTTCACTTTTTATGTAGGGCAATGAATTTTGCTCAGCCATTCATGTGCCAGCCAGCCTTTAAGTCCTCTGAAAGCAGAAATCTCGTCTGTCTTGATCAACATTGGTTCTCTTTTGCCTGGTACAAGGCTCTGCACCAAATGGACCCTAAACAATTTGTTGAATTGTTTAAAGACCTAATTGCCCAGCCTAAACCATTCTATAAATTGTCTGTGAAATGGTTGCCCAAACCACATGTATAAAATGTTATTACAAAAATTTGATCCCTAAATAGGCAACTTTTTAAATGTATTTTTGCCCTTGGCTTTGTCTATATTTTAATAGGCACACCCAGCTTACCTCTTAGATTTTCTATTCTAAATGGAAAGAAGCAGAAAGATATTTTCCCTTAGGCAAGGCCTTCTAAAAGAACATGTTGCCTCCAGAATTATTAAATAGATATCTACCCCATTGAGTTCAAATCCTGAATATCCAATTTAGCCAGAAAAGAAAAACTATTGTCTCAATAATTGAAAGGGGGGGGGCAAAAAGCCAAAAACAATAACAACAAAAAACATGGGGACCTATTGCCCAATAAACCTCTAGGATGTGTGACAGACACGTATTGAACAAGCACAGAGCCTAAGAGAAATCCAATAGCCCTTACCTCCAGAACAAGTTAGTCTCAGAGGAGGACAATTATCTAGTGACCAATGCCTACCTCTGTTATTTAGTGCAATCAAGTACAAAGGCACCTTTAAACTACCATGATGCTTCCTCTACAGCTCACCCATAGCCTTTGACTCTGCCCTAGAAATTGTCAGAGGGACAAACATTATCAGAAGCCTTTTACTCTGTTTCAGCAGCTTCCCAAATCACAACAAAGTACATCCTTCCTTCCTTCTTGTTTATTTTGATGGCTCAAGGGCTAAAACTATGCAGGAAGCAAGGACAGTAAAAAGAGATGGGGGAGGGGTGTAATTTGAAAAGAATTTCGTAAATTATTAACATTAGTAGAAAGAGCACCAAAGCTAGAGCAGTTCCCAGTACCCAGGTGAGTCTGAGTCTCACCTGCCCAGGTCTGAAGGGACAGGGAAGAGAGAGGAAGTGAGAGAGGGTTGGTTGTGTAGGAAGGGCCTTTTGACAGGAGCTGAGATTCCCTTAGCCTACAGAGAACCCACAAGGAGTAGCCAGTGGAATAAGTTCCTCCTTCCTAGTCTCTTTCCAGTATTTGTCACTGACCTAACCCCAGTGGAGATCGAGGGTGAATGCAATGTCTGTGCAGGTACAACTCCGAAGGCACAGACAGAAGCAGAAAGGGTCGGGTGGGTCTGCAGGGGACAGCAGATGACTTCTAGCATAGTGCAACATCTTTGTTCCCACATTTGGTTTTATAGCATAATGGGGAAATCAAGATGTCCTTGAGACCGTTATTTCCCTCCCTGGATTGGATTTTAAGTTTTGTTGTTGTTGTTATTGTTGTTGTTTTTAAATCATTCTGACCACCAGGCCTATTTCATAGGCCTTGGTTTCCTGATTTCCAAACTCCATGACTCTTTCAAAAGACAAAAATCAAAGTAACTAGTTTGAAAACCAGTCTAGTATTTACTATCAGACAACAATGGCTATTAAAATATTCATTGTTAGGAATTTAAATATCTAGGGTTTATTTACACATACACAAACACACACACACACACACACACACACACACACACACACACACTTTCTTGGAGCCCAAACTAAAAGAGTAAAAAGACTAAAGTCTGTCAGTCAGAAGTCAGACTAAAATGCTAGTTCAGTTAAAGTTAACCACATAATCAATTCTATGCTAAAGTTTATCCAGAGTGGCTTATATTCTTCTCTGCAACAAAGGCTTGAATCTGGAATAATAATAGAATTAAACTTGAAAACAATAAAGAACATTTTATTTGCAAAGTTTTTACATTGGCCACCTCTCTTTCTTGTTCCAATACCATAATACGGGCAGGAATTCTATTCTATAGCCCCTAATACCACATGAGCTCTCACCCTCATATGACCATAATAAAATTCCCCCTGGTCTGGGTTTCCTGTGAGGGCCATCAGTTTATGGTATCCAGGCAAAGAATCATAAGGACTGGTTTTAAAATACAAAATTACTTCAGATCTCACATTGGTTATTTTTTAAACATGCATCAGTTTCTATGAGTGGATTTTCAATCAAAACCCTGTGTCCCTGAGGCTGGCTATTTTGCACACCATATTTTCAAAGTGGAAAAGCAATCAAGGTAGATCAAGTCACCTGACTAACCACACCACTCCAGCACTACACATCCAAAGCAGCCACTACCATGACTGAAGCGGACGCCTGGAGAAAAGTGAACATCAATACTGGGAGTTACTTGAAGAACAGGCATTGGACGTTATCTCTTAATTCGTTCCCCATATCTACACTCAAACCAGAGTTTCCTAAAAGTAATTTAAGAACTATCTAGTCCACAGTAATACGAGGAAATGTGAGTGGTGATATCGTTAACACAAGTATATACCATCTACTGCAGGCCATAGTTACACAGCACTCAGAATTACAACTACTTTACACATCACCATATTTGATGAGAAATAACTTTGTAATAATCATTCTAAATATCTCATGTGATTATAATCTGTTCTTGTTGAATCACGTCACTGTGTTGAATATTCCTTGTTATCTACTCATGCTGTATAAGTCATGCAGCAAACTTTGAGTCCAAAGCAATCAAATTGTCATTGGCTTAATTCTCAAGTCATTTTTTGCCCTTGTTCTATCTACCTGATCCCTTTTGTAGGCAATCTGATAACAAGCATTTTTTTTTAAGTCCCACCAGGTGAAACATGATTGGTAAAAAGAAAATAAACATTGGGAAGGTACCTGACAGAAACCCTTTGGTCTAGATAAGTAGACAGCCTTGGAGATGAGTAGCCATGAGGGTAGTTGATGGAATAAGCACTAAACTTCATTCTCCTTACTTCCTGTACTTGGTTTGAATTTCATCTTATCCAATTATCAGTTATGTGGTCTGAGGCAAATTTATTAGCCTTCCTTAACCTTGAGCTGTCTTTCATTTCTTCTTATTTATTTATTTATTGGTGGCAAATTTTAGATGGTGATAAAAAAATTTTTTAAAAAAACCAACAACACAAAACCTATTCCACTGGGTTGCTCTAATAACTAAATGAAAATGTAAATCCCTTAGGATGTCACCTGTAGTACTTATTAAATAAAAATTAGCTGCCTCACATCCCTCCCCCCTCCTCTGCCTGCTTGACTGAGCTGCTATGCTCAGGTAGAAACAGCACTTACAAACAGACTGGGAATAGCAGAATTTTACCCTTCAAAAGGATCATAAAGGTTACATACACCTCCTTCCTTCCAAAAAGGAATATTCGGTTCATCAACCTATCTTAGCTTCTAATGTGCACAGCTCATTTTTAAAATAAGGTTATTTCTTCTGAACTTACTATAAAACATTAATGATTGAAAATTTATTTCTCATTTTGAAAAGAAATATATTTTCAGAAAGCTTCTGTCCATATGCAATATCTATACAACTTCTGTCCTATATACGATGTCTAATTCTGTTATGTCACAGAAATCTTTCTGGAATCAGACTGAAACGTGGGGCTTAGGCCTCATTCAGAAACTGAACAGCTTTGTGACCTTAAAAAAAAATAAATGAATTACCCTGAAACCCAAGTGAGCTGGGAAATAAGGACAACACCACTTGCCCAGCCTCCTTCTTAGGCCCTCGTGGACACCACCTAACCACACTCCCTTGCGCTCTTCCCTCCAGGCCATCCTGCAACATTTCCCCATCACAGCATCTTCTGTTCTTTCAGGAGTTTTCATTTGAACATTTTAAAGAACAAGGAAAGATTTTATACCAAGAACTTTAAAAAAATGCCTCAAATTAATAATAACAAGCAAGGACCTTCTAGAAAATAGGCAGCAGAGGAAAGGTTGTGATGAGAATAAGTGCTCAAGACAGAGGGAAAGGTCTTGATATTACTTATCCTCTAAATGGTGTGGCTCACTGAGAGCATGGCTGGTCTAGGGAAAGGCTCAAGGTGCCGCTTCTAAGAGTTTAACCAAGACAGAGTACAGAACAGGGAAGTTTTGAAGGTTTTGAAGGCAGGGAGGGGCATAATAAAGGTGGCATTTAAGGAGAAGAACACAGCCCAGTTGTTGGCCAATGGGAAGGCTGAGAGTCAGAGATGCTAAGCATATACTGTGTGGTAACACATGTGAGCCCATAAGGGCCTGCCGCGGGGTGGCGGCTATGGGATAAGTAGGTAAAAACGCATGAGAGACAATCTAAGGGAACATTTGACAGGACATGAGAACTTCCTGGAGACAGGGTGAAGAGCAAGAGGAATCATGAAAGGCAATTCAAAGATTTCACATCCAAGTGCCAGGGTGATTGGTGGTAGCTTTGACCAGACAGTGACATTGAAGAAGAAACATTTATTGTGCATCTGTAAGTTGGCTAAAAGTTAGCTGAGCTATGTGTCTTTGATTGAGCTCAGCTGGGAGGGTCCATGTCTATCCAAGCATCAGCTGATACAGGCTGTACTCAAACAGGCAGCTCAGCTTTGATCTGTGTGTCTCACTCACCTCCTCATGGGTCAAGGAAGTAGCCCAGGCATGATTTTCTCCTGGCAACAGCAGAGACTCAAGAGTACGACTCCAGTCTCTTCAGTACTCCTCTAGACTTGGGTCATGTCTTGCCTGCTGACATTCCACTGGACAAAGCAAATCACAAGGCCAAACCCAAAGTCAAGGGCTAAGAAGGTGAACTCTAGTGAGAGGAACCACAAAGTCACATGGCAGCAGAGACAGGGAGAATAAAGAATTGAGGTCATCAGTGCCATCTACCACATACACTACAGAATAAGTTGTAACAAGACAAAATAACCTATGTTTCATCAAAAAAGAGAATGGGTAAATAGATGGTGGTGTTTTCTTTGCTCAGAGCACTATGTAGTAGTGAAAATAAATAAATTACAGCTGTCTGCATGAACGTTTATGAACGTCAAAAACAAAATGATGACTGAAAAATAAGCAAGTTTTAAAACGAAATAGCAACTTGCAAAGCAAGATCCAGAGCATAAAGTCACTGTGGTTACCTTTTAAATGCATAGACTATGTATCACATATTTGTTATGGATATACACATATGCAGTAAAAGTATAAAATATGGACAAGAAAGATAGACCTAAGCCTCAGGTTAGTAATTACCTCCTGAGAAGGACAGAAAGAGAGGATCATGGAGGGAGAAAGAGTGGGCTGCAGCAGGATCTATGAAATTTCATTTTCTAACATAAAAGATACGGAAACAAATATGGGGATATAGTAACATCTGTTAAATTTGAATGCTGAAATGCACAAGTGTTTCTTATAAGACTCTGGCTGTTTTTTGGTGAGGAAAGTGTTATAAAGAGCCAAACAAATAGGTTTTGGCCTTAGAATAAAAACAATTGTCTGCTACAAACACCAGGAGATAATGATCACTTTATCTTCCTACCCCATTCTCTGTTAACACTTTGCTCCATATAGGGATGAAAAAAAAAAAAATTAGACAAAAAGAGAATACCAAGAAAAAGCAAACTCTCTTCCATTTCATTCTGTGGGCTTTGGCTTTAAATCCCAGAAACACCAACCGTTGCTTGTTTTGGGGACATGACTGGCTGTTTCATGAGTCAGCGAATCAAGTTATGAGGATACAGAATCTAGGTGCCTTTGTGGAGAGAACTGAGCTTAGAGGGAGTTATTTCATGTGTGTGTTTTTTTAAATTAAATTTTTATCAGAACATCTCAGAGTCTCTTTTTATCCTGAGGGAAATGAAAAGGATGATTACAGAAAGAAAATAAAACCCAAATTTTGTTAGCAAATATTAGGAAAATTTTAAATAATGACAAGAAAAAAACTGCCAGATGGCTGGAAGTAAATAATAGCGTGCATGTGGGGGTTGGGAGGGAGGATGATTATGAAGCTCTTCACTCTCAACATGGTAAGTTAAGAAAAAAAAAAAGCATTGATTTTTAACTAATATAAGGTTTACATTCTTTTTATTTTTCTTTTTAAGCAGAGTTAAGTTTGCTCTCCTTTCATTTTCACTTTTTTCCCCCTAAAACTACTGGTTTAGAATTGAAACATGTGCATATGAAAAGTCATATAAAATGGAACACATATAGGTTTCCTAAATGGTCTTTGCTGTTGATCCATGGATGGCTGTATTAATATGCATTAACAGTAAGCAGATGACACGTCTCTGAAATAGCTGCTTAATTGAGGAAAATAGGATCATTGGATGCAAGGCCACGAAAGGGCTAGCCAGCATATTTTCCAGAGGCACTCAGCCTGAAATGAATATCCTTACCAATTTGCAACATTGCATTCGACATTAATCTGAATGGTTTTTCTATGGAATTATTTTAGAGCTATTATCTGTGATTTTGAAGTTGCTTATGGTGGGTATCATAAAGGAAAAAAAAAATCTCCCTTCCCTCCTCCGATACTCTTTTATGGTTACTTATTAAACAGGTCTTGCCTCCAAAGTCCATCCTGAATTTTTCCACTTCTCTCCATCTCCATGGCCACCTCCTGGCCACCCTCACTCAAGCCACCCCACTCTCTTGTATGATAATGTGAAAGGGGTTCCCAAGCTGGCCCCTCTAAGGCCTCTGTGGCCTCCTCTTTCCCTCTGTTCTCCATACAGCATCAAGACTAATCTCTCTGAAATATAAATCCGGTCTTATGATTCCCTTTGATGAATTCCTGCCTTCATTCACTTTCTATTGCCCTTAAAATTCTCACCATGACCAAGATCCCACCTCTCTGTCTAGGACCCACGACTTTCCTTATACCAAGTTCCCTCCTCCCACTACACCATGGTTTCCATTTCAATCCAGGTTATGATGTGCTCACACGAGAAAGCCGGAAGATCCACAAACTTGTTATGCCCCCTCTGAAAAAATGCCACCCCCTCACTTCCATCTCCACAGAAGAAACCAGTTGTAACTCTTTCAGTTGATTCTTTGGTATTTTCTCCACACATCTCTAAATACTGTGCTTTTTAGGCTACTTTTGTTTTCGTTTTAAGCATATGCTATCGAATCCTTACTATGGAAGAAGAGAATTTGTTCTCTTATATTTACCTCTAGCACCCCACCTGATAATAGTTACCAGAGCACTGTGATTACATCAATGCCCTGTGTCTTTGTTATTTTGGCTATGCCAACATCCTTACAGTACAGCCATATACCGGGAAAGGTTACTCCTCCTTTTCTGAGTAGCTTTAATTTTCCCCTAGAATTAATCTTTGTCATTTTCACCCAATGGCTTGATTTTTCTCATCACGAAGTTAACCTTAAACTCTCCCTGCTGTTGTGTAAACACCTTTTCCAACTTTCAAACACTTAAGTGAATAATGTCAAGTTGTATCCTAAGGAATTCTCTCTTGCCCACACTTCTACATCGGAGGAGCAGCTGTCACCCAGGGAGTTTCCTTTATTATGATTTTAGTGGCATTTCAGGAAAAACTTAAGTAGACACATGGGTTCCATTGCTATCTTTACCCAAATTTCCCGCTTTTCTGTAGGTCCTCCCCACTGTGCTTCAGGGCATTCACACCTGCTGCTATCTCTACCTCACATCTCTCCCTGGTCCTTGCTTAATTTCCTCTCATCCTTTATATCTGAGCTTAAAGATCACTTCGTCAGAGGTAGTCTCTGATTTCCCAGTTAACCATGCTCATTATAGCTTTTCATAATGTCCTGCACTTTTTCTTGGAAGGCACGTATCACAAGTGTTAGTATAATGCACTAATAACTTGAAATATTCATTTTGGTTGTTTTTTTCTTCCACAACTTATACATGACCTTTTACCTAATCAGAATCATCCATTTACTCAAGGACAAGTAGGATTTTCATAGAGGATATGACAAGAGCAGGAAACATTTCATAATCAATCTTTTGACTTTCTGTAGAAGCTTACAAGTGCAGGGTGAGGGGATGAGGGTAGAGAACAGAGAGGATACTATAACCAGAAAGGAGATCCTGGGGGACCAGATAGAGAAAAAAAGTAGTGATAGCTTCAGGACACTGCCAATCACCATTCTTAGCACCCAGGCGCCCTGGGAGACATCAACAACTCTACAGACATCAACAACTCTACAGACATCAACAACTCTACAGACAGGGTGGTACTTAAGACATTTGACAATCTGAGGCAAATATTCATTAGTATATAAATACAAATTCCAAACATGCTTCCTTTATTGCCTAAATTATCTAAAACTGAATATACTTACCATCAAGCACAAGTTGTAGCACAAGTCATTTTATTAGCTCTAACAACTTCCAAAGATGTTGGGTCACAGAAATTATTAGTTCATCAAATAGTCGATCCACTAATTAGGTTACAGCTCTCATAATCTAATTATTTACTCTCTGAACATCCTACATCAACACAGGAGCTTTTGGAGGACACCTCATAACCAAACCATAACCATCACTAAAAGAGGAAGTCACACGGGGCTGAGGCTATAACTCAGTGGCAGAGTTCTTGTCTAGCATGTGTGAGGCACTGGGTTCGATTTTACCACCATATAAAAAATAAACAAATAAAATAAAGGTATGCTGTCCATCTGCAACTACAAAAAAAAAATAAAATAAAAAAATAAAAAAAGAAGTCACCGAAAAGGGTTGTCCAAAACAGCTGTTGGTATCTGAGGAAGGTTTTTTGGGTGTCCTGTGCCGTTGTGCCCTGATCCCCTTCTGATTTCACCTCAGCTCACTTGGTCAGTCCCTCTACCAACCCAACTTTTTGCTATTCTGCTTCAAGACTTTTTTGAAGCCTCAGGAGCTCACCCAGCCCTACTGAAGACACGGCTTGAAAGTGCAAAAGAGCAAACAACTTAGGGACAACCTCATATAACAGTAAACAGCCATTAATGGTTCATAGCACCCCAGAGCCCCAGACTCCCATCTTTGGGAAGACAATTTGGAGATGCATTCTGCATAGGTTCTCTAAAGATCTCCAGCAGAATCAGGCTTCAGTTTCCCACAATGAAATACAGCACAAGAACATACCATCTGCTGGCTTCCCTTCCTTCCTATACCATTCATCCCATTCCCCTCCTGTCTGTTTTGGGAAGTCACCTTCCAAATACTGCACCCAAGATCTTGTTTTAGGCTCTGCTTTTGAGAAAACCAAAACTAATTTACTCTCTAAATTATGTCCCCAACTGAGTCATGGTTTGACATTGGGAACTGCACCAACCCCTTTCTGTGACTTCCTCTTATAGTAATGGTTATGGTTCGGTTATGAGATGTCCCCCAAAATCTCCTGTGTTGATGTAGGATATTCAGAGAGGAAATAATTAGATTGTGAGAAGTGTAACCTAATCAGTGGATCGACTATTTGATGAACTAATAATTTGAGTGGATTACTGGGTGGAAACTATAAGGTGGGACAAGGCTGGGG
This sequence comes from Spermophilus citellus, assembly GCF_964194105.1. Classification (NCBI taxonomy): domain Eukaryota; kingdom Metazoa; phylum Chordata; class Mammalia; order Rodentia; family Sciuridae; genus Spermophilus; species Spermophilus citellus. The sequence goes on from NC_138192.1 coordinate 101,120,683, forward strand.
GAAGTCAGTCACTGGGTGTATGACTTTATCTCGGACTCCTTGTCCTCTCTTCCTCTGCTTCATGGCAACCATGAGGTGAGTATCTTTCCTCTACCAATCCCTTCTGCCATGATGTTCTGCCTCACCTCAAGTGCAGAGCAATGGAGTCAGCTGACCATGAACCAAACCTCTGAAACTGTGAGCTCGAAATAAACCTTTCTTCCTCTAAGTTGTTCCTGGTCAGACATTATGGTCACCATAACAAAAGTTGACTACCACAGTGAAGAGCATTAGGTGACAAAGGATCCTGTGAGGTGACTGAGGAATGGTTCATACAGTTGCTCCCATGTCACCTTGACTGTGTCCTCTGCCCTCTAGGCCCTTGTACCTCTCCTGTAGCCTCTCTCATCCTGCCAGGACAGACAAGTGTTATGGTTTGGATCTAGGAAAGTCCTCCCAAAAGCTCATGCATTAAGTAATGTGGTAATATTCAGGGGCAAAAAAAACTGGATTATAAGAGCTATACTTCATCAGTGGATTAATCTCTTTGGTGGATTAGAAATTTGAATGGACTACTATGTAGTAAGTGGGTATAGTTTAAGAAGGTAGGTCAGTGAGGGTGTGACCTTGGAGACTATATCTTATCCCTAATCTCCACCTACTCTTTTTCTCTCTTCACACCCACCCTCTCTCTCTTTTTTTTCCCCTCTCTGCTTCTTCACTGCTATGAGCTGAGAGCTGGCTGCCACTCCTGTTTGCCATGATGTTTCTGAATGGCCTCAAACCCAGAGCAATGGAGTTGGCTGACCATGGACTGAGACTTTTTAAAACCATGAGCCAAAATAAACTTTTCCTCCTCTGAGTTGTTCTCGTCAGGTATTTTGGTCACAGTGATGAAAAACTAACACAGGCCAGAGGCAGAGAGAAAGAGAGGAGAAGGGAAAAAAATAGGGGAATCAATGGGTGAGGAGCCCAGATAGAAGGTGAAATACACATAGAGGGAAGAACAAGAATAGAAGAGGCAAAAGAAAGGAAGACACAAACAATAGTTATTGACATAAAGACAAATGCTTGTCACCTCACCTTGCTGGAAGCAGGGAGGGATTAATGCTGAAGTTTGTCCTGCCTGATCTATTCTGGTGAATGAGAGTGGACAGCCAGAGACAGGGGGGAATGGGCCAGTTCTTCTTCTCAGAGATCAGGTACCAGAGGTGACAGAGAGAGGATGCACATGGTCACTTGCTGGAGCATATGGTTTGCTGGCCATTAAATAGGGTCCTAGGAAGACCTGTCTAGAAATGGATGTCCCCAACCAAATGAAAATGTACAATATAAAAAAAAGTTACCAACCTCACTGAAAAGATGCACCTGCACAAAATCCAGTCTGAAACAGCCCCCCAGGAACCACTCCATGGGCCTGGACTCTGCTCCCCATGGGTAGAGTTTGGCATAACTTTGGGGGAGATAGAAAATAAGTCCTTCTCAGTTCAGTGTATAAACTACCACCAGACTTCAGAAATTGCAGCCCACTTTCCATAGCTTGAAATAAATAACCTAAAGTCCACCCCCAGGTTTCACATCTCTGCACTTCAAATGTCCAACCCAGAAAAGTCTCAGTATCACAGTTCATTAGATTTCTGTGATAAAACCACATGTGCTGGAATTTTACTACATTTAATTTTACTGCATATTTCAGTTGCTCTTATATTATTTCCCAACTGGTATAAGAATAATTCCATATTTTAATAAAAAGTCCAACTATATCAATGCACTTATGGAATATCAATTCTGCCTGGACCTTAATCTCCATTCCAAGGTAGGCTTGCCACACACAGCTAGCTGCACGGGCCTGTGAATAATCCAGCAGATCATCTGTCTATCTCTTTGGAACTTCTTAAGCCCCATCTAAACTTCAATTCATGACTGCCCTTCCAATATCCTTCCAGAAATAGAGATCCAGGTCTTCTCTCATTTTTCTATTTCTATGTAACAAATCATCCTCAAGCGCATCTATCATCTTAAAACACAAAAGATGGCATCTTCACTCATAAGTCTATTCCCTGGCCTGGGATGCCTGGAGTAGCTGGAAGTCATCTAGGCACTTCTCTTACTATGCAGCCTCTCCCCAAAGCTAACTTGAGTTTTCTTACAGCATGGTGGACTCAGACAGAGGGCTGGTTTACCTAAAGGGAGACTTCCAGGAGCCTTCTTCTGATCTGTGTAGAAGCCAGGTATATAACCTCTGCCGTGAGTCCTGGTTACTGTGAGTTACAGGTTAGCCAGATTTCAGATGAGAGGATGACTACAAAAGTCTAAATCCCAGGGAACATCTTTTGAAGATAGCAGAGAGAAAAGCTACTTGAATAGGACTTAACAATAATAAAAACCCACCCATTTTGCTTAAATACATACTTATTTGTGTGATCATCTGTTTGATGACTTCTGTTGAGGCCCGGGATTGGCAAGCGTTCTGTAAAGAGCCAGATAATACATATTTCAGGCTTTGCAACCCATGCAGTCTCTGTCACACTTACTCAACTTCACATAGTGAGAAAGCAACCAGAAACAATATGTAAATGAGTAAGTGTGGCCATACAAAAGAAAACTTTTTATGGACACTAAAATTTAAAATTTTTATAATTTTTATGTATTCCAGCATATCATTCTTCTTTTGATTAATTTCTCCTCCTCGTTTTTAAATGAGAAATTCATTCTTAGTTCTCAGGCAGAACAAAAACACACAATCAGCCAGATTTGACCCACATTTGCCAATCCTTGGTCTAGACTAACTTCCATAAAGGCAAGGACCATGTCTGCCTTACCCACTCTTATGAAACCTGTATTTAGTACATCATAACAGGGCTCAATAAATATTTATTGAATGAATGAATAGTTGATTTATAAACAAATTATAAAGCCCTGAAGTAAGAATTTCTCTGAAAAGCCTTTAGTGTTCACCTCTACATCCATCCCTTCCACTTAAAACCTAGGTCCAAAATTACATTTGCAGCTTTATTGACATTTTTCTGGAAATATAGCAGTATCACTACACCCAAGTCTCACTTATCCATGCTAAATGTGCCCAGAGTACCTTGAATAATCTGAAACTTCAATACGAAAGAGTGATGGCAGTTTATTGCCTTTTCAGCTTCTCAGAGAGATGCAAGCACAGGCCATGAATTACTAATATTATAACTCCTAAGCCACACATCACTATTAAAGTGCTAGTAATATGACACTGTAGAATCACAGAATTGCCAAAAGTTGTCCTGGAGACTCTTGGTCTAATTCCCTCATTTTCCAGCTATCCCACTGAAAATCCCTTTTTGAATGCCCAAACCACAGGACCTGGTGCCAAACCAATGGTCTTCTATTTTGTGTTCCAAACCTACTCCTCCCCCTTGATTTCCTTGTTTCTATTAATGACACCAGCAGTTCCTAATCCCTGAGGTTCAAACCTGGAATTTCCTTTTTCCCCTTCTTCTCCCTTATTATCCTATCTTCTCATTGCTATGGGCCCAATTAGGTAGCATTTATTCTTTTCTAGACTCTAATAATTAGAGTCTCCTACTAATTCTATCCTCCCATTTCCCATAGCCTCTTCCACCTCCTCCTAAACCAGGATTAACTTTTGAAAAGCACTTTATAGCTATTGCCTTGTTTTATAACCATTTGGATAGCAATCTTCATAAAGTATGATGCTGAGTTTATCACTTGCCTGCTCCAAAAGCTTTGGTGGTTACTCTTTACCAACAAAATTAGACAGTGTTCCTGGCCTTACATTCAAGGGGTTTTAACCTAACTTTAACTTCATCTCTCGTATAGGGCCTTCATTTTAACAAGTAGGAGTGAAAGAAACTGATTTTCCCCCCAATATTTATTTTTTCCTTCTTCCTTAGAAGTAGCATTGTTGGCTTTCATACAGGCACAGGGCCACTGTATTTTCCACCTTGCCTCACAGGTGGTCATGTCCATTTGACAAAGTTCCAGCAAATAGGAAGTCAGCAAGAAAATATTGTATGCACCTTGTAGAAAGTATCCTTAAATGGTAGGGGGTACCTCCTTTTACATATCTTCTTCCACTTATGGAGGCAGAATGTGAATATGGTGGTTGTAACTTGAGCTGCCATCTTGACTATAAGATAGAAAACAAGTATTGAGAATGGCAATACAGAATGACAAAAAGAGTGGGTTCTTGATAGTCTCAGTCATCTTTCCAACCCTGAATTCCCAAATTTTGGACTTCCTTTATTATTATTATTATTATTATTATTATTATTATTATTATTATTATTTTAGTTGTAGATGGACATAATACTTTTATTTTATTTATTTATTTATATGTGGCACTGAGGATTGAACCCAGTGCCTCACACATGCTAGGTGAGCGCTCTACCACTGAGCTACAAACCCAGCCCCTGACACATGCTAGGTGAGCGCTCTACCACTGAGCTACAAACCCAGCCCCTGAACTTCTTGATATGAGAGAAGATAAACATCTGTCTTACTTGATCCACAATTCAATTATTTTGTCCCCTTCCTCTTCTTCCTCCTCCTTTTCTTCTTCTCCTTCTCCCAACTCCTTGTCCTTCTCTTTCTTTTTCAATCAATTGCCACTGAACCTACTCTTAACTGATACCAGAACTCCTCATTTTATCAAAACATGGTCTTCTTACCCCTAGGCCTTTCCACTCTTAGCATTTCTTCTGCCAGTTATACCCACCTCTTTTTGTCCCCATTCCCTTCTGCTATGCATATTTCCACTTGCCCATTGTCAAGACCCATTTCCAGGGTCTGCCACTTGGGGTCTTCCAGCATCATCCAGTCCTTAAATTCTCCCACTTTCAGATTCTTCTAGCACTTATAATTCCTTTATGCAATGTCTTCCTCACAGTGGTCATCTCTAAACTAGTCTTACCTCAGTGCTCTCTTCTTCCACATGAGGGCAAGCAGTCCCTGCAGTGCCACGGATAACACATAGTTCATGTTTGTTGAGACATATTTTGGGTGTTGTCCCAGTTCACAATGATTCTCTCTGCTTTGGGAATTACCACTGCCTCACACCCTCCCTCTACCATTATGATTTACCATATGACTTCCCCTGTTTTTGGCTGACTGGACAGCTGGTCAACACCTTCCTCCTAGTTGTCCTATTCAGAGTCTCTCCTCTGAGAAATGAAAGTAGAATTCCAGGTGCTGCAGAAATGGCAAAAGTCAGTCTGCAGTGTGAGAGAAGATGGACAAGAGAAGGATGATGGCCTAGCTTCTTGGTTCACCCACTCCCAAAGCCCGGATGTCTTCCTGCACTTGGGTTCTGTAAGACACTTTTGATTCTTACTCTTACAAATGTCCGTTTTTTAAGCTAATTCTGATTTTTGTTCCTTGAAACCAAAAAGTTAAAATATTTTTGAAGTTTTATTTAACACAATAAAAACCACAACTCCCTTGTTGTAAGGTCAAAGACTGTTGAGTGGCAGAACGAGGGAATCCCTCAGCTACATCAGTTTGGTGGGATAAGCCCAGGAGTTAAGAACTTCACACATTTCTTTTTCTTTCTTTCCCAAATTGTGCTCTCTTTTAGTTTTTGTGACATTTGTTATCTGTGGCACTCAGGTAACATTTACCATTACTTCCTTGTTTTTTAGTATCCATAAGTAGCTAACTCACAAGCTACAGTGTAATATGACCCTATCTTATTTATCCTCCTGGGTCCAGAAGCCCATGAATCCATTAGCGTATTAGTATCTTTATTTGCATGAAGATAATCTGAACTATCACAGGCCAGTTTTTGTTATTCTAATCAGATTTATTTAGCTTAATGTTTACCAAGATTGAGTTTATTTGCAAATTAAAGTTTAGATAGAAATAGAGAAAATGCTGTATTCTTTTTATCACTTAAAATTTCTGATCCCCAAAAGAAGAAAAATCCACAAGTGAGAATTTTGAAGAAAAATAAATTGCAATAAGTGCCTAACTTTGAACTTTAATATAAAATTCACTTTACAGCATGTTGTGCAATGGAACACATATTCTTCTGTTTTCTATGTTCAGCAGACAGCTGGAAACCCACACAGGATGCCAAAACTATGTGACCTACATTTACAGCTAGACAACATTTGCTAAAATGAAATCCAAGATTCAGAATCTTTTACTTTAAATCTCTTTGGGAGTATTATGTGTTCTGGATAATGGGGTAATAGATGCATTCCTTTTTTTTTTCCTTCCAGGTATTTAAAACCATGTCAATCTGCCTCCCTATTCTTCAAAAACAAAAACAAACATAAAAATTCCACTGGAACTTTTTTCCCATATAAAATATTTTTAAAAGTTTGAAGTTTTTGTTTTTTGTCTTTGATAAGTTTAACTAATGCACCATATTTCTGCATCTTTGGACTTGCCAAAATAAATGGAACTTCTTGCATTCTGGTTTACATCTGCTTCTTGTTAGTCTGGATAAAATAAATGAAGCTAAATACTTAACATTGCATTCAGATTCATTTTCTCCTTATGCAAATAGGCTGTAAGTACTTTTTTCAGGAGTCAAAAGCAAATGTTTAAAGGGAAATTCCACATTCCATGAGATTCCCTAAATAAGCCTTCTCAGATCTAGCAACTCCTTAAAGTGGACATAGAGTTCTTTTTGATGATTTGGGGCCAATAGAGAAAGGTGTCTTTTTCTGAAGTCCAGTCCAGGAGAGATCCCCTTAGAAATCAAGGTCTGTCCTGAACCAGGTTCAGGAGGAATTTCCCTTAGAAATCAAGGTCTTTTCTGAACCAAAGGATCCACACCCTTTAACCCTTAATTACCAGCCTGAGCAAATGCAGCCTAAACTTGAAATAACTGCATATCTTTGCAGCCTTCAATGTGGATTCTCATCTGTCTGAGAGCCTTCTATTTCCCCAAATTTCCAAGGGAAACAAACTATTTCCACATTTCATCTGGAATGTCTTTCCCACTCTTCTTTATTATTCCTTTCTCCCCTCCCTCTATCCAACTAATCTCATTTCTTTGGGGAAGTCTTTGCCGACAAACCAAAATGAATCATTCTCCTCCCAGTACAACCCACAGCTCTGCTCTTAAACCTACAGCACTTATATATGTGTTAGTGGACTATCTGTCCCCTTTCCCAGTGAGCTGCCCCTTCATAACCCTCTCTTCTAGCATGTGAACTTCCTCTGGGAGATGGCCCCATTTTACTCATCTTTGCTCGCTCCTCCCCTATATCTCCCCTGGTTCTTTTTCTTATGCTTATAAATGTGCTCAAGTATGTTGTCCAGGCTGACCTCAAACTTGTGATCCTTCTGCCTCTCAGCATCATATGTGCCACCACTCAAGACTCAAGTATCTTTAAAAGTATCTATAGCAAAGGATTTTAACTCTTTGAATAAATAAGAATCCATGGGTTCCAGTGATATGGATGAATAAATAATTAGATAAATGGAGGAGACTGGAAAGCCCTTCCTTATATTATAAAGTCAGTTAATACAAGTATGAGGGATAATGAGACTAGAAAATTACTATTTGGTAATCAATATAATAATAATTGATTCAGGCAAGAATCATGAATAGACTCTGTTACTAGGGAATGAAAATTTGAGGAGAAAGGATATTTATAGTCTCAAAACATCCCCCCAGAAGATTCTTATTAGTCATAAAAAGAAGAACAGTAAAGTTTAGAGTAGAAAAATTTAGCAATGACCATCTTGACGAAATGACCAGTACTGGGACAAATTAACACCTGTACCTCCTGATGGGATGCGCAAAGGAAGACATGGCACTTTTTCTATGGTATTCCTCCCACAAATGCATTACCAGAATCTAATCTTGAGGAAACATCAGACTAACCCAAATCAAGGGCAACTTAACTGGCTTAAACCTCTCTTTTTAAGTATATTACTTTAAATTTATTGATTTTCCATTTTGCCTGTCATATTTTCATTCAATATTTTTTATTTTTTAATTAGACCTTTATAGTTTTACATAGAAGTTGAGTTCATCCCAACAAACTCATACATGCATGGATATCAATTTTAATTCATGATTCCCATTTTTCCCTTCCCCAATTCCCTCCCATCCCTCCACCCCTTCTCAATTCCTCCTCTACTCTACTAGACTTCCTTTCAGTTTTCTATTTCTTTATATCTGATTGTTTCTTTTGACTTTCACATAAAGGTGACATTCACTATAGTAGATTTATATATGCACATGACATGATTTTTTTAGTATTTTTTTTTTTGGTGGACACAGTATCTTTATTTCATTTTTATGTGGTGCTGAGAATAGAACCCAGTGCCTCACGCATGCTAGGCGAGCACGCTACCACTTGAGCCACATCCCCAGCCCCATGATTTTTTAAGAATTCATTCTACATTATCTCCCTTTACCCTTCCCTTCAGTCTGCCTCTCAAGCTCCTTCTACATTACTGATCTTCCCTTTATCTTTGATATTCTATCTTTCTTTCCTCCTCTCCTTTATTTCACTCTAGCTTCTACATATGAAACAAAAAAATTTTGACTTTTGAGTTACTGAGTTTGGGTCTATTCTCTTTTAAAAATGCTAATACTTTAAAAATAAAAATTTTAAAATGCTAGTAATTCATGAAATATGAAGAAAAACTGACTCCTAATTAAAGGAGACTAAGGAGACATGACAACCGAATGGAATATATAATCTGAAATGTTTTTGTATAGTACAGAGTATTATTGGAACAACTGGTAAGATCTGAATGTACCAATAATAATTTCTTAAATCCTAATTTCATTGGGTTGCAGTTATATAAGAGAATATTTTTGCATTTTTGGAAATACACTGAAGTGTGGATGTAAAGCAGAATTGTATCTGTGACTTCCTCCCAAATAATTCAGAGAAAAGTGAGAGACAGAAAGATAGACTGAGACAGAAGCAGAGAGGAGAAAGAAAGCAGAGAGGAAAAGTGATCAGACACCTTTTTTTTTTTTTAGAGAGAGTGAGAGAGGAGAGAGAGAGAGAGAGAGAGAGAGAGAATTTTTTTAATATTTATTTTTTAGTTCTTGGCGGACACAACATCTTTGTTGGTATGTGGTGCTGAGGATCGAACCCGGCCGCACGCATGCCAGGCGAGCGTGCTACCGCTTGAGCCACATCCCCAGCCCCCATCAGACACCTTTTAATCACACTTGGAATTGCTTGCGGTATTGAAAATTTTCTAAAGACTAAAATTATGTCAAAAAGTTAAAAAAAATCATAACCAGCCAGTCAAACTTGCTTTTGCTTCCTCATCTTCCAATCAAGCTTCTTAAGGAGATATCTGGCAGTCACTGCACTTCTTTCATTGACCCTCACCACTGCAATTCATTATCCTTGTTCATTACCCAACTGAAATGATCTTGATATAATCTCCAGTGTGCTCATTACTGCTAAATCCAATCACATTTCTCTATCCTCTTATACTTTTTTCTCTCCAGCATTTGACACTCCCTTCACTTTAATTTTAGAAGCTCAACTCCTTAAACCAAAACAGTTCATGACCTTTCCCTCACCTAACTTTATAGTTTCCCTCCCATTCTTCTTCACAAGGAATCTTCTTCACCAGAATTTGAAGTACAACACTGTTTATGTGTACTTCTTTCCATGCACCTCTTTTTCTTAGATAACTATCATCTTCAGTTAACAAACTCCAACTCATCCATCAATCTTCAGTTCACAACACCTCCTTTGAGAAGTCTTCTTTGAATGCCCTGTAGAATTTTGACAGTCCTTACCCTGTGATTCCTCTCCAAAACACTCAGTACCATATAATAGCACTGCCAATTTACTTATCTGTCTCCCCACTCTAAAATCCTGAAGGGCAGACACCGTGGCTTATTTACCTTAGTATTCTCAGCACCTGGCACAAACTAGACACTCAATGTGCATTGAATGCATAATTGAATGCTAGAAATCATGTGTAAAATCTGAAAAAAATGGCTTCTTATTCCTTGACTTTGAAGAAAAAAAATTATTCTAAAGAAGGATGCTATAGTTAAGAGAAAGCATTTATTTTGTTTTTGTTTTGTTTTGTCAAGTAGGCATATTTCATTGTTATGGTTATTTAGAACACTTGCACTATAATACCATTTGTGGAACTACTGTCTGGTTCCTATAATAATAGACCAAAATGAGAGAGTAAAAGCCTTCCAAGCAGACTTTCCTTGATTTGCAGTTTTTCTCATGCCTAATGCAAGTTATATTTCTTTTTATACTTTAGTTTCCTACTGGTTTCCATTTGGTAGGGAAAATGAAGTTTGGCATAGGACATAAAATTTATTCATTAACCTTATAGCAGCTTCAAAACAATGTTTAAATAATGGTTTTATTCTCCAGGGGGAAAAAATGTCATCAACTTGTTGGTACAAAATGAAACTCTGGAAGCATCACACATGAGAAATGCTTTTTTTGTCCCCCATAAGGATTCATCCCAGAAGCTAGCATTCATAATATCTTCTCTCAACTATAAAAAATGGAACTGTAGCTTATGCCTCAAACATACAATGGAAGTCGAGGTGATGCTTTAAGACCTTGAAATAGAGTTTCCATAAGGTGGAATCTAATAGACTACCAAATGCAATGTTGATATTGTTTTTTAACAGTTAACAAAATCATTACTTCTTTTTGAATGATTATTAGGAAAGGCACATTCAGAAATAAAGTTGGCCAAGAGTCTAGCTTTATTAGGCTGGAATTAGTGCCTTTAGGACTTTGCTTCCTTTATTACATTTAGGAAAATATGGCTTCAGCTGCATGTGGTTTTGCAGGGTTTGCATTTGGATTGGGTTCTATGCACAATAAGCTATGAAAGCACATAAAAATCTGAGCAAACCAGGAGGAAAAAAATTGCTAAGAATTTAGGGTTTTTTTTTTCTCAAAGACTCCTTTTTCACACTTCTGGAAGTTAAATTCAAATGTTGCTCTTGTGCAATCTGGTGCACAGATTCAATATTTGGGATGATGGTGGTTTCAAGTGTTCACAGATTTCAAGATATAAAACTAGAAGCGTAACAGAGCAATCTTTCTTGTGCCACTGAGTGTAGGAAGGATAAAAGGTGACAACAGGAGCAGTGTGAAAGATCAACTATTTGAAAACTAACTTTCTTTCCAAAGAATATAACATAAAAAAATGCCCACAAACCAACCAGAAAGAAACTCTGTAGAAAAACTGGTCAATGAATGACAGACACTTCACAAAGGTATCTAAATAGTAGTAAAGCTATGAAATGGGGCTCAGCCTCATTAGTAATCAGGAACTCAAAACCATTCAACCTCAAAGGTAAATGGTTGTTTCTGTTGGTACACATGCATAACCAAATCACAGATGGTGTGTGGAACATCCTTCTGCCACTTCCACTTTACTTCATTCTGAATTTCTTATGGAAGAATAAAATGGGTTTGAAGATACAAGTCTCTGTCGTGTTAATCAATTAATGAGTCCTAAAAACCCATCTCAAGGATTATCAACAGACCTGGCTTTCACTAAGGAAGTAGACTTTCATGTCTGGTAAGGCTTTTGTGTGCATTATCTTCAAAATTGCCATATCTTGATCATATCAAACATCTGGATGACTATAAGGGTGCCAGACCCTTCTCTAAAGCAAAAAGAAAAAAAATTAATTAAAAATAAAAATAAAAGCAAATCTTTAAAATCTAATAAATAAATAAATTGTTTATCTGAATTTAAATAACAGACATTTTATATTTTAATTATTCAATTATTGTTTCATCATTCAAATAAGCAGCCATTTCTTGAACACATACTTACCACCTGCCAGGCAGTATGCCAGAGATAAGAAGAGATAATAATTCTGCCAATCTGTGAAAAGGGAGGTCTTTCTATCTTTTAGTGTCTTGTCCAATTTCTATTTTCAGTATTCTGTAATTTTCATTTTAAAGTCTTTCACCTCCTTGGTTAAGGATACTTCTAGGTTGTTGTTTCGTATTTTTTCCTGAAAGTATTAAGAATAGAATTGTTTTTATCATTTCTTTTTCAGTAGATATATAGAAAAGCTACTGATTTTTGTATGTTGATTTTTGTATCATGTGACTTTGCTAAATTTGTTTGTCAGATCTAAAAATTTGCTGGTGCAGCCTTTAGGATCTTCTAATAATTTTGACTTCTTCTTTTTATTTCTTTCTCTTGCTTAATTGTTTTGGGTAAAACTTTAAGTACTACATTGAATCAAGTGTCCTAAGAGTGAACATCCTTCTCTTGTTCTTGCTTTTAGAGGAAATGCTTTCAGATTATCCCCATTCAGTATAATGTTGGCTTTGGGTTTGTCATATATAGCCTTTATAATGTTGAGGTAAGAGCCTTCTATCCCTAGTTTCTTCAGGGCTTTTATCATGAAGGGATATTGAATTTTGTCAAAGGCTTCTGCGGCATTTATTGAGATGATCATGAGATTTTTGTCTTTGGTTCTATTTATGTGGTATACTATATTTATTGATTTGCATCATCTCATATCCTGGAATGAAGCCAACTTAAATATGGTATATGATCTTTTTAATTTTTACCAAATCCAGTTTTTTAATATTTTATTAATACTTTTTGCATTTATGTTCATATATGTCCAGTATAGGATATTGGCCTGTAACTTTATGTTTTGTAGGATCCTTATCTGGTTTTGGTATAAAGGTAACATTGGCTTCAAAACGTAAGTTTGGGCCAGGCATGGTGGCACACACCTTTAATCCCAGCAGCTTGGGAGGCTGAGGAAGAAGTGTCCTGAGTTCAATCCCCAGTACCCCCCCCACCCCAACCCGCAAAAAAAAAAAAAAAAAAAAAGTAATTTTTGAACAAATCCTTCCTTTTTATTTCTTGGAATTGTTTAAGGAGCATTTGCATTAGTTCTTCAAGTCTGATAAAATTCAGTCAAGAATCTCTCCAGTCCTTGGCTTTTCTTTGTTGGAAGAATTTTTATTACTTTGATTCCACTGCTTGTTTTGGCCTGTTTAGATTTTTTTTTTAACACAGATTAAGCTGGACTTCTTACCCAGGGTCTTGCTACATTTCTCAGGTTGGCTTCAAGCTAGAACTCCTCTTGCTTCAGCCTCTGGAATAGCCATGGCACCCGGCTTTCTAAACTGTACTTTTTAATATCAGAGAATAACAGTGTTGGTTAATATATGGAAATAGCTTGGGGAAAATTATGGTATTTGCCTTAGATATCTTCCAGTGATGGAGTGAAGAAAGCAGACAGAGCAGTTTAGTAGTGTTGTGGTGTGAGAAAAAGCAAGTCTTTTCACAACACTGCTCCACAAGCCCTCACCCATTCATTAAACTGGTTCTATTGATCAAGGGAGAAACTTTATGGGTATGTCTGCATGTCTGTGCACAGACTATGCATACACTTCAAGAAAAAATGTGTTTCTGAAAGACAAACACTAATGTAATAGATCATAAGGAAGAAAGGGTCTATGGCAAATCTTGATATGAAAGGTTGGTATGAAAATGGAAGGAATAAAGAAAACATTCCAGTAACCAGGTATTTATTAGTTCCCTGTGCTAATACTGTTTGCCTCCCTAGACCTGCTCCACGGTGTCTTCCCCACTGAATTCTGGGACTGCTTCACTACCAGGGCCTTGCCTCTGGTTGGGCTTGGTCAATCAGAGGAATAATAGACTTGGTCAGTCACTAATAGACTAACCAGAAGGAAGTAAGAGATACTGGAGTACTTTTGCCCTGTCCCACTCATCCTTGGCCACACCAAGTGTTTGGGCATCCGTTGCATTCTGAGTTTCTCCATGTCCTTAGCTTCTCTCAGAAGGTTCCTTTTCTAAGGATTCAGTTTTTACTGGATTCCAGTAATAATACTTGCCTTCCCCTTTAGGATTAGGGGTGCTCATGCCTTCCTGGTTTTCTCTTTGCCTGCCCACATTCCCCTTAAAGGGAATCTTTGTTAAACTCCATCCAATAAGTCTCTTGACTGGATCTTCTGGTTTGTTCCAGAAATTTGAATAACAAACATCTATCCTCAATATCTGTTACTATTATTCAAGGGGAGGAGGCAAGAATTCAAAGAATTTTCTTGCAATCCATGCTGGATGTGTTTTCTCAACACAGAAGAGGCAACAAAGATATGAAATTCTACTTACTATAATAGTGAGCTTGGGATCCAATGTTTACTGATAAAAATGATGACCAAAGAAGAATTCCTATCCTAACTGTTTCATAGGATTTTTAGGAAAAAAATAAGATGTTGTGCATGAGAGTACTTCACACATCAGCCATCAGCAACATTTTAGAGTTTTACAAGGGGTGTCTACAGTGAATTTCCTAGCAAAGAGGGAAAGTTAACAATATTTGGTGGAGAGCATCCAAAGTGTGGGTGATTAAGTAGGCTAAGGGAAAATGATCCCACCATGCACTTCTTTCTGGAAAGGTAGGGAGAGGTAAAAAGGGCCAAAGAAAGAAATCCAGCTAGATGCCCTAGACTTTTTTTCAGGCACACCTAAAGCCTCACCCTGCTCAGACCTTCATTCCTTTTTTTTTTTTTTTTTTTTGTGGTGGGGATTGAACCCAGGGCCTAATCCATGCAAGGCAGGCACTCTACCAACTGAGCTATATCCCCAGTCCCTTTACCTCCAATTTATAAAACCAACAAGACTCCATACCATTGCTTTACCTTTGTCATCTTCCTCCCAACATTCAAGTGATTCTTCACTTGCCTTGATTGTCTGATACTTTCAGATATCATAGAAGTCACATAGGATATGGAATGACCTGCTGAAGACACCACATGTCTACATGCATTTTGTGAATGTTAGGACACTTAGGCAGACCGTTTCAGAACCAGAGAGTTTCAAAAGCCAACTTGCCTGTTGAGCCTGTCTATCTGCCATCCAAAACTTGATGCTGTTCTGAAATTCAAATACCATGGCCACAACCCCCCTCCAGTCATCAGGAATGGCAGAGACAAGATAAAGTAACAGCCTCTTTTGCTGGCACAACATACTTCTTAATGAGTCTATTTAAATGTGTTAAAAACAGTGAAAATTTTAAATGCTATGTTTTCAAGGCTAGTTGGGCACATTAATTTTCCATTGCAATAAACTCAATCAGTTCTATTATATTCTTCAATATTTGAGAATCAATACATGCCAGCAAAGAGTTTGCTAACTTTTAATTTGCCCTTTAATTTTCAATCCATGTGGTTCTTAAGAAAGAAATTTAATATATTGATTTGAGATTTGGTACAAAGAAAAATCAGCTCCCTTTGGACAGCAGCTTTAAATGAATGATCAATGCATTCATTGAGTCACTACCAAGAGCTTACATCTCTGTCACACAGGTGGTGGTATGTCCTTAAGCAATCTTTTTCTGCAAAGTGGGAAAAAGATTCTCATGCAGGAGGAATGAATGAAATGCTTCCAGAATGGAATAAACTTTTCTGAATGTTCACATTGAGAATTTATATTTTTTGATGAGAAAAATGAATAATAATAAATCTATTTGAAAAAGAAAAATGACTAGAGAAGACAGGTAAAATCCTTGGCCCTATTATTACTTTTTTCTTTGTGCTTCTTTCTCTTGTACTTTTTCTGCAAGATCTCCAATTTTTATGTTACAAGTAGGAAGCAATGACACCTTTAGTAAGATATTTAGAAAACTTCTCCAAATTATGCACCATTTCTTTAAAATAAATATATTTATTTATTCAATAAATTTGCATCCATCACATTCAATGTAATATTCAATATGGTAACGCATACAAAGCATGTTTAGCAAGGTAACTGCTCAATAAATGTTAGCTATATAATAAAGATAGTCATCCTAATATGATAATTTCCCAAGCAATGTGCAAATTTTCATGAACAAGAAAATGTGGACCTTACTCTTAAGTGCCTTCCTTTCAGTTTGGGAAAACACACACACACACACACACACACACACACACACACACACACACACACAGGATAGTACCAGTGTGATAAGCCCTATGAAGGAAACAAACCAGGTATTCTAATATAAAAACTGGGAAAGTAATTTTTTTATAAGATTGAGTCTCATATAAAAGTTTGAGTCATTGAGTCAGAGGTCAATTTCTTTTGTTAAAATACTCTGCCTTAAAAAAAATAGTATCATTTGAGAAGAACTCTCTTGATTTAAGTCATTTGTTTATACTTCTCAACAACTCCAGGTAATTGTCACTCTTCTTTCACTTGGGCCACACATAGCTACATGTTTACAAACTTCACTAGGATCAGGATGCAATCTATAGAATCATGAAGGAGAGAGAGAGAGGAACATGACAAGAATCACTCAGCAGAAATAACACGTTCTAAGTAGAATTTCTCTCTTCAACTTCTTCCTAAAATTAGTCAATGGATTCACTTATCATACCACGCCCCTTAATTTTTCTCAGTGTAATCCAAGTACTAAACAGTTTAGAGGAAGTGCTGATGAATAAAAGTATTGGTTAAAGGGGAAAGAAAATTAGACTTTGAAGTACAACCCCAAAGCCTGTTCTCCCCCACCACCTGCTTGTTTCTTTGCAAGAATGATGTTTTTTCGCAATTTAATTGGCTCATTTCTCATTTTTTGTCATCTCTTTCTTGTTTCCTAGCCTAGGGGCAGACCACTGCACTTTATGCCATTGTTTTAACCTCTATCAAAGGCCTTATTATGCATATCCTGTCATAAGTAATATCAAAATCCATAATCCTCACCTTCAACTGAGTTAAATATAATTGGACTTAAAACAACCAATTACGTACTCAATTCAGCTAGTGTGCAAGGTGAAGAATGCAATTTCCCCAAAGGAAATGGGAATACCCTGACTTTATAAAATACTTTTAAAGGAATTTTATAATTGTCCATGTTCTTTGCCAGGCCTGTCTTCCACTAACCTCCCAAAGCTTGAGAGACTCCCACCTTGCCACATTCCACCATGTGCCAGCAATCCCCCAAGAAAACACCCTCCAGTCTCTCCAGCAGTGCTTTTCTTCTCTTTTTATCTGCAGGGAAAGCCTTTCTCCTTCCCTGTGATTCCCCTCCTGAAATTCTCCTTCTCCTTCCAACCTCAACTCAGATGTCACCTTCTTCTTAAAGCCTCCCTCAACCCCAGAATTATTCTCCCACCTTTTTCCTGTAACACCTAATATCTCTTCTCCTGTCTTGCCTGATTTGATAAGGATTAGTAGTCTCTACTGTTCTCTCTCTCTCTCTCTCTCAAATTCACTAAGGACAGTAATTTTGAAATATATTTTATACATATCCTTTTTGCCCCCTGCATGGTGCCTTTGGTCTGGGAAGCATCCATAATTGTTTCTAATGAATGAATAATCAACCAATCTGCGTATTGTATCTCACACAGTTCTCTAATGTTCAGAATCCTTGTGAAGGTCAATATGCTTTTCTTCCCCCAAAAGAATTACTAATGCACCTTTTTATCAGTTCACATTTATAGGGAAATATAAAGCTTTGTACAAAGGAAAAATCTAAAGTTGACCTCCCCCCACCACTTCCCTTTACTCCCCCAGGAAGCAATTCTATGTCTGTAAAACTATTTTCCTCTATCTTTGCAGTAAACTTGTGATGTGCTCTGGCAAACACTAGTGTCCATGTGAATCCTTCCTAATGTAGTCAGCTCTTCAGCCATAAATCTTCATTAAACTGTCCTGTGCTGGGAGCTGTATCATGTATGCGCACGAACAGGAGTTGGATTGTTTCATTAGTACATATAACATGGTTTCAGAGTCATAGTATTTTCCACCTCTTTAATTATTATTCAAGATAATTTTAACATATGTTTATGGAATTAATACTTCCATTTTACCTAATTCCAGATTCTAGAAGGAGTCTCTTATAGGATGTCCAACACACCTGGACCCACCATCTCCTACATGGAAACTATGTGGACATTAAGGTCATACAATCAGACAATGATCCTCTCCCTTCTGAACATTTGGAAGAAAATTTTAGCACAAAGATTTTTTAGAATACTTCATCAGTGAAGCCAATCTAAAAACAGAGCAGAACATTTAGTTTTTACATGTATTGGGCTGATAACCAAACTAGATTAGCTTCACAATAAAAGTTTTTTTTTTTTTAAGAACTGGTTTAAGAGATGTCCCAGTTATAAAAACATTTGCAAGAAGTTCAGAGCTCCCAGCCACCCTTTTCAACCCCTAGACTCTCCCTGTGGCAGTTGACTGGGTTACCTCCAATTCCAGCTATTAAATTTTCAGTCGAGCCCTGGATCATGCTGCCAAGAAAGTATCCAGTGACTATTTTGGTTCTTCCCTCTCAAGATGTGCCCTTAGATGAAGTCGGGTTGTGTGTACTCCAGCCTCTCAGAAGAGGCCAGCCTCTCAGTTACATTACGAGTGCCTGATGATACAGCGGAGCTCTGCAGACAGTTGTCCTCCATGCGGGAGACGTTGCTGTGTCCAAGAATAACTAGACAGGCAGGTTTGGATCTGGGAAATTTTTTAGCTCATAGACATATTTAATAATGGAAACAACTGGTCCAAAATTTCCTACAGAGACCTCTGCTTTGGAAATGGTTTTATTTATACATAGCTACAAAAATACCATTTCTGAAATACTTATGTGGGGCCCAGTATTTAATCTTTTAGTGACTTCTTGAAAAGTTTTTTCGACTGGTAAAATAAAAAACTCTTCTTTTTCCTTTAGCAAACACTTCTATAACAGAGAATTAAAAAAAAAAAGAAACAAAACACCACACACACACACACACACACACACACACACACACACATGGGTAAAGCAGAGTCTGTTAGTCTACATAGGATTTGATGCTTCATTGATAAGAATTTTTCCCCCAGAAAATCTGGATACATTTTGTTCTTTTTGTTTTTTTCAAATACTATCCTAAATGTAAGCAAGCAAAATGGTCATGGGAAATTTTATTGTATTTAATGGTTAGCAATACTGTGTAGGTTGTCATTATGCTGCTTAAAACAAACATCATAATTCATATAATTTCAAGGGTGTTTTGAATTCCCTGGAAAATCTTGCAAAACATTTCAGTCTGATTAAATTTTAAAAATGCCCTTTTAATCAGGAGAAATGTGAACTACTCCATTTTTCACTTTCTAACATCACCTTAATTTACTCAAATCCCAGGTCCACTGTTACTGTTCCATTACTGCATTGACATTTTCTTGTAGCAGAGACAGCAGGGGCTTGAGAACAAAGCAGGAGAGACTATAAAGATGTGGTTCTCATTCATTAGAACTTTATTACATTTCAGCTGCTGGAAATACAGAAGCAAACAAAACCCAGCCCTTACCAAGCTCAGAGGAGAGAAATCTGGACTTAAAAGTCATGGTTTCGTGGTGCCAGCTCTGCTACAACTCGTAGAAACTAAATGACTTCATTTCACAAAGAAGTCCTTATTTTTTCATTTGTAACACAAGGCAATTATCCTCACATTCCTATCACCAACATTGTTGGTAGAAGCAAGTGATATATGGATATGCAAAAGTACTTTGTAAAGTTTAAGGATCAGAGAAACACCAAATGTTTCTCTTAAAAAGTGAAATAGAGGGAGCTATCTAAAAATTAAAGTTCTAGTGAGTTCCTCTAGGTTATGGAATGCCTCTTTGATTTTCCTAATCATTTTCCTCACTGCTATTAGTATATTTCCTATTAGGAAATACCTATTACTTATGGTATAACTAGAATGGATGTTCCTGAAGGGCAGAATCTATTCTTCAGGGAATATTTGAAGCACTGGGTTTGTCCCATCTTCCCGCTCCACCACCTTCAACAGGGAGTCCCCAAGGTCAATATACTGTGTTCATGGAGCCAACAGAAAAGGAAGACGAGTGTTTGAAAAAACACTCCTCAACTCCTTAATGATCTTTGTCATTTCTGCTTACAATCTGCTGGTGAAGACTCATCACAGGGCCTCTTGTGCTTGCAAGAGGAACTGGGAATTATAGTCCCTGGGTGCATGGTCACAACTTTACGAAAAGGGGCTGGTGATTTTGGTGGACAATTTTTTAACAGTCTCTGCCACAGTATCACACAAAAAGCCTAAAGAATGTCAGACCTGGAGGATACCCCGGATGTCATCTACTTCATGCAGCACTTCTCAAACCATTTTAACTCTGACCAAGAAGATGAAATGTGGTCTAACACACATTTGTAGGCATTTGAAACAAAGGTTACATAAAGTGATATTTTTCCTGATATGCATAATGCACTGATATTTTCTACTTTTTAAAGTCCATTCTATTTGTTACCTTTTGTCACTGGCTTTGACACAGTAACTCGATTTTTCAATTGACTATTCAGTTGTTACCCACATTTAGACCTAGCTCAACACTTTAGAAATGACATATA
Organism: Spermophilus citellus; assembly: GCF_964194105.1. Taxonomy (NCBI): domain Eukaryota; kingdom Metazoa; phylum Chordata; class Mammalia; order Rodentia; family Sciuridae; genus Spermophilus; species Spermophilus citellus. The sequence goes on from NC_138192.1 coordinate 101,140,991, forward strand.
TGAAGTTCTGACGGGTTTTGTGATGTACCTAAGGTCACAGATGATGAGCAGCAGCTTTGGGCCCACACTTGTGGTCCCATTTGCCCAGAGTTTTTTTTTAAATACATTTTCTGGTATAGATTTAAGATACAAATATTTTTGCAGGAAAAAATATTAATATTTGACATAGAAAAGTACCTGCAAATTACTATTGAACGATATATTATTCTGTAAGCCTGTATTTTACATTTGAAGATGACTCCTTATAAAAATATCAACAGTAGTTCACAAATATTTAGGTAATTTGAATCTTGAGTTAGTTGAAAAATAAGAATGTAATTTTGTTTTCCTTTTTAGGCATCTGTCTTACTACTGAACTCAATTGTCTTTCTGAAAATACTTCTAAAATCTTCTCATAAAAGAAATTCCTAAATTTTCTCTTAAATTTCTGCCCTTTAAAAAACCTGTCTGGGGCTGGGGTTGTGGCTCAGTATTAGAGCATTTGCCTAGCATGTGTAAGGCACTAGGTTTGATTCTCAGCATCGCATATAAATAAACAAAATAAAGGTCCATTGACAACTGAAAAAAAATTTTAAAAAAAACCTTCTAAGTTTGGGGCAGTAGGGCATGCCTGTAATCCCAGTGATGAGGGAGGCTGAGGAAGGATCACAAGTTTGAGGCCAGCCTGGGCAACTTAGTAAGCCCCTGTCTCAAAAATAAAAAATTAAAAGGGCTGGGGATATAGCTCAGTGGCAAAGAGTCCCAGGGTTCAATCCCCACCCCCCACCCCCCACACACACACAAGCACCCTTCTCAGTACACAGGTACACAACACTCTAAAATGATATGTGTGCTTCTTTCTTTTCTCCCAATGTTATTTTCAAATTACAGAGCCATTTGGAGTGTCTCCCTTAAGAGCAGCATTTGGAGGCTGAGAGCACCATCCTCATCAGGAGCCATCTCAATTCTGAAGGAGCCATGATCATTAAGAAGCAAAAACATCCCTGAAATGAATACATCCTCTTTAAATTCAGTTGTATTTTCATTTTTCTTACATTCTCAGAAAGGCTTATGATGTCCTTATGGTCTCTTGCCAATGTTTCTGATGAACAAGATTGTGTGGGGAAAAAAATTCTTTTTTGAGCACATATTATACATTTTCCTAAAAGAATTGTACTGCACAGAGCAATTAATATTATAAATAGTGAATGTTGATTTGCATGAGGAAGATGCTAGGTGCAGATTCCAGCTGGGTGGGTGAGTGTGCACTCAGCTGAGAAACCCATCCTGTAGGCACAAGGGTGTCATCTCAGTGTATGGGTGGGATACAAGAGGAGCTCTGAGAACTGCTAAAGGAGGAGAATTTTGCATCCTTTCCTCGAGTTTACTAGGAATTGGCTAAAGACTCTGGAATTTGATTTAAGTCCAGGGGCATCTGTGTGGTATCCAGTAGTGAGAGGGTAGGGTGATGCTGCCAACAGGGTTTTGGGCTCAAATAGACCTCATCCCCCTGACTATCTAGGTGACTTTGAGCAATCTGCATGACTTCTCCAAATCCTTAACTAATTCATCCGTAAAGCAAGAGTACCTACATTATTGGGTTATGAGGGTTAAATGAAACAATGCATGTAAAGTACTTGAGAAAATATCTGGTCTGTGGAAAATGCATGATAATTGCTATTAGTAAATAAAATTTTATTTTATTTACTAATAAATAAATAATACAGGTTAATCTGATGCTATTTTTTTTAATCACTCATGAGCAGATGTCTTTGGGCTGGAGAAGCATCATTATTTTTACAAAACTGTGGACTGAATATGGCCCTTTCTAAAATTTAATGGAAAGACCCTTTACTAGCTTCATGTGGCAAAAGGAAAAAAAAAAAACCTTAGCAGAGTAACATATATTTAGGGAGAAAAAGCTGACTCATCAGTGTGATATAGCAAGGTACATACCACACTGCAGAGGGATGTTCAAGTAAATGAGCCTTCCTTGCTATTCTGTTTTGATCATCTGCTGACCCTGAACCCCAGACAAGAAATGTCTTTGGGTTTCACTTGATTTCAAGATCACAGACCTTGACAAGTTCACAGTTCCTGGTTTAGGGATTGGTGCATTTGAAAGAAAGTCTCTTTACGCTGCTAAAGAGCCCAGAGAACTAAACACACTAAGTAATTTCAGGTTATCCTAGCTTATCTTCCAGGCACTCTTTCAAGGTAGAGAACAAAGAGAATGTTCTAGATAATCTGCAAGTCCCTTTCCTTCTGGAGAAGGAAATCAGGACTTTGTGTATACACCATGCTGTTTGGCTGATGAAATTCAGGTTCTTTTACCGGCTCTTAAGCCATTTAAATCTTAAAGATCTAATAACTCATGAACTTCAATTACTTTCTATTTAAATATTTACTTATTTTGAGAGGGGATTCGATGCATTAAGCATCAGTATTAAAAATATGATCTTTTCTGCCTTTGTGTGTGTGCAGGGTGGGGGCTTTCTTTTTTACTCTAAGAAAAGAAATAATAGCAATTCAAGATGAGAGTAAATTTCAATTTCTATATCATATAACGTTAGATCTCCCCCATGAAAATATTTAATTGCAAAGGCAGTTTCACAGGAAATGCTGGCAATTACAATACTACAGCTTGGACTGTGTTGTTCATTGCTGTATCCACAGCACCTAGAACTGGGGATGGCATATCGTTGGTACTAAATAAATATCAGCTGAATATAATAAGCCATTAAATTGACCTTAGACATACAATTATATTAAAAGCCCTAGTTTTAAAACTTAACTTCCCATACAATTATCTGGAATCAAAATGCAATTGTTGATTATTACTCAATAAAATAAAACTATTAGAATAAGTTCTTTAGTTGCCATGCATTTTTCTGACAGTTAATAGCACAAAACTGAGCAGAATAATCAGCCATATTCCTTACACAAATAAATCTTTGGCTCTTAAAGTTCAAAGTAAAAACCATCAGGCACTATAAACTATTTTGATCAACTAAAACTATTCCTCTGCTCCAGGAGCTGCTCCAACGAACAGAATTTTCCTGTTTGCAATTTTCAGCTGGCAGATGAGAAACGCATGAACCTTTATCCAAATGGAAAACCCAGTCAGTCATTCTTGGTAAAGTAGAGGGAGAGAAAAAAAAAACTGTCAGCTCTGAATTTGTCACTAGGGAGACTATTAAGCTGATGCAACTTATTTCTTTGAATAGGAACACATATAAAGTAACTCCTAATTTTCACAATTAATTGAACTCTTGTTACTATTATCCTTTTTCATCTTTTTCTAGTTCTTCTGCAATCTGCCACACACATACTCACACCAAGTTTGGGGAAATTTTCTGGATTGGTTTGGAAGGATTATGGAGAAGTGGGGGCAAGAGTGGCTCTAGGGACTTTCCTTCAGGATTAGCTTTGCACTCACCCCCTGCCTTCAAGTTGTATGGGAAAATGAACATCACAGATGACTACAGAGGTCCTCCTGGGAGGAAAAGTAGTGTTTACACAATTATTACTGTGCTGGATTCCAAACATTTTTGTTTTAGTTGTCTGTTTTAAGTTGCAAAGAGAATGGCTAAGAATTACTTTGGAAACCAATCAAAAGAAGAAGGGTTTGGACTAATATGTGGCTCCCAGACTTTTGGGTTTCATGGACTAGTGAATATCCAAAAAAAGGTTGAAGAACCAAAAGAGAGTTGCCAATGTTTATTTAGTCAAGTAAGACATTAAAACAGCAACATCAAGTCTTATTTTTTTCATTATCACCAGATCTTTGAAAAAGGAGCAAAACTTTAACAGCAAATAATAAGAAAACATAATCTAAGAATAAAGGACTATTCTTTCCAAGAAAGTACGATTGGTAACCTTAAATAATAGATGAAGATTAAGTCTGTTTATACTGTTAATGTTTATATTTAGCAATGTAAAAGGGGCTGCCTAGATCTCCTCAGATCTTGGTTCTTGGAGCCCATCCCCCAGTTTCTATGTCCTGCTTCTTAAAGCTTCCACCAGCCTTCAGAAAAATATTTAATTGCAAGGGCAGTTTCACAGAAAATGTCATTTAAATCTTATAGATTTAGGAATCTGTAAACTTCAAAAATTATTTTCTATTTAAATATATTAATTATTTTGAGAGGAGATATAATCTATTATATACCTGTATTAAAATATAATATTCTCTGCCTTTGGGGGAGACTTTCTTGTTTACTCTAAAAAATAATAGCAATTCCAAAGAATGGTCCTTTGGCTTTTAGAGTTGCTTTGGGTTCATGCACAGAAAACTACAGGTACCTGGGAGTTTAGTGCCCCTCCATACCCCCAATGTGGTCTAGCAGCTTGAATGGAGGATTAAAGCCCAGCCCCTGCCTTGGAGGTGAACTGCCTCTGGGGTAACCTGTACTCTAGAGTTCCCAGCGTCATTCAGCTGACACTGGGGATTTCCCCTTGCTTGGCTTTTCTCCCATCCCTGTCCTGCTTCCCCACTCGGTTGGTTCCTCCTGGGAGCGATTCTTAAATAATTCACTTGCACATAAATCTTTGTCTTAGTGTCAGCTTCTGGGGACACTGATGGAAAACAAATGTCTTTCCACATTGGTGTCAGCCTTCTCATGATACTTGAGGGATGGTCTAGAAAACAAACTTGGTCTAAAATGTTCCCATCCAAGTCTCACCACCAACCAGATGCTTGGCCTTGGTCAAGTAAAAAGAAACCCCTCAGCCTTACCATGTGATAGAATGACTAGTCAGGAGGCTATGGAATGGGGGTCAATTGGAGGCAATCTTACAAACACAGGTTTAAAAAAATAGCTTCTTCAGCCCCTAGAGCTGATCTGGTCTTTTCCAAAGTCTGTGTTCACAGCATTTGAAGGGTAACATGAAATTCTAGCCACATTATCAGAGTCTCATCCAATAATTTAAATCACTCTTTGAATAAGTCATGGTTTTGTAGATAAATGCTATTCTGCAGATTTCTTATTATTCCTTTCCAAGTTGGCATCCTACAGAACTGAAGGAGGGCATGTCACCTCCAACTGTAAAAGGAAAGGAGTTTCAGAGCTGTGTATGAGGCCTCAGATCTGTCTCCCTGCTCCCTCGTCGTCTCTTTTCCCCGACTGGTGGGCACCCTGTCGACCCTGGGTGCTGAATGGAGGGCTCTTGAACAGGCAACCTGATTCTTGGCCTCATCAGGACAGAGTCCACTCTTCCACTGTGTGGAGACCCCAAGGCTTTTGCTGGCATCTGAAGTACAGCTGCAACTTCCATTTGATGCCCACTTGGCGTGGCACACTGTACTCCTTGCCACAGGTCACCATGCCCCTGCTGTGGTGACTCCCTCTTTCCTAGCCACACCTGTGCCACAAAGGACAAATGGGTCTCTGCAATGCCACACAAAAGTAGAAGCATGCTGGTACAATCTTCCTGTCTGCAAGTCCCACTGTGTCATCACTTGGTGACTAGTACAGAATATGGGCTGCAAGGGGCATCCTCCTGAAGTCCTAATTAGAATAGGGATAAATGCCCTTGTCTTTGGACTTTCCCCTAAACTTATACAAAACGAGTCACCTGAAGAGCAAGTGTCAGGACTCATAGTTATGCGCTTTTTTTACCTCCATCTTTTTATCCTCCAGAGGAGAGGGATGAGCTTTCTTTTTCCTTCTCTCAGTTTAGCCAGGGCTATCTCTGGCTATATCACAGGCCGCCATGTACACTAGTACAGACTGTAACCTGCACAAGAATGCCAAATAAGATAGCAGGTACAACTTGAAATTCAGCCCGCTCTCTGCTCACTCCACCGTGAACCCCGGCACTGGGCTGTGTCTACTTAGACGGAGAAAATCTTTTTTCCAATTTGCACAAAGGCATTGTAAGGGCTAGCAGGAGCTCTGGTCATATCCATTCTCTTCTGAGGGCATCACCCTTCCCTGGAGCGACACTGTTTGGAAGAGAATATGATTGACAAGGGTGAGGAATAATACGCACATTGCTTGTTATTTTCAAAAATACAATCCACACTCCAGATGCTAAAGCACTTAGAGACCAAAGAGGTCTTTATGGTTAGTGTATCAACACATACCTGCTCAGCACTGGTCTGGGACAGAGGTGAACACACTAAGGGATGTATGACCGGATCCTTAGGGAAGGAAAGCAGAGTGACCTTTAGAAAACAGGGCTAGAAAGCATGTAATTGGGGCTCAGAGGAACAATGTGGGCTTCAATCTGCAAAGCATCAGGGTGGTCACAGGCTCATGAGGTCTGGGGCATCTGGAGAAGGATGCCATCCACATCTGGAAGACAGGTCGGGGTCGTTGATCTCTTAAACATAGTGCCATCTCAGTTCTCACTTCAGAGATCTCTCTCAGCCTTAGGCTTTTCTCTCTTCTATCTACATTCATTCCCTTTTTAAAATTTCTGAACTTTTTGTACTGGGGATTAGACCCGGGGCACTTAAATACTGAAGCACATTCCCATTTCCTTTTTTTTTTTTAATTTTTATTTTTTATTTTGAGACAGGGTCTCGCTAAATTGCTCAGGGTGTCACTAAGTTGCTAAACCTGGCTTTGAACTCCTGATCCTCCTATCTCAGCCTCCAGAACCTCTGGGATTACAGGTGTGCACAACTGCCTTTATTTTTTAAAGAAATGAAGAAGATACAAGCTTCCATAGATGGCCATATATGTACCTGCAACAGAAATGTTCTTGGGCCCTTCTGATAAGAGGAAAATGTTACCACAAATTTCAATTTGATTTGTTCTTCCTGGTCAGAAAAAATAAAACATGATTATTAAAGTAAAACTTCAAGTGGAAAAACACACACACACACACACACTCAGCAATTGTGGTTTAATTCTACCTTCTAATGAGTTCAGCGTTTAGTTGGTATCCCACCCCCACCATCTCAGAAGGCAGAAAATTTATTTGTCCAATGTCTATAATATGAACATCTGAGCCATTATAACCAGGCCTTTTCTTGATTTCACCTTAAATTTATTCCTTGGGCTTCCAGGGTCATGCATTTGAATGCCTCTTGATACACCTGTTGATTGCCCAGTGGTAATTTGTGCCTTTCAGAGTAATCAGTTCATGGAGAGGTGGGTTTAGTAATCAGCATAGAGGTCCTTCCAAATCTCACAGACCAAGTGAAGGTCAGGTCATGTTATTGAAGAGGCTTTATTGAAGAGGCTGCTAATTTAGGAGATACAAAAGAACTGATGGGTGACTTGTTTTTAGTGAACTAAAGTCTGTATTTTTCCCTATAAATAAATATATTTATAAATCTATATACTATCTATAAATATTACAGATTATTTCTAATGAGGCCTGAGAGAAAAGAAAGAGAGAGGGAAAGAAGGAGGGAGGAAGAAAAATAAATGTTTTGCTATTGAGAATAATAAAAAAGTGTATTTATGTCCCTTCTCAAGAGATGTTTTTGGGTGTTTGGTTTTTTTTTTTTCTTTTTTTCTTTTTTTTTCTTTATCAGAATTGATGCACTATGGAAAAATAATGCAATACATAAATTCCAGTTATATTAGCATAAAAATGAAAAGTAATCACAGGAAATGATTACAGTATAAGTATGCTTATAAATTCAATGTTTTTCTTTGTAAAAGATGCAGTGCATGATTTCTAGTGGAAAAAAAATGTTTATTTCATATCTTAAAATGGACTCCCTTTTAATATAAAAAAAGGAAAAATACTCAGGATGCTTAATGTGAGCTAATATAATTACAATTAGTCTGAACAATTTTTCCTACTGCTCTGAAGTACTCACTAACATTTAATAGAATTGCCAGTTCTGATGGGAATTGTAGTATTTGTACTTGCTCTACCCATCCAACTGGGTAGTTCTTATAGATACAAATACACCAGCAGCATGTATGACAGTGGTCCAACCCTGCATCAGCACAGGGACTTTTTTTTTTTTTTGCATTCTGTCATAGTCCTCTGGTTGTCCAGATGTGACACCATCTGTATGTAGGATGGGAAGTATGAGTGGCTTGGATTAGCTTCCACCAAGAGAGTTTGCAGGAACCTTGGCAAAGCCTCAGAGACATGCCAGCTTTGTTCCACTGGGCAATACAGAACCACTGTGCAGGCAACCACGGATGAAAGGAACACATCCCAGGGTCTTGGGGCAACTGCTTATCCTAGGCTGATGCATTATGCTACCTCTGAGTATGACAAGGAGAGAAAATAAAAGATCTATCTTTTAAGATTCCATCTTGAAGAATATTTACAATTATGTCCTCTAACTTTTTTCTTTCCCTTACTTTACAAATAGGCTTCCTTCTTTGCTGGCCAAGATTCAAGGTTCCAGGTTCTGTGAAGTAGAATCCGGTAAAAAGAAAGGAGAAAAAGAAGACTAGAAGAGTGAAAAGAAGGGGGGAATTGACCTGAAGACCAAGACTGTGGGGGCTGAGATTCATAGAAAGAGCTGGTGAGAAAGTATGTAGTCAAAGTTGAAAGGATGAGAAGCTCCTGATCCTTTGGTGTTTGAGAAAACTGGAGAGGGGGCGAGTGACTAGGAAAGGTTTCCGTGGTCCATGAATTGGATTATAAAATAAAATCATACAATAACTGGAAGATAAAAGTTCTTTCAGAAACAGAGTTGAGGATGTGAATGGCTCTTTGATTGCATTTGGATGCTAGACAGTGTTTCCTTGGATGCCACCCCAACACTGGGCCTCGTGATGCTGTGGTGTTGATGCAGGTGTGTATTCGGCTTTCCAGCGGGGGTCCAAATGGCCTCCACATTGTGTGAACAATGTCATCTCACTAGTGACAAGTGATGAATCTAATGAGATTTTAATAAATGAGGCCTACCTAATATGCCTCAAAAATTCTTATGACAACAACTAGAAGCTCCTTCAAAGTCCCACAGTGATGCAAAAGGCCAAAGACTGTTTTCTACATGAAAAGTGAATGTTTCTCAGAATACAGTGCATAACATAGTTCTAGTAAAAATTAACATGTGAGTCATGATTCTTACCATTTATTTCCAGGTATGACCATGGTTTTTAATGTTTACCTTAGCTAGGTCATCCTTTATAACTCTCCCAAGGTTGTAGTAAGAGAATAAATCAGATTAACATTTGTATCTGTTTCAATTGTGTCCTCTTGAACATTTCAGCAAAATGGGCAAAATCATCAAAAGGGTAGTGTATTAGTCAGGGTTCTGGGCACCCCATGACGCAGACAAGTTAGTACATAACTTTTACCACCATTAAATTTTATTTTATGTTTATGAAATCATAAAACCATATTTTTGCTGTATAGGACCTAGTATAAGATGTATCTCCATTTGTTAGTCTGAGCTCCAGCCAGGGGTTTGTCTTTGGGGGAAGGGAAGCCTGATGTGGAGGGATTCTCCTCACAGATGTTCTCTTTTTTTTATATTTTTTATTGGTTGTTCAAAACATTACGAAGCTCATGATATATCATCTTTCATACATTTGACTCAATTGGGTTATGAACTCCCATTTTTACCCCAAATACAATTTGCAGAATCACATCGGTTACACACTCACATTTTTACATAATGGCATATTAGTGACTGTTGTATTCTGCTACCTTTCCTATCCCCTACTATCCCCCCTCCCCTCCCCACCCATCACCCCTCTCTATCTCATCTGCTGTTGTTCAATTCTCTCCCTTGTTTCCCCCCCCCTTTCCCCTCACATCCTCTTCTATGTAATTTTGTGTAACATTGAAGGTCTCCTACCATTTCCATTTGCTTTCCCTTCTCTCTCCCTTTCTCTCCCCCCACTCGTCTTTGTTTAATGTTAATCTTTTCCTCATGCTCTTCCTTCCTGTTCTGTTCTTATTTGCTCTCTTTATATCAAAGAAGACATTTGGCATTTTTTTTTTTAAGGATTGGCTAGCTTCGCTTAGCATAATCTGTTCTAATGCCATCCATTTCCCTGCAAATTCTATGATTTTTGTCATTTTTTATTGCTGCGTAGTACTCCATTGTGTATAGATGCCACATTTTTTTTATCCATTCATCTATTGAAGGGAATCTAGGTTGGTTCCACAGTCTAGCTATTGTGAATTGTGCCGCTATGATCATTGATGTGGCAGTATCCCTATAGTACGCTCTTTTAAGATCCTCAGGGAATAGTCCGAGGAGGACAATAGCTGGGTCAAATGGTGGTTCCATTCCCAGCTTTCCCAGGTATCTCCATACTGCTTTCCAAATTGGCCCTACCAATTTGCAGTCCCACCAGCAGTGTACAAGTGTACCCTTTTCCCCACATCCTCGCCAACACTTATTGTTGTTTGACTTCATAATGGCTGCCAATCTTACTGGAGTGAGATGGTATCTTAGGGTGGTTTTGATTTGCATTTCTCTGACTGCTAGAGATGGTGAGCATTTTTTCATGTACTTGTTGATTGATTGTATGTCCTCCTCTGTGAAGTGTCTGTTCAGGTCCTTGGCCCATTTGTTGATTGGGTTATTTGTTATCTTATTGTTTAATTTTTTGAGTTCTTTGTACATTCTGGATATTAGGGCTCTATCTGAAGTGTGAGGGGTAAAAATTTGTTCCCAGGATGTAGGCTGTCTATTCACCTCTCTTATTGTTTCTCTTGCTGAGAAAAAACTTTTTAGTTTAAGTAAGTCCCATTTATTTATTCTTGTTATTAACTCTTGGGCTATGGGCGTCCTATTAAGGAATTTGGAGCCCGACCCCACAGTATGTAGATCGTAGCCAACTTTTTCTTCCATCAGACGCAGTGTCTCTGATTTGATATCTAGCTCCTTGATCCATTTTGAGTTAACTTTTGTGCATGGCGAGAGAAAGGGATTCAGTTTCATTTTGTTGCATATGGATTTCCAATTTTCCCAGCACCATTTGTTGAAGATGCTATCCTTCCTCCATTGCATGCTTTTAGTCCCTTTATCAAATATAAGAAAGTTGTAATTTTGTGGATTGGTTTCTGTGTCCTCTATTCTGTACCATTGGTCCACCTGCCTGTTTTGGTACCAGTACCATGCTGTTTTTGTTACTATTGCTTTGTAGTACAGTTTGAACTCGGGTATTGCTATACCTCCAGATTCACACTTCCTGCTTAGAAATGCTTTTGCTATTCTGGGTCTTTTGTTTTTCCATATGAATTTCATGATTGCTTTATCTATTTCTACAAGAAATGCCCTTGGGATTTTAATTGGCATCGCATTAAACCTGTAGAGAACTTTGGGTAGTATCGCCATTTTGATGATGTTAGTTCTGCCTATCCATGAACAGGGTACATTTTTCCATCTTCTAAGATCTTCTTCTATCTCTCTCTTTAGGGTTCTGTAGTTTTCATTGTATAAATCTTTCACCTCTTTTGTTAGGTTGATTCCCAAGTATTTTATTTTCTTTGAGGATATTGTGAATGGAGTGGTTTTCCTCATTTCCATTTCAGAAGTTTTGTTGCTGATATATAGGAATGCCTTTGATTTATGCGTGTTGATTTTATATCCTGCCACTTTGCTGAATTCATTTATTAACTCTAGCAGCTTCTTTGTAGACCCTTTTGGGTCTGTTAAATATATTATCATGTCATCCGCAAATAGCAATAATTTAAGTTCTTCTTTTCCTGTTTTTATGCCTTTAATTTCTTTTGTCTGTCTAATTGCTCTGGCCAGTGTTTCGAGAACTATGTTGAATAGAAGTGGTGATAGAGGGCATCCCTGTCTTGTTCCAGATTTTAGAGGGAATGCCTCCAGTTTTTCTCCATTTAGGATGATGCTAGCCTGAGGTTTAGCATAGATAGCTTTTACAATGTTGAGGTAAGTTCCTGTTATCCCTAGTTTTTCTAGTGTTTTGAACATAACAGATGTTCTCTTGCTTGAGGTATCTCTCCTGAAGGGCCAGCCTCCCCAGGAATAGAAGAGACTGGTGGAGTACAGAATCATCCAGGAGCAGGAAGCCGGGGAAGGCCAGGAAGGCACCTCTGGGCCCTCTGTGGATGCTTCACCTTAGTACCTCCCCAGAAAACACTTCTTCCTGCCTGAAAACTCCCCAGATTTCTTACCACCACATCAGGGATTTAAAAGCTGGCAACCTTTGGGGGACATACAGCTAAGCAATTTGAGGCTGATCAAAGAGAAAACAAAGAGAACTCCTAGCTGCCTGTTGAGTTCCAGCATCAGTCCCAGGAAGCTGATTTTCTGCTCTGCTTCATCTCTCAGCATATTGTTTTGAAAGCAGGAATACATTTTAGTTTAACACCATTCCTGAGCCACACCTTCCCTGTCCAACATTAGGGTATGTCCCCTGAGCCCAAGGTTGGGGCAATGTAGACCTTGCATCCAGAAGAGGAATCCTTAGTATCATTCTGGAGAAATAGTTTCCTTATAATAATGACTTGCAAGTAATTCATTACCTTGTAGCACCCAAAAATATTCCCTTCTCCAGGGCACATCTACATGACAGTAAGCAAATACTGGGGGAAAGAATTAACTTTACATAGAAATATGCATTAATTTCTTTTCATGGAAACCAGTTTGACAAACTGATAGTTCTGCCCTGATTCTTCAATGGGCAAGTGTTCTTAGTTGATTAATTCTCGCAACAAACAAGACTCTGGCATACTAATTTGTTACCAAGTCTTTAAGCCGGAACTAATTTCTCTATCTCTTTTTCTCTGTGATATTTTTTCCTTAGCATGTGTCTGTACTTCCAGTTTACATGCCTGTGGCATAATTATTTAGGTGAACACCTTAGCCTTTGACTATGTTGTAAGCTCCTTTGATTCATCTTTACACCATACACAGCATTTAGTACAGTGATCTGCTTTTGGTAAGCTCTTTTTAAATAATAATGTCTACTTATCATGCAAAAGCCAATTAATACTGAATGAGCAGTCACCAAGACCCCAGCACTGTGCAGGAACAGACATGGTCCTCAACAAAGAGAAGTGGTTGCAACAACACAGATGAAACTGAGGTCATTGTGCTAAGTGAAGTAAGCCAGACACAAAAGTAAAAATACTGTGTGATCTTGTTTATCTACAAAAGCTTTTTAAAAATGGATAAAAAATAGAAAGAGAGTAGCAGGGCATGGTGGTACATGCCAGTAATCCCAGCAGCTTGGGAGGCTAAGGCAGGAGGATCCCAAGTTCAAGGTCAGCCTCAACAATTCAGCAAGGCCCCTAGTAGCCCTGTCTCTAAATAAAATATTAAAAGGGGGTGGGGGTGGTGGAGATGTGGCTTAGTGGTTGAGTGCCCCTGGGTCCAATCCCCAGTACACACACACACACACACACACAAAAAGAGCCAGAGAAGAGTGGTGGTTTTCAGAGGGTAGGTAGAGGGAGGAAGTAGGTTAAAAGGCACAAATTTGCAGTTAGATAAGATGAATAAATCTAAAGATCCAAAGTACAACATGAGAACTATAGTTAAATATATATTACATGCTGAAAATTTTTGCTAAGAAAAATATAATTTATGTATAAGAAAATAAGACAGTAAATGTAACAAAGTTAATCTTATTTTACTTAATGTCTATTAAGAACAAGGGTCTTAGACCAATTTTAAAGAAAAACAAGTAAGAACAGCAAGGGGAAAAACTTTTGAAAAAAAAGGACAAATTGTGTGTGGGTGGGTGGGTAGTGTTACCAGATATTAAACCATATTATTAAGCTTCCATAAATAAAACTGTGTGGTATTGGCACATAAAGAGAGGAACAGATCAATGGAAAGAAGTAGAGAATGCAGAAATAGACTCAGTTTCATATGAGAATATAGTGTTTGATAAACTTGGCATCTCTGATTAGTTGTGGGAAAATGTACCTTTTAGTGAATGGGAAGGGATAGTTGGAGAATTACAAGGAATAATATAAAATTAGACTATTCCTGACACCATATATCAGAATAAATTCCAAATGATATAAAAACTAAAGTCATACAAAACTAGGAGAAAATATGAGTGAACTTGTATTCTGAGAATGGGAAAATTTTCCTAACTAGAAGTCAAATATCTAGAAGCAACAAGGAGAAAGGACTGACATATTTAACAACATATAATTTTAAAAATTTTTACATGACAAAAAATGTAAGCAAAGTGTAAAAACAAAGGAAAGCTTAGAAAATTCTTATCAACTGATATTACAGAGTTCATATTTCTAATATATTTAATGATGAAAAGGAATCATTGTCAAATTTTAAGATGTGACTTTTCCTTTGTGCTTATGGTTTTGAGAAATGGCCTTCATTCTTTAGAGATACCTATTTAAATATTTATGGATGAAATCATATGCTGTGTTGACTTTGCTTTAAAATAATCAAGAAACTAGAAGAGAATATAGAAGAAAATGGAGTGGCAATGAATTGAAAATTGTTGAAATTGAGTGATAAAAGCTTATAGAACCATTAAATTATTCTCTCTCCTTTTAAGTACATCTGAAATTTTTCATATTTAAAAGAAAAATATTTTTGTAAAAATATGTACATAAAGCAAGCAATTCAATAAATTTCAGTTGCTTTCATTAGGATCATACTCAATTCATATTTGTGAATATTTGGTTTTGTAAATCCTTATCTATTATGTTGTGGATTTTTTTCCAAAGTAAAAGCCATCACTTCCATCACTGTGATCGACTAGTTCTAAAAGACTTCCTGCTGTGAAACAACCAAGTCCTATTGAAGACACTCTGAGACATGAATGGCCTCACAAGAGATGAAGGATTTGTTCAGGGACCCTTCCCTGAAATCCTCCAAAAACTCACTTGTCCAGCCCAAATGTACCAGGAGCTGGAGCAGCTGGAAGGGGCAGGGTTATCTGAGGTGGGCTGAACAATTGCATGGCCCACTATGACAAGAGCAAAAGTAGCTTCAAATTCCCTATGCAGAGTCCTGCAGGGAAACTGAAATGGTCTCAGGTAGCTAGAGGGCCCCTTGGTCACAAGCAGATACAAGGCATTTCTAGGGGAAACTTCCCTACTCTCCAATATAGCTCTGAGTAAAATTAGGCAATGAACTCACAATCAGAGAACAGTAAACTTGCACAAATGTAAACCACTCTGTCTAACCTGGCAGACCTGGACATGGGAACTGATACAGAATATAGAATGGTCAAACGGATGGAGCTGGAGAATATCACACTAAGTGAAATAAGCCAATCCCCCCAAACCAAAAGCTGAATATTTTCCCTGATATGCAGATGCTAATTTGCAATAAGGTGGGGGCAGAGCTAGGGAAGAACAGAGTTACTTTAGATTAGGTAGAGGGGAGTGAAGGGAGGAGAGGGGGTATGGGGATAGGAAGGATAGTAGAATGAATCAGACATTATTACCCTGTAACTATACAACTATACATCATGTACAACCAGAAGAATGATAAATTATACTTCATTATATATGATGTATCAAAGTGCATTCTACTGTCATGTATAACTAATTAAAACAAATAAAAATTTATTAAAAAATATAGAATGGTTATGTATAAAATACCTGAAGTTATGACTAAATCATGAATGTAACCTAGTCAACAAAAGACTAGGAGGACATGAACAGATCATTTTAATCTTTTAATCAGAAACTTTGGAAATAAAAAAAACAAAATTTGAAATTTTAGAACATAGCACAAAGTTGATCCTTTGAAGAAAAGATAAACAGTACACTGGAAGAGATCTATAAGAAGAAATTACCAAAATTACAACAAAAAGCAACAAAGAAAACCAAGATATTTAAGATAGGAAGAGAAGAAATAGCATAAATCTTGTCCAACTCCAGAAAAAATAGAGCCCAGAATGAAAAGAGATAAGGACTGTCAAAATTTTCACACGTAATGAAAACCACAGATCTGCAGATCTAGGGAACAAAATGAATGCCAAGCATGATAAACAAAAAGAAATCATCCATACCATCAGAGGGAGATGTAGGTTGAGGGTTGAGCTGTCTGGAAGTCAATGCTGAAGCAGGATGATTATTAGAGATTAACACCTGTGAAAGGGCAGAGGGAGAAACTGTGATGTTTCTCTGGCACAGAGTTGAGGCCAAATCCACAGATCACTGGGATATATACTGCCTATCAGAGTTGTCCTGCAGTGGGCCCAAATAATCAGGTCTTTAGACCCCCACTAGCATGCATCAGTCACTGGATGTGGTGCAGCCAGCCTGTGTCTATTCTTAGGTCACGTGGTTCTTGAGTCTTGAGACCCTCACAATTGGAAACTACTTGCTAATACCACTCATAGCAACTGCTACAAGAGTCCTTACTTCAGGAATCTAGGCAGGCTTCTCTGTTCATCTCAGTCCATCCTTAGCTCTATTTCTCCATATGCATTCTGCTCTCCCAGTACTCTAGTGCACCTGGAAACTTGGAAATGTTAGTAGGATAAACTGCTCTGTCACTATAGCTGGTCCTAGAACTGCCACGAATACTCATCATCTCCTTTTTCCACTACCTATTCTAGATTCCCTTCACTCTTGACTATCAGCTGTGCCAGTCTCTCACACATGTCATAGTGTGACCCAGACTATTCATGAGGGGTCTGAACACATGATCACCATGTCCTTCTCAGACTATTGTTCTTGAACTTAATATTTTTGCCAACAGAAACAGGCAAAGGCATTCCATAAATCCCCTTAGTGGATCATTGGGTGATGCAAATACTTCTCTCTATTCCCATTGTGTAATAGCAGCTCTTCCTCTGACTATAATTTTGGAAGACATGTCCCAGCATATCCATGACCACAGGAATCCAAAAAGTTTGATTCATGTGGCAGGCCTCTGGATCTTCATAGTGTTTATCCCCCGCCTCCTCCTCAGCACATGTGTCTTAACTCAAGCCTTCAGTCACATCTTGCTCATCCAATCTGAATCATCCTGTCCAATTAGCATAATATCACTGATGTAGTAGTGAGTCAGTGTGATGTTCCATAGAACATCCAGATGGTCCAGATCTCTTTGGACTATGTTATGACAAAGATCCTGAAAGAACATAGCCCAGGGGAACAACTGTAAATATATATTGTATCTCTGCCCATTCCATATGAAGGGGAACTGTTTCCAACATTTTTTTTTTAAATCAGGATAGAAAGAACCCACTCACTGAATCAGTAGCCACATATGCTGTACCTGAGGCATGCTAATCTGCTATAGCAAAGATGCCTGAACAGTACAGAAGCTATGATCTGATCCATTATTGGTTGGGTTAGTGGTAGTCTGCAGGCAGCCTCCAGAATCTGGTTCTGCAGAGGCTGGACTGGTGCATTCAATAAAGACAAAATGAGCAGCTTCCCCACCCTCCATCTTGCTTATTCTTTAGATCAGGGGTTAGCAAATTCTGGACCACCTGTTTTTGTAAATAAAATTTGTTGAAACTCAGCCATTCCCATTTGTTTATGTACTGCTTATGACTGGGATATTTTTGTTTTGTTTTGTTTTGGGTTTGTTTGCCGGTTAGTTTTTGCTACAAATGTGGAGTGGTAACAGCAGAAACCACATAGCCCAAAAGCCTAAAAAATACTTACCATCTGGGACTTTTCAGAGAAAGTTTGCTTTAGCTCCTTAAAGGTGGCATTAATCTCCATTATGACCTCTTTCCCAGAATGTAATATTGTTCCTTATTTCATATCTTGGTTAGGTAGAGAAGCAGTTTCAGAAGCCTCCACTTTATCTTCTCCATGGGCCAAAAATCCAATCTGGGGATTGTTTAAGTGCCATCTATAGAAATTTTAACTGTGTATTCTTGGACCAAAGAAATGACCATGGATCTGATAAGTCCATTGGCCCAGGGGACTCAATAATAAGTTGATCTTATTTATTACCAGGCCCTAGTGTGCTCCATGCCAGCAGGTCATAATTACCCTTCCTGTCACAGTCCTCAAAATATTTGGGTATTGCCATTTCCCACATATGCAGTTGTCTGCCTAAGTGGCCATAAGTTCCTGAAGTTCCATAAGTTCTCTGGGGAAAACATTGCCACGGATACTCACCACTGTATTGTCTGGTTCTTCCTCCTGGAGACCTACCCTTCTTTTCAGTTTCTGGGTTATAGGCTTGGAAACTGACACAGGTTTGGAGAAAAAGAAAGAAATTTATTTACCAAAGCAACTGCCCTTAGTCTCCTGGTCATTATTTCTGATTTTTTTTTCCAATGGTGCACACTGAGTAGAACCCTTGTCATTTGCCCGTCTATTTTGCATCTAAGAATGTCACATTCTATCAGCCAGTTAAGTAAGTCTCTGCAGGGCAGGCTCCCTTGGCTACCACTCCACTCTCACCACTCGTTACCATAACTATATCTACCTGGACTCTGTTGTGTCAGGGTCTTGTCATCCCTGGTGTTGTCAACGAGCCTAGGTCTGTATGGGCCTCTCCTACTTCTACTCTTTAACTGTCATCTATAGAAATTTTAACTGTGTATTCTGACCTTCAGAGGAGAGCCACCCCTGAACATGATAGTGTGCTTGTCATACCCATTTTACCAGCAATTCCTTAAGGACTTGTTAATATATCGCCTCTAGGTATTCTCATGGAACAGTCTTCTGGTGGCCTTCATGCCTTCTTCATAATCCTTTAATCGCTTCCTTCACTCTCTGCCATGGCAATTTGGACATTTCAACCTCATAAGGGCCATTGCTTTTTTCCTACATCTCTAGGAGCCATTTCAATAGAGATTTCATACTATCTCCTGAGATCTCTGCCATAATATAAAATCCTATATCTCAGGAGAATGATCACAAATCAATGAATCTCTCCTACTTAATGTCATGGTCCTATTGCCTTGGTCAAACTGCCTTTGTTATCTCATCCCATGCAAGTTCTTATTTCTACCATCACATGCTGGTTGGGGCAGGTCCTTCAAAGCATAGCATCTTTCTTCCTCCATCAATCCCTGTTTCCCAGGTGGACAATTCTATGATAAACCCTATCTGTAGACTGAGTGATAAAATCTCAATGCGGTTTTGATTTGCATTTGCCTGATTACTAGAGAAGTGGAACATTGTTTTATGTATTTATTAGCAATTTGTATTTCTTCTTTTGAGAAATGTCTGTTTAGTTCTTTTGCCTATTTACTAATTGGGTTATTTGTTTTAGGGGCATTTTTTTGAGTTCTTTATATATTTTGGATATTAATCCCTTGAGAAGAAGGTGACAAAGATCTTCTCCCATTCCTTAGGTTTTCTTTTCACGTTCTTAATTGTTTACTTCTCTATGCAGAAGATGTTTTCATTGGCTGCCATCTCACTGATTGATTCTTGGTTTTATTTCTTGTACACTAGGAGTCTTGTTAAGGAAGTCAGTGCCAGAGCTGGGGTTGTAACTCAGTGGTAGAGTGCTTTCTTAGTGTGTTTGAGTACTGGGTTTGATTCTCAGCACCACATTAAATAAATAAATAAAATATAGGTATTGTGTCCATCTACAACTAAAAAAAATTACAAAGAAAAAACAAAGGAAGTCAATGCCTGTGCCAATCTTCTAGCAGTTGCAGAGTTTCTGGTCTTATCCTAGGTCTTTGATCCACTTTGAGTTGACATTTGTGCAGGGTGAGAGAGGATTAGTTTCCTTTTTCTACATATGAATATCCAGTTTTCCCAGAACCATTTGTTAAAAAGCCTATCTCCAACATATGTTTTTGGCACTTTTTTCAAGTATTGGTGAAGACATATCTCATTGTCTTCTATTCAGTTCCATTAGTCTTCCTATCTGTTTTAATGCCAGTACCATGCTGTTTTTGTTACAAGAGCTCTGTAGTATAATTTCAGGTCTAGTATTGTGATGCCTCTAGCATCTTGCTCAGGATTTCTTTGGCTATTCTGTGTCTCTTATTCTTCCAAATGAATTTTGGAACATTTTTTTCTAATTCTGTGAAGAATATCATTGGTATTTTGATTGGAGATTGTATTGAATCCATGTAATGCTATCCATGTTATGCTTTTGGTAGTATGGCCATTTTGACAATATTAATTTTGCTTATCCCAGAACAGAAGGTCTTTCCATCTTCTAAATTCTTCTTCAATTTCTTTCTTTAATGTTCTATAGTCTTCATTGTAGAGGGCCATCACCTTCTTTGTTAGATCAACTTCCAGTTATTTTTTTAGATTATTATGAATGACAGTTTTCCTAATTTCTTTCTCAGCTGATTCATTACTGGAATATATAAAAGTGATTAATTATGTATATTGATCTTGTATCTTGCTACTTTACTAATTTGCTTACCAGCTCTAGAAGTCTTCTGGAGAGGTTTTGGGGTTTTCTAAATCTGAGATCATGTCATCAATAAACAGAGATAATTTGACTTTTCCTACTTTTATCTCTTTAATTTCCTTCTTTTGTCTGATTGCTTTGGCTAAAATTTCAAGGATTGAATTGAATAGGAGTGAGAGAGGGGGAATCCTTTTCTTGTTCCTGTTTTTAGTTTCCTTAAAAACTAAAAATTCAATTTTTCTCCATCTAGTATGACGCTGGCCTTGTGTTTGTCATATATACCTTTACAATGTTGAGGTAAGTTTCTCCTATCCCAAGTTTCTCTAGTGTTTTAAACATTAATGGGTGCTGGACTTACTTAAATGCTTTTTCTTCATCTTTTGAAAAACCATGTGATTCTTGTTCTAGCTCATTTTGTGGGGTGAATTACATTTATTAATCTTCATATGTTGAACCAACCTTGCGTCCCAGGGATGAAACCCAGTTGATCATGGTACACTAACTTCTTAATGTGTTTTTGAATGCAGTTTGCCAATAATTTATTAAAAATTTTGAATCTATGTCCATCAAAGAAAATTGGCCTGAAGTTTTCTTTCCTTGTTGTATCTTTGTCTGGTTTTGGTATCAGGGTGATAATGGCATCATAGAATGAATTTGGCAGTATTCTCTCCTTTTCTATTTCATGAAATAATCTGAGACAGATTTGTATTAATTCTTTAAAGGCTTGGTAGAATTCAACTGAGAATCCATCCAGTCCTTGACTCTTCTTTGTTGGAAAGCTTTTAATAGCTACCTCAATTCCATTACTTGATATTGATCTAAATTTTCTATATTCTAATGGGTAGGTCATATGTCTCTAGGAGTTTGTCAATTTCTTCAAGATTTTCTAATTTATTGGAGTATAAATTTTAAAAATAGTTTCTAATGATCCTCTGAATTTCTGTAGTGTCTGTAATGATATTTCCTTTTTTCATCACTAATTTTGTAATCTGGATAGATTGGCTAAGAGATTATCAATCTTGTTTATCTTTTCAAAGAACCAACTCTTTTTCACTAATCCTTTGTATTTTTTTAATTTTCAATTTTACTGATTTTGGCTCTGATTTTAATAATTTCCTGTCTTCTACTGATTTGGTATTCGTTTTTCTTCTTTTTCTAGGGCCTTGAGATGCAACATTAAATTATTTATTTGGTATTGCTCCTTTTTTTTTTTAGAGAGAGAGAGAGAGAGAGAATTTTTAATATTTATTTTTTAGTCTTCGGTGGACACAACATCTTTGATTGTATGTGGTGCTGAGGATCGAACCCGGGCCGCACACATGCCAGGCAAGCACGCTACCGCTTGAGACACACCCCCAGCCCAGCTCCATTTTTTAAATGAAGGTACTCACTGCTAAAACTTTCCTCTTAGAATTGTCTTCATACTATTCCAGATCTTTTTATATGTTATATCACTATTCTCATTTATTTCTAAGAATTTTCTAATTTCTCCTCTGATTTCTTCTTGTATCATTTTTCATTCAAAAGAGTATTATTTAATCTCCAGTTGTTAGAGTGGTTTCATTTTTTAAATCTTGTCATTGATTTCTAATTTCATTACATTATGATCTGATAGAATTCAAGGAATTAACTTTTTTTTGTATTTGCTAAGATTTGTTTTCTGTTCCAAAATAAAATCTTAATTTTAGAGAACATCCCATGTGCTACTGAGAAGAAAGTGAATTCAGTTGTCAATGGATGAAATATTCTATAGTTATCTGTTAAGTCCATTTGAATAATAGAATTTTTAGTTCAAAGAGTCTACACTTAGTTTACATCTGTTTGACCTACGAAGTGGTGAGAGGAGTGTGTTAAAATCACCCACTATTATTGTATTGTCTGCTTAATTTTTTTATATTGAGAGGGGTTTGTTTTATGCAAGTACCTGCACCATTGTTTGGAGCAAAAATATTTACAATCACTATCTCTTGTTGTTAGATGATTCCCTTAATCAGTATAAAGTGATCTTCTTTGTCTCTTCTCTTTTTTTAAAAAAAAATATTTATTTATTTACTTTAATTAGGTATATATGATAGCAGAATGCATTTTGATTCATTGTACACAATTTCAGCACAACTTTTCCTTTCTCTGCTTATAAACTGTGGAAACAACTCAGATGCCCTTCAGTAGATGAATGGATAAGGAAACTGTGGTATATATACACAATGGAATATTACCATATTACTCATATTGTTCAATGATGTAGCGTTGCATCATATGCCATAGCCATAGGGTAATGATGTTCATCTCATTCCACCATCTTTCCTGCCCTCATACCCTCTCCCCACTCCTCCCTCCCCTTTGCCCAATCAAAGTTCCTTAATTTGGGGCTGGCGTTATGGCTCAGCGGTAGAACGCTCGCCTAGCACATGCAAGGCCCTGGATTCCATCCTCAGCACCACATAAAAACAAATAAAGGTATAAAAAAAAGTTTCTTAATTTTTCCCATGCCCCTTCCCATTATGGATCAGCATCCATTTATCAGAGAGAACATCATCAGCCTTTGGTTTTGGGGGATTGGTTTATTTCATTTAGCATGATATTCTCCAACTCCATCCATTAACCCGCAAATGCTACAATTTTATTATCTTTTAATGCTGAGTAATATTCCATGGTGTATATATATACCGCAGTTTCTTCATCCATTTATCTACTGAAGGGCATCTAGGTTGGTTCCACAGTTTAGCTATTGTGAATTGAGCTGCTATAAACATTGATGTGGCTGAGTTACTATAATATGCTGATTTTAAGTCCTTTGAGTATAAACTGAGGAGTGGGATAGCTGGGTGAAATGGTTTTCCCAAGTTTTCTAAGGAATCTCCATATTGCTTTTCAGATTTGTTGCACCAATTTGCATTCCCACAAGCAATGTATGAGTGTGCCTTTTCCCTCACATCCTAACCAACACTTATTGTTGTCTGTATTCTTGATAACTGCCATTCTGACTGGTGAGAGATGAAATCTTAAAGTAGTTTTGATTTGCATTTCTCTAATTGCTAGATACATTGAACATTTTTTCATATATTTGTTGATTGAATGTATATCTTCTGAGAAGTATGTGTTCAGCTCCTTAGTCCATTTATTGATTGGGTTGTTTGTTTTTTTGGTGTTAAGTTTTTTGAGTTCTTTATATATCTGGAGATTAGTGCTCTGACATGCGTGTGGTAAAAATTTGTTCCCAAAATGTAGGCTCTCTTTTCACCTCATTGATTGTTTCTTTTGCTGAGAAGAAGCTTTTTCATTTAAGTCCATCCCATTTATTAATTTTTGATTTGGGCTTATAGTCCACTTTTCGACATTCAACATTTTAGGGGTGATTTACCCAGATGCCTGTGGCCCCCAAAATGTGGTTCTACTTTCCCCACAAATAGGACCTGACATTGGCACAATAGATCTGTCTTGGTTGGATATTTAATTTTCTCTGACGTTTGATCACTTAAGTCCTGGACCTGGGCCAAGCAGGACTTCAGCTTCAAGAACCCCTTCATAAGCTACCAGGGATATCCTCTGGCTTTCCAATTTCCTAGCTTTTCAACTGCTTATAAATCATAGTTTCTTATTATCTTCCTCTAGGGCATCAGTGGTGCTTAGCAATAGCCATGAAATCCACTGCCATAGAGTACCCATATACTTCTCACCTGCCTGGTATGTCATACCAGCTATCCTATTAAACCCAATTGGTTCACCATTCCAATTCATTTGGTGTGAGAATATTAATCACTGGGTTGCCACCTGTGCCAGGTGCTGTCTATACTCCTCCTACCACAGTAACAGAGACTTCAAATGTCAACAGGGAGGGGTGATGCAGTTCCAAAGCCTCGTTTTATCACCATTTTCTTAGGCCATTCTCAGCACCAACCATCTCAGACTGGGTTACTTCTTCAGAAACATGGAGGCTATATAAGGAAAAAGCATTTAAGTTGTTGAAATTACAGGCAATTTTCTAATTTTTTGGTTGGGTGGCAGATTCATTGTTGTTTTTTATATTATAAGGTGATTTACATATATTTACATATAATATTTTAGATATATCTAATAATTTTTAAATAAGAAGGCAAAAAATAAATCATTTATTAATTCTTTTTACCACATATTATGCTACCATAATTAGAAAGTTATGGAAAAACATTATTCCATTAAAAAATTCTCTTTTAGCCTTCCAAATACTTTAAATCAGTTTATGCATGTCTTTATGTTGTTGAAAGTATAAGTGGTCATATTGAAATTAACTAAAATGATGGTAGTACATCATTTTTGTCACTTTTTATTGTATTATTTTTAAGAAAAATTTTTTTGTTTTAGTTGTAGATGGACATAATACCTTAACTTTATTTATTTATTTGTATGCGGTGCTGAAGATCAAACCCAGTGCCTCACATGTGCTAGGCAAGAGCTCTACCACTGAGCCACAACCCCAGTCCACTTTTTATTGTACTCTTGATAATAGATTTTGAATAGGAAACACTTCAAATTATTTTTTAATAAATATAGTCTGCTTTAAATTTTAACCAATTAATGTTTTAAGTCTCAATTTTGAGGTGCAAATAGAGATTGACCTAGAAGTCCTGATCTCAACAGGGTTCTGAGACAACATTATCAAAGTCATAAGAAACACTTCTGGTGTCAGTCTTTAATAAATTGTACTGATTTTGCTTCACAAAGTTTGATCTTTTCATAAACTTTGCTGCAATATTAATGTAATGATTCCCAATTCTTTCTATGATGGACCCCTTAAATATTGGCGAGTTTTACCCAGACAAGAGTTGGTTATTAAATAAGATCTTGAATAACTGTTTTTTTTGTTTTTTTGGAGCAAGGGAATAAATGGTCACTTCTATGCCTTGTGAAACTATATCTGGCTACTCGGTGGATAATGAGTGCAGGAGAAGAGCTTGGGAAGAGAAGGACAGCAGCCACTGGAACACTTGCCAAAGTCCAGGTGAGAAACAGTAGGGGTCCGGATCAAACTGCGACAATGATATTGGAGAAGGAGGATGAAATTAAGAAACTTTTTGACTCTATCCTGGAAAAGGACCTGATCATTTAAAGATAGAGATAAAGAACAAAGACTATTTAAAGATGACTCAATTTTCCAGTCCAATTGACTGGGTGGAGATAATACCATCTGCACAATTTAGTAATTAAGGATAAATCAGTAGATTTGGCAGAGAAAGGACTAACTCAAATTTTAGCCATGCTGATTGTGACAGGTCTATAGGCCACAGAGTTAGAACCATACAGATTTTTAAGTGGGAACAATTACCAAAGGAATATATTATATATTTTTTAATGTTTTAAAAAACTCTAATCTGCCATCATCTCCATTATGCTTTCCTTATCTCCCTAAAATGAATAAGAGAGAGGACAGATTTCCCAGATCTATGAAAGGAAGTAAAGAGTGCCTGATCTAGATAGCAGCCCTGGGCCAATGCCCCAGCACTGGGCCACACACATGCAGATCCACGGACACCTTACCTGGAGCTGATTTTTTTCTCCCTAATATTTTAGATTCTATTTTTTATTTTTAAAATTTTTTTGTAGTTGTAGATGAACAGCATGTCTTTATTTTGTTTATTTTTATGTGATGCTAAGGCTTGAACCCAGTACCTCACCCATGCTAGGCAAGCTCTCTGCCACTGAGCTATAGCCCCAGCCCAGATTCTTTTTAAGATCACAAAACATTTTTAAGATCACAAAAACATTCCCAAAATATAACAAGTTCAATTCTTTATTAGTTTTTAATATATAACTCATGATAAAAATGAATGATTATATACTGTCACAATCCATAATTCCCAGTGGGCCAACACAGAAATAATCAATGTATAACAACAGGCCTACTGAATAAGCCAACCAGTTCTTTTATAAATGGGGTGTATAAAGCATTAACAGCAGACCCGTTCTAGACTTTTATTTTTAGTTGAGCTTATCTGACCTTAAAATAGATTTGCACTGGGGGAAATGTAAAACTTCCTCAAATATAGTACTACTTGATTTGGCATAAGCCATGGGGTGGGGTTATGTCTTTGAAGAGACTTTTTTGCATACTAGAAAATATAAAAGAAAGTTCTATTGCTAAATTATTTCTCTGAACTTTTTATACTCTGATGAAGTTTATGAATGCATCTTTGGGCTTAATAAAAATACTGCTAACTGGTGTGCCCCTCACAGCTATCCTTACTTCTGGAATTGGCCCTAGAGCATCTACTCTCAGTGTGATTGGTGTTGCAGTGTGGCAGCTATCCCTGCAGATTTTGTTATGATGTCACCAAAGGATAATCCAAAAAATATTGTGATCAAACTGTAGTGGCTGCAAGGATGCCAGACTGGCCGGCAAATAATTGATTAGTCTGCATATCTTCTTCAACAATGACTTTTGGTGTAGCTTTTGCAGTAACAACAGCACAAATGTTATTGTGGCCGCACACTTTATTTGTCTTAGATAAATGTATTTTGTCTTCTGGGTTCTTAACTTTCCCATCAACCCCCTACTACCGGGACTTCTTCCATTTCCTGACAGCCTATCAGTACCTATCTCTGCTCCTTCAGCAATAAACACAATACCTGTTTGTTATGTTTCAGATTTCTCAGATATTTCAGTTATTCATCATATAACTCTGTAAGTAGTTATCACCCTTTCACTAAGGATAATACTACCGGGGGAAACTCAGGGCCTGAGAATGTTAGTCAGGTATCTCTAAAGAAACAGAAGTAGGCAGGTGGGGAGAAGGAGATCAGGTCCAAAAACCTGAGAAGAACCAGGGGAGCTAATGGCATAAATACTAATCAAACCGCAGAAGTCCAAAGTCCTAGCTCAAGCCTAAAGGCAAGAAGCACAAGGAAAGAATTCCTCCTTCTTCTACCTTTTGTTTTATTCAATATCTCAGATTAGATGATACCCATCCATTTTAGGGAGAGCAGCCTACTTCACTAAATGTCTTCCAAAGACACCCTCACAAGCACACCCAGAAATAATGTTTAATATGGGCACCCCAAGGTCAGTCATATGGACACATAAAATTAACCATCACACTGAAGTAACTCAATTGACTCCAGTGTTTAGATCAGGCTGGACTTCAAACCTCAACCATTATGCTATGTTGACCTCATATGTTACCTGCCTACACTCTTCCAAAATCTGTAACTAAATGAAATACTTTAGGAAAACAATATACTTTCTAGTATGGAAGATTATAGGAGATAGAAGTCCTCAGAGGATTCAGATTCTTGGATCCAAGCCCCCAGAGGGCAAGTTGGCCTATTTGACTCAATTCAACAAATGATAATTTAGGCCCTCCATTTACTAGTCACTGTGCTCCATGTTAGAGCAGAAACAAATATAAATTAGACCAAATTCTATCCCTAAGAAACTCATATTTCTCTGCATCTTTGTTTACCAAGTATCACTGGATAGCATGGTATCCTAATGGAAGAATTTAGCTTAATGAAGGCAGTTACATTCTAATTTATCAGGTGTAATGTAACTTAGTATATTGGTTATTTGGACCAATCCCCAGTTCCTTACATTCCCCAGAGCATCAAGGACTACCATGAATAGCAGAAGTAGAGTAGTGATAGAAAGACAAAGCAATTGGAGATCTATGTAAGACCATCAGAGATCCCTGGACCACTTATAAGTTATAGTGGGCATTTTTTTAATCATCATCCCTTTCTTGGAGAAACTTCTCTTTTTCCATAAATGGTGATATCCTAATGGAGCTATTATCCCACAGCCCTATCTTCTTTGGCCATGAAAGTAGGCACATTACTCAAGTGTCCAATCATGTCCTTCAAGGCATAGTGATTGGTCTAGAGGAATACATGTGCTCTAAGTAGAGCCTATCAGTATCACAGAACCCTGATGGCATCATTCATTTCAACTCTAAGGTAGATTTATTAGACTCTGAGTTCCATGAAATAAACTCATGCATTAGCAAATCATTTTATATGTATTTGTTTGGGGGCTGTTTGTTTGTGTGTTTCATGTAACTGAAAGTGTAAGAAGCAGCATAAGAAGTTGGGTGGAAAGTATAAATTGGGTTGAGTTTCTGTTGCTTGGAACCAAGAGTTCCAACTTTAAAAAGAAAAAAAAAATCAGTTATCCTTAAACCTTATTCGGCATCAGTTAGTGGAGCTGCGATGTTAAATCTCTGAGGGCGACAAAGTACAAAGTAGAGGGCTTGGCACAGTTCCCCTGCTCTTCATTTGCTGTGCCCCATAAAAACAGCACTCTTGGCTATGTGCTCACTGTGTCTCCCAGGTCTCTTCCGGAAGGATTTGGAGCAATCTCTGCCACTCTGTAAGAATCAAGGGTGTCGCTGAGAGCAGCATCTGTGGAATCCTAAGTATCCAAGGCAGGCCTCACCTCCCTATTAGCAATTTAAGCAGTTTTGCCATCAGATCTTGGGACTTGACCCTTTTCCTTTGTTCTGACTCTCTGCAGATGCTGAGCAATGAATTGAGATCACTGGTCTAAGGTTTTTATCTCCAATATTTTAAAGCAATATTTTAGCTCATTCTTCTTGGTGATGAATAGATGGATTTCCAACTATGAATAATCTGAAAATAAGCATTTTGTGGATCTTCACTGACCATTGTTAAGGCAGTTAAGACTTAAATCAATTTCAATTACCTGGCACCATGGGAGGAAGAATGAGATCTGGAAACTATTGTCATGGCTGACATGTGTTCTGTGGTCCCTGGGTCTGAAATTTGGCTACTTAAAAACACATACAAAAAGTAGCCGAGTTTCAGCCTCACAAGTTCTGATAATTTACCACTAAAAACAAACATGTGCTCAAGAGACAACTACTATGTAAACAACACTCAGAAAGATTTTTTAGCATCTGCATACAGAAGCTGCCATCCTATACCCAGGAAAGCCCAGGGCACAGAACACAAAGAATGCTTTATCTTTTTGGGGAGGGTGGAGGCAGCATCTGTTGAGCATGAAAGAGAGACAGCACAAAGAGTCTCTTCTTTAGCTCAGGCGGGGAAATGAAACGTGATTCATCGCTCTGTCTTAAGCAGTTGCACATTTACTATTCCATAAGTGTGCTAAAAATTGGAGCTTACCTTTTATTAGAAACTTAACATTTATCCTTAGTATTGGCAATGGGTTACAAAATGCTTATCAGGTGGCAGAGTCATTCAATATGGCTTGTTTTCACTGAGAACTCATGGCCATGTATGGAAATAGTAACTGGCCCTTAGTAGGTGCTTAATATATTGCATTTCTGGCCCATGTTTCCATGCACACTGTTCTCCTTTACTTTTAGCAAATATGGTTTTAAAAAATCAAATATGGCAGGTAAATTAGGGCATAAACACTATAAAATCAGAAGACTCTCTTATCTCAGGTTAATTTTAAATAGCAAGTCCCCTCACTTAAGATGCACTTAAAAATGTAACTATTGACAACCAATTTCACTGTGAAACTTTTAGTACACACTAAACAGGGCACACATTTATGAGTGCCATTTGGCTCCCACCAGGAATTTGCAAAGCAATGGCTAGAAGAGTTGACTGAAAGAATAATTGTTTAGTGAGGCAGGAAGTTGAAAGTATTTAACTTAAAATTAGGTTTGGGGATTATCTGAGGTCTTCAAATATTCATACAAATTGTATTCTTCATTATCATGGGTAAACAGGAGAGACTGTGAAGCCTATGTGAATTTATTGCCATGTGTTGCAATAAGAAAACCTCCAGAATCATCAGTTCACAGATTTATGGGTTTCGAATGTGAATTTTTCCATGGATCACACACCCGTCATGATGGTGAATTGCTTTGGCCAAGCTATGTGAGACACAGGGACTCCTACCAAGATGCCAAGGGGTGGGGAAGGATATGTAGAAGGGGAAGAACCCATGCTACTTGATATCCTGCTTTCTCAACTCCATTGGAAATCTGAAAGCCCCAGCCTACCTTCCAATGTAGATCAGGTTCCCCAGGGTAGACTAGCCTCCTCATTAAGGCTGGTCCCTCCCTAGCTCACCCCTGCCTCTTCTGCTGCCTATTAGAGGTTGTAGTGAAATAACTCACTCCAGGCTTACACTTGAATGTCTCTTCAGAAGTCCTTTTAAATTTAGGCAGATGGTTTAGTTTCTTTTCTCTTATTTCAAGTTTGTTTATGGTTTTGTGCTTTTATATAATTACACATAACATTATCTAAGGAGAAATGTGGTTCCTAATTATCTGGGGTCTGATTCTTGCTTTTAGCATTTGCCAAACAATAGCTAACATTTCTGGTGATCAGCTAATAATTCATTTTCATTCTTGCTCCCCAAATCAAAACTTAGGAAGTCCATCATTCTAGTGCTGAGTAAGTCCCATTGGGGGGCTAAATATCAGAAGTGCAGAATTTTAGAAACAGCTCTGTGACTAACTCTACAAGCTTAAGCAAGTCCTGGACTCCAGGACTCTTGTGATGGTTAATTTTGTTTATCATCTTGGCCAGGCCCTGGTGCCAAAATATGTGGTCAAATGTTATTCTAGGTGATTTTGTGAAGGTGATTTTAGATCAGTGGGCTTTGATTGTCCTCCACAGTGTGGGTAGTCCTCATCCAATCAGTTGAAGTTTAGAAAAACCAAAAAGACTGATTTCTCCAAATAAGAGTTAATTCTGCAGCAGTTGGTCTCCAAAATTGAATTGGCACATCAGCTTATCCCTCTGTTTCCAGCCTGCTGATCCACCTTGCAGATTTGGGACCTGCCAGCTTCTATAATCACAGGACTCAATTCCTTAAAATACTTTAAATCTCTCTCTCTCTCTCTCTCTCTCTCTCTCTCTCTCTCTCTCTCTCTCTTTCTCCATATATATTTATTCCAGTAAACTCCAAACTTAAGAATTTGTAATAAAAACCAGTACTTTACTTGAAGTTGAGCAATTAGAAATTTATTTTTGTGATAATGACCCTTCCATGAATTTGTCTTCTTTGGTCTGATCTCCATCTGTGGACTCAAACAAGCTAACTCCTAAGTATGGCCCCACAGGTCTCAGAAAAAAAAAGGCTCCGTTTCAAGGTGAATATCAAGTTCGAGCTCCCTGTGCTCTTATCCATGTCATGGGGGAAGGAGGGTTCTGACTAGTCTTTCATAGGTCCCTGTTCTCCTCACCAAGATACACAGGGGATTTCCAGGTGACTTCTAATATTCACGTACAATTTGTTTACTAAGACAAGATTGACAACATGTTAACAGTTTTTGTTCATTCAATTTTCTTTTACCCATTATTTTTAAAAGTCTTTATAGAAAGTTTATCATGTACTAGGCACTAAGAGTTCAAAGATAAAGAAGAATCCCTCCCTATATCTAAAAAAAATATACTATAGATTCTTAAAACTTCCAAGGGAGATGACATGAAATATTCTCAAATCCCTAAAATCAGGAACACAGAATTATTTTTTAGTTTCCTGCCTTATTTTCCTAAAACATTTTTTTGCTTTCTCACATATAACCTATGAATATTTTCATACCACAAGTTAGCCATCTTTTAACTTTGCTCAGTTGTAATCTCTTCTACAGAAAAGTTATTTTTCCCTATGCCTGTAAACAATTGTCTGTTATATGTTTGCTCCTTTAACCAGAAATACATTATCAGTGATGAGCAGCAGAACAATAGAATCAATGGGTCAGTGGGTTAATCCGTTTATCAGATAATCAGCCTTGGACCTGAAAACCACCCACTTGGACCTGAAATCCAGTCTCATATTTCAAACAATTCAGCTGAGGTCCCAAGTCTACATAGTGGCATTCTCTCTCCTCCAAGATGTGTGTTAAATTCTTGAATACCTAGAGTTGACTGTAAAATGCACCTTTGTTTTCCCACCCAACTTAGCCCTTTGGTAGGTAATGCCATTGGTTCAATGGAACTCTATACCCTATCTGGTCATTCTTTTATGATAACTTTTGCCCTCACCCACTTCCACTGGCTCCAATCATACGTCCCTTTTCCCAGACCACCCTGCCTCCCAATTAGAAGTTGCCGGATTCTATCAGCCTGGACCCTGTGACCTTTCTTCGTCCACATTGCTCCATTTTAGTCCAATTGCAAGCCCTGACAAAAAGCTAGGCCAACTGTTTTATTTTTATTATTTTTATGGTAGATTATTTAAATTTCCAGGAATCTTTTTTGATTGATATTTTCTACTACATAACAATCTTTAATATTATTATTCTTTTGCACTTGGTGAGCAATCCCTTTATCATCTTTTGTTATTAATATCACATAATACATGAAAGTGCACAATCATAACTGTAGAGCTTAGTGAATTTCTACAAAGCCAACCTACCTGGTATGTAGCCATCACCCAGATAAAGAGATCAAATAATTCCAGCACCCTAGAAGCTGCCTTATAGTCCCTTTCTAGTCACTATCTCTCCCTAAACACTCATCTTGACTTGCCTGTCTTCAACTTTATGCAAATGGAATCAAATTGTGTAATTGCCACTATTGATATGCCACTCAAATCTCCCTTCAAGAAAGAACTAGCAGGAGGGACACAATAAACCCACAACCTCTGGCTATTATACCACCATGACCTGTGGCTTTCCCTAGGTTGCCCAGCCAATGATGAGCAGGGTGAAGACACTGGAGCCAAGCTATCGATGCCCAATACAGGACCCTCTAATGTGCAATCTTTGTTTTAGGCATTTCCATTGGCTTGGCACTACAGAGTTGCACTACAGTCTAAAACTGTTCCCATTTAATTATCCCTCATTCGTCCACTCCTCTCACAGATGTCAGACCACGTTGTCACATGATGTCTCTCCCCACCTATATCTACTTCCTCTCCCCTTTATTTTTCATAATACATCTCACTCTTCAATTCTGTCTGGGCATCTTCATAAAGGACTTGCACTGACCCAGATTTTTTTGTCTGACTTCTTTCACTAGAGCTTGTATATGTGACATTCACCCATGAGCAATCCTTTTATTAAAAGTCTAATTATGCACTAATAAGACTATTAAAAGTCTCTTGATATAAGTGTTAAAATTTTATAACCAACTATAGTCTCTTTTTTTATCTCTGTGATTAATTCTACTCTCCCAACCGCCAGCCTTCCCAAGCCTCAGTCAAATCCTCACAGATGATCTAATGCAGCCTGAAGTGCATGCCTAATAAGAACTTGTCTCAGAATCAGCTCAAAAACTATCAATGGCTCACTCATTCATATAAACAAATAGTATGTTATTACCTACTCTGTGCCAGGAAGTGGGAGGGATGATCCTTGGCATGCCAAAGAAAGTCGAAGCTCAGTAGCCTGTCAATGGAGCACCCCTCAGTGTGTGGTTTCACTTTGGCTTTTCAGCTACATCTCCATGTACCCCATTTTTACCCTTGAAGAAGGCTGGTCCCCCATTCCAAAGATTCTTTAGGACTTCCTACCTCTGCCAGCCGGAACCTCAAGACAGATCTGGACAGGACTGGATGCTTCCCTGTTTTTACCTTCAAACCTTCAACATCAGCCTTAACATAGCATTGGAGAAGGGCCTTAGAATTTGGTGAGAAAGTGCTGGGCTTCTCAGCATAGAGATCAGAGTTCAAGACTTTGTTCTTCTACTAACTCTATGATTTGAACAGTCCCTTAATCTTTCTGAGCCTCATCTGTACAATAAAGAGATCAAACTAGATTGATCTCTTCTCTTATGGCCCTGTTGAGGACTCCAACCTACATGATTAAACAGAGAAGGCCAGATAGTGCTGCCACATTTGGCTGTGTAATGAACCACAGCATGTTCTTAATGGTTCAGTGACATTCATTTTGTCATTTACTAGGATATAATCTTCTGGGCTGCCTTGCCCCAAATACTGGGTAACCCTGCTTTCCATCTGGTACCTATTCTGTGGGCATTCCAGGGACTTTCATTTCCTATATTGGAGTCTGGAATCTTTGAGACCCCTAATTTCAAGTTGGAGGGGAATAAAATTGGTCCTGCATTTCTAAATGGAGAAAAGATGAACATTCTATAACCCATTTGTGTCACAAACATGTTCTCTCTCTCTCTCTCTCTCTCTCACACACACACACACACACACACACACACAATCTAAACAATGTCATGAATGTGAATCATTAGCTATACATATGTATAACTTCAAATTTAACTTGTAGGTATATACAATTACATCTTTATATCATTTTGTATATAGATCTAAAATTTTAGT
This sequence comes from Spermophilus citellus, assembly GCF_964194105.1. Lineage (NCBI taxonomy): Eukaryota > Metazoa > Chordata > Mammalia > Rodentia > Sciuridae > Spermophilus > Spermophilus citellus. Next base: position 101,175,334 of record NC_138192.1, read on the forward strand.
TTTAAGAAGTAACTTATTCAAAATTCTAAGACTGAAGAGTTAGTCATTTCAAAATATACTTTTGGTTTTGAATTTCTGCCAATGATCTAAAAATAGTTAGAGTAGTACTTTTGCTTTTATTTTAAATATGAATTCTGTTTGACTTGATCATATGTCATCTGAGGCTCCTAGTTTCCCTCTGAATTGAATCCTCTGCCTGAATTTGTAATGCCTGAAAATAGTAGTTAGAAATGTAAGCATCGACAGCATACATACAACTATACTCCAGTTAAAATGCTTACTATTAATGTGTGTGATTATGTAATACTTTAAGCACTTAATAGCACTTAAAAGAGTTTGTCTTCATATAGCTCTAATTTTCCCTGGAGTTTTAATTCCATTTTCTAAGAATATTTACTTGCTGTTTTCAAAATGGCCAGAAAAAGCCTAGATAAATATGTGACTAGAAATTTAATAAGTCCACGTTTAATAAAGAGCAGGAAAGAAAGAAAACTAGCATTTGTTATATGTGTATGTGCCAACTTTTGTGTTAGGTACTTTCATATATATTCTTTTATTTAATTACAGACAAAATGCCTATAATAAAAAAGGGATAAGTATAAATAAACTTTAAAGATTTAACAGGAATTTAATGATTTTCCTGAATTCATGCAGATCTTTTCCAATGCCTGCTTTTAAGTTCAAATTGATATTAAGTGTTTATTTGAACTCCCTGAAGACATCACCTTTGGTGTATAATTAAAATGGAATCTCCTCAGCTTACTTTAATAACTAGAAATGTGTTCAGCATTTTGGCCCTTCCATCTCTCCTATTTTGTCATGTTAGTATAATATTAAAATTGCATTTTACTTAGTCCTCTCTGTTCATCTTATTTTCTAGGAAATCTGAGAACAAATTTGCATTAGGTGTGATATGTTCTTCATTGAGTGTTGCAAAAATGAATTTCATTTGTATTTAATAGACTTCATTGACATAAAGTAAGACATTTTTAGGTTACTTCTAATTCAAATCTTGAATTGTTAATGAATCTGTAGAAAAAAATAGCAATTTTAAAAAATAATAGCACTTAAAAAGACCTATTTATACTTTTAAAGTGTACCGAAATTGTCCAAGCATATTAAAATAGAAATTACAAGAGAGGCAAAAGATCTTTTGTCCTGCTTAGCAATGAATAGTCAGTAAGATAAAAGATTTTTAAAAATCTATTCTTTTACCAAAAAAAAAAAGACAAAAATGGACAAAAAAAAAGTTTCTTCCAGAAGCAATTTGTAGAAGGCATAGGATGGAAAGACATTTGTAAATTACTCATAAACAGGTAAACATGGATGAAAGCAGTCTGGGGAGTTGCCCCATACTGTTTTAGTTCATTAATATGGAAATTTAAGAGTCATATTATTAATGATAGCTACTAACATTTGGAAGCACAGAACCATTGCATCAGTTTCTTATTTATTTTTAAACAGCCAGTAAGTTCTCCAGGATCATCACCGTCCCTTCTTACAGGTGGTATTGATGTCAGAGGCAGATTGGAGAAGAATGTTCCTTGGTAAATTATTGTGAAATCTCTGTGGCCTCCTTTTCCAAGAGGTTTAGTTGGAAGCATCCAGATGTGCATGATTATTTACTTTTGCTGTATTTCACCCACATTTAACTCCCGTTCATTTATCCAGACTCAAGAGATTGTGTAGATTACAGGCCTGTGCTTCTCAAACTTGAGCCTGTAATAAGAATTTCCCAGAGAGCCTGTTAAACCACAAGCTCTCAGGCCCAAAACCCAAAGATCCTGATTCAGTAGGTCTGGGTTTATCTCAGAATTTGCATTTTTACAAGTTTTTCAGGTGAATTTCTGCTGCTAATCCAAGGTCTATTCTTTGAATAACACAGTATAGGCTTTTGGTTTTATTTAATGTAGGATCTAATAAAGACATAGATTGCTAGAGCCACAAGGAGAGGATCACAGGCCAGCAATAATCACATTAATGCTAACAGAGCTATTTGGCATGATTAAGAGCTGCGCAACTCTACAGAGTGATACTTAAGTCTTCAACCTGTACAACTGTCCACTGTATCCTTGAATACTATATGCATTATTCCAGAAGTAGAAAGAGAAGGGGAAACAGTCAGAGTAGGGAAAATGTGGAGTTTGGTTTGACCATTGGATTTGGAGAAGTTCCAAGTTGTGGGATATTATCACAGCCTGTCTAGTCAGGCTGATTCTGGATCAGAAAGTTTAAGGAGAAAATCTGAAATCAGCTTTGGAAGACAGAGATTTAGAGAGGCTTGATGTTCATACAGTTCTCTTTGAGATCCAGGGGATAAAGAGTATCATAAAGTTAGTTCTATACAGAATTCTTGTTGACTTAGGTGGCACAGGCCCCTGGCAGCATCATGAGATAGCACCAAGGCACCATCCACAGAATGTTAGCAGCAGAGGTAATATAAAGGCATCCTCTAAGTGTCTGGCAAAAAAAAAAAATACCTCCCCCACTGAGGGGAAGTCAGAACTGAGCCACCACAGATATCACCACAGATACCACCTGGGGACTCCAGGGGCATCGGGCTGAGTTCTTGGGGCAGTGCAGGCAGCAAATATGAAGCTTGCTGAATACCTCTTAATATAACAGGAACTTGTTCCTGCTTACAGGCTATGAGTTCTGAGTACCTCCAAATGAAGAAAGAAAAAAAAAATCCAGTAATCCTAAGAATACAGATTGCCAGTATTCTCTCTTTTTTCCCCCAGTATTCTCTTTTGTGATGATGTGATGGAGAAAAACTTTATTATTTTACTATTAGTCATACACCACCAGCAGTTCAATCTTTTGATTGATTGATCCCTGTGGCTGGTAAACTGCCACTTATATCACCACCTCAGTTTGTCACCAGGTTTTGAAATCTGACACAAACCCACAGCTCTGGGAGCAGGAAGAGCTCGGACGAGTGGGTTTTACTAAGCTAAAGTCCACTGAATTGTAGAGACCATTCTCTGTTCCTCCCAGCATTCCCTCCATGGCCCATTGAGTAGGAAGACCTGCCTCATTGAAAGCAGTGGGAAGGAGCTGTCTGTCCTCATTCCAAAGTTTACTCCTTCCCAAGGAAGGAGCAAAATATCTAATTGATAGATTTGGGAAGAGGAATGGAATTGTTCCTAGTCTAGTTCTTTCTGCTTTGATATGGTCAGTCCTGTGGGAGGTGAGAGTATTGTCCTCCTCTGCCCAAAAGGTGTTTGTCTCCCACAGAAGAGAATCTGATTGTGGTGTAGTGGTAGCTGGGTGGCTAATCTTGTTCATTATAGTTTGACTGCTATATAAACCACATTCTTCCATCAGGGTCCCAACAAGAAATGGAAAGTACATGCAAATTATGGTAATTTGAGGAGGATATATTCACAAAGAAGCTGTTTACAAAGGTGGGGGAAGAATACTGGAAACCCCCAAGGGATAGTGCCAGGATAGAGCCAAAATAGCAAAGGGGAAGGAGAAATGACCAGTGCTCATAAGCAGAGGACCATGCAGGAAAGATTACCATGAGAGGAGCTTTGATCTTCAGTATGCAGAACAGTGACCCTTGGTCAAGGGACACAGCCTGAGGCAATTAGACAGGAAGAAAGACAAGAAGGTAATACCCTAGTGTCACTCATTTCTATTCCTTTTATCTTGTACCAGGGCTCCCTGTTGGCTGACTGCAACCAGAGGCCAAGAGCAAGGGAGCCCACTGATGATAGAGTTCAATGACATACTATAGGGGTCCCACATCTCACCTGGCCCTGCCCATTGTCTTGCATGATGTGCCTACACCTTAGCTTCTAAATGAAAGCACCAACAACTCTTTGCCTGATGGATTTCTCAAGCCAGTGGAATCCACTTGACTTTCATACAGAGCAGCTGAAAGTCCCAGATAGGTAGTGAGTTCTGAGAGCACCCCTTAAACAGTGACTGATAGGAACTGAAGGATTACTACTCCAGCCCTTGCCCCTCAAGGGTAATTCTAGGCATGTTCTACACTATTGCCTAACATTCGCCTGTAGGATCAATCCCACTGTCCACAGTTGCAATTCTTGATACCTCATCCTTTATTAGGCTTCCTCCCCTTCCTTGTCTCACCTGCCCATTGTCCTGCTGGTACATGTAAGGATTACCTCCTAAACTATTTTGTTCAAACTATTAAACTAAATAAACTATTTTGCTCAAGTCAGATCATTGAGTCAGGTCTGCTCTCAGGGCACCCAGACTATGACAGAAGAACATACAGAGCAAAACAATCAATAAATACCAGTCTACAACAGACTAGGCCTATTACATTTAGATACAGGAAGATAATGCTAGAAGAAACAGGTAAAACAATTCAAAGTGACTCCCTCTGGAGAGGGGATTTGAAATAGAGCTGGAGAAACAGCTGGGAAAAAACATCTGCTGATTGTTAAAACTTAGTATGATGATTTGATTATTTAATATATATGTATTTCATAAAATAAAAGATATTATTAAAATGTGCTTTCGACTTATTTGCAAAAGAGGAGTAAAGTAAAAACAAAGAAACAGAGGCCAATTAAGCTGGAGGAAGAAAATTTCCTTGAGAGAAATGTAATCTTTGTGATTAGGTTGTAAAGATATGAAGAGAAAAATGAAGCACTGGAAACCAAATTTAATCTACCCAATTTGGAGACAGATAGAACTGAGTCTAACTGCTAATGAATATGGACTATAAAGCAGGGTAATGTTTTAATTATTATTAGCCCTTGACAAGTAAATGGGGCTCAGAAATACACACACACACACACACACACACATATATATATATATATATGACTCAAGATTCTAGGAGCAAAAGCAATACACACACACACACAAAAGAAATACACACACACACACACACACACACACACACATATATATATATATATATATATATATATATATATATATATATATGACTCAAGATTCTAGGAGCAAAAGCAAACTGAAATGGCATCCCTTGATATAATTCAGATATAAGATGTACTGAATATCATTCTCTAAATAGGATGTCCATAAAACTACAAACTGGAATGTACACCATGGAGAATAAAATGATTCTACCAAGTGATGACAGAAAACCTGGGCTGCTTTGAGAGGAAACTATCAATGTAGAATATTCAAAATATTATTGGTTAGGTAAACTTCATGGTGACCTAGTTTGGGTTGCAATAATCTAGATATTACCTGTCCTATGAGAAGAGAACAAATCTAATAATTCATAGAATTCTGGGGTTATTCCTATTGAAATGGTTGAATGAGCTTCTATCATACCACAGATATACCACAGATAACAACTACAGACTCTAGAAAAAACATAATAAAAAATATTTTAAAATATAATAACACAAGTATCTGAAGGGAGTAGTGTTTAGGAGGAAAGGGTGTCAGGGGGTGATTTTCCTACTTGTATGGCTTGAGTCCAGAGCTGATGTTGGCATTATACAGAGCAGCTGAACTCTGGAGGAAAACCCAAAGTTGTTCTTCCCTAAAGGACCAGAATCAGAAACAAGAATTGGAGAGAATCATCCAAGAAAGTATTTAGAGAGATGGAGCGCCAAATAACACAGCAAAGTTATATCTGGTCCCTGACATCCAGATAAAGATGAACTGAACTGAAATTTGAGCTGTCACCCAAGAGACAGAGTTTGAAGTTTGAGTCTAACCAGGTTAATTACCTGACCAAACTCAAATGGGGGGCGGGGAAGGTCAATACTTCTCAGAGGAATTTAGTAATCTAATCTCTACAAAATAATAATCTTGATATCTAGGATACAACTCAAAATATTCAACACATAAAACTAGAACATTTTGACTTACTCTAAAGAGAAACAATATTGATAGACCAAACCCAAAATGATTCTGTTATTAGAATTAGTACACAATAATTTTAAAGTAACTATTAAACTATCATCAATGGGGTAGAGAAAAATATGCTCAAAATGACTGAAAAGATGGGCAATCAGAAGAAATATGAGTGGTCAAAAATAAATGAAATATGGGCTGGGGCTGTAGGTCAGTGGTAGAGTGCTTGCCTTGCATGTGGAAGGCACTGGGTTAGATCCTCAGCACTACATAAAAATAAAATAAAGGTATTATGTCCATCTACAACTAAAAAATTTTTTAAATGAATGAAAAAATGTTCAACATCTCTAGCAATTACAGAAATACAAATCAAAACTGAGATACCATCTTGCCCGCATCAGAATGGCATTTATCAAGAACATAAGTAACAATTAACATGAGGGAAAATGTTCACTTACACATTTCTGGTGGGACTGCAAATTTGTGCAAGCACTATGGAAAGCAGTATGGAGATTCCTTAGAAAACTTGAAATGGAACCATTTGACCCAGCTGTTCCATTCCTTGGTTTATACTCAAAGGACTTAAAAACAGCATACTACAGTGACACAGCTACCTCAATGTTTATAGCAGCTCAATTCACAATACCCAAGATATGGAACCAACCTAGGTGTCCTACAACAGATGACTGGATAAAGAAAATGTGGTATATATACACAATGGAATATTAGCCATAAAGAAGAATGAAATTATAGCATTTGCCAGTAAATGGATGAAATTGGAGAATATAATGCTTAGTGAAATAACCCAGTCCTGCAAATCGGTGCAGCCAATATGCAAAGCAGTGTGGAAATTCCTTGGAAAATTGGGAATGGAATCACCATTTGACCCAGCTATCCCACTCCTCAGTTTATACCCAAAGGGCTTAAAAACAGCAGACTACAGTGATGCAACCACATGAATGTTTATAGCAACACAATTCACAGTAGCCAAATTGTGGAACCAACCTAGATACCCTTCAGTAGATGAATGAATAAAGACAATGTGGCATATATACACAATGGAATATTACTCAACATTAAAAGAGAATAAAATCTTGGCATTTGCAGGTAAATGGAGAATATAATGCTAAGTAAAGTAAACCAAATGCCGAATGTTTTCTCTGATATAAGGATGCTAATTCATAATGGGGATAGGGGGCAGCATGGGAGGAATAGACAAACTTTAGATAGGGCAAAGGGGAGGGAAGGAAAAGGAGGGGGCATGGGGGTAGGAAAGTCGGTAGAATGAGACAGACGTCATTATCCTAAGTACATGTATGGCAATACAAATGGTGTGACTCCACTTTTTGTACAACCAGAGACATGAAAAATTGTGTTGTATTTATGTAATATGAATTGAGTTGCATTCTGCTGTCATATATAACAAGTTAGAATAAATAAAATGATATATATTATTAATATATCTAATATGTGTGTGTGTGTGTGTGTGTGTATATATATATATATATATATATATATATATATATATTTTTTTTTTTTTTTAAAGAAAGAAGCCAGTCCCCAAAAAAACCAAAGGCAAAATATTCTCTCTGATAGGTGAATGCAAACCCACAACAAGGGAGTGGAAGATTAGAAGTTCATTGTGCTAGACAAAAGGGAATGAGGGAAGGGAGAGGGAATGGGAATAGAAAAGACAGTAGAATGAATCAGACATATCTTTCCTATCCTTGTATATGAATATACAACCAATGTAACTCCCCATGATATACAACCACAATAATAGGACCTTAATTGGAACAAGTTATACTTATTTTATGTATGGTATAATTGTCAAAATACACTCTATTCTCATGTATATCTAGAAAGAATAAATAAATAAAAGGTAGCTTCATACAAGTTAAATTATGATATCAAATACTAGAAAATATCAAACAGCTTTCAGCACTTTACTCTCCTCAAGAGTCAAAGCCTACTTTAATACCTTTCAAGCGTTGAGTATTATACAGCTTTTATGTTTTTCAACTTAATAAGAAATTATTTCTTTCTTCTATTTCTATAATGTTCTCTTAAGTGATTATTTTTTTGTAGGCCAAATTTTTAAATGTATCAGAAATTTAGATGATTTTCTTTTTGAGCCATTTCTCAATTACAGTGGGTATTATATATCCTGATCCAATGATAAGATCTACTTATTTATTAAGGCAATAATTATTTGCTAAAAGTAGTAGGTTTTTTTACATAGTAACTATTTACTTTTTAGTTCTATCTGTGACATTTTGAAATGACAAGTGTTTTGCATTTTTTCTAACCAAAGCTAAACTTGTTTGCTGAGGGCCATTGCCAAGTAGGAATGACGCATCAAAATTTCCTTGCTAGCGTACCCCATGTTAAATGGATTTCGCTGTTGACATTGCATGTAAGGTGACCTTGCTCAAGGACCAAGGCGGATCCGGGTTTAGAGCTGATCAGGTTTGAGGAAGTATCCCGGTCCTTGGGTTTAGGGCGTTCCCGGTTTAAAACAATAGGGGTTTTAGGGAAGTTGGAGGTTGAAGATTATTGCTGCTGGGATTAGGGTGTTCCTGCTGCTTGTTCCCGTGGAGTTCTCGTGAGATTCAAATGGGATTTTGGAGAAAAGCCTCATGGAGTAGGTGAATGGGGCGGCAGCAGAACTGGGATTTCCCCAGAACGTGTGTGTAGAGGCCGGTGTGAGTTCGGGAATAAAGAATTGCTGTTTGAATCTACAAAGCTGTGTGGTGGCTCGTGATTCTGTGCCAAGCTGAGACATTGGCACTTGTTTTTGTTTCACATTCCATGATTGGGAAGGTTTTGCCCATTATAAACATAAATTTTCATTGGGAAAAAAGATAAGCAGTCAGTAGAAAAGCAAAAACTATATACAAAAATCAAATGGAAATTTTAGAATTGAAAAGTAAAATGCTTGAAATGAAAAAATTACTGGATGGAGCATAAAGAAGATGACAGAGAAAAGAAGAAAATTTGAAGATAGATCAATAGAAATTATTCAATCAAAAGGATAGTAAAAAGAAATCAATAAACTACAGAAACTAACTCAGAAGAGACAATGATATCAAAATGTTTAAAAATTTATAGTTGTGCTCCATTTGTGTACAATGTGTCAAAGTGCATTCTACTGTCTTGTATAACTAATTAAAATAAATTCTTAAAAATATTAAAAATTTATAATTGAAGTCCTGGAAAATTAGTAAAGAGACTGGAGAAGAAAAGAATTATTATAATTTAGGTAAGTAGTATCTCTCAAAAACACATGTGTGAGACAATGCAAGAATGTCCAGAGAAGAAATGATTAGGTTATGATAGCCTTAACCTAATCAGTGAATTAACCCACTGATTATGAATTAGGAGGTAACTTTAGGTAGGTAGGAGGTAGCTGGAAGAAGTAGGTCACTGGGGTTTGTATTTTGTACCTGGAGAGTGAATCACCCGCCTTTCTCTCTCTCTTCCTCTCCCCCCCTCTTCCTCTCCCCCCACCACTCCCATCCTGGTTATTATGTCCTAGGTTACTTTCCTCTGCCATGCCTTTCCACCATGATATCTGCCTTACCTTGGATCTTGAACTCAGAGCTACAGAGTTAGCTCACCATGGACCAATCCTCTGAAACTATGAGCCAAAATAAACCTTTTCTCCTTTTGTCATGTCTTTTGGTCACTGTTATGAAAAAGCTAACTAAAACAAGACTATTTGAAGAAATATTTGAAGAAATCATGGTCAACATTTTTCCAAATATAGTAAAAGTCATAAATTTACAGATTGAAGGATCTCATCAAAACTCAACAAGAGGGGATGGGGATGTAGCTCAGTGGTAGAGCATCTTGCCTGGCATTCAATCCCCAGCACCATGAACAAACAAGCAAACGAAAACCAAGTAGGGTAAATATGAAGGAAACCATGACTGACACTTGATAGTAAAACTGAAAAAAAAAAAAAAAAAAAACCAAACCCAAAAGCTACAAAAAAGGAAATCCTAAAAAGCAGCCTGAGAAAAAAATGTATTTCCTCCAGGATATTGTCAACTTTTTATCTGAAACATGGAAACCAGAAGACAATAGAAAGCCATATTTAAAGTGTTGAGGGAAAAAACCCTGTATGTTCAGAGAAAATATCTTTCAATAACAAAGATGAATTAAAGACATTTCAGGTTAAAAGAAGAAACTAATAAGAGGATTCATCACCGGAAGCCATGTACTATGAGAAATATAAAAAGCATTCTTCATACTGAAGGAGAGTACTGGATGAAAACTTTTATACTTAGGAAGGTATAAAAAGCATGGAAATGGTGAAGAAATGGATAATTGCATAAAGTCTCTTTTTCCTTCAATCTTTAGAAATGTGAACAGTTTAGACTTGTATTTAGATGCAATAAATTTGGCTACTCTAGTATAAGGGAAAAATGGGACAAATGAACCTTTATGCAAGGAGTCAACATTTTACATAAATTGGCAAATAATAACCCTAAGTGGGCCATTAAAAGTTAAGAATAATAGATAATAATAATTCCCAGTGTAATTAGCAAAATAAGTAATGCAAAAAGGTATACCTAGATAGTGAATATGTAGACTGAAATGAAATTTTAAAATGTTCAGTTGATCAAAAAGGCATAAAAGAAAAGGAGAGGAACAAATTAATGAAAGAGTCAAAAGACATAGATGCAATCAGGCATAAATCCAACCATATCAATAAATGCAATTCAAAAGTGAAAGGACACTTTTAAGCAAAGGGCACTGGAATAAATAGATATCTAAATGTGTTGGGGAGGGGGGACTGATCTGTAGCTCACATAGTACATAACAATTAAAAAATAAAAACTAAAATCATAATGCTTTTAATGAGAGTTTAGGAGAATAGCTTCATGACTTGAGGATAGGCAAACTTTTGTTAGGACACAAAAGCAAAATATTATTTGGGGAAAATGACAAATTAGATTTCACCATAAAGAAAGGGACTGTTTATAAGAGTATAATCAGAATATAGAAGAAGCAAAAGAGATAGTACCAGACCAGAGCTGGTAACAGGAGGGTAGGGAGAGTTTTCCAGAATCTAGAAGGAGAGACTCATGCAGGAAAGGTCACCTTGAAAGGAGATATGATCTTCAGAATACAGAGCAGTGACCTTTGGTTGGGCGACACAGCCTGTTTGAAGAAATCCCTTGGGAAGGGAACCAGGACAATACATAGGCTAACATCTCCTTCATCTCTTACTAGGGTTCCACTTAGACTAAATTTAACAAAAAGCCAAGGACAAGGACTAGTTGATATGGCTGTGTGAGACATGGTAGGAGCCCCACACACATTTCTTTGTCATTGACATTCCCAAGTTGTATTTATCAAAATCACCTTTTAACATTTTTATTATATGAACACAGGAGATGCCAACAGTATCATTCTGCTAGTTGCTATAGACCTACAGTGTGTTAGTCAGATTTTCATCACTGTGACCAAAATACTTGATAAGAACAATGTAGAAAAGGCAAAGTTTATTTTGGCTCACAGTTTCAGATGATTCACATGATTGGTTGGTTCCAAGGCAGAGACATCAGGATGGAAAGGCATGGTGGAATAATGTTGCACTGCTCATGGAAGCCAGGAAAGGGAGAGAGAAGGGGGTCAGGGACAGAGAGAGTCCCCAAGACCACCCTCCAGTGACCTACTTCCTCTAGTCACACTCCCACCTGCATAACAAATAGTTACCACCCAGTAGTTCATTAATTATTAACCCATCAAATGGATTAATCTCTTGATGAGGTTACAGCTCTCACAATCCAACCATTTCCTAAAAGCTCCACCTCTAAGCCTTGTCTTGGGGACCATGCTTTTAACCAAGAGCTCCTGGGGACATTCCAGCTCCAAACCACAATACACTGTCAGATCCCTGCCAGCTCTCAGCTTCCCTGCTCCCTCAGCTCTCCCAAATGACCTGTTTTAAGTTTTAAGACAAGCTGTGCTTGGTGGTCCCCAGGTCCCCTCTGACAAGGCTCTTGAGTGGCTTCCACACCCACAGCTTCTGCTCAAGACGTCCTTATCCCTCATCATCCTGCTTTTCATCACTTGATCTTCTTCTTTTTTTTTTTTTAAAGAGAGAGTGAGAGAGAGAGGGGGACAGAGAGAGAGAGAGAATTTTAATATTTATTTATTTTTTCTTAGTTCTCGGCGGACACAACATCTTCGTTTGTATGTGGTGCTGAGGACCGAACCTGGGCCACACGCACGCTAGATGAGCACGCTAGCGCTTGAGCCACATCCCCAGCCCACTTGATCTTCTTACTCTAGCCTGAGTGTCAGGAAGATACCCCTGTGTTTGCCAGTGATGTTTGAGAGGGATCTTCTGACATAAATGTTTTCCCTGGAACTGGAACTGGAACAAAATTTGAATGTGAGATAGAATGGAAGACAGTTGGGTCACTGACAGCAATTAGAACAGAGGTAGGATGAATGCCCAACATAGTAGAACACTAGATCCTAGAACAGAGTACTAATTTCTGAAGAGATTTTTTAAAATAGATTTGCTAAAGTTCAACTGTTTCTTGAATCAATTTTCATTTTTTTTTCTTTTTTGTGAGACCTTGGTGAGGCTTTCTGATATCTCTTAATAAGCCTGAGGAGACCAGAAAAGATCTCAGTTCTTTGCAATTTAAAAAAGAATCCTCTTTCATTCAATTAAGAGACAAGTCTAAAATGATGCCTCACACCATCAAATGGTCTTGAAGTATTCAGGTGATGTTTGATCCAGCAATTCAGTGACATTACCAAAGACTGATCTCATTGTCTATCACTTTTGCCAACTGCAGTGTTGGCTTTATTTAAAGTTCCAAATAGAAGCTCTTCTCTCATGGTGGCAGCAGTTCTAGCCCTCAGAATTTTATAATCCATCATTGGAAGGGATAGAAAAATAACCTTAGGATAACTTCTGCATAAATCTTGAGATTTGCACTCATTGAATGAATTCAAGTCACATTTCCATCCATGATTCAGTCTCAGGGAAGAGGAGTATTTAAAGAGCTAATTTGTCAATGTTCTACACCTGAAGCTAGATGTTGGCTCAACATCTATGAAAAACGTGATCTCCCAAAGAAACTGGGGTCTATGGAGAATGGGTTACTAGAGAATGGATACTTGGAGGCAATCCGTATGTTCATATGTTCCAATTCTTAGCCTAAATGACTACCAGAAAATATGCTTCTGCAAGCATTGATTTATGGAGCCTGGCATTCTACTATATTTTGTTAAAACTTGATCCTCCATGAATATGCCAGTATCCCTGTTAAAAAAATGCAACCACACACACATTCCTGAGAAGACAGATATGAGGAAGTGAGACAGTAATTGAAAGCAGGAGGCTTGTATATCTAGGAAGAAGGAAATTGCCCAAAAAAAGGAAATGGAGAAGAGACTTGGGATGCTAATGACAAATTGTGTCTTATTTAAACATGTGCCAGCTGGGTGCTGTGACATGTGCCTATAGTCCCAGCTACTCATAGGACTGAAGCAGGAGAATCATTTGATCCTAGGAGTCTAAGGTCAGTGACAACATACCTAGACTCTTTTTCAAAAAAAAAAAAAAAAAAAAAAAAAAAAAAGCCAAGTGTCCATATTTCACAGTGCCAATATTAAGGTGTGTCTGAGCTGAACTGAGAAGGCAGAGAAGGTCCACTTGCCCCCCATCCACCTGGCCTAGAATTGGTTCCTGGACCTCAGAGACCACTCTAGATATTTGAGACATTTTCAATTAAATCCTGATGGACAGTGGTAAAGCAGGAAGATGGGTCTCTTCCAGGACTTCCTTCTCTACTAAATTGAAATAAACAAGATCTGCCATCAGGCATACTCTTCCCACTTCCTACCAAGTTGCACAGACTTACACCTATTTTTACAACCAGAGACAAAAATGATACAGAAAGGTGCTTATGCAGCAACCTTGGAGGTTCCTTAATATGTCATTCAGACTTATAAGCATTTTAATACGGTGCTAATTAAGCACATTGATCCCTCATTCATACCGACCCTGCCTTCATTTATTCCTTTCTCATCCTGTACAGTCCAGGAACTATCTAGATCAAAGCAAGTTTACAAAACTCCAATTTGATAAGCTCATAAGCCAATGGGTCAGGAGAGAGAACAATGCTGATTTATTTATTTTCCTATAAAAATTAGAAAATGAGTGAGATACTTGAAAAAATGGAGTAAATAAAAACATATTTTAAAAATTTGGTAAGCAATTAGTCTGTTATCTCAACGAGGTGACACTCATGTTGGCAACTACTCGTTTGGCAATCTTGCAAGCAAAATTTTAAAGACTTCCGATGATTCACAAGAACAGGCTCATAATTTGTATAAGTTTAAGTGTTCCAGCAAGTTAAATATCCATATGCAAAACAATCAACTTCAATCCATACTTCCTACTATATACAAAAAGGAGCTCAAAATGGATCATAGACCCAAATGTAAAATCTAAAATTATAAAATGTCTGGAAGAATGTGCAGGCAAAAAATAGTTGGTTAGGCAAGGATTTCTTGGGTATGATACCAAAAGTAAAATCCATAAAAGAACAAATTGGACTTCATCAAACTTAACAACTTCTGCTCTTCAAAAGACACAGTTAAAAGAATGAACAGACAAGTCACAGACTGGAAGAAAATATTTGCAAATCAAATATCTGATAAAGAACTTGTGCTTAGAATATATAAAGAGTTTGCAAAATTCAATAAAAAACCCCACATTTTTAAAAAAGACAAAATAAGATATCCAGATGGCAGATAAGCACAGAAAAAAATGTTCAGTGTTAGTCAATAGGAAAATGCAAATTTCCAGGCATGGTGGAACATGCCTGTAATCTCAGTGGCTCAGCTTGGAAGCTGAGGTAGGAGGATCTCAAGTTCAAAGCCAGTCTCAGCAATTTAGCAATACTGTCTCAGTCTGGGGATGTAGCTCAGTGTTTAAGCTTCCCTCAGTTCAATTCTTGGTACCAAAACAACAACAACAAAAAATTCAAATTGAAACCTCAATGAGAAAGCACTCACATCTCTTGGAATGGCAAAATAACTGGCCATAGGAAGCATTGGTAATGCTCATAGACTATCAGTGTAAACATAAAGTAGTATAAACTTTGGAAAAAGTTTGGCAGTTTCTTATGAAGTTAAATATACATCAACTATATAATCTAGTCATTCCATTATTTTTTATTTAAATCTAAGAGAAATGAAAACATGTCTACACAAAGACTTTTCTATAATGCTTAAAGCAGCTTTATTTATAATAGTTAAAAGCTGGAGACAATGTAAATCTCCATCAACAGGTGAATGAATAAGATAACTGCAGTACACCTATACAACAGAGTATTAGTAGACAATTAAAAAGAATGACCTATTGATATGTAAAGCAATGCAGGTAATTCTAAAAGTAATCACACTGAGTGAAAGAAGTCAAGCCAAAAAATAATAATAAAATAGTTCAAAAGGTATGAGTGCCCTTAGATAAAATTATAGAAAATAGAAACTTATCTATAGCAACAGAATGGGGTTGGGGAAAGAGGGAGGGATTACCAAGGGCCAAAAGGAGGAAACTTTTGGGAATTAGAACTCAGTCCCTAACTTAATTAGAGTGAAAGTTTAGAAGGTATACACATATGTCAAAACCTATCAGATTGAGTGCTATAAATGTGTACAACTTATTGCATATTAATTATACCTCAGCACATAATGAAATTTTCATATTGGCTGAAGATACCTAGTCGTGCCTGAATCTACCCAATCCCCTACCCTGGGATTGCCCCTTTCCGTTCACAACTGCAGGCATTTGACTGTTCTCCCAGGTCCTCTGCCATCCTGCCTATGGCTTATTGACAACAGGAAATGCTTCTTTTTAAACCCTTGGATTTAGATTTAAGTAGATCTCTCCTTTAGAGGACTAAGCCTTGAGAGTGTTGCTAGTCAGACTTTCATCTTATGTTCTATCTCTGGTAACTATGCTTCTTATTTCTCTTGTACTAGAATTCTGGAAATAAATTTCCCATCTCTGATTCCTATTTTTTTAGTGCCTGACTTGTTAGCTGGTGATGTCAGAATTTCAACTGGCTGTTTGTAACCAAGGTAGGAAATATTATACTTTAAAAATTTTCCTCTCATGTAAAAAACAAAATAAAACAAAACCACCCAGAGATAGATAGATAGCCTATGACTGCTAATGATGGATGGCTCCTCCATGGTCAGTGGTCAGGGACCAAGTGTCTTTCTTTCTATAACACCATACTTAAAGCATTGGTTTCTAATTTCAGGGTTTTCTGATGGCTCAAATTGTTGAAGCCTTAGCCATTGATGTTGACTTCCAAAAAAAAAAAAAAAGCAAGGGAAAGAAGAAATAGAGGGACAAAAAGAAGCACAAAGCAGCTATTTGCCCTTTAAAAAATTTTCAGAAAGGTCCACTTTGCAACTTCCACTTTTATTCCACTGGCTAGAAATTAGTTATATGGCCAAACTTTGCTACACACACCAAATGAAACCAAAGTTCTCAGTAAGAGGGAAAGAGTAGGTTTGGGGTGGACATAATTGCTCAGCCTAGACACTTGCAATACTTCTTACATCCTCTCTTTTTCCCTGTACCAATGCTCTGTCTTATCTCTCAACCTTAACATGTGCTGATGGACTTCTAGACATCTGACTGTCTGCTGACTACTCACCTGTGTCTCAAAAGAATTGTGTGCTTCTAGTTTCTATAGCTCTGCTGTATTACCATATTTGTTTAGATTGCTTGCTTACTTCTTATTGGCTTTCCATGCTGTTGGCACCAGACTTGGACTGTCTTGTGTATGAATTCCTGGTAAATTGTACTTTCCAGTATTGCCAAAAGACATTTTCGGTCCCCTTAGGGAGGGGAAGATGAGCCTATTGCACGAGAAGCAAATATGGAAAAAGGGCAATGATAGCTAGTCCTTAGGTCAGACAGAAACACATCTGGTCTAGGGCAAGCAGATCCTTACCCTGCTTGGACTGCAGTTTCTTCTTCCTTCTCATTCTTTGCCTAATCAGCCATCACTTTGAGAATATACCCCTGTATCCAAGATTTTCATTCCTAGTTTGGCAAGTACATTGCTACTTTCAGAAATTTCTCCTCTTTATGGATTCATTGGCACAGAATCATTTTCCAGCTACAAAAGTCTTTAGTCTTTGATTTAATCTTAGAAATTATATTTCCTTGACTTTCTCCATCACCTGTTCTGTCAGACACCATTCTCATTAATAGCATCTCCAGGCTCTATCCTGAGAGTGTTGATAAACAAGTTTGTTTGTTTCCAGGGGGTTTGCTGGAGCAGGCTTATGTTGGCTTGGAAGAGATGGCTGTTAAAAATAAAAATAAATATAAAAACATAATTTGTCAAACTGCTGGTAGCTTGAAATTGGCCATGTAATAGTAATCACAACATGAAAATTGGAAACTGCTGCCAATCAGGGCTTTCTTTTTTACTGAAAGGTGGCTCACCAGCAGGGCATTGGTTGTTTCTTCCCCTAATTGCCCCATGAGCATGCCCGTGCACACACACAATGGATGTTCCTCATCTCAGATCCTTATTTCTTCATGTTACCTTAGCCTCCAGGTGCAGATGACCCTTCCACACTCAGTTATATCACATGACTTAGCATTTTGGCTATTATATTCAAACATTTGCCTGTAACATATGATAATGGGATATGTATTTTGAAAGTCCATTCTGGGTTCTAAAACGGCTTTTTGCAAAACTACTGATGACACTATTTAAGAATTACTAATATCATTCATCTGTCTTTAGAACACAAATAATCATATAGAGGTATCATGGTGTGTGTGGGGGAACCTACATACATAAAATAGTGTTTCAACACAGGGAATTCATCTATCCATATCAGAGTGACTCATCATAAAATATTAACTACTGTGAAGTTAATATCAGCAGGAAAAGGACCAATTAATTATTATAGGTATTTCAGAAAGCCTGATGCAAAGTGTGCAATGATAAAACTACGTGAAAGAACCAAAATATCAAATTGCTTTGCCCTTGGCAGGAATGACATCAATTCTAATCATGCTGTTACCTTGTATTGATCAGGAGCTGTGTTACATGTGTCTCTGATTAATAGCAATGAAAAATGAATTGTTACTTATTATTGAAGCACATCATATATAATATTATTCAAAACATGGAAGAAATAATTGTAGAAAGAACAAGGAAGACTTAGGAAACACTAGACAGAATTTGTAAAGAATATGATAATCTTTGATTAAAAAGCTACTATTTCTTTGCTTATAAACATTAGAGGTTGTTAATATAGTAGTGGCTGGAGTCACATGCTGTGGAGACAGACTGTCTGGGTTCATATTTAGAGCTTTGCTACTTACTAGCTCTGTGATTTAGGGTAAGGTACTTCTTTTCTCTGTGCCTTCTTTTTCTCATCTGTAATAAGTAACTAAAAGCACCTGCTGCACATAATTACTATGAAACTAAAATGAACTAATACATAAACCACTGAGAATGGTATCTGGCATTTACTTAATAATTAACAAATATTTATTTCATTTTCATTATTGATGTTATTTCTTGAACACCTAAACAATGTGTCAGGACCTGTGCTACATGATTTATTTTCAACTGCTTGTAACCCAGCAGATAGGCACCAACATTAGACCCATTTTATCAGTAAGGAAACTGACTCTCAGTGACATGTAATTTTCCCAAGCTTTCAAGGCTAGGAAGTACGAAAGAGCTTGGCCCAATATATTTTAAATGATAGAACTGTATGTAAAACCACAGCTGGTATTAAAATCCAAGCCATCCCTATATTTAGTATTCTACTGGGAAATTCTTCTTCATGGTCAACTGAATGCTTGCATGCTGTAGCATAAACTATTCTCGTTCTGTCTTCAGCAGAGGCAGAAAAGCTCATCAGCATCCTTGTGTTTTCACTTGAAGACTATAAGTTGCCCTTCTGACTTATCTTCTTCAGGTTTTAAAAACACACAGCTCCTGTAGGCCTTTCTCATGAATCCTATTTATTAACCATAGAATAATCTCCACAGAAGCACTTCCACTTTCTCTACCAGTAATTTTTAAATTAGACTTTAAATCTGAAGTTCATTATTAATGTAAGTAGGGCGCAGTATCCTTTGGCTGAACTTGCTTCATTTATGAGGAAGCTGAATATAAGGATCCCTTTCCTTGTTTTGAACTTTCCTACTCTACCTTCCTATTTAAAAGCTGCCTCCTATACAGAACCACAATACATTTAAAAAAGGATTTTTTTAAATTTTCAATTTTGCACGTCATTTTGTTTCTCAGGGGTCAGTCTAGATTCACGTATACTTAGTTGTGCCATCAGGAAGACAAATGACATTCTTTAAAAAGTGAGGGTGGTGTCAACATTAATCATTGATTCATTCACCTTGTCCTGGCCAGCACTGTGCTAGACACCAGGAACAAACAGCATGGTTCTTGCTAACAGGGAGTAAATGAATCTTACAAGAGACACATGTGCAATTATTTAAGATAGAGCAATGAGCTGGATATGGTGGTGCATGTCTGTAATCCCAGTGGCTTGGGAGGCTGAGACAGGAGAATTGCGAGTTCAAAGCCAGCCTCAGCCAACTGCAAGGCGCTGAGCAACTCAAAGAAACCATGTCTCTAAATAAAATACAAAATAGGGCAGGGGATGTGACTCAGTGGTTGAGTGACCCTGAGTTCAGTCCCTAGTACCCCCCTCTCAAAAAAAGAATCAACAGGAATATGGGACAAGGGGAAGCAAAACACTGTGGAATGTGAGAGTAGTAGAATCTGATCAAGATTTGATCAAGAACCCTAGGTAACCAGTTGGCAGCTCTGGCTCAATCCCACTGTATCAATTATTATCCCATCTATTATGGGTTGAGTTGTGTCCTCCCCAAAAATGATCTGTTGGAAGCCTAACAGATCTTATTTGGAGACAGGGTCATTTAAGATGAGGTCACTGGAAGGCGCTAATCCACTGGAATCCTTATGAAAATGGGGAATTTGGACATAGAGGTAGACATGCACAGAGGAAAGACAACGTAAAGAGACAAAGAGGGATGTTAGCCACTTATAACCCAGCAGAGAAGCCTGAAAAAGATTCCCCCCTGGCCCTCAGAAGGAGCCCATTCTGCTGACATCTTGATCTGGGACTTCCAGCCTCCAGCGCTGAGACAGGAAATTCCTGTTGTTTAAGCCATTCTGTCTAAGGTACTTTGTTATCAGAGCCCTAGCAAATTAAGATACCATCTCAATGTCATAAGCATAACTCACATGCCAGATTCCACTCTAGGCAAGACCAGTTCCACATTTGGGAGGATTTGGACAAAAACAGGCAGAACAAACAAACCAGAGATATGCCTGCATCTGTCTTCAGCTTATTCTTATGCTGTGACCCAGAGGAATCCAAAGGTTTCTCTTTAGTGAGTTTGGGTTCACAAGAAGACCCCTTAAACTTTGGACCTCCAAAAGCAATACTAGCGGTCCTTTGTTTATGAGGTAAATAAAATAATGTGGGGAATTTTAGAGTGCAACTATGATTAATAGATAAAACTGTACTAAGTAACAGATCAATAATGGCATTACTTAAATGGTTAATAAACATAGGAAAATATGCTCAATAGCACACTCATGACAAAACTGCTCTAGGTAAACAGAGGTACTAATTGCACATCTGAGAACAAATTGTGCTTCCTGAATGAATTACAGCCTGTCCACCTACAACATACACTGGTGCCATTTGTCATTCTTGTTGCCACAACCAAGGTCAATGGAGCTTCCTAGAATACACAGTGACATGTACCTTTAAAACCAAACCCAACCTTTTGTTAGGTGTATGTTCATTTCAGGAACATCTTGTAAGGGACAAAAAATTTAACCTAACAAGGTCTGAAGCAGTGAAAAGATAATCTCATAAGTTCAGCCAAGGTAGAGCATTTGGGGGTTTTGTTTCCAGCATGCTTTGCCCTCAGGCCGGTTAGGTTATGCTTTCTTTTCTCACCCCCAACTCTTCATTTTCTCTGGAAAATTTCCATGCAGAACTCTGGTTCCAGGTCATCACTTGATCTGTTGCACTGGAACACCAAGGGAATGACTCATTCCTTTGGATTTGCCTCAGCAAGTCTCCAACAAGTCTTTGTTCCTCTGCCCACTTGCACTCAAACCCTCGGCCTTGGCCAGTGTCCATAATGGGTTTTTCTTTCATTCTCTCTTGCCATCCATCCTTTCACTTCTTAAATAATATTATGATTATAAAAGTGATATACCATGGGGGAAAAATGAAGTGTACAGAGTTAAAAGTGGAAGTCTGTCCACCTTCAGCCTCACCCTAAGGCAAGGTCACTGTGTGAGTATCCTTCCAGGCAGGTAGATTTCCATCCTCCCTCCCCACTTCTTGGAGTTTATATTGTATATAGTGTTCTGACTTGCTCTGATCACTCAGAAATATATCATGGATACACTTTCATGTCAACACACATGTGTCTCCCTCATTTTTCAAGTTATTTATTATTCCACAGTGTAGGTGAGAACAATTTATTTAGCCATTCTTCTATATGTAATGTTGAGATGCAGTCCTTTTTTTCTTTTTTTACTTTTACAAATTCTACAATAGACATCTATGTAAATACATTTCTGCACACTAGGTATTTCTGCAGGAGAGGTAATTTGTAGTGGAAATGTGTAGTCAACGGTTACATGTATTTTTAATATTTGTAAGTACTGCAAATTGCTTTCCAAAAAATGTTTATTAATTCACACTAAAGTCAGTTAAGTATGACAGTTTCTATTTCTTATACACACTCACAAACACTTGATATTAAAACATTTTTGCCAAATAGACAAATTTTAAAAATATGCTTCTCAAAATTTACATTTTAGTTGTGTGTGGAGGCGCCTGCCTGTAATCCCAATGGCTTGGGAGGCTGAGGAAGGAGGATTGAGAATTCAAAGCCAATCTCAGCAAAATCGAGATGCTAAAGAACTCAGTGAAATCCTGTTTCTAAATATAATGCCAAAATTGGGCTGGGGATGTGCCTCAGTGATCGAGTGCCCATGAATCCAATCCTTAGCACGAAAAAATAAAATGAATTAAAAAGTTTCAGAAATAAAATTTACACTATGATCAGTGGTGAGACTGAGTATGTTTTCATATGCTTATTAGCACAATTCCTTCTTTCAAGAATTGCCTCTGCATATTTTTTTTTAAATGTTTGGGGGCAAGTAACAGCCTGTTTGGGGTTTTATTTTCCAGGGATGTCACTATCTTTTTTTTTTGTTGTTGTTAGTTTTCAGCGGACACAACATCTTTGTTTGTATGTGGTGCTGAGGATCGAACCCAGGCCGCACGCAGGCCAGGCGAGCGCGCTACCGCTTGAGCCACATCCCCAGCCCTCTGCATATTCTTTATCCATTTTCTTATCTTACTGCTTCTCTTGTCCATAGTGATTTTTAAAAGCTGTGAGTAAAAACAGTAACCTTTTCCTGTTGTGTATATATATTGCATATATTTTCTCCCACTAAGTAACCTTGTTTTTGGTACATTTCACTGAACCAAAATTTTAAATTCTTTTGTGGTCAAAAATAACCAATATTGTAAAACAGTTTCTTAAGTCTTTTCTAGTTCTTCTAAATATTGAGATTATTAATCTATCTGGAATTTCTTCTAAAATGTGGAGTAAGATAAGGTATTTGTTATGCTTAACTCAGAAGGTATTTTTATTCAGAGAACAATTCACTGTGGGTGTCCAGCCAGTAGATACCAAAGGGTGACTCAGAGACCCAGTCTCCTTCCATTCTACTTCTACCCTCCTCTAGATAAGTAGTCAACAAACATTACCTACATCCAGCCTACCATCTGTTTTTTTGGAAATAAATTATTATTGGAACACAGCCATGCCCATTTTTTACAGAGTCTCTGGCTCCTTTCCCATCAAATGGCAGGGTTGAATACTTGTGATAAAGACCACATGAAGAACACAGCTATGTGGCCCTTCATGGAAATGATTTGTGACTCTTGCTCTGAAATCTCAAGGGCCTTAGCTTCCACCTGAGGGGCTATAGTATACTGAAGAATAAAACAACCTCCAGATCTCAGTGCTTAAAAGAACAAAGTTTTATTTCTTGCTTATCCTGTATGCCCACTAAGGACAGAGTGATGGCACTGCTCACTGTCATCATTCACTCCATCTTGGAAGACTGGCCATCACTTTGCACCTTGTGGTTTGCAGTACTAGAAGGAAAAGAGAATGTGGTGACCTTTACATTAGCTCCTAACTTTTTCCCAGAGTGATATTCATCAATACCATCCATCTTTCTTATCATATTTCATACATTAGATTGAAGTGGGTTATGAACCCCCAATTTTACCCCAAATGCAGATTGCAGAATCACGTCGGTTACACATCCACAATTTTACATAATGCCCTATTAGTAATTGTTGTATTCTGCTACCTTTCCTATCCCCTACTATCCCCCCTCCCCTCCCCTCCCATCTTCTCTCTCTCCCCCATCTACTGTAATTCATTTCTCTCCTGGTTTATTTTCCCATTCCCCTCACAACCTCTTATACATAATTTTGTATAATACCATCCATCTTTCACGGCTGAAGCAACTTGCAGGGTTCTATTCCACTTCAGTCAGGAGGAGAAGTGCAATCCCACAATCTGCTTTGAAGGAATATCTGTGACCAGCCCTAATAAAATACCTCTCTAACACACACACACACACACACACACACACACACACACACACCACATTCATCCCCTCCCTTAAGGGAGATAACCCAGATTTTACCTAGTGACTACACCCAGTCAAAGTCCAGGATCCCTGATCTCTATCAGGTCTGGATATTTAATAGCAATCTGGAGCCTAGCAACTAAAATCACTCCCTATCCACATGACTTGTTCAGATATCAGAATTCAAATAGATACTACACAAGTGATTGTGGCCTAAAAGCCAGCTTCTGGGATCTGAGCTACTTCTGTGAAGGTGAACCCCGCTCTCAATGACTATGCCTAGAATCAGGAGAATCAGGAATCCAGCACAATCTGGGGTGGAAAGCAAGAAACATGGCGTTTTGCTGGAATCAATATTGTAACAGTCAGGTTTATTGACTCCCATGCTTATGAGCACATTGGATAAAGGTGTGGGTGGAAATTCGGAAGAAAACAGTAGGTACAGTTTTAATTACCTACATGAAAATATTAGAAAATAGAAACTAACGTATTTTGATCACCTCTCAGAAGACATTTGCTTTAGAAATAAAACCTGCACTTTCAAAATTTCTGTAAAAAAATATTTATAGATTAAAATCATAGAGAATCATTTTGAACAACAGAATCATACTAGCATCAGACAATCTCCTAGTCATAATTTCAAACAATAATTTTTTCAAACAAAATTTCAAAATATAGTGAAAACACCAATATGTATTCTTTTTCTTTAGATTTTTACCTCCAAATAATAATAGAAAAATAAGTTATTCTTGACCTAACAAAGCATTGCTTTGTTAGTTATTTGATGTGCAAGATTTTCCTTACATTTCAATAAGCATTTAAACCCTCTCTTCCAGAAACTGAAGGTTTTATTTTTTCCAGAGTAAATTATTTTGAATAGCAAAGGGTCTAAGTTTGATTTGAAACTATCTACAAAACTTATAAGTCTGAGTTCTTTGGCTGAGCCCTTAGCTAACTCTTGAAAGATAGAATTGTTTTACACAGTTGCTTTATACTTATCTTTTCATGGAGGGAGACCCGCATTCCCAGTAAAGAATTAGTTTTAGCCTAGCATGTGGTATAGTGTTACTACACTACTATTCTCCATTTGTTTTTTCATCATCCTAATGCTTTAACGTCTTTCCTCTCAGTACACATAGCAGTTATTCTTATGGCCACTACCTACTTCCTGGAAACAGCCCTCAAATGTCACATTCAGTTCTTGGGAGTATTTTTTTTTGGTCAGACCTCACTAAGCAAGTTGGATTTGGAGTTCTGGAAAGATTCTGAAGTGGTAGAATAAAGGAATGAAGACTGAATTCAAAGCACTTCCTAGAAAAGCAACAATTTATTATTCATTTTAGAATTCTAATTATATAGGAACTACCTCTCTCAAAACTTATGTGAATTATTCTGCAAAAAAAAAAAAGAAACCCTAAAATGTGCATCAAATTCCAAGTCAAACTTTTACAAGTTACCTACTTCACCATAACTTACTAAGCAATAGGATGGTGTTTGTCTTCCACATGTGGGGCCTCTAGAAGTAAGCTTTCCTATCTGCAGCATAGGTGGGGCCAGCCTCTCTGAGAATGAGTAATTCTTCCACCATTTATTAGCTAAAAACTTATCCTCTCTGTGATTCAGTTGTTTCTTTACCTGTAAAAAAAAAAAAAAGGATAAAAAATAATAGATACCTGGTGGGAATGTTTGAAGGATTATATCAGCTAATACGCATAATTTAACCAACATGTGTTTATATTTTAAATGAATTCGTGATCCACACGCTAATCCAGTGTGACTATTAGGTAACAAGAACAACCAGCACAAGTCGAGAAAGAAAATAAGTGTTTTCCTTTTAGCTCCTCTCTTGTTTGTTAGGGTTGTGCTTTGTCAACAGAGGCACGTTTTGTTAGCAGATTTAAGCTTAACCCAAAAGGTGTATTTTATTTAAAATTATAAATTTCTGAACATGGGAACATAGACAGTTCTGCTTGAGAGGCTTAACTGACTCCGGTCTGATATTTGTAAGGGGCTTTGACATCCATGCAGTCGCCTAGAAACAGTTACTGGTATTGAGAAAAAAGAGAGGCTAGGAAGTTGCTGTTCAAAAATAAACTGGAGAGCTGCCTGCATTTCACTCTGCTGCCTCTGGAAGAGGCGTGTTATCTAAAGTGCTCCCATCATGAATAATGATTGAGAAACTGCCTTTATACTCTCCCGACTCCTACACTCTCAGGCAGAAACCCACGGGCCGATGCCTAAGGCGTCTCATTGTAACTCGGTTATCTCTCTCTCCCTCCGTAACCCGCCCGCCCCCCACCCCGATCATATACGCGCGCGCACGCGCGTACACACACACACACACACACACACACACACACACGCGTTTAAAACCCAGGTTGAGTCCAGGAGCCAGGGCAAGGGGCCAGAACACTCCGGGGTAGCCGGATTTGCAAGGTCAGACTGAGTCTCTACTTTATCCGTGCCTATTTTTCGGGTCATTTTCAATAGGCTATCTTTGTTTACATTTTGAACTTGGACCGTCACCAGAACGCATTACTACCTTCTAAAAGGAGAAGCATCTTGCCTTTGCAGACAGTGCTGGTGGGAGCGAAGTTCATTTTCCTGGATAGGGAAGGATGATTCCCTTGCAACTCTTGCGGGTTGTAACACAATCTTTGAATAACGGGGGGAGTTTCCGTGAGGTGGAGGTTTTGGAGAGAGGCAAGGAGGTTGGTGTGGAGCAAGGAAGCAAAGTGCGGAAGCTGTACGGGGATTCTTCTAGAAAGTAGGGTGGGAAAGGAGCTAGGGAGGGCGTGTGGAGGGACGGGATCTGTGTCAGAACGTGCGTGTGAGCGGATACAAAACCCGAGAGAGGCGTGAGCAGCGCTGTGTGTGCGAGCAGGAGCGAGGGGCGCCGGCTCGGGGTGTGTGCGCCTGGTGAGTGACACTGAGGGGCGGGCTGGCCGGCGGGCCGGCGGGCGGGGGCAGCCTGCGCGGGGCGGGAGTGTCCCTGCGTGGAGCCGGCCGAGTCGGAGTTGTGTCAGTGAAGGAATCCAGTCCAGGGGCCGAGCCGGCTGCGCTCTCCGCCGCGAGAGCTGGCAGCGCGGGGCGAGCTCGGGACGGCGCGCGGCCCAGCAGCGGCTCCCTCTCGGCCCGCCCTCCGCGCTGCAGGGGCCGCCACTGCCACGGCGCCTCCCCCGGCGACCGCGCCCCCGGTTCCCGGCCCCGACCCGGGACGGAGCGACCGACGCTCGGCGTTGAGGTAAGCCAGGAGCCGGGGTCTCAGCCTCCCGGGACCCCCTCTACGCCCGCCGGCCCGCGGCGGGACGCGGAGCGCGGGCAGACGCGGCGGGGCCTGCGCTGCGGGGATGGAGGCTCGGCTTGGCCGCGCGCTCTGCAGTCCGGGCCGCCCAGCCCCCGTCGCCTCCCGCGGTGCTGGGTGTGGCCCGCGCTCGGCGCCGACGCGGGCTGGCGGCGCGGGCTGGCAGCGCGGACCGGACGCGGAGGTCGCCGTCCTTCCCTTCTCCGGCCGGCGCGAGCGAGCGGGAGGCGGCGCTGGCTCCAGCGCACATCTGCGCGCCCGGGGCGAACGTGTGGCCGCTGCGCTCCGACGTGGACCCGCCCGCCCCGGATCTGAATGGCCCGCGGCCGCGTTCCCTGTCTGCCCTCCTCCCGCGCGGGCGCCCCCTTGCACTCCCAAACGGGAGTGTGACCCACCCACCTCCCGTCGCACGCCGCCCTCCAGCTCCGAGCTGCCAGGCTGCCCGCGTCAGCCAAGATCTTCCAGTCCTCATCCCGGCAGGGTTCGGGGGCCGTGGGTCGCGGAAAGTCTGCGCCCCTGGGCGCCTGGCGGGATCGGGATGTCGGGAGATCCCCTGTGTCCAGTGCTCAAGTTACGCTCGGCGGTGGCAGGCTGGTGGACGGAGTGGTCGCCAGAGCCCCGGCCGCGGGACAAGCGGTCGCGCCGCAGCTTTGGGCGGGTGGACCCCAGAGTCGGCGGGCGGGCCCCGGAGCTCAAGACCGCGGGTTGTTGCCCACACGCGGAAAGCGTTCTTCCCGCTGTCTGGACACACTTCACTTTCGCGTGTCTGGGAAGATCGCCCTGCCGGCTTGCACAGGCTCTGTTGGTCCACGCTACTGCAGGCGTGGGGTGAAGGACCGGCTTCACCTGGACTGGGACTGAAGCCTCGCATCTTCTCTAGAGGAGGTTTCCAGTGTTTGGAGGGGTGTGTGTGTGTGTGTGTGTGTGTGTGTGTGTGTGTGTGAACGTCATAAGAGCCTCGGTTCCCAGGAATCCTGATTTTAGCAGATGCCAAGGTTTTGGAGACCTGACACTTTCATTAAAGATTCTTTCTGTACAGCATTTTCCTTTGAGTGTTTTACAGCATCTCTAGCTTGAGAACTAGTGAAAACCCTTGAACTTCAAACACAGCTTCTTTTTTTCCTAACGTGAAATATTATGTGTAATATTTTCACTTATTTAATTTTTTTAAAGAAATATTGAAATATTTACCAACCTCCTCTCACGGCCCACAGACTTGGAGAAAAAACGATTCAGACATTTTAGAACCTTTGCAGAGAAAGAGATTTTACAGAGAAAAGAGTAAGGTCGGGTGACCTTTCTAACATCATTTTAGTTTGTCTTAAAGGAACATTTCATTGCTACTCTGATTTTGTTTTTCAAAGAATTAAGCATATGTGCATTATGGCAGGGAAAAGGACAGGAAGTCAGAAATAGAAAAGACTATTCAAGTAGTAAAACCAATTATTTTGAAAGATACTCTTTAAAAATAAAGTTGCCTTCTGGATAAAGTATTTTATAGGCCTTATAAAATTGTGTTACTTAACCAGAAAGCCATGTAGTGTGTAGGGAGACAGTCTTATCAGGTAACTGTAATGTTTTAAAATATCTGGGTATAATGTTGCCTGGTTCTTTAACTGGGGAAAAATCATCTTTGGGAATGATTTTCTGTTTGTAC
Organism: Spermophilus citellus; assembly: GCF_964194105.1. NCBI lineage: Eukaryota > Metazoa > Chordata > Mammalia > Rodentia > Sciuridae > Spermophilus > Spermophilus citellus. Next base: position 101,203,892 of record NC_138192.1, read on the forward strand.
AAGGCAAATACTACTGCAGTCGCTAATTAGAGTTTCAGAATAAACTCACGCTGAGTTAAAACCTTTTTTATGGAAAAGCAGAACAAAAACACATCAAATTCTATATCTGTGTGGCTTTAAATACACACAAACCAGAGACTAGACCCCCAAAATAATTTGCATAAAAATACGCTCACTTGAATGCAGAGAATATTTAAGGGGTTAGCAAAAACTGAACATCTGGGAAAAGGGTATATTAATTGGCAATTTTCTTTCTTTATTCCTTGAAAATATTAAATGATTTCCTAAGAATCAACTTATTTTATTGTGCTCTTTTAGGTAGTCAAAATGATCAATACTCCTTTTGTACTCATTTTTGGTTTTAGGAGGAACCTCCTAAGGAAAGTCTTCAATTGTTACTTTCTCTGTTTACCCAATTTTTCAAATGGCTGTTGTGGAGAATAGTATGTGCCTGCTTCTGAAGCCAATTCCTCCACCTCAGTATTCATCTGGAAAACAAAATACATCGGCAACACCATGACCATCTTTGAAACACTACCAATCTGAAGCGTCTTATTGGTCACTTTTGCCATGTAACTGCTAATACTTTCCACCAGATATTAAGCTTTAGAAATGTCTTGCTTCTGGTCCTATTTTTTTTTTAATCAGTTTCTCAGCATAGGATCAGAAAATCATACTTTCCTTAACAATGAGTGTTTATTAATGGTGGTAGGTTGGAGGTGCATAGATGGTCTGCATTCTGTTACCTTTATTCAGTTCTAATTAGCCTCTTGTGAAGTAAGCCACGATGAGAACTTTTGGTTACAAAAGTTTTGATAAGATGGAAGACATGAAAGTCAGTCCTGGTAAGATTGAGGTTGCTGCCAACTGTCCTACTATATGACAAGAGTGGAGTATGTTTTGTATGCAGCAGACAAGTACTGCTTAGTCACTGTTCCATGGTATTGTTTCTTTGGTCATTTTCTGTAGAACTTTTACTATTATTTGACTGTGATAATTAAATCTGATGGTTGCTATAACTTCTATACACAGGAGCTTTTGTAAGGACAACAGATCATATAGACAGATGAAAGTAGTTGGGCCTGTGCGTTGAACCCTAAATGAGTGTGCATAATTCACCTGATCAGTTCATTCCATCACTGTTTCCCTTAGAGTGTAATCACACAATTAAAATAGGATTCATGATACAAACAGTTAAAAAACCAGTAAACATACTTATAGAAGAAAAACAAACTTTTTACTTCCCTTTTTTGAAGTAGTTTGCTATGAAGGTGTTATTTCCTTGACACATCAAAATGGCTAATTTGGAGTTCTGATGCTCGTTATGTAAATAGACCATATGTTGAATTTCTATAGAAAGTTTATTTGTACAGTGTTGTAGTAATGGATAGGGTCCCCTGAGTACCATAGCTGAGAAAAATAATCTGTGAAGCTATTATCTCTATATAATTTTAATTACTTTTGTTTAATAACTAATATTTTTATTTCTTATAAATTTTAAGTGTTTTCTATTGGTACATCATATGTATTCTTATCTCTAATACCAATACAGACACTTTGTTTAATAGACTTTTCACAGGGGTGTGCTACTGTCAGGTTATTAGAGTACAGGTCTGATAACAAGCTTTTCATATTATCTGCTAAACTTGTTCTGGTGATGGTGAAAAGACTTTCCATTGCTTAATACTTTTTTTGGTATTATCCAAACTGGAAAGCTAGAATCCACCCCTGGCTCTTTTCTGCCTTTTTCCCTCTGGAAAACTGTGTCAAGTCCTATTAATTCTTCCTTTGTAACAGTTTCTCCAAGAGCCCGCCTCCACATTTCCTTTTCATTCTTCACTTCCCTTGGAGCCCAACCCTCCGCCAAAACTATTTGCTACAGTCCTCTACACTCTGGTCTGTTATTGCATCTGGTCTGTTATTGCATCTTCCCATTCTGTGCACTTCCATCTCATCAACCTCCCTAAAATGTTTCTTTTAGAACTCTTCTCCAAGGAGGTCTCACAATAACACTGTGTTGAACTCAGGTTTAGATGATTCTAAAATTAGTGCTATTTCCAATATAGATGATCCCTAATTTAGGATGGTCCTGCTTAGGATTTGTCAACTTTATGATTGTGTGAAAGCAATGCTTATTCAGTAGAAAACTGTACTTTGAATTTTCACCTTTTCCTAGGCTAGCAATGACGCTGGGCAGTGGCATCCAGGTGGCTACCAGTTAGCCATGGATACTCCATACTGTACTGTGTTGCCAGTGCTTTTTGGATACATGCACTCAATAAAGTACATGAGATAGTAAATGCTTTGCCATAAAATATTCTTTGTGATACAGGATTTTGCCAGGCTGTAGGCTAATATAAGTGTTCGGAGCAGGTTTAAGGTAGGGTAAGCTATCATAGTCTTCAGGTTAGGTGCATTAAATCCATTTTCAACTTTTATGATATTTTGAACTTATAATGGACTTAACAGGACCTAACTCCACAGTAAGTCAAGGAGCAACTATATTTCAAATACTTTCGAGGGCTCTGCTCAGCCCTCTTGCCTTTAGCATACAGTTCAGCCTCTCAACCTGGTTTTCATGTAACTCATAGTCTTGCTCAATTTTAACATGTCAACCTTATTTGCCACTTCTTTCCAATGCCAAACATCAGCTCTTACTAGTTAGAGCATCACTGTCCTTCTTAGATGACATGCTCCTTTATTTTGTTCCCTTTTGTTTATACTCTGCCATTTAGAATGCCTTTTCATGCTTCTCTGACCCGACTGCACTTTTCAAGTTCAAACCTTGATCTGATCTTTTTATTCCCATTGGATTCTTCCTCTTCTGCCCTTTTGTCTGCATCATTCTTTAGACCTTCTTAGATCCTCCTCCCACTGTTGTGTGCTTCATTCTTGCTTATCCAACTAGATTGAAAGTTCCTTAATGGCACAGATATACCTCATACTATGTCTTTGGACCAACTATAGTCCTGGTTATAGCATGTACTTGACAAGTACACCTGTTGAATGAATAACCCACAGGGTGATTTGTTTTCAAGTGATGGGCCTTGTTACTGTCTCTGTGCTGCTCACCAATGTGTCAGCTCACAACCTGACACGTTGTCATGACCTCAATAAATATTTGTTAACATAGAAAGCAATGTTGAAATTGGAAAAAAGAGTCAGGCATTTGAGGGAGGCATCTGTCAAGGAGTTTCTCCTACTTTTCTTCTGTGGTTCTAATCAGCCTCTCCATTCATCAGCTGTGAGGATTTTGAGGACTCGGCATTTCCCAGAGTTCAGATAATGATGGAGCATAGCAGTTGTGAGTTGGAGTTTAGAAAGCTACAGTTATTTTAAGGTTGAATCCCAGTAGTGAGCAAAAATAAAAGCATCAGACTTGATGCCAATATTTTATACATGATACAATTTGGCTAAAGTTATCAGTTATATAAAAGTTTGTTTAATCAGCCCTAAAATTCCAAAAACTCAACCTTTTCATTTAAAAGCATCTCTATATAAATTGAAAAAAAATCATCTGGGCAATCCATCTAAGGGTGAAAGGTGATATAGGGATGCCATATCCATCATGTTGTATTCAGAACCAAATTCAATTCTTTAAACCTTTGGTAAGGCTTGTTTTATATAAGGCACTATTTCTGCTGAGGACTTTGTAGTCTAGCAGGAAAAAATAACACAGGCATCCAGGAAACAAAAGTCTAAGAGCTCAGGAGAAAATTTTCCTTCTGTTTGAGATGGAAGGGACTGCCCTGGAATGAGAGCTGTTTTGGCTGATGATTTAAAGGATTTGGATAAGATTTTAATAGCTGTTATTAGAAATATATGAATGGAGAAAGGATGACAGGGGTCGGGTGGGGAGTAGAGACCTAAATTCTAGGATTTTTTTTTTTTTTAATTCTAACATAAGTTCTCCTTTACACAACTGCTACTTCTAAACTGAAATCCAGCTAGGGTTCTCCTGGGCACTAAGGATCTGTAGTGTTTGATAATGGAACATAAATAATATATAGATACCTGTAATAATTCTATATGATGCCAGGTGTTGAGCTGGCCATGACATAAAGCACACAATAAATCTTGTAAACAATATGACCAGCATGTTCCTGCATAGCATCCAGCTTGCTTAACAGTGCTTGAAAAGGCCTCCCTCATTGTGAGTGCTGACACACAGTAGTGTAAGTACTGAGAGACCTACACCAGATTATTATCCCAAGCGGCCAGTCAGAGCTCAGTAAATGCCACTAAAATGGAACCCTCATTCTGATTCTGTAGAACTACCCTCAAGGACTGTTAAACTAGGACAACGGGTATATGTTTCAGTAGGACACATTAGGGGTCAATATAAGAGAGCTTTTCCTATTCTGGATTGTGCTATTTCAGGGGTTGGTAAAACTCCCACCAAAAAACATGTACAAAGCTGTATCAGGCAATGCCTTATTTAATTACATGCATTTTTATCTTTCTTTCCTAAACAAAGTGCTATGAAATACATACTTGTGTTACCCCCATTTTACCAAATGCAAAACTGAAGCCCAGAAAGGTGTAAATCTAGGAATTTGCAAAACAGGTATCAAACCCAGGCAGTCTGAGGGCAGAGACTGCATATGTACTATGATGAAGAAAGGTTACAAATATCTGATTGTTATTTGGGTTTTTAATGTCGCTTCCTATCATTAGACTTGATTCTTTTAAGTCTCCTTTAGGAAATAAGATGCTGATTGTTTCGAAACACTAATTCATTGTTAGAGCACCCAATTCTTAGAGATTTCGAATTCACTGAATGCAGTCACCACTGTCATTGTTATCATTATCCTCATCCTCATCTTCGTAGTTATCATCTCATTAAACCTCACAGTGAACTTTCAAGGTAGAAATTACGTACCCTTTTAAGAAGGGGACACTGAAGCTCAGGGAAGTTACATAACTTGATTAGGTCTTCAAAGTTGATAAGGGGTAGATGAATTTGGTGTCTGGTCCCCCAAGCTCCTGCTTTTCCTTATGTCATCCTGTGAGTAATGCACATTGACATTGAAAATATTTACTGATCATTTCTGTGGACCAGTCAGAGAGACCTCAAGCTACAAACTACCTCTATGGCTCTACAGATGAAGAACATTGCCTGAGGTGAATGTTTAGGTGAACTCCAAAAGTGTGTAAAAGGCTTATAATATATCAAGATCAGATCTGAAACTTCAGAAAACTAGTGAATTTTTCCTGTGTTCAACTTTATCTGATTTTATGCATGATATGTAGTATTATTAAAGAACAAAAAAGCCTTCTTGTATAATTATACAGTTGGCCCTCTGTATCCACAGGTTACCTCTCCAAAGGTTCAATCAACTACAGATTGAAAATACTGAAAAAAGATTCTTTGTCATTATTCCCTAGGCAATATAGTATAACAACTATTTACATAGCATTTACATTGTATTAGGTGTTGCAAGTAATTTAGACATGATTTAAAGTACACCGGAGGATGTGCGTAGGTTCTTCTGCAGAGACTATGCCATTTTCTACAGAGGCTTGGGCATCCATGGATTTTGGTAACTGGAGGTGAAGGCTGGTCCTGGAACCAATCCCCTGCAGATACCAAGAGACTATTGTATTTCATTTATATTTCTAATAGTGAAAAATAGTTTAGCAATGGGAGTGTTCCATCTTCCTTATAAATGAAAGTCTTGGGGCTGGGATTGTGGCTCAGTGGCAGAGTGCTTGCCTCACATGTATGAGGCACTGGGTTAGATCCTCAGTACCACATAAAAATAAATAAATAAAACAAAGGCATGCTGTCCATCTACAACTACCAAAAATTTTTTTTTAGAAATAAAATAAATGTGAGGATCGTTCCCATTCTCTCCTTTTCTTTCCCTTCCTTCAGTCTGAAGCAAATTCTCTGGATGCCATCCCTTCTTGCTTCCTCTGGTGCCTTGCTCTCTTATATCTTTTTTTCTTCAGGATCTTAACCAACCTTTTCTTTCAGTGCATAAGCATGCGTATGTCTTTTTCACATTTTTTAAAAACAGAAAACGAAAGACAAAAATCCCTTTGGCCCATTCTCTCTTAGCCTGGTTATGATCCATCTCATCCCTGGTCTTAGAAGGCAGCTTCTTAAGGGATGGATCCTCATGAATTGCCTGTGCCTCTTCACTTTCACTTCACCACCACCCTTATGTATTCCTGTCCTCTCATGATGGCGGCCCCTGTTCTTCAAACCCATAGATGTATTGTCCAGAGTTCTTTTCTGTTTCTTGACCTGGTATAGCATTTGGTGTATTGATTACTCTCTTTTATGTGAAACTCTGCCTACCTGTTTTTCAAATCACTTCTTTCTCCTGATTGTTTTCTTCTTACTCAACTACTCTTCATTGGACCTCTTTATAGGCTCTTCTCTTTCTGTCAAACTTAGTGCTGTAAAGAGTTTGGCCTTCAGCCTTCTGCCTGCTCTTCATATTTGCCCTGAAGTAGATCATCTGTTTACTTCTGCTATCACCTATGTGATTCTTTTGTTTGGGTCCTGAACTCAAGGTTGCTTTATGACTGAGATATAGCTACACCTCCCCCGCACCTTTTTAAACTTTTAAATTTTGAGACAGGGTCTCACTAGGTTGCCAAGATTGACCTTGAATTTGCAATCCTCCTGCCTCAGCCTCCTGAGGAGCTGAGATTACAGGTGTGACACACCTTGTGTGGCTTGCCATTGATTCTTAAATCTGTGTATTCAATCCTGCTTCAGGTACCTTAAATTCAGTAAGTTCATAACTCTACTTCCCCAGCTCTAAACCAGCAGATTCCTCTGCATTTTTTTTAATCTCAATAAATGAAACCCATTTCAGGGTTGAAAATCTAAGAGTTGCTCTGGATTCCTGTCTTCTTCAGTCCCTACATTTTCTTGACAACTAAACCCCGAGAGACTGTTTTTTTCAAACTCTCTTGAATCTGTCCTCTCCTGTCTGTACCATTACCACCATTACTGCCTTGGCTCAGGCCCTCAGCCCTTTCTTGAGGATTATTACAGCAGTCTCCTAACTGATCTCTCTGCCTTCTGTCTGGCCTGTCTCCAATCCGTTCCCCACACTGCTGCCTTTCTAAAAGGCAAATCTGATCACGACTCTCTGCTGCTTAAAATCCTTCAGCACAGTCACTGCATCTTCAGGATAAAGCCTAAGCTCCCTGGCATGGCACAAAAGCTCCTTTGTGATCTAGGCCCTCCCTTCAAGTATGTATCAAAGTCTCCTCTAATGATCCTGGTCCCCACTGTCTACCCCTGCCCATAGCATCTGTGCTACAGGAAATGAACTATTATAAGAAAGAAATGATAGGAGAGATTATGGAACTGCAATGTCCAGTACCATAGCCACTATTGCCTGTGACTATTGAGCATTTGAAATATGGCTAGTCCAAAGTGAGATGCACTATAAGTGTGAAAGAAGACTTATTGTTCTTTTAGAGTTTTTTTAAAATTAGTGCCTTGTGGATACACGTAAAGGTGAGATTCACTGTGATATAGAAAGAAGACTTTATGTGGAAAAAAAAAGAGTGTAAAATATCCCATTAACATTTTAATATCGGTTGTATGCTGAGATAATATTTTGTTTATAGTTGAGTAAAATATATTATTAAAGTTAATTTCATATTGTTTTAGCATGGCTACTAGAAAAAATGTAATTACCGCATGGGTTGCCTTACAGTTCTATTGGACAGTGCTGTTACAGGACATCTCATTCCTAGGAAATGTGTCCTATACAAGCCAAGCCCTTGAGCCTCTTGAATGATTCAGTCAGCCCTAGAGTATAGAGAAGCAACAGTGGTTTCGTTTCTTAAATCTAGAGATATAAAGTGCTTTAGGTAAGATTCAGAATCAGAGAGACAGATTCTGAACACTAGAGGCAGGAATCATACATAGAATGTACACAGCTTGGAAAGTACATTAAAGTGCATCAGTCATTGCAGGCCTCCCTAGACCCCATCAGGAGTGGGAAGCAGGTCTTGTAGTGTAGCAGAGGGAGGATTTGAGATGGATGGGAAAAGCAAGGAGGAGAAAGTAGAATTACATCCCTGGAAGCATTCTGCTTGTGAGGTACCAGGTGAGAGGCAGAAGGCCAGACCTCTGAGATGCCCTGCTGTTGATATTTCCCAGTGAGTTAATTCCCAGTTCCCACTGTCTAGTTCTAAGATCCTGAACAAGTTAATGAATTAATGAGCCTGAGTCTCGATAACATACACACCATACAATCACTGTTCATCAAACAAAACTATGGGCCCAAAACCCCCAAAACCAAACAAACAACAAAAAAAACTGGTAAGTGCTCCATGGGAGTCAGTTATGCTTTAAAACTGAGGGTAGCCATCTGTGCATCACTTGGCCCAAAAGGCTTTAGGGGAAAGGTATGCGGGGCTCTCAGAAAACCCAGAGGGCAGGTAGTATGTTGTGTCATAAAAGATAGGCAGAGCTTTATTCATGTGTTCATGGTGGAAAAGCCAACTAGTGACAGGAAACCAGAGCTTATTGGGTTGGAGCAGGAGGGAGAAACCCTCCTGGAGGAGGCACTGGGAGAAACCAAGACAATTAAGAGAAAAGTTGAGAAGATTAGATTCCAGTGAAGTCTGGAATGGGCAGTGTGACTAGGTGTCTTCTCTCCTGGAGGATTGCATGCTGCATTCTTCTGAGCCCTAAGGTTCTGAAAACAATCTTCCTCCTTGAAGTCTATATGAATAGCTGTTTTTATTTGCTTTACGTGGTGGACATTTGTATACGAATATTTGTTAAGGGGGAATATTTTTGTGCTAAAAACAAAAGTTTGAAAGTCATTCATCTCCAGAAAAGGCCTGAGAGGAGTGGTGAAAACCCTGGAGTGGTTATCACTCCTTTGTCTGAAAGATTTGGGACCAGTTTAGCCCTTTGCAGGCAGAGGCAGCTCCCTTGCATCTCTCTGTCATTGACTCACCTGACATCAAGCATGTGTAGTTTACCCAGGGACATGCAAATGCAGCTGCAGTATGCAGAGCTCAGCCTTGTTCTTGGATATTCAAGTTTTTACTTTGTATTCCAAGTTCTACTTTGTCTCCTACATTCACAAGGCCCTGCTTTGAGTTCTGTGTGGGGATCTCAAATCATCTTGAGGACCAGTGCTGTCATCTCTCTAGGTACTCTTGGGACAGTAGTGTTGCCTCTGAGCTGCAGACCTTAGGGCCATGTCACTGTTACTCTCTTTTAGGTCCCTTCAATACTGATACATACCAGCAGTGGTCAAGACACTTAATAGATGTTTTTAAAATTGAATAATTTGCCTGTATACTGGCTGTATTAGTCCTTTTTTGTTACTATAAAAACAAAAAAACTTGAGGCAAGCTAACCTTATAAAAAATGGGGGGGGGTTATTTAACTCGCAGTTTCAGAGGCTGAAATTTCAAATAGCATGGCTGCAGCTTTATCATGGGCCTCATAATAAATGGCAGAAATGCATGTGGGAGAAAAGAGATCTCAAAATAGGAATCCAGAGAGAGATTAGGATCCCATAATCCCTTCTCAGTGACCTAAGGACTTCCCAGTAGGCCCCACTCTTAAAGGACCCACTTCCCAACATTGCCACTTTGAAAACTAAGCTCCTAACACACAAACCTTTGGGAGACAAATTACATCTGGACTATACCACTGGCTGTTGGGGTTCCAGGCCGCTGACAGCAAACACTGCTTTCAGATCGGCTGCCCCTCTTGTTTCTACATGCAATTTGGAAAGAAGACAAGCAGTGAGCCCATTTTCTTAAATTAGGATACATCTGTGTCTTTGTCTTCAGTGGGAAGGCTGGTCTGCAGGGTCCATGAGGAAGGTGGCTGCCTTGGTGGTGTGATTTCAGAATCCTTGCTCCTAGAAAGGGTACTTCAAACATTGGCAGTTTCTCTTTCCTGTTTTCTAACATGTGGAAGTCTTCATTACAAAAATGCTGTTTTCTTTCCTAATTCCAGTATTTCCTGAAAGAAAGAAAAGATGAGCTTTGGTACTTGAAAAACCTGACTTTGGCTCCTGTAATTAATTGGCTGGCTGTATGATCAAGTTGTTTCATCTTCCTGAACCTCAGTTTTTTCATGTATGAAGTGAAATCAGTAATACCTTCTGTTTTGTTATGTCTAATTAAGAGAAAAAAGAAAGTGCCCAGCACTAGGGCCTCAAATGCAAATGCTATGGAAATAGGAACTTAAACTTAGAAGACATTTGCTCATTAGATTAAATAATTATATAGACCTTTCCCTGAGACGGATAGGGAAGAGAATAAGAAATCTGGACCAAGGAGCACTGGTGAAAAATGACCGGAAGGAAGCTGCCTTCGTATTTTGCTTAAGTCCAGTCCTGCCTAATGGTTTGCATTTGTAAAAATATTCATCTTGGATTATGGATCCAGCATCAAGCCATAAGGGAAAAGGAAGCCAGTTTACATCCTCTGCCAGGATAACATAACAATAAGCAAAGCATGTGTTTGAATCTCTGAGTAGTCAGGTGCACTGCCATCAAAATAAACTTTTAATTTCTATTCTTTGCTGATAAATTACAAATTAAAGAAGCCTCTAAAATTCCCTGAAAGGGAAGGTTCATGTACAAATTAGACACCAAGGACAGGTTTCTTTTACAATCATTTTGTTGGAGCCATTCTTGCCTTAACTGAGGGTGTTTGGGAGGTTCTTTTATTGCAGCCTTTGTTGCTTATGAGAAGGAGGGAAAAGCTTCAGTACACTAAGGAAAGATGATTTTGATTAGAGGCAATATTGTTCTCAGTGTGGGCTGCCTTTCATACATTATAGTGATTGCTAGTACATAACTGAGGGAAACCCTCTTATTGAAGTGCTGTAAGCAGCAATGAGATAGTCTGATCTGACATACTGCCACTTCTGATCGACAGGTGTTTATTACAGGAATGTGGGCAGACTTACACTCTTTAAAGAGAAAAGTGGAAGATATTATGCTGGTTACTGTGACTGCTAATGTCCTGATCTAGCAGGTCTTTGTCCTTTATCATTTATTTCCCCTGTGAAATCTGAGCGGTAGACTGGATTCAGTACATGCACAGGTTTCTGCCTTCCTAGACTTTTGATGCAATTGATCACCTCACTGTAATACTGTGGCCTACATGAAATATTATATCAAAATTATGAACTTCAAGGAGAGAGCATAAAACTGCTGCCTCAAAAATTAAAAATAAAGGACTTTAAAAAATGTTATTTAGTGCTGCTTTGTGGCATTGGATATATAAACTCATTTATTGTTCTGATAGTCCCCGAGCAAGAACTATTTTGGCTGCAGTAAATGATATCAACTAAGGTTTCCATGGCAGCGTCAACTTATAATTTTCAAACTTTTGTAGATTTTTACCTTCTGGACTCTTCTGGATTGAGTTTAAATTTGAAGGTTTTTTCCCCTCATTTATTAAGGCAAAGCATTTTTAGGTATTGCTTGCATTAATGTACTAACATGAAAATTACTATTAAGAAATTAGTGGGCTGGAATTGTGGCTCAGTGGTACAGCACTTGCCTAGCATGTGTGAGGCACTGGGTTCAATTCACAGCACCACACATAAATAAAAATAAATAAATAAATAAAAGCCATTGACACCTAAAAAATATTTTAAAAAAAGAAAGAAATTAGAAGCATACAATGTGGGCATTGGAAAGAGATAATGAATACTATGCTTCTAATGACCCACCAACCGCAGGAATCCCTTCCACAGTATCCCAGTTGCAATTGAGCCCAGCCAGGAATTTATAATTTTATGATATCAATGCTTCCAATGACAGTTGTCTGCAGTTCCTAGATCTTAAGCTTCTCTTTAGATTTGAGTCTTGTCTTATTTGTGATCGTACCAAATAATAATACTTAATAAATACTCATTATTAAGCACAGGCAGACAAAATATTTTTTTCCTCATGGTGTGCTGAAATCCACCTCCCCACAGCTCACCTGATGGTCTTCTCATGCCCTTTGCGGTGCCACAGAATAAATAGGGAGCTTCTGTGAGGTAGCTCTTCAAATATTTGACCATATCTATTGTAACTACTAAAAGTCTTTTCCTTTCAGAGTTATGTGGTCACAGTTGTCAACTGATATTTCTCCTGTTGCTTACACTCATCTGGACCCCGCCTCTCTGTTCATACCCACTTAACCATAGGGTATCTGGAATTTAACACCCTTGGCCTGACTCTTCTGAACAGTAGAAACCAGGGCTACTGTTGACTCACTTGGCCTTGGTAACGTCTGTTACTAACCTGTTCAAATGTGGTGCCGGCTTCCTTTGTAAATCAAGGCAGCACACTGTTAGATTATATATAAAGTCAAATAAAACTCCAAGTCTTTTTAACATCTTCTACAAAGCTAGTTCTCCTTCATTCTCTGCTTGAGCAATCAATCATGTGTGCTTGTTGGAGGATTTTACATTTGTCCTTGTTAAAATTTGTCTTTTTGTCAAATTACTTTTCTTCATTATCAAAAAATTTTTGAATTCTTAATTTTTAAGTCAATCTGTTAGTGATACTTTTCACTTGTTTATCAGTTGCACATTTGAAAATGGTATTATCTCTGTGATGGATAAAATGTTGTCCAAGAAAGGCCAAAGATAGGATCCTGAAAATTTCTATAAGCAACTTCTTGACATCAATATAGTATTAGTTTTTTTTAACCTGTTGTATAATCTTCCACTTTTGCTTACTTTCTTGTCTAAGAGAAGGAAGTCAGGGAGAGACTTAGCCAGATGCCTTAGTAACTCTATCATCGTTGGTCCTCTAATTGCCAGTCGAAGAGAATGAGATTATATGGAATAAATTTAGATCACACTAATTTTCATTTTTGAAAGTTTTACTAGAAATTGCTTTTTACCACTTCATTCAGTTCTCTTTACAGAATCATTACTCTTAAAATGAATTGGTGAGGTGACAAGAAATTATTCCTTAGGTGTCATTCCAACATAGTATAGTATTCACACCTCCCGGGACAGACAGTAATCAGGCTGAGACATGTCCAAAGAGTTTATTGGTGCCTGCATAAATGGCTCCATAACTTCTCCATAACATGACCATGACAGAGAATACACTGATGGCATTATGTCACCAATGGATTTGTTTTCTCTAAAATCTGTATTATTTGTAAAGAGTCCCCCCCCCACATAATTTTTTTATCTTTTTAGATTAATATCAGATATCTGTCAATAACACATGACAGTGCTTTCTGTACTATATTTTATAGTATTTATGTACAAAATTGCCCATGCTTTTTTGCCTGGGACTAGATAAAAAAAAAAAAGAGTAAAAGAATAGTAGTTCAAGAAACACAAATCTATGATAAGTCAAGGAATAAAAGTTATTGCCTCACAAAATACTAGCATTTTGTGATACTTTATTTTTTGAAGTATTCAAACATTTTGTCTTGAAAATAATTTGATTTTAAAAATAATGTGTACCCCTTAAATCTGGAAATCGCTGGAAAGAATAAAAAAATATGAAAAGTCAACTAAAATTTTACCACCCACAGATTGTTACTGTTGTGACTTGAGTATTTTCTTTCTAGATATGCATTTTTGTGGGTTGTATGCATGTTTAGGAGTGTGCATGTGTGCATGTATTTGTGTGTGCGTGTGTGTGTGTGTGTGTGTGTGTGTGTGTGTGTGTGTGTTTCAAAGTTTTAAGCTAGCCTTATCATGGACACAGGAAGTTTGTACTGAAGAATCATTTTGGCATAGTAGTTAATAGTGCTTTGGGATCTAGAGTGTAGCTTAGTGGTCTCTGGATTTAATTTCCAGCACGAAAAAAAAAAAAAAAAAAAAGAAAAGAAAAAGAAGTCTTTGGAGTCAGACACAGATACATTGAGATTCCATCTTGTCATACTGTTAATATAGTGACTATAAATTACTGAAGCTCTCTAGACCTCAATTTCTACTTTTATAAAATTCATTATAAGAATTAATAAGATATAAAAAGTTTATTATAAAAATTAATAGATAATTCATGTAACATATGTATGTCATTCTTGGCCTATAGCATGTATTCAGTAAGTGTGAGCTAGTATCATAAAGGTTTTATTTTCTACTTTCTTTACCTAAATTCTAGGGTAAAAATTTTCTTATCATAAAACATTATTTGATAATATTTGGAATGACTGCATAAATTTCAATATATGAATATACCTTAATGTTATAATTTCTCTACAGTTAGACCATTTCCAATTCTTTGCTGTCATAAAAAGTGCCACAGTTAATATTCTTTACATTATTTTTTGTGCATAGAAAACAGATTCAAAAATGAATGAATAATGACATTCTTGCATAGAGAAAAAAACCCTAGCAGTTCTTTCATGTCTACTAACATACCAGATTATATGCAACATGCTTTACAGCAAAATTCTCATTTAACTTTTGCACAACCCCTTTGAGGTAAGTCTGTCTTCCTCATTTTCCAGATGAGAAAGTTTGAGGGTAGATAAGTCTTTTGCTTAAGGCCTCAGAGACCAGTGGTAGAGATGGTATTTGGAGTCAGCTGTCTGATTCCAAAGCTTAAGTTCTTCCCACTCTGGCATGCATTCATGCCTATCTTTTTGAGGCAGGCAGAATGAATGGATACCATTGTACTTTCTACAAAATGTCACTTGGTGCCACATAAAAGGTAGGACACTTGGCCTGAACTCTGGGCTTATTCAATATAGTTCCTCTTGTTTTCATATGTTCTTATATGTTTTAGAATCAAGCCTCATTAAAATAAGGCATTAGCTAAAGGAAATGAAGCATTGATATGATTACTTGACAAAAGGAAACCTCTGGGAAGAAAACATTTGTTTAGTCAACAATATAAAATGCTTTTTTGTTTTAATTGTATGGACTAGGCCTGAATCATTTATCTCCCTAGGAATCAGAGTGTTTCACACAAATCAGTTTAGGAATTAAGCAATAAGAACAAAGTAAATTGATACTGTCAAAAGAAATTGTACTTTTTATTACTTGTACATTAAGGGTTGAATGAAAAAAATATTAACCTTAGCTATAAGATGATACCACCAAAGAGCTGTGATAAGTACAGATCGAGGGGGAACATAAAGTATACTGGGAAGTATAAGGTACCCACCCCAAAGAACTATTTGATGAACTGACAGGCTGTCTTTTTTTTTTTTTTAAAGAGAGAGTGAGAGAGGGGAGAGAGAGAGAGAGAGAATTTTTAATATTTATTTTTTAGTTCTCGGCGGACACAACATCTTTGTTGATATGTGGTGCTGAGGATCGAACCTGGGCCGCACGCATGCCAGGCAAGCACGCTACCACTTGAGCCACATCCCCAGCCCGACAGGCTGTCTTTAAAGTCAGCCTTTCGGAACACTTACCTTGGCAGCTCTCAAGTCTGACTTATGGCTTGTAGTGTGGCAGCCAGTTTTGTAGGAAAAAATACATAATTAATATGAAGAAGAAGGTACAGGTATTGCCAGTCAGCACCTCACAGTTTCTTAGAACAAAGGGACAGTCAAATTTGTCTTTTAATAGGGTAATCCTCATTTGTACATTTCAGTTCTTAGTAAAAATGGAAGCAAAAATTCTAGCTTACAACTTGTACTAGCTTACAACCCTAGTAGTAATATTTCATATGCAAGAGGTACTTTGTTGCAGAGTTTGTAATTTTTATAGCCCTTGAGCTTGCACATTTTTTGTCTTGGAATTATTCCTATTTTCCTTGGGTTCTTTTAGTTCTTGCAGGGGAGAAACAGTGTCCTCAAGGCCCAATAGCCAATAAGGTTTTGTACCTTGACAATATCACCCACCAACTTGAACCGTTGGTGGTTTTTCCCCATGTGTTGTTGTAGATGGAAGGGCCAAACAAGTAAAATTCCAGTTCTATGTACAACTAATGAATAGTTAGATTGGAACACAGAATTATATGTGGAATCTACAAATCAGTTCTAAGACATCTATTACTTAGTAGCTGTCTAATCTGGGGAAAGAACTTTACTATGTCTGAGCCTCCAGTGATAGTCAGAGATTATCTGGAGGATGAAATATATTGAATAAGCTATTTTGTTAACTCAAAGTTATTTTGTGATTCTTTTCATAATTATTAACTACTAACCACAGGTCATGCCTCTTGGGGAGGAGCTAACATTTAAAATATTTACAAATGAAGAATGATGAAAATATTTGTGATCTATATTACCAGATCTTTCTGACTCTTCGCTTGTGTTTTATCCAACAATAACGGGACAGGTCCTTCCTTTACCCTGGAAACCTGTGGTGCTTAGCTTTGAATCTCTCAAACTTTGGATTTGAAGAGGCTGGGATTGTGCCTCAGTGATAGAGCACTCTCCTAGTATGCATGAGGCACTGGGTTCATTTCTTAGCACTACATAAAAATAAAATAAAGATATTGTGTCCACCTAAAACTAAAAAATTAATATTAAAACAAATTTGGGTTTGGATGCTCACTCCAAGGCATATTCCCCTGAGGATGGAGGGGAACCCTTTGAACACAATAAAGACTTTTATAAAAGTAGACATTAGATCTGTTGTGTTGTTTTAAGATAGAAACAAAACTGGTATGTGCAATGCCTATTTTAGCTTTCAAGAAAAAGGCTCAAAGAAAAAGACAAAAAGGTAGAAAACATATTCCAAGATTGCATTATAGAAAACTATAGGAAGCTCTTTGGTTATTAGAGGACCATGCTGCTAGTGGCAAGAGGAAAGAGAACAAGAAGTCAGGAATTCTGTTGCTGGGTGACATCATGTAAGCTTTTTGGAACTCTCCCATCCCCACTTAACAAGATAAGGGCTCAGAACTGCATTTCTGCCCTTTCCCTGGGCTGCTGTGGGGTTACTGCTAAGCTTCTCCTCGCTTTTATTGCCTCCCAGATGGTCATAGAGGGTGGCCCTTTCTCTCAGTCTGTTAGAAGAATAAGATTTGTCCATTGGCCATGCTTCCCTGAGCTGTACTGTAGGACCCTTATGAAGGTGTTTCAGGCAATTAGTGATTGAAATGTGTCTGTGAAGTTGCCCAGGGATGGGAGTGAGCTAAGTACTGTTTCAGACAGCAAGCCACTGTGACCAGTTAGTTGGGAGCTGACTCAAGGCCCCTGGTCCCAGGATGCTCTGAACATGCCAGGTAGTAATACCTAAACCTGCTGCTATTCTCATTTTGAATTGGTTTCTAAATTTTATTTCTCTTTCTACACAGGAAACTATTCTGAATTTCCCTCCTTTGCTTTAAAATCCAGACATTCTTCATTAGCTATTTCCTGAATGTCTGTCTGCTCTGAACTAGGCATGGTGAGAGGAACACCGAGAAATCAGACATTGAAAAGGAAAAACATGCATAGGTAGAAAGCAAGATGTACCTCCAGAGTTGAGAGAAGGGGGAGGTTAAGTTTGTAATGATTTTCTTTTCCCTCTGTACTTTCTACAATAGATTGTACTACATAAAAAATCTATAGCAATATTCATTTATGTAGCAAATCCTATAATAGTGAAAATCCCTATTATCTGTGACTTTGGCATGCATCTGTAGTACACAATTCCAATACAGAGAAAACTTTGGACAGTCCCTTGGAGTGAGCTGAAATGGGATTTGACCTATATATCAAGCTTTTTATGGTTTTGATATTTTTCATTTCCTCGTGTCAACAAATACCTGACTTGATATTAAAGCCAGTTAAATCAATATTTCTTGCAGTAGTCAAGGTACAGCAACATATATCCAAGGGCACCATATCCCTAACAGCCATATTTTGTTGTGTACATATATTTTATCATAAACCTAACTGACTGAACTGTCTTCTGATGGATAGATGAAAATATCAACATAGCTACCATAAAAAGAAAAAAAGCCAGAGAATCTTTAATCTTGTTCCTCACCCATCGTTTAAGCAATCCTACAATTTATTTTGCTTACTTTAATCATAAGGAAGGACAACATGAAAGGTCTCTATTGTGGTGGTTGTGGTTTCTTTATCTCTCCCCAAATTGATCTGCTTTAACCTTTTCTCTCTCTTTCATCCCTACCTGAGGATGTCTGACCAGATACAGGTGGACCCAAGAGTCTCAGACTGCAGGAATCTAGTCATTGTAAGGAGAAGGAGAGTGGGGTGGAAGCCCATTCCTACTTACTCTTTTTCCTGAACTTGTAACCATTAGATTTCTCAAAGCTACCTGTTAGAAACTCATGGTATTTCTAGAAACAAATGGCCAGAAACATCAGTTTATAAACACCAACAAATTCATTTACTGTTTGTTATCAGGACCTTCCATGTACTTCAGTACATGCATTATTATTCTCACTTTATTGATAAAGAAATGTGTGAGACTTGATCTGCTGAGTGAGTTATCCAGGAGCATTGATAGAAAGGAATTTGGACCCAAGTTTGTTTGATTCTAAAGCCTTTTCACTTTTTATTACATTAGACTGTTTAATATATATCATGAGATTGAAGAATAAAATTTTCAAGTTGTAATAAATACATACTTACTATAGAAAGTTTGGAAAGCAAAAGACATTATAAAGAAAAAAATTACTCATCCTTAATCCTTCACCCCAGGGATAATCACTACCAGAATTTCAATTTTTTTTTCTTTTCAGGCTTAACGAAAGCTATAATTTAGACACTCAGATGAATACTATTGCCAAAAATTGTCATCTTTGAAGTTAACACATGTACTTCAACAGTGCTGCCATTGCTTAAACTTCCTTGGAATCATTTTGAGAGCCAATTTAGGAAACAAATTCCCTGTAGACACCCTCATCCAGGGGACTTTGGTAGAAACAGCAAAGACAGTATATCTGTTACCTGAATACCTATCAAAATAATACATAACATGTTTGGCCATTTTGCACCTTCTAAAACCATATGCTACAGCTATTTAACTGTCCTATAAAGAATACCATCCTTGCCCTCTCTAAGAGTAAACACCGTATTTCAACTTCAGTTGCCGTGGGGGATGGAATTTACAAAAACGCTGCTTCTTACCATGTCAAATATTGATGGATATTTGGGGGTATGTTTAAAAGCCTTTATTAAAAATTAAATCTATAAATGTTTAATATCTTATTTGACAACTCATTTATTACATTGTCAACACAGCAGTGTTTGCCTTTTGCAGTGCATAAAGAAAAATCAGAAAATTGTTTTTGTCAAAAGTTTGAAAAGCATGTTTTGAAATCAATTCCTTTGTAATGGAAGAGTTACTCTCAGTGAATTATTCCCCTCCAAGGAGTTTTTGTGAAAGCAAATTTATCTAAGTGTGATGAACTGATCTTTAAATAAAGTCAGTAGCATCTTGTGTAGCAGTTAATGTTTCCCAAGGAAGGAAGCGTGCGTGCGCGCGCGCGCACACACACACACACACACACACACACACACACACACAGATTGCTATCAAAATGGCCATTGGTATACTTTACTAAAGTCTAGAAAGTCAAGGAGTTAAGCACCTGCATCCCATCAGCTTATTCTGTCACCCTACCCCAAGACCACTGGGCACCTGGGACTCCTGGACCCTGGATTTTGGATGGCTGCAGAATTCCTCAGGGCCACTCCCAGGATCGAGGATTGGTAAATCTGGGCATGTGCACTTGTCCACAGGACTGTGTTCTTCCCCATCTTCTGATTGCCAAGATTTCCTACCATAACAATTCACTTTGCTTTAGAGCTAATTATGAATGTAGGTCATGTCTGTGTTAAATGTCTTTGGCACTGTCCTGACATTGTGTCCGTCCACATTTGTTGGGTAATTGAAAGGTTATAATATATGCTCTCGGAAAATGGACTGTTGGGAGAAAAAGTTAGTCTGATTGAAAGAAAGTCAGAGTCAATGGTAGATTAGAATCTCAGGGCTTCAGAACTTCCAGGTCAGTGCTTTCATTTAAACATGAAACTTAGGAATGTCAGATGACTTGAGCAAGGTCACCCAGAGGTGGTGCCAGAGCCAGGCGTGCAGCATTAGCATCAGCTTTCCTAAGGAGTCCCATTCTTTCCAGCACCTCCCTGATCTTGTTTCCCACTGGTTCCCTGGAATTCAGCCTTCTGAGTGTAGGATCACTGACCAGAGCATCCAAATCCCCACATGGTGCTTAACACATTGGATATATGGGATTCATCACTCAAAGAGAGGGTCTAGTGAGTGCATGAGTTCTTGGTTGACCTAGGACCTTTGCACACATCTCTGTGCCTAAGTGATTACTGGCTGACTGCTGAGTTCTGTAGGTTTATGTGTACATTGTAGGCTATCTCTCCGAGAAGAGAACATTGGTAACAATAATAGCCAAGATTTATTTTTAATACATTAGTCAGGATATCATGTGGCTACCAATCCAGGCTGATTGACATACAATTATTGATATCCAATAAAATGGTAATTTTTTTAATGAATCACTGATATTTGGATGGATATGTCAAAAGTCTTTACTGGACTTTTGAAAAGTCCTGATTGACATTGTTGGAAGCACAGCCCCACTGTGTGTGTCTTGTATAATTCAATGAATCAGGTCTTTGGACCTCTCTGTGCCTCATTTTCCAACATCTATAAAATGCCAGTGATGACACTGTCTCCCTCAAAGTATTGAAGGGAGTTTGAGTTTGTGAATAATGCCTTAGGACAATGCTAGGCACTTTCTAAACAATAAATGAATGTTAGCAATTGTTATTAAAATATCACTTTTATGTGCTAGGTGTGTTAAATGCATTGCACACATTTGATATCATCTATGACTTTGTTAGGGAGATACTATCATTACCTTCATTTTGCAGTTGAGTAAACTAAAGCACAGGGTGGCTACTCCACCTACCCAAGGCCACGGAGCTATTAAATCATGGGTTAGGACCGATTCCTTGTCTACCAGACTCTAGATCCTGTGCTCAAGTGCAGGTATGATAGGGAATGGATGGTGTGGTCACTAATATGAGACATGCTTGACCTTCCAAATTTCCTTTCTTTATAGAACACTCCAGAACCCTTCTGCTTCCAGGAACATCTCTGTGGATTCCAAGGTAAGTAAAGATGGTCCTTCCCTTCTTCATGACCTCCTCCTGTCTATATAGCCAGCTGTCTCAGCACCCACATCTGACTCCTGTAGGCCCCCTTACAGCTGCTTCTCAGGGTCTGAATACCAGAGTTTTATTTATAGTGTGTAGACTGAGGCACTCCTGTTAGGGCCATTGGGGCCAATGGATCTGAGGTATGTCTGCCCATCCGCATCCTCTTTCCCACCCATCTCAGTATGTCTCTGGATATTGTTAGTTCTCATGCATCTAAACTACTTTGGAATACCACAAAAAGAAAAAGGAAAAAGGTCTTTTATATACATGCTTGTGATTTAGAAAAGAATTACCATTAAGAGTGGCAGACTCTGGAGCCAGACTGCCTGGCTTTCCATCCACACTGATAGCCTTTTTCACTCTTGTCACTGTTGTTGAAGAATGTGCCCCAGTGAATCTAGAAGTCTGACTTGCAATTCCAGTGCTCAGTCAGTGTGAAACGGGAGTGGAAGGACCCAGGCCTCAGAACCAGACAGCCTGGCTTTGCCTCCTACTTATGATTAATAATCACAGTCTTTGCACTTCACTTCTCCAAGCCCCAGTTTCCTCCTCTGACATGTGGATGAGTATGCCCATCTTGCAGCATTATTGGGATGTCTCAAGTTCAGATATGTAAAGGAAACTTACCCAAGCTTGACATCCAAAAAGATGGTAACTATTTTTCATATCAATCCTTGATATTTGACTGGATATGTCAAAAGTCTTTGCTGGACTGAAAGTATGTTGTTTTAGGTTCATACATTCTCTGAAATGTTTGTATCCCCCTCTCCCAGCAGCCTGTATTCCTTGGGAAAAGATCATCTTTGGTCCAGATCCAGTCAACGAATCATAAATTCCAAACTGGGCTGGTACAAATTAAAGAGGCCTTAGTGATTCCTGTACATTTTTATGAATATTTAATCTAAACTTGTTTTTTTTTTCCATAAACCCCACCCCAAACTTTAGTAGTAAGATGATTGTAACTTTTTGAAAAGAGCCATTCACATGGGTGGGAGTTGGTTGTTTTACAGGCATATAATGTAGTGCTTAACTTCCTCATATCTAAGTTACTGCAAAAACCCTTCTTTATAGTTGTTTAAAGAGAATTATTCTGGGAAGAACTATTTGATTTTTCTCTCCATCTCTCTGTCTCTAGACAGACAGACAGACAGACAGACACACACACACACACACACACACACACAGCCTAGTTGTCCTTTTGGTTAGGCAGCTGAAGAGTTACTATGTAAATTCTGGCAGCCTTCTCCCCATCAGACAAGCAAGGGCACAGTCAATTCCTGTTTTCTTGGAACGTATACCAAATAATCAGAAACTCTGATTATTCTGCTGGAAGGCAACAGCTTGATGGAAAGATGTACCAGTTGAAAACAATTCTGATCATATTTTTGTCAGGAGAATGAGATGCCTCCAGCTGTCTGTCACTAATCATATTAGAGGTGGAAAGCAGGAATGCTTTGGCCTGCAACAGATTACTCTAATCGCATGTTGGAACACTACTTTTACTGGCTGCTTATCCCAGAACGGTGACATTAGACGTTCCTGCTGTAACTGGTCTTGCCAGTTGGTAGTAGTCTAAAACATATGCCACATGAGCACACTTAAGGAATTTTCTAATTACAGCTCAAAGGCTTTGCTTTTATCTTTTTATGCTTATACTGCAGACATCACTGATTGAAATGATTTCTCCCTCAGCATAATCCTATTGCCAGTAGTTACAACAGACTAGGAAGATGGTAAATGAAACCCACAATAACTGAAGAGGTGTCCGAATTCAATTAGGAGGAAGCCTGTCCCATGTGGACACAGAAGCCATATAAATCCATTTTAATTGTGAGCTGTGGTACTTATCTGGTCATGTTTATTTTGGATGCAAGTGCCAAAGCTGGATTTAGACCAGAACTCCAGATCTTCGAGCTCTAATGACTAATTTGGGTTCCCGTTGAATCCCTTTATTCATTTCTTAATTCATTCTCCTAGAATTAGAGTTGCTTGGTTGCAATCATTTCATAAATTTCTTGTAAATCAAAACAAACATACATAGATTTTTTTTCCCCTGGTGGTGCACACATATTGCCCTGATCTTAAAGAACTGTTCTTGGTATCAAAATAATAATAACAGTTTCAACAACAAAAATAAAATAACCTTTTGCAAGGTACTATAGTGGAAAATGGAGTGAGGCCCCAGGAGACAGAATTTTGAATCTCAGCTCAACTTCTCATAGTTGTGGGACTTTGGTCAAGATTCTTTTCTTCTCTCTGCCCCAGTTTCTTCATGTAAAATGGGATGAATGGTAGTACCTACTTCACTGAGTTGTTTTGAGGACTAAATAAGCTAATATATGTAAAATATGAAATGTGCATTGATATGTGGAAGATGCCTGGTGCAGTAATAAATGCTAGTCATTAGGTTTGTTATCAATAAGACAGTGGTACACCAATAAGCAGATTTTGCTGGTGCCACAGTATTCTTATCTAAATATGTCCTGATTCTGCATTCCATTTGGAGAACATTAATGATGATAATGAAAACACTGGAGACTCTGAATTTGGGATTAATCTCTATTATTTGTATTGTACCCTTAATTTGGCTACAGAATTAGCATTTTTTGGCTTTGCAGCCTTGATCAGTGGTAACCTGAAACCCTTTTGATGCAAAATTGCTTTAAAATTGTAAAGAACATTTTATTCTCTCAGCATACACAATATTGGCCTTTGGTAAAAAGAAAAGTGTGATTATAATATGTAAAACAATGTGTGTGTGTGTGCGTGCATGTGTGTGTGTGTGTGTGTGTGTGTGTGAGAGAGAGAGAGAGAGAGAGAGAGAGAGATAACGAGAGAGGAAAAAGAATAGGGGAGATATTTGGAGGAAGAATCAGCTCTGATAAATGCATTGGAATTTTTCAAGCTATTTTAACAGTAAAATGTGTTTATTGTCATGTATGAGCTAAAGTCTACAAAAAGATGTCTGGTAATTTGATGATCTTTCTCCATGGCTACATAAGAAAGACTATTGAGTAAATTGATTGCCAAAAGATGCATTGCAATTATTTTCCCTTAGTTTTTTTTTTTTTAAACTACAGGAGCTGTTCAGGTATACATGTGTGTACCTGTCTATCTATTCTAGAGAAATGTATATCCATGTGCATCCAGTGATGGATGAAGTGTAATTATATGTTGAAATATTATACAACAATGAAAAAATTAACTAGAATATATACAATAGCATAGGCATGTTACTACAGATGTAATGTTGAAAAAAGACACCAAAGAACAATACATAGAAAACTTATTACACATTAAAAAATATGAAAATAGACAAAACTAAATTTGTTGCTAAGGTACATATACAAAGTGGCTAAAACTATAAAGAAAAGCAAGAAACTTATTACTGAAATAATCAGGTATGAGGATAGTGGTTACGGGAGGGAAGAGAAAGGACCTAGAGGTTAACTGGATATGCAAATTCTACATTTTTATTTTAACAAATTTTTACAAACTAGCAGAGTCTTTTCTGCAAAGAATTTCCAGAAACTAAAGATAATTTTAACATTATAAGCAACAAGACAATGTCAAAGCTTTGGATTGTCAAACTCTGTCATTCACTTTATGAGGTAGTGATGGTGACTTCTAGATCACATCTGGAAAGAACTGATCACCAAAATTCTGAATTATCTGGGAGACATACAGATGTATATCTACCGTGGTTAATCATAAACCTCATCCTGCACATATGTGCCTTGATATATCATGACTACAAACTTGTCAATATTGTCATTCTGCCTACCTTTTTTTGTTCATGGTTTATAAAATACAATGTGTTAATACAACAGTACATGTATATGAATTGTAAACAAGCAACCAAATATATATTGGGGATACATGTTCAAAACATGTGATAAAATATCTTGGATACCACTACTACATAGCTGAAATGTATATCATAGTTGTGGGATATACTGTCACTCCAGTCGTTAAAATGTATAGAAGATGGAAACTTGCCATCTATGTTAAAGGGAGACACATCTCAGCCCTAATTTTTTTGTTGTTGGCAAACATCAATACTAAGGCATTACTTTATATATTTTATTGCATTAAAGCTTTTGCAGAGCCATTAGGTTTGGGTTGCAGTAGAAAAGACAGAAGGAGAATCTCAATCTCTCTTCTCTCTTCTCTCTCTCTCTCTCTCTCTCTCTCTCTCTCTCTCTCTCTCACACACACACACACACACACACATACACACACACAGAATAGCTTTTTTGTTTGTTTGTTTGTTTCTGTTTTGCTTATATTCCCTGTAAGATTCTTTTTAACTGTTGGGAAAAAAATATTGAATACCCTCAGATAGGTTTTCATGAGGCAAGAATACTGGAAAGTATCAGGTGGCACATGTATCATGGCTTGTGCCATCTGCCAGCATCCAGACTGCAGTACATAGGCCTCTCTGAGCCTCCATTGCCTTCTGTCTATCCTGCAGGTGATATCAGCAACCTTTCCCCGACTCTTTTTTTCTTTTTTCTTCTTTTGGTACCAGGATTGAAGCCAGGCTACTCCACCACTGAGCCACATCCTCAGCCCTATTTTGTATTTTATTTAGAGACAGGGTGTCACTGAGTTGCTTAGTGCCTCACTTTTGCAGAGCCTGGTTGAACTCACGATCCTCCTGCCTCAGCCTCCCGGGCCACTGGGATTACTGGCATGTGCCACCATGCCCTGCTTTCCCCAACTCTTATGAGGCCATCTATGTGAAAGTATATGTAAAACGTTGCATTTCCTACAAATATAACATATCATGATGATCCTGTTCCTTCTATTTCTTTTTTAACACAGTATAACTTTTTATGAAGTCCTGATGTCCTTAACCTGCAAAGTTCTTTTGATTTGAAGATACAGAAAATGACTGGCTGGTTTAAATTTTAAAAGTAGTTATTTAAATTTTTTTACTCGAAAGATCCTGGGGTGTCTCAGAAATGATGAATGGTTGAATCAAACCAAATCACATGTAGGACATGGGAAACTCAAGGGACCTCAGCATTGGACTTTATGGTTCTTTTCTCTTAAGATATTGCTATTGTTGTGATTGAGCAGTAATAAATGCTCAAGAGAGAATTTCATTGGTCCATCCCAGGTCAATTGATCACCTTTTGAGGAGATAATGTCATGTATGACAGACACGATTCCAGGGAGCTCCAGCCCTGCATATCTGGGACAATTCAGAGAATAAGGGATGCCTCTGAGTATCTGCTTACAACTGGTATAAATGTTTCAGTAGCTGTTACGAACCCAACTTTCTTTAAGGAACTGTTCTAATAAAAAATTAATCAAAGAAATATAAATACAAAGGTGAGGGTTTTCTTCAGTAAATGCCAGCATCACCTGCTTATATTCATCTTGCCGGGTGGGGGACCAGCGGGGATGGGGACACCGGACTTGATGTCACTTTCATTAATTGCTGAAAATTTCTCTGAAGGTCCCATGAAGCATCCTGTGTTTTGGCTCTTTTTCTGAAGTTTGGCTTTACTTTCACCTATAATGACTGTTTTACCTCTTTTAGAAAGAAGGCATTAAATCAGTTTTAGCATTACTAATGTTGATACTCTCTCCACTAA
This sequence comes from Spermophilus citellus, assembly GCF_964194105.1. Lineage (NCBI taxonomy): Eukaryota > Metazoa > Chordata > Mammalia > Rodentia > Sciuridae > Spermophilus > Spermophilus citellus. The sequence continues at coordinate 101,230,534 of NC_138192.1, forward strand.
CAGCTTAACTTGCCCTAAAATTTTATGCCAATAGAGAAGATAAGAGAGTTACACAGAGTCTGCATACCACAGGCGAGTCGTCATTACCATTAAAAGTCCTCGAGTCTTTTTTTCTTATAAATCTATTATATTTGAATATATCATAACCATTCCTAAAAAAATGCATATAGCATTTCTCATGTGAAATGGGTATCTAATAAGTAGCATTTGTTCTACCAGGGTCTGAACAATTACTTGTAATATTCCAGAATGGAAATAATGAAAATGTTCATATGTCTGACAAATGACAAACTTCCAAAACAAGTTGAACAAGTCAAATATGTCCTAAGTATTGAGTATCCTAAACTCTCTTTGGAGTGTTCATTGTAAGCTATAAAAAGTGCTGCAGTTTTTTTGTTTTTCAAGCACAAATATGTCTGAAATAAACAAACTTCATATTGTTCACATTTGCTTTCTGTATAAAGAAAAAATTTTTTTCTTAGAGAAGCCATATCATTATTTACTTACCTTTCATTTTCCAAAACGTGGAGTTATAATATAATGTATAGTGCATACTTTTTAAAAACTTTTTTTCAATACATTGTCAACCCAATTCTCACACTGGTTATAAGAATAAATTATTATTTGTCAGATTTTAAGTTACTGACTCATGAACTTCTATTGGTGGCTATTGTCCAAAGGTTTGCAGGTGTCCTGACTAATGCTTTGAAAGACCAGCATTAACAATAAATCATACTTTTTCTGTAGTGGAATGGAAAGGATTTTGCATTCTGGGTCCTCTAAGCTTTGATATTTGGAAGTTACTTAAAGTAAAGGGGTAAAGCATTCTCAGGCTTTAACCCTTGAACTTTAGGTCAGCCATAGTCAATAGCAAAAGCATCTTGATAGCTTTGTTCTCCTAACCCTGAGATTTCTTGACTATAGGAACTGATAGAGTGCCAAGTAAAGGCCTAATTGCATTCCTTGTTACTGAGAAAAAAAGCTCAAAGGAATTTTCCTTTTTTCAAAGGGATACCTGAGCATTAACATTTTTGGAGGATAGCAAAATTGTTTATAAGACTTGCAAACCTTTCTGAATAGCTTGAAGAGAGGTCTGGAAGCCAGATAAGAGGCATGTGTGGCTTACTTAGAGCAGTAAAGGGTTGGGGAGTGAGTTAAAGGGTGGGAATTGACTCTGATCAACAGGCTAATGATCTTCTTCCTTCTCTGTGGTCTGTTCATACTCAGCTAACTGACTGTGCATCAGTTCTGTTCACCAGTATTCCCAGTGTCGTGCCAAGTGTGTGATACTGGTATGTAGGAGATGTTCACTTAGTATTTGTTGACTGCATAAAAATATTCAGGTCAATATTTCTGTGATCTGTGTGTTGGAGACTAATGTTTTGGGCTGGATCTCCTCTGAACCAGATTAACTCTAGTTAACTCTAGTGGATTGAGATCTGTAAATACATAGAGTTTATATTCTAGTGAGGGAGCCAGACAGTGAGAAATCAAGTAACCAAGTGAACAAATGCAAAATTACAGCTAGAGCTAAGAGTGGTAAAAGACCTGAATGAAGAGAGTGCTGTGATAGATACTAAGGGCTTAGAGAAACCAGACTCTTGGATCAACCTGAAAACCCCGGTGTTAGAGAAGGACTTGATACAACCTTTCAGATGGCTCAGTTTACTTTAGAAGTTAGGTGGTCCAGTGAAAAGTCTTATCTTGTCACACTTTTTCTTAATGCAGTAGTTTGCAGAGTTCTTACCATACCAATAACATCAGTTTCTACTGTTATAGAATTTTGCTTCCAATACCTCAGTTGCCTAGTGCCTTGTGCCCAGGCCAGGGATCGTTCTTTGCCTCACTTCACTTTTCCAAGCTGCAACTTGTCTCCCAAAGCTAGTCAGCTGCCTCCCAAATGCACACCAGAGAAAGCCACATGACCAGAAGAGGGTAGATCAGCACAAATTTATCATCAAAGCTAAAAGAAAGAGAGCCTCAAAGTGAATGCCCTGCTGACTGTGGGTCAGGGTGTTATCTTTGTATCTCAAGGACAGAACATTTAATAAAGATTTGGATACAAAGTACACTTCACCCTCCAAGCATGCTGAACTATGTCAACCAGAAAACTGTTCCTTAGGGTTTACAATTTCCTCTTTCCTAAATTAAAAAATGCTAATGTGACTGTTGACTCTCAACAATACGTTATTATTGTATATAGGGCAAAGAGTAAATAAGACACTTGCCTAATGAAATAACCATTCATTTTAACTCAGCAAGCTGGAAGTAATTTTAGCTTCCCCCACCCCCATTTTCCATGCTTCTTTGTGGAAATAGGCCAGAATCATTTTTATTCCACCATTCTTCATAACCTTATAGTATGCTTCCTGTTTATGCTTTAAGAGCTGTTTTTAAAGAGCCTTAAGGGATATCCTTTAATACTTTCCCTTTTAAAAGGATTATTCATCTACAGTACCCCCTTAGAATGTTTGAGGGTTTGGAAATATAGAAGCTTCTTAATGAGATATGGTTAATGGTCTATGCAGGGTATCACAGTGTTTACACCTGGTTTAGTTAACATAAATTGTATTTAATTAGTCATTCTCGAAAAGAAGTAGATATTTTAGAATAGATTTAGTACCTAAAAACACAGTTTGCATTTTATGTATAACAGCCATAGATCCTGTGAGTAGTATTTATAGATTAAAACAACATGTTTGCAGTAACATAAAGTCAATTCTTAGGAACTTAAGAAGTTACATGAAGTGTCTTATTGGTACATGCAAAACATTCACAGAGAATAGAAGACCACTTTTATAAAAATTCTTCATGAACTTCAAAATGCTGAACAAATGTAAAGCAATCATGTTATTTTTGCTATTTTTACATTTGTGGCATGCAGAATTTCCTGACTGAATGACAGACCATAGCTTTTTGTTTTAATGCTGAATGTGTTCCTGTTTAGAGTGAAATTTCCCTTTTCCCATATGACCCTGTGTCAGAGGTGCCCTTCAGTTCCTTAGCTGGGTTCTTTCATGCTGCACTTGACTTTTGAACCCTTCAGACCATACTTTTGCCTCCACATGATGCTTCACATGACACTTTAGAAGCAGGTATTATTGCCAGGAAGGAACCATGTCACATCTGCAGTCTATAATGACTTAAAGAGTCCACTGTAGCTGTCTCCCCTAGTCCCTTGCATGCACTAGAACAGAAGGGAGCAATACCAGTCACTGGTCTTATGTGGCACTCTGCTGTGGTCCCCAGTGACACTCTTTATTCTTGCTGTTGTACTATTGTCTTGAGACTGGTACTTTTTTTTAGCTAATTGTTATTATTATTATTTTAATTATTCTAGCTACCTGAGGTTTTTTCCTGCCCAGGCTGTGTCTTGGTGGATCTCTTTATTCTTCCTGATCCCCCAACACCAGATTCCCTGTGTGTTACTCTTTTTGTCCTCACTACTACAAGGTACAAGAAAGCATGTGCTGGTGATATTCCCTGCCCAGGTTCTCATCCTTCTCCCTGGGGTGAGGCTGCTCTTTCCCGCAGCACTCTAGAGGTGCCAGCTATGCCTTTGTTCCACATTCATCTCAGAAGGCTCCCCTGGAGTGAGTGCAGTGGGAGGCACGGCCCTTTCTCCTTGGAGTGCTCCTCCAGAGAAGTGCTGCATTGTCCCCCTCGGAGGACCCAGCCATGGGAAACAGACTCCCTGACAGTCACCCTGGGTTACACAAATATTACTTCCATTTGGCTTGACCTTTCATTGTGCTAAAAAATGACTGAACATACTTAAATCTTGTACAGAATTTTTCTGGAAACAAAAATAAATGGGGTACTTTCAAGATGCCACACTCGAACTTTTGCCCTTGCTCTTCCCTTTTTGAGTCATTATGTTCAGTTCAAGGTTTCCATTTATCGTGTATTTTCTTGTTGTAAGAAATAGATAATTTCTCTACTGATAAAATTATGAATCACAGAAGTGACATGATTACTAGAGATAAGGACACTTCATGTGGCCCTAAAGTGTTTAGCTCTGGGAATAGAGTCTTGCTGACATTTCTTAAGTGCTCACATGTGCACTTATGTGTCACTGGAAGACTGACTTCTCAATTCTGTGACTGCTCTAATGCAATGGCCCAGCTTATCTCACAGCAGCCCTGCAAAGAGGTGGTGTCATCACCCACCCATGTATTTTAGAGTCACAGATGCAAAGGGAGAGTGAAGTTAAGCAACTGGCCCAAACTCACACGAACTGTGGGCAGGACCAGGCTTCAGAACCATGGAACAACTAAACTGCCCAAATGACTTAGTTTCCTAAATATAGCTCCGGGAAGCCTTGGTTTTCTCATCTCTGAAATGGAATAGTAATACCTACTTTGCTAAACTGTGAGGATCAAATAAAAATAATTATTTGAAAGGGCTCAGTAATTTGTAAACTGCCAAAATATGAGGTTTATGTCTGGGCTCAATGTTTAAGATATGTTCTATTAGTCAGGTGAGTCTCATTGAATCTGACCCTTGCTGTTTGGATGTACTGGTAGTTCAGGTGAAAACCTGTTTGTTTGTTTGTTTGTTTGTTTTTTTCTTGAAGCTGTCCAGAAATCATGGAAAACATACGGTTTCACAATGAAAATGATCTTTTTCTTTCACAATGAGAATGATCATTTTCTTCCAAAATGGTGGCATTTGGAAGCAGTTAGAGCACAAGCAACAATTACCAGAAAATTTTTGACATACCTAATAAGTTCAGTTCATTGTTTCCCTGGAACCCAAACCCCCATCAGTGTAGCACTTAACACCTCTCTTTTTCTTCTAAGTTGTGCTCCATCGATTTTCTTCCAAGTATCTGTTTCCCACATACTGTGGGCTTGTCAGTAACTGTCCTCAATGTGGAACTGTGTCCCCTGCCAGCATGGGGCCCTGAAACAGAAGATATATTGATTGGACCAGGGCTAGGCCAATCAATGGGAAAGAGCTGGAAAACAAACTCAAAGATAAGGATTTGGAAAGGACACAGACTAAAAAAAAAACCCATGCTTCAAAATGTGGGACAGGAGACCAGAGCCAGCACCACAGAGAGGTCTGCTGGGTGGTGTCAGAAGAGTTCCAGGAGCTGGGAGGAAAAATGAGGAAAGCTCTCCTTCCCCTCTGATGCTGGGCCTGCCTTCCCTACAGGGACTCCTCCATGTTTCCTTTTGCTTCCTGCCTCCCACAATGCTCTTCCCCATCACGATGGGGCATCAGATCTCTCACAGTCCCTTGGGGGAAGTGAATAGCCTGGAGGAAAGCTTTTATGAATCCTAGAAATTGAGTTTTTCTGTTTTTTTTTTTTTATGGGACTCATATTGCATACCCAGGGTCACCCTGTTTGGCAGGTCTTCCAAGCAGGATTTGTGATCATAATGAATGATTTTTTCCCCCTCTTCTCTTTTCTGGATAAGAACAATATCCTTGCCATTCAGTCTCCAAATATAGCAAGCAGTTATGATAGAAGAATGTCCTTATGTTAGGAAAAATGTTGGCAGTCTTAATGATGTGAAAATGTGGGCTGGGGATGTGGCTCAAGCGGTAGCGCGTTCGCCTGGCATGCGTGCTGCCCAGGTTCGATCCTCAGCACCACATACCAACAAAGATGTTGTGTCCACCGAGAACTAAAAAATAAATATTAAAAAAAATTCTCTCTCTCTCTCTCTCTCTTTCTCTTTAAAAAAAATGATGTGAAAATGTCCAATTTAGAAAACATGTTTAAAAGGAAAAGCATGTTTAAAAGGTCCTTTTTTTGAATCAGGTGGACTATAAAGGAATAAATAAAAAATTCAGAAAAATGTGTGGTCTGACAGCACATTCCACTGTTTCTCTTTAGTCTTATAGGTACTTGTTGATTTTGCCTAAACTTCAGGTGTCATTTCTATCATTTCATTAACATGCCAGGCTGCAAACTGGTCCTGGCATCTAATTGGGAGCATAACTTGCATGAAGATTTTCCAGCTGATGCATGTAATCAGAGCACTGCAATAATGTTGCTAAGGACTAAGTGCTTAGAATGTCCTAAAGAATAGCGGTGAATGTCAAAGAAGTGTACTTAGCATAGAGGGAGGAGAAATGACAGCAGGTACCCAAGAAAGAGCCCAAATGGAATATACTAGTAGTTGTCCACTCCCAGTAGATGCCTGGAACCATATATATATATATATATATATATATATATATTATGTCTTTTTCTGTTTACACATGCCTTTGATAAAGTTTAATTTATAAATTGAGCACTGTAAGAGTTGAATAATAGCTAAAAATAAAATTTAAAAATTGACAATATGCTATAATAAAAGTTATGTGAATGTGTTCTTGCCCTCAAAATGTTTTATTGTACTGTACTCAGCCTTCTTCTTGTGATGATGTAAGTTGATAAAATATCTACATGATGAGATGAAGGGGTGAGTGATGTAGCACAGTGATCTAGCAATAGGCTCCTTCATAAGTGTCACTTGAACTCAAGCACAGCAGTACTGCAACAGTTGATCTGATAAGTGAGTGACCAGTGGTAGGGTAGCGTTTATAGCATGGATACATTGGATAAAGGGACTATTCAATCTCAGGCTAGCTGGAGCAGGACAGTGGGAAATAATGATCACACTTCTTAGAATAGCGTGCAATTTAAAACTTAGGAATGGTTTATTTCTGAGAATTTCCATTTAGTACTTTTGTATCTCAGATATCCACAGATAACTGAAACTCAGGGTAAGGGGAGGCTACTCCATGAACTAGTCATGGCAAAAGTGTATAAATAGGGAGTATCTGGTATGACATCATCTAATTGATGAAGGTATCTGTAGTTATTATTTATCAAAATTATAAGCGCATCACTTAAACTTGACCAACTCAGGTGTGCCTATGCAGCTTTTCTTCATGCAGTACTGAACTTCTCATAGCACTTAATAGGGAAGCAACTCAAGTAAATGAAACTATGTGACTCCCCATCTAGAGAGCAGTTTGGCATTTTTGAAATTATTATTTCTTTTAAATAGGTTTACTGTTTTGTCACAGAAATTTTATTTGTAGGAATTCATGTTAAGGAAATAAGTACAGATATGTGTAAAGGCTTTAACCACAAAGATGTTCATTACAGCATTGTTTATAATATGGCAAGAAGGAAATTGCTTAATCAGCAATAATAGATTAAATATTTTATGTGTATTGTGTTACAGTCATACATAGAAATAATTATTTGATTACTGTGGATGTTATAGATAAATATTAATAGTGAAAAGATTTTTATGTTATTGTGATAAAATCTAGCAAAAACCCAAATAGGTACAATGTGATCACTTGTACATTAATGTATTAATATATTCTCAGAAAATGACCTGGAATTATAATTAAGATTTTAAAAGTGGTTCTCTGGGTGGTAAGATTATAAGAATTTAAAATGTTCTTTCCTTTTATCTGTTTTAATGTTCTTGTTCTAAGCATATATTGCTTTCTAGGAAAAAAGGAAGGAGGGAACGAGGAGGAGGAAGAAGAAAATAATTTTTCATTGAAAAGGAGAATATGGAGCCAAACTGTATGAAAGAGACAGACTCTGGATAACAGAGCCTTCACATGATGATTTCTATCAGAATTTACTTGTAAACACATTTCAACATGTCCATACATAAGTATGGACATGTCAGTTTTGAGAATAGTAACTGCTCTTTAGTACTCTTGATTTAGTTAAGATCATTACTCTTTATCCAAATCTTCCCTGCGGAATAAAGGAGCTCAATTTATTAGGGCAGCTCTGGGGTATCTTCCTATTCTCAAATCCCGGGTCTACACTTCCCACTTCCTGGGCCTACATTTTCTTGTGTGTACACTTCCTAGGTCTATACTTTCCAGATCTACATTTCCTGGATCTACACTTCTCAAGTCTACATTTCTTGGGTCTACACTTCCAAAATCTACACTTCCCAGGTCTATACTTCACAAGTCTAACCAGAGAGACTACTAAATGGGAGACTCTCTGCATTTCTTCTATTTACAAGCTGCCAAGCAATGAAAATGTATGATGAAAAATTCATTGAATTATTTGTAGTATATTAACCCACTCTGAAATATTTTCCTTGATCATCTGCTTCTTTGAAGAGAGGTGTTCACAAAGACTAGCTTTCCATCACTTGTTGGTTACCCTAGTTTTTACCTTTGCAATGCACTTGCAAGGTCAGGGTTACACAATTGAGAACTGCACAGTGTTTGAGGGGAACTTCAGCTGTAGGTGGGAAGCAGTTGAAGCAACCTGTAAAAAGGATTCCCTCCCATCAGAAAATAAAAATTCACCCCAATTGATAAACTCTAGCAGCCTCTCAGCCTCTTTCTTTTGGATCAAGGAAGCCTCTGTCCTGTCTACACCCTGGACCTGGTTTCATTCTGTAAGACAGGAAATCACATATTTTTCCCCATTAAATCACCTTTGGCATATGTCATGGTTGGAGAACTCATTTGTCCTACCTTTAAGAATATCATTTCAGAATGAATTCAAAATTAAATGTATAGGTAGGTAAATTATAGTATACAGCTGGCAGACTGACACCCTCATTCTATAGCTTCTGAATGAACATTGGTGGAAAGAGTATTACTCCACAAGTTAGAGTCCATATTTTGGTCCACTTGCTGTGGAACATTAGAGAGATATCTTAGCCTTTTTGGGTCTAAGTTTTCTCCCCAGTAACAGAGGGTTAAATTTGGTCATTTGCAGGCTTCCTTCCAGTTCTGAAATGGTATGACTGTCATCTACAAAGACATTTATTGTTGCCTAATGACTCAAGACCAAAGGCAGAGGGTCATCAAACAGTCCATTCCTGTGATTCCCCTGCCACCTGACTCTCTTTGTCCAATAAACCATTCTTCCCTTGTTTATCTTTCTTTTCTTATGCCATGCTGCACAATTTCAGAGGCAATATCCTTTTGGCATTCTCTATATCCTCTAATATATGATGTATCTTTGTGAACTAGTGAAAAAAATTCTTTAAAGCAGCTACTTTCATTATTCTCCAATTTTTAAAACTATCCCCTGGGCACTAAATGTCAATTTAAAGATTCCTACATTTGTTACCATTTCTAACCTAACCAATAGAAGTCTGAGGCATAATTTGAAACAGAACGATTCCTGCCTGGAGACAGTAGGCTCATAAATATGTAGTTTGACTTATTCCTATCATTCAAGAAGAAATTAGGATTTTAAAAAACATTTTTAGCAATATTTTATTCAGTATCTAAATTGAATATGCAAAATTGGGCTGCTGTACATGCTTGCAGATCCTGCATTTTTAATTGTAGATACATTAGCTTTTAATTGAGTAATAATTCCAAGTGAAGCTACTGTAAAATGGAAGTCAGGTTATTGACTAATGAAAGATTTTACAAAATCAAATTCGTTTGTGTTTTAACTTGCTTTTTAATTTTATAGACTTAAAATATGTTGTTCCTCCTTTGCATATATCAAATATCTGCCCTTTTTTGTAGTAAGCACAGAAAACCCAACCTAAGCAGGCCACAGAAGAGACTACCGATTTCCCAACCATTACCCATTCTTTCCCTCTTCCCTAGTAACACACCTTGATTTTAGTCAAAGAATTGATGTGCCTAGCTAAAAGACAGCACTTCCTTGCTTTCCTTACAGTTAGGAGACAACAGAAAAATTATTTGATGAAACTTGTAGAAAACCTCTTCAGTGGGAAGTGACTGGGTTGCATACTTCTTGATTTGCTCCTTATTGGCTCCTTTCTGAGCTCCACATGGTCGCAAGAAGGCAACCTGAGTTGCAGGTCTGCTTCATTCAATCCCGAAAAGAAAAAGTCCACTTTCCTAATAACTTAAGCAGAGCCCTAAATGTGGTTGTCCTTGGTCTGATTGTCCATTTGGGGTTGCAGTGAACTCACAGTTGATTCACATGGAATGATGTTCTGATGCATCATTTTGCATCAGATAAACCACCCCAGGCCCCTGAGTGGAAGTAGCTTCAGTGGGTCTCCCAAACAAAGTAGAACTTCTCTGGCTAAGAGAAGTGGGAGTGGGTGGATTTGGGATGATCAAGCCACAAATATCCACCCCACCAAGTTTCCAGTTTCTTTTGAGTTATTATAGTGCCTAGCAATCTAGTAAACTGAATGCTTTGCAAAATTATGTCAACAGTGGTTTGGCCATTGGATTCATTTATGGTAAAAGAAATTGAAGGCAAAGCCACACCATTAATCCAGATAAGATATCAAAATGTATTTTAGTTTTCCAGAGTAATGTCTTACAATAAGCCATGTAATTTCCCTTTCTCATCAACACTCTGTATATGGCCCTCTAAAAGGGTTGAATAAAGAGCTAGCAAAAAAAAAATTTTTTTTTAAACCCACAACAACCATTTTCCAATATAGCTTGCTGATGTAGCAGAGGACATTGTTTCTGAACATAAAGTTGTATAACAAGTTAGAGCTAAATGAAATTTAAAACAACTTGTGACAAACCCTGAAAAAGTACTGCTTTAAAATAGTAATGTCAGCAGGCTATTATGCAACCATCATACTAGTAGTGTTTTGAGTTTAGATGGAGGAGTAATAGGGCAATGACTATTGTGTTTTCTTTGATATGAATTATCATGTAAAAGTGACTTGGAAGTGACTGGCTGCAGATCCACATTGGGACATGGTAACCAACAACACAGATGATCATGGCCACAATTCTGAAAGTATTCACATGGCCCTCAATTAGCTCTGGGCAAGGCAGCTTCCTGCAGAAGCCCGCATTGATTTTTCAGAATGCTTCCTAGCGTTTCAGCAGACCAATTGTGTCGATCCTTTGAAGCCACGGGGAACATCCTTGCAGGATGAACTGTGTGAAATATTCCTGCACTGGAGAGAGACTGGCTCTCTGGGCTGAAGAACTGGGTGGAGTGAGACTGAAGTGTAGTGACAGAGCGTGGGCTCTATAGGGAGAATGGCCTCCGTTGGACGCTGGTACCTCCATATGCACCAGAATATCATTTAAGCTCTCTGAGCCTCACCTTTCTCATTTGTAAAATGGAGGCCTGTGATAATCTAATGCAGGCATGTGAAGCATCTCACCCAGTGCTTCTGACCTGTTCTGCGTGTTCAGTGCCTGTCTACCATATTGTCTCATGGCCGACCCTAGAAAAGGAATATTGACTCTTCTACTCTTTCCCCCTGAGTTTCATTAAGGGAAAAAGGAAGAAACTGTGGGTGTGGAGAAGTTGAGTTTGGGTTGGCCTCAGCTCTAACAGTGCTATTACTTTTCTATGTGGAAAAATGGAGTCAATATTGGCATGTCATAGGTGCTTTCAGCTACATTGGGTCTTGTCCTTACTTTGAGTACAAGTCTGCTTAATGTAGCTTCCTTCTGGAAGAATGCCATTCACTTGCTACTGGAGAAGAATACCAAGAAGTTAGCAAAGCCCCAGGCCTGCAGAAGGCACCATGTGAAAGACTGGTGGACACTCTGTTCTTTTAGGCCTGTGAGAAAGAGTATCACCACATCTCAGAACATCCATACCCAAGGACCCATAACCCTTTAGTTTACAAAGGAGGAAACTGAGCCCTAAAAAAGGAAAGGTGACACAAAGACCACATCAAGAGTCAATGTCAGGGCTGGGGTTGTGGCTCAGTGGTAGAGCACTTGCCTAGCATGTGTAGGCACTGGGTTCAATTCTCAGCACCACATAAACATAAATGAAGGCCCAACAACAACTAATAAAATTTAAAAAAAAAAGTCAATGACAGAAACTAAACCCAAGTTTCCCGATGCCCAAGTCTGGGGAAATAAGGATTCTAGCCACCAGCTGACAATGCTTATCTTCCAAATCTCTTTTTTCTGGTCTTCTATTAATTGCCAGTCTCATTCAACCACTGAAGGACAGGAATTCCCTCCTTCCAGCAAATTGATTTCTTAAAAGCCACCTCCCACTCCCCCAACTGTCAATATCTCTCAGTCTTCCTTCTGAGGCCACTCAGTTTCTTAGGAATGAAGCCCGTTATCTCCTGCCTTGGGGTCTAAAAGGGGCTCCTGCCTTTGGCTGTGAATGGAGAAGGGCTGAAGGCCTCAGTGTTCATATCTAGATTTGCTCCTAAGCACTTGTACTGAAGATGACTCAGTGTGCCCTGCCTGGTGCCTGGAGTCCTTCACTTCAGGTTTGATTTTTCCAGAGAATAAACTACCTGTGTCCCACAGTTGTGGGGACAGATTGTTGCCAGGCCATTCTTCATCCTTCTGAGCATTACCAGGGCTCTTTGGGGTCCACATGACTGCCTGCTCTTCTGTACTCTTGTCCTTGGGCTCTTAAGTCTCAGTGTGCCCTGTTGAATCAAGTTACCACTCCTCTGTCTGCTTTCCAGCCTCTAGAATGGTTATGTCAGGTCTCGGCCATATTTGTCTCCTCTCCTAGTTTTTCTTCTTGGGGCTTATTATACCTTTTATACTTTCACCATCCTAGTGGGATTTGGAAGGAAGCAGAGATTAGCTCATTAGTGTTAATTCCCCTTCCTTCCTCCATAGAGATGGTAATAGCCATTTTTAGAGTATATTGTCTAAAAATCCATCTCCCTTAATACAGGTTTTAATGTGATTGACCAGAGCTGAGTGCAGTTAAAATTTTTTTTCTTTTTTTTTTTTTAAATGTTGAGGATCTTGGCCTTCAGCAGTACAGAGAATGGGTAAAGGAAATCGCAGTTCTCATGTGTGAGGAGTTACCATCCGTGAAGATCACACCATATGTTCAGTCACTGCCAAGAACCTTCTGAAAAACAAATCTTCTCAGGTTTTGTGTTATCACCAAAAATTAACCTCACAGCATGGTTCACAATCATGTTTATGAAAGTGTTTTAAAAATGAAGTGCAGCATTCTGCAAACCATGGGTGGGAATCGGTGAGAGCTCTGGGGGAGAGTCAGAGCTGAGGATTCCTTCTGGAGCTGAGCACTTGCCGGGAGGGAGTGCCAAACATCTCTGTCAGTGTTTATGTTTTTAGATGCATTCCAGCGACACAAAGCTTCCCTCCAAGTGAGTACACACAGGGAATGCAGAGGAATAAATGTTTGTTAAGTGAATAAACTTAATGTATGGTAGATTTCGTGCCTACACCAACATGTTTGCAGCAAAAACATCTGAAGTCAAGACACTTTTCAAAACCCTAGGAAATTAGAATTAAATGAACAGCACATATTTTATTTCGCCAAAGACTAAAATTTTCCAGGAAAATATAAATATACTACCTTGTCAGTAACTTTTCTCTAACACCTGATATATTTTAGTTAATACCACATTATTCTTGGTGTTCTGACACACATAATTGTAGCCAAAGGGATTCATCTAATATAGTACTCGGAATTGATGGCTGATTTACGTAGCCTTAAACTGTGAAGGATGGGGCAATAAAATCTTCATATTCACTCCTCCCTCCCAATAGCAAGGGTTTATTGATTGAGTTTTTCTTTTTGATACAACTATAGTTCAGCCTTGTGAAAACAGAAGGAACAATCATGTAAAGTTTAGTATAAGGTGGTTTTGTGTGGACTGCTTTATTCAGGAAGTGTTGGATTCTAGAACTATCTAAAGGCTTTAGTTAGGAATCCCCTGCCCCTTGATTTCGTTCTTTGAGGATGGAAGCCCCATGTTCCACCGTTGTTCAGGCCTATAGATGGTTGCCTTCTATTCCCTTTAGTGGGTCCTGAACGTGTCATTATATCTCTTCTCCAGTTTCTGTGGACAACTTTCTAGCTTGGGTAATTCCCCTTTTCAGGGCACATCATAGTTTCACATTAATGTGCATGAAGAAATAACCAGAGTCTGATTTTTTTTCTTTTTCTTTTTTTGCATTTCACCTCTTGCTTTTGCTAACGCGGGGCAGGACCAGATGACAGTGCCTCTTGTTTTACAACCAGAAGAGGTGCTTGCTGCATTTGTGCTCTGTTTGTTTTCTTATGTGAGTGAAACTGACAATTTAAGGACCATAGAAAAAAGGCATACACTTAAAGACATAAAATGAATTTTTGCAAGCTCTATATAAAACATAAAGCATTTTGATTTTGAGGCCACTGTATAACCAGCAAAAGTTTTTAAAAAAAATTAAAAATCCAACAGCATTATTTTTCTTTCTCTTTTAAACATTATCCCAGATAACTGGCCTAACTAGTTTTCCTCCCACTCTATATCGATCAGTCGCTCTGGCTTTGTGCAGAGGCAGCTCAGAATGCTCTTGTAAATCTGATGCTTTTTTTTTTTTTAAACCCCTGATTTTAAAATAGCTGGATTTAATGGCAGGGGGCCTTCAGACTCTGTTCCTGAAGGCTGTTTTCCTCCCACTCCCTTGGAGAGGGAAGCATTCATAATTTCTCCCCTTCTCTTTTGATTATAGGAAAAATCAGGTTCGGGGGTAACTGAGTGCCCGGCACACCTCAGTTTAGGGTTTGGTTCCCCAGACAATTGCTGTCTTGTTCCTCAGCTTCCAAGGCCAGGGGAACAGAGAGGGTGAAAGGGTAATGAATTCTTCTAGGTGGTGATAAGAGCTACATTCCAAGAGGATTAACAGCAGAAAAACCTTCATGTGCAGGGGGGGAAAAATGAGAAAATGGGGGTTGGGAGCACCCACATGGACACAAATAGCCACAAAGGGGAACTTTTTCAGGTGTCCTCAAAGCCACATCTAGTTTCAACTACTCTGGCAAGAGCATCTACATGCTGTGCATGACAGGAACGTCCTTTAAAGGCTTGGAGCACTTTTGCTGCTGTTCCAAGGAGGGTGCCCTGTGTGGTTTCCTTTGCTCTGCCACAGGATTACAGCTGGCCCCTGTCAACTACCTCCTTGATCAAAGCACAGAAAAATTTCCAAATACCTTGATTTTAGACTTTCCAACCTAAAAGGCAAAGAAAAGGGAATGACAAAGTGTCCATGTAATCTGTTAACCACATCTGAGAACTGTTCTGGAAATGGAAATTTGGCCCCGTTTAAACTTTCCTGAAACAGCATGATCACGGCGTTGAAATTGGGGATCTTGATTGTGCAACTCAAGAGGAGGTCCCTTGTCTGTGTTTTGACGGAAGTATTTGGTGAAATTTAAAGGCAGTATCATTGCCATCTGCTAATCAAGGTCCAGACCCAACCCACACACATCTGCTCCCTATCCTCACTGTCTGTTAGGAAAATAAGCCTCTCGTTTCTTGTTTTATTTTTTCCCCAAGTCACTAACCCTAAAGCGGAAAACAAGAGCAAGTAGATGTGGCCCCGGGATGTTTTCACCCCCTTGTAGCTTCTTCTACCCACAATAGCTGTAACACCTCAAGTTTTCAAACTTTGTCTAACTGCCCTTGTCTTCCTACCTTCTACTTTTCAGAAAGAGTCTTATTTTAGCTTACCCCCCCCAAAGGAAAAATCTAAAGGTATTTGCTATTCAGACCCATTGTCCTTTAGAAATAAATACATAATCAACTCTTATTGAACAGTGAATTTTACAAGTACTGTGCTATGGCCTAAAATAGAAATGTGTCCCACTATTGTAGGAAACTACAGCTTTTTACATTTTCTTGGCAGAACTCAAGTCCTCTCTTTAGGGAGAAGAGAACATTCCACAAATATCGAACTGTGCCTTTGGTAAAGATGCCCGATCCATATTTTGCATGTGGTGTCCCTTGGAAATGTACCCTCTTGATGTTTAAATAAGTTAAACATTTGTCGGGTGAGTTTTGTTTGTGAGAGGATTCAGTTCAGGAAGGCATGTTGGAGCAAACCTTAAGCTTAGCTAACCATGTATAATTATCTGCCCGTGTCCATAATTTTAACAATGTGAATCATTAGCTCAGACTCTGCCTGTCTTTTATCCCAAAGAGGAAAATTCTTGGCTAAGACCAAGAATTTTAGTGAAAGCTCTTTGTTCTTGGTAGAAAAGGATCATGTTTCTTACCTTTTCACAATGATGTGAGAAACAATCCTGGAAGTGAGGCCTTAGGTCTTAAGTCATGTGACTTATACCTTGTAAAGAATCCTAAGATCTGCTGGACCATCTTGCCTACCTGCTTAATTCTCATGCATTTGAGACCCTCAACATCAGAGGAGGCTGGTTATTGCCAAGAATTCTTGTTGCTGTCCTTTTTTCCCATTTGGGGGGACAATTTATAGAAAATACAAGTAACTTTTAACTGCCTATAGATGTATTTTAAAGTGCTTTCTGAGGTTCACAAGAAAGAACTTTTCAGTTGAAGAGAAAACAGCCATTAGTGTGTTAGTTATTGGCTGTGACTGAACAAACCAGATTTTAGCAACAAAGGCAATACCTTTGACGCCTTGCCAGGGTTGTGTTTTGTAGCTAAACATGACATTTAGGAAATGTCAACTATGAATGACTTTAAAAAAAAAAAAAACTGTGGTAAGGTACAGTTGGATATACATACAATCTCCGACTTACAAGAACTTGACAAACAAGTTTCCCGTGGACATTAAAGGCCACCCTTCCTCCATCTCTCCCTCTGAGGCATCCTTTTCACTTTCCTCCTTCACCTTTCACCCCTCAATGCCAGAGCTCCTTCAGCACTGCTGTGGAAACTCCCTGTGGAAAAACTTGTCTCTTCTAGGAAAACTGGTTTCTAAATCAAAGAAGAAGTTTTGCAAAGTAGACATAGCTTGCGGGTCTGACCCCAGACATAGTTCCTGGGCAGGACCAGATGGATTTCCCAGTATTTTTTCTAGCATGGTGTGATTACATTTTAACTTCATTTACTTTGACTCATTTGGACTTCTGAGAATCCGTTTTAAAAATCCAGATGTCCATGAAAGGACTAAGGAAACGCCCTCCATTCATTGATATGTTCACATGAATGAGGTAAAGCTAGTGACACCACACACACACACACACACACACACACACACACACACACAAACCTCATGTGTGCTCCGTGATTTATATTTCATTATTTACAAAAGGTTTCCACACACACATGTGGTCTTGACAGCTTCTTTACAAAAGGTAAAGTTGCGACTCAGATAACTTGAAATATTTGAGTTGCTGAAAGCAGGACTACAGGTTACAAACTTTAAATTCTGAATTGAGTTCTCTTTTCATTCCATGTTTTATTGTGTGTTCCACTGTGCCTTTTTAAACAGTGAAGCAAGCACATTTTCAGGTGATTGGAAAATAGGATATAATTCAAAGACTCTCAAAACCATCTCTGACCTTAATATTTGGCTAATGTGGAAGATCCTTATACCTGGAAGGTGAAAATTAGATGACTGAGTGTTGTAAGGAAATAGAGAAGGTTGTTTCTTTCGATTCTTTAAGGAATGAGATTATTGTATGAACCTATAAAATACAGTTAAAACCAGAACGTTGAGATTTTACAACTTGACTGAGAAATATCTATGTACTGATAAATTAAGTAATTAATAAAAAATTAGAAATTATATTCCTATTTATGGGCCTAAGCTGAATTTACATTTGTGAATTTGAATTACTTACTCAGTCCACGCTTGGTCAGTGGGTGTTTGAATCTACAAAGTTTGTTGGAATTTCATACCAGAAAGCCAGGCTCTTTAAATATTTTCATGCAATAACCTTTCTGATCAAGGCCTAGATAACACATTCTAAAACTGAAAAACATGCATAAAAGCACAATATACAGACCTATTTATAGTAATAAATGGCTCTAAACAGATTGGCTCACTGGCAGTGAACATACAATGGGAACATCATAAGAGATGAACTAGTGCCATTTTCCAAGATAGAAAATTCTCACATTTTACATAAAGCCAGAAGTATAAAAATGGTTCCAAGAAAAAACATGTGTTAAGAATTGTAAGTGTTTAGCTTAGAAGGAGGGGAAAAATGGGTTATCACAAACATTGCTTTTTTTTTTCCTACCAAAGTATAGAAACAGTTTCCATTCTCTGACTCCATGATGTCATGCTCCGAATACGACAGTGAAAAAAATGGAATTATGCAAATGAATACAAATTCAACTGCTTTAATAGGAAGTGAAAATTTGAAGATGGCTTGGCAAATAACTTAGAAAGCTTTAAGCATCAAGGAATTATTATTTTTCTAGGATCTTGGTAAAGTATATTGCTGATTAAAACTATAACATTACCATCTGATTCACAGGTATTGAAATCTGTTCATTGCTCCTTTATTTCTGCACCATGTGTTTTTGGACATGTGTTTACCCTTCCAATCTGCCTCTCTCAGAGAGGCCACTGCATTCCTGATGGTCCTTTCATTGGCTTGTCGATAGGATTATGCTTTGGATTTTGCTGTAGTCTTTAGCATATCTGGCTAAGTGAGCTACTGAGAAATAAAGCCAAACCCAAAATGTCATTAAAAGGCTTCCCAGCTATCTGAACATTGGCAGGAATTTGGAGGCTCTGACTCTCAGCTCACCTGTCACTTTCTTTGGAGAGAGGTAGTTATTACAAAGACCATTGATTTCTGCCTTTTGAAAAACCTGGAGAGGAAAAAGCAACTGTATAACTTATGTGATTTCTTTTATTATTAAATGCCTCTTTTCATAGTTTAAACAGGATTTGAAAAGCCAACCCAGACCAATTACTTTTTCCATACTTTAATACATCTTGGCTAACTTTTAAAGCATAAGCTGCGTTTTATATAATGAGAACAGAGAAATTTTATTCTTATTTCACATGAAATGGCAAGTACCGTGACTTGGTTTAGATCAAATTACATTCAAGTAGCCCATCTGAATGTTACCTGTGAAATAGCACCGGATTTTGAAATCTCTGCAGTTAATTTTAGAGCATCAGTATGTACATGTACAGGACCAGTACCTGTCTCAGAGAGCATTGGAGACGTTACCTTTGAGAGATGACAAGGATAATCAGTTTGACTTCATAGCAGAAGGCACCCAAGCACACACAGTTGCTTAACCACTGAGACAAGGAGACTGCCCTGATGTCAAGCAGCTCGTGTTCTGTCACTTGCCAAACACTCCTGCTACAAAGTCATGTTCTGAAATTTTCATCAACCAACTAGATGAATAAACTATGTGGTTTGGATTAAATAATATCTGCCTAAAAGGAAAGAAGTGAAGATAGCCAGAAGGCCAGATGGCAGATGTATTTTCTGCAGAACTCTATTTGGAAAGTGAGCTTTATGCAATTTGGAGGCGTTTCTTACCATCTTCGGAGACCATTTTCAGAATAAGTCATTGAGGAATCTAGCACACAGCTTTCAAAAAATGAATGGCACAGCTGTAGGCACATCATATAACCTGTGCACAGAATTATAGCTACCTGGTGAAAATGCTTGAATGTCTGTTTCTCCCAGCATTGTTATGACCTCTTCCTCTATCCCATCTCTTTCATCATTCATTTGATTGAATTTATGTGACTGCATTATCCTAGAGCTAAACTTCATAGCCAAGAATACTGTGGAGTTCACACGTAGGAAAGATCTGGCTGAAAAGTTACATGAACTAATTATAACTCTTTATCTCGTGGTTGATTAGATTGTTCACTCATATGCAGAAAACTAGCAACTGTCCATTACATACACACAAAGATAATTTCCTTTGTTTTCAAGGCAAAGCATCATTCTAAAATGAGTCTTGCAGCAAACTTAATGATAGTTTGGGCTCTTAAAGATTTAGCCTGTCTTCCATATTGAAGACATTCTTTGAGGTTAAAGGGTGAGCCCTAAGCTTTTAAATAGAAACAAAGAAACATCAACTCACACTACTTATACAGCAAATCAAGATAGAGGTGAAACTTCAAGAAATCAATTAGGGCTGCCCATTTTCCAAGTGGTTGGATCATCTCTACAGTATTTGATTTTATCTTTTTCTTTATATCTTAACTGGTCATTAAGGCTTGATCATATCCCTTCTACCTGACTTTATTCTCCATGATCACCTTTGTTATGCTAGTCAGACCCTAAGAGTCTCCTTCCAGACTCTTCTGAGTCATTCTAACCCAAACCAAATATTTTTCCCACCCAGTATGCATCTTAATGTTGTCCTAATCTTCATAAAACATTGATGGAATGATTTTGTTTATATATAACATTTTCTGTGGTTCTATATTTTGTTCTACCGCAAATCAAATCCAGATTTCTCAGCTTCAGTTTCATGGTCCAGGGTAACCTGCCACTTCCTCTCTTCATTCTCTCCTCTGATGACCAAATGTATTTCTTACTCTTCTACAGTTCGTTGGTGCTCTCATCAGTGTGATGAAAGCTAGTCTCTCTCCCATTTCTGTGATGAGTCTGCTCCCTTTTTCCTTCTAAGTCCCACTTATTCAGCAACAATTGGCTTAGTCCTCACCTTCTCCTTCCAGTTCAGCTCAACACATAACACACTGAGCACCTGTTGTGAAATCAAAAGTCACTTCACAGTGCATGGAGGGGACTCAAGGTGTGGAGCAGGGCCTCTTTTGTACCACCTGAGTCTTCTGGATTCTCCAGACTCCCAGATCCTTCTCTCCTGAACTCCTGTAGTACTTCATATCTAGAACAGTGGTTTCCAGAGTGGAATGCTTAAAATAAGTCATGGATTGCAGGAAGAATGTACTGGAACTTATGCTGATATTTCTTTCTTTCATATCTTTACAAATTCCTATTTCAGTGTTTCTATACAGCATATGATATATTAATACAGAAGTACCTTTGACATTTATAGGTAAATAGCATATATACAGTCAGTCTTCTGCGTCTGTACTGTATCCATAGATTTAACCATCTGTAGATAAAAAAAAAAATCCAGAAAAAAATCTTGTACTGAGCATGTACAGACTTTTTTCTCTGGTAATTTATTCCCAAAACAATAAAGTATAGCAATTGTTTACATAGTATTTACATTGTATTGTAAATAATCTAGACGTGATTCAAGGCATCAGGAGGACATATGTACATTACACACAAATACTGTATCATTTTATATGAGGGACTTGAGCATCCATGGATTTTGGTATACAAGGAGGTGTACCAGAATCAGTAATCCACTGATACTGAGAGACATCTTTGTGAGTGCATAATCCATGTGCAAGCTATCCACTATAATTATGAATAATCTACTATAATTAATGGAGTAAATGATCAAAAATATACAGACCCTTAAATTCAGAACAATTTCACTGGACTTTCAGGAGGTCAGCAAACTGAACTGTCAAAATCCATTGATTGTCTCATTCAAAAATTGTTTACTGATTCCCTACAGTGTGCCAACTAGTGGTTAGAGAGAGAGAAGTTTGGCAAAAAGAGATCAAAATGTCAGGCTTATTTCTGAAAGAAGCTTGCTGGAAGATGTGGCTTTATATCTGGGCAATGATGGTTTGTAATACCTTGCCTCAGCATTTGGCAGACCCAGTCACAAGCAAAGGGGACATTTCATCCCCTATCTACCTCTTTCTTCCTCAGCCAAGTGCAGAGCCTACACCTAAAGCTACTGCAAGTCCAAGAGCAGGTGAGGAGGTAGCCTCTTAGCTGGCAGGTGGAAGGATTCTAACAGTGAGGACTGAGATTTAGTAGAGCCCACCTGTTACCCTTTCAAATGCACCCATGAAACAAGCCACTCCTTTTTTGGGGAGGGGAAACAGGTGGTAGGGGCTCAGCAATGTCCAAGTAATTTGGGTTCCCTTCTAATAAATAAGCCACTAGTATTTTTTGACTTTTATCATCTCCTAGTAAGTTCTGTTATTTCAAATGTATCTTCCTAGAAAGAGCATTCTTTCTTTTCCCCCAAAAGAACTAGCAAAACACATAAAACAAGTTGACAGGATTAGAATTGGCTACAGTGAAGATGTATCTGTACTGAGACCTGAGGCTTGCTGCCATTAGATGACCCTTCTCTGAGTTCATCATCCAACTTCTCAGTGCTGTGATAGAACTGATCAGGGGGGTGTGTATGTGCATGCACACTCCTGCCTGCCTGTCCATTGAAGTGTGTTCAATATTTAAAAAATGGCATAGCTGTTAATCACATCTGGATTCCTTGTGAAACTCCTTCTCTGGTTCTACCCCTATCCCCCCCCCACACACACTGAGACAGACACACACACACACACACACACACACACACACACAAACACTGTTACCACCATTACACTTTGCAGAGTGTGCCACATGTACGATGAAAGATGTGATCATGTGAAACAAAACTTCTAAGTGCAAACAGAGAGAAAGAAAGAGGAAGGAGGAGGAGAGAAAAGGCATTAGTAGGGCATCATGGGCTAGAAAGTGCTGGTCCCTGGAAGAAGGACTTCCTTGAGGCTATCTTCCTTCCTGCCTGCTTTCAGAGGGTAGAACTCTCTAACATTCTGGAAAATTAAACTCTGTTCACATTTTATCTCTTTATAAAGAGAGACTCAGTAACTAAGATGACTAAACTCAGGCTCAGGGAACAGTTTTCTCCAAATTCTGAAAGCTTTCATGCTATACTTTAAATGCTTCCCATTCTGTTCTGGAGGGGATTGTTCAGCACCATCCTTTGTCTGAACAGTGATATTAAGTTGACTAGTAGATTCATGATGGATCAAGCCAGTCCTATGCCATCACACACCTATTGTGTATACACGTTTTTAAATCCCCTCCAATTTTACACATCCTACTTTAGTTGTGGAAACTAAATCTAAAAATCACTTGATACTTTCTAGTTGCTTCTCTGTGTTTATCTCATATATTCAGTTGTTTATAGGACTAATGTTAATTCAAAATCACTTCTTTGCCTGTCCATCCTAATTTCTTCAAGGTATTAGGGCATTTATACCTAGATCTTGAGGATATAGAAATCTTAATCCAATGATATAAATGTTGGAAATTTCACGGAAGTTAGTGTGGGAATTTTAGGGGATTAAATATTAGGGTGCTGATTTGGCTGCTCTTATAGAAGGTAAACAGCAGCAGCTTAAAACTGTAAAATCGATTTCTCTGTCATGTAAGCATGTAAGCACACAGCCTGATGTAGACCAGACACCTGCTCTGTCATTCTTCCACCCCCCCTTTATGGCCTCCATTTCAAGATCTTGTCTCACATCACCACAAGAAGGAAACTAAAGGAGATAGGAAGCACACACCTTCCTTTCAGAGGTACCCAAAAGTCATGGAGATCATTTCCATTCACATCCATTGGCCACAATTTAGCTGTGTGGACATTCCAAATTGCAGAGAGCCTGGAAGCCATGGCCTTGAGCTTAGTGATCATGTGTCTGGGTGGAAGGAAAGAGGGGATATTGGAGACAACAGTTCACACTGCCTCTGGCTTTGTACAGCCAGCTCAAGAAACATGTTTCAACCCTGAGTTCAGCCAGGGGACTAGGAAGCAGAGTAGAAAATGCCTCAGGTTATAGAGGAGAAGAAATGCAGCTCTGCAGTGGAAGCTTGGCATTGCAACCTCGTGCATCTCAGGCCTCCAGTTCTGTGATAAGACGTACGCCTCTTTACTAAAGAAGTTGAAGTGTATCTCCCAGGGATACCATTTGCTATTGCATAATTGAATTAGAATAGTTTTCTAGTGATTTTCAGGCTTAATAGATGCCAGAGAACAAATGTCATTGTCATTGTCATTTTGGGTCACAGAAGCCTTGCTGCAACCTCCAACCACACTCTCCTTTCAGTCTGTTATTGCTACACTTCTATGAAAGGAGCAGTAATATAGATTAGAGGCCTGCAATGATAAATATTAAACTTTTAACATGCAAGTGAATGAATCTCTTTAATTTTTTTTAAATGGCACTTCTGCCATCCTTTTGTAAAATCTGCATTCCTTTAACAATGTCTGCTCTAGGAAAATAGCCATAAAAATATGTCCTGCTGATTACAGTGCTACACATACCCCATCTGGGACTTGCATTTGTTTACTTGATTAGCCAAGCGCTTTTTCCTGTTAGTGTCCACATTCATCTTTTTCAATTATAACTCTGGTTTTCATCTCAAGCTGACAATTCCAACCTGGATTTTGACAGTCACACTGATTTTTATCTATTTAAACTGCTAGAAGCGATTTTGCCCCTCGCTTTTATTATTAGGAAAAGTAATAAAAACCAAGGTGGAATTAGATCATGGACATCCATTATTTTAGCCAGGAACAAAGAATAAATATATAGTTTTTTCTAAGTTTGGATTAATTTATGAGTATGGAAGCTGTTAAAAAATTACATTGGAAATATGCTGGTCATTTATTTGATATACAATGTTAACAATTTGCCTGTTATGGAAAAACTATAACACTGATAATTCTGCACTAATCTCTGTGCTCAAAGCTCTGGTCAATCCCACTGAAACTATATGACTGGCACCCAGCAGAGGAAGAGGGATGGTGGGGAAGCTTAGTGTAAGACAAGCAATAGGTGCTCCCTTCAGTATCATTATTCCCATTCAGGTAGATCATGCATGCTGAATAGGAGGGAAATTGCATCCACTTCACAAGGAGTAAAGAAATCAGATACTAAAATTGAGGTCAGAGCAGAGTCATTGCTGCAGTAAGTAGGAAAGAATAGTAGGGGAGGTGGGGCATTGCTGGCTTTGGAGATGAAAGAAAGAGAGGAATGAAGCTAAAGACTGGGGTCACTTCTAGAACCTGAGAAGCAAGGAAGTAGAGCCTCCTCCAAGGCTTTCAGGAAGGATCCGTGATGAGCCTCTGACCTATAGAACTGGAAGATAATAAATTTGTGTCATTTTTCATTAAATTTGTGCTAATTTGCTACAGCAACACTAGGAAAATAACGTGTTCAGTTTCCTCTCCTATTCAATGAGAAGACTAGAGTGATGCATTTCACCAGTTTATTGTGGGGGCTGAACAGAATGTCCTGTGAGAAGTCTTGACGCAGGGTGGTGGTGATGCACCATGGCCTGATCAGCATTTGGTAGGGACTGCTCACTGAGTACTTTCCCATCTCAGTCTGCTGGTGGACTTATTTATTTGATATCACTGACAACAGTCAAGTCCTATGTTGGCCTTGTGACTTTAAAGGGACTTCTTACTGGTATCCCTGAGATTCATCATGAATTGATTTTATATTCCCAATCTCAGAAGACATTTTTATCCCACTCATTGACAAGTCATGGGAAGTTCCTTCTAGTGTCTTCCATGTACCTTTCCCCGAAAAAAATTTCCCCTCTAGTCTCTTTCACCCTGGTAGGAGAAAAGTCTGGTAGGGTATGTGGAGAGGTTAGAGGGGAAATCCCTAGCAGAGAGAAGAGAAGGGCAGTCTGTCAAACTCCCAGGTAAGGGTAGGAGAGATATCCCTGTGGGCTGCCCTTCCAGAGCCATATATTCCAAGTCAGGGCCTTACTAGGCTGGGAGGAATAAATCTGGTTACTGTTTTCTTTTTTAACTTATGGAAAGTTTTGTTCATTTGCTTGAATGTTTGTTGTTGTCTAATGACTCAGAAAAGGAGAATCTTTACAGTCTAACATTCATTGACTTGCTGCGGCCAAGTAGGTCATTTGGGTTGAATGGTGTCAATGAAGTGAAGGTCACAGGTTCTTCTGTATCTTAGTTGAGTTAGATTCATACTGCTTTTGCATTGTCCTAGGAAAAGAAACCATCAGAATTGCATTCCTACTACTATGGTGCTAATCCCACGTGGGTTTGCAAATCACAATTGATACCATCAATTACCGGTGAGGAGTCCTGCTTCTTCATGTGTTGAAGTATAATATTAGAGAAGCACACCAAGGCAAGCATATAAATCAGGGTTTATTTAAAAAGAGGTAACATGGACTTCTCCCAAGAGGGAGAAGGGGGCATAGCTTGGTATCCCGGTATCCCAAGAAGTGAGGTGTTCCTCCTTTTTTTTTTTTTTTTTTATGTCTTAGGCTTCCTTTGTTCTCCTGCTCTCTTCCCCTTATCCTTCTCCTTTCTGTGCATGTGACTAGGCCCAGGAAATGCTTGGTGGGATGGCCAAAAGGTGGGAATCAGGTGGGCTGAAGGGGGATGGGAAGGATGGAGAAGCCCAGGACACATTAATTAATAATTGTATAACTCCCTGAAGGGAGGGGCAATTCCTGGGACACGTTACTTTAGTATCAGGTTGTGGGGGCAGGGTGGGCAGTTTATCTTGATAGGGTGAAGGAAGGGCTCTGAAGGAATTAACATGTCAATTCCTCCATTCTCTGGATCTGACCCTTGTTTATCTGCCTGTCTAATTCTGGCTTCATTATGAAGTAGATATTATTACTTGCATTCTCTGTTGAGGAGGGAAAAGTATCCTCACAACATCACTATGAAATAGAGAGATACAAGTTGTTATTCCCATCTACAGCCGTGGGCCCAGGAACTCATGGAGGGTGGCAGCTGTAGGGTCTGGCTATGTGACTACAGCACAACTCCTCCCTGGGGATGGTGTTGGGGCTTCTCAGCTGAGACCATGTTTCAAAGCCTGATTTCCAGTCTTCAAAGTCTACATTGGGCTCCGTGAACTCAGAGATGATTGGGCTCTACGATGGAAATCTCAGGCTAACAAAGTTTCCATATGATGATAGATCAACCAAAAATCTTTTATTTTCTTAGGGTGTTTCCTTCTTTCTAAGAATTATGTGCTTCCCCTTTGGTTGGTATCCCCATTCACGTGGCTAATTTAAGACCCAGCTTACATCTAACCTCCACCTGGAAACTTTCCTTGGCCCTCCTAATCATGATGATTCCTCACTCCCATCTCCAACTCCAGGTGTTCTAATAAATCATTGCGCTTTCCCTGTAGTAACTGACATTGAATTATGACCTGTGCATTTGCCTGATAACCCTCACCAGAATCAAAGTTCCTTAAGGCCAGCATCCATATTTCTTTTCTTTTCTTTTTTTTTTTTCTTTTTTGGTACCAGGGATTGAACTCAGGGGCACTGGACCACTGAGCTACATCCCCAGCCCTATTTTGTATTTTATTTAGAGACAGGGTCTCACTGAGTTGCTTAGTGCCTTACTTTTGCTGAGGCAGGCTTTGAACTTACAATCCTCCTACCTCAGCCTCCTAAGCCTCTGGGATTAAACTCGTGGCTTCAGGGTCCATATTTTTTTCACAATTTTCAACTAGTGCTTGACACAAGTCTACCTGTATAGGAAATGCTCAACAAAATATTCTCAAATGAATAAAGAGTGGAAAACCTATGTTCAATTACCAGCCTTGTCACTTTTTCTCCCCCCCCCCACTTTCTTATTGTGTGACTTTTAACAAGTTCCTTATAACAAAGGCTCTTATATCCTTAGGGCCTCAGTTTTCTCATTTGCAAAAAGGAAAAACTTTGTTGAGATAATAGGACATTTTTTTCAAATATGAATGTACCAGGATTCTAATGTAACTCATTAGCCATCCAGGAGCCATAAATCAGCAATCACATCTTGCAAATGATAAGTTGGGAACATTGCCATGGACTTCATTTCTTCAACATGAATTGATTCTTTCACTCCATCCACTTGCATACCTTAATGGTCAACAGACTCATACCTATTTTTGTGTTGGTAATTCTGTCTTTGACCTAAGGGTTTATTTCCTACAGGATGCTGTCTTCATTGAGACTGATTGGTGTATCTAAAAGGAACTCTTTCAGCCTGAGAAAATAATAAATTATGCTTACATTCACTTTTTTTGTTCTATGTCCATCTATTTTTACCAGAGGCAGTTAAATAAAATCTTTTGCTGTACTGAGAATTTCAAGTGAAGATAAATAAATTATTGTAAGAGAAGCATCAGTATCAAACAAGAAAATAAGTCAGTAAATATTGTTGGTTTTCCATCAACTTGAGTTGGTAATAGACCTAATACCATATTTTAACTGTGTAGAATATTTGATGAGAAAATAAAGGAAGAAAACTTACTGTTAGAATGCCAGCAGTCAAAGTGTGAATGTCAATTGTAAATAGTTGCAGTAGCTCATACATGGTGTCTGCCGAGTTAACCCCAGGGTAGAGGAATTCATGTCAAACTAGATTGGATTTGAGACTTATACATTTTAGAGGTTGCTGCATTCTGTGTTCCCAAACTTATTACTATAGGAATCAGAATCTTACCAGGACTCAGGCACTTCTTACTAGTAAGGTAAACACAGCTAGACATTTCATTAATATATCTTATGTAATCAACTGAAATGGTAATTCACTTAAAATTTGTATAGGTACACATACTTTTTCCTAAAATTTGCTGTACATTTTCTGGTGATTATGACTAATTGAAGCTCAAAAGCAGACTCAACATTTTTTAGAAATTTTTTCTTAGCCTTTCTGCAAAGTCTTTGTTGTTGGTCACCCAGGCTGACCTTGAACTCCTAGACAAGTTGACCCTCCTGCCTCAGCCTTTTTGAGTAGCTGGGACTACAGACCTATGCTACCATACCAGGGTACCTCACCGCAAAGTCTTAATATTTTTGAAATATAATACCTGACAAGATAAAACATTAGTATTCTAAATAAACTCACTACAAATAATTTTTAGCCTCGATTTAATTGAATGTTTTTTTCCAGTGCAGAATTTTCTTTTATCTTTGGACAAAAATTGTATTCAGCCTAGCTAGTAGACTAATTAGCATTAAGTTGGGTTTCCCCCCTCCCTCTCTTCCCATTATTTTCATGGCTTGTTGCTTAGTTAGCAATCCATGCTGATCTCTGACCTGCTGACTCAGCAGAGTCCACTTCCAGGTCAGGTGGCCATGACCTCTGTGGACAGAGCACCGACTGTTAGCAACACACCAGGAAAACAACAAAGACAAATGGATTTGTTGTTTATCTGTACACAAGTTGTTCTGAGCTCCAATCCCAGCCAATAAAAATGATTTGATGACTCAAATACTTGATACACAAACCTTGATGAAAATCTATACATTTCAAGAAAATAAGACTGTATATTTATTTCATACTGAGAACAACACCTTTTGCATTTAATCATAGGTTACTTAAATTACTTCGCAAAAAGTAGATTAATGAAATTAAGAAAGTAGTGATTGTATTTACATGTCCCAGGATTGAAAGTAAATTCCAACTTTTAAGCTTCATGTATGACGTATAGATATGTAAATGAAAGTCCTAACTTTAAAAGTTACTAGTCATGTGGATGATCAACTGAATAACTGAATAATATTATAAATTGGTCTATATTCTTTTAAAACGTTACTTATTCCCATCATTTTTTTTATTGATTGTTCAAAACATTACAGAGCTCATGATATATCATCTTTCATACATTAGACTCAATTGAGTTTTATTCCCATCATTTAGATCAATGATTCTTAACTGGTGGGTGATAAGGGATGTAGTTTATAATGTAGTACTTTATTAGCTCTGATATTTAAATTACAATACTTAATTTGATATTAAAATAGCATTATACAAAAGTCTAACTAAGTTTCCTTTATCAAAACATTGAGAAAGCCAGTTTTAACTCATCTACCCTAAAAAAATAGGTTGGTAAATGGCAGAATTTGTAACAGATCAGAAATAGAAGGAAAGGGATTTTCCACTGGAATAGTGAAGTGGGTGGTTCCTAGAGCAGGAATCCAAAGCAGGAATCTTGCTTTGTAGAGGAGGCAGAGGTGTGAGGATCCAAAAACCCCAGAGAGGACACACACTTGTTGACGTGAAATGGAAGAAGAAAGAAAAGCAAAGCCTGGAAATGGTTCTTTGGCACTTCGTAAACATTCCATAAATAGTTTTGAGTGAATAAATGAACTTCAGACCACTTGGCCATAACAAGCATTGGTATAATTTACTTCTGATGCAGCATACAAAAATGACACAGGAGTAATAAGTCAGAGTGATGAGAGACTTAAGCTGTTTGGACATCTGTTAGAAGTCTTGTTCATGTTTAAGTGAAAACAAGGTCTCGGATACCAATTTGCCTTACTGTCATTTTCATCTCTAGGAAAGTAAAGGAAATGAAGGGAACCGCTCTTTTGGATCTAATTTTAACCAAGAAGAGATTGGCTGGAGAAACAGAAGAAGAGGGAAACTTTATCCATTTACTCAATAAATATGTATTGAGACCAGCAGTCATTTTAACTTTTAACTTTTGTGACAGCCGAGGAGCAAACAGTGGATACAGCCACATATCCTATGCATTTTAGGAGAGAAATTTCAAGTATTTCAGAGAAGTAGTGTACAAGACCTAATGTATTTATATATATATATATATATATATATATATATATATATATATATATGAAATATAAATATGATTATAAGACATATTAACATAATCAATATTATGTTGCAAATAGTACACATAGTATTTATTGTATGTTCCAATTATTATAATCAATAAATAAAATTCTGGAAGCATAATTATGAATATTTTTCCAAATAATTAAAGCTTATGTGTGTACGCACATACACACACACACACACACACACACACACACTACAAGTCTAACATGCCATGATTCTTTGAATGATTAGAATTAGAGGTGTGATAATTCTCAAAAGTAAGGAAGGCAGATGGCTGTGGCTGCAAAGGGCACACTCAAATTAACTCAAAATATAAACATTCATGTAAAGAAGAATGCAAGGGGAAGCAAATAAATAAGAACAAATATTAAAGCAAGAGAGAACCCCGTTAGAAAAATGTCAGGGAGCCTAGAGCCCAGGGTGAACTGAAGTATGTAAAAAATTCTAAAAACAACAAAAGAGGCTTAAAAAAGCTGGCAAGGAACAACTCTTCAGAAAATGAAGTTGACAAAATAAGCCAGATGTAGACAACTGGAATGCTTGGGATGTCCAGTGAGTTGTACACGTTTTGGAAACACAATGTTATAATTTCCTGTCAAGTGGAATAGTATTTCTATTATATTTGTCATTATGCAGTTTTGTTTTACATTTGTGGAGAAAAAAATAAGAAAGAGACAAGACCTCTGATGAGAAAAACAAAGGACTATTCATAAATTCTTATTCTTGCCTATTAATCCAGGATACCAATTTATTACCTGGTGAGAAGAGAATTGAGACCAGCAGTGTCATGTGGGACCCTTGACCCTTTATCATGGATGGGGTCTCCAGGGCCAGGTTGCTTCTTCAGGCCTAACACACCTCTGATTGATCCACTCTAGTCAGTTATTTTACAGAATTTCAGAGAGAGCTCTCCCAAAGCCTAATGATTGACAAAAAGAGAAAACATAAAACCCCAGTAAGATTTGAGAATTTATTCTGAAAACAGAACACTCAGAAAAATAAAGTGATAATCATTTGGAGCCAACAATAAGTTAAGCAGGACTAAGTGATTTTTCTGTTCAGTGGCATAACTATAATGCAAAATGAAGGAAATGTGGTAGAAACGGTATATATGAACCTCATCAAGGTGGTTTTTACCACGTCTCCGGATTTCATTATGGATTTAATGGAGATATAACAACAGAAGAGTTAAATGGATTCTCAACTAGGTTTGTATATCCAAACCCAAAGTGTGTGAAAGAATAGGTTGATGTGATTACAGAATGACCTGTGTAGACATCTACTTCTGCTTTCTTCTAGATCTCTCTATAAATGGTGTGAATTATGATGTTTGATGAGAACAATAGAAATAACTGATTATTGAACTCTTATTGTCACTTTCTATTATTTTCTATGTGTTAACTTATTTAGTCCCCACCACAATTGCATGCAGTTGATACTTTTTTATCCTCACTTTATAAAAAAGGAAATAGCACAGAGAGTTTAAGTAATTTCCTCAAGTGTCTGCAGTGTCTAAGTGGCAGAACTGATTCAAACCCAGACTGTTTACATAATGGCCTAAGTGACATAAATAATATCCTTCAATTTGTGAATGACCAATGCAAAATGAATATCTAACATAGAAAGTTATAGATTTGGTACCCAAAAGAACCCTAATAGACTTGGAAAATAAGCCATATTAATGAAACAAAATTAATTTGAGCTAAATACAGACTCATACATTTAAGTTCCCAAAAATCATTTGCAAAAGATTGGGAAAATGGGATTCTGTGATATATTACATGAAGAAGTTTTGGAGAGTTTAATTGACTATAGTGCCATTATCGCCAATGTATAGATAGAGTGATGTGATTATCAATAAAATCAATGTTTGGCTCCAATGAAAAAAGAATAAAGCTATAGAAAGAATGAATGATGAATGAGTATACTCTCAAAAACAGAGTTCTACAAGTTCAAGAAGATGAAATGCCTTAGCCACAAAATAATGTTGGGATTTACAGAGTCCTTTTCAATTCTGTCATCTTTTTATCTTATGAATAATTCTGTACTGGAATAGAGAAAGCATACTTAAAATGAATCTGGGAGTTTGAGGAGAGTCGTCAGACTTAAAGATGTCTGAAGGCAGGACTATAGTATTATGTGGAAAGTTACAGGAAGGAGTTGACTCATTGTAGCCAAGAATGTAGGTGTGTAAGTGGCTATCTCAGGAGTGGAGTTGTATTTGTTTGAGTAAGAGTTGGATGGTCACTTGATGAGAATGTTGGTGAGGGGACTCACTTACAGTACAGAAAGGAGGGAGATTTCTTTGTCCCTGATAACCCCAGGATTCCACTAGAATAGAATTCCCAGCCCACTATCTGGAAACCAGCGGTGAGGGATGGATATTATTCGGTGAAGGGTTGAAGCGGTACCAACTTGTAGGTTTGTAGCTAAGTTGAGACCAGAAAGATGCTTCTCATGGGAGACGGATTGAGTTACAAGCCAAATCTAACACAAAACTGTTTGACAGAGGTATTTTTGTCTCCTGGTGACAGTTTCTTTAGATTTTGCTTCAAATAATAAATCACAAGTTGTCTTCTGATAAATCCATATTTTCCAGGCATTTCTGGCCGTGTCGGTGCCAGGCTTTTTCCATTACCATCTCAGACTTCTAGGCACGAAGAGTCCAGAGGAAATAATTGACTTCTGGGTGTATGCCTTGTAGTATCAGTGGGACTTGGTTTCAGTTTTCATTTCAAGCTTTCACATGATACCGGTCTACAACTGAATGAAAGAACTCTGGATTCCTCCTGGGAACCAAAAGAAAAGATGGAGAATATACTACAATACAGGCATTGTTTCTCCTTTTTGAATTCTGGAGTTACAAGGCACTCAGAGGTCACCCAGCTTCCTGAATTGAGTGTATCTCCTCTCCAACATCTTCACGGAGTGGCCACCCAATCTCTGCCCAAACACATTCTGTGACAAGAGATTCACTAGCACTCAGGATAGCTTCTGCCTTTAAAAATACCAGAGGTGTCAGACATGGTGGCACCCACCTGTAATCTCAGCGACTCAGGAACCTGAGGCAGGAGGATTGCAAGTTTGAGACCAGCTTTAACTTAGTTAAACTTAGTGAGACCCTGTCTCAAAATAAAAAATAAATGAATAAATAAACAGGACTGGGGATTTATGTAGCTCAATGGTAAAGCACCCCTAGGATTCAATCCCCAGTACCCAAAACAAACCAACCAACCCAAATGTAACAGGAAGAACTCAGGTCAGAAAGAGAACTGGGGTGAGGTGAGAATGAGAAGGAGTTCTCTTATTTGCTAAAAGCAAAGCAAAGCAAGGATGTTACAAGTGTGTAACTGAAATCATACCATGTAACACCTTCTCCCATCTTCTGCCTTCTGAGATCATCTAATTGCTTACTTCCTGATAATCCTATCTCCCTACAGGAGCCAATCTTAAAATTTTACTGCATTACAATTTGCATTAAATAAAAACACATAGTGGATCCTCAATAAATATTTATTAATTGATGTCTGGCCACGAAGTGAGTAGGTTTTCTTTCTCGCTTCACTCATGACTTACTTGTTTCTGCCACAGGTTTCACTCTATGCTTTTTCCCTGAAATGCTTTTCCTGTCAACCCTAGTGGTATTGCCTCTAGGCGGTGAAAAATGGCTCCTCCTCTCTGAAGCCTTCTCTGATTAATGCCACCTCAAATAAAGCCTTCTCAGCCCTCCAGAAGTTATAGTCATTTCAGAATGATTAGTTTCATACTGTTACATTCCGGTTTCTCTGGGCTCTGACACCTCATACCCTACAATATACATACTCCTGCAATAATAGTCTCAATTCTCAGAGACACATGGACACTCTCTACCTACAACTATCAGGCTCATAGGGAGCACACTCAAAGGGCATGTTCCACAATTGGATAATGAAATTGTTAGCATGGGTTAAAGAAAAGAAAGAAAGAAAACTTTGATTACCTGTCTCTATAAATCTGCCAAGAATGGTATAAATGGAATCAAGACTGTAAGGGATGGATCTGTTTCATCAAACAGGTGATCAAAACCTAATGCAGTTACACTTCAAAATTGCTTTAAGGTAGATTGGATGACTAACAGAAAGTCTTCCAATGGGAAATAATATACGGTATTATATTTAGTCAAGAGGCCTGTACAATATTTGAGCTATTATACAAAAAGAGTTTTGATTCATTCAATCTTCAGAAAAATGATTTGGAAGAGATTAAGCTACATACTGCTGTGGCTTATAGACCATCATAAGTATCTGGTACTTTCTGAATTTCCCGCATTGTGAGTTGAGCCATCGGACAGGCCAGAGCTCAGTGCAAAGTAGAAAAGATACGGTGTGTGCTCTCAGGCCTTTTAGGCTATAAATTATGGAGTAGAAAAGATAGGTCATGAGAAAAAAAGATTTCCAAAGAGCCCATAAAAGGCATATAGGTGTCGGCACAACAAAAATCCATATCCTGCTGGAGTTTACGTGAGTATATAATGGTGAGGTTATTGGTCAAACCTGTTTGCACTGGGTGGAAATGAATTATTTTTATTTTCTTATATTCCATAGAAAGATAAATTTCAGTTATTTATTTATTTATTTAATTTGGATGGAAATGTGAACTTTGATGGAAATGGACTGGAGGACCTATTGTCAGTTGGTTATGTAGTGCACCATGGCTGTGTTGACAAGAAATGAAATAAGTGGTGGGTGCTGGCGAAGTTGCCTGGTTAAAGAGGTGGGATATGTGGGGTCCAATAATGATGTGGAGGAAAGGGTGTTGGTGTTTGGACCTCTGCTAATGACCAAAAGGCATTGCAGGGTTAATAGGACAGTGGGGAGGAGGACAGGGTTACCCCCCTCTTCATGGAAGGGTGTGTGAAGGGATGCAGGCTGGAACAACATTTGACAATGCAGATTCCAATGGTGCCATTTAAACAGATAACTTAGTACAAGGTGTTAAAAAAACTGGGAGATAAATTATTAAAAACTCATTGAGACCAACAAAGGGAGAATAAATGACAGGACATGCGTTCTCCTTCCAGCTGTCTCTGCCAAACACTTAGCTTGTCACTAGCATTGTACTCAGTACCTGGGAAAAAGAAAGGCCAAATGGAACTGATCAGAAGCAGTCACTTTTAAGAGGAAGGAATTCTTTTTGTAATTTCATTAACTTTATGCATGTCTTATATATTTGAAGTATTTTAAAATTATTTACTGATTTTTTCCCATTACAGCATATTTCCAGTGACAAATTTCTATTTTTTATTATAGTTAGACATCGAAAGAAAATTTGCTAAGGTAGTCAATACAACCTCTAGAATTTGAGCATATTAAAAAACATGATCAAAATGAGCAACTGTATCCATCCATATACAATAACCTGAAATCAGAATGTGTGGAAGGAAATTTAGTAGTCTTTAGATTTCCCTAATTAGCTCTAAGACTTTACTTGAACTTTGCTCTTTTTGTGTAATAACTGCTTATTGTCTTCTAAGGATAACCACCTCAGCTGGGAACTTGGTCATAAAGCACGGATCACATCCAGTAGCCACCTAGCGTGGTCTATGGGGAAGAGGTATTGTAGTAGTAGATTTGCTTCTGCTTGGGTTTAAGTTTTAAGAGCATAGAAAATTAGTGACCTCTGGATACAGATACAGCTCTGAGCATTCCTGTCTCCTGAGTATGCAGCTGCCAGGCCCTGCCTAGGACTGCCCCACCCTTCTTTCTGAAGTTGCCCTGGCCCTCTATCAGATGGCAGTTCAGTGGGAGGAGGGAAGGGTGGAGCCACCAGAGGGCAATGTGTGGTCAGAAGGTCAGGTTTCAAGAGCCAGCTCTGTCACCTGCTGGATGCATAAACATGACCTCCTAAGCCTCAGCCTTTCACCTGTAAAATGAGGACAGAGAGAGATCTACCATGCAGACGATAGGGATTCTATTTATATTCCTTTACAGTACTTTTATACTACTAGCTGTGTGCCAGGCACTCTTGTCATCACTTTACAGATACGAACACATTGCAGTAACACCCTCTGAGGTAGTTACTATTATTATCCCAACTGTACTGATGAGGAAATGGAGGTAGAGAGATCAAGTAACTTGTTCTAATCCCCAAACTAGTAAGAGGCAGAGCTGGGACTCAGTCTTGGTAAAGTGTAAAGAATCTGTGCAGCAGAAAAAAGGCAGTGTTTCCTCTGTGTGGCAGTGACAGAGGCCCTTCTTATGGACACCTCTGCCACAGGGTTGATGCTGGCGGCTGCCAAGGTGGCTGCCTCTGTGTGCATAGCTAGTGGCCTCTGATGGGTGGGACCAAGTGAGGCCTGTACAAAAGACATAGTTTAAGTATGTGTAGAACACTTTAGTTTTCTAAAAACATCAAACCGGCCAACAAGTAACATGTAGAGGAGAGCTAATAGATGATTCTAGTTGGGCAGAAAACCAGGAACAACAGGTTTTAGGACAGGGAAATTGCTTCAGGATACAGTACCGGGAATGTTTGCTGATTGATTAATATTCCAGCACTGGTGTCACCTGGAAGATGAGAATCCCTTCAAGGACAATCTTACCCAGAAACTGACCTTTGGAGTGAAGACTACAGTCCCACCCTGTACTGTCTTGCAGCCCTTAGAGCCCTCGGTATAAAGGTTACAAGTTCAGTCTTACACCTTCCCTAGGGTAAGAAGAATGAAGAACTGGGCATTCACTAATATGGGCCTGAGGCAAAAATCAGTGGGAAGTTTACAAAAAGGAAACAATCCGTCTCTGAGAAGGTGAGGTTCTCTGAGCTTCACGTGTCTGAGGCCACTGGCCCACTGCTGATTACTCAGCCACACCCAAGATCCTGCCGCTGCCCGGGTTTCTGGCTCTACCTACGTCACTATTGAGATGACTTACTGTAAAAGCAAGTTGATAAAGGTGGCCAGTTGGGGCACAGAGCTTATCTGCTTGCTGAGAAAGCCTGTGGCTGGAGACTGTGCATCGAGGGCCCTGATCTGAAACACCAGGAAGCCTTCAAAAGTGAGTGGG
Organism: Spermophilus citellus; assembly: GCF_964194105.1. Lineage (NCBI taxonomy): Eukaryota > Metazoa > Chordata > Mammalia > Rodentia > Sciuridae > Spermophilus > Spermophilus citellus. The sequence continues at coordinate 101,267,675 of NC_138192.1, forward strand.
GTTTGCATTTCCCGGGAAGCCTCAGGAAGGACAGTGACGGGGACAGAGGCAAGAGTGGGGCTGGCAGCCTGAGAGTTCTTTCCTGCCAGATGTGGATGTTCAGGGTCTGCCTTAGCTCCCTAGTATTTCTTCCCCACCAATCACCAGTGCTTCCATATGCTATTTTGTTCAGCGAGTGCCAGTGACATTTCAAGAAAGTAGGAGGGACACGACTTTCTGTGCTACTTTAAGAAATTCTTTCAATGTTTACTAAGAGAATTCTGACTTAATGAACAAGGACTACTGTTTAGAAATGGGAATATACTCAAAAGAGATAATGGATTCCTGTTCCGGGTGTTTATTCCATGACAACTGAGTCAGTGTCCCAGAGCTAAATGTGTAGGTTAGGTTTGCCAAGTCTAGTTCGAGGTTCTCTTCCTCAGCCCAGAATTATATTACAGAACCACAGTTCGGGTTTTCTTTGGAGATGACTATGCAGTGTTGTCCTGAAAAAGATGCAAAGTTTTCTAAAGCACGGAGCCACACCCCCTCGAATAGCAAGCTGCCCCTAACCTTCCTCATGCCAGGTCTCTTGGTCTAGACTCTCCAACTGTGCAGACCACCATCCCAGCATGGCACAGAATCTGAGCTACATCAATTCCAACTCTCATTTCTTTAGTCCATACTCCGACTTCCCTTCTCTACCTCTATATATGGCTCTTTTCTTTGTTTTTGCCATGATCTCTGTCTCCATTGTTGATCCATAAACTCCTTGGGGGCTAGGAGATCTGGAACGAAGAGACCTGAGTTCGAATCTCAGCTCAGCATTTTAATAGCTATATACCTTACCTCTCTGTGCTTACATTTTTTTTCTATAAAATGGAGATGATAACACAAGTTCATACTCCATAGGGCTATTGTGAGACTAAAACAAGTTAATATGTGAAAGATATAAAAACTGCTAGAGAAGTACTGGGTATGCAGTGAGAGTTCAGCAAGGTTCAGCTTTCACCATTACCAGCATTCCCCAGGGAACCTGGTGCATTGTCAGTGTTGAATGAATGTTTGTCAAATAATAAGGAAAAACATTGCCCTTTCTGTAGGAATTACTCATAGCTGGTTGGAGAGATGGGGGAAAGGAAAGGAAAAGATGTTATTTCTTTTTCAACATTTGGGGTGTTTGTGACAAGGTTCTTGGTGCTCTGGGGTGTGAAACACTGTAAAGATCTGTTGTCTAAATCCCTCTGGGATTTGAGATTTGGGATTTTCTCAGTGGGTGGTGGGATGGAATAGGGAAAGCAAATTCTCCTGTGATCTGCAGGGGGACTGTTTATAATGGCTTGCTTGCAGAGGGTGGGATTCTTCTGAACTTCCTCTCTGCTTCACATAACACTGGCTACTTTACCTTTCTTGAGGCTTCTCTGAGGATGGGCATATTTTAAAGACTTCAGCTTACATCATCACATCTTAAAAGAACAGAGCATAATTGAATTGCTGATACAAGTGGGTACTTGTACCAGGTCCAGGTCACCCGCATCTCTATGGAAACACATGTTTGCTTTAAAACCTAGCAATCAAAAGCAGATCTTTATAAGGAGCCAGTGTCGGGTCACTTTTAGAAAAAAAGCATCTATTTATATTCTCTAGCTGTCAGAGACCTATAAAATCAAATAATTTCAAATTAAATAGAAAAATCATGTCATAGATGAATGCTAACAAAACCTGCCATGCATCCTTTCCCCACGCTTGCACTGCCTGAGATCTGCTGCATTTATTTTAGCTGTCCTTTGCTCTTTTGCTCCCATTTGCATTCTGCTGCCATGGGAGGTGGTTTGGCACGTTATGCAAAAATGGTTAATCTTCATTCATAAGCATTTGCCAGTACTAAAATGGAAAATTCAAAGCTGGGCCTGCCATAAAGTGTGCTTTGTACTCGTCCCCATCGTATCTCTGTCTGTGCAGCATACACAACGTTGCCCACAATGCGGCGGACTCTGCTGCCCACATAAGCACCGGGGCTGTGGAGTGAAGATATTCCCTCATAAAGGTCTAAAACTTGCATCAGCACATCTTGCCCTAGATCTGCTCAAGTGATATTCTAAGTGATTGGAAGCTTTTATCTGCCTCCGAAAGCAGGCCTTTTCAAATAAGTATTGACTGTTAATGACCTGTTTAAATGGGGATGTGGCTCAAGTGGTAGCGCGCTCGCCTGGCATGCGTGCGGCCCGGGTTCGATCCTCAGCACCACATACAAACAAAGATGATGTGTCCGCCGAAAACTAAAAAATAAAAATATTAAAATTCTCTCTCTCTCTCTCAAAAAAAAAAAGTTAAAAAAAATAAATAAATAAAACATTCAATTTTCTTTCTTCCCCCGACAAAGAACTTAGTAGGCAGCGACATTTCTCAACCAAAGGCTAACCCTGCTTTTCAAAAGAGGCTGAGCTGAGCTTTTAAATGTGAAATTTTTTTCTGGCATTTGCCCTTAAAAGGCTTTTCAGTGAAGTTGTTCTAACAGTGGGTTGAGTACATTGAAGTGTCTTTGAATAAAAATGCAACCTTGAGATTTTTTTTTTCTCCCATTTAAACAAAAAAGTCTAAGTATCTTCATATGAAATTCATATTTTAGTCACCATTCGGTTCCATTGTTTATGTGTTCTCAATGCTAATAATTAAAGCAACTCTTCTTTAAGGAACAAGACTCTACACAAGAACTTTTATTAAATTATGGAAGTTAAACCACAGATAAAAAGAGCTAAGGCCCTTGGAATCTAAGAGACCTCAGTAATTACAAGGCCAGATAAGGAACAGCAAAGTGTTGAGAGAAAAGGAAGAGGCACCCAAAAGAAGACAGAAGATTAGGCCACTGAAATGTTAAGCAATGTTAAGAAACCTATCTAATAATACATTTAGACAAAGTCTTAATAGAAGGGACACTTATTTCCCTCCCAAGCTGGCATGCAGGCACCCCAGATCATGCTTGGGAGATTGGATGGTTAGTTTCTTGACTAGTTCAAGAATGATATACACAGAAATGGCCTAGTTCATCCAAGACATACCCATGCCGTTTTGTTGTTGTGTTGATGAATTTCAGCTTTCTGCCATCTTGGGGCAGTTTTGGGTGTTGTTCCTAGCAATTCTCAGTGTCCTTACAGGCTTATAATAACTGAGAGCTATAAAGGATCATAGAGGTCATTTGCTCCCACCTCTTATTTCATAGCTGGAGACCTGAGGCTCACATGCCTGACTGTGGCCCGGTCGGGATGAAGGGTACCCCATATGGACAGGTGTGCAGCCTTCCTATAACTGAAAGCTCAGTTCTTGTCCTGGATGCCAATTAATGTCAATTTAATAAAGAGGACACAGTTTTGAGGAAAAGTTGTTTTATTGCTTTGCTAGCTAAGGAGAAACACAGGGGACTTCTGTCCCTGAGGTTGTGCCCATCAGGGAAAACAAAGGAGCTATTCAAAGGCCACATTTCAGGCATGCTGTAGTTGGGGGTCCTAGGGCTCCCTGATGGTGTGTTAGGATTCACTTTTTAATTTGGGAGATATTCACTTCCTAGATTCTCTGTCAGACATCTGCTTCCTGTGGAGCACAGATAACTCAAGGTAATCTTGTCCCCCCCCCCCCCAGGTTAGGGAGGGGAAGAGGGAGAAGAGGAAAAGGAAAACATGCCCCTTTTAAAAAATAAGCCTCAGAGCTATATTTGAAAGGTGAAGTGGACCACTGTTACATCTAGCCAGGTGCCATGGTGCACACCCATAATCCCAGTGATTTGGGAGGCTAAAAGGAGGATTGAAAGTTTTAGTCTAGCCTCAGCAATTTAGCGAGGCCCTATCTCAAAGTAAAAAGTAAAAAAAGAATGGAGATGAAGCTTAGTGGCAAAGTTCAATCCCCAGTACAAAAACAAAAACAAAAAAGCCTTTCCCCTCCATTTTCCCCTTGCATCAGAGCACTGCTCTCCACAGTAGGAGAATGAAATAAATCAACCTGTGATCTTGCACCTTCTTGCAGAGGCAATAGCATGCCCTAGACTAAGGCAAAATGCAGGCATCTCTTAAGAAGTTCACACTCTGGGAGGCAGCTGGATGCCATTTAGGCTGAGAGGCTTTCTGTTGCTTCTTAAATCATGTCACGTTACACACACGATTGGGCCTGATTCTTCCCCTCTGAAGCAACCTTCAGAAAATGCCTCAGGATCTATGTGATCACAGTGTTGCCTGGGTATACCAAAGCCAGGTACATAGACATTTTAATTACTTTAATTTATAACAAAGAAGCAACTAAATGCTAGACCCCAGGAATGCCATGGAGCCCTTTGGTGGCATCCAACATTCAGGAAACCATCCACTAAATGCATCCCTTTGCACTCTCCCCTGGGAGTAGCAAACTTTAAAAAACAGCGCCTTCGCTTTATAACAAGTACATGAAGAGTAGAAGGGTTTGCTCTGCAGTTTGTGCGCCCTTTATATGTACATCACATGCCTGCCTGGTGGGGTGGGCCCACAACGGCAGGAGCCTGCCTCTGGATGGTCTTATGCTCCTTGTGTTTTTCCTGCAGTTCATAGACAACAGGTTCCATGACTGGTTTAATCTGATGGTTTTGCTATTAGTACAGTAGCCTGAGACACCAGAGTCCATTGGCTTGGATTTGAGTTCTGGCTCTGCCACTGGCTGTAGGAACTTGAGTTCTTCTTTGTGCCTCAGTTTTCCCATGTGTGGAATTGGGGTCTTGTAATTTCTAGCTTATCACATTGTGAGGGTAGAGTGAAAACATGTGTCGAGTACTTTGGCAGATAATATGTTGGTGAAGGAACCATTCCTTAACAATGTTATTTGCAAGAAACTGACCCCCATTTATCCATCTAGGTTTCTGTAGGAATCTGTTTGTTGTGTGCAGAGACTGGGATCAAGGAAGACACCCTCTCTGTATGTTCCCAGGAGCAGACTAGACTCTGGCGGTTCTCTAAGTTTACCCAGTGTGCATCCACTGAGCTATAGGGCTGGTTCAGCACCAACTGCTGCCCATCTCCAGAGCACTGATTCACTCTCTGGTGAGGCACCCACTGTTTGCATTGCTAATAAATTCAAGGTGATATTGGGGCTGTTCCTCTAGGAACCATATTCGGCTCCAAGATCTCACTTTCCAGTAGAGATATAATGTGAGCCACACATGCAATTGTGTATGTTCTAGAAGTTACATGAAGAAAAGTAAAAAGAAAAGGATGAAATTAATTTTTAATATTCTATTTTGTTTGACCAAACCTATCAAATACCATACTTTAAATATTAAAATCAATATAAACACGTTAATAAGAATTTACATTCCTTTGTTGTACCAAGTCTATAAATTCCCTGGGGTTTTTTACACTTTCAACACATTCCAACTCAGACTCATTTTACGGGAAAATAACCTGGGTAGTGGCTGTTTTCAATCACTTCTCCACGCTGTTTGGAGCTGGGACTCAAAATTATTTTTTAAAACTCCTCAGTGGATCCTGATTAGTCAGAAAGTCAAGTGGATCCCCATCCTGTACCAACTTGGTCTTTTTTCTTTTCTAAGCCATAAATCATGATATTTGGCATTTATCTATGCCCTTCAATAATGTTATAATAATTTATTGAATATATTAACAGCCCCAAATATGCTTTTCATGTATTTTATAATTTTTATGTTTATAAAAAATCATGTGGAAAATGTTGCACAAATGGTCTTGAAAAAAAATCAAAATCATTATTTTAAAGTTTTTCTTATGTCTTTCCTCTGGTTTCCTAAATCCAGTTTAAGTGGAGTGATATAATACCTAGAACAGGAAAGTGAATTTAAGAGCAATAATTGGGTTTCAGAGAAACAAAAGCGAAATTTTATCGCTGTCTACACTATAAAACATGGGCAGAAACAGAGATAGGAAAGTCATAAAGCCATTTGGCATTTTAGTATGATGTTTTAACTTTTCATGTTTCATATGATTGCATGGGAAATATAAAATATATTTTAAAACTTTGATTTGGTAATTGATCAGGTTTCCATACATGCTAAACTTTATTGAATTGTTATCAATTAGAAATGCTAAAACAAATGTATATGCCAGAATTTCTACTCTTCAGGCTTATTTTTCATAAAATATGTTTATCTTTTAAAAATATTTTTTAGTTATACATGGATACAGTATCTTTATTTTGTTTATTTATTATTATGTAGTGCTGAGGATTGAACCCAGGGTCTCACATGTGTGAGGCAAGCGGTCTGCCGCTGAGCCACAACCCCATCCCAAAATATGTTTATTTTTACTTATAAACTAATAGATCTTCTGACTAGTATTAATGCATAGTATGTAAGATCTTTGCGCTATGAGTAGTTCAGTTTGATAGAACTTTGTGTTTGAAGTGATTGGTGATAATCATATTTGTACTTATTAATTTTACTGTGGAGAATATTAGAGATGATATATTAAAATGGTGAAATTCTTTCCTTTGTGATTGATGTCTTTTCCTAGTAAGTTTTAATGGTTTTCTTGATCTTCATTTTTCCCTAGGATATATACAAAAATTTGATATCTATGTTTATTTGTAACACTGTGACTGAAATCTAAATTTTAATTTTAAAGAAAAGTCTCTTGCAATTTATTCATTGCATAAATGTCAACACTTACATTTCTGGTATCTTAATTTTACAATGATTATTTGAAATGGTGCATGTGTTCACAGATTCAAATACAGTCTTGGGTTGCTTAACAGAAGGTATACATCTGAGTAATGTGTCTTGAGATAGTATCATTGGTGTGGGGAACATTAGAGAGTGTGCTTGCACGAACTTAACTGATATAGCCTACCACACACCTAGACTACGTGGTGTGCACCATTGTATAGGTGGGCCTTCATTGACCAAAATGTATGCAGCATATAATTGTAGGTAGGCCTCAATAATTTTGTCTGTTTCAAGAATAGCCTCAAGTGATAACAGGAACTAGAAACCGAGTTCTTTCCCAAGAAGTCAGAGATCCCAGTACCTGTCTTATATACTTAAAGCTCTTGTGGTCCACCTCTGTTAGGGTATGAGCAGTGGTCATGTACAGCAGCATCACACCACTGAGTGCGATGACCAAGCATGATGTGAAGGAATTAGGCAAGTCTGTTGTCCCAGGACGTCTCCCACTCACTGTAGGACCAGAAAAATCACAGCATTAGGGGCTCTTGTAGCTACACTAGATGCCTGCAACTTGGAGGGCTGGGGTTCCACATTACTGAACCCTGGGTTTGTCATGTGGAAAGAGGTGAAGATATGTTTGCTGGGAAAAAAAAAAATCTTTAACTATCTAGGTTAAATAGTGAAGATTCAAGTTCAGTTGAGCTGTCTGGCCAGATACAGTTCATAGTAGAAAACAGATTCCCAAAAGCTTATCAGCACAGCATAGTTTCCTTTTCACAGGGAAGAGTACAGGATGCCATGCAGATATAATGTGTGCTTCTGAACATTCTGGAGGGACCAGGGCCAATAGGAGGCTGCAGACACTCAAGGAAGACCTACAGGGCACACTGCAATTTGCCTTTGCCTGTCCCACCGCTTCCCTGGCATTTGTCTTTATCAGTAGAACCCATCTAGCCATTAAATCTGATAATTTTTTAAAGCCAAACCAAATTTATGATCTTTTTAGAATAAAACCCTTCAGATGTTTTCCATAACTGGAATTGTGGCCAATTTTCCAACTCTCTGTTACACACCAGCCAACAACAACAACAACAACAACAAAAAACGTGATTTGGAAAGGATGTTGGAATCCACCTGGAAGCAGAGTCTGGAGAGGCAACTTTCCACATGGAAAAAAAATTAAGAGCCTCAAACAGGCAGAGAACAGCTCCCTACTGTTACTTTTTTTTTTTTTTTAATACTTCAGCTTCAGAAAGTGCTGCATACTCAAGTCTAGACATCAAAAACCAAATGTAAAAACAAATCAAAACTTTTTCACACATGTGTAATTTCAAAATTAGATATGTCTAGAAAATTCAGCTGGTCTAGTCAAGTGAAAGGCTCTGTGGCTCATAGGCCCATCCTAACAAATGGCACCAAGGCCAGTTGTCAGCGTTCAATTCTTACAGCTCCATAGGAGTATCTCCATGCTCCCCCATACATCACACACTGCAAAGTCCAAAGTCCATGCAAATACAGTGTATGTTTACATAATGCCAGAGCTTTCATTTGAATGAGAAAAATCAGCCATCTAAAAGTCATCAGGTATGATTGTAGACCATCTTACAGGCACTGAGATGACTGAGGTTTCACTCTTCATGACCTGTAAACAGAAACACTGAATTATTTGTTCTGGTACTTCACAGGCCATCTCTGTTTGCTGTTAGAGATAATAAGAAAGTTATCTTTTACTGGTAACTTTCAAAGGCAGGAACAAGTGAAAAGAAAATTCGGGTATTATTTATCAACTGTATACTTACTTTCTCCCATATACCAATTAGAGGACATAGAAATTGCCAATTTGAAGACATGGGAGGTGTGTTAAAGGGAAGGGGCACACTGTTTGTGGAGCATAGAGGAAAGAGCTGCCGTACTGGAAATAAGTATGCAGGGTCTCTCCTACTAGTGTGCTAAAATGCACCTGTCAGTGGCAGCACCATTTGGAAACTCCTTTGAATAAAGTCTTAGTATTTTTAATATTTGATAACATCTATGTTGATTACTACTGAGAAAAATTAGGGTGTTGCCTGACTTTCATCCTAAAATCAGCAAAAGGTAATGAGTCTAAGTTCATGCCTTACTTTAGAACTAGATTCAAAGGGAGAAGTCAGAAAACTGTTGGGGAGAAAATCAGAGGAAAAAAGCAGATAATTTTTGCAAGTTATTTAAAACATAATATCTCCGAAGATGGGGGCACTTTATAGCAAAAGTCAGCAAGATTACAAGAAAGAGTTTCAATGGTCCTTAATTGACAAAAAGTGTTCAATATGCAAATAGGTAGTATACATTAATACCTTGGCTTGATTAGCTATAGCTGCTAATTTCTGAAACAATCTGTTGATGCTTTTAAGTTATTTATTCTCTATCTCAAAAAGATTGAAACTGTATTAAAGATGTAAGATCTGTTTTCCATAATGATGGTGAAAGATTTTGACCACATGAGAGAAGCAAAAACACAACATCTTGATGTCGGAGATTCAGATCTCAGAGTAGGGCCACCACACAAAGAAGATTGGGCACCAAAGGTAGAAAACCTGAAGAGTTAGGGAAACACAAAGATTACGGACAATGTTAAGAGCTCATTTAGAAACCAGAGATCTTAAATTTGTGGTCCTCAGAAATTATGTTGCAGTTATATTTGTATTGCTCCAGAAACTCGTTCATGCTAGTTAAGGGAAATGCAAGTTTAAACACAGTCATGTACTAATGGAGAGACAGGCAGGACCTGGAGACTTTAGGTAGTCAGGGAAGCCCTCTTGGAGGGGGAGATATTCAAGCTGCAATGTCAGGAAAGAGATAGCACTACTAAGATCTAAAGTAACAGCATTCAAGATGGAGGAGAAAGGAAGTGTTTATGTTTTCACCTGGAGCCACTTCTATTTCTTTCTATAGTGCTTGGTCTAGTTATTACGGAAATGCCCATTAAATGCCTGTGAGATTACCTACAGGCTGATAAAAGCTTTGGGACAAAGAGAATTGAGATGAAAATGCTTAGTTTAAATAGGTGCAATTTCCCTTCTCTTACTGTTTTTGACCACCTTTTTTTTTTTTTTTTAAGCACAATAAGAAGAAACACAGTTTGGGTTGCATTCCCATCTGTCTTTGTCATTTTTAATGTCAATACAGAATGAATAAAAGATTTTACATTGTCTTCCAGAGTTCTCATATCATACTTATAGAATAATCTAAGTCAATGCTTAGCTTGAAAGTATTTTTACATTTTAAAATAGTATTTATGATTATGACTGAATGAAACTGTTTACTATGTCAGAAGGGAGCATAAAAATAACATGTTGAGAGATCAATTTTAAAACTTCAATCTTTTTCCCCCCCTCTTTCTTGTAGGGCTTATTCCACTAGAAGCAAGATGGCTGAACTCAATACTCATGTGAATGTCAAAGAAAAGGTAAGATCAAGTTGACAGAACTAGGATTTGAAGCCTGGCAGTTCCCCTTTAATGCCAAGATTCTTGACCAACTTACTTGGTTGCATCTGAGAACAAGGGCATTACATTACCTTCCAGAACTGGCTTCATCTAGAGATGACCAATGCTTTACCAGATGGCCCCTGGGTAGCCTTTTCAAGTCTCTTTCAACCCTGAGAGTTCATGACACTGAAAATGTCCCTTCCTCATTATTTGTTGGAGACCAGTTATATTTCAGAGTCCCTCTAAATCTGTGACACTTCCTCCACCTAAGCAGTCCCTTATTTGCTATACACACTACCTTAGCTCTCAGCTCTTAATGACCCACGAACATGACCATGTAGATAAACCTGTCCAACCCATTCATCTGGCCCCTAGAAATAGAAGCCCTAGAAGTGAGTTGCCTGTGGTCATCCAGGTAAGCAGAACAGCCTGGCCTCGAACCTAGGTCTCAACCATGTTCATGCCACATTCCCTTGGGAACCCCTCCCCCCATTGCACCACCAGTCACTTAAGGGTGGGAGTTGGTCTTTCATCTCCTTGTATCCCCGACATATGAACAATACAGAGTGAAGAAAGAAAGAAGTAACATTTCTGGAGTCCTTCCTATTTCTTCTTTCACTTAGAAAAGCTGCCATGATCCCAAACACTGTGCATGCTGGGAATATGACTGGCACTGAACAAATAGAAGAGGTTCCTGCTCCCACAGAGCTCACATTCAGGGCAGGGAAGCAGAGAATGAACTCAAGAACATATAAGTGAGCACAGTCATTTCTGACAGGGATAATGACTATGAGGAAAACATGCTGGGTAATTTGATGGAAGGGAGGCAGGGGAGGTGGCTACTTTACATGAGTAGCCAGGGAAGCTCTTAGAAGAGGTGATATTTGAGCCTCATGAGATATAGACAACGGGAAAGAAACACTCATGCAGATCTGAGGGCAGAGAATTACGAGTAGAGAAAAATTGAAAACAGTTGCCAAAAATGGACCAAGTTGAATGTGTTTGAAGAGCAAATGGCCAGTGTGGCTGGACTGTGAAGGGCAGAGCGGATGGGATGGGAGCTGAGTTCAGGGGGTACCACTTTGCCTGGGCCCACAGACCTCCAACGGACATGAAATCCAGAGTCCATGATCTTGGGTGGGAACAAATACATTTTTATCTTAAAATATAAAAGTACATTTTTGTCACCAGTAACATCTAAAGGAAATTTAGCATTTCCTTCAGTCATGAATGTTGGCAAAGAGTAAAAATAAACCCATAGTAACAGCAGCAGGACCTGTTACTTTCACAGCTAGAAACCATGAATATTTTCGTATCAGATTACATTTGTTACAGATATCATGAAATGTTATTTGTTCATCACTGCTTAAAAATTACTGTAGTTCTAGAACCTGCTGCTGTATTATTTGATGTGTTAATGGAGAAGTGCATATTTTACTGTAGCATAAATTTGCTTTTTATTAATATTTTAACTGTATTTCAATGTGAGTAGTTTCTTTTGTAATCATATGTATTTTATAGCATGAATTTTAACACAGTATCCTGAGAAGGACCCCAAAGACTTCACCAGTCTTGCGGAGGAGGTCTGTGTACCAAAAGGCTCAAAAACAGTGATAGAGCCATTTAGGGCTCTATTCCAAGGGCGAAAGCAAGCTGTTTGAAAATTGTAAGCAGGAGCTCGGCTTAGTCTAACAAAGCTCATCCTGGTTTCATCAGTGACTATATTACATGTTTTGTAAATCTCCTTATTAAATAGCCTTCTGTTTGATAAGGGCACTGAGGCTTGTGATCAGACTTGGTCAAAGTAAGACTCAGGAAATGTACAAGAGTAGGGATTCAGGCTCAGCTGTGTCTGGTTCTAAGGCCTGTGTCCTGTCTACTCCATGACTGCTTCTCAGGGTTTCTACCAAGATATTCCCGAGAGCACAGAAGAACAGACTTGTTATGTCTCTGGAGATGTGGTCAAAACCAACTTCTACCAACATGTAATATTATTGGAATTTTATGTGTTATTGTAAAAATTGATTCCATTTTTTAATTTGTTCTAATTAGTTATATATGACAGTAGAACACATTTTGATACGTCACATATAAATGGAGTATAACTTCTCATTCTTCTAGTTGTACATGATGTAGAATTACACCGGTCATGTAATCATATTTACACATAGGGTAATAATGTCCAATTCATTCTACTATCCTTCATACCCCCATACCCCATCTCCTGCCTTCACTCCCCTCTGGCTAATCCAAAGTACCTCTATTCTTCCCTAGCCCCTTTCCTTATTGTGAGTTAGCATTCACATATCAGAAGAAACATTCAGCCCTTGGTTCTTTGGGATTGGCTTATTTCACTTAGCATGATATTATCAAGCTCCATTCATTTACTGGCAAATGCCATAATTTCATTTTTTTAAGGCTAAGTAACATTTCACGGTGTGTATATAACACATTTTACTTATCCATTCATCTATTGAAGAGCACCTAGGTTGGTTCCATAGTTTAGCTATTGTTGAGTTGAGCTGCTATAAAAACATTGATGTGGCTGTGTCACTGGAGTATGCTGATTTTAAGTCTTTTGGGTATAAACTGAGGAGCTGGGTCAAATGGTGGTTCCATTCCAAATTTTCTGAGGAATCTCCATACTGCTTTCCATAGTGGTTGCACCAATTTGCAGTCCCACCAGCATCGAATGAGTCTACTTTCTTTCCCACATCTTCACCTGCCGAGACACATGACTGAATCAGTCAGGGTCACTCCAATGAACTGGGCTGGCTATTAAATAACCACACAGAGATAGAAAGTACCTCTTTTGGGGTTCAATGATGGTTCCTTGACCTCAGCTTCCATAAGGGAGGCCAGAGAGGCAGGCGAGAGAGAAAGAGAGAGAGAGAGAGAGAGAGAATGCCTAAAACCCCTCCTATTTATTGGGGAGAAGCCATTCAAGAATATTCCACCCAAACAAGGCAAGGGATTGTGTTGTCCCATTGGGTGATGCCCACTGCCAGAGCTGTACTTCCTTGCTGAGCGAAAGTGAGGTCCACCTGCTTTCGTGCTGTGAGGGGAAGCCAGTTTCACACTTTCATTACTCAAGGCTTGAGGGTACGTGCTCAGCTCCTATGTGCTCAGCTCCTGTTCATGGCGGCCCCCAATACTCACCAACATTTATTGTTGCTTGTATTCTTGATTATTGCCATTCTGACTGGAATGAGATGGAATCTTAGTATAGTTTTGATTTGCATTTCTCCAATTGCTAGAGATGTTGAACATTTTTCCATATATTTGTTGCTCAGTTGTACTTCTTTGAAGTGTCTGTTCATTTCCTTAGCCCATTTATTGACTGTTTTTTGTTTGTTTGTTTGTTTGGTGTTTTTTATAGTTCTTTATATGTCCTGGAGATTAATGCTCTATCTGAGGTGCTTGTGGTAAAGATTTTCTCCCATTCTGTAGGCTGAGTCTTTACATTGTTGTTTCCTTTTATACAATTTTTATCCATTATATTCCATGATGTAAACTACAGATCATTTTAATATAAACTATTTTAGCTTATTGATAATTGAGTAAACAATAGCAGAAAGTTGTGCACTTTTGATAGCATGGTTTTATATTCTCCCTGATTCACAGTCAGATATTCAAGTGAGAATCTGTGTTCCCCATTTTGAGACTCTGGGTAAGGTATAACAAAGATTGGCCCTTCCTAGCTGTATTGATGGATGGATTGAACGGCTCTCAAGCTGGACTATGGGAAGGAAGAACACTTTAAAGAACCAAACTCCCTACAACACATAACTAGTATACCAATATGGTAGAACGAGCAGTCAACACTTGAGTGTTGTGTTGTATTCATAACACAGTTGGCATCTGGCCAGTATAGGGAAACAGACTGATCTACATGCACACAGACTGCCATGGTTAGTGTTAAGGATCCATGTATTGGCTCAGGTGCCACATCCATCCACCTGTCATGAGCATCGTTAGATACCCATGTGAAGCACCACAGTAGATGTTTGCCATTGCACTTCAGTAGCTTATCAAAATGTTGGCAATTATTTGAAAAAGGGTGATGTTTAAGTTGTAAATATTATCAATCTGCATGACAATGAAAGTAGAGCCCCTCTAACTCAATTAGTAAATTCCATCTTCCCATGTCAAGAGGTTAATAGAATTTTCAACTCAATAAAATAAATCATAATAAACAACTGAAAATTCTGATCTTCTATAATTTTACATTAATTTATTTTAACATACTTGCTTCCTTTAGTTATTAGCTTTTATGGCCTTTTTATGATTAGCTTGTTTCTCAATCTGTCACACAAAGCAATGACATTTCGATGCTTGAGAATAATAACAACTGTTACATCTTACAAGCTTTGGGGGATTAGAGAACAGAGCCTATGTAGTATTTTTAATGCAATATCTAGTCAAGCACTGTGGGGAATAAAATAGACATGTTGAAGTGAGTTCTTTGTTTATCTCTAGTGGCTTTGTGATTGGATGGATTAATTAGGAGTAGGTGCTTTGGTGAAGAAATAATTTTTGTCCTCATGAAGCTTTTAGTCCAAAGGAGGAGCTAATAAAGTTTAATATTCGAGTCAAGTGAAACTTACAGTAGACACTCTGTGATAGTTTTATTTGAAAATATCCTCACATATTTGGATTATAACTTTAAGGATTTAAAGTGGAAACATCGTTGGAGTCCAAGTTCACTCTCCTTCATGTGACACAATGCTTTGATCAGACCCCAGTCTTCTTTGACACTTTCATCTCCTGCTACTTCTCCACATACCCCTTCAGTCCAGCCAGACTGACCTTGAATACTTCTTCCTCTGTGCCATTACAAAGGCAGTTCCTGCATGTGAGATGTCCTCCTCAGGGACCTGACCTGCACTCACCTTCCTTTGAGGAACTCTTTCTAAACATCTCACTTTCCTCTTGCCCTGCCTGAATTTCCTGCACTTCCTCTGTTGTCTGTCTTATATTTTGGTGGGATTCTCTGCATTTTTCACTGAAGCTGTTATTCCACATAGCATAATTGTTAGTTGAATCTCTGTCTCCCTGTGTGGACCTGCGTGTTCCCTGGAAGGCAGGACTGGATCTTAGTATGCTCCAGATTGACACATAGTTGACTCCCCAGTTAGAGTTAGATAAAATGAACGGATAACAAATGAATGAACACACCTGCTTGAATAGTTAAGTTCTTTAGAGACTACATTTCCCATTCATGATATTTTGCAAAATCTTGAGCCTTCTTGAAAAATGAAATGTAGGTTAATGGAAATGTCATCTCATTTTAGTACTCTTTTTGCTATTAAAGTGTATTTTAAATTACTTCTAAAAACAGAAACTTAGGTTGCTTAGGTTGACTACCTCTGGTTCTGCGGAAAAGTGGCATCTTTATGAGATGATTATCAAATACAAGTGGTTTCAGGTAAGACTCACAATAACAACAGAGGTTATTAGGTGAGTAACCAGCCATATTCTGCCACACCAAAATAAAATAAAATACATTGATTTATTTTAACATACTTTCACTCCACTAAAGAGAGATACCAGAACAAAATCTTTGGAGTAATCAGGGATCTTATATTTAGGACATAATTCATTTTTCACAGCTCAAATGATTTTTAAAAGAAATTCAATCCTAGAAACTCAGATAAATTAGTCAATAGTGACTATTGGATTATTTTTTTGCTTGAGATGCTTGGGTACTAAAATGATTTACAGTTTTTTTAAATATAATTCTCAAGTGAATAAGAAAAGGATCATTAGAACTGATATAGACAAAATAGAATTTTTAGTCACATGTTATTCATGCATTATTATGAATGAGTTTAAATCAGATTCAATTCAGCAATAGAACTTGGAGGTGGAAAGTAAAGCAGATCCTTGTTTGTAAAATGGGGTTAATATTTGCTGAGTGTTCAGTTTCAGAGTGAGAACTCATTATGATGATGAGAGATTCTTAAGCCACCCTGGGGGACCCAGTATCTTTAGGAAGTGATGTCCAGCGAGGTAGAGGTATGGAAGGTGTACAGAGTTTGGAGATAGGTGTTATTAGTTCCCCAGTTTTTAGTTGAACAACCTGGAGCAAGTCACTTATCTTTTCTTGGCCTCAGTTTCCTGATTAGTAGATTGGATGTGATTATAAAACTTGCCTCACAGAGCCATCGAATACAATAGTAAGTGCATAGCTGCTTTATGAACTCTTAGTAATATGAATTATAAACAATCTGCTTATTTTACAATCAGAAAATTCAAAAAAGAGTCCTGATTAAACATTTTGTTTGGAACTCAAAAGTATAAATTTCCATAGAACTGAAACTAGGGGAAAAAAATTAAAAGTTCAAATGAGAGAAAGAATATCAAAGTGGACTTGACTTCTTCAAACTTTGATAGCTGTTGCTGAGCTTCACAAAAAATAATTGAGACTAGACAATATGATGATATTGAAATGGGGAATAGCTCCGTCTATAATATCATTGCTGAGCTGTGCCACTTATTGTGAATAGCTTTTAGAGCTGTTAAAGTTATAGAGGTAAATTGGATTGTAAACAATAATCGTATAGTGTCATCAAAATGAAGGGGAAGGAATAAAGAAGGGGAGAAGAGTCTCTTGTCCACACTGGGTGCAGAGAGGTGTCATTGTCAGCATTTCTTCAGATGACTGGAATAGAGGGTGTCCATGCCTCTATGTCCTGGAGTCCACAACAGGTGGACAGATTTTTTTTTTTTGATAAATATATCCTATTTTATTTTTTTTCCTGTAACTGTTTTGATCTATGTTTTACCAAGTACTAAAATGTAGTTCAGATCTTTTCATGGGACATATATAGTTATAAAAAAATAAAATATTTGATTAAAGAGATGCTAATGGGATGATCATATAGAAGAAACCCTCATTATACATCTTAAAAATATTAATCCCATTTGATACAGAATTCATTTCATGGGGTTGGAAATGAGTTTTAATGATATGCAGTTGTTTTGAAAGAACAAACCATGCAAGCGTTGGGGCAAATCTTAATTTCATAATTTTGCAGGAGCGTTTAAGTTAACTTAGCCCAGCCCCTGGATTCAAACAGCAAAACTTCAGCTGCACAGCTTTCAGATTTCACCATGAATCAGTTCTTGTCATCATTTTCTCATAGGAAAGGGTCATTAAATTTCCCTTTCAAAGGAAGGAGAAACATTGACAATAGTTATTGCCTAATGCTTATATACAGAACTGCTGTTATTGTTGCTTGGCAACTAGAAGAGATTTGACAAGGAGTCTAAAGGAACTGAATGAATAAATGGAAATGTCAGCATCAGTTTCAGGGGATAAGAAGAAATTTACTATTGCAGGATTAGCATCACATTGCTTTTTCCAAGTTGCATGATTGGAATGCACAGTGTTTCTGTTCTGCTTCGCCTGCCCACCTCTCCTTCCAGCCTTTCATCGCAGCCCCTTTTTGCACTGTGGCTGAGAGGTATATAGAAGATAGATGGTTAATGCTAAAGAACACAAGAGCATGTCAAAAATGAAATTCTTTGCTGGCAGGAAAAAGTAACCTCCGTTGGCAGTCCCTTGGAATTTATAGGTACTTTACCAACATTCTAGTTATTTCTCACAATGATCCTTCATATTAAATTATCCAGTTTTTACAGATAAAAAACGACAGGGCTGCAACAAGAGTTTCTTCTCTTCTGACCTTGCATTCTGAAAATCTGTTCAGATAGATTACATAGACAGACAGATGGATAGATTCAGCACTTAAGAGTAAACTGCTTGTATTAGTAATAAAGCCTCTTTTTTTTCTCTATAAGCCATTTCTCCACAATTTGATTGCAAATTCCTTATAAGCAGATAGGGAATTTTAATTTATGTACGTACTTAATAGCTCCCACAGTAGTAATATCATAAACCTTCTGTCCCCAAAACATTTGCTAATTAATCAACATTTAGTTTAATGATTAGTCAAGAGTCTACAATGGCAATTCTCAATTCATAGAGCGGAAGAAGGAGCTGGTACATGATCCCTGAGTTGGGGCAAGTATTAGAATGTCAGCTATAATTAGAAAAAGGAAAAAAGGCATAATTATGTTCATTTGAGTCTTCCAAGAAGCAGATGCCAGGATGAGAAGCGATTAGAAGAGATGTATTGGGACAGGAAGAGAGGGTAGTGCTTATCAGAGATAAAGAAGAGAGAGCAGGCAGGAACAGTTATGGAGTACCCTCAGACTTCCATGCAGGTCTGACATCTTGAAAGGAATAGAAGAAAGGGAAATCGAGTGGAAAGAATCTCAAACTTGCAATACAGTGCTAAGAAAGTTTTGCAGGTTAATGGGGTATGTTCACGGCATGTTGACCACTGGAGGATTCCCCCATTCTTCAGAAATCAGCATCCACTAGTACACGCCACCTCAGTTATGGACAGGGGCATCCTGGAAGGAGTATGGCTGGGGTGCAGATGTACTGCCCCCAGGGGTGCAGCTGAGCTGTCAGTCAGCTACTTCCTACAGCATATTCATATCCTCCACAATACTCAAGAGTACCACAAAATCATACATTGAAAAAGGATATTGAATCAATCATATGAGAAAAACATGAGATTTGATGTTATTTGAAAAGAATGAATAAAAGTTTGAGATCAGCTGTTCTAAATTAATTAGTAAATTAAAATGCAATCTCTAGAATTTCTCTTCCCTTAGTAAGCTGAGCCCTACTGCCACTGGTGTGGGGCATCTCCTCAACTTGTAGTGTAAACATTGATTTAGTAATTTTATCTTGTTTTCTATTAAGAATATACTGTTTCCTTTCTTCTTTCTTTTCTATTTTTTTATTGCAATACTAGATGGAATTCTAGGGATCTCTGAAACTAGGCTATATCCCCAGCCCTCTTTAAATTTTTTTTTTTTAATTTTAAGACAGGGTCTCATAGAGTTGCCCAGCCTGGTTTCAAACTTGTGATCCTCTTGCCTCCGCCTCTTAAGTAGCTGGGATTACAGGTCTGTGCTTGCTTGCTTGCTTGCTTGCTTTTTTTTTTTTTTTTTTTTTCAGTTCTTGGAATGAACTCAGAGCCTGTGCATGGTAGGCAAGCAGCTCTACCACTGAGCTACATCCCCAGACCTAAAAGTGTACTTGTTACTAACCACATTAAAAATAACAAAGGAACATGCTAATTCTACTGAAAAACTATGTCCTTTGGTATACGGTGTTAAATCTCTTGTCTTTATCTGCCAACTGAGGGAATTCATGTGGCCTTCAGGATCCTCTCCAACTGTAATGTTAGGTGAATCCAAAGTCTTTCCCACTCATGAGCACTGTGAAAGACCAAAACAGGGCACTGTGCCACAGATAAGAGAACCTCAGCGCTAACCTTAGCCTCTCTGCATGTCAGTTTCTTATAAAATGAATGAATTTGATTAAAACTATCTCTAGAGTCCATTTATGGTTCACTTTTACAGCATTCCTCTTGCCTTTCTGTCTTTGGGACCCTTTAGAACTTTGCTCCTTAATCTTCAAAGATAATTATCAATAAATATGTGCTAAAATGATGATTGAGGATCAATTACATAACAATATTTTTTTTTAAATCGTGGTAAGAACACTCAACATGAGATTGGCCTTCTTATTGATATTTTAAGTGTCCAATATAGTATTGTTACTACAGGCACAATGCTTCTGGAACTTTTTCATCTTGCATGAAAGAACTTTAAATGCATTAAACAGCAACTCCCTATTTTCTTCCATTTCCAAGCCTTGGACGCCACCACATTTTACTCTCTGCTTTTATGAGTTTTATTGTTTTAAAATCTTATAGGAATCCTGCAGTGTTTGTCCTGTGACTGGCTTATTTCCCTTACCATAATATCCTTTAAGGTTCATCCCTGTTGCCAAGTTGTTGTGTACTGCAAGATTTCTTTCTTAAGGCTGAATAATATTCATCTCTATGTGTCTATCTCATTTTCTTTATCCATTCATCCACTGATGGACAATCATTAGTATTTTTCTTTGCTTATCGTTCAAATTGTAATTTTAGTTGTTAGGACTCATGCATAAACTAATTTTAATTCTTTTTACTCTCCTTAGAAGAAAATCAAACAAATAAAAAATCATTGGGAAAACTAGATCTGGTTATTGGATGATTGCTTTTATTGATATTTATTATTGGTCAAACTCATTAAATAAAAAAATGCTATGAAAGTGAACAAACACCATCATCATTAGCAATTAAAGAAATGCAGATCAGAATTACTCTAAATATCATCTCACTAGAATGGCAGCCTATGGAGAGGTATCCAGTGCCTTGTTAGGGGGTACTTTTTCCTGCTCAGGAGGATGTAAGCCACCTATGAAATTGAAGTTAGAATGATTAGTGAGGAACAAAAAAACAGAGTCAGAAAATAGTTTCAAAGGATGGAGCTCCTGATAGGTCCAGTCCACACAAGAGCTGGAGCCAAACAACTAGAAAATGGCTCCTGTGGTTTATTTAAAGGGGTACATCAAAAGCAGGGATGTGATGTCAGGGGTGGAGTCTTGCTTCCTGATGTCTTGCAGTCAGCAAGTTGATTGGCATTTTGGAAGGTCACACTCATCTCTGAGGGGCTGTGTCACTGCAGCAGGTCACCCCATCGCCAGGGCTGTGTGGGACCTGAGGTAGAGCTTAAATAGGGTCACATGTGTCTGGGCAGTCTTAGCCAGAGGAAATTTCCCCTGGAAGTTCCCAGATACCAGATTCTCCTCCTCACTAGGCTGTGATGATGATGTAGTTCACGCACAGCCCATGGTTGGCTCTCAACAGCAACCATCAAAAATATAAACAATAATAAATGCAGGAGAGGATAGGAAGAAAAAGGAATACTTTTGCACTGTTGGTGGGACTTTAAACTAGTACAACCACTATAGAAGCAGTATGGAGGTTCCTTAAAGACTATACATGGAATCACCATATGACCCAACTATACCACTCCTTGGTGTTTAGTCTAAAGAAGTAAAGTTATCATACTAAAATGATACATGCATACCCATGTTTATAGCAACACAAATCACAATACCAAATTATGAAAGCCAGCATAGGTAGCATAGGTATCCATTAGTGGAAGGATGGATGAAGAAAATGTTATATACTTGTGTGTGTGTGTGTGTGTGTGTGTGTGTGTGTGTGTGTGTATACAATGGAGTTTTATTTAGCCATAAAGAAAAATGAAATTATGTCATTTGCAAGAAGATGGATGGAACTTGAGAGTATTATGTTAAGCTAAATAATTCAAACTTAGAAGACCAGGGTCATATGTTTTCTCTCATATGTGGAAGCTAGAGAGGAAAAAAGCACAGGAGTGGGGGGAGTAGGGGTGATTTCATGAAAATCAAAGGTAAATTTGTAGAGAGGAAAGGGATCAGGGGTAGGAGGAGAGGAAAGGGAAAATACTAGGGAATGATATTGGCCAAATTATATTATAGTGTATACATGTATGAATATATAACAATAAATCTCACTATTATGTACAGCTATAGTACACCAATAAGAAAAATATGAACCAAAAAAAAATCAATAAGCACCTCTTAAAGAAAAAGTATATCCCTGGTTTTCAAGGGTATTCAAAGGGTATTCAAGTGGTCTGCTTCTTCCACACCATAGTGAAGAAATATCCAAAGTTAACATAATATGTTGATTAAATTAACTTTCTGATTCTAGCATTGACTATAGGGTAATTAACTTTTTTATTCTAGTATTGATTAAAGGGTAATAGTGACTTATACCTTTATAGTACTCTTTATCTGGAAAGTCTATGAATGAGCAGGGGGGAAAAACAACACACAGTAAGAATGGGTGTCAATAATTACCATCCCCTCCTCCCCCAGTGAACACTAAATTCCAAAGAAAATGAGCAAAGATTTGACTGAATATTCTGATAGAAGCAGAAGATAAATTTCTACTGTGATTAAAATACCAAAAGCAAAATGTTTCGCTTTTTTTTTGTCTGCAGTAATAAGTCTAAATATGGAATTTATTCAAGATAGTGGTCAGAATATTTGCCTAATCCTAAGACTATGCAGGTATGAACAGCTGAAAACAGACTTCTAATGGACTCAGGGGCTCACCCAGCCCTAAAATTATTTGCAAGTCTAACTGGTAATTCTGGGAAAATAGAAAGAATCAAGCACAATTATAGAAAACATGCAAGTCTACACAGAATAATGCTAGCTAGATGGGTGAAATGAAATGTGTATTAAACCGTTGCTTGTCTCAGTGTAAATTAAAGGAACTGTTACCAATAGCAACCATTTCATATAATTTCAAGTGTCAGATTGAAGATCAAAATTCTGATGTGAAAAATTGTTCACGGACTAAATTAAAAGATTTAAGACATTTTGTTTATTTAATTTAATTTTACTAATTCTTTAGATAGGAGTAAAGTCCATATGAGTATGTCTTATTCTGCAAATCATCAGACTTATTTCTAGGAGTTAAAGAAGTAATATCTAACATAAACTATCGATTTCCATTTTGTGTTTTAACAACTGTTAAATTAATTTGCTTTTTTCCAAATGTTCGGTGTCTTCACCAAGTATAGACACAAAATAGATTGAAAAAACTCCTGGTTGTTGCATTCATTATCTTTAATCCTTTGAAGCAGATTGTATTCTCCAAAGTGGCAACAACAAACAGTATCTCCCTCATTAAGAGATGGAGTCTCTGACCCTCCCCTTATAACTGGGTGGGTTTTTGGAGCTGACTGAACAGTATAATAGGATGAAAGTGACTTCAAAGCTAGGTGATTCTGCTCTTCCTCATGAATTGGATACTTCATGGAATGCTGGACTGCCATGTAAGCAACCTGACTGTCCTAAGGCCACCATGCTATGAGGAAGGACAGACTAGCCCATCAAGAGAAACCATGTGGAATGACCTTGAGACTACATGAAGAGAGAGATGCCCAGCCAGCCCTCAGTACACCAGCCTCTCTCTCCTCCATCATCTGTCTGCATGAGAGACCCCAAAGAGACTCACTCAACTGAACTCTCAAATTCCTGACTCACATGAACAGGGAAAAGTAATAGACTAAGCCACAAGGTTTGGGGTACTTGTTCTGCAGCAGTAGGTTAACTGAAGGGAGAGGGAAAAAATCTCTCTCCTACAGTTTTGATTGACAAAAAAGAATACCAATATTTTTTATATTATGGTATTGCATAAATAATGGGAGTATAATAGTACACTCAGGTAAATGAGCTGGGAGATGAACAGTAAACCTAAAAAGAGATTTGTCCTATAATACCTGCTTTTCTTTTCCTTGCCCACTCTTCCTTAACAATCCATGACTTCTATTATATGGCTCACTCATAGTTTGAGAACCATGAGTCCAATTCTGATTGGACATTAAATCCATGATAAAAACTTTTTTAAAAATGAATGCTAAATGTATGATTGTCTGGGGAGCTCGGGGGTATGTAAATTTTTTTAAAGTTACCAGGTGATTTCAGTTTGCAGCCTGAGTTGATACCCACTATTTGATGCCAACAATGCTGGAATCTTTATCACTATCTCAGTTCTTCCCCTGTTTTCCAAAATCATAGATTCAGCTGCCTTCTAGATCTGGACATGGATGTCTCACAGGCCCCTCAAAAAGTAAAGTTAGTTTCCCCCTCAAGCATACCACCCCATCTCTACCACAGCTCCTTTCTCAGGAAATTACCCCACTGGCCACATAGGCACTCGAGCCCCAAATCTGGAAGTCATCCATTCACATTGCTTTATCTTCCTCATTCCTTCCACCCAATTAAACACAAATCAATGGCTTCCTTCCAAGCAATGTGTGAATCCTTCTCTACCATGTGCCATCTTGGTCCATTTTCTCTCCCCTGGAGATTGCAATAGAATTCTAACCAGCCTTCTTTTGTCCTCCTCCCACTCATCCACAAAGAGGCCAGAATAACCTTCTTAAATAGCCAATATGCATCCTCCTCTCCTAAGTAAAACTATTCAATGGCTTACTCTTAGTATAAGGCTTAAAAATCGTCCTATGACTTGCAGGACCTTCGCATCCTTCACCCAATTCCTTGGTCTCCAGCTTCTTCTGCAGTCCCCTCCATTTGAACCCTGTTCCTTCTTTCCCTCAAGGCATGCCCCACTCATCTGACATCCAACCTTTTTTTTTTTTCATATGTTCAGTTTCTTGACTGAGTACAGATTGACAGAAATCTGAGTGTATGCTCCTCCTGAAATACTCTATGTCTTCTCCCTTTCTCCTCCCTTGACTTAGTGCTTCTCACCCTGCATTTTGTTTAAATTAACTTCAATCTTTAGGGCTTCCATAACTTTCTAAGTTAAAATTAGTTTCCCCTGACAGATAACAAAGCATCTTTACTTCTGTTGTCACACATCTGTTATCAAACATCTGTCTTCCTAGACTATAAATTCCAACTCAGGTCAGGGGATGTATGTGTCACAGCTTATGGTCCACCTTTGGAGTCTGTAGGTTGTGACTGATTGACTGAATGAATAAGTAAATGAATGTGAATTTTAAAATAGAGCTGGGGCTGTAGCTTAGTGGCAGAGTGATTGTCCACATGTCTGAGGCACTGGGTTTGATTCTTAGCACCACATAAAAATGAACAAATAAAATAAAGGCATTCTGTCTATCTACAACTACAAATAATTTTTTTAAAAAAAATCAATATCAATTCTGGGAGTGTGGTAAATACTCTGGCCTCTATACTTATCTCTGGCCTATAAAAATTCACATGAACAATTTGGCTCTGGCCTATATGAAATTCAGACCAACAAATCTACTAAGGTTGGGGCTGGGGATGCGGCTCAAGCGGTAGTACATTCACCGCGTGCGTGTGACCTGGGTTCGATCCTCAGCACCACATACCAACAAAGATGTTGTGTCCACCAAGAACTAAAAAATAAATATTAAAAAAATTATCTCTCTCTCTCTCTCTCTCCCCTCTCTCACTCTCTCTTTAAAAAAATCTACTAAGGTATAGGAGATGTCAACTAATTTTTTAAATGATACAAAATTGGAAAGAATAACTAGTTCACTGCCTGTTTGTAGGAGCAAAATGTGAGGTTCCAAAAGATACCAGCAGGCTAGAGTAATGAGTCAGAACTGATACATTAAAGTTTAACAAAAATCGTGTCAAAATACTAGTGTTATATTCTAGTCATTGTACAAGTATAGGATTAAGGATGCTTATCACAGAAACAACCTGGGGAGAATTAATAGTAAGTAAGTTCCATTTGATCCAGTAATTGGTATGGCTCCTAAAAGTGCTAATGTCATATTAGACATTTTCATAGATAAGTGGGTTACCACCATGGCAGGTACTGGTCTCCCAGTCCTACTCTAATCCAGCCTGTTCTGGAACAATGTGCATCATTTATGGAACCACATCTTAACAGTAAACACTCGGAAGAGCTCTGCCAGATGGTGGAAGCTTGGGAATCACAGCTTATGAAAAATTGCTATAAAGCATATGTTTACCCCATAAAGATGGAATTCTGGGGGGCACTTCTTAGTTCTTATACATCAGAAGGCTAGAACTGGTAATATCTAACATCTCCTTTCTGGTCATGTCCTTATCATTGACCTCGCTCATCTCTTTTTTCTCAATTGGATCTCTCATCCCTCCTCGTCTCCCTTGTCTCCCAATCCATCAATCCCCTCATAGACCCGGATGCTTTCATCAACTACCCTTATGGTACCCAGCACCCAAATCCTTGAGTCCTAAGACCCACCACTGTGTTTCTTGCAGTTTGTAACCTTGGGCCATTCTTTTCCTTTGTTCCTGCTTCCGGCTCATGAAGAATTGCTGGAGAAATCCACGCCAGCTGGCTCTGTGACAGATCTGTGCTGTCCAGCATTAGTGGGCCTTCAGGCCTGCTTAGCCCTCTTTCATTGTCCAAGGCCATTTCCTATCTCATTCCCAGTAGAGGCAACTCTAAATCTTTCTTCACTTTTTAAACCAGAGGAATGGCTTCCGGAGATTTTCCTTTCCACAGTCTCAGATTTTTATCGTTTCTTTGCTTTCTCTTTCTCTCCTAGTCCTCCTTTCTCAGAATTCTGAGAGAAAAGACTCTCCCCTCCTATCCAAAGCTTGCTTTTCCACATGAACTTTGGTGCCATTTTCTCTCATTTCCTGTGGGACCTGGTTTCATAATTCATCTCCTCTGTCTCCTCTCTTCAAATGCTTTCTCACTGCTGGCTCCTTCTTTCCATCAGTGAACATGCTCCAGCACAGGGGAGATCCTTGTGCAGGGATTGTTTTAAGTTGGATTGGAGAGAGGAGAAACTAAGCCACAGGACCCACTGAGGTTTTTAATCCCAGAATCTAGGTGAAAGACAAAAGGAATCTGAAAGAAAGAACAGGTAGGGAGTAGATGAGATCCAGAGAGAGTTTTATTATGAGAATGACTTTTGTTCATGTTTTTTGTTTGTTTGTTTGTTTTGTTTTTCTGGGTCCCTTTGCCTTATTTTCCTTACCATTTAGCCAGCTCCTTGGGGCAAAGATTGTGTCAGATTCATCTTACTTTTTCTCACAAAATCTGACTTGCAATAATTCTCCCAAAACCTTTGGTGGGGAAGACTGCCAACTGGAAGGTGTGTGTGTGTGTGTGTGTGTGTGTGTGTGTGTGTGTGTTTTAAAGAGGATAATTGGGGAGATGGAGGTGTAGTTCAGTGGCAGATCATTTATTTGCCCAGCACATGTGAGCTGTGGTTCGATCCCCAGCACCACATACATACACACAAAAAGAGCACAAGAGGGCTGGGGTTGTGGCTCTGTGGAAGTACACTTGCCTAGCATGTGTGAGTGTGAGGCACTAGTTTCAATTCTCAGCACCACATAAAAAATAAATAAATAAAGGTTCACCCACAAGTAAAAATATATATATTTCTAAAAAAGCACAAGAACTTAAAATACTTAATAAAAATAAATAAATAGAGGATAATTTGTGGATTTGGAAACAATTTATCTTTATAAGAAGGAAGAAAGTGTCAGAATTGTTTCTCAAAAGAGGTCCTTTGTATTAGCTGCCTGTTGCCACTTTCGAAATTTGTCAAGGGTAGTGGCTTAAAACAGCATATACTGATTATCTTAGCGTTCGGGAGAAGGTCAGAAGTCTGAATGGGTCTCACTGGGCTTGATCGAGGTATAAGCAGAACTGCATTCCTTCCTGGGGGTTTGGTGGAGAATTCACTGACTTGCCTTTTCAGCTTTGGAAGCTGCCTGCATTCCTTAGCTCATCACCCCTTCTTCCTTCAACCCCTCAGTGGCTTGGCCAGTCTTTCTCACATTGCATCACTGACTATATTCCACCTTCTTTCACTTAACAGGGGTCCTTGTTATTATGTTGGGTTCACTGAGATTATCAAGGACAATCTCTCCATCTCTGGAGATAGGCTAACAACCTTGATTCCATCTGCAAGTTCAGTTTGCCACATAACCTGATGTATCCATAGATTCTGGGGGATCAGGACATAATGGTCCTTGGGGAGCCATTATTCTGCTGCCACAGCCCTGAACCAGCAGTATCTACCTCACCTGGGAGTTTATTAGAAATGCAGAGTCTCAAGAATCTCACCCCAAGCCTCTGAATCAGAATCTGCATTCAAATTAGATCCCCAGGTGATAGGGATGTATTTTAAAGTTTGGGAAGCCACAAGTAGGCTACTGCTAAGATTATCTTCACTTCAAGCTTCCTGTGATTCTTGAAAACTGTTGTTGTTGTTTTGTTTGTTTGGTTTGCATCTTCAAGTCTTCATCATTCTTTCTAATTCGTATTTCCTTAATTTTTATTTGTGACCCTGGTGTTAATTCTGCAAAAGTCAGCCAAGTATAACATGATAATACCCCCTGCACAATTTTTTGCTGGCAGGAAATCGATGTTAGAAAAGGCAGTTAAATTATGGAACTATACATGATGTAAAGGTACTGGTCTGCAAGGAGTATTTTCTTCCCCAAGAAGATTCATAGGAGAACTGCCTTATTTTCTCCTTAGTGTGTAGATAATATTAGTGGCCCAGAAAGTGAAGCAAAAAGTACAACAGATAAACTATTTTTAAGGCATCTCTGAATGGCTGGGCACTTGAGAAATGTGACCAAAGCTGATTATAAAATTTCCTTCAAAGTTGCAGGAATGGCAAACCCATAAATAACTTTGGTTCTCATTGGTATGAAGTGGAGTTGCTGTTGTTTGCTGTCTTTATTGTAGGGTTTAGGATTAAGCTCACCTCTAAGATTGCAAACTCTTCAAGGCTTGGAAACAGCCATGTGCTGTGCTTGGGATCTAAGAGGCACACCATACATTTTGAGTTTGAATCCATTAAGCCTTAAAATATGTATATATGTATATGTATATATATATATATACATATATATATTTGTTTTAGTTATAGATGGACACAATACATTTTATTTATGTATATATGTATGTATGTATGTATTTTAAAGAGAGAAGAGAGAGAGAGAGTTTTTTAATATTTATTTTTTAGTTTTTGGTGGACATAACATCTTTATTTTATTTTTATGTGGTGCTGAGGATTGAACCCAGCGCCCTGCGCGAGCCAGGTGAGCGCGTTACCGCTTGAGCCACATCCCCAGCCCCTTTATTTATTTATTTTTATGTGGTGCCCAGGATTGAACCCAGTGCCTCACACATGCTAGGTAAGTGCTCTACCTCTGAGCCACAACCCCAGCCCCCCCATTAAGCTTTTTAATTCTGTGTAATGCTTTATGAAGAATTTTAGAGATACACTAAAAAAGTGGGGGGAAAAAAACCTGGAATATTTCAATGACCATTTTACTAGATTTCCTGTGTTTTATTCATTCAATCATTTTATTCAGTTATTTGACAAACATTTATAAATCCATCTACTAAATATCGTCTACTGAGGGTTTTTTTTTTTGGGGGGGGGTACCTGGGATTGAACTCAGGGGCACTCAACCACTGAACCACATCCCCAGCCCAATTTATATTTAATTAGAGACATAGTTTCACTGAGTTGCTTAGCACCTTGCCCTTGCTGAGGTTGACTTTGAACTTGTGATCCTCTTCTCTCAGCCTCCTGAGCCACTGGGATTACAGGCATGCTCCATGACGCCCAGCTTCGCCCACTGTTTAAGACCCTGGATATAAAGATTTTCTCCATGTCATTCAGAAGCTCTCATCCTGGTGGGGCAAATAGCCACATAAGTAAATAAAGACAGCAGAATGAGTGCCAGAAAAGGTTTCTGAGTGAGACTCCTGGGCTTCTTTTTTTCCCAGTCTTTCATTTCCAATCTGACTGTATTTATCTTTCAAATGTTCCATCTCTCCCCTTTGCCAATTGGAGTAATTATTTGGCTGTGTATTTTTATTTCCAGCCTTATCTGCTAATATTGCCTTCAGGCAAGCACTACTTGCTCTAGAAAATGAAACCATCTCAAACTGGTGCAAGTAAAAAAAAAAAAAAAGGGTTACTAAACAGGTCTGGCAAGGTGTCCAGAGACTTTGGGAAGTTAAGGAAGCAGCAAGTGAGACAGTGGGACAGCCCCAGGACAGCCCCTGTCT
Organism: Spermophilus citellus; assembly: GCF_964194105.1. Lineage (NCBI taxonomy): Eukaryota > Metazoa > Chordata > Mammalia > Rodentia > Sciuridae > Spermophilus > Spermophilus citellus. The sequence goes on from NC_138192.1 coordinate 101,297,310, forward strand.
ATCTCCACAATGATGTCTCTTCCTTTGCGTTGAATAGCTGAGACTTTCAAGGCAGAGAATCTGATTGGTCCATTTGCCTTTTCAAGCTGGGCCTCTTCCTGACCGTTATGGTTCATTGTCAGTGTACTTTGGTTGCTGCCTTAATAGCACTCACTTAGCATGAGATGCAATTATAGACGGACCCTGACTTACTATGGTTTGACTGACAATTTTTGACTTTATAGTGAAGCAAAAGTAATATCCACATGACAGTTCTGTTTCTCACTTGCAGTGCAGTGTTCAATAAATGAAGCTGTTCAGCTCCTTGTTATAAAACAGGCTTTGTATTACATGATTTGCCCAGCTGTAGACTAATATAAATGTAATACATATAACACAGTAGGTTACACATACTAAATCCATTTTTAACTTACAATGTTTTTAACTTACAGTGGATTTGTCAGGTTTTAATTTACGTGTTCACATCTATTTCCTTCTCTAGATTTGGCAGTGATCATATATCTTTTGTTATTGCTGTGTCTGGTCACTAGTACAGTGCCCTGCACATTTAATAAATAGTTAAATGAAAGAATAAGAGGGAGATGAGAGTACGTGCTAACCAAGCTAAAGATGCACTTATGGTACCAGTAGCTTGGGATGGAGATTGGGAGAGACTGTGGGGCCCAGGAGGTTCTCTGAGAAGGAGGTATATAAGACAGTCTTCCCCAAATAAGTCCTGACCTACTCTAGTTACATGTTGCCTTTTCAAAGCAACCGACAGATCCACACCTTCTTCTTCATGGCCCAATGTAAATGTTCCCACTTTTTTCTGTTTAAATTTTATTGAGCAACTAATATAGATCTAATTCTATATCAAACACTTTACATACATCGTCTTTTCCTATTTTTATAGACTCTGTCAGGTAATATCTTCATTTTACAGCTACAAAACCAAGTTTCAAAGACCTAAGTAGTTCACCTAAGGTCACTGAGCTAGCATGTAGCAGAGTCAACATTAGAACACTGGTCTGTTTATTTCCAATGCTCCTTACATGACATTTGGCTTGTCCTCTAGGAAGTATGCTCCCCTTCTCAGGCAAACTTAATTTCTCCCTTCTCTGTAGTACCACAGTACCTTGTTCATAAATACAGTACCGCACTTATTACATACTTTTATTATAGATATTTCTGGCTCCATTGCTAGACTGTGTCTCCTTAGAGAAGAACCATCTGTGATTCTTTTTAAGATCCTGTCATACTTAGGGTTCAACCAGTGTCTTTCTCCGAAGCTGAGCTTTGAAAGGATAGATAGGCAGTTTTGGTATTTTTTTTCTTTTTTCTTTTGTTATTGTTTGGTGATTCTGAGGATCAAACCCAGGGCCTCACACATGCTGAGCACATACTCTCACTGACCCATGCCCTTATCTCCATTTTTAAAATATTTTTGAAACCTACTGAAGTACCATAAGTTTCTTACTATACAGAAGTAAAATTGTAAGAATTTAAAAGTCTCATATTTCAGAGATTATTGGATTATTGAAATATTCTTCCAGTCTCTGTTAATGAAATATAAAAAAAAGTAAGTATGTTCTCCTGACCCACACAGTGCTTAGGTCACACCACAGTCAACTGAGACCCACCCCCTATTATCGTGGATGGTACCTGCAGAGTAATGAGATGGTTCAAACACATTAGTGAAATATTCTTTTGACTCTGAGTAGCAGTCTGGTACATGTTGACCTTCTGGTATAGGTACATGTTGACAAGTATTTTATTAAATACCTACTAGATGAACCATGCTAGTCATTCTGGAATGGGCATGACGATCATACAGAAATTACTGAGATGAGGATTCTTCCCTAATATTGCTTACTGTCTGGGAGGAGACACAATACGTACATGAATGCTTAGGATATGAAGGACAAGGTGCTAAGACACCTATTGACAAAGGGCTATAGAAGTCAAGGCAGAGATGCTTCTGGCGAGGAGAAATGAGAAGAGCTTCATGGAGCAGTTGGCATTTCAGCTGGAAGGCAAGACTCAGACAAAGCGTCTTAGGTTAAAGGCAAAGCCCAAGCAGAGGTGGGGTCTTGGAGCCCAGCTACTGATGGCCTTGAATGCCAGGATTTAGAAATTTCACACTATTTTCTAAGTTCTTAAGGAGGGAGTAAAATGGTCATGATTATGTAGTTGGCCCTCCGTATCCATATGTTTAGCATCCAACAATTCAGTTAACCATGGATGGAAAATGTTCAGAAGAAAATTACATCTGTACTAAACATGTATAGACCTTTTATTTTTCTTGTCATTATTCCCTAGGCAGTACAGTAAATAGCATTAACATTGTATTAGGTTTTATAAGTAATCTAGAGATGATTTAATTAGGCGGGAGATCTGCATAGGTTATACACAAATACTACACCTTTTTATATAAGGGACTTGAGCACATGTGAGTTTGGGCACCTGTGGGAGACCTTGGAACCAATGCCGTATGTATTGATACTGAGAGACAACTGTGTTTTAGGGAGAGTAGCAGCTTTGGGATGAATTTGCAGGGGAAGAGATTGGAAGCAGAGGAAGCAGTTAGTTTATATTCATTTGATAATTCTGGGTCTTTGATGATTACACAGCTGTGTAAGTGAATGGATAACTTGGGTCAGAACCACTTTGGAAACTCAGACATAGTTTAAGTGACTTAGCAGTAACCCAAGAATTGCTAAGTCTTCATAAATAAAAACAAATAACTATGCCTAGTGCGAACTAGAATATCTGTTATCAGCTCTTGAACCACCCAGCTCTGGTACAGGGGAGGTAGGTTAATGTGGAAAGCTAAAGCCAAACTGGGTCCATGAAAGTCATACTGCCATGCTGCTTAATGCAGGCGAGGTTCCAGCTGGGTGGGCTAGAGGCAGAGTGGGCCAGAGCCTACAGTGCCAGATAGGAAAGCCCCAGAGAGGGGGGAATGGAGATGAAAATACTCAGGAAGTAATATCTAACCAACCTGCTGTTTCAAAATAGCAAATTGAATTTGCCAAACCAGATTTAAATTAGTAGAAGCAAAACGGAGGAGCACAATTTGTAAATGAACCACTAACTAGCGGTCTTGACTGTCACCCAGCTGCCTAATTGGCCGCCTGGCGGGCACCTACGAACCTCTCTGTTTGGGGCATGAGAGTTGTAAGGCTGCATGCAAGTGCAGTGGCTTCCAACAGCGGCCTTACGTGTGAAACTGCAGCAGCCTCCACACCAGCTTGGGCCTGGCGCTGAAGGAAAGGCTGTGCGTGAAGTGTCACCAGAAACGGCCTCTGCAAAACAGCCACTGCAGGCGCGAATTTGATGAGTTCTCTGTATGCAGACTGCCATTAGTCATGCATTGATTGATCCATTCCTCCAGGAGCTCTCTTTCCAGAAGCTTCCTTTCCAAATGCAAAGGCAGCCTTTGAGGACAACCTCACAACAGTGCTGCCTTGGCCATCCATGCCTCGTATTTAATACTATTTCATAATGAGGTCTCTGAGATTTAATCTTTGTGATTCTGCTGGGTCATGAATAATGCCACAGTGACGTTCTTTCATGTTTATATGCCCATGTGAGTGAATGCAATTTCTCCATCTTGCTCAAAGACATTTCCATAGGAAAATAAATGTAATGAGTAAATAAATAACAAGGATGGGAAACTATGCTGCTCTATCTTCACATTAGCCAAATCTCTAGAGGTCAAAGCAGAAATTGAGGTTGGCCCAGAAATTCACTGGAATTCCATATTTCTGTGGACTCTCTAAGAATAGGCTTTTTTCCTCTCCCACCCCCATTTCTGCAAAATTTAGAATACCTGTCCTAATCATCCTCTAGGAATTGTATCCAATTGCATAGTTAGATTTGATATCAGAACTCAGTTGTTGACAATTTTCTGAGTAAGATATAGAAAAATGCCAGAGATAGAATATGTATTCTGCATACATGTGACCATGGGTTTTTTTTTTTTCCTTTTAAAGGAGAATAGGAAAGAACAGTATAAATATCTAAAAAGGTAGTGTCTCTACAAGGAGTAGTTTATATTGTGTTTTGCCTTAACATAAAATGTATTAGTTTTGCGGGGGAGAGTTAAGAAGCAGGGAAAGCAATTATTTTAAGTCTATTCCATAATTTTGGGTCTGTGCCATTCGCACAGATGTGTAGGTAGATTAGAAACTTTGGTCTAATGTAACAATAATATAGTTCATGTAATTAATAGCTAAGTATTGTATCATTTAGAATGGCATGCTTGATGTGGTAATAATGATGGTAATTATTAAGACATTTCATATAATAGGAGCTAAACCATAGTGACTTGAAATGTGAGAATTTTAAAGAAATTTATTAGAAGGATAACATGCCATTTTTATATATAACTTCAATATATACATAAGCTATAAGACAACATTATTTATTGTTTGGACTGTTAATAATATAATAATCCTGGACTGGATACAGGATTTTTGTCTTTGCTTTATCCCCATCTTGACACCCATTAAATGTTTTTCCAAAAGGGTGGTGGGAGAGAAAAAATTCTATAACACAGAGATGAAAGGGAAAGTACAATGGAGGGATGCTGGGAAGGCCTACACTCATGGTCTTGCAGGCCCTGTCTGATCTGGTCACTGCCCACGTCTGGCCTCGCCTGTGCTCTGCAAGCCTCACCCTCTGCCTCACCTCCAGGCACTCCCTCTCACTGTGCCTCCCCCCATTCATGCTGTTGCTTCCTCTTCCCCTCCCACCCATCTCTGCTCACTCATCCTCCATATCAGAGCCAATCTGTAAAGTCAAATCTCACTGTCAATGAATTTATAGCACTCATATATAAGTATATATTAATTTTTGTCATCATTCAATCAGTGTACATACTCCCTTTAGTCTCTATGCTCCAAAAAGTTTGGTGCCTCACCACATAGTAGGTGTTCAAGAAATAGCCCCAGAATTGGATTTTTTAAAGAAGGTGTACAGAGAAGAAGTAAGAAAAAACTTAAATTTTAAGGAGTTAATTTCTTTTAATGGAGGCTGGAGAAACTAAGAGCCATAAAATGTTAGAATAAAAAACAAAAGAACCTTGAGAGTCATATATATTTGTATTGGAGCTCTTGGTAAAACTCATATTTAGCATTTATAAATGTCAGGATTCAAAGCCAGCTTTCTAATCAATAATGTCAGCACCTCTACAAGTCATATACTCATAGCTTGTGCTGTTTTCTCATTATAACCCAAATATTCTTATACATAGATCTATATGAAATAGGCTGCCATTTTCTAACATAATCAAGAAATAGGGTGCACTGCCCAATGAAATGCTTTGGTCAATAGCATCACATTTCACATACTATTCTCAAATAATCCATATTCCATGAATCCTATTACAGCAAACTATATTTAATTCTAAAACTCACTGATCATAATTTAACCACTAGTGAAAACATGTAAAGATTGTATAGTGCTTTAATGACCACTTACCTTTACACTATACAGTACTCTAGTATTCATCAGTGCAGAAATCATTTTTTTAGAAAGCTGGGTGAACAAGGTTTTGCTAAAATATAGCATCCTGTAATAATCATAAGTTTTTTGAGATGAAGACCAAATAATTCTAACAGGCATCAAGAAAGAGTCTATGCTAAATTTAATTAGTAAATGTTTATAGGTCATTAATCATTGAATGTAAGCTTGCACTGATCAAAATCCTTAGCTTCTATATGTATTTACTTCTTTTTTTAATGTTTGATTTTTCAGAAGTGTTTGAGAACATTTTTCATTTACATCTAACATTACCATTTCATAAATAGAGCACTCCACCTTTTCCTATCTTTATAAACATTAGTGGAGTTTCACAACATGCTTCTGTGACCCCTGTTATGACTATTTTTACTGCACAGATAGAGAAGCTGAGGCATGAGGCTATTTCTATACATTTTCTAAAGATACCCCAGAGCCAGTGGAAAAGAAACCCAAGACAGAAAAAGATTCTGTGTCCTCACTGAAAACACATCTCGTATGCATCTTGGTCTTGGGGAGGGTAGTTTGCAAAACCAGAGTTGGCTTTTCACAGTTGCTCTTACAGGCCTAACAAGGAGCTCCCTGTAGCAGTGTGTACACCAAAAGCATGGGTATCAAGGTGGTTACCAGGATGATCACTCACTGGTCTGAAAAAGCCACAGTCTGCAGTTACCTTTTCAGGCCTTTCTAATAGCTATCATTCTATCCAAAGGGAGATTCATAGATGACAAATATTTGAAGTGTTTACCTTTCTTTTTCTTTTCTTTTCTCTTTCAGATCTATGCAGTTAGATCAGTTGTTCCCAACAAAAGCAATAATGAAATAGTCCTGGTGCTACAACAGTTTGATTTTAACGTGGATAAAGCTGTGCAAGCCTTCGTGGATGGTGGGTACATGTGTTCCCTGAAGCCAAAGACAGTGTAACTCAATATTCCATGTATTCTATTTTCTTCCTTAAATGAACTGAATGTCAGTGACCAATGTTTTAGTTTTCATAAAAATATACTAGAATTTTAAAACACACAGTCCTACTCAAAAAGAGCAGAATTTAGAAGTTATTTTTCCTTCATTAAAAAGAAAAAGAGTTCTGGTAGTTTCCAAAGGATGCTGATTATAATGCTCATATAATTATATGAGTTTCCTTATGTCTCAGTCATTCTGATTTTGTTATTAAACGTGGCCTTTGCCAGGCATGGTGGCACATGCTTGTAATCTCAGCAACTCAGGAGGCAAGAGGATTGCAAGTTCGAGGCCAGCTTCAGCAACTTAGTGAGGCCTTAAGCAACTTAATGAGACCCTGTCTCAAAGTAAAAAAATAAGGGGCTAAGGTTATAGCTCAGTGGTAGAGCACTTGCTTAGTATATGAGAAGCACTGGGTTTGATCCTCAGCACCACATAAAAAAATAAAATAAAAGTTATTGTGTCTATCTACAACTAAAAATATTTAAAATAAAAAAAGAACCAGGCATTTTTTTTTTAAGTGAAAAACAAAAAGGACTGAGGATATGGCTCAGTGGTAAAGCACTTCTGGGTTCAATCCCCAGCAATCCCCCCGCCAAATGTCCTTTGTTTGATGGCATCTTTGAGAATGGAGGACAGTGAACTTTACTATTGACCTTTATGACTGGAGTCCTTGAGCTCAGTGCTTCTGTAGTCCAAGGGGACTGGTTTATGGCTTTTATATTTTTTTCAGAACATCAGTTCATCTTATCTATCTCTAAAATAATTTTGCTGTCTATAAAGTTTTTTTATTGTTTTTTTTAGGCAGTACATTGCCAGTGACATTATAGAATCTAGTCTCAGAAGTTTGCTTAATCCTAAAAGTATACACCTTAAAGCTTTAGATTTTCTGTAAATTATGGGGAAAATCTCTTCTTCTAATCGAAGTAAACAAGTTTCAGTTTTGAACAAAGATCCCTTATCTGTCCTTAGTTATTAAAGGTCTTCTGTCCTGTTATTAGTTTCAGTTTTGTAAGTATGGACTAGCTAAACACAATCTGACAAATAGAGTCAGGGAAGACCTGTCAGCACATTTCTCAGTTGTAGCCCATCTACACTTTATTTGCCAAGGACAGTATGATTTACTTATTTTCCGAGGAGTAGACTAGGAGTAGAATAACCTTCCAGAGTTTCTGCAAGTATAATTGCATTTCAGGGCAAGATCTTGGAACCAAACATGCTCACATTCTGGTATCACCAGTCAAGGTTTAGGATCCTGAGTGAATTAGCAAATGATTATCATTCAAAATAGACCTGTAAGCAAATCGACTGAGCATAACTTTGCTGTTTTTTCCTGCTCTATAAGCTAGCAGATGTTGAATCCTTAGTCATTCGAAACAAATAATAGAAAATATAATATTAATCTGCCTCTGCAGCATTAGGTGCCATTTGTCTCAAAAAATTTTTGGAAATGTGCACATCCTGGCTCAGATAAGTCCTCTTTTCAGGTTTCACTTGCCAACATCACTTGTACAGAAGAAAAATTTTAGAAAAGGAAAAAGGCTATTATCCCCATTCCTCCTAATCCCCGCTTGGATTGAGGCCCCCGTGGTCCCCATGATAAAAGTTTTTATTTCAGTGACCTGATGAGATGTGCAGATGTGCAGGAGCAGGGTACTGCCTTCAAATCTGTTTGTGATTAGATGGATCACTTTGCTTGTCCTTGAAAATTTCACCTTGTCTCTGTTGAGATTTCATTAATAAAACTCATTGCTGAGGAAACTCATATCATTTTGGTTGAGAATCCAATTGGAAAAGTTGTTTAAAAACCAGAGAGTCAAAAATATTTGTTAGGAGACATTTCTAAGTCATATTGCAAGCACTATTTCCACATGGCTTAAAAAACTCCAAGCAGCTTCGGTATAATTAAAATTTAATACTAACAGCTTCAAAATCCTCTGCAAATATGGGTATTTCTTCTTTAGAATTACTCTCTATAAGGTCACTGTCCAAATCACAAATAGAATTTATGTCAAGATATAAAAACTGGAGGACTAATTGAATATTGCAGTTATAAAAGCAGAAGCTATTCACCTTCTTCTGATTAAAAAGAATAGGAGTTAGCACTTTTTAAAATTACTTTTATTTAGAAAACAGAAGCTTAGCTGTCAGTTAAAAATGACCCTGCTGATTATGAACCACTGTTGTGACTTCCCAAGAACCTCATGAAAGAACTTCCTACAGTTCTTGCACAGAAAAACACTGTGAAACATTAATTCTTTGGGAAAATCCGAAAAGCCCAGTTAATAAAAAGTCTGAATTATAGATTACTTTTAGGAGCAGTCTTATTATTTCAAGTACAAGCAACTCAAACAAGTCTAAGAGGGGCATGGAATTGGAAACTGGGTAGACAGGAATGAATCACCTGTCTAAACCTTAGCAAGAGAGCCTTCTGCGCATGTGCCAGCCACAACGGACCCAATCATTGGGACCCTTCTCATTTGAAACGTCTTACAGAGAGGAGCCTGCAGTTTATCTTTGTTTAGCCAACACACTCTCGGTAGAGAACTATCATTCTAATAAGATCATATAAGAATGCTTACCATTGTTGAAAGAGTACACTTAAGAGCTATCCTCTAAGAAATGCCTGTTTATATATGAAAACAACTGATGAACTCACTATCAGTAACTTGTTATCAAAATTACCCCCAGCAGTTGAAACCAGTAAACTTTGTTAGACCACGTGGAAACAGTGATTATCCTAGCTGACCAGTGATAAAACATCCTGTCAAAATGTTTTATAACTTAATCAGATCTGACTTTTCCTCTAAGTCAGTGCCATCCCATGTCTGTGTGTGAATGGGATAGACGGAACCTGTGACTCAAGTCATCATTTAATGATCTTAGTTGGTTTCAAGATGGAAGCCTTGTGAACATGTTCCATCCCTATCACAGTGGATAGAGAGAAACTGATACTATACGATCTTCTCATCCTCCTGCAGGTTTTGAATGTAATGAGTATGAGTAGAAAAAGAGAAAGAATAGCCACCCGGAAAACTATAATTCACATGGTTAATAATATTCAGAATCCCATGTTTGGTTCAGAAGATTTAGGGTGTTTTTATTCATATATTAAACAGAATAATTTTAATTCTACCTATAGCAATGAAGCTATAAGAAAATTCTCAAGATATATTTCATTTTCCCTATGATAATACAGTGATAAAAAGTAAGCTTCATGGAGTGGAGCTTAATATTAAGATAAAACTAAGATTATGCAGTGAATTAAATGAAAATCTGGGAAATAAGAAATGAAACTCACATTTTTATTAAGGTAGGATGTAGCATAACAAACAAAAAGCCCCCGTTCCCTGCAAAATTGCTACCAGGATGAAAAGAAAGAGATGTATTTTTTGTGGTGTTTTATTATATGGATATTTGTTGAAGATTTTTTGTCTTTATCTAGGCAGTGCAATTCAAGTTCTCAAAGAATGGAATATGACAGGAAAAAAGAAGGTAAGATTAATATTGATTGTGAATTAGTAACATCATCAATCAAAACCTTCAAAGTTGTTATCACTTCAACAAAGCTGCCAATTGTATGCTTCTTTCAGATATATTAATGTGTATACCCAGAAAGCTTCCAAATTCATGACTTTCTTAAATTACCAGTCACTCTCATTATTAATGCCTCTATTTTCTGTTCAGTGTTTTTTAACCACCAGGTGTGCTTAAGAAGCCCTATAGTTGTGTTTTTTTGTAAGTATTAAGGGGAACCCAGCTGGAGAATTCAAAGCATTTAAGACATTGACTTGCCTGAACATATCCCATACTACAAAGGAAAAAATTAAGGAGTGTTTTTAAAGATACTTGAAAAGCTCTAAATATATTTTCACATATTTTTTCATCTGAAACAAGGCTGCCCTGAGATACTTGTTTGGCTGAATTCTAAGGTTGATTTTTAATAAAGGAAGATCAAAAACTTCCTTGAAGCTGTGGTAAGCAAGGGGCCTTCTTTAACACTGGCATGCCCCTCCTCCTCCGAGACAGAGGGAAGGAGATTTTACTCTGTCCTGTTCCAGTTACGTGTATTGAGCCCTTATCCAGTCACAAGGAGACTGTGACTTCTGAGCACATGAGTGGTACACAGTGGCAAAAAGCTGCAGCTCTTTTCAAAGCCACCGACCCATCTGTTTGCACCATGGCACAGCCAGGCCCTGTGTTTTGGTTCTCATAGGATATTATATGCCAGCCTACCCTTTCCCAGGAGGGAAGATCACAGGCCTGTGAAACAGGTTTTTCACAAACAAAAAAGGAGTATTACATTCACACAATCCCAAGATTACTGAAATTACAAGAATCATCCTCCCCCCCCCCTTTTCTCCTTCTAGTTTCATGTATAATAAGAAGAATTATAAGATTTTTTTTCATCTTTGTGTGCCACCATCTTTGACAATCTCTGCTTATCTTTAATCATAGCTTCTCAGGCTTCTGTGTGAGATGAAGATGATTTGCAAGTGATTGAAAGGCAGTATTTATCTTTACATGGAAAAATTTCAGATGTGTGGTTTGGGTTTTAAATTTCTCTGATGTAAAAAAAAAAAAAAAAGGAGCAGACAGCAGCAGCTGCAGACCCAACTCATTACCAAGTCTTCCTCTTGGAGGCTCAATAGGGAAATGGCCTCCCCAGCCCATTAGACTAGACATAGGGCCTGAAAGCTGGAAGCCCTTCTCCCTCCACGCCCCAGACTCACTAAGGGGTGGTGGAATAGGTACCATAGACCCTTTTATCCTGCACACGATGATGTTCATTTCTCACCTAAAGGAATCTTATTGGAAAGTGACTGGGGCTTCAAAAGAGAAGAAAGGGAGTGGGGAAGAGGGTGAACAAGAGGAATACATTCTTTTCATTTCTTTCCCAAGTATGCAGGAGAACAAAGCCATGGCTGGAGCCTGCATCCTACTGAGTTAAGTACACTGAATATCAACTGGATGCAAAGCCAAAGTCAAAGAAAGTGTACCACATACTTAGGAGTAGCTCCTCTTAATTTCCTAGATAATATTATATATTCATGATTAGGGCATTATAGGAGCAATATAGTAAAACTTTGCCATATGATATTGGGATCTAAATAACTTCATCTGTATAAAATGCAGGGTTATGCTATTTCAGATAAACAAAGTGAAGCCTTGTAATGCTGTTTAGCTAGTAGCTGAGAAGACCAGGGATCAGCTACACTGTTGCACAGTCCAAATCCAGGTGGACCCAGATGAGTTTGGCATTTGTCACCTCCAGCCTAAATATTCACAGGGATAATTATGGATCCCATGGCTACTTGAGACTTTCAGGATAGTGGCAGCAATTTCAGGAATTTCCTGCTTGGTTGGTGCCTATTTCAGAGGTACCCAACCTACCTTCTACTTTCTCATTTTCACAGGAAGAGTTCAACCCTTTTTTCTGCCAATCCTCCTCTCTGGCACCCTCCTTCCTGAGTGATGGGAGGTGCACACCTTAGTGTGCTCCTGGCCTCCCCTGCCCATAACCACTTTAAGAAACCAGAGTTACTCTCTAATGGCACTGATGCTGAACTCAAGTTCATGTGACAAAATTTTGTTATATTACCACTCACGTATTAGAGCCTCACATTGCTCAAATGTCTCTGCTATTTAAGCCATTCCTTGTTCTCTTTTTCTCCTTTTAAAGGAAACTGTGTTTGTAATGTAAAAATTTAGACAACGTATTGGTAGGAGGAAAATATTTAAATTAACTTGGTGGTTAAGATATAGGTATTTTTGCCTATTAACAGAGCCAAGAACCAAACCAAACAAAACAAACAAAAAAAGATAACCTTATTTTCAACTCTCAGATCGAGTCTGAGCTGAATATAATTATTTTCTCATTTGTTTCTCATTATAGAACAATAAAAGAAAAAGAAGCAAGTCTAAGCAGCATCAAGGCAACAAAGATGCAAAAGACAAAGCCGAGAGGCCTGAAGCAGGGCCCCCGCAGTCCCAGGCACCAGCCATGCAGAACGGCCTTATAAATGGCTGTGAGAAGGACAGCTCATCCTCTGAGTCTGCCAATGAAAAGCCAGCCCTTGCCCCTCGTGAGAAAAAGATCTCAATACTCGAGGAACCTTCAAAGGCGCTTCGTGGGGTCACAGGTCAGTAAGTCTTAAATAAATCTGCTTAGGCAGACACAGAAGAAAAGAACACACAGGGAACTCATTGGGGTTGCTACTGGTGATGCTGAAGAAGCATCCGCTTATGCACAGATGCATGGATCCACATGGGCTTCCTGAAGCCAGGATAGGGCAGGAGTGCAGGGTTAAGAAGACGTGCTCAATCTAGCCCTGCACTAAGTCCTTAAAAAAAAGAAAAGAAAAAAGTTCTAGTCTGCATTGGGATCCTCAGGACAATGGAAAATCTTATTTCTTTGTAGACACCTCTGTTGGAATTTACCTGGGATAGGGAAGGATAATTGGTGACAAAAAGAAATCTTATTAAATATTTTCCTTTAGGAAGGGCAGATCAAATTACTTTAACTCCTGGTGAATTTTATATGATGTGATAGAATATGAGCATCCAGGGTGTTGGAATCTGGAATGTTAATTATTTTCACTATAGCTATAATTAATTAATCTACAAAAAGCTACTTCTCAATACACTGTTAGGCTTTGAATACATCATATTTTTTCCCTCCAGTTTCTCCCATTTCTGTAAAATTAGAAAACTGTCTTAGTCTGTTTTCTGCTGCTACTCTAACAAAATAACAGCAGGATAAATTATAAATAATACAAGTTTATTTGACTTGCAATTCTAGAAGCTGGGAAGTCCCAAGATTGAAGAGTGATGGGACAAACTTTCTCCTTTTATAAGTAACCCACGCCTGCAATAACTAATCCACTCCCATGATAACAACTTTAACTCATTCATAAGGATGGGGAGGCTTATATGTCAAGAGCTATGTAATATTTTGAACAACCAATTAAAAAAAAAGGATGGGGAGGCTCAAGTTCCTTCCATATTGTTGCATTAGGGATTAAGTTTCCAACACAATAATTTGGATGACACATTCAAACCATAACATAATTGTATTGAAATCTAATAGAGCAGTCGTTCTCAATGCTGTCTGACCTAAAGCCCCATTTTTATAACAATTCTTAAAATAAATCTTATACATAACATAATTTACCTAGAAATAGAATTTCAATAAAAAGATAAGAACTCTAGGAATAAGTAAAGTGGAAGGCCTTATAGAGTGACCCAGTGACTACTTGTAGTGGTGCACTTTGTACTTGTAAGATGTAAGACAGTAGTCAGCTGGGGATACTGTGGACACTGTTTCTTTATATTTAACATGTGAAGAAAGCGTCAGTAAGTATGGTTGTGCATACATGTGAAATCACTTGGAATGCAGCGGATAAACACCCAGATTGGCAGGGGGTGCTGGGTGCCAATTTCAGCATCAGGACTGCTCATCTTCCACTTGGGGAAAGACTTAGTCAAGTCATGAACACCATAACGTACCACCTTCCCTCAGTTTCCACAGAAGTTGAATCCTGGCAATCTAAGTAAATCCTCTAAGTCCTTAGTAAAACTGTCTAGATTCACCTCATAATTTTTTTTTAACAATCATGAATGTCCAGGTAAACATAAGAAAGTTCAGAACGCAGCACAATTCTTTGTTGTACAGGATGTTCCTGTGATTGTGATCATGTGGAAGCCCTTCCCCCCAAACACACATATACAGTCATTTTGGTAAATGTTCAAAACACCCCCTTGGCCTTTCAGAATGCCTCCTATGGGGTGATAGATCCCTCAGTGAAAACCACTCCACTCATCAATTCCTAACATTTCTCTTCTAGCTATAAAAATCCTGACTTGATTGAATCAGTGACTTTTTAAAATAGTCTGACATCCAGAGCTCTATGCTTGGTGCCTCAGTGGGTTCTGAGAAGGATAAGGTGTGTTCTAGTATTTGAGGGGATCACATTCTGATATCCATGTAGGGAGGGCTCTGGGTACCCCAGGGAATTTAAGGTTTGGAGAGGAGAGGTGCCACACCCAACTGCGCCATGCATGGTGGCAGTGGGCATCAAGGGGCCAGTAGTCAAGGTGATAGGGAGGACACAGAGGCTCGGAAACAGTGAGAGGAACTTTACCCAGCACCTATCTCTATTACTTTGCTGTTTGCAAGGCATTGGCAGCAGCTGACATGCCAAAGATGAATAAGACACCATCCCTGGCTAGGATAAGAGTTGGGTCCAGCAGAAGAGACAGGGAGACAAACTAGAAATTACTTGTGCCAAATCATGTGCCATGTGCCAAGTCAGGGATTCAGTGAGGAGGCATTAGAAAATGGACATTCTGCACAACACACTGGTCAACCCTTAAACTGCTCACAAAGCACAAACTTTCTTCCAGAAACAATTTCTTAACAACTCCATTAATAGTGCTATAATTCAGATCATCCTCATTTACTATAAGATGGTTTTCTTAAAACCAAACAATGCCCTAAGCAACTTAGTGAAACCCTGACTCAAAGTACAAAAGAAAAAGTCTGGGGATATAGCTCAGCGGTAAAGTACCTCTGGGTTTCCCAGTAACGAAACAAAAAAGCACAAAATAAGACAGTGGCAACAACAAAAATGATCTATTTCATTTTGAATCCAAATTCTCCAGGAATTTTTAATTTAATTCTTACTGTGTCTACAATTTGGAGAATTTTTTGATTTATAGTCAGGGCAGGAGAAAGAGATTAAATAATGGAGTAGCAGATTCCCAACTTCACTTGTTATTGCTTTCACATGAATTACTTTCAAAATCTAATTACTCAAGTTGCTGTTTTGATATCAATCATAAACTAAAAGCTTAGCACATATATTTGTTCATTTACTCATAATTTATACCTTCTTCCTAAAACAATTTCAATAACTCTGTCAAGTATATGACTAGAGAGAAGGTGATGCAGAAGGGCTTCACTTCATGGTGGGTAGCTAGCTTGAAAGTTAAGTGCCCACAAAGGGAGTTCTCTATACAAAGGGGCTTTGGTAAACCCTAACATAGAATTTCTTATGAATAATTTCTGATTGCACAAAGAAGCAACCCAAAATCCCTTTGGTTCTGTAAGTCGAGCATGAAGGCATTATTTGTTAATGTCACTGATTCATTACAGATCTTTATGCTTGGTGTACACTTCTCTGTTAAAGAATAAATGATGGGAACGGAAGGTTAATGGATGTTTTTGCAAAAGGAAGAGAATCCTCTTGGTTGACCATGAACTTCATTAGCAGCCCACGGGTTTGGATCATGAATTTTAAAATGAGTTTGTAACTAGTTAAGTTTTACTTCTCAATGGTAATGAGGGTTCATCAGGAAGTTCATTCCAAACCTGTTAAATGACTTTAAAATGCCTGTTTGGTCTATCAGTAATCCTAAAGACCTCTAAAGATAACTCTTAGATGAGTGTTAGGGTTTGGGAACTCTGCATATCATGTTGAGGGGAATTTTGGTACTGGCAAGGATGAGAGAGAGTAATCCTTAAATCCTATCTCCTCCCTTGACAGCTGAGGAAACTGAGGCTCATAGGTCGAGAAACCAAGAGGATATCTGTTCTCTTTAAAAGTTGGCAAAACCCTGACTCAGATCCATGCAATCTTAAACATGCAGTGGAGAGTTACTGCTAAAACTGTGAACTCCCTAACTCCTAAAAAATGTATACTGAAAAATTAGAAAAAGTAATAATAATAATAATAATAATAATAATAATAATAATAATGATAGCCTATACTTGAGTGGATTCACAGTTTGAGCCTAAAGGAAATCTCCAGGTTACTTGTGGTGGAGCATTTATCAGGCTCTCCAGTAGTGAAACTGGCTGAACAAAGCCTGCCTTGGATGCCCCACTGAGCAGGAGGCTGTGGACGTGTTTGGGGCGTGCTTTATCTTTTATAACACCTTGACATTCAGGATCTCTCTTTTTTAAAAAGCCTTAAACAGAATCATTGTTCTGGTAGGGGAAGAGTTAGCGTTAAGATCTATGCAGGTGGCTCAGGGGTGTTAGTGTGACTTCCTACGTGAAAAATAACTACCCAAAGCACCATCATTTCAGGCTGTAAATATAGTACTGTCAAGTGGGACAGTGCTGTGTGTCAGTGTATAGCTTAGAAGTTTGGGAGTAGGTTTTAAGACTGAGAGTAGCTCTTTTCTGTATTTCAGAATTTTTAATAACAGCTCAAATTAGACCTTTTATATAATCCAATCAAAATCATCCTGTGTTCAAATGCTAAGTCAGGCAAGGAGTAGACCAAGATTTATTTTTACCACAAGTCATGCCAAAGATAATATTCTTTTTCTTAAGGAACCATCTAAATGTCTAAAGCACCTTCAGGTTCATATTTTCCAAGTATGCTTCCTGTCTTATGTTTAGAAACGTAGAGCAGAAAGAGTATTTCTAAGGCTCATGTAGCTGAGATGTGTAGGTGCTTATTTCCATTTAGGCTGGAACAGTAATTCACATTCCTCTATTGTCTTTCTTCTACTGGATGCAGTTCCCACTGAATAGGAAAGACACAGGACCACAGGCCACCAGCAGCTTCAGTGAGATAAACTTTGAGGCAGGCTCTCCTGTCTTTGCCTTGTCCTCTGGCTGACTCCAAGCACCTTCCTTTATTTTTCCTCATCCTGTAAAGCAATCCTGGCAAGTCTGGTCTTTTGTTCCCTGTTCCTTTTGTTCCCTGTTCCCCATGCTGTGTTTACTGACCTCCCCAAACCAGAGTTCAGGTTTGCCCTGTATTACAGGCCAGGTAGGGCCCTGCTATTTTCCCTTTATACTGAGAATTCTAGGTTTCTGCAAGGAATTGCTTTCTCATTCTCCAAGTGAAGTAAACCAAATGAGAGAGAAAGGGCCCTGTTATTTTAGAATGTTGGTTGCTTGTCTTTCTTTTGTGCTTTCTGTAACAACAATAACAACAAAAGCACGCCAGCACTGTTTTGCAGTGTTTTATATGGCCTGAGGTTCCCACAGGATTTCCAAGCAAACTTTTTCATGTTGCTCTTGGCCCAAGCTTCAGGATGACCTCCCCTGCTTCTCTAAGCCCCATATTGGACCAGAGGATTAGAAAAGATGAACAAGAAGAAAGCAGCTAGCTTAGAACTTTAACAGCAAAGCCAAATGTGTATGTTCTAGGATTTCAGCAGTGCCAGCTCTCGATTGAAGCAATAAAGCCGTGACTCAGAACTAGGACATTGAGCAGTAGACTTGTTTCAGACCTTGATCTCCTCGATTACTAGACACATGACCCTGAACAAGTTAACCACTCTGATTGGCAGTTTCCTTATCTGCAAAGCAGAATATAGTACTCCACTTTATAAGATTCTAGTGTATAGTAAATGAGATCCATACGTGATTAGTGCAGCCTCTGGCACAGAGTAAACCTCCTACTGTTCATTGATCCATTGAGTAAATATTGTTAAGTATCTAACAGAACATGTGCCAGGTGTTTTTCTATAGGAAAAGAACAAAATGACCAAGTTTTTAGTCTCAGGAAGTTGACATTCTTTTGGGAATAGGAAAAAAGAGATGGATAATAAGACAGAATACAACGAAGGTGCTGAGACAATTATAGATTATGATGAACATGCAGGAAGCTTTTAGGAGGAAGTAGGGGGTGGGAGCTACAGTTTCATCAGATAAGGTCAATAAGCATCTGAAAAGGACACATTTAAGCTTAAATTCAGGTTCTTCCATTCAGTCTCTCCTATCAGGTTATCATGATCTGGACAGCCTATGTTTTATTTAAACTTTTATTAAGCACCCTAGTGGAACCCCTTATATAACTATAACCACAGGTTTTTGCTAATTTTTGAAAATTGAAGGTACAATACTTTATTAATATATATGTGTGTATACATGTATGTGTATGTATATATGTATACGTATTAATATATATAGATGACCTTAAGTACTGCTACATGAACATGTATCTTGACATATTTTAAGGCACATATCTTCTATTTTCACTTCTCATTGTTATTTTTCTCATTGTTATTGTTAATTTCTTGGTCCTGGCTTTCATTTACAGTTGTGTCTTGCTCAGCCCCAACCTCTGCTTCAAGCACCACCATATCTGAGCTGTCCAAGTAATTTTAGGAGAGACCTTAGATTGCATTTCTAGTGACTCAGAGCCCTCCTTCCTTTCTCTGGGCATGATAAAATAGAGAGAGAGAGACAGGTACAAGATGTAGTGACAGGAGGACACAGGACACATAAAACCCCTCAGGTGTTTCTTTGACAATCGAGGAGGTGAAACTCCAAGGCTTCTCCTTTCTCTTCCTTGTTCAAAAATCACTTCAACTGTGACTGGATGACTAAGACGCAAAACTACTCATCTCTGAATACAGATGCCTTCAAGACTTCCCACTCATATATTAAAATGGATTTCAATGACAAATGAATTTAATTAAGTGGACCATACTCCATATAAAGACCAAAAAAATTTTTTTTTAAAAAAAAGACTTACATGGTTCTATCAAAATGCCAGGAGAATTGAACCTGTTTTGCCGAGAAGTAAAACAGAGGAAGGCATTTGATTTGTTAACATGCCTACCCTTTGCCATTGACAGCTTGTTATTATCTATTACCTTTTAATATAATCAAGTCTGTAAAGGTATTAATGACATATGATTTGGTGTAAAGACAGTGTAAACAAAACTAAAAGATTTGTTTCCAGTCGGAACACAGCCAGCTTTAAAGCACTCTGAGCTGCTCAAGTTTCATAGGACTTGAATGAGATAATAAAGCCCATTGGCATTTGATAAAGAAAAGGAAAAGGCAGAACTGACGTTATGTCTGAATAAACCTGTCTGTTTTGGTCTCTGTTCCAGAGTTATTGGTTCCTCTGTTCTCTGTTATTACCCTGTGATGCAGAGGTGGGAGAACAATGCAACTTGCAAGAGAAGTGTACAGTAATGGCACTGTGAAGAGTTTTCTTGGGGCCCATCAGTAGACTCTGATGCTATCATATCTCATCAGTAGACCCTCATGCTATCATATCAAGAGAGTTATCTTTGCTCACTGTCTCTATTTGTTCTCCTCTTTCTCTCTCAATCACCACCCTATTTGTTATGTAAGGCTTACAGTCCATCTCTCCAAAGAAACTGCTCCCACTAAGTTCACCAGTGGCGTGTATGGCATTGAGACTAGCAAGCATTTTCAACCCTTTATATTTTTTCCTTATAGCAGTATTCAACATTGGCACCTACTGTATACTTAGCCACTCTTTTTCCTCTTGTTTCTGCCACCTGACACTCTTGTGTCTGCTTCTTCTGTTTCATTTGAGAGTCATTCTTTACCTGGCTATTAACTTGTTGAAGCTCTTCAAGGCTTGTTTGGTCCCACCCAGGTCCAGCATCATGTAAAGACAACTTTTCTTGTTAGATCATTTCAACCATACCCTAGCTTTCATTATGCAACATGGCTCACAAACTCACCTTCCCGATCCAGGTTACTCTCAGAACTTCAGGCTCTTATTTGACATTTTCTCCTTGACATTTCAAAGCATTTCAACAACATGCTCAAAACTAACTCATGATCTCCTTTCCAGTCTTGGCTCTCTTTTAGTCTTCCTGATCTTACTGCACCATCTCTCCAGGGACGAAAGCAAGAAATTTAGGTATCCATCATGACATTTAAGCTCCCATTTCCAATGATGGTGACCAAGTTCTGTTGATTTTCATTTCTGCGTCTTCCTAGCATCCATCTATTTCTTACTGTCTTCACCTCTACCTTCCCACCCAAACCACCACCCTCTCTGGTCTGTACTGCTACAGTAGTTCACTCACTCATCTCCTACATTTAATAATTTCCCTCCAAATCATTCTCTGCTCTGTGATCTCTTCAAAAGACAAAGCAGACCTTTTATGAGTAAAGAGCGAAAGTCTTATCCTGGCCTCCAGACCCCACTCTAGCCTAATTTGAAGTTGCTCATTGTTGTTTTTTATTGATAATTATGAAATTTGTGTTTCTGAACTTAAAATTACCTTATCCTAATTGAGAAAATTTGGAAAATAAGTAATGTTTAAGGAAAAAGAAATATATCCTAGCTCCTAGAGAAAAAAAAACTGTTAAATTTCATTTTAGAATTTTTTAAATGCAGAGATATATAATTTTTTATAAAAATCCTATTATGCAACATGTGAACTTTATAATCTGCTTTTTACTTGACATGTATACTACCTCATATCGTTTAATTTTCTCTAAGGTGATTTTAGTGACTGCATTGTACATTTATGAATTTGCCATCTTTCTTTTAAATATTCCCAAACTATTATTCATGTGGATTGTTTCTGTGGTTTGCTTTTAAAAACAATACTTTGGTGGACCTCTTTTTTGTATGTAAAATTCTATAAACAATTATGATCATTTTCTTGGCATGTGTTCTCAGAAGTGGAATTACTGGATTCAAAGGATATAATTTATTTTTCTGTGCTGGGAATTGAACCCAAGGCCTCACATATGTTAGACAAGTACTCTACCACTACACCCTTGAGCTACACCCTTGGTCCTGAATATTTTGTTAAGTTCTTAACATGTTGCTGGTCAGAAAGGTTGTTTTAATCTCATTGTGTTTATTTGTAAAACTGATTAGTAGGGGTAGAGATCATTTTTAGGAAGTTTAATCTTCATGGGTATTATTCTCTTATAAATATTTAAGAAGAGTCAAATCAGTTAACCAATGAACCACTAATTATATTATTTTCAGTTATCATAAAACACTACTAAATTCATTCAGTACTTTTATGGCACAGACATTTAAGCAACACAGATATTATAAATTTTATTAAT
The DNA here is from genome assembly GCF_964194105.1 of Spermophilus citellus. Classification (NCBI taxonomy): domain Eukaryota; kingdom Metazoa; phylum Chordata; class Mammalia; order Rodentia; family Sciuridae; genus Spermophilus; species Spermophilus citellus. Next base: position 101,318,599 of record NC_138192.1, read on the forward strand.
TTTTTTCCAGGTAGAACTACTTTATAATACCCAAGTAAATCATAATCATGATGTTAATCATGATGTGCTTTACTGAAATTGCATGTGTATAGAAGATCGTGAAACCATTGTAATGGGTTAAAGTAATTATTTTAGAACTACTCTATCATTTTAAAAGATAGATTTAAATACTGTGTATACTTCTTCAACCTGCTTATAAGTGTGTCAAGTTTTCACTAAAAAAGCAAAAAGTAGAAAAATTCATTCTCAGAAATTTTTAAATTTGAATACATACGTGGATATACATATATTATGAAAATCTTTGAATCAAGTCCATGTATTTCTCCCAAGAGGAAGATTTGTTTGCTTTGGTGCTGTTAACAAAAAAAAAAAAAAAAAAAACAGCACAGGTCGTGTTTTACTATGTAAAATAAATCAAATCAAGGACAAGTAAAGTATGTAAGTTGATACCAAGATTTAATATACCCTGGAAACTGATAGATGTCAGCATTCTTAAGAGTTAAATGTAATTGTATGCACAGCAGCTGAGTGTAAATTGGTACAACTTGACTGCAGACTGATTTGGCAAAGCATACCAAGAACCTTTCAAGAAAGACATGAATTTACATCTCCTTCATCATAAACCCCACTAAATTATAGTAAAAGAATTTTTAAATGTGGAAATCCACAATAAAGAAGAAAATGAACAAGAGGACATCAATTTCTAGAATAGGGAAAAGAAGCTTAGCAGGATAAGTCCAAGCAGGATAAGTCATAGTAAAACCACACTATAGTTAAACTATTAAAGTCAAAAATGAAGAGAAAATTGTGAAAGCAGTTGGAGAGCGGGGGAGACACTTTGCAAACAGGACAACCACCATGAAATTGAAGATTGACTTTTTATCAGAAACAATATAGCCCAGAAGACAATAGAGTAAAATCTTTAATGGGGGAATAGCTAATATGGAACTGTATTTCTGGAGAAAATGTATTTTTAAAAAATGAAGATATTTTCAAATAAAAGCTGAACAAATTCATCACTAGCAGACTTATACCACAAAACAAGCTTAAGAATGTTTGACATTAAACCAGATTGAAATTTGGAATAAATTGCTAGAGGAAATGAAAATGGCAAATAAGTAGATTGAAAGATAAGTTTTTCTCTTCCATAATTTCTTAAAAAAACAATTGGCCATTTAATGCAAAACTAACAATTTGTTAACAACATATGTATAAGTAAAATATACAACCATCAGAAAACAGTTGTTAAGTGTGAGTAGAATTATATTACTATATGGGGTCCTACTTTATACATGAAGTAATACAATATTGACTGAAAGAACACCTCAATAAATTAATGATACAATTTGCAATCCTTAGAACAGCCTTTAAAATAAGGACTTTTTAAAGATTGTGATCAGTAGAACAGTCTTTAAAATAAGTATTTTTTTTACAATTATAACCATCAGAATAGCCTTTAAAATAAAGAGATTTTTTTTAAATTAAAAAAATTAGAATAAGATAAATTCAAAATGGTAGATACAATCCATAATACTGATGATCATATTAGATATAAATGAACTAAAATTCTAATTAAAAAACAGAGGTTGGGTAAAAAAAAAAGTAAGACCTAACTATATGTAATTATTCTAAGATATGCACTTCAAATGTAAAGACAGAGACAGGCACAAAATTATAGTAAAGATATACTCTCCAAAGACTGACCATAATAAAATAGGTCTGATTGTATTAACACCAAAGAAGGTTTTAATACAAAAAAATATTAGCAGGATAATTTTAAAATAATATAGGTCAATCCATCAAAGAAAGGTGACAATTCTAATTTAATACATATGTAATGACCAAGTTTCAAAATCTATGAAGCAGCAGTTAATAGATCTAAATAAACAATGCCAGAATAATTATAGATTTCAATACCATTTGATTTAGTCAGCTTTTTTGCTGCTGTGACTAAAAGGACCTGACCAGAGCAACTGTAAAGGAGGAAAGGTTAATTCATTATTACTCATAGTTTCAGAGGTCTGAGTTCATAGAAGGCCAGCTCCATTCATTGGGGCTCAAGGTGAGGCAGAACATCATAACAGAAGAGTATAGTGGGGGGAAGCAGCTCACATGATGATCAGAAATTGGAGACAGAAGTCTTCACTTGTAAGATAACAAACATATACCCCAAAGTCACCCCCAATTCCCACCTCTATCAGCCATACCCTAGCACTTCAGTTACCACTTAGTTAATCCCTATCCAGGGATTAATTCACTGATTGGGTTAAGACTCTCACAACCGAATCACTCTCCTCTGAACCTTCTTGCATTGTCTCACACGTGAGCTTTTGGGGAATACTTCACATCCAAACCATAACACCATTTTATTAGTAATTGATAGCAACAAGTAGATTAAAAACCAGAGTATAAAATATTTTAATAACACCATCAGCCAACTTAACATAATTGATATTTATAGAACACTACACCCAACAGCATCAAGAATATATAGCATTTTCGTTGAAATAGTCTTAATTTCTGGACTGTAAAATAAGTTGCAACAAATTAAAATATATTGAAATCTTTAGAATATGGTTCCTGAATACATTAGAATCAAATTGACAATCAATAGCAATAAGACACTTAGAAATTAATCAACCTTCTAACTAATTTCATTGGTCAAAGAAAAACTCACACTATATAATAGAAAATATTTTGAATTGAATTATAATGAAAATATAATAAACCAGTTTGTAATATCAGAAATGAAATTAACCCTGGCCCCTCATTCAAAGACTAGCTACAGGGTAATATGAATAATAATTCCAACAACTTAGATGAACTAGATAAATTCCTTTAAAAACATAAATTGCCAAAATTTTTAATAGGCCTATAGCTAGCAAAGAAATCCATAATTGGAGCCTCCAAGTATAGATAGCTTCGTTTATGATTTCTAACTAATATTTAAGGAATAAATATAGAATACTACCAACTCATTGTATGAGGCCAACATAACGCTTTTCAAAACCTGACAAAAGGATATTACAGAAGAATATCGTTCTTGAATAAAGAAACAAAATGTCCTCTACAAAATATTAGCAAATGAAGTAAGTAATATATAAGGAAGATAGCACACCACAATCAAGTGTGATTTATCCCTGAAATGCAACATTGCTTTTACATTCAAAAATCAATCTAAGTATTTACTAACAAAATAAAGAACAATGATGTGATCATTCCAATAGATTTTTTTTAAATATTCTTTAGCTATACATGGATACAATATCTTTGTTTTGTTTATTCATTTTTTTAATGTGGTGCTGAAGATAGAACCCAGTGCCTCACATGTGCAAGGCAAGCGCTCTGCCACTTAGCCACAACCCCAGCCCTCCAATAGATTTTTAAAAATCACTTGACACAATAAAAACTCCCAGCAAAATAGGAATATAAGAAAACTTCCCGAGTCTGATAAACATATAAAAATTCTATAGCAAATATTATATGTAATGATGAAATATTGAATTCAGTTTCCCTAAGATTAAGAACCATGCAGGGAGTTCAGTAGATTAGACAAAGGGGAATGAAGGGAAGGAAGGCAGGATAGGAATGGGAAAGACAGTAGAATGAATCAGACGTAGCTTTCCTATGTCCATATGTGAATACACGACCAGTGTGACTCCATGTCCTACACAACCACAAGAATGGGGAGTTATACTCCATGTATGTATAATTTGTCAAAGTACACTCTACTGTCAGTTACATCTAAAAAGAACAAATGAAGAAAGAACAATGCAAGTATATCTGTTGTATATTGAACTAGGATTCCTAGCCAGTCCAATAAAGATTGGAAAGGAAGAAATTAAGCTTCTTTACAGATGTCATTATTGTATATATAGAAAAAAATCTTAAGAAATCTATCAAACAAAATAAAAATAAAACTACCAGATCTGATAAGGAAATTCACTAGGTATCTAGATATAAACTTGGAATATATAAAAAATCAACCATGTTATTGCACTATAGTAACCAACATTTGGAAATTGAAAGTTTTAAAATTAATACCTAGAAATAAATTTGAGTATAGATACACAGGACTAAAAACTGTAAAATGAAGCAGAGTTGTTTTTTTTTTTTTAAGTGGTACTAGATATTAAACCCAGGGCTGCTTTATTACAGAGTTACATTCCCCAACCCTCTTTATTTTCTGAGACAGGATCTCAGTAAATTGCCAAGACTGGCCTTGAATTTATAACCCTTCTGCCTCAGCCTCCCAAATTGCTGGGATTATAGGAGAGCACCACCTTGCGCAGCTGTTGAGATAATTTTTTCTTCGTCTTTGGTACTGGGGATTGAACCCGGGGGCACTCGACCACTGAGCAACATCCCCTGCCCTATTTTGTATTTTATTTGGAGACAGGGTTTTGCTGAGTTGCTTAACTCCTTGCTGTTGCTGAGGCTGCCTTTGAACTCTCAATCCTCCTGCCTCAGCCTCCTGAGCCCCTGGGATTACAGGCATGCGCCACCACACCTATCCAAGATAATTAAAAAAAAAAAAAAAGCCAAATAAATGGTATCCTATATCATGTTTAAGGATCAAAGGATTCTATATTGCTAATATATCAGGTATCCTCAAATTGGTTTATAATAGATTCAAAACAAGTCATACCAAAATTTCATCAGATTTAAATTTACATTGAGACACAGAGGGACTTAAGATATGAAACAATCTCAGAAAAAAAGAGCAAAGTTGAGGCTGGGGTTGTGGCTCAGAGGTAGAGTGCTCACCTAGCATGTGAGAGGCACTGGGTTGGATCCTCAGCACCACATAAAAATAAAATAAAGATATTGTGTCCACCTATAACTAAAAAACCAAACATAAAAAAAAGCAAAGTTGGAGGACATGCATTGCCTAGTAGTAGACTAGTTATATGGATACAATTACTTAGCAAACCAGCATGGCAGTGGTGTGTAGCTAGATAACTTCGTCAGTGGAGCAGAGCCCAGAAAGAGACCCAGGTGCATAATCAATTGATTTTCAACAGAGATGCCAAGACAGTTCAGTGGGGAAAGATCACCTCAGATTTATGTGCTCCTTAATTTTTTATTTTAGTTTTTCACATTTTACATATTAGTTGTTAAGGGCAGAGAGACTATGTCTCATGTGTCTCCTGTGTATAAGCCTGAGATACCACATCCTGATACTCCACTGGATGTATCTGTTGAGTCCATTTGAATCAAAAATCAAAATGATTCTCAGTAAGTTATAATAATACCATCTGTATTTGGATTTGATAAGTATTTTTAATAAAAAGAAGGCTCAGATAATAGTTAAATTCAAAATCATATAAGCTTCTAGGAGCTGATTTTAGATACGTGGACAAGGATTAAATTAAAATTAATATACAATTTTATTGAATGCTGAACAGATTGGATGTTTCCAGAGATAAATTTTCTTTCAATGATGTGATTAACCACTTTGGTTCAAGTATTTGATGAATATTAAAGTCACAGCCTGAGACTCATATCAAACCAGGCTCCTTACAGTTGCAAGGGCCCTAGCTATGCAAAGTACTGAAGTAATGCTGATTCATTGATCTATTCATTCATTCGTGATTCAGTATATAACATGCATCTACTAGATACTAAGCATATTATGATAACAAGACATATATCACTACTTTCTCAGGTAGAAGTTACAGAATTTTTCAAGACTTGAATAAAATAAATATTCTCTTATTCTAGAATGTAAATTAGTGGAATGATCACACATTGTAGAGCACCTAAATCATGCTTCTTATGATTTATATTAGTACTATCCAATAGAGAGATAATGCAAGCTACATATATAACTTTATGTTTTCTAGTAACTACATTAGAAAAGTACAGCCAGGTACAGTGGTACATGCCTGTAATCTCAGCAATTTAGGAGGCTGAGGCAGGAGGATCACAAATTTGAGGCCAGCCTCAACCACTTGGCAAGACCCTTAGCAACTTAGAGAGACCCTATCTCAAAATAAAACAATAAAAGAACTTGGGATGTAGTTCAGTGGTAAATTGCCCCTGAGTTCAAAACTCAGGACACCCCCACAATTTATATATATATATATATATATATATATATATATATATATATACACACATATATATAAAATATATATGTATATATATATATATACACACACACACACACACACACACATATATATACACACACACACACACACACACACATATATATATATATATATATGTGTGTATATATATACATATATATACACACACACACACACACACACACACATATATATATATATATATATATATATATACACACACATATAAAGAAAGAGGTGACTTAAATTGAAATTTATTTTATCTAATTTGGTAATCTAAAATATTATCTCAGAATGCAATTGATATTTTTTTTTATTTTTTAATTTACTAAGCTATACACCCAGTCCCAATATTTTTTAAATGATTGAAAAACATTTTTTACTCTTTTTTTGGTACTAAGCCTTCAAATTTCAATACATATTTTATGTACAGGACATCTTAATTTGGACAAGGCACATTTCAAATATTCAGTAGCCACGTGCAGCTTGTGACTACCCAACTGGACAGGAAAGACTTAGGTCAATCAACTCATGGTCTGTCAAAGTTTATTCGTTGCCTCCAGAAAGATAAAGAACTGATGATGTTCCTGTTATTAAAGGGAACTTATTATATCCAGGAAAGAACTCCCATTTTTCTATCACTAGAAATATGAGGATTTGTGGTCAAGATGAATGTAATTCTGTTAGAAATGTATAATACTCGACCAGTATTCATCTGAAAGAATTCTGCAGTTTTACTATATTTTGAGACAGACTTAAACAGCCAGTATGCAAATATATCCAAGTAGTCCTTGAGAATTTATACCTTCCTAGTGTTCAGTGATCCTACCAATAATAATATAGTTTTTCAGGACCCTAAAAAAATATTGGTGCTCAAATTTCTCAATAAATATTTGCTGTATAAATGATGAAGTGAACCAAACCACATTATCAGTTCTCTGATACATAAACAAAATATTTTTAGCTCTAGGGTAATGAGCCATTGCTCATTTGCATGCTTGTCTTCTGTTTAAAATTCATTTGCCTCTTAACAGAATAATTTTTGTTCCTCTACCTGTACTCATTATTTCTATTACGTTATCATATATGTCCCCTTGTTTTCAAGAATATGACTAATTTACAACACTATGCACAAAGAGCTATGTTTTAGATTCTCAACTTATAATATCTCATCAAGACTGAATCTCAGCTATGATTTAGAAAGGAAATGAGTTGAAACCAGCTTGTACTTAGTCATTGTTTTAACACAGATGTTTATCAAGTGGATAATACTGCCCATGCCCACTCCAACAGAATCACCTGGGAAGCAGAATGCTGGGTCCCCTGTTGCATCAGGATCTCTGGAGGTGGTCTTTAGGAATTTGCATGTGTGATAAGTACCAAGGGAGAGTCATTACACACTGAGGTTTGACAACCACCGTGCTATGGTGAAGTTCCACTTCAGTGTAACAAAAGATAAAGTTGCATACTGCTGTTTAAATTGGTTTCATTACCGGAGGAAATACTGTTTTCAGTATTTTATTTAACTTTGTTCATTACCTTTTGTGAGCACTTTATTGTGTACTGTAATTTCCCTTTAAGTAAATTTTCATCGTTCAGCCCCTAAAGTATGTTGTGGTTCCTTCACATGTAGGCTATGAATGATGGAGTCAACTAGAGTCAAATTATATTTAGCATAAATGAGCTAATGTCTAAAATCAAATTGACAAGGATTGGGATCATATTCTTGTGCACTTTCCCCTGGTGCAGTCTGTAATGATTGTGACAGTGTCAGGAAAGGTGCTTCTTTTTTCTCATTTCTTTTCAATGAAATCATTTCAAGTGTACTTAAATTCAGTCACCATTCTCTAGAAAGCTATAAGCCAAACACAAGAACTGGGACTTCAGAAATTACTCTGACTCAGTGTCTGCCCTCCAGGAGATCACAGCCTCTGCAAGGCAGTGGTGAGACACAGATGTGAACTTTCTAAAAGGCATCATGGAAGTAGAGAGAAGTAGCCTGCAGCTGACTCTGTAAAGGAGACCAGGCTTCAGAGAGATGCTTATACCCCCTGAGCATGCACCACATTTGGTCAGAAAAGTGCAGACCTGCCTACAACACCCTTCAGGATGTGGGAAAGCTTAATGGAAGCATTCTTTCCACTAAACTCAGCTTTCTCCAAGAACCTGGCTTTCAAAAGCACACTGGCCTCCCTTTATTCACACCCAGAACTCTCCAGTAGTAAGATGTTAAGGGTGATACATTTCCTTTTTCGTGCCCTTAGATGCCATTTAATTTACTTCATCAATAACGACATAGGAACTTACCTTTAAAAGATGCCAAAAGCAACGTGCTGCTAATTTATTGCCACATCTATTAAAGCTCCAGAGAGAGACTAACTCCCTGGATTTTAAATATAGTTGAGATATTATGAGGATGTTTCCTGATTTAAGCTCTCCGTAAATTAGATGAAATGATTATAGTGCCTGTTGTCACTTCATTCTTGCCTTATCTCCAATCACTCTTCTGCCTTCATTAATTCAGAATAAAATATCACAAGACATAAACATAGCACCTTGGAGACAGGAGGGCTACATCTTTATAGCTTCAATATGAAATCATACTTTAAGATGCCTAAGCCTTTACTGGAATGGGGGAGCAGATCATGCTCTTCTCCTGTAATCCTCTTAATAACCAGCCTGGATAGTTAGAAGTGAGGAAACCAAGGCTCAGAGTATTAAGAGGCTTGTCCTGGGTCACTCTGCAAGTAATTACCAGAGCCAAAACACACGCCAAAGTCTTCTGAGTGGAAATACAAGGCTCTTTCTTTCTAGTGTAACCTCTAATCTCCTGGGGATTCTATTAAAACAGTCCCTTAACCATTGTGCCATGAAAAGCACTATTGACAACGTGTGAACAAAACCAAAAATCTTGGCATCCCCATCACTTTATCATCACTTCACAGTCATTATTTGGTGTTCTCTTACAGAAGGCAACAGACTACTGCAACAGAAACTGTCCTTAGATGGGAACCCCAAACCTATACATGGAACAACAGAGAGGTCAGATGGCCTACAGTGGTCAGCTGAGCAGCCTTGTAATCCAAGCAAGCCTAAAGCAAAAACATCTCCTGTTAAATCCAATGCCCCTGCAGCTCATCTTGAAATAAAGCCAGATGAGCTGGCAAAGAAAAGAGGTAAAGTGATTCCTTTTGCACAAATGGTTCAACGTATTTTACACACACAGAAAAGTGCCAGAATGATGGAACTTGCCAAAAGATGCTGCTTAGTGAAGAGAGATGCACATGAAATTGCATGTCTTTCTCTGATACACATAGATTGAAAGGCAGATGTTATGTTCCCAGGTTAAACAAAGGTCTGGAGTGTTCAAGTGGAATTACGTCCCCTTTCTCTGCCCCTCTGTGGTCACTTTCTTTGCAGACATGGATAAAAGTGCACCACAAATACCTCACTCCCTAATGAGTTACTATGCAAGTGTTTAAGCAAGAGCTCTTTTAGAAGGGGTTGATGTTTCTCAGATATACAAGTTCTAGAATTACACGGCACAAAGATGAGTCTAGAGTCTGGTATGTCTCCTTCAGAGATGACCCTGCCCACTGAAATTCATTTCTGTTATAACTTTCAGACTATGTAACACTGAAAGAGGGTTTTCTATTTGACATTCTGGATTTTTGTTATTTTTAAAGCTTTGATATACTTGACTCAGAGCTCCTATTAAGAACGAAAGGGGCCAAATCATTTCCTTTCTGATTCCCAGAAGATTAAATCATATTCTTCTCCTTCAGCCCCAGTTGTCTCTGATTTCCTGGGGTGCAGTTTGATATACTTGCTCACTTTTCTTGAGGGGGATTTTATTCTTCTGAGAAACATGCCCTTGTTGGGATAAGTACCATGTGCCTGTTTGCCATGCACTCTCTGTAGACCCTGGTGACAATTGCAGGAAACCAAGCATGATGGGCACCCAAAGAGCTGCGTTAAACACTACTGCTGTAATTACAGGCCTGGCTCAGGACGGACGGGGCTGCAGCCAACGTACCTGGCACCATGGCTCCATCCTCCCTCTAGCTCATTTGTACCTTTCCTGATCCCTGTGTCATTTTCCTCTTCTAAAAGCCCTGATGGCTTTTAACCACACACAGCAGTGTTTATAGAGAGAACCAGCCGCACAAATGGCCTTTAGATTCTAAGACACTGCAGCTTGCGTTAAAACACAATCAGAGCCTCTTTCTGAGGAGCAAAGAAGATAAGCACTCCCCAGATGGCCCAACCAGAGGCCTCACTGGTGAAAAACAGCAGCCTTAGGAGCTGGACAAATCACCCACTCTGCATTATACACATCCTCTTCACAGAACTTCTTTTATTCCATTAAGAGAGACAAAAGATGAATCTGTTTTCGGTGGGTTGGTTACTCTGTTTGATTGTTTATCTCACAAACAGAGGATGAAGTACTCAAGTTAACAATTATTTTTTTCCTTGACATCAATTTCAGGCCCAAATATTGAGAAATCAGTGAAGGATTTGCAGCGCTGCACCGTTTCTCTAACTAGATACCGTGTCATGATCAAGGAAGAAGTGGATAGTTCAGTGAAGAAGATCAAAGCTGCGTTTGCTGAATTGCACAACTGGTGAGTCATTCGACCTAGGAACTATAAATGTGTGGTGCTTGAACCTATAGTTTGTAAAAGCATCAGATGGAAAACATTGTTTATTTTATACATAAACATTACAGAACAACTCTAGCAGATTTTCTTAAAGCTCTGCAGTGAGCAGCATGTATCTTAGGAATAAAAAGGAAGAGAAAGTATTTGAACAAGAAAAAACCTGAGAGACATAATTCACTTTAAAGTTGGCCCAAAATTATATGAAGGATGTAGAATAAAACGTCAATAGAGAAAAGAACCAATAGTACTGACAAATGCCTGGAAGATGAATAACGTGAGTACGACCAAGAAAACAAAATATTTACAACTTTGTTATTATAAAATAAGAAAAGTTCCCTTAACAAAAAGAAACATTTTATGGAAGCCTAGTGATAGAATCCTATTCTTGAGTATCCTTAAGACTAGGTGAACTGATGTAGTTTTGTCTTGTCCTGCCTGCCCTGCCCTGCAACTGATTTGGATGGAAGATATTTCTTTGGGGCCTGTGTGCATGTCCACAAATAAAATGAAATATTTATTGGTATAGGTTGTTATTATTAGTAGAAAAATGTTGAAGTTCAGGACTCTGAACTTCAAGTGACAGAAACTCCAGTCACACTAAAGATAAAAGAGAATTGATTGGCTGATGCACATAAAAATTAAAGAAGATTCCTTTTGGCAAATTTGGTTTAAACCCAAATTATATTATCAGGACTCAGTTTCTCCCCACCCTTTTCTTCTTACCTTCTCTCCCTCATCTTTTCTCCTCTCCCTCTCTTCCTCCCCTATCTCCTTTCTCAATGTCTCCCATGATTTTTTACTTCATTCTTAAGCAGATCTCTCCATATGGCAGCAAAGGTAACATCCCTGTTTACTCCAGACTTACATAACTCTTAAGCCCTGGAATCTAAGAGGTGGATTTATTTCTAATAATTCTAGCAAAAAACAAACAAACAAACAAGGACTACTTCCCATTGGCTGGGTTGAGTCACCTGCCTGTTTCTATACCAATCACTGTGGCAAGAAGGATAGTCTTCCCACTAGGCAGGCCAGAGTCATAAGCTTACCACACAGACAGCAGTGGGGTGAGCCCCACACCTCAACCCCCTGGACTCTGAGTTGAAGAGCATGGTTTTCCAAAGGAAAACCAAGATGCCCACATCAAAAGAAAGAAGAATAAGGTAAGACAAAGAAAACTCATATCCACGATGCTCAGGCTCATCTAACATGTTGTCTATCTCTTTGGCCTCCCATAATCCTAGCATTTGATCACATATTCTGCATATTTTTCTTGTTCCAAGTCTTTGCTTTGATAGTGATGTGCTTTTTAACAGAAACTGTGGAGTTGTGTAAAACTAAGGATTAAGCTTCACACTAACTTAATCTAAAATTCATGAATTTTAAACCATCTGCTACATATAAGATCCTAAGGATGCAAAAGACACCAGGGACTTCAAAGAAAAGCTTCTCCTGCAGTCACCAGTGAGAACTTCACAGGTGCCCTAGGTGAGGAATCCTTTGCCTAACCCAGTCCTTATGTCAGGGCCTTACTGGAACTCTTCCCTCTTGTCAAAATTGTAGAATAACTAATGGTTCAAAGCAACTCCAAGAACATGTTTGAATACTTAGAGAAGGTAAAGATGCTATACTAATGAAGGCTTGCATTATTATGATTTTTAGTTACATGAGTTTTCCAATCTATCCTTAAGTAAGTTGCTTTACTACTTATATGTATACCCATCTTCGAGCCTCTTCTGCATAGCCAGGATCAGCAGACTTTATCTGGAAAGGGCCAACTAGTAAACATCTCAAGCATTACCAGCTTATGGCCTCTATGTGACTACTCAGCCTGCTGCTGTGGCTGAAGCAACTAGAGCCAACTCAGAGAGGCAATGGGCCAGATGGGCTCATGGGGGTTGCAGTTTGCCAACCCCTATTGGGGGACTGCTTGGATAAGAGTGCTCTGTCCTGTCGGTTTGTGCGGCATTTTAGGATAAGCCCTTCCTCTGAGAACTTCTGCGTGATACCTTCCATCTTGAGTAACTCACACACTAGTTGACCGAGTGTAGCAATGACCTCAAATTACCTCTCTCTTCTCCAGATGTTCTGAGTACTTTTTATTTTATTCCATTCTCCTTCTTAGTAAAATGAATAGCACATGGATCACGAGACATCTTGAGATTTACAACAGATTTTTTTTTTACTCAGTACTGGGAATTGAACTCAAGGGTATTCTACCACTGAGCTACATCCTCAGCCCTTTTGGGAAAAAAAAAATGTTTTACTTTGAGATAGGGTCTCACTAAGTTGCTGATGTTGGCTTTGAACTTGCAATCCTCCTGCCTCTGTTTCCTAAGTAGCTGGATTACAGGACTTTACGACTACATCTGGTTTCCCATTGTATTTTAAACCAATGGGGAAAGATCACTTCTAAATGAGCTCTTCCAGGCAGTACTGCTGTTGAAAAGTCACCTACATAATAAAAGGGGACTCTTTCTCCAAACTGAAGAAGACATTTACAGCAAATATTCTCTGTACGAAAAGGAGTAAACACCAAGCACTTGTTTTCTGCTATAACCTTCAATAAAAATGATCCTACAATAATTGCATACGTGTTAACTTAAAAATAAAACCACAGTACTTTTTTAAATCAACCATTTGCATGCATTTCTGCCAAGTGGAAAACTTTGCCTCTGCTCCAAATAAGCCTACAGCCCAGCCTACGTGGTGACGTGTTTGAACAAAGCCTCCCTCTCGTTTTCTAAGGGGGAAGACAGGATGAATTTTAGAATCTGGAGTGCTCTTGAAAATCATGTGGCAGAATTGAAGGCAGCTTAGAAATTATTACAAAGAAGTTTTCCTATTGCTGGTGAAATCACAAACCCTAGAGAATCATAGATATAGCACTACCCATTTAGGTACAGTTGTAACCTCAGGATGACATCAGAAGGTATAGCTAGATTTAGAAGATATAAGACAGGGCTTCCAAAAAGAGTGCTACTAGAACAGATTTGAACTCGTGGTCCACAGTGTCACAGGTGTATGTATTCCATTGTCTTCTTTCTTTGGGCCACCAGGTTCTCTGACCCCCAAATACTCACTGGGTGTAGTATGTGGTTTAGAAATAAATAGAAACACTAAGGTAAAAAATTAAAAATCTTCACTCTGCTTCCAAAGTGTCAGCTTGAGGACATGAATCCTGCTCAACTAAATTACACACAACTAAATTGCACATCTTCAATACTAAGTGAACACCCATCAGGGTAAAATGAGCTGAGTTCCCATCAGTCCCAATCGGGCTGTGAAGAACACTTGTTCAATACAGTTATTGAAGAAAACCTTTAAGCAGCTAAAATATAAAAATCCAAGTTGGCATTTAACCAGGACTCAGCTACCTGGTGCTAAATGACCATAACTTAGAACGCTCTCATTTGCAAGGGTAACAAGGATGACACAATGCTCTCACAATACCTCTGAACAGAAAATTAATTTGGCAACAGGAACACGAAAAGTCACATCAGGAACTAACATGAAACAGCTGGTTTCTCTTCTGTACTATTGGCTTCCTACCACAACTGGAAAATATTTATCCTTTGGAATCGTAGCTGCCAGATTTCATTGCTTTGTGTGCAAACTAGTTTAGCGTCTCACCACAAAGCTGTGTGTGTTTGTGTCCAAGTTGATTGTGAAGGCTTAAAATGAGCAATAAAACATTAAATTAAAACAAAAACATCAAGGAAGGAAAATAATACTTGATATTTCTGCCATATGTTGGGGGAGAAAGTATTCCAAAACAGAGCTAGCTGTAAAAATTCTGTTAGGTGCTATTGTCAATTTAACGTCTAAGTAAGAGCACTTTTAAAGAAAATGGAAGCCCATCCAGGGCCAAGAGCGGGAAATGTGTGCTGCAGGGGAGAGGAAGGAGTAAAAGGGTCTCAGAGACTGAGTGAGGGAGAGGGCTACCTTGTAAGCTGCTTTGCTTTCAAATAGGAAAGAGAAATCAGTCAAAGCACAGTGTTCTGTAGAAAGGGGCCAAGAATGTGCCTATACTTTGTGTTTATTTTTTTCCTGAAGCAATGCCAGGTTTAGCCCAGGCAGAATTTAGAAATAGGTCAGGAGTTTCAGCTCCCCCAACCCTCTGTTCTTGCATTTCCCCTTTCTCTGCCTCTGTCCCTTAGTCCTTTCCTCCTTCACAGCAGAAGGGGTGAGCTTCCTATAGCCCGCTACAGGCCAGAGCTCCTCACCGAGACACCTCACTGAAGACTGGAATTTGTGTACTGCTGTTCCCATATACCTTTTCTTTCCTTCTGTCTAACCATTGAAACTTGTTTGCCTTATGTAACTGGTGACCTCATCTTTATGATGATATCTTCTCCCTCTAAAAGTGACATATTTGCATATTAACAAATGCTCTGAGGAGACTCCCCAGCCAAAAGAACACCAGAATTTCAGGATAAAGAAATAGTCATTCTGAGATGTTTATTTTGTCCAACACCCCTCAAATCCCACTCATTTGTTACTAAAGCCCTGTTGGTAGCCAAGCACACATTTTGGGGGAGGTAAACAAGTTGACCCCATACACTGACAGATATCAGCTCTGTGACATTTTAAATATGTTCTTTTTTCAAGAATGTGAAAACCCTCCCAAATAGGAAATTCTAGTGAGAATGTTGTATTTCAGAATAACATAGGTGAGAGTCAGTCAGTCACATATTCCCAGATCACTGGACCTTGGATACCCAAATAGTATAAAATTATTGGAACATATGTGCTTGGAGCCATATTAGTTTGAATTCAAATAAGACAATTTTTCCTCACTTTTGAAGGTTTATCATGCAACATGATTCTTGTTGTTTGTCCCTCCCCTTGCAACACACACACACACACACACACACACACACACACACACACACATTCTCTTGCTAAACTTTTAGCTACTTTTGTGTGATACTGGGATTTCTGCGTAATGCTAATAGCCTGGTTTTTCTGTGCCCTTTGGGGTTTGTCTTTGTGATTAACTTAACATTGACTGAAAGATGATACCTGTAAATTAATATTCAGCTTTCCATACCAAAGTATATGTGTGTACACTATTATTAAAAAAAAAAAAAACTCTTAAAGTGATTGTCCTTTGCCAAGTTGCCACCCCCACCCCAACCCCACTCCAGATATACTGATTTCAGTGGTCTCAGGAATAGGTATTTTTTAAAAAATTACCAAGGTGCTTCTCTTGTTCATCTATAGTTGAAAATACTGGTTGAGGGGCCCACAAAGAGAATCATGTCTGGGGTCAGAATAATAGTTCACAATTGGGTGAATTTGCCCCTTGGAAGACAGTTGATCTGGCCACATTCGTGTCACAACTGCAAGGAAGGAGTGCTACCAGCTTCTAGTAGGCAGGGATGCTGCTCACCAGCCTGGAATGCACAAGACAGCCCCTTCCCACCCCCTCTTCCTCCCCATGAGCCCACAACAAAGAACTAGCTGGCCCCTGTGTCAGCAGTACTGAGACTCCTGGGCAAGAATGCACCAGTCCTGCTGCCTATTCTGCCACAGCTCCTTGAGGGAAGGACAGACTCCTCCCTTTGCAACACCCCTGAGCATTTGTCTGTCCCCTAGCCGCCCTCTGAAGCCACGACTGGAGAGATAAGAGAGGGAATTTCCTTGCCAATCACATACCTCAAAGAACGTAGTGTAATGCCTTCTCTTTTCAATCAGTGTACTAGGAAATGTTTTTTCCATACTGCCTGAAACATAAACCTTCTAGCTACATGTTTTAAAGGTCAAATTACATTTTTTGCCTCCTTGAGATCAGAAAAACAATTATATTGTAGTGTAGAAAATTGAGGGCTTTGCTGTTTTTGTCTGCTTTTCATTATAGAATTCAACTCAGTCCTTAGAAGAAAATGGAAAAATTAAGAACTGAAGTTTGTAGCTAATGACAGACAGTCACTTTCATTAGCCATTCTGTCTGTACCTGAGTCTTTTTTCCTCATTTTGCAATAAAACCAAATATCACAGTGGGGACCAGGATTAGGATGAAGATCTGAGGCATGTAAAGATAAATACTGTGGGGGGAATTGTTCCGTTAAGGTCTGTTTGGAGTTATTCTTCTGTGGCTTTAGCCAGTCATCAGTATTACTTGGTGTTCCTGGGCACACATGGCATACGTCCAGGTACTCTAATGCCTCTGGTGTACTCAGGTGTGCCAGCCCTGGCGCCGTTTACACTGAATGAAACAGAAGGTCTTTTTGCATGGCTTATGGCACAGGGGTATTTGAACAAATACTTTTTGACCATTTAATTACCCTCTCACTTAGGTGCATCATTGGAATTATGGACTATATACACTTTAATAGGAAAGATAGATTAGGTGAACAGGACACTAGAATCACACCTGTGTCACAAAACAGATGCTATGACAACATGTGGACTTGGCTTATGAGTTCAGTCATGAACGATGTTGAGGTAAACATGAAGAATTGAGGAGAAACTCCATTGTGAAGCCCAAACAGTGAGCATTTCTAGTGCACACAGTGGAATGGAGGGTATGCAGGGTGGCATGGTTGTGCCATCCCGAATCAATGCTTTTCTCTGTGCCACTCAACAAGGTGTGCTTATGATGGGATTGCCAGTAGGAGAACTCATGTTAGGACCCCCTTTAGCCACATGACATTTGTTATATGATGATTTTAAGTGCTTTCAGTTCCCTATTTAATTATCAGGAACAATTACTAGATTTTACTAGCTCCTGAGACAATGCATGTAATGAAGACAAAAATCCAGAGTTTAAGCTATGTGTTTTTTGGTTTCTGGTTTTTTAATAAATTCAAGAGTTTGGAATGTGTTTTTAATTTTTTTACAAGAAATTTAATAAGAAGTCTCTATGTTCTTCTGCTGTAGAAATGAATACAATCTTCCCATTGATCAAAACCTGCACAAACACAACTTTCTGACATATCTCCCTTTCTTTCTTATCAAATGGTTCTTCTAGGTGCCTGCATGCTTGTGACTTGTACAAAGCACTATACAAAGAAAATTAAACAAACTTGTACCTTCCCTCCACACCCAATATTCCATATTATGTGAGGATTTAAAAGAACACACCATGTGGGGAAGAGCACGTACTTGCCAAGGATACCCAGAGACAATAATAGAAGAGGCTAATAAATATATTTATGCCTCAAGAGAGCCATATGGGTGGGTTTTGTTGCTGTCTAGCTGACAAATTTCCCAAAATGACTCCTTTTCCTCACTCTGCACCAGGCCAATAAAAAGAAACAAGCTCCCGGAACCATTCTGAAATTGTGAAAAGGGCAAATACCATATAACGGAAAAACTCAAGGTTCCTGTGACTTTGTGACTAAGGCCAGTCCCTGTGGTACTGTGTATTTCAAATCTTGCCTCATTTGTGAATATGTGTCATTCTAAATAGGTATAGCTCACTCTTTGGAGGCAAAAGTGTCTCTTTTCCTATTTCCTTTTCTCCCTGAGGTTTTTCTCTGCATTAGATGTTTCCCCAGGGCCACTACGAGGACTGAATGAATCAGATGGCATGAAGGAAGAACAGGTTGATAAATACAAAAAATACCAAACTGGCCTTTTCAGTTTAGGTTCAGTCCCAGGAAACCAGTATAAATAGCACCTCATATTAATAGCCTTCCTGAGCCGCGTGGTTGAATTACCTCCATACGTTATGTCAGCTGCACACTTGGCATGGGAAGTCCATTCTGTTTCACTGCAGCCTCCTTTGCAGAATAATAGACCCACAATAAGAGGTTGATCCTGGTTTCAGCTTGAAATCTGAAAAGATTTCTGAATCTTTTCAGCAAATGAAGGCTACCAATCAACCAGACTTGTAACATGTTTCTGAAAGGAAATTGTTGGCTTTCATCATAGAGTGAAAATATAAGAAGGAATTAAGCATATTGTTCTATTGGTACATTCCCATAGGGTACTGGTATGATCTTTCTTTAAATTTATAATATAATCTGTTTTTCTGGGAAAAATATAATGAACTACATTGTTCTTACATGTTAGCATAAATATCAAATACATTATAGCATTTAAAAGGGGGCTATTCTAGGCTACAATTTCAAAATGTGTCTTAGAGCTTATTTCTACTTCTTAGACTGGTACAGAGTGACCCTTAGAAACCCTTGTGGACATTTGTCAGCTAAGACAGCAAAAAAATTGTACAATAAGACTGCAAGGAAGTCGACATAACAGAATTCCTTATATAACTCTTTCAATGACTATAAACTCTTGCTTCTCACTAGGCCATATTCTAATAAAATTCCCATTTTCCAAGGTTTATTAGCCTCTAGTTAGGAGGCATGTGGTGTAAAGCAAGACCGATTAGAGTTTAAATCTCATCTGCACATATTCTAGCCCTGAAGCTGGTTAAGTTTCTTAACATGTACTCAGCTAAAAACAGGGGTACTGCTATTACATTCAAGGGGTTTTATAAAAATTCATATACAAGGTAATGCACTCATAAGATCACTCTAGAAAATCACTATCCTGGCTCATGATAGATGTTCAGTTAAGATTGGTTCTCTTCCCTTCCAAGTGGCATTTAGGAAGTTTCTCTACACCCAGACCCTGGGAAGAACTTATCCTTCTCCAGCTTTCTGTTAGCATGCAGTGGATCCCAGGTATGAGACATGGATATTTCATCACTCTTACTGTTCCTTGCTTGAGGAAGCAAGAACTAAGGCAAAGGGACCCCTGATTCAGAATGGCCATGGATGCCAGCTTTCCTTCCCCTTTCATCTCTTATCATCTCTCTCCCTACCTCTCTCTTCCTGTTTCCTCATTTGTCCCTTCAGTAGGCAGATGAGTGTGTGCCAAAACTCTAATACTTAAACTTCTGTGTGCACAGGCAGCATCAGGGTCCCCTTCCCACAGATTCTGATTTCATTTGTATGGGTCGGGGCCCCGGAGTGTGCATTAATGAGTTTAGTGAATACAAATGTAAGTGGTCTGAGCACCACACTTGAAGAAGCACTGCCAAAAATACTAATGGATTAAGGCAATCTCTTTCCTTAAAAAGCCCAAGGTCTGGGGCTGGGGTTATGGCTCAGTGAGAGAGCACTTGCCTAGGACAGGTAAGGCCCTGTTGTTCGATCCTCAGAAACCACATACAAACAAACAACAATAAACCAATATACAAACAAAATAAAGGTTAACTTCTTTTAAAAAAAAACTACAAGGTTTTGGGGGCTGGAGTTGTGGCTCAATGGTAGAGAGCTTGCCTGGCATGTGTGAGTCCCTGGGTCCAATCCTCAGCACCACATATAAATAAATAAATTAAATTAAAGATCCATTGACAACTAAAAAAAAAAAAAAAAAGCTGAAGGTCTACTGGCTGCATACAGAAAAAAAAAAAAAAAGCCACAAAAGTCAGGGTGGCAAATACTGACTAGTTAGGAAAGGGTCTTGAAAGCCACTACTTAGAGCAGGGCAGCAAGTGAGACCAGAGGAGCCAGGTGGGTATGTTCTCTCCCCTCCTTTCTTCACCTGGGAGCCAAGGAACTCAGGAGGCTTCCAGGAAGCCAAACGACATAGAGACTGGGCCTGGCTGCCTTGGTTTAGATGTAGACCAGCATTTCTGATTGTTCTTCTACCTCCACATCTCTTACAGTTTCTGTTCCCAAGTTATTTATGTTCAGTAACTATGATGGCATTGGCATAGATAACCCCCTCCCAATTTTTTTTTCTCAAAATGTTTTTGGGTGGAAATATAACGGAGTGTTTAGAATGGTTGGTTCTATTTTGTGTAGGAGACAAAGAAGGATTTTGCCTCATTTCATTTTGAAATTTGTTTTCTTTTATCCTGTTTTCTATATTTTCCAGTTTTTAAAATAAGCTTGCAAAAAAAAATGAAATTAACAAAATGTGAAGAAGAATGTCAGCTCAGCTCTTTAAATGGTACCCTTGTGTTATAAGACAATTAATCCATGGATAGAGTCTTTTGTTTTCTTTTCCTATGGGGGCTTAAGTCCTATTATTTTCCTAGAAACTGAACTCCAGTTAAGGTGCTTTTCCTGACTATTGATCCCTGTTGAAAGAGACCAACTAGGAAGTAGCTAGCAAAGGTAAATTGTATTATTAAGCAAAGTTATATGTAAAATTCTAAATGGAGGGATACAACGAATATACATTTTGCAGTTGGATATTTGATATCATAGGATTTGTAGACATATAGGATTTTTGCAACTCTTAGTCATTTAAAAAAGTTGCAAGAAGAAAAAGGAATCACTTTGGGTTTTCTTTAATTAACTTTTCTTTTTAAGGAAACCCAGACTTTTATAAAAGTTGAAAGTCTTCAATGTTAAATCTGTATGTGTCTCATTTCAGAAATACTCCTCAGACAGTACAATGCAATATTCGTTAACTGTGATTTCAAATCATTGTTTGATTCCAACATAAAATATGCAAACTAAGATATTCACACAATGTATTACATCTGATAAATAGAAATAAAATTGGTTCATTCTGATTGGTAAGTGGAGTACAGCTGTTCATTGGCAGAGGGATATTCACTTTGCTTTGTATTATTGAGTATGCTTCATAGTGTACTATTCCCAGGGGTACCATTTCCAGTCCAACTTCATCATAATCGATTAGTAGGCATTCTATAGACATGTATGTTGATGTTGTGTATTTACCAAGTAATGCTGGAATTCAAGAAATCTTTGGAAAGATCAATGTGTTGCATTGTTGCATTCAGAAAAAGAGAATCCCATTATATCTTACCAGTTATGAAAAGAATTCAGGTTGTTATATGATCTAAATGCAAAAATGTACATAGGAGAAGGTAAAATTCCAGGAATTCCAGCAGTGTAACAAAAAGTAAATAAATGTAGCCAACTGCTTGATAATGAGGGTTAAATCAAGGACAGCAGAAGTGGAGAGAAAGGTAGAAGAGGTATTTCTCTACTGGAATAGACTTCAGTGGACAGAATCACATGGAAGTGAAGGATAAGGAGTGGTGACATCAGTAATCTATATACAGAGAATAGGAGAGAGACGGGATGGACAGAGTTCAATGAAGAAAGAAAGAACCAGGAATTGGTAGTATACAAGAACATGAACGCCATTTGTAGTTAGAACGCAGTTCTCCTGACCCTAGGAATACACATCTTGCTGCACTGTGGCTCTCAAGCCAAGGAAGAGATTTCGTTGACAGCTATAATGGTTGAGAAATGGGTGAGTTGAAACCTGTCTAACTTTTCCCTCCTTCAAGAATTACTGAGTACTCAGGAAGTTGGACTGGAAATGGTACCCCTGGGAGCAGTACACTATGCCTTAAATGTATAGAGGAAGCTTTCCTGCATTCCACCTGATGGACAAGATCCCCTCACCCAGGAGAAAGGACAGATCCTTAAACTTCTCAATACAGTTACTTCTTCCTTCAGCACTAGATAGTGAAGGGCAAATGGAGGTCTCCAGTTCAAGGCTCCTCTAGCAGCCACTGGGCATTGCAGGGCCATCTGAAGCCTGAGTGGCATCACAATTCTTACTCCTGTGCAGTAATAAGGAGCAGAGCCCAGGGTGGGAGAAATGCTCTAACATTACTCTTTCTTCTTCAGTGAAAGAAATGGAAAGTCTTTATACCAGGAAGCCTGGCTATAGGACTTGTTCCTCATTTGCATGCCTCCTGCTATTTGGTAGAGGCCAAGGAGGGTAAAACATTCCAATAGCATTAGTTAGAATCCTTTCTTCCAAGTCTTCTCTTTCTTTATAATGAGGCAGGGGATGCAGGTTCTTGTACAGCTTGCCCACTTTGCCAGGCCCTGCGCCAGCCTCTGACTCCCTCCTGATCCTCCCGGCCTGCCTTGTTTGCTTGGCAGGGGATGAGTTAATGAAGCACTAGCTGAAGCACTTTTTGCCTACAAAAGGTCCTGAAGCAAAATTGTCTGGAATCAGATGGTCAGGGGCAATTTGTCTCTCTCCAGTCTCCCTGAGGCAAATGCTTCAGAGGTGGGATGTGGCCGAGTTTTAACTCTTCGCCATCCAACTCTGTTGTTGCAGACTGATTTCTTTAAACTCCCTTTGAAATTCTGCTTTCATTCCTCAGCATCCACCAGCAGTTCTTATCAATCATGGCTGCCTCCCAATCATTGATAGCATCTTTATTTTTGAAGAACACTAGGCCAGACGCAGTTCATCCAAGCTCCCCAAAGAAGCATTCATGTCACTCAGTGTCTTGGGCTCCAGATTTAAAGATGAGCCTTTCACAGAGCAGAAAATCATAAATCTATTCCTCCTAAAGATGCTTTCTGATTATTTTTATTACTATTATTATTAGTTCCCCACAGAAAGGAATCAAGACAGTGGAAACATTTTTAGGAAATGATACTTTATCTCCGTGATTAACTATATAATAAACCATAAAATCTTTGCCATGGTAATCTCCTCCTTACACCTTATTGCTTTGATAATAAAAGCTTTTTATGACAACAAAATAAAATTTTATTATCCAAGCAGTTTAGATAAAAGAAGATGTGGTTTAGGAAGGATAAAGGGCAGGTCTGAAACATGTGAGGTCAGCATGGGTTTTATGTGGTCTCTGTTTATATAGAACATGTTTGATATATCCTAAGTCCAAGCCAATTAAAGAGTTCTGTATTTCTGTCAAGTAGGCAGGATCCCTGTGGAAAAGCAAAACCATTCAGTACTTAGAATTTAAGATGAGTGGGGAAAGCACACATTTCAACAATGAAACCAACCCAATTTGCAAACACAATCATCAACTACCTGTTTTGATTCTGAGCCAAACGTTGTTTGGTGAATATCATTCCACTTGTACTCACAAGCTTATGTCTTAATGATTAGATTCTTTCCAGGACCAAAATCATGGACTTTTACATAAACATGATTTATTTGCAAGCACCACAATGTGCCAGTTAAGAATTTTCATCATTGTTGTGCTGTAGAAAGAAAATGTTGTCTTTTCTTACATTCATCACTATCAAGCAATTTTTGTCGAGCAACCCCTGAGAATCTAAGATCATAAAGTTGAACAGAAGTTTTTTAAAACTTAAAGCCGGGCGCCATGTGTCCCATGCCTGCAATCCCAGAGGCTCAGGAGGCTGAGGCAGGAGGATCAGTAGTTCAAAGCCAGCCTCAGCAAAAGCGAGGCACTAAGCAACTCAGTGAGACTCTGTCTCTAAATAAAATACAAAAAAATGGGGCTGGGGATGTGGCTCAGTGGTCAAGTGCCCCTGAGTTCAATCCCAAGTATCAAAAAAATTTAAAAATAATAATAATAATAATAATAATAATAATAATAAAAACCTCAGTCAGAGCTTTCTGAGGAAGTGATGAACAAGCCAAGACTGGAAGGAAGACTTAATCAGATAAAGAGAAGAGCTTGAGAAGGAAACTGTCTTCAAGGCCAAGGGAAGGGCATGTGCCAGGGCCTTGTAAAGGAGACAGCAGGGCTCCTACCTCCTGGGGCGCCACGATGCTTCAAAGAGACCATTCCAGTAAGGCGCTGGCACTCTGCTGATGTGCCTGGCCTGCAGTCAGCACTCAGAAACTGCTAGTTCTGATCAGCTCCCATCTGGACAACTGGGCTGATGTCTGTCTGACAGGAGTACCTCGAAAGCAAATGTGTGACCTTTTTGCATCCCCAGTAGGAACATGGCCATGACACTGTGATTCTTCTGTGACTCATCAACCCTGAATGCCATTCCTCTCGGGTGGCCTCCCTCCACATCTGATATCTGTACACCAGGGTTCTGCCAAACATGCTCAGCCTTCCCCAGCCTGCAGAGTTGTTTTCATCAAGCATCACTTCAGTGGGTGTCTCTGTCCTGGTTCCTCTAAGGAGATTCAGCAGCACTGATGAATCACTCATGGAGCTGGATGTCACACCCAGTATTTGTGGGACTATGGAAGGCTTTAGACAGGAGCTTTCTTTTAGTCTGGAGCCAGCTCCTCACTGTCTGACAGGCAAAAGAAAGACTGGCGTATACTACTGAGTCTGCCACACCCATTTGCCAACGTATTCTTCCCTCCCCGTGCCTTCTGCCTCGGAAAAGCAAACCCAAGGAACCCTGAGGTCCTAAGGGACGAGAATCTCAGCAAAGAGTCAGGTCTTTCTGCCTCTGGCTGGCCCCTGATCTTGGTTTGCTGTAGTCCATTAGTTGAGAGCAGAGTCCTGATTCTGCAGAGAATCTTGGTTGACTTTTAAGTGCATGAGTTTTGAAAGCAGTCATACATAGATAACAGTGCTTGAGTTACTTTGATGCCTAAGGACTATCTTCCTTTGTTGAAATACCCAGAGGAATGGAAGCATGGTTTGATGCCAGCTTCACAGGCTTTTCCATATCCCCAGGTGTGTGCATTAAACAGATTAACAATTTATTGTGTAAACCTTCATCCCTCCTGCTGCTAGCACAGAAGGTCTGAAGTAACCATTGTGTGAATATCTGGCTCTGTTTAATACGTGTTAGACGTGGGGATGAGTACTATCCCTCAAATGTCCATCTTGTAAACTCTCTGGGCACAAAATTATGTTAACAAATTTAATCAACAAAAACTTTCCCATGACCTTGTAGCTGGTAAAGAAATTATCAAAGGTCCCTTCCCACACCATTCTCCCCACCCAACACACAGCCGGTAGAATTCCCAGCCTCCAAGGTCTGTGCTTGGTTTGGGGCAAGGTTAGTGAGGGCTGATGACTGTGTGGGGACATCTGGGCACTCCCACTGCAGTCTGCTCCTCTCCCAGCCACTGGGCATCTGAGGACAGGCCAATCTTATGTCACATGCTTGTATTTCCCCTGGTTGTGTGCATGCCTCTCTCCAAACCTGAGGCTTCTATTTAGAAGCCTTCTAGTTCTAAATAATTTTTCCTGCCAGCATCATTTTCTTCCCTTTCTGTTTTTCACTATTTCACCTGAGTCCTGCAGGTCCTCTCACATTCTTCTCAGCTGTTACAAAAATAATGGAGGCTCCACAAGAGTAAAAGGAATCTTTTTCCCCTTCCTTCTTTCCTTCCTCCCTCCCTCCCTCCCTTCCTGTACTTCCAGCCCCCACACCCTTGGCTGGCATGGACAGTCACTCAGCACATATCGTTCAAATGACTGAATGTTTTGTTGCTCTTTCCACTTCTACAGTTGAGGCTCTGAGCCCAGGCCTGGAGGAGCTGCCATTCACTGCACACATCAGTTCTTTTTATTTGGATTTCCTCTCTCTGGCATATTCCTGTATAGCCATCCGAAACCTTGTGAAACTCTGCCTCACTCCACTGGTGAAGAGAATGGAGCCCAAGTTACCTGCAAGTCTCGAGTGACTCTTAGTGCCATCATTTTGTAACCCATAAGTCAGCTCAGGTTGCCCAGCCTTTAAATCCACTGAGTTTTCCTGGCCTCCTGTTCCAAGTCCTGGGGAAGTACAAAGCCAGCTCTAAGGGCTGGGGGTGGGTTTCACATTATCACACTCACTAGGTCTTTAGGCTGTGCCTCTTCCTTTCTGTTCCATGTATTGATCCAGATGTGAAACCCAGCCACTTCCTCATGTGTGTACCCCTTCACACATCCAAGCTATCCACAGAACGCATAGTGAGGATATGGGCATCCTGAGCAAGGTCCACAGCAGTCCCCCTCATGATGGCATAGGAAACATTCAGGCTCCTGGAGAGGTTCTTTTGCCCTGCCCAGCCTTCTCACTGAATCAATCAATCTCTCTCCCTCCCCCTCCCTCCCTCCCTCTCTCTCTCTCTCTCTCTCTCTCTCTCTCTCTCTCTCTCTCTCATGTTCTCAGGCAGAGTACCTTAACCATATATTTGTAGTAAGGACCCTGAGTCCAAAATATCTATGCTTGCTTCTTCTTTCCTGAACAGCTTCTCCATTAGCCTCTGTTTTCCTTTTTTTTTAAAATTTATTTTTTTTTATTTTTTTTTATTGGTTGTTCACAACATTACAAAGCTCTTGACATATCATACTTCATACATTAGATTAAAGTGGGTTATGAACCCCCAATTTTACCCCAAATGCAGATTGCAGAATCACGTCGGTTACACATCCACAATTTTACATAATGCCCTATTAGTAATTGTTGTATTCTGCTACCTTTCCTATCCCCTACTATCCCCCCTCCCCTCCCCTCCCTTCTTCTCTCCCTACCCCATCTACTGTAATTCATTTCTCTCCTTGTTTATTTTCCCATTCCCCTCACAACCTCTTATATGTAATTTTGTATAGCAATGAGGGTCTCCCTTCATTTCCATGCAATTTTCCTCTTCTCTCCCTTTCCCTCCCATCTCATGTCACTGATTAATGTTACTCTTTTCTTCCTACTCTTCCTCCCTGCTCTGTTCATATTTGCTCTCATTATATCAAAGAAGACATTTGGTATTTGTTTTTTAGGGATTGGCTAGCTTCACTAAGCATAATCTGCTCTAGTGCCGTCCATTTCCCTGCAAATTCTATGATTTTGTCATTTTTTATTGCTGCATAGTACTCCATTGTGTATAGATGCCACATTTTTTTTTATCCATTCATCTATTGAGGGGCATCTGGGTTGGTTCCACAGTCTAGCAATTGTGAATTGTGCTGCTATGAACATCGATGTGGCAGTATCCCTGTAGCATGCTCTTTTAAGGTCTTCAGGGAATAGTCCGAGAAGGGCAATAGCAGGGTCAAATGGTGGTTCCATTCCCAGCATTCCCAGGAATCTCCAAACTGCTTTCCAAATTGGCCGCACCAATTTGCAGTCCCACCAGCAATGTACAAGTGTACCCTTTTCTCCACATCCTCGCCAGCACTTGTTGTTGTTTGACTTCATAGTGGCTGCCAATCTTACTGGAGTGAAATGGTATCTTAGGGTGGTTTTGATTTGCATTTCTCTGACTGCTAGAGATGGTGAGCATTTTTTCATATACTTGTTGATTGATTGTATGTCCTCCTCTGAGAAGTGTCTGTTCAGGTCCTTGGCCCATTTGTTGATTGGGTTATTTGTTATCTTATTGTCTAATTTTTTGAGTTCTTTGTATACTCTGGATATTAGGGCTCTATCTGAAGTGTGAGGAGTAAAAATTTGTTCCCAGGATGTAGACTCCCTATTTACCTCTCTTATTGTTTCTCTTGCTGAGAAAAAAATTTTAAGTTTAATTAAGTCCCATTTGTTGATTCTTGTTGTTAACTCTTGTGCTATGGGTGTCCTATTAAGGAATTTGGAGCCCGACCCCACAATATGTAGATCGGAGCCAACTTTTTCTTCTATCAGACGCAGAGTAACTGGTTTGATATCAAGCTCCTTGATCCATTTTGAGTTAACTTTAGTGCATGGCGAGAGAAAGGGATTCAGTTTCATTTTGTTGCATATGGATTTCCAGTTTTCCCAACACCATTTGTTGAAGATGCTATCCTTCCTCCATTGCATGCTTTTAGCCCCTTTATCAAATATAAGATAGTTGTAACTTTGTGGATTAGTCTCTGTGTCCTCTATTCTATACCATTGGTCCACCCACCTGTTTTGGTACCAGTACCATGCTGTTTTTGTCACTATTGCTCTGTAATATAGTTTGAAATCTGGTATCGCTATACCACCTGATTCACACTTCCTGTTTAGAATTGCTTTTGCTATTCTGGGTCTTTTATTTTTCCATATGAATTTCATGATTGCTTTATCTATTTCTACAAGAAATGCCGTTGGGATTTTGATTGGCATTGCATTAAACCTATAGAGAACTTTTGGTAATATCGCCATTTTGATGATGTTAGTTCTGCCTATCCATGAACAGGGTATATTTTTCCATCTTCTAAGATCTTCATCTACTTCTCTCTTTAGGGTTCTGTAGTTTTCATTGTATAAATCCTTCACCTCTTTTGTTAGGTTGATTCCCAAGTATTTTATTTTTTTTGAGGATATTGTGAATGGAGTGTTTTTCCTCATTTCCGTTTCAGAAGTTTTGTCCTGATATACAGAAATGCCTTTGATTTATGCGTGTTGATTTTATATCCTGCCACTTTGCTGAATTCATTTATTAGTTCTAGTAGTTTCTTTGTAGACCCTTTTGGGTCTTCTAGGTATAGAATCATGTCATCTGCAAATAGTGATAATTTAAGTTCTTCTTTTCCAATTTTTATGCCTTTAATTTCTTTCGTCTGTCTAATTGCTCTGGCCAGTGTTTCGAGAACTATATTGAATAGAAGTGGAGATAGAGGGCATCCCTGTCTTGTTCCGGATTTTAGAGGAAATGCCTTCAACTTTTGTCCATTCAGAATGATGCTAGCCTGAGGCTTAGCATAGATAGCTTTTACAATGTCAAGGTAAGTTCCTGTTATCCCTAGTTTTTCTAATGTTTTGAACATAAAGGGATGCTGTACTTTGTCAAATGCTTTCTCTGCATCTATCGAGATGATCATATGGTTCTTATCTTTAAGTCTATTGATGTGGTGAATAACATTTATTGATTTCTGTGTGTTGAACCATCCTTGCATCCCAGGGATGAATCCTACTTGATCATGGTGCACAATTTTTTTGATGTATTTTTGTATTCGATTCGCCAGAATTTTATTGAGGATTTTTGCATCTAGGTTCATTAGAGATATTGGTCTGTAGTTTTCTTTCTTTGAGGTGTCTTTGTCTGGTTTCGGAATCAGGGTGATGTTGGCTTCATAGAATGAATTTGGAAGAGCTCCCTCTTTTTCTATTTCCTGAAATAACTTGAAAAGTATTGGTATTAATTCTTCTTTAAAGGTTTTGTAAAACGCCGCTGTATAACCATCCGGTCCTGGGCTTTTCTTGGTTGGTAGTCTTTTGATGGCTTCTTCAATTTCATCCATTGATATTGGTCTGTTCAAATTGTGTGTATCCTCCTGACTCAGTCTGGGCAAATCATATGCCTTAAGAAATTTATCGATGTCTTCACTATCTTCTATTTTATTGGAATATAGGTTTTCAAAATAATTTCTAATTGTCTTCTGTATTTCTGTAGCATCTGTTGTGATATTGCCTGTTTCATTCCTTATGTTAGTAATTTGAGTTCTTTCTCTTCTTCTCTTCGTTAGCATGGCTAAAGGTCTGTCGATCTTATTTATTTTTTCGAAGAACCAACTTTTAGTTTTGTTAATTTTTTCAATAGTTTCTTTTGTTTCAATTTCATTGATTTCCGCTCTGATTTTAATTATTTCTAGCCTTCTGCTACATTTGCTGTTGTTTTGCTCTTCCTTTTCTAGGGCTTTGAGATGAAGTGTGAGCTCATTTATTTGTTGGTTTTTTCTTTTTTTGAGGAATGACCACCAGGCGATGAATTTTCCTCTTAAAACTGCTTTCATTGTGTCCCATAGATTCCGATATGTTGTGTCTGTATTTTCATTTATCTCTAAGAATTTTTTGATTTCCTCCTTTATGTCTTCTGTAACCCATTGATCATTCAGTAACATATTGTTCATTTTCCATGTGATGTAGGATTTTTCCTTCCTTCTTTTATCATTGATTTCCAGTTTCATTCCATTATGATCAGATAAAATGCATGGTATTATCTCCACCCCTTTATATTTACTGAGGGTTGCCCTTGGCATAATATATGGTCTATTTTTGAGAAGGATCCATGTGCTGCTGAGAAAAAAGTATATCCATTTGATGATGGTTGATATATTCTATATATGTCAGTTAAGTCTAGGTTATTGATTGTGATATTGAGTTCTATAGTTTCTTTATTCAACTTTTGTTTGGAAGATCTGTCCAGTGGTGAGAGAGGTGTGTTGAAGTCACCCATAATTATTGTGTTGTGGTCTATTTGATTCTTGAACTTGAGGAGAATTTGTTTTATGAATGTCGCAGCACCATTATTTGGTGCATAAATATTGATAATTGTTATGTCTTGTTGGTGAATGGTTCCTTTTAACAGTATATAATGACCTTCTTTATCCCTTTTGATTAACTTAGTCTTGAAGTCGATTTTATTCAATATGAGGATGGCCACCCCTGCTTGCTTACGAGAACTGTGTGCGTGGTATATTTTTTCCCATCCTTTCACCTTCAGCCTGTGTATGTCTTTTCCAATCAGATGTGTCTCCTGGAGGCAGCATATTGTTGGATTTGTTTTTTTAATCCATGATACCAGCCTATGTCACTTTATTGGAGAGTTTAAGCCATTAACATTCAGAGTTACTATTGATATATGGTTTGAACTTCCATCCATGTTTGATTGTTTATCCTTTTTTTAAAAAAAAATTTAGTTTGTTTCTCCGTGATTATCTTTCCCCTCGCCCTCTGTCTTTACTGAGGCACTTCCCACTGATTGTTTTGGTTATTGTTTTTCATTTCTTCCTCGTGTAGTGTTTTGCTCAAAATGCTTTGCAATGCTGGTTTTCTGGCTACAAATTCTTTTAACTTTTGTTTATTATGAAAGATCTTTATTTCGTTGTCATACCTGAAGCTTAATTTTGCTGGATACAGAATTCTTGGTTGGCATCCATTGTCTTTCAGTGTTTGAAATACGTTGTTCCATGACCTTCTTGCTTTCAGTGTCTGTGATGAAAAATCCGTTGTTAACCTTATTGGTTTACCCCTGAATGTAATATGTCTCCTTTCTCTTGTAGCTTTTAATATTTTCTCTTTGCTCTGTATATTGGATATCTTCATAACAATGTGTCTTGGCGTTGGTCTACTGTGATTTTGTGTGCTCGGTGTCCTGTATGCATCTTCAATTTGTATATTTGTTTCCTTTTTTATCTCTGGAAAGTTTTCTGTAATTATTTCATTCAGCAGGTTTCTCATTCCCTTGGTTTGAATCTCTGTACCTTCTTCTATCCCGATGACTCGTAAGTTTGGTTTTTTTATGTTATCCCATAACTCTTGGATGTTTTTCTCGTGATTTTTTACCAGCCTTTCTGAGTTGGCTAGACTCTTTTCAAGATGGTATATTTTGTCTTCATTATCTGACGTTCTGGCTTCTACTTGCTCCACTCTGTTAGTGATACTCTCAATTGAGTTTTTAATTTGGTTTATCGTTTCCTTCATTTCTAGAATTATTGTTTATTTTTTATAATCTCTATCTCCTGATAGAGATGCTTAACTTCTTCTTTTAGCTGTTTATGTAATTCATTCTCAATGTGTTCTTTCGCTGCTTGAATTTGCTGTCTTGTATCCTCTTTAAGGTTCCATTCCATCTGTCTAAGGTGTTCCTTGAGGTCTTTATATGACCATTTTTCTGATGACTCTAGGTCCTCCTGAATATTTAGGCTGTCCTGCATTGTTTGTACTCCTTTTCTTCCTTACTTCTTGAAGCTGCTCATGTTGCTTCTTGTTCTGTTTGCTGAGTTACTGTTTACTCCTATAAATTTATTTGATGCTTGGGAGGAAAGGTATTAGAAGGGAAGGGAAGAAGTCACTAAAGAGAATGAGAGTAGGCAGGTAGGATTCAAGGAAGGGGGGATAAGAAAAATGAAAAGACAAAAGAAGAAAGAAATAGTAACTAAAAAAAGAAAAAAAATTTAAAAAATAATAATAATAATTTAAAAAAATTAAAATTAAAATTCGAAGAGAAAAAAGAAAAAGAAAGAAAAAAAACAACGAGATAGAAAAATGAAGATGAAAAAAAGACCCAAATCAAAAAAAAAAAAAAAAAAACTAATAAATGCCGTCTTAGAGTTTGATTAACTTCTCTTCCAGTAGGTGGCGCTGTGCCCACCAGGTCAAGTTTCTCCTGTCAATACGCGGGAACCAATCACTGTGCAGCAGCTCCTCCCAGACTGGGCGAGTCTCCAATCCTGAGTGCCTAGGGCCTCCTCTTGTGTCTAGTCACTTCCCACTTTTCCTCTAGCCAGGCCCCTCTCACCACAATACTGGCTACACGCCAGGTCTGCTGCTCCCGGGAGCCCTGTTTTCATGAACGACTGGGCTCACTCTTCCAGTTTGCCATTCCCTCAGACCCTAAGTTTGTAGAGCTTGGGGCTGAGAATCCTCAGCGAATTTTACTTGCACTCCGGTAGCCACTCCCCCGTAGCTGGTGCAAGAGACCTCAGCAGTCAGCCCTGGTGGGAGCGGTAGTCCCGCGCCGCGCATTCCGAACCACCTCTGATTCCCTCGGGCTGGCTGTAGCACTCACGGGAGAACTGGGAGGGGCCCTTAAGGTTTCCCCGATGTGTGGAGAGGGAAGGCTAGGGGGATTACACACCTGTAGCAGCAGGTTTCAATGAAGTTATCTCCTCCGCCGCAGTCTGGTGATGTCAGTTCTCTGCCATAGTGGTGTCTCTTGCGAATGGCGACAGTTTGTTCCCCTTTGCCGGGCGACCAATGCAATGGGTGGGTCCTTCCTGTCTCTCTCAAGCCCCGTTTGGAACCTGTGGCTACTACTTATGAAGGCTCGGTAGGCATTTACCTCCGTATGATGAGAAGGGCTAATCAGTTGTTTCAGCCGGATGGATTAACGCTGAGTCACAGCTGTTTGTCTCATCTTTTCAGACGCGGCGGCGCGGGGCGCGGAGCACGGAGCAGCTTACTCACTTCCCGCAGCCATCTTCCTCTTCTCGCTATTTCGGGATGATGGCGGGGCGCTCACTACGCTCCCTCCGGTGTGTCTCAGCCTCGGGCTCCCGCGCCTCGCTCTGCCACGGCCTCCACTGCCAGCGCCGCCCTGGCCGCTCTCTCCGCCCCCGGCGTTCCCGGCTTCTGGCCGCGCAGCAGCCCGCTCCGTGTCTCTCCGGCTCGCGGCTCCAGCGGTGCCTGGGGCCGGGGAGGCGACAGCCCCTCCCCGGCAAGTACCGCAGTCCCCGGGCCCTGAGTCCCGGCGGCCACAAACTGACACTTCTAATAAACCTACCAATTCCCGGCAGGTCCCCTCTTCACGGAATTTTGCTAGAAGTTCCTCAGTAGGTAGACTGCCGCTGTTCCTAAGGGTCTTTCT
This sequence comes from Spermophilus citellus, assembly GCF_964194105.1. Lineage (NCBI taxonomy): Eukaryota > Metazoa > Chordata > Mammalia > Rodentia > Sciuridae > Spermophilus > Spermophilus citellus. The sequence goes on from NC_138192.1 coordinate 101,352,206, forward strand.
GATCCCGTTAATGTGGAGACATTGGAATCGCTGCTTCCTCGCCGGCGGCCATGTTGGATCCCCTAGCCTCTGTTTTCCTAAACTAAAATGGAAGTGCCCTAAGAAGGTTATAAAAAAAAAATAACAACAAAAACACACTTGCCTCCATTATGGCTGCATTGCTGAACTTTACAGAGAAGTTCAGTATACATTATAATCACAGAAACACAAGGCCCATTGACTCAGCCCTCCATTTCATACAGTTGCCAAATATATGCTGATTTGTACACGGTTGGATTTTGGAAAGAAATACAAGAAACTTATAACATTAAAGACTTCCAGGAAGGGGAACCAAGTAAACTGGAACAGGAGTGGAATAAATACTTCCTTCTCAGCATATGCCATTCAGTATCATGCATTTCCTATATTTAAAACACATGACGTCATACCTACGTTATGTCAATAAAGATGGTGCAGGTTTCCTGATATACTGGTTACACAAAAGTGGTCATATCCAGTGACCTTAAGTCATATGCATCATGGGGAAGCTGATGCTGTCAATGGATGAGGCTCTGGTCCCAGCACTGGAGGATTTGTCACTCACTGCACACTTCAGTTCTTTCCATTAGGATTCCCTGCTTGGAAAGAGCTGCTTCTCAGTCAGTTTGCAGTCATTCTCCGGGTGTTTAGGTAACATGCAGTAGTTGAGGAGCCCCAAACTGCTACAGATACAGCCCAGAGACCACTTATTCCTCTGAAAATATTGCAAAATTCTTAAGAAGAAATACATTTTCAACACTAAATTTGAAAGCACATCTGATGGAGGGAAACAAAATACACCTGGAAAAACAATCTAAATAGTAACAAGGATGATAACTGCAATGTATTGAAGCATGTTGGACATGAGCTTATAATTAAACTATACCCCCAAAAAAAACTCATTGGTAATCTTTGGATGATGTTAAGAAATTAATTATAATTTTTAAATATTTTTTAGTTGTCAATGGACCTTTATTTTCATTATTTGTATGCAGTGCTGAGAATTTAACCCAGTGCCTTACATATGCTAGGCAATTGCTCTACCACTGAGCTACAACCCCAGCACCAATTATTATTTTGAAAACTGTTAAATAAAAGGGAGAGTCAAATGTTTATCCTGCTTTTCCTATACAAACTATGCTTCATCATAATCAAATAGCTTCAAGGAAACTTTCTTTTTATAGAAGGATATCAGTAAATATGTAAAGGAGTGATAGAACTTGAATATGGCCATATGCAAATCCTGTTGATCTAGGCAATGACTATCAATGGATTCCAATAACTAAAAATAAGATGTCCTTTTTATTTATGATAAATTCATTGTTAGATGCAGAACCTTGATGAGACTTAGAACTTGATTTTTTTTTTCAGGAAGAAAAGTTTATAATTCTATCAGCACACACATAAAGACCAAACACGCATAGAAACTATTTTATCTGAAAAAAATATCAAAACTGAATCTCATCAAACTTCTATATCTAATAACAAATTTGTAGAAAACACAAAAAGAATGGGTTAAATGATATCATGGAGATATAATTAGTATAATTCAGACCTTGGTCAACTTTAGAACAAACAGCCTGGTTTCTTCAAATAAATTGCAAAGGGAATGAGAAATCAGATGAGAGGTTTTAACCTATGGATTAAAACACAAGAGACAACCAAGTATAACAATCAGGCTTTGTTTATTTGGTTTAAACAAACTATTAAAAAGATTTATAGAACAACTGGGGAAATTTGAATTCTGAGTATATATTTACCAATATTAAATTATTGTTAGTGTTTTTAGATTTAATAGTAATACATCAAAATGGTCCCCCCCCCCAAATCCCTGTGACATACATATTTATGATATATATATATATTGTGTGTGTGTGTACATATATATTTTGGTCAATGAAAATAAAAGAGTATGTGACTTCTGTACTTGTATAGACATAAAAAAATCTATGAAGAAATCATAATGAGTTGTCACTTTGGGAAGAAGAAATAAGGAGTTAGTGGTTGGGATGAGAAGAGACAGACTTGGAAAAATAATCACTTATGCAGGTAATATCTTCTCAAAGGACTAACCAAGAAATAAAAGAAATATCATGGGGAGAAGTTCATTAGAACCTGGAAATGCTTGTTTGAGAGAATGAGAAAGGCAAAAATCATAATGCAGAGCATGCAGAAGGATTATCCTGAGTCATATTTGTCAAAGTACAGTCCCAGGACTTTCTGATTCAGAATTGGGCCCACCTCAGTCTCTTCTGGCCAGAATCTCAGAGAGTAGAGCACATTTGGCAGCTACAGTCCTTGGTGACCAAGTGCCAGCTTTTCAAATACTGGTGTTTTGGAACTTTGGAATGCATAGGGCAAAAATACACCCAAATTTGAATTCAAATCAGCACAATTCTGAAAGTCTGAAAGCCTTTTTTTTAGATGTGTTGACAATGATTTAATCAGCAGATGTCACTATGTAATCCTTGGGAACATCCCTTCCATGTTGCCTCAGTTTTGGAGAGACAGAGAGTGCTGTTGGCATTGTAGCATAGAAATATTTATGGTAATTTGGCATTTTGTTTAATGAAAATCATTTTTCTCTTACTTCCAGTGCCTATTAAAAGTTTATTTTTGATTAAGCATTCTTTCCTTTTGTTTTTGTTTTGTTTTCCCCAGCATCATTGACAAAGAAGTTTCATTAATGGCAGAAATGGATAAAGTTAAAGAAGAAGCCAGTAAGTAGACATATGGTTATTTGATTAGGTTCCTCCTAACCAGAAGCAATCCATAGGTCAGATTGACAGTGATACTGGATTCTGAGCAGGTTCTAAAATTCACGTTGAAATCCTGGCTCATGTAACCTTAGTCAAGTCACTGATCCTCTGGAAATCACAGTTAACGTCATTTGGCAGAAGGACAGAGCTGTGGCACCCCCTCAGTGTAAGTGTATGGCAGAATACTCACTCAGTAATTAATGAGTGTCAGTTGGAATTTGAAAGTTCAAGGGGACTTTCTTTCACAGGAAGAACTTATACTTAATCAGATTTAAGGTAACAATGAATTCAGTATTAAATTTTAAGATATTCATTGTTAAACCTTTATAACTTATTGATCTTGCTATATTATTTATACAGTCATTTTCTTTTTTAGATTCAATTAACTCAAGTATATCAAATTAAATTCCCCTAAAACATTCATCTCATTTGAAACTTAATTCCCTCAACATTTGAAATTTATATGTATAAATATATCTGACTTTTTTAAGCACTTCAAGTGCCTGACAAGACATTCACAAGCCTAACAAGCAGAATAGTCCCAAGCTTTTAAGCAACTTGTATAAGATTAATAATTTAAATTTAAAGATATGCTAAATGAAATTTTCTTAAAACACTCCAATTCTGTTTGCAAACTTCATCAAATATGCTGACACCTGCCAACTTAAAACCACAAAAGAAAATCAATTCCATGTTCTAAATTGGAATCACAAGTTAGATTGCTTAATGTACCAAATTCTCTATTTAAATGATGAACACGTTCAAAATTATCTTGATCACTGCAAAACTTTTCCTAAATTTAACACAAAATAACAACATTCTTAGTTTGATTTATTTTATTTTATTCATGTTTATGTCTGAACCTTTCAGTGTAGTAAAGTTACTCAATGAGTAGCAGAGCTGATTTGCCTTCCTACACAAGCCCAGGCTCATGGTTAGAAGTTTCAGTGAAGACAAGATTACAGGTGGACATGCTGAGACTCTCTTATTATTGAATACAGTCTTCTATAACAGGACCCCCTAAGACAATATATTTTTTCAGATGCAGTTTAGCTTTACACTCCTGTTTCCTAGGCATTTTAAATTCTTCATCCTCACCCACATTTTTTCTTACAAGTTGAATAAATGGCAGTCTGCACCCCCAGCCAGGTTTCAGCTAAATCCCTTTTCCTTTGCCTGCAATGTCAAAAAATGTTGAAATAATTTTAAACAATATTTTAGATCTAAAATTCGGCAAGTTTTATTAAAAGAAACTAATATCCAGGGTGAAGCTGTGGAATATTTAGGTAGTTATACAGTCCTTATAATTGTGAAATTATTTTGTCTTATGAAACTTGTTGATTTCTTCAATAATAGTGGATTATACATATGACATGGGACTTTGTTTCTTAGGTATGCTTTATTCCAGGTTCATGTCCTAATGATAAAAATGCAACAACATAGACTCAAATGATTCTCTAGAAAGTCACTAGCATAACGCTTTCTCAGCGCTTCACAAAAGACCTCAGGTTTTACATACTCATTTTTCCTTCTTGGAAAATTAATGTTAGATGCCAAGGCCTGTGGTATTTGGAGCATCTCTGGAAAGCACCACTGTTTTAAAAATTCCTTCAACCAATAAACATTCACTTGTGTGCTTCCTTACATGCTAAGCTCTGTTCCAGAGTAGGGTAAACAGCAAACAGATAAATGTACAGCCTACACTCACTGAGCTTTCAGGCTAACTGGTTCACTTAAAACTTCAGTAATTGGTGCTGCAGATTCTGGTTTTAGAAATGCCCATAGCCCTGGGAAAACCAGTTTGCTTGTTCTGGAGACAGACAGAACTGAGTCGAAATCCAGCCTCCATACCCAATGGCTGTGTAACCTTGAGCCATTTTGTTAACTTCTCAAAGCCTGAGGTCCCTTATCAGAACAGAAGAAATAAGAATAGTGTCTATCTCAAATAATTATTGCAAAGATAAAATGAGAAGATGCGTGCTAGACACTTAGCATAGTGTGTGACACAATAGGTATGTAAAAAGGGAAAAGCTCTTATAGTTTGTCCAATGCCCCTTAGAGGTCCAAGAAGTTATGCTGCATCTTTCTGGAGACTTGCCTATGTTAATCAGATATCTTCTCCACAATTGAAGGAATGATTGGATTAAGTACCCCACTGAATCAGGGACAAACTGTCTTTGCAATCACCATCTTGAACTTGCTTATCTATGACCTCAACATTATTTTTCCATTTTCTGTACATAGTATAAACCATTTTTCCTCAATTATAACATAAGTTCATATATTCCTCATGGCACCTAGCACAACACTGAGAAGATTGTTGGTACTTCACAAATATTTGTTAAATTAAGTATTATAATCAGTTTAGTGTATGTAGACTGTGGGATGCAATATTAGTGAACATTACTGTGATTGCAAAAAAAAAAGAATGAATAAATCTCACTTTGTTGCCAATATTTATAATTACCATTTTGATTATATTAACCATATCAAACACTTCACAAATGTTATTTCATTTGGTCACACAGTAACTCCACAGGGTGTATACAAAAACCTTCTTAGGGTGTATACACATTTTACAGATAGAGAAACTTAACATTGTAGTACTAGAATCTCAAACTTGATCTGTCTACCCAGGGAACTGGAGGCCTGCACAGGCATGTTCTTAGGGTGTGAAGTTTACTAGAGATATGGGGAAGAAAAGATCACTTTGTATTAACAGGAACACAGGCATTTTACAAAGTAAAATGCCAAATTCACAAGAATTTGTCAGGAATAAAAAGAATTTAAAAGAACCTTTGTGCTTAAAGATTCCTTTCTGCTCTGACATTCCCCCCACACCCCCAGAGTTCTGAGCACACCTGCTGATGAGTATTATTGAAGAAGCCTTAAGATTTTCCATGGTTCAAGTAATTTGAGCCAATCTTCCAATGCATTCCAAAAACTTGAAGGAATTTATAAATCTTATTGAGAAAATGGATTTCAGCATACCAGATACTGTTTATAAAAGTGCATAAATAATATTAAGTTCTGCACACAGTAAAAACCTAAGCTGTATGGAACTGTCTCCCTCTACAGATTTCTGAAAGGATGGTGCTTTCAAGACATACTTATTATTCTATTTTAAATTACAGGATCAATGCATCTTAAGATCTGATCTGTTTTTGTTTTTGCTTTTTGTTTCTGTGATTGATGTGTTTGAGGTGAAAATGTTTGCCCCTAAAGAATATTGGCTTTAGATCTTAACTTTTAAGGCTTTTTTTCATAATGAAAGGCTTTGAAATGTTAATGAGACTATATGTAAAACGCATCCCAACACTTGCTGATGCAAAGTATTCATTTTCGTGCACATTTGCATGAGTTTCAACTCAGAATTTATTGGTGATCTTGCACCTGCATTCCCATTTTAGGGCCCATTTATATCTATTTCTAAAAATCTTATGTTTGGTGTGAATGCCCAAGTTCTACATAATCAAAAAGAACAATGACCCATAATTGTCACCAGTCCCACAAATGATCCATTAAGAAAAGTCAGATGTGCTTAGCGGAGCAGTCACTCAGGATCTACTGACTGACCCCTTTACTAACTGTACTAACTGCTTGTCAAGTCTGGGTCTTCAGAATTTATTTTATTGTACTTTGCAAGATGAAAGTATCTCATTTCGTCTTTTTACTCAAGAAGTTAAATTTAATGTTGAATTGTAATGATAAGGAAATTAATAAATAACCATTCAAAGGTATGGGTCCTCGATGTTCTTAAGTGGTCCCTGGACCCTAGGAACTTCAATCCTTTATTAGATATTTCTTTCAAATAATGGACTTGTTAATTCACTGAATCCTTCATTCAGCAAGCATGGTGGGCACTCTCTGTGTACCAGGTACTGGGCACCAAACACAAAGAACTGCATGGATCATCAGTCTGCATTATAGTTCCATGAATGACTAAAGACATTGACAAGCAGGTAACATTAATCTGCTGAGAGGGACAGGTGAGAAGGTACCATGTTCCATCTAAATAGGGCTTTGGCTCTTCTGCTTTAGCCAGTTGCTGACTAACTGTAGCCAGAAATTCCAGTATCTTAAGAGACACCAGAAATCTAGCTTTCAAGTGGAATTTCCTAATATTTAAATGTGAGCACTTAATTTGTAGAAGTAATGTGTGGGCCAAACAAAACAAGTCCTCTAGCCAAAAATGATAATGGATCACCTTTTTGTGACCTCTGATCTAATTGGATAACCTGAGACATCATTCAGTAATACATTATCTACATTGAGGTGAAAATTCCTTTACACTCCTGGACAATTTTTTTTTTACAAGCTCTTCTATATCCCGAAAGACCATCAGGCATGTTTTTTCTTTTCTTAATTTGTATTTTTAGTTATACATGACAGTAGAATATATTTGACATATCATACATACATGGAGTATAACTTCCCATTCTTGTGGTTGTACATGATGTGGAGTTACACAGGTCATTTATTCATACAGGAACAGAGGAAAGTTATATCTAATTCATTCTACTGTTTTTTCTATGTGGTACTGTAAGAGAGCTCAGGTAAATAATCAAAGCATAATTGGTATATCTTGGCAGATGATTAGGCTTTATGACTTGTAGATTAATTATTTTATTGAATTCTCAACATTGATTAAACATTGACATTAGTTTAAAAAGTTAATGTCCCTCTGAAGAACGGTTTGTGGTTTGCAAGGAATCTTAACTCTCCATGGATTCTGTACTTTTCAGATTTTTGAGGAGACTGCTATTTGACATTTTATATATTAAGAACTCTTAAAATCAGAAATCATATTGTTTGGCTCCGCATGAACACCCTGAATCTGGTCTTACAAAGCAATTGGTCCTTGTTCAAAAAGAATAGAATATGAGTTCAACATACATGACATCTTACAGGGTTCCTATTTTCTTAGAACTCAAAATGCTGTCCAAAAGGAATAAAAGCAATTCACATGTGATGAATTGGAGATCTCAGGTCTATTTATTGAAACATGAAACTTCATATGTAAATCCCACCTAATGTGTTTATATTTGTTGCTTCTGTCCCATAACCTTTTGGGAAATGGGTATACACAGTTTAACCTAGGGGTGACTACATCCCTCTGAATCTTTAGTTCATCTAACAGAGATGGGGAAGTATGGCACCAGAGAAGTCCCCAGTGTCTTCTTTACAGGTTCAGATGTTAAAGAGTTCACACAAATCCGGTTCAAGCTGGATTGACTCACCCTTGAAATTTTTCCACTGGGGACTCTTATAACAAAGACATAAGATCCTCTGTCTGGAACTTCCCTCTGTTTGCAAAATGGAAATATATCTGCAGAGCTTCAAAAGCAGAGGCATTTTTCAGCCCACAAAAAGCTAATAAAGTAAAACTTTTATATCTGTGTGCCAGTAACACAGCTAGTTACCCTAAGTGAGTATGTGTTAAAATTTAGAAGGTCTGGTGCTGCTGGAATTTAAGGTACAGCATATACAGAAGAATGGATTTTGCTCAGTGGACTCCCTAGCTTTGCAATATGGTTCTGATGGGATTTTAATGTGTCTTTTTTCAGAGATAGTTGTTCTGGGTAACTCACATTGAAAGTTCCAAATTAAGCAAGTGACATCAGATGCTAATGGAGAAAATGAAGAAGAGGAATGTGGGTAGATGGTGAATCAGAAAGGACCAGGTTTAGTTTGGGGATTAGTGCATAAGGATGCAAGGAAATGGGTTGTTGGTGAAGGGCATCAAAGATGAACCCTCTGTAGTGACCAGCTCAGAAAAGATAGTTGTTGGTCCAACTAAGTCATCTGTCTGTAGAGGGAGAACTAATTCCAAGAAATTCTGTCACTTAATGTTTAAATCTCTGGCCCTAACGCATTATTCCATCTTACTTGGCAGTGGAAATCCTGACTGCGCGTCAGAAGAAAGCAGAAGAACTAAAGAGACTTACTGATCTAGCCAGTCAGATGGCAGAGATGCAGCTGGCTGAACTCAGGGCAGAAATTAAGGTCAGTTCTGAAATGTCCCAGCCTGAGCCTGAGATCTGATCACCATTATGTTTGTTTTGCATGCAGAGGGTGCTGCTCTCCGCAGGCCTATCACCATACACCCAGCTCTCTTTCACAGGGTTGAAATGCAAAATACAGAAGAACAAAGAACCACCTAATCACTATATTTAAGTATAATATGACCTGAAGGGATATATTACTACAAAGGAGAGATACAAGCTATTTTCTTAGTCGGTAGGAACTGACCCAAGTAAAGTGTACTCAACCATGAATTATAGCCAGAATGGGGAACATTATTTTCACACTATGTAATTTGTGTGTATGTTTATAAACACACACTCATCTAAGCACACCCTAAGTATGAACTCAGTGTAACAGTAGGGATTATAAAGCAATCTGTGTAGACTCCTTTCTCCTTTTCAAGCTTAATTGCCTTTTTATGAATCTTATTACCCACAAATGTGTATTTATTAGTTTCTTTTTCCATTGCCAGCAACAGAAATGACCCTGGCTAACCTCAGGAACAAGTAGAATTTGACAAAATTCCAAGGATAGGTCACCAAATCAGAGTGTGGTCTGAAGAACTTGGATCCAAAATTAAGCAAAAAAAAAAAAAAAAAAAAAACTAGGGTGGCTGGAGTCATGTGGGAAACAAGCACTCCCAGATTCTGTCTTCTGGACACCGTGGGAGTGAGTGACCTTCAAACATCATTAGCCCTGGAGCCACCTTCCTTGTTTAAATATCTCAGAGAAAGGTGCTGATTATCCTCCACTTGGACCACATCTATAATTTGGCCAAGAGTGGATGTGACACCTTGATTTACAGACCCAATGAGACTGTGGGTCATTTAAACAGCATTGGAGTTGCCCAAAGGGGAAGTGGTTGCCAGAAAGGCAAGGACAAGTATTCACAACCATGTGGACAGTTTATAAATTCCTCTTTTTCACTCAATAAACTAAATAAACACACACATGCACTCCACCTTTTACCCACCTCTAGGAAACCAGAGTCATTTTAAGAGAATTGCTGCTACTTTGGAAGAGTATCTGCTCATCTAGGTGTAAAGTGGTGGAGTGTGGCCGAAAGCGGCAAGTGACATTTTGGTCCCCTCCATCCTGGTTAGACATGAAAGGGAGATCATAGGGAAGGAGATGAGAACCAAAGCCTTGGGGTGTTTCCCTGTCTTCTCTATTCTGGTCTTTGCTGCCTCCCACCCAGCCTGTTGCTATGGCCACCAGACTTTCTGCCCCCACTGTCTCCCTGTAGCCAATCCTCCATCCTAAATTCAGAGTTATCCCTCAAAGCATATCTGGGCTTTCGTGGTATGATCCTTCCCTCCGTCTCAGAATAAAATTCACAAGTGGACTGCAATATATATTTCAGTTCCCCCTATGAAAATCCCAAGTTGTTAGAACATCAGGTGAGTAATATGAAATTGCAGCTTCCTGGTCTATTGAAATCATGTCTTCTTCCAAGTTTCATTTCTACCTTTCAAAATTCCACTCATATAATGGGTAGTAACACAGGCTTTGGAGTGAAACAGTACAGTTCCAAAATTTCTACATCTTTGAGGAGAAAGTATGTACAGCCTTAGATTCTTAGAATTCCATTTCCTCCATATGTAAAATAAAGATAATAATAATCCTGATTTCATAATAAGGTGACCAGATGAAAGTGCGATTATCTGTTAAGAATCTGGTCAGTGTCTGGTAAATGTTCAATATTTTTTATAATGTTCCAGCTCAAATGCTCCCTCTTGCATAACTATTTCCCTATTCCCTCAGTAGGAGATCATTTCTTCCTCTTTTATATTGCTAAAGCACCAACTTTATTCTACCTTGTATTTAATGATATCTCTTCCCCTGCCATTAGGTAAACTCCCTGGTAAACTCAAGGAGGGACTGAGTCATAGTTATTTCTGCATAGTTATTTCTCACTCTGTCATCTACACATAGATCTTTAAATTGTAAATTGAATTTTAAATGAATTGGAAAATAATCTCTTTTCCACTTCCTTTATAACAGCACTTGAAATTCCACCATTGAAGATGTTTTCTAGATACTGAAGGGTTTTTGGACTTCCTGGTTCCCTCTTAAAATAGGAATGGGTGTCTAGGAAAGATGATGTGTTTTCTCTTGATGGTTAATACCTTGGTAGGCCCTTGGCCAAACTAGGAAGCCTCTGCCAGAATATAAGTCAGAAAATTGCTCTAGCAAGGAGCACTAAAAGGTTAAATAGATGACTCCAGATGGACATTTTCCTGCATCACAGTTTTGTCTAAGTCTAGACAGAGGAAAGACAAGACCCATATGTATTCCCAGAACAAGCTGATCATGGTCAGGTAGGGCAGACCAAGACTGACTCCATGGAGCCTCACTGATGCCGCTCACACAGCACCATCAGCAGGCACCGGAAGAGCAGAGGGAATGAATGTGCAGGTGTCTCGGTCATTTCTGTGATTGTGAAGCTCCTGCTTTACTTTTCTTTCCTCCAGCACTTTGTCAGTGAGCGAAAATATGATGAAGAGCTGGGGAAGGCTGCCCGATTCTCCTGTGACATCGAACAGCTGAAGGCCCAAATCATGCTCTGCGGAGAAAGTGAGTTTTGCATACTTGCTAAATAATTCTGTGTGAGTAAGCTTGGTGCTATTTGGAATTGATATTGGAAATGTCAGGTGTACAGTCCCCCAGCGGGGCTAAAGTGAGGTCTAAAGAGATTTAATGATCTAAGGTCTTGACACAAGTCACTAGAAATGTCAAGATTTGAACTTAGACTCTTCAAATGCCACTGCCCATCAGTAAATCCCTAGGATTTATTATGAGGAACTGAACAGGTCAACTGGTTTATACCTTTTGCAAACTTTTCCTGAGCACCGCCAGATAAACTGCTCCTCTGATTTCAGAGGGTCCTGGTCTACAGAGACTGTTCTGCAGAGAGTGTGAGTCCTCATCAGTCTGGAAACAATCAGCTATTGTTGTGCAGGGCCCAGCTGTCCTGTGCGCTGCTCTGCAGTTCCCTGAGCTCCCCGCCCTCTCCCCTGGTTTCCTCTGCTGAGTGAAACCTGCAGATAATGAAAGACCTCACTTCAGCCATTAGCTTTAGTCTTGTTCCCTATTAAGCTTTAATTAGAGCAGCTAATGTGCAACAAAATTGGCCGCTACTTTTCCCCCTACTCTAGCCCACCCACAAGGGGAGATGGAAATGAGCTCTAATGTGATTTTGAGGAGAGCCACAAGGAGGAAAGAAGGACGAGTGAGGGACAAGAACAATCCACAGTTTCACAGTCAACTGAAAAATTGAGATTGAGCTGCACTTTTCTTTTAAGTGGAAACTGCTCACCCCCACCAAATGTAACAATAATTAACCTGATCTAAAAATTATTAAACTAATATTAAATAGAGCATGACATCATTTGGGGGTATTCTTTATATTTTATTCACGTATGCATGTTGTAATATCATTAACTGTTTTATATGCTCCATTCATATATAATAATACAATTCATTTTTGCCTCTTCAAAATAGATAGTAGTCATTTTCCATATCAATGTATTCAACTGATCACTTATTTAAATATAATTGATGTAACCAGTCCTCTGATGTAGCATCCAAGTTGCTTCCAGTTTTTACCATTAAAACAGAAATATTGCAGAGCATCCTTGTTCACACATCTTTCTCAATTACCTGACTTTCTGATTGCACTGCTTTAAAATTATTTTTTCCTTATATGCTCTCTCCCTTACAAAAAATCAACCTATTTGCCATTCTCTATCCCTAGCTTTTACAAACAACCCAGTTCACAGTTGGAATTTTTTGTTGTTGTTTTTGTACCAGGGATTGAATACAGGGCTGCCTAACCACCAAGCCACAGCCTCAGCCCTTTTTTATTTGAGACAGGGTCCCATTAAGTTGCTGAGGGCCCCTCTCTAAGTTGCTGATTGGCCTCAAACTTGGAATCCTCCTGCCTCGGCCTCCCTAGTCCCTGAGATCACAAATGTACACCACCATGCTGGACTCACGTTTGGAAATTTAACTACCCATCCCAGTTTCCACTTCAGCAGGATGATGAGCAAGATCCTAATGCTGAGTGACTCTCACCCATCTCAGGTGGGGTGGTAAAGTTTTACCCATTCTCCTTCCAGTGCCATCTAATGGGAGAAACCTTCCCTTACCAGATTACAAAGTCCCAATGAAAGAGCCTCACCTGTTTGTGTCCCTCACAAGGCCCTTTCCATCTTGGCTTTGTTGAGAGCACATTGAGATCCCACAGCTAATGAACTGGAAGTAGCAGTCTCCAAGCTATAGGAAATAATGACCCGACACCACTGAATCTGATGAGTCATGCCAACAGCCAGCCCCAAAGTGCTGTCTCACCTTAACTATAAGATGAAGGGACTGGCCCCTCTCCTTTCCATTTCTACTGTTCTGTGATCCCTACTAGTCACTCCTAATCCCCTTGCAGAATGCTAGGATTAAGTCTGATCCAACAAAGGTAGCAGAGAAAATTGCTTTTAAAAATTGGTGACAATTTTAAGATTCAGAGAAAGGTCTTGCTGTCCGGCCTGGTAGTCAAATCCTGGTGAGCTGTGAGAGAGAAGTCACAGCTTTATCCTTGAATTGATTCCCTCTGGCCCAATTCAGCATAATCACATAGAAATCATCCTGTCAGAAACCACCACTTTCAAAACCAGTGGGAATGGCAATAATAAACGTTGAACAGAACTGCCTGCACCCTGAGCCTGAGCTCTGAGGGGGGTCCACCTGATCAGCCTACCTTGCCTGCAGCATTGGAAATGGTGCAGATCCACAGTGGAGCTAAGAAAGGATTGGATAATGTAGCTCTATTAGAATTTAAAGGATGCATCAGGGACTGGCAGGCCTGACCCAATGGCAAGGGGATATGCAAGAGCCAGAATGACAAGATTCCTAACACCTGACATGCTCCTGTTCCCATGCTCTCAAGACATCACAGCTCTGACAGCCAAGTGTCTGCATGCATACCTTTTCATCTGTGTGTCTTCCAGACTCACTAGTCCAGGGATCTGACAAGGGTGGCAAGAATGGGTTTGGTAATGGGAATCTACAAGGAAGAAGGCATTTGCAGACAGGGCCAGAGAGGGAACCTCAAGGTTTCATTATCTCTCTTCCTTTGGTAATTCTTGACCTAAAGAATAATATTTAAGCTGCTCAGATAAGTTTTATTTCCTACAAATGTCTCCCAACTTGGATGATTATGCTGTAATCAATTTAGTGATTCTCACAGGAGAAACTGAGTGGTCTCTCAGCACCGAGGTACCCTTTCAAATGACATCTTCGAAAAACAAAACCTTGCCTTAATGTTTGTACAGAGCTCCTTCCAGTTCCTTCATCCTCTAGTGCTTCCTAATGGTATCTCCGGCAGCAGTGTCCCCACTCTGTGCCTAACACCAAGCTCGTTCTTGTTGCAGTCACACATCCAAAGAACAACTATTCCTCAAGAACTCCCTGCAGCAACCTGCTGCCTCTGCTGAATGCTCATGCAGCAACCTCTGGGAAACAGAGTAACTTTACCCGGAAATCCAATCATAACAAGCTCTCTGAGGGTAAAGCAGCAAACCCAAAAGTGGTGAGCAGTCTTCCCAGCACCACCGACCCTTCTCACCAGGCCATGCCAACCAACAAGCAGGTAAGCTACTGGTGGGGGCCTTTTGACTGCCTGCAGGATCCCTGCAGACACTGTCACAGGGAAAGAAACCATCCATTTCCAGAGGAAGAAAACAGCAACTGCTAGATGCTGAGTTCCCTGGGGTTCCTCCCAAACTCCTTTACCCCCAGCAGCACTGCCTGGTTCCACAGGACTCCCCTAGTCCATCCTGTCTACCCTTCCTAGGCTTTTCCCATGGGCAAGAATCTCATGCAGATGGACATTAGCAGATCCAGAGCAGGTCCACCTACATGATGAGATGGCTCTTCTCACTCCCTTGATTGCCACCATACTCAGGTCCCCATTACTGGCCTACATGTGGAAGGGACCCACACAGCCACAGGAACAAGATTCAGAACCAGGCCATTGAAACCATTGGTGCCATGAAAACTGGTGTGTGGTTTTTCTTAAAGATAATTTGATTCCCACTTATGTTTAGTTTATCAGTAAAAGGCCAAAGTTAGTATAAACTTCTCTTCCTCTCTTGGGATTTTAGTAGAGGAAAACACATTTCAAAATGTCATTATTCACTACTATCCACCATGGCCTCTAAAAATACTAGTTTCCAAAGGATAATATTATTTCTCTCCTGCTTTTCCACTCTACCTTTGAAAGGTGGTTTCTACCTTATGGTTAGAGAATGAACAAGGAATGAGATTTAGTGATACAGAGGTTGGGCATGCTGTAAAGACACCTTTTGTGATCTGTAAAAAAAAAATTCCCCCTAAAATGCTGGTTTTCTAATCCATGGCCTGTTGAGTCTTGTTTCGGTCTTTTAGAGTTCCCACTAATTGCACTGATTGGAATTTCTCAGATCCTGAATATCTTCATAAACTTAAAAGTAGCACTTCAATGAGGAGCATTCTGTTTCTTCATAGGTTAAAGATCATAAGCAAGTCTGTTTTACTTGTAATCTAAATGCATCTTCATCTCTCCTACTCCTTGCTCATTATTGAACACCATGTTAAAATTTATATCTAACATTTAGAGCAAGAGTTTCTCTTTCACAATTTCTTAAAAACAAAGGAAGCCATATGAGATGCTATGATGTAGATAATCCTCCTGCTCACTGTTTCAGCATTTTAGATAATGGCTCCTATAAGCTGAAATATTCTTATAAGTCTAAGCCAGAACACTGTAGACTGGGCAAGAAGAGACCTGGTACTTGAAGATAACTCTTTCCAGCCCTCCCCAGCCTCACCCTCCCTATAGAGTGGAGGGGTCATTGAACAAAGGAGACATGGCCACCCAGAATCTGCACTCTTGTCTTCTATAACATGCTCCGAGGATTTGAACTCTGGGAATTCTTTTCTCACATGGGCTCAAGCCTGTTCTCAGGGTCTGTTTGGACTACTTCCCTGGATATACAGCCTTGAGGGCAGACCACACTACCAGTTTATATACCTATAAGTCCAAAGGGTATGGTTGTGGGACTGGGGTGAGCTTAGGTATGGTGCTAGCGTGTCCACATTCATATGTGCAAGACACCCTCACAGCATGAGACAGAGCCAGAGGTAGGAGGACAACACTCAGATAGATGCCATGTGGGCCTGCATTTATACTCTTGCCCTGGGCCCTGGATTAGGGGTTAGTGTGCCCTAAATCTGTACCAAGTAGTCACTGTGCACAAATCAAGAACTTTATATTCTTGTAACTCATAGAATCATATTTTAATATAGAGGTTTGATTTTTAAAACGGGTCCATGTTCATGTAATAACCAACTTATGAATTTTGTCAGGAGATAGTACATCAAGGGGGAATGGCTCCACCATTTTCTCACTGTAGACCTTTAGCAACTTTCTTAAACCCATGATCCTCATCTGTACAATGAAGCAAGTAACAGCAACTATCTTCAAGGGGGATATGATGATAAACAAGACAACACATGGTGAAGCACCTCCCCAGTGCCTGGCACTCTGTAATCATTCCATAAATGTTGGCTTTTATTCACCTCAAGAAGTCCAGAAATCTTTCACCTCTATAGGGACAGACAGGCTTAATCCATTGCTTCCTAATTACTCATCTGTTTATGTTCCTGGATGTTGATCAAAAGGCATGATTTTTTTCAGTATAAGGCTTCAAAATTGGTTAGCTTATAGCTACAAAAAGTTTAGAAAAAGAACTAATTGCCTCTGTGAAAATACATGTTACCTCCTCATTCCACCACAGTGTACCAAATATACCTCATCTCTATATTTGCCCAAAGTAATAGTTCAGAGCTATGATAATGCTTTTTGAAATAAAATAGAAAACTGCTTTAGAGAAGAAAAATTATGGAGAATTTTACTTTTTTCTTCCTACATGTGATTAGAATCCATATACATGGGCTATATAGAACATGGCAGAGAATCACCATTGCCCTGCCCTGTGTACATTTCATTTTGTTGTGTTTTAAGCATACTTTATTGGTTTTATTTGGCCTGGTTTTTTATGTTGTGCTTCTTAGGCTCTCTTTCAACATCAGTAATTTTCTTGCAGTTCCATTTACAAGATGGGCCACATTGTGCTAAGGATTTTATTAGCTTGATGTCATTTGCATGTTGCCGTATTCTTCTGAGGCATTCTTTGGGGATGTGAAAAGCTTACCTGTGGCTTAGAGATTTGGTTTCCCTGTTGTCTACTGGTGTCATCTGTGGTTTGCTAGCAGCTGACGCTGACACTAATCTCTTTTCTTTTTTGGCAGAATGGACCTTCTAGCCAAAGACGAAGATTTAATCCACAGTATCATAACAACAGGCTAAATGGGCCAGCCAAGTCACAGGGCATTGGAAATGAAGCTGACCCAATGATGAAGGGCAACAACCGGCATGATCACAGAAGACAGCCGCACAATGGTTTCCGTCCCAAAAACAAAGGTGGCACCAAAAATCAAGAGATCCCTTTGGGGACAAAGACCCCAGAGGCCACAGCCCATTCTGAAAAGCCCCGGCGAAGGCAGCATGCTTCAGACAACTCAGAGGCCAGGCCTTTCCGGGGCAACGTCGGTAGGGTTTCACAGTGCAATCTCTGTCCCACGAGAATAGAAGTTTCCACAGATGCCACGGTTCTCTCAGTCCCGGCTGTGACGTTGGTGGCCTGAGCTAGGAGAGAAAAGAGCAGTTTTCACTCAGTTTTGGTTCCCTGCCCGAGGTGCTGACCCAATTCGCTGCCAAAAGAGAGTCAATCAGAATATACAAACCCTGTATGGTTGTGTTATCCTCTCTTAATCATTTTTACTAATTCTAATACTCGGCTCTAGCTTGCTTCATAACTTTCATGGCTTTGCTTGATCTGTTGACGCTTTTTCTCATCAAGATTTTGCAGCATTTAGCCAGGCAGTATTTACTCATTTGTTAGGAAAATCAAGATGTGGCTGAAGATCTGAGGCTCAGTTAGCAACCTATGTTGTAGCGGTGATGTCAATCCATTGATTGTCTTTAGAGAGTTAATGTTGAAAAAAATTCTTAATGAACAGACAAACATGATCTGCTGAAGACACATGCGCCTTTGTAGAATTTAACATCTGGTGTTTTTCTGAAAAATATATATATACATATATTGCTTTATTTGAAACAAATTAAAATATGCTGCATTTGACACCTGGCTCATTCTTTTATTGATACCTTATTTTTGAATGTTCTCGGTAGTGTTTTCAAGAAAACTTGAGGGACTAGAGTCTTCAGTGCAAAGCTCTGTACAATGTTGTTTCTTGAACAAGCACCCTTTCAGAAAAAAAATAATACTTCTTTCATTTACATTATAAATAGATGAATACATACCACAATCTTCTTTTAGACACCACATGGCAGCTGGAGACCTGGGGTTCAAGTAAAGTAACCCTCGGCTCTGGCTACTTAAGAGAATGTATTGGTTGAGTCACAAAAAGTCTAGTTTATCAGGACACCAGCTCCTTTCTCTTGATTATCTCAGCTCCCTCTTCCTCCTTAGCTGACATTGTATTGAAAATGGTGGCAAATGACCACCTTCATATGACTCAGTTCTGTCCCCGACACTATCCAGAAAAGAAAACCTTTCCAGGTAGCTTCTACATGGAGCAAGTAATCTTCTCAGAACTCTCAACAAAGGTCTTGCACGCTGTTGTTCATAAGTCCATCCAGGGGATATACTAATTAGCACAGACTAATCAGAGCCCACCTCTGGTGCCAAGATGGGACCAGCTCCCAAAAATCACTTTGGGCCATATAGAGAAGGGCTACCATTTCCTTAGGGAGAGAATGGCACTGGGTGGCCAAAACTCCAAAGAGCCTGATTCCCCTATCTTTGCAGGATTTCCATTGCAGTTACATGTGTCCTACAGATTTGTTGGCTACTTTCAAGTGCAAATACTGCTTTTCAGCTCCATGGTAACATTTTTTTCTGGCAACCCAGGTTCACCAGTTCTTTTCCACAGAGCAGCCTAAGCAGCTGAGCCTGCAAGCCACGCAAGCATCTGTTTCTTCTTTTGCCAAGTACAGGAGGATGTTTGCTCTTTCTCTAGCACTTTCTGAGGTCTCTGGGTATAGCCAGAATTTAATAGGAATTCAAAATGTTAAGTCACATTCCAGGAAGGAAGGAAGAGTTGTTCGTTCAAATAAGATGAATGTTCAGGACTGCAGCTCTGTTTACCCCATCTGAAGCCCTGAATTTATGTCAGAAGGATTTTGTACAATTTTTGTGTAGCAAGACTTTTCTCACCACTGAAAAATGTCAGTTTAAATGTGACAGCTTTAAAGATGGGTGAGATAATTCTTGTAAGGAGAAGAAATATGGGCGTGACAGGTCATGAATATACCTGCCTTTGTCAGGGTTGGACCCAACCACTCTTAACCTTGCTTCACTCCCTTGAGTTACTCTGGAGTTAAGAAAACTCAAACACATTCAGAGAGCATGGCAAATGTTTCCTGGTCACTGAAAAGAAACAAAGGATGCTAAAAATTGTTCAGACCTGATTACATTTTTTCCTAGATTTTTGCCTTAGACTCTGGGCATATAATTCCCTAATTTGCATTTTTCAAATGGTAATTTCAATATTTTTAGTGCCAATATTGGTCCATTTAAATATTTTCACCAATGGTAGAACCAGTTTTTGATCCTAGGTATCTGGGTAATATTCTGACACCCTTTTATAATGTTTTAAGCTCCTTTTTTAAAAAATCTAAGAGCCATATGTGTTTTAAACTCCCTTCTTAATGGACAAAAGTCAAAAGAATGGATACTTCTCTTTTAAATCTTTCTCTAGTGGAGATTAGAACAGTTAAATACCCATGAACATTGGATAACTTCAAAACTCACCCACAGTGTACCACATAGATTTTCCTTCAAGACTCCATCTGTGAAATCCGAACTTCCCTGTTGGGTTCCCAATTACATTTCCAAATTTACATCTCATTTGAGAATCTACATACTCCAGCTCTGTGGTGTTGAGCCTATCCTCTATCAGGGCATGTAAAGCAACCAAGCACAGAAAGTCAAACACAAGTCACTACAAAATGTACCCTCAGTGGAGCCTCTATCACAATTTGGGGGAAGAAACTAGCAACCCAACAAATCCATTTTAAAGTTCAGTTCACGAGCAGTGCAATTCTGCTGGTTTCAGAAAAAAGAGATTCTAATTAAACTTTCTTAGAGAAGTGACATCAAACGAGGTTTATGGGAAAAGTTACCAACACTAAAAGCAATTTCGGCCAAAGTGACAGATGGGAATTCTTACTCTGAAAGCCTAGATGTGAGCCTCAACCTTGATTTAGTAGAGAAGTAGAGATCAAGGGTCTGTATAGTTCTTTTCCTAGGACAATTTGGTGGTATAGGATTGGTGTGCGGGGGACTGGTTTGCAACTAGATAGGGAGATGCCTGAATTCCACACTACCTGTGACAAAGAGCTTCCTGCCTCCAAGTCTTCTCTCTCTTCCTTTGTGCACTGCCTGCACTGCTGCCTGTGAGGAGTGCCCTCATGTGTCTAGTCATGGTAAAATTTTTGGTTTTCAACAAGCATTCCAGTGACAGCATACATGAAATATGTGATGGCACTTTTTAAATTTTTTTTTAAACCAAACTTGCTTCAGAGGCCATGCCTAAAATTCAGGCTAGGGACTGCAAGTTGTTCCAGGTAGCACAAAATGAAACAAAAGAAAAAAAAAAAAAAGCCAGTTACTTGCTCTCAAATTTCTTTAGCAAACTATAAAATAGCAGAGGACAAAAAATAATAAGAATTCAACTAACTGGCTAATACATTTATCCAGCCTTCTTCAGCATTTTCCTGAAAGTACTGAACCATCTTAATTGGCCTTATTTTGTGAGAAAAAAATTATGAAGAGTTGCTAAGTCCCAGTAATACTCTCGTTACTTAACTTTCGCTTTATCTGACATGCCTTTATAGATCCTAAGAAAGTTCTCTGTCTATTCAGTTTCAAAGAACCAGTTCCCTATCCTTGGAGGCAGATCAGCGAAAACCAGCTTTTAATCTCATTGTAGCAACCCGCAGGCAAAGGTTCACTGGCCTAGATCAGGTCATTCCATCTGACAAATGCACAATGTTGCGTTCATCACACAAGGTTCTTACAAGTTTTTAGGATTAATTTTCAGAAGCCCCTTTGTCTGAACTCTGCTTTGTCCTATAGCTCAGAAGAACTCCTGGTGCTACTGCTAAGTTCAAGTTTCACAGGAGAAATTACCACACACAATTTCAATGGAAAAATAAATAAATCCCAAAGAAAATTTTATTTGTCTGAGAAAGCATGTAGAATTCTGGCAAAAAAAAAAAAAAAAAAAATCAGAGTCATGAATGTGACAATGACCAAAGAACTTCTATAGAAAATGAATGTCAAAAGCACTTTTAGCTTCAGATACGTAGATTTCAATTAGATTTAACTATTCCTAGTATTTTGAGAGAACACACTTTCTGTAAATTCCAGAAACAAGCCAACAAATAGCTCAGGATATAGCTCAGGCAGGGTCAGGATAATAACTTACCCCTCTGTCATTACCCTCTGCCTGAACACCCATCACATAGTTAGCATTCAATACATTTTGATTGGAAGGAAGAAAGAGAAGATATGAATGAGTGATCAATTTCATTCAGAAAATTCTGCATGTGCAAAATAATTCTGTAAAACAATTCAAGACAAGATGGGAAGAGATCAGAGTAGCTAAAGTCCCGACCCTGGGTGTATCCTGACCCTGCCTGGGTTCAAGTCCAGGCTTCATCACCACTAACTGTGTAAACTAGGGCAAATTTGTAAGCATTTCACTACCTTGGTTTCTCCATAGGTAAATGGGGCTAGTGACCATATCTGCCTCAGAGTTTTTATGAGGATTGAATGAGTTAATATTTGCAAAGCACTTAGAAAAATATCTGGCACTAGGCTGGGGATATAGCTCACTTGGTAGAGTGCTTGCCTTGCATGCACAGGCCCTGAGTTCAATCCCCAGCACCACAAAAAAAAAAAAAAAAAAAAAAGAAAGAAAGAAAGAAAGAAAAATATCTGGCACTTTATATGGGTTTCAGGCAGGAGACAGTAACCCCAGAGTAGTCTGATGGGGACACTTTATAAATTTATATGAAGAAGATAGAACTATAAATGACTAGTAACAGGATTAGCTACTAAGGGAAAAGAACACAGGAATCACAGATAGGGGAATAATCATAACTAAAGCTGCCAAGGAAGGAATAGCTTTGGAAGAGACTTTTCTTCCCAGATCCCAGCTCCCAAAGCTGAGATTTGGAACTTATCAGGGAGAGTGTTGACTGTGGCCTCTCAGCTCACAGAGGTGCTGCAGAATGGGGCTGGCAGGAAGCATCTATGGAACATCAGGTAGCTTCCCTCAGAGGTGCTGCCTACTCACTGGGAATCCACCGGTTGGAGTGCCATGAACACACAGGAAATCCAGCTGGGATACCATTAAAATCTCTAGGAAGCCACCAGCAGGAGTACTATGGAATTATCTGGGAAGCTAGCAGGGAAATTCCCTGAATTGGAAACCATGTTTGGCAGTGCTTGCTGGAGGTAAAGGCCATTGGGACCTCACAGGCCAAGCCCTGCAGGAGCAAGATAACAGGGTTGCATACTGAACTAGGAAGAAAAGCCCTTTCTTCCTGCAGCGTCCTTCAATGACATACCTCAAACATCAGCCTGATGGTAATACAGAAGTGTCCACAGGGTTCTGCTCCAGTATCATAAGCAGGGCAATGAAGACTGGATTCAGGAGTGAAAAGGAAAGAGGAAAAAACTAGCATACTCTTAGAAAGCACTATAAGAGCTTTTGGTAAATATGATAAGTAGCTACGCAGTATACAGAAGACTTTTAAGTCCCACTGTGTTCATCCCCAGGTTTGGGTGGAGTGTAGCAAGTTCCTACAAGGGCAGGCCTAGCATGGTGCTTAGGGGCCTGAAAACTCCTAGCTTTGCCTTGTGCTAGTAGCCAGGCACCTTATCTACCACCTTTGTGCTTCAGTTTCCCCTTCTGCAAAGTGGAATCTTAATGATACACCTACATTATAGGGTTAGTGTATTAAATGTTAACATATAAAAATGCTTAAAAGAGAACATCCTACCTTTTATTAGATAGCTCCTTGGTCAGAAAAGCAAGAAAAATATTTCTAATATTTATCAAAACCAGAATTATAATGAGCTCAAAGAATAGATTTTTTTCACAGGCATGCCTGAGTTGTACTTCATTTATTATCATCCTCCCTCTTGATTCCCAGGGTACCCCTCCTGCCTGTGATTACCAGTTCCAATGTTCTCTCACTCATCACAATTCCTGTTTAGAGGAGGGAATTATTTGTTCCAATTTGGTCACCCAACTAGAGCAGTGGTTCTCAACTTGGGGCAATTGTTCTCCCCTCTAGGAGACATTTAGAAAATCTGGAAATATTTTTGATGGTGGAGTAAGGAAGGGTAAAGAGGCATTGACCAGGGATGATACTAAATACACGACAGTACCTAGTATGATCCCATTGATTAAAAATTATCTGATTCAAAATGTCAACAGTGCCACTGTGGTAAAACCATAATCTAGAAGTGCTATAGTCTGAATTTGTCCCCCCAAAAGTTTATGTTAGTAACTTAATCTCCAGTATAACAGCATTGGAAAGCAAGGCCTAATGGGAAAGATTTGGGTTGTGAAGCTCTCCACTCACAAATAAATTAATGTCGTCTATAAAAGGGCTTGAGGCTCCGAGTTCAATCTTGCTCTTAGTACTCTCTTGCCTTTCAGCCTTCCCCCATGGGATGATGCAACAAGGTTTTTGCTAGATGTGGGCCCATCAATCTTAGACTTCCCAAGCCTCCAGAACTGTAAAAAATAAATCTGTTCTTTACAAATTACCTACTCTCAGTTGCCCTGTTTTAGCAAAATATCCCAAGATAAGAGGGTATAAGGGATTTGGAGAAAGGGAACAGAGACAGAGTAGACATGCAAGTGGTGCCTTGATTCCTTTGGCTTCATGGAGATCTTGACCAGTGTGGCCCATGTTACCAGCTCCAGACTGTCTAACCCACCTGGCATCCTGTACAATTTCTGAGGTCCTTAAACTACTTTTGCCATCTATTTAAGTTCCCAGGCCTTCTGAATGAAGATTACTAGAGAATGAACTCTTGAAAAAGTTGCTATTAAAGCAGAAATGCCCAAATTTTTAAGAAATCTGGACAGAAGGAAACAGTTGTCTTTTCCCAACTTTAGCAGATGTTCTACCTTTTTATTTCTATGACATGCTTTTTATTTTTAAAAGCCTATTTCTCTTCTAAACCCCAGGCCCCCAGATTCATACCTGGAGCTCAGCAGAATTTTACTAAAGTAACATGGGCTTTGGGGTGAAAGAAGAAAAGAAAAAGTTTGAGAAGCAACATTCTGAAATGCAAAGCTGTTAAATAAACAAGTAGGGCAGAACACTGACAGATACTGTAAAATTCTATTTGTCATAGCCACAGCCTACTTCAAAAACCATCTAGCTAGCAACTATAAAATGTGCATGGGCTGTCTGAGGCAATACACATGCTAACAAACAAAAGTTAGCTTTTCTGTAATAATGTAAACCATGTGTATCTCATGAAGTTGACAAGACTGTGAGTGAAAATGGCCTCTTTGTGACTGCACCACCAACAAACTTCAGTGAATATACAATTCTAGAAACAGCTGGAAACCAACTTTGTTGTTGTTGTTGTTAGCTATTCATGATGTTTCTTTTCTTGGTTGTACTACTTGCTTGAAATCCTGCATAATAACTGCAGCTCTCAACAAAGAACTACTCATCCACTATTCACTGACTGGGGAATCAGTAACTTGTTGATAGTTTTCAAGGGAGAGTTTTAAATATGGGAAAATGACAGTATGATCCATAATTTAAAAGTTCCTTGTTAACTTTTGAATACATATATGTAAATCATTGGAAAATACTTTCCATTTGAAATAGTAGAAGCTCTTTCCCTTCATTCCATCAAATTGATACTTTCCACTTAGGATCTAGCCAATATCAGATCAAATGTAGATTAAAGCTATTCAAAGTGAGTGAAGGTATATGTCAATCCTTTATAAGGCAACCTCATATTCATTTAAATGCTACTAGTATTCCCTTAACAGAAAAAAATCACTACCACAAGCCTTTGTACACATTCAAAATGCTTTGTAAATCCAAAGTTTCCTATGAACAACTTCTCAGGAGAAGCTAAATATGCTTGTAACTTCATTCCTTCTTTAAAAGTAAAGGTATAATTGGATAATAATTGTACCACACTCAACCACAGACAGAAGTGGGTTGACAATGTTTTCAATGTTAGCACTTGCCAAGGAGGCAGGGAGATTTGACCTGTGAATGGAAAGAAATTGCATCAGCAGAAGTGGTGCACTGAAGCAGAAGGGGAGGCCAGGCTGGTGCTTTCCTCTCAAGTCAAGAAGTAGCAACTCTGGGATCTGGTAATGTATGTCTCTGAATTATTTTAAATAACCTGACAAGTCATGTAACTCTGCTGGTCATTCCTAACAGTTATTATGGTCATTAGCATGATCTTTATTCTCCTGACAGTAGAAAATGCAAAGTCAAAAATCAGTTTCTCCACCCCCTGAAGATTGCTACTAGATAAATGTTTTAGAATAATTTTTTGATGCAGAGTGTTGCCCTTTAACTGCCCAGAAATTTATGGAAAATCTACTGTGCACCAGGCACTGTAGGTACAGAAGCAACAGTCTGTCTAGCAGGGAATGAAAATGTGATCCACTGCTTTAATGTTTCCCTGCTCAAAAACTTCAAATATTAAGTAAATTCATGGGGTTTTTTTACAATTACTTCCTCCCTCGAGCTTTTCCTTTAGTCAGACTGATGCTGTGTCATTATGCAGAAATCAGATTATGGGGCTAAAATAGGTAATCATTATCAGATAGCCTTAACTTTTCTGAACTCCACAGATTTAATCTTTAAGAATTGGGGAAGACTTTTTTTCTTTATGTTGTTGTTTTGAAAAGAAAAAAGCAATAAATAAAATATATGAAAGTATTTTGTAAATTGTAATATAGGGCAATTTAAACAAAAGAAATCCTTCAGTAGGTCCCCATTGCCAGCCTTAGGCTCTCAATGACACAACTAACCTGTTTTTACCAGGTAAAACCAGTTTTCAAAAAGACTACCTGGAAGGGTATAATCAAATTTTTTTATATGAGTTCACTTATATATCCTACTTACCATTAAGAATTTCTATGTGTCTCCTGATCCAACTGCCTGAACCTACTTCTCAAATCACTATTTATAAAGCTTTTATTTTTTCTTCTTTCTGTCCAGAAAAAACAATATCTTATGATGATTTATCCATTTATTTATTTATTTATTTATTTATTTATTTATTTATTTATTTATTTTTACTTGATGGGAAGCCCGATTTTCTTGCCTTTGATATGTTTTCTCTTTCTGTTTCTTTTTTTTTATTCTTATTGTTGGTTGTTCAAAACATTACATAGTTCTTGACATATCATATTTCATATTTTGATTCAAGTGGGTTATGAACTCCCATTTTTACCCCGTATACAGATTGCTGAATCACATCAGTTACACTTCCATTGATTTACATATTGCCATACTAGTGTCTGTTGTATTCTGCTGCCTTTCCTATCCTCTACTATCCCCCCTCCTCTCCCCTCCCCTCTCCTCTTCTCTCTCTACCCCCTCTACTGTAATTCATTTCTCCCCCTTGTATTATTTTTCCCTTTCCCCTCACTTCCTCTTGTATGTAATTTTGTATAACCATGAGGGTCTCCTTCCATTTCCATGCAATTTCCCTTCCCTCTCACTTTCCCTCCCACCTCTCATCCCTGTTTAATGTTAATCTTCTTCTCATGCTCTTCGTCCCTACTCTGTTCTTGGTTACTCTCCTTATATCAAAGAAGACATTTGGCATTTGTTTTTTAGGGATTGGCTGGCTTCACTTAGCATAATCTGCTCTAATGCCATCCATTTCCCTCCAAATTCTATGATTTTGTCATTTTTTAATGCAGAGTAATACTCCATTGTGTATAGATGCCACATTTTTTTATCCATTCATCTATTGAAGGGCATCTAGGTTGGTTCCACAGTCTTGCTATTGTGAATTGTGCTGCTATGAACATCGATGTAGCAGTGTCCCTGTAGCATGCTCTTGTTAGGTCTTTAGGGAATAGACCGAGAAGGGGAATGGCTGGGTCAAATGGTGGTTCCATTCCCAGCTTTCCAAGAAATCTCCAAACTGCTTTCCAAATTGGCTGCACCAATTTGCAGTCCCACCAGCAATGAGCAAGTGTACCCTTTTCCCCACATCCTCGCCAGCACTTGTTGTTGTTTGACTTCCTAATGGCTGCCAATCTTACTGGAGTGAGATGGTATCTTAGGGTGGTTTTGATTTGCATTTCTCTGACTGCTAGCGATGCTGAGCATTTTTTCATGTGCTTGTTGATTGATTGTATGTCCTCCTCTGAGAATTGTCTGTTCAGGTCCTTGGCCCATCTATTGAGTGGGTTATTTGTTATCTTATTGTCTAATTTTTTGAGTTCTTTGTATACTCCGGATATTAGGGCTCTATCTGAAGTGTGAGGAGTAAAGATTTGTTCCCAGGACGTAGGCTCCCTATTTACCTCTCTTATTGTTTCTTTTGATGAGAAAAAACTTTTTAGTTTGATTAAGTCCCATTTGTTGATTCTAGTTATTAACTCTTGTGCTATGGGTGTCCTATTGAGGAATTTGGGGCCCGACCCCACAGTATGTAGATCGTAGCCAACTTTTTCTTCTATCAGACGCTGTGTCTCTGATTTGATATCAAGCTCCTTGATCCATTTTGAGTTAACTTTTGTGCATGGCGAGAGAAAGGGATTCAGTTTCATTTTGATGCATATGGATTTCCAGTTTTCCCAGCACCATTTGTTGAAGATGCTATCCTTCCTCCATTGCATGCTTTAAGCCCCTTTATTAAATATAAGATAGTTGTAGTTTTGTGGATTGGTTTCTGTGTCCTCTATTCTGTACCATTGGTCCACCCACCTGTTTTGGTACCAGTACCATGCTGCTTTTGTTACTATTGCTCTGTAGTATAGTTTGAAGTCTGGTATTGCTATACCGCCTGATTCATACGTCCTGCTTAGCATTGTTTTTGCTATTCTGGGTCTTTTATTTTTCCATATGAATTTCATGATTGCTTTATCTATTTCCTACAAGAAATGCTGTTGGGATTTTGATTGGCATTGCATTAAACCTATAGAGAACTTTTGGTAATATCGCCATTTTGATGATGTTAGTTCTGCCTATCCATGAACAGGGTATATTTTTCCATCTTCTAAGATCTTCTTCTATTTCTCTCTTTAGGGTTCTGTAGTTTTCATTGTATAAGTCTTTCACCTCTTTTGTTAGGTTGATTCCCAAGTATTTTATTTATTTTTTTTGAGGATATTGTGAATGGAGTAGTTGTCCTCATTTCCATTTCAGAGGATTTGTTGCTGATATACAGGAATGCCTTTGATTTATGCGTGTTGATTTTATATCCTGCCACTTTGCTAAATTCATTTATTAGCTCTAATAGTTTCTTTGTAGACCCTTTTGGGTCTGCTAGGTATAGAAATATGTCATCTGCAAATAGTGATAATTTAAGTTCTTCCTTTCCTATTTTTATGCCTTTAATTTCTTTCGTCTAATTGCTCTGGCCAGTGTTTCGAGAACTATGTTGAACACAAGTGGTGAGAGAGGGCATCCCTGTCTTGTTCAAGATTTTAGAGGGAATGCCTTCAATTTTTCTCCATTCAGAATGATGCTAGTCTGAGGCTTAGCATAGATTGCTTTTACAATGTTGAGGTATGTTCCTGTTATCCCTAGTTTTTCTAGAGTTTTGAACATAAAGGGATGCTGTACTTTGTCGAATGCTTTTTCTGCATCTATCGAGATGATCATATGGTTCTTAATTTTAAGTCTATTGATGTGGTGAATAACATTTATTGATTTCCATAGATTGAACCAGCCTTGCATCCCAGGGATGAATCCTACTTGATCATGATGCACAATTTTTTTGATATGTTTTTGAATCTGATTCGCCAGAATTTTATTGAGGATTTTTGCATCTAGGTTCATTAGAGATATTGGCCTGTAGTTTTCTTTCTTTGAAGTGTCTTTGTCTGGTTTAGGAATCAGGGTGATGTTAGCCTCGTAGAATGAATTTGGAAGTTCTCCCTCTTTTTCTATTTCCTGAAATAGCTTGAAAAGTATTGGTATTAGTTCCTCTTTAAAGGTTTTGTAAAACTCTGCTGTATACCCATCCGGTCCTGGGCTTTTCTTAGTTGGTAGTCTTTTGATGGTTTCTTCTATTTCTTCAATTGATATTGGTCTGTTTAGGTTATCTATATCCTCCTGACTCAAATCTGGGCAGATCATATGACTTAAGAAATTTATCGATGCCTTCACTATCTTCTATTTTATTGGAGGATAAGGATTCAAAATAATTTCTGATTATCTTCTGTATTTCTGAAGTGTCTGTTGTGATGTTGCCTTTTTCATCCCATATGCTAGTAATTTGAGTTCCCTCTCTTCTTCTCTTCGTTAGCATGGCTAAGGGTCTGTCGATCTTATTTATTTTTTCAAAGAACCAACTTTTAGTTTTGTCAATTTTTCAATTGTTTCTTTTGTTTCGATTTCATTAATTTCAGCTCTGATTTTAATTATTTCTTGCCTTCTACTTCTTTTGCTGTTGTTTTGCTCTTCTTTTTCTAGGATTTTGAGATGAAGTATGAGATCATTTATTTGTTGTTTTTTTCTTTTTTTAAGGAATGAACTCCAAGCAATGAATTTTCCTCTTAGAACTGCTTTCAATGTGTCCCATAGATTCCGATATGTTGTGTCTGTGTTTTCATTTATCTCTAAGAATTTTTTAATTTCCTCCTTGATGTCTTCTATAACCCATTGATCATTCAGTAACCTATTGTTCATTCTCCAAGTGATGCATGATTTTTCCTTCCTTCTTTTATCGTTCATTTTCAGTTTCATTCCATTATGATCAGATAAGATGCATGGTATTATCTCTACTCCTTTATATTGTCTAAGAGTTGCCCTGTGACATAATATATGATCTATTTTTGAGAAGGATCCATGTGCTGCTGAGAAAAAAGTGTAACTGCTTGATGTTGGGTGGTATATTCTATATATGTCAATTAAGTCTAGGTTATTAATTGTGTTATTGAGTTCTATAGTTTCCTTATTCAACTTTTGTTTGGAAGATCTGTCCAGTGGTGAGAGAGGTGTGTTGAAGTCTCCCATGATTATTGTATGGTGGTCTATTAGACTCTTGAACTTGAGAAGAGTTTGCTTGATGAACATAGCTGCACCGTTGTTTGGGGAATATATATTTATGATTGTTATGTCTTGTTGGTGTATGGTTCCCTTGAGCAGTATTTAGTATCCCTCTTTATCCCTTTTGATTAACTTTGGCTTGAAATCTATTTTATTTGATATGAGTATGGACACTCCTGCTTGTTTCCGAAGTCCATATGAGTGATATGATTTTTCCCAACCTTTCACCTTCAGTCTATGTATATCTTTTCCTATCAAATGCGTCTCCTGTAGGCAGCATATTGTTGGGTCTTGTTTTGTGATCCATTCTACTAGTCTGTGTCTCTTAATTGGTGAGTTTAAGCCATTAACATTTAGGGTTATTATTGAGATATGGTTTGTTCTTCCAGCCATATTTGTTTATTAATGTTACTAAACATGGTTTGTTTTCCTCTTTGATTATTCTCCCCCCTTTACTGTCCTACCTCCCACTGTTGGTTTTCATTGTTGTTTTCCATTTCCTCTTCCTGAAATGTTTTGCCAAGGATGTTTTGAAGAGATGGTTTTCTAGCTGCAAATTCTTTTAACTTTTGTTTATCGTGGAAGGTTTTAATTTCATCTTCCATCCTGAAGCTTAATTTCGCTGGATACACGATTCTTGGTTGGAACCCATTTTCTTTCAGAGTTTGAAATATGTTATTCCAGGATCTTCTAGCTTTCACAGTCTGTGTTGAAAGATCAGCTGTTGTCCTGATTGGTTTACCCCTAAATGTAATCTGTTTCCTTTCTCTTGTAGCTTTTAAAATTATCTCCTTATTCTGTATGCTGGGCATCTTCATTATAATGTGTCTAGGTGTGGATCTCTTATGATTTTGCACATTCGGCGTCCTGTAGGTGTCTAGGATTTGGGATTCTGTCTCATTCTTCAAGTCTGGGAATTTTTCTCGTACTATTTCATTGAATAGATTGCTCATTCCTTTGGTTTGGACCTCTATACCTTCCTGTATCCCAATGACTCTTAAGTTTGGTCTCTTTATGTTGTCCCATATTTCTTGAATGTTCTGCTCATGGTTCCTTAACAGTCTTGCTGAGCTGTCTATGTTCTTTTCAAGTTGAAATACTTTGTCTTCATTGTCTGATGTTCTATCTTCTAAGTGTTCTACTCTGCTGGTAGTATTCTCAATTGAGTTTTTAAGTTGGTTTATTGCTTCCTGCATTTCTAGGATTTCTGTTTGTTTTTTATTACCTCTATCTCCCTGAATAGTTGATCTTTTGCTTCTTGGATTTGTTTATGTAATTCATTGTCGAAGTGATCTTTCATTGACTGATTTTGCTGTCTAATGTCTTCCTTGAGACTCCAGATCATCTGAAGCGTGTATATCCTGAATTCTTTATCTGACATTCCATCTGCTGCAGCTATTACCTCTTCTAAAGTTGAGTTGAACTGCATTGCTTGTGGTCCTTTCTTTCCTTGTCATTTCATACTGCTCGCGTTTCTTTCTGCTTGGTGAAACTGTTGTGTTTTTGAAATTTTCCCCCTATATATTTATATTGCTCTTATATAGTTGAAAAGTCTCCCTTGCAGGGTGGGCAGCAGCTGTGCTCCTCCTCCAGTTGGTGTGACGTGTCTACCATGCTGGCAGATCCCTGGGCTTGTTCTGCCGGTCGGTCCCAGGTCTGCCTACCTTGCAGGCGCGGGCGGTGGCTCTGCTCTGCCCTTACACCAATTGGGGTGATGTGTCTACCACGCTGGGGGTTCACTGGGCCTGTTCCGGGCGTGGGCGGCGGCTCTGCTCTACCCCTACTCCAAGTGGTGTGACGTAACTACCACGCCGGCGGCCCACTGGGCCTGTTCAGGGTGCAGGCAGCGGCTCTGCTCTGCCCCTACTCCAATTGGGGTGACGTGACTACCACGCCGGCGGGCCTCTGGGCCTGTCCCGGGCGCGAGCGGCGGCTCTCCTCTGCCCCTCCTCCAATTGGTGTGACGTGTCTACCACGCCTGCGGACTGCTGGGCCTGTTGTGCCGTTCGGTCGCAGGTCTGCCTACCTTGCGGGCGCGGGTCACGGCTCTGCTCTGCCCCTTCTCCAATTGGGGTGACGTGACTACCACGCCCGCGGGTCATTGGGTCTGTTCCGGATGCGGGTGGCAGCTCTGCTCTGCCCCTACTCCAATTGGTGTGACGTGTCTACCACGCCGGCAGGCCGCTGGGCCTGTTCCACCGGTCAGTCGCAGGTCTGCCTACCTTGCGGGCTCGGGCGGCGGCTCTGCTCAGCCCCTACTGCAGTTGGGGTGAAGTGATACCACGTTGGCAGGTCGCTAGGCCTGTTCCGGGCGTGGGCGGCGGCTCTGCTCTGCCCCTACTCCAATTGGTGTGACGTGTCTACCACACTGGCAGGCCGCTGGGCCTGTCCCGCCGATCAGCCGGTGGTCTGCCTACCTTGCGGGCTCGGGCGGCGGCTCTGCTCGGCCCCTACTGCAGTTGGGGTGAAGTGATACCACGCCGGCGGGTCGCTAGGCCTCTTCCGAGCACGGGTGGCGGCCCTGCTCTGCCCCTACTCCCATTGGTGTGACGTGTCTACCACGCTGGCAGGCCGCTGGGCCCGTTCCGCCGATCAGCCGGTGGTCTGCCTACCTTGCGGCCTCGGGCGGCAGCTCTGCTCAGCCCCCACCACAGTTGGGGTGAAGTGATACCACGCCGGCGGGTCGCTGGGGCTGTTCCGGACGCGGGCTGCAGCTCTGCTCTGCCCCTCTGGCCCCCACAGCACTCAGCAGGATCCGGACCGAGAAGCAGTCTCCGCAGGTTCCTCAGCCCTGGGTCAGAGCATCTCCGGGAGCCAGAACTCGGCCGCTCTGGGCTCCGTGCATGCTCTGATAGGAGCAGGCTACAAGAAGCAGCCTCCGCGGGCTCCTTAGCCCTGGGCCAGAGCAGTTCCGGGAGCCAGAATTCGGCCGCCCCAGGCTCCATGTATGTTCTGATAGGAGCAGGCCCCAAGAAGCAGTTTCCGCGAGTTCTTTAGCACTGCGCCTGAGTAATTTGTCTGCGAGACACAGGCGAATGGCAGCCTGAAATTACCTGTTCTATGGTTGAATGAGCTGCGATCAGTCGAAAACAGGGATGATGACGTTAACTCTCCAAGATGGTGGCCGCTGGCTTCCTCTGTGGTCTGACCGGTGG
Source organism: Spermophilus citellus (assembly GCF_964194105.1). Taxonomy (NCBI): domain Eukaryota; kingdom Metazoa; phylum Chordata; class Mammalia; order Rodentia; family Sciuridae; genus Spermophilus; species Spermophilus citellus. The sequence continues at coordinate 101,385,592 of NC_138192.1, forward strand.
AGAACCGAACTGGACCGCTTCCTTCCCCCGTCTCAAACCCAGAATTCAGCACTGTGTACAGTGATTGCACAACAGGCAGGAGCCCACAGAATCCGCAGCGCTGTATCTTTGCGTTGCTATCTCTTGCTTCCCAGCGCATGCCGCAGATTCTAGCCACGGGGCGATTTGCTGAATAAGCGGCGTGACCCTCCGTGCGGACAAATCGCTCGCGTTTGAGCCCCTGTAGCTGATCCTCGTGCGATGAAAATCCTTCCACTAGGTTTTGGAGCACCCCAGTTTTGCTAGAAATTCCTAACAAGATAGTTTTTAGCTGTTCTAACTCATCATTCTTCCGAACAGTGACGCGGTACACGGGAGTGATGCTCTCCCTTCGCCGCCATCTTCCTCCTCCTTATCCATTTATTTTTATGGTCTGCTAAGGTAATGAGGATTTTAGAGTAAAAGTAAAACAATTAAAAACATATTTTTTTACATAAAATTAAGCTAATCCCAGGGGACCATACCCAAATAATTTCAAGTTACTTGACCATTTAGAATTTGACTTTGACTCCTGATACTTGTGTCTCTTCCTTACCTGAACTGCACCAGCTTCCAATAATTATTCCAAATACATTCTTACAAAGGCTAAGTGCACCAAGTAGATTTCCTCTGAAATGGAGACTATTGTCTGAATCACCCAAGATTAATCTTTAAAATGCTTCCTCTTCCTTTCCAGTAAATGTTTATTATGTATAAAATACACCACACACACACACACACACACACACACACGCACATATATGTATAAAATAATTTTCTTATATGAATCATCAACTTGAAATCAAGAAATACTAATAATTTACAGATTGGTAGTTTCAAAAATTCACTATGGTCTTTAATTTTCAGAACACCTGGATTCTGTATAATAGCATTTTTAAGGCACCTAAATATTTTATATATTTCACAGAAGAATATTATGTATCTTCAATTACTTTTCTATCCAAATAAACCATGTATTTAAAAAAGTACTAGTAGATGGATAGTTATCCAAAATTGTTTTAATTATTTCATTCATTATCTGGACAAGAAAGCAATTTTGTAGGCAGAAATAGAAAACCTATTCTAACTAACAAACTTCAAACTGCTAAAGAGATTCAAGACTTAAGAACAGTCACAGAAAAATGTTGCTTTTTATGGAAAAGTTTTTCTTTATTTTGTAAAAAATAATGTTTTGACTATGTTTACTTTACGTTTTTCAAGGCTATGCAAGAACAATGCTAAGCATCTAAGTAAAAAGTATCCTGCTTTATGAGCTTATTGTTGAAAATGCTGAAGGCATACTGCTCACTGAAAGTAGAATATGTGTTTCAGTTACAAAACAGAACATGTAAAGTAAATGCACAAGTGAATAGTCATGAAAAATAGAGGATTAATCAAAATATTCTGTTTAAAAATATTAAATTCAAGTTATGCATAAAAAATCATACTGTTTATTCAGAATGACTATAATGGTCAGTTCTGAAGAACGAATATTAACTTTAGTTAAAAAGTTAAATTTTTTAACTTCTCTTTTTCAAAGTAATTTCAAAACTGCACTATTCAAATTCAAAAATTTAACATTTCATTCCAAAGACATGTTGTATAATTCTTATCACTGAAATCTTTCTGTGGTGTCTATAAATAAATCTGCTAACGGAAAAGAATAACAAAAGCCAATTTAGGAAAGAAAATGGCTCAAGTGAGAGTCAGAGTGTGATCTCAAATTATTGTCTTTTCCTCTCCCCATCATTTCATTTCGTATTGTGTTTTGAGCCTGAGAGCAACTTCAGGCAGCTTACCTTGTTCTACTCTTCCTCTCTGACCTCTACTGGCTTCAATATACTGTAGGCAAGTGCTGATCCCACCCTCTCCACTCACCAGACAGGACCTGGGCTGCAAGAAGGAGCATTACAAAAGTGCCTAGAGTCTACAATGTTTCAGCAACAAAAGAGACTTCTCTAATGATCACTGTGCTGTACTGTCACCTTAATACCAATTAACCATTTAAATAAAATTAAAAAAAAACAGAAAATCAAACTGCTCATAGACAATCCTTTAAAAGTTGGGAAGATGGATGAGAAGTAAATTTAAATAAAACCCCAACCATTCAAAGTCTCCCCTCCTCCATTCCTACTTTACACAATTCATTTTTCCCATAATAATCTTAAGCATAAACAGAAGCCTTCCCTTCTACTGCATCAAGAAACAGAGTCACTTATTGGTATCAGAGGTGTTGAAAGCTCTGAGACAAACAGGAGTATCAAATCTACCATTTTTATCCATCAGATTGGTCTTTCTCATTTTCAGTTCCCACATCCAAAGGTTTAGAGGGGCTGGCCTGCCTCGATGCTGCTGTGGGGATGGGCAGAGAAGGCACTGCAGCACACAATGGAGTCCTCTTCAGCTTTATCACTCGGTGGGGTGTAGACTTCTTGTCAGAGAGCAACACCTTTGCTGGAGGCGGGTGTGGGGCTCCATTTTCAGCACTTCTGGCCCCATGTGAAGCTTGAGAGTGACCAGATGTCCCAGTGCTCACAGGGTTCACAGAGCGCTGAGATGCCTTTCCAAAGCTGCCACCCTGAGACTGGTTTGCTGGCATCTGAGAGGAGATCTGGATAGCGCTAGCTGGAGACACCCTGACTGAAGTGGAGTTTTTCACTTTAATTTGGGTGCTTGTGGAAGGGCCCAAAAATCTGACTGGCTTAGGACCAGCCTTACAATTCACACCTTCTTCTTCCTCTTCATTGAGTGTTATCAGTCGCCTAGAAATATAGAAGCATGTATTTTTCAGTATTTACAGGTTAGTAACTAATCAAAACTTCTCCAAAGTGTACTTTTAGGGTTACTAAAAAGGTTTTCATGAAAAATTAAACCGTCAGGAGGTTCATAAGTATCAACCTATTTTAACTTTCAACTTCCACTGACATCAGTATGTAAGTTAGCAGGTTTACAACTTGAATACAAATTATATCTTATCAAGTCACACATAAGGTGGGCAAGGTGGGACACATCTATAATCCTAGGAGCTCAGGAGGCTGAAGAAGAAGGATCACAAGTTCAAAGCCAGCCTCAGCAACTTAGCAAGTAAGCAATTTAACAAGTCTCTAAGCAATTTAGCAAAACCCTGTCTCAAAAAGTGTGTGTGTGTGTGTGTGTGTGTGTGTGTGTATAAAGGGCTGGGATGTGGCTCAGTGGTTGAGCACCCCTGGTGTCAAAAAAAAAATCACACATAATATTAAACTCCAAAAGGTAAATATGGAGTGTTTTATAAGAATTACACTACCAATCACTCTGTTCCCAAGAATACTGATGTAGTAAGAAGATAATCAAGAATATCCAAAGTAGTTTTCCCCAGAAGTGTGAAGTTTATTGAAGTAAAAAAAAAAAAAAGAGGGTTTCACGATTAAATAAATTTGAGAAATGCTATTGTATATTTTATTCTCCAACTGGAGCTTTAAAATCCATGTTGACAAATTAAAGGTTCTGAAAAGGTCTATAGTAACAACATCGATGTAACTGTGTTAGATCTGTATTTCACAATTATTCTGTAACAAAACCTAAGACAGCAGTAAAATGTGCATGTTGTGGCACACATTTGAGGGTGGGACCGCTAGAATGCTCAAAAACATGGTATGGTTAAATGTTTTTGAATTTGGAATGTTCTGGACAAACTTTCAAAGATTCCTGAACTAAGGTTACCATTCATCATAAATAACCTAAAGGGAGAATATTTCTAAAAATGACCTAAAAAACATGAAGGGCAACAGCAATCTTCCCAGTCCACTTCTTTTCACACAGCCTTAGTGTGTTGTTAAAGGCAATTACAGGAGAGAACTCTCATTCTTGGAAATGGGATCAAACAATAGCATGATTATATGAAAATTTCTGTATGTAGTAAGAATGCCAATATAATACATTAAACCTAAAACTTTACGGAACATAATTAGATTTTCTCTGGTGAGTCACATTGCTCCTTGGGTCATCATAGCACTTCTCAGTCATCATTATCTTGTTAATGCATCAAAAATGATGCTTCATGATATCTTAGAGAAACTAACACAGAGGAAAGTCTCCATAAACCAGTCCTGTCTGCTTGTTTTCTGCCTACATCTTCCACTAGACTCCACACCAAGGTATCTTAACCTTTTGTGCTATTATCATTTTGGTCATATAATTCTTTGATCAGGTGGATCTGCCCTAAGGATTGTAGAATGTTCATCAGTATTCCTGACCTTACCTACAAGATGCCAATAGCACTGCACACCAGAAATGTGACAGCTTAACAGTGTCAAATATCCCCTGAGGGACAAATCGCCCCTTATTGAGAACCACTGTGCTAGACCCAAATAATATTTGCTAACTATTGATTCAAAAGGCAAAATAAGGAATGATAATAAAATTAAAATCTTTAAAAATAAAGATGAGATCTGTTTTGATAAGAGATAAAGATTAACTACTAAAAACTGCAACTTCTCTTCATTACTGAAAAAGATCCAGAGAACAAAAGTAAGAAAGTAGTCTGAAATTCCATGTGGTTAGAAAGCAAACTCCAGATCAGGTGATAGTGATGCCACAGTATCTGAAGGCCCTGCATAAAACCCAGACACTAAAATTAAAGTATGATTTTAAATGTATTTAAAACAGAAAGATGCAGATGTGAAGTGAATTTAATGCTAATAATGTCATGGAACACAAGAAAATACCATTAAATAAAAATGCTATTTGTGGCAATAGGAAAGAAAAAGAAATTCAGAATAAGGCATAGGAAATTTCAAGTATTAAGTCTAAATAGATTTTTTTTGACAATTGCCAATAAAGCATAGGATTTGTCTTCTGTGGGGGGAAAAACCCCTACCACAGCACTGCTACTAAAAAACCACATTCTCCAAAGAGAATATACTATACATTCAGTTTTAGAAAATTAATTATCCCCAGTTTTTACATAGTTTTTGTAATTCTACCCTTCTCAAGATCTATATTATGATAAGGCAGAAGAATATTCACCAAGGTGACTAATAAGTTTATGGTCAAGAACTATTATTCATTTCCCCCTTCATATGGGAAATAAAAGCAACAGCCACATATTTTTCAAAAATAACAAATAACCTCTTTCGAATTGGAGTCATATGCCGCAGACTTCCAAGTAAAGGCCGCTCCTCCAGTGTCCAACATTCTATGAGTTCATGAGGCACCCGCCAGTAGCTAACACCTTGAAGATAAAAAGACCTAATTAGGAGACCTACTGTCCACACTGTTGAGAAACACTGTGTCACAGTAAGATTCACCAGGAAGAGTTTGAGATTCATGCCTCTCCACTTGATGAAGGGAGGCATGTACAACATCAACAGGAAATGCTCACTCAAAGCACCAAGACAGCAGAGTGGTACAGCGCATGGCCTGGATCTAGAAGAGCTGCTACCAACCTGGACTTTGCCACTTAGATTACTGAGGCAACTCAGGCCACCATGCATGCTCAAAGGGCTGAGCACATGCTGGTTACAGGCACACACTCTGGCCAAGACAGCTTGAGTCTGTATCCCACTCAGTCACTCACCAGTGTTGCCTTAGGAAAGTTACTTTTCTGGGCCTAAACTTTGATATTTCTCTATAAAAAGAGAATGATAATAATAGTCTGCACTTCACAGGATTGTTGTGATAATTAAGTAAGTGAATAAATGTGACAGTTTAAACACTCAAAATTGTTGGTGCCTTTCTATCAGTGTCATGTTGGTAAGATTATAATACTGGACAGTGATTATACCACTTGCTCTGTTTGCATCACTATGCTGCTCTGACCATCAAATCAGGTAAACTTAGAGAACCATTCCTTAAATAGCAGATACTATGTAAATAGGAAACATCACCACCCTATTAAAGCCAGAATAATCTGAGTTAACATGTTAAGCAAAGAAAACAGCCAAATTAACTTTAATTTTTAAATATGACACACTTTTGATTGAAACTTAAAACTACATTCTTATGAACCTCAAAAACATTATGGTAATAAAAGATGCCAGACATAAAAGATCACATCTTGTACAATTCCATTTACATGGAGTATGCAGATAGGCTAAACTCATTGAGACAGACAATTGACTAGTGGCTGCAAGGGCTACAGGGGAAAACTGAATGGGGGGGAGTAATTGCTTAATGGGTACTGGGGCTCTAGACAGGTAATGGTTTCCCAACATTGTGAATGTAGTAAATGGCATGATATGTATAGTTTAAACTAGTTAATTCTACATTATATGAATGTTACATCAATTTAAAAAAACAAAAAATTATATATAGACAAATGATAACAATTATGTTGGACAAAAATTGCTTGGCATTAAAAAAAATAACTCTATAAGTCCCAATAATATTCTTTGTGTCTTCTTTTCATCATTAAAGTTCTAGTAATAATAACCAACTTAACAAATATAGCCTATAAAATATTACATAGACATGTTCAAGACTCAAAGAACCCTATTAACCTCATTTTAAGTACAACTTTCTGGAACTGTTTTATCACATTCCAAAAACCTACATGTTACAAACCCATTACTAAATGGTCCATTAAGTTTGCCTTATTTTTTAAGTCAGGTCTAAGATAATTTACATAAAATAAGATTTGCCCTTTTTAGGTACATACTTTAATGAGTTTTGACAAATGTGTACAGCCATGTACTCAAGGTCACAATCAGGATATAGAACATTTCTATCAGCCCAAAATGTTCTGAATTAACAACATCCTCCCCTCCTTCTCTAGTTTCACCTTTTTCAGAATGACATAAAAATGGGGTCATATAATATGTAGCCTTTTGTGTTTAGCTTCTTTGGTATGCTGCTTTAAAATTCATCCATGTTGATGTATTATTGTTTTTTGCTAAGTAGTATTTCATTGTATAGATCTATGGAGTGCAATTTGTTTAACTTTCATTTTTTACCTGTCTATAAAATAATTCACACTCATTATATAAAACCTGCAAAATATAGAAAAGTATATATAAGAAACTCAAAATCAATCCTAATCCAAAAAGTAGAAATCATAGCTGAGGACATATTGATATATTTCATTCCAATCTTTTCTAGTCATATGATGTATTCATAGCTGAAAGTACTTTGTTTCATTTTGTTTCCTGCTTTTGATCATTTCCTGAATTTTATGATTTAAGGACATGGAAAACAGGCCTCAAGGAACTTCCCTTACTGTTCCCCTACCACCCTGCCCTAAATGATCCCACCACCAAAACTCCTCCCTTGACCTGGACCTGCCAACCAAAAGGGCCCTCCAAAAGTAGCTAACTCCTCCCATGAGCTGGCTCTCCTAAGGCCCTATAAACCCCAGACCCCCATGGTGGCCTGCTGCCATTCCTCCTACTCTCCTACCAAGATGTGCCCCGTGGTGCTGAATATAGCATCGCTCTCCATGAGATCTCCCTCCATTTTCTTTTTCTTTTTGTATTCTCTTTCATGAGCTTTCAATGATGAGTGCTAATTTATGTCAAAAGTTGTTCAAACTAAATTTAATAGCTTGATTATATTCCAAACAACTTTGGGTTATATATACAAACTCCAAAACATGAGTATATATATATAATATATAAATAATTTATTCCCAAATAATTTTAATACCTTATTCCATTCTGCAGATACACCCAAAATGTGTGTAGACAAATTTATCAATTTGGTCTTTATGATTTATTTTGTGCTTATAATTTCTCTACTTAAAAAGCCAACTATTTGTTTAAATTTATTTTAATTTAACGTAAGGTTTTTTTTCATTTATAAATCCACTTTGAATTATTTTGATAAATGATGTGAGGTTAAAGTTTTATTTTTCCTCTCAAGTGTATTTCTCAATTATTTATTAAATAACCTATATTTTTTTCCATTGGTATTACAGACAGTACTTTTATTAAAATTTTATCAGTGTTTACTCTTGATCTGTACTCTATTCACACACAAGAAACCATTTTTTTTTATTATCAGAGAGTTATTGTAGCATGTTTTACTATCAGCATGTTTTACTATCAGGCCCCTAATTCTACTTCCCAAAATTTTCTTGGCTACTTTACCTATTTATTCTTTCAGAGGAATTTTAGAATCATTCTCTCAAGATTTCCAAAGAGTTCCATTGATATTTTGGCATAAATCATGTTAAAACTTTAATATGAGAAAAACTGATATCTTTATAATATTCAGATTTTCCATTCAGAATCATGGTAAGTCTTACCATTCTCTTTTTTTTTTTAAATAGATGAATGAATGAATGGATTGATGGAACAGGTGGATAAATACATTTCATCAGTTTTCTTCATAAAAAGACTCAAGCATATCTTAGATAGTCTCAAGGGAGAGTTTAGTTATTTTATGTTTTGCTTATTACTATTGTGAAAGAAATTTCCCCACAATCATTTCTAATTGATTACAGGTAAGCTGTCAATCACTGTAAATCTATGTTGTATCCAGCTATCTTAGTCTACTAAATCATCACTTAAATACTTTTAACTGATTCTTCCAAGTTTTCTAAAAATATATCTTGTCCACAAATAGCAATGATTTTGTCTTTTCTGTTCTACAGTTTTTTTCTCTCTTACTTCTGTCACCTGGCACAGGAATGAAGCAAAGGTTAAGAGTAAACACCAATGATAAAAATATTTCTCCAGGCCTTCCAGAACTTTGTTAAATAACAATGATGCTCTATTACATGCTGTTTTTAAAAAATAAAATCATTCACATGTTTTGTAAAAGTTAGTGATTCCAGTTTTCCACTTCAGCTTCCTAAAGTCAGTGGAGAAAGAAGCCAGGCCAGGGCCCTCCAGAAGTCTCCTGGGCATCCTGCCAGGCCAGAGGCACAAAAGAAGACAGAGAGAACAACAGGGGGTTTGTTCCTCAACTTGAACAAAGTAAAGTGTCTCAAAGTAAATTAAATCTCATATAATAAGCTTAAAGAGAATAGCTCTTTCTTCATTATTATATATCACCCTGCATGCTTGAGGGGTAAGATGGGAAGGGAAAAGGAGGAAGGTAAGGGAGCTAAAGTTGAAGAAAGGAAGAAAGGCTGGTTCCAGCACTGGCCAAATGGTGGACTGGCAGATATAGAGTTTTTAATAAAAATCTCTTCTACCCTATATTCATGTTTGATTACACTATTGGAGTGACTCTGCACCATGTACAAAAAGAGGAATGAGAAGTTGTGCTCCACTTGTGTACAATATGTCAAAATGCATTCTACCGTTAAATTAACTAATTAATAAGTTAATCAATTAAAAGTCTCTTCCTTTTGGGCTAGGGATATAGCTCAATGGTAGAGCACTTACCTAGCATGACAAGGCCCTAGGATTTAATTCCCAGTACTGCAAATACATAAATAAATAGCCTCTTCCTTTCATTCATTCTTATGTGATTGGCAATATGGCTCTACCAGTTTTCAAAGTCATTTGAGGATTGTGATGTGTCTTATTCATCAATGGATCCAATTTTAGCACTTAGAGTGCTTTGTACCTAATGAACATTCGATATATACTTATTATTTAAGAAAAAATACTTAAGCATAGAACAGTTAACTCTCTGTAATTTCTAAGCTAGTCCCGCATGGTCTTTCTGAGACTGTTTCCTCATCTATATACAACTGGAAATAGTAAGCAGTATATAGGTTGCTTTAGTACTAAGAGCTATACATGCAAACTAATTAAAACAGTGTATTGTCAGCTCTCTCCAGGTAGCTTGACTTAAAATTTCCAGTTTTCAAAGTGTGTATTTAAAAATTATCTTGTTTTCTAAGAGTGCTTTAGACACCTCCTTCATGATTTTCATTTTTTCTCCATTTTCTTACTCATTTTATGCTTAATTTAGAGGTTTACTTCTTAGGACAATGCTAGGTACACAGTAGGTCTAAATAAGCTCTTGCTTAATTGAACTAATTAAGCACAACTAATAGAAGCATATTTGAGGCTAGTAAATTATAAATTATTAATAGTATCTCGAAATTCATGGAGTTTAAAGATTTATAAGGAAACTATCTCAATGTCACCACAAGATGACAAATAGCTTGACACACTCAAAAATATATTTTCTCAAAAAAGAAATGCAACATTTATGTTTACTTTGTCTTATTAAGGAAAAGTATGTGAAAAGAATCGCACTGTACCTTTTCCTTCCCAAGCATCGAAGGCATCCATCATTTTCTTCAACTCAGCTACTGAATAATAACTCCAAATGTACTGAACATTATTTCCCGCCTCTCTAGAAATATTACAAAAAATAATGGAAATACCAACATATGAATCTGTATACATATATTCGGCTAATGGAGACTCAGTAAGTGCTTGATGACTAAGGAAAAAATAACATAGACATTCAGTGGTTGTTCTGTGACCCTTACACCTACACATAAACTATAAATTAATATACACATATGTGTATACAAGTATATACACACACACAATAGCACATACATTTGATCTTTTTTTACCACAGTAAAGTATCTGTTAATTTCATAATATAAACCATATTGATAAGTCAGTACATTTTAAAATCAATTTTTTAAAAAAAATCAGCCAACTCTAGTAACTTTCCTATCATCATGCCATGCACTTGTATATACCTCATATAGAAGCATCCTTGCCCATAAAGAATTCAGAAACTGATGACCTCTATAATCATCTGAAAACCAAGCCTATATATATGGTCAAGCATTAGTCACTAATATGTGACCCAATCCAATCTCCCAGAGAATTTAAATAAATAAATAAAAGTTTGCTAGTTGAATTGACCAGTATCATAAGATTACACGAACTACATTAAAGGGACAACTTTAATGTATTTAAGTCATAGAATTCAAAAGCTGGAAGAGACCAAGGAAGGCCTTCATTTTTCAGAAGACATGAGACAAAGGCAGCCCTGGGCCACTCACTGGGCCTGCTGACTTCTAGTCAGTGCTTCTGCCTAGTGTTCAGGAAAGACACTGGGCATGTGGCTTTGCTTTTTTTTTTTTTTTTTTTTTAAAGCCTCTCAAAGGATTCTAATGCTTACTCCTTGTTGAGAACCACTGTCCTGACCATACAGATGGCCTGTAATTTGTATACATGTACAATGGTGTTAGTCATACTCTCTTCCTGATGTAGACCTATCTCCACAGCTATGGGGCTCACCACATTCACTGAGATGTGCTTATGGTCTTTTCTAGTCAAGCACAATATTTCACCTCTTAGAAGGCATCAACACTCTATTTTGTTCCTTTTACTTTTAAATTTGGACATACCTTTTAAAAATGCTTTTGCTATGAATTCTTCCTCCAAGCTGCTTATCAATAGCATCAGTTCCATCAGTTTTTGTGGCATATACACCAATAATTCTGCTCTCACAGCTTGCACCAGATGTGTTAAGATAGTGGAGAACCCAAACTGTTGGCTTATTGCAAACTAAGCCATATGAATCACAGAAGTCTGTTAAAGCCTGAAGCAAAATATATATATATATGTAAAACTTGAATTTAATGGAGTAAAGTGAAAAATGAATTTGTTCTATTATTTTCATGCAAAGCTATAATCCAAACTGATCAGAAGAGAAATAAAAAAGATTATAAATTTCAGCCTAGTCTTTAAACATGTATGTAATGAAATTATGGGTGGAAGGGTCACAAAAAATACCACCCAAAAACCAATGCACTTTTTTCATTTAGACAATCCTTTTCCATATGGAAATTCTATTTTATCTCCTCTTCCAGCCGACCAATTTTATAATCTTTTAATTTTATAGTCTTCCTAAAATAAGTAAAAGTTAGATCTCTTCTTTTTCCTTTAGAATATTTTCACAAATATTTCCCATTTGATTCAATCTTCCGTTCACCTTCCACTGACTAGCCCCATAGTTGATCCTTATGTTTAATTCCAAATTCCAAAAAAGGACTAACCAGATTAACTTGTTCTTTTACACTGAAAGATAGATATATGTGAACTCAAAAAATACTGTTTGAACTCATTTGGCATTTATCTAACCATTCATTTGCTTGAATATTAAATACCTACTATGTGTTGAGCATTAAGGTCCTGGAGTTACTATGGTGAAGAGACCTACCCTCCAAGAGTTTACAGCTAATGCAAAAGACAGACATTAACTAAGTTATCAACATACCATGTAACAAGTACCACCTGATGAGAATAAAGGCGCTGCAAGGAAGGGAGCATGGGGTTTCACCCAGTGGAGTAGCAAAGGGCCTTCCCTGGGAGAAATGACATTACTACTCTACACACCTTAAGGAGAGGCACCTTTGTTGTTTTGTTCACTAATATATCCTCAAGTGTCTGGAATAGTGGCTGACACAAAGGACATGCCCAATATTTACACTAAGTAGTGAATCTAAGGACCTCTTGTGTCTTGCCCTTTCATTTAATATTGCTCCTGATTGGTCTTAAACTGTCCTTGCATATCTATAAGAATTTCTAACTACACTATAAATTGTTCAAAGGCAAAAACTGTACATTGTATTTCTGAGTATCCAACACAGTCCCTGTACAGTGCCATATATGTCACAAACAGTTAAAACATATATGTGTTAACTGATTAAATAAATGTGGATATGCTTTGCCTTCATTAAATACAAACTAGGAATAAAAAACAATAGAGTTGAAATTCAAAAGATGAACATTAACTTTCCCCAGGCTTTTTTTAGCCCCATTCTGTAAATATGTCAAACAGCACTAAAAGACTATTATTTGGCAGTTAAATTTATAAATAACTTCAGTATCAAAACACATACATCTATGCAAATTCCTGAAGGGAACCTGGAACCAAATCAACTTTCTCTCTGAGCTGCACTCCTAATGATCAACCATCCATCAGCTTACTTCCTAGACACTGACATCCAAATCAAAGAAACAAACCAGTTGAGATCACTTTTCACTATTAACAATTACCCAGGGAAAACAGTTTTCTTAGGTACTAATTAATATCAAATATAATATTTATCATAAGACAGAGATAATGAAACTTATCAACTCATGTAAAGATCTTAAGATGCAACTCCACATGGTGTACAACCTGAGAAATGAAAAGTTGTGCTCCATTTGTGTACAATGAAATAAAATGCATTCTGCTCTCATGTATAAGTAATTTTAAAAAATTTAAATTAAAAAATTAAAAAATTTAAATAAAAAAAAAAAAAAGATGTGGCTGGGTGCAGTGATGCACGCCTGTAATCTCAGCAGCTCTGGAGGCTGAGACTGGAGGATCGTGAGTTCAATGCCAGTCTCAGCAACCGCAAGGCACTAAGCAACTCAGTGAGACCCTATCTCTAATAAAATACAAAACTGAGCTGGGGATGTGGCTCAGTGGTTGAGTGACTTTGAGTTCAACCCCTGGTATACAAAAACAAAAAACAAACAAAAAAAAGATGTGATTTAAAACAGAAACATCTTTAAAAAGATTTACTGATCTCAATTTGAATTAATGTTTTAACTCACTGATACACTCACTAAATCAGGTAAAAAAAATATTATTTAGTATGACTACTCTTTTAAAATAACCATTTTAGTAAACTAAATAATACTAGTATGCTCTAAGAAGTATCATAATATTTCTCTTAATTTAAAAGAGCTTTAGCAGCAGAATGGTTCCATAAAAAAGTCATCAAAAAGAGAAATATAAATTCAATTGATCCTTGAGTGGCAAAGTAATACACTTTTCTAGAACTGAATTGTGGCCTTAAAAACTGAGTAAGAGTAATTAAGAGTCATGTCTTCAAAAAGCATAAGAACTATCTCATGTTTCATTATGTGACAACACAGGTGATACAAGATAATACATACTGCTTTGTGCATAATAAATAAATTACATATTTTAAAACTTAAGAAAATGCCAAGACCTTTTTAAGTTCTATATTTGACCTTAAAGAATATGTCTCCATTTCATTGGCCAAGTGGTCAGACAGGCTGTATGGGTAAGGTATGCCAAAGTAATCAGCCTCTTCCTGTAGCGCAACACGAGTGTGCTCATCTGTGGGAATCTGAACTTCTCCATGAAGATAATCCAAAAGGTATTTAAATAGATGTCCATCACGATCAATAACACAAGCCCCTAGAAAACATTCAGTTCAAAAATGGTTGCATAGATTCATACGATGATCAATAAAACTTCAACAAGTCTGATGACCTCTACAATTGTAAATATTTATTTCTCACAAAAAAAGTTACATTTATTATTGAGATAGGTTTAGCTAATTAAACTAAGTTAGACTTTTGATGTTTCACCTGGAACAGTAAATATGATATACTAGCTACCCTCAGCTTACAAATAGATGATAGTACATAACTGAATTTGAGTGGTTGTTTGGGGAAATCATCTGCATCTCTAAAACACTGCACATAAATCTGAAAGCAAGTATCTATCTCCAGGGTTGTCATGTTTGGTTGTGTGGGTGAACTCTGTACCTGTAGGCCAGGCCAAGGGGACGAGCAAGGCTAAAATCAAGCTCACACTTTGCTCTTCCAGCCAAGTGCACTCTGCCATGGAGTTGTACCCTCTTGGATAAAAGGCCACACTTTTCTAATACGCACAAAAAGATTATGTGGGCCGGGCACATGCCTGTAATCCCAGCAGCTCAGGAGGCTGAGACAGGAGAATCAAGAATTCAAAGCCATCCTCAGCAGAAGCGAGGCATTGAGCAACTCAATAAGACCCTGTCTCTAAATAAATACAAAATAGGTTTGGGGATGTGGCTCAGTAGTTGAATGCCCCTGAGTTCAATCCCTGGTACCTCAAAAATTAAATACATAAATAAATAATAAATTTTTAAAAAATTAAATTAAATTTAAAAAAGATTATGTGGGTTAGTGGTATACTTTGTATTCTTACCCACCATAGAGAAAAATATATTCCAAGATCGACTTGGAATTTTGATGCAATAACCACATTCCTACTATGGTCACTGCAAAAACCAAGGGGACCTCAGACTGATAGTAGAAAGGAAGCTTACCCCTAACTTCAACATCTTTAAAAAGATTTGTAGGCTATGAGGGCAGCTACTTTCCACAGAGAAACACATTTTCTAACTTGAAGAACACATAGAAAAGCTAATATATTTAACCAGTCTCAATACCTTCACCCATAAGGTCCCAGGACAGGTGTATAGAGTTGGAGCTGCCCCATGCTAAAGAGGACACTTGGGTGCTTGCCACTATGTTCAGCGTTGAAATATCAGTGACACTATAAGCCTGAGGTTCCTAGCACCAAGTATGCCCTATGTTTGAGATTTTTAGGTTAGTCCCTTAAGAGTGTGAAAACAGACACTTTAAAAAAAAAGGAATGCCACGTTGGTACCACTTTATGGTAAGAATTTTCTTAGACAATTTAGTAAAATCAGAAAAAAAAAGAAAAAGCTTCTGCATCACATACTTCGTATTTTCTTTTCTCCCTTGATTTGTTGAGAAAAGGATTAAGGAGGTAAAAATTGGGGCAGAGAATAGAGCTCAATCCCTAGTTACCATAAACATTCTGTACCAGGGATATCAGGCTGTGGGTACCAGACATCAGTGATTTTCCATTCTTTCAACTGCATGTAGTTGACAAAGCAACCTCCCAAGACCTTGAGTTATTAACAATAGAATGGTATCATGTGCTCAGGACTTCTCAATCCCAGTTCTCTAATACAGAACTAGAGTGGGTTCTGAGACTCACAAATAGTGCAAAAGCCACTCTTGGGGTGATAAAGATAAACCAGTAGTAGGTTCAGTGACTGTCACAGTACTTGAAGAAAAGAGAACAGACCCAGACCATATTATTATATTTTATAGTTTCTTCTAAAACATCAACTTTGGAGACCAAAGGTATCACTACACTGCCATTTCCTCAACTACGCATGTCAGACCACACCACACAATACAGCTAGGCCAAGTGGCAAGGGCAACTCTAATTTTACAACATCTGCTTTGTAGGATATGAGGGCAGCTACTTTTCAGAGCGAAACACATTTTCTAACTTGAAGAACACATAGAGAAGCTAATATATTTAACCAGTCTCAACACCTTCACCCATAAGGTCCCATGACAGTAATAACTTTCAAAATACTATTAATCCCCATAATCTCGTCCTGGTTGGCCTTCATGCGTTCACTTCTTTGTTAACTTTCAGCAATAGCATCACAGATTTTAGAAACTCGTATTTAATTTCTATGTACTTAATGAATCTCCATACAGCCCTAATGATCTCAATAATTAGTAGACTAATATATTCCAATGTAATTAGGAAAATCAGAGGGAATTTAAAATAGATTCCCATTCTAATGAATATTCATGATCATGTTTCCAGACTTTAGAAATTTACCTGATTCATCTGTTTTTAGAGGAAAACGACCACTGAACATAGATGCCAGCATAGAATCCTTAAAACGGCACAAAGACTCTCGCCGGGCTGTGTAAATACAGCCACCCACATTCAGCCGAAGAATATCGAGCACCTCTTCTGTCTTGTGGCCTGCCATTGCTCCCTTGGACACCTAAAGGTTTGTCTCACACTTTCAAACTTCAAAATAATGGCAGTTCAGGACCTCCTCTGTAAAAACAAAGGACAATCATCACTGACATTTTCAACAATAAATTAATGATAAAATAAATATACTTGAATATGATTTTAAATCACTTCCTTAGAACTGGCAATGTTGAATTGAAATATTTTATAGAATACGAAAGAAGTTTGGGGCTGAGGTTGAGGTCCAGTGTAGAGCGCTTGCCTAGCACATGTGAGGCACTGGGTTTGATTCTCAGCACCATATTAAATAAATAAATAAATATTTTAAAAAATAAGTTTAAGATATGCTGAGAAGTCGGAAAACTGGCCTGAGAATTTATAACAGATCATAAACTATCATCAACTAAATCACAGCTGCTGAGATGACTTTAGAGAACTAAACATATGTCCACATACAAAGCAAAGGTGAGGCACACTTATGTTATTTGGTATTGACATGTCTTTTTAACTGAAGAAGCTACCTGGACTGCAGAGGACATTTGTGTATAGCATGGAATTGAGCTGCTAGGCTTTTACCATTTAGTTCTGAGATCTTGGACAAATTATTTATCTTCCTTTTCTTGTTTCCTCATCTATAAAATGGAGGCAGCAATGGTGCCTACATTAAGGACTAACAGAGGAATAAATAACAGAATATATAAAAAGTATTTGGAATAGTCTCTAGTTCAGAGTAAGTATGCAATAAATGACAAATATGAATAATGAAATAAATTTTACCATAAGGTATTTACTGACTTGATACTGACTTTGTAGATTAAAGGAAACAAAAAAGCAGAAGTTATTAACAAATAATTCTAATTCTTAAGTTATATCACTTATCAATTGAGATCAGAATTCTGTAGCCAGAGTAGTCTAGAACTATAATTGACACCTCTAAGGTATCCAGTTTCTTCACTCTAAAATGGCTAAAGCTTTGGTGATATTTTAAGGGTTTTATTCCTTAATCCATTCTGGAGATTGTTAACCATAGGTGTCTGTAGTGTTTTTACAGAACCTGAAATGATACTGTGCTAGGAAAGATGCTCTTAATAATGAGAATCTTCAGTACCTATATACTTCATAGCAAGTTTAAAATGGCTGCCAAAGGCGCAACTACATCCAGGTCAATCCATTATTACTATGTGATCAACTCAAATCCTTTTGTAGATAATCCTATTTAGGCAGTTTCCAATAAAATGGAGAAGACCACATATGTGGATCATGGTCAATAGACAGAAACTATTATGGGATAAAAGTTCAGTCTTACAAAACCATTATGGATGTGACTTCTTGCTGTCCAGAAGTCCTGGGAGGAGCACTCCAAAGATTCATGAGAAAATGGCTTCTGAGTCATGGGGTGGCACTGGTTCCCGCTACCCTAGTTACCAGCTCCCTGGAATCCTATCTATTCTTCATGGCATTGACACATCTCTTTTCTTGCATGAACTTCCCAAGTACCCACCCCAGTTAGAATCCTTACAGTTATTCAAATGTACTTTCTACTTCTGCCCACGTTTCTATCCACTTATTTAACCGCTACTTTTTTCTTATTTGTAAGCTTGAGGAAGGCAAGGCAAGGCTGGTGTCACCCTTAATAATTCCTATTTACTGAATGCATGTGCCAGCCACTACAATTCACAGAAAAGCCTTATCCGATAGGAATTACTGACCCTATTGACAGATGAAAATACTTGGATAAAAAAATAAGAGTGATGTGTGCAGGGTCCACATTGGGACCTACTTATAAGTGATGGAACCAGTTGCAATCCAGGGCAGCAGGATCCATCCCAAGTTCTTCCAGCTGCACCCCCGAAGCGGCCTCCTTCAGGACTGCTCCACCCTTATGGCTCCTGATCCAGGACCCTTCACTCACGAAGCAGCAGTGCATCTGAAGACCTGATAGCTACAGGAAGGCAGCAGCACCCTGAATCCGGGGGTCTAAGAGCTCCTCCCCCACCTCCAGGTGATCTCTCAGGCTGAGGACCATCATCAATTCAAGACTAGATCTGTGGCGGCATTCCCCAAACTCCATCCTCAGATGCACCCATTTAGGCTTCCTTCTATGTGAGAAGGGCATGGCTCAAAGGGGCTGTGTCCCGATGTGAGGTTCTGAGACCACCTGCATCAAAACCATAAGGACGCTGGCTGAAAATGCAGACTGCCAGGCTACAGCAGAATCTGGTTCAGTCTGAGAGGGGCTCGGGATCCGCCCTAGGACCACACTTTCAGAAACACTACTCGAAGGGCTCACTCTTCCTCGGAGAGGGACGAAAAGGAAGGGGTGGAAAACCAGAAAGCCCCGCGGGGGTCTCCAAAGGCCCAAGGACCCCGAATTGGTCAGAAGCCCAAGCCTGCAGCCCGGGGCGCCGGTATCATCAGCACGGCCCGGGCCTCCTGGGGGCGCCCCGCCTCCTCCCGGGCCCGCGGCCCACCCGGCGCCCGGCTCCTTCGCACGGGCGGGGCGCGGCGGCGGCCTCCCGACTGACCTGCGACCGGCCGGGGCTTCGGCGCGGCAGCCGGACGCCGCCGGGCCCGACGCGGAAGTGAGCGCCTTCTTCGCTGCTGGGCAACTCGTGGAACAGAGCTGCCCCAGCGGCGCCCCCGTGCGGCCGGTCGGGCTGCTACGGCAGGAGGAAAGGAAGACGAAAGGCCCCGCACCCGATCTGCCCACCCCGCCCCCGGCCCCGCCCCGTCGGCACACTCCAGTTGGGACTTCTTCCTCGCCCCAGGGCAAGTTGCCCAATGCCAAGATTTATTAATTTATTGTGGATAAGTCTGTTTGGGTAGCTTTTGCGATTTGCATGTCTTTTTCACACAAAGGATTCCTGTTTATCTGTGACAACCCTGTAAAAGATGACTTTATTCCTGTTTACAGCAAGAAAATTGAGACAGGAGCAAACATTAACTGAACACTTTTGTACAACTGACACTGTGCTAAGAAGTCCTTTGCTGAAATGCTTAATTTCTCCTTAATAGTCAACCCAAAAGAATTCTTTCGGTTTCTGGTTGCACCCTATCTTGTACAAGGGACTGTGCTGGACATTTCAAGACTAATAAAATACAGTCCTGTTTTCAAAGCACTTCTCTGGAGTCCAGAATGATAAGTTCCTAATTCATTTGTCTGGGTTTTTGAAGGGAAGAAGCCAAAGAGAGGTAAACCTGCCTACCTCTACATCATCAGCTATTAACAGTCTCGGGGACACTGGAAAGGGTTTGCTCAATTTGCAATTACTGAGTACTAGCTATGAACCAGGCACTGGGAGTGAAGAACTGAACAAGATCATGTGGCCAACTCATGCAGCTTAAATCTAGTACAATGATCAGAACAGGTTTTCTATAAATATTTTAGGCTTCGTGGATCATACAGGATTGATGAACTCTGTTGATATAGTGTGAAAGTAGACATAGACAATATGGAAATGAATGAGTGCTGTTGTTTTAGTCAGCTTTTTTGTCACTATGACCAAAAGACCTGACAACAGTGTAGAAAAGAAAAAGTTTATTCAGGGCTCACAGTTTCAGAGGTCTCCATCCACAGAAGGCCACCTCCACTGTTCTGGACCTGAGGTGAGGCATGGAGGGTGAGTAAGAGGAAAGCAGCTCCCAAAGGCCACCAGGAAGCAGTGAGAGCTTCACTATCAGGGAGGAAATATGTGCCCCAGAGGCACACTCCCAGAGACCCACCCTATTCAATCACACCCTTCCTGCCCAGTTACTATTTACCACCCACTTAATCCATTCAAGTGAATTAATGCATTTACTAAGTGAAGAGTCTCATAACCTAATCATTTCACATCTAAACTCTTGCATTTTCTAAACGTGAACTTTGAGAGGACACCACAGAGCCAGACCATAACACTCATGTTCCAGCTTTATTAAGGACACTGAAATTCAAATTTCACATATTTTTAAGTGTCATGAAATAGTCTTTTCAAATGTGCTATTGTTTTTTTTCAAACTCTTAAATATATAGCATCCATTCTTAGATCTAGAGCCATTGAAAAACAAATGGCAGTTATGGGCCGTAACTTGATATCCTCTGTTCAAGTGGGAGAAACAAACCTAAGCAAAATAGTTACAGAGAGTGATAACTACCTAGCAGAAAAGAGTCAGAACAAAGTTGGGTAGACATCTGAGCTTGGCTGGAGAAATCTTCACTGATAAAGATGTTTAAGTTGAGAGCTAAAAATAAGCCTACTTTCTGAAGGGTTGGAAGAAAATATTTCAGGATGGAGGAAGAACAGAGGACCCAGCTGTTTGTAGAAAAAGAAAGGATGCTAAGATGTCTGAAACTTGGTGGGCACCAGGACTAGCGGAAGGAAATAGGAGATGAAGTTGAAGAGAGAAGAAGAAGCCAGGTTTTAAGGCATCTTGTGGACATAACAGGAGGGCAAAATTTACTTTTAAGCATAATGAGAAGCCACTGAAAGGTATTAAGCATGTCAGTGACACAATGATTTACTTTAAAAAAAGAAATCACTCTACCTACTGTGATGAAAATAGATTGGGAAGGCATAAAAATAGCCAACTGTTCTATATTAAGCTGATGCTGATCCATAAATGGAGAGTGGGCTAGGGAAGAATGGAGGAACTTTGGATTGGGCAAAGGGGACTGAGGAGGGAAGGGGTTTGGGGGTGAGAAAGATGGTGGAATGAGACAGACATTATTATCCTATGTACATGTATGATTGCTTGAATGGTATGACTCTGCGTAGTATATAACCAGATAAATGAAAAGTTGTGCTCCATTTGTGTACAATTAGTCAAAATGTATTCTGCTGTCATGTATAACTAATTAGAACAAAAATAAATAAATAAGAATAGCCAACTGTTACAATAACGAGGGGGGAGGAATCATAGCTCCACCTGAGTGATGATGACAATAGAGAGAAGTGGATAAAGAAGGGATGCAAGAAATATATTTAGGGGACAGAAATGATATAAAAAATGTGAATGGATCAACTACAATGTGTTAGTTTAGATCTTTCGGGCAGCAACCAACAAAGTCAGGTAAGACATGCAAGAGATTTGAGGGAAACAACTGTGAAGGAAAAATTGGAATGCATTTGAGGGTAATCGGAAGAGATATTAGAGTAGATACAAGCTAATCCTTGTGGAAAAAAGGAAAGGAAGGGTAGGAAAAATTGTACACATGATGCCATTCTAAGAAAGTTTCAGCAAAGTTAATGGGGAGTCTTCAAACCAAGGTCTCCCATCAGAAGAGTCCCAGGTCTCTCTGCCTTTATACCAGGTGTTCTCAGTAGTGACTGCTGGGAAGTGCAGCTTGAAACATAGTGATGGATGTCAGAGCACAGCAGCTTGGGCAGTCACTCAACAATCCTGCAACTGGAGATCTGAGAGGTGCACATTCATGGCTGCCACATATGGGAAATAAGGAAAAGAGGGAAATGCAGGATTCCTGCTGAATTGTTAGCTTGAACAACTGAATGATGGTAAATTTATTGAGACGGTGCATTATGGGAGAGGAATGGGCTTGAGGGAAAGGTTGTATTTTGGACTAGTAAAATTTAGAAGTTTAACAAGACATCTAACTAAAGAGATAAATAGCAATCGAGTAAATCTGGAGATCAAAAGTAAAGTTCTGTGATAAAGGTGTAAATGTAGAAGGCATAAGCACTTAGAGCCATGGAACTGGATGAAGTCCTCTGCAGAAAGGACAGATAAATAAGACTGACTTCAACAATTAGAGGTCAAGCTTAGAAGGAAGAATCTGAGGAAGAGGAGAATATGAAATTATAGGATCCAAGAGAGTAAAGTTTCACTTGCTATCAAATGCCAATGAGCCATCAAAAGTCCATTAGATATAATAATGTTAGAGTTCTTGGTGACCTTGACAAGAGCAATTTTAATACTGTGTCAGCTTTCTGTCAAAGTGACACAAACCAATTATAAGAAGGAAAGGATTATTTTGTCTGATGATTATAGGTTTCAGTTCATGGTTGCTTGGCCTCATCACTTTGGACCTATAGCAAGGCAGAATATCATGGTGGAGAGTGTATGGTGGAGCAAAGCTGCTCACCTCATGGCACCCAGGAAGCAGAGATAAGAAGGGACCAGGGTCCCAACATCCCCTTCAAAGGCATACACTTGACCTAACTTTCTCCCATAGGCTTTACCTCCTAAAGGTTCCACCACAGGGCGTTTGGCACATGGTCTTTATGGACATTTAAGACCAAACCAAAATAAAAACAATGGTGAAGATGCAAATCCAGATAAAAGAGGTTGGAGACTAGATATAACTCTTTAGAAAAGACGAGTGATAAAGAGAAGTGGGGTGTGATTGAAGAGAAATAAAGGTCAAGTTAAGGAGTTTTTGAATGATAGTCAACAGAAAAGTTTGTGTGGATGGAAATGATTTAGTAGATAGATAGAGATGGGTGATGCAGGAGAGAGAAGGGACATTTGAAAGAATGAAAAGCTTAACAAAGCGAAAGGATACTAGAGTTACAGTTCAAGTGGAGAAATTTCAGTTTAACAAGAGTAGGGATAAGAAATAAAACAGATTTAAGTTCAGCTCGGTAGATTTCATAGGAGGAAAGGGAAGATGAAAAAGTCTGATCAAGTGGCTTCTGCTTTCTTGATTCAGTCTAAAGGCAGGTCAGGGCTGAGGGGAGGAAGAGGAAGATAGAGCTTAAATTACATAACTTGGGAAATTGAAAACTGAACTCTATAAAAACATGCTAGATTCATGTAGGTCCTGACAAAGTAGTAATAGCACAATAAGATAGAAAGAGAGAGACATAGAGAAAGAGGAAAATAAAAGTAAAAGAGGAAAATAAAAGTAAATAAAATATAAATATATTATATTTATAATATAAAAGTATATTATAAATCTGGGCTGGGGATATAGCGCAGTTGGTAGAGTGCTTACCTCACATGCATAAGTTCCTGGGATCAATCTCCAGCACACACTACACACACACACACACACACACACACACACACACACACATACACAAATATACCATAAATCTGATCTTTTATCCACTCATGGTATTGGCACATGAATAGATGAATAGACCAGTGCAATAAGAGAGAAAGTTCCAACAATTGGTCCAAATTTGTATGGGAATTTAGTATGTGATAAAAGTGGTTTCTCATATCACTAGAGAAAAGATGAATATTTTAATAAGTATTTGTAGGACAACCAGTCCTACTAATTTGGAGAAAGACCAAATTAGATTCACCAGCTCATACCATAATGAAGAATAAAATCCAAATGGACCAGGAATGTGAATGCCAACTATTAAACCGTATAAGTTAGTATAATGAAACATGTATTTAGTATAGAAAAAAAATATCTACCTACTAAGACTCAAATTTCAAATGAAGTAAAAAATAGAATCAATGAATTTGACAATGTCTAAATTTTTTGACTAACAATTATAAATAATGACAAAAGACAAATAGAAATCTGGGAGAAAACATTTAAAACAAATATTCCAGACAAAAACCTGAGAAGGAAGGGTGGGTAATATAAAAACCACTGGATAAAAATGCATTAAAAATGTGGACAATTCACACACACACACACACACACACACACACCCCATATATAATCACACATATACTCAAAGAGACTGAAACACACAATTGTATTACTTTGCGTGGGAGACCAACCCTATGGGTGACTGAGTTACACTCCCCAGCTGGGTGCTGAGGTGCTCAGTCACAGAAATGGGTGTGTCTTGCTACAGCCCCATGGGTGAAGCTGTGCTCACCTGTTCCTTTGTAATATAACTCCTTGCCCTGTTTAGGATAGAATCTTCCATGGAAGTGCCTTGTGTGTGTCCCCTTCTCTTACTGTGCCCTTGGGTGTGGCCTACCCAGGTGTCAACCTGCTGACAGTGGACATCATGAAGATAGACTCAGCCCCCTGAAACCTGACCCCTTGCCTCATTTGAATAGCTTCTTCTCAATAAAAGGGGTCAGCACGTGCTCTCGCTCTCTCTCTTTCTGTGGACCCTTAAGGTCAGAGGAGCCATCACAGCAACCCCAAAGAAAAAGGTATTTGTGTCTCTTGTGTGGTTATTTTGTGCAGCCCAGTTAGTCCAGTTTAACTAGAGTGACCCCTGAGCCTTTTAGTTGTGAGAACAGAAACCCAGCAATTGGCGTCCGATTATCTTAGGGTGGTTTTGATTTGCATTTCTCTGACTGCTAGAGATGGTGAGCATTTTTTCATGTACTTGTTGATTGATTGTATGTCCTCCTCTGAGAAGTGTCTGTTCAGGTCTTTGGCCCATTTGTTGATTGGGTTATTTGTTATCTTATTGTTTAATTTTTTGAGTTCTTTGTATACTCTGGATATTAGGGCTCTATCTGAAGTGTGAGGAGTAAAAATTTGTTCCCAGGATGTAGGTTCCCTATTTACCTCTCTTCTTGTTTCTCTTGCTGAGAAAAAACTTTTTAGTTTGAGTAAGTCCCATTTGTTTATTCTAGTTATTAACTCTTGTGCTATGGGTGTCCTATTAAGGAATTTGGAGCCCGACCCAACAATATGTAGATCGGAGCCAACTTTTTCTTCTATCAGACGCAGAGTCTCTGATTTGATATCAAGCTCTTTGATCCATTTCGAGTTAACTTTTGTGTACGGCGAGAGAAAGGGATTCAGTTTCATTTTGTTGCATATAGATTTCCAGTTTTCCCAGCACCATTTGTTGAAGATGCTATCCTTTCTCCATTGCATGCTTTTAGCCCCTTTATCAAATATAAGATAGTTGTAATTTTGTGATTGGTCTCTATGTCCTCTATTCTCTACCATTGGTCCACCCACCTGTTTTGGTACCAGTACCATGCTGTTTTTGTTACTATTGCTCTGTAGTATAGTTCAAAATCTGGTATCGCTATACCACCTGATTCATACTTCCAGCTTAGAATTGCTTTTGCTATTCTGGGTCTTTTGTTTTTCCATATGAATTTCATGATTGCTTTATCTATTTCTACAAGAAATGCCCTTGGGATTTTGATTGGCATTGCATTGAACCTATAGAGAACTTTGGGTAATATTGCCATTTTTATGATGTTAGTTCTTCCTATCCATAAACAGGGTATATTTTTCCATCTTCTAAGGTCTTCTTCTATATCCCTCTTTAGGGTTCTGTAGTTTTCATTGTATAAGTCTTTCACCTCTTTTGTTAGGTTGATTCCCAAGTATTTTATTTTTTTTGAGGATTTTTTTTTTTTTGGCATCTTCACCTGGAGTCCATTTAATTTGGAAGGGGTGAGAGAAGTCAAGGGCAAGGGCTGGGGGTGGGGTGAGGGAGGCAGCAACTAGTTTATTCAGTCCCCCCAACCCCAAGTTGTTGTTTAGAATTCAGACTGAAGGAAAGAAAACAAAAATCTGACATCTGCCAAAAACCAATAACAAGTCCCTTCTTAGGATGAGCAGTTAGGTGGATCTCTGGTGTTCCAAGACCCTGATGTTTTCTGTGACAGGTGACAGGAGGAGACTATGCTATAATGTCAAAAGCATCGCCAGGAGGAACAGTAGGATTGCCAAAAGGCGGCTGGGTATCCTTGGTGTTTGTGCCGCGTTCTCACCGCGGGATGGCTCTGCTGACTCATGTACGGTGTCATTTGCTGGTTCTAATGAATTTTCTACTTTGTCGTTAACATCGAAAACATGATCATGAACACCTATAGTTTTCATACAGCTATTTGTTGGTCTCACAAAGACTTTGAGTTTTAGGCAGGACCTTCTTCCATTATCTGGGATTGCAGAGGAGATGTAGAAATATTCTCGGCCTGGCCTGAATTCAAATCCTAGAGAAAAGGGAGTGAAGAGCTGGAATTTTTCAGAGAACTTCAGTGGTCCATTTGGAGAGTGAGGCCGGTTACATTCCCATCTCTTGAAGCCTTTGGAAGTGTGGTCACAGGCACTGTACCCATCAAAGTTGACCATGTAGAGGACATAGCGCTCAGTCTTATCTTCTGGGACGAAGTCCTCATAGTGAGGGCAGAAAACATCCAGGTAGTCATTGATACAGACGTCAATGTGGTAGTCACCCCTCTGGAATTCACGATGCATTCTTCAAAATCTTCATTAGCTTACATCATAGTAAGACTTCACAAAATTTTCACTTGAAAATATCTACTTTCCGGGCTGGGGTTATGGTTCAGTGGCACAACCCTTGCCTAGCACACGTGTGAGGCACTGGGTTTGATCCTCAGCACCACATAAAAATTGATAAATAAAATTTAAAAAGATATTGTGTCTATCTACAACTAAAAAAAAATTAAAAGAAAATATCTACTTTCCTTAAGTTCTTGTTCATAAAACACCCAAAAGGTGTATTTTGAGAGAAGGAAGGAAATGCCATGATGCTATCTGTGACTACTGCGATACTTGTTTTATTTCTTTTTTGTAAGAAGCAGAAAGTCAAAGGAGATTCCAAATGGTGGGCAGATGTAAATGGCATTTGGCTGAAAAGATATAAAGCAGCATTCAATGGGGAAGTCCCACCCCACTGAGTCTGTTTTTTTTTTTTTGAAATTAATCTTCATGTTTTATTAATCAATCATACCTAAGACATCATTTCAACATGTAAACAATGTTTTTTAAATTACAGTTACATTTTAATATTGTCTTCAAATCCTGGTGTGCTTTGGTTCTCAATCTGGATACACCTTAATGTGAACATTGAGTTTTCAACAGTGATTTGTATTTAGATTTCATAAGACTTAATTCTACAGCACATGCTTAGCATGTGCAAGACTGTGCGTTAAACCCCTTCCCTGCACCCCCAGCCAAATCTGCAGTTACAAAATTGGTTCACATATGCAACATACATCAAGGTTTTCTAACAACTGAACTGGGCGGTTCTTAAACTTAAAAGTTTTAGCTCCTTCCACCTCAAAATCATAAAACTAGCCCCTATAACCTCCAGTACTCAAAGAAGCCCTCTGCCTGCTATCATGGTTTTAAATTGCTTCTGGAAGTTTCTATCACTTCAACACTAGATACTGCTAGCATTTTATGACTTTCTTCTTGCAGTTGACAGCAAACCCAGGTACAAATAAGCCGTCTCACAGGCTAGCTGTCATCTGGTTTAAGAAGTCAGCTGTGGCAGACAGCATGCCCTCCCTCAAGACCAGTCCGGCCCTGATACATTCTCTCGTGGACTGAGGGCCAGCCTGGACAAGGACCCTTAATAATGCATCCTGCTTCCTAGGTTCAGACAGACACCCCTTTACAGAAGCCACACCGGCAAGACCCAGAACTATGGTCAGCTGTCTGTTGTTCACATGCTGGAAACTTTCCAAAGACTGGATCTTGAACCAGTTCACTGCCCATACAATACTGCTTACTCAGATCTTGCTTTTGAAGTCACCAAATTTTGTTGCTGTGGTGACATTTCCTCATTTCCATTTCAGAAGATTTGTCACTGATATACAGGAATGCCTTTGATTTATGTGTGTTGATTTTATATCCTACCACTTTGCTGAATTCATTTATTAACTCTAGTTGTTTCTTCGTAGACCCTTTTGGGTCTTCTAGGTATAGAATCATGTCATCTGCAAATAGTGATAATTTAAGTTCTTCTTTTCCTATTTTTATGCCTTTAATTTCTTTCATCTGTCTAATTGCTCTGGCCAGTGTTTCGAGAACTATGTTGAATAGAAGTGGTGATAGAGGGCATCCCTGTCTTGTTCCAGATTTTAGAGGGAATGCTTTCAGTTTTTCTCCATTCAGAATAATGATAGCCTGAGGTTTAGCATATATAGCTTTTATGATGTTGAGGTAAGATCCTGTTATCCCTAGAATTCTAGTATTTTGAACATAAAGGGATGTTGTATTTTGTCGAATGCTTTTTCTGCATCTATCAAGATGATCATGTGGTTCTTATCTTTAAGTCTATTGATGTGGTGAATAACATTTATTGATTTCTGTATATTGAACCAGCCTTGCATCCCAGGGATGAATCCTACTTGATCATGGTGCACTATTTTTTTGATATGCTTTTGTATTTGATTTGCCAGGATTTTATTGAGGATTTTTGCATCTAGGTTCATTAGAGATATTGGTCTGTAGTTTTCTTTTTTTGAAGTGTCTTTGTCTGGTTTCAGTATCAGGGTGATGTTGGCCTCATAGAATGAATTTGGAAGATCTCCTTCTTTTTCTATTTATTGAAATAACTTGAAAAGTTTTGATATTAATTCTTCTTTGAAGGTTTTGTACAAATCCACTGTATATCCATCCGGTCCAGGGCTTTTCTTGGTTGGTAGTCTTTTGATGGCTTCTTCTATTTCCTCTTTTGTTATTGGTCTGTTTAAATTGTGTGTGTCTTCCTGACTCAATCTGGGCAAATCATATGACTTAAGAAATTTATCGATATCTTCACTATCTTCTATTTTATTGGAATATAGGGTTTCAAAATAATTTCTAATTATCTTCTGTATTTCTGTAGTGTCCGTTGTGATATTGCCTTTTTCATCCCATATGTTGGTAAATTGAGTTTTCTCTCTTCTTCTCTTCATTAGCATGGCTAAGGGTCTGTCAATCTTATTTATTTTTCGAAGAGCCAACTTTTAGTTTTATCAATTTTTTCAATGTTTTTTTTTTTGTTGTTGTTTCAATTTCATTGAGTTCCACTCCGATTTTAATTATTTCTTGCCTTCTACTACATTTGCTGTTGTTTTGCTCTTCCTTTTCTAGGGTTTTGAGATGAAGTGTGAGTTCATTTATTTGTTGTTTTTTTCTTTTATTGAGGAATGAACTCCAGGCAATGAATTTCCCTCTTAAAACTGCTTTCATTGTGTCCCATAGATTCCGATATGTTGTGTCTGTCTTTTCATTTATCTCTAAAAATTTGATTTCCTCCTTTATGTCTTCTGTAACCCATTGATCATTCAGTAACATATTGTTCATTTTCCAGGTGATGCAGGATTTTTTCTTCCTTCTTTTATCATTGATTTCTAGTTTCATTCCATTATGATCAGATAAGATGCATGATATTATCTCCACACCTTTATATTTACTAAGAGTTGCCCTATGGCATATATATATGGTCCATCTTTGAGAAGGATCCATGTGCTGCTGAGAAAAACGTGTATCCACTTGATGATGGTTGATATATTCTATATATGTCAGTTAACTCTAGGTTATTAATTGTGTTATTGAGTTCTACAGTTTCTTTATTCAACTTTTGTCTGGTGGATCTGTCCAATGGAGAGAGCGGTGTGTTGAAGTCACTGATAATTACTGTGTTGTGGTCTATTTGACTCTTTAACTTGAGGAGAGTTTGTTTTATGAACGTTGCAGCACCATTGTTTGGTGCATACGTATTGATAATTGTTATGTCTTGTTGGTGGATGATTCCTTTTAACAGTATATAGTGGCCTTCTTTATCCCTTTTGATTAACTTAGGTTTGAAGTTGATTTTATTCGATATGAGTATGGCCACTCCTGCTTGCTCCCGAGGACCATGTGAGTGGTATGTTTTTTCCCAGCCTTCCACTTTCAACCTGTGTATGTCTTTTCCTATCATATGAGTCTCCTGAAGGCAGCATATTGTTGGATTTGTTTTTTTAATCCAGGTTACTAGCCTTTGTCTCTTGATTGGTGAATTGAAGCCATTAACGTTTAAGGTTACTATTGATATATTGTTTGTACTTACAGACATACTTATTTATTTATTTATTTAAATATGGCTTGTTTTTCCTTTTTGGTTATATTTTTTGTTCTTCCCTTTACTGGGTTACCTCCCAATGTTAGTTTTGGGTGCTGTTTTTCAATTCCTCTTCTTGTAGTGTTTTGTTCAGAATGCCTTGCAATGCTGGTTTTCTGGCTGCGAATTCTTTTAACTTTTGTTTATCGTGAAATATTTTAATTTCATTGTCAAATCTGAAGCTTAATTTTGCTGGATACAGTATTCTTGGTTGGAATCCATTATTTTTCAGCGTTTGAAATACATTGTTCCAGGATCTTCTTGCTTTTAACGTCTGTGATAAAAATCGGCCGTTAACCTAATTGGTTTACCCCTGAATGTAATCTGCCTTCTTTCTCTCGTAGCTTTTAATATTCTCTCCTTGTTCTGTATGTTGGATATCTTCATAATTATGTGTCTTGGAGTTGGTCTATTAGGGTTTTGTATGTTTGGGGTCCTGTAGGCTTCCAGGATTTGGCAGTCCATTCCATCTTTCATATCTGGGAAGTTTTCTAGGATTATTTCATTCAATAGGTTGTTCATTCCTTTGGTTTGAATCTCTACACCTTCTTCTATCCCAATGACTCTCAAGTTTGGTTTTTTTATAACATGCCATATCTCTTGGATAGATTGCTGGTGATTTTTTAGCATCCTTTCTGTGTTGACTATATTCTTTTCAAGTTGATACACTTTGTCTTCAATATCTGATGTTCTGACTTCTATTTGATCTAGTCTATTTGTAATATTCTCGTTTGAGTTTTTAATTTGGTTTATGGTTTCCTGCATTTCTAGGATTACTGTTTGACTTTTTAAAAAAATCTTTATCTCCTGGTAGAGCTCGTTCTTTGCCATTTGAATTTGCCTATTTAATTCATTTTCAAGGTATACTTTCATTGTTTGGACTTGCTGTCTAAAGTCTTCTCTAAGATTCCGTTCCTTCTGAGTTAGGTATACCTTGAGTTCTTTCTCTGTCCATTTTTCTGAAGCCTCTAGGTTCTCCTGTGAATTTAAGTTGTCCTGCATTGTTTGTAATCCTTTTTTCCCTTGTTTTTTCATGGTGCTCACATTGCTTTCCAACTCTGTTTGACTGCTGTGTTTCTGTTTTGTTCTTTAAATTTGTTTTGGTTTTTATAGTTCCAATATCTCTCCTTTGTGTTGGGAGACAATGTTTAGAGATGTTGGGTTTAATTGTGCTTTAAGGTAAATTCGTTAGTTTCATTAGAGGCCTACAGAATTTGATGGCATTTATAGAATTGAGGTTTTAACTTAGGATTTTATGATGAGATCGGGCGCTTTGATGGTATGGAGGTTAGTATATGTTAACTTCTTTGGGGGGTTGCTCAAATGCAGGCGGATATTAACAAGAGAATAGACAGGAGTACTTGGGGGTAGTAAAGGGCTTAGGCGGACTATGGACCGATTCGTAGCATTTATCTATTTACATTTAGTAAGTTGTACGTAATCTGGGTGGTCATGCTTAAGAGGAAAGATGGGGAAAAGGTAAGGAAGCAAACCAAGAAAGAGAGAGGGAGAGAGGAAAGAAAGAGAAAAGAATAGAAAGGAAAATGAAATGATAATAAAAAAATAATAAAATGCAGTAAAATAGAAATTACAATTTTAAAAAATAATAGTATAATTGTAGAAAAGAAAAAAATTAAAATTAAAAAAATTTTTAAAAAAATTAAAAGAAAAAGGGACACTGTTAGGCTTCTATTTTCTTTGCTTCCAGTAGGTGGTGCTGTGCCTTCTGGGCCAAGATTTTGCCCTCTGGCTATAGGAAACAGTCCGTGTGAGGCCGCTCCCTCCTCCCCCCACTGGTGTCTCTCAAAACATGTTAGCTTAGGTTAATTCCTGGTTTCTAGTTCCCTGGCTTCTCCTGTCAGCAAGGTCTATCCCCGTGTGATACCTCTTGGCAGTTCAAACTACACTCTGTGCCTGCAGTTTCCTGGACGTGGAGTGTGGCTTTTGGGAACCCGCACCTTATTGTTTTTATTTCCTCTGCTAGCCCCTCCTCCTAGAGCTGGTGAAACAGGTTTCGATTTTGCCGATGGTGGGAGGGAGGAGTTGGGGGTCAGGTGCCTTTGCCTTTCCCCCATGCCTCTACTCACGTTCATTCTGTTAATCACGCCCCCGGAAAGCCGGGGAGAGATTTTATGTGATTTCCCCACTGTATGGAAGATGGTTTTAATGTCACAGACCTGTTCTATGTCTGAATGAGCTGCGATCAGTCAAAAACTGGTGATGGTGATGTCAGCTCTCCAAGATGGTGGCCGCTTGCTTCCTCGGTGGTCTGGCTGGTGTGGAGGATAGAACTGGACCGCTTCCTTCCCCTGTCTCAAACCCAGAATTCAGCACTGATCACAGTGAGGGCACAGCCAGCAGGCGCCCGCAGAATCAGCAGCACCTATCTCTGCCTTGCTAGATCGCCATTTCTAGGTACGCGGTTTCCTGGCGCGCAGTCTCTAGCAGCAGGGCAAGTCGCTGAATAAGCAGCTTGAATCTCCGTGCGGACAAATCGCTGGTGGTTGTGCCCCAGTAACTGATCCTCGGGCGATGGAAATCCTTCCTCTAGGTTTTGGTGCACCCCAATTTTGCTGGAAATTCCCAACACGATAGCTTTTGGCTGCTCCAACTCGTCACTCACCCGCGCAGTGATGCTCACGGGGGTGATGCACTCCATTCGCCGCCATCTTCCTCTCCTTCCTTTTCTATTGTTTTTGTCAATACTCAGAAAGTATGTACGGACCTTTTTACTACATGATTGTCCTATGAATCAGAATGGGTGTAACTCAGCCACTGGGGACAAGAGATTTTAGCTGCTGCTGCTTCCTGCTCGCTATGGGGTCCTAGCCCCTGTGACCAACAGTGCTTTTAACCTTTGAATTACTTGACCTAAATGCCAAACACAGACTAACTTAAGATCTGATGGTAATGCTAGCGTTTGCTGCTAAAAAAACCTTTGGAGCACCCACGTGCCACAGAAAAAAGTGCAGGATGCACAAGAGCTGCAACCGCAGGTCACAGAGACAGAACAAGCTGCTACCGCAGTAGGATCTTGGCCAGGAGGGGGAAAATGCAGACAAAATCAAACAAAATGCAATCGGCTAGGAAAACTTTGGGAACTTTTGCCCCAACAATGGGCAGCGAACTCCATGTTGTTTGCATCACCATGGTAACCAAGGGGGTGCCTGGCAGGAAGAGCAGGCTTCCTGGTCCCACCTCCCACACTTTCCCGTGCTTCTGATTGGTTCTTCCACAGTCACTCAAACAGGACTTCTAGTCCCGCCTTCCAGCCACTAACCTGTACTACTGTGTTTCAGATTTCTACCGGAGCTGTTCAGAGCCTGTATTTTTAAGAATGCCTACCTGTAAATGCTAACAAAAGATATCTTTTTCAGACAAAATTTAATTCCACAGGTTTCTATGTTGCAGCCCTAAATTTAAGTTAGTTCTGAGTTAAATAACCTGACTTTTCTCTATAGTTGTGTTACTAAATAATGTTCTATTGATGAGAGATATCAAACATGCTTCTTTATATTTTACTTTTAATTTTGGAGGTTATGAGGATGCATTTGCTCATCACAGGAACAAAGCTGGCAATGTTCCTGTGATGACCAAAAAATCCTTATTCTCATTCCTAACTATAAAAAATAAATATATATACTCAAGGATCTTATTTCAGTTACATCAAGTGACATCACATCGAGGAGTGCACTCCTAGTTAAAAGTAAATTAAAATGGATCCAAATATTTTAAGACCACATGGTTACATAAAGTTAATACAATTATAAGTTATGTTCTTATTCTTAATATATATTTTGTAGATATTTAGATAAACTATATTTGTTAATCTATAAAATAATTAGCACATGCCTAATTGATTAGTTAATATATATTTGCCTTATTGTTTTTCTTCAACAGAAAACCCATAATTTATATTTTATATTTACATTTTTCAGATACTCTGCCTTTTAAGTTATAGAAATTTGAGATAAATGTGTTTACTATAAATTTGCTTTTAAGTGAAAATACAATCTTCAAGTAGTTTCTAATTCTCAAAGTTACTGTTCAAACTCATAAGATGATAAATAATTATAATTATGTCTACAAAATATCTAAGGATTTTAACTATATTTTCATTGATATTTCTTATCAAAGTACAATAATTTGTTTATAGATTCTAAGGTTTTCAGAAATTGTTCCAAAGTATAACCAAAAGAATTTTTCTAAAAGAAAAAGATGCTTCAACAAAGAAAAAGCACTCATGGATCCTAAAAAGAAGAAAGAAATCATCTTTGAGTAAAACAAGGTCTTTATATTCATATTTCAATGATAAAAGTATTTTCCTAAGTAAAAAAGATTTTTTTATTATTATCTAAACAGATGATGTAAAAAGTTAGAATGATTAAAAAAGAGATTAACATATACTAAACTGACTATAATTAAGGGTATTTCAGGCTATTTTCCTAATTTAACTATACTAATGTGAGCTAAGATTTTGTCCGTATTTTGACATTATAAGCACCTATTAAAATGTAAGTTTATTTCTTTAAAGAAAGATCCTTATTGCCTAATAATTCTTACTGTTTAAGACAAAGATTAACTTTTGTAAATAAATTCACATTGTTGATTATTGAACTACTAACTTAAATCCTGATTTTAACAATTGTCCTTAGAGACTAAAATTGATTGATTCTAAGACACTGAGATACTAATTTGTACATATTTTGTTTGTTAGATAATTATAAAATTAAAAAACCCAACATTTTATTAAGACTAAGGTTCTCCAAATTAAAGTTATATATTAATTTTAAACAATAAAGTTTACAAAAAAATTCATTGATATTATATAAGTTCTGACTAGATCTATTGTCCATAAAAAATACAGTAAGATTTATACACTGCTCCCTACACAAAAAATAGCCTTAATCATATCTTTTAAAGGCAATTAAGAGATACCTATTTAAAGGATAATCTAAAAAATAGAGATTTTGAGACCTTCTCTCAAAAAGATTGAGATTGTTAAAATGGATCGACTAGTCTACATTAAAAATTTTTAATAATCAATAAAAGGTAAATCTATTCTTAATCATTTAAATACTTGTACTATTATCTATAACTTAAACTAATAATACTATGACTTATGCCAAGCATTTACTCAATTTTATTAAATAAGGAAAAGGGGGAATACAGGATCCCAGAGAGACACTAGTCTCTTTTAAATATTTTAAAAGTTTTTTCTTAATTTGTAATATTGAGAGTCTTAATGTTACTGAACATGATTCAGTAAATTAAATCAGATATCAAAGGAGAGTTTAAACCAGTCATCATTATAATGATTGAGAAACCTGGCACAGGAAGGTAAATTTCCAGCTACAGAGTTTATAGCCATGCAGCTTCACGAGCTTGTCAGGTAAATAAAAATTATGAAAAGACTTGTATGGACCCATTTCCCAGGTCCACCTTTAATGTGTCTTGCAGTGTGGACTGTAAAGTCCACTCATGAAACTAAATTAAATGTCCTGACTGTAATGGTCAGTTATACCTATATATTAATTCTATGGTAAACAGACTGTCTGGAAGTATCTTTTGAGAAAAAGACAGTATTGAAATAACGGATTGTTCCGCATCTGTATGGATGGCGGCTGTGGACCAGATGTGAGTAACACCAATTAAGGGCCAATTCTGTATGAGGGATCTCCTCTTCATCTGTCTCTCTCAGCTTTGTCACTATATTACTGTCTGTCTTTCTATGGCCTGTCTCCTTCCTTCCTGAACGCAGCCCCACCAGCCCAGTGCTGTGAGCTGGGCCCTCCATGGAGAAGAAACCTGAGTTTGCTGATCCTAGGGTAAATGCTGGCGTGGAGGCCCTGGGGACATTATCTATCAAGGAGACAGAGAGCCCTCTTGGGGATGATGCCATGCATACTCCACCTAACCCTGTTAGGCCCCAGAGGATGGCTGGTTAGTCAATGACGGGTAAGATTCCTCAAGGGAGGGACAACCTAAGACAGGCACAGTCGCAGAGGGGCCATCAGGAGAAAATTTGGGGGCCAACAGAGGTGAGCCAAAGAACCTCACCCCCCCACTGGTGTAAAGGCCTAATTCTTCTCCCCTTCTGAGAGATGTCTCCTGCCCCATGGCTGCTTTGCTCCCTACACCCAGCTCAGATCAGAACCCTAGTGAAAGAGACCTAGTCTCTGGGAAGCCATTCTCGCACGTGATTGGGCACCTCCCGGATTGGGTGTGAGGCGCTCTGGCTAAACTGTGTTGGAGCTTTCCCCACCCTCTCCAGGTGCGAGAGCCTGTCCGTGTGGGGTTGGGACTGACCACTGACCCTGACCTTGGAATGCTGCCCCCCCTTCATTGGATGAAATTTTCCCCTAAATTTCTTGTTCCCCAATAAAAGGCCACTCCCTGGCGTGCTCTCTCTCTTGCTAGCCCTGAGTAAGCCTTGCTGCCCCACCGAGTGGTTCAAGGTGAGAGCCATCTCAGACCTGGTCATAGAAAAAGGTAATTGAGTCTGTTTTATTTTGATCTCACTAGTTAACTTCTATGCCATGAACCTCTTTAATGAAACCAGCGTGCTGGTCGCCTGGTGGACTAGTCAATAGTGACTGCCTGCTCACCACAGCAGGAGACAAATGCAGCTACAGGAATGGGCCATGTCTGGATGTTTTTCTCTTTCTTGGTTCCCATTTTTTTCTATGCTTTTCCTTTTCCTTTCTTTTCTCATCAGGGTTCTCCTTTGACAAAAAATTTAATAGAAGAGGAGAAAATGTTAGAATAGCCTTCAGTTGCAACTAACAGCTACGAGCATATAGAGTTTCCTCACAGTATGGTTACATTAGGCAGAAGATGATTGGCTTATGGATATTATCTTGCTTATGTAGATTGACAGGCACGCCCCACTCAAACCCTATAACAGTTGTGTATGTTCCAAAAAGAAACTGAGCTACTGGACATTGACTTGAGGTTTGTCACCAGCCAGTTATCACCAGCTCCCGTGACTGAGGTAGCCAAATAGCCCAGCAACAAATTGACCACACCAGTAATGGAAACTTATGCTAGACAGCAGATAAAAACCCAAGCCAGCCAATTATGCTGGACTTTAGTGATTAAGACTACATTTAACTTTATGGACAATTGTTGGAAAGATTATTAAAATAGATTTTTACAAGGGTATTTGTATTACTGACAGACCTAATTAACTCCTTAAATATGAGAGTAAAGAGAAATAATGATAAATATCCTGTACCCTATAAGAATACAACTTATTGCCTCATTAATTATTGCCAGCTAATATTTCAGAACTATAATATGCTGAAGTTAATATTCAGGCTTTGAAACAGGTGTATGTCTATTAACCAGACCTAGACAAATTGCTGGTCTCATAATCCCTAAAGTGACTACTTTAAATATTATTCCTTGCTTATTCAATTTCGGCCTTTGTGGCTATGTCTTAAAACTTACATTGTATGGATTTTCTTAATGTTTGACTTAAATTACATACAACTTCCTTCATGGTCAGATAAGTACTGATGGAAGGATGAGAACTAAGTAATGATGTTCTATAAGATAATGTAATGAATAATGTGAGTGAGCCCTTTGCTCTATGGTTTATGGAGAGGCCTAAATGCCATGGCAATGAAAATCTCTGTTACTATGGCCAAAAACAATGCGTCCCAGTAAAATTGGGAAAAGATTAAAAATCTTCTGATGAGTGTTTGGCAAGGTAATAATAATCCAGATTATTGTGTTGACTGTTATGAAGATACTATGTTTTCTACTAATTCTTTTTGTGTTTCAATAGCAGATTGTGATGACCTTGGACCAAGAGCCAAGTGACTGAAAGAAAATTTCCCAGTTACATTCTTTTTTTTATATTAAGAAAGGGGGAATATGTGGGAGGCCAACCTTACGGGTGACTGAGTTACACTCCCCAGCTGGGTGCTGAGGCGCTCAGTCACAGAAATGGGTGTGTCTTGCTATAGCCCCATGGGTGAAGCTATGCTCACCTGTTCCTTTGTAATATAACTCCTTGCCCTGTTTAGGATAGAATCTTCCATGGAAGTGCCTTGTGTGTGTCCCCTTCTCTTACTGTGCCCTTGGGTGTGGCCTACCCAGGTGTCAGTCAACTTGCTGACACTGGACGTCATGAAGACAGACTCAGCCCCCTGAAACCTGACCCCTTGCCTCATTTGAATAGCTTCTCCTCAATAAAAGAGGTCAGCGCGTGTGTGTGCTCTCTCTCTCTCTCTTTCTGTGGACCTTTAAGGTCAGAGGAGCCATCACAGCAACCCCAAAGAAAAAGGTATTTGTGTCTCTTGTGTGGTTATTTTGTGCAGCCCAGTTAGTCCAGTTTAACTAGAGTGACCCCTGAGCCTTTTAGTTGCGAGAACAGAAACCCGGCAAGTTTGGACTGCCATAATGAAATATCATAGACTGGATGGCTTAAACAGCAGAAATTTATTTCTCACAGTTCTGGAGACTGAGAAGTTCAACATTAAGGTGCCAGCTGATCCATTTTTGGTAAGGACTCTCTGCCTAGCTTGCAGATGGCTGGCTGTTTCCTTGCTATTTCATCATGTGTTAGGGTGGGAGGAGCGGGGAATGGCTCTTTCTTTTCCTCTCCTATAATGCCATCAAATCTAAAAGGGTAACTATGATCTTAACAAAACCATTTTGCTATTCATCTAGCTTGATGAAATTCAGATGATGGAGAAGATAAATGGTCTTTTGTGAATTAACAAAAATTGCTAGTCATATTTTTATGAAGAAAAATACTTCACATTTGCTTTTAAGGGTGAACATAGAAAACCTTTATGACAAATGTTTAGGGTGAATGTTTAGTATTTATACTTTCCTTTCCTGCAAGGCAGGAAAGGATGAGCCTATTCAGGTGGGTGTATTTATAGACATCATCTAATTTTTTTTTAAGAAATTTACAATCCAGTGTCTTTATCTTTCCTTCTCAAATTTTTTGGTGCTTTCATCAGCAGCCAACCCATTTTGAAACCAGTGCTTTGTATTTCTTTCTTTGATTAATTGTATGTTAAGAGACGTTATCTTTGTGTGGTAGTTGATATAGCAACACTGAGTGTTTCTGGCACAACCTAATTATTTCTTTATTCTGTAAGAGAAACTATTTACAAGAGATAAGGAAGTTTTGGTTCTCTGAATAATGTCTCTAAAATGTCTTTTTTTAATGAAAGTATCAAAACAATTTTTTAATATAGAGCTTTTATTTTTTTAAAGGAAGCAAATATTTTAAATGAAGTGACAGGTAAAAGCTCTACATTCATATAACTTTGAAGGTTTACAATGCAATTTGATTCGAAAACTCATGTCTATCCACATATGGTCTTTCCTCTCTTCTTGCCTCACAGGAAGAGGTGACTTTTTAATCTATGGTGTTCCTATTCTGATTCTGGATCCACACTATCCCCTCTTTCCTATGTGATTTGCTGTGCATCTCTGCCACCTTCTCCCCAGCCTAAAAAAAAAACCCTCCGTCCAACTTCAAGTCTATTATAACTATTACTACTTTTCTTTTTATGCTCAAAGAAGTGTCAGCTCTCATCTCTGCATCTAGAGCTGCTCTCACTAAAACAGTTGTTGTTTTAGTGTAAGGCAAGATTGAATGTTAGTCTTTTCCTTGACCATTACTTATTTATTTTGCACCGTACTGGGGATAAAACCCTGGGCTTTAGGCATGCTAGACAATGTCTTTACCACTGAGCCATATCCCCAGCTCCTGGCTGTCCCTCCTTGAAATAATCTCTCCAGGCCTCCATGAAGAGGGGGTCACCTCCTACCTCTCATTACCTATTGCTACCCTCTCATCATTCTTCCAAACATTGACATTCACTGGGGCTCCACATTCAAGGACAGAGTTACCAACCTGTCTTCCCGCTGCCCTAAATGATCCTACTGCCAAAACTCCTTCCAAGAACTGGCCCTGCCCCCCCCCCCTTGCCAAAAGGGCCCATAAAAAGTAACTAACTCCGCCCCTGCTGGCTCTGCTAAAGTTGGTTGTAAAGCCCAGCTGCCATTTTATCTCTGAAAATGAGCCACATCAAGTGTTTGGTCCATTGACCCCAACTCTGAATAAAGGGAAGCTTGCTGATAGAAGATCTGCTCCAGGCTTCCCTCATTCATATGCTCATGTACTCACTCACCTTCCACCCTCTTTGTGCTTCCACTTGCTCTTTCTCCATAGGGTAATCGATGCCTGTGATTTCTTTTCATTTTTTTTTTTTCTATTTGGTAACTGGGATTGAATTCAGGGGAACTTGACCACTAAACCTGTGAATTCTATTGATGTTCATTGATTGTAACTGAAAACTCAGTCCCTGTCACCAAAGCCAATCAATGCCAATTTAATAATGACACAGTTTTTTTGAGAAAAAGGAAAAAGAAGGTTTATTGCTTTGCTAGCAAAGGAGAAACATGGCGACTCCTGTTCCAAAGGCTGT
Organism: Spermophilus citellus; assembly: GCF_964194105.1. NCBI lineage: Eukaryota > Metazoa > Chordata > Mammalia > Rodentia > Sciuridae > Spermophilus > Spermophilus citellus. The sequence goes on from NC_138192.1 coordinate 101,426,243, forward strand.
GACTCTTTTTTCAGGAGGAACAGGGGGCTTTTAATATAACCCTCTTCAAGGTGTGCTCTGGTAGGGATTCCCAGGGTGCACCAAGGGCATGTTAGGATTCACAGGTTAATTTGGGAGATATTAGTTTCCCAGATTCTCTGCAGGCATCTCCTGCCTATGTTGGATGTGTTCAAGGGCAATTAACTAGGGGAAGAAAAGATAACACTGTCTTTCTAATTTTGTTAGTTAGGGAGGGGGAAAATGGTAGAAGAGTAGGGGGGGGGGAACCTTAGAGCAATGGGGGCTATATTCAGAAGGTGAAGGGACCACTGTTACATGATGACTCTCAAATCTAGCCATCTCTTTTCAACTCCATATTTATCTGTGTATCTACTGGGGATTTCCATCTATATATTCTAAAAAGACCTCAAATAGCAGAATTCATTGTTTTCTACAACTGCTGTTCCTTTGCATTGGCAGCAAAAAAATAGAAGAATGAAGGGGAGTTAAGATTTTTACTGGAATCTCAGGCCAGATGCCTGACTTTTATGGGGGAGGGTTTCCAACAAATTAGATCCAATCATTCTCTCTCACAACAAACAGACTCTGTAATGATGAAAAACAGAAAAAATAAAGTTCAAACAATATGACCTTATTGGAAAGGTAAAGTGAGATAAAGCACCTCAGCCTTACCTCTGGGTGCTATGAGCTTTAGGTTTAACTGGAGGAAGAATTGGAGCAGGAGGAAAGAGTATGCATAATTAAACCGTCTGGTCTAACTGTGGTCTGTTTGAAATGGCCCCAGAGAATCTTTATCATCAGAGGAAGGAATTTTTATTTGCTGCTCAAAATGTTTATCTATCAGACTTATGATCCTGGAAGGGGGCAATTCAATTCCCCTGAGATGATTGCTTCTGCTTGGGGGAGCAGTCTCATAGGTTGATCTGTCTTCAAGGCTCTGCTGTTCCTGGAAGGTGTAGGGCAATGACTATAGACTTCTAGGATGCTATGCCACTCCAGAGGTCTGGAACAGGATGCTGCAAATACTGTATCTCTATTCTCTCCACCCAATAACTTTTTCTGCTTCTATCAGCCTTGGTTAGTTTTTCTTGATGCAATTCATCCAGTTAGAATGGCACACATGATCAGATCAGGTGGTTTAATAAAATGAAGGTACACTATTTCTACTTTGTTTTATTGGTTTATTGATTTGCAGTGACTTTTGCTTGGCTCCTTCTCAGGGATCATTTTTCTTGGATGATTTTTGTTTCAGTAATGCTGATCTGTTAAAGAGGATTTTAGAAAAGATTTTAGCAATCAGCTTTTTGTGTTCTCTGTTTTCTTTGCTTTTTTTGAAATGTGAGGTGTGTGGCTCAGGACAACCAAATTTTAATTGCCTGGAATTCAGCCTTAGGTAGGAAAAAAATCAGGTAAAGAGTTTAAAGGAAAACAGGGAAAGGAACAAAATCAGTATCCAGTGCAGGAAAGTATCACAATAAAACTGTGACCTTACTTAATTGGTTTATTTTATAGATAAGGAATTTGTAATTAGGAACATAGAACTAAAGGCTGAACTACAACTGTTATTTCTTGACTCTTAATCCAGGGCTACTGCCTTTGTCTATTATATCAAAAAGCAAAAATGACTGGAAAGCAAGCTAAGATCAGGTTAAATTCAGCCCAGTTAATTATATTTGTGTGATAAGAATTTACATTTTGAAAAGCATTTTATACTTACAAAGCACTTACATCTTAACTGCTAAAGATAAGATAGTATTTTTCTAAAAATGTGTTGGAATTCTTGTCCTATTTTTATTATTATTATTATTATTTACTGGGAATTAAACTCAGGGGTTCTTAACCACTAACCCATATCCCCAGTCCTTTTTAAATTTTTATTTAGAGACAGGGTCTCACTGAGTTGTAGTGCCTCCCTAAATTGCTGAGGCTGGCTTTGAACTCCAGATCCTCCTACCTCAGCCTCCCAAGTCACCTCAGCCTCCCAAGGTGATGGAAGTACAGGCATGAGCCACCATGCTCCTCCCCCAGCTTGTCCTATTATCTTTAAAACATCTTTTCTTCCTCTGAATTCCCTGTCTCCTTTTTCTATTTATTTTAGTTTTGAAGTTGTAGCTACAAAATTAGTGTGTTAGGAGGAAAGCGTTTTTATAATGTCTCTGAACAAAAGAAACCATCATAAAAATATATTGGATGTTGTTATCAATCTCCATTTTGCCAACGAGGAAACAGAAGCCTAGAAAGATTAAATAACTTGGTCAAAATTAAATAACCATTAAATGGCAGAGCCATGACAAGGTTCATTTAAAGAAACAAAATATGCATTGAGTAATTTAATGTTCTAGATTAATTAAACAAAATACAGTGCTAGTTAACTCCTAGGTAACCAGAAATTTCCGTATTCAACATATTACATTTGAAACTGTTATTACTCAAGTTTTTATTGTATTTTTTTCAACTGGTCAATCATTAAATACTTTTCTATTTATAGAAGATTCATGTAAGTAGGATTCAGATCTGTAGGAAGACTGACCTCTAAATCTATAAATAGACAAAATATCTTAACTCAAAAGCACTTCTTGCATCACTTGACTATACAGATTCTTCAAAGATGGAAAGTTGTGATTCTCAAATATTCCCAAATAAACCAAAAACTGATGATAGACGTCCCTGGTGGGGCACGCCTGTAATCCCAGTGGCTCCGGAGGCTGAGGCATGAGGATTACAGGTTCAAAGCCAGCCTCAGCAAAAGCAAGGCGCTAAGCAACCCAGTGACACCCTGTCTCTAAATTAAATACAAAATAGGGCTGGGGCTCTGGCTCAGTGGTTGAGTGCCCCTGAGTTCAATCCCCAGTACACTCCCACCCCCATCCCCCAAAAAAGTTGAGTGAGGAATGCTTTTAAGTGAACGCTAAAGAGTCTGGCATCACAATTGGGAATGAAAATATGCAGAAAAAAATGGTGAGATGTAGGCAGGTAGTCTCCCAGTTATGTAAACAATATAAACCTTTCAGCAGACTTGAGGCGGCTGTCAAGTCTTTCCGAAGTCTGATTAATAAAGGTATTTTGTCAGAGGCGTGTTTCCTTTTTTCAACCACACTTCAAAACAAAGGCACGTCACCTGCTCAAAATCCAAGGGCATCCCTGTCACGCCAGTAGTCCAGTTCCCCTAGCCACGCCCCCTCAGCGCTTTCAGCGGGGCCCCGCCCCTTCCACCGCCCACTTCCTGGAAACCGAGCGTCTTTTCACATCCTTCTCGGAACGTGATTGGCTGCTGCGGCAACCGCTAACGGCTGTGTAATTTAAACCTGAGCTCTGGTGGCGGCTGCGCGCCGAGCTCCCGGACCTGGGTGGCCGTTCCCCACGCTAAATAAGCGGTAAGTCAGTGACCTGTGACTCTGGTGTGGCTGTCCCCAGAATGGCAGAGTCTGTGCTTTTCTCGAGCTTGCGCCTCCTGGGTCTGTCAGCCTGGTCTCTGGCCCGTCCTCTGCCCTTCCGGATCCCGACTGCTGCCGCTGCCCCGCTAAGGGGGGCTGGTTCTTTTCTTAGGCTCTGCTGGGTTTAAACGCCCTGTTGGGCCGGGGTAGGGTGGGGGCCTTCGAGCCACCAGCTCCTCGAGGGAAAGGGTTTCTGTCTTTGTGACTGCTCGATTCCCTGCTTCTATAAAGATTTCCAGTGCTCGATACAAACTTGATTGTTAGGGATGCTGGCTTAAAGGTTCCAGGGAGGGAGCTCACTCCTTTGGAGCGCTCCTTTAGAAGAGAAGCTGGCCTGAGGCGAAGGGTGATGGAAGACTGGGGAGAACTTGAACTTGAACTGGGTCTCCTTGATGTACGGGTAGGATTTAAGTAAAATAGGAGTGATGCTGTTTCTAGATGAAGGATCTTATTCAGGAGAATTGGATGTGGACCAGAATATTTTGTATTTAGAGATAGCTGAGATGCGGGCTGGCTAGGAGCTACAGATATTGAGTGCTCTCTATGTAGCAGGTCGCATACAAGTCACTGTACATACGTGGGCTCAGTGCCTTATATACTATAATTTTATATAGTATAAAATTATGTTAATCTGGAAATTGAGACTTAAGAGATGTTGAAATTACTTAGCTGTGAAATGTTGAAACTGGGGCTCCACTGAGTTCTAACCACTGTCTCTAATGTCTGTTTAGATGGTAACTCACCCTGGAAGGATATTCCAGTGGTGTGGTTCTGATTTCTGTGGTGCTCTTTGGTGAGGTCATTGATATGGGATGTGACAGTGTTAAGGAAGATATTAAGGAAGAGTCCCTGATTTCTAGCATGAGCATTTGTATGGGTGAGAGCTCTGTTTATTAATTTAGGAACTGTGTAAGAATCAGCTTATGGGGGAGGGCAGTTCAGCTGTGGTTTCCTAATTAGTAAAATGAAATTTGATTTTCCTGACTGGCGTTTTTTGTTTTTTTGTTTTTTGTTTTTCAGTAATGGACTTGGTTTTTATGTTAGGTTATCTTTCAGATATGTGAGATGGGGTAGTTTGTATGGAGGTTCTGTGTTCTTGTGTTTTACTGCCAATGGAATAGAGAGTGATCTTTTGTTTTTATTTTTTTTTTAGTTGTTGATAGACCTTTATTATATTTTTTTATATGTGGTGCTGAGAATCAAACCCAGTGCCTTACCCATGCTAGGCAAGCACTCTACCACTTAGCTACAACCCCAGTCCCATGATCTTTGATTTTAAAGTTTATTTTTGATGAAATTTTTGGAAGCTGCATTGAGCCTTAGTTTTTTTAATGTCTTTAGTTGTTGATGGACCTTTATTTTATTCACTTATTTATATGTGGTGCTGAGAATCGAACCCAGTACCTTATACATGCCAGGCAAGTGCTCTACCACTGAGCCACAATCCCAGTCCCAAGCCTTAATATTAAAAGCGTTCCTCTATCAACTTCTTCTCTCTTGTAGAAATTCCTTCTAAAATTATTTGCCCATTATTTTCTTGACATCTGCTCAGTGCTTTCAATAGGTCCATTCCAATATTGGGCAGATTTTACTATTGGAAAGTTCTTTCATTCATCCCTACTCATTTTTTTTTTCTACAAATGTTTATCTAGTAGTTGCTGTATGCAAGGAACTGTTCTAGGCTCTGAGAATAGAGCAACAAACAAACTTGATAAAAAAATTCATGACCCCACTATGCTTACATTTCAGTAAGAGAAAACAGATAACACATTAAATAAGAAAATTACTTAGGTTTTTGTTAGACTGATAAATCAATGGAGAAAAATAAATCAGGAAAGGGAAATGGTGACAGATGTGCAATTGTAAATAGTTTGAATGGGAAGCCTTATTAAGAAAGGGATATTTGAGCAGAGGCTTGAAGGAAGTGAGCAACCCCTATAGTTTTTGAAGGAAGAGTTGATACAAAGGAAAAAAAGGAATGCATTGGCTCAGCACTGGAAGCGTGTCAAAGTGGCCCAAGTGGCAGGAACTTAGTGAAAAGGTAAAAAAGGTATGTAGATAGGGGAGTTGAGAAAGGGAAGAAGTAACAAATTGTATAGTACTCTGTAGGCTATCAAAAAGATTGAGTGACATGGAAGGCTACTGGAGGATTTTATAACGTAGGAGTTATTATATGAATTTATTAAGTTTAGTAGGATGTTTCTGGTTGCTGCTTTGAGAATAGACAGTGAGGGAGAAGATAGTAGTAATGACACCATTTAGGAAATTGTAGCAGTAATGTATATGAAAGAGAATGGCATCTTGGATCAGAGTGGTAGCAGTACATATAGTGGTAAGTGACCCATGGAGATATATTTTGAAAGCATGATTGATGATAAGAGTGGATGTGGATGTGAAAGAAAGAGAAGTTTCTGTCTTGAGCAACTGGAAGGATGGAGTTACCATTAAATGAATGAAGAGAACATGGTGGAACAGGTTTGGGGTAGGGGGAATTTAGGACATGTTAAATTTGAAATAATAATAAACATTTAAATAGGAGATGAGGAGTGAGCAGATGAATTAATCAAGTTCAGGGAAGAATGTAGATAGAGAATATAAATGTGAGAATCATCAGCATTAAGATTTAAAAGTCAGAGGCTGGGTTGTGACTCAATGGTAGAGCACTTGCTTAGCACATGTGAGGTACTGGGTTTGATCCTCAGCACCACATAAAATAAATAAAGATTGTGTCCATCTACAATTAAATATATATATATATATATATATATATAAAGATTTAAAAGTCAGGACACTGAATAATAGCCCCAGAGTGAATATGTAAATAGAGAAGAGATGAGATCCAAGAGTTGAGATCTGGGTAACTCCAATGTTATTAAAGATATAAAGAATAACCAACAGAAAAGACTAAGACAGGAGAAAACCCAGAAGAATGTGCTGTTTTAGAAGCTAAGTGAAAGAAACTATGTCAAAAGAAGGGAATGATCTGATTTAAATGAGAATTGGACTTTTGAACACTGTTATTTGATTTAACAACATGGTAATTTAGTGACCTTATGAAGAGTTTCTATAAAGTAATGGAGAAAAATCATTATAGCATGCATCATATAAGACTGGGAGAGGAAGAATTAGAGATAGCAGGTATAGAGCAGTATAAGGGACCACTTGTATTTTTTAAAATGTTTCATTTTCATGCATTTGCACATACCTTTCTTTCTCCCTGCAATTTCTGTCCTAATCTGGATGCCTGACAAGTTTTTAAAGTTTTGTTCATTCAACAAATATTTATTGTGTTCATAGCATTCACTAGGCACTGTTCTCTTTCAGCTGGGAACCATATCTGAATAAAATATACAAAAATGCATGATCTCATGGAACTTAGATTCTAGTTGGGGAAGACAGATAATACATTCTATAGTATGTTAAATAGTTATTTAACTGCTATGAAAAAATAGACAAGTGTAAGAGTGATCAGTCAGTCATGCTAGGGGAAGGAGCTAGTTTTAAGCGGCTCACTAAGAAGGTGACATTTAAACGAAGACTTGCAGAAACAGTGTATATCTGGAAGAAGAACTTTTTAAATAGAGGATATTTATTCTAAATAAAAAATAAACAATACAAAGGACCTGAGACTGAAGAGTGCCTAGGAGATGTCAGAAATATTTGGATCTTGCTGACCAATGTGACCTGACAGGAATGAGCTACAGGGAGAGAAACAAGAGTTGAGATATAGTGATTGGAAGAAGGGGAGATGGCAGAGAGACTTCTGGACTTGTAAAGACTTTAGAGAATAATAGGAATGATTTGAAAGTTTCAAAATATATAAACTTATCTGCTGTAGGGAGGGCAGTAGTAGAAGTAGGGAGCCAAGAGCCTATTGCAAAAATTCAGGTGAGACAAGATAGTGCCTTGGAGTAGGTTAGTAACAGTGGACATACCAAAGAGGTCAGAGTTTAAATATATTGTGAAGGTAAATTGGGATGTGAGGGAAAGTTTTGGCATGAGCAACAGGAAGAATGGAGTTGCCATTAACTGAAATGGGGAAGGCTCTTAGGAGAGCAGTTTTGGCTAGGTTAAATTTGATACACCTATATTGGATAACTTGTTTTGGTTTTTCAGTTGAATTGTGGAATAGTCAGTTGGCTATTTGAATCCAGGGAAGTTCAGGAAAGAGATCCAAAATTAGAGACATAAATTCTGAGAGTTTTATTATCCAGATGGTATTTTAAGCCATGAGGACTATGAAACTATGAAATAGTGCATATAAAGTCCAGCAGAGAACCTATTATATGACCTATAAAAGTGACTGTGAGGGAAAAGCTAGTTAGGTATGCATGTATGGCTGGGGGGTGGGGTGAGGTTTAGGATCAGGAGTATGGTATCTAGAAGTCAAGGAAAAAGTGTTTTTGAGTAAGGTGGAATTAACCATATCAAATTCATATAGATCCTGATAAATCAGGTAGATGTGGACTGAGAATTGACCTTGAGATTTAGCAGTGCAGAGGTCATTAGAGATCTTGGCAAAAACAGTTTAGGTGTAATAGAGTAAATGTGTGGTTGAAATAGGTTTTTGAGAGAATTACAAACACATAGATAATTCTTTCAAAGATTTTTGCTGTAAAGATCTGAAGACAATTGGAGTAGTATTCTGAGGAAGTGGGAATGAGAGGGTTCTTTAAGATGAGGGAAATAGCACTTACATGTTGATGAGAATGATCCAGCGGAGATGGATTTAGAGGAGAGAATTGTTGGAGTTGTGTTTTTGAGAAGGTGGAAAGGCATGGGATCCAGTGCATATATTTATATCTAAGTAAGGCAAGCTTGGCTCTAGATAGGAACACAGACAGTTCATTTATAGCTACAGGAGAGAAGACAGATGGGATGACAGGGGTAGGTCACTGTAATGGGAATTTTGAGAAAGTTCTCCACTTTACTTCAATGTTCTCAGAGAAAATAAAAGTGAGCCAGGATTTGAAATTATCAGCTAAGAAAAAGAAGTGACCCAGAGGATGGTAGGGGACAATAGCAATGAGGGGTACAGAGTAATGGAATCTAGTGATATTCTATTCAAGACTGGGAATTTTTAGGGAGAAAGGAGTTTGAATGGTCTGCAAATATGAATATGATGTGGCCTCTAGAAGGGAGATGGGACAAAAAGTAGCCCTTGCCTATTCTCCAGGGCTGCTGGAAAGTCTGCATCCTCTGGAGAGAGACTGGTTCAAGAGGATGGAGTGAACATTTAGAAAAAATATTGAGGCTAGAGAGGTTTTGCTAACAATGGATTGTGAGTTTCAGAGGACTTAAGGAGTTGGGCATGGGGAGAAATGGAGACCACAATCATTTTCTGTGGCTACTTAGGCAAATTACTACGAACAAGGTAGTTTAAAACAACAGAAATTTATTTTTTTTAGAGTTCTGGAGGCTAAGTCCAAACTCTACTATTTACTGAGCTGAAATCAGAATGTCTGCAGAGCTGATCTCCTAGAGATTCTAGGGAAGAATCCATTCCTTGCCTCTTTCAGCTTTGGCCATCTGTGGCTTGTGGCAGCATTGCTTCAATCTTTGTTCTCCCCTCTGAGAACAGTATTTAAGTCCTACCTGGAGAATCTCTCCTTTATAGGATCCTCAATTTACTCAAATCTGCAAAGAGTCTTTTTCCACATCAAGTTTAGAACCACATATCTTTGCTGGGGTGCGTTTTGTTTGGCGTATGTAGTCCTAAAAATAAAGTTAGTTTCTTTTGACAAGTGGCTCCTGAATTGTGCCCAGCCAGACTGCGGCATTTGGTGGCCTGTACGGGGAACGACTGAGGTTGCCTGTCCCTGGAGATGAGTGAGATGGAAGAAAAACCGCTCACATCTGAGGAAAAACTTTATTTGCGTCTGAGGAACAGATAGGGAGAAAGGACGGATGGACATTTCAGGAGGATAGAAAGGCTGATATAATGATTTTGTATGGTTCCATTTTTATTTCATTCTGTCTCGGTTTTGTTTGGCGTCATCTTGTTGGGTTGTATTATAGTAGAAATACGGGATCAGAAATTAGTAAAAAACAAAACAGCTCCTCAGGAAAAAACCCTCAGAGCCCAACTGCCACCACTGGCTTCCCACAAGCCTCTCTCCCCAACACCAGCCTCTCCACCTCCCATAATCCTCCTGCTCTTGAGGCCGATTGGCTGGGTCGCGTGGGCGGAGCCAAAGAAGTCCCCCAATGAGCAGCTCCGTGGTCTGAAAGGGCAGGGAAACAGCCCAATGAAAATCACCGCAGAGGAGCCAATCAGCTAGATGTTGCTGGGGCCGCTGTGAGCCAATCATCAGCCGGCAGCTGGAGGTTTGCTGGGGCCCCTTTGGCTGTGGCTCTCAACAATAGATGACAGGGGTTTTTCTAGGGTGAAGTTTGAGAGACTTGGGGAAGGAATACAGGCTTGGGAGGTTGGTCTTTTCCAAGTATTTGGCTCCACATCAACTGCACTTTCTCATTGAAAACTTTTTCTGATCCTTTCCTCTGCCCAGGTAGAGTTAATCACTTCTGTGTATTGTGCATTAGAACCACAGTTCTTTTCATACTATAATTGAATTATTTCTTTATCTTTCAGTTTTTAATTAGACTTTAAGGTCTAATAGGCCATAAATCTAATAGACAAATAGACAAGTTTAAAGTTTCCTTCCTATTTCTCTAATCCCCCTCCCTTTTCTCAAATTAGGCATATGTCTTCTGTGCTTCCATTAAACTTCCTACATTGTATTAAAACAGTCTGTTCCCACACTGGATTATTTATTTTTTGAGAGCAGAGATCATAACCTGTCCTCTGTTCTCAGTACTTAGTCTAGTGCCTGGCATATAGGTTTGAATGAAAAAAAAGATAGTCATTTACCTTTTTGGATTCTACTTTAAATTACTTTTTATTGCTTCCATACATTCAGATTTTATGTGAAGAATTTTGCAGATACTTATCTATGAAGGGCATAAATTTTAGAATGTGATTATATTACCCTTTCCTGTGGTGTTGGTGGATTCTGTTATTGAAGTATCTTGGTTTGGGGTGATCTGTTCCTTTTACTTGTATTAATACTATTATTAATAACTCCTACCTCCCATCCTTTGCCCTTTCTTTTTCTTTCATTTCAGTGATGGAGTACCCAATGATGGAAGCTAACTCAATTACCTCAGGAATTAAGAGAAATGTGAAAGACAGAAGAATTTCAAAGACTAAGTTGAACGTTTCTCTTGCTTCAAAAATCAAAACAAAAATAATCAGTAAGTACCACAAGTATACTCACACTTTTACTTTTCTTGGAGAATTGATATATTTGCTATCTTATTTCATCAAGAATAGAAAATTATGCTAGGCATGGTGGCACACACCTGTAATCCCAGCTACTCAGGAGGCTGAGGCAGGAGGATCACAAGTTTGAGGCCAGCCTTAGCAACTTAGTGAGATCCTGTCTGAAAGAACAGAAAATTGCTAAACCTACTGTTTTGTTAGTTGTAATTTTTTCCCCCATTTGATCCTTCCTCTGTCCTTCAGCTCCTGTTAATTGAGTAGTTTTGTTGATTTTTTTCTTAGTGGTGACAGCTGCATTTTCAACAGTGAGGTTTGGGTGACCCAAGGCAGCTACATCTTATGCTGCAAAGAAAATACCAAAGTGATTTCTCTGGAAAAGAGCTAAAAAGAGTAATAGATTGTTCTGGCATGCTGTGGCAATTGGATGGTAACCTAGAGTGGCGTTGGCATAGAGTGGGGTGCTCAGTAGGTTATTTTATATAGCCAAAGCTCACTATGAAGATACTAAATGCTTTGGGAATGGGATTTCATGAATTCATGAAGGGGCTGGGGGAGGGATACAGGAGAAACTCCCCAGAATAAATTCTCACTAATTCTATAAATTATTTGAATTGGTTTATATCCATTTTAGTTGGAATGGAGGAAGTGTCCTTTGTAGTTACATTTCCTGCTGCTATATCTCCTCTGAAAGATAATTGTGTTTGTGTTATGAAATAAATAAGCCTTGAGTATCTTTAAATCATGATGTTGCTCCTGTCTAGGTCTCTAGGGCCATCTTGTATGTTAGCCCATCTCCTATAGTGGCTGAGTCCTTCTCTCTTTGGCAGGACCCATTGTGCACCCCCTATCATAAGGGATATGCTGTGCTTGAGGAATACAACAGGAAAATTGTTATTACCTTTAGCTTCTGGAAAGTTTGAACTGGTTCCAGTCTTTTTCCACCAGCTCTACCAAGGAGAGCTATCTGAAACTACTCTCTCAATGCCAAAGATAAAGCTACTTTTTGGACCCTGATTTTTAGTTGCCCAAATTTTCTCTGAATATCTAAAAATATTATTACATTTTATAAAGCATATTTTACATAAACTATACTTTTATCCAGTGGAATATGTTATTGGCATATGGTAAGATATAAATCCAAATTATAAAAATATAATTATGCTTTAAGTGTACAAAGGGAACATATTATATTCAAGATGAGTTAAACCAAAGAATACACACTGAAATTTCTTTGCTACCAACAGAATAGCATTTCAGTAGTGATTTGAATCATATTTGCATAGTCATTTAAAACATACAGGTCAGGTTTAGATTGCAGTCCCTGCCTAAAAATAAGAGATAGGCTCTTTTGGATGTAAGTAGGAGATCCCATAGTTTTGACTATTGTCCAAAATTACAGTAAGGATGCCGCCTTCTACTTGATGTTCTTTTGGTACCAGGGATTGAACCCACAGGTGCTTAACCACCGAGCCACATCTCCATCATCCCTCTTCCCCCTTTTATTTTGGTACCAGGGATTGAGACAGGGTCTTGCTAGGTTGCTTAGGGCCTTGCTAAATTGCGAGGCTGGCCTCAAACTTGTGATTCTCCTGCCTCACTTTCCTAGTTGCTGGGATTACAGGCATTCATTACCTTGCCTGGCTTCCACTTGAGGTTTAAAAAATGGACTTTTGGGAACATAAAATTATTTATCCAGTTCTGGAACTATAGAAACTGGTTTTTAATGTTTCACAGATTGACTATCTCAATTCCTATGAGACATTGCCAGTTAGAGCTGTGGGATCAGCTTTTCTGTTTTACCTTCTATTCAAAAGTAGGAAAGAAGGTAGGGCAATAAGTATCAAGAGTTCATTTTCATGGTTGATCTAACTATCTAGGACACTGGGTCTGTATTACTGTGCTTCTCTTATTCTCAACTTCATTTATATACATTTTGCTCTCTTTGCAACTCTTTTCTTCATCTTCTGTGTAGCTTTTATTTCTTCATCTTAAACTCTGGGTACAATTTTTTTTCAAAATGACATCTGTATTGCTATTTTTTTCTAGCATTCAGTTCAAACTTATAAACTGAAATACATTTTTTAAAAATAGTTTTACTAAGGAATATAAAAATTTCTTAAAGCATAAATTTAATATTAACTCAATTTTTTTTACAGACAATTCTAGTATTTTTAAAATTTCTCTAAAGCACAACAATAGAGCATTAGCTCAAGCTCTTAGTAGAGAAAAAGAGAATTCTAGAAGAATTACAACTGAAAAGATGCTGTTGCAAAAAGAAGTGGAGAAACTGAATTTTGAGAATGCATTTCTCCGTCTAAAGCTAAATAACTTGGTATGGAAACTATATTGTTTTTGAATTCTAACGTGTAATTAGAACCTTTTAATTGCATTATTATAGAAACTAAAAATGTTTTTTAAGTCTTTGATTTTGCAAAGAAGCATTGATAATCAATATGCTATGTAAATTTGTGTTAAAGGACAACATCTAATGGGTAATAAAATAGTTAACTTCAGTCTAATTCTAAATGTGTGCTGTGTGCTCTGCAAATCAGTATAATTTTGTGATGCACATTTGATTATCATAGCAAAGCAAAGCTTGATGCTTTAGTACATTATAGAAGGATGAGCTAAATTCCTCCTGGAAAATGAAATGAGGACCCTCCCAGGGTGTTTGTATTCTCCTTTAATGGTAGCATTTCCCTGGCTACAAACCAAATATAATGAAGGTTGTAATTGTTACTTTTTCTTTGAACTTTCAACTCTCTGTCCATAGGCTGGGCAGTGAGAGCCAGCTAGGCTGCAACTATAGATCTAAATCTAAAATGAGTAGAAATTAATTTAAAATGGAGAAGTGACCTGTAATACTCAAAGGTTAAATATCTCTGATCAATTATGTTTATTTGCTAGGTGATATATTATTATAAGAAGATAGAAAAATGTTTGTAGGAAAATTTATAGTTGATATCTCAAAAGCATTCAAAATGTCTGTGTATATGACTATTTGGACTATTCAATGTAATGCCTTTTTATCTCAATGTGATCTCCATAGAAAACAGTTGAGTCTTCTCACATTGACAGTGTTCACAAATGTATTGTATTATAATAAACTCCAAATCTTAACTGATTAAAAGAGGTCTCTCTTTATTTTACATGTACAGAATAAGAAGCTTATTGAAATAGAATCACTCATGAACAATAACTTAATAACTGCAATTGAAATGAGCAGTCTTTCTGAGGTAAGTGAATTTGTGTGAGGATAATGTCATTTTTTAGCATTATTGAGGATAATTGAGAATAGCTAAATACCATCAAGGTTAGAGATTCATATTTTAAACCTTGTGCAAAGAAGTGATAATATCCATTTTTAACTGGCTAACAGCACATTATTTCATGTAATTGGTTATTGAAATTATTACATAAAATTTAGATATCTATTAAAAGTAATAGGGTTACATAGCTCATTGAAATACAATGGCTTCTAAACAGACTCAGAAATAAAAACTTAATAGAAAGGTAGGCATTTCAAATTAGGGAGAATTTGTATTATTTTAAAAATAAAAGATAGAAACAATTGGAAAAACTATTTGTGGGGTGGAATTAGAGGCAGATTCTATTTATAGCATTCTCCAAAATAAATTCTAGATGGATTTAAATGTAAACAAGGGAATCATTAAAATTGTGAAGAAAATGCTAGTGAATTCAAGTTAGGTGGAAGAGATTGTTCTATACCTAAGCAAGTGCTATACCATTGAACTACATTCCCAACCTTTTTTTTTTTTTTTTTTTTGGACAGGGTCTTGCTATTTTGCCCAGGGATAGCCTGGAATTTTTGATCCTCCTGCCTCACTCAGCCTTCCAAGTAGCTAGGATTACAGATGCATCCTATGTGTGAATATAGCAAAGTTTTGTATATACTGTCTACAGTTTCTCCTGTACCACCCCTGTTAGGTTTTCACCACCATAACACTAATACTGCTATTCTGAAAATCACCATTAATGTCAATGTTGTAAAACTCTACAGATAAGCCTTGGTCTTAATATTGACCGTTTATGACTTTTAGAAGACCACACATACCTATGTCTTATCCTAACTCTCTAGCTGTTATTTTTCATCCTGTTTGCTGGTTCTTCTTTATTTTCCTGACTTAGTTCATCAATCTCATGGTTTTATTTATCACCATGTACTGGTAACTCCTGAATTTGCGGCTCCAGCCTGGCTGTCTCCTCTGAACTCCACATGATACTTATCCAGATACCTGCTTGACACCTATTTGGCCATTGAAAGGTATCTCAAATTTCACTTTTGCTACCAAACTGGTTTCTTTGAGGTCTTTATCTGAAGTATTTTCCTATCTTTTTTCTTGCCCAATCTCTGATCCTTTAGCCAATCCTTTTAGCTTTGTCCTTATGATCTGTCCAGAATTCTACCTTTTTTCACAACCTTCTTTCACCACCCATGGCCATGGTACCACCATCTTTTACCTGAGTATTGTAAAGGCATCCCAACTTGAGCTTCTTGCTTCTGTTCTCTTAGCTCTGCACTCTTCTCAAGACAAAATAAAAGCCACAGTGATGCTGTTAAAACGTAGTCTCTGCCTAAAACCCTCCAGTGACTTCATCGTATCTCTTGCCCAGTTTGATCTGAAAACTGAAACTCTTATTGTTTCTCACATCTCATAAACTCCTCTCCTCTCCATCCACTCTAACTTCTTCAATCCGCAGACCTCCGCCCACTCCCTCGAGCACAGATGAGCTGCCACTTTGAGCACCTCCATACTTGTTCTTCCTTCACATATTGGCTCCAATATTTGTGAGCTCCCGTGTGAAGCTTTCCTTGGCTCCTCTGTATAAATTTAAACACTTGCCCATCCCACCCTTCATTTTATATCTTGCTTCCCTGCTTTAGTTTTTCTCCTTGACCACTTTTTATACTATATAATATATAATTTTACCCATTAATTTTGTTTTATTCATCCCACCAGAATGTAACTTGATTACAAGGATTTTTGTGTGCATGCAGGAACAATGTCTAAAACGTAATAGAATGCAGTTAATTTGTTTAGTGTTTTTTTTTTTTTTCTCATTGAGATTGAGGCTTTTCGAGGGTTTTGATTTATTTTGAGACAGGGTCTCACTTTGTTGCCCAGGGCTTTGCTCTGTTGAACTGGGCTTCAGTTATCCTCCTATCTCAGCCTTCTGAGGAACTGGGACTATGGGGTGTATGCCCCTGTACCCAGCTCCCTTTTTTTTTTTTTTTTGTAATTCCAAAAAGCAAGGTACATATTATCCTGCAATCTCTCTGTTTTTGAGATTTTTAATAAAAATAATGCTAAATAATGTAAAAAACAAAACAAAACTTTTTACCATGATTACCATATGGTGTTTCTTCTTAGGTTTCAACTGATTACTTATTTTAGTCGTTTTCCTAATCTCATAGTTCTGGGATAAACTTAAGAAATGATTTATTATTCTTTTAACTCATGCTACTGAGTTATTTTTGCCAGTAAGTGAGATCTCTTTGTAGTTTTTTCTCCATACAGGCTTTAGGCATTGATAAAAATATCATATATACTAAGATTTTAGAAGTTTTTCTTTTCCTATTGTCTGGAGAAGTGATATAGTTTTAGAATTATTTCTCTTTATAGGTTTGGTAGAATTTTTTGTGAAACCATTTGGACCTGGGACCTTTTTAATAGGAGTGATTATCTCTTTGTCAACTTTTTTTCTATAGATATTGATCTACTTAGAAAAATTTCTTCCTTCTATGGTCAGTTTTATTTAATTACCTTTCTTGGAAAAATTATCTGTTTTATCCAGTGTTTTAAACTGATTTGCATAGAGTTGGCCAAAGTACTATGTCATTTTAAAAAATTTTGTCTATTGTATTTTCTCAGTTGACTACTTCTGTGTATTTGACCTGTAATTTTTTCACTATATTAGGTAGTTGTAGTTTTTCTTTTGTTCCTTTAAAAGCATCATTCTTTTAATTTAATTTTGAGTTCTATCTTGGTGTTTTAAGCCTACTAGTTTTCATTTTTTCTTTAATAAGTTTTTCTGTTTTTCTGTGGTTTATTTTATGTTAATTTTCTAACTTATTTAGAAATGCTTGTTTCTTTAACTCTGTAGGTAAGGTGTCATTTTCTTACTGCTTTCAGAATTTTTTTCATTGTCTTTAGTTTTGAGAATTCTGACTTTGATGTGTTTGGGCATGAATTTCTTTGGGTTTATCCTTTTGGGGGTTCATTCAGTGTCTTAGATTTGTAGGTTGATGTCTTTCATTTTCAGAACTACTTCTCCAGGTATGTTTCTACCCCTGCCCTCTCTCTTCTCTCCTGGGACTCTGAGAATGTGAGGGTTATGTCTTTTGTGAAAGTCCTACAAATCCTTGACTCTATTAATTTTTTTTCATTCCCTTTTCTGTCTTGTTCTTTTTGGGTGATTTTTATTGTTCTGTGTTCACTTTCATTGAGTTTTTTCCCCTTCTGTCTTTTATTACTTTTGAGCTCTCTGGATTTTTATTTCAGTTTGTCTTATTTTGTTTTTTTATTTTTCAATTCTAGGTTTCTGCTTGGTTTTGTCCAAATTTGGTTTTCTGATACTTTGTTTCTTTGCTGAGTCTCTTTCTTCACTTGTTTTAAGCAAGTTAATAATTCTTTGTTTAAGCATTTTTTGATGGTTGCTTTGAAATTCTTGTCAAATAATTCCAATATTTGTTATCTCAGAGTTGGTGTCTGTAGTTCGTTTTTTTCTTTTATAAATTTAGGTTTTCCAGGGCTGGGGATGTGGCTCAAGTGGTAGCGCACTCGCCTGGCATGCGTGCGGCCCGGGTTCCATCCTCAGTACCACATACAAAACAAAGATGTTGTGTCCGCCGAAAACTAAAAAATAAATACTAAAAAAATTCTTTTTCTCTCTCTCTCTCTCTCTCAAAAAAAAAAAAAAAATTAGGTTTTCCTGAATCTTGGTACATGAGTGATTTTCTGTTGTATTTTAGATATATTAGGTGTCTTATGTTATAAAACTCATTATTTTCCTCAAAGTCTTCTGTTTTAACAAATCTCCTCTGACTTCATGTGGATGGTTAAGAGGAGGTACTGCGTACTGCCAGGTGGGGACCAGTGTTTAGGCTCCTCAGGCAGCTTCTATTAATTATACCTGTTGATAAAAGCTGCCTCATAGCATGGTTGTATGTTGTGTAATTTTATGGTCCTTATTAAAATTATTTAATACACATGTTTATTTCAGAAAATTCAGAAAGTCTAGCTATTCAAAAATATAAAAGGTTAAAATCACCTAGACCAGAATTTTAAATATGTATGATAGATCCAATGTATTATACATTATATTATATGATGATATATACATTATATATATATATATATATATATATATATATATATATATAACATAATATGTAGACATGAATGTATGCATATAAGTGTAAAAATCTTATATATGTACGAATATTTATTCCTTTCATAGAAAAATATTTGGAAGGTTACTTAACAGAATTATTGGGTGGTATGATTAAGGATGAACCGTTTTAATCTTATTATCATATTGTTTTCAGTCAACTATTGAATACTAATGCAAAAATTGCCCTTTACTACTCATGCATGTCCTTATATAGTTTGCTACTTTAAGGACTAACATCATTTAATGAAATTAGAAACTTTACTTTCAATTTTCTTTGTTCTGTTTTCTTTTTTCTGATAGTTCCATCAAAATTCTTTTCTACTGCCAGCTAGCAAGAAGAAATGGATTAGTAAACAGTGCAAGTCCATTCGTCTTCCATTTGCAAGGTAATTGCTTCAAAACTTGGCTAGATAGTGACTTGCAAACTTCTACATTAGGATAAGGCAGATTGGACCTTGAATAGTTTTTATTTGGTTTTATTTCTTAAAATATAGAAAAGCATTTAAAAATAAATAATGAAATTTATTTTTAACATTTTACCAGTAAAGGAAATTAGATATTCTCAAAGCATTCGGTTTTAAACCTTGAAATAATAGAAAGAGGCACCGCGGTGGACTCTTGGTTACATGGGCTTGATTTCACTGGTTCAGAGCACAGAGGATTTATATAACACAATCAATGTTTTCATTGTACAGTCTTTTTTTGTCAATCTGTAGTTGCCTATTAATGTGGGAATGAGAATGGTTTGTGGTGTCTTCTTGTATAGGCAGTATCTTCAGGACTCCAAAGAAACTTAACCCTTAAGTCAGTAATCAAGTTCATCTGTAGTATCCTCCTACTTTTAATTTATTTTCTTTCTTTTGACCTCTGTTTTTTTTGCTGGGGAAATCTGATAACTGTTTCTATGTTTATCATACTACCTCAAGCTTTATAATTAACTTTCATCTTTTCTATTTTCCTCCTGTCTAGAATTCTCATTCCTTAATTTTATTATAAGTCATAGAATGCATCTTATTTCAATCAAACCTGTCAAGTTAAAAGAAAGTCATCAAGACCAAGACAAGTTAAATGACTTAATGAACTAATAGCTTTGACTGAAATCCTGTTGTTTCTTTCCAAAAATGTTCTTTCTGTTATGTAATTTATAGGTTTTATGCTTTTTAGACAAATAAATGCACTTATATATTGAAACATTAGTTGTAATTATAGTTTAAAAATTCTCATACTGTCTCAATTTTTATATTCATTCTAGTTTATCCCATTGATTTGCCTATTATGTATGTTATTACCACTTTATGCCAGTACATTTTAATTACTGTAGTTTTAAAATGGCAAAATGTATTATTTTGTAGGGCTTTAGTTCTTTTTCAAAAATATGTTAACTATTATACATATATTGTTTCGTATACACATACAAATTTCATAGTGTTTTTTTCAGTGAATTTTTGTTTGAAATAAAATATAAATACACGTTAGAATTTGGCAAATTTCACAAGTGAATAGCATTGTATGACCCATACCTAGACCAAGAAATAGATTAGTAATATTACTTTAGATACCGCACCTTTGTGCTCTTTTCTAGTCACTACCTAATACCCAACCATTAGGATAAAGTTATATCTTATCAGACTTTTAAAATTTTTTAAAGAATTTTTCCGTTTCTTTCATCTATAGTATTGAATTATTGACATAAAATTATTCATAAAGGCATAAGGCTATGTGCTTAATACGTGTAGGATATATAGTAGTATTCTCTTTTTTTCCTAAATAATTTTTTAAAAGAAAAATTTCTCAATTCTCATTTGCCTTTAAGGGTTCCATTAAGTTTGAATGATGATGATGATGATAAAGAGAAAATGCAGAATGATGACAAAATTGTATCAAAAGCATCACCTGATATTCTCTCTTCAGTATCAATAGGACAAACTTTATCAACTCAATGTAATTTGGATGTGTCCTTCCATAAAGAAAATAATCAGAATGTGAATGATTTAGATCATTCAGAAGATATTTCTTCCATTGTTGATGTACTTCCCAAAGGTGAGATTGTTTTAAAAATTCATTTTGAGCTTAGTTACATTCATCAGATTTTCTTCTTGAGGACGATGATATGTAAGTAGTTAGTAAGTTAGATCTCTTAATGTTACAAATGTGCTAACTTCTCTCATTTAAAACTGCTGATATTTAAAGGAAATATGCTGACAAATGTAATATCCATAATTGCCTATTACTCTAGAAGCAATATTTAAAAATGAGCAAGCCTAAGATTTTCTTGGTACCTTAGCCTATGATTTGAAAATAAATATTTATATATATAAATATTTATATATTTTTATATATAATTTTTTTAAGTAAGTTATTTTCCTCTTCTTTTCATAAACTTGAAAATTGGGAGCTTAAGTGGATATTACAGTGACTTTTACCACCCAATAGTGGTAAACCAAACTCTTGAGCCGGCATAATGACTGAGTAACAAACAATGATGGCACGAATATTTTATTTACATGGTATTCCTAAATAATTATCCTGTGGTATATCTGACACTCACATATTTGTCATAGATTTTCAGATTGACATATAAAGTCATAACTGTATTAAATTCAGAGCTTAGAACTATTTGTCCTTTCTGACAATTTATACATAGCCTAATAGCTTTTGTATAATAATTCGTATCAGAGTTATCTCTGATATTTGGGTTCATTCATTGGCCTCCTTCCCCTTAGAAATCATATGTTAATGGTTCTACTGTTGGCTCTACTCCACTCTACTATTGGGGCTGAGGCAGTATGAATTCTCCAGTAGTATATATTTTTCCATAGATACCCTTTTAAAATTTAAGTTTTTATCAGCATAGATTCTTAATAATATAAGGATCTGGCAAGAATATATTGTCAGAAATCTTCTCTGTGAAATAGCTTCATTTTCTAATTTGTTTAAAGTAACTTATTACCTATTTCTGATTTTTTTCTTCTTTATTTATAGAAAGCTGTTCTCACTCAGATCAGCATTCTAAGAGTTTACTAGTGAGTGAGATGAGAAATGCCCCATTTGTTAGCCACAGAAAGGAGAAACCATCTCCTACTAATGTGGACAAAAGGAAGAAGTGTGGGTCATCTTGGGAGTCTCCTGAAGACACTCCCTGTGTGACAGATTTAGATCAGCAACAGATTTTAAGTCCAGAACTAAAGTGGAATAATGAGATAAATGATTATACTAATGAAAAAAATATTACAGTACAAAGAAATAGACAATGCCTTCCTGACATATCTTTGGAGTTTGCCAGCAAACCTAGTGCAGAATGCATGAGTCCAGTTAAGAATAATGATGACCTTCAGGAGCAGAAAACTGTGTATGATGATGACATGGATTTAACTGCTAGTGAAATAAGCAAAATTATTACAGTTTCAAGAGGCACTAAAAATAAAAGTAATATAAAACCAAATGATTGTGGAAAAAAAACTTTCAGAAAAGTAAAAGATTCAAGCTCTGATAAAAAGAGAGAAAGATCAAAGAAAAAATGCAAAAAGAGTTCAGATGTAGATGTTGAGGAAAGGATTGAAAATAGACCAGAAAAATCTGTTGTCCTAGATGGCAAAAGGGATTCAGAGGATCCAAATTTTATTTGCAATACTGAACACCTGATACAGGCAAACATAGTGAAGAAAACAACCCTTCAGAATAGCTTTGATCAAGATGATGGACAAAATACACACTATAATGAAAAGGAGAGAGGAATGCATGTAACAAATGAGCATAAATTTCTACAGGACAGCAAATTGGATATGGGTCAAGATTCTCTAACGTATAATAAAAGTAAAGCTTCTACACAGACATTTGTGATGCACAAATTGGAAAAAGATAACTTATTCCTAGACCAAAAGAATAAAGAAACCATTT
The DNA here is from genome assembly GCF_964194105.1 of Spermophilus citellus. Lineage (NCBI taxonomy): Eukaryota > Metazoa > Chordata > Mammalia > Rodentia > Sciuridae > Spermophilus > Spermophilus citellus. Next base: position 101,448,272 of record NC_138192.1, read on the forward strand.
CTGAAAACCTAGAAGTTGCAAATAAATTTCAAAGAGCTGATATTTCCTCCCCAAATAATGGAAATTTTTGTGATTATGAGACCCAGAATATGTTGGACACTGATATGCAGCTTGCTCAGCAAAATGAATCAAAAATAAATAATAAGCTTAGGCAAAAAGTAAATAGGAAAACTGAAATAATTTCAGAAGTGAACCAAATATATGAGGCTAATGATAAAGGTCTACATGTCCCAGAAAAAGGTAACTTTTTTCCCCAAACCCAAGTGGTTAAAGAGACCTTTTCTGAAAACCTAGCAGTTTCAAAAGACTTTCAGATACCTGCTCTTTTCATGAAAGGTAATGGAAACATACATGATTATGAGACCCAGAATGTATTGGGTTTGCAAAAGCAGATCACCAGTGTGTACCCTGTTCAACAAAATGAGTCAAAAGTTAATAAGAAGCTTCGGCAGAAGATAATTCGGAGGACGGAAATAATTTCTGAAGTGAATCATTTTGAAAATGACAAAAGTGTGCATTGCCCAGAAAAAGGTGATCCTTTCTTCCTACAAAAGGATAAAGAAGCCATTCCTGGAAACCTAAAAGACTCAAGTGAATTTCAAACACCTGTTCTTTGTACCAAGAAGAGTAAAGAACTATGTGAGTATGAAACTCAGAATGTTCCTGGGATGAGAAGGCATATCCATGATGTGCAACTTGCTTGTCAGAATGATTCAAAAGTAGACAAGAAGCTTAGACAAAAGGCACATCGAAAGACAGAAATAATGTCTAAAGTCAACCAAATATGTGAGAATGATGACAAAGGTATGCATGACCTAGAAAAAGGTAACTTTGTTTCTTTAACCCCAAAGTATAAAGAAACCATTTCTGAAAACCTAGAAGTTGCAAATGAATTTCCAGCAGCTGATTTTCCCACCAAAGATAGTGGGAATTTATGTGACTATGAGATACAGAACGATTTAGATTTGAAAAAGCTTGTTGCTAATATGCAACTTGTTCAACAAAATGAATCAAAAATAAATAAGAAACGTAAGCAGAAAGTAAATAGGAAGACTGAAATAATTTCTGAAGTGAACCAGTTATATGAGCCTAATGATAAGGATGTGCATGACCAAAAGAGCTATACAGAAGATCTTGATTTGAAAGCAAATAAATCTAAACAAAGACTTGAATGTGAAGGTATTATCAGTGGACATTATATGGAAATCAACAATAATGAAAAGGAAAGTTGTAATGAAATTCCAGATCTTTATAAACTTGTTAACAAGCATAAAACAAAATCATCAGGCAAGGCAAAGAACTTTTTGATAAGAGATAAGAACAAATCAATTTGTCAGTTAACAGATTCTTCACTGTCTAGTTTAAAACATAGTACTAATGAAGCAGATTCTGATCCTGGAAAACAGACTGAGCCACCTAAGAATCACAAGCAAAGCACCATAACTCTGAATACAAAAAGAGATGTCACTTTTGTGGAAGTGATAAAAGAAAAGTGCGAGGTCAAAAAAGTAAATAAAAGGACATCCAAATCAAAGAAAAGGAAGACCCTCGAAGATCATTCTTCAGGGACCAGTGATGTAGTGGAGATAATACCTGACATTGATCACAGAAAGTCATTTGACTCTGAACAAGCTAATAAAGAAAACTATTTGGAGAAAGATAGTACTATCAAAATTAAGCCATACTTTCACACAAATGTGTTTAAATCTTTAGCTCAGATATATTCCCCTAACATACAAGATTCTTCCTTTGACAATGTTTGTGAAAGTTCAATACCTTTGAGTATTTCTTCCAGTAAAAACCTGATGATAAAAGAAACTTTTCCCTTGGAGAACTTATCCATCTTTCAAGTAAGCGATGATGTACATGAGAAGATAAAAGAAGTCAGCCAGCAAACAGGAAAATCAGGAAGAGGTAGGTCAATACCTGGGGTGATCAAGTTGTAGAAGTGGTATGTCTTTGTTTTTGGTTTTCAGTTAGTCAGTAAAAGTATTTTATGTTATAACTGTTTTTTGTTTGTTTTTGTGGTGCTGGGGATTGAACCCAAGGCTTTGTGCATGCGAGATAGACATTCTACCAACTGAGCTATATCCCCAGCCCATAACTGGTCTTTTTCATGGAATTTTAAAACAGTATATAACTGTGTAGCTTAAGCGAATTAAATTCTAGTGCTTTGAGAAGATAACAGTATTGTCAGGGACATTTACAACCTTAAATGCTGATTTGGTCTTTACCACAAAGTTATCTAATAATAGCTTTAGGTAGAAAACTTCCTTTTTCATGTGTTTGAAGGAAATTGAGTGTTTTAAATGTATATTATAAGGAATGGCATTGGTTTTATTATTTGGCTACTTATAATAGCCAAAGACTATTACAAGTTTCTTAAGAGTGCAACTCTTCATTCAATAGCATGTGATCTAAGAGTTATTCTAGGTGCTGTCAAGGACTGAAAAGTAAGACCAGCATCCTTTCCTTAGAACATAATGCATAATGCATGTGAAAGTAAAAAAAAAATACAGTGGTGAAATAAAAATCTTCTAATAAAAGCAGGTAAATTATGCTAAAGGATATAATGAGGGGAAATTTCAATTAGAGGAATTTGCAAAGACATTATTAATTAATCAGAATAGGTAAGATTTTTACTCTGCTAGTGTTTTTTCTTTCCCCAGTTATTCAAATAATGAAGTAGAAAACCAGGAAAAAAGTCACCCAGAAAAATGGCAGTCAAGCTGAGCTAGCAATTCCGGAGGCGAGGCAGGATGATTGCAAGTTCATAAGTCAGCCTCAGCAAATTAGTGAAGTCATAGGCAACTTAGTGAGACCCAAAACAAAACAAAACAAAACAAACAAACAAAACATCATAAAAAGGTGATGTGGCCCAGTGGTTAAGTTCCCCTGGGTCCAATCCTTGGTACAAAAAATCAAATCAAATAAAAAATGGCAGTCAACCTTTTGCCATATGCTTGAAAACTTGAATCTGCAGATTTTAAAATACATATTTGAAATAATACTATATTTGATTTTACTTATCTCACTTTTTTCATTAACATTGAATCCTAAGGATATTCCTTTGTTATTAGAATTTTGTAACATTAGACATTCCCATATTTTTTTCTTTTTTTTTTTTCATTGGTAACTCCAGGCAGGATCCAAAGAAGAGTTTTGCAATCTCTTCTCTGGGTTCTATGGAGGTTTGCTTTACCCTTCTGTGTTAGCTTCTTAAAGCACTGCGTCAACCTTAAAAAGGCACAGGTAAGGGTGATACATTCTCATATCAATTGAATTTTTTCTACTGGGAAGTAACATTTCAAAACTTGTATGTAGAACACTAGGATTTTGATATGGATAAGGATGTTCAGGTAAAAGCCACCTGAAGAAAAAGAAGTACAAAGTCTAGAGTTATAGGATATGTTTCAGGGCTGGGGAACAACCTCTCATCCCTCTGTTCTCATAGTGCCTTTCACAGTGAGCAATAGTGACATCTATGTCGAATGAATGTGAAGAAATTTGTGTTTCTGTGAAGAGTTGAACCATGAAGAATTTTTGGTATATGACTTCTTTTTTTTTTGGTACCAGGGATCAAACCCAGGGGTGCCACAGCTCCAGCCCAGCCCTTTTTAAAATTTTATTAGAGATAAGGTCTCTCTAAGTTACTGAAGCTGGGTTTGACCTTGTTATCCTCCTGCCTTAGCCTCCTGAGTAGCTGAAATTACAGGCATGTGCTACCACGCCTGGCTGCTTTGTATGTGATTTTATAATAAAAATGCTGCAGGCTTTTTTTGATAATTTGTTTCCAATTTTAGTCCTCTTTTACTCTCAAAATTGAATCATCAGGTTTAAAATTCCTGCCATGGATTTGCAAATTGCCATATATCCCACTTCTATAACTCTGTGTACAATTTTACAAATATTTGTGAAAATAATGCTTTGCAGGTAGCAGAACATTACAGGACTTGACAAATACCAGTTTTGTTTCAAATAACACTGCTAAATCTAAAAATGACTTAGAAGATCTATCTTTAGAGATGCCAAGCAGAAGAAGGAGGTGTGCTCCTGCGAGTTTCAAAGAGCCAAGTCTCAAAAAGCAAGTATTTCAGTGATTTCAATATGCTATTATAAAATAGGTGCTTAAGAAAAAAATTATGCCAAATTAGTATTAGAACACTCCTAAACATCAGTAAAACATATAATGTTGACATATAACAGCCACAGTATAATCTGGGTAGATGTAAAGAAATGTATTCTTTAACCAGGGTTTTTTTTTTTTGTTTGTTTTTTTAATGGAGAGAATGGGGGCTTGAATTTAAAGTGGTTTTGTTTTGTTTAGTTTCCATTCTACTACTGCCATTTTTTAAATTGTAAATTGATAATTATATTTTTATATGTGTTGCCTATGATTTACAAGCCAATGTTGTCTATATCTATTACCCATATTTATTTATTTTCCACCTTATTCTCTGGAGGAAGTCAATGTGGTTTGTGTCCTTTGGTCTCAAAGAATAATAATACTTTTTAAAAAATATTTATTTTTTAGTTGTATTGGACACAATGCATTTATTTTATTCATTTATTTTTATGTGGTACTGAGGATCGAACCCAGGGTCTCGTACGTACCAGGCAAGTGCTCTACCACTGAGCCATAACCCCAGCCCTACTTTTTCTTTTTTGTGTAAACTTTATATATACCTCAACAAAGAGACTGCTATTGCCTCCCATCAATTTATCTATTCCTCAGGTTCAATATTTATCAATATTTTGCCATATTTGCTTCATCTGTCTCTTTTTGTTTTTTTAAAGTAAGTCCCTAATACTGATTTAATTTCTAAAATACTTCTGTATGCATCTCTAAATACTGAGAATTTCTTAATAAAATTCTTAACAAAACTAGATGAAAATTATCACATGTAACAAAATTGTCAATAATTCCTGTCAACTAAAAGCCAATCCCTATTAAAATTTCCTTAATGAGCATCAAAATGACCAGATTTCCCTTTACATTTGTATTATTCAAAAACTCATGTTTTTAAGAATAAATCAAATATGCTACTTTAGAAAATCTAATCATTCTTGGAGCTGTGTTTTCTGTAGGTTAGAGAAAAATATACTAAAACTTCCTTTGCATTGTTTCAGTATTTGCTCTTTTTATAAAATTTGAGACATTAATGGTTTTGACAGGTATTTAAAAAATAACTAGCAGAGGGCAGCAACATAAGGGAGGGTGAAAGAAGAAAGAGTGAAATAAAGGACCAATGCTTTTTAAAAACAGATTTATCAACATATAGAATATAGCTCTTTATAGTGACATACCATAAATTTCACTCATTTAAGTTGTGTAATTCAGTGGCTTTTTAGCATATTCCATATTCCTCAGATATGTGCAACTATCAATTTGAGAATATTTCTTTACCCCCCCCACCGTGCCCCCCAAAAGACTTATTCCCTTTAGCTATACTCCCCTACCCTCCAGCCCTAAGAAACCACTTATCTGCTTTCTGTTTCTATAGGTCTCCCTGTTCTAGACATGTCATTTAGCAGTATGTTTCAGGAGTTATGTATGCTATACCAGTAAATCATTCCTTTTTATGACTAGTATTCTATTATATGAATATACCACATTTTGCTTATTGTTTCATCTATTGATGAACACTTGTTTTCCTGGGGTTTTTTTGTTTGTTTTTTTGCTATTATAAATCATGCTTCTATGAAAATTCATGTGTAAGTTTTTGCATGATCATGTTTTAATTTCTTTTGATTATACATTGAGGAATGGAATTGCTGTGTCATGGTAGCTGTTTAAAAATTCATGTCAGAATGTTTTCCAAACCTGATATAACATTTTACATTACCACCAACTGAAGAGAGTTCTGATTTCTTCTCACCAGTATCTGTTATTATTTGACTTTGATTCTGGTCATCTTACTGGGTATGAAGTGGTATCTCACAATGATTTTGATTTGCATTTCCTTAATGACCAATGATATTTGAGTATCTTTTCATGTGCTTATTGACTACTGTATATTTTCCTTGGAGAAATATCTATAGATGTTTTGTTCTTTATTTAGTTGAACTTTAAGTTAAATTGTATTTTGAATTAATTTTAGATTTACAGAAATGTTGAAAAAAATAGCACAGTTTCCCATTGACCCCTTACACAACTTTACCTAATTTAAACAATTTATATTGCCACATTACAGTTATCAAAACTAGAAAATTAGCATTGGTACAATACTATTAACAAAACTTTAGATTGCCTCTAACATCCTTTTGTTTTTTAGAATCCTACCCAGGGTCCCAGGGTTTTGATTTTTCCTTAGCCTCCTCAAACCTGTGACAGTTCCTTGGTCTTTTCTTTTATGCTTTTGAGGACTATGGGTCAGTTATTTCATAGAATGACCCTCAATTTAGGCCTTTGTAATGTTTTCTCATGATTACAATGTGACCATGCATTTTGGGCGATAACTCTACAGATGATGTGTCTTTCTCATTGCATCATATCAAGGATTCATCATGTCAGTATGTCTCACTACTGGTAAGGTAAGCTTGATCACTTGGTTGCAGTGGTGTCTGCCAGGTTTTTCCACTGTAGTTTTTATCTTTTCCTTTATGAAGGATGTGGGGTACATTTATGTATCTTGTTTCTCAAAATTTCACTTACTAATTTTAGCATCCACTGGTAGTGAGTCATGCTTGCAACGATTACTACTTCGATGTTTGGCTAATACTTTCTATATCCCTCTTCTATGCTACTTGAAATTCTTCTATAAGAAAGTATTGTTTTTTCTTCCTTATTTATTTATTTATTTATTTATTCATTCATATAAGTGTAGAGTCATGGATATCTATTTTATTCTATAGATGAAAACCCATTACTGTAAATCTTGAGTTATTCAAGTTATCCCAACTTTGGTATTAAAAATGCCTTCAGGTTGGTTTCTTTTTCCTTTTGACAAGACCTCATAATATTTTGAGCAGTTACTTACTTTCTGATTCACAAGATGTTCTAGGCTTATCATTTCTCTGGCCTGGCCCTAGAATCTAGCACTTCTTCAAGAAACCTGATTCCCTTGACTGTAGAATTTTGTTCCAAAATCAAGGTCTAGGCACAAAGTATGCTTATTGCTTATATTATATTGGACTAGCTATCTATTGCTGCATAACAGTATTACCACATATCTAGAAGCTTAAAACAGCATACATTTATTACTTCTCAGTTGTGGTCCAGGAATCTAGGCATGGTTAACTGGTCCTTTATTTGGGGTCTCATAGCTACAATCAGGGTATCACCCAGACTGGTTCTCATCGGGAGGCTCTACTGAGAGAATGTGCTTTGAAGACAGCATGGGTGGTTGGCAAAACTCATTACCTTATGTGTGTAGAACAGAGGGCCTCAGCATCTTGCTGTTGGATATAGACTTGTTCTCAGCTTCCCTCCCAACCAGGCCACTTCTTTCAAAGTCAGCTATGAGAGAGTCTCTAGAGAAATCCACTAGTAAGATGGAGCTTTATACAATGAAATGTATTCTCAGAAGCCAGGTAGCCTGCCACCCATGTCACATTCTATTGGTTAGACACAGATCATAACTCCTGCCAATAATCAAGGTAATAGGATTATGCAAAATCATTAGTGCCAGTACACATGAATTATAGGGAAATCCTCCTTAAGGATCTGTCTACCACAGACATCATTGCAGTTAGACCTTCTGATAGACAGAGCTAGGAAATACATGTATAGTATAGTAACATAGACACATACATTTATATTTTTTTTATCTATATGTATAGTAAAAATCATGAATTTATACTAGTAGTTCTGTTTCCAGTCCAATACCGTAGGGTTCATTTTAGCCTTCCCCATTTGCTTATTCATAATTTCCCCATCACTGAAAAGCTTCATTCTCACTATTAATATTTGTTCAATTCAGTGTATACACAAGTAATTTTAGAATCATTAGTCCATTTTCCTGTGAGAAACATGTTAACTAGCTAGATTATAATGTGTGGGTTTTTTTTTTTTGTCTTAGATTAGTTTTTTCCTTTCCCATTTCCTTCATTGAAGTTATGTTATTCACTTGTCATGTGATTAAGTTCATGTGTTATTATTTCCATTCCATTGTACCAATATGCGTCTCATCAGCAGGGTGGTAGAGAATGCCCTTTCTACAACCTCATCAACAGAATGTATTGTCATATTTTAAAAATTTGTGCTGTGATAGATAAAAATTAGTTATTTCCATGTCATTTAATTTGCACTTCTCTGTAACTGAATGTGTTTTTCTTATATTCTTGTTTATCATTATATCATTTTTTTGGTCGGTTTATGTCTTTTTCTTACTTTCCTATTGGGTTTATGATCCTCTATCCATCAGATATTAGGTATTCTTTAGGAGTAATTAGTCCTTTGTGGTATGGAATATGTTGTCAATATTTTTTTCATTTATCAGTTTTCTTCTTTGTGTTCTAATTACATTAAAATTTTTTATTTTCAAAGTAGTCAAATTTACCAATAAATTCTTTTATCCTTTTTGAATTTTGAGATATAGTTGGAAAGCCTTTCTTCTTTCCAAATGGCTACATACCTGTCCCAACACCACTATTTAAAAATGCATTTTGGCCAGGTATGGTGGTGCACATCTATAATCCCAGCAGCTCGGGAGACTGAGGCAGGAGGGCGTGAGTTCAAAGCCAGCCTCTGCAATGGCAAGGTGCTAAACAACTCAGTGAGACCCTGTCTCTAAATAAAATTACAAAATAGGGCTGAGGATGTGGCTCAGTAATTGAGTTTCCCCTGAGTTCAATCCCTGGTACCAAAATTAAATAAATAAAAATGTGTCTTTATCAGAGACTTGAGTTATTAGTCATGGTTACATACTAAATTCCTATATGTGAATTTTGGGAGGATCTAACCTGGACTTTTTATTATACTGCAATGGTCAACTTATTTATTATGGGGACTTTTTAGTATGTTTTAAAGTCTGGTAGAGATAATACCCATTCATGGGTTTTTGTTGTTGTTATTTTGTTTTTGCAGCACTGGGAATTGAACCCAGGGCCTCACACATGCCAGACAAGCATTAGCATTCTACCATGGAGCTTTATCCCCAGCCTTTAATTTTAATATTGAGACAGGTTCTTACTAAGTTGTCCAGACTGACCTGGAACTTGTGATCCTTCTGCCTCAGCCTCCCAAGTGTCTTGGGATGTGCCATCATGACCAACTCCCAGGTATTTTTAGATGTTTATTTTTCCATATGAACTTCAGTATTGACTTGTCTAGCTCAGATTTTTATAACCTCAACACTAACATTTTGTTAGATTAGATTATCTAACATTTGGGGTTAGATATTTCTTTTTTGTGAGAGGCAGTTTGGGTGCATTGTTAAGATACTACTAAAGTATCATTAACCTCCATCCACTAGATGTCAGTAGCATCCCCCCATTTGTAATAATCAAAAAATATCTTCAGGTGTTGTAAAATGTCACTGAGTTGAAAACCACTGGTCTAGCTTGTTATTTTGGGGGGGATTTCACTGAATTGATATGTTAATTTAGGGATTGATCTTTGTAACATTGGCTTTTTCTTTTTTTTCATTCTCTATTAAATTCTTTTTAATATATCAGAATGCATTATAATTCTCACATTTAGAGCACAATTTTTCATATCTCTGGTTGTATACATAGTATATGCACAACAATTCATGTCTTCATACCTATACTTTGGATAATAATGATCATCACATTCCACCATCATTAATTACCCCGTGCCCCCTCTCTTCCCCTCCAACCCCTCTGCCCTATCTAGAGTTCATCTATTCCTCCCATGCTCCTTCTCCCTATCCCACTATGAATCAGCCTCCTTATATCAAAGAAAACATTTGGCATTTAGGTTTTTTGGGATTGGCTAACTTCACTTAGCATTATCTTCTCTAACTCCATCCATTTACCTGGAAATGCCATGATTTTATTCTCTTTTATTGCTGAGTAATATTCCATTGTGTATATATGCCACATTTTTTTATCCATTCATTAGAGCAGCACAATTCACAATAGCTAAACTGTGGAACATTGGCTTTTTCTATCCAAAAACAGAGAATATCTTTCTATTTGTGTAAATTATTTTTTTGTATGTGACTTTTAGAAGTGTTTTAAAATTTTCTTCACATTGAATTTGCACATTCTTGTTGCATTTATTTGTAAATATTTAGTCTTCTGTGTTACTATCCTAAATGGAAATGTAAATCATGCTCGGTTTATTGTTTTGTATATATGAAGACTATTGAATTTGTGTCAGTCAGTATATATGTTATTTATATTTTTTATTTTTCTGTCATTCATCTCTGAAGTTTTCCAGGTATACTATGAAATCTTCTGAAAATAGAGATAGTTATACTTCTTTAGCCCATCATATGCCTCTAATTTATTTCTCTTGTCTATTTGCATTGGCTAATACCTCACTATAGTGTCAGATAGTGGTAGGAATAGAAGACATTCTTACTTTTTATTTTAGAGCAAATATTTTTATTATCTCATTTAATGATTCTGGCTTTAGGATTAAGGTATTTATGTTTAATTTATCATATTAAGAAAGTGTCCCTCAATGCCTTTTGAGTGTTTTATCATGAATTTTTTCAGTCTTTTTTAGCATATGTGGAGATAAACATATGCATTATTTCCTTAGATTTATTAACATATGGTATATGATAATGGATTTTCTAATATTGAAATAACCTTGAATTCCTGGAATAAATCCCATGATCATGATGGGTCATGATGTGTTTCTTCCTATTGTGATATCAGATTATATTTGCTAATTTTTTTTTAGAATTTTTTTGTCAATATTCATAATTAACATGGATTTACCATTTTTCTTATTTGACCTGTCTATCTGGTTTAGGTTATCAGTATTACATTTGCTTCAGTAAGAGAATCAAGAAGTTCTCCTTCCTTTACAACATTCTAAGATAATTTATAGAGGATCTGAGAGTAGTGTGTTTAAGTCTGTTATTATTGGGTCCCTATGTCTCCATGTATCTCCTGTAGTAGTTTTTTTTTTTTTTCCAGAAAGATAGTCACTTTGCTATTTGTTACATAAATATCATACTTATTATATATTCACTATGGATTCTGGCTTTTATTATTAAAAATGTTTTGTTTCATCATGTTTAGTGCTTTGGAACTTAAAAGGTAGACACTTTAAAATATGTCATTTGTATCACTTTCCTGATTACTCTTGCCACTCCTATCCCAGATATCTATGATGACCATTCTGTGAGAGCAAGCAGTTCAATTAGAATCTTTTCTCATGGGGGTTAACCAGAAACTATGATATACCTGCTACATTCCATTTCCAATTCAAAAAAGAAAGAAGAAAAAGTGTGGCAGCTGGGTTGCCATCTGTAACTATTTGTACTGAATGTACATTGTGATTGTTTTGCTCTTAGAAAATTTGCCAACTAGTATTATATGGTGTGTGGAACAGGGTACAGCACAGAGAAATAGACCCACTCTCCATCTAACCTTTCTTTTCTTCTGAATTTGGGATTGTGTGCATGCATGTTTTTTTTTTTCTAAAAACATACGTATGCACGCATGTAAAGAAAAAATACAATACCACTTTTTGCAACCTAATTTACATACTAAGTAGATGGATCAACCAACTTAGTGAGAAAATAAAATTACTGGGTAAAGGAAGAAAAAAATAACTCAAATGAATCTGTTAGCTAGTAGGAAAGCAAGAAAAGCTCAGAGCAGAGACTGAATGAGAACTAGAACACAAAACAGTAATTGGAGCCTGAACCTGGCTTTTGCCAGAAGGCATTTGTTTAACTAAGTGAACCTAACATTGAATTTACAACTTTCTAAGTAACAGAACACAAATCCTAGGGTTTAGCTAAAATGAAGAGACTAATAGTAGATTCCTTTTAAATAACGTTGAGCTCTTCTGTCAGTAGAGCACCAAACAAAAATAACTTCCCACTAATTTTTTTTCAACCCCAGAAAGTAACTCTGGTGCTGAATTTAGGAGGAAAAAAATATTTTTGAGAATTAATAACCAAAATCAAGACCTCGTGCAAATCACAGCTGGAATTCATAATATCTGGAAGACACAAAAAACTTGAAGTGGAAGATGTAGTACAAGTACCCCATGACTTATAGCACTTTTGTTGTCTTGAAGAAGCAAATGCAAATATTTTCTGGAGGAACCCTCCTTCACTTTGGCCTCAACACATTTTCCGCAGCTAAGTTCCAAGGGAAATAAACAGCTAGCTCACAGTAAAAGAAAACACTACACACACAAGGAAACTAAGTTCCAACAGAAATGACTGATAGCAGAATCAAATACAGAATATACTATGAGTATGTTTAATGTTTCAATAAGGAGAGGCTTGGGAAAATGAGTAGTTTAGGAAGAAAGGAAGTCACAGAAAAGCACATACAGCATGATTTCATTGATATATAAAGGTCAAAAGTAGATCAAACCAAACAATAGACTTTTTAGGAGTACAGTCACAGAGGTTTAAAAAATAACTATGAAGAAAAGCATAGAAATGATTAATACAATGCATGATGCTGGTTACTTTTGGGGAAAGAAGGAGATGTGATTAGACAAGGACATACTGATGACTTCTTAGGTGTGGTAATATGTTTCTTAACCTGAGGGGTAGGTTAAGAAACATTTATTGTTTTTAAATTGTACATTTAGAAACTTTAAATTGTATATTACACTCACCTATTGTATGTATGCTGAAGTTCATAATAAAAAGGAAATATATAACAAATTATGTATAAAATCTGTTGATTATTTTTTCTTAGACCATATTTATAAATCCCACTATCAGGGTATTTCAACTGCATGGCAAAGCCTGCTTTTCTTCTAGTATGAGGCAATTTTCTTCTCTACACTTCACAGAAAAGGAATTAGTTTGGACTTATTATTATTGTTAATCTTCCTTTTTTTTTTTTTTTGCAGAAAGATGAGAAGATAAGGTAAATATATGGATCCTAGTTTTCCAGAGTTCTCAAAGTATAACAAGTCAGAAAAGAAATAAAACAAGGATCAAGAAGATGAAACACTTGAGGATATATTTTTTGTTTTATTCTCTTTTGGCCTTTTGTCTTTTTTGGAGTGTTACTATATCTATCTATTCTTGTATTTAGAAAAATGTACATAAAATATCAGTTTTTATAATATTTAAAATTTCATAATCATTTTGATCATCATATTCCTGCTCATTTAAGTTTCTTTCTACCTAATATCCTTTAACCAAACCAATTATTACCCTTTTAACCAATAAAGTATATTAATAAATACTTTTGCATTGGTTATCTTGTATATCAAGTCATGTTTTGTTTTGTTTTGAGCCATTCAATACATGTGAACATTTAAAGGGGTTTAAAAATCACCTCCTACCCTGGCCAGTTTTCTCTCATCCTTCATTCTTCTACTTTCAGAAATACTTGTTAGGGATCAGTTTATTACTTTTTTTTAACATATAAAATCTGATGACTTTGGGGAGGGAACTAACCTTTGAGACCCTTTTGAGTTTGGTTTTTAAAATTTTATTTTAAATATTGCTTACTATTCTAGTAATAAGTCCTAGACAATTTCTCACCAGTACAGGGGTAGGACCAGAAATCTGCATTTTTAACCAATGCTTCAGGTAGTTCTGTGGCTAATTGTCCTAAGATCACAGGGAGACTACTAGAGGAATATAGAATGGCACGAAACTTCTTCATAATGTTAAAGGTGACATTTCTACTGCTAAGGTAGAATAGCCACCCAATAATGTCAGTATGTCAGTTGGATAGAGGAGGGATACTTTTGTTAGATTTTCATAGATAGATAGATAGATAGATAGATAGATAGATAGTTGTAGATGGACACAATACCTTTGAGTTTCACATGTGCTAGGCAAGTGCCTTACCACTGAGCTACACCCCCAGCCCCTTGTGTTAGTTTTTTGTCACTGTGATCAAAATACCTGGTGAGGACAAGTTAGAGGAGGAAAAGTTTATTTTATCTCACAGTTTCAGAGGTTCAGTTTATGGTAGGTGGATTCCATTGGTTTGGCCCAAAGTAAGGCAGAACATCATGGTGGAAGGACATGGAAGAGGAACACTGATCATATCTTGCAACCAGGAAGCAAGGAACAAGGGGAGGAGCCATAGGGAAGATAAATCCTTATAGGCCACACCCCTCAGTGATACACATTCTACCTGCCTATGGTTACCACCTAGTTAGTCCATCCAAACTAGGATGGGCTGATTAGGTTACAACTCTCATAATTAATAATTTTACCTCTGAATATTCCTGCATTAACACAGGAGCTTTTGAGTGATACCTCATATCTAAACCATAACAAGACTCTTAAAACAATAGTTTACACTGTGGTTAAGAGCTTGGCACCTCATAGTCTCTGTTCACTTTCCTGAACTATTATTTTAAGACTTGTATACCTCTTAAATTCACTAAGGTATTATATTTTGGTTCCCTATTATTTCTATTTTTTTTCTCCTTTTCATGAGATTTGTCCTTTTATTTCTTTCCCATGCAAAGTATTTTTCATTTTATATAGTCACATTTATTGAGCTTTTACTCTTGGTGGAATTTGGTCACAGAATTTCTATTCCCTGATTGTAAATGTGTGTACCTCTGGTTTTATTCCCCCCTACATTTAAAATTCTGGTTCATGTGTATTTTTTTCTATTACATAGTATGATATGTAATAGAAAAAATACACAGTGTGAAGTATGATTGTAATTTTTACCTTTGTCCATATAACTCCCCATTAATTAAGAAGACCATGTTACTATGACTTAAAGTGCCACTTTATATTATATTCCCATGTGCGCTTAAATTTCTTTGATTGACTTTCTTATGTCTTCTAGCCCTTGTATTTTTTATGACCAGTACTATACCCTCAAAGTTATAAAGAATGAGAGTTTCAAAGCTTTCCTCATGGGTTTTGCACATTTCTTGATGAAATTGTACTAAGGTATTCTATCTTTTTTACCTGGATAGTATAAATGTGGCATTCTCGTTGATTCTCTCTTCTAATTGATGATTGTTTGTTAGTTAGGTTTCCATTGCTATGACAAAATACCTGGGAAAAACAAAGTAGGAAAGATCTATTTTGGCTTATGATTTCACAGGTTTCAGTCTATGGATAGCTGTGGGGACAGGTGCATAATGTGGCAGGCCACTCCCCTTGTGCTAAGTGTGTGAGCGGCAGGTCACTTAACCCATGGGCACAGCCCTGGGCGTGAAGCCATGTGTTGCAGTCCCTGCGCTTGCTCCATGGCCTGCTCCTCGATTGGTCACTGCAAAGGCATCAGAAATAGCATTGGTGGCTGTCTGTAAGCTGCTTAGCTACTGCCTGAGTATATGTACATGGTAACTGTGCAATAAAATCAGACCTGCTTCTTGCCTGGTCTCCAAAGGTCTTGATTAGCGACTCTGCAGTCACACTCTCTTCTACCCTGTTCCATGGACCTCCTTGCTGGATGAGAGAGAGCCCACACAGCCAGCTGTCTCCATTGCTCTGGATCTGAAGAGGCAACACATCAAGACAGCAGGCCATGGTGGAGCAAATCTGCTTACCTCATGGCAACCAGGAAGCAGAGAGAGAAAGGTGCAGGGGACAGGATACAGTCCCCAAGGGCATAACTCTAAGGATTTACCCACTCCTTTGAACTAGATCTCACTTTCTATAATTTCCATCATTTCCCAACAGTCCATTCAGCCATGAATCTATTAATAGGTTAATCTATTGATGACATTAGAGCCTTCATGATTCAATTACTCCAGGTCCATGCAGTTGGTTGATGCTGGTTTCCTGAAAGGGACATGATAAGACTGTGAAGTGTGAAGCCAGCTGTTGTACTAAAGTCAATCACTCCTGCCAGAGTGAACCATTTCTGCATGGTGCAACCAGGAACAAAGCACATTATTCTTCCTCCTCCATACTTCCTGTTTGTTTCTAATACCCTCTTTTGGTAGAGACCAAAAAGAAGCCCAGAAAAAGAAAATAATTATTTGCAAAGACCTGGCCTTAGCAAAACAGTGGATACGTGTGTATTTGAATCTGAGACGCAATAGCTTAATAGCACAAAAGTGATCTATGAATGTTCTCCTTAAATGTGTTAATGAGATGAACTGTATTCACAGATCTGATGATACTGAAACCTTGTTTTCATGAAATGAATCTCACCTTTTAATATATGCCAGTTATGGTCTCAACTCTATGCCTGACTCCATGATTTACTATATGACATTGGAACTCTGCTTTACATTGTTTCTGCTTTACTAGCTGACTTTTTTTTAACCTCTGCCAATAGGATCACTAGAAAGAGATGGAAAAAATGGAAAGAAGGAAAAGGAATTTAATCTCCTCCTTCCTGTGGCTTTGCTTTTCTGTCTGCATCATCTCAGTAATGACATCTAATCCAACGGCAACAGTTCCAGTCACCAGTTGGAGATACTAGCATTAGTTGGGTTTTGTTCCTCATCAGAGGCTTCAGGCCTGCCTTTATAGGAAGACTCCTTTAGTTCCTGAGGTATCAGCAACATCCTTGCTTTACCTGCTCCTTAGAGATCTCAATCCTACCCTGCTGAGCAGTGCCCTCCCTTAGAGGTCTCCTTCAAAGTTTCTAGGTTCTAATAACCCAACTTCCCTTTGTTACACTTGTTGGTTCTTATGCATTGCTAGAAAAATGAAAAATTGTATAAGCCTATAGAAAAGATTTTGATAATATCCAACAAAATTTATATAATTGACTCTGAAATCACACTTTTTCTAAAGTATACCAAAAATCCCTTGCAAAAATGTTAAAATATCATTATGGCATGATTTGTAATTACAAACAAAAAAGAACAATCTAGTTACCATCAACTGGGGACAGTTTATTTGAAAGCCGATTGAAATGAAAATTTCCTATCAAGTTCATAACAGAAAACTGAGATAGATAACTAACTTTGGAAAAAAATATTTCGAATCTACATCCTCTGTAGGGTATACTCTAAGGAAAAAAGGAACTTTAAAGAAAACTTAAAACTTTCACTTACTAGTCTTATTGCTATCATAATATTAATGTTCTTATTTTGAAATATATCTGTGAACAGGATAAACTATTAAGATTTTAGAACCAAGATTATTGACACAAGAGAATAGGGGTATGATTGTAAATCAGTCTGTTTTCTGTTACTATAACAGAATACCTGAGAATAGGTAATTTCTAAAGGAAAAAGTTTTGTTTGGGCTCGTGATTCTGGAAGTCCAAGAGCATGATGCTAGCACCTACTTGGCTTATGAGAGGACCTTGAGCTGTTTCAACTCACCACAGAAAATGGAAGGGAAGTGAGTATTTGCTGAAGAGGCAAATCAGGAGGGGCTGCCTTGTGGTAACTAATTTAGTCCTGAGCAAGAATTCATGTGAGAAAGACATTAACTCATTCATGAAAGCTCTATCCTTTAAACAAAACACCTCTTACTAGGCCCTGCCTCCCAACGCTGCTGCCTCAACATCATTTTTGTAGAGACAAACTATATTCAAAGCATATCCAACGTTTTTTTAAACCTTTGCAATTTTGAATTTTAATTAGATATATCAATGTGAACTTATGCTTTTTTTTGCCCCTTTTACTACTTTTTATATTTTCTAGCACTATCCATTGAAAATGCCTATAAACAATGGCAACTCATTGGCAATGAGCACCTCTCCCAGATTGTGGTTTCTCAATATTATTACCCATTCAAAGAAACCAGGGCTCTTTCAAGTATTGTCTGATTTTAAGTCTGGGACAGGATATAGAGAAGGGACATTTTGTTATGCCAGAAAGCAAGAAGATTTTCAAAAATTCATGCAATCTCATCAAAAGAACAAATTGTAGTTTGAAGATACGTCCATTGGCTAAAGATGGGACACACAGCATTATTAGGAATAATAACCGTGATTGATTAAAACACTGGCTATGGGAAAAATCATAAATTGATATAATAAAAGGGGAAGAGAGATAAAACACTTTGGATACTACTGTAGGTTAATAGGATGCTAACTGATTCTCTGAAAATTTATAATTTAAGAAAAAGTTATATAAATTTGTCTTTCTGATGAATTTAATTTGTGCATTGTCAATAGTTCTAGGAAAGGATAGGGAATTCTTTTTTTTCTGTTTTTTTATTGGTTGTTCAAAACATTACAAAGCTCATGACATATCATCTTCCATACATTTGATTCAAGTGGGTTATGAACTCCCCTTTTTTACCCCAAATACAAGTTGCAGAATCACATCAGTTACACATCCACATGTTTACATAATAGCATATTAATGACTGTTGTATTCTGCTACCTTTCCTATCCCCTACTATCCAAATTCTATTCAAAAGAATCCCTGCTGATGGCAGGTTCTCTTACATCGACCGCCTAAGAGTTGTAGTCTATGAAGCAACAACTTCTTCCCTCCTCTCCTCTCCACTATTTGCTCTGCAGCCAGAAAGCAGCAACCATGTGTAAATCCATCTCCATCCACGTTGGCCAAGCTGGTGTCCAAATTGACAATGCCTGCTGGGAGCTCTACTGCCTGGAGCATGGCATCCAGCCTAATGGCCAAGTGACAAAACTATGGGGTGTGGCGGGGGGGAGGAGATGACTCCTTCAACACCTTCTTTAGCAAGATAGGCACTGGCGAGCATGTCCTCAGGGCAGTGTTTGTAGACCTAGAACCCACCGTCATTGATAAGTTTCGCACTGGGACCTACCCTCAGCTCTTTCACCCTGAGTAGCTCATCATCGGCCAGGAAGATGCTGCCAATAACTACGCCCGAGGTCACTACACCATTGGCAAGGAGATCATTGGCCTTGTCTTGGACCGAATTCGTAAGGTGGCTGAGCAGTGCGCAAGTCTTCAAGGCTTCTTGGTTTTCCACAGCTTTGGTGGGGGAACTGGTTCTGGGTTCACCTGAGAACATCTCTCTGTTGATTACGACAAGAAGTCCAAGCTGGAGTTCGCCATTTACTCAGCCTCCCAGGTTTCCACAGCTGTAGTTGAGCCCTACAGCTCCATCCTCACCACCCACACTACCCTGGAGCATTCCATGCTTCATGGTAGATAATGAGGCCATTTATGATATCTGTCGCAGAAACCTTGACATTGAACACCCAACCTACACTAACCTGAATAGGCTCATAGGTCAAATTGTGTCATCCGTCACTGCTTCCCTCAGATTTGATGGAGACCTGAACGTTGACCTGACAGAATTTCAGACCAACCTGGTGCCCTATCCCCGCATCCACTTCCTTCTGGCCACATATGCTCCTGTCATCTCTGCTGAGAAAGCCTACCATAAACAGCTTTCTGTAGCAGAGATCACCAATGCTTGCTTCGAACCAGACAACCAGATGGTAAAATGTGACCCCCACCATGGTAAATACATGGCTTGCTGTCTTTTGTACCATGGTGACATGGTCCCCAAAGATGTCAATGCTGCCATTGCCACCATCAAGACCAAGCGTACTATCCAGTTTATGGATTGATGCCCCACTGGCTTCAAAGTTGGCATTAATTACCAGCCTCCCACTGTGGTGCCTGATGGAGACCTGGCCAAGGTACAGCGCGCTGTGTGCATGTTGCGTAACACCACAGCCATTGCTGAGGCCTGGGCTCGCCTAGATCTCAAGTTTGATCTCAAGCATGCCTTTGTTCACTGCTACGTGGGTGAGAGGGTGGAGAAAGGAGAGTTTTCTGGGGCTCATGAGGACATGGCTTCCCCAGAGAAAGATTATGAGGAGGTTGGTGTAGATTCTGTTGAAGGAGAGGGTGAGGAATAAGGAAAGGAATACTAAAGTTAAAATGTCCCAAAGGTGCTGCTTTTACAGGGAAGCTTATTCTGATTTGAACATTGAAAAGTTTTGGTCTGATCAATTAATCTGTATGTAGCATTGTATGCTCTCATATATAATTACTGACCCATGCTTTAAAACATGAATGCTATGTCACAGACGCAGGCTGGCCATTTCTCTGATGAGTTTTAAATAAAGTATTCCCTGTCAAAAAAAAAAAAAAAAGAATTCCAGCTGATGAATACAGAAGGAATGCTAGAACTAAAAAAATTGCAACCGCCTCATAATAACAACTGGCAATATATAATAACAACTGGCAATATTCAACGAAGGATGTGAAACCAGTGAAATGTTGAAGAGAAAATCATTATCAAGACAGAGATATCTTATTAAACTCATTGATAAATATTAGTGTCATTAAGAATGAGATAATCAGACTTCATACACCTCCTGGTGTGCTGCAATATACCTATGAAGTATTCTTTTTTGAATATTTATTTTTTAGGTGTAGATGGACACAACATAATGCCTTTATTTTTATGTGGTGCTGAGAATCGAATCCAGGTCCCGCCTGTGCTAGGCGAGCGCTCTACAGCTGAGCCACAATCCCAGCCCCCTATGAAGTATTCTTGACATACACACACACACACACACACACACACACACACACACACACACAAAATTGAACCCAAATAAAATCAAGGCTTTGGGTCTAATATCCAGTGTATAGAAAATAAGTAGTATGTATGGAAGAACAAATAACTCCAGGAAGAAGTAATCAGTTATATTTAAAATGTGGATCATTTCTATGGGATAATCAGACAGGAGAGGGAGGCCAGTATGGGGTCCTCTAGCAAATTGTTACAGGTAGAAAAGACGAGTAAGTTCTGGTTTTCTAGGGTAAATAACACTTGAGAATAATATATTGTATTGTATATCTCAAAATAGTGTGAAGAAAGGATTTTAAATGTGCTTACCATAAAGAATGATATTTTTAAAGTGATAAATATGCTAATTGCCCTAATTTGACTGATACACAATGAATCAGTAAATCAAAACATCACATTGGATGTATGTACAATTATTATAGGTCAATCAAAAAATACTATGAAAAAGGGGAGGAGTGAGGAGATTGTTTTAGATTAAGAGACCACAAGCAAATACATTGAGTATCTTTTGCTTGATTCAAAGAAATCAAATGTAAAAATACTTTCTTTAGACATGGGGAATGGTATCATGCCTAAATAAGAAAACTTGTGTGTGTGTGTGCGTGTGTGTGTGTGTGTGTGTGTGTGTTTTTAATGTATCCTGAAGTATTTTGAAGTAAAAAGATGTGTTTGGGATCGGTTTTAAAAATTGCAGAAAGAAATGAAGTGTTGACCATTGCTACAGCTCAGCCAGAGGGAGGGAGATGCTACTTATACACTTCTCTTCGACATACAGATTTAAAAATTTTTCACAATAATTTTTTTTTTTGGTGTTTAGATAAATAAAACCATATAGGAAAATATTCTAAGTATGTTAAGTAAAAAGAAGTCTGGGAAATAATGAGTTTGATCCTATTTGAGTTTTAATAAGTTTTAATGTGGATTTTAAAAATGCAAAACAGAGCAAAAATGTTAACATTGGTAAATTCTCAGCATTTGTTTTTGGATGATTTTTAATTTTTGTACTTTTCAATTCCAAGTCGTTGAATTTTTCCAATATGTCTTACATCTGTTGTCATTTGTCAGGTAAATTTTATGATTAATTACTGGATATCTTGTCAATTATGATAAAACTTTTTCTTAAAAGTTCATATCAAAGTAGCTCTTGGCTTAAAAATCATAAATTTGTATAATTATTTGTAAAGACAGAAGGTAAAGTTGTAAAAACCATCCGTTGTTGCCAGGCGTGGTGACGCACTCCTGCAATCCCAGTGACTCCAGAGCCTCAGATAGAAGGATCCCAAGTTCAAGGCCAGCCTCAGCAATTTAGTGAGGCCCTAAGCAACTTAAAATTTTGTGATACCAAGGGCTGGTAAGTGCCCCTGTGTTCAATCCCGGTACCTGAAATAAACAAATAAACAAAACAAAACAAAAAACCATCACGTTGCTTTCTTGCCGATCTGAATAATCAGTGTGAGATTGTTGACCATTAAGAGTACCAGATGGCAGCAGGCGAACTGGGAGGGGAGAACTTCAAATCAGTGGGAAAGCACCTAAAATATCACCCTAAAACGACCAAGGCGTTGTCGCTGGACCCACAGTGGCTGCCGAGGGAGCGACGCAGACGCCTAGCACCACCCCCGAGGGCCTGAAAGGGTCAGTCCCCTCCGGGCCAAAGGCCTCCGCCCACCCAGCGCCGGGGACGCCCACAAACGTGCTAACCCGAGTGGCTTCCCAGCTAAAGCTCTGCGCCCGGGGCCTCAGCAGCCCGGCCCGGGTCCGGAGGGCTGGTGGACCTTCGGCTCCGTTAAAACCCGTCTGGCTTGGCGGTCTGTACCACCCCGTCCAGCTGCCGCGCCTCCGGGATCCGCTGTCCTCTGCAAACCCGGACTGGGACCGCACGGCTGCCACCATGGACTCGGCCCCCGAGCTGCTCTTCTACGTGAACGGCCGCCAGGTGAGCGCGCCCGCGGGGCTGTAGTGGCTCCTGCCACAAGTTCCTGGTCCCTTAGGGCACGATGCGCGGGCCGGGCCTTCTGGTCCCCACCTCCACATGGGGGCAGAAAAAGGAAGCCTTTCAGGGACTGCCCTGTCTTTTGGCCTCTACTCCCCGGATGTGCCAGTTCCCTCTATTTTCCAGGCTCACAATCTGATTACTAACCCCATTCCCTCCTCAAACAAGGAGAAAAGAGTTTCTCTTACCCATCAAGGCCAACACTTCCAAATCTTCTGCTCCTGGAAACCTCAGCTGATAGAAGGAATGTCTTCCAATAGATTGAGAACAATCTAAGTAGATGGAGGAGACTTAATTCTCAGCGTGTCTGAGCAGAAAGCCTTTCAAGTCAGACCACAGGGATGAACTAATTCAAAGCCCTCCCCATCGTCTCTCAGATGAAGAAATTATGACCTTCCGGAGTCACAGCAAGTTCCTGGCAGAGTTTAGCAAAGCCAGACTCTGGAGACTACCAATGTCCTCGTAGGGCCCTCTGCCCTGAGGCTCTGTCGGGTTGTTCTGACTCTGGGACTGATCCAGGCAGGGTTTGAGTCATTCAGGTATAATAGAGCCCTGTGAGCATCCTTTGAAACATTCCTTGGACTTGGCATTGACTACTTGCTCTGAATGTTTTCTCAGCACTGTCTGACACACTTTGAAGGGGGAAACCAAGGCAGGAAGGTTGAGGGGTTTTGTATTTGTGGCTGGCTTTGTATTATATTTTTTAAAAGAGGATCCCCCAAATTACACATGTTTTAAGCCCTTGTTGCCTAGGTTCCATAGCAGATAAAATAAGCTGGTTTTTCCTAAACTGTAATGAGGGACCTTTAGGATCCCTCACATGACTAATATGAGAGAGTTAGGATAATGGGGTAGATTGACAGCATGCCATTTTTTCCCCTTTTTTTTTATGACAGAATGGTAGAGTAGACACAATCCTGTTGGTGGTAGTGATGGTATTTACTCAAACAAGGATTCAATTCCAGCTCTCTCATTGATCCAACCAGGACTTTCAGAGGCTCAGCCCCTCTCCTAAAAGGGGACAATACACGTTATAAAGAGTGACTATTTAATCTGCTTTATTTCTAAGGGCCTACATTATGCCAGCCCATGTTCACATTTGTGGGAAACAACAAAGTTCCTGTAAGCATGGAGTTTACACTGCATGGGGGAAACAGACCACAGCAAATAAATAAATAGAAATGTAGGATGTTAGGCAGTGATGGGTGCTGGTATGAAAACAAAGCAAAGGGAGAGTATGGAGATAGGCAGAAGCTGATACTTGAGATGGGATGGACATTTTGGCCTCTCAGGGTGACATCTGAGCAGCAACAGGGAGGAAATAGGAGTAAGGCAAGCAAACACCAGGGAATGAGTATTTCAGGCAGAGCGCATTGCAGGTAAAAGATCTGGGATCAGGAGGACTTCTGTGTGTTTATGGGGTAGGTCAGTAGAGCTGGAGGCAGGGCCAAAGGTCAGATTAGAAGAGGAGTGTTAGGTGATAAAGGTTTTAGTTAGTGATTTCACCAATCTAAAAAACGACATACTGTAGTGACGCAGCACAATTCACAATAGCTAAGTGTTGGAATCGACCCAGATGCCTGTCAACAGATGAAAAGATTAAGAAATTATGGTCTATATATATGATGGAGTTCTACTCATCCAAAGAAGAGAATGAAATGATGGCATTTGCTGACAAATGGATGGAAATGGAGAATATCATGCTAAGTGCAATCAGCCAAACTCGGAAACTCGAAGTTTGAATATTTTCTCTCTTATGCAGAAGCTAGAGTGAAATAGGGAATGGAAAGGGAAGGATAAGATTACATAAAGAGGGCTGGGGATGTGGCTCAAGTGGTAGCGCGCTCATCTGGCATGCGTTTATCCTCAGTACCACATACAAAAAAAGATGTTGTGTCCGCCGAGAACTAAAAAATAAAAATATTAAAATTCTCTCTCTCTCACTCTCTCTTTTAAAAAAAAAAAGATTACATAAAGAACCAATCAAATACAAAATAATAGCCGAGCCACAGGAACTCTAGTAGAGGAAGGAGAATGGGAGAGAGGAGGGAGGATGGAGGGAAAAGGGGGATCACAAACTGAAATTGAATTCCAGGCATGTATGAGTTTGTTGGGATGAACCCAAATGCTCTGTGTAACTATAAAGCTCTAATAATTAAAAAAAGTTTTTATTAAGTGAAGCAATAGGCATTTCGAATCTAACATCTTCTTCCCCTTTTTTCCTCCCTTTCTTCCAAACAAATAGTATTGGGATTTTTAACATCATGACTAATACAAGTTCGTGCTCCATTGATATTTAAGAAGAATAGACTTGTTCTTATCAATGGGCCCACCCTATCTATAGGCCAAATGTCCTGAGATAATTTGTAAAGTACACTCTGGAGATATTAGTTCAGTTTTTGCAGTTACCTCATTTAAAAGAAAAATCACATTAGCCTTTTTCTACCCTTTCTTTCTCTTCCAAATTCTGTTAGGTGTTCCAACGTTGACAAGCAAGCCTAATTACTAGATGGATAGAATTAGAAAAAACTTTCTGATTCCAAGAGTGAGGGATTGTGGAGAATGGTGTGAGAGAGAAACCACCCAAAAGAAAGAGGTGTCTTAAAGTGAAACAAGACCTCTGGGATTAAAACATTGCCTTTGAAAAGGAATCTTGGAAGCTAATTAAGAGTTTTTAGGTGATGTGGTTGGTCTCTGGTCTGTGATTTTTGCAAAATCTCCCCATGTCACCAAAAGTTGTCATCAGGCAGGAGCTAAAGCCATCTGGAAAACAAAGCCAGCTCACATTGCCTAGAGACCTAATTATGGAGAAATTTATGAAACCGTCTTCACTTTTCCAGGGGACCCCAGAAGAACAGTGACCCATTGAACATGAGTTTAAGGGAGGAAAAGCCCATGGATCAAGTATACTGTAGATACCATTTTCTAATCTCAACCAGGAAACTGAAGCACTTTGTTCCACCAGGGAGTGAAGCCTAAGAGACCCAAGGTGTAGGCTTTGGAACTAACAAGGCATAAATAAGTTTGAATTCTTCAACTGTGTAGCTACTCCACCACTAGACAGCTCTGGGGCCTCAGGCAAGGTGCTTCATATCTCTGAGTCTCAGCCTTCCCTTCTGCAAAATGAAACTAATAACCATACCTTTTCCTGTGGAACTAGGATGAAAATTAATTCCATGGTTAGCAAGGCGTGAACTATTGTTAATACCTGAGCTAGAAAGCAATCGGCTTCCTTAGTATAGCCAGCATCTGCTCAGAGGAGCCAGGAAGACAGACAAGTGGTCATAAGCACGGTTTGCTCATTACTTGTTTAGCGTTAGCGCAGAAATCTGGAAAGTGCTCTCTGTTGGTTAGTGTCCTTGATTTACCGGGAAGAGAAAAGAAATTTCTGGGATGCTGGGATGGCTGCAGTGCTTCAGAGAAAAGTGGAAGGGGTGGATGCAGATGAGGCAGCAAGATGCAGCAAGTGAGGCTGATTTTAAAACAACCCAAGTGTCCTCACTGCCTGTGCCTCACGTCTTCTTCTCTGCTGTGGATTCTTGTCCTTCTCTACTGTGTCCTACAATGTTCACCTCAGTCTCCCCTCATCCTCTATCTCTCAGGCCTTGTCCTTCTGCATGTTCTTCCTTCCCTTCCTTATTTTCTGTTCTTTCCCCCTTTTTCTCTTTCTTCCTTCTGCCTCTATCTTAGATCTGGCCAAGCCTTGTACTGTGTGAACTTGGACTTTCTTGAAAGAACTAGCAGAAGTACAGAGGGACAGATTTCACCCTTGCAACATCCAAAGTTATGCTGAGATAGATACATTCTGTGACTGTGACTTCACTTCTGAGTGAAGCCAGGCCCTTCTAGAATTAACTTTCTAGTCCAGAGTCTTTGAGAATAACTCTGCTCTGCACCCTGCCCCACCCCTGGCCACCGTGGTAGTTCTGACCTCCCTGTTTCACTCTAAGAGCTTACAGGAAGGATACTTGCTGGCTTTGTAATCTCCTCAAACACTTACTAGAATAAATATTCCAAACCAGCAAGGTTGCTTCTATTAATTTTTTCCTAAAATATGTCAATGTCCTCAAGCCTAATATGCTTTACTCTCCAGGCTAACCAGATCCTTTCTGTCCATTAAAACTGGGCTTCTGCACATTCACCATCATATATATAAATTAGGATTAGCTTCAGATTCAGTGGTATAAGCTTAAAAGTAACAGTAGTTGGGCTGGGGATGTGGCTCAGTGGTAGAGCGCTCGCCTAGCATCCATGAGGCACTGGGTTCCATCCTCAGCACCACATAAATATAAAATAAAGATATTGTGTCCACCTATAACTAAAAAAAATAAGTAAGAGTATTTCAAATAAGATAGGAGTCATTTTCCTTTTTTGAAGAACGTATATACGTGGGTACAAGTAGTGAGGGTGTTCCAGAAGGTTCATCGTGTTATCTGGGACCCACGTTTCTGTTTCCCACTGATCTATGAAAGCCACTTGAGTTCCAGCCATTTCGTCCCTATTCCAGGAAGATAGAAGGAAAAAAAGGAGAAAGCACCCTGGGATTGTAAACAGTCTTTGCCATTAATAACTTCTTTTGTTTCTTTTATCCTTTCTTTTCTTCTGTTCTGTGTAAAACATCATCCCTCCCTCCTTGGAGTTCTCATAGCAAATTGGACACATCATATGCCATTTATTTATTTAATTAATTAACATTAATTATGTCCCTATGATATATTTTCAGCATGGAGCTCAGTGTTTGAAGCAAAAAAAGAATAACATAAGGTAGTTTTCCCAAGATCAAAAGAGGCTGTACAAACACAGATAATTATGATGCAGGGTAAACAGTGCAATGAGAGGTGAGGTCGTTGACCAGGAGCTCACAGAGGAGGATGCTTCCTTGCCATATGGAGTGGGGAAGGTATATTAGGTAGCAGCACTCTCCACAGAGAATTCTGAGCAGGACATTGAATGGCATGCAAAATTCTGCCAAGTAGAGGGGAGAGAGAGAGGACTTTCAGGACAGAAGGAAACCTGTATGTAATTTAAATGAAAATTAAAAGTATATAACTTCTGGGACCAGCCAGTTCTTGTATCTGATTCAAGATACATGGGTCAGTTGGCGTGAAATGATGGGCAGTTTGTCAGAGATACATTGCCAAGGAGTTTAAATTTCTTCTAGGACTGTGGGAACTCTTGAGTATAAATTCACTAAGACCCATTCAGCTTGCTCATTAAAGATGCATATTTTTGGTTTTCTCTCCCAGAAATCCTCTCTCCAGAGGGGCTTTATTTTAACAAGCACCTGGATGATTCAGTAAGTCCCAGAATGGCAGTCTGGCAGCCAGGAGTTATGCTGAATTTAAGCAGATACATGAAATGATAGGACTTGGGTTTTAGAGTGATCACTCTGGTAGTGGGGTACAGGGAGGCACTGCAGGTGCCAAGAAGTAGATGTGGGAAGACACACTAGGCAGTGACTAATTGTTCAGACTCAAGGTGGTAAGAGCTCGTGCCAGGTGGTGGCAATAGAAGTGAAGGGTGTTTAGAGAATCATCTTGGAGGTGTGAACTAGGTGACACTGATCGCAGTGGGCTGAAAGGAAGAAAAATTGAAAATGGCTCAGGTTTCTAAGCTTAGATGACCCAGCAGATAATGAGGCCACAAAATAGATTGAGGAAGAGGAAAAAAGAAGTTGGGGAAATAAAGCAAAGAGTTCCACGGAGGGCCAGTTATCTGGAGGATGCCTGGAACATACCTCACATTTTTCTTGTAGAATGTGTACATGTGCGTGCGTGATACACACATCTCTCTTTCTGTATTGCAGAGTCCCCTAGGGTATAGACTGTGGCAATTGGCATAACCCTCACTTTTGTCTGCCCTATGGCTATCAGAATTGAGAGAGTGAGGAGGCAGCCCGAGATCCTTCTTGCCCCTCCTTACCTTCCTCCCCGAAGGGCAAACTACTCAACATTACAACATTATGAAAGATGATTTTGGCTTCTGAATCTGGGAAGCAAAATATGCTTTTATCTGTTCTGTTAATCTAAAAGAAATCTCCAACCTTTAATGAAAAATGAGATAACATGGTCTCACTTTGAAAAACATGACCGATGGTGACATCTTAGTCATGCCACTCCTATGGCTGTCCCATGCTGTGCTGCAGCTCACACACACACCTGCTCAGGTGTGCCCTGCCACACAGCTTGGCATCGCTGGCCTACCCATCATATCTTCTCCTTGGCTTCTTTGATTTGGGGCCATGGTTGGTTGTGGTCTCTTTGTGGAAGCTAATTATTTGGTAAACAAACAAGTCTTTTAGTTAACTTTATTGATTTCTCAGAGACTCATCTGTTCCATCAGCTCCTCTCAGCTGCTTCAGAGTTTCTAGGAGAATCTGGACAGAAGTCCCTGCTGTTCCTGTTAGTAGAAACAACCACTACCTTAGAGAACAGTGATAATTCAGGACCAAGGGCAGTGGCAGGGTGGGGACTGGGGGCTGGGGCAAGATTTAAACTCTACACTTGAGAGGCAAATTGGTGTGTCACAGGTTCCGTAAACCTGAAATCAACTTGAAAACGTGAGTGTTAATGTACATTTTCCCACATCGATGTTCATAGCAGCACAATTCACAATAGCTAGACTGTGGAACCAACCCAGATGCCCTTCAATAGATGAATGGATAAAAAAAATGTGGCATTTATACACCATGGAGTATTACGCAGCACTAAAAAAATGACAAAATCATGGAATTTTCAGGGAAATGGATGGCACTAGAGCAGATTATGCCAAGTGAAGCTAGCCAATCCCTAAAAAACAAATACCAAATGTCTTCTTTGATATAATGAGAGCAACTAAGAACAGAGCAGGGAGGAAGAGCAGGAGGAAAAGATTAACATTAAACAGAGACATGAGGTGGGAGGGAAAGGGAGAGAAAAGGGAAATTACATGGAAATGGAAGGAGACCCTCATTGTTATACAAAATTACATATAAGAGGTTGTGAGGGGAATGGGAAAATAAACAAGGAGAGAAATGAATTACAGTAGATGGGGTAGAGAGAGAAGATGGGAGGGGAGGGGAGGAGGGATAGTAGAGGATAGGAAAGGTAGCAGAATACAACAGTTACTAATATGGCATTATGTAAAAATGTGGATGTGTAACCGATGTGATTCTGCAATCTGTATTTGGGGTAAAAATGGGAGTTCATAACTCACTTGAATCTAATGTATGAAATATGATACATCAAGAGCTTTGTAATGTTTTGAACAACCAATAAAAAAAAGAAAATGAAAAAAAAAACCGTGCATTTTCCTCAAGTTTGCATGAGCCTACCAAAGTAGCTCTCTCAATTTTGCGTGTATAACTCTTGATTTTCTCTATTGTACAGGTCATAGAAAAAAATGTCAATCCAGAAACAATGCTGTTACCGTATCTGAGGAAGAATCGTATCCTTTTCTTTGCTTCAAATGTGTGTGTGTGTGTGTGAAAGCACGTGCATGCTTGTATATGTTTAGATGCAGTGTTCTCATCAGATGATATTTCAAATGTTTTTAGAACTACACCGAGACATATGCCCTACTATTATATTCATCTTTGAGGAAGTCCTACATCTTAGTTTTATAGTCAGTGCACAATTGTGGCTGTCAAGAGAACCAAGTTTTTTTCTGATCTCTATTTTAGCACTAAGTAGATGGCTTAAACAGTGAAATGAGCAATGGGAATTAAAGCAGTTGATATTAAAAGGGATTAATTAAGCATCCTTTATATCCTTTAGGGACACAAGATTTCACTCTGTCTGTAATGATTAATCATCATTTCCATTACAAAATAAAGCACAGGAATCTCATGAAATGAAAGTAAAATAAAATTGGAGAAATTCAACCTGAAATCTCAGACACGTGAGCATGTTCCTAAAGTCATCCAAGATCTTCAAACATAAAAACAATGAATGCTGACTTCCTAGTCAACCATAGTTCCTATGTGTAATATTTGAAGTCTGGCTCACTGTGAGTGACAGAAAACCCAAATAGTAGTAGACAGGATGGAAGACAGAAGTGTATTTGTTTCTCATTGTGTTTGTTCAGGATCTCCAGGAAGCTGACACCAAAAATAAAGCTAAATATGTGAGGGTTAAATGCCTGTGTGACAGGAGGTAAGGAGTGACTCAGAGAAGGCTTGGGGAGCCTTTGTAAAGTGCAGTTTTTCCTTCCCAAGGAAGGAAGTCCTTCTCCCTACCCCTTGAGGGAAGTTTGAGTGGAAGGGCTCTGGGCTTCTGGTCAGTACAAAGCATGGACATCAAAGCATTGGGGATGGTTGACATGGAATCCACGTCTTTCCACAACACAGAGTCCCTTGTGGAGATCAGCCCCTGGGAGGTTTGAATCTCATGAAAGTGGTGGTGATCACTTCCTAAGTACAGCAGCCGGATGGCTTAGTCAGTCACCATCCCCTGTTGAAGAAAGTCTGTTCCCGTGACTGTCATGCTCACCTTGAGGAAATGAAAGATAGATTGATCAGAATTAAGAAGGAGTGCCAAAAAGTTATCAGAGAACCTAGTTATCAGGGAATGCTTATGTCTGCTCCACCCTCCTCAGCATGAAGCTTTTACCTCATAGAGGTGACTAATTGAGATCCAGTTGTTACAACTGAATTCCAGCAGAGAGAAAGGAGCAATGGACAAAGAAGGGGGCACCCCTCTTTTGAGTACACTTCTCTTGTGGATATCATACATAGTACTTATATTTACTTCCCATTGACTAGCATTGTTAATGACCCCATGTAGTGACAGAGGAGGCTGGAAAAATGTATACTTTGATTCTGGACAGCCATACATGTGTCTAAAGTTTGAGGTTTCAACTATTGAATAATAATGAGGGAACAGATACGGGGTCACAAATAGCAGTTTCTGCCCCTGAAAGGCAGATAAACATGGCTAATATGACACAAATAGTCCATAAGTCATTCATAATTTAACATTTACTTTGTATGTCATTACAGACTCAAATAAAGATGAGAACAAATGTGAAGTGTCCTTATACCTTAATATGCTCAAAGCTGTACATGTATAGACTCTTTCTGTTTCAGTTTGGCCCTATTTTTGGCAACATGAGGTCCAGTTTATTTCAAAGACATGCTATAAAGACACACAAGGAAATCAAGGATTTACAAGACTAAAACAGTAGCTAAGTATATCACTTGACAAATGTGTTGAACTTAGAAATATGTTAAGAGTCTGTGAAGGTGCTGTTTGACAAGGTCAGGGCTATTCTAGAAAAAGAATCACGGAAAACACATTGTTCTTAACCATGCTTCTTGCAGTCCGACTCACAGGGACTAAGTATGGCTGTGGCGGGGGAGGCTGCGGTGCCTGCACAGTGATGATCTCACAGTATGACCCCATCACCAAGAGGATAAGGTGCCTTGCAGCAAAGTGCAGATATGGTTCAATTTTTACAATTTTGTTTAATGTCTTCATTTGGTAAATATGTATCAAGCACCTACTATGTATGTAGCACAATTATTTTCAGGCTAGACTCACTCTGCTGTTTGGGCAGTAAAGGCCAGGTGGAAATGGTAGAGGAGAATAACTCTTACAGCCTGTTAATTCATCTCCTTGCTCCCATGCAGTGCATTCTCTCTCCATCAGCTGAGAGATCTGTCTCAAAGTATGAATCAGATCCTATCCTGCTTCTGCTTAAAGCACACCAACAGCTTCCCATTATGTTTAACATCTCTGTGTTTGGTGTGTGTCCTTCAAGGTCACCAAGTTTCTTGGCTCTATAGGTTGATGTCTTCCATCAGCTTTAGAAACTTCTCAAGGCATTATCTCTTCAAATTTTTACCTTTGCTATTTTTCTTCCCCCTCTTCTGCAACTCCCATTATACATGTTAAGACATTTTATGTTATTCCACAGAGCTTGGATGTGGGCTAAGGGTCTAGCACTGGTTTGATTTCAGGTATGCCTGTGCACCATAGCCAAGCCACCTGCTTTCTGAACTCTGGGGAGATTTCACCCTGCTTTTCAGCCTGGTTGCCAGCTTTTTAGGCCACTGGGAGTTCTCTTTGCTCTCCTTTCTTCCTGTCCATGCTCTGGGGGGTCTCTTGCATCCATGTTGTTTTGTTTTTAGCCTCTAAAGTATAGCAACAATCCTACACTCCATGAAGGTGGAGTGCCTAAAGTTTTTTCTTCCTCCACAGTCTTCTTTCTTTGCCTGGAGAGTTTCTTTCAGCTCTCCTTCCCCACCTCCATTTTTTGGTCTCTACCTCCAGCAGGGGATAATGCAGTCTAGCTTTGTATTTTAATCTGTTAACATCCACCTACAAGTGACCATTGATAGCTTATTAAAAATCAGTCTGGTTTGAACTTTAGATAGGGAAAAGGAGAAGGAGGGGAAGAGAAGGGGGCATATGGGTAGGAAAGATGGTGGCATGAGACGGACATAATTAACCTAAGTACATATATGAAAACATGAATAGTGTGACTCTACTTTGTGTACAACCAGAGACATGAAAAATTGTGCTGTATTTGGATAATATGAATTGAATTGCATTCTGCTGTCATATATAACTAATTAGAATTTTAGGAAAAGATCCTGTTGAAGATCTTTTGTATGTGAAAAGAAAAAAAGTCAGTCTGGTTTCTCCTCCTTCCTGTCTAAGGCAGATTCCACCTCCTCCTTCTTCTTTCATTTCAGGAAGAGAACAACTGTACCTTAGGGATGACAGCAGCTGTGTCTTCTGTCTTACAAGATTTTGTCCCATAAGAGATTTTATTTAGGTTTCTTATATACTCAGTATGGGGTGAGGTTTTTTTTTTTAAATATGTTTTTGTAGCTTGTTTTGGCTTTAGAACAAGAATAATGGTCTCTTACAACTTTCTACATCTGAACTGCAAACTCAGCTGCCTTGAAGCCAATATTCAAAAATCTCTCTTTCACTGTGTGCCCCCTTCACCTTCACAACTTTCTCTATTCCCTTAGCCTGCACTAGTTTATTCACAGCACTTCTCATCATCTCGATTGCACAAAGTATATCGTGTATTGTCTATGTACATGTTCTTCCTCTTCCTTCAACCAGAATATACATTCTGCAGCTATAGGGATTTTCTCTATTTTGTGAATGAATCTTAGCACCCAGAAATCTGCCTGGCACATAGTAAGCACTCAATGAATATTTATATTTACTTATCAATAAATAATTTCCTTCCAGTCTTTCTTTTGTGTTTATCATGTGAAAGCATACTGCACATAGTGTTTAAATACCTGTATATTTTGCCTAATTTTTCATGGATATGTTTTAGTAAATAAAATGTCAATGGCTATGTATGTTCTATCATTTTGGTGGACTAAAACTCATCCCCAAATAGGAATAACTTAGACTGTATTAATTTTCATTAATATCAGCTATACATCAATGAAACTTCTTATATTTGTGTCAGTGATTATTTCTTTATAAAACATCTATAGAGGTGGGATTGCAGAGTAAAGAGTATGCATATTTTAAAGCTTTTAAAAATGTTTTCCAATGAAATGTCTTCCAGAAGAACTTTGGGAGAGCTTCATTTACATTCTTGTAAATAGTATATAAATCCCATTTTTCCAAATCTTTGCTGATAATAGATTCTATAATTTTTAAAAACATTTATCATTTTCTTTGATAATACAGTATTTCTCATTGCTTAATTTGAGTCCCTCGTGATCATTTTTGAGGTTCACTTCAAGTGTTTGAGGAACACAGCAAGTGTTCATGGCCACCTGTAATTCTGTTTGGTGAATAAGAACATTGTAGGAGTCATTTTGAATTAGACATTTTCTAGCAGTTTTTTTTTTTTTTTTGCTTTTGTGGGATTAAGTGTTCTGTATCCCACACTCGATCTGTCTGAAGAATGATCTCAAAGTGCACTTTATTGACCAACAACCTTAGCCCAGCATCTGCCTGGAAGGTGGAACAAGGCCTTAGGTGGATAGGTAGTTACATATAACTAGAGAATGTCAGCCCCTCATTCAAGAAGAAAAACAACTAAGATTAGCTGAAGCTATTCTGGAATTAGAGTTAGGAGGCAGAATTTTAACTGTGCTGTCCACATTCCCACTGTAACCTTGAGTAAATCACTCAGAACCTCAGATTATACTTCTGTAAAATGAGTGTGAGCTAAGGACCAATTGCAGATTCTAAGCCTGGGGAGGTCATACAAAACCTGCCCTGTAGAAAATGAGGACTTGGTACCATGAGGACCCAGTCCTCTTTCCCACTAGACATGATGCTATTTATACTCTGTTCTTCTTTTTTGCATCCTGAAGACACTACCCTGCCAATGCCTGCCTGACCCCCATCTGTTCTTTGTACGGTGCCGCCATCACCACGGTTGAAGGCATAGGAAGCACCAAGACCAGAATTCATCCTGTTCAGGTGTGGATGTGCCTCTTTCTCACAGGGTCTCTATGCTTGGAAAGCCACGAATGACATTGTGAGTCCCGAGATTGAGAGTAGAGCCATCTGGGCCCTGCTGCTTGGTCACTGCTAACAGGTTAAACCCAGCTGGAGCTGAGAGTAAAACCTGGCATGCTGTGATATGACTTTGTGACTGTCTTGGAAAGGCGCTTTTGGAAGATTGGAAGACTTTTCCCTTATTTTGAGGGGGAGTGAGGTACCGGGGATTGAACTCAGGAGCACTCAATTGATGAGTCAAGTTCCAGCCCTGTTTTTGTATTTTATTTAGAGACAGGGTCTCACTGAGTTGCTAAGTGCCTTGCTTTTGCTGAGGCTAGCTTTCAACTCATGATTCTACTGCCTCAGCTTCCCAAGCCACTGGGATTACAGGCATGTGCCTGACTTTTCCCTAAAAAAATACTGACATGACCTCTCATGTTTTCTCTGTTTTAATTAGGTGGGACCTGACCATCTTATGTTCCAGACTCATAAAGGAAGAAGAGTCATGTGCATTGAGGGATATAATTTTCTTTTTTTCTTGTTTTTGTTTGTACAGTGGAAAATTACATGGAAGTATCAGCTACCAAAAAGATTTGTTAAACATAGGGCTTGTTCAGAAGACAGCTGAGAGGCCCCGACAATGAATTTTGTGATTTTTCTCCTAAAACAATCTCCTTAGAGCTTGTCCCCCAAGTGAAAGATACCTTCAGAACCCCCAAAGGGCCACTCATACTTGTTTTGATCTAAGTTAAGGAAGGTCATTTATGAGAAGTGGACAAAAGTTGTAAAACATGGGAGCAGCCTAGAAAATAGCCTAGCTTCAGATTCTCTAGACATGAAGGAATTTTGTTTATTTCTCTGAAACCTCACTAGCTAGTGGGAGAGGATTCTCCTGGGTGTCCCTGTGAGACTTGGCTGTATACAAGCATGGAAACTCTTTCATCCTCAACTACTGCTGAGCTCCCATCTTCACAATGTTGCCAGAAGGCAGTTTGCAAACTGGACCTGTCCTTTGGAAGTTAGACTCCAAAGAGGGGCAAAAAGTACCAGAACAGTTAAGACAGTACTTCCTGTTTCCTCATCTGGATTAGTGGTGGCCTTTGTAAACTGTGTGTAACAGCATCAGTACAGTAGTTGGCAGATAAAACTGTTCTCAAGAAATACTCAGAGGCTGGGTGTGGTGGCGCATGCCTGCAATCCCAGTGGCTCGAGAGGCTGAGTCAGGAGAATCGCGAGTTCAAAGCCAGCCTCAGCAAAAGGGAGGTGCTAAGCAACTCAGTGAGACCCTGTCTCTACATAAAATGCAAAATAGGATTGGGGATGTGGCTCAGTAGTTGAGTGCTCCTGAGTTCAATTCCTGATATCCACCCCCAGCCCCCCAAAAAAAAGAAAGAAAGAAAGAAATACTCAGAAAAATTTTCTTCGTTAATTTCTCAATTTGAGTGTAATTTGACTCATTTCTCTGAAGGATTTCCTTGATATAATTGACCCACAACTGCAACTGTACCTTGAAACCATCTAGGAATCTTTAAAAGATATTATTCCTGTACCTCACTTGCACAGTCTCTTAGTTAATTGGTCTGGGGTACAGCTGGGTCCTTGGAAGTGTTGAGCCCTCCTGGTGATTCCAAAGGCTGAGAACCTCGCTGTAAGTGAAGCTTAAAAGCTGATGAGAGGGCTGGAGTTGTGGCTCAGTGGTAGAGCGCTTGCCTCTCACGCGCAAGGCCCTGGGTTCAATCCTCAGCACCGCATAAAAATGAATAAATAAGTAAAGATATAGTGTTTATCTACAACTAAAAAAATATATTTTAAAAAAAGCTGATGAGAAGCAGGGATCTTGACAACCCAGGCCAAAGATGCTAGGCCCTCTGGGATAAGAAGGGCTTTCAGGGGCCTCTTCTCCAAATTTAATATGCCCAGAAGTATCTGGAGATCTTCTAAAATGGAGGGTCTGGTTTAGTAGGTCTGGAATGGAGCTCAAGATCTACATTTGTAAATGTTATGTCCTTCCAGGAGAGGATTGCCAAGTGCCACGGCACCCAGTGTGGATTCTGCACCCCTGGAATGGTGATGTCCATCTACGCGCTGCTCAGGAACCATCCAGAGCCCACTCTTGATCAGTTAATGGAAGCCCTTGGTGGTAGGTTGTGTGTGTGTGCGTGTTATTGTAATGATGATGACAACAGCTGATATTGGACACCCTACCATGTGCCACACAAGTGCTGTTTTAAGATTATCTTACAATAACTTTATACGACAGGTACTGTTAGTATCCCCATTTCATAGATGGAGAAGCTGAAGTTTGGAGACAGTCATTTAAAGTATGCCACCTAGGTGTGGAAGAGTAGGTTTGTTGAAATCAAGCTTCAATTAGGTCGCACATCGCATTTGGCCAATGTATTTCTCAGTCTTCTGTCTTTAAGATTTTCTTCTTTTTATCAGTTGTTTGCCTATTTTTATAATCATTAAAAAGCCAGGTTATTCATTTGCCCTTGGAAAGAAACCAATTACCTCTACAAGTTGTTCTCTTACTGCTCAGGGTAGGTGATCTCAGCAACATCTCACAAATCAGAAGACCATTGATGAACATTGCATGAAAAGATCTTCTGATGATTCTTATTTCAGAGAACTGTCTGAGGCCACTCTGGAAAGATTTTATCAAGTTCAAGATCTCAGTGTATATGTGTGCATGCGGGGGGTGGTCTTCATCAACAAGATTCTACAAAAATTAAAAAAAATAACAGCTAGGCTCTGGCTCACGCCTATAATTCCAGTGACTCAGGAGGCTGAGGGTGGGGGATTACAAGTTTAAGGGTAGCCTCAGCAACTTAGCAAGGCCCTAAGCAACTTAGTAAGACCTGTCTCAAAATAAAAAATAAAAATGGCTGAGGATATGGCTCAGGGGTTAAGTGCCCTTAGGTTTGATCCCCAGTACCAAAAAACAAAAAATGAAAGCAAAAACAAAAACACAGCCTCTCAAATCCTATGTCTGTTGATACTCTCCATGGCTCAATTTGTCTTTGTTTTTGACCTCCTGAAAACCTTGTTTCTCTGCTCACCGAGCATGAGACTGAAGCTCATGTCTACACTTCCTCTGCAGAATGTTCCAGGGAAAACTAGGGCAAACAGAATCAGAAGAGACAGTATATGAACTTTATTCTGTCTAATTTCCTTTAGTCTCATCCTGCCTTTGATTTCATGGCTGTTTTTAAATGTAAACAGTTGATAAGGGTTCTCAAATTTTAGGGTAAAGACATATATGGGAAATTTATAAATAATGAAAAATTTTGGAACCCACAACCATAGAATTTGGCTCTAAGGTCTTGTTTTTTTTAAAATTATATGTCAGATGGGGGTGGCGGAAGCCTACGAGACCACTGTGAGAGAAACACTAACCTGGTAGTGATTTATTATAAATGAATTATGGGCCCAATTGCTTCCAAAGTTTAATAACTACCTTTGCTTCTATATAACATTATCCATCTTTCTATCAACTGAAGCTTAACACATACTCTCTTAACACATCTCTCTCTTCTCCTCTCTTGCAATAAATTGATAATTGCCATAGTAAGTATTAATAATAAGGGATTTTCTTCTTTTAAAAAGGGAGAATAAAAGCCGGGTGTGGTGGTGCATGCCTATAATCCCAGTGGCTCTGGAGGCTGAGATAGGGGTTTACAAGTTCAAAGCCAACCTCAGCAAAAGCAAGGCTCTAAGCAATTCAGTGAGACCCTGTATCTAAATAAAATACAAAATAGGGCTGGGGATGTGGCTCAGTAGTTGCATACCCCTGAGTTCAATCCCCAGTTATCACCACCAACAAAAGAATAAAATTTTGCTATTTGCAAAAACATGGACGAACCTAGAAAACATTATGCTAACTGAATGGAATAAGCCAGACACAGAAGAGCAAATATTTCATGATCCCTCTTATATGAAGAACCTAAAATAGTCAAATTCAGCAAAGCAGAAAATAGAATGGTGACTAGCAGGACCTGGGGAAAGGGAAAATGAGTGATTGTCAAAGTTTGTTATGCAAGATAAATAAGTCTTAGAGAGATAATGTACAGCATGGTGCCCATAGTTATCACCACTGTATTATATACCTAAACATTTGCTAAGAGGGCAGATCTTTTGTTAAGTATCCTTGTTATTGAATGACTGAGTGCATGAATGAAAAATGAACAAATAAGCAGCAGGAGGAAACTTAGGTAGCTGAGCTGTTAAAATCTACCTCAGGATTCTCAATTAAATATCCCAAGTTGCTGATGTAATAATTTGTGCAGATTAGGTAGACTGAAATGTCCAACAGAACTTCCTTCTGGGATGAGGTCCTTCTTTTTATTGTGTGTTTGACAGCTTGTGCTTTTGTCTAGGTTACTCAATTAACAGAGCTGGGGTTTCCTCTTTCAGGTAACCTGTGCCGCTGCACTGGATACAGGCCCATAATTGACACATGCAAGACTTTCTGTAAAGTAAGTAGAAAAGAACTTGTGAATGAGTATATTTTTCCCCAATGAAGCAAAGTTGTAGGGTTCATCAGGTGTGATTAGAGGAATAGCCATTGTAATACAGGGCTACTTCCTATCTCGAGGTCTATAATTGTTATTTGCTCTTTAGCCTTGGGCAGGAGGGTTACCCTCATTCATTGAGCTTGCCTTAGTAGTTTCATCGTGAGCACCTAAGCATTTTGACATTGGTGGCAGTTATTGCTTGCAAGAGGCCATTCCTGATCTGTTTGGGTCAGGTACCTTCCCAGGAGCTCCTATAGCTCCTTTGCACCTGGGATGTATATGGGCATGCCCTGCATAGCATTGGTGATAGTGTGGCACCATTGCCCATATGCTGTCCCATCTCTTCACTAGACTGTGTGCTACTTGCAGCAGAGGCTGTATGTCTCCATGGCTGGTCACCATGTTCTAATTGAGTGGTTAATCAATATTTATTAAATGAGTAAATGAACAAACAACCTTGGAATGGAAGACAAAAGACAGCCTTTTGGAAGTTAACCTGTGAAAGAATGATGTCATAGATAAGAACAGAGTGTTTATATGCCAATAGTTGTGCATATTTATTGTTAAATGTTTGAAATATTTAATATTATTAATTTTAATAATTAATCATTAATAATAGTAATTGCTGTGTGCCAGGCTTTGTTATAAGAGCTTCACATAGTTTAACTTGTTTAATGTACACTGCTATTCCAAATTCCTTATAAGCTCAGGTTTTTCATTAGAGTTAGTTTGGATGTGTTTAAGTACAAACAATTCTCCTTTATGACACCTAATCATAATGATTCTATATTATGAGGTTTATCTGGTAGTTACCCACTTTATTTAATATTTAGTAGGATCAGCATTAAATTCCTATTGATTTTTTTTCTCATTAGACTTTTGGCTGTTGTCGAGGTAAAGAAAATGGGACTTGCTGTTTGGATCAAGGAATAAACGGATTACCAGAACTTGAGGAAGGAAATAAAGTGAGTGAAATGTAAAGTTGTTTTAAAGTTTTCTCAGGACATGTGCAATGACTGACTTGCTCTTAGAAAGAATACCTTCTTCCCCAAGCTGTGTTAACATGTTCCTTCTCATTCTCACTTCATTTCTATTTTTAAAAAATCAGCCCAGGAAGGAGCAGGCAGATAGAAGACCGGAAACAGGTACAGGGGTACAGTTAGATAGCAGGAATATGTTCTAATTGTTCAATAGTCAGTGAGATAATTATGGTTGACAGCAATTAATTGAATATTTCAAAATATCCAGTAGGGAGGATTTTGAATGTTCTCAACACAAATAAGTGATAAATATCTGAGGTGATAGGTATGTCAGTTATCCTGCAGTTTCAAACTACATGCCATTCTGAGTAGTGTGATGAAATCTCATACTGTCCTCCTTTATTTTATCCAGAATATGAATCTTCCCTTTGTCCAATGTATTCCACTTTGTATATGCTACCCACCTATTTGTCATTTATTTAGTAGTCATCTTAGTTGTCAAGTCATCTGTCAAAGTATTGTGCTGCTTGTGTTCAAGTAACCCTTCTTTTATTTAATAAGGGCTCCAAAGCACAAGAATAGTGATGCTGGTAATTTAGATACACCAAATGGTAACTATAAAGTACTTCCTTTAAGTGAAAAGGTGAAAGTTCTCAACAAAATAAGGAAAGAAAGTTGTATGCTGCGATTGCTAAGATTTATAGTAAGAATGAATAGAGTAAGACAGCATATATAAGGTTCAATATGATCCACAGTTTCCAGAAGCCATTGGGGGTCTTGGGACATATCCCTCTAGAAAAGTGGGAACTACTGTAACCTCCGGTACTTTTTCTCTTTAAGACAAATTCAAAACTCTTCTCAGAAGAGGAGTTTCTGCCATTGGATCCAACCCAGGAGCTGATATTTCCTCCAGAGCTAATGGTAAGATAGGCAATGTTGTGTCTAGAGGGTTGATTTATAGAGGAATTCTGGATTCTTTCAGAAGCTGACTAGCAAATAGGTAACACCTTTTTGTCATCCTTATCTCAAGGTCTAAAAAGTGTGGACCAAGGAAGAGGTGGGGGAATGAGGGTGGAGGGGTCATTTGACTGAAAGAAGGAACTGGTGGTGTCTGTAAAAAGCCATGCAGTCACAATGCCTATAAATGTAGACACGTTTTCTGCTTCCAGTTTTGCTGTAGTTCATTCTTCCATAGGATGATTTGACAAAATTCAGCATGTTTAACATTAAAATGAATTTCTTTGAGATATAAGAGCACCAAAGGGATTTACATGGAGAGCCTCTAGAAGGAGAAAAATACTGTCATATTTTTATCTCGAACTCTGATTCCTTGTAAAGCTCCACTTTTTAGGTCATTTATTTTGTTTTTCAGAAAATCTGTATTTCTTTTCTTTGTTCCTACAATGATAAAGCAAAAATGGGTGGAAATGTTGTCATATGTATCTTGAATCCCCATTGCTTTTTCAATAGATAATGGCTGAGAAACAACCCCCCCAAACCAGGGTTTTTCATGGTGATAGAATGACATGGATTTCCCCGGTGACCCTGAAGGAACTTCTGGAAGCTAAATTCAAGTATCCCCAGGCCCCTATTGTCATGGGGAACACCTCTGTGGGTATGTAGACACCCAGGGACTTCTTATGGGGAAATCAAGGGAAAGGACTTAGAAGGAAAACAGCCTCATATATGTGTGTTTTCAAATATAATAATCTGGAATAGCATTTTTAATCCTTTGGACTCAACTTCCTCATCATTGCTCAAGAGACTTTTTAAAAAATATTTTTTAGGTGTCAATGGATCTTTATTTATTTAGATGCGGTGATGAGAATTGAACTCAGTGCCTCACACATGCTAGCCAAGCGCTCTACCACTGAGCCACACCCCCAGCCCCTCAAGAGACTTTTTATAACGGCAGAAGTAAATCCCTTGTGTCCTTCAGTGCCCAGAGTTGTGCCTCACAAGCTAGCTCTGTAGCAAGCCAGCAGCAGAGGGGCTGAGGATGGTTGTCTTGCAATTCATTGGGAATTAATCTGAGCCTCATCTTGAAGCTTCTCTCTCTGTTCCTTCTCTGGGTGGTGTCTCAATGAAGATAATATGTTTTACTGATGCTGCAGTTTCAGGGGCTTCTGTGGTAGCAAATGTAGGTTCAGTTTACCCCATTCATTAAGAACATGCCCTCACCCCCACCCCAGAGTCTTTCCAACGAGAATTCTGAGCATGCCATAAGGCCCAAGTTTTAGGGTTGATAATTCCAAAGAGTCCTCCAATTTTAATGAAAATGTACCCAGCCATTTTCTCTGGGTCTGGGTTGACAATAACTAGACCAGTAGATATATAACTTTAATATGTTTAAAATCATCATTTTGATTGTAATTTCAAAATTAAAAGGACAGTTAGCCCCCATTTATTCTAATCTTCTTGGTTTTTTTTCCCTAATTCTTTAGGGCCTGAAATGAAATTTAAAGGTGTCTTCCACCCAGTTATAATTTCTCCTGATAGAATTAAAGAACTAAATATTGTGAATCATTCATGCAATGGTAAGTTCTTAAGGCCTTTGCTCTCTTAGTTAAGACACATTAATCAACTTAGTTGTTTTTTTTTTAAGAGAGAGTGAGAGAGGAGAGAGAGAGAGAGAGAGAGAGAGAGAGAGAGAGAGAGAATTTTTAATATTTATTTTTTAGTTCTCGGCGGACACAACATCTTTGTTGGTATGTGGTGCTGAGGATGGAACCCGGGCTGCACGCATGCCAGGCGAGCGCGCTACCGCTTGAGCCACATCCCCAGCCCCTCAACTTAGTTGTTATTGCAAACAAGCAGACAGAATTTTTCCTAATAGGAATTCTCTTCTAAGAATGATAACATTCGGAGAGGGGCTTAGGAAGAATTCTCTAAAGTTATACCAGATATTAATTGTCTGAATAGTCAGATGTTTTTACTGAAGAACTTTCCTTGTCTGCAACACCAGAGAAGGT
The DNA here is from genome assembly GCF_964194105.1 of Spermophilus citellus. Taxonomy (NCBI): domain Eukaryota; kingdom Metazoa; phylum Chordata; class Mammalia; order Rodentia; family Sciuridae; genus Spermophilus; species Spermophilus citellus. Next base: position 101,491,645 of record NC_138192.1, read on the forward strand.
AAGAATTACTCAATGAGGGTTCTGGGCTAAGTACTGAACAGAAGAGAAAGATGAAAAGGGTACAACCTCTGCTCTCCAGAAGCAGGCAAAGCAAGTTTATGTATCAAGCAGCTTATGCACTGTCCTCTCCATTCCTGAAAGGAAGTTGATTTAATGGCAATGATGAGAAGCAACATGAGTGTGGGTTTGAAATATAGTCTCTGGAATCTAATTGTTTACTATGGCAATTAATATATCATAAATTTGTTCAGATTTGTGGAGATTAAGCATGATAGAATGAGTAGTGCTTGATACAGTGGGTGTTCAAAGAATTTAGCCTTCATCATCTCTACAGTCAATTCTATCACCACTACCACCTCCATCATCCCACCACCTCTACAACCACCATGACCTTCCCACCCATCACCATCTCTACCTCTACCTCTGTCATCACCATTGTCACCACCACCACCTCCATTGCCATCACTGCCTCTACCATCATCACCCCCACCCATCATCACCACTACCTCTACTGCCATCATCACCATCATCGCCCCACCACTCCCACCATCACCACCTCTACTACCACCACCACCACATATAAGTAGGACAACATGTATCTACTATAAAGTCTCCTTGTCTGAAGCTTTGGTCCACTGGACATTTTCAAGTAAGAAGTGATCACATGGCATTATTTATGCATGACCTTATTTTAGGACTGACCCTTGGTGCTGGCCTCAGCCTGGCTCAGGTGAAGGACATCCTGACTGATATGGTCCAGAAGCTCCCAGAAGAGAACACTAAGATGTACCATGCTCTCTTGAAGCATCTGAGAACCCTGGCTGGGTCCCAGATCAGGAACATGGCTGTATGTATTTGATGGCAATAAACTCTGGTGGATGACTATTCCCTCAGGAAACATTTTGTTCTTTAAGAACAAACAAAAAGAATAGTTCTCCAAAGTTTGTTTAATCCTTATTTTGTGCTCATGTTTTTATAATTATAAAATTAAAGTAAAAATAACTTATTATTTTTAAAAGTCTTTAGGGGGCCACATTGTGAGCAGGCATCTAGATTCAGATCTGAATCCCCTCCTGGCTGTGGGTAACTGTACCCTTAACCTGCTGTCCAAAGGTGAGTGACAGCTCCTAGTTGGAGATTGTTAAATCTGCTCCTCTGACCCCTCTTTCTCTCTGGGGAGGCAGAAAGTCCAATTCTGGAAATGACTCTTTCTTATAATGTTAATGCTTCTGTCTGTCTTTCTGGAGGCTGGAAAGATGGTCAGTCTTGTCTTAATCTCACACTCCCAACCTCATCTGCTTCTTTTTGAGATCCTGTGATAGATATTTTCACATACTGACCACCCTATGGTGAACATGCTTGTGTTGGTTAATGTCCTAATGTGATTTGATTATTGGAAAGAACTATAAACCATTGAGAAATCTTGGACCCTATTATTGGAGAGATCCCTCAAGGGTGCAGGAGTGTGTTGCATTCACATCATGTTTTGGGCTCCTATTTAATTTGTTCTTGATAGATGCCTACAGGTCTTTTCTAGCCAACCAATGGCTGGGCCTCATTATGTATTTATTTATTTGATTTTTGAAACTAAGTCCAGGAGTTTTATTTTTCTTTTTTATTTGTTCTTTTTAGTTATGCATGACAGTAGAGTCTATTTTGACATATTTATACAAACATGGCATATACCTTATTCTAATTAGGATCACAGTCTTGTGGATATACATGATATTGTGCTTCACTTGTGAAGTTTATTTCTCTTATTCCAATTTGAGCAACAATTATTAAAAAGTTCTAATTGATCCTTTATAAATCTAGAGGTATTTTCTCTTAAAATTATGAACTTTCTATTACCTGCATTGTGAAATACTTACTCCTCATATCCTCTGACCTATTAAATTATCTTAAGAAGGTTTGAATTCAGAGTTTTCAATTTAGGTAATATCACTTTAAAAAGTCATACCATGAGAAGCAGGTTTTGTCATGGGACTACATCCATCAAAAGTTCCTTAGTTTTTATCCCCAGGTCATGTTTTAATGTGGCTTTAAACTGTTCCATCTCCCAATATTTTGATTAAAGAACAGAATTTTTATAAGTGCTGGGAAAAGGTACAAACAACTAAGACAACACCTCACTGGTATATAAACTAATTAAAGGGAATTTTAAAATCCACCACTGAACCTAGTAGGGTTGCTAGTTATAAACTGTAACTGTTTATTGAATGACTTGATCAAAATATCAAAAGGAATATTAATATCTACTCCCTATTGGTGAAGCTCAAGCTGAATCATGCCATGCAGGAAGAGGACTGCTAAGGTCCTGTCCTACTCTAAATTCTGAGCTGCTCTTTACCAGGTATTTCTACCTGTAAGCAAGCAGAGAAGGCGAAAACGGTGGGAATAGGCTGGAAGGAGGGCTGCAAGATGCCCACAGAGGGTAAGAGATTTGGAAGCATAGAAACAGTTTCCCCAGGTATATGGTAGAATTATTTCCCAAGTTCTGTGATTTTATTCAATAAAGGCTGGAGATTTCAGGGCAAGTGTCATTTCTTTCCACAGAAGGAAAACGACAGATCCCTTTAAATGAGAAGTTTCTCAGCAAGGACCCCAGTGCAGATCTTAAGCCTCAAGAAATCTTGATCTCAGTGAACATCCCTTACTCCAGCAAGGTGAGAGGGTCCTTCTTGCCTTAGTGTTGCCTGTGAGCCCACAGTGGTTTATTCCAGCATAGGGTGGGCCAAGAAAAAACATTGAGTGTTGATAGGGAAGATAAAAATCAACTTTAGAAAGTGGTATGAGGTCTTTATCTTACAGGACCTGTGAACAGTTCCTTTTGCTCCTAACATTTAAAAAAATTTTTTTTTGTCCCATAAGACTTTTTCCCTAAATGAAAAACAAAGAATATACCTCTGCCTGTGTGTTGGGGTTTGAAAGAGGCTAAAAGATATATTTGCAGTAGAATTTAGAAAAAACAAGGGCTTTGGAGACAGATGGACTCAGATTTCAGACCTGGTTTCAAGGCCCGAACTAATTACTGAATCGCCTTGAGCCTTAGATTCCTCATCTGCAAAATGGGATAGATTACACCTGCCTCAGAGGATATATTAGTTTGCTGGGCTGTGATAACAAAGAACCACACACTGAGCATATGTTACAACATAGATTTATTTTCTACAAACGTCAGAGGCTAGGAGTCTTCTATCAAGGCATCAGCAAGGTTCATTTCTTCTAAGACCTCAGACCTGGGCTTTAAATTGCTTTCTTCTCTTTCTGTTTTTGCAAGGTCTTCCCTCTTTCATTCGTATGTGCAAAATTCCTCTTCTCAAAGGACACTTCAACATGTGAATTTGGGGTGGACATAATTCTGCCCATAAAAGAGGATGTGACAAGGATCATATAAGGCAACATACACATACTTCCTCCTGGTACAGATCGTTTTCAGTATGTTTCTACATGTGCCATTTAACTTTTCTTTCAGTGGGAATTTGTGTCAGCCTTCCGACAGGCCCAGCGGCAGCAGAATGCACTGGCAATAGTCAATTCAGGAATGAGGGTCCTTTTTGGAGAAGGGGATGGCATTATCAGAGAGCTGTCCATCCTGTATGGGGGTGTTGGTCCGACCATCATCAGTGCCAAGAATTCCTGCCAGAAACTCATCGGCAGGTAAGGCATCATGTCCTTAGACCCCAAGTAACAGAGCAGCCCAATCTATGGGGAGAAGTAATTGTGAGAAGAAAAATGCTTAGTACCTTTCTATTTTATGGCAGGGAATCCCAATAATACTTCATGATTATTTCCATGTCTTGTTTTTAGTGAATTCTCAAGTAGGCATGATGGAGAGAGAGTCATGATGGAGAGGGAGGGAGAGAGGGAGGGATGAAGGGAGAGAGAATGCCAATATTCTTATAGTACATGTACATTCTTTATTGTAGGGGATCATTTACCACGATGAGAAATAGATTATGTGAGTTTGTTCTAAAATTAATTCCTAAATGTATTTGCTTACCTGACTTCTTATATTTACAGGTAACATTAATAGCTAGGGGCTGGGGATATGGCTCAAGCTGTAGCGCGCTCGCCTGGCATGCGTGCGGCCCAGGTCCAATCCTCAGCACCACATACAAACAAAGATGTTGTGTCCGCCGAAAACTTAAAAAATAAATATTAAAAAAATTCTCTCTCTCTCTCTCTCTCTCTCTCTCTCTCTTAAAAAAACATTAATAGCTAATATTTCTTGAGCACTTACTAGCATTTACTAGCATTTAATAGAGAATAGTGGTTAAAACATGAGCTTTAAACTATTGGTGGGCCAGACTGCCTGATCCAACTCTCAGCTCAGCCCCGCACTACTACATGATCTCAGTCATCATTTTTTGAGGGGTGGGTATTGGGGATTGAACTCAGGGGCACTCGACCATTGAGACACATCCTAGCCTATTGTTTGTATTTTATTTAGAGATAGGATCTCACTGAGTTGCTAAGCATCTCGCTTTTACTGAGGCTGGCTTTGAACTCGCAATCCTCCTGCCTCCATTTCCCAAGCTGCTGGGATTACAGGCGTGCGCCACCACACTCGGCTCAGTCATCTTACTTAACTTTATGGTACCTCAGTTTCCTTATCTGTCAAAGAGAGATAATCATATCCACTTCATAGGGAAGTTGAGATGATTAAACAAAAGAATGTATATACAGTGCTTAAAGCAGAACTTGCTTCTCCCAGGCCATGGAGTGAAGAGATGCTGGATACAGCTTGCAGGCTCATTTTGGAGGAAGTGTCCCTTCCGGGCTCAGCTCCAGGTGGGAAGGTGGAGTTCAAAAGGACCCTCATCATCAGCTTTCTCTTCAAGTTCTACCTGGAAGTTTTACAGATTTTGAAGAGGATGGTAAGTGGAACTGGTCATGTATTAGCTTTCCCAAGACTGGGCGCTTTGAGGGGCACCCAAATGCTCTGTTGAGTAGAATAGAAAGAAGACCCAAATCAGAAATGCTAGGACTTACTAGGTTTCCATCTGGCTGTCTGTGGATGGGTGTGAGTTTGGGGAAGAACTGCAGGTGGAGCACAGTGTTATGCAGGATTCTATTTAACACCACTCGGTTATTTTGTTTCTGACCTGTTGTTTTTCTAGATAATGTTTAGAAAACTGGCTAATGATTTGAATACATTTTCTTTCACTTATTGAAGCTCACCCATGTTTGGTTTTCTTTTCTGGGCTCAGCTCTATTTTTCGCACCCATATGGTGATGGTGGCAGCCACTGTCCAAGATTATTGTGAAATGGGTCATCATAGAAAAATGGCTTATATGATCCTTGGTGCTTCAGAGGAACCACTTAGTGGTGGTCCTGATGATAGTGGTGATAATCCTAGCATTCTCTTGCCTGGTCTTCCTTGTGACAGTTAGTTGCAAGATTGTTGGCTAGGGAGGACACAACTGAAAATAAATTCTCTGAATAAATTCATTAGGACCCAAGGAAAGTTGAACTTTATTGGCCTCCCTTAACCCTCTGCTACAGCCAGCCTTAGAGATGAGACTGGAAGCCATGACTCTTCTTGTGGTATGGAAAGTGTGTTCACCTTAAATAACAGACACAAAGTCCTCTCTTATCATTGCTTTTGAAAGTACCTTCTTATTATGAATGGGAACAACTAAGAACCAGAAAGTTTGTATCAGAATTTTAAGAATGGAAGTCTGAAGTCATATATAAATGAGATTTGGCACTAGATCATCAAAAATGGGGAAAAATATAGCCAATTGTAGACTCCCTTAATTAAGAGCCAACGAATACAATTTTTTGGTGAATCAGTGATATAATTTAAAACTTCTGCCTTTTGATGTTTTATACCTTCCATCAAACTTCCTTTCTTTAAAAATAATAGCCTTTATTAACTTTATTTTCTATTGAAATTATTTAAGTTTTAAAAAATGACCAGGTGTGTTGCTTAAAGTCTGTGTAAAAACCCAAATGCCCCATTTCCTTCTGTTCCTAGGGGTGTTCTTCCTCCTGTGGAGTGGTGGCCAGGTTCTGCCTCTGTACCCCTTTTCTGCCCACATGGCAAGGTTTCATGATTTTTGCAATTGTGTGCTTTGTCTCTGACTTTTTCCTGGCTTAAGTATTCTTTTTTATTTTATTTAGCTTCCTATCATATTGGTGTGTAAGTCCTCAAATAATTTAGGAAAGTGTGTAGAGAACAAGAAATGTAGAGATGGTGGAAGCCAGTGACCTACTATATTTACTGGGCTCTTTCTACTAGGTGGATGCATATGTACTTTCTAGGGTACATGTCCTTGAAGTCAGGGAGTTGCTTGTACTTCCAGGGTTCAGTACTTAATAAATGTTAGACTTCAGAGTAGAAATACTTGCTAAGGCTGGGGGTAGTGGTACATGCCTGTAATTGAAGAGGTTCTAGAGACTGAGGCAGGAGGATCATGAGTTTAAAGCCAGCCTCAGCAACTTAGTGAGACCCTAAGCAACTCAGAAAGACCCTGTCTCTAAATAAAATATAAAAAAGGGTGGGGGATGTGGCTCAGTGGTTGAGTGCCTCTGGGTTCAATCCTAAGTAGATACTTGCTAAGAATAACTCTAGCCTCCCTTCTAAAATCAATTTGGAACATTCGAGAGCATTTAAATATCTCTCATGGTTCTCCTTTTCAGGACCCAGGTCACTATCCTAGCTTAGCAAACAACTATGAGAGTGCTTTAGAAGATCTTCATTCCAGACATCACTGGAGTACGTTACAGTACCAGGTTAGTGGCCTTTTATGTTTTCTTTTTAAATTCAGAGTCTGTGCTACAGCACTCTGGGAGGTTCCCAGAGTCTCTCAGTGACTCTCAAGCTTCATAAGCCCAAGTGCTCCTTCTGGTGAACTCCCAGCCTCCTGGAGTACTAATTAAAAGCCCAGAACTGGGCCAGAGCTGTAGCTCAGTGGTAGGGTGCTTGCCTAGCGTGTGTTGGGCTTTGGGTTCAATTCCCAGTATCATGAAAAGAAAAAGAATTGTAAACCAATGAGGAAGAATCATTACTAAAAACAGATTTAGCAATGGTTATTTTAAAGAATAATGTGTTTTGATTTTCAAGGCCACACGTTTTGTACTGTGGCCTGTGCTGCTGACTTGAACGAGCTGCTAGCTTGCTGTGTGCTTTCTGCCCTTGGCTTTGTGGTTGTCAAAGCTCAATCAAAGCTGCGTTCCATGTCAGGACTGTGGGCTGCTCTGGTTTTATTCCAGAGGAACAGAAGACAGTCCTTGGAGGCTGGTGAAAATTCAATGACAACTTTTTATGAGAGCTACTGATTTGTTTTGTTCAAACGTGGAGATCCTTTGCTCCCCCAGTTCCTTCCACCTGTCCAAGTGATTTTTCTGTGAGTTCCATTTTAGAGTTGAATCACACAGGAGTTCTAAGAACTATTTTCAAGTTTTCTTAGTATTGGCTGACTGTATGGGGAAACAGAGCTGCTCACATCTTTCAAATAGAATTTTCTGCCATGACATCCTAAAAATATCACCAGCAGTCATTCTGTTGGTAAACTGGATACAATCTGATGTGTTTTTCCTTGAAATTATTATGAAGAAATTTGACTTTGAGAGTTGTATTAAGTTAAAAACAGGAAGAGTGTCTTTAAAACATCAGTTCAGTGAATCTGTTGTTAGATTCAGTTATAAAACTTATAGTATGTCATAACAAACACTGAAGTTGCTGTATACCCCTTGAGGTTTTAGGTTCAATATGTTCAAAAATGCAAATATGCCAAACAGCATTGGAAGTGAATATTTTGAAAGCTGAAAACTGCCATGTTCCCTGGTGTTCTGTAAAATATGGTATTCACAATCTTCAACTTATAAATACCCTAAGATTGCCATGGCAATGGAATACATTTCAGCAAGAAACAAATTAGTGGGCATTCAAGCCATCCAAAGAAAACTGAAAATCTTCACATAGTGGATGACATTGAAGGAAGTTGTTATTATAGATTGCAAAATAAAGGTTTGGATGCAGTATATCTCCTACACAGATGAGAGTTGGTTTTGGAAGATACTAGTGTCCCACATCCCCTTTAAGGGCGTACCCCCAATGACCAAAAACCTCCTACTCAGCCCCTTCTCTTCAAGTTTCCCTGCTTCTCAATCACCTCTATCACATAGGACTTTAGGGGACATTCCAGACCTAAACTACAGCATACAGCATGCAGCACCACCTTTCTCCAGTATATTCATCACAACCGATTGGAAAAAATTATAAACTCAGCCAAAATAATTTCATACTTGGTTACTCAATAAGATAAAGACATATTTTGGAATTCTCCCTCGATCTTTTGGTAGCTTTTACACAGAACATTTTCAAAAGACTTTTTTAATGCTATGATACTTTTTTTTAAAACCAAAAAAAGTGTTAGTAATAGAAAGTTTCCAGAGTCTTTATAGATTCATATGAATGTGTTTCTTAGTGTCCAAACTTATGAATTGCCTAACATTTTACTTTTGGGAATGAAAAAAAAACAACTCTTAGGATTTAAAAAACGTAATTTTTCACTCAAATGTTGTGCAAGCTGAGAGCCCAATGTAGTATGATAACTCAGCACTTTGGGGGATATTTTATAGAGGAATCAATTCCTATTATCTGTACCATTTGGAAAAACATACCTGATAAAAGATTCACATTTTTTTTCTTTTGATCATCACCTCAGTTCCCTAAAGAAGAAGAAGAGAATTACTGAAAGGTTCTGGCCATAGGAAGGGAGCAATGAGCTCTATCAGTGGAGTTGGTGTGTGTTGGGGTTTCTTCAAATCCCTGCTCATATCTGAACCACCACATGTAAAATTTTCTTTCATTTTCCTGTATTTCTCTGCATTCATAGACTGATTAAATAGTGCATGGTTCCAGTCCTAAATTACTTTTTTTTAAAAATAATTCTCTGCTTTCTAGCTTATGAATCAGGATGAACTCAACAAGAACCAAAAACACTGAGCCAGTATTCCTTTTTGGTGCTGTATAATATGGTCACTACAAATTGAAGTTTGCATTTAAGTAAAGTGAACATGGATATTAAAACAATAAATGCTATTGATCAGCTTTTATTCTATTGTAAAACAGTACATTTTTATAAAATAGAAATAAATTCAGTGCATCCTCTACACATCTTATGCCAAGTCAGTTATAAAAAGCACTCCAACTTCTGCACAAATTTGGTTGACATTTCACTTCTTATTTACATTTTGAAAACAATTGGGTTATTTTCATTTCCCAGATGATCCACAACACGTTCCCAAATTATGCACACCACTCTCTCTTTCCCTTGTGATATTCTGGGCCTGTTATCTGCCTGGAGAATTTCTGATCTATTTTAAGCTGAAGTTTTCTTTCCTTGAGTGCCTCCAGTGGGTGGTCAGTAGGTGAGGACCATTCTTCTCTAATCCCGTGGGTGGGAGAGGGCTTTGGGGGAATTGTATATTTCATAGCTATCTTTACATAAAGTTCTCCATTGTAAACATGTCTCTCCTCCACTCACGGGATTTCTTCAGTTAATCCAAATTCAAAAAAGACAAGAAAGCCAGGTGTCTGCATGAAAAGGAAACATGTTGGATCCATAGGATCTCAGACAACTTTCCCTTGGCTTCCATAGAACAAGAGCCCTGGGGCATTTTCATTGAACCAGGAATCACTTCAAACCAGGAAAATATGTACCTATAAATGAAACAGGACTTAAACATCTCATTCATTGCCACTGTGTACTGAACGGATTTTCTCAAACTGCACATTCTGGTAATTGAGTACAAAAACATCTAGGTTTTCTTTCCCTCAGATGCCTTAAATTATACTAAGTTGGAAATAGGTCAGGTTGTAGAGTTTCTTTTTCCTCCCAGTCAAGGTTTTCAACCAGTATGTGTTCTGTTTGTGACTTCTCTCTTCCCACCTGCTGTATAATATAGGCCAGTGCTATGGGTTTATCTCAAAAGAAGAATCCCTTCTTGATCCACAGTTCAGGGTGACCCTGTGAATGCAGAATGGGGCAGTGGGTGAGACAGGAAGGGGAGATGTCCCTAACTTTGCCTACACCTCACTCTACTGACCTGACTGTGTGCCCCAAGGAAGCCTCTGGGGAACTTGGCCTCAGCTCAACACCAAATACATTGAGTTATGGAAGAGGCTGCCCAATACTGCTTGCCAGGCAGCTCCTCAGCCACAGCCTTTACCCTGGTCTCTAAGCTCAGCCTAGATCATGTCTTGTAACCCCTTCTCCTCTTTTCTTCATACCTCCACTTCTCTTCCCAGTACCGGCCCAACTAGGATTGCTAACAGCTCTTGTATCTGAAATGTCAGGGGAGATGTCATGTTGCTTAGTTTCTGTTTTGATTGGTGCAACATCTTCAAGGTACTCACAGAACCAGGAGCAAGTCATTTTACTCTATGGCTCTCTAAAAAAGAGTAACACCAGTCAATCACTCAAACACCAATGAATCACTTAAATTCAAGTCCATTGTCTATCCAAATTGTCTAAATTAAGAGTTTTACCGGTTATTTCTTAGAATTCTTCACTCAAAATGGTGGTGATGGTGGGGCTCTTCTGGTTAAAAACATACTCTCAATATTTTCTATAAAGATTGTCACCATATCATCACATTCTTGCAAAATATTACATGCATCATGTTCATATGTAAGTAGGAACATTTGATAATAAAATTTAAAGAAATACATGAACATTAGCGAAAGAACATAACTTTATATTATCAGGAAGAAATATTTAAATTAATTTGCATATGCAAATAGAATTTCCATTAGAGATGTCTGACATCTATATTCAAAAAAGTGAAAAACTCTAAAAACCACATGATGGCTACATATTCCGGTTTTCCTATCTAATTATTGTAATAGGCTTATTATTCCTGGTGTTATTGTGAATAGTGACTGTTTTCATTCCCTGAAGTGTTCTGGTTTGGGTGTAAACCATATTGTTACCCTCTTATAGGAGATGAACAAGAATATGATTATTCTTGTTTTCTCTATAAAAATGTAAAAATTATATGTTGATTATTTATTAAACAGAATGTAGACCCAAAGCAGCTTCCAAGAGACCCAATTGGCCGTCCCATCATGCATCTGTCTGGTATTAAGCATGCCACAGGGGAAGCCATCTACTGTGATGACATGCCTGCAGTGGACCGGGAACTGTTTTTGACTTTTGTAACTAGTTCAAGAGCTCATGCTAAGATTGTGTAAGTGGTCTTACTCAAAAGGCATTAATGATTGCCTTTTTATCTAAATCAGTCACATTAATGGAGAGTAATGGTATAAAGAGGGTAAGCTATTTGTTGGTTTTTTCCAATGTAGACTGGAGACACAATAGGATTGAAATTTAGTGTTTACTACAAATTTTCCCTCCATGTAATAACTTTTGTGTCTCCCAAATTCTTTCTAATTGTCTAGCAGAGAATTATGGGAGTAGTTCTTTAACATATTTTTACCTCTCTCATACCTTATTTTCAAACTAACCACATTTTCAAGGGTCTGTGGGGTGTGTGGCTGCTCTGAGGAGCCTGTGGTGTGTGTTGTCATCTAGGTCTATTGATCTATCAGAAGCTCTCAGCCTGCCAGGTGTAGTGGACATTGTGACTGCAGATCATCTTCAAGACGTAAATTCCTTCTCCACAGAGACATTGCTGGCGACAGATGAGGTATTTCACTTTTGCTTTCTGTTTGAAAAATGACTTCCTCAGTTCATGGCACTTCATATTTTCTTAAAGCTACCATCTAATTTGATATGTCATAAAAGTATTCAATATTCTTGAATGCTTATTATCAAATATAATAAGATATTTTTATCTTATAATATAGATATTGAATGCACTCAAATATATTCCTTTCCACATAAGAAGTTTACTAGTTATATGAAAGATACTTTGGCGTTTTATATTTTGTAATAATTATATAGTATGCTGCTCACAGTATGAAAAAAATAAATGAACAGAGGATTATGGCAAGGTTTACTTGCAAATCCCTGCCCCTAGCAAATCTCTTGTCATTACCCCAGTCCCACCGTGTCCAAATTTTGAGTTCAACTGGTATCGTAACTCTGAAGCCTTTTCTTATCCTTGAATTCAGAAGTTCTCTTTCCCTCTCTGAACTAATTCTGACTCATTCTGTCACACTACCATATATTCAGTGGTCATTTCTTAAGGATCTATTATATATGATCATCATAGCTGAACAAGACATGTGGTCCCTGCCCTCAGAGAGCTTCACGTCTGTCTTTAAGAAGTGGACTTTCAATGAACTTTTTTTTTCTTCTTGCATTAAGCTTATTTATTTGTGTGTCTTATCTATTCCCCCTGCCTAATATAATTTCTTGAGTGAGGGGCCATCTGCATATTCTGTGTAACAAGGTAAAAGAGTAAAAAAAAAAAAACCCAGTGAAAACACCATTACCATTTGAAAGCTTTAACTTGGTCTACTGTATGTCAAGTTACTAGAAAATACAGCAAGGACAGTGGTTAGCAGGTTTTCTGCATAACTAATTCAGACTTCTCAGTTCAATAGTTACACAAAAGAGCTTCATCCTTTGAAATAGTCCCTAACTCTGGCTCTTGCTGGAAGATTTAGTGAATAAAAATGAAAGCTTGATGACCAGAAATCTGAACTCAAGGTTGAAACTCCCCTGGGGTAGGGTTGTATATCACTGGCAGGGGGCAGTGAGAATTACAGTCCGTGCATAAATGTTAACTAAACAAGCGGGATTTCCTGGCTGCACCTTAGAACCTGCTCTCTGAAGTGTGCTTATGCAGACTGTGAGCATCTTAGGGATTGATGTGCCAGGTCACAGGGGCAAAGCTGAGCATCTGTGGAGAGTAGTGCCATGTTGGAGGATTGCCTAGCTGGCCTCACTCCTTTTCTAACACTCATTTATGGCACTTTATGACTTTTAAACATCTTTTCACTGCAGACATTTTTGTAATCATGCACAAAATAGAGACTCCATAGAAGCATCCTCCAGCTTCAACAATCAACATGTTTCACTTCTCTCTCTTCTCTGCCCCCAGTGCACCACACCCAACTATACACTAATGTTTTAAATACTAGTGTGTGTGTGTGTGTGTGTGTGTGTGCGCGCACGCGTGTGCGCGCGCACGCTGCTGGAGACTGAACCCAAGCCTTCACACATGCTAGGCAACTTCTCTATTACTGACTAAGCTCTCCAACCCTGGTATCATATTTTTCTGATAACATTTCTGTGTTCACTGTGGAAGACACAATGGTCTAAAGTAGAATATTTTAAATGAATATTTAAATTTGAGTGTGAACCATAGAATAAGGTGGGAGAGAGAACTCAAATCACCCAGTTCAGACTATTTTTACCTGTCGTGAGCCTTAGTTATCTGTTCCCCCCACCCAATCCAGCTTTCTGTCCTGGTCCCTGTGTGAGCTCCCCAGTCCACCTACCTCATCTGCAGGTGACATGATATTGACTGCAGCCCCCCAGGGAAGCGATGCCCTGTGCTTGGTCATATCTTGGCAGTTGAGTCTTTCACATCTCTTCCTGAGAAGCCTGAGCTCCAGGACAGTTTGTAGGCAGTGACTTGCTCACCAGCAGTGTGGTGTAATCACATGAGAAGTCTCTTTCCCAAATCACCCCCTTTTGTAGATGAGCTACAAATTCTTGGTTCTCCCTGTCTTTGAAAACAGAAGGTTCCTTCTGCAGATTGGCCTTAAATGTGGTGGGACAGCCACAGGCCAATCATAGCTTGGTTCTCATAAGCCAGCTGGCCCTCAAGAAGCCCCCTTGACTGTGCTGGAGCCTGAGTCCGCTCAAGGCTGCATCACCCCTCCCCCTCTGCAGCTGCCTCTGCCCATGATATAGCACAGAGATGTACAGTGCTTTAGAGTCAGCAGGTTCTATAGGCATGGGCAGATGGAGAGGGGTCCTTTATTGTGCGTATCAAGCCTTGTGCTATGGGGGGGGGAGGGAGATAATGAATGAATACCTGCTCTCCTTGACATCAAAGGTCTTTCTGTGTCATAGGTATTTTGTGTGGGTCAGCTTGTCTGTGCCGTGATTGCAGATACTGAGATTCAGGCAAGACGAGCTGCTAAGCAAGTAAAGATTGTCTACCAAGACGTGGAGCCACTGATCCTAACAATTGAGGTAATGAGTTTGAGATGTGCCAGTTTAGGGAATGGAAGAGCAGACATCAGAAGTATATCAGTTAAAAGTTAAAATGTTTTTGGTATAGTAACAGTAGAACCTGATTCAAAGTGACTTTCCAAAACACAGGGACTCTATCAACTCAAACTAGATCAGTATGAGCAATTTCTCCAATTTATTTTTGCCTCTCAAGGGATGAGTATAGGCTCATCCCTTGTGCACACAGATGGCAGCGGGGAAACATGGGTTTCCTTGTTCATGTTCAGTGACAAAAGGAACCTTATTGTCTCAGCATTCCAGGCACATGTCCTGAGACAACCCTAATTAGGCCACTTGGGTCACATGGTGAATTAATGACTGGTCAGAGAAATGTAGGAGCTGTTTGTTAACACTGAAACTGAGGGTGGGGTCATATTTCTTGGTAATGCATGGGCTATAGAGGGAGTGCAGGAAACCTATACAGAAATCTGAGCATTGCTTGGAAAGGGGAAGGTGAGAAGAATGCTAGATGGACAGCTAGCAATGTCCAAGACTGTGGGTCTATCCTTAGCTCTGATTCACCTCCTCTCAGGATCTGGACTGATTAGATCTTCTATGAAGCAAATCTGGGAGATACTACTTTTAGATTCTTAAATGCATATCTTAAATGAATGTGGAAATAGATCATAAAATGCCTACAGGAATTTTGGCAACTTGAACAAATTGGAGAGTTGCATTTTCTATCCTAATTTTAGACAGACGTTGGAAATCTATAGAGGTGGTAAGAACCATCTCCATGAAATGGTAAGTGTTCTGAATATTCCATTGCTTCTTATAATAAGGAAAGCATGAAACCTCCTGAGTAGAATAGGTTCAGTCCATGCAGGCTACATGTACTCTTGGGAACACAGTGTTACCCTCACAATATAATGAGCACATGGTTCTCTAGGTGAGTAGCATGGTCCGAGATGGAAAGAGGAAATGACTTGGCCAAGGTGAGTGTCATCATGAGAACCTGACCTTGAGGATGTTTTCTGTCATGAGACTTTATGCCTAGGAACATGGCATTTTTTTTCTGGAAATTTTACTTAGCATTTTAAAATTACAATAAAATAATGTTAAGAAGATAAAAACAGAAGTTTGAGTGAGGCCTTGCAGATGTCCCTGGCCAGTTTCAAATTCACACATTCTATTCCCTTCTCAGGCCCTATCATTCTTATGTTGCCTGCTGTTCCTACTTACTGTATGTATTCCTTTCCCCAAATTTTGCTTTTGAGTTAGGATTACTTCTTAAGAAATTATTTACATAATACCCCATACATTTTTTGGTAATTCTTTTCCCAATACAAGTGGCTGAGTATCCACCCTTCCCTTCCCCACATTCCAGCCAAATGAAAGTCCAATAAATAAATAGATACCCTCCTCCCCTGAATTTCCCACTTCAGCCAGCAGATACCTGATTGTCTGCCAGAGAATATCAGAATTATGGAAAAGAGTTACCTCCCTCTTGGTCAGAGATAAAATTCTCCAAGGTCAGTCAACTGGATCAGAGTGTATTTAATCCAAGTTGATAGTAGGAAGCTATGCCTGGCTCCCTACACATTAAAGTCCTGCTAACACTTTCCTAACCAATGAATATTCAGGAAATTGACTCAAAATTATTAAAAGAGCAAGGAGAAGTGAAGTTGAAAAAGCTTAAATTTTAAAAAGTGGAGTTTACAAAGGTAGCTTCTTTCTTCAACTTGGAATATCTGAATCTTCAATTAATAAGAAAAGCACTGGAGTGTGAATTAATTCCAGTATGAAGTATGTTATAGAACAAAATAGGATAACAAGAAATATATCTGTCACTAACACTAAAGTTGAGCCTGGCTTATGCCTGGTTTTGGTAGTTTGAATTGGGAAACTCTATCAAAACTCTTGGATGTGCGGGGGTGGGGGGAAAGCTGAGGGCCCTGGTGAAAAAAATGTGCTCCCCACTAGAGTTTCTCCTTAAGCATTATCATCCACAGCTCCATCAGCTGGCAGCTTTGAAGAGCTCTGCGTGTGGGGCATGGATCTAAGGTGGTTTTGTGCATGACCTCACTAAATGCTCACAGCAATCCTATGATGCCAAACAACTGCAATGACCATACTGATGAGGAAACTCAAAGACAGTTACCCAGGGTCACATTGCTAACTGTAATAGCAATCAACAAACACTTTGTCCAACAGCCTGGATCTCACAGTGGCAAAAAACAAACCAGCCCACTTTCTCAGTGGAGAAAATGACAGGATGACAAAAGAACATCCCTATAAGGTGTGTGGACAGGATAGGTCCAGACAGATACTGATGGCTTGAGAGATCCAGAGTTAGGAGAACCCCCAACTGCCAGCAGGTAGGAATTTCATGGATGAATGATAATCCATGGTGGATCATGCTGGCAGGAACTCACATGGCCCATTCACCGACAAACACATGGATCATAGTAAGATAAATTCCCAGGGATAGGTAAGAAAATCCTGGGTAACAAAAAACCAACCTAGGCTGTTGTAGCTACATTTTTATTTATGTGTACCACTGCACTCCTTCTCTGGGGACCAGGGAAGCCAGTGTGTAAGTGGATTGGTGGCACCTGGACAAGGCTGATAATAGAGACTTACTTCTAGGATTAGTGGTTCCAGGTGCTCCACTTCCCTCTACAAATGAAGTGCTTATGTCCCCAAAGGAGGAGGGCGAGACCAGCAGGCAAAGCCACCACGATCTCAATCATTAGTGTCTTTGTCTAGCATTTATTGAACACTTAACTATATGCCATACAAGCCCTTTACATGTTTCATTTTACAACCCCCTTGGACCTATATGCACAACTGTTACTTCCATTTTACAGATGATAGAGGGGAAGTAAAAGTCCACAGTAAAACAACTAGTAAGTGGAGAAAATCGATATAACTCTGGGTGCAGCCGCATTTCTGAACCAGTGTGCTATGTGGCCCTGGATACATAAAATATGTTGTGGATTGAAGACAATAATTGGCCTGCAAAATACTAGTTCCATTCTGGGATTGCCTCAGTGCCAGGTTTTTTTCTGAATATACTGTTTCTTTGGACCCAACAGGCAGATTTCCATTGGCTGGGGAGTCTCCAGGCCTGGTTCAAGACTCACAGGATTGTGGGAAAGTGCCTTGATTGGCACCCTAGGGTGTGGCTAGTGCCCTAGGACTGGATCTCTTGCAGCCTTGCAGCCTTCTCTGTTCTCTTTCTAGGATGCTATACGACATAACTCCTTCTTCAAGACAGAAAGGAAACTGGAATATGGAAATATCGATAAAGCATTTAAAGTGGTTGATCAAATTCTTGAAGGTAAAACTATTTGAAAAAAATAGGGGGAGAGAAAATAACCAGGAAAGCCTTTTGAGCAGGTCTAATTTAAGCCTTCCTTTGCCTTCTAAAAATCACCTGACAGGCTCAGTGTGTGTTGCCCTTGGAAACAGGCACTTCATTCACATATGGATTTCCCTGTTTCTTTGGGGATTTACAAGGGACCCTGAAACTGAGATTATTTTTCCTAACCCTGTCCTGTCAGGCAAAGTACCATTAGACACTTTCATATTAGTGGCTTTTTGGTTTTTAAGGACCTCATGAAAATGTAAATGTGCCTGGAGAAATCATTCTTACGCCAATAGTGGGATAAAATTGAATCTCAGAGATTACTTGATCAAGTTGGTTTCCATCCTAGAGAGTTGAGATCAACACCCTAAGGTGAAGGGAGGGGGCTGTGGATGGGGCTGCAGGGATGGGCAGACAGTGAAACAGGGTGTTAATACTTTGTTAATTCCTGGGCACAGCGGCACATCCTTGTAATTCCAGCTGCTTGGGAGGCTGAGGCAGGAGAATGGCAAGTTCAAAGCCAGGTTCAGCAACTCAGTGAGGCCCTAAGCAACTTAGTGAGACCTTGTTTCAAAATAAAAAATAAAAAGGTCTGGGGATGTGGCTCAGTGGTAAAGTGCCCCTGGGTTCAATCCCTAGTATCAAAAACAAACTTTGCCAACTTTACAGGTTTAAGGAAGATCAGCTCTATTTAATATTGTTCCAGTTCTGTTTATTTTAAATGAAGTGAATATTGAACAAAATAAACTAGTACTACTGCAAGCCCTGAACTCAAGCCTCGTGGCTATGTGTGGGTTCTCATAAGTTGTAAAAAAACTTTAATGGAAGTTAAGATCTGAGTTCTCGAAATTTTAATGTTTATATTATGTAAATGAGGCAGTCTGTTCATTCTGCTGTTCTCTCTTTGGGTGTGTGTGTATGTGTGTATGTGTGTGTGTATATGTGATATTTACTATACATATTAGATTTTGTGCTCAGGTTTTCTTTACTCGGATTTTGGATAAGATAGGAACTCTCTAGTGAAATACAAAGTATTTCCTTGGGAATATTCCTCAAACAATTTACAAGTCACTGTTATTGGGTACATTTAAAAAATTTTTAAAGTTCTACCTTCCATCCAACACTTCCCTCTGATTTTTATCACCCCCCTCCCGCCTTCCTGTGGGTTCATTTGAACAACTTTTAGAATTCCATTTTGATTTATCTGTATTTTGGAGTATATCTCCTTGTATAGACTTTTTTAGTGAAAACTCTCTCTGTATAAATATATATGTATAACTATGATATATATCCTATATGTAATAACCATGATATATTTATATATCACATATATTTACAGTCAGTGATATTTTATATATAATATCAACATTTTGCTAGTTTAAGTGTGAACCTTACCTCCCTTTCTATCCTTTTACTCTTCCCTATTCATAATATAATTGTCTTAAATATTTCCTGTACATACATTGGGAACCACACAAAGTATTGCTATAATTATATTTTAAACACAATTTGGAAAACTCAGGAGGAGAGTTATATTCACCTGTATTTTTATTTTTTCTGAAGTTGTTTCTTCCTTACAGATATTCCCGTTTCCTTTTATTTTTTTTAAGTCATTTCCTACCTATTCCAAAAACTTCCTTTAGCTATTATTTTGGGGTAGGTCAGTTGTAAACAAACTCTTAGTTTTCCTTCAGCTGAGAATGACATGGTCTCCATTTAATCCTTGAAGAATATTTTTACTGGATAGAATTCTAAGTTGATAGGCCTTTTAGAGCTAGAAAATTTTGTGCCGCTTCCTCTGGTCTCTATGGTTTTTTATTTTTTATTTTTTGGACAGAGGATTGAATGCAAGGCCTTGCACTACACTCCAACCATTTTTATTATTTTATTCTTAGACCCAGTCTTACTAAGTTACCTAAGCCGGCCTTGAACTTGGGATCCTCCTGCCTTAGCCTCTGAATAGCTGGGACTACTGGTGCGTGCAACCTAGCCCAAGAGAAACCTGTGGTCTTTTGTTTTTTTTTAAGAGAGAGAGAGAAATTTTTTTACTGTTTAATTTTTAGTTTTCGGTGGACACAACATCTTTATTTTATTTTTATGTGGTGCTGAGGATCGAACCCAGCACCCTGCACATGCCAGGCGAGTGCGCTACCACTTGAGCCACATCCCCAGCCCAACCTGTTTTCTTTGGTAGTGTGTTTTCCCTACAGATGAGGTAGTATTTTTCTCTCACCACTTTCAAGACGGTTTTTTGTTTATATTGCTTTTTTTCTTCAGTTTTCTGAAGTTCAACCGTGATGTATCTTGGCATGGAATTTGTTTAAATTTATCCAATTAGGGTTCAGTTGGCTTCTCAGATCTGTAGGTTTATGTCTTTTGCTGTTTGGAAGATATTCAGCCATTATTTTTTCAAATACTTGACTTCAGTGACCCAAATGTCAGATCTTTTGTTTTGGTCCCACAGGTTTCAAAGCCCTGTTCTTTTTTCTCCAGTTTGTTTTTTCCTGTTATTCAGATTGGCCAGTTTCTCTTGTTCTGTATTCTTGTTCAATAATCATTTCCTCTGTTCTCCTTAGTCTCTTGGTGAGCCCATCCAAGGAGCTTTTTAAATTTTGCTTGTTTTATTTCTTAGTTTTAAAATTTCCATTTGACATTTTTATGCCTTCTATTTCTTTGCTAAGACTTTCTATATTTTCATTATTGCTAATTGAATCATTGTCAGATAATCCTGACATCTGTATCATTTCCATGTTGGCATCTGTTGATTTTCTTTTCTCATTGAAGTTGAGGTTTTCCAGGTTCTTGGAGTGATATGCCATTTTTTATTGTATCTGGGACATTTGGATATCATGTTATAATGTCTGGATCTTATTTAAATCTTCTATTTTCCTAGAACTGACTCTGTTGGTGGAAAACAAGTGGGTGATGTCTTTTTATTGCCCATAGAGAGTGGGAATACAGGTTCCCCATGTATCTGCAGACATAGCCCAGCAGAGGGGCTGGGGTGCCTCATTACAGGTTGGCTTCCCACTTAACCTTTGCAGGTAGAGGTGAGGCTGCAGATTTTTCTGTGGTGTTTGGTTGGGGTAGAGTGTTTATTGTCTCAAAGTATTTTGTCTTCTGAGGCTTCCCTTTTCTTGATCCTTTGTCTTAAAAAAATAGCAGACTTTCACAGGTATTTTTTTTTCTGTCTTTGTCCGTTGATATTTTTGGATGGCTGGCTTCTCTAGATCCAAGGCTGGTATGCATGTGGCAAGCATTTACAATGATTGCAAAACCCACTGAATCCAATGCTCTATTTACACTTTGTCTCAGAGTTCCTAGTCAGTCTATCTTCTTCTCTCCTCTTAAGTCTTCTGTCAATTTGAAATCAAACAAAACAAACAAACAAACAACAACAACAACAAATCACCAAGCAAAAGATTTACTGGGAAATCAAATACAAGAAGAAGAATTGAAGTCTGGGAGATGCACCCAACTAGAGGTGGCCTTTGGTTTGTCAGAGGATGAAGGAAAATGTTAAGGTTTTACTGAGGACAGAGGAGGTTACACAGGCTGTTTAAAGGTAAGCCCCCAGGCACAGCAGAGTCACTGGCAGCTGGTGTGTTCTGATTTTGGCAAATGTCAGTGGTTGGTAGGTTAGACTTTTAATCTTTCAATGTTAGGGTTACAATTAGTCCCTTGTAGTTTTGGGTTGAGCTTGCAAGACAGGCATTTATGACCTGAGCTTTTCTCCTCATTGGCCTCTTGACACTGTTATCACTTGGGGAATGACATAAAAAATGACTCCATTTTGTGTAATTAGCTTTCATACTTCTTGTGTTGATTTATACATAGTGTATTTAACAGGAGGAACAGGGAGAACTATAGCGACTCCATCTTTCCTTGGAACTAGACATTGCCTAGCTATCAGTTTTTGACTCTAGAAAGTCACATATCTTTCCCTAGGGCTCTGTGGCCTGGCTCAGCAGACACCACATATTTCTCTACAGAACTCTCCTTCAACTCTGCAGACGTGCAGAAAGCTAAACATTGTTAATTGTTACCCTTCACTACCCAGCAAACTGCCTGTCATTGGAGTTCCTGAAAAACAGGATATAGCTGGGGGGCACTATCTGTTCTTTGTGAATGCTTCCTTCACTTCCAAGAATTTTCCTTTAATAGGTGAAATACACATTGGAGGTCAAGAACATTTTTATATGGAAACCCAAAGCATGCTTGTTGTTCCCAAAGGAGAGGATCAAGAAATAGATGTCTATGTGTCTACACAGAGTCCCAAATACATACAGGTAATATGGGGCCATTGTGAAGGGGGCATAGCTAAATTGTGTCTGTCAAAAAAGTCACAAGATCAAATGTACAAAGCACAAAAATGTCATTTCTTTAGGAACCAAGGAAATATTCAGTACTAGTAGCTATATTGATTAGGGAATTAAGAGCCATGTAATTTCCAAACTATTTTGTTGTTGTTGTTTATAGATCTATTACTTTAAAACCATTTATGTAATCAGCAGGTCTCTTTTGCTCTGCCCTTAGTACTGTTGAGAAAAAAGAGAAAGGCCTATCTTCCCAAGCTTATAGTACCCAACTCTCAAGAAACAGTTAGGGAGCCATATTGGAAAAAGTATATCAAGGTGCTAAATCAGTTAAGTCAAAATTTACATGAGTGGAGGAATGAAGAGAAAGGGGGGGTTTGTTGAGGGCTAGAATGACCCAGGATATTCATATTCTCTCTCTCTCTCTCTCTCTCTCTCTCTCTCTCTCTCTCTCTCACACACACACACACACACACACACAAACAGAGAGAGAGAGAGAGAGAGAGAGAGAGAGAGAGAGCCTTAAATCTGGATTTATAGTCAGAGTAAAGTTTGTCTAGATGGTAAGAGAAGAGAGGGCATTTCCATGCCGTTTCACAGCGAGATCAAATGCCACTCATCTATTCACTACTCATATCCTCTGCAAACAGTTGTTGCTTGTGTCCCCTCTCTCCGGCAACATGCATGCCAGCAAGGAGGAACAGCACAATGACTTTCTGAGCTGGGATAGAGAGTGCAAGACGGGGAGGTTAGGTGTAAGCATCAGGGTGAAAGTAAGGAAAGCAAAGGGTCTTGATCCAGCAGGTTCAAAAGAGCCAGTGCTATTACCAGAAGAGCAGGAAACAGAGTATGGACAGTGGAAAATGAGGCCTCACAGAAGTTGGAACACTAAGAAAGGGTCAGATGAACTCCGTTCCAGTTCCATCTGCTCTTCACTCCCTGTGTGATGTTGGGCCCGTCTGTCTCAGGCACCCCATCTGTCAAAATCAGTTGTTAAGACTAAGACCTCAAAGCATAAAGAATAGCACCTGCATCCAGGGAAGACCAAAGGGTCCACTTTCACAGTAATACAGATGGGGTGAGAAGTGTGCATGCTTCAGTGGAGACAGCAGAATGAAGGGAAACCTCCAAGCTGGGAGAGGCTCAGAAAGCCACAAAATCTTACAGCTTCAGGAAACACATCCCTAGGGATAGTGTGAAAAGGATACTTTGGGTGTTTCATGGGGAAAACAGGCAAAAAAAATTGATAGTCCCAAATTATCCATTGTTATTGCAAGAATTATTTAATAATAGTTTTGGCAATGCCATTGTAACCAAATATTGCTGAGATCAACTGGGGATGCATGCTAAGGTTATTGGGCTTTTTTTTTTAATCATTTAGCATAGCCACACAGTTTATGTAGCATATACAACATGATGGAATCAAAATGTAAAGTGGCTGTCACACTCCTGTTTCAGGAAACAGTTTCTTTTTGCTAAGGTTATGGGTGTGCGTGGTGGTCACAATTAAGTCCTTGCTGAAGATAGATCAGATTAATGAAATCTGTTATCATTTACAGGATGTAGTTGCCTCAGTCTTGAAGGTCCCAGCTAATAAGGTCATGTGTCACGTAAGACGCGTCGGTGGGGCATTTGGGGGAAAGGTGCTCAAAACCAGCACAATGGCAGCCATCACTGCGCTTGCTGCCAGCAAGTAAGTGGAGAAAAATCTTCTGAATATATTAAAAATAAAGTCAGACTGAAAATTTCAGTATCAGGATTAATGAGGAAGAATTTAGGCCAAGATTATTTAAAAATCACACATGATATACAAGCACCCAAATTAGCTGCCAGCTTATGGCAACTTCTTTCTCTCTATCGTCAAGCTATATCCATATAAGAACCAAAATAAAAATCAATTACTAAAAAGAATGAAAGCCACAGAAAAATCATTAGAATACCTGGAAAGTTGACAGAAACAGATCCTGAATGAACGGGGCTAGTTGTTCTTAGCACCTGTTAGACCTTTAGAAGAATGTGTATCACCTTTTGAGGTAAACACACATTCACACACACACACACACACACATTTTTAAAGTGTGTATAGTTATGTGTATAGGTATGCTTAGGTGTATATTTTCTTGATTGATTTAAACAGACTTTGCTTTTGTTAGGTTTATTTATTTATATTGTCATTTTCCTTTGAGAATCTAAGAAATAATAATAATAATACCAATTATTTCTTGACCAATAAAAATTCCTAGAAAACTTTCCATAGTAGAAAATAATTATTATTTTTCTTTAAAAGAGGTAGTTTACTTATCAAAGTGGGATAACTACTCCAACAACTAAAAACTTACAGGAGTTTAAGCCTTTATTATGTTATTTCTTGGTCAAGAAATTGTCTTTGGAGGAGGCACATCTAAAAGGCTTAATTCCTTTGCAGAGTAATGTAGGTCAGTTCCTTTAACCCAGGAGCAGAAACCTTGATTCTAGACCTGTCCTATTTGGGAGTACTTGGCAGTCAGGCCCCACCTGTGTTTCTCCATTTGTAACCAGATTGAAGTGTGACCTTGAGACTTTACCTATGGCCAGAGGTCTTTATGACAAAGGGAAATGTCCCCTTGAATACCCTGGAGACTTCCTTGACAAGTAGCAAATGCCAGATGTCATGCTCTCACCAAAGGGAGGGGAGGCTACCACATTTCCTGGAGGTCAGCAGAGGCCAAGTGTGGGTAGTAGTTCTGTGTTTTGTGATGTGAGTGAATGCCACTCAAGGTCTCACTAGGAGCTATCTAACCTTCACTGTAAGAATTTACCTCTCATGCCTTTTTTCTGTTTCAGACATGGTCGTGCAGTCCGCTGTGTTCTGGAACGAGGAGAAGACATGCTGATAACTGGAGGCCGAAACCCATACTTTGCAAAGTACAAAGTGAGCAGAAGATGGGTGGAGGGAAGGATTTGCTACAAACAGAACATGACAGAAATGCAGAGGCGGCATTTATCTATTCCCTAATGGGGAGTAACAATGAACAAATTAACAAATGGCGCGTCTATTTAACTTTCTGTACCTTGTGCTGATTGTTTAATTACTGGCTGGTTCAATGAAGCTTTTCTGTTTCACTCAAAGATGTCAATTGGAGAAAAAGGACTAGCTGGCATTGGACATTACACAGTGAATAATTAGAAAACCTGTGAGCATATGTGTCTATGAAAGTAGGTCTAATAACTACTCACTCACACAATAAAAGAGGTAAAAAATAGAATAATTCTCATAACAATGGTGTTATGTGAAATTGCATTTATTTGCAAATGGAGTCCTCTTTTTTTAACGTATCAAGGGTATTTTTGTAAAACTGTGCTCTAGAAATTCCTAGAAAACTTTCCATAGTAGAAAATGATTATTATTTTGCTTTAAAAGAGGTAGTTTTACTTATCAAAGTGAGCTAACTACTCTAACAACTAAAAACTCTCAGGAGTTTAAGCCTTTATTATGCTATTTCTTGATCAAGTAACAGCCCAGTGTAATCAGCAGAGGTTAGAGGAAGGAGGACTCTGTTCCACAAAACTATTCAGAGACTCAAGCTTTTTTCAAGTAGTGCTACCACCATCCCTTTGGATTGCAGAATCTAATATGGTAGCCAGTAGGCCATTTAAATGACCACTGAAATTCACATTTGAGTGAACTAAATTAAACTAAAATTCCGTTCCATAGTTGCATTTGCTTTATTTCAAATACTCAATAGCTACATGTGGTTGGGATCGAATAGTATAGACACAGAACCTTGCCATCATCACAGAAAGTTCTACTGGATAACTCTGCCCAAGGACATTGAGTCCTCTGCAGGGTCTTCTGCAGTAGATAAGGAAAGCGAAAGCACATGGAGTGATGTGGAAGGTATTTCTCACACCAGGTCAGTAAGAGGTGGACCTTGCAAGGACCTTGGTGTCTTTGGCCAGAACTTTGCCCCCTAACTAAAAAGGTAGCTGGAAATACATCTTCCTGTGTGCACAGGATGGGGACCACAGGATTTGTTGAATGTATATCATGGTCTCTACAAATGTCTCCCTGAACACATATTTTTAGAAACTAGCAAACAAATCTATTTTACTCTAAGCTACATTTTGAATTCAGTTTAGTTCAAAAGAATTTGCTAGAGTGAACTTTGTTTTGAGGAGATTATTTTTGGCGAAAGGAGGAGAGGAATAAAACTTACACACATGATATCATTATGCAAACATTAAAAATTGAAGGTTAAAAGGTGAGGTACATGTAGCAAATCTATGAAGAGAGGTGAATATAAGTTGGAGTATGTACAGAAGACTTCTTAGAACAGGTGAAACATAAATGGATCTTCAAGAATGAATAGGTACCAAAAAAAAAAGCATACTAGGTGGTGGAACCAATAATGCAGAGGTGGAATGAGCATGGCATGTTTGATAGGGGTAGGGGTAAGGGGAGGGGTGCATTAAAACACAGAGCAATTACCAGAAGGTAGTGTAAATAAGATGGGTTGGATTAGATAATGCAAGACCAAGAGGGGCCTAAAGTTCCAAAATGGGGAGTTTAAACTCTCTCACAAGAAACAGGAAGACTGAATAGATTCTTGCTCAGTCAAGTGCCATAACTAAACATGGGTGCATCAGGGAGGGTAACATGATGAGAAAGCGCAGGATGGCCTGAGAGAGGAAGAAGGGCAGATAGACCAGTAGAAAGCAGCTAATGCATTCAGACATGAAGCATTTGAGATGATAGTAAGAGGCAGAAGAGATGAGTCTAAGAGTCATTATTCTGTAACATAAGATAGGATTTGGTGAAAAATTTGGCAAAATACAATGGAGAATAAAAACCACAAACATGACTTGGAAATTTCTAGAAGAAAGAGTCGAGTTGGAAGGAGAACCAACCTGGAATAACAATGAGCTGGTTTGTGTAAATGTTGGAGAAGAAGTGACGATAGGACATTGAAACAGAAATGTCCTTCACCAATATGGGACTTCGTTGAAAGGACTAGATTATAATTATAGAAGTTATCACCACTGCGGTGACTAAAACCATGAGAAGATAATGTTTTCCAATGGAGAGTACTGTGATAACAAGAGATAATATTAATATTTATAATAGTAATATTAATAATTTATATGTAGAACATCTGCTCTGTGTTGTTTATGTGCCTGTAATTTTCCATGTATTACTTTATTTATTTCCATTTCAAAAGTAGTCTAAGAGGGTAAATGGCTTTTCCAAGGTCACAGAGCTAGTTTTATATCCAAGAAATTATTGCCAAGTCTACATCATAAAGTTTTTTCCATATGTGGAGAGTTCACAAGTGACAAAGTAAACTTTAGATATTTGATTTCTAGTGTCAGTATCAGAGATCAGCTCTCTCTGCACAGGTTGGATTCATGAACGATGGCAGAATCTTGGCCCTGGACATGGAGCACTATAACAATGGGGGCTGTTCCCTCGATGAATCATTATGGGTAAGTGTTTTAAAAAGCAAGCTTTCTTGCATTTTTCAAAGAGTGTTATGTAATATGATTTATATCAGAAAAAATGTTCAATCATTAAATAATATATAATTATAAAAGCATAGAGTCTATTATTGCAGGGATAGCCTAGTGTCACTCACTGGCACCCACAGAGTAAGCCCAGAGATCTTGGCTAAGTCTCCATATGTGTGCTATTTCTGTCCTTCCATACTTAGATCTGTTTTCAGATGCAAGCATTGACCAACTTTCTCCTCTCTAGCCAGACTGACATTTTGGACTGATATCTTTTGCTTGTGGGGGCTGCCCTATACAAAGGAGGATGTGTGGGTATCCTTGACCTCTACTCAGTAAATGTCACTGGTGGGCTCACCCCCCCAGTCTTAATTACCAAAACTAGCCCCAGACCTCACCAATTGTTCTCAGGAGGTGGAGGGAGGGATTAATCCTGATGGAGAAATAAATGCCAACCCCCCCACCCCTCATTTTCCCTGTTTTCCAGAATACTGCCTTCTGTAGAATGCATAGACCCCAGGGTTTAGGGCCTATGAACATTTCCAAGGCTTCTGGAAATATTTGAAGCCTAAACATAATACATTTGGGGCTGGGGATGTGGTTCAAGCAGTAGCGCGCTTGCCTGGCATGCGCGTGGCACTGGGTTCGATCCTCAGCACCACATACAAACAAAGATGTTGTGTCTGCCAAAAACTAAAAAATAAATATTAAAAAATTCCCTCTCTCTCTCTCTTTAAAAAAATAATAATACATTTGTTCTAAAACTTAGAAATACAAAAATAATAATTTTAAAAGAAAATGATTCAAATTCTTTAGAATAATTTAACAGTAAAATGCATTTTAATTGGGAGCATGGCATATTTTTAGCATGTATGATGTGATATGAAGAGAGGATGCTGTTTCCAGACTGATTTGGTCTGAGATATCAGGATGGTCAAACAGGTCCAGAAGGACAAGGCCCTTATCACACCAACTCTGGATTTCTCTAGGTGATAGAAATGGGGCTTCTGAAAATGGACAATGCTTACAAGTTTGCCAACCTGCGCTGCCGCGGTTGGGCATGCCGAACCAACCTTCCCTCCAACACAGCTCTGCGTGGGTTTGGCTTTCCTCAGGCAGCGCTGATCACCGAGTCCTGTATTGTCGAAGTTGCAGCCAAATGCGGTTTGTCCCCTGAGAAGGTAACACTGTTTTAGTCTTGCATATAAAAGGTGTTGAATATCCGAGATGGGAGGGCCTTCGAGAATCATTCAGTTTGAGGTATTTGAGATCCAAAGGGATATATGATTTGCCTGAGGTCACCTAGCCAACTGGCTAATATAGAGCCAGGACACCAAAGTTCAATGATGCTTGCTATACCCAGATATCTTCTCAAAAATCCAGGAAACAGGGTACATTGAGGAGTAAGCAATAGATTCTTACCTGTTTAGTGAGAATTTTCCATTGGTTGGTGGGCTCTATTAGTTTATTTTCCTTTGATACACAAAATGCCAGTGGTTTATTTAGCTCACAGTTCTAGAGATTCAAGAGCATGGTGTTGACTTCAGGGGTCAGGCTCATTCTTTTATAATAACTCACTCTCATGTCAACTAACCAGGATCCCATAAGAACTACCTTCATGTCTTCAGAGGGCAGCACCCTTCAATGACTTAACCCACTAGGCTCCATCTCTGATGGTTTCTACCACCTCAACACCACTATTATTGGGGACCAAGATTTCACATGAACTCTTGGGGGATTAAACCACATCCAAACTGTAGCAGGTATATAATCCCTACCACCAAATTCTGTCAAAGTCTTCTTTCCTTAATGTGATAGCAGCTGTCATGAAGTTTGTCATTTCAGTGGCTAACATGATTTTCTTTTGGTGATTTTTGAGTCTCAGCTCAGTCATCATCAAGGATGTTTCCCTCCTTGGTGCCTCTTCCACCCTCAGATCCTAGAGTGGAATTGGGTGGGGAGATGTGGTAAGCTCTCTTCCCGCCCTCCCTTGTTCCTTCTGCTGTGACACTGGGGCAGGGAGGAAGAAGAGAAGGACCTGGGAATACAAATGGCCCCTCCCCATGTGACTTCTGCCAGTGAGTGTTGTCCTCTCTTTGGCACTTCATTTAGCATTCCTCTAGTGACCACACCTCTTTGCCCCATGCCCCAGTCCCCAATTCATGTACCTACTTTCCCCTCTAGATTTCACAGTGTTGGACTCTATAGCCACAGATAGGAGTCATCCTTGTCTCTGGAACTTGTTCCTCCCTTCCTGTCCCCCCACCCAGCTTCTCTCTTTGATGTTCTGTCATACTTGATAGCATGAAGGAGGAGAATCATGTGAAGACCTTCCTTCCTCTTCCAGAGAATAACCTCTTAAAAACTCTGCTTTCCCTGCAATGGCTCAGCTCACTAATTCCTAGTCTTCCTCTAATAATGATCTGAGAAAGTTTTAGGGGGGATAGAATGAGGCAAGTATCTCTGTAGTAGCCCCTGTCAGCTTGGAGAGGGGCCTGGTCACAACTGTGAGTTTTCTCAGCTGAGAATGTAAGGTACTTGGCATCTTTTGTTCTCAGCTGGGAAGTCTTCATTGCCAATTCTGTGATGAAAGAATTGTACTCAGCTCATCAGATATCTTGGAATAGAGTCTTCTAATTTGTTCTTCTTCCTAGATGTCAGTTATACGTAAACAAACTTTCCTGTTTGTTTTGGAAGTAAGTCTTATTTTGACACAGCCTTTGAATAAACCAAATCATTTAGCCAAATACTTTCAACGGATACCCACAAGGGCAACTAGAATCGAGTGGACCTGGGTAGTGTTGAGATAAAGAAATCTCAGGGAAGGATTCCTTCCTTTAAACTTGCACAAGAACAGCATAGAAACATACAAGTCAGTGCTCACATCGTTGATGGATGCTCCAGGTGGGGAAGAGGAGAACTCAGTGTCTTGTGAAAGGTTTCATTCAGCAAGAACCAGGGAGAACTCAGCTTGGACTGCACAGGATGGGCAGAATTGGACTAGGAAGATGGTACATGGATGAGACCATATATTCTGACTTCCTCTCACTTTTAATCTCCTTTCTTAGGTTCGAACGATAAATATGTACAAAGAAATAGATCAGACACCCTACAAACAAGAGATTAATGCCAAGAATCTCAGCCAGTGTTGGAAAGAATGTATGGCCAAGTCTTCCTTCTCCGTGAGGAGAGCAGCCGTGGAAAAATTTAATGCGGAGAATTACTGGAAGAAGAAAGGGCTGGCCATGGTTCCCCTGAAGTATCCTGTTGGAGTTGGCTCGGTTGCCTTCTCTCAGGTCAGTTCAAACACAGGGGCGTGCCATCTGGAGGTGGCCCAGGCAAAACAAAGAGCATGGAAGGAACTTTCCATTCTGTTGCACCAGCCACGTGATTGCTGTCTCCAGTTGCTAAACTTAACCAGAGTTGTGCTTAGTCACATCAGCTTTGCTCCAGAGGAGACTGAGCTCCCATGGTTGGTGAAAACGTTCTTGCTGGGAAATTGGGAAACCTGAGGTTTACTCCTGGCCCTGTCAAAAAGCAGCTGAGACGATTTCTCTGGGCTCCAGATGGCTCATGAGGAAAGTAAGAGGGTAGGAACAATGACTTCCAGGACTCCTCCATCTATTGTGGTTCTGTGTCTCTGGAGAGGAAATGGAAATGGAGGCTTGCAAGGTGTTGGGGTGCCTCAACTCCCATGGGTGGATTGCAGTAAACTAAACCCAGAAAAGTAAATCATTTCAATAACTTTTAAACACAAATTTAAGAGTTTGTTCCCCCTCCTAGCTATTAAAAGTATAAACAGAAAGACTGAGAATATGCTCTTATAGTTTCTTTAACTGATTAAATAAATCCCCTTGCTTGGTTGCTAAATCCCACTAGTTGTTTCCACTTCTTCATTCTGGAATGAAAATACTCCTAACAGCTGGCAAAGGGCTGCTGTATTCTGACTCACTGAGGACAGCAGTGATGCAGACTCCCATTTTCTCTCTTCTTCCATAATGTAAATTTCCATGTATGTAGATATCCAGCAGGGCCCTCACAGAGCTTGGTGATTCTTCCTCTGCAGGATTCACACTTCAAATGAGCCATGAAGAAGGTACAGTGGCAGGTGTGTTAAGTGAAGATGCAATAGGAAAAAATAAGGGTGGATAGATTGTGGGAGGAGCATCAGTGTATAGGTTGAGGAAATAGACAGGAAAAGTGGTAAAAAGGTCCCTGCCCCATTCCCTTGTCCATCCATACACCTAACTAGCCTAGTTGAACTTTGGTGTAATCTTTATACCATTTTCATGCAGATTTGATTGTAGGCAAGTGGCTGCTCATTACAAGTGGTTGTCCTACTGCAGCCTTTTCATTCCTTGCCTGTTTGCAGTGACAGAAATTAACAGAGAGCCATTTGGCCATCTGTACACAATTTACTCAGACATCGGGGAAGGGGGTTGGTGGAGATATTCAAGAGGCCATTGTTGAGGAACAAAGGCAAAAACAAAGTTATTAAAAAGGAAGTGGGGGAGAGGACTACAACTGAGAAAAGGGTTTGTGAATAATGAATCTTGGTATACAATTTGGGGTTAAACTTATTAGTTGGCAGATAGCAAAGAAGTTAGTCAGTCCTTAAGCAGACTGGAAAGGATTGTCAAGAAACACAACTCTATTGTTTATGGGTCCTCTGGCAATCTTTTCTTGTTTTTGTTTTTGTTACTGGGTATTGAACTAGCCACTGAGCCACATCCCCAGCCCATTTTTAATTTTTATTTTGAGACTGGGTCTGGCTAAGTTGCTTAAGGCCTCACTAAGTTGCTGAGGCTGGCTTTGAACTTGAGATCTTCCTGTCTCGGCCTCCAGAGCCACTGAGTGTGTGCCACTGCACCCAGTATCCTCTGGCAATCTTGAGTGTTAGGCTGTGGGGAAACATGACAGGCTGCCTCTAATTAGTGGCTTCCATTACTTAATGTCTAGACCAGGTCTGTATCATTTCCCTCATCAGAAATTTCTCAAAAAGTAGATGAAAGTAATAATAGTTGAGTACCCACTGTTATAAGTCCTTTAAGATTTTACTTCATTCAACCCTCAGGGCAGCCTATAAGGTTTGTATTTTCATTTTATAAATAAGAAAACTAAGACTCAAAGAGTTTAAATATCTTGCCCAAAGTCCCACAGCTAGTAGAAGCTAGGCTAGGGCTGGAACTCGGGTCTGGGCAGCTTCTGAAACCTTCTGCCTGGAGCACTTTTTGATGGGAACTGAGCTGGGATTCAGTTCGGCCGAGAAGAAACTAGATGAGAGCCAGCAATACAAATTCATTCTCAGAGGCTACTGGGAAGTCTTTGCCAGAGAACTGCTGTGCTCAAAAGCTTTGCTTAGGACTAAATCAAAAGAGTTTGAGATCAGTCACAAACTGCTTCCCGAAAGACACATCCTGAAAGATTCTGTTCTAAAGCAAATAAAATAGAGAAGGGAGCTAGAAATATTTGAGCGCCTTCTCTGCAGAAGGCCCTGAGGTGGGATTTGTAATCTCCCACTTGATTACCCTGATCTTGTCTCTACTGAGTACGTGTGATTCTGTTTTATAGATGGGGAAACTGAAGTTGGTAGAGATTTGCTCTCTTGCCCAAGGACATGCAGTAAGGGGTGGCAGAACGAAGATTTGACCTGTCTGGTCTCAGGTCCCATGGGTCTTCATTGTCCCATACTGCCTCCCTAAGCAGAAGCACCAGCTGAGGGAGTTCTATGTAACTCACCTACAGTAGGCTTAATTCTTAGAGTGGGAACACTAATAGGACACAGACAGTATCTAATTAACTTCTGTGTTTCTGGGGCCTTGCTAAGGCACCTGGCATAGAAGAGGAGCTCAAATGTTGAATGGTTGTGCCTTTGGGGAATCTTAGGATTAGAACTAACTTTTCACCAATACTAGCAGTCATAGCTTGAAGATTTAAATTGTATCAACTAAGTTCTCTATTAATAATGGAGAGCCATCTGTTCCAGTGCTCCAGTTGTGCCAATTTTGTAGATGAAGCTTTGTGGAATTATCTTTTGTGGTCTAACAATGAACCATCCAGTGGTGCCACTTAACTGAACCAAATTTGACATTTTTAATAGCCTGAGGAGATTGCAGCGCCACATGGAACAAATTAATCAGGGTCTACAATAGAAATACTGCCCCAACCCCACAGGCAGAGCACAGTCACCAGCAGGTTCACACAATGGAGGACAGGCACAATCCTCTGTAATTGCAGCTTAGTCACAGGTGCTAAGTCCATCCGTGCTTGGCAGAGTCAAGGAGGCCAAATACAGAGTCTGCAAACTTAAGAAACAAATCAAATCACTATGCTGTTGCAAATTCATTCATTGGATACTTCTTGAGGACCTACCACAGGCAAGACACCACCCCACATTTCAAGGGATGCCTTAGGACATGCTCTTACCTCTCCTGGGCTCACATGCCAGCAAGGTACAATTAAGTGCAATAGAAGAAAGCCCAGAAGTGACTGTTGACATTAGGCACCACCTGGCATCTGATGCACACCCCCAGAGCAGCCAGCTCTGGGCCATCGGTAGAGGACACCGCTCTTTCTCTTTATCATGCAGCCAGGAGCACAGGATGGTGAAGTCATATGTTAGTTGACAGTAAATCACCCATTACATCTTCTCAGGGCCCCAGATATGATTATTACGGCACAAGAGTCTAAAATTCTCCATTGGACCATGAATATATGTGCCTTTGTTCTTAGAGAAAGTGTACTTTGGTGTCCCCATTTTGACAATACATCCCCAGTTTACACCTGCTGATTAGCTGAAAAATCTACTTTTATTGTCCAAAGTGTCATATTTGGAATGATGGGGGCTTCTGGTTGTCACTGGAGTAATGTGAACCTTTGGATATCAAAAAAGAGTTGTTCCCCAAGTGTGGTTCACAGCCCAAAAAATGTCTGTGAAGGTCCTTCTGTTGGGCAGAGAATTGGCCGAGAAATACAATCCTTTTCTTGGGTTTATCTGGTGATTGACAGGCAATTCCTTTAACTTTCACTTATAACCAGGGTTGCTTCTAAGTAATCTAAGTAGGTAAATCATAATATAATAGTAATAAAATATGAGGTTCATCAAGCAGAAATTACCAGAATTTTCTCAAGATCTTCTTTTCAAATCATAGATTATTATGCCACTCTGTACAGAAACTTAGATACTAAGGAACCCAGCTCACAGAGCCTTAGTGACCCACGAGTGGTGGTCACCCACACCCCCATGAACAGCTGCACAGGTTGCCTCTCAGGCCTTCCTAGACCACAGTGAAACCAGGTGGAAGCACTTAGACTGTAGACTGTATGGTGTTGATGTTACTTTCATATTGGAGACTCCCTGAAGAAGTCATCCTTATTTTCTGCAGTCCCCTGGGCTAGAGGCTCCATACTTTAGCACCTGCAGACTTGCAAGAAAGCACATTCTTGTTCATGGTAAAGCATATTTAGTTTGCAGACTGGTGTTTCTAGAGGAATCTTTAATTTTGTTAGCAGTTTGGTTGCTTCTGGGTCCTTGTGGGAAGCTATATAATTAGATAAGATTCCTTGCAAGTTTCTTTTCAAATCCAAAGCTTGTAATTCTGTGCCAAGATGAATTAAGATGGGCTTAGCTCATTTTGAAGAAAAAAAATCATGTCTGTCTGTCCTTCTTAGTTGGGTTTTCATTTTTTCTTCTCTGCAGTATGCTTACAACTATGAGAATATTCTCTCTCTCCCTCAACCTACATATATTTAACTGAGCATTTTTAAATGGAGGGCTTGTGCGTGCACACATATATGACCCCAAGCTCCACTCCGAGGCAGGGAGAGGGGCCCCTAGAGATACCCATGTGCTCAAGGGCCCTAACTAAGAAACAGTAACTTAAGGTGCATAGTCCTGCCTCAGACCCAGACCCACCTAGGACAGTATGGCTTCTTGTGTAGTGATCACAAGGCATTGCTTGCCCCACCATTGCCATGACTTTGCTCTGGTTGTGCATATATTTGGCAGGGTCTAGGGGGGATGGAAGGAAAAGGATCATTTCTGAGGAAAGCATTTTTATTGACATGGTATGTGATAACACCAGTCAAAAAAATTCTCTTCTGTTTCATCTGCTTGCATCTCTTCTGCTTAGGCTGCTGCCCTGGTTCACATTTATCTGGATGGCTCTGCGCTGGTCACTCATGGCGGGATTGAAATGGGGCAGGGTGTTCACACTAAAATGATTCAGGTAAGAATACCAATAACTGTATTCTGTTGGGTGTGTCCTCACTGATAAGTTCATGAAAGAAAACTGTGAATGTATATTTTCTGTTCCAAATTAAAGGATAAGAGATAGATAAGCTGCTAAGTTATGAGCAGAAACTGGGTAGATAAACCAATTTTATAACTGAGGCCCTAAAAAGAATATAGTAGAAGGGACTCAAGTTTTTTATTTAAAAGAATGTCATGTTTTATTTGTTGATATATATATAAACAACTGAGTTGTCTTTTTTCAAATCTTTGCTAGGCAATAAAAAGATTTGCAAATTCTTATTTATTGCTTTATTTCTTGCCCTTTTTATGGTAAGGGCTCTGAACAATTGATAATACAAATAACATTCAGTATTTCTAACCAAACTCTAATGGTTTTCTTTTGGCTCACTTGTTTTAGATTAATTTGAAGCTACTGTTTCTATTTTGCTAATTATGATCATAATATTAGAGTCTATGAAACATGTCAAAGATGCAGAAAATTGGGGGGAAAAAGATCCTACATAATTTTGCCATTTTGGCATCTTTGAATTTTGCCTTTTTTTCTTTTTCAAAAGATTAGTGACATGTTATTTATGTACTTTTTAGTGACCACTTCCTCCTGTCATTAAGAATTCTTAACAATCATGATTTTAATGGCTGCATGTGGGTGTATGTGTAATTTATTTAACGATCCCCAATTGTTGAACACTTCAATTAATGTTTTTGTACATTACCCTATGATCCTACAAGTAATTGTTTTCTCAAAAAAGCTTACAGAAATAGAATTAGTAGGTCATAGGATATAAGTATTTTAAATTGCTTGACATGTATTACCAAATTGTTTTCCAGAAAGCATCCATTTTATCATATCCTAACAAACACTAAATATGATGGATTGTTGAAAAATTTTAGATAATTTGCTAGATAAATGAAAATGCTTCATTATTATTTTACTTTACATTTTTCTAATTATAGACATGTTGAGTACATATTTTCTTTTATGTTGCAATCACTTGAGAATTGTCTGGTCATTCCTTTTCCCATTTGTGGGTGAGATTTTAATGTTTTCCTTATGAGACCACAAGACACCTTTACCTTGTGGGCCTGTGCACTCTGTGCCCATGCTCTTCTGAGAGCCAAGGATTGTGGAAGAGCTCCATGTACCCATGTCCTTGGAGTGTTGGGCAAGTTCTATTAAGCTGTACTGCTAGCAGAAAAGAGGAGAATTTTGGATTAACTAGAGTTCACAATATAATTGTCTCCAGCACTAAAAGTGAAGAACAAAGCAGCCTACTAAGCTCTCATGTTGGCACTCAACCCCAGCATTATCCTCTTCTTTTGTGATGTCTATGTTGCTGCTTTTTCAAAGCCATTGTCCTGTCTCAGGAGAGATGCTTTTCATGGAGCATCTACAGTTATGTGCACAGTAGATAAGCATTTATTATTGATAACATTGACTTCGTTAGAATTTTGCAGTATGGTGGGATGAGCAGCCTCAAAGGCATTAATTTCATGACTATAAAGACATGAGTAGAGCAGTTCCTCCTGCTTTGGGCTGGGTCCTTACCTCCTCTTCCTGATGCTATTGCACATGAGTAGGTCAAAGAAAAATAAAGTGTCTTCATAACTTGGGGCCTGAACAAACTATAGGACTTTTAGAAGAGACAAACTTTTGTGACTGGAGGGAGGCATTTATGGTCCTGCTTCCTTGTGCCCGTGGTGTGTAAAAGGGCTTCACATACATACTGTACCACCTGGGCATGTGCACAGATCTACAGCTCACCAAAATGTTTGAAAAGAAACTCTCTTCTAAAATCCAGGTGGCCAGTCGGGAGTTAAGGATGCCAATGTCGAATGTCCACCTGCGTGGAACAAGCACGGAAACCGTTCCTAATACAAATATCTCTGGAGGATCCGTAGTGGCAGATCTCAATGGGTTGGCAGTAAAGGTAAATGTCACTGTAGTGGCATCAAAATCATTAAGCCCTCTAGGACCAAATATATGAGTGGAGCTCAGAAGATGTTGAGTCATCCATTTCTTATCTCCTACCCGACTCTTGGGCTCAGTCAGTTTCACAGCACACAGTTCTCCTATACTGGAAATGCCACCTTTTTCTCCCTCACTTTTTTGTTTTTTCTTTATTTTAATTAGGTATATATGACAGAAGAATGCATTTTGATTCATTGTACACAACTGCAGCACAACTTTACATTTCTATGGTTGTACACGATATAGTGTCATACCATACGTGCAGTCATACATGTGCCTAGTGTACTGATATTCATCTCATTCCATAATCTTTCCTGCCCCCATTCCCTCCCCCCTCCTCTCCCTCCCTTTTGGTCAATCAGAGTTTCTCAATTTTTTTCCATGCCTCTTCCCTCCTCATTATGGATCAGTATCCACTTATTAGAGAGAACATTCGGCCTTTGGTTTTTTGGAATTGGCTTACTTCACTTAGCATGATATTCTCCAACTCCATCCATTAACCCGCAAATGCCATAATTTTGTTCTCTTTTAATGCTGTGTAATATTCCATTGTGTATATATACCACAGTTTCTTTATCAATTTATCTATTGAAGAGCATCTAGGTTGCTTCCACACTCCCTCACTTTTGACATTTTGCTGGCCAGCAAGTCCTTTTAATTCTACCTGAAACTGTCTTTATATCTTTCATTTCCATATTGTGTTAATATCTCTTTGAGTCAGATTCTCACCTCTTGCCTGGGTTATGGTAAGACTTCTGTCTCTTACTTCAGTTTCATTCCTCTCACTCTGTCTTATGCTACCTGAATGAACTTTCCCACAAATGAAATCTGACCTTGTTTGAAGACAGTGGTCAGTGGTTTGCCCACAGTTTTTCTGTTAGGCACTGACTTAGCATGGCTTTCAAGATCACCATCTTGAAACCCTGTTCACATTGACACACGTGTGGTGTGTACCCATGTGAGATCTTTCACAGCATCCTCTTACAGGGTTGGTCTCTTACTTGTCTTCCTATGACCTTTCAGATAAGCCTATGGGATGACATATCATGTTGTTTTAAAATTGGTGTTTTCATGAAATTGTTATCATCTTTTAACTTAAAAAATGACCCCTAGGATGCTTGTCAAACTCTTCTAAAACGCCTTGAACCCATCATCAGCAAGAATCCTCAAGGAACTTGGAAGGACTGGGTGAGAATCACTGGTTCTCTGTATTTTATGTTAGAAAAACAGGAGGGTGTGTGTGAGAGGGATATGTGTGAATTAAATGTCTTCAGGAAGGCACTCCAAATGGCACCACCACTGCTTCATTGTAAATGAGAGATCCTTTGGCTCTCCGTATGTAAAGGTCCTATCATAATATGATAGAGGAACTCTCACATCTGGAAAATTTTCTATTGGAGAAAGAGATGTTTTTTTTCTGACAAAACTCCTATTTTAAACTAGAATTAATTAATGTTTCTTTCTATGGAACCTAGGCATTTTTTGGATAACATCTGTAAATGTGTTTCCTTCAGGTTTCACCATTCCTAAAATAGAAAAACAGCACTGGAATAATTCCATAAAAGTAAAAATCATATAGGCACTCATTTAGAAATAGTAGGCCTTCAGCTGCTTCCTTTGATCAACTTAAAGTCTAGTTGGAAGAGAATATACATTCTCAAGTCAACTAGCAAACTTTTCAAAATAATAGAGTATAAAGTATCAGATGGTATGGAATAGACATCCATAAACACTGGGAGCATGTGTCATACTATTCTAAAATATCAACTTTGCAACATCAAAACACAGGTTTAGTGAGATAATATTTAGGGAATCTACTTAGATGATTCCAGGGCTGGGGGTATAGCCCAGGGTGGAGTGCATGCTTAGCATGCTCAAGGCCCTGGGTTCAATTCCCAGCACCCCCGACAAATGTTCCTGCTATTTGATAGAGTAAGGACTAACTCTGTGATTCATATTTATGGAAGCTTTTGGTCTTTTCTGGACATATTTAAGGATATGAAATCTTTAAAAGGCTTTCAATGTTTCTGCTCTCTGCCTGGTGCTGCCCGAGTCCAGCAAGGCTGAAAGTGGCTGGAGGAAGCTGCAGAGATGCAGTGCAGAGTAGTCCTCTGCAGTCCACTGCAGAATGTTGCCATCCGCCCACTGTCTCCTGTAATGGGTTGCACTTCTCATCTTCTCTCTTCATCCTGGAGATGTGGACCTAATCCTAATTTTTCTATGTAGTATCCAACTGTGTGCACTGTTAGTGAGAAGACCTTTTAGTAAAAATGGTGTGATTTAGCAAAATTATTCTCTTCAACTGAAACTGTTATGGATACATGATGTTACAATTAAACATCTAACCAACCATTGTTTCCTAAAATGCCCTCTGTTGATAGGCTGTCTTCCCAAATGACTGAATGAATTTTTTTATAAGCAGAACATGGGTTGCCCAATATAGTCTGGTCTATAGGTGTAACATACCATAGTAGTCATTTATTACAGTCACACACATTGAACAAATGTAGTTACCACCTGCAGTGAACTACAAATGCCTGTGGAGTGATAAAAGGAATAAATTATTGCTGAAAGGAATAAATTAATCTTGTCCTCCCTAGTTATTGCTCTGGGTAGCTGAATGTAATGCTTAGTAAAATTAAAACTGAAGTCTTGAGGGATTCTTTCTTTGGATATCTTTATTACATCACGTTGTATTCCTTCTTCACAGGCACAGGCTGCTTTTGATGAAAGTATCAGTCTTTCAGCTGTTGGATTCTTCAGGTAAGTAGTCCTTTCAATCACTTGTGGATTGAAATTAGCAAGTGGTATTGTGATTATGGAAAATAGCAAGTGGTATTATGAGGAAGAGTTTCAGTTCTGTCTGCAATTTTGACAAAAGTATTGATTTTGTATCTTTAATTAATCCACTATTATAAAGAACATTTTAGCAGCTAGTTAATCCATGTCTAGAAAGGCTTTTGCTGGGCAAAATAGGCATACAAATGAAATTCAACCTAGTAATGACTCAGCTCATCCTGGGTGCAATAGTTAGGCTCTCTGGGAGTTAGTGCTTGGAACCCCTGGCAGTGGCTGGCTGACTGTTGAAAACACAATCTACCCCTAAGTTAAGAAACAAAGGTAGGGATGCAAATGAAATGCACAACAACATAGACACCATTTGCATCTTCTAGAGCAGCAAAAAATGAAACTTGACAATAACTGTGGTGTCGAGATATGGAGCAATTAGAACTAGCATACTTTGGGAAATAATTTATCAAATTATTTTAGTGAAGAATTAATGCCATTGGAGAGTAGGATGATATAGTGAGTCTTACCTGATTTTGTCACTTTGCTGTTGTTGTAGGAGTTCTGGGCCACTGACTAAAGATTGGGAATAGGCACTGGGAGCATTTTCAATGGCTTTCTCCAGCTGCGGGAGCAGGGTAGAGAGGCTAGAGAGGACTGGCAAGCTTCTGTCCTGTATCATTAACATTTGCCTGGTATCCTTAAAGAAAGAAGAGTTGGGAACAGAACAGGCCATCATAGATGGCAGAGGCAAAGAATGAGAGCTAAGAAATCTAATCCATGCACCCCAACTCTTGCAAAGAAGTTGAATTTTGAAGCCAGCAAGTGAGACAAAGCAGGCAATTGTGCACCCTTGAAATAGTGTTTGGTGTAAAATGCAGATGGGATTCCCCCAATCTGATGACAAAAAAGATTAGCTAAAGGTTGTAGGATAAATAATCATAAAGTCAATATCGAACCTATGGGAGTAAGGATTCACTCACTGGTCAGAAGTAATTGAGTGTTTTATCAGACAATGTGAGTTGAAGAGGAAAGAATTAAATATTTATTTACTTAGCACATTTGTCGAACATGCGTTACATGCTGGGCTCTCACTGTACAAATATGTCCCTCTGATTTGCACAGCTCCGTATGGGTCTGTTTGATCATTATGGTTTGTGATTATAGGACTTGATTGCTTAACAATGCACCTCAAGATTCTGTTTCCTTCAGGGGTTATGAATCACACATGAACTGGGAGAAAGGCGAAGGCCATCCCTTCGAATACTTTGTTTATGGAGCTGCCTGTTCAGAGGTTGAAGTGGACTGCCTGACAGGGGATCATAAGGTCAGTACCCACTGGGAAGCTTTGCAGGTTGCACTTAGGATGCATCTAGACTCCACCTATGTCATCTGTTGGAGTGTAATTGAGTGTGGGGTGACTGCACCATGCCTTTGGCTAAGGGTGATTTCTCTGTATCAGAAAAATCAAGGGCAGACAGTAGCCAGTTTTTGAAATCTTTTTAAAGGTCCTTCTTTTGCCAAGCATGGTGGTGCGCACCTATAATGCCAACAGTTCTGGGGGCTGAGGCAGGAGGGTTGTGTGTTCAAAGCCAGCCTCAGCAACTTGGCAAGGCCCTAAGCAACTTAGCAAAACCTTGTCTCAAAATAAAAAATGAAAATGGACTGGGGATGAGGCTCAGTGATTAAGCACCCCTAGTAATAACAACAACAAAAAGGTCCTTCTTTTTAGATTATTTAAGTGCATCCCTGGGTTTTTAAGGGATTCTATGAAGAGATGCACACTTAGATTCTTACACACACATACACACCAGCTTCAAGAATTCAGTTTGTCTTTTTGTACTTGGACATTCTGGAGTTAAAGAAGTCATTCACTGGTCAGTGTCAATAATCATAAATAATAATACATAATCAATAATAATAAAGGATTCTGGAATAACTCTCACTAACGTCATGGACCAACCTTAGTATTAATTAGTATTAATATTAGTATTAATCTGTCCCAACCTTACCCAGAAGCAAGCTTTAATTCTTGATGTTAATAAATATCCCTTGGGCCTACATTCTTGAATTGTGCTCACATGTAAGTTTTTATTTATTTTGTCACCAATATGTGTGTTTTAAAAATTATAGTCAATCTGATCTTTAAAATTATGTCTACCTGTATTGTACTTGCCTATTCCAGTATCTGGCTTGCCTGGGCTCTAACTCAGACTATCTCCCTTTTGGAGACTTTGGACTGAGACAACACAGTGATCCCTGTAAGCATG
Source organism: Spermophilus citellus (assembly GCF_964194105.1). Lineage (NCBI taxonomy): Eukaryota > Metazoa > Chordata > Mammalia > Rodentia > Sciuridae > Spermophilus > Spermophilus citellus. Next base: position 101,534,204 of record NC_138192.1, read on the forward strand.
GCTTTCATCCAAGAGTGGTTGTCCCACTCCACCCGGAAGAGTTCTCACACTAACTGATTTCTAAATCCCTTTTCCCTCAAAGAGAAAGTTAGTGAAAATTTAACCATTTGGATTTTCTTATACCTTGTATATATGCCTTGGCCTTGTCAAGATCCAAGAACAAAGTAATAATTAACCTTGGTCTTAGCTTTTAAGATGTGTTCGTATAACTTATTTGAACAATCTTAAGAGATGTATTAAATAGTCTAATCATAAAAGCTTGATCTATGCTCAGGGAAGGTGTCACCCCTAGGCAAAAGGCCATTATGTGCCTTTCTACCAGAAGTCTTCCCTGGAGACCTGTTTCTTAGCCATTCTTCTTGTGTTAATAGAATTTCTCTGATTCCTGCAAAATTCTATATATTAGTTGTCTATCACTGTATAATAGATTACTCCTAAACTTAGCAACTGAGAACAACGTATGTTTATTAGCTCACACCACTCCTGTGGGTTGGACATCTGGAAGTGCTTAGCTAGGTGATTCTGTCTCAGGGTTTCTCATGAAGCTATGGTCAAGATTTTGGTGGCCTCAGTAGGGATTGGAGAGTCTGCTTCTAAACTCTATCACATTGTCCCCCATCATACCCAGTACTAGGGATTGAGTCCAGGAGCACTCTTCCCCGAGCCCCAGCCCCAGCCCTTTTTATTTTGTATTTCAACACAGGGTCTTGCTAAATTACTGAGGCTGATCTGGAACTTGCGGTCCTGTAGCTTTAGTCTCCTGCAAAACTAGGATTATAGGTATGCACCACTGCACCCAACATCATCACATTGTTATTGATAAGAGGTTTATTCCTTGCATGAACCTGTCTGTAGGTTGCATAAGCTTCAGGGCATAACCACTGGCTCCCCTCAGAGGTGCTAGTCCAAAAGAAAGAGATTGTGAGCAAGTGAGAGAGCAATAATCTAATAACCTAATCCCAGAGAACTGTACTACTGCTTCTGCTGCATCCTAATGGTCACAAGACTGACCCTAGAGAGTAGGAATAGAGAGGACTGTGTAGAATGTGAATACCAGATGGTGGGGATAAGTGAGGGCCTTCTTGGGGGCAGGATACCACAGTCTAGACCCACTGCCCAGCCCGGTCAGAATACAATGACAGACTGTATCAAGTCCAAACCTCTGAAAGCAGAACCTTCACTGACATTGGACTTCAGATGGCTTCCTATTAACTCCAGTTGAGACTGCTTGCCTCCTGAAAGAGCAGTCTTGTTAACTGGTGCCAAAGAGAATTTTACATTTCATTGTATCTTTTAATAAGAGAGGTAAGCACCTGAAGTTAGGCATTCTCAATCATTATCTAATTTTCTTAAGAAAAATGTTAGATGAAACTCCCAGATCAAACAAGAAAATTGATGACTTCCCTTTGCTCCATTAATAATTATAAATAGAATCTGTTTGTCATGGCAGAGACCATCATGTCACATCAAAGAAGGTACAGACTTGTTAAAGAGCAAAATGGTGTTAGCAGCACCCTGGCTGGGCCTGCTCTTTTCCTCATTTACAGGTTATCAGAGAGTAAGCTGTAATGTCAGATTTATTATCTTCTCCACTCCCAAAATGAAAAATCTAGAATAGCAGATTACAGTCCAAAGACTTTCTGTTGTTGCATCCTGAACTCTGTGTTTCTGTAAACGTCACTCAGTCAGTTGAACTCTGGATACTGGGTTGTGTAGTAGCCATAAAGTTGTGCAATAGGGATCTGAAGGCCATAGATGTTTTATTTTATCATGTCATCTGTTATGTTTGTTGTAGTGGATTAAGCTCAATCTGCTGCATCACTCAGCTTGAATCAAAATCAAGTAAATATTTTATTTTCTTACCATCTCCAAGAGAAAATAGTGCTTCAGCTGATCAGGAGTATTTGTATAACTTTAAAAGTTTTACATAATAAAACTTGGTCACATAATAAAATTGCCATGGCTTCTCTTTCCTGGAATAATATGACCCAAAGAAAGGTTTTATCCCAAAGCCAGCCAGGCAGGAAGTTGCCTCAGCTTCTTCTAAGTTACCTGCAGTAAAAATAAACAGTTGAACTTTTTTTTTTTTTTTTTACTAGAACATCAGAACAGACATTGTCATGGATGTTGGCTACAGTATAAATCCAGCCCTTGACATTGGCCAGGTATGTAACTCAGTTGCTCCTCTTCCTCCTCATACAAGCCAAAGCTGCTTCAAGGTCTGCAGGGAAAGTGTTCCATGTGGCTTTGTGTGCTTTACCTATTCTCTTACCCATCTAGTCAAAGTCTGTTCATTCAGCTGCAGAATCAAATTTCTTACTTTTAAAGGGGGAAGGAAACACGGTGTTTTAGATAGTTTTTGAAGACATATATGGTCTGATTGGGGAGCTTGATTGAAGGAAGACCAAGCCTACAGGTGCCCAATGGGCCCCAAACCTCTTAGATATAAGAAGAACTAGTGCTGAATGCTGAGCTTTGGGCATATGATGGCTCTAGCTTGAAAGAGTTTAAAGTTAGGTTAGAGTACCACACTTCAAATAATTATAACAGTAGCTATTGACAGGTAGCCTGTGGGCTGATTTCTAGCCACAGACAGTTTTCATTTAAATTTGAAATAACTGACAAGATTGAAAACTCAAAAATATCTAGCTTCTCTTGAAAACAAAAATTTTTGCCAATGCTGGACCTGCATTTCTATAAGGCAGGGGGTTTGATTCATTGCATCTTTGGGAAGTCACACACTCACCAATGACACAGAACCCACCTGGAATCTTCACACGCTTGCTTTACCTGCCTTGAACTTGTGGCCAATTCAGCTCACTACCTATGACATAGAGCCTAGTGTAGCATCTCTCCAGCCCTGGAGAATGAGAAGAATCTGTGGGGTGGAGGAGTCACAAGAGGCTTCAGGGGGAGAAGTGAGCTTGGACCAGGTTGTCAAGGAAAGACCAAGAGAAGACCTTCCAGGTGGAAAAAGACTAGAGGAAATCAACCTAAAGAAGGACATGGAATGAATCACATGCTGTTCCTGGCTGGCACAGGTCCAGGGCTGAGAATGGTGGTGCATTTGTGGGAGCAGCAGGCAAAGAGACTGGAGCCATGGTCAAAGAGGAACTGGTTAGTGATGGGTCTCCAAAGACAGGCAGTTAGCTTAGTGAATGCAGGTGATATGCTTGGGAAATGTCCTGGAGTTTTAGGAAGTCTCAACTAACATCATGATGGCTCCCCATGGTCAGAGGAAGGAAGTAAATGAGGAAGAAACCCAGAAATGAGGAAGAATGTCAGAAGATGCTTTTGGCCATGAGTCCATGTCTAGGAACTGGAGCATTTTAAAGTTGTAAAGGAAGCTTAGAGGGCACATAGTTCAAATTCTTCATTATAGGGGAGAAAAGTGAGTCCATAAAGGTGAGGCTCCCTTGGGAGTGGGGATGTGGAGCAACCTGATGGGATTCTGGAGCCCTGAGAGCCTTTCACTGTAGACCAGGCAGTCAGAGGTCTTTACCTGCCTCAGTAGCAAGAAAAATGAGGGTATTTGGATGACAGGCTCTGTGAGGACTCTCCTTGAGCTATAATTTTAACTGTTAGACAAGATTACAATCCAAGTCACTTGACTTTGAAACTTAGCTCCAGATGAGATGTATAGAAATTCCTTAAGGTAGACTTTCAGCAACATGCTCTAAGACACCCTGAAAGTCCTCTTAAACCATAATTTAAAAATTCAAACAAACAGCATGAGGTTGAAATGCTGTTTACTGTTGAAAATATTCTCATATGTGGAAATTCTTTTTTCTTTCTTCTTCTTCTTCTTCTTCTTTTTTGCCTCAGGTTGAAGGTGCCTTTATTCAAGGCATGGGACTTTATACAATAGAGGAACTGAAATATTCTCCTCAGGGTGTTCTGCACACACGTGGTCCAAACCAATATAAAATTCCTGCCATCTGTGACATCCCTACAGAGCTGCACATCTCTTTTTTGCCTCCATCTGAAAAGTCAAACACCCTGTATTCATCTAAGGTAAGCTGTGAATAAATGCACGTTCATATGATATCTGTTGAGCAGAGAGAGGCCTACCGTCACTTCTTTCTTGTTTGGTGTTTTCACCAGGATTGCAGAAGAAAACATCCCTATTAAACATTTTAAGTATAAAGTAATCTAGCAACATAATAAGAAACATTTTAAATATTGCAAATCTTGGAGCCTAACATGAGTGTTAGTGCCATTAGGTTGTGTCTCATTCTCCATCTTGCAATGATCATCTTCATGCTTGTATCTGCTTTCTCTACCTGGGATAATTTTCTTAGGATTCTAAGAATGGGACTGTTGGGTCAAAAGATTAATCTACTTTTTAAATAAAAAATTACATATATAACATTTCACAAATATACAGTCACATTTGTTCTATATATTTATGTGCAGAGTTAGAGAAAGAGACATCATCTGATTGGTCTGTTTGTCCCAAGGGTCTGGGAGAGTCTGGAGTGTTTCTGGGGTGTTCCGTGTTTTTCGCCATCCGTGATGCAGTGAGTGCAGCAAGACAGGAGAGGGGCCTGTCTGGACCACTGAAGCTCAATAGTCCACTGACTCCAGAGAGGATCAGAATGGCTTGTGAGGACAAGTTCACAAAAATGGTATGTTCTACCTAGTAGAAAAAAATGATAAAATTCTAAATTTGGGACTCATATTGGTAACCATAAATTTCTTTAACCCACTACTGTGGTTTTTCCATGGAAGAAAATGGAACTGGAATCCTGAGGGCATCAGAGCAGGAGAAGAGCAGAATGGCCCTTGAACACGGACCCCTTCGGTTTCATTTTTCCCTCAGCCTGGCCCTGCTTGGCTTGTTCTGGGGCCCAGTTCTATGCCACTTGAAAAATGGAGGTTCATTCCCCTTATTTTTATGTATTTTCTTTTTCTCTGTCCTTCCCAAGACATCTGTGTCAGAAACAAGAGTTCAGGGACTGTCCTCAGAACCTAGGACTCCTGGGCCAAGAGTAAGCTGCTCCAATAATCTATTTCCATTTTTGCCCCACACAGGAGAGGGTGACTACAGGAGTCTTTCCCATGACCTCCCTGTGGAGCATACAGCTTGGGTCTTCTTGGTTATAGTCAGTGATAGGATTTTTAATTATGGAGGAAAGTCATACCATTCAGTTATTCCTCTGACTATAAGAAAGTTCTTTTTCACATTGAGGGGAAACCCTTCCTACACTCTTGTGCTGGCTCTAGGTGGCATCCCTTATGGTCTTTCCAAGCCCCCATGAATCACCTCTTTTACACTGGAGAGGCAGACTTTTTCATCAGTCCCTCGAGTGTGAGATGATGGCTTGTAACTCCTCCTCATTGAATCCTCTCCTGGATCCCTCCTCATTTCACATGCTGTTCCATTATGGTGTGTAATAAGTGAGTCTTAGAATTATCACACACCAGTTGTTCCCTAGCCCCTTGTTGTCTTGGTTGCCCCCCAATGGGTTTGGCTTACTTTATGGTCTTACTTTATGTTTTTTTTTTTTTTTTTGCCTAAATCACAAACTTTTTCTAAGTTGTGAACTTCCCAAATTTATTCTTTTATTCTAGATTCCAAGAGATGAGCCTGGGTCCTTTGTCCCTTGGAATGTATACATCTGAATCAAATGCAGACTTCTGGAGATGATGGGACAACTCTTCCCACCTAATGATCAATCCACTCTCTGTGCTCTAATCATTCCACTGCTTTTATAGAAGGCTGATTTGAAATAGTCCATTCAGATTTTGAAAGCTATGATTAAGCCATTTATAAATTATATTTTGAAATAGTATAAATACTAATTGGCTTTCTCTAGGGTGATAGTCTTCATTGCTCTGTCCTTGGATCCATCCAGCTAAATGGAAAGATAATGACTTATAAGTGATTCATATTTGGCTTATATTCATCAACAGCAATTATACTGTCTAGTGAAAGGCAATTTTATAAATAATTTTTTATTAATATGAACTGTGAAGTTGTCATTTTTTTCATTTATTCCTATCTGGTATGTCCCCCCTTTTCTTGTCATAATGGATATAGACACTGTATCTAAGGAGTCTGTGGGACCAAAGGGGAGAAAATACCAGATAAATTGAACTTCATGAAAATTAAAAGTTTGTGTTTTAAAGGATACTACCAAAAATTGAGAAGAAACCCACAGAATAAAATATTTGTGAATCATGTATTTGATAAAGGCCTCATATCCAGAATATATAAAGAACTCTTACAACTCAACAGTAAAAAGAGAATAACTCAACATAGAAGAATGAGCAAAGGAATCAAATAGTCACTTTTCCAGAGAATATGCATAAATGGCCAATAAGCCTATGAAAAGCTGCTCAAATTTGTTAGTCATTAAGGAAATGCAGATCAAAATGACAATGGGCACCATTTTACACCCACACACACGAGGATGGAAATAATCAATGATTGACAATAGTGAGTGCTGGCAAGGATGTAGAGAAATTGGAACCCTTATCCATTGCTGGAGAGAATAAAAAGGGGTTTAGACGCTGTGGAAAATAGTTGGGCCATTCCTCAAAAAGTTAAACATATAATTGCCATATGACTACTTGAGATTGAAAACATATGTTCACACAAAAGCTTACACACAAATGTTCATAGCATTATTCATAATAGCAAAAAGTAGAAACAACCTAAATTTCCATCAGTGCTAAAAAATGGATAAAAGAAATATGTTATGTTCATACAAGGGAATTTATTCAATCCTACAAAGGAATAAAGTACAGATATAAGCTACAACACACAGGAACTTTGAAAATGTTATCTAAATGAAAGAAAACAGACACAAAAGGCCATGTTGTATGATTCTATCTATATAAAATGTCCAGAATAGGCAAACTCAGAAAGACAGAGAATAGATTAGTGGTGGCCTGGGACTGAGGAGATAAAGCATAGGGGAGGTGGGGAGGTGACTGTTACTGTATTGGGCATGAGATTCCTTTTGTGGTATTGAACACATTCTGCAATTAGTGGTAATGTTTGATATAACAAACCCACTAAATTGGGTACTTTAAAAAGGTGAGTTTTATGGTACCTGTATCATATCTCAAATTTTTAGAAATGCATCTGTAGAAGAAAAAAAAAAGAAAACTTGGAAAAGTTTGAGAAGTTATGAGTATCATAAGAAATTTATTCCACTGTTGTCAGAGATATGGAAACCTCAAAGGGAGGCTAACAGCAAGATATAATCGACGAAAAACCCCATTCCCACTAATAGCCATGAGAGGAATCCCCATATAGATATAAAGTGCTAGAGACATCTTGTCATAGCTTCTTCTCTGACATCTTCAACTACAGAATTGTCTCAGGGTCAGGTTGAGATTATAGCAGTTCATCGGTTGCTCAGACTAATGACTGAGGTCATCTTGTTAGGGTCCATAAGTATCTCCCTTTAAAGAGCGGATTCTCTTGTTCACAATGATTTATGGAGCATTGACTCAATGCCAAGCCCTGTTCCAGGCTCTCAGGGTATATAAGTAGAAAAATAAATAGACAGTGATCCCTGTCCTTGGAAAAATCATATTCTGCTCAGGGGACACAGACAAAATAAAAAACGTAACAAGTAAGTTTGGAGTGGGATTGATGCGATTAGCGCTAAGGGGAAAAGTCAAAATAAAGCAGGTGAAGGCCAGTGGGGTGGGATGGGGGCAGGAGGCAGCGTGTAGCTGGATGAGGTCAGAGAAGGCCTTGCTGAGGAAATGGAGATGGTGGAGGTGTGAGCCAAGCAGGTGTCCAGAAGAAAAACATTCCAGAAACAGAGAGCAGTGGAACAGAGTTCCTTAGAGGGAGCAGCCTGGCCTGTTTGTGGAGCAGCAATGGTGCATGACTGGTACGAGTGAAGAGGGAGCAGGTCATTATGAGGACCTGGGCTTTTAACTTAGGTGGATGCAGAGCAGAGCACCAACATAAACTTACTTCTGTTTTATGGGATCACCTCGAGTGCTGAGTTGACATAGTCCAGAGGAGAGCTGGGGTAGACGGGAGATATAGTTCTCTGCTTTCTTCCCCCATCTTTGGTGAGTGTCTTCTTTCTGTCCCTTTGCTGACTCTTCCCCCTCTATCACATCTGTATAAATGTTGGGATTTCCCACCTTCTTCTTAGTAAGTGACTTTTACTCCTATGGCCAGGAACCACTCTCTTATTCTAGCTCTGGCCCTCTAAACCTAATTCTTGGTTTTTTTTTTTACTGCCACTTAGTTGTCTCAAAGTTCACCAGACTTAATGTGTCCCAAACAGATTTCCTTGTCAGTACAACCTGCATGGGTGTTCAGCCAGAAATAGAGAAGTGATTCAAGGTGCTCTGTTCTTTTGATGTATGAATCTATTCAGGCATCCTGCCAATCCCAACTCAGACACCTGTTCTTGAATCTGCCTCTCACTTTCTTTATTTCCATGGCTACCATGTTATTCCAAGCTACCTTAATCTTTCCACTGATGATTGTAATAGTCTCCTTCTGAATTCCTTGCATATATTTTGTTTCCTTTTCTAAATATTCTCTACATTGAAGCTAAAGTTTTGTGAACACGCCCACACAATCATGTTTTCAGCCCTGGCCTAAAACCCTTCAATGACTTCTTATTCATCCCACCAGAACAACATTCCAATTCGCTAAGGTGGCATGTGTGCTCTGTGTAGTCCAGCCCTTGACCTTCTCTTTAGCTTTGTCTCAGGATCCCCTCTCTTTCGCCATTTGGATTTCCCATTCTATTTTTCACTTTGGAACCTCTGCCTGTGTCCTCTGCATGGAAGGTGCTCTCACTTTCACCCTCTTTTAACTTCTCTATAGTTAAATGTGCAAATGCAAATGAAGGATCTTGTTAGAATGCAAGTCCTAAAGTCTTGGAAAGCTCAGAAGCAATGAGGTAAGGTAAGGTGGAAAGCAGAGCATGCAGAATCCAGCTCCTATGTGAATGTAAGGATTAAGCAAATAGCAAGAGCAGGTCCCCAGTCCCCAATCCCTCACTGCTGTTGCATCAGCCTCTCTCCCTCAGTTGGCAACTAGAGCTACAGGATGGGGTGGAGGGCTTCTCATGACAGGCTTACAGGGGAGGAGAGGCTGGCCTTGGTTCAAGTGGTTTGGCTCCAAATGTAGGTATAAGCTAGCTATGTGTTATGTGCACTCTGGCCCCTTTAAGAAGAGGTGAGAGGCAGGTCTCCCAACAGGCAGAGCTTTGGGTAGCACAGCTGGTTATCCACTTTATGTGGAAAATAGAAGCACCCAAGGTCAAAAATATTAATGGAGTAGCAAATGGTTTGGCCAGCTGCTCAGGGGCCTGGGAGGGGAAAGACTGGGAGACGGGACAAAAAGTACGTAAACGGACACATGGGAGTGAGCCCAATATGTGAAGATTTTTATATTATAGGTTAACATGGGAGAAGGGATGTCTCCGGAGACATTTTTGAAGGAGTCAGAGAAGAGGGGGGAAACTCAAGTCAGGACTAGCGGGGTTCTTGGCATACATGACTGGAAAGAATTTCAGCACGAGCCAGACAAAGGCATAGAGAGAAGTTTATCTAGGAAGGTAGATACACATGCAAGGAGAATGCGGCTGTCTCAAGAGTGAGAAGCAGGCTGACTTGGGCTGGGCGTCCAATATTTATAGACAAACGTATCAGGGGCCAGACTGGAGGTGGGTCCAGGCTGGAGCTGCATAATTTTTTGCCAGTTTTCCTGTGCTTGTTTATTTCCTTCTTTTTACAAGGGTGTGGGCCAAGGACACGTGCCAAGGTTTGCAACTGTGCTTTCTGCATTTCAGTGGCTTGATTCTGCATTTTAATGGTTTGAGGGTTTTCCCCTTAAGATTGTTCGTTTCTCTTTCCTTATCCTAAATCCTTATCTCACTTTGATTAAAATAAAAGAAAGAAAGAAAAAGAAAAGAAGTGTCAAACAACCAAGTAGACAAAATGGCATGGCCACTTGCCACCTCTGTCATAAGTTACCCCAGTGCTGACACAAGGGTGTGAGGAGTCGAGGTCAGGGTGGAAGCTATAGGGGATCCAATAGCTGGAGCTCCTACTTACCAAGCTCTGCTGCTACAGGAGGTCCTGTCTGCCCCAACACAGGGCAAAGCTCCCTCCATCTGCCACCACCCCTCCAGGAGACCAGCTGGCTGACTACATTAACCCTTTCCATCCTGGGAGGAGCAGGGATTCACTTGAACAGAAATGATACATTTTCTGGGTAAAGGTTTACATTTCTTGCCTCCAATGGTGATAACCATTGCCTTCCCCTCTCTAAGGGCTCACATGGCATGAAGCCCACTGGCATAAAGCTCCATTTGATGAAAGTCAGACCAAATCACAGCAAACAGAAGGGACCCACTTTACAGCAGAGTGGGAATGAGCACACGACCGTGAAACCCACTTGTCCCATCACACGCTGTACCTCTCAGAAGCAGCTGGTCTGAGAGCAGTGGAATGGCATAGTGAGGCACAGCTGGCATGGCAGCCAGGCCTGTGAGCATGGGCTCCACCCCACCGGATGCAGATACTTGAAACTGAAGGACTCTCTACGATGCTGTGCCCCAGTGGACAGTTAACAGACTGGCAGAAGGAAGATATGCATTTATAACAGATTATGGTTAGTATCCATCTTATACAATTCTTCAAGTAGACAAGAAAGTCAAAAAGGATAAAATAATCAAAGCCAGGGAAAAAAGCACAAATATTCACTAATATGTAGCAAGATGGATAACCTCACAAAAGAAGAGAAATGCTAACCATGAACTGTCACCACATACTGGAAAACGACAGTATGAATACTACTCAGAGCTGGGGAGGGCTGGGAGGCACACTCCCTTGCACATGATTTATCTCTTAAGAAAATAAGGTGGATCCAGTAGTGTGTATACCCTTCAAGCCTTAGAATTCCATCTCTAAGAATTCATCCCAAAGAAGCACTTGCTCAAATGTGCAAAGGAAAAGTCCTAGGATTTTCATTGCAATGTATTTGTAATAGTGAAAAACTGAAAATCCTTTGTATTGTAAATCAATAGAGGATTTACATACCATGACAAGTAAGGCAATATGAAAGCTGTTAACATTTATGGAAAGCTTACTCGGTGCCAGGCACTATTCTAAGCACTTTAAATGTAGAAGTTAATTTAATCCTCAAAACAACCCTCATAGAGATACCATTATTTTGTCCATTTCACAGGTAAGGTAAGATATCCTAAGTAATGAAGAGAACATAAGTTTTAAATTAGTATGAACAGTTCAATTTCACTTTTTAAAAACTAATAATGTATATATGCATGTATACATTCGTATGTTCGTGGGAAGACTGAATACATAGGAGTTTGGTGCTTGATGACTGAAAAGTAGACATTAGCAAGGAGAATATTTACTTTTTGCTTTACATATATTTTTTTTAATACCAGGGATTGAACTCAGAGGCACTTAACACCTGAACCACATCCCCAGCCCTTAAAAAAAAATTATTTAGAAACTAGGTTTCACTAAGTTGCTTAGGGCATTGCTAAATTGCTGAGGCTGGCTTGAACTTGAGAGCCTCCTGTCTCAACCTCCCAAACTGCTAGGATTATAGGCACATGCTGCTGTTCCGGGCTATTTTTTTTTATGCATTTTTAAAAAATCATTTAAAAAGAAACTGACAAATATATCCAATACCAAGTAACTCGCTGGAATGTGGTTTGTTTACATGATTCCTTTTCACTTCACTGACTATAGTAGGTTTTTATGGCTGGAAAGTTTTTCCAGTGGATTACCCCTGGGACAAGGAGAAGTACATGTTCTGTAAGAGCTAAATTGAGACTGAAGTTCCAAAGTGGCTTAAGGAAGGGGGAAAGTGGGAGTATCAAGGAAGGTGGTGAAATAAGGTTGGGAGCAGAGACAGGACTGGATCGCAGGAGCCCACTCAGATAGCAAACTCTGCATCTGGCTCCTCAGCCTCCACTGGGAGCCCCTCAGCAAGACTGTTACGGGGACACAGAAGCAGGTGGAAAACCTCACAAGACTCAGCCAACTCTGTTGGCATCATGTCTTGCTCCAAGGACTCAGATGAGCTTATTTTCTTTGTGAATGGAAGAAAAGTAAGTGTTCTACATTGTTATTGCTAAATTTACATAGAGAAAGGAAGTGTGATAGAAATAATCTTTTTTTTTTTTAATGTTGCCAAAGACGGTATTAGATTCAGGTGGGCAACCTGTGACAAATCCAAACCAATCCTTATCTGTAGTTCCTCGGAGAGAGAGGGAAAGGGGAAGGGAGGAATTGAGAAAAGGAAGAAGAAGGAGAAGCCTGGGGCCAGAAAGAGAGGATCTCATAATATATATAAAATGTGTTAGGATTACTAGAGGAAAAGCACTTGGTTATATTAATGTCTTTAGACCACATTTTGTAAGAGTGTTTGCATTCATGTTAGGTTATGGCTTTTCTTTTTTAGGACTCTATTTCCCCTCCTTTCCACCTCCTCCCCAGCTCTGACTGTAGCTTCTACACCCCCTCTACCACTGCTGACACATGACCATGCATAAATTAGGAGTTTAAACCTTCAGATCACTTGCAAATAATGATGCAAGTTTTGACCAGAAAGAATGGAAGGGATGTGCCCGAAGGGCAGAGATAAACTTCACAGGTTACATTTTAACACTTTGCTTCTTTAAGCAGAGATTCTTAACTCCCTTAAGAGAAGAAGCTAAATCATTTTCTGGTCTCAATTTTTTTTTAAGTTCTTGAGATTTAGCCAAGGTGTAATCTATGACTGGAATGTTCTTTGATTTCCACCGTCCTTGACGTTGTATGTGATGTGCAACCCAATATTTTTGTTTTCAGCCCTATTGGCAAAGAGGAAAAGGCAGTCAAAGTTTAACTTGAGCTTAATGGTACTGTGTGCTGTGCACACCAAACACGGACTAGGAAATGAAATGAAGGCTTGGTGTGGCCATGTAGTATGCCCTAGGTCACTCAGCTAACAAACACTGCGGGGACCTTGGCTTTCATCTGTCTGCTTGCAATGTTTGTGTCCTCTCCCCTGCTCCATGTCTTATCTCCTAAGGAGATGGCTGGTCTACAATCCCCTACTAAAGGGAGGTGCCTGTGGATTTCCTGGGTATTGAAATAATTCTGTTTGTCCACTGCTTCCTTGTTCGCTTGTCAACTCTGAGTGAAGAACAGAGAACAAAGAGGGTATTTTGCAGGTGGCCATGAGAGCTAAAATTCAGTTCAATTCCCCACTCCTTTCATCTAACTGTATGAATGCAAGAGTTTTAACAGCGTATAGCTCTTCAATATTTCAGACCTTTTTTATTGTTTTCCTGAAACCAAGGTGGTTTTAGAATGAAAATTCTTGTTGGTTATCCTCTGAAACAAAGCCAAACACTTGTCCTGCCAAAATAAAGCAGAAAGCAATACAGTATTATGTAATTTTATAATTATAGAGTGATGTTTGATCAGGTCAGGCAAATAAGATCAACAAATATATTCTAAATGATTTTTACTATTCATAAATAATAATAGGACAAAAGAAAATTGCCTCAATCTATAAAATCATTTCCTGTACGCAGGTCATTGAGAGGAATGCAGACCCCAGAATAAATTTATTACTCTATCTGAGAAAACCATATCCTTTTGTTTGTTTGGGAAAGCAAAGCAAATTAAAAACTCTGGTAACTGAACTTTTTTCCTATTATTATGCTTCCTTACAAACATCTCGATGTGTGTTGTAATTGAGTAAAGTCTGTGGCTTGTCTTACAAATGGAATGGCATGTGGGCAATGGCTCCCAGTCTAAGTGAGGACAATGGTCACCAGTGGATAGTGTTTAAAACATGGATTTTTCCAGCTCTGCTTCCAGGGATGTTAAATCATCCTAAGAAATGTCCTTTGATGGGGACCCTCAACTTCTTGGTCGGCATCATATTTAACTGAGGCTCCAGCATTGGTCTCCAGGGCCAACACCAGGCTACCTGTGAACACATGATCCTTGCCTGGACTGCCCTTCCATGCAACTGAAGGTTCACAAACAGGAGCTCTGAGAGCCGAAACCAGTTTGAGTTTCCCAAAGGTGAGCCTCAGTGTATGTCTTGCCAATCTGCCTCCTGGAGGTTATCCTGATTGATTCCCAAACTTGAATCACAGGATAAAGATGAGCATATGCTATAGGGTGGTCCCTGGGGCAAATTAAACCACATCTACACCCACACAAGAAATGAGAGCCAGAAGGCAGAGAAAGACCCTGGCAGACTTTGTTTTTTGTTTGTTGTGTATTTGTGTATTTTAATACCCAAAATGTTTTAAAAATATGCCCTTAGAAGCTAAATGGGCAGCATCCTGAGTGTGCTGTCACTTATTCTTTCCACTTTGTCATTTTTCACATTCACATAATGAGGTAAATGTACCAAAACAACATTGGGGCCTTTCCAGCTCCACCCAGAAAACCATCTCTAATTCACTGCATCCCTTCTATCCTCCCCATCACCAAGTCAAGAATAAACTTAAAGTCAAGGCATCTTGTTTAAAAGAGGTGGTATTGTGGAGGATCCAATTAGAGTGGGAATCATCTGTTCTCAATGACTTCCATGGCTTTTAGATTACTTTTTTCTCTTCTGTGTGGAAAGAAAAAAAAAAGGATAGCCCTGAATAAAAGTCAAAATTGGAGTTGTTATGGTTTGGATGTGAGGTGTCCCCCAAGAGTTCATGTGTGAGACAATGCAAGAAGGTTCAGAGAAGAAATGATTGGATTATGAGAACCTCAACCCAATCACTGAATTGATCAGTGATGGAATTAATTGAGTGGTAACTGAAGGCAGATGAGGTGTGGCTAGGGGAGGTGGGCTTTGGGGGCGTGGCTTCAGGGTATACATTTGTGTCTGGCAAGTGGAGGCTCTCTCTGCCTTCTGATTATCATGTGAGCCGCTTCCCTCGGCACGCTCTTCTTCCATGATGGTCAGACTCACTTAGAGCCCCCAAGGAATGGAGCCAGCCTTCTAAGGACTGAGATCTCTGAAATCGTGAGTTCTCAAATAAAACTTTTCCTCCTCTAAAGTTGTTTTGGTTGGGTCTTTTAGTAATAGCAGTAAAAAGCTGACTAAAACAGGAGGCTCTCTAAACCAAGAAAAGAACAGGACCTGCTTCAAACTGCCAAGAGGTCTGTGTCCCTGACCTGGAATTGGCTGAGGCTGAAGATCTTCCTCCATGGCAAGTGGCTGGCATCCGTTGGTTGGTAGGTCAAAATGTGGTTTCTTAAGAGATCCCACATTCTAACTGATTTATACTTGAGCACCAATGCTTGTAGGGCAAGCAAAGTATTTCAAGAAGTCATTGAAATTGTGCCTGGCCTGAAGTCATTTTTCTCCTATGTGAAAATTTAAGGTTAAGGATGGACAGAGTTAGTTCCTCTTTTTTCCTTGACCATAACCCTTCCAGTCCAACTCACAGGGATGAAGTATGGCTGTGGAGGGCAGTGGCACCTGTACAGCCATGATCTTAAATTGCGACCACATCTCCCAGAAGATCCGGTATCCTTCCTCCAAGACTAGTCCATGCAACTGAATCCTATGTTGATTTTCCATGGAGTTTTATTCCTGGCACACTTTGGCCCATGCCCCACTCAACAAAGAAAGCTGAACTATCTCATCTTTTATGAGCTAGAGCAAAATGAACTATCTTACTTGTTGATAATTGGAGAGAAGAGGGACAGGATTATACCTGCTATCAAACTTGACACTAGTTCTTGGCATCTCCTTTTACAAATAAGGGAAACTGAAGATCTAAGGGAATTTGTATTTTTCACCAAAGTTATAGAACTAGTGAGAGAGCATAAAACCCAAGACCATTAGACTGAAAACCCCAGATTCTTCTCTTTGCAAGGTCTGCCAAGGACAGATTTGAAAGCCTACTGCCCCACCCTTCCTACTATTCCTTCTGGAAACAGATAACCAAGTTCAGGGCCAAACTCAATTTCTCTCATTCTCCTCCTGATAGGTACAATGAATCTCATATGCATGGAACCCTCTGAGAATTTGGTGAAATGCCCTGTTGTCTTCATTGTTCATCCAACCAATATTTGTTGAGTTACCCCTTCCCTAAGTACTGAGAACCAAAGTTACCTGCACTCAATTGTTGGATCATTTGCTTTGCTAATGGTCCCATTTAACTTCTTCCCCATGCCTCCCAGAGTCTTTCTAAAATCATACATTACCTAGATTGTTTGAAGGGAATAAGCTAATTCTTTGACCAGTCATCACAACTGACAAACTGAAATGGACATAGGAACAAATAAAAATTCTATTCCTGAGATATTTTGTTAACAATATAGTTTTGGGAGATAAATGGCTTTCTTAATTCCAGGTAATAGAAGTTTATTTTTAAGTGACCATACTTAAATTGAAAATCATTGTGATGACTCAGCTTTAACTTGTACTCAGTTATGTTTGTGTCAAAGCAATTAAATATATATCATCTAAATACACATTTTTCTTTCTTTTCCCTCCGAATGCCACTGTTGTCTTTGCCAATTCTTTTCAGCTTCCCTGTGGGAACTCTGAAGTCACTTCTCTGTTGCTGCCTGCCTGGTGCCCATCTGTTCTCTCTATGGGGCTGCTGTCACTATGGTAGAAAGCACAGGAAGCACCAAAAGCAGGATTCATCCTGTTCAGGTAAGAGCATATTTTAACACTTTTAGGATAAACATTGGTTTAGGTAGCTTCTTTAATTGTCTGGACTTTGGCTTATAGTTTTAGAGGACACAGATTGTTGCAGGGACAGATGAGGCAAGGCACCGAAGATTCTAGGAAACAGTTTTATTTGGCTGCAGCCAGGTTCAGAGGGCACAGCTTTTGCTGTAATCAATCAATTCCCTGAACCCTGAGTTCAGGTAGTTTCAGAGTTTTATACTCAGCATGTAAGGGGAGGGGCTCAGAAGTTCACAGTCTGCAGAAGTTCACATAAAAGCAGCTTTTTTTTTTTTCTCCACTGTTTTTGGGCAAGTTAATCCTTCAAGGACAATACTTGAGAAGGGGAGAGCTTCTCCTCCCCTCTCTTTCCTCCCCCTGCCAGCTGTTACCATTAAGCCCAATTGATAACTTATCTTAAAAATATACACATCTCTGTGAAGCCCATCTCAAGGCCAGAGGCCTTGTTTGCACATTTCTACAAACTACTATACTGGATACATTTGTGAAGACTAGTAAGGGGGTGTCCAGCACCTGGAGTGCTGATTTCTTCCTAGCCAGTGCCCAAGCAAGATAGGGCAACACGAAAATAGGAAGTTTATCTACAGTGAACTCTTTCACAGAGACTCTTGCTGACAGTCCTAAAATCAGCCATGGTGAAGATTAAGTGGAGAAGCCCAGGTAAGACTTTTCTGTGGACAAAGGATGCCACTTCAAGATGGCAGGCTAAGACCTCTATCCCCTTTATAAAAAGAAATATTGCCCTTTTCTTAATTTCCTTTTCCTTCTGCAGCTTTATTTACTTATTTATTTATATTTTATCTCCACAGAAGTATAGAGAAGGTGGTAAAGAGGTCATGGCTCCAGCCTGAGTCCCTTCAGACCATCTCTTGACCACAAGGAGGAGTCTTCCTTTCAGGAAGGTTTTGGGTTCTACCAAAAAGACCCAGCAGGGGGAAAAATCACACTTATCTTCATTTCTGTAATAAAGTGAGAAAAACAAAGATGCATATTCTATGTATGGTCTGTGTAAAGAGTTATGCTGCTAATTCTAGCCAGAAAAAAATAATTTTGTGACCCAGATATATGAATTTGGCATTGGCTGCTACGTAGTAGTCTTTGATCAAAACTACATATGATGAGTATACCCCCAAATTCAGTTATAACTGCTTTAGGGGCAAGGATTATGTCTTGCTCCAAAAATACCTTTCCACACCATGAGAAGTTGGTGTTCCATTACGATTATTGGCAGACAGTGAGCCACAGGTCAGAAGGGAGGAACATCACCAGCAGGTTTGTTTGTCCTTTTGTCCCGAGGATGTCCTTCACAATATCAGAGGCACATATCTGGTTGTTAGTCTCCAGTCCAAGTTTTTATAGGATTTTAAACTCATCTACTAAAGATTCAGTTTAGTAAAAATGTCCAAAGACAAATGAAACTCCAGGTACCCATCAAGGTCAGAACAAAAAGTAAGACATAGTAAAAATGGATCTCTCCTTATGGGGACAGGCCTTGATATTAATGCTCCAATTTAAATTCTTTTGTATGGGTGAGGGTGAGGGGATCGCCCAGGTGGTGGTGGAATGAGAAGACAAAATGAAAAATTAGCTATTTCTATTTCCATTGTCTTGACTGACTCCAAACTGGCCCTTGAAGTTATGTGCTGGGTTGACACTCAGGACTCCTTTCCCAACTACCTCAGAAAGCTTCCTTGGCACTGTAAATGTGAGAATTCACAGCTCTTCCAGTCACTGACAGGCTTGTACCTACCAATCAAAGGTCTCTGTCTCATTTCGAAGAGTTTCCTACCCCTAAACTTTCACACTAAAGCTCCCGTGTTCTTTTCTTTTAGGAAAGGATTGCTAAAGGCATGGTACCCAGAGTGGATTTTGCACCCCAGGAATGGTGATGAGTCTACACCCTCCACAGAATAGATAATGGAAACCTTGAGTGTAAAGTCACTAGTGTCTTAAATTGTGGGATAGTTGTTATTTTCAACAAGAGGAGCACAGATGCTAAAGGGACTTCATCTAAGGGATTAGGCCAAAGGGCTTATTCATCTTTATAATCTCTATAATCTATACTGTTACTCATCTTTTAATCTATACTTTTAAAGATGTAGCAATTATCATTCATCCTGATTTAGTGGGAGGAGAAACTGAGGTAGCCAGACAGGAAGTAAAGTGAATTTTCCATATGACTGTTACATTCTTGGCACCATAGCAATTGTTTCTGGTAAAGCTAGTGTAATATATATTTGGATGGCATATGCTTTGTGTGGGTGTCTTTGATGCAATTGAAATGTTATTGAAATGGTGTTTGGAAATATTAGGACTTTTGAATCTTTTAATTATGTTCTTAGAGCTAGCTGAAAGAAGCAGCGACCTTGCTTTTATTTGTTGTTGTGGCTGTTGCTGCTTCGGTCATGGTTGAAGTGTGATTAATGCCTATGAAATCATCGACTCTTAGGAATTAAGGGGGAAATCACTTGTGACTCATGAACTTGCATCCAACTGGAATGCCTTAAGACTTGAAAAATGGCATTTCTCTCCCTCTGTCCTTTGGGAGACTTTTTTAATTCTTTTAAAATTTTATATACTATTCTACTCTGTCTAGATACCTTTTAACTTCTATTCTGTTATTTGAAAATCTGATAAACATTGCCTTCTGTCTTGATGTAAGTTGTGGGCTAAAATATTGAACAGGGTAAGATAAGCAGAGGTTTATGGGATCACGGTGAACACTGTACTATTGTTTCCATGTATAATGATTTACATTTGTCTCTCCTCTCCACAGAGGAGCACAGATGTGTCAAATGCCTTGTGAAATTCTTGTGCTTTGGTCTACGGTATTGGTCAGTCTAGAATCTTATCCCCTAAGGGGGGAGGGTAACTGTATTGAGTACCCAATTTCCTTTAGGGACCAATTTCCTCTTGAGCTTGTCTGATGCATTTAGTTCACCAAACATTCCTGTGGTGAAAAATATGGAAGTAAAAATAGGAACGAGATAGTTCTGCCTTCTCTCTTATAGTCTGTTGATACTACTCTATCTTCATTGAGCAATGTGTTTGTTCTCACTTTGATACATTTTGTTGTTGATGGTATTTTCCACAAAATCTATCTCAGTCTGGTGTTCAGCCAACTTAATATTGCTCTGTACACACTTTCCCCTTCATCTTTAGTTTATTTTTTCCTTCAGAGTAACAGGCGTGAGTTTATTGAAGATATAGGAAAAGAGAAAGGGAACTTTTTCAAGGGTAAGAGGGTCCTCTCAGAGAGAAGGCCTCTTCTGCCCTCCAGTTTTATTGGGAGTCCTAGGGAAGTTTCCAGAGAATCCTGCCCAGGTCTACCTTTTAATTTTTGACTGACAGCATAGGAACTTCATGCACTGCCTCCAAGAGGGGATGGTGTGTTGCTCACAGAGTTGGAGATTTTAAGGAAACTGGGTCCCCCCTGCTTTTGCCTCAATTGTCTCCCCACTTAATCTGTTTGTTACCCTTTGAAGAGCCCCCAGCAAGCTTTCTTTGTGAGGGTCTTGATGTTTTGGTTGCCCAGGTCATCGGGGTGATTGGGAGTTGTGATAGTTTCATGATAAAGGAGGGTCCAGGTCACCTGGTAGGATGTGACATGATCTTGAAGCAGTAATTTTTCTAAAGAGGAGGTAATTATGGCAGGGGGGAGGTTTTAACATTCTAGCCTCCCATCTTCCAGGTGCTTATCTGTCAGATAAGGCTTCTTATAGTTTCATGTCACCCTTCATTGTCTTTTCCCTGTTCATCGATTCATGGCTGATTAGCTACCTAACATTCCCCTACTTAAGGACTTGGGTTCCTGAATTCTTTTAGTGTATTTGGGAATCTATTCAGTCTGGATGCTTCCTTCTGAAAGAGGGCAAAGTTGGGGGGTATAGCCCAAAGTCTTTGTTTTCTATCAGGTGAGACATGGACAGTTAAATGTAAGTAACATCAGGATAGTCCAGAGATCCATGGTGACATTTGATGGATGACTGGATGAGGCATACTTAAGGCAGGGATCATGCTTAAACATGAATTAGAGTTCTCACTGATCTTACCCTTGAGTGCGGTTCCATTAAGTTCTGGAGATAAAAATGAGAGGGTAAGAGGAAGAGAGAGAGGTGACTTTACTCTCCCAGGCATCAGGGTTCAAATCTCATGATCACTTCAGATTCTACAAGGGTGTTACCCTCACCTCAAATCCTTCATTTGCCATAGGTAAGCATTGCCCTTCAAATGGACTGAGAGTGAAAGCCCCAACTTTTACTCCTAAGGGTTACAGTATCTGAGCTCCAATCAAGAGGCCTTTTGGTTCTTACTAGAATGTGCTCTAACTAAAGAACCATGGATTATCTCAAGATTTTTCCTCTAGTCACCAAAAATTTGAGGTGAAGAATAGAGGTACAGAAAAAGCAGAATGAAAGTAACCAGAAAAGAATTAGGATAACCAATGATAACTTCGTGCAAATTCCAGATGTTATAAGTCAGAGATCAGCTACAAGGCTGAGTCAGGCAAAAGACCTTCTTCAAATTCTGATTCTTGCAACCATGCCAGGAAGATTTCAGGCCGGTGTGCAGAGGAACAGGTATGAATTTATTGAAGGGATTAGAAAAGAGAAGGGAGACACTCTTATGGGAGAGAATGGATCTTTTCAGAGAAGAGAAGGAACTTAATCTTCAGTTTTGCCCCATGACTTTCACTGTTTCTTTATCTCCTTACTCCTGGATTGGCTGTACTTTGATATTTTGACTCCATCATGGCAGCCAACTTTTTTCAGTACTTTCTATATACAAAACATTATTCTAAGCTAAGCATTATGTGCCAATTGTACAGATGAGGAAACTGATATGTAGAATGGTATGGAAGGGTGAAGTTACTGCCCAGGATCGTATAACTAGCAAGTGGAGAAGTCAGGTCTTAAACCCTGGTAATTTGGTTGTAGGATCCATGTTCTTATTTATCTTGTCTGAATCTATTTATTTTTTCCCAAACCATTTTTTCTTGAGAGGGTAAGAGGAAGAGAAAGAGGGAATTATTTCTCAAGGGAATTATCAAGACCTTCTTTATTTTTACTTTCCTCCAGTAGAACTATTTTTCTCTTTGGTTTCATGTTGTAGAGTATCACCTATGTTATGTTTTAATCTTCTAAATTACTGATTTATTTAGTCATGCATCCCTCTATAAACATTAATGACCACCTATTTTGTAATGTTCTGTATGCTTATAGTCCTCAACTTTAGGAAGAATCAGTCCCGAACAGGGATTCTAATTCAGGGTCAATTCTATAAGGGGTTCATAAGCCTACAGATTTTGTGCATAACATTGTGTGTATATTCACAGAACATAAATGTCATCAGACTCTCAAAGACTCTATGACCCCTCCAATAAAAGTGAAAGTCAGTAATCTAAAAAGATACAGAACAGTTCAGTAACATCCTGATTAGATCTAGTTGCCCTGCCCTATTCCCAGACATACTTTCCTAGTTGTTGTAAGAGACACTCTCTCTCTGTCAGGGTCAGTCCTTTCAATATTATATGTTAACACCATTTAGTGACTGCCAGGAACTGCAGAAGGCCTGAGATTTTTTACACTACTTACAAGTTGATAAGTTAGACTGTCACAGTTTGGCAGATGCTGATAGAAGACATGAGACTCCTGGGTCAGAGACAAAGGACTTAATTACTCACAGCACTAGCAATAGCTACAATAGTATCATTAGCACCAGTTTCCACAATTTAATGTGAAAAAGACCAGTGATGCCCAAGTGTGCCTGAGTATTCAGGAGAGAAACCCTGAATATAAGGAACTCAAGTCTTGCAAATGGGTGATTAGTTTCCCAGAAAGTGGCATTCATTATTTTTAGTATTCTGGAAATAAGTATTTCGGCTCATTCCTTTACAGAGACACTCTTTTTCTTTCAAGGCTCTTCACTATAGAAACATCCTTGAAAAGATAATCTGGACCAAAAGCAATTAGTTCTTCTGCTTATAAGATATGCACATCTCTGGTATGTGACTTGTATCCCCTCTAGAGTTCTTTCTGTCCTTTCTCTTCACCGATTTCCTGTTCTGCATCCTCCCAAAGACTGCATCCCAGAAATGTATCCTAAGTGACTTCTGAAAGCTCTAGCTCAGTCTAGAAAAGCTACTGGAATTTTTTTATGCTTTTTGGTGGGAAGATAAAAGGAGACCAAGTTATGAATGAAAGAGACATATCAAGGGCAGAGAAATGGCCTTTGGGTTGAAACATTGTATATTCCTTTCTACCCAGATAATTTATGCTGCTGTACTGGATGTGGACCCATTGTGGAGAGTGGAAAAATGTTTAGTCCTGTAAGTGTGCAACAACTGATGGCTGCTGAGCCAGCAGTCCTGGGCTATAGCAAAGCATCATACCCTTCCCTGCCTACTCCCTCCTCATATCCCACATCCACAGGATTGGTTTTCAAGGAAAGCTCAATATTATATATAGAAAAAGATGCTTTACCATTTTACCCATCTCAGTAAGGGGAACTAGATTTTTTTTCCTTGTAATGCACACAGTGACACCTTAATAGACTTTTTGAAGGTAAGGTTTATGAAATAGCATATTCTAAATGAAAATGGATTAGGCCATCCTCCTAACATCTTGCTTTGTGATAGGGAAAAGCAAAGAGTCTATTTCTCATACTGCCATTTCAGCAGCACTTTTTGTTGAGTCATAGCCAAAGTGAGACATTTTCACCAAATAAATGCCTGAGTTCTCTCTGTATGTGATTCCATCTTTGATTAATACTGAAGGTAGAGGAGAAGAGAGGAGAGGCCATTTCCAGTTTTCACATTGTATAGAATCAGTTGCCAACAACATCCAACTACTAAGCCCAACTACTAAGCTTCAGACTCTCCTCTGCCCACCCCCTCCACAACCCCCTTTCTGAAGAAACACACACTATTCTTCCACTCTCACACACAGAGCTTCTGACACCAGATGTGCGGGTTTTTCCACACCAAGCAATTCTCCAACTCTACCAGTTTAATTCAGTTCTGACACTTTTCCTACAATTAGTGTCACAGCCCATAAGTTAAGGGTTTGGTCCCACAAGACCACTTCCCACCTCACCTGCCAGTGGCAAGTCTAGGCCTATTTCTGATCCACGGGCAATAAGTTGGCAGTTCCTACATCCCATTCTTAGGGTTTGACAATTTGCACGAAAGATCCAGAAAACTCAGGGAAACATCTTACTTTTGCTCACAGGTTTATTAGAAAGACTGTTTTAAAGTGTGTAGATGAATAGCTGGATGAAGAGGTGCATAGGACAAGAAGGGTCCTGAGTCTCCATGGGGTTGAGGTACACTGCCTTCCTGGCCCATGGATGGGGTAATCAACTCAGAAGCTTATAAGTCTCCTAGTCAAGAGTTTTTTTTTTAATATTTGTTTTTTAGTTTTAAGTGGACACAATATCTTTATTTTATTTTTATGTGGTGCTTAGGATCGAACCCAGTGCCTCATGCATGCTAGATGAGCAATCTACCACTGAGCCACAGCCCCACCCCTATTCAAGAGTTTTTACAGACCTCTCTAGCAGCCTCTCTCTTCAGAGGTGGGTGGGTGGGGTGAAACTTCCAAGCCTCTAATCACTTGATCTTTCCATTGACCAGCTCCATCCTGAGGCTATCTAGGGTCTTCATCTTAAGTCACTTCAACATAAACTCAGGAATGATCAAAAGGGCCTCACCATGAGTATCTAAAGACATTCCTATCACTTGGGAAAGCCAAGGTTTTTAGGAGCTCTGTGCCAGGAACCAAGGACAAAGATCAATATGCTTTTATTATACTCTATCTTCCCCCCGCCACCCCCACTATTGTAAATGGCTAAGAAAGACTATATGAAATCATTTATTTAAAAATGCATTCTTGTTCTTGCAAAGATATACCTTATAAACTACAAAATTATATATACAGAGATATTTGAATGTCTATATTATTTTAAAAATGTGAAAAAGTAAGAAAAAATTAGGATGATGACCAAAAGGGACATGCAAGGAAATACATCTAAAGGAAAGTTTAAAAGGAGATTAGAGGGCTACATAAACAAAACTGACATGAATGAGCCATGTAAAATATTTATTGTTATATCTGGCAGTTATAATTATTATTTTTACTATCTACCTGAGCTGGAAAAGTAAGACAAATAACAATAAGATTTATTTATTTGTTCATTCATTTTTCAATTCAATTCAATTCATTCATTCATTATTTGAAATCATATATTATAGACTCTAGTACCTTTCATTATCAACTGTGTTTCATTTTTAGTTTCCTTGTGTTTTTAAAGATCACTTGAATCAGTTTAATTAGCTAGATCACTGGGATCAGATAAGCATAGAGAAAAGACCCATGCCTGATATCCAGGGTAGAATGCGTCGCCATAGTTTGAGTAGTAGGCAAAAATTCTTCAGTGGAGCCCAATTCTTGAGTTTTGGTGGCAACCCAGATGACATTGTCCTAACTTTGAAGGCTCCAAAAGACAGCTTTTCTCTCTTCTTTGGGAAACCTGGTCCCTGCTCCTTTCTCTCTGGAGAGGTTGTTTGAGGATTAAAGACCTAAATACCTTGGCACTGAACATAATACCTAGACTATGGTAGACAACTAAGAAATTATAGGTATTTATTTAAAATTGGAGGGAATATAAATTTATGTTGTATAAGCAAGAAATAATCCTATTATCAGATTAGTACAGCTTCAAATTCTGATTGCACTATTCTCTAAATTATATTATAGCTATATAATTTGATAAATTGCAAAACCTTTCTAAGTATTTGTTTCCTTATCTGTACAATGGGATTATGATTACAAGGATTAAATTACATCATATCTGCAAAGCATAAAACATCATGCCCAGCACACTGAGTGCTCAACAAAACCTAGACTACAACTAATAAGGTTACTACTACCACCACCACCACCATATCTGAGTTTATTTTGTGCTACTATAACAGAATACTGCAGACTGGGAAATTTATAAGGAACATAAATTTATTGGTTCACAGTTCTAGAAGCTGGGAAATTCAAGATTCAGGGCCCATGTCTAGCAAGGGTCTTCTTGATGCATCATAACATGGCAGCAGGCATCACAATGGTGGAAGGGCAAGAAAGTGAGAGAGAGGCAAAAGGGGACCAAATTCATCCTTCTAATAGGATCCCGCCCCTGCTGTAATGGCATTAGTCCATCCATGAGGGCTCTACATTTTTAAAGAACTCATCTCCCAGTACCATCCCAATGACAATTCAATGTCAACATGAGTTTTGGAGGGGACAAATGTTGAAACCACAGCCTACCACTACCATAACCACCATCATCATCTCTTTTGATATTTGACAATTCTATGATTTTCCAATTTTGCTATTTTTATTTTCTTCTATAGAGTTCCTCTTGCCATCAAATGAATGAAGAAGGGAAATGTTGTTTGGGTCAAGAAGAAAACAAAACTTAGAAGAAAGACAATGTAAGACTTTCTATTTCCTGAAGCTTTTTATATTTGGTCTGAGTGTGTCTCATCAATCTGATTAACAGGGCTTGGGGTGCTGATGGAGCAGGCATGAGAAGTTCTAAACACCATGTCATTCTCCCAAACTCTCAATCATTGCCAACCCAAATCTACCTTGTAGAAAGGGTTCCCTGTACTGGGCCTGAAAGGAATAGTAATCATTCAAAGATGGCACCAGCATGGTGATGACTGCTTAGGAAAAAGAGGGCCTAGTTCAAGTCCCAGATCTGTTAACTTTTTAGTTCAAGTCTAATTTTTTTTCCTCAGTATAATGGTATCATAAGTCAAAGAATTTGTTGGGAAGAATAAATGGTAGACATAAAGGATATATATTATACCTCAAGTAGAGTAACAAGCACACAACAATTGCTTATTAAATGCCCACTTTCCCTAATAACTGATGTCCAGAATCACCCTTAGAGCCAATCTTGCATGAGATGGCTCATAGAGGCAATAGAAATTAGAGTGTTGGGTTAGGGTTGTAGCAGCTCAGTTGTAGAGCACTCACGTAGCATGTGTGAGGCATTGGGAAAAATTCTCAGCACTGCACATAAATAAATAAATAAATACCTTAATTATTATAATAAATAATACCTTAATAACATAAATAAGTAAATAAATAAATAAAACTAAGTTCTATCAACAACTAAAACAAAATTTTTAAAAAAGAAGAAATTAGAGTGTCTAGGGAATTAAAATTTTCTATGTACTCTTTGATCCAGCAATTCCACTGCTGGAAATCTGCCCCAGGAAAATAATTACAGATAGGTCAAATACTTATTATATACAGAGGCATTTGTCACAATGTTGTTTATAATAACAAAATATTGGATATAACTTAACTGTTCAACATTAGGGGATCATTCAATACATCAAAGCATAACTATATAATTGAAACTTAGAAAAATCTTTGTTTTTGTAACATTTGAAAATAAAAGTGCTACATTTGAAGTGAAAAATTTAAAAACTGAGCACTCTTGACACTGAATATGTAGGAAAATTTATTATTGGTAAATACAACATAAGCATAAATATACAAAGCCAAGAAAAAGGAGTAGAAGGAAATGTACTTAACATAATGGTAATTATCTTTTCACAATTGTCTTTCAAAGTCATTTTTTCTTCTATAGAATTTTCGGTAATTCTACATGATTTTTTTCTACATGAGCATTAATTTTATAATCACACACACACACACACACACAAATTTTGGACAAAAAGAAATTCTTAAGGATGGTATAGTAGTTACAGCAAAAACACAATTCCCTTTAAAAGTCAAATTTGGCATGATTTCTAGTCTAGAGTGGAAGAAAGAGGAAGAAAATTTAGGCCAGTTTAAGCTGTTTATCAAGTGGCCAGCAAGTACCACTTCCTGGAGTGACAAGAAAGGTCTGGCCAGACCCTGACATTTGTAGACCCAAAGCAAAAATACAAGTGGGATATCTATTCTCTTCCCACTTCTGGTGTCACAGATTGGATACCTGGCTCACAATTCAAGCTCCATCCACTTCCCACTCTCCAGTCAGCTATCTCTTAGCCATGGCTCAAGCACCTGACCTCTCTGAGAGAAGGGACTGGAGCAAAGACCACATGGGCCCTGGAATAGGTTTGGGGCCTTTGGGGCAAAAAAAAAAAAAAAAAAAAAAAAAAAAAAAAAAAAAAAATTGAGCACATGGGTATTCACAGCCTATGGCTAGAAGATGAGGTGCAGGATATGAGTGGAATATTTCTTGACCCCAGGGTCTCTTTGTCCCTGTGGAGGGGCATGAGTCGGGGCCAGAGCAGAAACCCAGTGATCTGGAGTCTAAAAAGCAATATGGGAAAGTGCTCCTTGAAGCCAATTTGATGCTTCTGATATCAATAGAATATAAATAAGAACATACTCCAGGATGGCAGGCCTCATTTTTCAGATACATAAAAATAACATTATAAAATCTAATACAGTGCCTATTTAATCCCTCAAGCTATTATTACATTACTTATTTTTCAAGCTATTACTACTACATTGCTAATTCTTCACATGTGATTTTCCCTATCACTATGAGTTCTTGTTGGAACTGCTAAGCTTCTGACCAGTGAACCCTCTTGAAGCTGGGCTAGCTGATAGCTAGAGCTAGTCAGTGACCCCTGGCTGGTCTGTTAGAAAGCCACATCTTGCTTTGAGCTGAGTTCTGCTTTCTTGTAATTTCCATGTATGGGATAGCCCTGGGGAAACCTGTCCCCCATCTTTGAGACTGCCCTTCTTATAGAAGTGGCCCCGCTCACATCTCCACCTCTCCATACTCACCTTCCTTTCTCCTTTCTAGGTAAGTACTTTTCATGCACTTATTTCACTTAATTCCTTGTTCATCCCTGAGACTCCACATGACATCTCCATAAATGGCTCCCAAATCTATTTCTGCTTCTGTTATCTTTCCTGATCCTTCCCTGAACTCCTGATCCTGAATTTATCATGTTCCCCAATTACTCCAATAAACCCCTCTCCCCTGACTTCCATATTTATGCTAAAGATACCATCACGTTTTTTCCCTCCCCCAGAGCCAAGGCCTAATGATCCTCACACTCACTGGCCCTCAAGCTCATCTATCCCTTTTCATCTGCACTCAGTACTCACTTGGCCAAGACCATTTTCATCCATGCTGAGATTATTGTGGAAAATTCCCTACCTGGTCACCTTCCTTCCAACATGTCCCCTTCAACTCAACTCATGGCAGGGTTCCCAAATTTTGCAGAATTGCTTAGAAGGATTTTTAAAAATGAAAGTGTTTTTCCAGATTAGACCCTCTTGTGGTATGGCCTAGAAATTGCTCTGAACTTTTACAAACCTCCTCAGAGGACAGATGCAGTCTGTCTGCAGGTCTGGAGTTGAGAACCACTGCAGACCCACAGTCAAAGAAATCTCCCAGAAAATTGGCTCAGAAATCGTCAGTGGCTCCCTCTGGCCCCAGAGTGCTGTCTTAGATGTGAAATTTGCTTTGAAGACTCCTGGCAGCTCCTTCTGACCCTCCTCTCACTCTGCCTCCCACTTACTAACCTCTCCCCTGAAGTCAAGAGGATTCACTTGACTGTGTGATTTTTCTCTATACCCTGTGAACAGCCTCCCAACTGAATCTGCCAGCTCCTTTGTCCCCTCTCCCCTCTTCCAGGAAACCCTAGCAACTACTTGCTCCCACCCCCATTCCCACCCCGGAATCTACTCCTTATACCACGAATTGACACTTGTCTTCTGCTGTCCTTCAGTGTAGTTAGCTGTCCCTAGCTGGGCCTAGCCCCTGCACACAGTCATCACTTAACTAAAGCTGCCAGTTTCTTTCTGCTCCTAGTCCCCCTGTCAACCTGCTCTAGCCAAAGCAGAAATGAAGGGTTGGTGTGTCTCACTGCCTTGTATCCCCAGTCCACAGTCCAAACCAATCAAACAGGAGACACTCAGGACTTGGCTGCTAGGGATCATGAAGCTGATCAACTTTTGACTTTGTTTTTGTCAAAAAGACTAAAACATTTTTTTCTTAAGGTTTGTACAAACTATATGAAAAAGAAAAATTTCAGCCCTTGGACGCAACTCAGGAATTTATATTTCCCCCTGAACTGATGGTGTATTCTTGTTCTTGTTTATGACACTTTTGAGAGAAAGGACATTCCCATCAGCTCATCCCCAGTTGTGTCTCTGCCACCATTTGCCCCTTTGGGTAACTTTGTATCATTGTCCTCTTCAGAGACCTATAAAAGAATTTTTCTCTCCAGATTTTGCTCCTGGACAAACTCAACTTGTCCCTGATCGTCCGTGTAGCAAATCTCCTCTCCCTCCTGTGTCTAGGGTAGGACATCACATATGACACACAAGTATCTTTATTAAAATAGAGAAAAACTCAGGATATGAACTATAATCAAAGACTCGTACAAACTTCCTGTCTCATGTTATCTAAAATCTTGACATACGTTTAAAGAATTTAGCAGCCTCCTTTTTTTTTTTATATTTTTTCTTTTTTTTATTGGTTGTTCAAAACATTACAAAGCTCTTGACAAATCATATTTCATACATTAGAATCAAGTGGGTTATGAACTCCCATTTTTACCCCAAATACAGATTGCAGAATCACATCGGTTAAACATCACATTTTTACATACTGCCATATTAGTGACTGTTGTATTCTGCTACCTTTCCTATCCTCTACTATCCCCCCTCCCCTCCCCTCCCATCTTCTCTCTCTACCCCATCTACTGTAATTCATTTCCCTCCATGTTTGTTATCCCATTCTCCTCACAACCTCTTATATGTAATTTTGTATAACAATGAGGGTCTCCCTCCATTTCCATGTGATTTCCCCTTTTTTCTCCCTTTCCCTCCCACCTCATGTCTCTGTTTAATGTTAATCTTTTCTTCCTGCTCTTCCTCCCTGTTCTAGCAGCCTCCTTTTTAAATTTTAAAATTTTTCATTTTAAAAATTTGTTTCCATTTTAAAAAATTGTTCCTCTTGACTTCTCTTGGACTCACTTGTATTTGTTTCAAAAACTTCTGTTAGAAGTCAAATGTCAGGCAATGAACTAGGCACTTGGGATACAAAAAAAAAAAAAAAATAAAGACAAACCTCCTGCTTCAAAGAGCTCATGAACCTTCCAAATTTGAGGAGGGCTTCCTATGCCCCAGAGAGCTCTGTCCTTACCCATCCAGTATTTTCATGCCAGTAGCTCTGGGTGTGCTCACCAGGTCTGAGTGCATATCCGGCCCGTGCAGAAGGAGCTGATGTGTTGAGGTTCCTTACCACTGCCTCACGCAGTGCTCCTCAGCATCCTGGTCTCAGAGCTGCTCACATCTTTAAAAAATCACTAATAACCTTAGTGAGGTTTTGTTTATATGTGTTATATCTGTTGGCATTTGTAGTATTTAACTATTCATTCACTCATTCACGTCTTTAGAAATAATAAGAAAAAACACATTAGCATAAATCCATTGTTCACAAAGAAAAACCTATATTTTTCCAAAAAAGAAAATCAACGAGAAGAGTGGCATTGTTTTACACATGTGTAAATCTATTTAGTGCTAGCTAAAAAGAGGCAACTCGTCCCAGCAGCTCAGGAAGCTGAGTCAGTAGTGAGGAGAAAGCCAGCCTCAGCAATGGTGAGGCTCTGTCTCTAAATAAAATACAAAAGTAGGGCTGGAGATATGGCTCAGTGGTTGAGTGCCCCTGAGTTCAACCCCTACTATCCCCCCTCCAATAAAAGAGGCAGCTAGGCTCACAGATCTGGCTTCTGCCTTCAGCTGGTTTCAATACCATACATCACACAGCCTTTGTAAAAACTCACTGGACACTCCTGAGAGAATGAGAAGGAAGGAGGCAGGTAATATCCTTCACTATGAAATCATTTTGACCTTGGGACCCCTAAAAAGGGCTCAGGACCCCCAGAAATCCTTGCATTATAGTTTCAGAGGTGCAAGCCTCACCTGATCAGGACATGTGAATTATCTCATTAATCAGAGATTTCATTCATTCCCAGGGACTCCCATCTCTGTCACCCTTTCTAACACTAATAACTTAATGCAACATTTACAGACTCTTCATGATAAAAAGAAGTTCACTTAGCCAGTCTGCTTTTAATTACTGCTTATATGCAGCAGGCTTTGCCATGATTGTTGTTCATTGTTTACATTTTTCAGAGTGAAATGATCTATGAAAGCATGGAAATTCCACCAAAAGATCTGTCCTTTGGATGCTCCCAAAAAAGAACAAAATAGTTTTTCATAAAATATTTTTGCAAGGGTATCATCATAATTTCAAACAAATTAAACAATTCAATTCCTGCTTGAAAAAAGCTTCCCTTGTTTATTATTAACTGGAAAATTATTTAAACAATGCTTCTTCCAGATGCATGGAACTCTTTCAGTTTCAGAGAGCTCTGGGCAAGGAGCCTGGTGTCCCTGGGTTCATGATCCTGTTCACATTAACCATCTGTGTCACCTTGACCAGGTCACTTCTCCTCTTTGGGCCTCCATTTTTTTCTTCTGTTAAACTAGACCAGTGATTCCCATATTTACTCAAGTGAAGGAGCAATTGGAAGTCAAGGACTTTTCTTTCAATGTCATATTCTTTGCTGGAAATAGTGACAAATTTAATTAGACTCAGTGAAATAGGAACAATTTTAGAGAAAATATGAGCGTATTAAATGATTCCTGTATTGAACCAAAACTGAGACCACAGAAATCCATTTAAAAAGAAGAGAAGAGAAAAAGGCTGCTGGATTAAACATGGTCAATATTTGCAAATTATCCTCATAAATATTTATTTCATACTTGTTCATTTCTTCTTATTGTTACCTATCACAGCAGTTGGTTTTAGAGAAATTGACTGAAGGAAACCATAAAGAAATTCTGCCCATGAACTACTGCTAATTGAGAAAAATCCAATTTTCAAATGTAGCTGTGAAACCTTTGAATCTTGCTTAGGAAACAATAATCATATGTGAGAGAAAGGTCCCCACTGGCTTTAATAGGTTTGACATTCTATGTTTTTATTGAATTTCTGCTGTTCAATAAAACAGCCAGTCTTACCCCACACTTCAGTTGACCTCTGAGAGCCAAAAGACCTTCCTAGATCATCTAGTCAAATCCCTGATTTTCAAAGAAAGCAAGCCAGGTCAAGAGAGTTTCCAGGTTTTCCTAAATTTGCCTGGCTACTTAGTGCCCAGATAGGGAAAGAACCTGGTTCCCCTGATTCCTGGTTTACTTAGTGTATTTCCATTCTCCATGCTTGCCTGATAATAAATAGCTCACAGTCCCCAGTCTACATGTAGTCAGTTCTCTGTGGATGTTCCATTATCATTTGTAACTTAGTCAATAATTATTTTTCAGTTGAGAATTGGATATTTGAAGTTTTATCCCCAGTACATAGGATTCTTAAATGATTATAAGTTAAAATTTAATTAAAATCCACTTCGTTTTTTGAAACTATAACAGATGGAAAAATAAATATGCAAAGCAGTGAATGTAATTATGAATTGATTAGGCCACCATTCTGACAAGTTTCTTTGTTTTGTTACCCATGGAGGTTCCATTCATTCTTGTTCAGCTTGTGTGTTGTAAAGAAGTCTGTGTGTGTTGTTATGGACATGAGCACTAAGTCTGACTATAAATGTAAATACTGCAGAGGATGGCAGAGGATCCCCCACAGAAGGTTCTGACTTTCTGTGGGGAGAGGACTACCTGGATTGCCCCAGGAGCCCTAAAAGACCTCTGGAACTGACAGTGAAGTATCCCAACACTTCTCTTGTATTGGGACACACTTCCCTCTGTGGGTAGCAAGGAGACCCCAATTCTGACTTCCTATATTGAAAATCTAAATTTGTGGAAGGAGGTGTAAGTGTGGCATCTACTCGCAGATCAAAATACATACCTAGTGATTCGATTGCCCTTTTGCCTGGCTCATCTTGTTATATGACTAATTTCTTTGGCTCCTAAAAAAGCAATTTGGTTTCTCATTCCAACTCTAGAATATGATTAGATTTTTCTGGGGTTAATATTTCCATTTTTTTTTTGAAGCATCGATCAATAGCAATATAGATGTTCCTCTTACTAAATTCTAGAGTATGAAATTCTGGCTTACTATTTGGGCCAGATTCAGCTCAAATATGGGAAAAATGACTAAGGAGGAAGACAAGCCTCCTTTGTCATAGTTTTATTTCATATTATTCATTAGGTCTATAAGAATCACTTCTAAGTTGTAGTGTTATTTGCAAAATGAAATCTAGCTGGCTTCTTACTCTACTAATGATAATTCTTTTTCCTTTAGGGCCTGATATGAAGTTCAAAGAAGTTTTCTATCCAATTATCATCTCTCCTGCAAGGCCCTTGGAATCATTCACAGTGACTAACACAAAAGAAGGTGTGTTCTCATTTATTATAACAACGCCCTTATATTGCAGATGGTTTGGCTGAAGAAAGCAAAGGCTATTTGACATTAACCAAATCACGGGGCCATGCAGCTGGAGGAAATCATTTTTGGCACCATAATGCTGAACCACAGCTAATCTTTTGAAAAGAATATCTCCTAAATTCAGAAACTCCCAGTAAAGATTACATATCCTCTCTTGAAACTCAATTTTCTGCACAAAGCTGGAGTTCAACAAATGTTTGTTGATTCATCCAGAAATTCATTCAGCTATCTCCGATATTTCCATTGTTCAGGGAATGCTTAGCTTATTTCTTTCCTTTAGCAACAGAGAAGAACAGCTATCATGCTCCCTGTTAATAGCCCATGGCATTTTCACAGGCCAGAGGCAGGCCTACGTATGCCCCCAGTTCCTCCTTCTCCAGCTCAGCAGATCCAATTTCAGTGGCTGTCCCCAAAGTACCCAATAAGGAAAGGTATGATTTGGTTTTCCTCCATCATTTAGGACTCAGTGGAGTTGATTCCTTAAATTAACATCATTCTGTGAAAAGTACATGTGGAATAAAACTATTAAACAATTATTTATTGATTAGTTTAATGGTTATTAGGCTTTTCCCTGGATTGCCTGCTGGTAAACCAACCTCCTGAAAAAGCTTTGATTTCTTCCCAAGAACTAACCATATCTTGGGAATGTTAGATGCATAAGGAGATTATGCATCTACAATGGTAGAATAAACAATAGTTGACATTAATATTTTCTGTTATCAATAGTGAAATCTTCTTCCACGCTGTAATGGATGCTTTTAAGATGGTGCTGTGTTTGGCTTATCTCAGTTATAGTGATTTTTAAATGTTAATTAAGGAGAATTGGGGATTTTTAAGGAGAAAAGGTGAAAAAATACCCATTTAAAATGCTGCATACATTGATTTAAAGCCAGATATAAATTTGCAAACATGAGGTAAAATATTTTGTGTGTATTTTTTTTATGCTCTTCTTAATACTTTCCTGGTATGAACACATCTGTTTGTCTTGGATAAGTAGAAAGAAGAGAACATTTTTAAAAATGCTTTCTATCTTGTAGAATGTCTAGTAAACAAAAGGATGTATAATGCTAGGGAAGCTCACACCTAAAACACCCTTCTCTGGTATTTTAGAGTCCTTTGAATAACTGGACAAATGTGGCTCACACACACAAGTGTACACACTCACATGCACAAGAACTGCTAGTGTTGTTGATTTCATCTGTGGTTTCAAAATTGCTGAGTCACCCTCACAGTTCTGATTCTGTAAGAAATTAACTCATTCTTTCAATCTTTATTTAGTTTTCTTCTCTAAACTTGGATTACCTTGTAGTGAACCTGCAATTAAACATCCTTTGATGTCTAAATAAATATGTTTTATAATCTCAAGGCCACAGATCGCTATTTGTTCAATGACAAATCACAGCCATGTTAAGACAGGTCAAAAAAGTTCATGACCTAAGTTCACAATGTAATATGAAAAGCTATGGAGATGTGGACGTGTGCACAGTTACCTTCTAGATAAACCTTTAGATTCCTGAGCTGGGATATCTGTTCAGTTAGCCAGTTGGGTAAGCATAACAGAATCTTGTTGAAGAAATTTCACCCTGAGACAAATTCATCATTCCATCTATTTATCCCAGTGAAAGTCAAGCCCTGCTTCACCAAAGGTCTCAGCTCCATGCAGCACTGCCAGCAAACCTTGTTTAAAGGAGTCCCAATGCTGACTTCAGTTTCTTTTTACAAGAGTCCTTTCTGTCTAACTTCCCAAAATTAAAGCATGAGCTCCCCCTGCTGAGTTAGTCTGTGTTGATGAAACAAAATCCAGAACATTCCTGGGTTCCCTATCAGCCCATTCAGGTCTTAGAAACATAAGAGATTATGAATTATAATATTTTTCTTCTTTAAGAACTCATGACTATAGTGCAGGGTGGAATGGAAAGGCAAGGAAAAGCAATTTTGAAGGTAAAAATTCATTAGCTGAACTTTCTCAGTTTCAAGACAAGATTTCCTAAGCGGATAAGGCATTGCTTAATAACCACTGAAATGAGTTTACGGGAGGGGTTTGCAAGCTCCCTTCTCACACCTACCCTATTACTTGGTTTTGGTACTTCACAGCACTTCTCATATCTGAAATACATCATTTATTCATTTGCCTGGTTATAACCATCTTCCCCTGCTGAATGCTGACTTCCTGATAGAGAGGAGACCTATCTGTGCTCTTAGTCCCTAGAACAGTGCACACAGTAGGTGTTGGGTTGATGGATGGAGGGAAAGAGACCAGTGAGCGTTTACTCACAGTGGCACTTAGGGTCATGGTTCAATTAGAGAACATTTCAGTACCAATCAATCACATAGAACAAGTTTAATAGGGAAATAGAGAAATGAGAGAACCATGAAAGCATGGTGAAAGGTGTGAAATTCAAACTCAGCTTTCATATGGGGAGGGCTTGAAGTTAGATAGGGAAACAAGCACGGAGATAGGCACTGAGGATAAAGAGTCTAAAGAAAAAGGTCTGGACCTTGCCATCATGAAGCTCATAATCTGTTTCACACAAATAATATGCAAATAAAATGCAAAATTGCAATTGCAACCTGTGCTATACAGGAGAGGTGCAAATGTTAGAGAAGCAGATAACAGGTCAGCCCAACCTCCCTGGGAGTTAGGGAGGGTTTTGCCAAGCTGAAGTCACAAGGCAAGTGGAGTGATTAGGTAGAGAAAGTGGGAGTAGCATATACCAAGGGCCAGAGGCTGAAAACAGCACCTATTGCTGGGAGAGGAGAGGTGGGGACGGGCCAAGTAGTGCCTGGTGAGGGAGCACTCTATCCATGCAGCAGAGAGCTATCACTCTCTGGTTCTAAGGATCGTGATTACTTCTCAGAGATCCTGTATTATTTGTGCTCTCTTTTCCACACTTTTCTGTATTCATAAGTTGTTCTACTGTGAGTATGTGTTACTTTAATAATCAGCAAAATGGAGCATTTCTGAGAAAGGTGGCACCATATACCCACAATGGTCTTCTCTCCTTACTTGCTTTCTTCTTTTCCAGGCTTGCAGAATATTAACGAAGCTGTCTTACTTTCAGAACTGACCCTGGATGCTGGCCTCAGCCTGACTCAGGTGAAGGACATCCTTGATGTGGTTACCAAGTTCACCAAAGAGAAGTCACAGATATATTATGCTCTCCTGAAGCATCTGAGAACCCTGGCTGAACAACAGATCAGGAACATGGCAGTAGGTTCCCTGCACCCCACACCTGAGTGTGGGTCCTGCAGGAAGGAGAGCTTGTATCATCCTCTGTTTCTACCATGTTCTGCTGTGTCCATCTATGTATTTCACATAACTGAATCATGCATTGCCAATTTCAAACCCTGTTGCAAAATCCATTTAAGTGATCAGGTTTGTTGTGGGGGTAGGGGGGAGATGTCTTCCTGGTTCACCCACCCAGCTGAACTTGTCTACAACTGTCTCTTGAGGATCTACCCAGTCCCAAAAGGTCTATCATTAACAGCTCCCAAAGGAGTGCTTCAACTTGTTACTTTATAAAGACAGCTGATAGATTTATTGAGAAGAACTGACTTGATAACAAATATGAATGCAAACCACACAATTTATTCAACATCATATTGTAATTCTATATTAAAACTATAATATATAATATAGAGCTATAAAATACTAAAATAAATATAATATACATGTAAATAGGTATAAACTATAAGTAATATCCAGGCAGCATTATGCCTGTTAACCTTTAATCCCTCTGCATGAAAGAATTACCAGACTATCTCTGCAGTCCAGTCCTAATTCTCTTCTTTGATTATGATGGTTTTGTCTCTGCTGGCCTCTTCAGGACTCTGTGTTCATATTCCAGGCTTCCTGAGTTGTTATGGTTGTACTTTCTTTCCTTGAGGGCCTTTAACCAGCAATGGTAATCTCAGTCATGCTATCTGTAGTTCATTGTTGGAAGTAAATTCTTCACCAATGGGATCCTCATGGATGGCCTTTCCCAGAAGCTTGCTTCCCCAGATCCAAAGGTTGTTATTGTGTATTGCCTAGAGGCCATCTCACCTCTGCTCCATCTCACACCTCCATGCCAAATTCTAGCAGTGGCATTCAAGTGAATTTTCACTTTCATTTTCATTTGTCTTCACGATTTCTGTTTAGTAAATAAGTAAAAGGATTAATGTTTCCTGAAAAACATTTTAGGGTTTGCAAGAAAATTTCATCCATGCTGGCATTTTTAAAATTCTAATTGCTGAGTTAGGTTGAAAAGAAATGTCATTCTTTGTTTAATTCAGCCCTTTCACAATTTATTTAACAACAAAAGCCCTGAGATTGCTTATTCATCTTTCTTTTAGTCCTTAAGTGGTTACATGATGAGCAGATTACCAACATTTTGGGTGTGGGTAATTGCATCCTCCAAGTTGCTTCCAAAGGTGAGTCACTGAATTCCCTTATAGGTACTGATGTCTATTTTACAAACATCAACACAGAGTAGTAAGATAATATGAACTCCTCATTGACATCGTTGGATGCAGTGCTGACTTTTCATTTGGCTGTGACTAGACCTGAAAGCACACAGATTCAAGAACAGTGGGTGGAAATGGCACTTCAAGCAATCAGGGAGCACCAGTGAACACATCTCAACTTGTCTATCTCCTTATCTATTTATTATTAAAAGTAAACCCATGGGGTTGGGGCTCAGTGGTGAAGTGCTTGCCTGGCAGGGGCAAGACCATAGTCTCAATCCCCAGCACCATAAAACCGTGAAGAAAACACCAAGAAAGTAAAATCCTGCCATTGATTTATGTATTAGAGCAAGACTATAAAGGAACAGAGCATAGAGTTTTAGTTTAGTAGCAATTTTGTTTTAAGAGCTTCATGACTTACTCTTTGTCCTGCACTTAGGTGTCTTAACCTACAATGTTTCTAACATCAGAGTGGGAAGATTTTCCTCACTCACCAAGCTGTTCTCTATCAGACATTCACTGAGTTTAACTCAATTGTGGTACTGCCTACCTGGAGATAAAATCAGATCCCACACACTGAGGGCTCAGTCCACAAGACTGTCCCCACTTTAGATGCCAACAATAATTCTAGTCTTCTGGAGCTTCTGACCAACAGGCTATATATTGGGACTCTTATGACCCTTCCCTTGGTTTCCACTGATTTGCTAGAGTAGCTCACAGAACTTTACCCATTCATTATAAAGGATGTTGGGAAGGATGCTGAAGAACACCAAGTAGAAGACATGAGTAGGGCAAAGTGTGCCCTCTCCCAGCCTTATCTCCAGGTATCTTCAGCTGGCCCAGACCCTAGTCCTTTTGAATTTTTATGGAATTTTCATTATATAAGCATGAGTGAAGACATCATTTGGCCTCTGCTAAAAGCAGTAATCCTCTAATCACTTGTTTGGTTTCCCTGGCAACCAGCCCCTAACCTGAGTTTGTCCAGATGCCCACCAAAAGTCACCTCATCAGAACAAATGATGCTCCTATTTACCTGTGGATTCCAAGGAACTTAGGAACTGTTTCAGATGCTCATATCACTCAGGAAATTACAAAGGTTTTAGGAGCAACCAGATCAAAAACCAATATTAGAGCAAAATATTTTCCTAATACTCTTGCCTACAAGGATTTTAGAAGCTCTACGTTATGAATGAGGGAATATATATATATATATATATATATATATATATATATATCATGCTGGTATAAATTTTATACCAACCTTGTCAGGCAGACTTATATGAAAGGAAATTTCCAGTAGGAGCAGCAGACCAGGGAAGTGGCCCCTGTGTAATGAAACAAAAGACAGACTCACCTTCATCGGATAAAGATTTATCACCACCAAGCACCTTCCTCCAGAGTTCCCAGAACATCACAGGTGGACAGCACCATTTAGGTTAAACCTGTCCTTTCTCCCAAGGTGGTTGTTTCATGGAGAGTGACATTGATTTGAGTGTCCATGTTTTCCGATGTGGGTTTGAAAGAATCACATAGGCTTAAGATTGTTTCATGTATTGATTGTTGCTGTCGTTGGTATTTAATTGTGGATGTCACTGCTCTCGTGAGTAATGCGCCCATGCTTATTCCCATTCCTCCCTGGACAGTCCAGCCCTTCCAACACATGCTCATGATCTCCCCATCCACTCATCTGTCTGCCATTGTCACATTTGTCCACTGATCTGGATCGCTCTGCCGTGTAAGTCACGCATTGTAAGCTTAGCAAGTGTTTCCCATAAATCACAGGAGTCCTGCTCTGTTAGTACAGGTAGAAGGTTGTTTTTCCAAGACAGAGTCCCCAGTACATCTGGATACAAACGAAATCTTGGGATAGTCATGACGTTACATGTGGCAATTTTTCAATTTAATTTTAATTTTACAATGTGTTTTCAGAATAGAAATATGACTGGATTTAATAAAGTAAGTTTCAGTACTATATACTTGGGAATAAATGTTTTTTCCTCCTTCATAGAAGGAATCCAGCAAATTCCTTTAAATGATCATTTTCTTGCTGGAGCAGCAAATGCAAGCCTGAAACCAGAACAAATCCTAGTTTCTGTTTTCATTTCTGTCTCTAGAAAGGTATGGGTTATGAAGTTTACAATATCCACTTCTATGTTTGAATTTAGTTGCCTTATTTTTATTTTGAATTAAACTCAGCATAATAAAAAAATAGAATTTGTAGCAAATATTTTGCACATGCCTAGGTATAAGCAATAATGGCAGATTTAACATTAACCAGTTTCATTAGCAAACTCTAGGACATTGCATTATTTTCTTACCCTTCTTCAAATGCTCTAAAAGCCCAGGATCTTTGGAATCACAACTCATGTAATTAAAAAGGACCAATAACCCAATATCCTTATTGCATAGGTGTGGAAATTGCAGTCCAAAGAAGTTTAATTTTTTCAACAAAGGTTCATTCACAGTGAATGAGTGACAGAACCAGGTCTAAAGTCCACCATCAGCCTCAGGACAGTTAAGTAAAAAATAATTTATAAAATCTTTCATTTAGGTCTTATTGTCCAAGACTAATGTTTTCTTTCAATTAATGAGGACTACAAGGATACGAGCTAGCAACCAACTGAGCTCTGATAATCTAAGACACTGTCAGTATAGGAGGATTCCATATTCATCAACGGGCAGAATCTACCTTTGACTTGCTCTTTCTTTGATGGCATACCTGTTTGCCAATTGAAAACTTGGTCAAAAGTGGATGTTACTATTGAATCTCAGTTCTTGTGTTTCAGATCACTTGAGCCAGTAAATAAAAATCAATTTCCAACACCAAAACATAGAAGAGCAGAACATCTATTTTGTGGGCATTTTCGCCTGGTATTATTCACCCACTCAGAGTTTGAAAGTCTGCTGGGCACTACATGAGCGTCAAAGACAGATGGTCATCACCCTTTGCTAAAAATGTTAATAGGTGTCTTCTCTGCCCTAGGGCTTACAGAAAAAAAACTTTAAAATTCAGAAATACAGAAAAATAAAGTATAGGGAAAATGAAATGAAATTAAGATTTGCTATTGATAACTTGTCACTGATCCTCAGAACCCAACATGCAGATTCATGACTGGTTCGTTTTAAGGATGCTGAGACTCAGGAAAAGTTTTGCCAAATGAGAAGAGAGATGGTGTTCTGAGAATGGAACCTAACCCGGGTTCATGACTTTCCATTAGGGTGTCTATAGCAGGGAGTGGGGTGATTTTGAAGTAAATGAAGCAGCAGATTCTACATTACATCACCTATATAGTGTTCTTGTCACCCTCCAAAGTTCAACCTAAATCAATCCATGAAGAAATAATCAGATAAGCTCCAGTTGAGGGTAGTCAGCAAAACAACTGACTATGACTCTCATAAGTAAGTAAGTAAGTAAGTAAGTAAATAAATAAATAAATAAATAAATAAATTCTTCTAGGATAAAGAAGCTAAGAGAGGTGGAGACAACACCTTTGTGGCTCTCATGGGGTAACCATAAAGTTTCTTCTTGTATACTTGAGGAAATCTGAGCATGAACTGTATTTAAATAGCAGTATTGAATCTTTTCTCATTAATAAGGCTTATTATTATGACAATGGTGTTGGTCAATGGTTATACAGGAGACAACCCTGGATTTAGGAGTTACATATGGAAATATTTAGGGATGAGTGTCAATGATGTCTGTGATTAACTCTTAGATGGAACATGTGTGTGCATGTGTGCATGTGTGTGTGTGTGCAGTACAGTGAGAACATGCATATATGGTACAATGTTAGCCATTGGTGAATCTGCAAACCTAGGTGAAAGGCATTTATTGTGCTACTCTTGATATGTCTGTACATATCAAGAAATTTTTCCAGAGTAAAAAAAAGATTCTTATTATTTTCCAGTGGGAGTTTGTGTCAGCTTTCAGACTGGTCCACATCAGCAAAATTCCCTTGCAATTGTGAATGCTGGAATGAGAGTCCTTTTCAAAGATAGCATAATCATCACCATTATGGACTTTGGCATCTTCCATGGAGGAGTGGCCCTACTACGTTCAGTGCAAATAGGTCCTGTCAGCAGTTTATTGGAAGGTGATTTCTAAACCTATACCTCATACCAAATAAAGTCTGCTGCTCCTAAAACAGTGACAATTGACATGGTTTTCAAAGGGGGTCCCATGTTCCCTCTCTGTAGCATCATAGCATCTTAGAGTAGATGTATGTGATTATTTAAAACAATGCTTTAAATAAACAAGTGTGCACCAGGGCCCATGTGTAGGTTATGATATTCCTATGTGAAAAATAGTTTTAGCAGCCTTCCTTTGTGTTTTTAAAATTCATTTTCTGGTAAATATTACACACCTTTGTATTCCTTACTGAACTGATTAGATTTCTCTCTTTCTTTCTTTCTTTTTTCCCTCCTCCTCCTCCTCCTCCTCTTCCTCCTCCTCCTTCCTTATTCTTTTTAATCTAGATGTTGGGGTTGAATGAAGCTTGCAGGCTGATTCTAGCTAAAATCACCCTCCCAGCATCTCCCCTGCAGAGGAATGGTGGAATACTGAAGAACTTTCATGATCAGCTTTCTCTTTAATTCCACTCAGATGTTTTGCAGCAATTAAAGATGAGGGTAAAGATGAGTTTGCCTTTAGGACACTCTAGGGAAGAGAGCTCTTTCCAGGTGCTTCCAGCCTCTCTCACGTTTCAATAAGCACCACGTGTTTATTTGATCTCTTTTTCAAATTGTGTTTCCGAGGTCCCTTAATGGATGAAACTCAAAGAACTCCTCTAATTTATAGAAACTTCCCCAAAGTGATGAAAATAAAAATCTGAAGACCATGCAGCAACATGCAGTTTTTTTAAAAAACGGTTTTTATATCAGTCAACTAGATCTTCACAATCAATACTTTCCATTAAAATAATAAAAGTGTCTTTATTTCAGGACCCTTGTGCATATCACAACATCTCCAAGAAACCAGCATCCTAGAAGACTTTCCTTTAACCATACCTCTGGGGACTCAGTCATTTGAGGTCAGTACATTTTTTGAATGAACAGAACTGACAAATAAGGATACAGCTGTCCTTTAACCTTGCTTTCCTTTTGAATTTCAAATCACTATTGTAAGCTCAGCTATGGGATGTTACACACAAGCAATAATCAGAAAGTGCAGTGGGATGACAGTTCCCCTTAACAACAGCAAACAGAAACATCTCTGAGGATAAAATCAATAAGAATGTGCAGGGCCTACACATTAAGAGAAGTTTTAAACTAGTATTAAACTTAAAATGAGACATGATTTGTTAGAATGGACCCAACTACTATGTATAACTGTAACAGTCTAATAATAATTTTAAAAGACATGGATAAAGGGAAAGATGCAGTCCTTAGCTAGGAAGACATAAAATTAAAACATAAAAATAGACATTGTGAAAAATAATAGTAGTAACAAAGGGAAATTAGCCCTATACACTTCTGAAATATAGTACACGTCTCAAGATGTTAAACATTATAGATACTGTCACAGGAAGAGACTGAAAGACCAATGGGACAGCACAGAGTTCAGAAATAGATCAGAAAATGGGGTATCATGAGAAATAAAAATGCATG
This sequence comes from Spermophilus citellus, assembly GCF_964194105.1. Lineage (NCBI taxonomy): Eukaryota > Metazoa > Chordata > Mammalia > Rodentia > Sciuridae > Spermophilus > Spermophilus citellus. The sequence goes on from NC_138192.1 coordinate 101,578,386, forward strand.
TTAATTAAGTAATAAGATGGAGTATTTAAACAGAGATAATTGATGCAATTAACAAACCCTTTCAAAGACAAAGAAAGAAACATAAAACTGTCTTATTTCTCACCTTACAATGAAAATAAATCCTAGATTGATTGAAGTTTTAAAAATTAAAAACAAAGGCAGGAAATTTCTAGGAAAAATATGCATGATTATTATTTTTTTAAGTCCATAGCTTGGGGAAGACTTCTATGAGTACAACATGAAACCCAAAAGCTATAAAGGAAAAGACTGACAAATTTGACTATGGAAGAGGGAAAAATAAATTTTAAAAATATGCAACAAAAACTTTTATACGTTAATAAGAATAAAGGAAAACTAAGAAAAGCATTCCTACTGGCAGATCACAGGGAAAATAAAACCATTAAACTTCTAAAGCCTCACATGGTATTTTTAAAAGGCAAATTTTAAGCAACGCGATAGAACTTTTATCTTAAGACTGGCAACAATTTAAAATGTTGGTAATAGCCAAGACTTATTGAATTTGGATTTTTGCCTATAATCTTATTCCCTTATATAATAAAATTACTGAAGCTAGATAGCATATTGGTTAAAATGGCCAGTATTACCAGGACCTAGCAACAGGGGGCAGCAGAGCTCTCCTGCTGTCTCTGTGTTCAGTGACTTCCACTGTCTCAGTTTCTGAAGTGGCAGAATTCAGCAAGAAGGGACGTGTATTTTCAGTTCTTGTCATCTTCTTGGTGACAGTGAGTAATCAGGTGGCAGCTGACTCGATGTTATCTTTAAGGCCTTCTCACCAGGCCACGATGTGTCCATGCCAGGATGTGTGTGCTCCAGTCAAGGAATCTAGTCAAACCCACCATCAGCAAGTGGGTTGCTGCACCTCTGTCCCTAGCTTGTCCTGAGTGGGACAATGATGTTTCCCGAGGAAGCTGGTATCTGAAGAGTGGACACTCAAATCTGAATATTTCACTAAGAGTCCTTTCCAGTCAATAAACAAGAGAGAACAATGAAACCAATAAGAAAACACTGTCACTGTCACAATTCTCATTTGCATAACTAAGGAAACACCAGGGACCCTAGTTATATGAGCTGCATGGCTTTGGGGTTGAGAGGGAGAGATGAAAGAGAAAATCAGAGTATGAAGGCAGGAAGTAGGTTGACCCTGTTCCCTTCCCTGCCTTCAGGTTTTTTTCCCATGATGTGGGTTCATTTCCTCCTCTGATCTGCTCCAGCCCTCACTCGGCCTTGAATTTCAGAGCCTCCTGTGCTTCCCATTCTCTCCCACAGGACTCAGACTCCAGTTTCCATCAGTGAAGGAGCTGCCTATTCACACTGGAGTCTTCCACTGCAGAAGAGAGCCCTATGTCCAACTCACATGGCTGTGATGATGGACACCTCTGAACTTATCCAGCAGGGCAGATTAAGTTTCAGGGAGTATGTTAGTCAGCTTTCCATCATTGTGACAAAGCACCTGGGGAAATCCACTTAATAGGAAGAAAGGTTGTTTTGGCTCATGGTTTGAGAAGTTTTGACCATGGTCTGTTGGCTCCATTATTTGGAGGCCTGTAGCAAAGTAGTACCTCATGGCAAAAAGCATACAGTAGAACAGAATTTCTTACCTCATGGTGTCTAGGAATGAGAGAGAGAGAGAGAGAGAGAGAGAGAGAGAGAGAGAGAGATATGGGAGTCCTAATAGCCACTGCAAGGGCACATTCCTAGTGACTTCCTTCCAATATGTTCCACTCCCTAAAAAATCCACCACCTCCCAATAGCACTATAGGCTGAAAACCAAGACTGCAACACATGAGCAGGAAGCTTGAGAAAATTTTTTTTCCATATCACAGTCAGAATCTGTCCTGTCAGCTGCAAAGACACCTTTAGGAATCCTGGGTGTGCTGTGTCCTCACCAGGTACAGGATTACAGAAAATGTGGATTGAGAAATCAATATAGAATGTATGAATTCATACATATACATGCATGTTTGCACTTTCTTATGATAGAAGTAAAATTCCCTGTAATGAACACTTGACAAATATAGAAAAATATAAAGAAAACCCAAATCTACTGGAAACCTTTCATACATACACATACAATCACTATTAAAGTAATCAAATATTAAAATCCTAATTCTCAGGCAAATCTAAAGTAAGCATGTGTCAGAGACTTATTTTTTATTTTTAAATTAATTAATTAATTTTAATTAGGTATATATGACAGCAGAATGCATTTTGATTTATTGTATACAATTGCAGCACAATTTTTCATTTCTCTGGTTGTATACAATGTAGCATTGCACCATATATGCAGTCATACATGTACCTAGGGTAATGATGTCCATCTCATTTTACCATCTTTCCTGCCCCCATGTCACCTTCCCACCCCTTTCTCCCCTTTGCACCATCAAAATTCCTCCATTTTTTCCATGTCCGCTCCATTATGGATCAGCATCCACTTATAAGAGAACATTCCACATTTGGTTTTTTGGGATTGGCTTACTTCACTTAGCATGATATTCTCTAACTCCATCCATTTACCTGCAAATGCCATAATTTTATTCTCTGTCAGAGACCTATTTAGCTTATTAATGAGGGGACCAGTGAAATGATTCAACTGAATGAAAATGAACTTGAGATTGAGTATAAAGTCACTGAAAGAATAATGAAAGACGTAGCAGATACAGATAACAGAAGTGGTAAATATCTTAGAGGGAATAAAGCTGTAATCTTTGAGGCTATCATTTCTAAGGGAAGGAATCATTTGATTCTTTACTAAAAAAATAAACTACATGTTACTATGTAACTTAACCGAATTTCAGCCTAATCATTATTAAATAAAAAGTCCTAAAAAAAATGATCCCCTAAAGAACAAGGTAACCATTGACAGGTTTGTTGGACTGTGTTCATTAAAAGCACATGAAATCTTCTTTTATCTTTCTCCAAGTTTTGAATAATGTTTTAAACATGCTATTATCATATTGATAGATTTCCTTCTAATCTTAAGAGTTATTAGGGTGTAATAAATAAGTAAATAAAAATAAAATGAGTATCATATTGTATCTATAATCTGACATCCCTCTGTTTTTACAAAATAGCACTATCATGAACCTTTCTTCATGTCACTAAATATTTTTCAAAAAGGGATTCTTAACTGAAACAGGTTTTTATTCAAATGGATAGGCTCTTATTTACTTAACCAATCCTCATTTGGGGGAACAAACAACATTTTAGCAAATATTCTAGTACATGAATTTGCACATATTTCCATTTATATCCTTAAGACTGATTCCTACTTGTAGAATTTCTATGTCATAGGTTCTTAAAAAGAGCCTGGAGAGATTGTTTCCCATTTCAGCAGCCCTTACCTTACCAACATTGGGTATTATGTGTTCTGATCTTTCACAATTTAGAGAAAAATTGTATTTTGTTATTTTGATTAGCATTACTTTATTAGTGAAACTATTTCTTTTTTTCAGATGTTCACTAGCCATTTATAGTTCTATTTTGCTTTTATATGATTAAATCTCATAAAAATGAAAACTAAAGATACATTTAAAGGACAAAATTATACCCAAAGGGCTGCTGAAACCTGAAGGAAATATTAGGAAAGGGTTTTTCACTTGCCCTATAGCTAGAAAGAGGATTTAAGGTCATCTGCACATAACCCTCATCACCTCAGGCTAACCCACCAGTGTACACCAACCCTCATCACCCCAGGCTAACCCACCACTGTACACAGAGGGCCACAGGAGAGGAGAGAGCAGTGTTCTAATGGTTAATTTTAATTTTCAACTTGATTGGATTAAGATATGCCCAAGATTAAGGAGTTTATGGGCGTGTCAATGAGAGTGTGTCTAGGAATGACTGGCATGTGGGATAGCCAACTGAAATGGAGACCCTCCCTAAGTGTGGGCAGCACCATCCAATAGTGAAGCCAGATTTACAGATAGGTAGTTAGTGTAGTTAGGTAAATCGGGTCTAATATCAAGTAAGATAAATAAAACAGAGGCCATTATTGAGAATGGAGTCCAGGAAACCAGAGCAACACTTGGGGAAATTGAAATGTTAATGTCCCCAAGGCCTGGAACCTATTCTAAGGAACTGTTAATGAAACAGCTCCCAGCAAACAGGGAAATGCTGATCAAAGCTGCCCCAGGCCTTTTCTGCCCAGATTATTCCTTCAGCCCACCTATCCCCTACCTTTTGGGCCTTCCCACCTGCCTCCTATCACTGCAAGATAACGGAAAACAAAGGACAGGAGTGTGGGAAAGCTGAAAGAAGACCTTAGCTATAAAAAAGGGAAGACCTCTCCGTTCCTCAGATTCCGCCTCTTGGGTCCCCTTCTTCCTCCAGGGAGAAGTCTTTTCTGCTGTCCTTTAATAAAGCTTCTACTTTCCACTCTAAACTTGCCTCTGCGTGCTTCTCTGGTGTTATACCTCAGCATTTGGGGAAGCAAGGACTCGTCACTGGTAAACAGCGGTTACAATAGGATGGTGGCTTGGATGGGATGAAAGTTGGAAGAACAAGGAAGTAGAAGCAGATGCAAGCTCCATTCTTCTCCAATGGGTTCTTGACTGCAGCTGCAATCGTCTGAGGATATGGGACTCTCACTTCTTCACTGTTCCAAAGTGGTTTCTCCAGAAGCCTTCAGTGTTGGACTAGGGTAGCACCATTAATCCCTCTTGTTCTGGAGCTTTAGCCTCTTGGACAGTGCAGCTATTGGTTCTTTCAGTTCTTCAGCCTATAGATGGCCATTGTAGACTATTCCAGCTTCTGGTCGAATAAGCTAACCTGATAAATCCCCTGCTTATAATTATACTTCCTATTGATTCTATTCCTTTAGAGAACACTGACTAATACAATTGTCTAGATTTTTTTCCCAAATAAAGAGCTTGGAGTTCCTAGACCTGCCGGGAGGGAGGAAGGTGGCAAGATGGTGTTGGAGAGCACTATGGTTTGTGTGGACAACAGTGAGTATATGCGGAATGGAGACTTCTTACCCACTGGCTACAGGCCCAACAGGATGCTGTCAACATAGTATGTCACTCAAAGACCCGAAGCAACCCTGAGAACAACGTGGGCCTCATCACACTGGCCAATGACTGTGAAGTGCTGACCACACTCACCCCTGACACCGGCCGCATCCTCTCCAAGCTCCACACCGTTCAACCCAAGGGCAAGATCACCTTCTGCACTGGCATCCACATAGCCCATCTGGCTCTGAAGCACCGACAGGGCAAGAATCACAAGATGCAGATCATTGCTTTTGTGGGGAGCCCCGTAGAAGACAATGAGAAGGATTTGGTTAAACTGGCTAAACGCCTCAAGAAAGAGAAAGTGAATGTTGACATTATCAATTTTGGGGAAGAGGAGGTGAACACAGAAAAGCTGACGGCCTTTGTAAACACATTGAATGGCAAAGATGGAACTGGTTCTCATCTGGTGACAGTGCCTCCTGGGCCCGGCTTGGCTGATGGTCTCATCAGTTCTCCGATTCTGGCTGGTGAAGGTGGTGCCATGCTGGGTCTTGGTGCCAGTGACTTTGAATTTAGAGTGGATCCCAGTGCTGATCCTGAGATGGCCCTGGCTCTTTGTGTTTCCATGGAAGAACAGCGGCAAAGGCAGGAGGAAGAGGCACGGTGGGCGGCAGCAGCCTCTGCTGCTGAGGCTGGGATTGCTGCGGCTGGGACCGAAGACTCAGATGATGCTCTGCTGAAGATGACCATCAGTCAGCAGGAATTTGGCCGCACAGGACTCCCTGTTCTAAGCAGTATGACTGAGGAAGAGCAGATTGCTTATGCCATGCAGATGTCCCTGCAGGGAGCAGAGTTTGGCCAGGCAGAATCAGCTGACCTCGATGCCAATTCAGCCCTGGATACATCTGAGCCAGCCAAGGAGGAGGATGATTATGACGTGATGCAGGACCCTGAGTTCCTTCAGAGTGTCCTAGAGAACCTTCCAGGTGTGGATTCTAATAATGAAGCCATTTGAAATGCCATGGGCTCTTTGGCCTCCCAGGCCACCAAGGATGGCAAGAAAGACAAGAAGGAGGAGGATAAGAAGTGAGACTGAGGGAAAGGGTGGCTAGCCTGCCCAGGGGACTGTATAGGGTGGGGTGGGATATAGGGTTAGATATGTTATCTGTAACAACTACGACCTAAATAAAGCTTGGCAAATTAAAAAAAAAAAAAAAAAGAGCTTGGCCTTCCCTCTCACATCAACTGATGTTCTGAAGCTGGATTGGTTGTTGGTCTAAGGAGGTTTACCAAATGAAGAAAAGAAACTGTTATTTGGAAAACATCCTGGTGTTCATCCCCAGGAGCACCATGCAACAACTTCAAGGGACAGGAATATCCACTGGGTAACTTCAATTACATGAAATTACAGAATACGAGAACTGACACTTCTTAAAGATCTTCACTCTTGTGTTATAAAATTTGCCTTCAATGAAGGAAGAGTAAACTTCATCCGCACCCCAGCTCTAAATTCATAGACCCAGATTAGTTAAAAAAAAAAAAAGTCTGCCAAGCATGGTAGCATATGCCTGTGATTCCAGTGACTTGAGAGGCTGAGGCTGGAGGATCACAAGTTCAAAGCTAGCCTCAGCAACTTAGCAAGACCCTGTCTTGAAATTAAAGAAACTAAAAAGGGATGGTGCTATGGCTCTTTGGTTAAGAACCCCTGGGTTCAATATCTAGTACCAAAAAAAGCCTCTAAATTTACAAGTTCAAAAGTTGGTTTAGCTAAAAGCATGATTTTTGAGGTTCAGAAACGAAAGCCTGAAGAGTTTGAAAATAAATAAGCAAGCAAACAAAAACTTCTGCCCAAAGTTACTTATGTCAGTTCTGGATCCAGAACTGTGTCTCCCAGTTTCCCAACTGATGCTTGTTTAGTCAGCACTGCCTCCCTGACTTAAGGGGAACCTCACACAGGCTCCCTAATAGACATGCCAACAATGGGAAATTGTACCTCAAGTGGTATCTCACGAAGAACTGTTTAAACTATGTAGTTTTTCTCATAAAAGTAGAATTTCCCATATGCAGTTCTTTCACAATCAATCTCCCTCTGGTCCAGTCCCCACCTTGCCTCATCCTCATCATATGTACCCTCTATAGTGTCATGCGGATAAACAGTGAGGCTGAAGAAAACTCCAGTTAGAGCTGAACACAGGCTTGAGGCATTTAGAGTAGACAAAGATGTACCCATTTCTTTGTGGTTGCTTTTGACTCATAACACCAATCTGCTTTGTGCTTTGTTTTTTTTTTTAAACCCAGTTCATAGATCCCCAGAAGCCCTTGCAAGATCCATCATTCATCAGTCTGGCATTCACCCCTCCACAGGGAAGGCAGTGTTTTGTGATGACATGCCTGCCTTGGCAGAGGAACCCTTCCTGGCAGTGGTGACCTGCATCAGGCCACATGCTAGAGTTGTGTAAGTGACAAGGCAGACTTGCAAACCCAGTAATGCCTAGGAAGCACTTAAGGGCACAGTTATCCATCAGCAATCAATTCAACTTTGCACGCTGAAGTACTTCACACACACACACACACACACACACACACACACATCTCAGGATATACCTTAATAAAATAAAAAGAAGTTAAGAAACTGATTTTGTGTGAATACATTAATAAGCTCCTGTCAAGAGAGGGATCTGGTAACTGCAGGGCTGACCATTGTTATCTAAGAATGAAAAGTGTCAAGAACAATTTCCTTGACTCATGAAAACCCAAAGAAATACGATTCTCTCTCCCTTTTTTCTTTGAAAGACTGTCTTAAGAGGAGCCTGGATTCCTAAAAGTGTCACCAATTGAACATTGTGTTGTGGAAACTCAAGGGTACACCTTCCCAGGAAGGGAAAAATACCAAATGCTCTCCTGAAGATTCCCCCCCTTTATTCTTTGCCTCTGCACCTAGTGAAACCAATGTGCCCCACTTCCCACAGTGTCAGTATAAAGTAAACACACTTCCTGTGATGGACTTGCTTGGCCCATGTGAATTATAGTGTGGTTCTTTGGATTTGCATATTTACACAGAAGAGGACCATGTGATCCTTCAGCACACAAGTGGCTTTGTTTTTTCCCCAGTTCCATTGATGCGTCCAAGGCCCTGGCATGGCCTGGTATCCTTGAATTGATGTTCCTGGTGACAATGGCAGTGAAGAAGGCAGACTGTACGCCCAGGACGAGGTAGCACCATAACAGTGCCTAGCATTCTTACAGCAGCTACTCTTCCTTGGAACTGATTATTTTCCAGGTGACTTTGAACACATGACCATATACAATCCGACTCGTAACGTTAGATTTCTTATTTGTACTAAGCCTTGTCTTGGAACAGATTTAAGGCAGCTAAGACCCCTGTTAAGTTGACACTGTTTCATTTTAAGATGAAGACATGGAAACTTAGATGGTCTTACCAAACTGTTCGGGGCCATATAGCTCTGAGTGGCAGAGCCAGAGTGAGAACCCAGACCTATCTCTATGCTACAAGTCACCCACACATCATTCCAGGCATGTCTTCCCCCAACCCCAGTTGGCAAAAGCCTTTCCAGTGCACATTTTCATTCCCTCCTGGCATGTTCCTTGGTCTGTTTTTTTTTTTTTTTTCTGCAGGTAATTTGCATGGGTCAGATTGTCTGTGCTGTGGTTGCAGATTCATATGCCCATGACAAGCAGGCCACAAAAATGATGAAGTTTGTGTATCAAGACATGAAGCCTGTGATTGTGAGTATTCATGTAATGTCAGTATCTGCTTGGCTTTTAGCCAGTTTGGAAGTGTCTTTCCAGAAAGTTCCAAAGGATATTGTTTTACTCCTGAAAACCCTTAATCTTGAGTTTTCCATCTGCTATGGAGATAACACAAACTGGAAAACTTATTTTGTCCTGAAATTTTCAATTTTCCTTCCTCTTACCACCAGGTACTTCCATTTGGAAATGTGTCCTCCTAGCCCACCGCAGATTCTAATCATGCCCTGTGTGTCTAAGTACTCCTGAAATGCTTCTGGTTTTTCTTAAAGGGAAAGTCTCAAATTCCAACTTGACATTTGAGTCCTACAAAGTTCAAACCTTTGCTTTTTAGGTAGATTTTAACACTTGTAAATTTGAAATTTATTTCCCTTAGCTCCTGTCCCAGGTTCCAACACCTCAGGTCCTTCACTGCCCTTAAGTTTTGTCCTGTCCCACATTAACTGGCTCAGTCCTCATTAAATGTGCCTTTGTTGCCTGGGCTTTTCTTCACTTTTTGCCAGGTTCCAAGGTAAATCTACAGTGATGCCTTCTGTGTATTCTGCGATAGATACACTGCAGAGGGACATAGCAACATTGCCTAGAAGTGGGACATTGAGAGGAATCATTTGCATTACATTGGCCAGGCCTGGCAGCCTCTGCTCCTTCTAAGGAGAGAAGCTGAAAATTTGTCCACAGATAAATGCCATGGAATTGCTCTCACTGGAGGTCAGGTTCAAAGTGAAAAAAAAGGAATGATCAGAATTAATTTTAACATACTACCCCATGACATCAACATAAAACAAGATAAAAGGATTAAAAATTAAAAGGTCGTCTGCATGGGTGGACCGGTTTGCTTGCCGGACGCCTACGGGTTATTGGCGGCATTTTCAAAAATAAAGTTTTGTTCCTGCTTGAGTGGCTCGTGATTCTGTGCCCAGCCAGACTGCGGCAGGAGATGTTGTCATGAGCTGAGCCGCTTTCCTCCACCACACCCTTCCTCCATGATGTTTCCACCTTGAAGCCAGACAACTATGGACTGAAACCTCAGAAACCGGTCTCCCTAATTTGCCAAGGCTATCCCCAAACTTGCAATCCTCCGGCCTCAGCCTCCTGAGTCACTGGAATTACCAAGCCTGACTTCACTTTCATTTTAAAAACTTGTTTATATAATTCATGATCATGCAGACCTCCATGGGAAGAGCATTGCAGCCCAAACCTTCGTTACTCATCTGCCTTCAAGACTTAGAAACTGAGTCTGCATAAAGACTAAGGGAAAACTAGGGGCACCTGACCTTCAAACCCCCCTCCCATCAGCAGCCAAAACAAAATCTGTCTAGCCAGCGCTGGGGGAGGGGCAAGCAGAAAAAATCAAAACCATAGAGTGCCGGGGATCCCAAAAGCCAACTGTGTGACCCTGGAGATCCAGGCTGTCTGATTCGCGCAGCCTGCCCCACGGCTACAGAAGGCGTGGCGCCGCAGAGAAGGGATTAACTAGCAAGCAGGGAGATAAGTGGCTGCGACACGGTGGAATCCCGCCAGCCAAGCCCGCACTGATCCCCAGGCTGAGTTCCGGATTTCAGACGGGGAAGGAAGCGGTACAGTCCCATCCCCCACAAGGGAAACAAAACGATAGAGTGCCGGGGTTCCCAATAGCCACCCTCCACACCCAACAAACGGCAGGCCCAGAGTACAGTTTGAACTGCCGAGAACCATCACTCAGGGGAAATCTGGTCTAGCAGGAAAAACCAAGACTAGCAGGAGAAACCAGGGGACTAGAGGCAAGGCCCTCGCGACTGGGCGGCTGGAAACTGCAGGCCCGCCGGTGACAGTTCACCCACTGCCCGCGTAACTGGGCGGTAGGAGAACGCCCGCCCGCTGGCGACTGATCACCTGTCCGCGGCCTGTGATACTGGGCGGCTGGAGACCGCCCGCCTGCCGCGACCGGGAGCTGAAACCAGAGACAGTCCAGTCACACCCCCCCATTAGGACACCCCAGCAAGGAGACTGGGGCCCGTCATAGCAGAGTAGTGTCGTCACTGGAGCTCGGACGTCGGAATTCCTTCCCAGTGGAATCCACGTTAGCAGGCATAGTTTAACAACACAAAGGAGAGACATCAGAGTAATACAGAAACAAAACAAATCTATAGAAGAGAGCAGAAACACGACAATCAAATAGAGCTGGAAAGTAACGTGGACAACATGAGAAAACAAGGGAAAAAAGGATTACAAACAATGCAAGACAACTCAATTCTACAGGAGGACATAGAAACATCAGAAGCAGGGATAGGGAAAGAACTCAAGGCATTCCTAACTCGAATGGAAAGGAATATTAGAGAAGACATGAGACAGCAAGTCCAAGAAATAAAAGTATATTTTGAAAATGAATTAAACAAACAAATTCAAATGGCAAAGAACGAGCTCTACCAGGAGATAGAGATCTTTAAAAAAAATCAAACAATAATCCTAGAATTGCAGGAAACTATAAACCAAATTAAAACTCAAACGAGAATATTGCAAATAGACTTGATCAAGTAGAAGTCAGAACATCAGATAATGAAGACAAGGTTTATCAACTTGAAAAGAATATAGTCAACACAGAAAAAATGCTTAAATCCCACGAGCAATCTATTCAAGAGATATGGGATGTCATAAAAAAACCCAAATTTGAGAGTCATAGGGATAGAAGAAGGCACAGAGATTCAAACCAAAGGAATGGACAGCATATTAAATGAAATAATTCTAGAAAACTTCCCAGAGATGAAAGATGGAATGGATTGCCAAATCCTGGAAGCCTACAGGACCCCAAACATTCAAAACCATAATAGACCAACTCCAAGACATATAATTATGAAGATAGCCAATGTACAGAACAAGGAGAGAATATTAAAAGCTACGAGAGAAAAGAGGCAGATTACATTCAGGGGTAAACCAATTAGGTTAACGACCGATTTCCCATCATAGACTTTGAAAGTGAGAAGATCCTGGAACAATGTATTTCAAACGCTGAAAAATAATGGATTCCAACCAAGAATGCTGTAACCAGCAAAATTGAGCTTCAAATTTGACAATGAAATTAAGATCTTTCACGATAAACAAAAGCTAAAAGAATTCGCAGCAAGAAAACCAGCTCTGTAAAGCATTTTGAGCAAAACACCACAAGAAGAGGAATTGAAAAATAGTGCCCAAAACTAACAGCAGGAGGTATCTCAGTAAAGGGGGAGGAAAATAACCAAAAAGTAAACCTAGCCATACTAAAATAAATAAATAAAGAAGCATGACTGGAAGTACAAATCATATCTCAATTGTAACCTTAAATGTTAATGGCCTAAACTCACCAATCAAGAGACATAGGCTAGTAACTTGGATCAAAAAAACAAATCCAACAATATGCTGCCTTCAGGAGACTCATATGATAGGAAAAGACATACACAGGCTGAAGGTAAAAGGTTGGGAAAAATCATACCACTCACATGGCCCTTGGAAGCAAGCATGAGTGGCCATACTCATATCGAATAAAATCAACTTCAAACCTAAGTTAATCAAGAAGGATAAAGAAGGACACTATATACTGTTAAAAGGAACCATCCACCAACAAGACATAACAATCATCAATTTGTATGCACCAAACAATGGAGCTGCAACGTTCATAAAACAAACTCTCCTCAAGTTCAAGAGTCAAATAGACCACAACACAATAATTATGGGTGACTTCAACACACCGCTCTCGCCATTAGACAGATCCTCTAGACAAAAACTGAATAAAGAAACTATAGAACTCAACAGCACAATCAATAACCTAGACTTAACCGACATATATAGAATATATCAACCATCATCAAGTGGATACACATTCTTCTCAGCAGCACATGGATCCTACTCAAAGATAGACCATATATTATGCCATAAGGCAACTCTTAGTAAATATAAAGGCGTAGAGATAATACCATGCACCATATCTGATCATAATGGAATGAAATTGTAAATCAATGATAAAAGAAGGAAGGAAAAATCCTACATCACATGGAAAATGAACAATATGTTATTGAATGATCAATGGGTTATAGAAGACATAAAGGAGGAGATGAAAAAATTCTTAGAGTCAAATGATAATACAGACACAACATACCGGAATCTATGGGACACAATGAAAGCAGTTTTAAGAGGGAAATTCATTTCTTGGAGTTCATTCCTCAATAAAAGAAAAAACCAACAAATAAATGAACTCACACAACACCTCAAAAACCTAGAAAAGGAAGAGCAAAACAACAGCAAATGTAGTAGAAGACAAGAAATAATTAAAATTAGAGCAGAAATCAACGAAATTGAAACAAAAGAAACCATTGAAAAAATTGATAAAACTAAAAGTTGGTTCTTTGAAAAAATAAATAAGATAGACAAGCCCTTAGCCATGCTAACGAAAAGAAGAAGAGAGAGAACTCAAATTACTAAAATACGGGATGAAAAAGGCAATATCACAACAGACACTACAGAAATACAGAAGATAATTAGAAAGTATTTTGAAACCCTATATTCCAATAAAATAGAAGATAGTGAAGATATCGATAAATTTCTTAAGGCATATGATTTGCCCAGATTGAGACAGGAAGACACACACAATTTAAACAGACCAATAACAAAGGAAGAAATAGAAGAAGCCATCAAAAGACTACCAACCAAGACAAGCCCTGGACCGGATGGGTATACAGCAGAGTTCTACAAAACCTTCAAAGAAGAATTAATACCAATACTTTTCAAGCTATTTCAAGAAATAGAAAAAGAAGGAGCTCTTCCAAATTCATTCTATGAGGCCAACATCACTTTGATCCCCAAACCAGACAAAGATATTTCAAAGAAAGAAAACTACAGACCAATATCTCTAATGAACATAGATGCAAAAATCCTCAATAAAATTCTGGCGAATCGAATACAAAAACATATCAGAAAACTTGTGCACCATGATCAAGTAGGATTCATTCCTGGGATGCAAGGCTGGTTCAGTATATGGAAATCAATAAATGCTATTCACCACATCAATAGACTTAAAGATAAGAACCATATGATCATCTCGATAGATGCAGAAAAAGCATTTGACAAAGTACAGCATCCCTTTATGTTCAAAACATTAGAAAAACTAGGGATAACAATAACTTACCTCAACATTGTAAAAGCTATCTATGCTAAACCTCAGGCTAGCATCATCCTAAACGGAGAAAAACTGAAGTCATTCCCTCTAAAATCTGGAACAAGACAGGGATGCCCTCTATCACCACTTCTATTCAATTTAGTTCTCGAAGTACTAGCCAGAGCAATTAGACAAAAGAAATTAAAGGCATAAAAATAGGAAAAGAAGAAATTAAATTATCGCTATTTGCAGATGACATGATAATATACTTAACAGACCCAAAAGGGTCTACAAAGAAGCTGCTAGAGTTAATAAATGAATTCAGCAAAGTGGCAGGATATAAAATCAACACGCATAAATCAAAGGCATTCCTGTATATCAGCAACAAAACCTCTGAAATGGAAATAAGGAAAACCACTCCATTCACAATATCCTCAAAGAAAATAAGATACTTGGGAATCAACCTAACAAAAGAGGTGAAAGATTTATACAATGAAAACTACAGAACCCTAAAGAGAGAGATAGAAGAAGATCTCAGAAGATGGAAAAATGTACCCTGTTCATGGATAGGCAGAACTAACATCATCAAAATGGCGATATTACCCAAAGTTCTCTACAGGTTTAATGCGATGCCAATCAAAATCCCAACGGCATTTCTTGTAGAAATAGACAAAGCAATCATGAAATTCATATGGAAAAACAAAAGACCCAGAATACCAAAAGCAATTCTAAGCAGGAAGTGTGAATCTGGAGGTATAGCGATACCAGAGGTCAAACTGTACTACAAACCAATAGTAACAAAAACAGCATGGTACTGGTACCAAAACAGGCAGGTGGACCAATGGTACAGAATAGAGGACACAGAGACTAATCCACAAAGTTACAACTATCTTATATTTGATAAAGGGGCTAAAAACATGCAATGGAGGAAGGATAGCATCTTCAACAAATGGTGCTGGGAAAATTGGAAATCCATATGCAACAAAATGAAATTGAATCCCTTTCTCTCGCCATCCACAAAAATTAACTCAAAATGGATCAAGGAGCTAGATATCAAATCAGAGACACTGCGTCTGATAGAAGAAAAAGTTGGCTACGATCTACGTATTGTGGGGTCAGGCTCCAAATTCCTTAATAGGACACCCATAGCCCAAGATTTAATAACAAGAATAAACAAATGGGACTTACTTAAACTAAAAAGTTTTTTTCTCAGCAAGAGAAACAATAAAAGTGGTAAATAGAGAGCCTACATCCTGGGAACAAATTTTTACCCCCCACACCTCAGATAGAGCCCTAATATCCAGAATGTACAAAGAACTCAAAAAATTAAACAATAAGATAACAAATAACCCAATCAACAAATGGGCCAATGACCTGAACAGACACTTCTCAGAGGAGGACATACAATCAATCAACAAGTACATGAAAAAATGCTCACCATCTCTAGCAATCAGAGAAATGCAAATCAAAACCACCTAAGATACCATCTCACTCCAGTAAGATTGGCAGCCATTATGAAGTCAAACAACAATAAGTGATGGCGGGGATGTGGGGAAAAGGGTACACTTGTACACTGCTGGTGGGGCTACAAAATGGTGAGGCCAATTTGGAAAGCAGTATGGAGATTCCTGGGAAAGCTGGGAATGGATCCACCATTTGACTCAGCTATCGCACTTCTCGGACTATTCCCTGAGGACCTTAAAAGAGCGCACTATAGGGATACGGCTGCATCAATGATTATAGCGGCACAATTCACAATAGCTAGACTGTGGAACCAACCTAGATGCCCCTCAATAGATGAATGGATAAAAAAAATGTGGCATCTATACACAATGGAGTATTATGCAGCACTAAGAAATGACAAAATCATAGAATTTGCAGGAAAATGGATGGCATTAGAGCAGATTATGCTAAGTGAAGCTAGCCAAGCCCTAAAAAACAAATGCCAAATGTCTGCTTTGATATAAAGAGAGCAACTAAGAACAGAACAGGAAGGAAGAGCATGAGGAAAAGACTACAGTAAACAAAGACGAATGGGGGGAGAGAAAGGGAGAGAGAAGGGAAAGCATATGGAAATGGTAGGAGACCTTCAATGATACATAAATTTATAAGAGGTTATGAGGGGCAAGAGGTAGGGAAAAAAAGGGAGAGAATTGAACAACAGCAGAGGAGGTAGAGAGGGAAGATGGGAGGGGAGGGGAGGGGAGGGGGGATAGTAGGGGATAGGAAAGGTAGCAGAATACAACAGTCACTAATATGCCATTATGTAAAAATGTGAATATGTAACAGATGTGATTCTGCAATCTGTATTTGGGGTGAAAATGGGAGTTCAAAACCCAATTTGAGTCAAATGTATGAAAGATGATATATCATGAGCTCTGTAATGTTTTAAATAATCAATAAAAAAATAAAAAAATTAAAATTAAAAGGTCAAAAGTGAAATGAATCCAAAAAGCAAGCAAGAAAATCACAGTGGAACTCCTCAATAGTATTTCTGAGTATGACTCAAATTCTAACTTTCATAAAAGATTTATCAGTTCTACTATATAAAGTAGCACACTTCAGCAAAGGAAAAATATAAGCAGTCAAAGAATAAATACCAAGTGGAAAATAGTTGCCATACCATAGGCACCAGTTTCTTAACTGTTCCTGATTTCTTAATTATATAAAGAATTCCTAGAAATGAAAAGGAAAGGCTAGAAAAATAAGCAAAGAATGCCAGCAGACAGATCACAGGAGTAAATTATAAAAAAGGGCCCTTATAGGTAGGAAGAGATGCTTAGTCCCTTCCTAAATGAAAAGCTACATTTTTAAGCCATTTTTAGCGTACAAATTGGCAAAGTATATTAAGTTTGACACCACATTCTGTTGCCTTCTTATCTTCCTGATAGAAATACAAACTAGAACAACTTCTATGAAGAAAGATTTAGCAATATCTATGAAAATTCTAAATGTATATGCCATTTAACCAGCAACCCTGCTCTGGGAATTTATCCTACAGCTTAGCTTGTTCACCTGCCAAATAACATATTTTTAAAGTTTTTCTTTGTACCATTGTTTGCAATAGGAAAATACTAGAAACAAATCGAGTGTCCATCTATTTATATAAGGGAATTCAATGTGGCTGCATATGTAATTTTTTTTAATTGAGGACATTCTCACACTTCAATGTGAGAGATGAGGAGGAGACCAAAGTCAGAAATCTTGAATTTGGACACATTGGTAAGATCTGTTATTTATTACCTTCTGTGGGATAGAAGGATCTCCAAGTTATTCAGATAAGCAAAAGAAAAAAATGCAGAAAGGTGTATAAAGCAGGGAGTGTGGTAATATAGATTTACATTTGCTTGCATTTGCATAGAGAATTTCTGAAAAGATGCACAGGAAACTAATGATAGTGATCTTCTTTGGAAAACAGATGGAGGGACAAAGACTCTTCATCAGATACGTTCAGATTCTGTTTCATTTTTAAACCACTGGAATGCATTGTTTAATTTTGAAAAAGAAGTTTTAAATGTAAGTTTGAAAAATCCCTTAAATAAATGATAAATCTGGGCTAAGGGTGTGTGTAGTTCAGGGGTAGAACGTGCCTAGTGTACATGAGACCCTGCGTTTAATCGTAAGGTGCAGAACATAAACAGACTAGAGTTTGAGAACAACTTGACTAAGGAACAAAGGTTATGTTTCTGTGGAGGTCTACGTATTGAAATCATTCCTTTGTAACATACTTATCAAAATCCTAACTAGGAATGAGAGACAGGTAGAGAATTCTGAAGTTTGCCTACAGGGTTTAGACTAATCTAATATTAAGCCTCCATAATAGGTGTGTTTTGTGAGAATAAAGGAGAAAGAGAAGTCCAAATCCATGAAGGATGAATATGACTAGGTTCCATTATATGGTGAACCTATGTTCTGAAATGTGCCAGCTCAGGAAATATAGTTGAAAAGTGCAGAACCCATGGAGGCTCTAGGAAGTCATGTTTGAAATCTGCACTGTCCTAGGGAATTGTTAACATTACATGTAGTTTTCAGCATGAGGGTTGTGAAGATGCCCAAAGACAGAAATCTTGAACTTGTCCACATTGGTAATACCTATTCTTCATTACCTTTCAGAGGATGCAATACAACATAAATCATTCATTGGACCTAGAGGGCACGGGGAGCGGGAGGGAACTATGACAAGGAAACATCTCAATGTGTCAGTCAAATCATTGAAGGTGAATTCTAAAGCGCCTTTTTATCATGGGAGTTTTGGGCATATTGATGCTACTTTAATGATATTACTTCTATATTTATTTATTTAATTCTTATTTATCTTAATTCTTCTCATGAAAATTAGAAGAAAAACAATCCAGAATCAAACTCAGAGAGAAGGAAGGAGTTTTACGAAATAATTTGTACTGGTTCTATAGATTGTAGAAGCCATTTGAGATTTTGAAAAAGAAGGTGACAGGGTCAAAATTGCCCTTGAATGCACCTGGAAGTGCAGTTTGGATTGAATGGGAAGAGAGTGCCCATCAGAGAACAGAGTCAAAGGTCATTATAGCGTGCCATACTTGTTGCAATACAGTTGGGCAGGAAATGTAGGTGCAAGAGATAGTCAGGTACTGACTAGGTATGAAGAGCAAAAGGAGCATTCAGAGGACTCTGAAATTATGGATTTGATGAACAGGGGAGAGACGATATCATTAACAACCTGGGGACATTATAACATATTTGAAGGCAGGCAGAGATGAGGGGGTCCCAGGGGCCAGCAGGTGTTCATGGGTGTTATTCACAGGCAGTTTTGAGAAATACTGGGGCTGGAGATGGGAGTTTGGAAGACCCCATGAAAATGAATGAAGTTACCAAAGAAGAGAACAATGTCCAAACATCCACTTAAAAGAAAAAAATTATATATATATATATATATATATATATATATATATATATATATATAAAATATAAAAAATTATATATATATATATATATATATATATATATATATATATGGCTCTCAGATAAAAAGACTAATAAGCTAATACTGAAATCTGATATCAAGAGGGAGGAGAGAAGAGAAAATTGCTATTGTTGAGAGAATAAATTTAATTGAACGAAATTTACCAGACTTTAATTGGGCAAAGAATGATCCTCCAATTGGGCAGCCCTCAGAACTGGAAGAGGTTCAGAAAGCTGTGCCCACAATGTGGGCAGATATTTATAGATAGGAAACAGAAACAGTCCAGAAACAGCTCAGTTGGTTACATCTCAGGCTGTCTTTATTTGGATACAACCTAATCATTGGCAGCCTATGATTGGCTGAATTTCAGTTTCTGTGATTGTCTAAGACTTACCTGTTAAAAAAACAAAAAGAAGAACAAATTTAAATATCCCTAGTTAGTCTTTCAGTTGATGTACTAAGTTAGGTTATATTTCATTACGTAGAGACTCAAAGTATGTAGACACCCTCAGACCAAATTTGGTGTAACCTAGTGCTATGATTGGTTAATGAAAATTACAGCCACCAAACTCATAGCAGAAGGAGGGGGTGGGGAAAGACGGAGAATGCCTGAAGACAGAATCTTTACTGGCAGTTGCAGTTAGAGTTATTATTAAATTGCAAATTTCTGTTACCTAGAGAACTAAAATTGGATGAACCAATAAGTCCAGGATGTCGCTCCTGGACACAGGGGATTAGAATCAAGGCTGCCCATATATATTTTGATACTAATGATTTCAAAATTTATATCTATGAATTGCTCACTAAATCTTCAACAATGTTTTAAGTTATCTCAATGCTTTTCTAAACCACCTCCTCCTTCTTGAATGGAGACAAATGTTATCTTTGAAAACCTATGATTAATCATAGGCTCTGAAGTGTTACTTTCCACTTGGGAGAAATCTGAAAAGAGGGAGAGAGACTTTTCCTCTACTTCTTCTCTCCTTCTCCTCCCTCACATGCACCCATTAATTTTTCATACATCAAGTCCTATGGAGTTGTTTATTTGTTTTGTGGGGCTGGGGATGAACCCAGGACCTCACACTTGCTAGGCAAACTCTATTGCTAAGCTACACTCCCAGCTGCGCTGTGGGTTTTAATGAAGTTGAAAGAGATTTCAACTCAGTGGCTGCAGAGTTGTGGTTTTGGGTTTTAATCTTTCCAGCAAACAGATGAAAAAATTATGTTGGGTAGAATGTCACTTGTTGTACAAGTTTCTGTTTGTTGTGTAAAGTCAATTCTGCCCCCAGGCAGTTACATTAAAGAGGTGGCTTTACCCTTAGGTGAAAACATCTCATTCTTTGCTTTTCCCTGATGATCAAGATTTGTTGCTGAAGATTGGTAGAAGATGGCGGCGAAGGGAGTGCAGCACACCAGTACGCTGCGCCACTGTGCGGGAGAAACACGAGGTGAAATGGCTGAAGGCTACCTTGGTGGGAATCCCCAGTGAAATTGAGGTGCTCCAGAATCTAGAGGACAGAATTCCAGCGCGCGGGATTCGGCTGCAGGGGCTTGGTCGCGGGCGATTCTCCACAGGGAGGGAAGCAGTACTTGGTCAGCGGACCGCCCCGTGGATGGAGTCTGGGACGCGCCCGAGTTAATTAGCCGCGAGGTACCAGAGAGGGATTACAGCGAAGCGGATTCTGCAGGCTCCTGCCAGTGGCACACTGGCCTCGCTGAGTGCTGAATTCCAGCTTTGAAATAGGGGAGAGAATCGGTCCAGTTCGATTCCCGACACCGGTCGGAACACGGAGGAGGACAGCAGCCGCCATCATGGAGAGCTGATGCAATCATCCCTGTTTTCTACTGATCTCAGCTCATTCAACTACAGAACAGGTGATTCCAGGCTGGTATTTGCCTGCGTCGCGCAGACAGATCGCTCAGGCTCGGGATTGGAAACTCTGAGGAGAATACTCTTCAGGCCTCACCCCTGGCAAGGCGGGCGCCGGGCTTTGAGCGGCCAGATTCTAGTTCCCCGGGTTGCTTTGGCCCAGGGAGGGAGATCCTTTGGGGACTCCGGGCGGAGGCCAGTTACAAGTGGAACAGTTTTGGCCCGGGGCTAGGGAACCCGCGGCGACTGTGTCTTTGACCCTGCCCCTGTCTGAGCACACACTGAGCTGGGAGAGGTTGGAGCTGCCAGGCTCGGGCTCCCGGGGCTGCCTGGGCCTGAGACTGGGGTACCTCTGTGGAGCCTGCTCCGAGCAGAGTGTGACAGGGATTGGAGAGGCTGGGTTCTGGCTCTCGTGGCTGCTTGAGCCCAGGGCCGTGGAGCCTGCGGGGACCGCGAGCTGAGGCCAGCCACAAGTGAAACTTGCGACAAGGGGCAGCGGGACTCTGTCTCCTGGAACAGTTTTGACCCGGAGCTGGGGAGCCCGCGGGAAGTGCGTCTTAGACTCTGCTCCCAACGGAGCGTGCACCGAGCAGGGAGAGTTTGGTGCGGCCAGGCTTGGGCACCGAGCAGGGAGAGTCTGGTGCGGCCAGGCTTGGGCTCCCGGGGCGGCTTTGGCCTGGGATTGGGGAACCCGTGGCGGTTGCCCTGAGGAGCCTGCTCCTAGCAGAACGTGGTGGGGATCGGAGAGACCGGCTCCTGGCTCCAGAAGCGGCTCTGGCTCAGGGTTGGGGATCCTACAGGGACGGCTTCTTGGTCCGGGTCCTGCTGGGTGCTGCGGGGGCCTGGGGGGCAGAGTGGAGCTGCCTCCTGTGCCCAGAGCAGGCTAAGGGTCCCGCCGGTGTGGTATCGCGACACCCCAACTGCAGCTGGGGCCGAGGAGAGTAGCCGCCCACGCCTGGAACAGGACCAGCGACCCGACGGCAGGGTAGCCAAGTCAACCCACTTGGAGTGGAGGCCGTGAAGAGCTGCCGTCTGACCCTGCAAGGTAGGCAGTCCTGCGTCCCACTGGCAGGACAGGCTCGGCAGCCGGCCAGTGTGGTGGACGAGTAGGATCGAGGCAGTCACGTCACACTGGTTGGAGTGGGGGTTGAACAGAGCCGCCGCCAGCGTCCGGAAGGAGCCCAGAGACCCGTTGGAGAGGCAGTTAGGTACCCCCACTGGGAGTGGGGGTTGAGCAGAACTGACGCCCAGGCCCACAGGGTGGACAGATCTGAGACCCACCAGCGGAACAGGCTTGGAGGCCGACCAGTGTGGTAGACACGTCACATCAATTGGAGTAGGGGTGGAGAAGAGCTGCTGCCCACATCCGGATCAGGACCAACGATCCGAGGACGTGGTAGGAACGTCACCGCAATTGGAGTGGGGGCAGAGTAGAGCAGCCACCCGTGCCCGCAGGGCGGGCAGACCTACGACCAACCAGCGTAGTGGATAGATCACCCTGATTAGAGGAGGATCACAGCCACTACCCGCCCTACAAGAGAGATATCCCAAATATACAAGAGCAACATAAATAAACAGGGGGAAAAATTTCAAAAACACAACAGTTTCACGAAGCAGAAAGAAACGCAAGCAACATGAAAGGACAAGGAAAGAAAGGACCACAAGCAATGCAGGTCAACTCAACTCTAGAAGAGGTAATAGCTGCAACAGATGGAATGTCAGATAAAGAGTTCAGGATATACATGCTTCAGATGATCTGGACTCTCAAGGAAGACATGAGACAGCAAAATCAGACAATGAAAGATCACATTGACAAGGAACTACAGAAACAAATCCAGGAAGTAAAAGATCAATTTCACAGGGAGTTAGAAGTAATAAAAAACAAACAAATAGAAATCCTAGAAATGCAGGAAGCAATAAACCAACTTAAAACCTCAATTGACAATACTACCAGCAGAATAGATCACTTAGAAGATAGAACATCAGACAATGAAGACAAAGTATTTCAACTTGAGAAGAACATAGACAGTTCAGCAAGACTGCTAAGAAACCATGAGCAGAACATTCAAGAAATATGGGATAACATTAAAAGACCAAACTTAAGAGTCATTGGGATACAGGAGGGCACAGAGCTCCAAACCAGAGGAATGAACAATCTATTCAATGAAATAATACGAGAAAACTTCCCAGACTTGAAGAATGAAACAGAATCCCATATCCTAGAAGCCTACAGGACGCCAAAAGTGCAAAATCATAAGAGATCCACACCTAGACACATTATAATGAAGATGCCCAACATACAGAATAAGGAGAGAATTTTAAAAGCTACAAGAGAGAGAAAGCAGATTACATTTAGGGGCAAACCAATCAGGATAACAGCTGATCTCTCAACACAGACTCTAAAAGCTAGAAGATCCTGGAATAACATTTTTCAAACACTGAAAGAAAATGGGCTCCAACCAAGAATCGTGTATCCGGCGAAATTAAGCTTCAGGATGGAAGATGAAATTAAAACCTTTCACGATAAACAAAAGTTAAAAGAATTCGCAGCTAGAAAACCATCTCTTCAAAAAATTCTTGGCAAAACATTACAGGAAGAGGAAACTGAAAATAACATTGAAAACCATCAGTGGGAGGTAGGACAGTAAAGGGGGGAAAGTAATCAAAGAGGAAAACTAATCAGGTTTAGTAACATAAATAAACAAATATGACTAGAGGAACAAACCAAATCTCAATAATAACCCTAAATGTTAATGGCTTAAACTCACCAATTAAGAGACACAGGCTAGTCGAATGGATCACAAAACAAGATCCAACAATATGTTGCCTACAGGAGACGCATTTGATAGGAAAAGATATACATAGACTGAAGGTGAAAGGCTGGGAAAAATCATTCCACTCATATGGACTGCGGAAACAAGCAGGAGTGTCCATACTCATATCAAACAAAATAGATTTCAAGCCAAAGTTAATCAAAAAGGATAAAGAGGGACACTGCATACTGCTCAAGGGAACCATACACCAACAAGACATAACAATCATAAATATATATGCCCCAAACAATGGTGCAGCTACTTTCATCAAGCAAACTCTTCTTAAGTACAAGAGTCTAATAGACCACCATACAATAATCATGGGAGACTTCAACACACCTCTCTCACCACTGGACAGATCTTCCAAACAAAAGTTAAATAAGGAAATTATAGAACTCAACAACACAATTAACAACCTAGACTTAATTGACATATATAGAATATACCACCCAACATCAAGTAGTTACAATTTTTTCTCAGCAGCACATGGATCCTTCACAAAAATAGATCATATATTATGTCACAGGACAACTCTTAGACAATATAAAGGAGTAGAAATAATACCATGCATCCTATCTGATCATAATGGAATGAAACTGAAAATCAACGATAAAAGAAGGAAGGAAAAATCATGCATCACGTGGAGAATGAACAATAGGTTACTGAATGATCAATGGGTCATAGAAGACATCAAGGAGGAAATTAAAAAATTCTTAGAGATAAATGAAAACACTGACACAACATATCGGAATCTATGGGACACATTGAAAGCAGTTTTAAGAGGAAAATTCATTGCTTGGAGCGCATTCCTTAAAAAAAGAAAAAACCAACAAATAAACGATCTCATATATCATCTCAAAATCCTAGAAAAAGAAGAGCAAAATAACAGCAAAAGAAGTAGAAGGCAAGAAATAATTAAAATCAGAGCAGAAATTAATGAAATCGAAACAAAAGAAACAATTGAAAAAATTGACAAAACCAAAAGTTGGTTCTTTGAAAAAATAAATAAAATTGACAGACCCTTAGCCATGCTAACGAAGAGAAGAAGAGAGAGAACCCAAATTACTAGCATACGGGATGAAAAAGGCAATATCACAACAGACACTTCAGAAATACAGAAGATAATCAGAAATTACTTTGAATCCTTATACTCCAATAAAATAGAAGATAGTGAAGGCATCGATAAATTTCTTAAGTCATATGATCTGCCCAGATTGAGTCAGGAAGATATAGACAGCCTAAACAGACCAATAACAATAGAGGAAATAGAAGAAACCATCAAAAGACTACCAACTAAGAAAAGCCCAGGACCGGACGGGTATACAGCAGAGTTTTACAAAACCTTTAAAGAGGAACTAACACCAATACTTTTCAAGCTATTTCAGGAAATAGAAAAAGAGGGAGAACTTCCAAAGACATTCTACGAGGCCAACATCACCCTGATACCTAAACCAGACAGAGACACTTCAAAGAAAGAAAACTACAGACCAATATCTCTAATGAACCTAGATGCAAAAATCCTCAATAAAATCCTGGCGAATCGGATTCAAAATCGTATCAAAAAAATTATACACCATGATCAAGTAGGATTCATCCCTGGGATGCAAGGCTGGTTCAATATACGGAAATCAATAAATGTTATTCACCACATCAACAGACTTAAAAATAAGAACCATATGATCATCTCGATAGATGCAGAAAAGGCATTCGACAAAGTACAGCATCCCTTTATGTTCAAAACTCTAGAAAAATTAGGGATAACAGGATCATACCTCAACATTGTTAAAGCAATCTATGATAAGCCACAGGCCAGCATCATTCGGAATGGAGAAAAATTGAAGGCATTCCCTCTAAGATCTGGTACAAGACAGGGATGCCCTCTCTCACCACTTCTGTTCAACATAGTCCTCGAAACACTGGCCAGAGCAATTAGACAGATGAAAGAAATTAAAGGCATAAAAATAGGAAAAGAAGAACTTAAATTATCACTATTTGCAGACGATATGATTCTATACCTAACAGACCCAAAAGGGTCTACAAAGAAACTATTAGAGTTAATAAATGAATTCAGCAAAGTGGCGGGATATAAAATCAACATGCATAAATCAAATGCATTCCTGTATATCAGTGACAAATCCTCTGAAACGGAAATGAGGACAACTACTCCATTCACAATATCCCCCCAAAAAATAAAATACCTGGGAATCAACCTAACAAAAGAGGTGAAAGATCTATACAATGAAAACTACAGAACCCTAAAAAGAGACATAGAAGAAGACCTCAGAAGATGGAAAAATATACCCTGCTCATGGATAGGCAGAACTAACATCATCAAAATGGCGATATTACCAAAAGTTCTCTATAAGTTCAATGCTATCCCAATCAAAATCCCAACAGCATTTCTTGTAGAAATAGATAAAACAATCAGGAAATTCATATGGAATAATAAAAGACCCAGAATAGCAAAAACAATGCTAAGCAGGAAGTGTGAATCAGGCGGTATAGCGATACCAGACTTCAAACTATACTACAGAGCAATAGTAACAAAAACAGCATGGTACTGGTACCAAAACAGGCGAGTGGACCAATGGTACAGAATAGAAGACACAGTAACCAATCCGCAAAACTACAACTATCTTATATTTGATAAAGGGGCTAAAAGCATGCAATGGAGGAAGGATAGCATCTTCAACAAATGGTGCTGAGAAAACTGGAAATCTATTTGCATCAAAATGAAACTGAATCCCTTTCTTTTGCCATGCACAAAAGTTAACTCAAAATGGATCAAGGAGCTCGATATTAAATCAGAGACACGGCGTCTGATAGAAGAAAAAGTCGGCTATGATCTACATACTGTGGGGTCAGGCCCCAAATTCCTCAATAGGACACCCATAGCGCAAGAGTTAACAACCAGAATCAACAAATGGGACTTACTCAAACTAAAAAGTTTTCTCTCAACAAAAGAAACAATAAGAGAGATAAACAGGGAGCCTACATCCTGGGAACAAATCTTTACCCCACACACTTCAGATATAGCCCTAATATCCAGAGTATACAAAGAACTCAAAAAATTAGATAATAAGATAACAAATAACCCAATCAACAAATGGGCCAAGGACCTGAACAGACACTTCTCAGAGGAGGACATACAATCAATCAACAAGTACATGAAAAAATGCTCAACATCGCTAGCAGTCAGAGAAATGCAAATCAAAACCACCCTAAGATACCATCTCACTCCAATAAGATTGGCAGCCATTAAGAAGTCCAACAACAACAAGTGCTGGCGAGGATGCGGGGAAATGGGTACACTTGTTCATTGTTGGTGGGGCTGCAAAATGGTGCAGCCAATTTGGAAAGCAGTATGGAGATTTCTTGGAAAGCTGGGAATGGAACCACCATTTGACCCAGCTATTCCCCTTCTCGGTCTATTCCCTAAAGACCTAACAAGAGCATGCTACAGGGACACTGCTATATCGATGTTCATAGCAGCACAATTCACGATAGCAAGATTGTGGAACCAACCTAGAAGCCCTTCAATAGATGAATGGATTAAAAAATGTGGCATTTATACACAATGGAGTATTACTCTGCAATAAGAAATGACAAAATCATAGAATTTGGAGGGAAATGGATGGCATTAGAGCAGATTATGCTAAGTGAAGCTAGCCAATCCTTAAAAAACAAATGTCAAATGTCTTCTTTGATATAAGGGGAGTAACCAAGGACAGGGTAGAGACGAAGAGCTGGAGAAGAAGAATAACATTAAACAGGGATGATAGGCGGGAGGGAAAGTGAGAGTTAAGGGAAATTGCATGGAATTGGAAGGTGAGCCTCAGGGTTATACACAATTACATATAAGAGGAAAGGAGGAGTAGGAGAAAAATATACAAGTGGAAGAAACGATTTATAGTAGAGGGGATGGAGAGAGAGAAGGGGAGGGGAGGGGAGGGGAGGGGAGACAGTTGAGAATGGGATAGACAGCAGAATACATCAGTCACTAGAAAGGCAATTTGTAAATCAATGGAAATGTAACTGATGTGACACAGCAATCTGTATACGGGGTAAAAATGGGAGTTCATAACCCACTTGAATCAATCTGTGAAATATGGTATATTAAGAACTATGTAATGTTTTGAACAACCAACAATAAAATAATTAAAAAAAAAAAGATTTGTTGCTCAAGTCAATAAGAATGAATTTCTAGTTCTTGAGAACATACTAATGTGGGAAGGCAGGCAAATGGAGCCAGATGCACGGGAGATTTTGAAATTGAATGTAATTGCTCAATTATCTTGCATATAATAAATTACCAATGAACAGTTGGCCAAATTATAAGGATTACTGTAAATCAAATTAGGACACAAAATGTTGTCCCCATGAACTGAAATAAAATAATATTAACATTTAGTGAAATATACTACATTCTGTTTTGAATACATACAAATTAAGTTCCTCTAAAGATAAGCATCTCTGTGCTTTGCTGTGTCTAAAAGGGAAAGTGCACTTTGGTGAACAGGAACATTTTTATATGGAGACTCAAAGTGTATGTGTGGCACCAAAGACAAAGGACAAAGAAATGGACATATATGGGTCAAGCCAGAATGCAGTGTTCACACAGGTGGGTTCCTTTCCAGTCACGACTTCTGGCATCACAGCTGTAGAACTTCTAAATGAGGCATTGTCATTTTTTTCTGATTTATAGCTGTATAACCAAGATAATGAGGTAATGTTTAATTAAAGGCTGAACATCAGGACAGGGGCCAAGCCTAGCCCCAATTTTTACGTTTCCTTTAGTGTTCTGCAAAATTCTACCCATCCCCCACTTTGTCTAAGATGATGACAGCCTCCTACTTCATTAGAGAAAAAAAATTGAGGTCATCAGTTCTGGAATGTCCCAGTCTCCATCTCTCCCCATCCTCATCACATGCACAGTCTGCAGGTGAGAGGTCCTCCTTCCCCTCCAGGACAGTCTTTACACCTGCACCTTTGGTCCCACTTTCTCCCTGTCAATCCATAAACTCAAGTCTGATCAAGGAACCTGGTGGCTACTGCTTCTCTCTCTTCCCCTTCTGAAACAAGTTTTTAGAACAGTTGCCTACACTTGCTGCTTCTCATTTGTGCTTCAATTCACTGCTTCTGCTAAAGTCACCAGTTGCCTATTACTTCTCAAATCTAAAAGATGTTCTTCTCTTCTTCCTGGATGTCCCTGCTGCCTTCCACACTGAAGACCACTTGGGCATTGACACTCTTCATGCTCCTGACTTTTCAGATGCTACTCTCCCGAGTTTCTTTTCATGATGAATGATTGAACTTTTCCAAAATAAAAATTTAAATAGGAAAACATAAGAAGGAAATAAAACATGCTAAACATATAGTGAGGATATACAATACATATATTCCTCTAATAGTCTCCTTCATAATCATCCTTGGGAAACTTAACATTGACAAGCCCTATTTATTTCCTATGGATCATGTTCAAATTTCTACAATTGACTCACTAATGTCCTGGTTTTTGTATTTTTTTTTTTTGTCTTCTTCTGATTTAAGATCTAATCCAGGTTCATGCATTGCTGTTTCTTTAGTCTCATTTACTCTAAAATAATTTCTAAGACTGTTTTCTTTCACAGAGTAGATATTTTTGAAGAGTCAAGAAGGACATTCCTTAATTTGGACTTGATGGTGTTTTCTTCCTGATTAGATTCAGGATGAACATTTTTGGCGTGAATATTACAGGAATGTCTTTTGAGCTTGTCATATCAGGAGGCAGGCACACCATGTTGCTGTGGCCCATTACTAGGGATGTTAAGTTTGGTCATTTGTTGAAAATGGTACTGTCAGGTTTTTCTTGAGTACAGGTACCTTTGCCCCTTTGTAATGAAGCAACCTGTGGACTGCTAGTTCAAGACTGAGTGTATATATCTTCCCCAGTGGTTCTAATGTCACTAATGATTCTTCTCTGAAGATTCCAATTCCATTATACATGTGCATTTATTACTCAGCACTCTTCCAAAAAGAGCTTTAAACCTTTTTGTATCAATGTGGACTTGAAGATTCTTTTTTAAAAATTGATGTTACAATGCATTCCAGTTATCATGATTTTTGATCCTCAAATTACCCTGAATTTGGCCAGTAGGAACACTTTCACGCTTTCTTTCTTCAATATTTTGACCTAGAATCTATCAGCTTTTCAGAACTTTCTCCTTGTTACTTTTAAGGGAGAATGGTATTTAGAAACCAAATCTGGTGCTAAGTGTGTTCACTGCTCATGGGGTATCAGTACTCTTAGGCTCTCTCAGTGTTCACAAATAGAACAAAAAAATTTTAAAGAGAAGACCATACTGATCCAACAATTCCATTCCAACACTCCAAGTTTCTCTCTGTTATTCATCCTTTCCATATTTGTGTCTCCCTTCACCCACAGCAAGAACCCTGGTTTCC
The DNA here is from genome assembly GCF_964194105.1 of Spermophilus citellus. Classification (NCBI taxonomy): domain Eukaryota; kingdom Metazoa; phylum Chordata; class Mammalia; order Rodentia; family Sciuridae; genus Spermophilus; species Spermophilus citellus. The sequence continues at coordinate 101,608,294 of NC_138192.1, forward strand.
AACAATATACTTTATATTTATTCATTTGCTCAATCTTATAATACACACAAAATAGTTTCAAAATCACTACTTCCAATACTACAAACAACAAACTATAAGTCACATTTAAGCTTTCTTTATATTCTTATAACATTTCCCAGGGATAGACAGTGTGCACAGAGCACTGAATTCAAAGTTTACTTGGCTTAATGTTTTGTGGCGACTTTACACACAGCTGAGTTCATTTTTTCTCTTTATATTCAATTTGAGATGATTTTCCCATTGTAGTTCAATATTTTTATTACCTAAAGCACCTTCATAAATATTAATGGTGGGATATAATGCTTCAGTTATTGGTCTTTTACTTCTAAAGTATTTGTGATTGCCTTCAGACTTTATAAGGATTTCTTCATGGATCCCAGCGTTTTCACTAATATTACTAGTAATTTGCTCTTCCCTAGTATCCTTGCACACTGGAGATTGTGATGTACCATCTCCTGCCCACCTACCTGCCATGAATTATCTAGGTGTGACTACCCCCACCACACACACCAAATATGAGCTACAAGCTGGGATCCAGGGGTTTTAAATCTGCATTTCTATTCCCCTTAGCCCTGGCCATGGTATTTGGGGTGCTCCTGTGATTCACATCAGCTCCAGGCAGAAATGACTCAGCTAATTCCATTTTGGAAAGGAACCAGGGGTCCTGATCCTGGTGCATATGCAATCTATCTCCTAGGAGCTCTTCAAATGCTGATATTTATTTCCCCTTTATAGACTAAGGAGATCAAAATTCTAGGTGTGGGCCAACATAAAATTTTGTGAGATATATATATACATACATATACATACACATACACACACATACACATACACACATACACACACACACACATACACATACACATACATACATATATATGTATGTATGGCTTTAGGAGAAGCTTACTTATCAGGTTTGCAAATCCTGGGCACAAGATTCTCAGCTTGCCTCCCAATTCAAATGGCTATTGATATAAATCTATAGAAGAACCTTTATTTTCTCCCAGAAATGTATCAAGAATTTGTTATGCATTCATGAGCCATTAGAAATCATTTAAAATCTTATATAACTTAAAGGTACTCACAGAGAACAAAATAGAAATTATATCTGGTGGTGCAAATAGAATTGGTGAATCTTTGGCCCTTTGTAGTTAAGGTCTTTTTCTTCTTTCTCTGCCCCCATTCCATGGTATTTCTGTGTTTCCAGTATCTTTCTTACTCCTACACAGCTCTGTGGACATCACATCTTTGATTTCAGGCCCTTCTCCAAGCACACAGATTATTCTCAGTGTCCACAGACACAGAATCTATGTATCATCATGTTTCCTCAGAGATACTTCCCTGCTGCTCATTGCAGAGGGTGTCTCCAGCTTTGCCCATGACCTCTCTCCCAGCCGCCCTCCAGCCCTACTTTCCACCATTCTGTTCCAAGTACAAGCTCTCCATAGCATTCTGTGCTGGTGGCCACATTCTGCCCAGTGTGACAGAAGGAATTATTTCCTGATTGATGTCTGTGTTAAACATAAATCCTCTATGGAGCAGAAACATAGATAAACATAAAGAATTGAAGTGTCTTTCTGTAAACTTCTTTCTGCCCAGCTGCTGCAGGATTCATATCATCACTTCTCACCTGCTGGTAGGGGTCATTACCAGCTTTCCTCCAACCCACTGGCTTCCACTTCTGCCTCTCCCTGGGTCAGTGGCAGGCCTTGATTTATCTCCATGTCACACGGATGGCTGGTCAGCTCTGCCTGACTGACTCAGGATCATCTTTATTATTTCTCTCTGTGTGATGCAGAGTTCCCTCTGACTGTCTTTTCTGGCAGCTCATTTATATGAGATATTAATGCTCATCTCTAAGCATCTCAGCGACCCTTTGTGGGACTCTGGGGGCTGCTGAGCAGAGGACAATGAGGAGCCCAGTATGATCACTTTTGTGATCTATCACTAATACATTTTGAAAAGAAATATTAATTTATTCTTTCAATTGTGACTTTGCAGGCATCTATAGCATTTTCTAAAGTCATCTCCCCAAATAGATAAAGAAATATATTTTTATTCTAATAAATGGGAAAATGATAGGAAATTTCTTTTCCTGTGAATGAACTTCTTGCTCATCATGTGTGTACTGTGTAACATTCTGTAACAACTCCAGACCCACAGGAAACAGTGGTTTGTACCTTGGGCATTCCAAAGAACAGGATCAGCTGCCATGGGAAAAGGGCTGATGGATCCTTTGGAGGGAAGTTGAGCACACAAGTGAGTGTTATCTGTGAGCCACGCTCACACGAACCTGGGTCCTCTGTATTCCAGTTCTTAGTCCTCCATTCCTATTAAATCCCAGAGTTTTCCCAACAACACATGAGGATAAAGGCCAATGGGCTGCTACCCTTCCAGAACTAATGAAGGAGGGCCACTGTAGCATGAAGAGTTGGACACCCTCTGTGCTTCCAGCTGAGTCCACAGTGCTGGGTGGATTCTGATCTAATTATTTTCCTGTATTCATTCCTATCTCTGCACAGCAAAGGAAATAAGAATAAATGAAAGAGACAATTTGATTCATTGACAGTATTTATTGAGCTATGAGCAAAACTTCACCAATATAGAAAGTAAGACAAAAAAGGATATTAATATTTTGCCTTTGGGTGGCTTACTATTTCTTAAGGACAAGGACACCTGACCATACATTAAAAATTTAATATATTTGGAAGAACTCTTGAGAAACTGCTGACAGCTGTGCTTCCTGGAAGAGCTAGGTAACTAGACCACCAGAGCAGGAGCTGCAGTTCTCATTAAGTACCCTTTGAACTTTCTGAACTGTGTGACATGTGCATGTATTACTTACACAAAAAATAAATTATTTACAGATATTACTGATGCACACAGCTAGTAAAGAGTGCTGTTATAATGCGGGAGGGATCAGATGATAAATTCTGCCTCTCTGAAGCAGACCAGATCTGTTCTCATGTAACAAGCATCTAGGAATAGTTACCTAGGGGTCATGGACCAACACACACACACACACACACACACACACACACACACACACTCACACACACAGTTCTGGAAAAGGACACAAATGCAAAGACATGAGATGTGTGTTTGATTTTGGTAGTCCCAACCAAATTCAGGTTGATAGTGAGCATGAGAGCTTCATAAATGAGGTAATGTCACTGACATATTGAAAGAAGGGAAGGTTGAGTCAGTCTGTTGAATGGACAACCTCAGGTTTTTCTGTATAGGTCATAATCAAAGTAATGTTTCCTTAGATGGTGGCTTCTTGAAGGTGGAAATAGTCCAGAGAAGACTCCGGAATTGCAGTCACTACAGTTATCTGGATATAATGAAATAAAGGCTCAGCCCAGGGGGTGGCTGTTGCAAGAGGAGAATTAGATCCTAGAAATAATTGGCAGGATTTGAATATGATTTGGTATTAGATGAAGAATGTGAGAAATTAAGACTTAAAACCGAACTTGCAGATATGCTAATTATTGACACCACTAATAAAATGAGGAATCTGGTCAGTAAGATTAATTAAGGAATCACAGAAAGCTCTAACTTCAGAGGGTTTTTAAAGTCCCAAATTACTCCAAGAGGAAAATCCCATGAATAGGTCTTGACTACTCTTAAAAACTATGAATCATGTCCCCAAACAACCACAAAAGATTGCTCAATCATGGCACCTAAGAAAGATCAATAGAAAAGAAACCCTGAAACATACACAGAGCATCCTAACTGCCTCATTTATCAAGAAGCAGCAATAAACTTGGTGCTTCCTTTTCTTTCTGGGAGTGACTGTGCTCTGAGTCTTTTTTGTGTGGCCAATGGGTGACATTGGTTTCTGGAACATTCCACAAACCTGAACTCAAAATCTCAAATCACTTAAAATTGTGACCCTCTTTCTCTCTCCCTAGGACTGGCTGCCCAATCTATTCTAAAGTGTGAGGATGACATGTTGATAACTGGGGACACTACCCACTAAGGGGAAATATAAGGTCACTGGATGGGACACATTTGCAAATTCAGCAATCCACTTACTTGCAGCTTCAGAAACATGCAGTCCTGTGAATGTAACTGATGGATCTTTTTACCAGGTCTTGGTGCCATGCAGTGTGACAGCTGAGTCACTGTGCATAAAAGAGGAATACTAATATAGGGACTGGGAGAAAGGCCAAAAGCAAGACGAGAGTGTGAGCAGAAGCTGGCAGCTACAGGTCTCTTCATTTCTGGGGACCTCTGGAATACCAATATGTTAGGATTTGTGGTGAACTTGTCCAAGCTTAGTTCATCATGTGCATTCATTGATCTAATTATAGACATGATTCCATATCTTTGAAGGATAGTATTCTAGCAGCTTCAATCTCATGAAATATAGCCTGTTATCTAGAAGGGAACAAAAAATACTGCTAAGAAATAAGCAGTAAAATAAACATCACAAGGCTCCAACTCTAAGCCCTAGGGATTTCAGCCCATAAGAGAGGACCTTTGGTTCTCACAGTCTTATCAACTCTAACTTGAAGCTTGGGTCATTTCTCACTCTGCTGTGGATTAGAAGCAAACCCCTGCTCAGATATCACCCTCTTCAGCTAAGCCCCAAGTCCTTACAGATTCAATTCCATCCACACCACAAACTGTAGCACATTTCCCATGTGCCACTGCATCTGGCTCATTCCTGCCTGGGTACCTGACACAGACCTCTAGCCTTAGACATCTCATTCTGAATCAAATGACCAGGGATAAGCCTATCTCCATATTAGACTACTGTCTTCTTCTATGGAAAGAAGGTTTCGGTCTTTGCATTTCCATTCTCCTAGTATCTAGTATATAAAAGATGCTCTAAAAATACATGTCAAAATTAAGCAGGTGACAGCTGACACTTTTAAAGGAATGGAGGTCAGGCGGGATGAGGGTCAAGTAAGCTGCTTTCCTTGGAGGGATAATTCTTTCAATAGATAAATACCCTGTGCAGGGTCCTTTAATAAGATCATCAGAGAGCATCAGTTATGTCAGCCAAAACAACGAAGGGATTTCCAACTGTCACTAAAAGTAATGGAAGAAATTTGTATGTTTAGTCTGAAGAAGAAAAGAGCTAAGGAGCAAGGGTGAGCCCCTCTCCAGAGAAGAAAGTACCCCAGGGAAAGAGGGCTGGACATGTGGGTGACTAAAAGAAAACACATCACTGGTCAACTTAGGACAGACTCCTCTCCCTTCCTGCCCACTCCCTGCAGCCTCTAAGCTGGGGTTCACTGGGTGTTGGGTTCTCCCTTCCACAGCTGCTGTAAACACACCAGAGCTCCACAACACTGACTGGGACTGCAGCCCCCTCTTCCACTTCCTGATGCCTGATTAGACAGCCCAGACAACCAGGATGCAACTCCTCCTCTGAAGACCTGTGGAAGGAGGGTGTAGAACCATTTTCTGTTATGATAGAAGAACAGCCAGAAAAGTGGACATAAGAGGAAGACAGAGCTCTATCCCCTATGAGAGCTGGCTAGTGCTGGACCAGCTATCTCCCTGATGCTCTTCCTGTTGGCCAACAGGAGGGATGTTATAGGCCACCTCTCAACTGTTTTACCATGACTCATAAAATACATGTTATGATGAAACCCAGTACACACACACACACACACACACACACACACACTTACAATTAATAAATGTAATACTTTCTGATACTTTCTATCTTTCTCTCTTCTTCTCCTCTCCTCTATTCCCCTATTTCTTCCACTCTCCTTCTCTTTCATTTATTCTTTTAAATATGCCAGTTCCAACTGAATCAATTGATTTCATTACTTATTAATGAAATAGTTTGAAAGGCACTGAACAAGGTGGATTTCTGTCAGGGTGGCCAAATAGCACATATGTTAAAGCCTTGGAGATGTTTGTAAAAATGCAGATCCCTGTGCCTCAACCAGAAACCCTGCATCTGAACTTCTAGGAACTGCTTGGGACACAGGTATAACTCCTGCAGAAAGCCCTGCCATGGAAGAGTTTGAAACAGATGACCTCTTAACTTCTTTCCAACTCCAATCAGTGTATGCAAGGCATTATGTTAGGAGTTTTGGAAGAAATATAAAACACTGGCACCCATCCAGCTGGAGATTCAGCATGTGCACATGAGGAAGTCAAATGGCAGTTCATAACTAACTGGTGGCACTTGATTACCAGCCAAGCATACTATCCATGAGTTCAGAAGATATGGACCCCTGTGCTGTTGTAGTCAGGGAAGACTCAGCAGCCAGAAAATCACTATCATTGTTATAGTTACTAGGGGAAAAAAAGCATAGTAGCACATTAGAACAGTACCCCTCCTAACCAAGAGTGACAATAATTTTCTGGCTGCAGAGTCTTTCCTGACAACAAAGAAAATAAATAGCTAACATTAATTTATTTAATTGCTTTCAACACTTGCCTTCATGGGAATTCTCATTTGATGCTGGCAGCAATCCCATGAGTGAGGTTAGTGGTAATCAAAGTGTGGTTTGTGGACTAGCAGCATCAGCAGCATCTGGGAGTTTTTTGGAAAAGCAGACTCTCAGGCCCAGAAGTACTGAATCAGAAACTCCAAGGTGGGCCCAGTAATTTTTGTTTTACCAACTTGTCCAAGAGATTGATGCACATGTAGTTTTGAGAACCCAAGGGTCAATTAATAGTTTTGTCCCTGCTGTTTCACATGAGGATGCTGAAGTACAGAAAGGTGTGTTGGTGGCCCAGCCTCACTCAGGTAGTCAGCGGTAGAACCAGAGTTTGATCGTGGGTAGGTTCACTTCCCAGTCCACACTCAGGCAGGATTAGAGGAAACTCCCTTTGCATTGTTGAAATGATCAGGATGCAGTACTTGCATGTCACATACTCAGAAGCACACACTGTTCATCTCTCACAGCTTGGCTTTATGAATAATGGGAAATCGAGGCAGCAGACATTGAACATCACATCAACGGAGGCTGCACTCAGAAGATTCTGAACTGGTATGTGATGTGCAAACACATCTGGGAATCCTGTTTTATTGTGTTGATAGGTTTAATTTAGGCTTGGTTTCTTAGAGTATAGACTTAGAAGGTCTGCTGTGTCACTTCACCCATGCCTACTAGGCATGGAATGTAAATTAGAGCAAGAATGACTCAGAAAGTTCTAGGTCTGTGCCGCCCTCCGAGGCAGCTGGGAAGCTACCCCGCCAAGAATGCCCAGAAAGTATATTCACTTTCCCTTTGCTGTGCTCTAGTTGGGGTGTGACCCTTTGATGAAGGCCAAGGTTGCCCCCCAGAAAACTTCCACAATGCAGAGCCCAGTCCTCCCTCCCTTTCTTCCTTCCTACCACCTTGACCCTACACAAGACCAGAAGGGATCAAGGAAGGACATCTTTGACTTCTGGAAGGAGGGAGCATTAGGCCTGTCTTGAGCAAGTCTCTCCTCTGCTATGCCAAGAGATACCTCTTATCTACACTCTTCCCCGTGTCTCCTCTACCCATCTGGCAGAGCTGTTCTCTCTATTATTTTTTTCCACCTGGAGTCATAACCAGTGATTCAGGAAAGTCATTCTGTGCCATAAATATCAAAACACAATTGTCCCTCAGTGTCTGTGGGAGATTGGTTCCGCTGAGGATTCCAAAATCTGCAGATGCAGATATAAAATGGCATAGCAATAGCTTATAACCTACACATATCCTCCTGTCTATTTTTAATCATCTCTACGTTACTCATAACACCAAGTACATTATAAATGCTGTATACTATATTGTTTAGGGAATGATGGCAAGAAAAAAATGCCTATGCACGTTCAGTACAATTTTTCTTTTTTCTACATATTTTTGATCTGAGGTTGGTTAAACCCCTCAGATGCAGAACCCACAGATGTGAAGGACTGACTATAATTTGTTGGGTCATTATCAGAAACCTTAGGATTTGCTAAGATTTCATATTTTAAGTATTCAAAAAAAATGGAAATTATCCCAGGAAATATTAAAGAAGTTGAAGTCTCCAGTCTAAAGAAAAAATAAAAGGCTGATGGTTCACAAACTCATAACATTTGGGGGGCATCAGAGAATTTTTTTTAAAGCTAGCATTAAGTTGTTTCCATTCCTACCAAATTCAGAACATAAATTAAAAATACCTTTTTCTTTTCTTTTTTTTTCCCCCTCCTGGTGCTGGGGATTAAATGCAGGACCTTATGCATACTGAGCCCACACTGCCACTGAGCTACATCCTCAGCCCCAGAAATATCTTTTATCCATTCATATAAACATGGGCATACATACATGTGAGTGAGTGTATGTGTGTGTATATGTGTATGTATGTATGTATGTATGTGTGTGTGTATGAAGTGCATGTAATTTAAAATTAAGTAGATGGTCACTCACGTAGATATAGGTGACTAGGGAACTTATGAGATTCCTCTCTACAGTGATGCAGAGAATCAAAGAAATATATCTCAGAAATTACTTCTCCTTCCTTGACAAGAAATTTGATTACTGCCTACTTAGGATGACATCAATCCATATTTCATTATTTCAATGAACTTTTTACAGTGTACTCAAACACTGAGCATGCTTTGCTCAGACTTGAAAATGCCTATAAGATCCCCAAACTGTATGTCCAAGACTGAGCCTGCAACACCAATTCTCCATCCAATACATCCTTCTGGGGGTTTGGTTTTCCCAAGGAGGATATATAACAGAGACCTGGATGACAACTGTGGCAGCCAATGTACCACCAGAGAAGGTAACAAACTGATCATCAAAAAAGGTCTTTAGATAGAAGCAGTCTTTCAGTTCTCAAAATCACATTTTCTGAAATGCTTAATTTATCTTCCATGTGTTCTTTCATGCTGGTTCCTTTATATTCCACAGCAAACCTCTGTTAGGGACTCACTCTCTGTGGATCTTGTTGTGAAGTCTGGCATTTTTAGTCACCAGGTTAGAATTAAACATGTACAAAACAGTTGATAGGACAACCCACACACAGGAATTTGATCCAAAGAGTCTGATAAAATGCTGGGAGAAATGCATGGAAAATTCTTTACACTACAGCAAGAAAAAAAAAAGTTGCAGAGGAATTTAACCAACAGAGTTATTGGAGAAAGAGGGGAAATGCCATTATCCCCATGAAATTCACAGTTGGATATCCAAAGACATTTTACCATCAGGTAATTTTCAGGAATTCTGAAAAAAAATTTCCAAGGGCTTAGAATAAAAGACCGATTGATACCAATTTTTAGAAAATAACAGCAGCTCCAGAGGGTTTGGTACTAGTTTTGGTACTAGTTCCCTTTGCTAGAGCTATGGGGCTGTTGGTTGATGAATAATTGTTGATAACAAAGAAGGTCTTAAGGAGAAAATCAAGTTTTAATTTACAGATAATTTAGGGAGTGTCTTAAATCACAATCTCATTTAACATTTGTTGACCTGCTTTTGTGTATCCCTTAAACATTACTTCTGGAAAGCATCTCTGACCTGCAACACCTGCCCTGCACCACCCATCCTCGATTCTTAACTCTAACACAGTCACACTATTTTAAGATTATTGATTTACCTTATGGCTCATCATTCCTGGCACACAGAAGCACACACTTATCTTGGTCACTGTTTATTTCTTTGCCTAGCACAAGGTATACAGGTCTGCATGGAAGGATGGATGAATGGGTGGGTAATGGATCAGATGGATAATAGATGTAGATGAATGAATGCAGTTTTACATGAATGAGAAAGAATTTTTGTGAGTATTGAGTATTCCTTTATAATTTCCTTAAATTTGCTCTACAAGTTCTAGGAAAATAAACTGGGGTTATGTGGTCCTTTCTATAAAGCCACAGTGGAATTGGATAGTACAGAGAAAACGTTTTTGTCAGTGATTCGTTGTTACTTTCTGTAGATTTCCCAAAGAATACATTTTTCCCTTGGGAGTGTTGCAATAGCCAGAGATAACCATGAGTCTTTTTCAATCAGGGCCATCAAAATCAGGCAGAGAGATCCCTGAAAATCATCTTTATTGGGATTTTCGAACATTTTTTTACAAGAGTGGAGTTATAAAACTATAAAGTGTTGCATTAGAAGAAAAAATGGATGAAAATATCTAAACATTCCTACACTGAATATTTATGGGCTCCTTGTCTAAGAGAGATGAGACTCTTCAAGCTACTTCTTAAGATTCTAGTAAACACCTTCCCATGGATGGTTGTGGGAGAGGGAGCCACTCCAAAGAACTAGGTTGGCTGGAGCTGCGGTTTGTCTACTTTAGCACCTCCATCAATAGCGCTGTTCATATGTTGCCAATGGATGGTTTGGAAACATCCTTCCTTTTAAACAGGTTTCTTTCAGATGTTTAATTAGCCACACCCTAAATTTCGATTTAAAGCAATCACGAACCTCAGGGAAGACAATGACTAGTTTAGCTTTTTAAAATTCAAATTAATACATAGATATATATTTTTTAACATGTCAAGAGTTGCTTACCTCTAATATACCCTGACTTCCAGAATATTCCTATAAAATCTCTCAAAATTTACCTGACCAATATTCTGTGTTCAAACATTCTCTGCTCTGCTCTTGAAAGAAGGTAACCTGTGATCACAAATTGTTTCCACTTGGCAAAATCGATCTCTTAATAAGGGATTCCTAGAGGTGGTGTCTACATCTCCTTGTTTTCTTGGTGTAGGAACCTGGGATGTCACCAAGAGCACTGCCCCATTGGACAAGGAACTCCAAGCACCATTTACACCCAACCACCAGGTGCTACTAACACATCTCCTTTCAAAGAAAATTGTTTAAATATGTTTTTAGAGATAAATATTTTATCTCAATGAAAATAATTTTATTCCATTGTACTTATATAAATAATATATGTTAACTACTTCAAAAAATTAAACAATACAAAAAGATTCCAGAAAAAAATTAAAATCCACTGGAAGTCTACCAAGTCAAGAAAACTGCTATGAATGTTTTATTAATATTCTTTTCTATACCTCTCTATGCATTCCTACACATATCCATATAATTTTACACTATTGAGGTCATTTTATATATGTTTAGTTGTAGACACATTTGAACATTTTTCTGTTTTGTTTTAGTTTAGCAGGAATGTTGCTTCCTCCCCTCCCCCAGCCTTCTCCCTCCACCCCAGTCATCAGGTCACCATCTTTAGCAGTATAGGGTATGTCCTCCCATTTCTTTCTCCCTATGCCTATAATCGTGAGTAAACATTCATACACATAAACAAAAGTTTGATAGCATCATAACATCACTGTGTGAGAATATTCCTGCCATCTACCCCTTACCACCTTTCTGATGAATAAACACCTGGAAACCAACTTACATCAAGTGAAAAAGCAGTAGCTTCAAGAAAACTAATGAGGCAGAGGTGGGATTGGTGTGTAAAACCTCTTGCTTCCTTTAAAATTCCACTTGACACATCCCCTGTCAAGCCACCTCAGTCATCTTGAGTTCAGAAAGAAGACCCAGAGCCTGGTCATCTCGGTACACCATTGCTGATACCTCCTGGGTAACCGACACCATCACCCAGGCGATGGGCTGCAGTCAGGGGATTTGCTGAGGGGAAGTCTGACTTTGTACCTGACTGTTTAATAACTGACCCTGACAGGTCTCTAATTCCCATGTTGGTTTCCTCATCTGTAAAATGGGACTGATGTCGTAGGATTGATATGAGGACTAAATGAGATAATATATTTTTAAGTTACAAAGCATGTTAGTGTGAGAGATAAAGGAAGCATGAGGCAGCCCTTAATGAAAGTATGAAATGTTATTCAAAGATGTGAAAGGGACACAGATAGAATCATTTCAGTTCCGGAGCAGAGGGTAAATGACAAGGTTTCCAAGGACACACAGATGGCATCAGCTTCGTTTTCAAAAAAATTGTTTTCCAACATATATATGCAAAGATGTTCATTGTTGGAAGATATTCCTACAAGAGTGCAACCAGAAAACAGAAACCCGCACAAAGCATTCCTTACTTAGAAACCTCCTAAATAAGTTATAATGGAATATTGTACAGATATTAAAGCAAATGAAATGGATCTTATATACGCTGATAGAGAAAAATACTCAAGATAGATTATTAGTAAACAAAATCAAGAGCCGAATGGTGTTTATGCTATTAAACCTTTTGTAAAAGCTCATCACCAAATGATGGTATAGTCACACACACACACAAAAAAAAAAAAAAATTCTGAAGAAGAATTGTAAGGAACTGATAATTGGTTTCCTTTAAGAACAGGGACAGGGCTAACAAGTGGGCAGGGAGGTGTTCATTCTTTATTTTGTACCTTTTGCATTTTTAACTAGGTACATGTACATGTTTGTCACCCCTCCTATGAAACCCTTGAGGCCAGATGTAAGATCATTATCTGAATTCCATGTATTATGTGAAATCCTTCGTGGAGTCTGGGCAACACATCCCATTTAGGCGTGATGATATATATCTCTGCAGCAAAGTTTCTGATTATTCACGCTAAGTGATATTTTAAAAAAGACTCTGAATCTCACCCCACTGGATGAGATTGGTGAAATTTCTCCACCAGGGGTTTTGGAATTTAGCATTGCAGGTAAAGGATTGTGAACTTAAATTAGCACTTATCAGTTTTTCTTATAACAACACAGTATGTGAGAGTGAGACTGTAGACACATTTTATACTTTGCTGTATCTTATTCTATAATTCTCTATGTACTTTTGACTCCCTAAGAGCAATTGAGAATAATATGCCAGGAGGAACAAAGAGAAAGTATCCACTAGAATAGAATGTCAATCCCCAAGTGACAACTAAGGGTTGAGAAAGTCTGTAACCCAACAAAGAACAATGAACTCTAGATTCTTCTGATTGGTAACAACTTGAGTCAGTTCGTTATTACTTTGCAGAGTGAGCAGCTTCTTGTTGAATTCAACTCCACACTAGAACAGACGCAAAAGGGAGGACAATGCCCATCAGGCATGCAAAGTGTAACTTAGTCAATGCTGCAGGAAATGGTGAGAGGATCCAGTGACAGCGCCTGACGTGTTCTAACAACAAGATACGCTTTTAGGTTTCACCTTACTTCACAGTTTTCATGGACCTCATACATGCTAAGCAAGCACTCTGCTACTGAGCTACAGCCCCCACCCCAGGTGGAACATTTTTAAGGAAGTCATTGGTCAGGTAGCAATGAAACCGTGGCTTTATTTCAATTGGCTTTGGGTACTTGATTTGTGACTGTCTCACTGTCCAAGATTCAAGGAGAGATGGCAGGAAGAGCAAATTTCTCCCTTTATTGTCAGGCTGCTGCTCTGGTTCACATCTACACAGATAGATCTGTTTGGTTTGCTCATGGTGAAGTTGAACCAGGACAAACTATTAACACCAAAATGATACAGGTGAGAGAGATTGTTTCAATTTTGCCATCATTCAAAAGTAGACCTTATAAAATTTTCCCATACTCTGTATTATATGAACTTTGGACTTCATGATGCAGCGACCACCTGTACACAGTACCCTTAGGAGCTCATTTTGGACTTCCTGGAAAGGAATCCACTGGAATTTTGAAAGAGGGCTTCACCTTCCTTCTCTGGTTGGAGGGACTTCATCAGAACTCAGTGTCCCAAGGGATCAGTGGCTTTTGACCCTTGGCTGCAGCAGCTAGAATTTCTCATGGGCCCCCAAACTCAGCTGCTAGGGAACCAGGCTTCCCAGACAACAACTGAATGTAATTAGCACAATAAATTCAAACCTCCTGATGCCAGAGAACCTGTTCATTTTCCTACCAACAAGTCTACTTTCTCACTCTACAGATAGGGAGTTGAGGTTAAGTCTAGGGATCTCTTTTCTAGAATGTAGCCTCCTTGCCACATGTCCAGCAGGCCTCTCTGTGGGTGATGAAAAGGTGGAGGATCTGTGCTATGTCTTGCAAAGTCCCCCTTCCCCAATAAAACCTGCTTTAAATCCTGCCATATGACATCAGGGGATCTTTCCTGTCTGCAGTCACTTGATGGGTTTAGGGTAGAAAGAAGCACTTACCATTTTAAAAATTCTTTGGAAGTTTTGATTTGTATGTTTACCCAAATTGTAGGTTTTGAAATCTCCTTATTAACTTTTTAAAACGAAAAAAAAAAAATAACTTACTAGTTGTAGTTTCACCATGGACTGGTACATTCTGTTTGCTTTTCTGGGCAGGTGGCCAGCCATGAGTTAGAGATACCGAACCCTAGCAAGAAGAACAAAATGATGGTGTCCAACACAATCAGCACTGTGGCTTCCCTGGTGCAACGTCAATGGAAAAACTGTGCCAGTGACAATTTCACTGACTCCCATCCTTCTCCATCTCAAAGCCAGAGGAGCCTTCTCTAGCCTGGCAAATTTCTCCTGGTGCTTTTCCACATGAGCCCTGGAGATAAGAGAGTAAAACGCCATCTCCTAATGTGCCTTAGTACCACCCAAAGTAGTAGGCACCAGAATACTGCTTAGCAACATAAATTCTAATTTTCCTTAATATATTTTAAGAACACCCTAAGACCCTACCTTCACAAAGGCAGGCAACATCACCTCTTTTCCTGAAGCATTACCTGAAATACAGAATATAATAAGACCCACAGAAGGCAGAGCCTCAGGGAGAATCCTTAGGTGAGATCACTGTATATTCAGTTCTGTATTAAAGTGCAAGGAGGTTACCCCTTTGAAGGCTTTGAATGTAGTTGTTACCACTCCTATGCCCTTGCCATTCCACTCTCTATGCCCAAGCAGGACAAAGTTATAACAAGCCCCTACATTGAAGACCTCCTTATATGAGAACAAAGATAGTTTCAGATGCCTTCTCAGCAGATAGAGAGCAGTTTTGCTGAGCTAAGGGTTCTGGTGTCTGGAAAAAGGCAAGTATGCTACTTTGAAAGGAGACACTTTAATCCCAGCTACTCGGGAGTCTGAGGCAGGAGGATTGCAAGTTCAAGGCCAGCCTGTGCAACTTAGAGAGAACCTGTCTCAAAATAAAAAATAAAAAGGGCTGGAGATATAGCTCAGTGGAAGAGCATCCCTGGGTTTAATCCCTAGTATTAGAAAAAAGAAGGAAGGAAGGGAGGGAGGGAGAGAGAGAGGGAGGGAGGAAGGAAGAAAGGAGGTAAGTGAGTGAGGGGGGGAAGGGGGGGAGGGAGGGGTCAGACTTTCCTGGTTTGGTCAGTTGAACTTGATACCAATGCCAAGAGTAACTTACTCAATCCCAACAACTGTGTAGCCACTCAGGCTCCAGGCTCTTCTTCCACACAGCTTTAATGAGTGATTCTAGAGTAAATTAACTGAGATAATAGTGAGTTTTGTGGTTACCTGGTCTTGTTAATATTTTCAAAAACCCTTCAAGGTAGGTACTAGATAGGGTGATATCATCCAAACCACAGTGCCACAGTCTTGGCTTGGCACAGAATCACGAGCCACCACACAGCTTTGTAGATTCAAACAGCAATTCTTTATTCCCGAATTCACACCGGCCTCCACACACGCTCTGGGGCAATCCCAGTTCTCTGCCACCCAAATCACCTACTCCACGAGGCTTTTTTTCAAATCCCATTTGAATCTCAAGGGGAACAAGCAGCAGGAACACCCTAATCCCGGCAGCAATAATCTTCAACCTCCAACTTCCCTAAAACCCCTATTGTCTTCCACTGGGAACGCCTTAAACTTGTCTTAAACCGGGAACGCCCTAAACCCAAGGAGCCGGATACTTCCTCAAACTGCAGGATACACCCTAATCCTGGATCCACCCACGTCCTTGGGCAGGGTCACCTTTCTCAAACACACATGCAATGTCAACAGCGAAATTCCAAGGCAAGTCCATTTAACATGGGGTACGCTGGCAAGGAAATATCAATGCGTCATTCCTACTTGGCCATGGCCCTCAGCACCACAGCACTTTGGAGAACATGACATAAATGCAAAGACAATGAGTATAAATGGAGATTGATCCGGGCAAAGCAGACTGTGTGGCCACCTAGTGCTAGGGTCTTCATGTCACAGATGAGGTCAACAATGCCTGAAGAATAAAAGTCACTTCAATGCTGAGAAGAAGCGGAGCTATTCAATCCCAGGGACATACAGCATCAACGTGCACATTTCTTTACACACTGCATTGAATTCTTGGGTTCACTTTCTTGGACAGTGGTTTCAATAGATTTACTAAATATTTGGGAAATTGTAAATAAAATGTTGACACATGGAACAAAGGAAGTACTTTTTAGGCTGAACTAGGTGGGTGGGATTTGCATTTTGTCTGGCCACCCTCTGACCTACTCTTTCACCTCATGAAAGGTGGCCCCAAGGTTCTATCTTAGCAGCATTTCCATAAGGTAAAACAGGCCCTGACCCTTTTCCAGATTGGAGACATACCACAAGGGAGATACCTGAGGGAGGCAGAGATTACGGAGACCCGTGTAGGAAGTACTGCGTTTGGAAGTCCTCACATTCCAATCCTCTGTTGCTCTTCTTTTGCAACCTGTAGAATGCCTGACAGACCTTCATGGGATGCCTGGAACCCATCATCAGCCAGAGTTATAATGGCACCTGGAAAGGGTGGGTGAATACCAGATGTGGCCAAAGCCACACAGCTCCTGGGGGTCACTTGGCTAAAGCACCGTTCAGTACAGGGCAGGTCTTCCCAATTGTCAAGGAGCAGACAGATTACCTGGGCACCTTGTTAAAATGCAGATTCTGCTCAGTGGGTCTTGGATAGGCCTCAGAGTCTGCATTTCTATCAAGTTCCCATGTAACTCCTGTGCTGCTTGACCATGCTTTAAGCAGCAAGAGAGTAAAGGACAAATATAGATCAACAAGGTACCTTGCAACCAGATCCTATTGGACAGAAATATCTGGTTTACGGGAGAAGTAGATCAGAGGCACTAAATGTCATTCTTATTTGAATATAACTTCATATGTAGCTGGTTATTAACCAAGGAAAGTAGAGCCTATGCCATCCAGTTCACTTTTAGAAAGTTGCAGGAAAAGAAAATAGCAATCAGTTAATGGGGGCTCTTGCTGGAGAAGCTGTTATATTGGATCAAGTCTTGAAAAGCATCTTTGGTGAAGGCTACAGATACTTGCCACTTTCCACATAGTCAATTCAAGCACTCTTGGGGAAAACTGGCTAAGTATTATCTGGATGGTAGTTTTTGTTCTCTAAGAATGAAGGTTTTTATATGAGAACATGATCCAGAAAGTGAAGGAGCAGAGGTTCTGCAAAGCCTCTTATTAGCGCTGTTGAAAAGTGACTTTTTTGAAGTTCCATGAGAAAACCTTGTGATGCAGCAATGGATGGAACAGGCTTGAGTGACTGGATCACGTGATCTATCAAAGTTTTCACTTGGGTTCTCTGAAACTTAAATATATATGTGCATATATATGCCATGGCCATAGCTCCACCCTCAGCCCAATTCCCCAGGGATGGCAACAGGAAGACATGAGATCCTTTGACAGATTTTGCTTGGCAGTCCTGAATTTGAACTTCCACCACAGACATCTACCTTAATCATTTTTCCTTTTTTTTTTTTTCTTTAAAAGGATCCACCAAAGCAATGACTTGCCCTCCTCAGGGGAAGTCAGACAGGCAGTCATACTTCTTGAGCATATGTCAGAACCTGCTTGGGAAATATGCTTTTTGTTCATTCAGCAAAATAATATTCCAATAATAAGGAAGAGTATGACAGTCAAAAAATGGCTGTTTTCTCATGCTTTGCTTCTTTTATCCAGTTATTTATTTTTCCTTTAAAAATATTGCTCTTCTGCTGGTCAGTGAAGCTTTTTGTCAAAGCATTAGTCTCTCTGCCACTGGATATTTTACGTAAGAGATATCTAATGCTGCCCTAAAATTAGTTTCTTTTAGAACATAAAAGGATCTTTGGAAAGTGGTACTTGGTTGTTTACATTTTTTATTTTGTCTATTCTTGTTTATTTTACTTCATTTTCATTGAAAGGTTTTCACTAGGAAAAAAAATGTTTATCGTGACAGGAATGTAGGTAATATTGAGATGAGTCCCCAAATTTCCTACATACAATGCCTTATTATATATAAACCAGTCACAAGTTCCCACCTGCCATGTTAATAGTCCTGTGCATAGGGTGGACAGCTCAGGATAGAAGGATATTTGTAAAATTTGAAGTGCCAGCCAGCATGGATTTAGCATTTATGCTTTTCAGTCCTAGTATTTAATAAGACATATGTACCACATATGTACCACAATTCAAGCTGATCGCATGGAGCAAATAAGGAACATGTTGAGTAGGGCTGCTAGTGTTTCCCCTGCCAGGGAACAGGATGGTTCCAAAGCAGAAAGAAGGGAGTTGAAGGTGAAGGTTCCCACCTAGAGAAGATGGGAAAATTCAGGAGAGGGAGTTAGGACAGCTCACTCCTGTGCTGTTGGAATTCATTCTGCTTTCTCCTTTTCTTCATGTTGACTCTCTTCATTCTACTGCAGAAAATACCAAAGTCAATGGAACCAAGACTCCAATAGCAATTTCCCAAAATCTTGAATCCAAAAGTAAAATCATGAGAAAGCATTAAAATCCAGATTTTGACAACTCCTCTCACTAACTCAAAATGCTTATTTCCATGCTTTATTCTTTGAATGAATATTTATTGAGTGCTTGTTATGTGCTAGGCGTTGTTCTTGATGGAGAAACAGCAGTAAGCCAAGAACCCAGCCCACATGTTTTGCTTCCCTCCACTTGCAGTTATTTTGCATTGCCACCTCATTTCCCGTCCTTTCCTCCTCTTCCTTCCAAGACACACCTTTTAACTGTCTTTCAGTCCTGTCCTATCCTGTCTCCCCTGAAACCGCCCCATCAATCATCCCTTCCCTCTGCATCTTTCCCTTAATTCATTAACATCCTTTTATCAATATGCTCAATTTGCCCTAACCTATTTTACAAAATTAAAGAACAACAAAGAACAGAAGCCTGCTCTCACCCATGCTGTACCCACCCTTGCACTGAGTTATAGTTTCATTTTTGTCTTTCTGCTTCCTCTCCCGGCCTCACTTTGCAAGGTGAGTCTGACTTGGGCACTCAGCACCCTGATTTCTTAATCCATCCCAAATGGCTGCCTCTCCACAGTACTCTAACGCCTTGCTCTTGTTAAAGAAGTAAAATTATTTCTACTAAGCTGTTTCTTATTATGTAGGCAGTTAAACCTATTGTATATGTAGTATAGTTAATTCACAGGGCGCCAAATGGATTTCATTTCTGATTAGCTGGGATAAAGACTGCCTGCAGAACTCTTGCCAAGCATTTTGGAGCCAGATCTGAGCCATACAGAAAGAATCATGAGGTAGATTAGTGATGTTTGTGTTGGGTGAATGAGTGTCCAGGGAGAGAGGTGGGAGGCAGTTGGGGACAGGGTTTTACTTATATTATCTCATTTAATTTTCCTCAAACCCTGCAAGGGGAAGATTCTCGACCTTTTTCATAACTGAGGAAACTGAGACTCAAATAGGTTATGTGGTTCCCTGAAGTCATGCAGCTGGCAATAAGCAAAGCCTGGACCCATGTATCTGACCCAAATGTGCTTGCCTTTTTCATTCCACCACCCTTCTAACTACTTTCAAAATAGAGGTGGTGCACTCAAGAGAAGCAGCAGAACTTGACAATCAGGATTATTGCTCCTAGTTAACTTTTTTTTTCCCCATGTCCTCATTACACTGTTAACCCTTCTTTTTGTGGCCAATGGAAGTTAATGCTCTTTTAGCAAAATACAGAAATAATAATAACTAATAATAAAGTGATAATATTAAGAACTAACTGCAATAAATAGGACATTTATCAAGCTCTTTTAATATGCCAGACATCATCTAACTACCCCTAATTATGTCTCAAAATTCTACAAGGAGACATTGTGACTTTCCCATTTTATTTATTTGTTTTTTTTTGTTGTTGTTGTTTTCATTGATTCTTTTTAGTTTTATATATATGAACCATTAAGATACATTTTGACATCATCACAAAAGCATGGAATAAGAAGCAAGGAACCGAGCCTTAGTGCAGCCAAATACTTGCCTGAGGTCCACAGATAAAAAGAAGAAAGCCAGGATTCTGGGTGGGAGAGCCAAGCCCCTCTAAGGGACCCAACACCTCATCATTACACCGAGCTCCCTCTTTCCAGTGACTAAACAGTAGACAATATTTTAAACTAGCCTAAGCTCTTATACTTTGCATAATTTCAAACTAGTTTAATTCTCTAAGCCTTACATAGCTATCAAATCAAATAACCAAACTTTATGCCTGGATTATGTTACTGTCATTCTCATTAGAAATACATACACAGAACTATAATTCCATGCTCTTCTCTTAATTTTTACTGAGATATAAGAACTTGGTTTATCTAAAGAGTTCCAGAATTTTTTTTTATAAAGTGCATATTTCAACTTACTTATTTGACAATGTCCATTTAAATTTCTGCATTATAAATTACTTTTTAGAGAGCCAAGCATGAAAAATTTCTTTTCCTAGTGATCTGCTATTCTTTATATTTTGTTGTTTAATAAATATTAAGTACTTTCTTTTTATTTCTTTGCCTTGGCCACCAGGAAGCTTGAAGTTAATTTTATGCTTAATTTAGTTTTATTATGCGTAAATCCTTAGTCTTTTATGATTCACTCTATTTCATTTCTTGGTTCTCATCGGTTACTCTTATTTTAATGTCTTGATTATTGCATCTGTATCTGTTGGGAATCATTTTATAAACAGGCTCATTTGAGGCTCCTTATAAGTGAAACTAAATTAAATGTTTGTATTTAAATGAATCTCTCATGAGTTAAATTTCTCAGCAGATGAAAAAGATCCTTTCCACAGCAAGTGACCATGCATTTGAATACAATTACTTGGCCAGTTCATTTTCTTTTCTCAAGAATAATTTATCACCAAAATTTTAACTCCTTTTTAGATTTTGAAGCAACCACAAATTTATTTTTAAAAAGTTGGAAGCACAATACAGAGAATTTTATTTCTGCAGAATCATTTGAGAATGAATTGCCCTATTGCCCCTGAGCACATTAGTGCTTAGTATCACTCAATATACAATATAACCATAAAAATCCATGGTATGTTACGAATGTCTAACCATCAGACCCTATGTGTGACTTGCCAGTTGTCCCAGTCAAGTCTTATATAGCAAAAAGATCCAACACAGAATCTTACTTTGCATTTAATTGTCCTGTCTCTGAGGTATATTTCAGTTGGGATCAGGTCTTCCATCTCTCCTAGACATCTACAACTTGGACTACAACTTGTGAAGATCATGGCCAGGTATCTTGTGAATGTCTCCTAATTTCAATTTGTCTGATGTTTCTTCATGATTGAATCAAGGTTATGCATTTCTGTCAGCACATTACAAAAGTGATTTCATGTTCCTTTCATTGCATCCCATTGGGTGACACATGATTACAGTGTGTCCCACCTGATTAAGATGGTATCTACTAGGCTTCCCTGCTGTGAGGCTGTTTCTCTCCTTTTGTAATTAATACCTATTGCATGGAGAGACACTTTGGAACTATGTAAATATATGTCTCTCATAAAACTTCCTATTTATTTAGAATAGTATGGACTCATGGTTTCCTATATTATTCAGTGAGTGATAATTTATTTACTTACTTTTTTTTGGTGCAGATGATTGAACTCAGGGCCTTGTGTATTCTAGGCAAATGCTGTATTACTGATCCACATCCCCAGCTCACATTATTCATTTACTATTATTTACTATCATTTATTTTTATGCTTGAGTCATCACAATGGATGACTCCAGGACTAGGACAGGAAAAGTAAAAGGTGAGCCTAGAATAGTGAATTGTGCCATAATACAAGGAAGAGTCCTGAGAAGGACAAGGACATGTCAAAAGGACACAGAATGGGTGCAAGGGGCTCCAACTGGCCAAACTAGTCAGGAATTTTTGCTTTTTGTTTAAAAGAGCAATTCTCCTGTACTGCAGTCATTTTTATTACTCTTCTTTGGACACTCTTTTGCTGCACTCCTCCAAACTCCAGCAGGAGTCCCAAGATACCACCAGCAGGAGACTGCTTCCTGATCTTTGCTTCTCCTAGTCCTCTCATGAACTCACAGCATCCTATTTCTCAAATTCACTCTACTCTGCTGTTGACCTGTGGCCTATTTTGCTTTTTCTCTGAAATTCAACTGAGATGTGAAGCCAGGGTATCAGCAAAAAGCCCTTCCTACTTTTACACTCTCCCTAGTTGCAGAAGAAAAATCATAAAAACTGCAGAGGGAACAGATGACCCAGAGTCTCCATGGCCAACACATTCTCTCCATGACAGGTCTACACAAGAAGTCAACTCAGAACCAGAAGTTTTCCTAAGGGCATAGAATTCAGAAGGGGGGTTTGATGAGCTGGCTTTTCAATGCAATATTCCAGCTAGGTTCACATCCATCTCCTACCAACCACACTGGAAAATACCTGAGTTTCACAGGAGTTCCCTTGCATGCTAACACTGGCCTCTGTTTCTTTCTGTCTCTCAATCTCATAAGACTTCCCCAATTTTTCTTCTGATTAATATGTTAACATAGAGATGAATATCATAATTAATGTTTTAATGTATTAATCAGAACTCTTCTTCTGATTAATATGTTAACAGAAATACCTGTCTGACAGGTATACAAATAGTGTGCAACTTTTTTAATCATATAGGTCAAGACTAATTTCTCTACAAGAAAAATGGTAAAAGAAGACTTGTCATACTCAGAAAATATAATCTGTACTATCCACATATAACACTAATATCATAGAATATATACAATTCATACAGATATAATAACATTGTAGAATGAATGAATAATGTGGGTTGGAAGAAGAGGAGTTGGAGTGTCTGGGAAGGAAGGAAGGCAGTAAGAAGGGAAATAGAAAAGAAGAGAGGAAGAAAAGAAGGAAGGTCATGGAGAGTTTATGGAAAAAAGATGTCTCACTTATTAGCTGATCAAGTCAGAAGTAAGAAGTCAATTCCTCAAAACTATTATCAATTATTTATATGAGAAACTTTGTCCAAGTGATCCCAGCTTGCAATTTAAAAGAAAAAAATCACCAAAATGTTTGTGACTAGTGGAAATTTTGACTAGAAGCACAAAATGAAAGAAAACACTTCAAAATTGAGAGCAATTTTAAAATCACATAGGAAGGTGAAACTCACATCGTAGGGAAATTTTGGTGATGTACAGTATAAAGATGTTGCTAAAAAGAGTCCCTCTAATCAAATGACAGCATCATTTAATTATGAACCTTTCAGCTCCACATCTTCCCAACATGGCTTGTCAAGCAAAATGCCACTTGTATCACAAGTGTGTGTGGGTCTGGGATCTCAAAGTACCACAGCAAGAAGTGGAAGAGGAGCGATCGCCGTCATCTAAGTGCTGGATCTCATGAAATGTGTCATCTGAGTTTATTTAGCCTTATTTTCTGACAAATGCATATTCAGTGCCACTGTACCTTACCACCAACCAACAAGATAGTGTAAAAAAGAAAACTATTCTGGATTTTCCTTCTTTTCCAAGTTGCAAATGTTTTAAATGTTTTGGGAGTATTTTAAAAATATGGATGTATCATGGAGTAGATGCTTCAAAATTTTACTTTTGCTTAAAGTTAAAAGTGGAGCCTCTTGTTGAAATCCTGCATGTGAGGTGGACCATATGCCTCACAGCAGGATCATGCCTCTTGTTGTCTGCTCTAGGCACTTGGTGAATCCTCGAGAAGCACCACACTCTGTTTGTGATGTAAGTTAACTCTGAAGACGGTCTGATTTCTCTCATTTTCATTTCTTAGAGAAAACTCTGCTGCTAATCCGTGTTCTGACTACAGAGAGTATTTTGTCTTGTCGGTGCTAAGAAGTTCACATAGACTGGGAGAAGGGAGAAATTGACATTTATCCTTATTTTGTTTGTGGAGCTGCCTGTTCTGAGATTAAAATTGACTGTCTGACAGGTGCTCACAAGGCAAGTGGCAGATACCATATCACTCCGTGGTAAATTTTTAATGAAAGTGCTGAGACTGACCTTTTGTGCCCATTGCCTAGCAAATATTTAATAAATAACAATTTGGGTGCCAGCAAGTATATCGAAAAAAAATGAGTACTCTCATCCCATGTTGGTCCCAATTTATTCAAATGGGTTAGCCTTTCTTGAAAGATACATCAAACATCCTCACACTGTGCGTATAATCTGAGTCAGTAATACTACTATTAGGCATTCTTCCTGACTCACCCCCAGGTGGGGGAAGAGGTACCAAGGTGGTCAGGGAAAGCAAGAAACCAGGCAGATAAGTCCTACCAACAGAAAAAGGCATAATAGGTGACAACTGTGGGTTTTACAGAGAAAGCAGCAGGGCTGGCATACTGTGTCTGGGCCACACAGGTGGTACCACTCAGAAGGGCCACAGCAAGTGATTCTAAGAGATGAAGCTGGGGAGCTAGTCAGGGACCTTGGACATATGGCAACCCACTGACACTTCCAGTGTCTTTCAGGAATCAGGATCCAACCAAGGGTTTTTAGCAGGGGGGAAAAAAGTCATGGTTAAATCTGGAATTTAGATAGGTCAGTCTGGTGACTGGGTAGATGAAAACAGATGACTAGCACAGAACCAGAAGGCAGGGAGGCTTCTGCAATAACCTAAACAAAAGAGGATGAGGATCTGTATCAGAAGCCACAGGAATGAGAAGAAGGGGGTAGATCTAAGACATACCGCATTGAAGGTGGATGTCATTTGGTGATGGAATACTGAGGAAGGGAAAAGGAAAAAGCAATGGCCTACCTTAGGTGATTGGACCCCTGTTTCATTCAGTTTTCTTTTTCTCAGAGCCTAGCCCAGAGCCTGGCACATAATAGGTGCTCAATTAGTGGTCATTGAGTTGTGAATTTTTAAGTTTTATTTGTAGAATAATAATATTATATTGTTATTTTAATTTTATATCAAAAATTTGTTTTGTATACCACTGGTGTTTGTATACCCCTTTGCAATTAGTAAAGATCTTTCTGGGAAATTACTTAGTTAATTACATAACAACTCCATGAGCTAGGTATTATTATTGATATTTTCATTTTACAGATGAGAAATCTGAGACTCAGATTAAGAATTTTTTTTTCGGTGGTGCTGGGAATTGAACCCAGGAACTTGTGCATGCTAGGCAGGTACTCTACCAACTGAGCCATATCCCCAGCCCTCAGATTAAGAAATCTGATCAAAGTTTCAGTTACTAAATAGCATTGTGAAAATTCAATAATCAGAATTTCTGACTCTTTTTTTTTTTGGTGGGGGGGGAGTGGATACCAGTAATTGAACTCAGAGGCATTCAACCACTGAGCCACATCCCAGCCCATTTTTTATTTTTTATTTTGAGACAGCGTCTTGCTAAGTTGCTGAGGCTGTCTTTAAACTTGAGATCCTCTTGCCTCAGCCTCCCAAGCCACTGGGATTTTGCCACCACACCAGGCAAAATTTCTGACTCTTAAATTTCATACTCTTTTCGAAATAAAGGTTTTTCAAAATAAATGAAAAAATAAACCATCCCAAATGACAAATCATTGTTCAGTTCATCCCTGATATACTAATGTACATTAGAACAAGTTACCAAAGAGCTGGATATAACAAATCTCCTTGTCACTCTATCCCAGCTAGAGAGAAAGCCACAGACCTCTTATTCTTATTTCTTCTGGCATTAGACTCAGAGACTTGGAAACCCCCTAGAAAAGTTTATAACTGTGGCTCACAGTAGAAACAAGTGAGACTGGACCTGAGGGAAAAAATCTGGCTGGTAAGTGAGTGTCTTGATGGAAATTTGGAACTTGACCCAAGTCTTACTAGCTCAGATCCCTGCCACCTCTGTATACTGGTAACACCCTCTCCCAAGCTATGAAATCCAGTAAGAGGTCTGCTGTCAGGTGCTGTGTACTAGCCAAGTGAACTTGGGATAGATATATGAAGGTTCTAAGCCTTAATTCCCTCATCTGTGGAATGGTAATTCCTAGATAGTGAAGGCCAAGCTTAGGTCCACCAGGTTCCAGATGAAAACAAACAAAAGCAGCCAGGAGTTCAACTCTTTCTGTGAAATGGGGACTGAAATCCATCCTCACCACAATGGGAGAGCAGCTTGGTTCACTATGAAAAAATAACAGCTAAGTCAGAGATTCCTAACTGACCAATCCTGAGTTTGAGGAAAACTGCAATTGCTGCCTGGAAACTAGGAAATGGTCCAACCAGAAGCACTATCCCAATGAGCAAAGAACCCAGAATTACTGACAGAGATCTGATTCTAAACCAAGGAACCAGGTGGGAGCAATCACACAACCCAGGGATGAATGGTTGGGGAGAGAAAATAAAAGAAACTTCACAGAGAATGAGCTTGAAAACTAAAAATTTGAAAGCACACAAGGAAAAACTAACACCATGAAATGTGATAAGATAATTTATTGCTATGGAATGAATATAACAAATTGAAATTACTTTAAGATAAACATGTTTAAGATCCTCAAAGAAATGTCTGGGTTTTGTTTTTGTTGTTTTCAAAAACAGGAGGATATGAAAAAAGTTGATGACTATCAAGAATAAGTATATATGAAAAGAACCAATAAAATATCCTGACAATTAAAAATACAGTTATTAAACCTAGAAGTTTTGAGATCAGAACTAGTCAAAAAGAGAATTAGTGAATTGAAAACTCACATTGAGGGATTTATTGAGAATTTAGCCTAGCAAGATACAGAGATAAAAAATATGATGGAGAAATAGTGAAGCCAGATTTAAAGTTAAGTAGTCAGTGTAGTTAGGTAAATCGGGTCTAATATCGAGTAAGATCTAAAATGGAGGCCATGTTGAGAATGAATTCCAGGAAATGCAGGACAACTCTTGGAATGTTAATGAAGTTCAGGAAAAAGCCCAAGGCCAGAGCCCATCCCAAAGAAGTGTTAATGAACAGCCCCAGCAAACATGAAGATAGCCCATCCCAAAGAAGTGTTAATGAACAGCCCCCAGCAAACTTGAAGGTGCTGACTCAGAAGTCCTTCCTGACTAGATTACTTCTTTGACCCACCTGTGTCCCACCCCTTGGGCCTTCCCACCTACATTCCATCACTGAAAGAACTATCACTTCCACAGATTCCATCTCTTGGGTCCCCTTCTTTCTCCTGGAGAAGTCTGTTCTGCTCTTCTTTAATAAACTTCTATTTTCCACTCTGACCTTGCCTCCGCGTGCTTCTCTGGTGTTATACTTCAACATTGGGGAAGCAAGGACTCGTCACCAGTCAACAGCGGTACCAATAGGAGACATGAAGGACAAACTAAAATGCCTTAGTATATTTCTAATAAGAGTGAGAATAAAAAGTATAAAATACAGGAAATGGCAAAGAAATGGTAGCTAAGTATTATTTAGAATCGAAAGAGATACAAAATTCAAAGAATACCCAGCAAGATAGTTAAAAATAAATCCAAATATAGACACATTATGTAATGGATAAAAGATGAGGAAAATATTAAAAAGCTAAAAGTGTAAAGACATACTATTTTTAAGAGGTTGACACAAGACTTCTTTTCAGCTTTTCAGACTCCAAAAAACAATGGAGTGTTATCTTCAAAAGACTAAGAGGAGATAACTATCAACCTAGAGTTTCAGTGAACTTGGGATAGATATATAAATATCTATATCTATCTGACAGAAACTGAAAGGGTTTGTCAATCACCAATCTTCATGGGGGGAAAAATAAACAGAAAGAAGGAATGAGATAATTAAGCAAACCTCTGAAAGAAAAAAATGCATTAAAAGCTTTGTAACGTTGACATATTTGTAAATTCAATATCCTTCTGTTTATTAGCAACATGCTTTATGCAAAGTAAATAATAAGTGATGCCTATTCATTAAACCTGAGTCAAGACAACCCTGCTACATATTTTCATTATAAAAGTTATAGCTTCTAAAACTCTTTCACAATATTATTATCTTAAAATAGCATATAACTTAAAATAGACATATTGACTTCTAGTATTTTTCTACAAAATTTTACATACATATTCTCATCTGTGTATTTAATTTTATAGCCTGATTTTTCTTACTTTATATACCATTATACTCATTTGGTACATTATTATTTCTCTCCATAACCATTATTTTAAATGGCTATATAATATTGGGACTGATTAAGGTAAAAATTGTGATGCTGATTTTATAGGAAGAGAGACTAGTACTTGATGTTAATAAACTTTTAAAGTTCTGATAGATAGCATATACATATTATATACCAAATAAAAAAATAAAACCATACAAAAATACCAACTATTGCCAGTCAAAATGTTTCCTGGGATCAATAACCTCTAATTTTTTTTTTATTCCAAGAAACATTTTAACTGGCAATATTTGGTATTTTTATGATCTTTATCAAAAGTAGAACTTTGCCATGGCATTCTATGATCACCTTTTAAATCCTTGGTAAGAGAAAATAATCTTACTGTTTAAAAGTGGAATATGTACTATAACCATCTGTTTGGTTTTTACTCCCTAAAGAACATTAGAACTGATGTTGTCACGGATGCTTCCTTTAGTATAAATCCTGCTGTGGATATAGACAAGTATATGTTTATACCTTATATCTAAATTGTCAGTGAGTTAATATATGAATTTTTTACATACTAATCAATATTTTACCTGTTCTAACTACAGGCTGAAAGAAGCAAATCTCTTTCTTCTATTTTTTGGGTATCATTAACTAGTTTGTTCTGTTGGCTAAAATTATTTCCTCTTTCTCATCCTCCTATTCATTTACATGTAACAACATAGGAATAGAATTCTTGAATTCTGTTTTTTTATTCCATGAACGTCTATGGATTGCATAGATACAGGCCCTGCTAGACCCAGGGAATCAAGAGGGTCCCAGAAATCTTGTGTTTCTACAATTTCTAAGAGACTGTGACACCCATGATGGATAATGGAACCACAGACCAATGCCTAAGAATCATTTAGGAATTCATTACAGGGATGAGACAAAAGATGTACCCAGCAATGGGAAGAAGAATAAGGAAGAGGAAACAGATGTTCACAAAGACTTAGGAGATAAAATTATCAATTGACCAGAACTAGAAGAAAAAAAGACAACGGTGGTGGGGGAATCCCAAATTTCCAGCATGGAGATCCAATGTTGATGGTAGTTCCAAGGATGGAAAATACAAAGAGGCATAGAGGTGTACACTTACAAGTATGAGCTCAGCTTGGCTTTGTTAACCTCAAGTAGGCTTGTGAGAGATCCAGGCAGAAATGTCAAGGAAAAGATTGAAAGTCCAAGTCCAAACCTCAGAGCAGAAGGTGTGTATTTGGGAGTGATCCAAGTAGAAGTATTAGTTGAAATCACATGAGAATTAGGATCATGACAGAGAGGGAAGGAGGGGTAGAGAGAAAGAGAGAATATGAGCTTGGAAGCTTGAAGGCTTTAACTCCACAGTGAAAAGTCACACAATTGTATTTGTTAACATTTTTATGTAACCCAAATATTTTAGCACATTACAAATATGAACAAAGAAAACAAAAGTTTCTTTTAGCCTAACATTTCTTTTTTTTTTTTTTTTAAAGAGAGAGTGAGAGAGGAGAGAGAGAGAGAGAGAGAGAGAGAGAGAGAGAGAGAGAGAGAGAGAGAATTTTCAATATTTTATTTCTAGTTCTCGGCAGACACAACATCTTTGTTGGTATGTGGTGCTGAGGATCGAACCCGGGCCGCACGCATGCCAGGCGAGCGCGCTACCACTTGAGCCACATCCCCAGCCCCCTAACATTTCTTTTAGCCTACCATTGATTTCTTTTGGATCACATTTTTGTAGGCCTAAATTCCTATTTAAACAGCTGCTAAATTTAAAATATAATCAGCTTATGTCAAAATTTAGCCCTTGGAATGAGAGAAAGAAGGGGGAAGATGCTGGGATATGGGTCTACTGCTTTAGAAATTTTCTGGGACATTCCTGAGAAAGAACAAACACGAGACCTTGAACACCATCCTCAGATTTTGGAAAGACCCTTTGATAACTGGAAAAGGGACTGAAGAACTTTTTTGAAAAAATTATAAGTTATCCTTTCATTGGTAAAATGTCTTTGGGGTGAAGAGATCTTGTTCCAGGAGAATGAGGCATCTGTTTCTAAAATTCACTGCTAAGCAAATAACTTAGCAGACCATTGAAAATAAGTATTATTGTGTTTTCAAGAAAGTCTGGGCATCTTTCCAAAACCTACCCAAGAATTTCAGAAGTCATTGCTTGTATCTGTAAGTAGAATATGGAGAGCTATAGAGACCTGGACTCCAGAGGGAATCAGTCACTTTAAGTGAGTGAGAGCTTTAGATGATCAACTGGAAATTCATAAACAGCATGAAAAAAGTGAGATTCATTTCTTTCTTTGTCTCAGATCAAGGGGACATTTACTCAAGGTCTTGGATTTTATGCCTTAGAGGAACTGAAATATTCTCCTGAAGGAGTCCCATACACATTTGTTCCAGAGTACAACATTCCTTCGGCTGCTTACATCCCTGAGGAGTTCCACATGTCCCTGAGGACATCAAACAAAATCCAAAAGCAAGCTACTCCTCCAAGGTAAGCATCTACAGTCTTTATTTAATTTGACCCCTGTATATGCTCCTTTTTCCTTTTAACAAATGAGTGGATGGATGAGTGGCCCAATCTGTGATCTATTAGGATTTTTAAAAATCACACTGAGGGATTTGCTGAGAATATAGCCCAGAGAGGTACGCAGAAATGAAAAGCATGAGTGAGAACAAAAGAGAGATGGCATTAAGATAATGCAAGGGTGAAAGGGTGGCTTACAGCTGCTCTCTGCTATAATTAGTCCCCAGATTCATTTCCCTCCTTGTTTATTATCCCATTCCCCTCACAACCTCTTATATGTAATTTTGTATAACAATGAGTAGATGGGGTAGAGAGAGAAGATGGGAGGGGAGGGGAGGGGGGATAGTAGAGG
Source organism: Spermophilus citellus (assembly GCF_964194105.1). Classification (NCBI taxonomy): domain Eukaryota; kingdom Metazoa; phylum Chordata; class Mammalia; order Rodentia; family Sciuridae; genus Spermophilus; species Spermophilus citellus. The sequence continues at coordinate 101,639,261 of NC_138192.1, forward strand.
ATAGGAAAGGTAGCAGAATACAACAGTCACTAATATGGCAGTATGTAAAAATGTGGATGTGTAACCGATGTGATTCTGCAATCTGTATTTGGGGTAAAAATGGGAGTTCATAACCCACTTGATTCTAATGTATGAAATATGATATGTCAAGAGCTTTGTAATGTTGTGAACAACCAATAAAAAAAATTAGTCCCCAGATCTCCACCATGACCCCTACAGATGAGATGAACTGGGTTTAAAACAGCTGGCTGCAACAGTAAGCTAAGAAAGCGGTGCAAAATCACACAACACAGAGAGTAGTTTTTAAACCAAGGACAGGCTGGCTTTGTGACCTTAAGGGTCAGCTTCCACACTAGAAAGATAGCTCTGGAAAGAGAGCATGAGCCCTCATTCCTTTATTTAATAGCAGAGAGCTCAGAGAGGAATAAGGTTTCAAGGGTGGAGTCATGCTTTATGATGTTGTGGTCAGCAGATTGATTGACATCTTGGAGAGTCACACCCATCTCAGATGCTGTGTGGGATCTTAGGCAGAACTAGAGGGGGAAGTGCACCTGCATCATGGGATCAATCCCTTCACAGTGCCAGGCCTATCCCTTCACTTGGCTACTATGTGTAATAGTTCGCATACACAGCCCACAGATGGCTTGTGACACTCAGAGAGTTTTCTAGCACCTATCTCAATATCTGGAACCCCTTAGGGTCTTTTGATAAATGTTGAGAGCCACAGCCAAAGGGGCCCCAGCAAACTTCCAGCTGCCAGCAAACTTCAGACTGCCAGCTGATGATTGGCTCACAGCAGCCCCAGCAACATCTAGCTGATTGGCTCCTCTGTGGTGATGTTCATTTGGCTGTTTCCCTGCCCTTCAGACAGCCAGCTGATGATTGGCTCACAGAGGCCCCAGCAACATCTAGCTGATTGGCTCCTCCACGGAGCTGCTGATTGGGGAACTTCTTTGGCTCCGCCCACGCAACCCAGCCAATCAGCCTCAAGAGCAGGAGGATTGTGGGAGGTGGTGAGGTTTGTGTGGGGGTGAGAGGCTTGGGGGAAGCCGGTGGTGGCAGTTGGGCTCTGAGGGTTTTTTCCTGAGGAGCTGTTTTGTTTGGCGTTTGTAGTTCTAAAAATAAAGTTAGTTTCTTTTGACAAGTGGCTCCTGAATTGTGCCCAGCCAGACTGCGGCAGATAAAATAGAATATCCTTTGCAAAATCTGGGGAAGGGGATGGTGTCTGTATGCCTGTCCTTGCCAGAGTACTCAGCCATGCCCATGCTCCTCTCAAGCCTGACTCACTGGGCTGCATTGGAACCAAGGGTTTAAAAAAACTAAAAAAGATAAAACAGACTCACTTCACTGCCCCTCACAGTTCCATCCCTTGACTGAGATCAGAAGAGGCAAGGGAGAGGGCCTGCTGATGCCATCTGCATCTCCTTTGCTCCCTTCTTGTGGCTAACAGCAGCCCAACCATGAGAACCAGCAGGATTCCAGATGGATTCCAGCTTTACTTAACCTCTTGGTCCCAAGGATATCAAACGGGTCCTTCCTCAAGTGTTAAAGACAAATATCAAAAATCACCTAACTGGTGTTACCAAATGCCAAAATTAAATAAATCCATGCATCTACTAGAAAAAGAGGACACAACATTACTAGACATTGGAGTAGATTTTGTCAGTAGATGTCCTTAGCTGATATTAGGTCGAATCATACAAAACTGGTGATATATTTGACCATTTTTTACTTACAAATATGGTAGTTTTATATGGTTCAGCCTAGTAGGTGAGGAAATACTGGGAAAGCAAAGGTTGACAGGCCTCAATTCTGGAGATGGGAAAGCATTGATTGGGCAGAGTTGTCCCCAGAAGTCAGGCAAAGATGCTCATCAAAGACTCCAACATTCCCCATTCCACATCCTAGCTAAGTCTCCCTTTCTTTTAAGTGTTGTCAAATCCCTTTATGATAAACCTTTGAAAATTTCCCAAACTCTATTATTTTAACAGCCTACTTGTAAGGATACCTAAAAGGCTGAAAGATCCCACTCCACTCTTGAACTTGAATCATATGTATATGATTCAGTAGGTCACCTAAAACTGAAAAAAATCTCAAAATAAGGCTTCAAGAATTTGTTTCACAGTCACTGTGTCTTGATTCATTCTGGAGATTCCAGAACATCTAACAGCAGGACAGCTAGGACTGTGTATCTCCTACAGGGACACCAGTGAACCAGCAGATGATGTTCTGAGAATTCCTTTAACCTTGAGACCAGCAGCAAGGAGAAGTCCTCAGGAGTCCCTTCAGCCCTTGTTTCCTGTAAAACTTGTTCACATTGTTAGAAATGGAGGAACTTTCTACACCCCCATCACTACACCACCCCTAACCCACAAGGTGGGTAAGTTCTAGTCATTACACAGTTGCTCCCATGAGCCTTCCCTCCCAAACCCATACTCACCAGTGAGAGGGCTACCCCAACATTCCAAAACATGAGAAAGTAGCAGTGCGGGGCATCCTTGCCAGCCACACTCAGGTGCTAAAGCAGAAAGCTAGCCCAACATCCTTGTCGATTCTTCCTCCCATTCTCTCCCAACACCCATAAAACACCCAAGAAGGGCTGAGGTTGTGGCTCAGCGGTAGAGTGCTTGCCTAGCATATGCAAGACCCTGGGTTTGAATAAATAAATAAATAAAATAAAGGTATTGTGTCCAACTACAACTAAAAAGTAAATATCAAAAACAACTACAATAAAAAAAGAGTCATAAGAAGATTCCCTGAACTTCCTTGGCCCCTCCAATGTGTACCTGGACACCCTATCTCAAGTCTAATTCTACAATGTCATATACATGAATCTTCACCCACTCTACAAAATAATAAACACTTCCTGTGGGCGGATGATTTGATTTGTTACTTCATCTGACTTTCCAGGACCCCACTCCATTTCCTCCCACTTAAAGCCAACTACACTTCCATTTCTCAGAAATTTTTGTGATATTCATTTTCCAATTAAGGGCAGCAGAAAGTTTTATGTAGTCACTTAAATGTCACAAGAGGGAATTGAGACCTGAGCTTTCCTTTTAATATATGTGGAACTTAGAGTTTTAAAGTGTTAATGATTAGCCAGTTTTAAAGATGGCCATATGGACATCATTATCTTGACCCCAAATATGCTCTGAATACCTGAGTAAAAGAGGCTGAACTGAACATTATTCTTTCAATAACAACATTGTTCAACAATAACACCCTTTCAATCTACAGAATTGGTCACTGCTCATGTTATGGCAAAGCTTTGACACACGTTTAGAGAGGGGATATAGAAATAAGAAATGGTAATAAGCCAAAGTTCTCCAAACCACAGTCAATTTCAGATTATTGTCTCTACATATAAATGTTTATATGAATTTATTTTTTTAGATATAAATTTATTTTTTAGATATAAACATTTTAGATATAAATGTTTATATGGAATATAACCTACTCATTTCTCAGCCCTGTAATCTGCCCTCTGCTCTCACCATGGCACTAAAGCAAGTGTCCCCAAAGTCTCCATGATCTCAGTGCTACTATCGGATACAATGGGCCCTCTTTAGCCCTTAACCTTCCTGACCTCTCAGCAGATTCACCGCCACTGATTGCTTCCTCCTCAAATCTCTCTCCTTGGTTCCTGCAATGCTTCACTCTCCTGATATTCCTCCTCCCTCTCTGTTTATTTCTGGGTTTTTGTTACTGCAGATTCCCATTTCTCTGCCCAGTCCTTAAATGTTGATGTTCTCAGAACTCCATCCTGGGACCTCAATGTTTTCATTCTACAAACGTTCCCTACATGATCTTATCCACTAGTAAACAGCCGTAAGCATTTTGAGGACAAGTCCTAGGTAACCTCCCTCAGACATAAGACAGTAGATAAACCTGGGGGATACTTAAAAATATTTGACATGTTGAATTGATTTTTTTTCCATCTCTAATCTAGTTTTCTCTGTGGCTAATCCCCAGACCCACTCCATCAACACATATATTTCCCCTAAAAGAGAGTGATGGTCACGACACTGTACTTCTGAGAGAGAGGTCATTTTTGCCCTTCTCCTGCTGTATATACTTTCTCAGTTAAGTCCTGGAGTATCATTTTCTAATTGGAAGTTTATGGCTTATTAAAGGATCATAAAATTAATTTATGAGGTCATAACCACCATTTTAATTAAGCAATAATAGAAAAATATCAATATGTTTTATATGTAATAAGGAAAAATATTTTTTTCTTAGATGTCTGCATATGTGTGCATGTTGCCCACATGTGTGTATTGGGAAAAATGTGACATGTAGCTCTTACAGTGGATTATGATAAAAAAAAATAAAATAAAAAGTTTGAGAGACACTGCTTAGAAGTGTTCATGTCCTATCCAGATCAAATATAATCCTGGCATAGTCTGTCTCATAAATGATGTAAGTTAATATTGCCCTCCTTAGCCCTAATGAGCATGATGAATTTAAATCCATTTAAGAGTAAGTTTCAGAATAATTATTTTTTTCATTTTAATAAAACTTCATAAAATGATGGGCTACTCAAAAATGAGGGACTCATGTTGTAGCTCAAAATTTTCTTATTTCAACAGGATGTTGTCAAAATAAAAAATAAGTAGGTCACCATATATTTTTCTTTCTTTTTTAAAATTTAATTATTTATTAGCTCTAATCAGTTATAAATAACAATAGAAAGCTCTTCGATTCATTGTACACAAATGGAGCCGAATTTTTTACTTTTCTGGATACATATGAAGTAAAATCATACCATTTGTTCAATTATACTTGTACTTAGGGTAATGATGTCCATCTCATTCCACCATCTTTCCTATCCCTTTGTCCCCACTGCCCCTCCCCTTTGCCACATAAGTTCCTTCACTTATCCCATGCCCCCCCCAATATGGATTAGAATCTACTAATCAGAGAAAACATTCAGCCCCTGGTTTTTTGAGATGGGCTTATTGCACTTAGCATGATATTCTCCAATTCCATCCATTTACCTGAAAATTTTATTCTCTTTTAATGCTGAGTAATATTCCATTGTGTATATATGTACCACAGTTTCTTTATCTATTCATCTATTGAAGGACATCTAGGTTGCTTCCATAGTTCAACAATTGTGAATTTTGCTGCTGTAAACGTTGAAGTGGCTGTGTCACTGAAGTATGCCAATTTTAAGTCTTTAGGGTATAGACGGAGGAGTGGGATCGCTGGGTCAAATGGTAGTTCCATTCCAAGTTTTCTAAAGAATTTCCATACTGCTTTCACATTGGTTGCACCAATTTGCAGTTCCACCAGCAATGGATGAGCGTGCCTTTCTCCCCACATCCTCAACAACATTTATTGTTGCTTGTATTCTTGATAATAACCATTCTGAATGGAGTGAAATGAAATCTTAGAGTAGTTTTGATTTGTATTTCTCTAATGATTAGAGATGTTGAACATTTTTTCATATATTTGCTGATCAAATGTATATATTCTGAGAAGTGTCTGTTCAGCTCCTTAGCCAATTTATTGATAGATGGTTTGTTGTTTTTTGGTTTTTTTGTTTGTTTGTTTTTGGGGGGTTTTTTTGGTGTTAAGTTTTTAAAGTTCTTTATATATCCTGGAGATTCGTGCTCTGACAGATCACCATATATTTTTCCAGAATATATTTTCATAGCATCAAATAATCTATTTCAGGAAACGCATGGCTCTTTGTGGAATGGGCCACAGGACCTCTAGACAGATACCATCCTATGGAATTCTATGAACATGCCACCAGGGAGCTACAGCGGGCACTACTCAGGCTCTAAACACAGCTCCTTGCACTCCACCTCCTCCAGAGGATGATGAGAGGGACAGTTAGGTACCTATTCCAGACCCTAGAATTAAGGATATGTGTGGTGGTATAATCTCCTTCTCAATGATTGTGGCTTTTTGAAACCCTGGGACAACTTGTCTAGCTGACGGTTACTTGGGAAAGTATCACCTTGTGCAGTTTCAGAACCACACAGGGAAAGACTATAATGTTGCCTCACAGTCTGTCTCAATGGGTTGCCTTTTTAAGATGCTTATTTTCAATGAAAACACAGATTATAAGAAATGACTTGTCCTAGCACAAACTATGCCATGGTATCCCAGCTTTCCCCTTTTCCTCACCCCACACTATACTCATCTGGGCCACATATCTAAGGGAGTGGGAACAACCTCTCTGGAGTTAGGATCATCAAGTTGTCACGTAGTCCTCTGCCCTGGAAGCATTCAATCTTCTCAGATATCGCAGCATTTTGGAACTTCCTATGTGCAGTTGGACCAGGACTCATTGCTTGTCTTGGGTGCCTCTTCCCTAGTCCAGTACAACCAAGTGTTGCTTTTCTGAGAAATGCATCATTAGGCAATTTCATTGTTGAATGAACATCACAGTGTGCACTTACAGAAACCTCAATGGTGTATGTCTGTCACTCAACATGGCCAGGAAAAGTGAGGTGTGTGAGATGCTGCCAGCATAAGACAGAATATTGTTTTACAGTCAACTTTCTTTTAAATAAGTAGGAGTACACTCTAAAATAATTTTTAAAAATAGTAAATACATAAACTAGCCATAGAGTTGTTTATTATTATTACCAAGTTTTATGTGCTGTCCTTAGTTGTATTGCTATATTTTTATACAACTGACATATAGTACATTTGTTTACACCAGAATCACCACAGACATCTGAGCAATGCACTGTGTTATAATGTTAGACTGTACGACATCACCAGGAAACAGGAATTTTTCAGCTCCATTTTAGTCACAAGGAACCATAATCACATATTCTGTCTGTCACTGAGCAAAACATTGTTATGCAGCCCATGACGGTACTCAGAGGTACAATTTCATAGTTGTTCTATATAATTATGTATTTATATAGTTGCTCTATGCCAACCAGGAAAAAGGGGAAACTTCTTCTAAGGTAAAATAAGGAAACTCTACATAAGGACAGGTTGACACCTATAATACTGCTCAGTGCCAATTGGCAGAAAAAGAGATGGGACAGCAGAAGAGTCACAGGTATCAGTGTCTTCTCTTTTGTTCTGCTATACTGGAATGCCTGAGACTGGGATATTTAAAATGAACAGAAGTTTATTTGACCCATAGTTCTGGAGGCTGGAAAGTTCAAGACTGAAGGGCTCTCTTGTTGCATTAAAACATAGCAGAAGGCATTGCAAGGCAAGAGACAACAAGAGAGGGCCAAAGTCACTTTTATAACAAATCCACCCTCACAATAAAGAATTCACTTCCACAGTAATGGCCTTAGCTCATTTGGCGCAATGCCCAAGGCATCAGTGTTGAGAGGCAGGGGCAGAGCTCCCAAGACCTACTCACTTCTTCAAGGTCCTATCTCCCAACTCTTTTGCACTGGGGATTAAATTTCCAACACATGAACTTTGGGAGACACATTCAAGCTGTAGCAGTTGGTAAATGTGACCACCCTGCAGAGGAGAGTGATGCTGAATCACAATAGCTGTGGATTTAAGGTTCAGGAGTGCCATCAGGTTAGGTCCAATCCCAGCTATGCAGCCTTGGGCAGTTACCTAACTGCTCTGAGTCCCAGTTTCCACAACAAAAAAAGGGACAACAGCCAGGCCTAACCCTCAGAATTATTGTGAGAATTGAAGGACACAACCCATGTGAAGGGCTTGACAAGGCTCAGCAGAGTTAACTGAGGATTGTGGTTTCTGCTGATGTTACTTATGCTATTGTTATAACTGCTCAATAAGCTCTTCTGGATGGGTGTTGACTTATTCACTTACTCATTCAATAAATATTTACATTGAGCACCTGTATGTGACAGTTCAGCTTCAGATAGGACTGACATGACCCCATTTTAGGCCAAGCTGGTGGCATCATTCATCAAGCCATTCCTCATGGACAGAGTGACTATCACCGATGGATTCTAAGCCTATTCAGGAGCCTTTGATCGCAGCTTGCTTTCGCTTCAGATTTGTCCACAGGAAGATACCAGCCCAGCTCCATCTATACAGTCTGGTTTCTGCTTGTAAGTTAATGTAATGGAACAAATTTATATATCAGTCTCTTGAGAGCTTGAGTAGTCTTCTAGGGCCAATCAACTGCAGAGCCCTGATACTGGTAGGTTTCTGCTGGGTTAAGGAGTAAACTCAGACTATAATGATCATCAGCTCCTCTTCCCTTGTGAAACCTTCCAGGTCTGCCCAGGCTGCCCAGGGGACTCTCAGGAGCAAGCAACTGAGGTGCAGGGGTCAGAGCCCAACTCTATCACCTCTAGTCACCTAATCCTGGGTAGGACACTTATAATGCAGGGACCTCACTTGCCAGGGTCATTGACAGGATTCAGAGTCTAATGTATGTGGAAAATTGCTGGCAGCAGAAGGCAGAAGGCAGGTACAGTCACATGCTGTTTCAGTTAATGACAGACCATATATACAAAGGTGGACCCATCAGATGATATCACCTAGATCCCCTATTATTGTCTTAGTTTGTGTAGTTGGAGAATGTGGGAATTGCCTCACAATGCTTTTTTCCAATGTTCCCCATTGTTAAGCAACATATGACTGTATACAAAAACTATAGCCATGGCTTCCCTCTCTCCTGTCTCTGGCACTCTGGCCTGTTGACGACAGAGACATGGGGTGTGGATCCAGGCCTCCAACCTCAGATGAGTCCAGCTGCTGGGGAGGGCAGGGCTGCAGGACCTGATTGAACCAGTAAAGGTGCAGTAGTGAGCCACTGATAATGTCAACAAAGGTCTTTGAAGCTTCTCTGGGCCAAAATAACTCCACCAGCTCCTGCTCATTTCCAGGGTTAGTCACTGTCTGAGGGTTTTCATAAGCCAATTATGGAGTTAAGACATGATTGATCGATTAAGGCAACGGATTAGCTATGAAGTACATAAGGAGGAAGAAAGTTAAGTCATTCACAGTAAGAGCCCTTTGCTGGTTCCCCGTGAGATAATGATACACACAGAGTCCTCAACAAGGCTTCCAAATCCTGCATAGTCCACCCACTGACCTTTCCCAGGGCTCCTGGTGCCATGATTTCTGCACTCAAGCCACATGGCCTTCTTCAGTCCCTGCATGGGCCCAGCCTTTCTCTTTCAGCCTTTCTCTTTCAGCCTTTCTCTTTCTTTGCCCATGTCACCTGCATCTGTCAGGGTTCTCGAGAGAAACAGAACCAATGGGACTACCTGTGTATATGCCTGTACATATGTGAATGAGTTACACATGTATGTTTATGTGTACATGTATGCATGATACATACATATGTGTATACATACCTATATATATATACATATGTGTGTGTGAGTATATACAACACAGATTTATTTTCTTTCAATTATGGGGGTGACAAGTTCAAAAGCTGTGGGGCAGACCAGCGGGCTGAAAATTCAGGTACATTTCTGGGTTAAAGCCTTGAGGCAGAATAATTCCTTCTTCTCAGGGAAACCTCAGGTTTGATCTTAAGGCCTCCAGCTGATTGGATGAGCTTCACCCACAGGCTCAAGGGTAACTTTCCTTAAAGTCAACTGATGGTCAATGTTAATCATATCTACAGAACAGCTTTACAGCAACACCTACACTGCTGTTTGACCAAACATTGAGGTTCCTTAGCCTCATCAAGCTGACACATAACCACCTGCCCTTCTGCCTGAGATTAACCCTCACCTGACTGTCAGTTCTCACCCCTGAGATATCAGTGTAAATGTCACCTCCTCTGCCCCTCAGGTCATGTAGATGTCCCTGGCTGTCCTGTCTCATAGCACTTTGATTTTTCCTCTGTGACTCAGCTCATTTCCTCTTGGCATTCCCCTCCTACTCGACCTCACTTCATCAGAGCAGGACTACATAGGCTCTGGTCACCACTTCAGGGCTTCTCTGGCCTAGAGAGCATCTTGAGGCAAAGAAGAGAAAGACTTCCTCCCTCCAGGTGGATGAGCACCTCACAGATCAGAACCTGGTAAGTAGCGAGTGGTCTAAATGTCACCTCATGGTCCGACAGCTCATGTGCAGGAATCAGCCTGTACAACCAGTCAGAAGAGTGCCAGTGTGTGACATAACACTTTTCATGCAGGACAGGATGTATGAGTGTGCCCTTGACACAATGGTACAGGACCTGGGTGGTAGGAAACTTAGATTTTACCCTAGGGGGCATTTAACCCAGAGATACTCAATGGCAGGCACCGCACACCAAGAGGACATGAATCTCCTGGAAGGGGCATGAGTGTCTTTAAAAAAGCTTTGACCTACTATGGTACTCTCAGTTTATAACTTGGGAAAGCTTTATAAGACCTGTAATTTTAAAAAAAATTCATACTAGGAAAGATAGACCCTTGGCAAAGGCCCAGTTGGGAATGTCAGCCAAAACCCAAGACATTTCTTTGTCCTCCTCATCCTTTAGAAACTCAGGTGGAACTGTGGGGATTACCTGAAACTATGGCCAGCCTCCCTGCCTGCACCCACGTGGCTCCCTCAAGCATAAGCACACCAGGCCTCTGCCAGTCTCTCACCATTTGGCAAGCTTCACCAACTTTGTGGGTAACCACATGGCCTACCTGCCTCCAAACCAGAGCTCCTTCAGGGACCAGCCAGTTGCCTATACAAATGGAAACCAAGTCCTGTAGCAGAGCTCAGAGCTGTCCTGGAGATCCTAAGGGACAGTTGGGAAAAACCATATCTTGAAAAGAGAATGAGCCCAGGTAGGTAGGTACTGATTTGGGAGAGATAAGGGACTATCAGGCAGAGCCCACACATGCTCAACCATAAGTGGGTTTGTTCAACATTCACCATCCCCTGCATGACCCAGACCCTCTAGATGCTCTTCTACATTAGCTTAGTCCATTGGTCACTGTGCCCACCCCTGCCCAACACCACATGGGCCAGATGTCCTAGGCGAGGTTTACTAAAAATCTTCTCTTTTAATTTTGTCTCCTCCCCCTCCCACCATGGTTCAGGGGAATCCAGAATGTTCCTGGGGTCTTCAGTGTTCTTCACCAGAATTGATGCTGTGGCTGTAGCTCACAGGGATACAGGCTTAGCCCCAATTTTGGGATGAACAGCCCAACCACACCCGAGTTGATTCGAATGGTCTATATGGATCAGTTTACAGACAGAATGGGACCTTCTACCTTGTCTGCAAATCTCTGGAACCCATCAGTGCTTCTTGGTACATGTGGGGCAGAGAGCATATGTCAACTTGAAAGTAAATTCATAGTCCAAGAATAACATTTTCACTTAGAAAAATGAAAGTTCCCTATTTTGAATTTGCAAATAGAAAGCTATAGGATTTTTATGTTTATCATAGGGTATATGGATTTTAAGGGTTGAGTAATGTTCCTTCCCATCTGGGGCCTGAAAGGGTTGTAGTAGACCAACTATTGATCTTTTCTGCTGCTAGCAACCTTCAGCCACAACCCAACCTCCTCCATTGCCCCAGGTGCGCTGCACAATACTGTCATTTCCTACATGTGGCATGACCTGGAGAAGGTTGGGCAGCCCCATCTGTGGCTCCACAACTGTGCTGTCCAGGACCATAGCCACAAGCCACATGTGACCACTGAGCACTGGAAAAAGTCTAATTCACATTGAGATGTGTCACAGTGCTAAATGCTAAATTCACACTTCACTTTGAAGCTGCATTACCAAAGAGAAAGATTATAATATTCCTCCTTAATGATTTCATATTGATAAGATGGTGAAATAATATTTTGATATATTGAGTTGAAGTTAACTCATTATAAATTAATTTTATATGTGTATTGATGGGTTTTTTATTGATTGTTCAAAACATTACAGAGCTCATGATATATCATCTTTCATACATTTGACTCAATTGGGTTTTGAACTCCCATTTTTACCCCAAATACAGATTGCAGAATCACATTTGTTACACACTCACATTTTTACATAATGGCATATTAGTGACTGTTGTATTCTGCTACCATTCCTATCCCCTACTATCCCCCCTCCCCTCCCCCATCTTCCCTCTCTACCTCCTCTGCTGTTGTTCAATTCTCTCCCCTTTTTTTTCCCTCCCCCTTGCCCCTCACAACCTCTTATAATTTTGTGTATCATTGAAGGTCTCCTACCATTTCCATATGCTTTCCCTTCTCTCTCCCTTTCTCTCCCCCCATTCGCCTTTGTTTACTGTTAGTCTTTTCCTCATGCTCTTCCTTCCTGTTCTGTTCTTAGTTGCTCTCTTTATATCAAAGAAGACATTCGGCATTTGTTTTTTAGGGCTTGGCTAGCTTCACTTAGCATAATTTGCTCTAATGCCATCCATTTCCCTGCAAATTCTATGATTTTGTCATTTCTTAGTGCTGCATAATACTCCATTGTATATAGATGCCACATTTTTTTATCCATTCATCTATTGAAGGGCATCTAGGTTGGTTCCACAGTCTAGCTATTGTGAATTGTGCCACTATAATCATTGATGTGGCTGTATCCCTATAGTGCGCTCTTTTAAGGTCCTCAGGGAATAGTCCGAGAAGGGCAATAGCTGGGTCAAATGGTGGATCCATTCCCAGCTTTCCCAGGAATCTCCATACTGCTTTCCAAATTGGCCTCACCAATTTGCAGTCCCACCAGCAGTGTACAAGTGTACCCTTTTCCCCACATCCTCGCCAACACTTCTTGTTGTTTGACTTCATAATGGCTGCCAATCTTACTGGAGTGAGATGGTATCTTAGGGTGGTTTTGATTTGCATTTCTCTGATTGCTAGAGATGGTGAGCATTTTTTCATGTACTTTTTGATTGATTGTATGTCCTCCTCTGAGAAGTGTCTGTTCAGGTCCTTGGCCCATTTGTTGATTGGGTTATTTGTTATCTTATTGTTTAATTTTTTGAGTTCTTTGTATATTCTGGATATTAGGGCTCTATCTGAGGTGTGAGGGGTAAAAATTTGTTCCCAGGATGTAGGCTCTCTATTTACTTCTTTTATTGTTTCTCTTGCTGAGAAAAAACTTTTTAGTTTAATGACCTAAGTACCCCCAACTAAGCCCCTCCTTTTAAAAGTTCTACACCATCTTCCACTTCTACACTGGGCATCAAGCTTCAAACACAGTTTGAAACTTTAAAGGGCAAACCACAACAAAACCATGGCAACATATTTTACTTTTTTCAAGTGGCTACCAGAAAATTTTAAAACTTATGTGTGACTTTTATCTGTGCCTTGCATTGCATTTCTATTAGACTACTGAAACTATGGACAATCCCTTTTGTATCTTGACCTGAGAACAAAATGACTAGACTTAGAGGTATTGGCAGTTGGAAGTGATTTAGGGGCTGTGGGAAGCCAGGGCAGGTGATCAATCCTCTCATTGCTTAAAAAATAAGCTTTCACAAGCTTGAGAATTAAAAGTCCATACCAGGGAGAAATGAAGAGGAGAGGATGAGGAGAGATGAGGAAGGGGAAGGGGGTAAGAGGAAGTACTCCTGAACTTGATTCATCCTTCAAGTGGCTCTTCCTCCCTGAACCCTTTTAATGTCCCCAGTCCAACTGAGCAGCTCACATCTGTCCTGATATTGTTATATTTGTCTTCTGGCCACCCCCATCTGTTTATTTGTTTAGCTCAGTTTAAGTAGGTTTTATGTACCTGGTACAAGGCATTATATTGGGCTGAGGCCGAAACACAGTAAACAACAACAGTTCCTGCCCCAAGGAGTTCAAAGTCTGGTGCAGAGACAGACAATGGAAACAGGTGGTTACTATACAAACCACCCAGTGCAGGGACCAGCACACTGAGACAGCACCAAGAACTGAGAGCTGTTTACACATCCAAAGTGTTTCCCCAGCTGGGTGGCTGACTTCTTTAGAATAGTTAGCATGTTATATTTCTGCTTCATCTTTGAACACTCACAAAATGCTAACCAATTAGAAAAGGTCAGAGTGATGTGCTACCTTTGAAATCAGATGGTTAGGTTTGAATCAGTCCCAGCACTGCCACTTAACTAGCTCTAAGTGTGACCTTGGGCAAGTTTTGATCCATTATTGTATGCCTTTAAAATAGTGATAACACCTATCCAGTTGTGTCTTTGTGAATGCTAAATAAGCTTAGCTCTAAAACTATTTAACAGTGCTGGCACATGGGAACAGCTGAATAAATGTTAGCAATGACTATTAATTAGAGCAACACAAGTAGAAAGTATTCTAGTGGATATAGCACAAATGCAGGCCTACAGAAGGTGAGGAGGAGAGAAGATGACCTCTAGTTGATGGTTGAGATGTAGACAAGTGGACATGAGGGAGAAGGAATGCCAGAGAGAGGAAAAAGCTAATGCAAAGGTGGGTGTTAAAGAATCACGGGGTGCATCTTGGAACACAGATAATTTGGTTTGTCTGCAAAGCAAACCAAAGAGGAAAATCTGGGGATTAAACTAGGAAACTAGCCTGGACTAGAACATATTAGACAAAAACGTATATTAAAGCCTTCAGGTTTTATTCTGCACACCGGGCAGGTCTTTGGAGGTAATTTGATCATAGAAATGGCATAATCAAGAAGCTTAATCTGGCAGATTGCATAAGGTGAATTAGCTTGAGACAGAAGAGTTGGGAAGCCTCTGTAATAGTCAAGAGATGGCAAAGGATTGAGCAAGACCATGCTAGTAGCAATGAAGAGGAAAGACAGATTTAAGCCACAGCATGTGCTACCTGATTGGATGGGCTGGAGAAGATGGGGTGAGGACAAAGAGTCAAGATAAACCCAAGGTTGTGCTCAGGCAGAGCAGGAGGATGGTGACAACAGAAAAAGGCTACCAAAAAGGTGGAGCTGTTTCTGAGGGAAGGTGGCAAATTCACTTTAGCCTGGTAATCAGCCAAGGGATTTATCCAGCAAGGAGTTAATTCCAGATTGGCAAGAGGTCTGCACTGCAGATTATGATTCATGAATTAAATTGGTAATTAGAGACATGAAACTGGATAAAACTCACCAGAGGGTGAAATTACACAGAGGAAAGAAAGAGGAAAATATAGCAGGGGATGAGAGAAAGGGAGAGAGAGAAGAAAGAAAAAATGAAGAGCAGAAAGAGAGGAAGGGGTGAGGCAAGGCCAGGAGGGTGGGGAACATGAAATGGGAAGAAAGATCTGAGCCGAATGGGAGGCATCAGGCACAGAACACCTTGAAAGTGAGTTAGGGGTCCCTGGACTCCGTGCACTCTGGGTACCTTCAGACAGAGCAAGCCACCTGTATTGCAAGGAGGTTCCCTTTGGTCAGCGATTTTAAAGGTCCTGAACCCTACCCCCACCTCAATCCCCTGCACACCTACTTAAAAATTAACTGGCCTGAAAATCACACCATTATCACCCTGATGGGCGCGAAGATAGCAAATAAGAGGCCTCTAGTTACTCTGCCCCCAGATCTAGCAGTGCTCAGGGGCCACCTGGTGCCCAGAAGCCCCTTTCCCCGCTCCCTCCCTTGCTGGCTTCCACATCCTGGACGGTACAGCAGAGATAGAAGGTTTTCTAAACATAAGGAAACGGAGGTCACAAGAAATGGGTGAGTGGGCGGTGGATACATCTTGATGACCATCAAGGAAAAAAAAAATGTGCACAGATTAAAATTGTTTGCCTGCCTGAGAAACCACTGTGCCCAAACCTGGAGAACCGCAAATAATAGCTCTGGCCTGATGCAAACGGCCTTTTTCACTCAGCCACTCAGAAGCTGCCCTCCAAACCCCAGCCAAGAACGCAAGCCCGTCAGAGCATCACGCACCCTGCATTTCGCCACCAACTGAGAGTCGGGTTTGCCCTGAACTTCAATAGCGGCTCCCGCAAGCCACGCGCGCTGCTCACAGTGCGAGACTCGGGAGATTCAGAATTTTCGCTTTCACAAAGACAGACTGTGACCACCCCTGCCGCCACTATCAGCCCCAAACTGAGTTTGGGGGAAACCGCAGGTGGGAAGGGTCCTGCGCCCAGGTCGCGGCTCTCGCGGAAGTCAACGCGGCCCCTCAGCACAGGGTGGCCCAAAGGAACTCGCGGGGACACGGCGGTGGTTGAGGGCACCACAGGCCTGCAATATCCATGTCCCAGCGCAGCTACCCCCGCAATCCAGGGACGCTGGTGGCAGTGACCGACAAAGCCCAGCAGCATGAATTTCTCCTTGCAGGGGATCCTTGCAAGGCGAAAGTGATGGCGTTTATTCTTGGGCTCTCCGGACGAACAGAAGAATTCAAACAAAATATGTTCAGGTCATTCTGGCTGTTTTCTCCAGTTGCTCCAGTGTGGAAAACTGGTAAAGAAAGATGCAAAGTTAAGGAATCATTCTGGAAAGTGCCCTTTATAAAAATGGCTTCAAAGAACTTGATGAGTTTCAAAAACCTCAGTAAATAGCATTATACAAGTCATCTGTCTTGACATGATGCAAGTACAAAGGGATGTATATTGTGATTTTAAGAAATGGATACATCCTCCTTTAGTGCCTGCTGTATGCAGGTAAAAGAGTTTCACCGAAGCAGACACCTGGTTTCTCAAGTGTGGGAACAATATGATATTTTTGCCCTTGAAACTAACGCAGAGCAAAAATGTGCCAGGGTTCAATTGAGGACTATATCACCAGCAGCCTAACCTCTCTGAGAATATTGGGTGCAGTATTTCATTACTGCACAAGGGTGTCCTGTGTTTTAAAGTACTGCTCTGGATAGAACAAAGCAGCAGGGCTGGATCTAGGAAACCAACAAAGAACTTAAAGAGTATATGGCATGAGGAGCTGAGCTGCTCGGGGTGGTGAGTGCTGCCGATGTGGATGGAATTAATTTCACACATTGTTAGAATTCTTTTACTAGCAAGAAACTGAATGAGCCCAATGACTCATCTGTTTGCTTGCCACATAAAATAATCGGTGTTCAGATTATATTCACCCTCTTTCCCTTGCAGCCGAAAATGAATTTAGAAAATTAGAAATCAAATCCTCACTCTGAAAAGTATCAAAAGCAAGCTGTGTTATAAGCAATGTTGGCCTTGGATAGAAAAATTGTGATCTTTGTGTGTAACTGCTTGAATTTATCACCAGAAAGGAAAACTACCAGTGATTCTCAGCCACAAAATACAGAAGACAGTATTTCATTACTGGAATTTTGCAAACTTATTATGCTTGCTTTAAATTAAATGACCCCTCCAACTAAAACAACTAAACTGAGATGACTAGTAATGCAAAACACCCTCTGAATGATTCTTCTCATGTTTCTTTACATGTGTAAGAAAAACATTTAAAGAAAGAAAATGTCTTTTAAACTAATTATGCTATGAATGTGTCATGCTTTTTGGTTTGTCAGAACTGACTACGAACTGAGAAAAAATGGGAAATTCTATTTTATGCAATAGATATGAATTTACTTCTTAGATAAATTTTTACCTCCTGAATATTAGTGAAACAAAATTATCCATCTTTAAATTTTCTCTTATTAAATGAAAGATTGCTAAAAGAGAATTTTGATAGTCTAAATATAAATTCTATTTTACTTGGTGTATTTAGCTTTACTTTTTTTATTACACATTTAATTTTTTTCCAGTTTCCATATGCCAGTGGGTGCCTAT
The DNA here is from genome assembly GCF_964194105.1 of Spermophilus citellus. Taxonomy (NCBI): domain Eukaryota; kingdom Metazoa; phylum Chordata; class Mammalia; order Rodentia; family Sciuridae; genus Spermophilus; species Spermophilus citellus. The sequence goes on from NC_138192.1 coordinate 101,656,795, forward strand.
TTTCAATGATAACATACTTTTTGGTTCTTTGAAACTAAAAAAAGACTCATTTTAAACTTACTATGACTTTATGATAATTTAACTTTGTTTTAGCTTTCCTTAGCAGCAAAAACTCAATTTTGAACTTAAAAAAACAACAACTTCACATTGATTTTTATGAGTTATTTCCTTGTTGTTTTATATACCATTTTTAAACAGACTCTACAAATTTTTGAATAATCATTATGCATAAATATGATGCACCTGAGGATTATTCTATGCCCCTAATTATTTCTTTGTTTCATTTTTTTTTCCGTGTCTTCATACATGTACTTTGGATTGTAAAGATCATCACATTTCACCATCATTAATTACCCCATGTCCCCTTACTTCCCCTCCAACCATTCTTTGTTTCAATTTTGATTAAAGTTCACTTCCCACTTATGCTCAAGAACTTTTACTTCTGAGCTGGTTGCAGTTTATGCATGCTTATAAGACCACACAGAAAACAGAAGATCTAAAATGGAAGATTAAACATGAAGAAACATTTTCAAATCAGAATATTTTTCATGATTTGAACATTTAAATTTTTTTTTAAAAAATCTTCTTGTTTCTTTTTAATTTATTAAATGAAAGATTGTTAAAAGAAAATTTTGACAGTCTAAATATAAATTCTATTTTACTTGGTGTATTTAGCTTTTCTTTTTTTATTACATATTTAATTTTTTTCCAGACTGTTGTGGAAATTTAGTTTGTTTTAGTTTGTTAAAGAATTAGAAATTCTTTTTTATTTATCAAAAAATTAATAATTCCTGTTTAGAAAGAGGAATCATTTATACAAGTGAAATAATCGTTGAAGAATAGTTTAAATCTTATTAAAAAATAAACCATTTTGTTGCTAATTATTTGAGTAGTTTAAAATATTTTTAAACCTTTTTTCTTAATCTTTTTCTGAAGTTTTCTTTTAGGTTTCACAGACTGATTCTAAGATTTGCCACTGTAATGCCAACAAAGCAATGTTTAGCCTCTTTCTCTTCATTGAATTTTTTTCCTCTATGACAATATTCAAAATGAGGATTGATTGTCTTTAATGACCCAAATAAATCTGCTCAGGTAAAAATGACCAAGTAACTGTACTCAATATGCCTACCGATTAGGTTCTAAAGACATAAACACTCAATATTTTCAGTGTTCAAAACCTACTTATCTGGTCTGGAGTACTCTAATATACATGTTTAAATACTGAATGATGCACAATAGAGACTTCTTTTTGTCCAACTGATAAATATATAAACTTTTTAGGGGCCATGAATGTCAACAAGCTGCTTTTGCACATGGCAGCACAAGTCCACTCACTTCAATAAATCCTTTTTTGGATTCCCACTTGTTCCCTCTCACCTTTCCCTTTTGGGGTGTCTCTCCCTCTCATCCCTGACATTTCAGTGTAGGAACAACTTGTGTGACAAGTGAAGAAAATAAAGGATGTCATGCTAAGCAGGAATAGGAAATCAGGGAGGTAATTTTTATATCATCCAGGCTCTCAGCACATTCTGTTGGAACTACAGCAATAAAAATAGTACATAATAATAGTCAATATTTGCATGTCTCTTTCTGCTGAGAGCCATTGCCAAGTAGGAATGACGCATCGAAATTTCCTTGCCAGCGTACCCCATGTTGCTTAGAGGAAGGACTCGTGGAAATGGACATTTGAAGTGACATTGCATGTGTGTTTGAGAAAGGTGACCCTGCTCAAGGACCAGGGTGGATCCGGGTTTAAGGAGAATCCTACTGGATTAGGGCAGATCAGGGTTTAGGGAGTATCCTGCTCCTTGGGTTTAGGGCGGTTCCAGGTTTAAGGTTATTCCTGCTGGGAATAGGGCATATCCTGCTGCCTGAGTTCCCTTGAGTTCTCACGGGATTCAGAAAGTATTTGGGATTCAAATCCTGGTGGAGTAAGTGAATTTTGCGGCAGAACGTAATTTTCCCCAGAACGTGTTTGTAGAGGGCCGGTGTGAGTTCGGGAATAAAGAATTGCTGTTTGAATCTACAAAGCTGTGAGTGGCTCGTGATTCTGTGCCCAGCCAGACTGTGGCATCTTTCCAGTTTCCATTTCCACATCCTCTGTTCCCTTGGAGCCTCACACAGTAGACCTTCAGCTTTATGTCTGTGCATTTAATCTTGCTTTGCATTTTTTTACTGAATCATCAAACACACTTGTCAGTTTCTTGAAGGCAGGAACTGTGTTTTATATTTCATGAACATATGCACATATGTAAACCACATAGAAATTAACCTTCTTAAACTGACTGCCAAGTGGTCAAGAGCTTTCAATGGAAGAATCCCTGGATTTGATGATTCGAAAAAACAAAAATATTAAGACTGAAAGGAGACCAATAACACTGACAGAGAGGATTGGAAAAAGTCCAAGGTGGATGGGTCAAAGGAAGATGTCTAAACAGGGAGATGAGGGAAGTAACACTGAGGGATCCCCCCTAAGAAGATGCCTCCAGGGCCAGAGCCCTCTGAGACATACTTTGAGGAAGTCCTCATTACCTTAGGGGCAAACTTGCTTTCCATGGTACCTATATATGACATTCAATTATTTTTTTCTGTTGAAGCGCATTTATCCTATTACAAAGTTGGTAGTATATGTGAAATGATTTTTATAGGCATAAAGTAGAACGTTATAATTACATCTTAGTTCTTAGTCTAATTTTATTTTAATTTTATTTTTGCTTAATCACATTTGTTATTTTTATTATTAAACTTTCAAGAAATTTTTATTTTGTTCTTCAATACTACTCTTTTCCCCATTTTATTAATTTTTTTTCTACTTTTGTCTTCGTTTTGTACATATTCTAATTTTTCTTGATTTGTTTTTTTCCTACTACCTTTTTGAGGGGCTTTTATTTTAAATCATTCTAGTTTAGTCAAAACATTTAGAGCTATGAAATTTCACCCCAAATATACTTTTAGTTGCATCTCATAGATTTCTTTGATATATACATAGTACTGTCTTTATTTTCTATATTTTATATTTTTTCTTTTTATTCCTTTCTTGAGCCTAACAAATTAGAAATCTTATTTTAAAACTTAGCCATGGTAGTATATCCTTTGTTTATCTTTTTATCATTAATTTCCAGTGCAATTTCATTGTGATCATACATGATTTGTTTAAAGGGGAAAATAAGGAGAAGATGATATAAGAAATGAACTGGGAATATATATATAAAGGGCATAGGAATATATATATATATATAAAGGTGACATGACATTAATAAGAGTAAAATAAAATAATGAAAACAAATGAAAAGAGGAAGTAAAAGGACCTGTGCCTGGACAAAGGAGAGTCTCTAGTCTTGCTCATTGGCCTGGCAGCAGGTTGGATTGTTGATAGCGCTCCCTGTGCCAGGCAGTGTCTGGAAACCAGAAAGATGCAGGGCAGGGAGAAAAGGACAGAGTAATGGAAGAAATAAGCACCAGAGAGACTCCTCAGAGAAAATCCAGCTGCTTGACTCCCCTACCATACCACAGGCAATCTGCCAGCAGTCTGGCCCCTTTCTGCCTCCCCCCCCCCTCCTCCTAGTCCATGCCTTCTCATCCCTTAATTCCTCCAGGGTCACAACTTCGTGTCTGTCTCACACTTACCCCACCCTTTATTCCCCACCGACAGCCAAAGCAGTCTTCTTAAAACTTGAATCCAATCCTATCACGGTCAGCTCAATACCCTCTGGGGACTTCCCACCCTATTTAGAAGCCTCTGCAAAATCCCCACCCCACTTCCATAGCCTCCTGGTATAATATGGTCTCTAACTACTCCTGGCCTCATTTCCTGCCAGGCTTTCATCTGCAACACTGAAAGGAGGTTACAGATACGGACTCCAGAGCAATCCTGCCGCTCATGGGCTGTGTGGTATTAGGCAAGTTGCTTAAAGTCTCTGTACTTTAGTTTTCTCTGAGCTCTTGTGGGATGAAAAGAGCCCTAAGAACAGCCTCCAACCCATGACCAATCTACGCACAGGTCAATGGTTTAAAATAACTTGGTGTCTTGAACAATTAAATTTTTAAAAGGGAGTGCCAAAATTATTAAGGAGAGAAAATGTTCTTGTGGGTTTTTACAATCAAGTGTTAAAAACAAATTTTTATGAGGTCTTTCATTGTGTGCACAGTGGAATCTCCCTTTGCTCTTTCATTCCAGAAAAAAAAAAAAACCAAACATTAAAATCTCATTAATGTTGATAGTGTTGTATTGATTTATAGCTTGTTTCATTTTTAAATAAATAATATCCTCTTAAAAACTCACTTTTTATTTATCAGTCCCTGACTTCAAATCCATTTCACAGGGGAAAAGAGTCTTAGACATGCAAAGGCAGTGAGCTGACTCACTCATAGCCCTGAAGGGAACAGAGAACAGCCAAGAGCTTCTGGAAGTGCATGTGGGCAGGCAGGTGAGAGCCCTGGTTGGTGCATCTGGACTGCCAGCGAGACTATAAATCGCCCTGTGTCAGTCTGCGCTGCCCACTTGAGCTTCCCCAAGGCCTATAGGTATCTGGGATCTTGCTCTAACATATCTGCTTAAAAAAAAAAGGAATAAAAAAGAAAAAAAAGACGTTCTTTATTCTGGTAGAAGCAATTTTTTATTTTTTGGCATAATGCCTTCCCCTTACAATTCTGATGAGCTGATATTTTTTGTGAATGGAAGAAAGGTAAGTTCATGACATGATTAACATGAATTTTCATATACCAGGGATAAAATCAAGGCTTTTCCCCCCCCTGTGTGATGCCATTCATTTAATATTTCCTTAACTTCTGTCTTCTTCTGTTTGAAGTCATATAGTGGTATAAACTTGGGTCAGTAGTTGAAATGGTGCCCAATTATTAAAACATGGGGCTTCTATTTGCTTTTTGTTTTTCCTCTGCCTTTCCTCACAGCTTAGCCTCTCTGTTTCACTGGGAGACACAGAGAACTAGTGGCAGAAGTAGGGAAATAATAGCCCTGGTTTTAGGAAATCTTCTCTGCCTAACCAATTTAATGACTTTCTGTGGCCATGAGTTATTTGAGTCAATTTTGGAATCTGTGTATTCGTTCCCTATCTGAGTCCTTTTCAGGTAAGTTGGGGTCAAAATATCTTCAGGTATATCGGAAAATTCAGGCATCAGAAAATGCACTATATCTTCAAAATGTTGGCTCCAAGTAGTAAAGGATTTCTTTATTATGTTTCTCTTCTAAAGCCACCCACATCAAAAATGTGCCCTCAGAGCAATGGCTAGAATTGCCATAACATGTCGATATTATCTTCCTAATCTCCCTTCTCCAATTTCACAATGTAGGTAATAGAGAAGAACGCTGATCCTGAAGTCAATCTGCTGTTTTACGTGAGGAAAGTTCATATCCTTGTGTTTCCCTGTAATCCATCTGAATTGGGTAGTAAGATGTGAACATGGTAAGAACTATCAAGAAAGTCACCTGAATTTGTTCTAGATAATGACCTTATGTTCCATTGGCAGAGTTTAGTCGGAGTTCAGAGAATGAATCTATCAATTTGTGCTTTGTTTGATGCATTTTTTTTTTACCTGAGCAAAACCAAAAGAAGCATCCAAAGAACCATGACTGTGCTCACTTGGGAAATAACTTATGACTTTGGAGCCCAGTGGTCATTCTGATGCTTGTTTCATATTCAGGAATATTATTGATGTAAATGTGTCTAGCCAAATTTCTGGCCAGCTAAATATTCATAGGTGCATGTCACAGGCAAGAGTGTTCCACAAGACATATTACTGACTGCTCCTATGCCCTTGGGTCATCCCTATCAGAGAAAACAAGTATTATTAATGTATTTCAAAATCCCAAAGTATAGTTAATGCCCTTCAAGCTTTCCATCTCTGCTCTTAACTCCACATTCCTCTGAGACCTTCAGTAGACCTTCAGTATTCAAGGAGAATTCCTTGGATTTGGGTGCAACTATAAAGGGCTGGTACTTAGGACCAGTTGTGGCCATGGTTATACAAATTTATATATGAGCCCAAATTGCATTGAACTATGCACGCATGTACCTGAGTGTGTGTATAAGAGGTGAGCTCAGGATAAGTTCTGCACTCTAGTTACCAACACTGTGCCAATGTCAAATTGCTGGTACTGATTTGTACTATAACTATGTGAGTATCATCAGTTGGGTCAATTGGGGGAAGCTGGGTGATGAATATACAGGGCTGTCAGTACTACTTTGCAAACTTCCTGTGCAACTATAATTATTTAAAATAATAACTTAAAAATATATACTCATTGAGCACATACGAAGCTCCAGGAACGGTGTTAGGCTCTAGCCAATGATGAACAAGTCGATATTATCCTCTTTCTCTGTCTTTTTTGCCCCCAACATACATATCTGAAGACTATTTCAATACTCCCTGTTCTCACCATGACACTTAGCTAAAAAATAGACTGTATCTCACCCTTGTTTTCTCTCAGACTCCATATCTCTCTACTTAATACCTTGTCGTCTGGTTTCCTACCCATCATTTACCACTCTGCCCACTACTGCCTCCTAAGGTCATTATTCCACTTACATTCCAGGTGGGCAAATCCTCCCTCTCCACTCCTGCCATTTCCCATCTAACTCCTTCAAAATCATACTAGAAATCAGGACCTATCACTCCCTTTTTATATTATTTCTAAGTACCAATCACACTCCCCCCTGCTTTTTCTGGCATTTTTTTTTAGAGAGAGGTAAGAGAGAGAGCGAGAGAGAATTTTTATTTTTTAATAGTATTTTTTTATTGGTTATTCAAAACATTACAAAGATTGCAGAATCACATCGGTTAAACATCCACATTTTTACATAATGCCATATTAGTAACTGTTGTATTCTGCTACCTTTCCTATCCTCTACTATCCCCCCTCCCCTCCCCTCCCATCTTCTCTCTCTACCCCATCTACTGTAATTCATTTCTCTCCTTATTTTTTGCCATTCCCCTCACAACCTCTTATATGTAATTTTGTATAGCAATGAGGGTCTCCTAACATTTCCATGCAATTTCCCTTTTCTCTCCCTTTCCCTCCCACCTCATGACTCTGTTTAGTGTTAATCTTTTCCTCCTGCTCTTCCTTCCTGCTCTGTTCTTAGTTGCTCTCATTATATCAAAGAAGACATTTGGCATTTGTTTTTTAGGGATTGGCTAGCTTCACTTAGCATAATCTGCTCTAATGCCATCCATTTCCCTGCAAATTCCATGATTTTGTCTTTTTTTATTGCTGTGTAGTACACCATTGTGTATAAATGCCACATTTTTTTATCCATTCATCTATTGAGGGGCATCTGGGTTGGTTCCACAGTCTAGCTATTGTGAATTGTGCTGCTATGAACATCGATGTGGCAGTATCCCTGTAGTGTGCTCTTTTAAGGTCTTCAGGGAATAGTCCGAGAAGGGCAATAGCAGGGTCAAATGGTGGTTCCATTCCCAGCTTTCCCAGGAATCTCCAAACTGCTTTCCAAATTGGCCGCACCAATTTGCAGTCCCACCAGCAATGTACAAGTGTACCCTTTTCTCCACATCCTCGCCAGCACTTGTTGTTGTTTGACTTCATAGTGGCTGCCAATCTTACTGGAGTGAGATGGTATCTTAGGGTGGTTTTGATTTGCATTTCTCTGACTGCTAGAGATGGTGAGCATTTTTTCATGTACTTGTTGATTGATTGTATATCCTCCTCTGAGAAGTGTCTGTTCAGGTCCTTGGCCCATTTGTTGATTGGGTTATTTGTTTTCTTATTGTCTAATTTTTTGAGTTCTTTGTATACTCTGGATATTAGGGCTCTATCTGAAGTGTGAGGAGTAAAGATTTGTTCCCAGGATGTAGGCTCCCTAATTACCTCTCTTATTGTTTCCTTGCTGAGAAAAAACTTTTTAGTTTAAGTAAGTCCCATTTGTTGATTCTTGTTATTAACTCTTGTGCTATGGGTGTCCTATTAAGGAATTTGGAGCCCAACCCCACAATATGTAGATCAGAGCCAACTTTTTCTTCTATCAGATGCAGAGTCTCTGATTTGATATCAAGCTCCTTGATCCATTTTGAGTTAAATTTTGTGCATGGTGAGAGAAAGGGATTCAGTTTCATTTTGTTGCATATGGATTTCCAGTTTTCCCAACACCATTTGTTGAAGATGCTATCCTTCCTCCATTGCATGCTTTTAGCCCCTTTATCAAATATAAGATAGTTGTAACTTTGTGGATTAGTCTCTGTGTCCTCTATTCTATACCATTGGTCCACCCGCCTGTTTTGGTACCAGTACCATGCTGTTTTTGTTACTATTGGTTTGTAGTACAGTTTGACCTCTGGTATCGCTATACCGCCTGATTCACACTTCCTGCTTAGAATTGCTTTTGCTATTCTGGGTCTTTTATTTTTCCATATGAATTTCATGATTGCTTTATCTATTTCTACAAGAAATGCCGTTGGGATTTTGATTGGCATTGCATTAAACCTATAGAGAACTTTTGGTAATATCGCCATTTTGATGATGTTAGTTCTGCCTATCCATGAACAGGGTATATTTTTCCATCTTCTAAGATCTTCTTCTACTTCTCTCTTTAGGGTTCTGTAGTTTTCATTGTATAAATCTTTCATGTCTTTTGTTAGGTTGATTCCCAAGTATTTTATTTTTTTTGAGGATATTGTGAATGGAGTGTTTTTCCTCATTTCCGTTTCAGAAGTTTTGTCGCTGATATACAGAAATGCCTTTGATTTATGCGTGTTGATTTTATATCCTGCCACTTTGCTGAATTCATTTATTAGTTCTAGTAGTTTCTTTGTAGACCCTTTTGGGTCTTCTAGGTATAGAATCATGTTGTCCGCAAATAGTGATAATTTAAGTTCTTCTTTTCCTATTTTTATGCCTTTAATTTCTTTCGTCTGTCTAATTGCTCTGGCCAGTGTTTCAAGAACTATATTGAATAGAAGTGGTGATAGAGGGCATCCCTGTCTTGTTCCAGATTTTAGAGGGAATGCCTTCAATTTTTCTCCATTCAGAATGATGCTATCCTGAGGCTTAGCATAGATAGCTTTTACAATGTTGAGGTAAGTTCCTGTTATCCCTAGTTTTTCTAATGTTTTGAACATAAAGGGATGCTTACTTTGTTGAATGCTTTCTCTGCGTCTATCAAGATGATCATATGGTTCTTATCTTTAAGTCTATTGATGTGGTGAATAACATTTATTGATTTCCGTATATTGAACGATACTTGCATCCCAGGGATGAATCCGACTTGATCATGGTGCACAATTTTTTTGATGTGTTTTTGTATTCGATTCGCCAGAATTTTATTGAGGATTTTTGCATCTAGGTTCATTAGAGATATTGGTCTGTAGTTTTCTTTCTTTGAGGTGTCTTTGCCTGGTTTTGGGATCAGGGTGATGTTGGCCTCATAGAATGAATTTGGAAGAGCTCCCTCTTTTTCTATTTCCTGAAATAACTTGAAAAGTATTGGTATTAATTCTTCTTTAAAGGTTTTGTAAAACTCCGCTGTATACCCATCCAGTCCTGGGCTTTTCTTGGTTGGTAGTCTTTTGATTGCTTCTTCAATTTCATCCATTGATATTGGTCTGTTCAAATTGTGTGTATCCTCCTGACTCAGTCTGGGCAAATCATATGACTTAAGGAATTTATCGATGTCTTCACTATCTTCTATTTTATTGGAATATAGGTTTTCAAAATAATTTCTAATTGTCTTCTCTATTTCTGTATCATCTGTAGTGATATTGCCTTTTCATCCTGTATGTTAGTAATTTGAGTTCTCTCTCTTCTTCTCTTCATTAGCATGGCTAAAGGTCTGTCGATCTTATTTATTTTTTCGAAGAACCAACTTTTAGTTTTGTTAATTTTTTCAATAGTTTCTTTTGTTTCAATTTCATTGATTTCTGCTCTGATTTTAATTATTTCTTGCCTTCTGCTACATTTTCTGTTCTTTTGCTCTTCCTTTTCTAGGGCTTTGAGATGAAGTGTGAGCTCATTTATTTGTTGGTCTTTTCTTTTTTTGAGGAATGACCTCCAGGCAATGAATTTCCCTCTTAAAACTGCTTTCATTGTGTCCCATAGATTCCGATATGTTGTGTCTGTATTTTCATTAATCTCTAAGAATTTTTTGATTTCCTCCTTTATGTCTTCTGTAACTATTGACCATTCAGTAACATATTGTTCATTTTCCATGTGATGTAGGATTTTTCCTTCCTTCTTTTATCATTGATTTCCAGTTTCATTCCATTATGATCAGATAAAATGCATGGTATTATCTCCACCCCTTTATATTTACTGAGGGTTGCCCTATGGCATAATATGTGGTCTATTTTTGAGAAGGATCCAAGTGCTGCTGAGAAAAAAGTATATCCACTTGATGATGGTTGATATATTCTATATATGTCAGTTAAGTCTAGTTTATTGATTGTGGTATTGATTTCTATAGTTTCTTTATTCAACCTTTGTTTGGAGGATCTGTCCAATGGTGAGAGAGGTGTGTTGAAGTCACCCATAATTATTGTGTTGTGGTCTATTTGATTCTTGAACTTGAGGAGAATTTGTTTTATGAATGTTGCAGCACCATTATTTGGTGCATAAATATTGATAATTGTTATGTCTTGTTGGTGAATGGTTCCTTTTAACAGTATATAATGTCCTTCCTTGTCCTTTTTGATTAACTTGGTCTTGAAGTCGATTTTATTCGATATGAGTATGGCCACCCCTGCTTGCTTACGAGGACCGTGTGCATGGTATATTTTTCCCATCCTTTCACCTTCAGCCTGTGTATATCTTTTCCAATCAGATGTGTCTCCTGGAGGCAGCATATTGTTGGATTTGTTTTTTTAATCCATGATACCAGCCTATGTCGCTTTATTGGAGAGTTTAAGCCATTAACATTTAGAGTTACTATTGATATATGGTTTGTACTTCCAGCCATGTTTGATTATTTATCCTTTTTTAAAAATTTAGTTTGTTTCTCCATGATTATCTTTCACCCCGCCCTCTGACTTTACCGAGGCACTTCCCACTGATGGTTTTGGTTATTGTTTTTCATTTCTTCCTCGTGTAGTGTTTTGCTCAAGATGCTTTGCAATGCTGGTTTTCTGGCTGCAAATTCTTTTAACTTTTGTTTATCATTAAAGATTTTTATTTTGTTGTCATACCTGAAGCTTAATTTTGCTGGATACAGAATTCTTGGTTGGCATCCATTGTCTTTCAGTGTTTGAAATACATTGTTCCAGGACCTTCTTGCTTTCAGTGTCTGTGATGAAAAATCCGTTGTTAACCTTATTGGTTTACCCATGAATGTAATCTGTCTCCTTTCTCTTGTAGCTTTTAATATTTTCTCTTTGTTCTGTATATTGGATATCTTCATAACAATGTGTCTTGCTGTTGGTCTACTGTGATTTTGTATGCATCTACAATTTGTATATCCGTTTCCTTTTTTATTTCTGGAAAGGTTTCTGTAATTATTTCATTCAGCAGGTTACTCATTCCCTTGGTTTGAATCTCTATACCTTCCTCTATCCCGATGACTCTTAGGTTAGGTTTTTTTATGTTATCCCATATCTCTTGGATGTTTTTCTCGTGATTATTTTTACCTGCCTTTCTGAGTTGGCTAGACTCTTTTCAAGATGATATATTATGTCTTCATTTTCTGACGTTCTGGCTTCTACTTGCTCCAATCTGTTAGTGATACTCTCGATTGAGTTTTTAATTTGGTTTATAGTTTCCTTCATTTCTAGAATTATTGTTTCATTTTTTTTATAATGTCTGTCTCCTGATAAAGATGCTTAACTTCTTCTTTTATCTGTTTATGTAATTCATTCTCAATGTGTTCTTTCACTGTTTGAATTTGCTGTCTCATATCCTCTTTAAGGTTCCATTCCATCTGTCTAAGGTGTTCCTTGAGTTCTTTATATGACCATTTTTCTGATGACTCTAGGTCCTCCTGAATATTTAGGCTGTCCTGCATTGTTTGTACTCCTTTTCTTCCTTGCTTTTTCATGGTGCTCATGTTACTCCTTGTTCTGTTTGGCTGCTGAGTTACTGTTTACTCCTATAAATTTAATTGATGCTTGGGAGGAAAGGTGTTAGAAGGGAAGGGAAGAAGTCACTAAAGAGAATGAGAGTAAGCAGGTAGAATTCAAGGAAGGGGGAATAAGAAAATTGAAAAGAAATGAAAAGACAAAAGAAGAAAAAAATAGGAAATAAAAAAAGAAAAAAAGTTTTTTAAAAAAATAATAATAAAAAAATAAAAATTAGAAGTAAAAAATTTTAAAAAATTAAACAAAAAAATAAAAAAAAACAAGAAAGAAAAATGAAAATGAAACCCCCCCCCAAAAAAACCTAATAAATGCAGTCTTAGAGTTTGATTAACTTCTCTTCCAGTAGGTGGCGCTGTGCCCACCAGGCCAAGCTTCTCCTGTCAATAAGCGGGAACCAATCACTGTGCAGCAGCTCCTCCTCCTCCCAGACTGGGCGAGTCTCCAATCCTGAGTGCCTAGGTCCTCCTCTTGTGTCTAGTCACTTCCCCACTTTTCCTCTAGCCAGACCCCTCTCACCGGTGATGCTCACCACAATACTGGCTGCACGCCAGGTCTGCTGCTCCCGGGAGCCCTGTTTTCATGAATGACTGGGCACACTTTCCCTGTTTGCCATTCCCTCAGACCCTAAGTTTGTAGAGCTTGGGGCTGAGAACCCTCAGCGAATCTTGCTTGCCCTCCGGTAGCCACGCCCCCGGTAGCTGGTGCAAGAGACCTCAGTTGTCAGCTCTGGTGGGAGCGGTAGCCGGGAGTTCCACTCTGCGGGTCCCGTGCCACTTCTGATTCCCTTGGTCTGGCTATCATGCTCATGGGAGAGCTGGGAGGGGCCCTTACGGGAGAGCTGGGAGGGGCCCTTAAGGTTTCCCCGATGTGTGGAGAGGGAAGTCTAGGGAATTACACACCTGTAGCCGCAGGTTTCAATGAAGTTATCTCCTCCACCGCAGTCTGATGACGTCAGTTCTCTGCCATGGTGGTATCTCTTGCAAATGGTGACAGTTCGTTTCCTTTTGCCGGGTGACCAATGCAACAGGTGGGTCCTGACTGTCTCTCCCAAGCCCCGTTTAAATCCTGTGGCCACTGCTTATGAAGGCTCGGTTGGCATTTACCTCCATAGGAACAGAAGGGCTGACCAGTTGTTTCAGCGGGATGGATTTGTGCTGAGTCACAGCTGTTTGTCTGCGGGGAGCAGGCGAACGGGAGCTTGAATTCAGCCAATCCAGGCTCAGTGTGTTCTGAGATGCCCAGACTGTTCGTCCCAGATCCACATCAGCTCAGCATTGCCTAGTGATCCTGAGCAAACAGCATTAAGACTGTTTACGACTCCCTATGCCCGCACAGCTGAAGAGATCAGAGACTTGATCTCTCAGCGCCCTCCGCCATGTTGGATCTCCTACAGAGAGAATTTTTAATATTTATTTATTTTTTAGTTTTCGGCAGACACAACATCTTTGTTTGTATGTGGTGCTGAGGATTGAACCCAGGCCGCATGCATGCCAGGAGAGCGCGCTACCGCTTGAGCCACATCCCCAGCCCTCTCTGGCATCTTAAAATAAAGAAATAGATCTATATTAGGAGAAAACTGAAAATTCACAAATTTCCAAGCAAACATTGCCAGAACTAGCCCTAGGAAAAATCACCCCCAGCGCCCCCACCTGCTTTTCCTCAGCACCTGCCTCTGTTCATTCCTTGATGGTGCCTAATATAAATAAGCACTTCTGGGCAAGTAAGAATTGCCTGGTACCACCAGATCCCAACTTTACAATTAGAGTGAACAGTTCTGTACAGTTCTGTAATGGGGTCAGAGGTGTTATAAAACTTACTTGTTCCTCAAGTGGGTTGTTATGATGAATGGCTACTCTAGAAATGAATATTTGTGAATAACCACAGATTCTTCTGCCAGTATCATCCTACTTGTCTTTCACAGGACTCCTGTAGTCCTTCCAAAACTGTACCTACGTCTGGGAGTGAGTGTGTGTGTGTGTGTGTGTGTGTGTGTGTGTGTATAATTTTTTCCTTTAAATCATGTCATCCATATTGCAAAAACTTTAGGATCCCATAAAACCCTAATATACTAGTGACTCAAGCCTTAGCTTAGGAGTCATCCCCAGAGTAGAACACAGTCACACAAAGAGCAAACTTTGGAGGCATCTGCACCTCCCTTCCACTGTCCCATTCCCTCCCTGTCCAAGATCAGAGGATCTTTCAGAGGCCCACAACTTCCCATTGACACACCCTAAAACCCCCACCGCCCCACCCAGACCTGCCAGTGGATCCTGTATCCCTGCTCGTTCAGCACCTTCCAGCCTGGTTTTAAGCAACCTGCAGAACAAGATGATGCACCCCAGGCTGAATGGCCCACAGCTACTTGGGGCAAGAAGGGTGCAGCACATTAGAGTTGTTTAATCTCCCATGAAATCCTGACTCTAGAATCAAACTGATGACTTCGGGGGAGAGGGGTCCTAGACTCACCGCCAAACATGTTTCCTTCACCCACCCCTCACCAGAGCCCTGATATTGCTTGCAGTTCTGAAAACACTTCTTAATTTTATTCAGCTGATTTTATCAAGTGCCGGGTATTCTAAAGTAAGCTAAAAAACTGTGGGCTGCACAGAGGAAGTGGGGTGAGCCCCATGTCATGGCGCACAGGGAGGGGCATGCACCCTGGGCTTGGGGCGGGAAGGAAAGGACCAGGCAGTTTCAAGGCAAATAGAACTTGGAACCAAGGGCATTCCAGTCAGTGGCCAGAGCATAGAGTGCTTGCAAGGAACAGAAGGGAGTCCTGATGGCTGCAAAGACCTGGAGGTGGGGGTGGGAGGCTATGGTGGCAAATGAAGGAGAAATAAGGAATGAGGTCCTTGAAGCAAAGGACCAGGCCTGGCTGATGTCATTGTCACAGAGTGCATGAGAGTTACAGACCACCAAACATACTAAGCCAAATTGAGAGGGAATAAAAGGTTCTTTAATGAACATGCCAGGCAAGCAGCTGGGAGCAGGCTAACGCCCCAAAGAACTCCCAGCACCTGAATTTTGGAAGTACAGAGTTTACAAAGACAAAAACCATAAGAAAAATTGAGGCACATGTAGGTCAGAAAGACCCTGTTGAGACAGATAATTTTGATCATATGAGAGAATTGTTTTGATTATACATTTTAGAGTCATTTTGTTATACATCAGGGCCATAGTCAGGGATGCGGGAAGGCCCTATTGTACTGTCAACATAGATACAGCTGTCAGGAGGCTGCAAAGAAAATATTTTAAGCAAGCATTCAATGGAGTTAGGTCAGAACAAAATGGCATTACTTTGGTTCTTTTGCATTTCAGTCACAATCCCTGTGCACGCCACCTGCCCACTTAGTGTTGGGGTAACTTTGGGATATATTGTTGGGCTATGAATAGGGCACCAAAAAAGCTCTTCAATGTAAAGGAACAAACAATAACTGACCTAAGTCAGTTTGACTGAAGTTGCTGTGTTAGGCATATAAAAAAATATAGCACACCCAGTTAAATTTGAATCTGAGTGCGTAAGACATGCTAAATATTCCTATCATTTATCTAAAAGTTAAACTTAACTGAAGGTCCTGTGCTCTGTCTGGCAACCCTACCTGATGATGAGTGCTAAGATGACTCTACAAGAATATGGAAGGAATTGTCAGGAACTCCTAGTGAGGGTGGAGGGAGGGGCCGTCAAACCAGCTACTGGGCATCCAGAGGACAAAACTGCTGATGGAATCAATTTTTCACTTTCCACTCAGGGCAATTTTAAAATGCATATCACAGACTGTTTTTACGTTCTGAGGAAGTGAAAAGTGACCCTCGTCTCTGAGCCAGATAGCACTTGATTCTTTATTTGGAAATTTCAGGAATTTCCAAAAGCAGAAACAGAGGATTTTCTTGCCTTTCATGCCCCATTCAATGGAGCACTTCAACTAAGGTATGAGCCACTTACTTTCAGCCCTCTGCCTGGAAGTGGAAAGCCTGGCTTGGCAACCCTAAGATGGCTTAGCTGGCTCAGATGGGGACTAAAGAACAAAGCAGAAAGTGTGCAGCCTGTCTGGGCTGCTGCAAAGAACTTCCCCTTACTCCACCACTAGGGTTATCCTGACCCTGCATTACCTCTCCTGGGTAGCAATTTCCAAGATGAAAATGAGCCTTAGCCTCCACCCAAGCCAATTATAAATTTCACCATGAAATCCTTTTTAAACTTCATCCAGAAAATGTCCCAAGCAAATTCCAATAGATTCTTGGATGCAATTCCACTAGAACCTAAAGTAGGGGATTTGCATATATTATTTGTGAAAATATGCAGATGTCTTATAGGAAGAAGATATACAGTGATGGTTGATATTATTGACTCAACTAATCCCATAAGAAAGTAAAAGCATTACATTGCTGTACCTGAGAAAGTTAAACCTCATGGGGTTGGGGGTGGATTTTTCTAAGTTCTGCACACAAACTCCTTCCATCACTCTGTAGCAATAACACTACAATAACACTACATTGTCCAGTTCTGGACTTTTTACTGTGGACTTTTTCACAACTCATTTAGATGCAAACTCTGACCCAACAAATGTGAGGCTCAAGCAATCTTTGGGTATCCTACTTGTGTGAATATCCATATAGGTCACTGTAGAAGTATCCATGTTTGATCACAAGGCGCTTCTCTAGGCCCACTGGGAAAATCTGAAAATTTTTATATCTGGAAATTCATCTGGACCCGAGGTTTTCAGTTAAGGCAGTGTGGGTCTTGGGATTTCTTCTCACCTTTTGTCAACGAGCTCATTTATAAGCAAAAAGATCATACATAAGCAGGAAACTGGCCAATTTGTTACAAGAGTCATGGAAACATGTTGCTTGTTATCAGTCTCCAAAGGAGAGAAATGTGAAAACCAAAGCAGCCAGGGACCCCCTTTTCCTTAACTCCCTTCCCCCAGTCCGTCTCACAGGTACAAAATATGGCTGTGGGGGAGGAGGCTGTGGCGCCTGCACGGTGATGGTGTCCAGATACAACCCCAAGACCAAGAAGATCCAGTATCCTTTGTATTGGCCTGGCTCAGCTCTGGCCTCTGGCAGGGTGTGGAGCCTCTCACTTTCACTGTGGCCATGAGCCCCTCCCATCTTCTTCCAGGAATCTAGCATAGTCATGTTGCCTCCAGATCTTTCCCACAGATGTTCTTTCTGGCAGAATGTATTGGCCCATGTGCCAGTCGCTCAGGGCTCTGCTCTCTATTGCTGCAAAAACACTTGCTTTGTTTTTGAATAGGAAATTTCAGAGTGTGTATCAGGCAAGAATGGTTAATGGAAAGAAGTGATAGTCTTGCTGGAAGATGTAGGTCAACTCAATGAGAAGAGTTGTTTGCTCAGAAGTGCTGAACGACTCCTCAAATAATGCCATGCAATTGAACCAACATTACCTTGACCTAGAAATGAAATCTGTGCTCTGATTGAATGTAGAGGTGAAGAGTTGTCTAGCATGATTGCCAAGTTTTTGCCTTAGGAAACTTTGCAGGGGACATTTACAAATTAGAAAACTTGGAAAGGGGTAAATTTAGCTAAAGACACATTGCATTTAGGGTAATTATGGGACACTTCAGAGGGACTGTCCAGCAGAACTCTAAATTGTTCTGTTATTTAAAGAAGAGTTCTCATTTAGAGCTTATAACTTAATGTTATATCATCAATACTAACAATAACAATGCTAATAAAAATAACAGTTATTGACTGCTTATTGCACACAGGCACTATTCAGAGTAGCTTACATATAGGATCATATTAAATTCCCCAAACAACTTTGAGATAGACATTAAATTCACTCACATTTTGAAAACAGGAAACCGAGGCAAATAACTTTCTCAAGGTTTCATGGGTCAGTGAGTAGCAAAGGCATGTTTTCATCCTACATCATGTAAAAGGCAGGGGAACTACAGGAGAGAGTAGAAGTGTGAGACACTGTAGGACAATAGAAAGGAAACTGGGCAAAGAAAGAAGCCCCCACAAAGGAGACCAAAAGAGTCTCCAAAGTTGAAGGAAGACTATCAAATGGAGAAGGTTCCAAGAAGATAGCGGTGATCACTATTGTGAAACCCTAACCCTAACCTCAAACCCTAACGCTGTCTCTAACTCGGGAACACTAGATTGCTGCCAGGGCAAGGTTGGCAGAAGGATAGAGCCAGAAGGTAAAATCCAGTTGCCACAGGCATGATTGGAAGGCAAGGAATGGTGGAGAGATTTTGAAGAAACTTGAGCAAGAAAGGGAAAAACGATGGGTCAATGCTAGAGAGAGATGTGAGTTTGAGTGTTTTGTTTTTTGTTTTATCACGGCCAACACTTGATTTTATTTCTTAATGCAAAAGAATGTAGGGAAATGAGACCCTAGAAAGAAAGTGGATAGTAAAACAATAGAGGACAGGGAAAGTCCATGAGAGGTCAAGAGTAAATGGGATCCAGAGCACAGGGGAGGAGGAGGATTGGTAGTTTCTCACCTACCAATCCTTGAATGGAGGTGAGAATGATGCAGATCAGAGGAGCAGTCTCAGCCAGCAGGTGAAGAGAGCTCATGCCTCTATTCCCTAGCTGAGGCTCCAGGATAAGACTGAGGAGAGCAGTGAACACTGGAAGTGTCACAGAGAGAAATGGGAGAGGAAGAGAAGGCTAAGAGGAAGCAAATCTTAGGCCCGAAGAAACTGGAGAACATAAAAACCAAAAATGGTTCTGTTGCCCAATGTGCCTGAGGTCTGCCCTAGCCCTGTACATCAAGCTCTCTTCCCGGGTCCCTCACTGGTCAGCTGAGTGACTTCCACACAGCTTTGATGATTCTCAGGGAGGGTGGAACCAAGAGCGGAACTTGGTTTTTGTTCAGAAGAATGGCAGTCATACCCTCAGCCTGGGTAGAAGAATCATCCCCTGAAAAAGGAACACTCCCCACACCTGAAAAGATGATGGGACTTAGCCTGAGTGGGACTCAACAAGCTAAATTTAGCTAATGATGTCTGGATCCCATTCCCAACCAATGAGATGAGACTCCAGTGCTCACCGCACCTACCACGCCATTAAAATAGACACTAGTGTGGGACAGGTGGCCAAGACAAGGGCAGGATACAGTGCCTTTCAAACTCAGCCACACATTAAAGTCATCTGAGGAGTGTTAAACGTCACTAGTTGATCTGATTTAATTTAATACACCAAGAGTATCTGTATTTTGTAAAACTTCTTATGGTGGAGAATCACTTGGCTAAACTTCCCCATGGTAGTTCTCAGAAATCAACATATTAATTTCTGAATTCCTTTCCCTAGAACGAGAAAAAAATAAAATAGAACTGGAGAATGGAAGTCTCTGAGAAGTACTTGAAAGCCTTTACTTTCTTTTCCTTTCCTCTCTAGCATTCTACCAGCTATATGTAGGTCCTTTCTTGACATATCCAGGAGTGCATGTCCCTATAGCTAGTCTGCTCTGTGTTCCCAGGGAAATAAAATACTGTGACTCTTCCTGGACTGAATTGTCATCCCCCAAATGTCACCCACTCCTGCAATTCCAGTGTGTTCTCTTTACATCATTCCATTGCAGCCATTATCCCGTGACAGCATGCCTGGTGCCCATCTGCTCTCTGTACGGGGCCGCTGTCACCACTGTGGAAGGTGTAGGAAGCATCAAAAGCAGGATTCATCCCGTGCAGGTAAGAGCACAATGATTGGGACCAGCTGATGGTATGGGAATCCCCCACCCCAGTCTAGTGACCTCCCATTTGGTCACCAACTTTGACATCCTTTGAGCTTTTAAATTCTTATTTTGTGACATTCAGTGCTTCATTTGCTAGTGCTCTTTTCAGGGATCTTTTAAAAATTCTTTCATTGATTGTAATAGATCTTAACCCCAAGAAACTTTCTCAGCCCCATCTTTGCCCTAAACCAAAAGAAAAGTCCAGTCTGAAAAGAGAAGAAAATGAAAGAAGAAACCAGAGATTTATAAAAGTAATAGTTTTCCCCTCACTTTTTAGATAAACTGAACTCTAATAGGGAGCCCAACCATATATAAGAATACTGCACAAATGCTTTCCAAACATCTGACAAATAACAGTACACCATGCCACAATAAAACAAAACTAAAATAACAAGGTATTGACTAAAATTCAGAGGACTATCTAAAGATATGGCAATGTTAGTTTTATATACTAGAAGAGGAACTTCTGCCCGGGATGAGTTTTAAAAGCACTATGTAGAAAAAAGAAATTATAAAAGCGTATCTTCCCCTGAGATTCCTTCTCTTGGAAGGCTGTGCTTGGAACTCCCAAGCTTGGCCGACAGCTCCTTACCTTTGATGGACACTTGCTAATAATGCATGTCTTTCAGCCATAAACTTAATGGCTTTGTGTTCTGTTTAAGATCTTGTACCATGCTTGGCTCATCACCTTAATTATGCAAACACTTTCTGCTATACTTGTTGGATTTCTTTCTCTGAAGTTCTTGATAGTACAAAGGTGGGATTTGTTCAGCAATGCCCCGGAGCAGGCTTGTACTGACTTGTGAGCATGAATTGTCAGTATGCAGGAATTTCACAAGTCAGTCTTAAAACATACCTATTAATAAATCAAACTATATACACTCACAATTACCTAATTCATAAAATAATATGGATTATGGAGGTGGAAGTAGTTAGACTATGAAAATTGGCAGAAAATATAAATCAGGGCTTGTTTTCCCCCAGAGAGCCAGTTTTTAAACATTTACAAGCACATTTACAACCGGATTTATATGCCACATCTGAAATAAATTGCCTTTAGCAATAAATTTAACACAGCCATATTGTCTTCTAGCATTAGAACAATGTCTGTCCTTTAAGTTGAGCCACAGATGAAGCGTTTGGCTTTCATTTCAAGAGGCGCACTCTTTGAAAAAAATATTTGTTTGAAAACATTTACATCACACTCAAGCCGGCCCATTGAGCAGCCGTTGAGAGGTGCACAGGACAGATGCACGGTCCTGTCTCCCATTTATGTCATCATGGCATAGGGTCTTTGAAAGGAGCAAAGTAAATTGTCATTTCTCTTTTTCTGTTATTCTGTTGTATTTGAGCGTAAATGGTTAAATTGTGTAAATTAAGTACATGAATAGTACAACACTACTAAACAACACTGTACAATTTTCAAAACATTTATATAGATAATGTCCTTAAATTCATCCAAAATTCTGAAATATAGTTGGAGAAGAGGATGCAAATTATTTGCTCATATTCAACTATTTATAATGATCCTGTAAAATAGATATCATTATCTTCATTTTATAGATGAAGAAGTCAAGTAAATCAGCCAAACTCACACAACAAAGGAGGTGCCAGAGGGACCAAAACTCACATGAAAATGACACCAAAGCACGTTAGTTGTTCTTCTAAGCCACACTTCCTGTTTCACAGGCTCCAAATAGCAAAGTGTCTTAATTAACTTGCTACTAGGCTTTTCTTGAGGGCAAAAATAATACGCATCTGATTTTAAGAAATAAAGTGTTTTCCTTTCAGGGGTTATTTTTTACCCTGCAGTTATTTCTGGGAAGTGGAATCTACAACTTCTGTTGCTGATTGGGGCACAAAGGTAGGGAAACAAGAGGTCTAAAGCATAAATGATGGGTGTACCATTGCTTCCCAGGAAAGACTTGCCAAGTGTCATGGTACACAGTGTGGATTCTGCAGCCCAGGAATGGTGATGTCTATCTACACGCTGCTCAGGAACCACCCAGAGCCAACACCTAAGCAGATAATGGAAGCACTTGGAGGTGAGTCATCTTGGTCCTGTGTAGGCAGGAGTCAGAGTAAAAAGTGCTCAGGAAGCTAGACACAGAGATCCTGGCTCATGGGAGAAATAGTGGTGCAGCTTTGTGGTTCCAGGCTCCTGGCTTCCTTAGTACCTGTCCTGACTGAAGTATTTCTAGAAAGGGCTGTCTTTGTTTGGCAGCAATGATGCCAGGAATGGGCATGCTGCTGGATTCCTGACTAATACTTTTCTTTTGGTGGAGCCATTTGTCACTCTGCAAAGGCACACAGATGGGCTCTTTCTAACACTATCTTTTCTAAATGTAGAAATTCAGGTAAGCTGGAAGAACAAGATTGTGCTGTTTCCTTTTTAATTAATCTGTCTGAATAGTTCATTAACATCACTTACTAAAATTAATTTTGCAAAAAGGAAAAACTTTTTAGATACGTTGTATCTTTATGCCCTAGTTGGTTCATTATAATACGATAATCAAGGAGATCATAAAAACAATTAGTTATCAAACAAACTTAGCAATTCGCTCTCCTGAGGCAAAAGAGCCATCAAATTTAAATGAACAAAAACAATTATCTACCTGAAAAAGTTATGTTGACAAATGCAGTGTTCTTTATTTTAAATTTTATTGAGAAGAAATTCACTTGTCATAAAATTCACCTATTAAAGTGTACAATTCAGTGTTTTTAGTCTGTTCAGAGTTGAATAATCATCCCCACAGTTTTAGAAAATATTCATCACCCAGAAAAGAAATGCCACAACTACTTAGTAATCAGTACCCCCCACCCATTCTCTCCCTCCCAACCTCCTACCATGGCAATTACTTATCTACTTTATTTATTTATTTATTTATTTATTTATTTATTTATTTATTCATTCATTCATTCATTCATCCATTTATTCTAATCAGTTATACATGACAGTAAAAAGTTCTTCAATTCATTGTACACAAATGGAGCAGAATTTTTCACTTCTCTGGTTGTATGTGAAGTAGAGTCACACCATTCGTGCAACCATACATGTACCTAGGGTAATGATGTCCATCTCATTCCACTGTCTTTCTTACCCCTCCCTTTCCCCCCTCCCTTTTACCTCATCCAAAGTTCCTCCACTTATCCCATGCACCCCCCCCCCATATGGATTAGCATCCACTTATCAGAGAAAACATTCAGTCCCTGGTTTTGTGAGATGGACTTATTTCATTTAGCATGATATTTTCCAACTCCATCCATTTACTTGAAAATGCCATAATTTTATTCTCTTTTAATGCTGAGTAATTTTCCATTGTATGTATGTACCACAGTTTCTTTATCCATTCATCTATTGAAGGGCATCTATGTTGGCTCCACAATTTAGCTATTGTGATGTGGCAGTGTCCCTGTAATATGCTGTTTTTAAGTCCTTTGGGAATAAACTGAGGAGTGGAATAGCTGGATCAAATGGTAGTTCCATTCCAGGTTTTCTAAGGAGTCTCCATACTGCTTTCCATTTTGGTTGCACCAATTTGCAGTCCCACCAGCAGTGTACGAGTTGTCCTCCCACATCCTCACCAACAGTTATTGTTGCTTATATTCTTGATAACTGCTATTTGGACTGGAGTGAGATGAAATCTTAGAGTAGTTTTGATTTGCTTTTCTCTTTTATTACTAGAGATGTTGAACATTTTTTAATATATTTGTTGATGGAACAAATGCAGTTTTCTATAACAACACTAATTTCATGGTGACTGGTCACTAATTCTTAGAAGAAAGCTATTAAGGTAAATTTCTAGGTATTATAGGAAAGTTCTTTGTTCTTTTCTATAAACAGACCTGGACAGAAACTGAGTTTTATGATGAAAAGATGCAGAATACAACTAAATAGACGTTAAATTTAAATGTTATAGGAAGTGGCATATTAGTATTCCCTAATATTTTCCCTTATCACTTAACAACAACTTTTTCGGTTTATAGTTAAACACTATTAAAACATGGGTCGATA
The DNA here is from genome assembly GCF_964194105.1 of Spermophilus citellus. Lineage (NCBI taxonomy): Eukaryota > Metazoa > Chordata > Mammalia > Rodentia > Sciuridae > Spermophilus > Spermophilus citellus. The sequence goes on from NC_138192.1 coordinate 101,680,557, forward strand.
ATTTCAATTATAACCTGAATGGATTGAGCAATTGATAATTTTTGCTCAGTGAAATGATGAGCAACTAATGAGGTATCAAGAACTTTGAGAAGCATAGGTCTTGTGATTTGCCCTTTTTGTCAGTTTATTTGATTATGAGGCAATCTTACAGAGACAAATTATATCTTTCATGATTCTGTGCCTGTGATTAACATAGAAACCACCAAGAAAGAGATGGTACTGTCAAGTTTGGCTAAGTGGATGAGGCAGACAACTTTGTTCTAGGTGTAGATAACTTGACGGGTATATTTATGCTCTCTGTAGATAACTTGAAGGGTATATTTTTGCTCTCTGTAGATAACTTGAAGAGTATATTTATTTGCTCTCTTTCTATAATTATAAATATTAGTCATACTGATAACCTTTGTGGGTCTTTTTTTTTTTTTTTAATGTGTGGTGCTGGGGTTCAAACCCAGAGCCTTGTGCATGCAAGGCAAGCACTCTACCAAATGAGTGATATCTCCAGCCCTCATGGTCATATTCTAAGAAAAAAACAATAAAACAGGGGCTGGGGATATAGTGCAGTTGGTAGAAAGCCTGCCTTATATGCAACAAGCCCTAGGTTCAATCCCCAGCACCGCCCCCCACACACACACAAAGAAAGAAAAATATAAAATAATATAAAATAAAGTTCAAATAAATGTAATTAGTATAGGCTTATAACTTCTAAAATGGGCAACCAACTTAAAAATCGCTGCTTAATTTAATCTAGGCTTTTCCTTTCAAGACTAAAGGAATAACATTTTTTTTTAATTTTCATCTTTTTTTTTCTTCTTAGAATTAGAAAAATGTCTGTAATGGGCAGTTATCTTTTCTTCAGCAGTCTTTAATAAAGTCTATGGAGTTAACACTGATTATGTAACCATGAACAAAATGAAACAAAAAGCCCTGATACTGGCTCACCCCAGCCTTTACTGCTAGCTTACAGCTTATCAGAGAGAAGGTGTCCATGGCCTTCCCACTACTTGTGTTTCATACCACATAGTTATGTTCTAGAAATTTCAGCTTCTTCCTTCTACTCTAAGGAATTCTAAATTCACATCCTTCCATGTTTTTTTCTTCTTTAGCAAAAAGAAAGAGACTATGGAATCTGCAGCCATTCAGCTTCTCCTAAAAAGAAAGGAGGGAACCCACAGCCCATCTTCCCTCGTGACTCACTGGAAGCACACTTTTCTTCTAGGAGTTTTAACTTGCCCGATCCACATATACACACTCCCTCTGAAATTGTTAAACTATAATTGAACATAATAATTTGAAACATACTTTTAGTATAAAAATAATACATTCTATTGTGAAAGGGTCCCCAAATTTAAAGAAATAGAAAAACTCACCAATAATTCTGCCACCAATAGCACCACCCAGACCAAGACATTAACACATGAGCCTTTGGGGACACTTATCCAGACTATAGCAGTCCCAATTCCTCTTCTCCTGGGAGACTGCAGGAGAAAGGTATGATGAAGGGACACATAGATGATATGGAGATGCAGATATACAACTTAGGATAGGGGCAGGAAATAAAGCAGAAAGGATTGAGAAAAACTTTGGAGATTTCTGTGGTATTTCAGGAAGAAAATGTAACCACAAAATCTATTTTTTGAAGAACATCTCCAAGGGAAACATTTTTTTTCTAAAAAATCTTGTTGGCTTTAGGGAGCAAAAAAAAAAAAAAGAATCTCAATTCTAATACAACTATTCCACTGAAAACATGAAGTACAGATATGCAATGTATTTCTATATTATTTTCTAAAACTTTACCCCTTGTTAATCAGGTAATTTGTGCCGATGTACTGGATACCGACCAATTATAGAAAGTGGGAAAACTTTCTGTGTGGTGAGTTAAAAAAAAAAAAAAGACTACCCATTCTGTTACATTAATGATCTTTTGCATAAAATAATGTATTGCATTCACTAATCTCTAAAATAACTCTAAGTTGCCTTTTCTAACCACTGAAAGTTGTTAAATACCTACAGCTTGTTTTTTCTTTTTAATAAATGGTTAGCATCTCTCTTGTTTTTATCCTTAAATTGGTCATTTTCCTGAGGAGGACAGAATTTAGTTCATGACTTCAAGAAATGTGTGGTCTACTAAAAAAAATAAAGCATGGAACAATAAAACCATAATTGAAAAGCAAGATATTAAAAACTCAACATATCCAATATATGCATATAAATTTTGAAGGAACATGAACTTAAGAGAATTAATAAATGGGAAGAGGAGAGACAGAGGAGAGAAGGGGAGTTTTGAGCTAGGTCCTAAAGGAAATGCTAGAAATGAAGGCTAGAGAGAGGTCTAGGAAAATTCCAAGTAAGAAAATGGATGGAAGTAGGAAAAAAAGAGATGTCTAAAATTCAGGTAAGAATGACTAAATGATGAGACTAAAGTATTAAAAATTTATAAGATCCTGTTTGGGGCTAAAGAATATAGATGTAAAGCTGATTACCAATGTGTAGTCATTGTTCTCAAGCCAGAAATAACACAATGAGAACAGAATTTTGGAAGAAAAATTCTTGGCACTTGCTTATAGATAAGCCTGGGGAGCCATGTTGGGAGTGAAGGCATGGACTAGTGCCATATCCCACACAGGAGAGAATGACGACCCAGACCAATGTGGCAAATGTGGATACAAGAAAATCACTTTTAAGAGGATTTCCAGAATCAGCCACCAGATGGTAAAGAGCAAGGAACCCAGGTCACCTTCCAAGTCAAGAAACAGGAACCACAGGAGACAAAGGAAGCTGGGGAAAAAAATGATTTAGCGTATGGGGGAGCAGGTAGTTTTGAAATATCTTGTTTTCAGAAAGTTGAATGCCAGGAGAAGATGTATTTTGAAACAATTTCAGTAGGGGTGTTTTTCCAGAACCCATTTTTATAGTAAAAATTAATTTTTATATAATTTTTGGCTAAAAACAATTCAAGGTACATAAGTTCATGCCAAATACTATAAAATATTTAAAAGATATATTTTAATGCCAGTACTGAAAATTTTCAAGTTCTACATACTACTGGCTATTTTATTTTAATTCCTGGGTTGGATATTATTTATGTGGAACCATATGAGTGGGCAATATACTACCATTTTTTACCTTCAAAACCAGCAGTTTCTTTGTCTGATTCAACCTCTTACAGTGTGATTATTTTTCTGGTGACAAAAAAAAAATCTGTACAAAGATAGAGACAAAATTATATATTTAGACTCTCTCTCACACTGGGTCCCCACATTCAGTTACTTATAGTTAGTTCCTTTACTGGGTACAGCATTGACACAAAATCCAAATCCCTTCTTAATTCTGTAGAAATGATCTTGCAAGTAAGATATACCAGCTGCTACTTTGGCTGTAGTTCTATGTCAGGCACTGTATGAAACTTTTCTAATACTTAAATCTATCAAATCTTTTGGGGATGGGTTTTATAATCCGAATTTAACCCTGCTAATATGTGTTAAAGCAGACACTAGACCCAGTTTGCCTTGACTTATTTTTTTTAATATTTTTTAGTTATACATGGACGAAGTATCTTTGTTTTGTTTATTTACTTTTATGTGGTGCTGAGGATTGAACCCAGTGCCTCACACATGGGAGGCAAGCACTCTACCACTGAACCACATCCTAGCTGCCTCCCCTTGACTTATGTATGAAGAACATCTCTAGATTGCCACAAATCCTTTGCCAGTGTTTACACATTGAAAAGGGAAAGCAGGAATGATAAGTCTGATTGTTGTAGTAACTAATAAATGAATTCTGACCCCAAACTCTGCATTTCTGTATGAAATGTCCTAAAAATTAACGGTAAATGCTTTTCATATGCTTGCGTCATCTCAATAATTCAAAATGATCCCAATAAACTAATAATAAGCTCAGGCTTTATTTATATTGATATTTAGAAAGTTTTCATTAAAGATATATGCTGTATCACCATTAAGATGACAAAAAGCAATCTGTTGGGTTGGTTACTACAGTGTAACTACACTTCATATATCTCAGTTCCAATAGAAGCCTCTGCTGGCTGACTCCACCTGCCTCTCACACCTTTGCCATCCCCAGATATTGGAATGACACTGTTTACAGGACTCCATCCTGACTCCGTCCCGTTCACTCCCTATTATTTTATTTAATTGTTCAGTGAAGAGATAGCAGGTTACCCAACCTGCCAGATGCTAAAATAGGTAACTAAAGAACTAACTAATGAATTTGACTTCAACTGCATTACCTCCTAAGGAATCCAGTGTTTGTCAGCTGAAAGGATCCGGAAAATGTTGCATGGATCAAGATGAGCAGGCTCTTGAAAACAGACAAGAAAAAGTAAGTATCTGGCTTTTCCACTTCAGTTGAGATTGGCTGAAAAACATCCATATAAACCCAAAGGAGTTCTCTGTTAGTGTGGGTAAGTAAAATGCAAAATAAGTGAATTGGGGTCATCAAAAGCCTCAAAGAGCTCCAAAAATTAGGAGGTTCATGACTCGCACAAGGCTTGTCGCACAGGCTGCTTCCCTTCCCAAGCATCAAGGCTTTCTGTGCTTAGTCTGAGTTTAGCAACCATCCCCATTCCCGTCACTAAGAGGGACTGAAGAGCAGCGCCCCCTCATGCTCCAGCCAGAAAAAAATACCTGCAAATGATTTCTGGGACCCAGAACAGAAACCTGAAACCCAATTTCTGACACCAGAGGAAGAAAACCAGAGTCGAGTAAGCAAGCTGGGAAATCACCCAGTGCTCTTGAGAGAGTGGGGAGAACTCCACTGAGGGATGCCCTGTGGTTCTGGCACCTCATTCTGTGTCAGGACATGTCAGAGGAAGAGGCCCTGACTCTGAAGTCTCACACTTAAATCTTCCTGCACCTTTCTCAGTAACTCCGTGTTTTGTTTTGTTTCATTGAGATATGTACCAAACTGTATGATGAAGATGAATTCCAGCCATTGGACCCATCCCAGGAACCTATATTCCCTCCTGAACTGATAGTAAGATACTTTACTTCTATTGTTTCATAACATGATATGGTATCTGCCTTTTTGTATTACACTATGAAATTACTAAGCTTTAACATTAAAAGTGGGAAGTGTGCCCAAGATAATGGAGCAAAAACCCATTTTTAGGGACTTTATTCAGATAAGTGGACCAGACAGCTTGGAAGAGTGGTGCTGCCAGGATCAGCTGCCAGGATGCATTGGTTGAATCCCATCAACTGAAGAGCCGCAGGCCAGAGTACAGTGACTCACCCAAGGTCATTGGTACTCTGTGAGATATCTTAAAGGTCATTTGTAAAACCAGTGAAGTAAGAATCCAATGATGGGCTGGGGATATGGCTCAAGCGGTAGCGTGCTCGCCTGGCATGCATGCGACCCCGGTTCGATCCTCAGCACCACATACCAACAAAGATGTTGTGTCCGCCGAAAACTAAAAAATAAATAGTAAAAAATTTAAAAAAAAAAAAAGAATCCAATGACACTTAGAATAGCAGAATCACACTATTCTTACATTTAGTTTCTGTAATTTCAACTCAGGGTGGGAAAGAGAAAGGGAAAATAACGTATATAGTGCAGTGTGTCTGCCACTCTCTTCTGTGCCTGGAGAGAACACAAGAGAGGTGATTCCACTGGCTTCAGAAGGTCTCGGTCCCCACACACCTCTCAGAATGTGAGAACTTGGGCATCCTGAGTACAAATCTAGAAATAAAAATTACATGCATAGTGTAGCTGTCTGTACGCACATATCTAAATATAGACATAGAGACAGTTGTTCAAAAAACCCATTTATGCAATTCCTGCTGAGTGATTTAAGGGATGCTTTTCAAGGATAATTTTGTCTATAAACAATTCTTGTCCAGCAGAAAATCTCATCCCCAAAGATGAGTCTCCTCTGAGTCACTGTTGGGCAGAACTAGAGCAGGAAGCCTGGCATCTTAGTTCCAGGCCAAGGCACCTTCACTACATTGTGCTATTTCCTCTTCGCACACTCACTTCACAAATACAAATAGAGTTTAGGCCACTCTCCATGATGATTCTTTAGCAGTGCCATATGGATCTTATCAACAGATGACTCATTGGCGATCCCTAGAAGCTGGGTCTCTCCAGAAAGCTAAAATGCAGCCCACCTGGACACCCAGAGCTGTGGATACACTCGTGGCTTGTGTTCAAGAGCCCTGCTTGAAAGTGTGTTACATTTGCTTCTCTGCAGAGAATGGCAGAAGATCCAAATAAGAGGAGATTGACATTCCAAGGGGAGAGGACTACCTGGATCACCCCTGTAACCCTGGACGACCTTCTGGAGCTGAAAGCCAATTTCCCGAAAGCCCCACTTGTCATGGGGAACACTACAGTGGGTTAGTGTTTGCTTCCCTGTTCTTTAGAGTGGTTAGCCTAAACTCTGTGTCTCTTCTGAAACTCCTTGTAAGTGCAATTCATTTTTGTTAATGATACTCATGATCCTTTAGAATGATTTGTTGCTTTCTTTTGAATATAAGTTACGAGCGTCACAATTTTCATTCTGGCTTATCAGTAACTGACATGTATTAGCATCCATTTTCTTCTTTTTCTGATTGCTTGAAATGCTATTCCCCCTAAGGACCCGCCATTAAGTTCAAAGATGAATTCCATCCAGTTTTTATATCTCCACTTGGGCTTCCAGAACTACACTTTGTGACCACCACAGATGATGGTAAGTAACTTCTTTCACAAATAAAATATAATTGTTGGCTATTGGGCTGTTGGGAAGCAACCACAAGTGCTGAGTGATTTTGAGATTTCACAGAATAACTCACCTCACTTATTTATTCAGATATTTACTGAGCATCTTCCCTGTGTCTTTTATGAGCATTTTCAAATGGATTTACTCAGCTGCATCACTGAGTTCTACATCATCATAGGAACTATAATAGCAGAAAGATGTCACATACCTCACCAAGTATTTAGGGATTGACCAAACAAGAAACTGAAGACATGTGCTGTCCAGTAGGAAAGGTTCTTGTCACACATTACTCTCTGATTCATAAATTTTCTCAAGGTTCATTCCATATATACATACACAAACATATGCACACACACATACACATATATCTTGACCACAAGAAATGTAACTATGAACAACAAATTTGTTTGAAATGTAACTATGAACAACAATTTTTTTTTATCTTCACATGCTTTACAACAACCCTGAGAGATAGATAGACATAGCAGGCAGCCATGGTATCTCTATTACCCTACAGAAGGTATAGAATCAAAGGGCTTAAGTAACTTCATCAATATCACACAGCTAGCATATCCAGGTCAAGGCTCCAACCCAGGTCTTGTTGCTCCACCTAATGCACTAAAGAAGGCAATCTGAAAAACACATCCCACCATCCACTACCCAGACTAAGCACTGGAATGATAATGACTGTAGAAACTAAAAATCCTATAAAGCAAGGTTCTCCCCAGTGAGGAAACAGAAATCAAATAGACAATTTCTTGATAGCCCCTCTGACCTGCCAGTCTGAAGTCAGTCTGTCTGTTCACTTTTTAACCAACCTGTTGGAAAGTCTATATCAATGGACTCACAGGGAGAGATCGGGCAAGGGAGGCCAGCCATGTAGAGCAGAAGGTTGGGAGAAGGTGTGGGAAGTATTTGGTTAGGGTGTGGTGAGGAGGTGGGGAGGAGGTAGAGCCTGTGGGACCCAAATCAGTGTTTGGGTCTTCACTGTTGTCCCTTTTCTTCACTGTTGTCCCTCCGGGAGCAATAGGCACTGTTTCGCTAACCATCCATCTAGTAAATTTTAATACCGCCCATAAAATGTATATCTTTTTTATGTGCAGTGTGTGTTTTGGTGCTTTATACATAAAAAGAGTTTCGCACTCCTTTGGGAGCAATATTGCCCCCATTGAGGATACATGGACTAGATGACATCACTACTTAAACCATACCCTGTAAGCATACCTGCAAATAAAATTGACCCAAGATATGGCAGTTGTCTATTCTTTTTTATCTTTTTGATCTGAGAACAATAAGAAGAGATAACTGAAGAAGGACAAATGGGCAATTGACATTTTTCAGGTTAATTTTTATTTAGGCTTTGTAAGCTTAAAAACAAAACAAAAAATCCTTATGAGACCTTGACTAAGATTTCCATATTTGAGCAATTTATTTAGGAAAAGTAAATGAAGTACTGAATTTCAGTTATTCGTGCTTGATATGTGCTAAAGTCTATGGCACACATGACTGAGAAAAGGAGTTTGGTGTTCAGTATTTGAGAGTAAAGCAGATTGCCAGAAATATTTTTAATTATTGTATTTGTTGGTTGTTGTTCTGAGTGAATATGGAAAGCGAAGACAGATTGAAGAGACTGGTTTCATGCAGTCCTATCTTGTTAAAGTTCAGTTAAGCTTATATTCCACTATCTTATTTTTAGGGGTGACAATAGGTGCAGGATACAGCCTGGCCCAGTTGAATGATGCCTTACAAATTATTGTTTCGGAGCAACCAAAGGAGAAGACTAAGACATTTCGCGCCCTCCTGAAGCAACTGAGGACACTTGCAGGAGCCCAGATTAGAAACATGGCTGTACGTTCTCTATTAGATAAAATAAGTCACAGTTCTGGACAGACATACAGTTCTGCTCATTTTAACCAGTGTTATCCTGAAGAGGAATCCTAAGTCAATGTTGAACATGTCTCCTCAATATGAGAGTGGGGATGGGTGGAGGTGTTCAAAGTAAGAGAACTGTGATATAACAAGATTATGATACAAGAGTCAGAAGATTCCCAGATTCTAGTCCCAATTACCTGTGATGATGTATGATCCTGGAGAAGCTATTTGATCTCTTTAAACCACTGTCTCTTTATTTTTGAAATTAAGGTCCAACCCAATGGACTGTCTCTAAGGTACTGTTCAGCTCTAACAGTCTATGAAATATGCCTCCAAGATGCTCTTTTATGGCTGGTTCTCCTCTTAGATCTTTGTATTAAGGTCAGTTTCTAAATGTGTCTCCCACATGTGCATTCATGGATTCCCCCAGTTGGCTAGCTTACTGGGGTTTCCTAGTTATTTAATATTTGAGAAAAAAAAATCAAAGGGAGATCAGTAGAGTAGAAGAAGGGGATCCAGGAGAGTGAGGAGGAGAGGAAAAGGGGAAATACTGGGAAATTATATTGACCAAATTATATTGTATCATGCACATGTACAAATATATAACAACAAATTCTACCATTATGTACAACTGTAACGTACCAATAAAAATACAGTGGGGGGGAAAAACTTAAGAAAAATTGGCTCAGACTACTCCCCATTCCACACATGGTGGGTAGATTAGCAGGATTTGGTGGGCTCATGGGTCACTGTATTTCTCCTGTTTGTCTCTGGCTCTTTGGCTGATCCTCCAAATCTGCCCTTCATTTTCACCTTCTGCATCTTATGTCCCTTTTCTAAATGGCATTGCTCCTCTCAATTTCAACTTGATCCCATAAGTCTTCAGAGAGCCCTTGTTTGAGTCAATGTGGAATAGCCTTTACTGAAGGTTCAAGGTGACAGAGAAGCATTCTATTTCACAGCAGCAAGACAGGCTCCATATCTCAGTTTTTCAATTTGCTCAGGCCACAGTCTCTCCACCCTCCTCATGTTGTCTGACACTTTTTCTACCCTTTGGCCAAACCTTCCCTTCCCGCTAACCTGCTTTCACCAGCTCCCAAATTCCCATTCATTTCCCTTTGTTTCTATCTTCATAGGTAAACACGCCTATCAAGGAATGTTTCCAAAGACAAATGCATATTTGAGTCAGTCCTTGAGGAAATCATTCCTCCTTGTTGCACATGGAAGAGGAATATTTTCTCAGGATGGGGTCAAGAGTGGGGATCTTGTATGATATGTTGTCTGAATCTACTTAGCTGCTTCCAAATTCACAGATCTTTCTGTGACACAAAGAAGAGAATTAAAAACTTAACACAAGGCCTCTGTATAGAGAATTCATTATTTGACAAACAACTAAGTACATCTTTTCAAATGCCATCCTTTTTTATTTAGACTTTAGGAGGACATGTGGCAAGCCAGCCTCATTTTTCTGACCTAAATCCCATTTTAGCAGCAGGAAATGCAACCATCAACCTGATATCTAAAGGTAAGAGGCCAAGCTTCAGGTATTCTACTTTAGACTTACCACTGTTTGTTTTGTAGCTTCTGCTGTAATTATTAGCTGGGGACCCAAGAATATTTAATTTCACTTCATAAGGCTATGTTTACATTGCTTCATCACACACCTTCAAAGGGTGAAACTTTGATCAGTTAGTCTGCTCTCCAGAGTTCCTTTATCTTACAAACTGGATACTTTTATTGCACCTGACAATTTTTCTTAAATATTTGACCAATTTGTGAGCAGTTAAAATTACAGTATCAAAGTAGTTGAAGAAAAATACTAATTAGCAGTCTCTCCATGGCATATTTCAATCCAGAGTTTCATAAAAATGGCAGTTTTTCTTATAAGAATTTCATTTTAAACTAAATGAAGTTTGTGGGACATCTTACCCATTACTTCTGTCCTTATTCAGATACTTTGAGCTTTTGGGAGGATTTTAAGTTTCAGGAAATAAAAACAAACTCATATTATTCATAGGGATACTGGTGTATGAGATTCTTCTCTGATTAAAATTATTTTTTTAAAGGTGACTCAAGAGAGTATGATAAACTAAGAGAACTGTGTGTGTGTGTGTGTGTGTGTGTGTGTGTGTGTACACATATATGCAAATAATCAAAGAGAAAGTGATATATCAGGAATCCCACCTCTGCCGGAAGTCCTACCTCTAGTACTATGGAAAGGTCCATTCAATCTTTCCCAACCTCAATTTTACCATTTGTGAAATATAAACATTGCAGATTGTTTCCAAATAACTTTAAAGTTCCTTAAGGCCAAAATTTGTGAGTGGTGTATAAATGTGCTGTAAGAACAGAAAAGACTCCTCAGCTTATCAGGTCCATCCCTGTCATTGTGCAGATGGGACCCCAAAACTGCCATGACTTGCTTCAGCAAGCCAGGTTGGGAGCTGGAACTAGACCCCTGTGTTCTGGCTCCCAGCCTACACGCTGTCTTTCCCACAGATACATCACATCCACCACTTGCCATGGGTTCTGCAGTGAAAAAGTTCAACCTAATCAAGGCCATTTTCTCTAACAGAAGGAGAACGACAGATTCCATTAAATGGCCCTTTCCTGGAGAGAGTACCAGAGGCCAACCTGAAATCTGAAGAGGTTGTGTTGTCCATTTTCATCCCCTACTCTACACAGGTGAGGGTCCTGGAACTGCTGTTCTGCCCCACAGAAGCCCTGCTGGCCCTGTGCAGAAAGCCTGAGCTGCAAACAGGCTTCCAGGGGAAATGGCCCCCTATTCAGAACCAGCTGCTTCAGGGAGACTTTGGGCCTCTCACAGGGGGAGGCCAATTCCCAGATGGTCATTTGATTTTCTTTCATAGAAGGGTCACATTATAACTTTCATGGATCCTCAGCCCTTTATTCTTCATGACTCCCTTCTTCCATAAATATATATATATTTATGTTTGCATAAAAGCAAATATAACCCTGGCTGCATTCAGTACTCTATACACATTATTATTATTATTATTATTATTATTATTATTATTATATTCATTTCTTTCTTTTGATTTAAAAGAAATTAAGAGTGAAACATTTCTGTGGGCTTGATGTATATTACTCTGCCAAAGTTCAAGATAGCCTTTACACGAACTAAATATGTTTTTACTCTTGTTAATTTTATTTTGTAGTTTTCTTATAAATGGTCTAAAGATTTCTTGTTAATGTTTTGCAGAGGTACTGCTTTAAGAACACGTAACCTGGGTTAATTTAAGATAATAAATTATCACCTATAGGATAGAGAGATAGACATTAAAGCCCAGTACTCTGGTGATATTGATTTGCTGGATATTTAAGATTAAGATTTAAAATTAAAGTTAAATTAAAAGGGCCAAAAAACCCAAAAGAGCTCCTGATAGTATCCTGGTCCCTATCTCTGGTTCTAAGGGTACATCGGCCCTGCAAAAGCAAAATCTTTTATGTGAGTAGAATTTTTTATTTCAGATGAATGTGCATCTTAGCCAAGATTGAGTACATAGTCAACATTAGCTAGAGGAAGCTTCTAACAAAGTGAAAGTTATTTCAGGTGTTTCAGAGTCAATCAACATTTATTAACCAAATCATTTGATAAGATTCTTTACCTACCGACTATGTATTACAGCATGGTATACAAACTGGAAGATACGACAAGAGTTAAAAGGCATGGGGTCCTGTCCTCAGAGTCTCTAAATCTAACAGGAAGGGCTTGAAAGGTAGGGTAGGAGAAGGGGGACCAATTGCCTGGGTCAGGAAATGACAGGCAACTAGAGTAGTTTTTTGGGGGGGACAGCTGGTGACAGAGAGACTCTTGCCCTGAAAAGGGAGAGAAGGCAGTCAGGGTCAGAATAAAAGATGATAGCCCTGAATCCATGGGGTGGCCAATCTGGGCAGGAGAACCACGTGGAGCTGGGAGGTAGGGAACAGGGCAGCTGGACAGCCTGCGAGATGAGGCAGGGAAGGAAGCCAAGGTCCATCACTGAGCATCTCAGCTGCTACAAGGACTTATGTGTTTTAGCAGGTGGCCACCTTTGAAGGCCTAAAGCAAGGTAAAATTTGAATAAAAGAAATATTTTAAGAATATTGATCCAGTAGAAGAAATGAGCATAATAGTGGTTGGAGGAGGACTGAGGGCAGAAGGAGTAGTGAGGAGGCCAAGGCAGTGGCACCTTTTCTCCTGACCGTCCCCCCATCCCAACAGCAGCCCCCCGTTACAGCTGATCCAACCCAACTTCTTGTTTTAAAGAAAATTAGGGGGGGTTGTGGCTCAAGTGGTAGAGCGCTTGCCTAGTACCTGCAAGACACTGGGTTCGATCCTCAGCACCAATTAAAAATAAAAAAATAATAAAGATATAAAGAAAATTAGAATGCAAACAGTTTAAGTCACTTACTTACCCAGGCCACAGGTGGCGATCCAGAGTTGAAAGAAATAGAGCCCAGGGGATGAGCAGGGACTCTGGAGCCAGACAGCTAGGGAACCCCAGCTCTGCCACTTACTGTGTCTCTTTGTGCAAGTAGATCAGTGGAAATAAGCACTAACCCTTTCTCTATCTCCAGTGGCACTTTGTGTCGGGGCTCCGGCTGGCCCAACGGCAAGAGAATGCCTTTGCCATTGTCAATGCCGGGATGAGCGTGAAGTTTGAAGACAACACAAACTTAGTCCGGGAGCTCCAGATGTTCTTTGGAAGTGTTGGCCCCACCGTGCTCTCTGCAAGCCAAACCTGCAGACGGCTTGTCGGGAGGTATGTCATGGCGTGTCTAGGACATGGAATGTGGGCCATTCTGTTTGGAATGTTTTAATAAAAAAATGTACTTGGGAAATTTTTTTTTCTGGTTTCAAACATACATATAGTCCCCTAAAAAAAAAATTAAGCACCGCAGAATTGGATGAAGAAAGTACAAGCCACCCCAAAGCCAGGCCTTTGAGATAAAATGATTCTTTTATTGCAAGTTTCTGAAGTAAAGTTTATGCACAAATCACATGGTTTGAGTAGATGGTACCTCTAAGGAATCAACTGTAAAATAAGTAAATAGCTCTAATACTGGGACTTAAGACATCTGAAAATATTCTTACTCCACTTAAAGAACATGAAATATATTTTTAAAAAGTCACATTGTCTTTTTCTTGTAACTCTCATGACCTCTAGCATTTGGAGAGTAAGTTCTAAAAATTCTTCCAACTTGCAGTTTTACCATAAATTTAACCCATCATCAAAATTTAACCTTCCTTGCCGAAAACTAGCAATTAATGCCAGGTTTTTCAGATATGAAAACAAATCCATGCTTCCAAAACAACTCTGTACAAATTTTCGTTCGTGAAATTTTTCCAACTCTCTGCAATCATTAGGTCATTCATATGTTTATGCAGTGTACTGTGTGTATCAGACACTGATCTAGTTCCTACAGACACAGCAGAACACAAGACAGAGCTGCAGGTCTCAGGAAGCTTTGGTTTTAGTAGTGTTTTGGTTGTTTGTTTTGTTTTTGTTTTTCACTTGAGCTATTTGAGGTAAATCAATATTTCCAACTCATTTTATTAAAAAAATAATAAAGGAGAATTCAGTAAGGAAACTTTGGGAGCCCCTGCTTTAGGTGCTAAAAAAAAAGCTAATGAAATATTTTGAGAATCTTTTGTTCAGACTTCATAGATGATTACAGATGCCTGGAGTTATAGCTCCATGGTGGAGCAGTTGCCTAGCACATGTGAGCCCAGATTCAATCCCCTGTACCTCCCCAACTCACTCTCTCTCTCTCTCTCACACACACACATACACACACACACATACATACACACACACACAAAAACCAAAATGGTTACAGGTTGCACATCATCTTTCCTTGCCCTATCAGTTTAGTATCTATTTGTCTTAGTACACTTTCTATTGCTATAACAAAATACCTGAAACTGGTTGATTTATAAAGGAAAGAGGTTTATTTTGGTGCATGGTTCTGGAGGCTGGAAGTCCAAGAGCATGACACCCACAAAGGCTTCTTTCCATTCCAACTTACAGCAAAAAGTTGAAGAGCAAGCAAGTAGGTGTTGGCTGAAGAGACAACACAGTGGCATACTTGCATTTTAGCAGCATGCTGTTATAGTGACTAATCTAGTCTCTCAACTGCATTAATCTCTCTTAAAGATTTAAATCACCTCTTCCAGCACCACCACAATAGCAATCAAATCTCAACATGAGTTTCAGAGATGATAAATCGTAGCACTGTCTTTGCCCCTTCTGTGAAACGTTTGCATTCTTACTGATAGACAGTGGGATGACGAGATGCTGAGTGACGCGTGCCAGTGGGTCCTGGATGAGATCCACATTCCTGCGGCAGCTGAGGGTGGCATGGTGGCATACCGGCGAACACTCATCATCAGCTTACTCTTCAAATTCTACCTCAAAGTGCGGCAAGGGCTGAACAAAATGGTAAATGATTTCTCTGTGTCTCTGGTTCCTTGTCATTCTGAGCATGGGTCTGCACAGGAAGACTTTCCCTGCCTGGTTTGGATAATACACTGAGCATACCTGGCATGGTGCCCTCCATGGTGCTTCCTAGCCTCCAGCCCTGCTTCTGTGCCTGGAGTGGTTTCTCCTCCCCTTTCCTCTCCTGTAACCCCAGGCTCTGAAGGGGGCAGCCTTGTTAGTCTATTTGCCCTATGATCCATGTGACAAGTGCTAAAACGTAATAAGAGGTTAACTAACCATGGTGAAAAGTCTTCAGTAAGTAAATTATACCTTTTCTGCCGCAGTCTGGCTGGGCACAGAATCACGAGCCACTCACAGCCTTGTAGATTCAAACAGCAATTCTTTATTCCCGAACTCACACCGGCCCTCTACAAACACGGTCTGGGGAAATCCATGTTCTGCCGCAAAATTCACGTACTCCACCAGGCTTTGAATCCCAAATACTTTCTGAATTCCACGAGAACTCAACAGGAACTCAGGCAGCAGGATATGCCCTATTCCCAGCAGGAATAACCTTAAACCTGGAACCGCCCTAAACCCAGATTGTTCTAAACCTGGAACGCCCTAAACCCAGATTGTTCTAAACCTGAAACACCCTAAACCCAAGGAGCAGGATACTCCCTAAACCCTGATCCGCCCTAATCCAGTAGGATCCTCCTTAAACCCAGATCCACCCTGGTCCTTGAGCAGGGTCACCTTTCTCAAACATACATGCAATGTCACTTCAAATGTCCATTTCCACAAGTCCTTCCTCTAAGCAACATGGGGTACGCTGGCAAGGAAATTTCGATGCGTCATTCCTACTTGGCAATGGCTCTCAGCACTTTTCCTTGTTTGAAACAAATTTGCATAAAAATAATTCTTTAATACTTAGAAAATATGAGTTAATGTAATCCTAGCTATTTGGGAGGCTGAGGCAGGAGGATCACAAGTTCAAGGCCAGTCTGGGCAACTTAGCAAGACCCATTTACAAAATAAACATGAAAAAATGTCTGAGAATGTAGCTCACTGGTAGAGCAACACTGGCTTTAATCCCCAGTGCTGCAAAGGAAGGAGGTAGGGAAGGAAGGAGGGAAGGAAGGAAGGAAGGAAGGGAGGGAGGGAGGGAGGGAGGAAGGGAGATGTGAGTAAAGCAATAAGGAAGAAAAAAATGATTTGTGACCCCCATCATCCTTA
The DNA here is from genome assembly GCF_964194105.1 of Spermophilus citellus. Classification (NCBI taxonomy): domain Eukaryota; kingdom Metazoa; phylum Chordata; class Mammalia; order Rodentia; family Sciuridae; genus Spermophilus; species Spermophilus citellus. The sequence goes on from NC_138192.1 coordinate 101,696,811, forward strand.
TTCAACCACTATTAATATTTTAGTGCACATCCTTCTAAACCCTTCTTCATGGATGTGTGTATGTGTATGCATATTAATAACTGTTCAATAGACGTTGCTTGTTGAGACCCATCTGTGAACTATATATACATGAGGATCTTTTCAGCACGGTAGCCAGTGAATGGGAAAGCCTGGTATTGGGAACTTCCCGTGGCAATCTCACAGGGTAAGATCGCCCACAAACATGTGAACTCCCCCTGAGCTCTGCTCAGGAAGGTCCCATGTAGGACCAGAGATGGGGTGACCTGCTGTAGTCACACAGCCTCTCAGAGATGGGTGTGACCTGCCAATATGCCAGTCAACCTTTGACTGCCAGACATCACGAAGCAAGACACCACCTCTGAAACTTTATCCCTGCCTTTGATGTACCCCCTTAAATAAACCACAGGAGCCATTTTCTAATTGTCCAGCTCCAGCTCCTGTGTGGCTGAACCTATCAGGTGGTCCATCCTTTAAAACCGTGATTGTGATTCTGCCTTTTGTTTTTTACTAATTATTTCATACTTTAAGTTCTTCAGAGGCTTATCCCTCTGAGCAGGCAAAAGGACCCTGGCAAGGTGCTAGCCACTCCTCGATAGTTGCTTACTTATTTTACTTAGTAATATGAATATCTTTCAATGTCATTAAATATTTCTCAGTGGCATTGTGACTGAATGGTTGCATGAATATTTATGGATGACTGTACAGTTATTTGATCCATACCTTATTTTTAAACGTTTAAATTGCTTCAAGTTTTCTGTTAACTAGTTTTTTCTTACTCAACCTCGTTTAAAATAACTTCCACAGCAGTGTTTCTTCTACTAAATATTATTGATATATCTTATTATTATACACAATTATATACAATTATATATTCTATTATGTATTATGTAGCATATTATATATACAAATATATGTATAATTTATTAAATATGTTTTATTTTATCTATATTCATTATTATATATTGTCATATATTGCACACTTTTACATATTCTATCACTATAGAAGAATTCAAAATAGAGAGGGGCAAAATTTTTTTAAATCAACTGTAATCCAATAATCTACTATTACTATTAACATTTTAGAATATACACTTTGATATTTTTCAATTTCTTTTTACTAAATTGGAAGCATATTATACATAAATTCTGTAGCATTTTTTTTACTTAACTATATTCCCTGAAGTATATTTCTTCATCATCATAAAAACACTCCTACAAAACCATTTTTTTATGATTACAGAATATTGCATCCTGCTGTCACAGTGACTAATCCAGTCTTTGTGTTAAGCCGTTTTCCTATTGTTTGATATTTAATTTAATTCCATTTTCTTCACTATCATAAATAATCTAAAATTGAACATTCTTGTAAATTAAGCACTGCTTGTTCCTCAGTTGCTTCTTGGAGATACAAGTTGAGAAGATTGGCCTGGATTTGAAAGCACAGCCTCCATTTAGAAGTGCACATATTTGCACTCATCCATGATGACTTTGTCCAGTCTGACAGGTGGCTTACACCTGTAAGACCAGCATCTTGGGAGCTGAAGCAGGGGGACTGCAAGTTCAAGGCCAGCTTCAGGAAGTTAGTGATAGCCTGTCTCAAAAGTTTTTTAAAAATTAATTAATTTAATTAAATTTTAAAAAGAAAAGAGAGAGACCTTGTCAAGAAGGGAAGTCTTGGCTCTTGGAAACAACCTCAATTTTCTGTGTGCACAAGTGGATGCAGTAGTTATTCTCCAAACCTCGCCCACTAGCTTAGAGAACTCTAGGCTCAGGGCTTTCTGCCAACAGAGCTGCAACCTAAGATCTCAGAGAATCCACTAGATAACCCCATTTTTCCATGTTTTTCAATGTTAATCATTTATATAGCAAAATTAAATGTGAAATAATATTTTCAGGATCCCCAGAAGTTTCCGGATATCCCAGAAAAGTTCTTGAGTGCTTTAGAAGATTTCCCCATAGAAACACCACAAGGAATACAGATGTTCCAGGTGGGTGGGTAAAGTTTTTATTAATCTATGTATGTGTTTGGGATACATATGCCCGTTATATATTTATTACTAGTAGAGTCTACAAAAGCCACCTAATGTCACCCACACACAAATTGCTTGGTTGGCTACTGTGCTTTCATTCAGGGCTACTCAAATAATTCTATTCTGAATTTTTTTTCTCCATTATTTTCAGTTTTGTTGCCTAAATATTTCCCCCTTTATTTGACCAGTGTCCATCCATCCTTTAAAACCTGACTCAACATTTACTGCCGCTAGAAAGCCTTCTTGCTTCATGACAACCACCCTGAATCTCCCAGGAACTTAGATATTTTTGTTACGCTTTATCAATTGTGTAAATTATTCTTTATTGCCATATGAAATAGACCGCCTTATTTTAATGTGTGTTTGTGTGTGTTCTGATGCCTCAATGAGATTGTAAGAATCCTTGAAGACAGGAATGATGTCTTCTTTTGGGGGGGGGCAGGAATGGGGATTTTAATCAGAATATATCCCTTACTATAAAACTCATGGATACTAATTAACCTGATTCACAGATATGAATATCTAATTACCTATAGTTTTCATTTGTTTGTTTGTTCACTTGTGAGTAAGCTAGATAAATCAAATCCAATTTTCAGGATATGAGAGAACTTCCAGTATAAATTTTACTTGCTTTGTTCATTAACAGTGTGTGGATCCCCACCAATCCCCACAAGATCCAGTTGGCCACCCAGTCATGCACCAATCGGCCATTAAACATGCCACAGGGGAAGCCATATTTTGTGATGACATGCCCCGCCTTGACCAGGAACTCTTCCTTGCTGTAGTCACCAGCACCAGAGCTCATGCAAAGATCATGTAAGGAAACAAAAGATGTTCCCATATGTTACTAAAATGCATTCACAGTTTCACATTCAAATTGAGAGGCTATTGCATATTTAAGTCAACTTAGAATACTCATTTCTTCTTCTGGATAGGAAAAAGTCTTTTTTTTTTCTCCAGAGATGCCCACTGGCATTTGTTAACACCAGCCAAAAGTCCCTATTTACAGCTACACTGTTCATGACATTGAAGTGCTTAGGACCAGTTGAGAAAAGTCATTTTTAAGCATAGTTATTAAAGAATCTATGACCAAGAGTTAGAACACCTGCTAGATAGTAATATTTTTCAACATAGACTATTAGTCCATGATTTAGTTATGAAGTCCACACATATTTTTTCTACTTGAGAAATCGTTTATATTGTGCCATGAACTTACTTCTGCATCTTTAATATCTACCATCATGTTTTCCCTGCTAGATCAATTGATACTTCAGAAGCCCTGTCACTTCCAGGTGTGGCTGATGTAATCACAGCAGAGGATGTTCCAGGGGATAATAACCATCACGGAGAGATTTTTTATGCACAGAATGAGGTGTGTGATTTGTGCATGGTTTATGATTTAACACTTTGCTGGAGAGACCAAAATGATTATCAGTTGCCAGTGTAACATCCACAGATTTACATGCACACCACAAAAACTGGAAACCAAGGACTCCTCCACCTCTGTGATTCTCCACTTCTCTCTTAAATCAGGGGTCCCTTTGAGATTCTGATCAGAAGTCATCAGTCTTCTTAAGGAAGGTCTCTGAGTAACTGTGAAAGAGAAGCAATAAGTAACAGAGACATTAGATTAGGTAGAGGGGAGTGAAGGGAGGAGAGAGGGTATGGGGTTAGGAAGGATAGTAGAGTGAAGCAGACATTATTACCCTATGTACATATATAACTATATGACCAGTGGGATTCTACATGATGTACAACCAAAAGAATGAGAAATTATACTCCATCTATGTATGATGTATGAAATGAATTCTAATGTCATGTGCAACTAATTAGAACAAATTTAAGAAAGAAAAGACATTGAAAGAAAGCAGAATTTCAGGTTGACCAGATCACTGTGTGTGCTGCAGGAATGACGAGGAGTGGGAAGACAGCAGAAGGCAGATCATGAAAGTCAAGAGAGTTAAGTTCTGCAACCAATTTTTGTGTCCCCTTAAGTCCCAGTGGAGCCACTGGTTTAAATTTTATTCTCATAGGTAGAAAATAGTTTTCTTTTGGGCCACAAAATCCAGCAGATGAATGTTAAAATGTGGGAATGATCATTCCTTTCTGATGAGTCTTTGCCCTTAGCTAATCAGCAGCATGTGGCTTTCCTGCAGGTCATTTGTGTGGGTCAGATCGTCTGCACCGTGGCTGCCGATACCTATGCTCATGCCAAAGAGGCAGCTAAAAAAGTGAAGATCACTTACGAAGACATAGAACCAAGGATTATCACAATAGAGGTAGTCTGACCACTTTGCATCTTGTAGCATGATTAGGGCAGTATACTTTGGGACAGAATTCAGTTATGGAGTCATAAAATAGTATAAGCTGGGCTCCATCTATATACTTTGTTCAGTGCTATCCTAGAGAAAGGCTCTAGTAATCAGCACCTCAAGAAAGAATCCCAAGAGCTTTCCTGTCCAAACACCTTCTTCCCCACAAGTACTTCTGCAGCCAAGACAGCAGTGAAACTAACTTCCTATGCCCATTTCTCCTGTGGCCTCTCACCAAAGCCTGCCTGAGAATACAGATCAGCAACACCAGAGTATTGCCCTCAAGACCCCCCAAACAAAGCTAGTCAATGGGAAAATCTAGAGCTCTGAGGAACTCATAAACATTGTAACATTTGTTATATTACAACTGCTGGGTCCTCTGTTTCTCTGCCCACTGTTCTTAAGCACAAACTCAGAAGACAAACTACTTGGATCCATAATCTGATTCTGCCATTTAACAGCTTCTCAATAGAATGAAAACTTTGGCAAGTTACTTAAACTCCACAGACTTTGGTTTCTCATCTGTAAAATAGGAATTTTTTATTTTATTTATTTATTTATTTATTTTTATTTTTTGGTACTGGGGATTGAACTCAGGGGCACTCGACCTCTGGGCCACTTCCCAAGCCCTATTTTGTCTCACTGAGTTGCTTAGTGCCTTGCCATTGCTGAGGCTGGTTTTGAACTTGTGATCTTCTTGCCTCAGCCTCCCAAGTCACTGGGATTACAGGCATGTGCCACAAAGCCTGGAAAAATAGGAATATTTATGAGGTTTAAATGAAAGAATCCAAGTAAACTACTTAGACTAGCACCTGGGGATGCAGTCAATAAATGTTGGCTATCATTTTTGGTTTTATTGTTATTAATGAGAGCAAAGATGTGCTGTTTTGTTTTGTATCTCTAGTGCCTACCAGTGTTAAACCCACAGTTGGTGCTCAATAAATGTGTGTTGAGTGATAGTGGGATGGAAGGATAGATGAGCAGGTAGATGCCTAATCAGGTTGAACATCTTCATTGATTTTCCCATTCTTCCCAACAGTTATCAAATTCAAATTTTTCCAATGATCCTATAACTACCACTTATTTCTGCTCCTTTCTTCTCATTCTCACTTTCACTCCATCCTCCAGCACCATCCTCACCACCTTATTGTCTGAATAACCACTTAGAGAGGCTCTTGTCTACAGTTCAGCCCCTCTCCCAACACATTAACATTTCCGAGCCCCCAAGTTCAGCAGTTTACCTTTCCTATTCAGCACAGTTCCCTTACATAAGATCTAACTCCTCAATGTAGAGTCAAGGTCTTTCCTACACCATCCTCAATCACCTTTCCACACTCATCTTCCACTGTTTATTGATAGAAAACCTGCAGCCTAACCAGTCTGTCCTTGTCCTCATTTTGGTCCCTCACCTGATCTCAACCTTAAACTGTTATTTTATGATGAGCCTTTAACTTCAAATGATTGTGGATCTGATTCAGGTAGCCAATACAAGGCCGTTCCTGAGCATTCCACCCACCCCAGCCTCCTCCTCCTTAAACTCTTTTTACTCTATCATGAGCCCCTCTTACCCCAGAGTTGGCACCTTAAAACCAAATGCCTCAGATAATCACTCAGCAATCTAAAGGTGGGGTCATGGCTAATAGAGCTTTGTATCCTTAGCTCTTCTCCAAGTCCTTGAAAAAAATTAGTGAGTCACCTCTGGATGCCTGTAATTCACTTTAATCCAATTTTCACTGACTCTTCACACTGTTTTAGCTCCAATTGTCTCTGTTTGTAAAGATCTATCTGAGGGGCTAGGGTTGTGGCTCAGCGGTAGAGCACTCGCCTAGCACGTGCAAGGCACTGGTTCAATCCTTAGCACCACGTAAAAATAAATAATAAAATAAAGGTACTGTGTCAAACTACAACTAAAAATATATATTTAAAAAAAAAGATCTATCTGATAGAATAGAAGCATGGAATTCTGACGGGGGACAAATAGTTTATTAGGATGCAAATTAAAAAATTGTTTTGGTTTGTTTGTTTCTCCACTGCAGCAAGCCCTAGAGCACAATTCTTTTCTTTTTTCTGAGAAAAAAATTGAGCAAGGAGATGTAGAGCATGCCTTTAAGTATGTTGACCAAATCATTGAAGGTAAGTACAATAGTCTAGAGCCAGAAAATAGAAACTTCTAACGTCAAAGACTAATTTCAGTCATCTGGTTTGAGAAAAGCTGAAACTCTAAGGCAGGGCTTTTCTATCCTATTGTGGTTGTTGAACAACAATTTAAAATGCACGATGAGTTTAAAGCTTGATGAATTTTTACATATGTAGAAACCTATGCAAACACCACCCCATCAAGATACAGAACATTTCCCGTACCCCAGAATTCTTCCTACATCCTGTCTTGTAGCCCTCGAAAGTATTATTCTAACTTTTATCACTGTAGATTCATTTTATCTGTTTTGAACTTCACATATATGGAATCTTTTAATATAATCTTTTGATGTGCTTATTTTTTTTATTTAACATTTTATATGGAAGAGTCTACCATGTTATTGTATGGATCTGTAGTTCTGTTTTCATTTTTCAGTAGTTACAACATTAGACAAATAGTCCACAATTTATTTACCCATTCTGCTATTGACAGACATTTGAGTTTTTATCAGTTTGGGACCATTATGAATAAAGTTTTTATAAACACTATTATACTTGTTTTTTAATGAACATAAGCACTTACTTCTAATGGAATATACCAGGACTTAAATGTTGAGTAATAGCATATTTGTATGTTTAGCTTTAGTAGTTAATGCCAAATATTTTTAAATGACAATGAAAGTCATACCAATTTTATTCCTATTAGCAATTAAGAAAATTCCATTGTTATTGCCAGGCTTTGCAGCTTTATCTAATCAGTTAGATGGGTACTGGTATCTTGTTATGGTTTTAGTTGGATCTATTTAATTGACTAATGATGTTGAACTGTTTTCATATGTGTATGGGATCTTTTTATAATTCTTTTTGTTGAACTATCTATTCTAGTCTTTTGCCTATTTTTCCTTAATTTTTTAAATCCAAAAGTAAAAATTAATTATAATTAATAATACATTTATATCACATTACTATAATTATGTAATTATTAATGTAATTGATAATATAATAAATAATCTGTTTACTTACTGGTTTACAGATTTTAACATGTTTTTTTTTTTTTTTTGGTACCAGGAATTGACTCATGGCCACTCAACCACTGAGCCTCATCCCCAGGCCTGTTTTGTATTTTATTTAGAGACAGGATCTCACTGAGTTGCTTAGTACCTGCCTCACTTTTGCTGAGGCTGGCTTTGAACTTTCCATCCTCTTGCCTCAGCCTCCAGAGCCACAGGGATTACAGGCGTGTGCCACTGTGCCCAGCTCATTTTTATATTTTTTGGTACAAATTAATTCTTTGTTGGTCAATTATATTCTTCCAGTCTGTGAATTATCTTTTCACTTTCTTTATGCTGATTTTTTATGATTAAAATGAAATCCATTCTTTAATACACAGTGCCAAATTAACTACATGTCCATATGAAACAAAAGGAATCTCGAATCCTTATACCATATAGAAAAATTAATTTGAGACAGATCATAGACCTAAATGTAAAAGCTGAAACAATCAAGCTTCTAGGAAAAACATAAGAAAACTTCTTCATGACCTTGGAACAGGCAAAATTTCTCAACAGACACAAAAGCAAGCAATAACTATAAAGAAAAGTCACCTAAATTGAATTTCATCATAAAGAATTTGCTGGAATTTTGTCTGAGATTGCATTATAACATGTATTAATTTAACATAATTGAAATACTAATAATAAGTCTCATGACCCATGAACATAGTAGACCTTGCCTTTTATTTAGGTTTTCTTTCTCTCAGTAATTTTTACAGTTTTCACTATAGATATCTTGCACATCCTTCTTAATATTTATTCCCAGTATTTAGTGCCTTGTGATGCTATGATAAGTGATATTTGATTTTCAATACTTCTATCTAGTATGTGAAAACAATGTTTGTGTATTGATTGGCTACCTAGCAATTTTATTAAATTCATTTGCTCCTTTAATAGTCTTAGAGAATTTCTTGAATTTTCTATGTATTTAATCTGTGACTGTTTTCTATCTTTTTCAATCTTGATACTATTGTTTGTTTTGACCTGGTGCACTAAGATCTCATTAGTGTGATTTTAAAAATATCAATACCTGAATCACACCCTAGACCAATGATATCAGAATCTTGGAGTATAGAGTCAGAGCATAGATATATTTTTAAAACTCACCATGAGATTCTAATGTATGGCCAAGACTAGTATTCACAACTGTCATTTTGAAGAAAATTGCTGTGTGTCTTTGGTCAGAGAAAACAGCACAGGGTCTCTGACCTACTTCTAAATAATTGAAATGGCAAGTGCTATAAATGTTTATCTTTTATTAAAACCTGGTACAGACTAGAAATCGTGTTTTGCAACATCATTCTATTTAAGCAGAAACTGCAAACTACCTCTCAATTATATAAACAATCCTTTACTTCAGAAGAGGACACAACTGGTAAGCTGGTGAGAGATGCTCAGGAATCTGACAGTATCCACTAACTATGCCAAAGGTCCAATACTCCTCAAGGATTCTGTTTTTTAAAATAAAATGAAATTTTCACAAAGGCTATAAGTTTGAGGTGAAAGTTATTCACCACCACTCCCCCAATAGTCACATCAACTAACATTCCTCAGGTACTTACTGTGTCAATACCATGCTAAGCATTTTATATGTACAACATTATTTAATCCTTATAACCTTAAGAAATCAGTATTTTTACCAAACCTATCTTAAGTAACTAAGCATTTACTACGTACTATTTGAAATGTGAAGGAAATAATTTTGAGAAGGAACATAGCCATAGCTTCATTTTAAAGGTTAAGAAACTGAGGTTTATAAAAGTTAAATCCCTGGCTCAGGTCTCCTATCCAGTTAGCTGTAGGACAAGGAATAGAGCCTGGTTCTGGCTGGCCCAAAGGCCTTGCTTGTTGGGCACCATGCTAGATTGTCTTTTCATTTTTATTCTCACTCAAAGGGCAGATGATTGACAAGGTGCCATTTGGAATTGCTGCCATTTGGGATTTGGGCAATTGTGGGATTTCAAAATGTTGGAACGAGGTAGGAAATTTGAAACATGAAGAGAAGAAATGACTAAGAGTCACAGAGAGTGCCAACATGAAGAAGTGTAGTAGCTAAGAGCATGCACCCTGGCTGGAGTTGGGTGACCCAGGTGTGAATCCCAGTTCTTGTGACTTTGGACGGTTTCCTTAACCTTTCTATGTCCCGGCTTCTCAATCTGTAAGATGTAGATAATAATACATGTTTCATGGATTTGAGGGTGGATTTGAGGATTAAATGAATTAAATGAATTAATCATCTATGAAGTGCTAAGCCTTAGAAAAATACCTGGTATACTACAACACTATGTAATATTAAGTAAACACATTTGAGTTTAAAATAATACCCTGATAGCATTAGGATTATTTTGAGCTGAGGGCAATTGAGAAATAGCAGGAACAGAAAAAAAAAAAAAAGCCACTTTTTTCCAACTGAGCTGCATTTCCTATTAACTCCAAAAGCAGGGTATATGTTTCCTTTTGAGAAGATGTTCCCCTCCCCCCTCACACGGGGAAGGGCAAAACAAATTGCGACAGTGAGCTGCTTTACGCTTTGAATATAGCCCTTGCTGCTCTGCCACTGCAACTTATTTTTTAAATGAACATGTTTCTTTCTCTTCCTTTCTCCTTGCTCCGCCCTAATCTCAGGGGAAACAGGATTACCTTTCTTCCTCATTTTAAGCAGATTTATCTGTCCTTGAGCACACACCCACCATAGGAACAAAGTAATCCAGACTTTGGGGATGGCATAAGATGATCTCAGAAATGACTCCCAAATTAACAAGTGAATTACAACTCCAATAGAGAACAAGTGGAATGTAGCCTTTGTATCACCTCTTTAAAAGCCCCCTGCTCCTGCTGATGGGCAGAATCATAGCCTTTGGAAAAGGTGTTCCCTATGATTCTCCTTTGCTACCAAAATAATAAAACTTCTTTTTCCTTTTTCTCAAAACCGTGTCCTCCTTACTGGAATTGGCATCAGGAACAAGGAGTACAACAGTATCACAAAAAGTGTTTTAACCAAATGATATAAGTACAGCTCTCCATAAGATAAAGCAACTTGGTCTTTATAAACAAAATGCCACCAATAGTGCCCATGTTGGTACCTGTGACTTAACATTGTCCTGTGTTCATGCTTTACAGGTGAGGTCCATGTGGAAGGACAGGAACATTTTTACATGGAAACACAAACGATCCTGGCTATACCAAAAGCAGAAGACAAAGAGATGGTGTTACACCTTGGAACACAGTTCCCAACACATGTGCAGGTAATAGGCTGTTTTTGGAAATGAGACTCCAAATGACCTCTCATTCTTGTGCCTTGAACTATGTGCATCCCTGACACTGGTTGAAATCCAGTGAGAATAAAATGGAATAAATAACTTTCAACATGATTTGGAAATTTTGCTACCTTCCAAAACATAGGACAAGGTTCATCTTTCCCTCTTAAGAATTGATAGTGTAAAACTTAATCTCAGGGAGGTCAAATCCTTAGTACTGTATGTTAATTTTCCTTTGTATGTCACTGGTATTGCTATTCTATATAAATGTTCTACTATATCGGTGGTATGTGGGTAAAGCAATTGCATTTCCAAGACATTTTCAGCCTGACACAGTAGCAAGGAAATTCCAGTCCTGTGCTGTGGCTTGAGATATAAAGCAGTGTTGTACCCAGAGAAGTGAAAAAAAAAAGTCCTGATATTCCCACGTTTCAAAAATGGAGTTGCTCCATAACACTGTCAGGTACAAGGGGATACTTTAAAAATAGTGACAAGTGTCACTGGGAGGGAATCCTGACACCTTGAGGACCTGAAGGAGTGGCTCCATGGGAAGAAGAAGTTACCAGTTGCTATTCAGGCAAAATGAAAGGCTGAAGTCACTGGCTCTGAGCAGGGATATGGCTGTGACCTCCACAGTTGCAAGTTTTGAAGTGGATGGAGGAGGGGTGAGGGATATGAGTTTTACCTCTAAGCAGCCTTGCGATCTCTTGAAAGTTGCTGGGAATCAATATTCTTTTCTGTAAATTGAGGGAGGTAATAAGATCCCTGAGGTCCCTTTTTGCCAGAGGTTTGGGTTCTGGGATTCCAGGGATAAGGTGCATGTGTCCAGATCACCATTGCCACCCACCACCAACACCATCAGTTCCACACAGCAGGTATCTTCCAAGGGTTACTAAAAAACTTAGGGCAGCATCAAAAGCAGTTCCAGCAAAGCATTTGAGTGGACATTTCTGCAAAGAAGAAATATGAATGACTAATGATCACATGATAAGATACTCTGAATCATCAGCCACGAGAGAAAGGCAAATCAAAGCCACAATGAGATACCACTCCACACCCACTAACATGGCTATAATCTAAAAGAGAGATAATAACAAGTGTTGACAAAGATGTAGGGAAACTGGAACCTCCATAAATTGCTAATGAGCATGAAAAATGGTGTAGCCACTGTGAAAAACACTTAGGCAGTTTCTTTGGATGTTAAAGATGAAATGACCATATAAACCAGCAACTCCACAACTATCTACCCAACTATCTACCTTTGTCCACACAAAGGTTTAAACATAGATGTTCATAGCAGCATTACTCATAAGAGCCAAAATTAGAAACAACCCAATATCTATCAACTCATAAATAGATAAAATCTGATATATCCATACAATGGAATAATATTTAACCATAAAAAGCAATGAAAAACTCCTACATGATGCAACATGGGTGATCCTTGAAAAAACATTATGCAAAGTGAAAGAAGACAGTCACAAAAGGCCACACATTGTACAATTCTATTTATATAGAATGTCCAAAATGGGCAAATCTATAGAAATGGAATATAGATTTGTGGTTACCTAGGCTGGGAGGTTGGCAAGAGATGAATTCTGACTGCTTAGTGAATACAAGGTTTCTTTGGAGATGCTTAAAATGTTCTCAAATCAGACTATGATGATGGTTAACAACTTTGTAAATATAAATATATGTGGAAGTACTGATTTTTTTTTTACTGGACAGAGAGGAAAGATATGGATAAGAAAGTAAACTATTAAATGGCACTTTACTTATGAGGCCTTGGGGACTTACCTCTTATAGGAATATGTGGCTGCAGCACTCAATGTCCCAAGAAGTAGAATCGCCTGCCACATGAAAAGAGCTGGAGGAGCATTTGGAGGGAAAGTGACCAAGCCCGCTCTTCTGGGAGCCATTAGTGCTGTGGCTGCCAATAAGTAAGTGACAGTGATCACTGTGTCATGTCAGCAGTCTGAGTGGCATGGATGGCAGTGATTCCTTCCAACCTTTCATCTCAGCCTTCAACTCAACTGAAATTGGCTGTGTGGAAGGAAGGTCAAAACCTCAGTCCTACAAGAGACACATCTTGTCATGGAATAAACCATGGGCTCTGCTGCTGCCTGCAGATGTTCACGCAGCCTCTGCCTCCTCCTGTTGGAATAACCAGACACTGGAGTAGCCACAACTTGTGAACCTTGTAACTACAAGAGTTCACTAAGATACACTCAGGACAAACTTATCTTATCCCAGTCTACCACTACAAAAAAAAAAAAAAAAAGAGTTCTTGGAACTTTCCAACAATAGAAAAGGCTGTCCTTTAAGTAGCAGGTTTATAGGAGTTGGAAACATTCCATAAGAAACCAGAGTCCTTGATACACACTTTATGAAAAGGAAGTCTGCAAGGGAGGTTGAGCTTGACAGAGTGCTGAATCTCAAATTTTCAGCCTTAACAGCCCACCTACAGCAATGTGTTAATGCCCTCTTAATATCACAAGTGAAATGCATAATAATAAAACCTATTTAAACACATAATTTCAAAATGATCATACAACTCTTTAATGTAAATATTAACAAGAAATAAAGGTGGAATCATTTATAACCAAATAATATATCACTGCAAGATGTAAATATTCAGAAATGACTAAACCAGAATTATATATATATATATATATATTAATTTTAATGTTCTTACAGTTTGCAAAATGTTGTTAAAGGCATATTACTACCCCCTTTGAAAACCATTAAGCTGCCAGGTACTATGGCATACATCTGTAAGCCCAGTTACTTGGGAGATTAAGGCAGGAGGATCACAAGTTTGAAGCCATCCTGAGCAACTTAGATCCTGTGTCAAAATAAAATTTAAAAAGGGATGGGCATGTATGTCTGTGGTAGAGCAGTTGCTGAGCACGTGCAAGCACCTGGGTTCAATACCATAACAGGAAGAAAAATAAAACCCCACTAAGCTAAATTACTTCAAGTCTCCTTCCCCATCTCTATGCTTACACAACTTTGTGAAGCCCCCTGCATATTAACAGAGTCATTTCCCATAGGACTGGCTGCCCAATCAGATTCATCCTAGAGCGAGGTGATGATATGCTGATAACCGCTGGCCGCCATCCACTTCTTGGAAAATACAAAGTGAGTGAGAGCCTTCAGATTTAACAAGCCACTAAGACCTTATATTAACCAATCAATAGTAAAGACAGTTGCTCAATTCCTGCCTCTTAAAAAGGATATTTGGATGCTGCCTAAAGCTAGTCAGAACTTTCTGTCTGGATCAGATTCAACTTGAGCTCTCCCTGAGTGTTCCTCCTGTGTCTGTCATATCTAACCACGCGTATAAGCTAGGTAAGGTGGATGACTGTGATCAGATGTGTTTGTGTACAGCAGAGTTAGGTTGCCAAGAAGCGTAATTGAGAAAATTGTCTTGCTATCACTCTGCAGATCGGATTCATGAACAATGGTGTGATCAAAGCTGTTGATGTCAAATATTACATCAATGGTGGATGCACTCCTGATGAGTCTGAGATGGTGAGAAACAAGCTTTTCCATAGCTTTTCAGTGGGGCTATATGTGCCATGCTTTATTGCATGAATATTCGTTTTATGAATTAGATAAATTCTTAAATGGTTCGTGTTAAAAATAAAATTTAGAGAAATGGTTTTGAATATTGGATAGAAGTAAAGTTTTTTTTTCCTTTAATCCAGGTTCAGGAGTTCATTGTGCTGAAATCTGAAAATGCATATGACATTCCTAATTTCCGATGCCGGGGCAGAGTTTGCAAAACAAATTTGCCATCCAACACTGCCTTTCGAGGATTTGGCTTCCCTCAGGCCACGGTGGTAGTAGAAGCTTACATAAATGCTGTAGCATCTCAATGTAACTTACTTCCAGAAGAGGTAAACGGTCAGAACCCCCCTAATAAAACGCTGGCTTCATTGGGTCAAATGTATCTTGCGCACCTACACATAGCATTATGTCAGCCTCTGTGTGGTTTCTCAAAACTGAAGCATATCTATGTATCAGTTAGCTTTTGCTCTTGTAGTAAGTCAACCACAAAACCAAGTGGTTTAAAATAATTAGCATGTTTTTCATGAATCTGTAGGTCAACTGGGGAGCACTTCTGGTCTGGGCCAGCTCAACTGGAGCTCTATTGATCTCAGATGGCTTCACTAACTTGTCTGGTGGCAATCTGGTGGGTTTATCTGGGAATGCCTCACCTGGGAAGGCTGGAAAGTGCTACATAGTAGTAGGCTGTGGTAGGCTAGCCCATATTAATTCTCATGATAGTATTCCCAGAGTTCCCAAGAGCAGCAAGAACGTGGTGTGCCCCAATATGCCAATACTTTTCAAGTCTCAGTGTGCCTTACTATGTATTATCCCATTGACCAAAGCAAGTCACAAAACCAATCCCAGAGTCAGTGTGAAACTACCCCAGGGCAGAAATAGAGTAGAAAGATTATAGCCATTTGTGCAAACACTTAATCACAGTCAAGACTTTTAGGAGCTAATTTGAGAATAATTAGGACACAAGGCAATGTTATATAGGAGTAAAAGGACTTTGAGCCAGAATTTGAACTTATCACTAACAAACTTGTGACAAGACTAATAATAATGTCTAGTGTTTCTCAGGATCGTCATGAAGTTAATTGAGATAAACACACTTAGACAAACACTCATGCCTGGAGCATGTAAAGTGTTCGATAGTATTTTCTGTTTTGCGTTAATTTCAATTTTATACCCATCATTTGCATTTGCATATTTATATCCACGTATTTAATTGTTTCTTTTTTTATTTTTTATTTTTTTGTTTCTTTTTTTCTTTCTTTCTTTTTTTTATTATTAGTTGTTCAAAACATTACGTAGTTCTTGACATATCATATTTCATACATTTGATTCAAGTGGGTTATGAACTCCCATTTTTCCCCCATATACAGATTGCAGAATCACATCGATTTCTTTTTTTTAGAAATATTTTCTCTGTATCAGACATATAACAAAAATGCTGTTATATATAGAACAAGCATTCATCCTTAAAATCCATTTTACTTTATCATCTTTCAGGTTAAAGAAATAAACCTGTATAAGAGAACTAGCAAAACAGCCTACAAGCAGACATTTAACCCTGAGCCCTTGCGAAAATGCTGGAAAGAATGTCTGGAGAAATCTTCATTCTATGCTAGGAAACAAGCTGCAGAGGAATTTAACCAAAAAAATTACTGGAAGAAGAGAGGGCTTTCCGTTGTCCCCATGAAGTATACCATTGGAATCCCCGTAGCTTACTACACTCAGGTGAGGTCAGGAGAGATGTCCTCCTGAAAGCCCTGTTCCAAATGACTGGCCTCTGGAAAAGGCAATCATGTGCAACAAGGGGTTGTCCCTGCTGGGGTCAGAGAAGAAACTGGGGCAGTTTCCTTTAGCAGGAGATAGAGTAGGCTTAAGCAAGGATGGGGACTATAGGTATTAGGGCAGACCTAGCAGGACATTGCATGAGGACCTCAATCAACAATACAGTCTAGCTCAGGGGCTCCTGGTTTTAGTAGCAGGGTCCCAAACATGAATATTGAGTAGGGAGTCAAATTTCAAGTCTGTGAGAAAAAGAAACCTTCCTAGTTTCTTGGAGAGCAGTAGGGTCATTTGAAGGCAGAGCTTCCAAAAGTATAAGAATAGACAGCTGCTCAACTCACAGAGAAACTTGAAGTTTTCTATTGTGAGGCTCAGGGACTATTGGGCTTTCTTTTTAAGTTTAACCATAATCAATTTTTCATGGGGTTCAATTTCTGATTCTGTTCTTTTATTTTTGTGTATATTCCCATTAATTTCTGAAATGCCCCATAACCAAACTTTTGCAAAGAAAAGCATACAGGCCCCCTTCATGGTGTGAGTGAATTATACAAATTATGTTGAAGTGTTATCCTAAAATGTCTGCAGATGGTGTGCTGACTCACAGTCCCACCTCTTGTCTCTAATATGCTCCATCAATTAAAGTAATCCTACTTGATGCTTACATAGTCATCATCACTAAATATAACACGCTTTCTGGAGGCACATGATAATACTCATGCGTGGTCATCCATTACTCTTGTTAGAGTGTCAGGAATATAAAACACAGTTTAAACATTCCTGTAGATAACTTAATGATCCAAAAAGTCTGGATCATATCCAGGAGATGGAAGAGATGAATTAGTTGGTATTTTAATGCTTTGTGGCAGGGACATAGGCATCCATATAAAGGTAGGGTCCCGATGAGGTAAGTGCAAGATCCTGGGCCATATGCTAGAGTGCAATGGAGATTGAGCTCAAGAAAAATTCTGTGTTTGCAGAACCACTCTACGTGGCCCAGCCTCCTCCCTCCTATGGTCTGGCCCTGGAACATGCAAATTCTATGAATTCTTCATTTGGAATAACCAACTTTTTATGTCCTCAGCTAAACTGACTGTGAAATTTGTCAATATCAGTTTCCAAACTGTATTACAATGATCTTCACCAGGCAGCTGCTTTGGTCCACATCTATCTAGATGGCTCTGTCCTGCTGATTCATGGTGGCTGTGAACTAGGACAAGGTCTGAACACCAAAATGATCCAGGTGAGACAAGTGCTCATGTTCTCTCTTGTAGGAGAGCTTATCACCTTACAGACTAAGATCAAACATTACATGCACAAGTCAATTTTAATACTCATCCTAACCTCAGGAACATAAAAATGCAGTAGAGTGAGGAAAATAGATGTTGGAATTGAGAAAAATATAATATTCTTCCTGCATATGAGAGAACTATGAATTTTCTGAAAAATGTAGCTCCAGTTTCAAATATAAAATACCGTAAGGCTTCATGGCAACTGCTCAGAACAATAATGTGTGTCCCAGAATGATCACTCTGCCATGTGGCTTCCATAAAACTGGTATAAAAAGAAGCACAGCAAGACTGGTTGGTTGGCCATATATCTCCAAAAAGGAGTGTATCATCGGTGGTGCCATTTAACTGTTGTCATCTCGGCAGGACAGCCAGCCAGGGTTTTATACTCAGTTCTAAAAAGAATGCAAAGTTTTCTCACTTAGAAGTGGGCATAAAGCCAATGAAATAATTTCTCTTTTGCCCCTGGCAGGTGGCTAGTCGAGAACTGAACATCCCCCCATCATACATACACCTGTCTGAAACCAGCACCATCACAGTGCCCAATGCTGTCTTCACAGCTGGGTCCATGGGGACAGACATCAACGGAAAGGCCGTACAGGTGATTCTTTGTTCATCTCTCAGTCACCCAAGGTCTGCATTGGGATACCTTGTCCTTCTTTATGGAAGATGAAACTGAGGTCAAGAGAGTTCAAGTTCTAGGTCACTGGGCTAATTGTGATGGAGCAGAGATTCCCAGCCAAGTTTTCTAAAGCTCGATTTGGTGCTTCAGCTGCACTAGGCTCTTTTATAATTCATATTCTTCTTTATGTGCAAACCTGCCCCTTTAGCAGCCTCCCTCTGTCTCAGATAAAACAATCTCCCCCTTCTCTCACCCCAGCACACCAGAGCAATGCAGTGCAGTCCTGCCTTGCTCCCTTGGAGAGCTTGGGCCTGGAAATTAACCTCCCTAAGAATCCATTTTCTTTTGTGCATCACTGGAGATTCAGATATTACCCATCTCATAGAAGTTTGTGGAAAGAAATCTTATAAAAATCCATCACATAACCTTCCTTCCCACCCCTAACCTCTAGAAAACTATCAATTGGTCACTAGTCACCAACAGAGACCATCTACACAACATGACAAACACCTGGTTGAAAAGGGAAACTTTTTACTTGACAAATGTGCCCCTATATCATGTGGACCAGGTCTTCCCAAAGCCAACTCCTTGGATAGTGGTCCTATGAAATGCTCAGTGAAAATATAAAAGCTCTACAATCACAGAGTTTGAGAAATGTTGCACTCCACGTCCCACTTCATGTAAATATTGTCAGACCACCTTTGAGACAAAATTAAGTTCTTCCTCTGTAGTTCAAAAATGTAGGAAAACTATATTGAGCAGAAGTACCACCACACACTGGCCACCACCATCTGACTTGGTCAGCAACCTGTCCAGTATATTCAGAGGGTGCTCTTTGGTACGAAAGCCATTTGCTTGCCCTTCAGACTTTCTGCAGTTCAAGATTTCCATGGTGGGCTGACTGTGCAGAGCTTTCAAAGCCCACGAAGACCCACTGCTTTCAATAGTTCTAGATTCTTCACCAACTAATAACCACATGAGACTTTCAAAGGAAATGTAACAAAAGCTGAGGTTCTGCTAACTGTAAAGGCATTGATGGTTCCACACTTTATATACAGAGAATGTCACTTGGCTAGGTAGGACTCAAGAAGATGAAGTCATTCATTTCATAATCCCCAAATTCTAAAAATCCAAAGTCTTTTATATGGGAGTCTAGGAGATGGCCATTAAAAAATGCTTGTAGAAAAATCCTGAATAATTTTAATGTAAGAGCAACAGTAGACAGCTTAGGTAAATGAATAAGCATTTGTATACTTATGTTTATAGAAATAGAGAATGACTAACTATTAAACACCTCAAAGCAAAGAATGCAACAAGTGGAGAAAAGTAATTCTATTTTAAATTTCCATTAATTTCTAGTTATCCTTAAAATAAAATGGTTAAATACAGGAAAGTGCATTAATTAGAAAACAAACAAACAAACCTAGCCCAGCAAGCATCTCTGCTGAATTGGCCTCTCACCAGAAGACTTGTCTTCAGAAGTAAGTACTAGTCTTCAGGCCCCCAAGCTCCAGGAATCCTTATCAAGCTCTATGAGTGACTTTGGAGTCCCTCTTGCTAGGCTTGAGGTGATTTAGGGGAAAGTTATCACCAGCTAGCCAGGCTGGCGACCTATGCTGGGTTCACAAAATCTAGCTACATCAATAACTGAGAAAATGGCAAAGAAAACACACAAGCACACAGAAATGCCTTTTCAAAATCCAGGATGGCTCTCAACCTTAGGGGTCTATTGGAAAGAGAGAGCTTGCACCTTATGTGTTCATAACAATGTTAATTTCACTAAATTAATAATTGTTCATGAAATAATTTAAAAAAAGAAGTTCAGAGTCACAAAAGAATGGCAAAGGTTCACTGCAATATCTCACTAAATTAAAGGGTGAACTTACCTTAGGAGATGCGTGAACTCTAAAGTCACTCAGAGGAGTTTAGTGGTCAGGGTGTTGCCGAGGAGACCTGCTGAGCTGAAGCCACCACCACGTGGCTCTATAGCAGCAGGGAAGATTTCAAGCAAGTTTTAACAGGCAGAGGTTTCAAGAGAGAGTGAGGTAAGGACACACCATATAGGCACTTCCAGAGAGAACAATATAACTCTTATAGATCTAAGTTTTTAAAGGATTTGGGTCCCTTTGTTCTTCACTAAATTTCTCATACCTCCCCCCCCCCACATGGTTTATTACCCCTTTGCATAACCCTCAGCATTTTTTCTTTGTGAGGATAGCAATGACCTGGTCACAGGGGAGAGTCATGAAGACCTGGTCACAAGAGATAAGGTCTTGAAGCAATAGTTCCCTTAATGGGTTATAATTAACTATGTCTGAAGGAGTTTTGATGAGCCAGTACCATTTTCCTGATGCTTATCTGCTTTGATAAAGTTTTATGTTATCCTCAGTCCCGTGACTTGTGGACTTTCCTTGATGACTATGTCTGATGTTCATCCTGTAAGTTACTGCCCTTTAGTGTCCCCCCTCTACCCACCTGCTCATAACTAAACTACCCACCTAACAAGAGCGAGATAATGGGAAGGAGATCTGATATTTGGAAAGATATGGGGACTCTAGGACTTAGGTTGCCTTGTATGTGGCTGTCTCTTGGAAGGCATCCATTTGTAATGAGGTCAATGATTGAAAACTGAATGGATCAACAAAGACAAATCTATGAAAACAGTAATCTCCCCAATGCATGAGAAGCTATAGACCATTTTCCAAAGAGAGGATGATAGAAAAGTAGGAACAGAAGCCAAGAGGAGGGTGTTCTGAGGCTGACATGAGTAAGAGTAGAGATACAAATGGACTCACATTTGAATTAAACGTGGAAGCCAAGCTGGGATCCACTAACTCCCAGGGATCTAGTATAATCTTAGAAGTCCAAGAAATTACCTCAATAATTTCTGTTTTCATTTCAATAAAAATCTTTTAAAAATTAAAATAAACATTCCAAGTATGAGCGGAATACTTGCATTGATGATTGTATTTGCCCACATTTGGGACCAAAACTACTTTGGGTCAAGGCAACAACAACAACAAAAACAAACAAGCAAACAAAAAAAACAGCAGAGATGGACTTCATAAATGAACGATGTTTTCCTGCCCAGTATAAAGTAGATGATGACAGGGAATAAAATGCAAGGGAAAATCTCATTGCCATTTGAGTAAGAAGAGTGGAGAGAAAACTGATTCTTTACACTAGCAGAGTTGGCATGTTGGACTTAAAAGCACCTGCGCCTTAGCAGACAATACTTCCACACTCCAAGCAGCAATTTAACTTCCAAAACACAGCATCATCTCTCAATTGAATTAATGTTGTTATTTTGAACTTTATTAGTATATGTATTGGTGTGCATGATCTGTCATTTTGGTTTTGCTTTATAGTTACAGAAAAAAACTAACTCTAAGGAGACTCTGCTTAGCTCTGTGTTAACATATATATAAACATTGTAATAAAAATAAGTCAACACTGTAGAAGCTATAAGAAGATCTTTTTCCTTTGAAAAGATTCAACACATTTCTTTCTCAAGCTTAAGAAATCCTCCTATAAGAGTAAGGAAGATACTTAAAAAAAAATGGCAGGCTCCATCAAAAGTGATTTAAATAACCAACAGTTTGCTATTCCCTCTGCCTTTTATTTCTGATACCATTTCAAACATTTATTTCTAGAATGCCTGCCAGAGTCTCATGGCCCGTCTTCAGCCCATCATCAGAAAAAACCCTAAAGGAAAATGGGAAGAATGGGTGAGTGTTCCTTTTATTATCCCAGCCAGGAAGAGGCAAGGACATCCACATGGGAATGAGTCATAGATGTGTGGGCTGACAGGTAGCAACCATTCAAGAATACTGATGTATTAGCATTTACTTCTACCTTACAAAGCAGGTAAAAGAGATACCCATGTTCATTGCCACCTGGTTCTATTTCAGAGCCTAATATCTTATAGAACACAATAGCAGCATGAGATCAGAAGTCAAACCCCAGGGGTGTTGCCCATGTGCCATAGCTATGGCAGCAGGGCCAGGGTCTCAGGCTTTGGTGTTCTCACCTGTGCAATGGAGAAAACAGCAATGCTAAGATCAAAGGATTGCTCTATTTTTAATAGTTGTTACTACAATTACCATTATTAATATTGTTGCCTGCCCCTATCCAGTTGCAGGGAAGATGACATAATCTTATAGTAAGACAGTCAAAATAGTGCAAGGTGAAAATCCAAATATATATCCTATGTGCATACCTAAATACATAACTACATAAAAATGTAGTCTACCCCTCTCCCTAATTTGTGAAAAATAGTAAAATTTTTACACTGTGCAGCCCAATTTGGATAATACCAGAACACAGCTGTCTGCTATTTTTCCCTAGCAAGTTGTGACCCATAGCTCACACTCAGTCTTGAGTCTCACTACAGATAAATGTAGGTACAGAGCCCCATGTAAACAAGAGACAAGCCCAGAGTGGATGGGTGTTGTAAATTACTTTCCCTAAACTTATACTTTCTTTTTAACTAATCTCTTTCAGATTGCACAAGCTTTTGAAGAATCCATCAGTCTCTCAGCAACTGGATATTTCAAGTAAAGGACATTATTACTTTGGCTAATATTATACTTGGGCAGGGGTGATGTGGTGTGGGTGTTAATCCTGTAGTCAAGGGATCTCTGGAGATGGGGAAGGAGATGAAGGTTTGGACCAGGAGCAGGGGAACAATCCAGAGCCTCCTTGGGGAAGGGCAGACACCAGTCCATCTTCTCCTGAATCTTCAGCAATTCTCTTATGGCCCTGATCACAGTCCCCTCACAAGAGAAGGGGAAGCAGACCTCCAGCCACAGAATGGGGCACAGGGTCTGCAGCCTTCTGCCCTGCAGTCTATAGGACCCCACACAGCCAGGTAACCAGATCACTAGTTAAGAAAGTACCTTAAGTACCTTTTTTAAAAAATTCCATTCCTGATTTCTTTTCTCAGAGGCTACCAGACAAATATGGACTGGGAGAAGGAGGAAGGTGATGCATTTCCATATTTTGTTTATGGAGCATCCTGTTCTGAGGTTGAAATTGACTGTCTGACTGGGGCTCATAAGGTAAAAAGCAACATTTATATGTGCCATCTTTATAGGGTCAACACAAAAAGTAATATGTTTCCTATACTGTAAATAATAACTAACTTGATCCTCCAGGTGGAAGAAATAGGGACAGATATATAACTTAGTTTTTTAAAGATCTACTTTAAATAACTTATACTGTCCATTATATCTTTTCTCTTGGTGTAGCTCCTTAGAACTGACATCTTCATGGATGCTGCTTTCAGTATAAACCCAGCCCTGGATATTGGACAGGTAAGTACCTTCCCCACAGAGACTTTTAGTCAATCCTATTTAAGAGGAATTCATACAGAATACAATTCTCCAGAATCATCCAAACCTTGTTCATACCTCATGCAAATATTCTGCAACATATATTATTATTACACACACCATGCACACTTGCATACACGTACAGATAGATAAAATACTGTAAGAAAATTCAAGAAAAAGTTAACAATAGATGTCTGCATTTCAGGAATATATATGATTTATTTTGCTTTGTAAGTCTCCATGCTTTCTAATTTTTCCTCAATGAATATTAAGTTTATAATTAAAACATTATACAGGTCCATAGTAATTAAGTTACGTTAGTGCTTACATTAATACTGAATTTAAACATTGCATGATTTGGGGAAATAAAATAGAAAAATTTTTAAACACAGTTTTTCCCCTTTGCTGAATTTAATTCTGATTCATATATCACAAATAAATAAAATTAACTCACCCAAATCTTTTAAACTTGGAGTTAAAACTTTTCCAATTTTTGTGGAAGCTTTGTTTTTTCCAAGTTTGTTTCTCAAAGTGGGGCCAACAGACCAAAGCATCAGCCCACATCAAACCTGCTCACCAGCTCCCAGGTGAGGCCAAGGTGACTGGTCCCTAGTGTGCACCTTAGTAGCAATTTGGAGACTGAATATCTTGGCATCCAACCCCGAGAATTTTGTGGAGCTTTCATCTGCCAGTCTCATTCTACCATCCTAAATCCTAAGGAACTAGTTTGCCTAGCTTGACCAATGGACTTTATAAGGAATTATTTTGTTGACTCATCAGTGTTTCTCAAACTGTGGTCCTCAGTCTCTCTATACCCAAAGCAACTATAATGTTTCTGGCCCACTTCAGGTTGAGTCATGCTCATCATAACTTTGGTAGTCTAGGAATTGAAATTTGCACACAAAGTGGAACTTAAATTTGTAAAGTTTGAGAACTACAGCTAGTCCCAGGCCCTGGTCCACCTCTCCTTTTTTTTCTTCCTACTCCCAGCTAATTCCTGCCTCTTTATTGCTTTTGTAAAGGAAAATGGGAGATGCTGTAATTAGGAAAAATTCTACATTTTCCCATCAGAAAAGGAAAGAAAAACAGAAGTCTAGACTGAATCCTTTGAGCTTTTATTTTTTCCTTTAGAGACACTGTCATTTCCTAAAGTAGCATTTAAATGTGCTTACCTCATTCTAAAATTTGAAGTTTCGGTAAAAACTCAAGCTGTAATTCTCCTTCAAGTTTTATAACCTCTAGACAGGAATTTCCTTTGAAAAAACCTTTATCTCAGAGCATAATAACTTATAAATAAAGCAACATGACTTCCAACCCACCATGTTTAACATTGATCTCATTTATGAAGGGAAGCAAAGAATCCAGATATTAATATCTACTACAGTGTCCTGGCTCCATTTATTCTAGTTCATGCTCCTTTTATGGTAGCTTCTTTTCTATCTAATCCACAGACATTTATTGAGAACTCTATGTACCAGGCACTGTGCTGAGAATAGAATAGAAGTAGACCCGGCCTCAGTATGCTTAAAAGTGAGGGGGAGGTGAATAACAAGTATTCAAGGTGCAGTGAGCCTGGGAGATGCACCTAGAGGTGGAGGAATATCCTGAGAGTGGTCATTTTCACCTGGAACTTAAAGGGTGAGGAGGAGTGAATAGGGGTTTGCCAGGTAGACAAGTTGAAGTGGTCAGGTGTGAAGAGAATCAGGAGAAGCTGCATTTACAAAGACTTGGAGGTGGGAAAGAACTGGGTGGGTTTGAGAAACTACCTGGAACTTGGGCAAGTGTTAGGTCACGTAGGGTACCTGAGGATGAGGCCAGGCAAGGTGGAGGCACCTTTCTGAGGACCCTTTGTAAAGTCCATTGCAATACGTTCAAGAAAGGCTCACTGTGGTGGGGAACTCGACTTCCTTTCATACTGGAATATTTTTTCAACCAATATCACCCAAATCTCATGTATGAAATTTCTGACTGTAGGTTGAGGGAGCATTTATCCAGGGCATGGGATTTTATACCATAGAGGAGCTGAAATATTCGCCAGAAGGTGTGCTTCATTCTCGGGGTCCGGATGACTACAAAATCCCCACTGTCACTGAGATACCAGAAGAATTTTATGTCACTTTTGTGCATTCCCAAAACCCCATTGCCATCTACTCATCCAAGGTAAGAACTTGAGACCTCTGTGTTGACCAGGTCCACCATAACCAAATGCCACAGGCTGGGTGGCTAAAACAACAAATTGACTTTCTCACGCTTCTGGAATCTGGACGGTTGAGATTGGGATGTTGGCAGGGTTGGTTTCTTCTGCATCCTCTCTACTCAGCTTGTAAATAGCTTTTCTCCTCCTTCCTATTTCTTCACATTGCGTTCCCTCTATGCCCATCTGGGTCCTAGTTTTCCTGTCTTATAGGGACACCTTTCGACTAGAGCCCATCCCAAATGACCTCATTTAATCATCTCTTTAAAGACCCTATCTGCAAAAAAACAGTCACATTCTGAGCAACTGGGGATGAGAACTGTTTTAGTCAGCTTTTTCATTGCTGTAACTAAGAGATCTGACCAGAACAATTTTAAAGGTAGAAATTTTATTTAGGGCTCACAATTTCAGAGGTCTTAATCCATAGAAGGCAACTCCATTCCACGGGGCTCAAGGTGAGACAGAACATCATGGCAGAAGAGTGTGACGGAGGGAAACAGCTCACATGATGATCAGGAAGCAAAGAGAAACTCCACTAGCCTGATACAAATATATAGCCACGAGCCATGGCCCAATTGCTCCTGAAACCACATCCTACCACTTCAGGTACCACTCAGTCAGGGGATTAACTCACTGATTAGGTTAATTGTATTTAATTGTAATTGTCTTACAACCCAAACATTTCTCCTCTGAACCTTCATTCTTGCATTGTGTGAGCTTTTGGAGGACACCTCACATCCAAATCATAACAAGGACTTCAACATATGAATTTGAGGAAAGATAAATTCAACCCCTTGAAAAACCTCCTCTTAAAAGAACTTTTGAAAGGATTCCCAGAACTGTTTTGATTTGGTTGTTCCTTTGAATTGCAAATCCCCCAAAAAGAAAACAAGCTCTCTCAGAGTAATGCTCAACATCTTCAGAATCCTGAGTCCTCTTCATTCTTGAGATATGAAAGAAATCTAAATCAAATAAGAAATGTCAAGGAGAGCAGAACGTCTTGGTTCCTTAGGCTAAGTGCCACCAGAAGATAAACTGACCTTGCAGGCAAATTACATCAGCCCAGATGTAATATGAGCTTTTCTTTTGCTCAAGATCTAGCCACCTTGCTACCAGACCTCCTCATTATCGCAGAGGACCCTCTCTCACTGGCCCCACTTCTCCCTCCATATTTTCCTGAGAGTAACCTGGTTTTTCAAAACCAAAGCGTGGAAAAACGGTTGTCTACTCCCATTCCTCCACCAAGATCCTGAGACCAGACTACCCTAAGGAAAGAAAGAAGAAATATCAGTACAAAAAGCTTTGGTGAATCATTCAAAATATAATGTCAATTCACATTCATCTAACACACACCAAGAAAGCCCACGTGAAAAGGAGCAACCGTGTCACTGTCCCCAAGCCCATCTACAAAGATTGTGGTCATTTTGTTTTGGCTTTGAGTTAAAACATGATGACCCAGAGGAAGGATTAGAGAATCCTAGAGCGCAACCAGGGACTTTGGTCTTCAGGACTTTACCTGGGAAGGAGAACAGGAGATTTTAACTGCTAGATATCCTGGTGTCCTGGAACATTTTCATCAGCTACTCTCAAGAGCACCCACACACAAAGAATTGCTGTGGGGGAGTTCAACCCAATAATCCAGATGCACTCTACTCTAGGGGGCGATAAAGCCAGAAAGGGAGAACATGCATGCATGGCCCGGGTGTGTGTGTGTGTGTGTGTGTGTGTGTGTACACAAATTAGTCCTAAAAGAACTGTACATTTCTAACTGCCAGTTGTACCTCCCTCAGGGATTGGGTGAGGCCGGAATGTTCTTGGGGTCCTCTGTATTGTTTGCCATATATGATGCAGTGACTGCTGCCCGCAGAGAGAGGGGGCTGAGCAAGACCTTTGCCATAAGTAGCCCAGCAACTCCTGAATTGATTCGGATGACTTGTGTGGATCAATTTACTGACATGGTAAGGGAGGTTCCTGTAGGAATTGCTCCTTACAAGGGTTTTCAGGTCCTTGGTTTGGATTTGATAATGATGACAAAATTAATTTTTTTTAAATTACTTCCATAAGCTTCCAATATACTTCAAAGCAATTGCAAAGTGAGCAAATCTCTTCAAATAAAGATTGAATTATTTCAGACCCAAAAGATAAACACACTGAGCCAGTGCTAACAGAAGATGGATGTGGTAGGTTGCATCTTTAAACACTATCAAAATGCAGTTGGTGTGGCATTTTGATTAATTCAGTAACCAAATTATATTTACTAGATATCAGATCTGGTCTATTACACAGAATGTATTTGTCAAGTAAACTAAGAAAAATAATTTAAATGAAAAATATCAGGTCCCTGGACACAACTTGATTTGCCTTATAATGACACAGTAATAAAACACAATTTCATTTGCCATTTGCTAAAAATATATCTCAAATTATCATCAGAAAGCATTTCTCTATTGCACTGCTTACTGCAGCATGAGTCTATCATATAAAATTAGATTGAACATCATGCTTTAGAAATTACAGGGATTTTGAATAAGATGCATCTTATCCCAAACATAAGTCTTGGAGGATAAGGAGGTTTATGATTCAAGAATTGAAACAAATATGAAAATTTCATAATTTTGATAAGGATAAAATAGACATTGATTTTCCCCTTTTAAAAAATACATTACTTTTAAATTATAACATTTCTCCATGTAATAAAACTATATTAACAACTATCTTCCTTCTTTTGATTTTTTTAGGTTCCCAGAGATGACCCTTCAACATTTACACCTTGGTCCATCCATGTGTCTTAATCTTGTGTTTTCAAGAAAATGAAATAATATGTGATTAATCTTTTTAAAAAAGTCTCAAATCAAAGCAAAATAAAGCTTCACTTCTGATTGTCAAAGATAATTTTGGCATTTTAAAAATATTATCTGTGGCTTAGGTACCTGCATGATTATGTTTTAGGATGCAAATTTTCACCAAAAGTATAATGAAACTCAGAAATATAAATTCTAATTTTAGTTTTTATTATCCTAAATATCTATATCACCATGATTTTAAAACATGGTAGAGTTTTCATTAACCTGGAACAACCCAAGAGAGACTACTCATGCTTTATTCTTCAGAAATCTGCTCAAAGCAGATTTAAATCTGTAAAATCATCCACACCAAAAACTATCAGGACTGGATTCCCCCAATGTCTCCTAAAAATAGCCAGCTCACATGATAAAAAACCCTGGTTTACAGTGCTTACCAATTCCCATGGTATAAATATTCCCACAATGGCAAATTCCAAGCCACCACTTTAGGAATCTAAATGTGGAGTTGGAAAGGAATGCTCATAATCAGCTCTTGTGAGTAGCTAAGGGCTGTCTCCAACACTGCATGTCCACCACAGTCCCAAGGCTCCTGTCAGTTCCATGTGATCTATTTAGAAGGGGCTTTAGGAGGAAGAAGCTACCCTGGTTTGGATGCAGTTTGTCACCAATGTTTCATGTGCTGGAAACTTAGTCCCCAGTGTGGTGGTGTTGAGGTGGTAGAACCTTTAAAAGAAAGGGCCTAGCAGAAGGTTATTGGGTCAAGACCACCAGTGTGAAGGGATTAATGCTGACCTCAAGGAATGGATTGGGTCTCATAGCAGTGGATGAGTTCCCACAAGAGCAGGTTCCTAAGAAACTGAGCTTTGCCCCTCTTCACTTCTTGATTCCTCTCTGGCCATGTGATCCTTTGCACAAGCTACCAGTATGTAATGCCATCTGCCATGTTCTGAAACAGCGGAGACCTTCACAAGATGCAATCATCCAGAACTGTGAGCCAAAATAAAAACCTCTTTTCTTTATAAAGAACCCAGCCTTGGGTATTTTTTATTGCAACAAAATACTAAGACTAAGGCACCATTCAAAGCCTCCAACTGGTCTGTACCCACCATAAGCCATGTACATGGTACTGTATCTTCCTACCTGGAAGGTCACACTGAGTAAAAGAAAATGATCTCAAATCACTCTTGAGTCCCTTGTTTTAGATTAGTGTCTGAAAGGTGAAATCAGGACCGCTTTCCTTTTGCCATCAAAGGGGCACAAAGTCCTCAAGAGTCTTTTTTTTTATTATTTCCTAGCTATTTTACATTGCATTTTCCTGCAGAAATGCAGTCTCATGCCAGTTATGGATTTTTAGTTTACTATGAGGTTTGAAAACACAAATAAACTAAATCACTTCTCAGGGATCTGTGCAATAAGTATTAAAGCTCTGCATTTATTCAAGCTCTGTATACATTAACTTATTAATGTAATTTTGCAGTGGGAGAGTAAGTGTGTAGCAATTGCTTATATGTGTGTGAGATCAAATCAGAAGAAGAAAGGGCTGATAGTAGAAATAAAGGGGGTTTTTTGTTTTTGTTTTTTTTAAGAGAGAGAGGAGAGAGAGAGAGAGAATTTTAATATTTATTTTTTTTCTTTTTTTTATTGGTTGTTCACAACATTACAAAGCTCTTGACATATCATATTTCATACATTAGATTGAAGTGGGTTATGAATCCCCAATTTTACCCCAAATGCAGATTGCAGAATCACATCGGTTACACATCCATAATTTTACATAATGCCCTATTAGTAATTGTTGTATTCTGCTACCTTTCCTATCCCGTACTATCCCCCCTCCCCTCCCCTCCCATCTTCTCTCTCTACCCCATCTACTGTAATTCATTTCTCTCCTTGTTTATTTTCCCATTCCCCTCACAACCTCTTATATGTAATTTTGTATAGCAATGAGGGTCTCCCTTCATTTCCATGCAATTTCCCTTTTCTCTCCCTTTCCCTCCCATCTCATGTCTCTGTTTAATGTTAATCTTTTCTTCTTGCTCTTCCTTCCTGCTCTGTTCATAGTTGCTCTCATTATATCAAAGAAGACATTTGGTATTTGTTTTTTAGGGATTGGCTAGCTTCACTAAGCATAATCTGCTCTAGTGCCATCCATTTCCCTGCAAATTCTATGATTTTGTCATTTTTTATTGCTGCATAGTACTCCATTGTGTATAGATGCCACATTTTTTTTATCCATTCATCTATTGAAGGGCATCTGGGTTGGTTCCACAGTCTAGCTATTGTGAATTATGCAAACTCTTAATGCTTATTACTTGTAGAAACTTATCATTCCTACTGCTTCATTTTGGAGCCAGTAAAATTTTGTCAAAAGAGAAATTCTGTGTATCACTTGCTACATATACAGTTTTTCTCTTTTCATATCCATGGGCCCAAGGATGTCTTACTTCTCCTGGACAAAAGTTCACAATTAAACAGTTTTGTTTCACCTTATGGAAACCAGGAAAATGGAGTTGAGTGAATAGTGGTAAGGATGGATTTGATTTCAGTTTAGCACCTCGAACCTGCAGATGCTCAGATTTGGGAAATGGTCAAGAAGAAGGCTGGAGCAGGGCTCCATAGAGATCTCTGTTGTTTCTTTTAAGGAAAAATCTTAAATCCTCTGCACTTGATATGTTCAGTGATGTAAATCGGCCAATATTCTTTACATTACCAGTACATATAGAATTGCAGGTTGAGTTCTCCAGACACTGAGAAAGAGTTTGGGAAGCAGGACTTTTCCTAGAAATTGACACCCAGTAAATAAAAGTTGAAAATGCAGAATTCGGCACAGGAAGAGGTTGAATTGCAATGCCTTCCCCCAAAACACCATGAACCCAGCAGGGAGCTCTGGAGCAGGTAGTGCTTCACTGAGTTGCAGACTGCAATGTACCTCCACATCACTCACTGGCAGGGCTCCCTCAGGAAGGGTACAACCTTGAGGAAGGAGGCTCTCAACCTTCAGGAGCTGGAGGCCCAGGCTGACCCCACTCCCCAGCTGGGCCCAAGTGCTTCCTTCAGGGATCTGGTTGGCTCACCTCCACATCTACCACCCAGACCTATCAGTTATTCTTCCTGATTTGCCAGTTTATTGCTTACATGGGTATAAGTAGCAAATCACATTTACACATTGGATGAAGTACTTTTATAGAAAAGATTAATTTTGCATTCAAAGAAATGCACAATACATATGAATATGTAACATTTTTCTATTTCAGGTCAGTACTTGCCCAAGAAATTCCATGTCCTAAATTTACTATATTCTTTCCTTACTCATTCAAAACTATTCTATTAAATTCATTACAGCACACTGTGTAGGCTGCTGTTATTTATTACAAATAAAACTACATAGCAAGTAGTTCTTCTTGAGATTCATCATCTGAAATTGACACTAATTAAAAAATTGACTCTGTCCGTATAAAAGAGTGACCAAGTGGAAATGTTAAAGATGATGACTATCTGCAGAGCTCTACACACCCAAGCCCTGAGTTAAAAAAGATGGCCTGAAATCAGCATTGTAAGAAAACAAAAATTTATTCTAAAAGATCGTAGGAATACCCAAGGGTACTTCCAATGTTAATAGATGTTTAATATCAAATATTTCTCAAAAATTATAGTCGGGGCTGGGGATGTGGCTCAAGCGGTAGCGCGCTCGCCTGGCATGCGTGCGACCCGGGTTCGATCCTCAGCACCACATACAAACAAAGATGTTGTGTCCACCAATAACTAACTAACTAAATAAATAAATAAATATTAAAATTCCATCTTTATCTCTCTCTCTCTTTAAAAAAATTTATAGTCAAAGAACTTTGGTCATCAGCCAATCATTTGATTCACTTGCTAAGGAATATGCTATGACACTTCCTGCTTGCCATGTATTAAATTCATATACACAGTAGACTATATTTTTAGGTTCTTCTTTGGTTTAATTGGTCTAGTTATCTGTCCTTATACTAATACTATATTAATGAATACCATACCAAGTGCTCCCTTGATCTTCTTGTTTTTCAAATTCATCTTATCTATTTGGTCTCATACCCCCCCAAAAAAAATCATTTTATCCAATTACCTCTAAAAACTTAGGTATGTAGAATTCTAATTAGAATTGTATGGAATTTAAATATTAACTTTAAGAGAATAGCCGTGTGTGTGTGTGTGTGTGTGTGTGTGTGTGTATGTGTGGTGCTAGGGATTGAACCCAGGGCCTTGTGCATGTGAGGCAAGCACTCAACAAACTGAGCTATATTCCCAGCCCAAGAATTGCCTTTTTATATTAATTTTTCATTAAAGAAAATTTTATCTTTCCATTTATGTAGATTTTGTCTCGTGAGTAGATCCTATAATTTTTTGGAAGAGGAGAACTAAATTTGTTTTTACATGATCTATGTTTTGGAGCTATAAATTTTCCAATACTTATGTTATAACCATTCACTAGATTGTTTCTTTCTCCACCAATGTTTATATGAATTTATATGTTATTTCACTTTTTCATTATTTTGTTTTATCCATTGCAACCTCCAAGGATATGTTACACAATAAGAGAAAAAAGGAACTTTATCATTCCCACTTGACTTTCTACAATTTATATTGTACCTTCCCAATTAACCTGCTCTTATCTGTTTAGACTTCCTCTTCTCCTCACTTTTTCTGCTAATCTCAAATTTTAATCAGAACAGAATTGGTTTTTTGCTTTGCCTTTAAGGATAGTATTATTTATTGGTTTTTCTAAGTAATCTGATTTCATTAGTTTCTTCCTCTTCTCTGTGATTTGGAGTTTTTCTTGAGAATGGCTTCTAAATTTTATCCAGTAATTTAACATAATCTATTTATTTGACCACAGTTCTCCTTCTCCGTTTTTAATGTAATATACCAAGCCAGATTTAATAATTCTGATATTTAACTTATAGTTCTGATATTGAATCACTCTTGTGTCCCAGAAATAATTTTTTACTGAATATATTATCCCTTGATATATTTCTGGATCTGATTTTCTAGTATTTTACTTAAAATATAAGTGGGATTCTTCTATAGTGTTTTCTAATATCTTGAGTTGTATTAAAATTATTAAGTTTGTAAGATGAATTAGGCAGAATTTCCCTTTATATATACCAGGGAGAGTTTAAATACCCTTGTCATTATCTTAATGATTGATTATACAAAATTCATCTATAAATCATTTGTTCCTGCTTCTTTGTTGAACAATAGGATTTAAATCTTTCATCCTGCTCTTCATGACTTCTTATTCTGCTGTCTTGCTCTGTACAGAGATATATTTCCTGCACTTTGTTTTCTAGGTCACTAATTTGGATTTCAACCATCATCATCTCATCTACTGAATTGTTTTTTGGCTGGTCTAGTTTACTCCAGAAAGTGTTTCGGGGACTGCAGTTTAATGTTCTTTTTAAAATTCAGATTGACAGTTGTCTCCTCCCACAGTTCTCTTGTGCTAGGTGTGTGTCCCACCTATTTTGACTGATCCTCCCTCTGCTCTTGGACCTGTATTAGTTTCCCAGGGCTGCTCTAACAACTTGTATAACTTAACACCGCAGAAATGTATTCTCTCCCAGGCTTAGAAGCCTGGAATCAAGGTATCAAGCTTCTTTTAAAGGCTCTAGGAAAGAAACTTTGTGTATCTTCCTGGCTTGTGGTAGTTGCCAGCAATCCTTGCCACATTGTGGACTGCAGACACATCACTCCAATCTCTGCCTCCATCTCACCATCTTCCCTCCCTGTGTATCCATCTGTCTCCAAATCTCCATCTCTCTCATGACAGGTCTTTGGATTCAGGGGTCACCCCAATCAAGTATAACTTCATCTTAACTTGATGATATCAATAAAGACCCAATTACCAAATAAGATCGCATTGAGAACACAAGGCTCTCTAAAAGGCCCATTAAGTTTGTTTTCATCTGTCAGCTCACTGGGCTTCAGCTTAGATTAGAGTACCCTAGGAACCACAACCACAGGCTATAGAACAAAAAATGCTCCTAATCCATCCTCACCCTCAGCAGGGTAGAAGCAAGAAGGCTGCCAGGGCCTTGTGAGGCAAATAGAGGAAGGCCCCTAGCCTTGGGACTCGCCCACTCCTCACACTCATCTAATCTCAGGGACAAGAAGGGTTCAGGCACCGCTTTTGGCACTACTGACCTACTTACACCAATGTCAAGATTTCTCTCCATGTTTCACCCCCATCCAAGGACCAAGCTCTCTCCAAATTCACTGTTCTCAGGCTGCTGATCTCCAGGCACTCCCTCAGCCTATGGGGAAGAATCCTCTCCCACAGAGCACAGAGCCTCACTGGCACCTAACTTCCCATAGACTCAGTAGAGGTAGAAAGGTTGGAACCTGGCAGGGCAAAGAAGGGATCTCATGGTCAGAAGAGTGGAGAGGGAAAGGCCTGGAATATGGGTATTTAATGATCAATCCAAACCCTCAAGGTCCTAAAAAGTGCTCACTGTCTGCTTGCCTTTGTTCCATTTTGTATTTCAAATAACTCAACAAAGAAGTCCGCACCCAGTGACACCAAAGACTACTACCAGTACTTTTCCATTTATATTAGTGAGCAGAATGTGTTACTTCTTCCCCCACCCCCCAGTAAGAAGGCCTGTTTGAATTGGAGGGGAGGGTAAGTGTCATTTCCAATATTAATTCTTTTATTAGCTAACAGGGATCTTTGATGTAAATCATAAGTCGTTATTTATAACAAACATCTCAGCACCTGTTAACATATGCAGAGTTTCTCTTGCCCACTGGAATAATCCATTTAAAAGTGAAAAAACTTGTTCTTCCTTCTTCATTAAAGGAAAAAAGAAAGAAAGAAACAAAGTGATTGCTTTTTGCCACTGTCTTGAGTAAAATCTGAGAGTCAGAGGACTTGGCAGAAACTGCAGCTCACCCTCCTGCTTTGTTCACTCTGAAGTGGATGTTTTCAAAACTAAGATCCCCAGAGCCCTGGGGGTTTCTTAAGGGAAAGAAAGCCAGAGGACTTGAGACCTCACTCCCCATCTCCTCAGCTAGAACAGCAACCTTTTTGTTTTATCTGTTTACACTTCACAAGATTTCACTCAAACAAAGGTTTCCTGGCCCAAGCAAGTTTGAAAAACATTTTTTCGAAGGCAATGCAGGATCAGTTTTCAGTTTCCCAGCAATTAATGCAATTGGTTCCCTAATCCAAAGTACTTTATATAACCTAAATCTAATACCATTATCCAACCTTAGTACTCCAAAACTGTTTTTCTACTCTAAATGCTTGTATTTTATGTCGATGATGAGAGATATTTTCCTATGGCTGCTTTGGGAACACCATGGTTCATGCTTTCTCACCTCTGGCAGCACCCAGCTCCCGTCAACGGTGACTATGGGCCCTTTGTGTGTACAAGTTGCCCTCTTTTAGAGGGAAGCATGAAGTGGTGAACAGATTGGGGACCCTTAAAAACAGCCTCTGTGGGGTTGAGGGCATTCAGACGAATACCCTCAAACTAATGCCCTTCAATGGAAGTGACCGCATCCTGTGTCACCACGTGCTCCTTTCTCTCTCTCCCCATCCTGCTTCCCTTCTAGGATCAATTCTTTTTTTTTTTTTGTTTTTAAAATCTGTATTTTTTTTTAATTATTTTATTGTTGGTTGTTCAAAACATTACATAGTTCTTATTATACCATATTTCACAGATTGATTCAAGTGGGTTATGAACTCCCATTTTTACCCCGTATACAGATTGCTGTGTCACATCAGTTACATTTCCATTGATTTACAAATTGCTTTTCTAGTGACTGATGTATTCTGCTGTCTATCCCATTCTCCACTGTCCCCTCACCCCTCCCCTCCCCTCCCCTCCCCTACTCTCTCTCCATCCCCTCTACTATAAATCGTTTCTTCCACTTATATAATTTTTCTCCTACTCCTCCTTTCCTCTTATATGTAATTGTGTATAACCCTGAGGCTCACCTTCCAGTTCCATGCAATTTCCCTTAACTCTCACTTTCCCTCCCGCCTATCATCCCTGTTTAATGTTATTCTTCTTCTCCAGCTCTTCGTCTCTACCCTGTCCTTGGTTACTCCCCTTATATCAAAGAAGACATTTGACATTTGTTTTTTAAGGATTGGCTAGCTTCACTTAGCATAATCTGCTCTAATGCCATCCATTTCCCTCCAAATTCTATGATTTTGTCATTTCTTATTGCAGAGTAATACTCCATTGTGTATAAATGCCACATTTTTTTAATCCATTCATCTATTGAAGGGCTTCTAGGTTGGTTCCACAATCTTGCTATCGTGAATTGTGCTGCTATGAACATCGATATAGCAGTGTCCCTGTAGCATGCTCTTGTTAGGTCTTTAGGGAATAGACCGAGGAGGGGAATAGCTGGGTCAAATGGTGGTTCCATTCCCAACTTTCCAAGAAATCTCCATACTGCTTTCCAAATTGGCTGCACCATTTTGCAGTCCCACCAACAATGAACAAGTGTACCCATTTCCCCGCATCCTCGCCAGCACTTGTTGTTGTTGGATTTCTTAATGGCTGCCAATCTTACTGGAGTGAGATGGTATCTTAGGGTGGTTTTGATTTGCATTTCTCTGACTGCTAGAGATGGTGAGCATTTTTTCATGTACTTGTTGATTGATTGTATGTCCTCCTCTGAGAAGTGTCTGTTCAGGTCCTTGGCCCATTTGTTGATTGGGTTATTTGTTATCTTATTGTCTAATTTTTTGAGTTCTTTGTATACTCTGGATATTAGGGCTCTATCTGAAGTGTGTGGGGTAAAGATTTGTTCCCAGGATGTAGGCTCCCTGTTTATCTCTCTTATTGTTTCTTTTGTTGAGAGAAAACTTCTTAGTTTGAGTAAGTCCCATTTGTTGATTCTGGTTGTTAACTCTTGCGCTATGGGTGTCCTATTGAGGAATTTGGGGCCTGACCCCACAGTATGTAGATCATAGCCGACTTTTTCTTCTATCAGACGCCGTGTCTCTGATTTAATATCGAGCTCCTTGATCCATTTTGAGTTAACTTTTGTGCATGGCGAGAGAAAGGGATTCAGTTTCATTTTGATGCAAATGGATTTCCAGTTTTCCCAGCACCATTTGTTGAAGATGCTATCCTTCCTCCATTGCATGCTTTTAGCCCCTTTATCAAATATAAGATAGTTGTAGTTTTGCGGATTGGTTACTGTGTCTTCTATTCTGTACCATTGGTCCACTCGCCTGTTTTGGTACAAGTACCATGCTGTTTTTG
This sequence comes from Spermophilus citellus, assembly GCF_964194105.1. Taxonomy (NCBI): domain Eukaryota; kingdom Metazoa; phylum Chordata; class Mammalia; order Rodentia; family Sciuridae; genus Spermophilus; species Spermophilus citellus. Next base: position 101,734,473 of record NC_138192.1, read on the forward strand.
TTACTATTGCTCTGTAGTATAGTTTGAAGTCTGGTATCGCTATGGATCAATTCTTTAAAAAAAAAAAAAAACACTTAAAACTATCAGAATTCTTTTTTTTTTTTTTTTTTTTTTTAGAGAGAGAGAGAGAATTTCAATATTTATTTTTCAGTTTTCGGCGGACACACATCTTTCTTTGTATGTGGTGCTGAGGATCGAACCTGGGCCGCACGCATGCCAGGCGAGCGCGCTACCGCTTGAGCCACATCCCCAGCCCTCTAGGATCAATTCTCAGGAATTAACTCTTGTTCATTTTTCAGGCCTAAATGTGCCTTTCTCGGAGGGCTTGCCTGGTCCTTATCTCCAAAACAAGGCTAGTTTCTCTATTTTGTGTTTCCTCAAAGGCTTAAATGTTGAATTGCCTGCTATTGTCTTGTGAAACCCTTCAGAGAAAGGAAATGGGTGGATCTGCTGTCCTCTGTACCTCTTAGCAAAGTCTGGTGCAAGGCAGATACACAATGTCTAGCAAATTAGTACATCACTAATTTCTCCTTCTTTTAAAGTATCTTGGGTCATCAGTCAAGTACTTATTCACCCCTGCAATGAATATGTTATCATTCACCCTGGCCACTGTGGGGGATACAAGTAGCTATTGTATACACTAAGGTTCTAAGTAGAGAAACACCAAGTTAAAATGGAAAGACAATTAGAAAAGTAGTTTGGCTAGAGTATGATTTTTGTTGTTGTTGTGTTTTGCTTTGATTTATTTGGGTTTTATGTGTGTATGTGTAGTTGTTTTGGTTTTTGCTTTGTTTTGCAGAGCAAGAGCATCTGAGGCCAGAAACAGGGACAAACTGTAGAGGACTTAGGTCTGAGTTTGGACCTTATATTCCAAGCCACAGAGAACTACTGGGGGGTTTTTGAGCAGGGGGAACATGATCAAAAAGGCTAACTCAAAGGTCTTGACTCACTCACACCCTGATCTACAACTTCTCATGAACCTATTTATTGTTAATTTATTCAGCCACTTCTTAATACATGTGAAACATACACTTGTGTCCACAGGTACACTAGGCCTGGTATGCCTGAGGACCTGGCATTAGAATTGTAAAGAAATTTGAAAGCTTCAGCTCATTTGATTAGGAGTGTTTTCTGGAACACCTCTGTGGTGGGAAAGATGCTGAAACCCCACCCGGACCAACTGAGAAAGAGATCTTCCCCATTAGCCCTGGCAGAGGGATGCCAGATGTCTGTGGTTTCTGGCCTGACACGCTGCCATGTAGTGAGTGTTCTTAGCATAAAGGGATTGCTCTAATGAGGGTTCCATGACCTCATGAAGGAAGTGTGGGGAAGAGAGGTCTTGCCACCTCTCCTGAGCATCTACTTGCTTCACTAACCTGCAATGCCAAGTCCTGGGCATGACTTCAGCTGAAAGAACAAGGACTGCTGGATTTTATCTGTGACAGCTCACTGGAGATGTTCAGAGAGGTCAGCCTGCTATGTTCTTCTGATCAAGGGTCTCTATGTATACTTAGAGGTATTTCAACCCAGGAGATCTTGGTTTTGGTTTCTGCTTTACCTCTTACTCCTGCGTGACCCTGAGGTGACCACTCTGGTCCATGGTCCTTAGTTTATTCATGTACAGTGGCTGACTAGATCACTGTTTTCCAGCAGAATGATCATAAGGGTGAGGAGAAGGAGTGCAGAGGGGCTGGGTGGATGCAGCACCCCACACCTCCCCTTCAACTAGGGCGCAGGCTGGACTTGTTCATAGGTTTTCCTCTGAGGGGACATTTCCCAGGGTAGAATAAGAAACAAGTTGAGCAAGTGTGAGGTCTCAGGAAACCCACCCCACACTCTGAGAAGAATGAAATCCATCCAGGATATGTTCTTAAGCCAGAGGTGACATTGCAGAGGGAGGTTGGGCCTAGATTATTGTTTTTCACATTGATGGTTTTCAAACTAATGCCTTCAAACTTCAGAAAAAGCTAGAAAAGTTGTGGGCTGTGTGCCGAACCAGCTTCGAAGCCAGGATTAGTAGGAGTGAGGCACAGGATTAGAGGCCAAGCCCTCAACATAAAAAACCCCAAAGCAAGGAAGTCTCCACCTCCTGCCCTCCCCTCTGAGGCTCCAGCCTGCCTGCTTCCATGCAGGGAGAGATGCCAGTTGCTGGTGCTAAATCCTTTCCACTCACTTCTGTGGCTGGTGCCAGAGAGCACTCCCCATAGAACTGTGAGCGGAGCATTGGCAGGTGCCATGCCTTGCCCATCGAGATCGGATGCGTTGGTTTTCTTCGTGAACGGGAGGAAGGTGAGTGTTGGGTGTTACTCCCCGGCTTGCAGAGGTCAGCCTGCTACAGGGCCTGATTCCGCCTGTTCCCCTCTCAGTCAGGGCTTGGCTCTAGCAGCTCCGTGGGCTCTGCCATTTACTGCATGACCTTACACAGGGAGCTTTGCCTCCCTGAGTCCTCACTTGTGGAATCTGTTTCCTGGGGCTTTTGTAAAGATGAAAAGAGAGCCACTCCCTTCATTGCCTAGGATCCCACAAAGTGCTTATATAAATGAGTCTGAGACCTAAAGGACTTTCTCCAATAACACATCTTCATCTTCAGACTCAGGAGGATAAGAAATGGAGCTTGCTTTATCTTTCTATTTACCAACTTCATTTTTCAGTTGATCCCCCTTTAAACAGAATCCATCAAAGTGTAATCTCCATCAGTTTAGTGTCCCCCCTCTCTCCCTGGGTATAGCCGAGTTCCAGGGGGAACCTATGTGACAAGGGCAGGGTCTCCTGGTTGCCACTTTTCCCTAACATCCTCCCCTCCTGTCCTCACAATCCATCCACACAGACCACTACCTGCCCTCAGTGCCCTCTGCCAGGCCCTGTCATGAGTCTGTATCTCTCGAGGGCACACAGCTTCTCTCGGGCCTTGACCCCTCTCCTCCGGGGCCTCTCTGACCTCCAATGCCACATTCCTCACTGGGGTTTGGTGTGTCTCCCCCACCTACACACACACCTCTGGGCTTGGCCCAAGAAAGGAAATAGAACATGGAGCCCCTAACATCTCATCGCTTGCCTAAGAACCCTCTCTCCTGTATCAAATCTTCCCAACCAGCAACCACCCTGTACTTCCAAAACAATCCACAAGCTGAGCCCTACCTGCTTTGCCACTGGCCTTGGCTTTGGAGACTCAAAAGAAAGCCAGGGGAGGCTCCTTCCTCCTCATGCTGTTCTGTGTCCTTTCAGAGTAAAGTAGCTGCAGTCAGAACAGAGAATAAGTCTAGGGTTAGAGGTGGTGGGGGTGAGAGTGTTAGATGATAAAAAATAGGATCCCACCACATTCTCAATAAGTGTTTTAAAGGAATTAGGGTGGTATAAGGGCAGGCAGAAGGGGACGTCTTCCCTTGGATAGGTGCCCCTGGAATCCAGAAAGCAGCTGAATTTTAATATCTCAACTTGGAAGCACCTTTCTATAGTTCCTTATTCTTTGAGGTTTAAAAAAGTATATGTCTTCCTTTTGGGAAAAAAGGAAGAATCTAACACTGACGCCCACTGGATCTTCTCTTTCTCTATACAACAGAATGGCTGTTTTCTGTACACCCTAAGACAAAGTCAAAAGGAATATTCCAAGATACACAAGTGGGAAAGAGGCACCAAAAAGGGCCCTCATGACTTCTGAGTGCGAACACTTCCACTTCCCAAGGGGAGGGATAGAGGAAGTCTAATGTCCCACCGGAATCACCCTGGGCTCTGAGCAAGGTGTCAAGGCTCACTGTGGGGCCACTCTGCTGTTGAGTACAGTAGGTTGAATTGAAAGATTCCACTAAGGTAGATAGCGGAGCAAAGGTAAAGAATACAAGTCCAGGGACATTTGTAGACAGAAGTGGATTCCAGTTTTTATCATGAAGATCAGAACTGCCATGCTTTGTGAGGCTCCTGCCCCTAAATGTGCATGAAAGTTGTCTGCTCTCAGAGCACCAAAAAAAAAAAATGCATGTCTAATATTATAGCCCAAGCCCTAAATCAAACAGACTTTAACAGACAATCCACTGGGTCACAGATTCACCCCCATAATAATCTCTCTTCTGTTTTAACACAGGTAGCAGAAAGGAATGCAGACCTAAAAGTGACTCTGCTGACCTTCCTACAAAAGAACTGAACCCTTTTTAGCTAAGTCCTGGCTGTGACTGTTCCTTAAAAATTTAGCCATGTGACCATGGGAACTGATCACTTCCTCCATCCAGTTGGCCCTTGGCCCTTGCTATTTGTTTTTGGCCATGGTTGGATCTCAGGTGAAGGAGGCTAGTTTGGAGAGGAAGAATTTTCCCAGAGGTGCTTATATTTAATAGCATGCAATAGAAATTAAGTTCTTCATTTCCTCACGAAATAGTCCCTGGAGGGCTTTGCAGGTCCCCAGCAGAGTGTCATGTAATAGAAGCTCCTGTTACCTGCCCCTTCATGAAACCAAATTCTCCAGAATCAGTGAGACAGTGTCAGAGGAAAAGATTTTCTTTCCCTATACCTGCTTTCTGACATCAGACTCCTCCAGCCCCATTTTATATTCTGGAATCTAGATCTTCATAATGGCCAACATATTTTAATGGGCAAATCTAATGGATCTCTTGGAGCTGCCAGAAAAATAAAAATAAATAGAGAAATTTCAAATTGATGAAATTGGCCTCTACAATTTTGTTTATAAGCTCACAAGCTCACATGGTTTATAATTAGTTGTCAATATTTCAAAATTAGGGAATTCCATGTTTTCAAACAAAACTCAAGACTTTAAGCTTCTCATTGTGACTGGGAAACTGGCCAGTCCTGCGTGTCAATAGTCTTGCTTAGAGCTCAGTAGGGACTGTTCCCTTTGAGTTCAGGCTCTCCAGTCGCACCCTTGCCACTGTATTTATTTGTGTGACATCTCTGGTTAAGCATTTGAGGCCATGTTTTAACTCAGATGAATAAGCCCTATCATTAGGAAAAAATAGATAATAACAATAAAGAGTCAGTGATTCTGAAGTGTTTTTAGCCAGTCTAGTCGATTACATCCAGTTCCATAAAGTGTGTGAAACAGATCACAGGGAAAAGGATGAATGAGGCTCGACCTAAATTCAGGAGCAGACCTGGACCAATCCAGGGATGCTCAAGGAAAAAATAAAAAACTAAAGACAGGAGTTTCCTCTGAAGATTCCTTGTTTTTAAATACAAGCTACTGTGCAAAACTCATAATACATGTACTAAAAATAAAGTTCTTCTCCTCCAATTATATGATTGGAGCCCAGAGGAAGACATATAAGAATACCCTATAATGAAATAGGATTTTTCAAAGTTTTTACATCATTATCCCATGATATGCTTGTGATAAACCTGTGACAATAAAGTAGATATTATGCCTCCTTCTGTGTAAATTAGAAAATAGGCAAGGAAAAATTAAGTATGGCCCATGTCACATAGCTAATAAGGTACGGAGTGGCCTTTAATAAGACCTGGAAGTAAGAGGATGACTTCACAGACCTGCAGCTCACCCCACAAAGACCCTACGGAAGCAGTTAGCTATGGCTAGATGCAAAATGTTCCCCTTGGCAACTTTTCCTTGATCACCCTGACCTCCAGTAGGCCTCACAGGAACCAAATACGCCTGTGGAAGAGGAAGCTGTGGAGCCTGCACGGTGATGGTGTCTAAGCACGATCCAGTATCCAAGAAGAAAAGGTACCCACCAGACACTCAGAAGCCAGAGGAGGACTTTGTTTATCTGCCTGGCTTGTGTTCTAATCTCGCAACTAAGAAAGATTTTTGGATTCTTATCTCAGACCCCTTTGAGAAATCCCATAAATGCTGGGAGGCGTCTACTCAGATAATGCAAAGATGATTAATTTTACATATAATTTCGGGAAGATCATAAACCTCCCAAGGCTCATCTACATGCCCTAGGTTAAAAAATCCCAACTTAGGCCAACAACATATTTAACAGGTGAGGAAATTGAGACTCAAAAAAATTAAGTGACTTGTTCTGGGTAGAACAAGTAGTAGCCTGTAGAACAAGAACTTGAGCCCAGGAAGCCTAAAGCTAATTCTCTCTACTTTTGGGATGCCCCAACCCTGTAGAACAGGCATCTGGGCCACACTGTAGAACTTGTACTTTTTCCAAATCCCATTGGCCCAAGACATTAAGAGATGGTTTAGAACATAGGTCATTCAATATCATTTAAATTAACAAGCAAAAAAATACCTAAATGTGTAGCTGTGGGTAAAAGACCCATATCTTTTGCTTGCCTTTGCTTTCTATGAGGTCAGTGTCTCAATGGATATCTGTTGAAGTTCAATCACTCTCCTAGAGACCTTAGTCCATTCCTGTTGTTCCCAGGTGAGTCCATTCTAGGCCTAGGAAGTTTTTCTGAAGTTCAGAATGCCCATCTCCACCTTAAGGATCCTCAATCCTTGCAGATAGCTCAGAGGCAAAGAGAGGACTGACTCTAACTGCTGCTTGCTGTCACCTCTCCAGTTCCCCAGCCTGTCAGAGCTGATTGATGGGCTTTGGAGGTCTTCTGCTGCCCTTCTGGCTCCAGTGTTCCCCATGAGGCAGGACTGTGTTACTCCTCCTGGTTTTTTTCTTGTGTTTCTCATACAAAGACACTTCTCCATCACTGCATGCCTGGTGCCCATGTGCTCTCTGTATGGAACCGCTGTCACCACCGAGGAAGGCATTGGAAGCATCAAAACCAGGTTTCACCCTGTGCAGGTAAATATGAATCTCAATTTTCACACTTTTTATCTTTATTGCTTTACCAAATGTTTCTTGACTGTACTGATTCTAGATTACGATCAAGTAAGTAGAAGGTTGGGATGTGCATTGATCAAGGTAACAACATCTGTCCCTTGATTTAAAAGAAAACTGGAAATACATCCATGTTCTATTAGATGGTTATCCTTCTTGTTACTTTTTCTACCCGAATGATAAGCAGGATCATCAAAACACCAATTAATGACTATTGGACTATGATCTAGAATAGATACTACACACTGGCTATTATTTGTAGAATAAATACCTCTGTAGATAAGAGGATAAAACTCAATATTGTTCCATGTGACACAGAGGTCTCAGGAGTACAATCAGAATTGGGGATGAGTAGGGTCTAAAAATAGCTTTGCTAGATTAGGAGTACAATCATTTTTCCAAATCCTAACCTGAAACCAGAACAAAGAGTTTGGATCCAAGAGTAATGGCATGCATTGGCAGAGAACGCATCAGTTCCTCTTTAGTGTCCTAGAGGTTTGGGGAGTCACAAGACCAAATCAACTAAGTCCTTCAAGGCAGAAGGAGCCCCAAGAATCTCTGAGTTTAACCACATGAGAATCATTTCCAAGATAAGCAAAGATAAAGAATCCAAAAGAGTCTGTTAGAATCTATAGATTAGGCAAGATGCTCACATCAGGTCATAAACCCCAATCCTAGGATTACACTATATCCTGAGATCTAGAACAGGACTTCCCAGGTTTATTGTTCCTAAACATCACCTGGGAGGTTGTTCAAGATGCAGATCCTGGGTCAAGAGGTTGGGAGCAGGGACCCCGAGTTCTGCACTTCCTACCAGCTCCCAGGGGAAACCAATACTGTTGGACCACAAACCACCCTTTAATTAACAAGGATCTTAGACACAGACCAAAATACTTAAAAGTGGAATTTCATTTGGGCCAACACAGAAGAATTCAAAGAAGAAAGCAAAATGAGATTGACAGTAGATAGTATTCAAATTAATCAAGAAGAGGTAGCCTCCTGGTCACCCTCCTTGATGGGGTGTTCAAGAAAACTATTTTTGAAATTTATGTACACTCATTATAATTATTGATGCTTGAAGAGTTCTTCTCTGGGAGTTGAAGGTGCACAGTATCTCAACTTGAAGGATTGAGCACATGACCTTGAGAAGTGCCTATAATGATAGTCTATGGCTTCTGAATCACTTTCTCCTAGAGCATCCTAGGAAAAGGGACACAGAGACCCTGACAAAGAGGCTAGGGTACATTTACTCAGAGGGAGGATTCCACCTCTCTTACCTTAATTAATTAAGTTAATTGCAGCAGGAAAGTATGGCTGTACCCATGCTATGTCCTTCCAGGAAAGAATTTACAAGAGCCATGGCACCCAGTGTGGATTCTGCACTCCTGGGATGGTGATATCTATGTATGCACTGCTCAGAAATCACCTGCACCCCTCAGAGGAGCAGCTCATGGAGGCCCTGCGAGGTAGGTCTGACACAGGAAAAAACCACCAGCTACCCCAGCCAGGTGGAAAATTTTCTTCAGGCTACTATATGTCACCCTCCACATTATTCCTGCCTTACTAATATCTCCACATAGGTCATTTCTAAAGTAGCTACAATCCACCCAAGAGCAGAGAAAGATGCTAAGCAGTTCCCTTCTTATCACAGTATATACATGGTATGTTCTGCAAAGCACTGATGCACAGCATATGGACCACACCACTTATCTGTCCAGTGATTTGTGTGGCTGCCTTCATTAAGGGCCTGTGTTAGTACTGGGGCTGCCCTAACAAAGCACCACAAACAGGTTGGCTGTAAGGAGGACCATTCCTTGCCTCTTCCTAGCTTCTTGTCTTTGACAACAGCCCCTGGCATTTTTTTGGCTTATAGATGAATCACTTCAATCTGTGACTCCATCTTCACATGGCCTTTTCCTGTGCCAGTACATCCAAATCCGTACCACCACCCCCGATGCTTTTTTTTTTTTAACAAGGACACCATTCCATAGGGTCTGTCATAATCAAGTATAACCTCATTTTAACTCAATTACATCTACAGAGATCCTATTCAAAATGAGGTCTTAGCCACAGATTTTAGGGGTTATATCTTCAACACATCTTTTTAGAGACACAATTCAACCCTCAACATAACTCTTACAAATTGAGAGAATCCTTTAAAATTTTCAATGGGTGTAACTTAATAAAAAGGAGTTCATCAATATGTCCTTTTTATGGGATCAGTTAACTTCATCTTCAGGTGTCAACACTCTTTAAACAAGTCATCTTTTATATTGAGATTTTTTAGAATATTTTTTTTTTACTTTTAGGTGGACATAATATCTTTATTTTTATGTAGTGCTGAGGATTGAACTCAGGTTCTCATGCACCACTGAGTCCTAGCCACAGCCCCTAGACACACAGATTCTTAAATTGACCCTCAAGCAAGCACATGCCTGTATTCAGCCAGCTGCTGATGAAATTCCTCCTCTCTCCTATCCTCTCTTTTCTCTCTGCTCCAATGCAGAATATCAGTTTAAGTCATGTAGACTCCCTACCTTCTCTGGGTCCCTCTCCTACTCTAGTCCTTCAGCAGATTCTCAGTTTAAAGCATGGCCAAGCCCAATCTCCCTCATCAGGCATTCAGAGAAGACTGGCAACTGGTCCCATTACCTAAGGCTTCCTCCTCCTCCATGTGACTTCCTTTAGGCCTTTCTCCTCTCTGCCTCTGCACATTTTCTCTTCTGCACCTTGCTCGTGTTGCTCTAAGAACTCAGACTGCTCCATACCAGTCCAGAGCTTGCTCATCTTTCAAGCCTGAGCTTCTTAGCAAGGTATCCCCAGATGAGCTCTAGTCCACACTGACACTCCCACTCCCTATATCCTTGGAAACCTGAGGTTTGCAAGCTTTACCATGCAATAGAATAAACTGCAAACCTCTTAAATGCATATTCCTGGGCCCACCCCCAAGACATTCTGATTCTAGAGAATCTGAGCAGAGCCAGGGATCTGTATTTTTAACAAAAAACAGCCTTCAGGAAATTCTGCTGCATGACCTTAAAGTCCCAGAGGAGACCAATGACAAACTGCCCGAGGCATGATACTTTTCTCACCTTGTGCCTTGGGAATCTTTTATAGTTTCTGTTGTAGGATCACGAATATCCTACAATCTGAAATATAGTTGTTGTCAATAAATACACAATGGGGATGAAGGTGGAGCTCAGTGGTAGAGTACTCACCTGGGCCCTGGGTTCAATCCTCAGCATCAGCAAAAAAAAAAAAAAAAGTAAAAGTAAATAAATAAGATTCCAACATGGCAGCGGGCGCAGAGAGATCAAGTCTCTGACCTCTTCAGCTGTGCAGGCATAGGGAGTCGTAAACAACCTAAATCTGTTTGCTCAGGATCACTAGGCAATGCTGAGCTGACGTGGATCTGGGGCGAACAGTCTGGGCCTCTAAGAACACACACTGAGCCCGATCAGCTGAATTCAAGCTCCCGTTCGCCTGCTTCCCGCAGACAAACAGCTGTGACTCAGCACTAATCCATCCGGCTGAAACAACTGGTCAGCCCTTCTCATCCTACGGAGGTAAATGCCTACCGAGCCTTCATAGGTAGTGGCCACAGGATTTAAACGGGGCTTGGGAGAGACAGTCAGGACCCACCCGTTGCATTGGTCACCCGGCAAAAGGAAACGAACTGTCGCCATTTGCAAGAGATACCACCATGGCAGAGAACTGACGTCATCAGACTGCGGCGGAGGAGATAACTTCATTGAAACCTACAGGTGTGTAATTCCCTAGACTTCCCTCTCCACACATCGGGAAACCTTAAGGGCCCATCCCAGCTCTCCCGTAAGGGCCCCTCCCAGCTCTCCCGTGAGCGCGATAGCCAGACCGAGGGAATCAGAGGTGGCTCGGGACCCGTGCCGCGGAACTACCGACTACCGCTCCCACCAGTGCTGACAGCTGAGGTCTCTTGCACCAGCTACCGGGGGTGTGGCTACCGGAGGGCAAGTAAAATTCGCTGAGGATTCTCAGCCCCAAGCTCTACAAACTTAGGGTCTGAGGGAATGGCAAACTGGAAGAGTGTGCCCAGTCGTTCATGAAAACAGGGCTCCCGGGAGCAGCAGACCTGACGTGTAGCCAGTATCGTGGTGAGCGGCACCCTTGAGAGGGGCCTGGCTAGAGGAAAAGTGGGAAGTGACTAGACACAAGAGGAGGCCCTAGGCACTCAGGACTGGAGACTCGCCCAGTCTGGGAGGAGGAGCTGCTGCACAGTGATTGGTTCCCGCGTATTGACAGGAGAAGCTTGGCCTGGTGGGCACAGCGCCACCTACTGGAAGAGAAGTTAATCAAACTCTAAGACTGCATTTATTAGTTTTGTTTTTCTTTTTTTTCTTTCATCTCTTATTTTTGATTTGGGTTTTTCATTTTCTTTTTTCTTTCTTGTTGTTTTCTAAATTTTTTTTACAATTTTTTTTAAATATTTTTTTCTTCTAATTTTAATTTTAATTTTGTTTTTTTTTTAAATTTTTTTTCTTCTTTTTTTATTTCCTATTTTTTTATTCTTTTGTCTTTTCATTTCTTTTCAATTATCTTATCCCCCCTTCCTTGAATTCTACCTGCTTACTCTCATTCTCTTTAGTGACTTCTTCCCTTCCCTTCTAATACCTTTCCTCCCAAGCATCTAATAAATTTATAGGAGTAAACAGTAACTCAGCAGTCAAATAGAACAAGAAGCAACATGAGAAGCTTCAAAAAGCAAGGAAGAAAAGGAGTACAAACAATGCAGGACAGCCTAAATATTCAGGAGGACCTAGAGTCATCAGAAAAATGGTCATATAAAGAACTCAAGGAACACCTTAGACAGATGGAATGGAACCTTAAAGAGGATACAAGACAGCAAATTCAAGTAGTGAAAGAACACATTCAGAATGAATTACATAAACAGATAAAAGAAGAAGTTAAGCATCTTTATCAGGAGATACAGATTATAAAAAAATAATCAAACAATAATTCTAGAAATGAAGGAAACGATAAACCAAATTAAAAACTCAATTGAGAGTATCACTAACAGAGTGGAGCAAGTAGAAGCCAGAACGTCAGATAATGAGGACAAAATATATCATCTTGAAAAGAGTCTAGCCAACTCAGAAAGGCTGGTAAAAAATCACGAGAAAAACATCCAAGAGTTATGGGATAACATAAAAAAACCAAACTTACGAGTCATCGGGATAGAAGAAGGTACAGAGATTCAAACCAAGGGAATGAGTAACTTGCTAAATGAAATAATTACAGAAAACTTTCCAGAAATAAAAAAGGAAACAGATATACAAATTAAAGATGCATACAGGACACCGAGCACACAAAATCACAGTAGACCAACGCCAGACACGTTGTTATGAAGATATCCAATATACAGAACAAAGAGAAAATATTAAAAGCTACAAGAGAAAGGAGACAGATTACATTCAGGGATAAACCAATAAGGTTAACAATAGATTTTTCATCACAGACACTGAAAGCAAGAAGGGCATGGAACAATGAATTTCAAACACTGAAAGACAATGGATGCCAACCAAGAATTCTGTATCCAGCAAAATTAAGCTTCAGGTATGACAACGAAATAAAAATATTTCATGATAAACAAAAGTTAAAAGAATTTGCAGCCAGAAAACCAGCATTGCAAAGCATTTTGAGCAAAACACTACACGAGGAAGAAATGAAAAACAATAACCAAAACCATCAGTAGGAAGTACCTCGGTAAAGACAGAGGGCGAGGGGAAAGATAATCATGGAGAAACAAACTAATTTTTTTTTTTAAAAAGGATAAATAATCAAACATGGATGGAAGTACAAACCATATATCAATAGTAACTCTGAATGTTAATGGTTTAAACTCTCCAATAAAGCGACATAGGCTGGTATCATGGATTAAAAAAACAAATCCAACAATATGCTGCCTCCAGGAGACACATCTGATTGGAAAAGACATACACAGGCTGAAGGTGAAAGGATGGGAAAAAATATACCATGCACATGGTCCTCGTAAGCAAGCAGGGGTGGCCATACTCATATTTAATAAAATCGACTTCAAGACTAAGTTAATCAAAAGGGATAAAGAAGGACATTATATACTGTTAAAAGGAACCATTCACCAACAAGACAAAACAATTATCAATATTTATGCACCAAATAATGGTGCTGCGACATTCATAAAACAAATTCTCCTCAAGTTCAAGAATCAAATAGACCACAACACAATAATTATGGGTGACTTCAACACACCTCTCTCACCATTGGACAGATCCTCCAAACAAAAGTTGAATAAACTATAGAACTCAATATCACAATCAATAACCTAGACTTAACGGACATATATAGAATATATCAACCATCATCAAATGGATATACTTTTTTCTCAGCAGCACATGGATCCTTCTCAAAAATAGACCATATATTATGCCATAGGGCAACCCTCAGTAAATATAAAGGGGTGGAGATAATACCTTGCATTTTATATGATCATAATGAAATGAAACTGGAAATCAATGATAAAAAAAGGAAGGAAAAATCCTACTTCACATGGAAAATGAACAATATGTTACTGAATGATCAATGGGTTACAGAAGACATAAAGGAGGAAATCAAAAAATTCTTAGAGATAAATGAAAATACAGACACAACATATCGGAATCTATGGGACACAATAAAAGCAGTTTTAAGAGGGAAATTCATCGCCTGGTGGTCATTCCTCAAAAAAAGAAAAAACCAACAAATAAATGAGCTCACACTTCATCTCAAAGCCCTAGAAAAGGAAGAGCAAAACAACAGCAAATGTAGCAGAAGGCAAGAAATAATTAAAATCAGAGCGAAAATCAATGAAATTGAAACAAAAGAAACTATTGAAAAAATTAACAAAACTAAAAGTTGGTTCTTCGAAAAAATAAATAAGATCGACAGACCTTTAGCCATGCTAACGAAGAGAAGAAGAGAGAGAACTCAAATTACTAACATACGGGATGAAAAAGGCAATATCACAACAGATGCTACAGAAATACAGAAGACAATTAGAAATTATTTTGAAAACCTATATTCCAATAAAATAGAAGATAGTGAAGACATCGATAAATTCCTTAAGTCATATGATTTGCCCAGACTGAGTCAGGAGGATACACACAATTTGAACAGACCAATATCAATGGATGAAATTGAAGAAGCCATCAAAAGACTACCAACCAAGAAAAGCCCAGGACTGGATGGGTATACAGCGGAGTTTTACAAAACCTTTAAAGAAGAATTAATACCAATACTTTTCAAGTTATTTCAGGAAATAGAAAAAGAGGGAGCTCTTCCAAATTCATTCTATGAGGCCAACATCACCCTGATCCCAAAACCAGGCAAAGACACCTCAAAGAAAGAAAACTACAGACCAATATCTCTAATGAACCTAGATGCAAAAATCCTCAATAAAATTCTGGCGAATCGAATACAAAAACACATCAAAAAAATTGTGCACCATGATCAAGTCGGATTCATCCCTGGGATGCAAGGATGGTTCAATATACGGAAATTAATAAATGTTATTCACCACATCAATAGACTTAAAGATAAGAACCATATGATCATCTCGATAGACGCAGAGAAAGCATTCGACAAAGTACAGCATCCCTTTATGTTCAAAACATTAGAAAAACTAGGGATAACAGGAACTTACCTTGACATTGTGAAAGCTATCTATGCTAAGCCTCAGGCTAGCATCATTCTGAATAGACAAAAGTTAAAGGCATTCCCTCTAAAATCTGGAACAAGACAGGGATGCCCTCTATCACCACTTCTATTCAATATAGTTCTCGAAACACTGGCCAGAGCAATTAGACAGACAAAAGAAATTAAAGGCATAAAAATAGGAAAAGAAGAACTTAAATTATCACTATTTGCAGATGACATGATTCTATACCTAGAAGACCCAAAAGGGTCTACAAAGAAACTACTAGGACTAATAAATGAATTCAGCAAAGTGGCAGGATATAAAATCAACACGCATAAATCAAAGGCATTTCTGTATATCAGCGACAAAACTTCTGAAACAGAAATGAGGAAAAACACTCCATTCACAATATACTCAAAAAAATTAAAATACTTGGGAATCAACCTAACAAAAGAGGTGAAAGATTTATACAATGAAAACTATAGAACCCTAAAGAGAGAAGTAGAAGAAGATCTTAGAAGATGGAAAAATATACCCTGTTCATGGATAGGCAGAACTAACATCATCAAAATGGCGATATTACCAAAAGTTCTCTATAGGTTTAATGCAATGCCAATCAAAATCCCAACGGCATTTCTTGTAGAAATAGATAAAGCAATCATGAAATTCATATGGAAAAATAAAAGACCCAGAATAGCAAAAGCAATTCTAAGCAGGAAGTGTGAATCAGGCGGTATAGCGATACCAGATTTCAAACTATATTACAGAGCAATAGTGACAAAAACAGCATGGTACTGGTACCAAAACAGGCGGGTAGACCAATGGTATAGAATAGAGGTCACAGAGACTCATCCACAAAGTTACAACTATCTTATATTTGATAAAGGGGCTAAAAGCATGCAATGGAGGAAGGATAGCATCTTCAACAAATGGTGTTGGGAAAACTGGAAATCCATATGCAACAAAATGAAACTGAATCCCTTTCTCTCGCCATGCACAAAACTTAACTCAAAATGGATCAAGGAGCTTGATATCAAATCAGAGACTCTGCGTCTGATAGAAGAAAAAGTTGGCTCCGATCTACATATTGTGGGGTCGGGCTCCAAATTCCTTAATAGGACACCCATAGCACAAGAGTTAATAACAAGAATCAACAAATGGGACTTACTTAAACTAAAAAGTTTTTTCTCAGCAAGAGAAACAATAAGAGAGGTAAATAGGGAGCCTACATCCTGGGAACAAATTTTTACTCCTCACACTTCAGATAGAGCCCTAATATCCAGAGTATACAAAGAACTCAAAATATTAGACAATAAGATAACAAATAACCCAATCAACAAATGGGCCAAGGACCTGAACAGACACTTCTCAGAGGAGGATATACAATCAATCAACATGTACATGAAAAAATGCTCACCATCTCTAGCAGTCAGAGAAATGCAAATCAAAACCACCCTAAGATACCATCTCACTCCAGTAAGATTGGCAGCCACTATGAAGTCAAACAACAACAAGTGCTGGCGAGGATGTGGAGAAAAGGGTACACTTGTACATTGCTGGTGGGACTGCAAATTGGTGCGGCCAATTTGGAAAGCAGTTTGGAGATTCCTGGGAAAGCTGGGAATGGAACCACCATTTGACCCTGCTATTGCCCTTCTCAGACTATTCCCTGAAGACCTTAAAAGAGCATGCTACAGGGATACTGCCACATTGATGTTCATAGCAGCACAATTCACAATAGCTAGACTGTGGAACCAACCCAGATGCCCTTCAATAGATGAATGGATAAAAAAAAATGTGGCATCTATACACAATGGAGTACTATGCAGCAATAAAAATGACAAAATCATAGAATTTGCGGGGAAATGGATGGCACTAGAGCAGATTATGCTTAGTGAAGCTAGCCAATCCCTAAAAACAAATACCAAATGTCTTCTTTGATATAATGAGAGCAACTATGAACAGAGCAGGGAGGAAGAGCAGGAAGAAAAGATTAACATTAAACAGAGACATGAGATGGGAGGGAAAGGGAGAGAAAAGGGAAATTGCATGGAAATGGAAGGAGACCCTCATTGCTATACAAAATTACATATAAGAGGTTGTGAGGGGAATGGGAAAATAAACAAGGAGAGAAATGAATTACAGTAGATGGGGTAGAGAGAGAAGATGGGAGGGGAGGGGAGGGGGGATAGTAGGGGATAGGAAAGGTAGCAGAATACAACAATTACTAATAGGGCATTATGTAAAATTGTGGATGTGTAACCGACGTGATTCTGCAATCTGCATTTGGGGTAAAATTGGGGGTTCATAACCCACTTCAATCTAATGTATGAAATATGATATGTCAAGAGCTTCGTAATGTTGTGAACAACCAATAAAAAAAATAAAAAAGTAAGTCAAGTTTTCCCTATTTGCTGATGAGATGACATAATGTTATATAGAGAAACACTCAAATTCTCCACCAGAAAGCTGTTAATACTGATATAAAGACATTCAGTAAAGCTGGAGGAGACAAAATGAACATAAAAAATTCAGTTGCACTTATATGTACCAGCAACAAACTAGCTAAAAAAGAGATATTACAAAAAGCAATCCCATTTATAATAGTCACAAAAATTAAATGCTAATGAACACAATTGACCAAGGTTGTGAAATATTTCTGGAATTAAACTGTAAAATAACAATCAAAGAAAATAAAGAGCATATCAAAAATGGAAAGACACCTCATGTTCATAGAATGTAAAAATAAATATTTCTAAAATCCCCATACAACTTAAAATGACCTGCAAATTCGATGCAAGCATTATCAAAACACTGTTGATAAGATACAAAATAAAAATCTTAAAACTTATATGGAATTTCAAAAAATCCTGAGTAGTCAGAGCAATCCTGATCAAAAAGAAAAAAAAAATAAAGAAAAATAAATAAATAAATAAGTATCTAGAGCTATTTAAAATTTCACTAGAAGCCAGTAAATATAAGTCCTCCTGACAGTCATGCTTCTCCTCCAATTAGGTAATCTCTGCCGCTGCACTGGGTATTGGTCAATTCTTGAGAGTGGCAAGACCTTCTACATGATGAGTAGGTGAATCTAGGGACACCCTACAGAGCAAGAATGACAGGCATGCAGGAATTACTTTTCCCAGACCATCTCAAAAGTCAATAAGGGAGATAAAGTAAGTGAGCTCCAACTGACTCACTGCAGTTTAAGCTATTTCCTGGGGATTGGGTGAGTTCTGTTCCACCTTTGATGTTGTCCAAAATCACAGACAGAAGTCAAATGATCTAACCAGACATCCAGATGTTTTTTTATCAGTTAAGTAAAGTATCTAGATAGGACAAGCAAGAGGGCCTCAGGAAACCCAAGTAGACACACAAGGGAATAAAGTTTGCTGTGGTGAGGTAAGGTTTGTTCCAGAATCTAACCAGCTGGGAAGATATGAACAGATTTTTAAAAAAAGTTGAATAAGTAGAGCAGAATCCAAAATTCACTCCAAGTGCAACAGCACAGGGAGCTTCCTCTACAAAATGGGGGAACTTCAATGGACTGTTGTGAAAATCAGGTGAGTCTTTCTTGGCACTGAGTAAGAGTTTAAGAAATAGCTACTACTGTTGTTGATAATGTTGTTGACACTATGAACTAGCATTTGACAGGGGTACCAGACAGGTGCATCTGATGACCCTCTACTGAGGGTAAAATGGATATGGGCAACAAAGTCCTTAGATCCAAGCAAAGATGACCCCACAGTTTAGAAGGCCCCCCTCTGATCTTTCTCCAGCTATTCTCAGGAGTCAATGGGGCCAAGTGACTTGCCTACCTGGAGTCTTCGCCCCTTTTCTAGATCATTCTCCATGTATGGTTTTTGACTCCACTTTTAGACCAATATAAGCCCCTTTCCTGATATGCTCATCTACACCCTGCACCCTAGGTCAAAGGGAGTGGACAGAACTTGGAGACTCTGGTGGGAGTGTTCACATGGGTGAGGCCCCTCATAGTGGAGAACAGAGCCAGGGCTGAAAGAGAAAGGGAGCAGGCTATAGGCTGAGGCCACCATTTGTATTCTTTCCTCAACTCCACAAATAATAGAGGTAAGCCTAGAAGTGGACAAGCAAGTATGTCCAGCTAACCACAAAGTTAGGCAGATATTCCATGTCCGTGTGTCCCAGACTTCTATTGCCACATTGGAGAAGCCAAAGTTAACAAGCCAAGAAGTAAACTGAATAGCCATGAACCCAACAAATTTCTGGTGTAAATGGAAAAGTTCTTGTGAAATACAAAGAAAGAAAGCTAGAAGAAAGCCCTTTCCCTATGGATGTGGTGTTATTCATCTTTCCAGGCAAACTGATTCTGGGGATAAGGTGAAATGTGGTCAGACACTGCACCCTACAGCCAACACATCCCATGGGACTTTAATGGGCGACAGCAACCCAGCCCCAGAAGGGTTGTAAAATGTTGATATCTCCTAGGCCAAGGGAACATGGGCTTCTTTCCATTATTGTTGACTCAAGGTCCATCCTGGCAGCTCTCAGAGATTTCAGTAGAAAAGGAAGCTTTCTACTTTCTTGGCCCAGCTATTTCAGTTTCTTGAACACAATTAGTAAGATGCGGCTTCAGACAGTTGGGCAGAGTTAGAGAACTGCTGAAGTGTATGGGAAAGGGTATTTTAATAGACACTTAGGAGAAATTATCTGAGGAAGAATATAGTAGAGGTAAGTTTGGAGGAAACAAAAATGAAAGAGATTCAAATGAAAACCTGCTTAAAAATTCATTATCAACTCATTCCCAGTCAACCCATGCATAGCCCAAATGTCTGGGAGATCTGATTTCTTCTTTTGCTTCTTTCAAATTTTTCTTAATTACCTCATATGAAATATGATTATAATAAACAATGTGTTGAATCTTGTATAGAGTATATTGCTATTGTCCCAAAAAACATTTTATAAATTAATTTTACTGCTAAGAATTAATCTTAAAAATTCATAGATATACACAAGCTATACAAAAATGTTCATATACTATGTAGTGTGTAAATATGTAATATATAAATGTAGTATGATCCCAAATATATTTTATGTCAAATATCATTAATGACATAAAATAGAATAGGGTGATGATAGTCTCTTTTATACTTTGGTATATTCTGTGTCATTTTATATTAGTATATATCTTTTATATACTATATATATATATACACATATATATATATATATATATGTTCTATATATATATATGTTCTATATATATATCATCTTATATAAATAGAGAAATACAGCCAAAGAAGAAAGGCCTTATGATTATCCATGTTCCAACAGAAACTACCAGCAGTGTTAAAAAGTGAAAATCGACAAATCCTTCAGGACACATATATACTTACCTATTTTTTAAAAAGTGTTTAATATAAGGCATCCTCCTTCTTAGGGGTCAGCTGACTGTCAGCAGAAAGGAACAGGAAAATGCTGCGTGAATCAGAGAGAAAACCACTCCTCCTCACTTGACAGGAAAAGTGATGTGAATGTCTTTGTTAGTTTGGGTCTCTGGCTGTGAGTATTGCCTGGTCCAGTTTTGAAACTGGACTTGCTAGTTTCAATGGTCACTCTCTGCTTTACTTAGAACTGTCCTAAGTGTATGCTCAAATATGGCACTTTGCATTTGGAAGTGGGTAAAATGACTATCTGAAGCAAAGACCCCTATTTTCCCCTCAAAGCCTAAAGGCTAGAACAAAATCTACTTGCACAACATAAAAAACATCCACCCCTCCTGAGGGTGGATCATCAGGTGGGAATGGATTTTGGAAGCTGCCCCAGCTCACACGGAGTCCGTACTCTGTCACTGCGCCTCCTCCTCTTCAAAGAGGGCACAGCAACCTCAGGAAGTCTGAGAGCCCTCCAAAGTCACATGGCAAGTTAATGGCCCCCATCCCTAGGACATCCAGCCCTAAACATTCCAGCCTCTGAGTATCAAGAGATACTCATTTCCAAAAAGGAGACACTGCCAAGTTCTCAAAGAAATTACTTGGAGAAGTTAAAATGCAGGATAAAATAGAGAACTGGCTCCTGTTATACAAGAAAACCTGAGAGTCCAGAGCAAGTCTTAGCCAACACTGTGCCTATTATCCCCTCCTCCATCTCTGCCCTTCAAACCTACCTTTTCTCCATGTTTGCCTCTGTCACTTATTGGTCTAAAGAAAGTGTGCAATGGAACAGAGGATGTTTCCCAATGGATGTGGGCTGCATCCCCCATGACTGCTACCCAGAGGATCAGTACCTTGGTGCACTTAATACTTTCTAAAGTCAATCTCAATTTCTTGAGAATTCAATTTGGGCAATGATTGGTCTCTAGGGGCCACCTGATTTACATTAACCAAACTTAAAAGAATATGATATTTAACCTGGAATGTGCTCCAATATGTTCATAAAGAAACATATGATTATTAAGTGGTTCTTGGGATCAGCGAACCACAAGTCCTTTTTCTGCAGGAAATCTTATATAGGAAATCAAATTATATTGCAAAGGCTGTGTGCCAAGCAAGGACACAGAGCAGTTTCACCATCTTAACAGGTACTGTTCTGAAAGACCCCTGTTCCATGGAGGTGGCCATTCTACTTGGCCAGGTGTCTGCCCTGCAACTCTGACTCCTCTTTAACCTCTGTTAACATCTTCTGTTTGGGCAAGTCTTGGCCTAGAACCTGTTTAGGGGAACTCTTCATTTCTCAGCCTTGAATCATTATGCTTATCTGACATTTTCATTCTCAGGCATACTCTCATTTCTAAGTTTTAGAGATACACCCCATCATCGCCTGCCAAGTACTGCTCATATTTAATCTAACATAAAAACTAGTCATTCTGATGTTGGCCCATAATGCCTCAATCTGTGGCCCTACAAAGAACCTTTATAAGGAAAATTTTCCTTCTGGAAGCTGGGAAGACCTCAGAGACATAAAAAAAGGGCACAGGGTTTGGACAAATGTCAGACCATTTCACCTAATCATCACAATTACCCTTCAAAATAAGCATTACTTCCCCCTTAATCTTTAGAAAGGTTAAGTACCTTCCAATGGAAAGGTCAGAGAGCGGAGCTGAGAGTCAACTAGACCTGTTTGCATCCCACATCTAAGTACCCTCCCCATGGCATCTGCTGCCACCCCTGCATCCCAAGGTTCTCTCCCAATTTTCCTTACTTCTTTAGGAATGTTTTCTGGCAACAAGTGTTTTCCAAAGCTAAAACAGCTCTGAATCAGGCAGGATGATAGTTCAGGAGATGGTTCACTATGCTTTGGTTTCCTTAAGTATAAAATCGAGATGATCATTGACTTCCTTTATACAATTATCATGAGAATTGAATAAATTATTAATAGATGTAAAAACACTTGGTTGGGGGTGTATCTCAGTGGTAAAGCACTTGCCCAGCATGCATGATGCCCTGGGTTCAATCCCCAGAACAGGGAGGAAAAAAAGCACTCAATAAATATTAACTATTATTACGAAAGTCAGGCTCCATGAGTGAGTGTATGTGCATGCTAAATACAGGACTTCTCAGAGCTTTTAGCATTTTGAATCCTGATTTGGCCGGGGGAAAGACAGTGGTTAACACAATGTAGAGGACTTATTTAATGTCTAATAGTTTTTCATACAATGTCTTAGCATTTCCCAGAGTACTTTTTGGAGCAGTTCATAGACTACTCTTTCCTCTAATATCATGCTACTGGAAAATCTGTATCTCTCTTACAAGATTCTTATTTAAGTTATTTAGTTTTAACCATTTCCCTGTATAAGAAGAGTAGGTGAATTAGTATTAGTTAATTTTGCCTAATTCCTGTAAAGAACTACAGCATTGTTGCCAATTGAGTGGGGCTGACAGGGCCATCTGCTTCTTCCTTCTAAAAAGATTTGCACAGAGTTATTTGCTAAAGAGGAGTTCCAGCCGTTGGACCCAACCCAGGAGCTCATATTTCCCCCAGAACTCTTGGTAAGATGAGTTGGGTGTTTTATGTGCTTGTTTAAATATAACCAGTTATGAACTCAGTTTTATAAATCCACCCATTTCCTTCCCATGACACTGTCAAATTGTGGAAGTGGTTGATAGGATGGAGATGCCTGTTCCCTCCCCAGCTCACCACCCCTGAGCCACCCCCTGAATGTACCCTGAAGCCCCATCTGAGGTTTCGTTAAAAAAAGATTTCACCATTGATTTCATCATTGTTATCTGGAATTTACCCCTGTCAACCATCCAGGTGATAAAGTATTATAAGATCCTGCTTGGTTTTTCTGGCCACTCCAGTGTATTGGCCCCCAAAAGCACCCCTATTCCTTACCCTCCCCTTTGTCAGAATCACAGTCTTCATTCCCAAGTATTTTGTGTCTCGTTCTGTAAAACACCTTTTTCTGAAGGTGTTCATTCATTCATTCAAAAATGTTTGTCCAACAAGCCAGCACTGTTCTAGGTACTGACATGAAGCAGGAAACCAACCTAACAAAAAGCCCCGCCCAAGAGAGCTTGCAGTCTGGTAAGAAATAAGCAAAACAATAGATGCCGGGTTTCTGTTCTCTGGACTAAAAGGCTCAGGGGTCACTCTAGTTAAACTGGGCTAACTGGGCTGCACAAAATAACCACACAAGAGACACAAATACCTTTTTCTTTGGGGTTGCTGTGACAGCTCCTCTGACCTTAAGGGTCCACAGAAAGAGAGAGAGAGAAAGAGAGAGAGAGATCCCAGGCGCTGACCCCTTTTATTGAGGAGAAGCTATTCAAATGAGGCAAGGGGTCAGGTTTCAGGGGGCTGAGTCTATCTTCATGATGTCCACTGTCAGCAGGTTGACTGACACCTAGGTAGGCCACACCCAAGGGCACAGTAAGAGGAGGGGACACACACAAGGCACTTCCATGGAAGATTCTATCCTAAACAGGGCAAGGAGTTATATTACAAAGGAACAGGTGAGCATAGCTTCACCCATGGGGCTGTAGCAAGACACACCCATTTCTGTGACTGAGCGCTTCAGCATCCAGCTGGGGAGTGTAACTCAGTCACCCATAAGGTTGGCCTCCCACAAATAGATAAGAAATACAATGTGTCAACCAGTGAGAAGTGTGAAGAAGAAAAATTAAATAAAACAGAAGAGAAGACTAGGATGCAGGTAGTTGCCAGAGAAGAGTTCTCTGAGAAGGTACCACAGGAAGAAAGTCTGGGAAGAAGTGAGGGAGCCAAAGATGTGCAAAGATGTACAAAGATGTGCGGGGCAAGAGCCATCCAGGCTGTGGGAACAGCAAGTACAAAGTTCCCAAGGGTGAGAGAACAGCTTGTCAAGGGACACAGTGGAGGCTGGCAGGGCTGAGCCAAGTAAGAGGCAGCCTCTGCTGGACTGAATGCCACTCAGCTTTTACTCTGCAAAAGACAAGGAGCTATTAGGAAGGCCTGACAGAGGAGGGACATGCCCCTGCAGATGTAGCAATGGGATCATCCCAGCTGCTGTGCTGAGAGTAGTCTGCAAAGGGCCCACCCCGAATGTCTTTCTGAGGGGTGGTGGCTGGGACAGGCTGCCAGAGTAGGCAGTGAAAAATGAGTGGATTCGGGATCATTTTGCAAGAAAAGCTAACCAGCTTATTGATGAATGTGATGTGGGTGTGGGAGACAGAGGTGGCAAAGCCAAGAGCTTTGGACAGCTGAGAGAATACAGCAATTTACAGAGAGAGTACAGCAATTTAGAGCAAAGGGGAAAAACTTTAGAGAAAGGGGTCACTTTTCCTTTTGGGGTTCCTTATCAGGGGCTTGGAAAGGGATTGGCTGGCAGGAGCTCTGCTTGAGACAGGTTAAATTTGAGAGGTCTGTTACATTAGTGCTCATTCAGATTGAGTTTGTATTTCAGAGGAAAAGTCCAGGATGAAGATGTTAATTTAGGAGCATTATTGTAGTTGTGATTTTTAAGAACATGAGACTAAATTATGCTAAATTAATCCACTCTGAATGGATAACAGGTACCAGCTTATTTTGTCACTTGTCTCCCCTCCCCCCCCCCAAAGAAAACTAATTTCAGGAATTTGGGTATTAGCCAATAGGTGTAGTGAGCATCTTTCTGGGCAAGTGGAGCCCAGAACCCCCCAAATCTTTCTATTCCACCTGGATCCTTGTTATAACCCAGGAGGACTGGTATGCACACAAACACACACAGTTGCATTTGCCCTTAGAGGATGGCTGAGAACCCAGAAAAGGGAACCCTGACCTTCTATGGACAGCGAGTTACCTGGATCTCCGGGACCCTCCAGGATCTCCTGGAGCTGAAAGCGAAACACCCAGAAGCCCCTCTGGTCCTGGGCAATACCTCACTGAGTGAGTGGCTGCAGTGGGTCTCATCCACCATTGGGACTGAGCTGAACCTGCTGGTCTATTTCTCTGTTCTTACTGCATGTTTTAGGAATAAAAAAAATCTCATTCTGTATAATAAAACCAATGGTCTCCAAAGTTGGAGGTACACATACCCTGATAGTATGCAAGGTTACTCCATGAGGGAGGGTGTAAGAATTAGCAGGGCTTTTAAAAAATCATTTAATTTATCTATCCTTTTTTGTAACACCTTTTATTAAGCCTACCTTCAAATAATATTATTTCATTTCATTTACAATATAAGAACCTTACGGCAATATATTTTCAATTCCTCCCCCATCAACCTTTGTGCTATTATTGCATTATATTTTTAGTTTTTTAATTTTAATCTATTTTTAATGGGTGCAATACAGTTATACATAAAATTGAAACCCGGTATGATATGTTCTTACCTGCACATGACATAGTTTGGTTAATTTCCATTCTGCGGTTCCTCCCCTCTCCCATCCCTTCTCCCTCCCCCTCATCCCCCTTCCTCCATTCCACTGTTCTCCCTTCTGTTTTCAGATCCCCCTTTTTAAAAACAATTTTTTTTAGTTGTCAATGGACCTTTATTTTATTTATTTATACGTGGTGCTAAGAATGGAACCCAGTGCCTCACACATGCTGGGCAAGTGCTCTACCACGGAGCCACCACCCAGCCCCAGATCCCCCCTTTTTTGTTCCTTACTTCTCTCTACCTTCTGTGTGTGAAAGAAGACATTCAACCTTGACACTCTGAGTCTGGTTTATTTCACTCAGCATGATGTTCTCCAGTTCCATCCGTTGACCAGCCAATGACATAATTTCATTCTTCTTTATGCCTGAGTAAAACTCCATTGTGTATATATAACACCTCTTCTTTATCCAATCTTGCTTTGTTTTTTTAAAATATTGAGTAGATATCATACAATTTTATAAAAATATTCATGAATATATTAACAATACAATGCACACCCAGGGACCACCCACACCCATCTTTAAGATTTTGAATTTACCAAGAACTTGAAGGCTCCCATGTGCCAAACCACATTCCCTTCCTTTCCTTCCCTTCTTGAAGACAATCCTTTGTCTATATTACATGTTGGTCAATATTTTCCTTGTTTTTATGATTTTACCATGCATATTTGAATCTGTAAACAATGTCATTTAGTTTTGCATATTTCCAAACTTCATACCAATAGTCCAGCACTCTTATTCTTTTGCAATTTGCTTTATTCATTCAATGTTCTTGACCTAAAATTCACCCCTATTGTTGCATGTAGCTGTGCTGTATTCTATTGTATGAACATGGAACAATTGCCCCTCCATTCTATTACTGAAGGACATCTGTTGAAATAGTTCCAGCTGTTTTCCAATTTGTGCTATTACAAATATTCTCATTTATGTCTCCTGATACCTATGTACAAGAGTGTTATGTCCTATTTTGATATAAATGTAGTGAGTATCTAGATAAACAAATGCATATATTGGGAGAGCATCTATAAATTTACTTGGCAAGGAAGCATGGTCATTGCCTTCACTTCTATGCTCATTTATTGTCAATTTTTAAAATTCATATCTTTTGTGAGACTATTTCAATGCAAAGAAATAGATAGTTTTTTCTTTCCTGCCTCTAAAATACATTCACCCCTCAGGACCTGCAATTAAATCTCAAGGCCACTTCCACCCAATTCTCCTTTCTCCTGCTAGAATTTCTGAGCTGAGTGTAGTGATGAAAACAAGTCACGTTGTTCTTGGTAGATGTCAATGAAACGGTTCCTAAGCTTACTAAGCTTACAACTGCCAAGTAATTCAGAGCCTCCTCATCAGGTTGTATTGTCTGGCCTATTTCTACCTCTTTGTTTTTGTACTGTGATAGGATAACTCCATCATGGCACTTCACTGTCAAAAGCTTTGCAGGGAATATGAGGTATCTGAATGTCATTCAAGACCTTGCTCTCACTACAGGAGTCTTACCTACAAAATTCCATGGTGTCTCAGAGACAAAAAAATTTACAGGTCACTTTGATGGAGGTAGTAAGAAAAAACAGATGGAAAGGGGGTGAATGCAGGGGGAAAATCGGAAAAAGATTGTCTGGCACTCTCATGCTACCCATTTTGAGAGAACAGTGGCAAAAGACCAAGTGGGACAAAGAAAATTCTATAGGCAAGCACCCCTAGTCACTTACTACACCCCTAAGGGCACACTAGTGTGGCACGCTCTATTAGGGGAGGAAGTAGGAAGAAAGCATACAAGATTCACATTCAAGATGCACAACAAAGCCTTTAGCACAAAAAACATTATTTTACACTTTTCTTCATCCTCCGGAACTCCTAGTCCTGTGCATGTACATAAATGCTCAGTCAATAGCTGATAAATGAATTAATGGAAAATATAAATGCATGAGTGGGTCAGGAACTTGAATGTAAATAGAATGCAGTAGAATGATGACCTTCTTAACTTGGGCAACAGGAAGGTTGACAGAGAGGGAAGCTTTAATTAGGAATGACTCTAGCTCGTCCTGTGTTGGTGGGACCAGTCGTGAGCAGGGGAGGGGGCCACCACAGCTGAATCACTGCTATCCAGGAATCCGCTCTCTCTGGTCTCTCTGATCTCTGGACCAGAAAGCCTGTTCTTCCTTGGCCTGACCCCATCCATTTCCAAAAGAAAGGACCCCTTCTTGGGTTTTGCCCAGCTTCAGTCTTTGGACAATTCAGGTAACATTACTGGTGTGAGCAGAAGGAAAGGAATGAAAGAATGAGTGAACCGGGGGTATAGACAGTAAGTCTAAGCAGAAGGTTAAGGCAGGAGGCCCTGGATCATCTAGGAATTATTTAGCTCTACTGCTTTCAAACTTCTCTTTAACACTGTGACCCTATACTCAAGTCTTAAATAATATAAGTAAATGAAATAGGCCACTCTGCTTAAAGAAAGGGGAAGACTTTCCCCTATCCCTTCCTATCTCAAAGTCCCTCAAATCTGTCCCAAGAGGGCCTCTCAAATAACAACTCAAAATCCTCAGTATAATCCAAATCCTTAATTTTATAGATGGAGAAAGAGATGCAAAAAAGAAAGTGGACTTGCCCAAGGTCCCCAGATTGTCTGTGGTCCCCAGATTATCTCTCCCAATCTACCCCACAACCTGTTCAATGGCCATTTATTTTGACTGCTCAGTTTGGTCTTAGGTTGAAGTTGAGCCAGTCTGAAATCTAAGACAACAAAGAGCATGAGTGTCCTCTAGTGGCGTCGAGGAACATTTCTAGGAAGAATGAAAGATATTCTGGAGTAAACTGGAGCCAGATGTGCTCCCACCAGCACCCCTCAGGAAATAAATTTATGTTACTGTTGTTATTTTAACTTAAATATTTATTCAATTTTTTTATTTTATCTATATACAAGACACCTCTGGCTCAGTGTCCTTTTCTTCCCCCTGAAAATCTTTCATCTAGTAAGTGCTCCAAGAAACCACTGCACAGGCCCATGGACTCTGAGATGGGTGGAGTTCAAGTGAAGCCCCCTTTCTGAGAATCAAAGTCTAAGCCCTTTTCAACTCCATTGGAATGCAAGCTAGGTTGTGTGACTGGAGAGGAAGTCAACTATAAACACAACTATAGAGAACAGGAGAGCATCTCCCACAGTGAGGCGGCCATGTCGGCAGTGGACCCAGACAAGCAAAAGCCCCAAAATGGATGATTTGGCCTCAAACTGAGCTTGAAATCTTTTTAGGATTCTGAAGATAGGACAGACAGCTGGCCTTTCACTTCCTCCTGAGGCTGGACTGCCAATTTCTACTTATGTCAAAATAGAGGTGGTGATGCTGGTCTGCATGAAGCCTCGGACCTTAAGGACCACTAACAAAACTTTTTGCATGTTTTTTCCTTACTAATAAAGCTCAAGACTTCTCTTTGGGGAGAAGGAATTATATGACTGGAAGCAAACATAGTTTTCCTGAAATCCTGCAAAGATAAGGCCAGGGTTTTTGCAGAAGTTAAAAATCAACCCCCACAGAACTGTGGTGACAAGGAGGCACAGACCATCACTGATGGGTCTGGGTGGGAACAGATCCATGAGACCGCCTTTCATGAGATGCAGAAGCAGGAAGAGGGCAGAGACTCCAGGCTGAGACATTCCAGGGAGGAGGGATAATTTAGTTACTTTTAAGCAAGAATCACTTAGAATAAGGATATTAAGAAGCAGCTGGTGGTCTCCCTAATTGATTGAATTAGCTCAGATTAGTGAGGCAATAGGGGTGCTGTGGGTAGATGTTAGCAGAGGTGGAGGAAGGATCATGCTCAGAACATTTTTAATATTGGTAAAACAGAGCTATGTGGAAGGTTGAGATGTACTCAAAGATTAACCAAGAAAAAAAAAATCTAAGCCCAACCTGAAACCTGACAAAAACAGATTAATACTTCCCAATCCTGCCAGTGATGATGTCAACCCCACCAGTGATGTCTAGATGTGAGTGTTTCATGCTGCAAATCCCAGGGGAGTGAAGGATTCATTTTTAAAAGTTTGGCTAAGTCATCTCCTGAAGTGACCACTTCACTTTTTGTTGTTGTCATTATATATACCAGATTTTCCTTATTTCCTTAATATTGGTATGCTATCGTTATATATAGTAGGATATTTTTTGTTGAATATTCGTATATGCATATAATGAGCCTTGATTTGAGCCCCTTATCCCAAATGAAGAGAAACCCTGCAGTTTGGAACTAATATCCTACCAATCCTCATAAGTACTGTGGCAACAGTTATCAAATGTTGAATTACTTCCTGGACAGTTAGCAAGTAGCCCGTTCAGTTCTCTTGGATGCTGTCCCATTGCTTCCCTGTCCCCTCCCCAGGGAGCCCCACCTTCTCCACACCCAACACCACCCAACCTAAAGCCTAGGGCAGCTGTTTGCTTAAGCTGTGTTCATGGGGCCTGGCTGGTGCCCCTCACAGAGCTCATTATCAAAGATTTTGAGCATCAGGTACCTGTAGAGGGACAAAATCTGAATTCAAAGCATCATTGATTTTAGACAATGACCTTGGGAATTGAATGTCATCGAGCCAGGCCCATTTTGCCTGCCCCCCCCCACACACACACACAATGCCAATCACTATATAATGAGTTTTTCAAAAGACTTAGATCTTACTCACAAGGCGAACAAGCATGAAGGTTTCTCGAGTTTCAATTCATCTCCCTGAGGATAGGTTTAAGGATATATCGAGATAAAGAAGCAGGGTGATTTAAGGTGTGGGGAGAGGTGATTGGAGGTGAAGTGATCAGTGGTCCCCACGTGCATAGTCAAACCTCACGGTTCCTGGTGAGCTGTGTGTTCAGAAAATGGCAGCATTAGCATGATCTGAGGGTGGAGCTTCCAGCCTTCTGAGATTAACAGGTCACTTGCTGGTCACCTACATAGACCCATGTGAAGCTTTTGTGCTTTCAACAAAAGCAGACTGAAGGACCTGGACCAAACAAGGGACAAAGGAGGGCACTGCGAGGGGATACCTGGCATCCAGAGGTGGGGGAGGGTCAGTGGTGAACCAGGACCCATTTGAGGAGCCCAGGCTAAGAAGAATAAAGGGGGTGGGGGTCTGGGAAGTGCCAGGATACCACAGCACAAGGGGAACAGAGGGGAGGCACAGGAGGGGGCCAGAAAAAGAGGCCTGAAATCAAGGGACCTGGATAGGGTCCTCGAGAAGGGTGGCCAGGGGCTCAAGCAAGAAGCCAGGCCCAGGAATGGAGAGCCAAGTGCAAACACCTGGGCCTGGGTGCATGAAAAGAGATAGGGATGGCAAGGGGAGGGAGGGGGAATGGGGAGCAGGTGGCACAGGGGGAGGAAGGCTCAAGGCCCAGGTCCACTGCAGAGTGTCAGGATTCAGGAGCAGGGCCCAGGCTGAGGGAGGCCAAAGGGCCCAGGTAAGGGGCAGGGCCATGTTTTCCTGAAGGAAGCCCACAGAGCCAAGAGGCCAGGTCCTGTCCCCTGGCCTGGGTGACCATCCTGGGAAGGGGATCAGGAAAGTGGGTCTGGCAGGGTCAGGGATGAGGGCACAGCCTGAGGGACCTGTGGACGGGTGTGGGTGGGGTGGGGGCCAGAACCCCAGCAAGGAGCCCAGGTTATGGACCTAGAGGAGGGCCCAGTCCAGGGGAGAGCAGGGAAGGGTGGGGCCAGGAAGGCGGGGCTGCACTAGGGTACTGCAGTACAGGGAAGCCAAGGGGAGCAGGGAAGCTGCCCCAGGAAGGGGCCCACAATCAAAGCCCAGAGATGCAGGGAACAAAAAGGGCCACCAGAGGCTCAAGTGAGGAGCTAGGGAGGGGGGCTCAGGACAATGGAGAAGAACTTGGGAGGGAAGGCAGGTGATCCGGTAGGGGGGTGGCAGGCTCCAGGATGAGAGCCACTGCCAGGTATCAGGGTTCCAGGTGCAGGACCAAGGGCCCAGGTGAGAGGCAGGGCTCTGTTTCCTATAAGGCGTTTTGGCCCAGATGAGAATCCAGGGCCAGGGACCTGGCAAAGGGGGCCAGGAGGAGGGGATGGGAGGGCTCGGCTTGGGGTTGCGGTGGGTGCGGAGAGGGGTGAGAGCCAGGACTCAAGCAAGGAGCCCAGGCAAGGGGCCAACCCGATCTAGGACGATGAGGGACCCAAGGAGCAGGGACACGACAAACGTGGTCAGGGACCCAGGTGAGGATTCAGGCGTGGGGACTGGAGCCCAAAGGGTCAGGGTTGGGAGGGCTGGGTTGGGGTAGGTGCAGCATGCAGAGCCAGAGAGCAAGGGAGGGGATCTCCAAGGCCAAGTCCGGCACCCACGTCCACTGCCAGGTATCAGGGTTTTGGCATCAAAGGGGGCCCAGGTGAGGGGCAGGGCTGTGTTTCCCATAGGGAGCCTTCAAGACGCAGAATCCAGCCAATTCCACTCCTCTGCCCCAGTGAGTAGATCCTCAGAGAGGAACAGGGACCAAAGGAGGGGCAAAGGAGGGCACTGTGTGGGGATACCTGTGTCCTGGAGCAGGGGCGGGGATGGCTGTGTGGGTGGGGAGCTAGGACCCATTAGAGAAGCCCAGGCTAGGGAGCAGCAGGGGGAGAGGAGGGTCCAGGCAGTGCCAGGATACCACAGCACAAGGCGAACTGAGGGAAGGCATAGAAGGGGGCCTGAGCAAGGGACCTAAAATCAAGGGACATAGACAGGGACAGGGTCCTCGAGAAGGGTGGCCAGGGGCTCAAGCAAGGAGCCAGGCCCAGGAATGCAGAGCCAACTGCCAGGGACCCTGCAGGGCTTGGGAGGGGAGGGAGTGGAGAGAGGGGAGCCAGTGGCTCAGGGGGAGGAAGGCTCAAGACCCAGGTCCACTGCAGGGTGTCAGAGTTTGGGAGCAGGGCCTGAGCTGAAGGAGGACAAAGGGCCCAGGCTAGGGGCAGGGCTATGTTTTCCCAAAGGGAGTCTGCAGGGCCAAGAGGCCAGGTCCACTCCCCTGGCCCAGGTGAGCATCCTGGGAAAGAGATCAGGAAAGGGGGCCTGGCAGGGGCAGGGCCTAAAGGAGGGCCAAAGGAGGGCACAGCATGAAGGGCCAGAGGATGGTGCTGGTGGCGTGGGGGCCAGGAACCCAGAAAGGAGCCCAGGAGGAGGGTCCATGCCAAGGGAGAGCAGGGAAGGGCAGGGTCGGGCAGGCAGGAGGCACCAGTGGACTGCAGTGCAGAAAACCAAGGGGAGCAGGGAAGCAGCCTTAGCAAGGGGCCCACAGTCAAGGTGAAGGACAAGCCGAGCAACAAGGGCCACCAGAGGCTCAAGAGAGGAGCCAGGCCAGGGAATGGAGAGCCAAGGGTGAGGGCTTGGGAAGGGGGCTTGGGATGGGGGCTCAGGACAGTGTTCAAGACTTGGCAGGGAAGGCAGGGGATCCAGCAGGGGGCAGTCAGGCTCCAGGCCCAGGGCCACCTCCAGGTTTCAGGGGTCCTGGTGCAGGATGAAGTACCCAAGGAAAGCAAGGGGCCCAGGCGAGGGGCAGGGCTCTGTTTCCCATAAGGTGGCCTGGCTCAGATGAGAGTCCAGGACCAGGGACCTGGCAAAAAAGGCCTGGCAAGGGAAGGGGGACAGGAGGAGGGCAACGGGAGGGCACGGCAGGGGGTCCAGGTGGGTGCGCAGAGGGGTGAGAGCCAGGACCCAAGCCAGGCACCCAATCAAGGGACCCACCCAACCAATGATGATTAGGGACCAAGGAGCAGGAGACCTGTGAACACCAGAGGAAAGACAAAAGGAAGGGGAGGAAGGGGCTGCACGAGGACCAGGAGACAGAGGGAAGTGCAAGGGGCACATAGGGCAGTCCATTGGCAGGACCAAGCAAGGATCCCCAGGTCAGACCCAACATGAAGAGACTCCATGCTATGCCAAGGGACATGAAGAACGCAGTCAGGGGCTCAGGCAAGCACCCAGGCCTAGAGAATGGAGCACAAAGGGTCAGCATTAGGGATGGCTGGGTTAGGGTAGGGGCAGCATGCAAGGCAAGAGGGCAGGGGAGGGAAGGGAGGGCATCGCTCAGTGCTGGGTTGGAGCAAGTCCCCTGTTAAATGCCAAGCCTCAAAGTTCGGGCTGTGAAGGGGACTCAGGTGAGTGGCAGGGCTGTGTTTCCCATAAGGAGGCTTTAGGGTGCACAGGCCAGCCAATTCCACTCTTCTGCCTGAGGTGAGTAGATCCTCAGAGAGGGAAATGGAGCAAAGGAGGGGCCAAAGAGGGTATTGTGAGGGGATACCTGGTGTGCAGATGTGGGGGTGGGTGGGCTGTAGGACCCATTCCAGCAGCACAGGGTAGGGAGAAGCAGGGGGAGCGGAGGGTCCCGGCAGTGCCAGGATACCACAGCTTGAGGGGAACAGGGGGGAGGCACAGGAGGGGGCCGGCAAAAGGTGACTGAAACCAAGGGAAAGGGACTGGGTTCTTGAGAAGGGCGGCCAGGGGCTCAAGCAAGGAGCAGGGCCCAGTAATGGAGAGCCAAGTGCTAGCACCTGGGCCTGGGTGAATGAAAAGGGATATGGATGGGGGGAGTGAGGGAAGAAAGGGGAGCAGGTGGCACAGGGGGAGGAGGCCCAGGTGCACTACAGGGTGTCAGGGTTCCAGAGCAGGGTCCAGGCTAAGGCAGGCCAAAGGGCCCAGGCAAGGGGCAGGGCTATGTTTTCCCAAAGGGAGCCCACAGGGCCAAGAGGCCAGGTCAAGTCCTCTGGCCCTAGTGAGCATCCTGGGAAGGGGATCAGGAAAGCGGGCCTGGCAGAGACAGAAAGGACAGGTGGGCCAAAGGAGGGCATAGCCTAAAGGGCTGCAGGAAGGGGTGTGGGGCGGGGGCCAGGACCCCAGCAAGGAGACCAGGCAGCGGACCTAGAGGAGGGCCCAAAGCCAGGGGAGAGCAGGGAAGGGCGAGGCCCGGAAGGCGAGGCTGCACTAGGGTACTGCAGTACAGGGAAGCCAAGGGGAGCATGGATGAGACCCTAGCGAGAGGCCCTCAGACACAGCCCAGAAAAGCATGGAGCAAGAAGGGTCACCAGAGGCTCAAGCAAGGAGCCAGGCCAGGGAATGGAGAGCCAAAGGCCATGGCTTAGACAGGGGGCTCAGGACAGTGGACAAGACTTGAGAGGGAAGGCAGGGGGTCCAGCAGGGGGCAGTCAGGCTCCAGGCCCAGAGCCATCTCCAGGTTTCTGTGTTCCTGGTGCAGGAGGAAGCACCCAGGGAGAGCAAGGGGCCCAAGCGAGGGGCAGGGCTCTGTTTCCCATAAGGCGCTCTGGCTCAGATGGAGAATCCAGGGCCAGGGACTTGGCAAAGGAGGCCTGGCAAGGTAAGGGGCCAGGAGGAGGGCAACGGGAGGACACAGCGGGGGCTCGGGGTGGGTGCTCAGAGGGGCTAGATAGAGTCAGGACCCAAGCCAGGCGCCCAGGCAAGGGACCCACCGGACTCATTGTGATGAGGGACCCAAGGAGCAGAGATCCAAGAGCGCCAGTAGAAATTGCAAGGGGAAAGGGAGAGAGGGGCTGCACAAGGACCAGGAGACAGAGGGAGACACAAGGGGCCCTGAGGGGAGCTCACTAGGGAGCCCAAGCAAGAGGCCCTCTGCTGGTAGCAGGCCCACCCTGGCCCCTGGGGACTCAACCCCAGTTCTTTGTTCTGCATGTCAATGCGGCCAGCTGTGACGCAGACTTGCGGTTTCTTGTTTATCTGCCTCGAGCATAGTGTCTCTCGGGAACATCTTGACCTGTTCGAGCCTCCTGATAGGGAACGTAACCCAAGGACGCAGTGATTACTCTTCCCTCCTCGCTTTTGAGTAGTTTCCCGCAGCTGTTACAAAAGATATATAGGGGAACAAATTTGGCAATAAAGTGCACACACGCCTCCTCCTGGATGAAGAACCTTGGTGTCCTGTGTTTCTTAATCCCGCCGTTCCTCGCCGGACTCGGCTCCTGTCAGGTGGACGGGCAGCCCTCCTGGTCAGACCCAACACAAAGCGACTCCACACCATGCCAAGCCTCACGAGGTACCCAGTCAGGGGCTCAGGCTAGAGGCCAGGCCTGGGGACTAGAGCACAAAGGCACAGGGTTAGGGAGGGCTAGAATGGGGTTACAACAGCATGCAAGGCGAGAGGGCAGGGGAGGCAAGGGAGGGGATTGCTCAGGGGTAAGTCAGCACATACTTCAAGTCCACTGCCATGTGTCAAGGTTCGGGCATAGATGGGGACCCAGAAGAGGGGCAGGGCTGTTTCCTATAGGGAGTATTCAGGGCACAGAGGCCAGCCCATTACACTCCTCTGTCTCAGGTGAGTAGATCCTCAGAGAGGGACTTGAACCAAAGGAGGGCCAAAAGAGGGCACTGTGAGGGGATACCTGGCGTGAGGAGTTAGGGGAGGGGTGCTCGGTGGAAAGCCAGGACCCATTTGATGAGCCCAGGCTAGAGAGAAGCAGGGGAAGTGGAGGGTCCCAGCAGTGCCAGAATACCACAGCACAAGGGGAACAAAGGGGGGGGGGAAGGAGGGGGCCAGGAAAAGAAGCCTAAAATCAAGAGACAGTGACAGGGTCCATGAGAAGTGCTGTCAGGGGCTCTAGCAAGAAGCCAGGGCCAGGAATGGAGAGCCAACTGCGAGTGCTGGGGCATGGTGTTTGTAAAGGGACAGGTCTTGGGAGAAGAGGGAGGAGAGAAAAGGGAGTGGGTCGCACAGAGGGAGGAGGGCTCAAGGCCCAGGTCCACTGTGGGATGTCAGGGTTCGGGAGCATGTCCCAGGCTGAGGGAGGCCAAAGGGCCCAGGCAAGGGGTAGGGCTATGTTTTCCCAAGGGAGCCCACAGGGCCAAAAGAACAGGTCCAGTTTCCTGGCCCCAGTGAGCATCCTGGGAAGGAGATGGAAAAATGGGCCTGGCGGGGACAGAAATAATAGTAGGGCCTAAGGAAGGCACAGCCTGAAGGGCAGGAAAATGGGTATGGGTGGGGTGGGGGCCAGGATCTCAGAAAGGAGCCCAGGTTAAGGACCTAAATGAGTAAGGGAGGGCAGGGAAGGCGGGGCAGCACCAGGGTATTGCAGTACAGGGAATCCAAGGGGAGTAGGGAAGCAGCCTGAAGAGGGGCCCAAAGTCAAGCCCAGGGACTCACTGAGTAATAAGGGCTACCAGAGGCTCAATTGAGGAGCCAGGCCAGGGAATAAAAAGCCAAGAGCCAGGATTGGGGCAGGAGGCTCATGAAGGTGGACAAGGCTGGGGAGGGAAGGTAGGGGATTTGGCAGGGTGGAGCTAGGCTTCAGTCCCAGGGCCACTGCCAGGTGTCAGGGTTCCTGGTGCAGCAACAAGGGACCAGGGAGAGCCAGGGTCCCAGGTAAGGGGCAGAGCTCTGTTTCCCATAAGGCGCCCTGGCCCAGATGAGAATCCAGAACCAGGGACTTGGAAAATGGGGCCTGGAAAGGGAAGGGGGCCAGCAGGAGGGCCACGGGAAAGCACGGCTGGGGGTTGCTGTGGTGCCAAGAGGGGCTAGAGCCAGGAGCCAAGTCAGGAGCTCAGGCAAGGTACTGTCCAGTGACCGACCGAGGATGAGGGACCCAAGGAGCAGGAGACCTGAGAGCACCAGGGGAAAGGGCAAGGGGGAGGGGAGAAAGGGGCTTTGGGTGGACCAGGAGTCAGAGGCGCAAGGGGCACCGAGGGGAGCGCACTAGGGGGTCCAAGCAAGCGGTCCCCAGGTCAGACCCGACAGGAAGAGACTCCACACCTTGCCACGAGACACAAGGAACCCAGTCAGGGGCTCAGGATAGCGGCCAGGCCTGGGGACTGGAGCCCAAAGGCTCAGGGTTAGCTGATAATCAGTCACTTGAATTTTCCCCCTTTTTGAATTGCCTGTTTATTTTCTTTGCCCGAGTTTTTATTGTGGTATTTGTCTTCTTTTTTTAAAGGTCTTTAAGAACTCTTTATACATTAATGATACCATGTATTTGCCACAAATATTGAAGATTTTATTCCCTCATATTGTTGCCATATTTTTCAAAATAAAACTATTTCTTCCATCCTACATTTTTTCCTTGCTTTCTTTATCTTGCCTTGCTAATAATCTTTTTAATATTTTTTGATCAATATGCATCTGTTCTCGTAATTGTGATTGATGTATTGTATTGCAAATTAGTATTCAATTTATCAGCTCTTGCAAGGAAGTGGCTAACACACTGGCAGCTGCAGGAGCAATTGCTTCTGCAATAGTGATAGCAATAACAGTGGCTATGAGAGTAGCAAGAAAACATTTGTGACTATGTAATATTCTTCATCATTGGGTATAGATACGACATTATGCTAAGGACAGGTAAGATGACCTGGAATCCATCCATGAGTTCATTGTTTTAAAATTATGGTTGCAGTAATATTTAAAGTGATATTATGGGTAGAATAACAAGGGGCTTAATTTCCTTGAAGGGTAACTTTACAGGGCCGTGGTTCACAGTGAAATAATCATCTTCTCATTTAAGGCAAGCATCTACATGTTTTCTCAATGGAGGGCCAGATAATAAATATTGTTGGCTTTGTGGGCCATATGATCTCTGTCACAATTATTGAATTCTGCTATTAAGGCATGAAAGTAGCCACAGTCAATATGTAAATGAATGGATGTGGCTGGGATCCAATAAATTTTGATTTGCAAAATATGGCCCATGAGAAGACATTTGTTGACTTCTAGCTTTTTTTTCTTTTTCTTCTTCTCCTTTTTAAATTATTATTATTATTATCATCATCACCATCATTATTGGGAAATCCTGTATGGCTCATGCCCCTGAAAATTTCAAACAACGATGGGGATGGGGTCACCATTTTTGAGGGCTGCCTCTGACTTGAGGATGAAGTGGGTGAAACCACTTTGTCATCTCCCTCACCATCAAACCATTGTGCATTGGTCTGGTGGTTAGAGGCACAGGAGAAAGGAGACCACCTGTGTTCAAAGCCCAGCCATGACAAAAACCAGCTGTGTGTCCTTGGATCAGTTGCTTTACATTTCCATGCCTCAGTTTTCTCCTGTGCACAACAGGGGATGGTGATGACATCCTACCTTGGAGGCTGTGGTGAGGATTAAATGAATTAAGACAGAGAATGCAGAAGTGGGCCTGGCACATGTGGTACTTGGTACAGGAAACCTGCGACTGTGACCTGAGCATCTTCCAAAGATAGGGCCTACACCTGGTGAAAGGTGTTTCACAAATCATTGCTCGGCCCCTCAGAATTTGACATGAGTGTGGAGTGTTGTAACCCTGTTCTCCAGACTAGGAAAGGAGACCTGAACAGGAAGGATTATGGGGGTGCCCTGCAATGGCAGAACAGAATATAGTGATGGTTTTATTTTTAAACCACTTGTCCTCAAGTAGGTGGAATTTTGCAAACCCTCTGTCCACCAAAAGGACTCATGGCAATGTTTGAAGACATTTCGTGTTGTCACAACTTGGAGGAACATGAAAGCTTTGCTACTTGGCCACAACGGGTAGAGCCTTGGTACACTGCTCAGGCATCCTCCCATGCACAGGACAACCCCATCCTATGAAGGATGCTTCCAGCCATCACAACAGCAATGCTAAGGTGGAGAAGCCCTGTTATAAATACACTGCTTCATCAGGATTTCCTCAGATAAGGGCCCCAGTGTAAGTTGATAATTTAGGAGTGCTTCTAAGAAGCATGGGTATCAGGGAGGTCAAGTGAGACAGGGTAGTAAAGATCAAGAATAGAGGGATATTACCAAGTGCTAGGAGCCACAACCAAATAATATGATGCATGGCACTTTTGGTTGTAAGGTGACGCCAGCTAGCCATTGAGATGATATGATTATGTTAAGATTTACATTCATATGGAAATTGGACTCCTGCTGTTCACCTTGGCCTGCTATGGGACTCATGTTACGGGACTCCTGGAGAGTTCCCTTTGGTTGGGGAAGGATAGTAGGAGGGAATTCCGGGGGAGGTCCTGGGCCCCGGTTCCGGTAGACGCGACCGCGTGGGTGGACCGGCTTGCTTGCCGGACATGTACGTGGTATTGGCGGCATTTTCAAAAATAAAGTTTTGTTCCTGCTTGAGTGGCTCGTGATTCTGTGCCCAGCCAGACTACGGCAATTGGTGGCCCAGACGGGGAATGCCTGAAGCTTAGAGGTAAGTAAAATTGCTCGCCCCTGAGGGAAGGCGACAGAATGGGTGACCATTTCAAAAAACAATGTGTAATGTGTTCTTGTTTTGATTCATTTTGTTTTTATTTCAAGCTCCCTAGCCCTAGAATTTTCTCAGGCGAACTGGGAAAAATGGTTGGCTCAAGGTTTGAAGTTATTCGGCCCTGAGAAAGAGAAAATTGATACAACCATTCTCTGCTCCGTTTTTGTTTCATTCTGTTTCAGCTTTGTTTTATCCTATCTTATTGGGTTATGCTACCTTTATAGTAGATTAGAATCTAGTAAAAAACAAACCGAAAGACTGTTAAGTAAATTGTTAGAGATCCAGACTATGGTAGAAAGAACGTTAGGTCAAGCAAAAGAGAAGGTCTCTCAAGCTAGTCAGACAGAGGAAAATTTAAAGAAAGAAAGCTTAGAGGAAAAACAGCCATCAGGTGGAGAATTACAACAGGAGGCTGCTACTAACTCCGTTCTATCACCAGAGGGCGTAATTCAACCAACAGCTCCGTCTATAGCTGAGCGGCCCTCAACTCCCGTAGTTGATGGACGGAATTCTGAGGCAGGACCCCAAAGATTAGCATGCCCTGTACTTGAGCAGGAAGGAGGGCAACGAATTCACCATGCTTTAGATTTCAAAACAGTAAAGCAATTAAAGGAGGCTGTAACAATCTATGGCCCTCAAGCACCCTTTACGATTAGTATGGTCAAATCTGTTACCAACTTGGACATGACACCAGCAGATTGGGCTAACGTGTCGATTTGTGCTAAATGGAGGACAATATTTGTTATGGAAGGTTGCCAATGAGGAATTTTGCATGGAGACAGCTAGGCGAAATGCAGAAGCCGGTTACCCGCAAAGAAATCTAGATATGTTATTAGGAAAGGGACCTTATGAGGGTCAAAGACAACAAATTGAATATGATCCTGGCGTATATGCACAAATTGCTGTAGATGCAGTTAGGGCATGGAAAACTTTACAGGGGCATGGAGATTTACAAGGTCAATTATCTAAGGTAATACAAGGAACTAATGAACCTTACGCTGAATTTGTAGATAGGCTTATTCAGACAGCTTCTAGAATATTTGGAAATACAGAACAGGCAATGCCATTTATAAAACAACTGGCTTATGACCAAGCAAATCATTGCTGCAGAGAGGTCATTAGACCATGGAGACATGAAGATTTAAACATATATATTAAATTATGTAGAGACATTAATGAACAAGGGCAAGTCTTAGCAGCAGTACAACAGGCTTTAGATGCCAGGACAAAAACATGCTATAATTGTAATCAAACAGGACATTTTAAAAGGAGTTGCCCCATAGGAGGAGGGTTTAACAAAGCTAGGTATCAAAGGAATAGAATACCGGGTATTTGCCCACGATGCCATAGAGGGAGACATTGGGCTAATGAATGCCGTTCTCAAACCACCATAGAGGGTATTCCATTATCAAAAAACGGACAAGGACCAAGTGTTTACCCACGATATCGTGGAGAAAGGTATCAGGCTCCATTGCCAAAAAACGGACTAGAGGGCCCAATGCCCCAGGGCCCAAAACCACAAATATACGGGGCAATGGAGGAACCCAGCAGCACCATCAAGGTAGTGCCCAGGATGCATTATCCATTAAATCCCTCATCAGACAAACTAGAGGGAGCACAGGGCTGGACATCTGCGTCTCTGCCAGAGCAGTACTAACTCCAGAGATGGGAGTTCAAATCATTCCCACAGGAGTAAAAGGACCTCTTCCCCAGGGAACAGTAGGCTTATTATTGGGATGCAGTTCTTCTACACTAAAAGGACTTATGATAAGTCCTGGGGTAATTGATCCCGATTATGAGGGTGAAATAAAAATTATAGCTAGTTCTCCAAGAGGTATATCAGTAATTTCACCAGGAGATAGAATAGCACAGTTATTAATAATACCCAGCCTGCATGATAAATTCTCCAGTTGTAATGTAGAAAGAGGTTCCAAGGGATTAGGCTCCACAGGTGTAGATTGGGCTATGCTGTCTTTAAATTTAGATTCTCGCCCAATGCTAAAATTAAATATTCAAGGACATGACTTTAATGGGCTGCTGGACACAGGTGCTGACCTCAGCATCATATCTCATCAAGAATGGCCAAAACATTGGCCATTACAACAAGCCACTCAAACGCTTCGAGGCCTAGGAGTGGCAACAAATCCCCATAGAAGTGCTATGGTATTAGATTGGAGGGATCCTGAAGGATGTGAAGGAACTATACAGCCCTATGTATTGGATCATCTTCCCGTAAATTTATGGGGACGAGATGTCCTAGATCAATTAGGATTGACATTAACAAATAACATCAATCCTAACGCGCCCACTACTAGGGCTAGACAAGGCTTTAGGAAAGAAAAAAGATTAAGAGAACAAGAACAAGGTATGACAGCACCAATTCAAATAGATCAAGAAATAAATAGACATGGATTGGGTTTTCAGAAAGGGCCACTGAGACAATCAAAATTACTTGGAAATCAGAAAGACCAGTGTGGGTTCCTCAGTGGCCCCTGACTAAAGAAAAGATACAAATAGCCCATGACTTGGTCAGACAACAATTAGCGGAAGGACATATACAACCTTCCGTATCCCCCCATAATACTCCCATTTTTGTCATTAAAAAGAAATCTGGTAAATGGAGATTATTACAAGATTTAAGAGCCATTAATAATGAGATGGTTATTATGGGACCTGCTCAATCAGGGATTCCCCAATTGTCTGCTTTACCAAAAACCTGGTATGTTTTAGCTATAGATATTAAAGATTGTTTCTTTTCAATTCCAATTCATCCCGAGGATAGTCCACATTTTGCATTTACTATCCCTGCACTGAATCATGAAGGTCCTGATCAGAGATATGAATGGAAAGTACTCCCTCAAGGGATGGCTAACAGCCCAACTATGTGTTAAATTTATGTTAATAAAGCAATCCAGCCACTTAGAAATCAAAATCCTGAACTACAAATATTTCACTATATGGATGATGTGTTATTGGCACATAAAGATAAAAACACATTGCTAGAATGTTATGCCACACTTACAAACTTATTAAAAAATTATAATCTAGAGATAGCAATAGATAAAGTACAATTAAATCTTCCAATTAATTATTTAGGAGTTCTATTATCCTCAACCATGGTCCGTCCACCGAAAATTCAAATACGAGTAGATCAACTCAAATCACTTAATGACTTTCAAAAGTTATTGGGAGACATAAATTGGATAAGGCCTTATCTAGGCATACCAACAGGAGAGTTGGGACCTTTATTTGATATTCTAAAAGGTCCATCAGATCCAAATTCACCCCGCATGTTAACGCCTGAAGCAAGAAAAGCATTAAAAATCATTGAGACATATATGGAAAATATGCATTTGGATAGAATTGATATAAGTTTGCCTTTATTATTTATTGTACTACCAACAAAAAATATTTCTACAGGAGTATTTTGGCAAGAAGGTCCATTATTGTGGATACATTTATCTTATTCTCCTAACACTATTCTTACTAGATATCCTGAGGCTGTAGGACAATTAATACTCAAAGGAATAAAAGCAGCAAAGGGAGTGTTTGGGATTTCTCCCAATAAAATTATTACTCCATATACTATGGATCAAATTGATGAGTTAGCTAATGAGTTAAATACTTGGGCAATAATCATGTGTAAATCTAGTGTTTCATTTGATAATCACTTACCATCTAATCCTTTGTTGTCTTTTTGGTCTAAGCATCCTGTAGTTTTTCCAAAAATGACAAGAAAAACTCCTATCATAAATGCTCCAAATATATTCACTGATGGGTCAAACAATGGTACAGCAGCACTAGTTACTCCTGATCAAACTTTTACATTTTTAGTACCCAAACAATCAGCTCAAAAGGTAGAGCTTAATGCAGTATTACAAGCTTTTGTGATGTTTAAAGATTCTGTATTTAATTTATTTTCTGATAGTCAGTATGTAGTTAATGCTATAGTATCCCTTGAAGATGCTGGTAGGATTTCACCTTCTTCTACTGTTTTCTCTTTGTTTTCCGCTATACAAAGTCTAATCTGGGACAGAAAAGATCCATTCTTTATAGGACATATCAGGGCACATACAGGATTGCCTGGAGCCCTTAGTATGGGCAATGAACTAGCAGATAAATCTACACATGACATACATATTTTCTCCACAATAGAAGAAGCTATAAATTTTCATAAAAGGTTCCATGTCAATGCTAATACTTTACAAAAGCGTTTTAAAATAACTAAAGAACAAGCCAGACATATAATAAAACAATGTCAAAATTGTGTGACATTTTTA
This sequence comes from Spermophilus citellus, assembly GCF_964194105.1. NCBI lineage: Eukaryota > Metazoa > Chordata > Mammalia > Rodentia > Sciuridae > Spermophilus > Spermophilus citellus. Next base: position 101,778,197 of record NC_138192.1, read on the forward strand.
CCACAAGTTAATCTTGGAGTCAATCCTAGAGGACTGATACCTAACCATATTTGGCAGATGGACGTCACACACTTGCCAGAATTTGGAAAATTAAAATATTTGCATGTTACAGTTGATACTTCTTCCAGGTTTTTGATGGGCTCCCTTCGTGCCGGAGAAAAAACTAAAGATGTTATAGCTCATTGCTTACAAAATTTTGCCACTGTGGGCGTTCCAAAACAGTTAAAAACGGACAATGGTCCTGGTTATACTTCTACCTCTTTTAAACAATTTTGCTCATCATTTGGCATTACTCACATAACAGGAATTCCATACAATCCACAAGGACAAGGCATAGTTGAAAGAGCTCATCAAACTATTAAAATGTACTTATTAAAACAAAAGGAGGGAACTGGAAAGGGGTATATATCCCCCAAAGATAAACTTAAAATAACCCTTTTTACTCTAAACTTTTTAAATTTGAATTCATCAGGGCTTAGTGCTGCGGAAAGACATTTGTACCCAAAAAATGCACATAAGCCTAAGGTACTTTGGAAGGATATTCTAACAGGACAATGGAAAGGTCTGGACCCAGTGATAGTCTGGAGTCGGGGCTCTGTCTGTGTTTTTCCACAGGAGGAACAGCAGCCGATTTGGATTCCAGAGAGATTAACCAAAACAATTTCTACAGAAAAGGAAGATGATTTGACTCAAATCCATAACAGCTGATATCCAGAGCTCCAGCTTGGCTATTCTTACATCTGCGACAGTGATCAACCAGGATGCTTTTTTCAATATCTATTTTATTATTGCTTTTTCCCACATCATAAAGTTCCATTTTATTTTTGAGCTCATACAGACATAAATTAATGTTTTTCTGATCAGTTTTATTTTTTGACTATGGAGTTTTTAAACATTGCAATGGAGATTTCACCTAGGTAAATCTACAAGGCCTTTACTATTGTCTTATATGTTGTATGTTACGTGTGCACATTTCTGTTTTGTGTTGTATGTCTGTATGTGCGTATGTCCATATATCATATATGAGGAGCGCTCATAAAAATATGGATCCCAAATTTTTTTTTATTATTCACGTGATTTTAATGGTTTAATTTAATTTGGGTAAACAGCTGTTGAAGACTGTTTTAATATGTGTACAAATAAGCAGGTTAACAGATCTGTTTGTTTACTTTCACCTTTCCTTTTCATTATATTTAATAATTCTGTTCAGGATAATGTAAATTGTTCTAAAAATTGTTTTCTTAATACCTGTTGAAATGTTACATTTTTTTCTTTTCTTAACATCATTGTCAATCCCTATTTTCATCCCAGTGCCGGTGAAGACAAAGATGAAACCAAACTACAACTTCTTCAATAATTATCACAACAAACTGTATAAACTGATGCATCAATGAATAATAACTCAACAAGTAATGCTCAATCACTGAGTCGATTTATTTTGGGAGGAAATGGACATATTGATAGATTCCTCCGCTTTGAACTGCTTACAAAACTTGCCTGGACTATGTATCACTTGTATGCATTGTGCTCTATTTGTTGATACAGCGAACTATGGTAGTGCTGGCGTATCTTTGCTGATGAGTCACCAGTGATGCAATTTTTCCTAAAGAGCCGTCTATTGACTTGATGTCGTGGCATTTCTGTATCCTCCTCCCTTCTACTAGTGATGGTCTAATTTTGGGGGCCAACTGAGGTGAGGCAAAGAACCTCACCCCCCCCACCGGCACCAAGGCCAAATTTGGGGGCCAACAGAGGTGAGGCAAAGAACCTCACCCCCCCACTGGTGCATAGGCCTATCCACAGGTATGGCTATATACTGGACTGGTAGTCAGTGACGGGTTGCAGTGGTATCAACCTAAGACAGGAGGCTGACGCCTAGAGGTCAGTTTTCCGATGACGGGTAAGAACCATATGTTGAATTGGACATACCTAACAGGCACGGTCCCTAGCCACATTGCCTGTTGCTTAATTAAACAGAAGGGGGCAGATGCTAGGAGCCACAACCAAATAATATGATGCATGGCACTTTTGGTTGTAAGGTGACGCCAGCTAGCCATTGAGATGATATGATTATGTTAAGATTTACATTCATATGGAAATTGGACTCCTGCTGTTCACCTTGGCCTGCTATGGGACTCATGTTATGGGACTCCTGGAGAGTTCCCTTTGGTTGGGGAAGGATAGTAGGAGGGAATTCCGGGGGAGGTCCTGGGCCCCGGTTCCGATAGACGCGACCTCGTGGGTGGACCGGCTTGCTTGCCAGACGTGTACGTGGTATTGGCAGCATTTTCAAAAATAAAGTTTTGTTCCTGCTTGAGTGGCTCGTGATTCTGTGCCCAGCCAGACTGCGGCAACCAAGCATGTTTCCATGAGGGGAAACTGTGCCTAATCTTCTTGGGGAACCCCTGAGGGGCTGTGCAAAGCATGCACATTTCAGACCTTGCTCACCTGAGGTGCGAGGGAGCTGGGTATTTATACATCAACACTGTCAGCCATAGGCTGAGGGATGCTCCAGGGAGATGCTGATTTCCTGACACTTCCAACATGCCTCACTGATGGGAAGAAGGAGCCTGGTGGCCAGAAAATCTTTCAGGTAAAGGTTTTTCTCTGAGGTGGGGAGCTGCAATTGAAAAACATGCCCAGAATGGAAAGTGCCAAGGACTGTGGGTTTTCACAACTGGCCTGTTCTGGTCACACTGATTCCCAACAGGTAAACATGAGCATCTAGCATCCAGCCTTGCTTTCAGCAAGAGCAAGCAAATTATTTGTTGGATGAAAATCTGCAGGAAGCATTTCCTGGAAAGAGCTCCAGGGGATTTGGCCTTCACTGATTAGCAGGCTCACCTATGGGGTATGTCAATCTTAGGGTGGGAACCTAGGTTTGGGGAAATGGAACAGAAGCCAGCTCCACATCCTGGGGAACTTTATTCTCACAAATGGAGCTTTTTCAACACTGGGGCAAAACAGTCTTGGTATGGAGCCAGGGCTACTTGAGAGACCTGTTACCATGGGGAAACTGGGTGGGCTCAAAGCCTGATGCCCATCAGCAATGGACATGCTAATGGCTCTGTAACGCCTGGGTGAGGTGGGCACACAAGGTGTTGATCCTAATGCGCCATAAAAGAACATCATGAGCAAAAATACAGTCTAACCCAAGAGACATAATATCTGACCCCCAAGCCTGCTCCATGAGAGCAGGTGGTGCTTGGCCATGAATGAAAGCCAGGAAAGTAAGGGGCCTGGCTCTATGACCTACCCTTGTCAGAGAGGACATCTGTCTGGTTTCCAAAGAGCATCTCACTGCTCAGTGCATGGTCACTTACCCAAATGGAGGTGCAGGGTCACAGTCCATCAAATGGAATCAACATGGCTGCAGAGGGTTAAACAAATGAGTTTAACAGAAAGAAGTTGGAACTCAATACTGGTATAACAGCCACCTTGAGAGTGCCACCTAAGTACCAGGCCCCCTTCTGTGTTGCTTTTCAAAGATTTATTCATTGCATTCATACAGCACTCCCAAGATTATGATGAGCTGCCATTGGTGGAACATCTCTTCACAGCAGTCACCATGCAGACCATGTGGCATCTACATCCATGATTCTATATTGATGAATCTAAATTGAAGATTTGACTTTGATGAATTTATATCAATGCATGGTTATCAATAAATCCATATCAATGAAATGAGATATTGAAGAATTGATATCAATTAATCTACACCAATGAGTATATATCAATGAATCAATATCACTGAATGTGTAATGAAGTATCATATCAATGAATCAATATTAATGAATTTATATTGATTTATCAATATCCATGAATGAATCTATATCAATGAAATGATATCAATGAATCTCCATCAGGGAATCTATATCACTGAATCAATACTGATGAATCTGTGTCAATGATATTGGTATTAAAACATCAATATCAAATGTTATATGATGAATTGTTATGAATGAATCATTATCAATTCATTGATCTCAAAGAGTATTGGGCTGGGGTTGTAGCTCAGAGGAAGACCACTTGCCTAGCATGTGTCAAGCACTGGGTTCGATTCTCAGCACCATATACAAATAAATAAAATAAAGGTTCATCAACAACTAAACAAAAAATATTTTTTAAAAAGAGTATTGATAAATCGACATCAATGTATCTATATCAATCAATATATTGATGAATCTAAACTAATACATCAATATTGGTGTATTTATATCTCTAAAATATATTAATTTATATCAATGAATCTATATATACCAATTGATATCAATCAATCTACATTGATGAATTGATATGATGAAATCTTATTGATGAATCAAAATCAATGAAAAGATCTCACTGAATCTACATTAATTTGTCTATATTGATGAAACAATATTAAGAAATTATATTATGCTGATGAATCTATATAAAATATTATATGATAAATTGATATCAATGAAACTCTATTGAATAATAGATCTCAAAGAATATATCTTGATAAATTAATACCAATCAATACTGATGAATCAATATCAATGCATCTACTTCAATGAATCTATATCCATGAACCAACAACAATGTACTTATTTCTTTTTTAATACTTTTTTTTAGTTGTACATGGACACAATACCTTTATTTTATTTATTCATTTTTATGGGGTGCTGAGGATCGAACCCAGTTCCTCACACGTGCTAGGCAACCAGGGCTTAAAGGACCTGGAAGAAGAGTCTGCAGGGGTCATTTCTGATCAGGGCTTAAAGGACCTGAAGTTGGGACACTATTCCTAGAAAACTGTATAATGTAATTGGATCCATCAATTCCCACCCTGTCCCACTTCTACCTGCATTCCATGATAATTCTAGTGCAAGTTCTCTTCTAGCACTGAAAGTTGAACTCATGTTCTTTCTTGACATTTCCATTTATTTTTGAGTTGGTTATATTACACAGTTAAGTTTTTCAGAAACAATAATTATTACTTTGTTCCATCCTTTGACTTGTGTTTTTATTTTTTTATTTTTATTTTTATTTATTTATTTTTTTTTGGTCAGACAAAATGGTGCATGTCGATAATCCCAGGAGTCCAGAAGGCAAAGAGAGGAGAATCACAAGTTCAAATCCAGACTCAGCAATTTAGCAAGGCCCTAAGCAATTTATCAAGACTCTATCTCTAAATAAAATATTAAAAGTATTGAGGATGTGGCTCAGTGTTTAAGTTCCCTTGGGTTCAATTCTTAATACAAAAAAAAAAAGAGAAAGTTTTCTTTAAATTAATTATATTTTTGTTTCTTTTTCTCACCTTACTTTATGTAAGTTTATTTACCAAATATTAGATTTTATGCTCCTTTCTTTCTTTTAGATTCTAATTAGGTTTTATATTCAGTTAGGGACTTGTTTAGCATCTCTATTTTCCAGAGCTCAAAAATCTCTATATTCTTTTATTCACATTGACCTGTTATCTGTCTTGGAATTTTTTATTAAATATGTTTGCCTAAGTTTATAGCATGAAATATAATTATAATTGTCATTTTTTTTCCTCTTGTTAATTTTTGATTTTCAAATGCATTTTGTTTCTTTTTATTCTGCTTTGTTTTATTCAACATGTTTATATCATTGCTGTGTCACTCATTACAAACTTTTATTAAATTTCCAGTTTCCATTTTCATACTACTATATTTTGAATATAGGTAAATTCTCTATGAAACCCTGTGATTTTTATTTTGGTATAGCAGGATAAAGAAAGAACCCTCTCTTTCAACAGTTCCCCTGGAAATTTCCACCTCCTAATCCATGAAACCTATGAATATGTGACCTTGAATGGTAAAAGAGACTTTACAGATGAGATGAAGTCATGAATTTTATGATCTATACCTAGATCATCTGGGTACAGCCAAGGCCATCACAATGTCCTTTATGAAAGGCAGCTAAGGAGGTACAATCAGAGTGGACCTGTAACCATGGAAGCAGATATTAGACTAATGCCTGAAGAAGAACAAGAACAACAGCTAAGTATTGCAGCAGCTTTGAAACCTGTTGTGGGAGGGGGGATGAAAGCTTTTCAAGTTGAGACACCAGATAGGAGCAGCCCTCCTCAAACCTCGATTTTAGGCCTCAAGTCCCATACTGGACTTTTGACCTCAGGACTAGAAGATGATATGTTTATATTTTAAGTGATAAAATTTTGGTAAATTTCTATGAAAGCAGTAGGAAACTGATACAATTAGAATAACCATTTCCTATGGATCTGGGGGTGTATGGACAGATGAGATATCCTTAGACTCACACCCACATTTTAACATACCTGTCACCTAGGTTTCTAAAGATTGTACTTATGAGATACAGCCTTTACTTTTCTAACATGGTGCTAAGCCTGACCCTCTTGTGTATTGCCATATTCACACCACCGGGGAGATTGAGCAATTCAGTGTCCAAGAGATACAAAGGATTTACTTTGTTTAATTCATGTCACTTTTATTTTTGTTATCAAGTGCAAAGTATGAAAGTTCAAGTTAATCATAGGGTTTCCACTATATAAAATGTATCACGTTAGCTGATGAGCTTTATCAATGCTGTAGCCCTATGAATACTGGCTGGGTTCTTGAACTGTGTGATGTCATCAATAGGTCACAATACATTGTTGAGGCCTTAGTGATAGCTGATCTCATAACAACCCTGATATTTTGTTGGGCTCTGCTTAGTACAGAGATTTGGTGAACACATAGCATCACTCCATTTTTTTTTCCTTCAGGTATGGATTTCATTCTTAGTCATCATCAGCTAAATTTTGGAGAATTGAACTACTGAGAGAAATTTACCAAAGAGTTGGACCATGAAAAGAAGGCAAAAGAGGTAATATCTGGAAAGATACTCATTCCCCAATCTGCTAATAAGTCAAGGGTTATGTGTTGGCATATTCTCCGGACCTATGATAATCAGGAACTGCCTTCAAAAAAGGAGAAAGAGCATTTTTAGTCAGTAGAAAAGGAGGAGATGAGAGAGGTATTTAAAAAGCAAGAAAAGTGACAGAAGAAAAAAAGGAGAAAGCAGTATTATTCTACTGCCTGTGGATCTGGGGGTGTATGAGATTATCCTGAAGGCAAATGTTTTTGATAGTAAAGAAAACATTCAATGATCCAGTTTTTTGTTTGGGGCTTTGGATCCTGGTCACCTACACAAGTCAGAGTTTATCTGTCAATGTTCTTTCGTTAGACTCTAATTAAACTGAGGGAAATTAATATCATATATATTTTAATAGTAATTTTTCCTTTTAGTGAAGATGAAAGTGGCTCACATGAATGAGGAAAATCCTGAGAGAAATTTAAACAATTTAAAACTGGCCATGCAGGGATGTATATGAAATTCTATAAACTTTATATACTCAGGAGTAAAAACTGTTTTGTTTCAGACTCTAAGATAGAAACCTGGAGAACCTATGTGAAATGTAAAGAAAAAAAGGGACAAACACACAAACATTGCTTAGCTATGATGGATAAATTGAGATAAGATTTGGCTTTTTAAGGGAAATGAGATAATGGTGGTAAATATACAGATTAAGTTTAAACAGATCACACTTATGTGATAGTATTATTCTTCAGTGGTGGGAGGAGACAGATTGGAGCCAACCCCAGAATACAAAATTGTAGCTCATATTTCTGAAAACAATCTGATATTTCCTGCAAAAACTTCTGAGGATGATCTGATATTTTCAATGATATTTTGGACTTGTGTGTTTCCTAATGGTCACTTGGAGAGGAATGGAGAGCAAAGCTGTCTTTGGCACCTTCAGTAAAATTAATATGTATTCAAGATGCCCAAGATGCTACTGAGTATAAACTGAGACATGCCAAGAACATATACCTATTCACATCCATGTGGATACAAACACATAAAACACGTAAGTAGGCCAGGAAAAAGATAAATATTTATATCTACCATAATTGACTACCTATTATGTACCTAGTGAGATTATTTGTATCTAGAAATGTACACAATGACTTCATAGCAGCAACGGAGACAATAGTCACTATCATGAGGAATCTCTGAAGTCAAAATTTAGAACACAGAAGCAGGTAGAAATGATATGTCTTTTTCCATGGTTTAATTCACAATTCATAGACTGGAATGGAAGGAAACTTTATCATCATGAGCATTGAGCTATGTTGGATACCTTGAGTTAAAACATCCCAGGAAGCTAGAAAAAAAAATAGCATGAAAACAATGGAATTTTGGTATCATATTGCTGACAGTGGCACATGTTACTTCCACTCATTTTCAGTTTTAGAAAGCTTAATCATATGATCATTACTAACAACAAGGCAGCTTGATAAATATAATAGAGTAGTATGCCCAGGATGAAAGAACATATCTGGCAGTCTCTGTTCCATTCACAAATGACATATTATGCTAATAAAATCATCTGAGCATACATTGACACTGCAAGGAAAGCAAGGAACTGGGAGACAGGTGATCGAGAAATGAAAGACAGAGATCAGGCAGAGATACACACAGAGTTTATTTGTCAGAGCTGTCAAAGTCCATCTGTTCACCGAGGGTGAGAGGCAACACAGGCTTGGGGTTAGAGACTTTTATGGGTGTGGCTTAGGGGTTAGAGCCAGGTGGGTCCTAATGTGGGCAGTTAAGGATGGGATTGGAATGAGGGAGTGGTGAGCCTTTCTCAAAAAGGCCTTTGGGTGGAAAGTGAAAATGTTTCTTAAGATGGCAGCTGTCACTTGAAATGACCATATAGATGCTAAACAAGGACCTTACATTCCCCCCATTTTTGTTTGTTATTGGGCCCCTTAAGAAAGAGGGTCATAGATCAACCTTTTGTAGCTTCTTCCTGGCTAGAAGGGGTGGCATCTGGACCCTTGTTAGGGGTGAAGGGTTTCATTGAGGCAATGGTGATGGTCAGGAGGTGCCGGATGATGCTGACTCTGGACAGCCCAATTTTGGTTTTTTTTCTCTTTTTTTTATTGGTTGTTCAAAACATTACAAAGCTCTTGACATATCATATTTTATACATTAGATTCAAGTGGGTTATGAACTCCCATTTTTACCCCAAATACAGATTGCAGAATCACATCGGTTACACATCACATTTTTACATACTGCCATATTAGTGACTATTGTATTCTGCTACCTTTCCTATCCTCAACTATCCCCCCTCCCGTCCCCTCCCATCTTCTCTCTCTACCCCATCTACTGTAATTCATTTCTCTCCTTGTTTATTTTCCCATTCCCCTCACAACATCTTATATGTAATTTTGTATAACAATGAGGGTCTCCTTCCATTTCCATGCAATATCCCTTTTCTCTCCCTTTCCCTCCCACCTCATGTCTCTGTTAATGTTAATCTTTTCCTCCTGCTCTTCCTCCCTGCTCTGTTCTTAGTTGCTCTCATTATATCAAAGAAGACATTTGGCATTTGTTTTTTAGGGATTGGCTAGCTTCACTTAACATAATCTGTTCCAGTGCCATCCATTTCCCTGCAAATTCCATGATTTTGTCATTTTTCAGTGCTGCATAATACTCCATGGTGTATAAATGCCACCTTTTTTTTTATCCATTCATCTATTGAAGGGCATCTGGGTTGGTTCCACAGTCTAGCTATTGTGAATTATGCTGCTATGAACATCGATGTGGCAGTATCCCTGTAGTATGCTCTTTTAAGGTCTTCAGGGAATAGTCCGAGAAGGGCAATTGCAGGGTCAAATGGTGGTTCCATTCCCAGCTTTCCCAGGAATCTCCATACTGCTTTCCAAATTGGCCGCACCAATTTGCAGTCCCACCAGCAATGTACAAGAGTACCCTTTTCCCCACATCCTCGCCAGCACTTGTTGTTGTTTGACTTCATAGTGGCTGCCAATCTTACTGGAGTGAGATGGTATCTTAGGGTAGTTTTGATTTGCATTTCTCTGACTGCTAGAGATAGTGAGCATTTTTTCATGTACTTGTTAATTGATTGTAAAGATACCCCAATTTTGGAGAGAGGTTAAAAGTCCTGTAACAGAAGCTGGTTCATGGTTTGGTTAGAGACCCTTTGAATATGGTCTTGAATAAATCTAATGACACAGGGGCCAGGCATTAGTAAAAGACCTATGACAAGGAGAGAGGTCAGGAAGGAAGAGCCCACTGGAGAAGGGAGTTACTTAGCTGCCATCCTTCAGTTCCAATGGCAGTGGGAAGCTTTGAGGCCTGAAAGAGATCGGAGATAAAGGGGGCATTAGTAATTGAAGTTCCCTTGGTGATAAGGAATCTGTGCTCCTTCCATATAGCAACTTGGGAGAGAAGTATGTGGAAAGCGGACTTAGAGTGAGTGTAAACAATAAGGGAGGCTCCCTTTGCCAAAGTGAAGGCTCTCAACAAGTTCAGCCTGCTGATTGGATGTATTTTTTGGGAGGGGAGCTGCTTCCACAACAAACCAAGGTTAGAGAGACTGCCGCACAGCCTGCCAAATGAACTCCCTCCTGAAGGAAGGAGGAGCCATCTGGGAACCCTGTGTATGTTGCCTGGAGCAAGAGGTCTTCCTGTATGAGGGAGAAATGTGCAAGGAACTCCTCCAGAGTTTCAATGCATGAATGGGTAAGAGGAGAAGAGGTGGAAGAGCCCTGAGGAGCAGGGAGGAGAGTAGCAGGGTTTAAAGGTGAACACACACGTGTGGAAAGTAAGACTAGGATCTTCCACTAGGGAAACCTGTAGAGATAAAAGGCAACTGGGGGGTGAGGAATGTAAGCCCTTATAGATGAGCAGTTCCTTTAGGTGATGGGGAACCAGGATTGTGAGTGAGGCCCCAGAGTTTCTTTGACTTGTTTAATGAGTAGAGAGGCTGTGGTCAAGGTTGGTAAGCCAGGGTAAAGTTAAACACTTTTTTTTTCCTCAGACCTCCGATTGAGCCTACTGAGTCTGTCCTTTGTATTTCAATGTTAGCTTTAGTGTGGCCTTGGCCAGGGATATTGTTGCCTAGGGCTTTACAATGTAAGAGAATTCTAGGTCCTTTGTTTGTCTAGAAATAGGGTCTCTGGAGGAATCTAGAGTTTTAGTGGCAGGTAGAAGCTGGGGAGGGGAGCAAGAGGAGCAAAGGGAAGGCTCTGAATGGAGAAAGGAGAAAGCCTGCACATAAAGGATTTTCTTCCATTTTTCTGAATGGTAGCAAAAGTTGTGAAGATTGGAAGGTTGAATTGGTCAGGAGCCAAATGGAGTGGGGCTAAGTGGGCAAGAAAGTAGCCATGAATCAGATGGGATTTGGGAGTTCCCCATGGCAAGCTGGAGTCTGAGACTGAGAGAGGGAGTCACCTGCTACTTCCCTAGTCCTGGGCTTTGCCTGTAGAGAGTCTTGGTTGCCTGGCCAGGGCTTTCATGAGCTCTGCTGAGGAGCTGAGAACCAAGACCAAAGAGTGAACTCGCCAAGAGGAAGGTGAAAGGCGAGTGACTCACCTGAGGTGGAGATTCAACCAAGAGATTTTATTGGGGGGCTGCCTGAAGGGGAAGAAAAGGAGAGGCAGAGAGAAAGAGAAAGAGAGCAGAGGAAGAGAGCCGAGAGAAAAAGAGTAGAGAGAAGATAGAAAGAAGAGGAAGAGGACAGAGAGCAAAGGAAGAAGGCAGAGTGTGAGCTTGCTACCTTCGGCTTAAGAAGGGTTGCACAAGCGACGTGGTGGGTGCTGATTGGCAGGGTGACTCAGGAACTGTGAGCTGACACTTGGTCCTGCAGGGATTGGTCAAGAAAACTTTTGAATTTGCTGCTTTTCAGCTTGGCACCCTTCGGAGAGGAGAGGAAGGGGTAAGGGATTCCGTGATGTTCTGTGATGTTCTCGTGAGACAGAAACTTAACTTCAGTGGGGAGTCTCCCACATACACAACAGAAGAGATGGGCTAGAACCTGGGTGCTGGGCCAAGAGCTAAGTTCTAGAGAGGAGACTTGTACCCAAATGAGGCCAAGTGTGGATGAAGAAAAACAGTGCTAGGTGAATGGAAGAAGGTGTGTGGTAATTGTCCTGGGCCCTCAGGCCAGGATTCCAAAGCAGCTCAAATCCCCAGAGGGGAGAGCAAGACTGATGGGAGAATGTGATCAAGGCTACTCTGCAAAAAGTTTTGAGATGAATGTGAACAGGCTCATGGTGTGAGGCAATAGAAGGACTTGAAATATCCCAGACAGAAGGGGCCACCTCAGAAAGGGATAATGGGAAGGCACTGGCAGACGGAACAGGAGATGGTCCTAAGGTAAGGGTGAGGATCAGGGGAGCGGCAGGCAAGTCTGGATGGAAGTAAATATGAGGGGAGAAGGAAAGCATAGCTTTCAACTTTGTAAGGATGTCCCTATCCATAAGGGGAACAGGGCACTGTGGAATGACCAAAAGGCATGGGTGAAAACTAGAGAGCCAAAGGCACAAACAAAGCTAGATGTTTGCAAGGACTGGTATGGTTTGCCCTCTACCTGAACAATAGAGGTCGTAGAATGAGTGGAAGGCCCTCACAACTCCTTGAAAACTGAATATGTAGCCCTGTGTCTAAGAGAAAGGAGACAGGCCTACCTGAAATATCCAGAGTTACTCTGGGTTCCCACAGAATGATGGCAATGGTCAGGTGATGAGGACTTGGGCCTTGTCAGTCCTCTGTAGCCAGTCCTAAGAGTTGGAAAGGGGAACCAGTAGGGCTGGATGGCCGGGGCCTCTATGGGCCTGGGGATAGTCAATGGCCCAGTGTCCCTTTTGATGGCATTTAGGACAAAGGCCTGGAGGCTTGCAAGGCTTAGGACAAGTATGAGCCCAGTGACCTATCTGATCACATTTAAAACAGGGTCTGGGCCATCCCAAGGGACCCTTCCATGGGCCAGAGGAACCAGAGACAGATGCTGAGGTCGGATGGATGGCTTGAGGGAGCACCTGATATTTTTGCTTCCAGGCCTTCTCATCTCTCCTGTTATACACATTAAAGGTCACTCTGAGAACCTTATCTTGGGGAGTTTAGGGGCCCCCCTCTTGAGGCACCTTAGTTTGGCCTTAATATTGGGGACACTTTGGGAGAAAAAGTAGGTCATTAGTAGTTGTCTCCCATCTGGAGTCTCAGAGGCCAGATAATTATATTGAAATAAAGCCTTCATCAGGCGACCTAAAAATGCTGAAGTGTTTTCATTTTTATCTTGGATGACTTCCTGGAGATTTTCATAATTGATAGCCTTATGGGCTTGCTGAGGGCCATTGCCAAGTAGGAATGACGCATCGAAATTTCCTTGCCAGCGTACCCCATGTTGCTTAGAGGAAGGACTCGTGGAAATGGACTTGCCTTGGACATTCGCTGTGACATTGCATGTATGTTTGAGAAAGGTGACCCTGCTCAAGGACCAGGGTGGATCCAGGTTTAGGGTGTATCCTGCAGGTTTTAGGAAGTATCACGCTCCTTGGGTTTAGGGCGTTCCCGGTTTAGGACAATTTGGGTTTAGGGCGTTCCCAGTTTAGAACAATCTGGGTTTAGGGCAGTTCCAGGTTTAAGGTTATTCCTGCTGGGAATAGGGCGTATCCTGCTGCCTGAGTTCCTGTTGAGTTCTCGTGGGATTCAGAAAGTTTTTGGGATTCAAAGCCTGGTGGAGTACGTGAATTTGGGCCCAGAACTTGGATTTCCCCAGAACATGTGTAGAGGCTTGTGTGAGTTCGGGAATAAAGAATTGCTGTTTGAATCTACAAAGCTGTGAGTGGCTCGTGATCTTGTGCCCAGCCAGACTGCGGCATGGGCTGCCTTTCTAAATCCTGCCATGAGGCAAGTAATGAATTGGTTTTTTACTAGTTACTTCTCCAGGCAAATTATAATCCCAGTTGGGGTTTCAATCAGGGATGGCTTCAGGGAGGTCTCATGTTCCCCATCAGCATAATTTCTAGCTTGCTCCTTGGGCAGGAGGGTGTTAGACAAGATCATAAGGCATATATATGGTGGAACTTGAAGTATAGGACCTGAGATACTCTTTTAACTGTGGAAGATCTGACAAAGAGAAAGGAACATGAACCCAGATTACACCATTGATTCCAGCCACCTTGAGAGGGACACAGAGATATGGGTGGGACAGCGGCAGCCTGTGAGCATGGGGCAGGAGAAGAGAAGGGCAAGAGGGGTCAAGGGGACAGTTGCTGTGGCAGCTTCATTAGAAAGAAAGGGGAGGTGAGACCTAAGAGGACTTGTGTGGGAGAGCAAGAGTTGCAGAAGAGGACTTAGAAGAGAGGAGAAGATGTGAACATATGACATCTCTTTCCATTTTCCTGAATGCTCACAATAGTTGAAAAGATCCCTGGTAATACTGGGATCTAGAGTGTCGTTGAACAGCCATTCACAGTTGTTATCCAAAGGATATTGAGGCCAGGTCTCATTGCACAAATGGATAAGTTTGGCGGGGGATTAGGTCCAGGATATGAGAGAGACCCAGTTAGCCAGGAGGAAGCCTAGAGGATGAGAGGGGATGAATAAGGATCCACCCATGGTGAGGTGTAGAAGGTGAGGATAGAGGTGGGGCATGCCCCAGTCTCTAGTATCACCCAGTCCAGAGGATGGTTATGCTCAGGGGGTTTTCACCTGTTAGGTAAGCATTGGGGGCAGAAGCCTGTAGAGGCACTTGGGCACCCAGCCAGGACTACGTAGGGGCAGAGCCATAGGGGGCAGAAGTCCACTAGATATTAGTCATGGTTCTTTCCCAAGCAGATATTAGAGAGCAAACAAAGGCAAATAAGGTCCCAAATATGGGGGACACACACCCTTCAATATGTCCACAGCCTTAACTCCACTGCATTTAAAGCAAACTTTGCATTGGCAGTTTGGCCTTAGACCTTAGGCCAGGCTATGATATCTGTTTCCTCCTGTGATCAAAGTCCCACAACTAATAAGCAGCTCGGCATCCTGAAGGATGAACTCGGTCTCAACTCAAAGCCAAAATACCTCCATCAGACCATAAGACTCTGGCAACTTTCCATAGTTCTCTTCATACTTGAAAAATAATGATATTTTTAAATATCAGCATTTATGATGCATGTACATATAGTATTACATATTAAAACACAAAGATAACCTTTTCATACATCTGAGTCATCTCAGGGCTCCCATTCCAAAATCCAGAGAATCAGAGTTCAGTTTACATCATTGGCAAACACCAGCTAGAATTCATCTCAACCCCCCTTTAAACATAAAAATATAGATTGATCCTGATATAATTTGGTTTCAAAAGAGTTTATCAATTATAGAACAATGGAGACATTTCACATCAATAAGTGAAATAATACTGGGATTTGTAATTTTCATATAGAGATGAAATTGTGAACATCTCTACTTCATACCCAAAAGTAATATAATCCATAAATAAGGACCTAAATATGAAAATTTAAATTTTAATACAATACAGAATATCTATGACATTGCAATCAGACAGAATTTCTCTTTTTTTTTTTTTTTTTTTTTTTGTACTGGGGAGTGAATCCAGAGCCCTCAACCACTGAGCCACATCCCCAGCCTTTTTTTGTATTTTATTTAGAGACAGGGTCTCACTAAGTTGAACAGGGCCTTGTTAAATTGCTGAGGCTACCTTTGAACTCTCTATTCCCCTGCCTCAGCCTCTTGAGCTGATGGGATTACAGACATGCACCACCACGCCCAGCCAGACAAAATTTCCTAAACAAATTCAGACATTATAAAGTAGATGTCATTGAAAAAATTGATGTATTTAACCTTATTGAACTGTCTACATCTGTTGATCAAATACAAGAGATAAGTTAAAACTGGCATTCTTGGAGAAAGCATAGTAAGTAACAAAAGACAAATAACACAATATATAATAATATATATATATATATATATATATATATATATATATATAAAATTCTAAAGTTTGCAGATTTAAGAAGAAAGATTTCGACTTTGTTGAGCTTAATTTATTAAAGGTTACTAAAATGTTTGTAATAAATATTTTAAGTCAAAAAAGAGGAAATTAGCCGGGCACAGTGGTGCACATCTATAATCCCAGCAGCTCAGGAGGCTGAGGCAGGAGGCCATGAGCTCAAAGCCAGCCTCAGAAAAGTGAGGTGCTAAGCAATTCAGTGAGACCTTATCTCTAAATAAAATGCAAAACAGGGCTGGGATGTGGCTCAATGGTGGAGTGCCCCTGAGTTCAATTCCTAGTATCAAAAATAAATAAATAAACAAATAAGAAATGAAAACAATAACCTTGTCACCAGGTTACTTTCTCTGGGCCACCAGCCAAATCTCTTGCAACTCAACATTACCCATGAGGGCACCATTGTGGTGGCCCTGGATAGGCATAAGGAGATCAAGTGGGCAAATCCAGAAACTGGAAGAGAGAGAAAGGAGACCCTGAGGCACAGGGCAATTTCTCAGGTCTTACTAAGCTCTGAGTTTTAGCCCAAAGCCAACCCAGTCCTCCTCCTTCCCATCAGGTTTTTCTAGTTTCTTCTTGCTATTTCTTCTCTCCCTAGCACCTCTTTGACAGCCATATCCTTTGAAATTCCCAGGTACACTTCACCAGTCCAGCTAGGGGTGTATCCAGATTTTGTGGAGGAGGAAGTTCATGTAATTGGGGAAGGTTAGAGAAACCTATTTTTAAAAGACTGAAAAACATTAAGTGTGCAAGTTACAAGAACACATGGCTAGGGGCTTTCTCAGAAGCTCTGAGGATTCATTAACTTTATTAGACTGATTAGTTATATAATGAACTTTCCTCCTAGTGCATCTTCTATTACACTACCTGAATGTTTATTTCCCATCCATGGTCAGAGCCCTACATGCTTGCATTGGAAGGATGAAGGAAATGATGGTGAGGAAGAAGGCAACTATTTTAAGATCCCTCATAACTTTGTTTCAGTTGGAAACTGTCATCAGGCTGAGCGACAATAACCCCACTTAGAAAATCCACATTCCTGGTGGGCTTCACCTGCTTCACACTGCCTCTGGCCTCCCGGTGCTTTGACGTTAGCTTCCCACTAGGTGGCATCAGAGGGTCGCAAACCCCGGACTGCTTTTGCCGGGAAAGCGCGAAGCACGCCCAAAGGAGTCCTTTCTCTTTTCCTTTAGCTACTGCAGGGTGCTGCTGAAGCCTCCTTGGGCCCCTGTGGGGGGAAAACCCGGTTGCACCAGGCATCAGAGTGGAGAAAACAGCTTAAAGAGCTGCTCTTAGAAAGGAGACGGGTGCAGGGGCAAAGCCCGCGCTGCTGCCCAGGTTTACACCTGAAGACCCAGGGCCCCAGGCAGTCAGCACAGGCGCCCACACTGAACAGTCTCTTCATCTCCTGGGGCCGCTGTATCCGAAAGGCGGGTTTCATCTTCTCTGGGATGGTACACCTGTGGCTGTGGTCTGGCTCCCCACTTACCTGAGGCCTTCTGCTCCTTTACTAGAGCCGCCCACCTGCTTACCCAACACCTGTACTGCCACCCACGTGTCCAGGAGGAGCCTCTCCCGCATGGGCCAGAGGAAATGAACTCCACCAGGTTCCAAGATACCAATAGCAGTTTCTCAGCTGAAGCTGCTAGAACTCATGGAATCTGTGGAAGCCTTTGGATTCACCCTTGAAAAACAAGGTGACAGCATCATCACTATTGCGGGCAAGAAGCAGATGCCAGAGTGCAGGGTCTGCTTCTCTCCAGCATATGCAGACAAATGGCAGAGCTCAAGTCACTGGTATATGAGCCAGTGGTAAATCTATATAATAACACAACCCTGTAGTAAGTGTTGGATTCAGGCTGCTGTGCTAGCATTCAGTTTTTCACTGAATCATAATTGAATGTGGGAACTTTCTTGCATATGCTGACCCTCAGTGGGAAGAAATCTGCAATCCTAGTGTATCAAGTGAGAAAATGTGCTCACAGGAGTTAATTAAAATGTATCCAAAACACTACAACTCTCACCCCAACCAATGTCTTAAGTTTTGAACTTTCTGGGGCTTTGGCGTTGTTTTTTCTTGTTCTTCAGTTTCCCAAATGATTCTGATGCTAGGAAGGGTTGAGAACACCGCTCTAGGGAAATGTAATGAGTTCTGAATCTCTTTACTCCCACCATGTTTTCCAACTTTCTATTTTTCTACCATTGTTTCCTGTGTTCCTTTTCCCAGAAGTTCCCACAACTCTCCTACAAGGTTAGCTTCTCTTCCTATGTTCTCATACCATCCAGGTTAGAGACAAGCCTTGAGTCAATACAATAGCAGTCCCTGGCTGCCTCCCCCACCTCAGCCCCACACATCCTCAGTAGGCTTAATTAAGTTCCCCCACCCCAATACACACACACTATTAAGATGGCCAAGGACTGGGAGAATGGTGCTGATCACAGCTCCCAACTTGATCTTGCATCTCAGCTCACTCCCCTCTCTGCTTTTTGATAAAGAATAAAAAACTGCTGCAGCTGAGTTCCATCACTAGGACCACAGCCCTAATGACCTCATTTAACTCCAGTGCCTCACCTCATTCCTAGCTTCCTTCCATACCCTGATTTTTATGTTAGAAATGAGGTAATGAATGTGGAGCCAGGTAGGATAATATATAACAAGAGCCTGTGGATATAACATCATCCTCTGATGCCAATGCAGCCAACAGAAAAAAGGACTCCAAAGGAGATCCTGATCCCTTACAAGAAATAAAAATTTCAAGGGATGGTGGTAGGTGAGAGAGTAAGCAACCTGAGGGCAGAACTCTGTGTGGAGTGGTCCACTTTTTCTTAGTAATTATCACAGTGCTGTTAAGTGATTTGTTGGTGTGTATGAATGGATGAATACAGACAATCCTGATAAGAGAACTAATCCTCTAATTGCTGCCCCTCAGCTATTTGAAAAGCACATGGTAGAAAATGCATGCTGAACATTTTGGTTTTCGTTCGTTTGTGTCATAAACTTGCAGATATAAATAAAGCTGTGAGTTATAGAAATTCCTTGGTCTGAAGTGAAAATAACAGATGTGAATTATGTAAAAGACATTTATACAGATGGGCTCAATGGCACACAGGCCTGTAATCCCAGCTGCTGGAAGGAGTGAAGCAGGAGAATGGCAAGTTCTAGGTCAGCCTGGGAGACATAGGCCTTGCCTCAATATTAAAAGGGAGTAGGGAACACGATGTGTAACTCAGTGGTAGAGCACCACATTCCCCGTTAGGACAAGTACCATACAACAAACAAACAAAAACCTGACATTCATTCATATTAAAAATTTTTATTTTCACACAAGGATCTATCTGCCTCCAGATTCAAATTTTAAATCTGACCAAGAAGCAAAGGATTCCAATTTAAGTATGAATATCATGGACAGTTGGTCCCATAATAATTCCCAATGATAAAAAGGTAACTGCTCTCATATGGAGAAAGGAGAGAACGGGTCAACAGGGAGAAAAAGGAAGAGGGTCCCCTGCAGAAACTTCCAGTTGGCTGTGCGCCTAGAGGCAGGGAGGAAGCCTGCCCTCAGGTCGCAGGCAGGCCCTGTGCAGCGGTGGTTGCAAGAGGTGGTCCTAGGGCTCTGCCCAAGCCACATAGTTGTGGTGGTTGAGCTGGGACCACAGATTTCCCTGACTGCCCCTGGGCTGGGGCAGGAGGAGCACAGCTTTCCTAGATCTTAGATGCGGTCCTGGTCTTCCGCAGCCTCCGGAACTGCGAACATGGTCGCCTCTTTGTACTTCAGGCACAGTCGCCTGAGATTACTTTGTCTCCAGGAGAGGCAACGCTGTCTTCAGTTGGCCCCAGTCTAAAGGGAAGTTGGGTAGCTACTGAGCAGGGGGCTGCACTGTGGCTTGCAGAATCGTTCTGGGCGGAGCAGCGAAGATGCCATCTGCTTTAGAGGTACTGAGCGAGGTTCCCCTCACCTCTCACCCTTGGAAAATCATTTTCGAACTCCCAGGACCCAATTTGCAGAGTGCTCCTCAAACTCTAATTCGAAAAGGAATCACCAACCCATACTTTAAAAAGAGATTCTGATTCAGTAGGTGGAAGTGCAGTTCTAACCAGCCCACAGAAAGGGGCCACACCATGAGTACTAGTAGACTAAAAACCACAGCCAACACAACCTGGGCCTACAGGGCAGAGCCTTTTCTGTTTTCTTTTCACAAACCAGACCCTGCTGTTGGCTGCTGCAGCACACCAGCCATCACTGTAGAAAAGGGAAGAGAAGATCTTTGCTTGGTGAGATATGAAGAGCTGTGATTTCTATGTGCTGTTAGGCAGGGAAGTATAAACAAATCTCTGCGCTCTTGATTATCCTTTGGATCAGTCAGAAACGCTTGTTATCGGTATCCTGGTGCTCCAACATCCGTCCTTTCAAATGTTTGGATATACTTGGGGGTTTTGATGGTGTTGGGAAATAAAGTTTTATTTTAGGCAGTGAAAACTCACTTCTCAGTAACATCATTTTAATTTCAGTGGACTTTAGTGATTAAGATACCCTTTATGATTCATCACTGTCTCCTACTTTATCTATGGCTTTAAATATTTTTCTCTATTTTCTAAAACACCTTTTCATAAAACTAGAACAGTAATTAGCAATGGGAGATCAAGAGTCTTTGTCTTTTCACATCTAATGGCAGGAAAAGAGTAGAGTCCATTTATCCAAATGCATTCAAGAAAAAAGGAAAAGGTTTATTGCTTTGCTAGCAAAGGAGAAACATAGGGGACTCCTGTCCCAAAGGCTGTGAATCCTGCCCATCAGCAGGAACAGGAGGTTTTATAGAGGTGATTCAGAGAAAATGAGATTAGGAAGGAGAAGATCAGGGAAAAGAAGGTTAGGGAAGATCAGGGAGGAAAAAAAAAAGCTTGTAAGTTTCAAAGCCCCAAGGGATATAGTCAAAGCATCAAATGAACCCCTGTTACATTTCCCCACTGTCAATTTCTAGCCTCCATTTCTATGGAAAGTGGGCAATGACATCTCTAAGCTACTTTCTGCTGAAAGGGGGCAAAGTTGGAGGAAGTAACCCAAAGTCCTTGTCCTGTATTTGGTGGGGCACAGACAGTTAAGGGCATTCAGCATCAGAACAGTCCAGAGCTCCACAGTGGCAAAGGGCAGGTGACTGGACAGGGCATACATAGAGCAGGGATGCAGCCACCTTGGATCCTCAGCATGGAAGTAAGTCCATTCTTGAGAGGGGCTCTTTTGTCGTGTTCCAACCTCTGCCTTTCATGATGGCCCTCTAGTTTTCTCACTCTAAATAAAACAAGATAAATGGGGAAATCTCAATTTTCCATAACAAATTATGTACTTTCAATGATAGGTATGGTGTGAACTCACTTAAGGGATTCTGAAAGATAGGGATAGGATTGTAGCCAGGGCCCAAGGAAGAAGTTAGTGCTGGTAACAGATAAGTTGAGAATGGGAAGGCAAAAGTCAGGGCTTAACCTGAAGGCAAATGGACAAAAAAGGGGCGTATGTTTTCCCATTCACTGAGTGTTTTGCTCTCCTACTTAACAACTAACTGAATAAATTCATGAAATGACTACTGTTTTTTTTTTCTTTTTTTGAAGAGGGGATAAAATGTCATTGAAAAATATTCCCTCACAATCCATAAAACCAATTAAGATAAATATCATTATGTAATTATAGACCAAATAATGTTGATTTAATTTGAAAAACGTCTTAAATATCTAGAAAAGGGGAGGCACAGAAAGGATAGTGTCCCTGCACCAAGGCATAGTCCAGGCTCAAGATCTGGGAACCACTCCACCTTGTGCCTTTCCAACTCAAACGAGGAAGGTGTGAATCTGCAGGGCTCCTGTGTGGAGATGGCAGCACAGGACAGTGGATCAGAAACAGAAATGGGTTTCAGAGACCAAGAAAGCAGGAGCAGGCAGTGGGAATGCCCCTGAGGGGCACATATGGCCTCCCACAGGTTCTTCTTCCCTTCTGTTCTTTTGCATCTACTAATCTACTGGGACAAGGACCTCATCTGCAGCAGCTTGAGGCTGCCAAGACCAGACAGGTGCTTAGAAAGAAGTCTCCAATCCTATCCACGAGGAAGTCATTTCTTGCCTTTAAGAATTCTGCTCAGAGTACGGAGATTCCTAGGAAAGCTGGGAATGGAACCACCATTTGACCCTGCAATTGCCCTTCTCGGACTATTCCCTGAAGACCTTAAAAGAGCATACTACAGGGATACTGCCACATCGATGTTCATAGCAGCACAATTCACAATAGCTAGACTGTGGAACCAACCCAGATGCCCTTCAATAGATGAATGGATAAAAAAATGTGGCATTTATACACCATGGAGTATTACGCAGCACTAAAAAATGACAAAATCATGGAATTTGCAGGGAAATGGATGGCACTAGAGCAGATTATGCTTAGTGAAGCTAGCCAATCCCTAAAAAACAAATACCAAATGTCTTCTTTGATATAATGAGAGCAACTATGAACAGAGCAGGGAGGAAGAGCAAGAAGAAAAGATTAACATTAAACAGAGACATGAGATGGGAGGGAAAGGGAGAGAAAAGGGAAATTGCATGGAAATGAAGGGAGACCCTCATTGCTATACAAAATTACATATAAGAGGTTGTGAGGGGAATGGGAAAATAAACAAGGAGAGAAATGAATTACAGTAGATGGGGTAGAGAGAGAAGATGGGAGGGGAGGGGAGGGGGGATAGTAGGGGATAGGAAAGGTAGCAGAATACAACAGTTACTAATAGGGCATTATGTAAAATTGTGGATGTGTAACCGATGTGATTCTGCAATCTGCATTTGGGGTAAAATGGGGGTTCATAACCCATTTCAATCTAATGTATGAAATATGATATATCAAGAGCCTTGTAATGTTGTGAACAACCAATAAAAAAAAATAAGAGTGCTTCTGAAAATAAATAGATAAATAAATTTAAAAATACTAAATAATAAAAAAAAAAAGAATTCTGCTCAGCAGCCCTAGTAAACTAGATTGGGTTCTGGTCTCCTCCAGGCTTTCCAAGCTGGGGAATTATTCCCCAACCTTGTTCTCTTTCTAGGTGGAGCTCTAGGGTTGCTGAATTCTGTGCCTGCTCCTAAAGGAGAGAAAAAAAATGGATTTTATTCATCTTTGCATATGTAATGTTTTTTTTAAAAAAGAAAGAGAGAGAGAGAGAGAGAGAGAGAGAGAACTTTAATATTTATTTTTTAGTTCTCGGCGGACACAACATCTTTGTTGGTATGTGGTGCTGAGGATCGAACCCGGGCCGCACGCATGCCAGGCGAACGCGCTACCGCTTGAGCCACATCCCCAGCCCCATATGTAATGCTTTCAAAATTGATTTACTTATTGGCACATATTAAACTGTACATATTGGGGAGGGATTCATGTTATATTTCCATATAGAGATATGGAGTGTATTGGTCACATCCATCCAATTTTCTTCCATCTTCTCTTGACCCCTTCCCAGTCCCTAATAAGCCCTATTCTACATTAAAGTAATTTTTTTAAAAAGTTTCCACATTTGAGAGGGAACATGCCATACTTACAACTATTTTCATAATACCTGGCAAAAGGTAAGCACTCTGTATATGCTTAAATTAATACTAATGCAGAGTTTATGACATTGAAAGTAAAAGGATTATTAAACACAGTAGACTATAGTCCTGTAAGATACTAAATATATGTACTTCTGACAATTTTTTTTTTGAGAGAGAGAGAGAGAGAGAGAGAGAGAGAGAGAGAGAATTTCAATATTTATTTTTCAGTTTTTGGTGGACACAACATCTTTGTTTGTATGTGGTGCTGAGGATTGAACCCGGGCCACATGCATGCCAGGCAGCGCGGCTACCACTTGAGCCACATCCCCAGCCCCTACTTCTGACAATTTTAAAGTGAATCTGATAGCCAGGCAACAGTGGGCCATGCATGTAATCCCATCCACTCAGGAGACTGAGATGGAAGAATTTCAAGTTCTAGGACAACCTGAGAAATTTAGTAAGATCCTGTCTCAAAAAGAAAATAAATATAAAGTGGATCTGGTACAAGAATGTGAAAAATCCTCTTACATTGGGGAGATGTTTAAGGGGCCACAGTTATGCATTTGTCCTTCATTGGGGTTATGTTTTTAGCATAATAGTACCAATCACGTAAGAATAAATATAACTTTAAAAGGGTTATTAGTGGGGCTGGAGATGTGGCTCAAGCGGTAGCGCGCTCGCCTGGCATGCGTGCGGCCCGGGTTCGATCCTCAGCACCACATACCAACAAAGATGTTGTATCCACCAAAAAAACTAAAAAGTAAATAAAATCTCTCTCTCTCTCTCTCTCTCTCTCTCTCTCTCTCTCTCTCTCTCTCTTAAAAAAAAAGGGTTATTAGTTGTATTATGTCTCAGGAACTGTCACTTTATTTAAATTTCCTTTTACCTTCTTCAGTACTGGGAATTGAAGCTGGATCACTTTGCTGAGGGCCATTACCAAGTAGAAATGACGCATCGAAATTGCCTTGCCAGCGTACCCCATGTTAATTTCGCTGTTGACCTTGCATGTGTGTTTGAGAAAGGTGACCCTGCTCAACGACCAGGGTGGATCCAGGATTAGGGTGTATCCTGCAGTTTGAGGAAATATAGTATCCCGGTCCTTGGGTTTAGGGCGTTCCCAGTTTAAGACCTTGGGTTTTAGGGAAGTTCATGTTGAGGATTATTGCTGCTGGAAATAGGGCGTTCCTGCTACCTGAGCTCCCTTGGAGTTCTCGTGAGATTCAGAGAGCATTTTGGGAAAAAAGCCTCGTGGAGTAGGTGAATTGGGTGGCAGCAGAACTGGGATTGCCCCAGAACGTGTGTGGAGGCCGGTGTGAGTTTGGGAATAAAGAAATGCTGTTTGAATCTACAAAGCTGTGTGGTGGCTCGTGATTCTGTGCCCAGCTAAGACTGCGGCATTTGGTGGCCCGTACGCGGAGCATCTGAAACTTGGAGGTAAGTGAAATTCCTCGCCCCTGAGGGAAGGCAAGAGAATGGGTGACTATTTTAAAAAGCAATGTGTTCTTGTTTTGATTTATTTCGTTTTTGTTTCAAGCTGCCTGTCCCTAGAAATTTCTCAGGCAAACTGGGAAAAATGGATGGCTCAAGGTTTGAAGTTTGTCAGCCCAGAGAAAGAGAAAATTGATACAGCAAATTTTTATTCAGTTTTTGTTTCATTCAGTTGCGGTTTTGTTTTGTGTTATCTTATTGGGTTGCGTTATCTTTATAGAAGATTAGAAATTAGTAAAAAAGAAACTGAAAAGGTGTTAAGTAAATTGTTAGAGATTCAGACCATGGAGAAAGGCATTTTTGATCAAGCAAAAGAGAAGATCTCTCGAGCTAGTCAGAGAGAGGAAGAAAATTTAAAGGAAAAGGGGTTATTAGGAAAAAGGCCACAACAAGAGGCTGTTACTAACTCCGTTTTATTACCAGAGGGTGTAATTCAACCAACAGCCCCACCGATGGAAACAGCTGAGTGGCCCTCAAACCCCGTAGTTGATAAGTGGGATCCTGAGACAGGACCTCAAAGATTAGCATGCCCTGTACTTGAACAGGTAGGAGGGCAGCGAATTCACCGTGCTTTAGATTTTAAAACAGTGAAGCAGTTAAAGGAGGCTGTAACAACCTACGGTCCCCAAGCTCCCTTCACGGTAAGCATGGTCGAATCCATTACTAACTTGGACATGACGCCAGCAGATTGGGCTAGCATGTGTAAATCTGTGCTAAATGGAGGACAATATTTGTTATGGAAAGTTGCCAATGAGGAATTTTGCACGGAGACAGCTAGGCGAAATGCAGCAGCCGGTTACCCTCAAAGAAATCTAGATATGCTTTTAGGAAAAGGACCTTATGAGGGTCAACGGCAACAAATTGAATATGATCCTGCTATATATGCACAAATTGCTGCAGACGCACTTAGGGCATGGAAGACTTTACAAGGACATGGAGATTCACAAGGTCAGCTATCTAAGGTAATACAGAGACCTAATGAACCTTACGCTGACTTTGTAGATAGGCTTATTCAAACAGCCGCCAAAATTTTTGGGAATACAGATCAAGCAATGCCTTTAATAAAACAACTTGCTTATGACCAACCGAATCGTTGCTGCAGAGAGGTTATTAGACCATGGAGACATGAAGACTTAAATACATATATTAAACTATGTAGAGATATTAATGAACAAGGGCAAGTCTTGGCAGCTGCAGTACAACAGGCTTTAGATGCCAGGCCAGAAACATGCTATAATTGCGAACAAACAGGACATTTTAAAAGGAGTTGCCCTGTAAGAGGAGGTTTTAACAAAACTAGAAATCAAAGGAATAGAATACCGGGTATTTGCCCACGATGCCGTAGAGGGAGACATTGGGCTAATGAATGCCGTTCTCAAACCACCATAGAAGGTACTCCATTATCAAAAAATGGACAAGGATCAGGTATTTACCCACGATATCGTGGAGAAAGGCATCAGGCTTCATTGCCAAAAAACGGAGTGAGGGGCCCAATGCTCCGGGGCCCAAAACCACAAATATACGGGGCAGTGGAGGAACCCAGCAACACCATCAGGGTGGTGCCCAGGACACATTGTCCATTAAATCCCTCATCAGACAAACCCGAGGGAGCACAGGGTTGGACATCTGCGCCTCTGCCAGAGCAGTATTAACTCCAGAGATGGGAGTTCAAATCATTCCTACAGGAGTAAAAGGACCTCTTCCCCAAGGAACAGTAGGCTTATTATTGGGACGTAGTTCATCTACATTAAAAGGACTTATGATAAGTCCTGGGGTAATTGATCCCGATTATGTAGGTGAAATAAAAATTATAGCTAGTTCTCCAGGAGGTATATCAGTAATTTCACCTGGAGATAGAATAGCACACTTGTTAATAATACCCAGCCTACATAATATGTTCTCTAGTCATAATGTAGAAAGAGGTTCTAAGGGATTAGGCTCCACAGGTGTAGATTGGGCTATGTTGTCTTTAAATTTAGATTCTCGCCCAATGCTAAAACTAAATATTCAAGGTCACGAGTTTAATGGGCTACTGGACACAGGTGCTGACCTTAGCATCATATCTCATCGAGAATGGCCAAAACATTGGCCATTACAACAAGCCACTCAAACGCTTAGAGGCCTAGGAGTGGCGACTAATCCCCATAGAAGTTCTATGGTATTAGATTGGAAGGATCCTGAAGGATGTGAAGGAACTATACAACCATATGTTTTGGATCACCTTCCTATTAATCTATGGGGACGAGATGTCCTGGATCAACTAGGTTTGATGTTAACAAATAACATCAATTCTAATGCGCCCACTACTAGGACTAGACAAGGTGTTAAGAAAGAAAAAAGATTAGGAAAACAAGAACAAGGTTTAGCAGCACCAGTTCAATTAGATCAAGGAACAGACAGACATGGGTCGGATTTTCAGAAAGGGCCACTGAGACAATCAAAATTACTTGGAAATCAGAAAGACCAGTGTGGGTTCCTCAGTGGCCCTTGACTAAAGAAAAGATACAAGTAGCCCATGATCTGGTCAAACAACAATTAGTGGAAGGACATTTACAACCTTCCGTATCTCCCCATAATACTCCCATTTTTGTCATCAAAAAGAAATCGGGTAAATGGAGATTATTGCAAGATTTAAGAGCCATTAATAATGGGATGGTTATTATGGGACCTGCTCAATCAGGGATTCCTCAATTGTCTGCTTTACCAAAAACGTGGCATGTTTTATCTATAGATATTAAAGATTGTTTTTTTTCGATTCCAATTCATCCCGAGGATAGTCCACGTTTTGCATTTACTATCCCTGCATTAAATCATGAAGGTCCTGATGAGAGATATGAGTGGAAAGTACTCCCTCAAGGTATGGCTAACAGTCCAACTATGTGTCAAATCTATGTAAATAAAGCAATCCAGCCACTTAGAAATCAAAATCCTGGACTAAAAATATTTCACTATATGGATGATGTATTATTAGCACATAAAGATAAAAACATATTGCTGGAATGTTATGCCACACTTACGAACTTATTAAAAAATTATAATCTAGAAATAGGAATAGATAAAGTACAATTAAATTTTCCAATTAATTACTTAGGAGTTCTATTATCCTCAACCATGGTCCGTCCACCGAAAATTCAAATACGAGTAGATCAACTCAAATCACTCAACGATTTTCAAAAGTTATTGGGAGACATAAATTGGATAAGGCCTTATCTAGGCATACCAACAGGAGAGTTGGGACCTTTATTTGATATTCTAAAAGGTCCATCAGATCCAAATTCACCCTGAATGTTAACTCCTAAAGCTAGAAAGGCATTAAAAATTATTGAAGCATATATGGAAAATATGCATCTAGATAGAATTGATATAAGTTTGCCTTTATTATTTATTGTACTACCAACAAAAAATATTCCTACAGGAGTATTTTGGCAAGAAGGTCCATTATTGTGGATACATTTATCTTATTCTCCTAACACTATTCTTACTAGGTATCCTGAGGCTGTAGGACAATTAATACTCAAAGGAATAAGAGCAGCAAAGGGAGTGTTTGGGATTTCTCCCAGTAAAATTATTACTCCATATACTATGGATCAAATTGATGAGTTAGCTAATGAGATAAATACTTGGGCAATAATCATGTGTAAATCTAATGTTTCATTTGATAATAATTTGCCATCGAATCCTTTGTTGTCTTTTTGGTCTAAGCATCCTGTAATTTTTCCTAAAATGACAAGGAAAACACCTATCATGAATGCTCCAAATATATTCACTGATGGGTCTAATAATGGTACAGCAGCTATAGTTACCCCTGATCAAACTTTTACATTTTTAGTACCCAAACAATCAGCTCAAAAGGTAGAGCTTAATGCAGTTTTACAAGCTTTTGTGATGTTCAAAGATTCTGTATTTAATTTATTTTCTGATAGTCAATATATAGTTAATGCTATTAATTCCCTTGAAGATGCTGGTAGGATTTCCCCTTCTTCTACTGTTTTTTCTTTGTTTTCCACTATACAAAGTCTAATATGGGACAGAAAAGATCCATTCTTTATAGGACATATTAGGGCACATACAGGATTGCCTGGAGCCCTTAGTTTGGGCAATGATTTAGCAGATAAAACTACACATGACGTACATATTTTCTCTACATTAGAAGAAGCTACAAATTTTCATAAAAGGTTTCATGTCAATGCTAATACTTTACAAAAGCGTTTTAAAATAACTAAGGAACAAGCCAGGCATATAATAAAACAATGTCAAAATTGTGTGACCTTTCTACCACAAGTTAATCTTGGAGTCAATCCTAGAGGACTGATACCTAACCATATTTGGCAGATGGACGTCACACACTTGCCAGAATTTGGAAAATTAAAATATTTACATGTTACAGTTGATACTTCTTCTGGATTTTTGATGGGCTCCCTTCATGCCGGAGAAAAAACTAAAGATGTTATAGCTCATTGCTTACAAAATTTTGCCACTGTGGGTGTTCCTAAACAGTTAAAAACTGATAACGGTCCTGGTTATACTTCTGCCTCTTTTAAACAATTTTGCTCATCATTTGGTATTACTCATATGACAGGAATCCCATACAATCCACAGGGACAAGGCATAGTTGAAAGAGCTCATCAAACTATTAAAACGTACCTATTAAAGCAAAAAGAGGGAATTGGTAAGGGGTATATATCCCCCAAAGATAAACTTAAAATAACCCTTTTTACTCTAAACTTTTTAAATTTGGATTCATCAGGACTTAGTGCTGCGGAAAGACATATGTACCCGAAAAATGTACATAAGCCTAAGGTACTTTGGAAAGATAGTCTAACAGGACAATGGAAAGGCCCGGATCCAGTTATTGTCTGGAATCGGGGTTCCCTTTGTGTGTTTCCACAGGGAGAACAGCAGCCGATTTGGATTCCAGAGAGATTAACTAAAGCAATTTCTACAGAAAAAGAAGATGATTTGACTCAAATCCATAACAGCTGATATCCAGAGCTCCAGCTTGGCTATTCTTACATCTGCGACAGTGATTAACCACGGTGCTTTTTTTCAATATCTATTTTATTATTGCATTTTTCCCACATTGTAAAGTTCTATTTTATTTTTTGAGCTCATACAAACCTAGGTTAATGTTTTTCTGATCAGTTTTATTTTTTGACTGGCTTTTATTTTTTGACTAGAGTTTTTAAACATTGCAATGGAGATTTCACCTAGGTAAAACTACAAGGCCTTTATTGTCTTATGTGTTGTATGTTATGTGTGCACTGTTTTGTGTTGTATGTCTGTATGTGTGTATGTCCATATTTCATATATGAGGAGCGCTCATGAAAAAATGGATCCGAATTTTTTTTTATTCACGTGATTTAAATGGTTTAATTTAAATTAGGTAAACAGCTGTTAATGATTGTTTTTAAAGGTGGTTAACAGATCTGTTTGCTTACTAATTTAAATTAGGTAAACAGCTGTTAAGGATTGTTTTTTAGGAGGTTAACAGATCTGTTTGTTTACTTTCACCTTTCCTTTTCATTATATTTAATAATTCTGTTCAGGATAATGTCTCTTTAGCATCATTGCCAGAATTCCCATCTCCATCCCAGTGCCGGTGAAGACTAAGATAAAACCAAACTACAGCTTCTATGATAGCTATCACAGTAAACTGTATAAACTGATGCATCAATGAATATAACTCAACAAGTTATGCTCAATCAAGGACTCGATTTACTTTGGGAGGAAATGGACATATTGATAGACTCCTCCGATTTGAATTGCCTGCAGAACTTGCCTGGACTATATATCAGTTGCATGCATTGTGAAATATCGTCTGATGCAGCGAATTATGGTACTGCTGGCATATCTTTGCTGATGGTGTCACCAGTGATGCAATATCCTTGCCAGCGCACCCCATGTTAATTGTGGTAATGCTGGCATATCTTTGCTGATGGTGTCACCAGTGACGCAATTTTTCCAAAAGAGCCGTCAATTGCCTTGGTGTCGTGGCATTTCTGTATCTTCCTCCCTTCTACTAGTGATGGTCTAAAATTTGGGGGCCAACAGAGGTGAGGCTAAGAACCTCACCCCCCCACTGGCACCAAGGCTAAATTTGGGGGCCAACAGAGGTGAGGCAAGAACCTCACCCCCCCACTGGTGCATAGGCCTATCCACAAGCATGGCTGAATGCTGGACCGGTAGTCAGTGACGGGTTGATCTGATTGCAGTGGATTCAACCTAAGACAGGAGGCTGACGCCTAAAGGTCAGTTTTCCCATGACGGGTAAGAACCATATGTTGAATTGGACAACCTACCAGGCACGGTCCTTAAGCCACATTGCTTGTTGTTTAATTAATCAGAAGGGGGGAGATGCTGAGGGCCATTACCAAGTAGAAATGACGCATCGAAATTGCCTTGCCAGCGTACCCCATGTTAATTTCACTGTTGACCTTGCATGTGTGTTTGAGAAAGGTGACCCTGCTCAACGACCAGGGTGGATCCAGGATTAGGGTGTATCCTGCAGTTTGAGGAAATATAGTATCCCGGTCCTTGGGTTTAGGGCGTTCCCAGTTTAAGACCTTGGGTTTTAGGGAAGTTCATGTTGAGGATTATTGCTGCTGGAAATAGGGCGTTCCTGCTACCTGAGCTCCCTTGGAGTTCTCGTGAGATTCAGAGAGCATTTTGGGAAAAAAGCCTCGTGGAGTAGGTGAATTGGGTGGCAGCAGAACTGGGATTGCCCCAGAGCGTGTGTGGAGGCCGGTGTGAGTTCGGGAATAAAGAATTGCTGTTTGAATCTACAAAGCTGTGTGGTGGCTCGTGATTCTGTGCCCAGCTAAGACTGTGGCATCACTTTAGAACAGAGATACATCCCCAGCCTTTGTTATCATTCTGAGACAGGGTCTCCTTCAGTTACTCAGCCAGGCCTCAAACTTTGACTCTGCCTCAGTTTCTCTAGGATCTGGGATTACAGGTGTATGAGACAACTGTGCCTGACTGACCTATTGATTTCTTAATATCTAAAATCTGCTTTTTGAAATTAACAATTTTGTTCTCACTCAGAGGTTAATCAATCACCACCAACTGTGGCTTAGAAAATTTAAATGACACTTAAATCTATTATAAGTTGAGACAAGTATTTGAATCTGAACTGTATTTGGTTATTTGATATTTAAGTATATAGTTTGCCCTCCCTCCCTTTTCTTCCCTCCCACACCTCTCTCTTCCCCTTAGTCCTTTTAATGTAGAAATTCATCAGTAAGGAAACAACACAGGCAGCTGAGAATTCCAATGAAGATTGGAGAATTGATCTCCCT
This sequence comes from Spermophilus citellus, assembly GCF_964194105.1. NCBI lineage: Eukaryota > Metazoa > Chordata > Mammalia > Rodentia > Sciuridae > Spermophilus > Spermophilus citellus. Next base: position 101,810,388 of record NC_138192.1, read on the forward strand.
CTTCTTTCAAACAGTCCTTCCCAAGAGGTCCTAAATCTCATTCTCAGCTACAGCATAGCCTGTGGTTTGATTTGGAATAGTGAATTAAGCCTTTGTAGAAGAAGAAGGTACATGCCCTGAAGAAATGCTACGTGACATAGGATATCACATATGTAAAGAAAACAGAGAGACTGGCATTTCATAATAAGTAAGCCTTTGTAAAATATTTAAACCTTAATCTAATTACTAGCTGATACCATTTTGATTTATTATAAGTGCATTCAAGGTGATTTCTTTCTTTTTGTTATGCTTTTTTGATTTGTTCTTCTTAGATATACAGGATAGTCTAGTGAAGATGATTGCTTTTCCACTTAAGTTCATCAGATCCAGCCTTCTGAAGTGCCGCAGTCTGGCTGGGCACAAAATCACGAGCCACTCAAGCAGGATCAAACTTTATTTTTGAAACTGCCGCCAGTGCCCCAGGGGGGAAAAACTGCCGAGCCACACACGCGGCAGCGGCGTTCTCCTGGACCCCAACAGGAAGTCCCTCCTCCGGAATTCCCTCCTACTGCACTTCCCCAACCAATGGGAACTCTCCACGAGTCCCTTAGCAGGCCAAGGTGGACAGCAGGGGTCTAATATCCATAAGAATGCAGACCTTAACATAATCATATCATCTCAATGGCTTGCTGGTGTCACCTTTCAACCAAAAATGCCATGCATCATACTACTAGGCTGTGGCTCTTAGCACTGAAGCAATTTCCCTCCCAGAGACCATCATCACCCAACATAATGAACTCTCCGTTAAGAATGTGCGAGAGAGCCATATATAAGCATCTGAATGCTTAGCAGCCACTCAATCCTTTGCCACTTCTCTCAGCCCTAACACTGTTTCTCCTGATCTAGAGGCCAAAATCATGGACCATTTACTCCTGTGTGAAGCAGGCTCTGGATTCTGCAGAGATGACACTGAGATCCCAGTTGCTTTTGACACTGAGCTCAGAAGATTCTAGGCCATGGCTACTCCCCTTCTATCCTAAGCTAGGAAGAACCCTGGTGGGACAGCCTATATTTCTACTGGGAACTGATCTCTAGGCCATGGGGCTGCTATATTGGGCCTGCCCTTGACATAGTCAGTTGCCTGCAGCCCAGATACTAAGAAACATGCCTAATTCCTCCTGCCTGCCTCCCTAGAACCTTATGCCCATGACACAGAAGAATTCAAATTCAGCCTCAGGAGAGTGCCATGCTGCAAAGCAACCATGAAGTCATCTACCCTGGCAGCTTCTCTTGGTCACATCCATGTAGTCCTGGAAAGAGGCTCCCCAGAAATATGCTGATAACTTTAACACTGGCCCATGACCACTGAGTCCTAGGAGTACTGAGTGTTCAATCTGAGAGATTCTATTTATTCTCCTCTTTCAGACAAATGTAAAATTTCTCTCTTGCACATTCTCTCTGTTCACTAATAGGCAAGAGATGTTGTTTTTACAGGCCCTCATAAATATTTGGTTCCCTTGCTCAACAGTAGACAGAAGAGAGAAGAGAGGATGGAGGAGTGCTGCATGGGGTGAGAGACAGAGCTCTGATTCTGAGCTGTGCTGTGGACTTGACATCAGAGCCTTAGAGAAGGAATCTGCTTTAGTGGGCAGAGTGTGGGGAGTATCCAGGGAGAGCAATGCAAAGGAGCCCAGGTGTTGGCCCTGAACAAATCTATCCAGGTATAGGAAAGAATGTGTGGGATGGCAGGAGTTTGTTAGGTGGGAAGTGTGTCTCTTTGGACACAATTTTTATTCTGCATCTACTTAAGGAAGGGCCTGGAAGTCTCCAGTTTCTAATGCCTTCACACAGCTGCCCCTGCCCAGCACAGCCTCTCCCAGACACTGGCCCCATTCAGACTAATGTCACTCAGATATGGTTTAATACCCACCAGAAAGAGGAGGTCTTAGAAGGCAGAATTTCTGCCTCTGGTTTTTGGATCCCTGTGTTAATGCAGTTAATATATATAGAAAATGTAAAAATGTCTGTTTGACAATTTATTTCTTGATCGAAAAGCTTATATGAAAGGAAAACTGTAAAATATTAAAACTTTAACAGGCATTTTTTTACCCATATTTTTCTCAAATCAAAATGTAAATCTAACCTGATAAGAACATCCTGAAATCAGAAAGATTTTAATACTTTTTATGGAGAAAATGTATATTTCATGAATGAAACCTAAGTCCATTCTTTTGCAGTTGTTAAAAATAAAAAGGATTGTAACAGTCTGAAAGGCAGGAAGTGGGATGTTAAGGCACAGTTGTGTTCCTTTTGCCTTTAGGAACCGAAACTGAACACACTCAGTTTAAGTAAAAGGGATGAAGATAACCCATAATCTGATCAAAAAGCAAAAACCTATTTAAAACTGAACATCAGAGAATATCTCTCAAAACCACACAGCAATAGACTCACAAAGAGAGAATTTAAGAAATTAGAAAAAACTGGATCAGGAGGCCATCAAGCCCAAAGCAAACCTCTTCAGAGCCACAAAGGCCCCAGCAAATGTCAGAATACTGGGTCACTCCAAGTGTTTGTGGGGAATGTGTGCATGCAGTAATGCACAACACTATTGTTGGAAAGTAAATGCTGTGTTCACCCTGAAAAACGATCTGGCAATGCTCAGCAAAATTCAGGAAATACTCTTTTGAGGGAACAGGTATGTTTATGGGCACGTGCCCTAGATAAATTCTCCCACTGGTGCATAGGGACAATTATGTGTGGTGATAGTGTCACTGCTGTTTTACAGGTGACGAGTCCTTGCTTCCCCAATGCTGAAGTATAACACCAGAGAAGCATGCTGAGGCAAGGTCAGAGTGGAAAGTAGAAGCTTTATTAAAGGACAGCAGAAAAGACTTCTCCCTGAAGGAAGAAGGGGACCCAAGAGGTGGAATCCATGGAAAGGGGAGGTCGTCCCTCTTTTATACCTAAGGTCTTCATTCAGCTTTCCCACATTCCTGTTGGTGTTCCTTTCCTTGGTTCTGTTACCTTGCAGTGATAGAATGTAGGTGGGGAGACCCCAAAGGTGAGGGGCAGATGGGCCTGAGGAGTAATCTGGTCATGAAGGGCCTGGAGCTGCTTTTGATTAGCATCTCCCTGTTTGCTGGGAGCTGTTTCATTAACATTTCTTTGGAATGGGCTCTGGGCCTTGGAACATTAACATTTCAATTTCCCAAGTGCTGCTCTGCCTTCCTGGGCTCCATTCTCAACATGGCCCTCATTTTCAATTTTACTCAATATTAGACCCGATTTACCTAACTACACTAACTACCTATCTAAATCTGGCTTCAATAGGGGATAGCAGCAATATGAATGTCCACTGCAGGACAATGGAGATATAGGGTGTGCTGAGGCACATCAGAGGCTACTATGTCAGTTCAAAGCTGCAGATGAAATGTACATAAAAAGATCTTAGTAACTAAAGAAGAGCTTTGATTGCAGATTAATAGTAGAGTTCTTGCCTGGCATGCCTGAGGCCCTGGGTTCACTTCCCAATGCTACCACAAAAAATAAATTAATAAATAAACAAAAAAAATGTTGAAATTCCTTCTTAATGAAATTAGATATGTCCCCTGAAACTTTTTACATCAAGTGAAAATAAAATCACCTGAAGAATAAATCACTCCTCTTCCTATGATTTGTCCAAGGTGAAAATGGTTCACTATTGTCTTGATACACAAAACCTCACAAAATCTTACAAATCAAGAGGTTCAAATCTTTGTGTTCACTTTTAAAATACAAAGAAACTGCCAAGGCCATCAAGGGTATGCATATCCAAAGGGCCACCAAGTGTCTGAAAGATGTCACTTTAAAGAAACAATGTGATTTGGCATAGTAGTTCATGCCTGTAATCCCAGCAACTCTAGAGTCTGAGACAGGAGATTCCCAAGTTCAAGGCCACCCTTCGAAACTTTGTAAGGGTTTGTGCAATTTAGTGAGACCCTGTCTCATATTAGAAAATTTAAAAAGACCTGGGGATAAACACAGTATTAAGTACCCCTGGATTCAATCAACCAAAACAAAAAAATTTCCACTGTTAAAATGGTAGAGTTCATTGGTGTATCTAGAACAAAGAGTGGGGCTGACATAGGGTAGAAATAATTATAATAATTTATCATCTTATAAGTTTAAACAGTAACCTTGAGAATTAGAAACTACTTGATTGTATTTTCACTTAAAAGCAAATTTATAGTAAACACACTTATCTCAAATATCTGTAACTGAAAAGGCAGAGTATCTTGATAAATGTAAATATAAAACATAAATTATGGGTTTCCTGTTGAAGAAGAACAATTAGGCAAATATATATTAACTAATCAATTAGGCATGTGCTAATTAATTTATAGATTAACAAATATAGGTTATCTAAATATATAAAAAATATATATATTAAGAATAAGAGCATAACTTATAATTGTATTAACTTTATGTAACCACGTGGCCTTAAAATATTTGGATCCATTTTAATTTATTTTTAACTAGGAGTGTACTCTTTTATGTGACGTCACTTGATGTAACTGAAATAAGATCCTTGAGTATACATTTTATTTTTATAGTTAGCAATGAAAATAAGGATTTTTTGGTCATCACAGGAACTTTGCCGGCTTGTTCCTGTGGCAAGCAAATGCATCCTCATGACCTCCAAAATTAAAGGTAAAATATAAAGAAGCATATTTGATATCTCTCATCAATAGAACATTATTTAGTAACACAACTATAAAGAAAAAGTCAGGTTATTTAACTTAGAACTAGCTTAAATTTAGGACTGTAACATAGAAACCTGTAGAATTAAATTTTGTCTGAAAAAGATATCTTTCGTTAGCATTTACAGGTAGGCATCTTTTAAAAATACAGGCTCTGAGCAGCTCCGGTAGAAATCTGAAACACAGCAGTACAGGTTAGTGGCTGGAAGGCGGGACTAGAAGTCCTGTCTGAGTGACTGTGGAAGAACCAATCAGTAGCCCCAAAAGTGTGGGAGGTGGGACTAGGAAGCCGCTCTTCCGGCCAGGCAGCCCATGGTTACCATGGTGATGCAAACAACATGGAGTCCGCTGCCCATTTTTGGGGCAAAAGTTTCCTAAGTTTTTTTAGCCGATTGTATTTTGTTTGATTTTGTTTGCATTTTTCAAGAGCCAATTGCTTAATGACCGGCATGGCTTGTTCTAAGTTAGGGAATATTTTTCCTGTTATCTGCATCAATCGGGCTATGAAGTCAGAATAAGGCTCAGAGGGTCCTTGAGCAATTTTTGAAATTTTTGTTTCAGAATTTGAAATAGGTAGAGTTTTTCAAGCCTGAACGGCTGCTGTAGCTATCTGAGCACAGACCTCAGGATCATAATTAATTTGTTGATTTATGATAGCATATTGTCCCGAGCCTGTTAACATTTTAAGGTTACGCTGTGGGAAGCCGGCGTCCTGATTGACTCGGGCTAGCTCGCGACACCTCTTTTGATTTTTATTTTTTCACAACAAAAAATAATCCCCTCCGGACAATACAGCCCTACAAAGCTGTTGCCAGTCACTAGGTGTCAGCTGATTGGCAGAGAAAGACTTGAAGAGAGTCAATGTAAAGGGGGCATGGAGTCCGTAATTAGTAATTGCCTCCTTTAGTTGTTTAATATCCTTAAAGGCTAAAGAAACATACACTCTGGCCGGCTGTCCATAGGCATCCAGGTTTTCAATTACTGGAAAAGTTTGGGCTATCTTAGGCTGCCACTGAACACCCCCCCCTGCCTTTTGGGGTTGTCCTCGTCCCAATCGGGGTTATAAGGAGGGAGCACAACAGCGATCGGGGCCATAGGTGTTTTAAATCTTGACTTCTTCATTTGACCCTCCAGTTCCTCCTCCTGCCAGCTGTTACCATGGAGCCCAGTTAGTAACTCCCTTATCTTAGAAATGTACTCAGCACTGTGAAGCCCAGCTCAAGGCCAGAGGCCTTGTTTACATATTTTTGTGAAAAACTAGTAAGGGAGTGTCCAGCGCCTGGAGTGCTGATTTTTTTTTTTTTTCAGACAGTAGCCAAATAAAACAGGGCAACATGAAAATAGGAAATTTATCTACATTGAACCTTTTTGTAGAGATTCTTTTGCTGAAAATCCTAAAATAAGCCATGGTGAATATTTTGGAGAAGGTCAGTTAAGACTTTTCTGTGGGCCTATTAGGGAGGGGGAAGATGAGAAGGCGGGGTTGAGAGCAGCTAGGGTGGATCTAAGAATGAAGAAGGAGATATGAAAGAATAATGGGAAAGGGGTAAGGACTCTGCCATTTGCTCTTCCTGGACCTGGTTAAGGACTTGTTCACATTCTGCAAGTTGTTCCTTAATCTTTATTTTATCTATTAACAAAGCATCTTTAACCAGTCTCCATAAAGAGAAAGTGGCGATTGGGATACTTTCCGGACCTTGGTCCCTCAACAATTTTTGTAAATCACATCTGACCTGATCCCAATCATTATTATTAAGAAATCCCCCTGTCAGAAACCAAGGACATGCCTGGGCAATAACTTCAACGAATTCTGTTGCAGTTTTTGTTTTTATTCCGGTTCCCTGTGTGTTCAACAGCTCTCTGAGTTCGTTGGCCAGACGAACTTTGGCTGCTGAGTTACCCATGGTAGCTACCTGTTCCTAGTTTAAGTTTCAATTTTTCCCCCTTCTCTTTACGAAGGCTTCTTTTCCCCTTCTCTTTACGAAGGCTATTTTTCCCCTTCTCTTTACGAAGGCTATTTTTCCCCTTCTCTTTACGAAGGCTATTTTTCCCCTTCTCTTTACGAAGGCTATTTTTCCCCTTCTCTTTACGAAGGCTATTAATCCTCCCTCTTCGTGGAGGGAGCCCCGACCACTTACCTTCCGCTTTCCGATCTCGGTAGGAACCTCCAAATGCCGCGTCCGGCGAAATGGACCGAGTCCGGCGGGAGACGTCGGGGTTAAAAGAATTCACAGGACACCAAGGTTCTTCATCCAGGGAGAGTCTCACTTTATTCTCTCAGCTCATACTTATATATTTCTTTCAGACAGAATGGAAAGTTACTGGTAGGCGGAAGCAAGGACGGAGGGGGGCAGGTGGTCCTTGTCGACTCATACTAAGCCTTCAACCAGGAACCTTATCAGACCCAAGCAGGTCAGGACATTCCCACATGACTGTTATAGGCTGAATATGAAAACAGAAACCACAAATCTTTCAAGGCCTTGGGAGCTGGCCTCTTTGGCGTGCACACAAGAAACCAGGGCTGGGTCCAAGCCCCGGGGGCCAGGGGGAATCTGAGCCAGCACATAGACCAAAAAAAAGTGCTCAATCTTGGCAGACATCCTTAAATATGGAGAGAGTAATGTTGAACTTGAGGATTTTGATGTGGGTTTTTTGGTCATTTAATGTATCCACATAAGCAAAGAACCAAGATACACTGCCACACTTACAGAGCTCATGGCCAGAAACCCATACATGAACTCCCCCTACTCCATTGAGATGATCTTAATGAAAAAGAATTTTTTCCTAAACCAGAAAAAGAAAATGCACACACACATGAACACAAACACATGCACAAAAAAAAAAAGGAAAGAAAAAGGAAGACGTCTCTAAATTGCTGAGACTGGTCTTGAACTTTAAATCTTCCTGCTGCACTCTCCTTAGTCAGATTACAGCTGTGATGCATCAGACCTGGCTAAGTACTCATTTAAATAAAATAGAAATGGGAGGAATTTCAATTTTAAAAAAAGAGAGAGAGTAGATAAAGGGGAATGACTTAGGATAGAATACTCTTATGTACATTAAAAAAGGTTAGAATGGAGTGGGGGGGACTATGGATAAAGTGACATTAACTCCATTAATTTCCCCTTTAGACAGGGCAATGATAAGACAATGAGAAGAAATTTAGATACACTTTGATGCAGAAAATCTAGGCATGCATTAGAAAACTTACAATTCTAGAACTGGGGCTCATTGGTAAAGCACTCACTAACTAGCATGTGTGAGGCACTGGGTTTTATCCTAACCACTACACAAAAATAAATAAAATAAAGGAATTGTGTCCATCTACAATTTTAAAAAAAGAAAAGAAAAATTACAATTCTAAATAGCCATAGGACTCTCCTTTTCTGCTCCCCTTACTCATTTCCCTACATAGCCATGAATGCTTTAAAACTTAGCTTTTCCATCCAGCTCCAAGATGAACTAGCTTATGGTCTTAAGACTATGATACAGCACTACTGAGTCTGGTCTCTAAAACCAGGGAATCTCTGCACAAATGGGGAGAATTGGCTGTGTGCAGTCACCTATTCAGGCAATCCCAGCAAATGAAGAGACTGAGGGAAGAGAAAATACATGTTTGAGCCATCCTAGGAAACATGGCCAGATCTTGTCTCAAAACAGAAAATAAAAAGGGTAAGAAGAAGCTCAATGGTAAAGTCTAAGATTCAATCACCAGCACGACCAAAAACAAAAAACAAAAACAAAAACAAAATGGGATGCAGAATTGGACACAGTAATTACTTTTTGTAGTTGGTTGGTTTGTTTTTATTTTGGATGCCAGGAATTGAACTCAGGGGCACTTGAGAACAGATCCACACCCCCAGTCCTATTTTTATTTTATTTTATTTTATTATTTTTTTTTTTGTATTTTATTTAGAGACAGGGTCTCACTGAGCTGCTTAGCACATCACCCTTACTGAGGCTGATTTTGAACTCAAAATCCTCCTCCCTCAGTGTCCCAAGACAATGGGATTGAAGGGGTGCATCACTATGCCCAGCTAATTTGTCTATGTTTATCTGAAATAGGGAGAACATTTTAATGATGATTTGAAACTGTTAAGGACTAGAACCTGCCTTCCCACTCACACCCACCCACCTTTTTACTAATTTAATCAAAACCAAGAAATTTCAACAATGCCTTCAGAATTAGTCCATTTGCACCTTGATCCTATCAGGTTCTTCAATCAATTTGTGATGCAAATGAATGTCCTTTGCACATGATTGGGTATGACTTCTGAGTCAGCTACAAACCAGACCTCTATAAAAAGGTGCAGTCCATACCAGAGTGAATCATTTGCTCCTTTTCCTAGACCAGGTACACACCTTGGCCTGGTAGGGAACCTAAAGCTATGGCAGTCTGTCAACCTCAGGTTCCCTGACTCCTAGGAGGGCATGTCCAGAGACCAACATGCCACCAGGCCTGAACCCAGAACAGGCGTGGGCCTGGGCACTGGATAATTTTCCTGCACTGAGCCACCACTCCTGCCAGTGCCTCCAGAGCTGTGGCCATGTGAATTTTCTGGTAAGCCAACTGCCTCACAGGGCTTACACAGAGCAGGAAGCTGTCTTTGGGGATCTGAGAGTAGTGTACTAACAGAATATGTTGTTACACAGGAGCAGGGAGTTGAGATGAACCAGCACTGAGTTCAAGACCATCCAGCAGCCAATGGCTGAATCCACTCAGCTCCAGTCACCTCAAGAAGAGGCAAGCACTACCATCAGTGTGGCCCAATGGGCCCTGAACTTCCCAGGAGGTGCCAGTTCCTGGGCTATTGGACAGACACACACTCAGACTGCTTTCTGGAGCCCAGGTCGTCCCTGGAAGCTGCTGAACACTGAGGATGACATCCCAGAGGAACCCAGAATGGAAAGGAACCCCAGCCTGGAGGATGCCTTGCAGTACATTGCCCTTCAGCCAATGCCCTGGAAGGAGCCTGAGGGACTCCAGTGGCGACCCTCATACTGACCTTGTGGACTCATGCACTGGGACTGTGCCCTGAATGCCTAGGAGCCTTGAAGTCTTGGCTAGGCTGATCATCCCTTATTTTGTTTTTCCTCTCCTGAATGAATTAAAGGTTCTTCAACAAGAAAAAGTCTTTGTTAATTAATTTGATAAGGAAATCTTCTTTTAGATGGACCAAGAATTCTCATAGTTTCTAATCTGGTTGAATACAATACAAGGGATTAGACTTATATCTGGACTGCATAACCTATGAAATACCATCTCATGTGTTAATTCAAATCCAAGCTGCTTCATTCTTTTATACACTAAAGAGTGTAATGTTTCTGATGCAAATTAAAGTCATCCCTTGCTTTGAGTCTTATCAAATAGATGCTATAATTATACAACTTATTGAATCCACATTCTTCCCAGAGTTATATACTAAAGAACTTAGCACATTTAGCATAGCAGAACTGTTTGCCAAATATTCATTAGAATTACTTTACATAATTGTTTTTTGTTGTTGTTGTTGTTGTTGTTTTTAGTTATTTCCCTGGAGAAAAAATTTAGCTCCATTTTGGTATTTTGTAAAAATATCACTGAGAAACAGTACTTTAGCTCCCTGAATACTAAGTTAATTGTAAAGATAAATCTTGCAATATGTGTCAGGGTAGTACAGGATTGTAATCTCAGTGATCTAGGAGGCTGAGGCAAAAGGATTACAAATTCAAAACAAGCCTCAGCAACTGCACTAGATCATGTGTCAAAACAAGAACAAAAACTACTAGAAATGTACCTTGTTATCTAAAAGTACTGAGGATGTATCTGATAAGGTTGTCAAAACCAGAGTGTGATTTCAAGTTGAAACTTAAAAACCCTAGGAAAAGAAGGTTCTAAGAAGGCCAGCTTTAGCAGAGTTTCTTGGAAGTCCTCTGGCAGCAAAATACTCTGGGTGAAGCTTTCTGGAAGATCTATGCCAATGGGTGAGTACCTAGGTTCAGAGTTTGGAGGTCTAGCTACTGTGGTCTGTTGAGAGGCCTGGAAGTGAGTGCAGTCAAGTGTGTAGTGGCAGCTGAGGTTCAGACTGGGAGGCTTGCCTGCCCTCCCCTGGCTGGACTTGATCTTCTACTCTAGCTTCTTGACTCTTTTGAATCCTAACTGCCTGGGCAGAATCTGAGTCCCAAGAAGCAGAAAGTTGTAGATGGGTTTGAAAGGAAGACAGGCAGAGGTGGCAGTTAGTCACCTGCAAGGTGTCAGGGCATACCTGAAATAGCCTTGGGGGAAACAGATGATAGAGTTGCACATAATATAATTTCTCAAGTGGGTTTTCAAGGCTGCTCTGATTCTGCTTGGAGATATAGTGCTTGTAGAACACCCAATACACAAGTGTCCTGTTTACCCGACCTGTAGCCATGTAAGGGTCCGGCGAAACGTCGGAGAAGGAAAGACCACACACGAGACTAGCTTCATGCAATGGCAAGGGGGATTTTTTATTAGGGATCCGTTCCAACGCGTTGGGACTCTGTGCTCACTCAAGAAGGGAGAGCAGCCCAGAGCCCAGAGCAGAGGTCAAGCAGAGCTTAAGTACACTTTTTGGAGAGGGCGGTGGGCTTTGCATACATCAGAACAAATCATCATGAGGCGCGGGGAAATTGAACAACAATTCTGATACATGATTAGTCCATTCATTGGCGGGAACAGTTTGGGCAGGGGTGATTGGTCACTTCCAAGTGGGGCACACATTCAAACTGATTGGTCCTGGGGCCTGGATGCTTACGTGCCATGCTACCTGGAACCCTTAGCTATTAAACAACCAGGGAATCAATGGAGATATTTACTGAGCAGCTCCCGCATTGTCCTAACAACTTTACAGTCATTACAGGTTCCGGGGATAGCAGGGGAATTGTTTACTTTTTAGCCCAGGCCTTGCAATCTAGAAGCTTTACAATGCCCTAGTCTTTTACACTTTAACTCAGACTTTTGCAGCTTAGAATCAGCTTAGAAATTTTACCCTTACATTCCCCACTCCTTTTTCTGACTACTTTTAATCTTAAAAGTTCTGAATCATAATTATTGGAAGGTCTCATTTTTCATTTCTGCCAGTGGAGCATATTGTTGTCTGATCACTATGAGTTGTCCTGCGTTTCCTAGAATCGATTTCAGCATGGCCTCCATTTTAGATTTCACTTGATATTAGACCCTGATTTATCTAGCTACACTGACTACCTAACTTTAAATCTGGCTTCATTCCCCCTCCTAATTTGGGAACTCCTTACTGCTGTGAGGAAGGGGGACGAAGAGAATCTTTCTGGCTTCTTCAGGCTGAAAAGGGACGGCGTGGGGCAAGCAGTTTGGAGTCCCCCTTAAAAATATCGGGTCTATCGAGTGGTCCATGATAAAAGTCCAATTGAGAAGTAATAGGCTGGAGAGCCATTTGAATGACAGGTGGTCTATAAGAGAAACAAGAACTCATTAGTACTGGAACCATATTGGTGCAGTAATAAATGCCACAGCACAAGAATATGCCAATGAATATAATGACCAAGACAAAGATTAACAATGTTTTCCATCAAGCAGTACCAGGAACTAGGAGCTAAGATATTGTTTCCACGACAAAGTTGCTGAGGACATGGCTTCCATCTGAGCATGTAAATCTTTAAGGATATTTGTCACATTGTCAGAAATATCAGCGATGTAAACACAACAACTAACATTTAGGTTTACAGATGTCTTTTTCCTTAAGATATAGTCTAATAATTTAATGCCATCTGATCCTGCAAAATCCTTTTACTAGTATGACCTCTGTGTCTAATAGAGAAATCTTTAATTCTGCTACTCAGGGCTGGATAACCATACTGGCAAACATCAAGCCTACCTGTGTAGGTTAGAAACAAAGGCCTTAGACTAAAACTACTTTAGCAGTCCCTTTGACAGTTATCAGGCATTTCTGTCTAAGAATCTCTTTTGTAGCCTCCAGTTTACTTATTTATGGAAGTTACATTTAACTATTATTATCATCTAAGATGTCCAGGAACAGCTGTGCTTTGGCTTTGACCATCTTTGCTAAGTGTTTAAAATGAAGCAAGTCAAACTGACTTCGGTTCTACCTATTGTTAACAGTCAGCTGAGTCTCCTGGGAGTCCTCGGGAACTTCACAGCAGCTTCTCAGTTCTGCTAGTGCCATTTGCGCTAGGATGGGTCCAGGCCTTGCTTGACCATACGGCTTCCCTCAGAAGCATCAGGGATGTCTCCCTTCTCTGATGACCCTCCTCTTTACAGCAAATGTACTGATTGGCCTTCTGCCCTCCACTGGTCTCATTAATCTCCCTATTCGGGAAGTTATGTGGCCTAGAGTTGCAGAGCCCTTTGCTCAGTTCCCTATTCCCTGATTCAGACTGACTCAGAGGGCAAGAGCCAAATTTTTAATTTTAAAACTTAATCTTAAACATCCAGCAAAATAAGTCAACAGCCTTATATTAAGGGTACTGAACTTCAATGTCTATCTCTCTATCCTGTAGGTGGCAACTCCCTATAACTCATTATCTTAAATTAACCCAGGTTGTGAGTTCTTAAAGCAGTACCTCTTTAAAATATTAACAGGCAATCCTTAGTCCATCTAAAAGCAAACTACAAAACAAGACTAACTAGGGTAAAAACATATTTAGTCTATGTAATAGCTACCTAGAATTTTGGCAGAGTACATCCCCTGTTTGATATCCTGGCAATCGTGACAAAAACCAACTAACCAACTTTTGGGCACAACTTTAAATGCACTAAAATCTGGCCTACTTTTTTCATAGTCACTTTCACATGCAGTGAGTTGGGACATACAGCCTTATCTCAAGTAAGGTGGGGCTCTTCATAAGTCTTAAATACTATAGTTCTGAAGCTGATCTTTGCTTTTTAGACATCATTTTACAAAGTTTACATAAATTGTTGCTCAAGTTCACATGAATATTAGCTAAAACAACATAATATCACATCTAAAACATGAATTAAAGGAAGGCTGGAAGCTTCTAACCTCTTGTTGGAAAGTAGCAAAGTATTTCTGTGTTTTACAATAAAACTTTCACCCAGATTAGGCTCTCATTGACTTAAAAATACATTTAAATTGTATCTCAGTGTAGAAAGCAACATAGAACTTTACATATCTTACTGATAACAAGTCCAGTTATAGAACACAATGATAAATAAATTTCCAACATGTTTTTTTAAGCCTAAAATTACCATACAACTTTAGAACACCAGCTTGATATAATGTTCTTTTGAAGCTTCTACCTTACAGACTTGTATACCTGAAAGATATGAACACATTAATAACACCATAATTACATTGATGTTTTTATATTAACCAAGTTTAGCTTTTAAAGAAATGACTAAGGGGGAGATGGCAGGGCTTAGATAAATGGCAGGCAACCCATCTATTGGCAGGTTTTTCCAGATATCATCACCAGCACCTGAAGAAGATCAGAGCGAATAAGAACAGAATGAAGATAAAAATTAGAGCAAAGATCAATTTCTGGCAGAAGTTCCATGTTGGGAGGCTGACAGAAAAGAGGCCAAGGGCCATGAGGAAGCTTAATAGGACATAAAGACTCATGAGTCCAGGATGGCAGATTAAGAGGTTCTCTGAACTTGTTGTTTCCCGCTGTCCCATGTCCGCTGCATTCCATCGTGCCTGGTAGTGAGCTTCAGCACTGAGTGAATTGTTCTCTTGAAGATGTCGGGGATCCATCAGTCATCAGAGGCTGGTAGTGCCTAAGCAGAAGCTGGTTGGAAGTTTGATTTAAGACTTTCTGTAATCGGATTTGAAGGAACTTCATTATGCAGAGCAAGAAAGCACAAGAAAAGTACTGAAAAACAACAGCACTTGTTTAACCAGCTGTTTAATGTCTTTAAGATTACTTGCTCAAAAACTTACACTTATAACCAACTTGCACAGACCTTCTTCATCACTTACTTAAACCCTCTTAATTACTTAAACTCTTAACCAGAAACACACTTTTCCTCTATTAAATCCATACCTAGAACCTTCTAGTTTTTCTTTTTCACCTGTTAACCTCTTTCTGTTCACATTTTGAAACATTACTTGTAAACTTTTGAATTTAAGCAGATTATTTCATAGACATCAACATTTTATTAGGGCCTTTTTGAACACCTAGAAAAACTTATAAGCTTAATTCAAGACCTCTTTACTTTTATCTGTTTACCCAATTTAAATTGAGCCATTTGAATCACGTGAATCAAAGATATTTGGATCCATTTTTAATTTTTTTATGAGCGCTCCACATCTGTTAATTGTCATATCACGGCAGGATATATGGACATACACACATACAGACATACCGACATACAACACATAACAAGAGTGTGCACACATAACAATAATAAAGGCCTCGTGCTGGCACGGACTCCCCCCGGCCCCCAGGGCTTGGATCCAGCCCTGATTTTTGTGCACGTCAAAGAGGCCAGCTCACAAGGCCTTGAAGGAGTTCACAAGGCCTTGAAGGATTTGTGGTGTCTGTTTTCATATTATTCAGCCTATAATGGTCATGTGGGAACGTCCTGACCTGCTTGGGTCTGATAAGGCTCCTGGTTGAAGGCTCATTATGAGTTGACATGAACCACCTGTTTTCCCCTCCTCCTTGCTCCCGCCTACTAGTGACTTTCCATTCTATCTGAAAGAAATATATAAGTATGAGCTGAGATAATAAAGTCAGATTCCCCCTGGATGAAGGACCTCGGACTCCTGTGTCTTTTTTAATCCCGACGTCTCCCGCCGGACTCGGTCCCATTCGCCGGACGCGGCAGCCTCGTAGTTTTTCGCAGATGAAATCTCCATTGCAATGTTTTTAAAAAAAACTCCAGTTGATCAAAAAATAGAACTTATCAGAAAAACATTAACTTGTCTGTAGGATAAAAATCATGAGCTCAAAACAACATAGAATCTAAGAAAAGGCAAGAGTCCTAAAAAAAGATGACTGGCCAGTAGTTAGTAAATACCATACAATTTACTCTTTGGTTTAATCTAGTTTGAGTTCCCATAAAAAAGACACTTTTACCCCTTTTTTTTTTCCCTTGGCCCTGAGCTCCAAGCTGCTTCTGTTTGCATATCAGCTTAAGCCCTGGCTAAGGTCTGGAAGGAGCAGGGAAAAACTGCTATTTTGAGCAGACACTTTAGGCTTAAGGCATTTTAGCCATAAGTCATATTTCCAGGTTTGGATGTTGAAAATTATGATACAAATTTAAGAAGTAATTCCCAAAATTTTATATCTTTTTACACTAGAAAAACTTGCTTACATAAGACTGGAAATAGGATCTCTACCATCAGAAGAAATTTCTTTAAGACCTCTATGCCACTTTGCTTGTTCTGAAGTTTCTAAAGTAGCATTAAGTTACATTAAATTTGCCTGAAAAATTTAAAAAAAGAACTACACACTACCATGCATATCTGAAATTAAGCTTTGAGAATTTCCAAGACTATTGTTATTTAATTATTTAATGTTATTTTAATAAGCCAGACCAACGTTTTAATTTAACACGTTTTTTTTTTCCCTGAATCTTACATGCTGAGGGAAACAGATATCATATCATAATTTACTATCCTTGCCCAAATCAATGCACTGTATACCTAGTGAAATCTCCTTAGGCTGCCCAGTTCAAAATTGAAACTCTTTAGAACTATCTGAAATCAAACTAAACAATTGCTTAAACCCTACTTTTAACTGCAAGATAGTGCAATGCTTTAGAAACCCATTCAGATACCAGATTGTTACAATAAGAAATTATTTTTTTAGACACACATTTAACCTAGTTTATCTTTAAGAAACAATCAGACAACCAGATAAGAATATATCCCTCCAAGTTTTGAACTTTCATTTAATTATGACTCCCATCAGTGGCACCATAGACTTTCCCACGAGTGGACCAGATGTTTTCACGTAGGGGCAACTATAGGTATAAAATCAAGGGTCTCAGTGTGACTGGCTTTACTGCATTCAGTGTCCCTTCTTTTTAAGTAAACAAAGGTGGAGTAATCCTTAAAATGTAGATAAGAGATAAGGGAGTTCCCCAAAGCAAAATGGCTCTGGTCCAGCGGACTGCGCGGACCCCACCCATGCAGGAAGAGATTCACAGAGGTCCTGAAAGGTTAGAAGCCATGCTCTGGATGGCCATGCGGCCTGGCTGAAAGACAATATCTCTGACTTTACAGATTAGAGAGAGAGATGGAGGGACTTTCCTAGGGGCCATTCAACTCCGAGGGTGGGCCACTCTGAAGCGCAGGGAGACAACACAAACGTGACGCAAACGCGGACACATAGTAAACGTTTAACACAAATTCAGAAGCAAAAATTAAAGACAGACAGTGAATTCAACAGAAAGAGTTGCCGGCAAAACCAGACGGGTTGGCAGCAAAATACACCCCTCTACCTGATGGGGGGAACCTCCGTCCCCCGAGTCCCCCAAAGCGTCCCTTGGGGGCGTGGCCTGTGGCTCCCTAGACACGTCTGCCTGCCACCGCCAGGGGGAGCTTACGCTCTCCTCTGACAGCCACACACACACTCTGCCAACCCCACCCGAGGCTCTGAGAGATTATGCCCTCTGGGGACTTACGCCCACCATTGAGCCGCCAGAGACCAAACCTGAGCGATCGCACCTGAGCAAACAAGGAGGAGAAAAGGAGAAGAAGGAGAGGAGAGAGAGAGAGAAAGAGAGAGAAAGGCGCCTTACTTACCCCCAAAGCAGTTTCGTTGGGTCTCCCTGTCCGGCGATGCGCAGTTCCCGGCCAACGCACCAAATGTAAGGGTCCGGCGAAACGTCGGAGAAGGAAAGACCACACGAGACTAGCTTCATGCAATGGCAAGGGGGATTTTTTATTAGGGATCCGTTCCAACGCGTTGGGACTCTGTGCTCACTCAAGAAGGGAGAGCAGCCCAGAGCCCAGAGCAGAGGTCAAGCAGAGCTTAAGTACACTTTTTGGAGAGGGCGGGGGGCTTTGCATACATCAAAACAAATCATCATGAGGCACGGGGAAATTGAACAACAATTCTGATACGTGATTAGTCCATTCATTGGCGGGAACAGTTTGGGTAGGGGTGATTGGTCACTTCTAAGTGGGGTACACATTCAAACTGATTGGTTCTGGGGCCTATATGCTTACGTGCCATGCTACCTGGAGCCCTTAGCTATTAAACAACCAGGGAATCAGTGGAGATATTTACTGAGCAGCTCCCGCATTGTCCTAACAACTTTACAGACATTACAGGTTCCGGGGATAGCAGGGGAATTGTTTACTTTTTAGCCCAGGCCTTGCAATCTAGAAGCTTTACAATGCCCTAGTCTTTTACACTTTAACTCAGACTTTTGCAGCTTAGAATCAGCTTAGAAATTTTACCCTTACAGCCAGAAGATGCCACCAACCCACCATGCCAATAAGCAATGCAACAGCAATAAAGATGGGCCCTCTTAGATCTGAACATGGTCTCTCACCAACCAATGTTCTGAACTTCCTCTTTGCCCGGTCTCCAGCAGGAGTACAGTACACCCACGAATTTCACATTTTAGCACAATTTTTATTGAGAAAAACAAAAGAAACATGCATAATAGCTCTGAAGCCTCCATGGTGTAGAAGCAGACTCACAAGCATTACTGTTACAGGATCTGTTCCAAAATGCTCCTCCAAACAAGGGAAATCTCAGCACTGCTGGGCCCCAAAGGTTGCAGACTCAAGCAGCTTCAGGAAGTCTTGTGCAGAAAGGCCTGGATCCACTCCCAGCCTTGGCTGGTCCCATGGTGGCTTGCAGGGGCAGGAGAATGAGGACTCTTACAAGGATCCCCACCACCAGAGGTTTTGGGGCTCCAGACTTTCATCACAGGTGCACCTGGAACAAGACAAGGGAACCCCAGCGGGCAATTGATGGCGGGGCACCTGGGGGTGGATGCCCTGTCCAGGACAAGAAGCTCTGTGTCCTGGAACAAGGTACCCTGTGCACTGGGAAAGTCACTTTGTTCAGACTGTTCCCAGTGAAGACACCCTAGTAGTGTGGAAAGCAGGTTGCAGTCAAAGTCTTGGCTGTCATAGGAGCTAACCTCTTGGTGAATGTAGAAGGGCAGTGGCCAGGGCCCAGGTGTCTGGTCTGCAGAATTCCAGGCCATTGGCACATAGCAGGGAAAGTGCTGCTCCATGGCACTGTGGGACTCACACCAGGTACCACAAGTATGTGGGACTTAGCAGGGAGCACCTTTTGCATTTTTATACTCCATTGGCCTCTTGGGAGTTCCAAACAACAGACTGGGAAACTGGGTGGTGCTCAAATTAATCCTAAAAGAAAATCCCATCACAAAACTCAATTAATGATATCAACAACCACAAAAACCTATCATCTGTTAGTCTCAGT
The DNA here is from genome assembly GCF_964194105.1 of Spermophilus citellus. NCBI lineage: Eukaryota > Metazoa > Chordata > Mammalia > Rodentia > Sciuridae > Spermophilus > Spermophilus citellus. The sequence goes on from NC_138192.1 coordinate 101,829,485, forward strand.
AATTGGGAGCCATTTTGCTGCATATAAGTCATGTTTTTCTTCTGGCTTTAGCAGGGTTGTCAGTACAATACCCAACATGATTTGGTTGTAACCCTTTTCCTGCCTGAACTCTGCCTGAGTGGTAGAATACTTGTGACTAAGAATACTTCCCAAAAAAGCAATTTAAAAATGGAAAATGAGTTTTGAGTTTCAGATCTTGTGCTAAAATCTCATGGATCTATGACCTCATACCTGACTCCATCCAATTCATATCTTGAAAAATGACTCCAATATAATAGAAAGATTTGGGGCTCTTTGGAGTACATTAGGTCAAGTTTCTTATGAATAGTATTCATGGCCCATAGTGGAGATTTTTTAAAAATATTTTAAAGATAGCTGTCAGTGTCATCAAAACTCCCAATAGGAAGAAGCTAGTGAAAAATCATAAATTTGTAGAAAGCAAAAAACAATTCAAACAATTTTCTGATCAAAAAGAAAAGCTCAAAGGAGAGTAGAAAATACATTGATATAAATAACAATGACAACACACTGTACCAGAATTTATGATGAAGCAGGAACAGTGACAAGGGTAGTGTATTAATCAAGGGTTCTCCAGAGGAACAGAATCAACAGGAAGTATGATTATAAAAAGGGGGTTGATTAGATTGGCTTACTTGACCAGAAACTGGATAGTCCACGATGGTCATCTGCAGTTTGGAAATCTTTCTGCCTCCTGACTTGGTCCTCTAGGAGCCTGCCTTACGGTTTTGATGTGATGTGCCCCAAAAGCTCACGTGTGAGACAATGCAAAGTTTAGAGGAGAAATGACTGGGCTTAATTAGCTTTGATTTAATGGGTGAATGAATCCCTGACGGGATTGACTGTGGTAACTGGATGCGGTGGGGTGTGGCCAGAGGAAGGAATTCCCTGGGGCCAAAGCTATGGGGTATTCTTTGTTTTCTTAGGGGTGGAGTCTCCTACATAAAACCGAAACAATTAAATGCGACAGGAAAACGTAGCCTAATAGGGCTGGGGATGTGGCTCAAGCGGTAGCGCGCTCGCCTGGCATGCGTGCGGCCCGGGTTCGATCCTCAGCACCACATACAGACAAAGATGCTGAAAAATAAATATTAAAGTTCTCTCTCTCTCTCCCTCTTTCTCACTCTCTCTCTAAAAAAAAAGAAAGAAAGAAAATGTAGCCTAATAACAAACCGAAATAAACGGAGCTGAAGGGGAACTGAACCTACAAGGGGCGGTGATCGCAGCCTGGCCCTTAGTCTCCTGGCAATGAGCTTTGCCGGGCGTTGCTGTTGTTAAAAGAACGCCGCTTTGGGCTGCGTTTAGTCCTTTAGTCGGGTGTCACAGAGAAGCAAGAGTTTGGGGAGAGCCGCGTGCGGAAAGCTCGATCCACAGGCCCAGATGGGAGAAACGCGGGAGAAATGCCATGGCTCGATAAGAAACTAGAGCCAGTAACAGGGCACTCTTGCGGTACTAAGAGCCAGAGCCCGCACCGCGGCAGGGTGCAAACGCCGGCGCAATGCCGCCTGAACAGGCAGAAGGCGATTTGCGCAACCACCTTTGCGCAACCACCACAGTGATGCCGCCACAGAGCCGGCTCTAGATTTCTCAGGTTCAGTTCCCCTCCAGCTGCGTTTATTTCGGTTTGTTATTCCGCTACGTTTTCCCGTAGCGTTTAATTGTTTCGGTTTTATGTAGGATCCGAATTTCTATGCTATTGTTTTGTAATATTGTTTTGTAATCCTGAGTTCCTGGAGTTTGCGATCACTGAGTTTTAGCCTCTCTGGCTTGTCTCCGCCCTCCTCCGGGAAGACTGCAAATACTCGGGGTGGTGCGGAGGCTCTGCCTCATCTCTCCATCAGCGCAGAGGCTTCTGTCCTGCTGGTAAGAGGCTCACGCGATGGAGCAGCATTTCCTGGGCCCTGTGAAGCAGGCTCGGGATTCCGCGGAGGTGGCCCTAGAGCAGCGACCCCTCCTGTGCTGAGCTTAGAAGCGGTGGGCCTTGGCCTCTTCCTTTCTACCCGGTCCTAGGAGAGTGCTCTGTTGACAACTGCGACTTCGACTAGAAAAGGCTCTCCAGTCCTGTTGGCTGCGGCACCGGGTCCACCTGCAAAACGGATTCCGCGGGAGTCCAGAGCTCCTGGGAACCAATTAAGCCGGGAAGCTGCGACTCAAGAAACTGGAGGCTCGGGCAGATGGGGTGGAGTCTGCGGGAGAGCCCGAGGCCATCACGCTGCAGCAGATTTCACTGGGAAGGACGCAGCCCCCCAGCCCCTTACCCCGGTGACAAGCCGCGGGACACTGAGTCCTCTGCAGGCCAACGTCTCCCCAAGTGCCCCCGACCTGTCTCCTCCAACTGGTGGAACCCGCACCTGGTTTCCTCAGGCCTCCTGGCATGGATATGCCCCGTGTTCTCAACGCCTTGGGGTTGCTGCCCACCCTTCTCTGGCAGCGAGGCAGCCTTAGATCAGAGAAGGAGCCCCTCAGATCTTACTCTGTGAAAAGATTATCGATTACAAAACGGCTTCATGTAGGAAATTAAAACGCACTGAGATTTGCCTTTAGTTGTTCCTTGTCATTTTTTTTTTTTTAATTCTTTTTCTCCTGAAGATTCTCTGTAGCGGTTTCAGGTCGCCTTTTACTTGCAGTTTTCTTTTCTTTCAAACATTTGTATTCGTCTTATTTCACATTCCCTTCCATACCTTTAGACTTTTTATCCATTTCAACTTTGAGAAACGACGTGTACGATTTTAGAATCACTCTCAGAATTTTATGGATCTAAAGAATGAATGGGGGGGCTGGGGGTGTGGCTCAAGTGGTAGCGCGCTGGCCTGGCAGGCTTGAGGCCCGGGTTCAATCCTCAGCACCACATACAAAGATGTTGTGTCCGCCGAAAACTAAAAAATAAATATTAAAAAAAAAAAAACTGTCTCTCTCTCTCTAAAACAAAACAAAACAAAACAAAAAAGAATGAATGGGTCTCTCGATTTTATTCCTTAGTCTTTAATACTCATTAAGTTTTGTTATTTAGCGCAATTTGAAATATGAATACGCCGTGGCTTTGCTGATTTAATTTCATATCCCTTTCATTTTTACAACGTGGTCTTAAAATATTTATTTATTTATTGAGACATTGTCTCTCTCAGTTGCTTGGGAGACCAGGCTCACTAAGTTGCTGGCTGAGGCTGGCCTAGAACTTGTGATCCTCCTGCCCCAGCCTTCCCAGTTGCTGGGATTACAGTAGGTATGTGCCACCATGCCAGCTCTAATGCGTTTTTAAATGCTGATTTGGATTACGTATTTAAGTATTTTGTATATTTTTATCTTTTTTTTTTTTTGAGTCCCAGTTCGTTTTATTTCTATTCTCACCCCTTCCTTTGTTTTTTTTTTTTTTTTTAAGGATGACGTTTCATTGCATTTCACACTCAGCCATTTTGATCCTGTCAAAAATCCCCCGGGTGGGGGGGGGGTATCAATCTTACTATTTCTGGTGGTAGGACCAGGCGGTTGCGCACACGGGAAAAGTGCACAGATCACCAGTTTGGAAAGATTCCTTACTGATTTGCATGTCTAGCAGTCTTTCCACTTAGGTTTGCTGTGGAAGGCACGGTTTAGCACCGAACATGAGTGCTACCATTACTTAAGTGTATCAGAACTCAGTTTTCTGAGATTTCTTCCTCCAGGCAAGTGCGGGTAGGTCGACGAGGTCCCACTTAGCCTTGTATCAAAATTTTCCACCTCATACAGGTCGGGTGTAGCCTTGAATGTGAAGGAATTAAGCGGAACACGGTCCTGTTTATTCCTTGCCTGTGATTTCTTAGTCGTGCTTTGAAATTTTCTTTTTCTGACAAGTCCCCGTGAAAGTTTTTGTTGTTGTTGTTGTTGTTGTTGTTTTTAAGAAGTCAAATCCAGCTAGCTATGCTTGAGATTTGAAACTCCTCCCAAGGTTGCGTTTTCAGGTCAGAACTTAGTGGAAGGAAACCAGTACTAGCCAAGCAGGGCCTCAGACTTCTTAGTCGCACTGAATACCTGATTGGTGGATAACTGTAGGCGTGGCCCGCTTCCTCTTTTCCTTGCAAAGGACTTCTTGGTGGCATAAAGTGTCAGTTTGAACAGTCAAGTTGCACAAGTGTACACAAATTCTGAAATCCTTTTAATTTAGCCTATCCTGCTGCCCCAGTTAGCAACTGCGCTGGCTTAGTATGCTACACTGGGTGGTTCCCCCCCCCCCCACCCCTCCGTGACTGGGGTATTGAATCCAGGGCTTGGAGCCCAGAGTTCCACCCACAGCCCTTGCCCCAAGTTTGCAGATTCACTTTGTGAAGAAGCTTGCCCGGATGTTTTGCTTTTTAAATTTTCTTTTGGAGAGTTTAGCCCCACAATAATGTATTTGGTTTTTATTGTTTTCTAATTGCACTGCAGAAACGTTTTTCACAACTTATTCCCTTCCTCCCTCACTCCCTCCCTCCCTCCCTCCCTCCCTCTCTCTCTCTCTCTCTTTCTTTCTTTCTTTCTTTTTCTTTCTATCTTTCTTTCTTTCTTTCCACCATGTATTTCTCCTGCTGGTTTGAGTGCCAGGCAAAGGGCTTCACATTTCCTTAGTAACATTCAGGCAACAACCAAGCCAGGAAGTAATTGGGAGGAAAGTAGCGGTTTCCACAGCGGTCCCAGGGAAGAAGCTCTAGGCCACTGGCTCCAGTGTGGAGCTGAGGGGAGGGCGGGGGATGGTGGTGTTTGAAATCAGGTTCCAGTGGATCTCCTGGCTGACCCAGGGCAGGATCATCTATGTCCGGTTAGAAAGCGGGTGGCCAGATTCCACAGTACATTGAGCCCAGAAGTTCTGCCTCCTGGTCTGTTGAACCCCGAGGACCACTGCCTACCACCCCGACCCCGTACCACTCTCTGACCTGTCCATTTCACACCAGTTTACACAGATTATGGCTGGGGTCGGGTTTCAGAAATCACCAGCACCTGAGTATTCGCTTCTGATTCCCTGGGCAGTCCAATCTAGATTTTGGAAAGCTGGGTGTGGAGTGTAGTCTTCAGAGCAAATTACCACCCAAAACAGAATTAATGATATTCACACAGAATCTTATCCTCATGGATAAAATTATGGAGATTGAGAAGAGATTGGCATAAGGTTTTGAAAGAAAAATCCGCACTAGATTTGTGAAGAAAGCTATTTGGGGTCAGCTGGTTCACTATTGTACCAAATCAACATTGCTAGTTTTGGAGCACAGTCTAGAACCTTGTTCTTTGAACAGAGAAAGTCTGGGAGGGAAATGTGTGAATGGTGACTTAGGATGTTGAGGAGCAGGACAGGGGCACTCATTCAGTTTTGCTGTGGTCTTTCCACTTTCACAGTTTAGTATTCTACTGCCAGATTGCTAAATTAAAAGCATTTCAGAATTTGTGTACATGTGTGCAACCGCAATAAGCTAAAGTCTCAGACTGAGTTACAGACTAGTTGCATGGCTTTCTAGATGAGTAACCCTCACCAAGTTCTCAAACTGCTGCAGCATTTATTTTAACCATCTCTGAAATGGAGGTCAAGTCAGCTCTCACTTTTTCAAGGAGGTTTCTTGAGTACTCTTTGGTGGTAAAGTGAATGATGAGCAGAAGACCGACCCATGCTGGAAGTGACTTTTGTTCCAATTTCACCAATATTGTAATAACTGACTGACTGTATCATGAATTGAAAAAATTGCCTAATGGGAACAAAAGTAAAATGGACTCTTCTTGGCAGTTTTTTTTTCCCCTGTGGATCTTTCTTCTTTCCTTCCTTCCTTCCTTCCTTTCTCCCTTCCCTTCCCCTTCCTTCCTTCCTTCCTTCCTTCCTTCCTTCCTTCCTTCCTTCCTTCCTTCCTTCCCGTTTCATATCATTTCCATGTTGGAAGTGTAATACAGCTTCATCTGAGTCAAACCTACTACTGTAAAGGCATCAATGGATTTACATATAGATCACTATTTACTTAATAAAGCCGGACTGATCACAGTACTTAGATCTTTACATTTATTTAATTTTATGCTATTTGATGGCACTTAAAAAATGATGTCTTGGGCTGGGGATGTGGCTCAAGCGGTAGCGCGCACCCTGGCATGCATGCAGCCGGGGTTCGATCCTCAGCACCACATACAAACAAAGATGTTGTGTCCGCCGAAAACTAAAAAATAAATATTAAAAAATTCTCTCTCTCAAAAAAAATGATGTCTTATACTGTGATCTAATGGGTAAAGGATCCTCTCTCGCTCTTCTCTACTAAGCATGAGGCTGATAGTGCCTTGTGTCTTCTTAGAAGAAGGTGGCCAGGGGCCATAGACATCCTGTTATTTACGCTCATTTGGCCTATCCAGCAGACAGGCGGCTACCCAGAGAAGTTAGCCTGGGAATAATCCTGCTGGAGCTTCCTGGCACTTCTTCCCTCTGAGTTTGTCTCAGGGGGCCTCATGTGAGCCTCAAGTTGCTCTGAGGCCTCCAGCATCTCTCCTCTCCAAATACACTTCCAAACATTGGGTTCTAGAGACATATAGTCCCTGCTCCCTTGGGTGCAGACAAATTTCCACAACAAAATGTCCTTTCTATTCTGAGTTCCCAGTCTGGGAATCCTGATCTACCAATCCAGCTCAACTGTGAAAACAGGACTGAGGTGGACAGTTGTGGCAGCCTGGCTCCCTTTTTGTTTTTTTGTACCAGAGATTTACTCAGAGGCACTCTACCACTGAGCCACATCACCAGCCCTATTTTGTATTTTATTTAGAAACAGGGTCTCACTGAGTTGCTTAGTGCCTGGCTAATTTGCTGAGGTTGGCTTTGAACTCTTGATCCTCTTGCCTCAGCCCCCTGAGCTGAGCTGAGCATGTGCCACCACTGTGCCAGGCCCTGGCTTTGTTTTGTCAGCTTTTTCACTTCTGTGATAAAAAGATCTGAGAAGAACAATTAGAGGAGAAAACGTTTATTTGGGGGCTCTTGGTTTCAGAGATGTCAGTCCACAGGTGACCGACTCCATTGTTCTGATGCTCTGGGCCCAAGGTGGGGCAGAACACCATGTATGGTGGAGAAAAGCAGCTCAGGTCATTGAACCAGAAAGGAATGACAGCAAGGGTGGGTGTGGGGAGGAAGAGCACAAATTAGCATCACTTAACAAGGACAAAATATATACCAAAGGCAGCTCCCAGGGACCCACCTCCTCCATCCACACCCTACCTGCCTATAGTTACCCCCCCAGTTAATACCTATCAGAGGGTTGATGCATTGATTAGGTTAAGATCTGTATAACCCAGTCATTTCACCTCCAAACTTTCTTGCATTGTTTCACCCATGAGCTTTAGGGTGGGGACAACTAATATCTAAACCATAACAAGCCTGAAAGCAGGACAACCTGCCATCAGGTCATAAGAGTGCAGTTTCCCCCACCCCTCCTGGTAGTGAGGATTGAAATCAGGGGCACTATGACACTGAGCTACTACTGGTCCCCAGCCCTTTTTATTTTTTTGAGACAGGGTCTTGCTTGGAATCCCTAAATCCATTAATTGGCTAAGGTGCCAGAACCTCTCAATAGGGTCAATAGGGAATGGAATTGAGAGCACCCACGGCATTCTGAGAAGCAAGAAGAACACTGACATAAAATAGATGATCAGCACAATATCAAAGATATCAAGAAGTGAAAATTACTGACATGATGTTCCTTCCTTTGGAACTGCTGCAAAATGTCAGGGCATTTAGATAGACCCCAGTCTCCAGCATATCCTCTTCTCCATTTGCAGTCACACTTCTCTGTGTTGCCTCTGTTGATGTGGATTCCATTATTGAAGAACCATATACATCCCTGTTGTGAATTGCAAAGTACTACTTTTCTCCATGTGTTGCACTCCATTGAAGGATAACTTTGCGTTTTCGGTATTCCAGGGAATATTTTAGTGAGTTTGTCCAAAGAAGACCTAGCCTAGGAAGTGATGACACAGATGTATGTGGCAGACATTGAAATGGTATTAAAGACTTTAATTTACTTTTTTGCACTTTATTTCTCAGAAGGTACAGATAGGAAAGACTATCAGTAAGCAATGGAAAGGAATTATTTTCTCAAAATTATTTCTTGCTTTCTTCCTCAACTATTTCTGCTGTTGACATCAATAAGACCTCTCACTGGAAGGTGGAGGATTCATGTAATATTTTTTTGCCTTCACCAAGAGAATGGCAGGCCCCATAGGCTCTCTCTTTTTGTTTGGTTCTGGGGATTGAACTCAGGGGCACTTAGCCACATCCCCAGGAGCCCCTCCCCCACCAACACCTTTTTGTATTTTATTTAGAGACAGGGTCTCACTGAGTTGCTTAGTTCCTGGCTAAGTTGCGGAGGCTGGCTTTGAACTTGCAATCCTCCTGCCTCAGCCTCTTGAGCCTTTGGAATTACAGGCATGTACCACTATACCCAGCTCCCATATGCTCTCTTGCAAAGAAGAATTGGGAGTACAGTTCAACAATTGTTTATTAGCAATACAATAATCCAAAAATGTTTTTACCTAATGTTTGGAACATAGATTTGTGAAGTTCCTTTGGCAGCCAAATCTGATGGGGTTAAGTCAAAGCTATTGTTTTTAAAATCCCAGCTTACGTGTACATGCATAAGAATGATTGGTTACTGGACATTATCCTGTTTTATTCAGCAGAAGTACACGTATACAAGTATAGAACCGTTATGATTTGCATCCCATGGAGCTGCAGTGGATAGGCCACTTAAAGCTGAGCAAGTATCTTTAAAGAAGATTTGCTAGAGTACTGGTGGGGGAGACCTTGTTCAGCTAGAAGGCCGAAACTGAGAGGTGGTGAGGACTGTGTGGGATGGATCCTGGGCAGAGTGCTTTGTACTCTCTCAGCCTGGAGTCCCTGAGCTAGAAACTTGGGATACCACTGATCTGCTACAAGTCCTTATTGGCTGGCTCCTCTCTGGTTGTTAAGGAAGCAAAAGAGACTGTCCAAAGAGAGGGAAGACCCATACACATGATTTGACCCTAGTTCACCTGAGGTGGCACCTCAGGTGTTTTGGTCCTCAGGGATGAATGAGGACTCCTGAGACTAGAACTGGCAGTTCCAAGCAATGCAGGAGGAGGGCTCAACTACACCTAGCTGTCTACCACTGTCCAAGCTTCCTGGAAACACCCCTTCATCAGGAATCTGGAGGCCACTGGCTTCAAATTCATTATAATGCCAAATTTTCCACCCAGGAGGGGTTCCCTCTGCCACCTGTGAACACAGGTATGAAGAAGCATGATCTGGAACTGAACATGCTCAGGAATGTGCCAGCTTGTGCCTGTGTTTTTTACATGTGATGATAAGTCTTTCAACCTGAAAAAAAGTACAACTAATGAAACCTCCTGGGCCATTTTGCGCCCAGCAAGAAGGTATAAAATTCTTAGGGAAATTAATGCTCCATAACAAAATTCCTTTAGATTATATTCCAACCAAGCAAGAAGGATATTTTTCTACTGCCAATATACTTCCCATTGCACTTGTGAAATCCACGAGCACCTTGAAAAGATTCAAAACAGGCATCTAGGCTTTTATAAATATCTACCGAAGTACCTGGGAATAAATGACTGATTCACCAGATTATTCTCCTGGCTCCCCTAGTGCATTATGTCTTCATTTTCTTGGCTACTTAAATGAGGAATGTCCATTTTACCGATCTCATTTATGATTTATGCCATAATGAAATGTACTTCAATCTGCGGTTATAAAACAGTTTCAAAAGGAGCTCAAATTTATGGTGTTATAGCTTACAGTCCATGATGATCCTTACCTCATTTTAGCACCCACATGGCTTTACTCAATTGAACACTGTTTCGATTAAATTAAGGCTAATTAAGCCAAATCATTTCTCCTCTTCAGGCTAGGAGGGTTCCCAGGCCTTATAGCCCAGATCTTTGAACTGGCCTTCTTAAGCATTTCAACTGAGCATTCACAGGAAGGAGCCCAACACCTACTTGTCATAAGTCTTACCTGCATGAATAGGGGTGAGGTCTTCCCAGTAAGGGTTCCTCCTGCCTTCCTTGCTTGGGGGACACCAGTAACCAGTTTGGGACCACGCCCAGTGTGCCCTTTGCTTACTACAAGTAGTAGACCTTTCCTCAGCCTTCTGCCTGTGCAGATTGGCTTTGCAGTCACCCAGGGGCGATCTCTTGGGGTTCGGTTACCCTTCCCTGGTGAAAACTCACAGGCCGTGAAAATACAACCTGTGACGGAAAAACCAATGCCCAGCCCTCTCAGTGAACACCTACTGGATGAAAAATTGCTCTGGGAAAATAGCTAGAACTAAGAAAGCCCTGCACAGGGACCCACCAGGTCTCCTGAGGGAGACAGTCTCAGGTCTCTTGAACCAGAGAAGCAACCTGGAAATCCGCTGGGCGCTGCTGCCCCAAGGGCTGGTGCGAAACCCCCCCCCCTCCCTGTAGGGCTAGGAGAGGTGCCAGCAGCCAGAACCTAACCTTCCTCTAGCCTTGCTGAGGCAGAGCCTTGCTACCAGGCTGTTTTAGCCAGCTTTCTTCCCTACTGTGACTAAAAGGACTCAACCAGCACAATTATAGAGGAGGGAAAGTTTATTTAAGGGAGCACAGTTTCAGATGTTTTAGTCCATAGAAGGCGGCCCCCATTCCTTTGGGGTTGGGGTGAGGCAGAACTTCTTGGAAGCAGAGGGGAGCAGCTCACTTGGTGTCAGAAAGCAGACAGAGAGACTCCACCCGCCTATTGGCTCCACCCTCAGCTATTCCCCATAGCCATGCCCCCATGGAATGGCTTCCTCCAGCCACACCCCCACCGGCCTCCAGTTACCAGTCAATCCCCTCAGGGATTCATTCACTGATTAAATTAAGGCGAAGTAAGCCAAATCCTTGCTCCTCCAAACCTTGTGCCTTTGGGGCACAGCACACCTAAACCATAACAGGGGCTCCTGAAGGAACAAATCAGGAGGCAGAAAGCTGGGGGGGCAACACCGAGGGAATCCCTAGGAAAAATGTACATTTACCTAAGTACAAACAAGTGATAATATTATTAAAAGTCTACACGAAAACAATACAAAACGCACAGCAAAATCTACCAAAGGAAGACTTTCTTTAAAATAAAACAGAGCCCTACAAGGAAACTGCAAATGGTGGTTATTGCAGGGTATGATCTTGGATTGCAATATCCCCGTGGGATGTGACGGAGATCTTTTCCACCTAAACCTAAAATTTCCAAGATTCAAAAGACACCGGTATTGGTGACACTTACAAGTCCCAATAGCCGATGTTCCCTGAGTTCTACGTGAGTGAAAAACCACAGGCAGCTGCAGGCCGCGGTTGGATAAGGAGTAATGGAACTGGCGCGACCAAGAAATGGCTTTGGCGGCCACACCGCATTTCCCTGGTAGGTGCAAACCCCAAACATAGTCGAAGCGGGACTCTCCACAGCAAAACAAAACTTGTTAGGTAAAAGAAACTGCGGATAGAGCTAAAGTGGCAATTGTTGAACTGGCCTTTCAGAAAAATGGCATTCGCCAGTACCTCGTTTGTACCCGACAGAACCATCACCCACAAAGCTGAAATGGAGCTTGCTTTCAGGAATCCGGAACTTGCTTCCACTTAAATGGCAGGCGCTGCTGCTAAAACCGAGTTCTTAGGACTAAAAATCGGAGGCTGGAATAAACACTAAGAAATGGCCAATCCCGGACTTGCTCGGAGGAAGCGATCGCCCTCCGGTGTTAAGTCTTAACTGGCCATGGACAAAAGGGGTCTCCAAGACCAGGAAACCCAACACGGAACCCCAGGACGCGATTCCGCTTCAGGCTTCGCCTCCAATCAGGACACTTCTGGTACTTGGGCAGACAAGGAATGGAAATCACAGGCGCCTCTAAATGGAAGCTTGCTAAGCCAATAAACGCACAAGGCAGGGAGGCCAGGGATCCTGCGACAGAGGCGCGGCGGTCACTGAAACAAAACTCGGTTCTTTGGCGGAAAGGAGAGGAGGGCGTCGGGAAGACTGTGCTGGGAAAGAAAAAGCTCAGGCGCCCCTACAGCCGAAGGACTCGGGAACAGAGGCGCCGCGGCCCTGCCAGCCTGGCTGCCACTAAGGAACTCTGTACTGGACAACCGCGGAAACTGCACGTTAGAACCCATCAGAGCTGTGTATTCGCCTATGCCACCGAGAAAACGTACGCACAGAACAACTAGCTGAACTGAGACCAAGAGAAAGTGGGCGGTAGACAATAGCGTGCTGGGATTCTGCAAAGGACCTCAACTAGCCTTGCTGCCAGCGACAAACTTCCACTTTGGCGCCAACCATGGTGCTGTTACCTAGAATCTGGCGACGCAAAGAAAGGAGCCTTACTGCCACCCTGGCTTGGTGCAAATATGTGCTGTGTCAGGAAAACTGTCGGGGGCACGCTGCAAATGGGAACACGGGGAAAGGTGACCCGGAAAGGCTGTACCAACTGGCCTAGGAAGGAGAAAGGGACCGCCCAACTAAAGGCAGTGCTAAGGAGAAAAAGCAGGCTCTTTCTCTTTAGGGTGCGGCGCAAGTGAACTGGATTCCAATTGCTGGCTTCACTGGACCCTGCCTGCAAAAGCCAAACCCAGCTTATGGCTTTGCAGAGGCCAAAGGCATTGCTTCTGGCTCCAACAGCGGTGCAGCAAGTAAATCTACGCCAGCTGGTAGCAGCAATGTTGGTGAGTCAATTAGTCTAGTGAGATTTCCACTCCTACTGGCTGTCCCCAAACCCACGCTTCCGACATAACAAAAACTTTATTTTTCTTGCCGAAGTCCGGCCCCCAATTACCGAAGTTTCCAGCAAATAACTCAGAGGGCTGCACGTGGTGAGAGCAGGCTGAGTCTCCCCTGAGGTGGGAACGGATCAGGCTGGTCTAATGGAAAAGTAAGGTATCCTGGACACTAACAGCTTTGCTAGCAGGAAGCAGTGCTGGGCCCTCCTTGCATGCCACCCGTCCGTCTTGGTCTGGGGCCCCTCTCCTTTTATAGACACCTCAGCGCTTTTAAGGGGAGTCAGAGAAACCCTTTTTTTTTTTTTATTTTGCGAAAGGAAACTCTGCCCCTAAACCTTCAAACTAGGGCTCCGGAATTACTTAGCTGAGGCTCTGTCCCACGACTTTTTATGCTTCCCCCAAAGATCTGCACTACTGGAAGGGATGCACCACAGAGAATGCAGACTCCACCATGTGCATCTCCAGCAGCCCTTAAGATCTCCCACACTCCTCTGGTCCCATCAAATCAATTCCATTCTCTTCCTAAATGAGCCTGGATGTTTGCAGGAGGGGACAGGTGTCCCAGAGAGGTAAGGGGGCCCCTTTTGGACTCTTATTTCACCTACTCTCAAGCTGGCTTCCCCCACTATCCTACCATTTCCTCCCCTAGCCAAAACACTCTCTGGTACTTGAAGCATCTCTAATCACCTCCTTTGCTGTGGATCTGGAGAATGGAGGAAGAAGTGCCTTGTCCCCACAGGAAAAGTTACAGCCACCTTATCAGGACCAAGAGGCCAGGGCAGAGAGCTGTTTAAGGCAAAACTGGGGGCCCATCAGTCCTATTACTCACTCACCCACCCCTTGCCTATTCATTCATTCACACTTTGCAGTACTGCAGATTGAACCTAGACTTGAGGCATGCTGGGCAAGCACTATAGCACTGAGCTAAACCCCCAACACTTCCCCTCCACCCTAGCCTTGCATCTTAGCAGAAATATTGGAATTAGCACCCCTAGTGTTAAGGGTTACCAACTCTAGTTTAGGAATCTAAAGAGGAGTTTGGTAGGAGTTACTACCCTGAAGGAGTGAGTGTGCTCCATCCATCAAACTTGGAAGAGCTCCCTGGGTATCAGGCATGTCCAGAGCCCCCTATTCCATGGAGGTTGAGCCAAGCACACATGTGAGCTGCATCACTGGATGAGTTCACTGGATGAAGTCAGCAGTACTGCCAATGCCCTCAATTCTCTCTCTCTCTTTTTAATGTTGTTAATTGACACACAACAATGAACATATTTATGAACTACAATGTGATATTTCTATACATACATACATTTTTTGAACCTGTGCCTGTCTCATTCTTAAAAGCTTATCTTTGAGAAGTTTTTTTCCATGACCCAGGTGTGGAGAGTCCATTCTCTCCACTGAACTCTATAACCTGCCACTATTGGCCACAGCTTAGAATCATCTGCTTCTTCTGATGTCCATTGTTTGTTTCCTTCCTTCCTTCCTTCCTTTGTCCCTGTCCCTCCTTTACTTCACTTTTTATTTTTACTTTCTCCTCTTTCCCTTTTAATTTCTGTTATGATTCTTTCCTCTCTATTCCCTTATTTCTCATGATTATTCCTACCATTGTCTCTTAACCCCACCACAGCTCATATAAAAGGCTGGTTCTGATAGAGTCATCATGAACATTAGGTTACTTTGCATTTAACCAGCCACCATGGGGTATGAGAGTTGGCTGTGTCCTGCATTGTCTCTTGACTTTAACTTGATTTTCTCTCACAAACATAAGCTCTTCAAAAGCAGGAAGCAGCTCTTCAAGTGTCTATATGCAGCATCCACCGTAGAATTTCACTCATGGCAGGTACTCATGCTCCCTAAATATCTGAATTAAACTGACTTGGTTCCATTGAAGATAAATGTCTGGTCAAGGAAAGCTCTGCTTTCATGCACTCCCATTTTTGTGACTAGAATGTCTGATAAACTGAAGGAAACATCCACTAGAATGTAACTGCTCCAAGCATATGACATGAGGAAATCAATAAGTTCACAGCAGAAACACACATCAGAAACCTTTATAATTTATTAATCATTTGGGTTGTATTTATGATTTCATCAATTATGATAATACAATAATCATAATTTAACAACTTATTTTCTCCTTTGAGCTGTCTACTTATCACTCATGGATGAATTGTATCATGATACTACCTATGAAAGGTTTTGTTTTCAGTTAACAGATGGAAACATAAAGACTATAGATATTAAACCACCTGCTGAGTGTCATATCTATAAAAGTGTAGGAATGGAACTTAAACTTGTGAAATTCAGGACTCTTGGCATTGGTCCCTCCCTATCAGAGGTCTTCACCACAATTTTAGAAAGTTCTTTAATGGAGTTATTCATTAAAAATATGAAAATAAGGGGCTGGGGATGTGGCTCAAGCGGTAGCGCGCTCGCCTGGCATGCGTGCAGCCCGGGTTCGATCCTCAGCACCACATACCAACAAAGATGTTGTGTCCGCCGAGAACTAAAAAATAAATATTAAAAAAAATTCTCTCTCTCTCTCTCTCTCTCTCTCTCTCTCTCTCTCTCTCTCTCTCTTTCCTCTCTCACTCTCTCTTAAAAAAATATAAAAATAAAAACAAAATAAAATTTGGAGTCAACAATTATAATTTGTAATTCAACAATTACACCTGAACCCACCACATCTGAATACTCTTTTTTTTTTTTTTAAAGAGAGAGTGATAGAGGAGAGAGAGAGAGAGAGAGAGAGAATCCTCTAATATTTATTTTTTAGTTCTCGGCGGACACAACATCCCCGTCGGTATGTGGTGCTGAGGATCGAACCCGGGCCGCACACATGCCAGGCGAGCGCGCCACCGCCCGAGCCACATCCCCAGCCCTGAATACTCTTTCAACTCTCTCTGTGTGCCTCTCTCTCCTCAGAGACCAGGGTATTCACAAGCACGGAGCAGGAATGTATTACACAGATGGCCAACCTCTCAGACTCAATCAGAATTGTCCTGAGAATCAAAGGAGGGAAACCTACAGAAGTTATGAAGTATTTATTAGTAATTTTGGATGGTGGTAGGGAGTTCTGAAGATTTTCTTACCCACCAAAATACATCCACAGGCCTTCTTATATTATATTTGATACTCTCAATTGAGTTTTTAATTTGGTTTATCGTTTCCCTCATTTCTAGAATTATTGTTTGATTATTTTTTATAATCTCTATCTCCTGATAAAGATGCTTAACTTCTTCTTTTATCTGTTTATGTAATTCATTCTCAATGTGTTCTTTCGCTGCTTGAATTTGCTGTCTTGTATCCTCTTTAAGGTTCCATTACATCTGTCTAAGGTGTTCCTTGAGTTCTTTATATGACCATTTTTCTGATGACTCTAGGTCCTCCTGAATATTTAGGCTGTCCTGCATTGTTTGTACTCCTTTTCTTCCTTGCTTTTTGAAGCTGCTCATGTTGCTTCTTGTTCTGTTTGACTGCTGAGTTACTGTTTACTCCTATAAATTTATTTGATGCTTGGGAGGAAAGGTATTAGAAGGGAAGGGAAGAAGTCACTAAAGAGAATGAGAGTAAGCAGGTAGAATTCAAGGAAGGGGGGATAAGATAATTGAAAAGAAATGAAAAGACAAAAGAAGAAAAAATAGGAAATAAAAAAAGAAAAAAATTTAAAAAAAATAATAAAAAAAATTTAAATTTAAATTAGAAGAAAAAAATTGTAAAAAAATTAAAAAAACAACAAGAAAGAAAAATGAAAATGAAAGAAAAACCCAAATCAAAAAAAAAAGAGAAAAGAAAAAAGAAAAAAAAGAGAAAAACAAAAACAAAAACTAATAAATGCAGTCTTAGAGTTTGATTAACTTCTCTTCCAGTAGGTGGCGCTGTGCCCACCAGGCCAAGTTTCTCCTGCCAATACGTGGGAACCAATCACTGTGCAGCAGCTCCTCCTCCCAGACTGGGCGAGTCTCCAATCCCCAGTGCCTAGGGCCTCCTCTTGTGTCTAGTCACTTCCCCACTTTTCCTCTAGCCAGGCCCCTCTCACGGGTGCCGCTCACCACAATACTGGCTGCACGCCAGGTCTGCTGCTCCCGGGAGCCCTGTTTTCATGAATGACTTTCCCTGTTTGCCATTCCCTCAGACCCTAAGTTTGTAGAGCTTGGGGTTGAGAACCCTCAGCGAATCTTGCTTGCCCTCCGGTAGCCATGCCCCCGGTAGCTGGTGCAAGAGACCTCAGCTGTCAGCACTGGTGGGAGTGGTAGTTCTCTGCCGCGGGTCCCGCAGCACCTCTGATTCCCTCGGTCTGGCTATCACGCTCACGGGAGAGCTGGGAGGGGCCCTTAAGGTTTCCCCGATGTGTAGAGAGGGAAGGCTAGGGAATTACACACCTGTAGCCGCAGGTTTCAATGAAGTTATCTCCTCCGCCGCAGTCTGATGACGTCAGTTCTCTGCCCTTATATTATATTTGAGACATGGTCTCACTAAGTTGTTTAGGGCCTCCTTAATTTGCTTGAGGCTGGCTTTGAACTTAAGATCATCCTACCTCAGCCTCCTGAGTCCTAGAGTAACAGTCAAGCAAAACCACACCCAGCCTGGGAACAATGTTCTAAATTGCTCCTCAAGTCGAATCCCCTTTATGTATAGTTTGCCACATGAATTTTCTTGGTTACTATTTTGGCTGTGCTCATGGTAACCCAACCCTTGGCCTCCAGAAAATCCCTTCCCCTGGACTATCCATCCCTGACTGTGGGAAGCCTTTCTTGAACGTGACTGAGATACCTCCCTGACTGGGTGTGAGGCACTGAGACCAGCTGAGTCAGCGCTTTCCACACCCTTTCCAGGTGCAAGGGCTTGTCCATGTGGGGGTGTGGCTGACCATTGACCTGAAAACCAATCACTGACTCTGACTTTGGAATGCTGTCTCCCTCGACTTTCTTTGGATGGATTTTTCCCCTGAATTTTTTGTTTCCCAATAAAAGCCCACTCTCTGTGTGCTCTTCCCTCTTTCCTGCTGGTCTCTTGTGTAAACCTCACTACCGCCAGGTGGCTCGAGGCAGGATCCAGGAAGGGCCGTCTCTGAGCTGGGTAAGAAAAAGGTAAATTGAGTTTATGTGTCTTTATTTTCAAACCTCTAGTATGAAGCTAGCGTGCTGGTCAAGTGGCAGACCTAACTTCTTATCTTCTCTCTCCTTTTGTGTGTGTTTGTTTGTGAAAGGACCCTGGATATTAATTAATTACTTTATTTATTTATTTATTTATTTACTGTACCAGGGTGTAATGGTTATTTTGAATTACCAAATTGATTAGATTAAGAGATGCAGAGGATTAAGAGGCTTATGGGTGTGTCAATGAGGATGTGTCTAGACAGGATTTTCATTTGGGATAGCCAACAGAAACGGACACCTGCTTAAGCATGGTCAGCACCATCCAATAAGATGCTGGCTTGGATAGAATGAAAGTTGGAAGAACAAGAAAAGCAGCAGCAGATGCAAGCTGATTCCTCTTGAACAGTTCCTGATGGCTGCTGTGATTGAATGTCAGACTCTTGCTTCTTCGTTCTTCCAAAGCAGGCTTGCCAGTTATTCTCCAGAAGCCTTTGGTCTACTACTAGGGGAGCACCCTGATTTCTCTTGTTCTGGGAATTCAGCCTCCTGGACTGTGCAGATACTTTGTTTTTCCAGTTCTCCAGCCTACAGATTGCCATTGTGGATGATTCAGTTTCTGGTGTGAAAGTCAAACCTAATAAGTTCCCTTCTTATAACCATACTTCCTGTTGATTTTATTCCTCTTGAGAACCATAATGCACAGGGATTGCGCCCAAACTGCTTAATCACTGAGCCACATCCTCAGCACTTTTTTTCCAGACAAAGTCTCCTAAATTGCTTAGGGTCTAGCTAAATTGCTGAGGCTGGCTTTGAACTTGCAATCCTCCAGCCTCAGCCACCTCCAAGGCTAACACTCTCACTCTCCCTTTCTCTCTCTCTCTCTCCCTCTTCTCCCTCTCTTTCTCCCTCTTCTCTCTCTTTCTCTCCTTGGAGACCAGGTAGTAAGGTGTAGGCCATGGCAACCAGTGATGGGTGTCCTGGGATTTTTAAAAATTGTTTTAAACCTGTCTATCAACAAAATCAATTCAATCAAACACTGACATCCAAGATGATTGAATTTTCCCTTCAGCAGGAATGTACTCATGAGATCCTATCTCCACTAACTTCCACACCATGTGCTTCAGGTCAAGAGGAGCCCAGAAGAGTAGAAATCATCAGGCAAGGGGACTCTGAAGACTTTTCATCCTCTGAGAGTCTGCAGCTATGGAGAAGCATTCCCCCAGGTGTGTGAGGGAGGCCTGGGATTGTGGAGATGATGCTCCAGGGCCACAGGCACTGCTGGCCCTCATGGAATCAGATCCTAGGCCCTGGCCTCTGTCTTTTTATCCTAAGCTGGGCTTCCTTTCTTGGAATCACCATGACTTTAACCGTGAAACTCTTTTAAAACCCTGTGAGTTTCTTGGCTCTGACTGCCCCCTCCATGGATCCGGATTGCACAGCACTTTGAAAAGAGGCACAGACCTGCCTGTCTGCCCAGGCCCAAAGCCTCTGACCCAGCAGGAGCTGCAAGCCCCACTAGGAGAATTGGATACCTCTAAGAAACTAGGCAGACCAGTGCCCATGCTCTTTCCAGCACCCTGCTGTGCAGATGTCAAGAGCCACTGCCTGAGATTTCCACTCCCATGCAGAGACTTTAGATTTTAAGGCTCTAGACTCCTGGCTGCCTGCCTTTGGCTTGAGAGCACTGGCAACTCTGCAAACATGCTGCAATGAATGATCATCTGAGAAGAAACACTGTTAAAATAAACAATTCTCAGATTAGTAATCAAGTGAGAAGTTTATGCCTTCTTGAATTTTCATAAAATTTTCTGTCCCTTGTATAATAAAATTATAGAAACAATTGTTTTTCACTTGTGTTTGATTTGGAGATTGGGAAATGAAAGGCAGGTTGGCTGCATGCCAGTATGGGCCCTGCACAGGTATCTTTTCTTTGCTGGACAAGGGATGGATGCTGGGGTCCCCTTGCACTGGGGGCAGACAGGGTTCTCCATTGCCTGTTGATCTTGCGCGGTATTAATGTATGATCAATGTTAATTACAAGTATTCTTCAACTCATTCCACCTCTGTAATTGTTCTGGGGCCAAACATTCACAGGGCTTAATCCCAGAGTTGTCTGAACGTTTGGACTTCTATAGTGAATTGCAAAAGTCTTACTTTTACACTTTTGATACACCACAGGGAGATGTTCTACTTTGTCAGATTCAAAAAGAATATTTCAAAGAAAGGCAAAACAGCTAAGCAAAGTATATTCCCAGAGAAACTGATGACCCAGATCAGTTGTAGAGATGTTCATGGGTCTTCAAGGAAGTACCTCAATTTTCAGCATATAGGTTTTTTAAAATTTTTATCTATTTTTTTTTTTTGCTCATTAATCTGGCATTTTTTCCTTTTTATTTATTTATTTTTTATTTTTATTGTTGGTTGTTCAAAACATTACATAGTTCTTGATATATCATATTTCACACTTTGATTCAAGTGGGTTATGCACTCCCATTTTTACCCCGTATACACTTGAGTCTGGCGCCTTAGACCACCCGGCCATCCTGACACAATTTTTATCTATTTTTATGTATTTTATTTTTTAAGAGAGAGAGAGTTTTTTAATATTTATTTTTTAGTTTTCAGTGAACACAACATCTTTATTTTATTTTTATGTGGTGCTGAGGATCGAACCCAGTGCCCTGCGCATGCCAGGCGAGCGCGATACCACTTGAGCCACATCCGCGGCCCAATCTATTTTTATTTTAAGTGTTGAACAATATAAATACAATCAGGAAGAATCAGAAATGAAGGACAGTCCCTAATTTAATACTTTATTTCATGCACAAGTTTTTCAGCATCAATTGCAAAATACATTGTTGAAATATGAAATATTGGTGCATTTCAAATATATTTTGAATTCACACACTGGCAGTTCTCTATAATCCAACTTTCAAATAGTCACTAATAGAATTAGGAGTAGAGGTCTACAGTTTTTTCCTGTTCCTCTTCAATATACACTGAACCCAGGCAGGGCCTCCAGCATATGCTCTATACCATTCAGCTACATCCCCAGCCTCACCTTGTGTTTGATTATCTATTCAAGTTGTAGATTTGTTCTGGTGTTCTTTTTTTTTTAAAGAGAGAGAGAGAGAGAATTTTTTTTAATACTTATTTTTCAGTTTTCGGCGCACACAACATCTTTGTTTGTATGTGGTGCTGAGGATCGAACCTGGGCCTCAGGCATGCCAGGCATTCGCGCTACCGCTTGAGCCACATCCCCAGCCCTGTTCTGGTGTTCTTGTTGATTCAGTCTTGTTAGTCTTTGTTAATGTCAGCATTCATTCAAGCTGATAGGATTAAGACATGCCAATGATTAAGAGGCTTCTGGGTGTGTCAATGAAGGTGTGATTGGCATGTGGGATAGCAATTGAAATGGAGACCCTCCTTAAAGTTGGGCAGCATCCTCCAAAAAGATGGTAGCTAGGATAGAATAAAAGGTGGAAGAACAAGGCAGCAGCAGCAGATGCAAGTGCTCATCTTCTTGATTGCTGATGCCATCACTTGAGGATATTGGATTCTTGCTTCTTCACTCCTCCAAAGTGGACTCTGGCAGGGATTGTCCAGGGGGTTTCCAGAAGCCTTCTGTTCAGACTAGGAGAACACTGATGATCTCTCTTCTTTCCAGGGTTTCAGCCACTTGTGCAGCTACTGGTTCCTCCAGCTCTACAGCCTGCAATTGGCCATTGGGGACTACCCAGCTTCTGGTCAAGTAAGCCAATCTAATCATCCCCTTTTTATAATCAGACGTCCTGTTGAATCTCTTCCTCTTGAGAACTCTAATACACCTTCCTGGTCACTGTTTCTGCTTCATCCCATAAATTTTGGTATAGTGTGTTTCCATTGTTATTAGTTATCTATGTATTTTCTTCTATTCCTTGTGCTTTTTTTCCTTGATCAGAATATTATTTTAAATTTTTTTTTTGCTTTCCTCAATTTTATGAATTTTTACTTCCCGTTTTTATTATGAATTTCTAGCATTATCCTATTGGGTGTTTAGAATATACTGACTGCAAAATAGTTTAAAAAAATCTCCAGTATGGGCCATAAATAGACTTAATGAGGGATTGTGGCCTCATTTACTCCAAAGAGCCCCAAGTCCTCCTATTATCTTATTAGGGATTCATTTATCAAGTTATGAATTGGATTGAGTGGGTTTTGAGGTGATAGGTCAATCAAGATTATAGTACCAACTCTGAAAAACAAAACTCATTTCCCATTTTTAAATTGCTTATTCACAAGTACTCTACCACACAGGCAGAGTTCAGGAATGAAAAGGGTTACAAACAAATCATTTTGTGATTATCTAAATAATGTGCTGAAAACCCTGCTAAAGCCAGAAGTAAAATGTCTATTTTTCAGTGTCTTGTATGGAGCAAGTCTTCCTATTACAGAGACTAACAAATAATTGTTGTGGTTGTTAATCTCATTAATTGGGCTTTCTGATGAAATTTCATTTCAGGATTAAAGCAAACACCACCCATATTCCCAGTCTGTGGTTAGAAACTCCCTGGAGGCCAGAGAAGTTTCAGAACACCAAATCTGCTGCCTGCTGAGTCCCACATACTTGGTGGTACCTTGTGTAAGGCCCCAAACACCAGGGAACATCACTTTCTCTTCTGTGTGTCATAGGCTTGGAATTCTGTAGGCCAGGCACCAGGGCTCCAGAGGCCTCTGATCCTGAGCTCAATATTTCCTGGGGCCCAGTTGCTGCCCTTCTACCTCCAGCCACAAGTTATCACCCATGACAGCCAAGACTTGCACTGCAATCTGCATTGTACACTCCAAGGACTTCTTCTCTGGCATTGGTCATGGAAAGATGACTTTCCAAAAGCACATGGCACCTTGCACCAGGACACAGAGATTCCTGTACTGGACCCGGCTTCTGCAACCCAGAAGAAGCCGCAGGCTCCCCCAGGAAAGTCGGGGGTCTCAAAGGTGCCCCGCCATCAACCACCCTCTGGGGCTCCCTTGTGTTCCAGGTGCAAGTGTGAGGGAGGTCTCGAGCCCAAGACCTCTGGTGGTGGTGACCCTTGTAAGAGTGCTCTTCTCCTTGCCCCTGCCAGAGGCCAGGAGACCAGCCAAGGCTGCTGGGTGTGGATCCCGGCCCTTCTGTGCAAGATTCCTTGAGGCTGCTTGAGTCTGCAACCTTTGGGACCCAGGAGTGCTGAGATTTCTGTTGCAACCATTTTTGGAGGAGTGTTTTATTAGGAATACCTAGAAGTAAAGCTTGGGTTTCCTACTCCACCATGGAGACTTCAGAGCTGGTGTTTTCTTAATAAATTTTTGCCAAAATGTGAAATTCTTACATGTAGTGTAGTCCTGTTTGGGGATGCTGGGTGGTGAGACACCATGTCCAGGTCTAAGGGGGTCAAGTCTGGATCTAAGGGTGCCCTCCCTCATTGTTCTTGCTCTGCTTATCAGCAGGGTGGACTGGCAGCATCTTCTCAATACAAGTGGGTAGCCAGGGCACTGGTGGATTGGGTGTTCTACAAGCAGGGTATGTCTAAGCAGATACACAGCAGCC
The DNA here is from genome assembly GCF_964194105.1 of Spermophilus citellus. NCBI lineage: Eukaryota > Metazoa > Chordata > Mammalia > Rodentia > Sciuridae > Spermophilus > Spermophilus citellus. Next base: position 101,852,897 of record NC_138192.1, read on the forward strand.
TTGAGAACCCAGATGGGAAATGATCTTCCTGTGGTAACCTGCTATCTATTTCCCCAAGGCTATTTCCGGGGTGCCCTGACACATTGCAGTTGACTAAATGCCACTTCTGCCTGTCTTCCTTTCAAACCCACCTACAACCTTCTGCTTCTTGGGACTCAGAGTCTGCCCAGGGAGTTAGAATTCAAAAGAGTCAAGAAGCCAGAGTAGAAGATCAAGTCCAGCCAGGGGAGGGCAGGCAAGCTTCCCAGTCTGGGTTATAGCTGCCACTACACACCTGACTGCACTCACTGCAAGGCCTCACAACAGATTCCAGCAGCTACTATACCTCAAAACTCTGGACCTTGGTATTCACCCATTGGCATAGATCTTCCAGAAAACTCTACCCAGAGGGTCCTGCATCCAGGAGGCCTCCAAGGAACTTCCCCAAGGGAGGCCTTCTTGGACCCTACTTTTCCTAGCGTTTTTAAAATCTGAACTTGAAATCATGGGCCTTTGGTTTTTGACAATCTTACAAGATGTATCTCCAGTACCTTTTAGTTCTTGTTTTGAGACTTGATCTAATGAAGTTGCTAAATCCTATCTTGAATTTTTTTTTTCATACCAGGATTGAACTTAGGGGTACTCAACCACTGAGCCATATATCCAGCCCTATTTCATATTTAATTTAGAGTCAGGGTCTCACTTAGTTGTGTAGCACCTCACCTTTGCTGTTGCTGGCTTAGAACTCCCAATTCTCCTTTCTCAGCCTTCCCAGCCATTGGAATTACAGGTGTGTGTCACCTTACTCGCCTTGTCTTGAATTTGTGATCCTCTTGTGTCAGCCTTCTAGGTCACTGAGATTATAAGCCTGTACTGTCCTGACCCACATGACAGGATTTATTTATTTTTCTAATTTAAAGACTGATTGAATAGATTTTTCTGCCTCCTTTCAGTAGAATGAAAGACCCAGACCCTAAGCTGATACAAGGCAGAGTAGAAGTTAAACCTCTTTCTTCACAGTGTCTGGATTTAATATTTAGTTACTTCTAAAGAACTTAAACAAACTAGAATAAAATCTAATCACAGAAGTTTCATTAGGTAAGTTCCTCGGAATCAGACATTGAGTCAAAGATTTATATGCAAATACTTTATTAAAGAGACACATTGCCACAGTAATGGACAGGAGTTGGCGTACTAGAATGTGAACAGAGAAGAAAGCAAGCAAAGGTGAAATTTTCAGTAAAGTTCCAACTTCAATCTGATGCCCAAGGTTGTTTTGGGGTGTTCGTTTCTTACTACTGCAATTTGTCCTGCTTCCACATGGGGTGTTGGGCTTCCTGGTTATGGAACAGACCACCATTAACTAGTGGACAATCCTGGGTGGAGGGAATCTATGTTCCAGTATCTATCTGCTCTTCACAAGTCCTGGAGATGAAACACCACGAGTAATCCAACAAGAGTCCTCTGGAGAAGGGCCATTAGAAGCAAAGCCTTGACAGTCTACTACAAGAAGGTAGTCCAATTAGAGGGGTTGTTCCTGGATACATTTCGGCATAATCATCTTTTCTTGACCAAGATCCTGAAAGTCAAAAGCATATCAATAGATGATGTAAAACTGAAGTACAGTTTGTTTCTATATCTTCATTTTCCATTGACAGAAACTTCCCCAAGTCTGTGATTTTCTCACATTTCCTTTAATTTCAGGAACCATAGGAGAGAGGTCTCAGGAGGAATCAAATATTCCTTAGACTTCGTAGATTCCAGACAGTAAAAAAGTGTTTCCTTTATATAAGCCACAAATTCTGTGGTATTTAGTTATAGCATCCCTAACAAACTAATACACATGTCTATCCAAACTATTATGTCCTTAGTTTCTCATTCCAATATCCATTCCTGGGTCTATATGAGGAGATGACTATCTGGCAGAGTAACAATCTGTCCTCTGCTCAGTGTTTTGTGCTTACTGAGTTAGGCATTTCAGATACAAACTCCAGAATGGAATGGTATAGTTTGTCCAGGAGGAAACATTAAATAGACTTTCATTCCACATTCCCTGCACTGTGTTCTCAGCAGTCGGGAAATTATTCTCAAGTCTATAGCATTGAGATCATAGTCATATCAGCATGATGACCAGATGCACTAAAACTAGGATCCAAGTGCATTTATTTTCAGAGCATTAGTAAAGGCTGGGTTGGAGGCCAGTTCTGTAAGTGCTACTTAGGAATGCTAAGTAAACAGAAGTCAAACAATCTCTGTCATGTCTATCATTCTGGAAAATAAATCTAGAAAATCAAAGTCATACATCTCTTTATAACTGCCTTCCAAAGGAAACAATTTCTTAGATGATTTTTATTCGAATAGTAAGTTCAACAAATAAATCCAGAGGCCAAATAAAACTTTTCTAAATAGAAATAGAAAACTGAGTTAAAATATTAGAACAGAGAAAACTGAATGGCTATGTGCATCTCTTTTTGAAATCCTAGTAAATGTCCCTGAAGTACAGAGTGCCTCCCAGTAGGCACTCAGCATCTTTCTTCACCTTCTCTATTGGAACCTCACAGAAACATGGGAAATAAACATGGAAAGTAACTGAAGGTCAGAGAACTCACTGGGTATCTTGCCTTGGACCAAAATAATAAATGAATAGAACAGAAAAGCATAGAAAGTTTTAGAGCAGTTCTTACATGTACGCATCTAATGAAAATATTCAGAAAGCTAAAAGGCAATTTAGATTCTGGTTGATAATATTGCAACAATCAAGAACACCATATTTAATTCACTATTTTAACAAAAATATAGCTCGTTATTCAGTAAAACCTTAAGTTGTATTCCTCAAAATTTATTAACAATAATCAAATACAAGAAGCCAAAGGCAGGAACAGAAGCAAATTTACTAAAGATAGGTCACTCTTGAGAATATGCAAAGACAAAGAGCTAGAGTCCGCCCTTTAGATTCACAGGTGATTTAGCTTTTATATATATATATATATATATATATATATATCTTCAGGGAATTAGAATAAGAAATTCACCAAGCAATTCTTTTCCATTATTTATTCAGCCAGAAAAAAAAAGTCCAGCAATCTACAGATAGTGGAAGATCTGTCTGAGTTGGAGGTACATATAAGGTAGGAAACCACCCTAACTGTGATGATCATGTCAATTTGGATAGGCTGTATTCACCAGTTATGGCATCACACATCAATCTACTTTTGCTGTGGAGGTATTTTGTAGGTATGATTAAAACCCATGATCAATTGACTTTAAGTTTAGGAGATTATTCTAGATGAACTGGGTGGACCTGATTCAGTAACTGAAAGAGCAGAACTGACTACCCTGAGGAAGAAATCTCACCTGGGTACAGCAGCTTGCGTGCCTGCAAAAAGTTGCAGCCTACCCTTCCGGATGGGCTATTGTGTTGATTTCAGAAATGACCACCAGGCATCCACAAAACTCTCAGCCAATTCATATACACAATTGGTTCTCCATGTCTGTGTATTCGGCATCTAAGGATTCAAATAACCACAGATAAAAAATAGTTAGAAAAAAATTGTCTTTACTAAACACATATTGGCATTTCTCTTGTCATTATTCCTCCCCAAATCCAGTGTTACAACTACTTACACAGCAGATAGATTGTGTTAGGTATTATGAGTAAGCTAGAGGTTTTCCAGATGTTTTTAGAGTATATATGAGGATGTATATAGGTAATATGGAAATATCTACAATATTTTATATTAGAGACTTGTGCATCCATAAATTTTGGTATTCATTGAGGTGGAGGACTAGAGCCAATCCCCTGAAGATACCAAGGAACAACTATATGTAAATGAATATATACAAGTATGTGTGTATGAATATGTATATATATATTATCTGTAAATCACATATACATAAATATGCATGTATATAGATATATAGGACCCTCCTGGTTCTGCTTCATTACTTGAATTCTGTATACTAATTACTTGAACAATGAGAATTCAAAATAATTGCTAACTAAGTGAAAAGTTATTAGCTAGGTAACTGACAGTGGAAAACAGAACTTGGAGCTATCACACAGTTAAAAATTGTTTTAATACTTATTAAAATTAGAAGAAATTAAGTTGTAATAACTATTAAAACCAAAGAGAGATCCCGAGGGCCTAGTAATGGCTTTACTAGAGGACTAGTTGACTAGAGGACTAATTGACTGATTCCAGTGTTTCTGAGTATACACTGTGAAACTAAATCACAGGAAATGAAAAAAACTGAATTGCCGTTAGTTGCTGCTGACTGGAGTGAAGAAGCTGGGACAGATGATGCTCATGTGAAGGACAGGCGGACAGGCGGACAGGTAGGAAGCTCAAAGGGGGATAGCTGCACTGTCTCCTACACGCTTCTGATTTCCTTCTAGTGCTCCCAGTATTGGACCCTAAAAAAACAATGCAGATGGCAAAAATAAAGTGCAGGATCCCTGTCCCAGAAGAGCAAGATAGTTTAGAATATAGAGGGCCTGGTTCCCCACTGAAGACAAGAGCTTAATTGTTGGAAAAGAGTTCTGTATTTCTCAGAACATATACTTTTGGCAAAATAGCTTCCCAAAGTGAAAAAAACAACAAAAAGCATACAATTGGATATTTCTGTGGCTTACCATTTCGTGAGTTTCCTATTTTACTAGATAGAATTAAATTTCCTTCTTCTTTAAAAAGTAGGTACTTAGGGTGTCGGAGTTGTAGCTCAGCTACAGAGCGCTTGCCTAGCACGTGAGAGGCCCTGGGTTCGATCCTCAGCACCACCTAAAAATAAATAAAATAAAGGTATTCTGTCCAACTACAACTCAAAAATAAATTTTAAAAAATATGTAGGCACTTAAACCCTTTTCTGCTTAACAATTCATTTCACATTCAAGACCTTATAAATGAATTTTCATTGTGATGCATCCACTTAAATATCAACAATAATCTGCCTAATTGCCAAAATATTTTTTTATAATACTCAATGAAACCAATTACATTCTTTGAATGTGGGTCAGAACTAAAGAAGGATTAACTGCAGGCTACGAAAGAGTTAGTATTCTCCCTGTATAGGGAAATGTACTGGTGGGAATAGAAATCAACACAATTTAAAGTGCTAGATATTAGAAAGTAATAAATGATAAAATTTGGACACCAATTCAGCATGAAGATAAGAATAAGAGGGAAGTTGGGATCACAACAAAGGTTGGTTTTATGCTTGTTAATTTTGTTGGTTGGTTTTAAACAAAACTTGAGAAAGATAATAACAAATTTGGCAACAGGTCACTCCATTTGGTTCTCAAGTATTCATTGTGCAAATGTGTCTCTTCTGCTCTCACCTTAGAGAACAGCCCGAAGTTTCTTGAAAATGGCATGTGTGCGGCTGGGGTTGTGGCTCAGCGGTAGAACACTCTCCTATCATGTGTCAGGCCCTGGGTTCAATCCTCAGCACTACATATAAATAAATAAAATAAAGATTAAAAAACTCATTAAAAATAAATAAAATGGTATGTTCCATTCATAATTCTATGTCTTTTCACAAGCTATGCCTTTTTCCTGGAATGCTTTTATTTCTTTACCTTTCCATGAATGACTTATTAGAACTCAGTCTCAATTCAGACTAGTATGAATTTAATATATAGGCATACTTCAGAGGTATTGTGGGTTGCTCCAGACCACTACAATGAAGCATATAGTGCAATAAATTAACACACACAATTCTTTGGTTTCCCAGTGCACATTAAAGTTTTCTTTCACAGTGCATATAAAAGTTATGAGTCTGTTATGTGTGTACACGTACCTTAATTTAAAATTTCTTTATTGGTAAAAAGGCTAATCATCATCCCAGCTAATCAACTTCTTGATGCAGGGCTGCTATAAACCTTCAATCTGTAAAAAATAAAATAAAATATCTCAAAAATGCAGTAAAGCAAAGTGCAATAAAATGAGATCTACTTGTGTAAAGGAATGACGGATAAGCAAGGTCACCTGCATCGAGGAATGGATGCCATAAACACACTTGGTGTAGAGCTTTGAAAGTTCCAAATTTCTGGCCTAATAGAAAGTAAGAAATACATGCCATTATAACATAATTGGAATAAACCACCTAATAAACCAATGAATGCTATGATCCACATAAAAGGGAAATCACAAACTGAAAGATGTACTTTTTCGGAATGTTTAGGTTGCAAGAAACAAAATACAGGACTTAAACTAGCTCAAATGACACAGGCAACATTTTTACTAACAAATGTAAAATCCAAAAAAGAATAGGTTTCTGGTCAGTCATGCTCTAGTGGTTCAACAATGTCATTCAGAGTCTAGTTTCTCTTAATTTCCCTTGTGCTTTCTGCTGAAGCCTAAATTTACATCCTTTTCAGATATAAGAAAGCAGTAGCAACTGTAGAAGGATTATGTTGGATAATGAAGCTGCTTTTCTGAGAAGACTATAAAAAATATTTACTATCATCTTAGTCATTTGCCTGTTCATCAATCAATCTCTATGGCCCAAAGTATCAAATGTGTCTTTTGGTTTAAATTATTCAAGAGATGTTATGAAAGAGGGGTGTAGACTACCTGAGGAAGGGGTTGAGAAAAAGAATAGAACAATCCAAAGGCTAGGGAGGCTAAGGCAGGAGGATCACAAGTTCAAAGTCAGCCCTTGCAACTTAGTATGGCCTTAAACAACTTGGTAAAAACCTGTCTCAAAATAAAAAATAAAACACGGGGCTAGGGATGTAGCTCAGTGGCCAAGGGTCCCTCAGTTCAATCCCCGTGCCAAATTGGAAAAAAAAAAAAAAACACCAAGAACTAAGTAAAAAAAGAGTAAGAACACAGAAAATTTCCTTAAATAAGAGGAGACTGGGTCACAGTATGGAAGTTCCTAAATGCTACCATATGAAGTTTATTGTTAACTTCGTGGCAGGATATAGGTTGGATCCTCAGCACCACATAAAAAATAAAATAAATAAAAGGCATTGTGTTCTGTCTATCTACACCTAAATAAATAAATAAATATTAAAACAAAAAACAAAACAGATTCCACCACCTTCTTTCAGGGTGGCTTGTGTTATAGTACCAGTATTCAGTTCTTGATCATTCAAATAAAAAGCTTTCTTCTAATCAGGGCAGTGTACAGGGAAATGAAAGCAACTTGGCAAAAACCTGTCTCAAAATAAAAAATAAAACAAGGGCTGGTCCCTCAGTTCAATCCCTGGCACCAAATTGGGAAACAAAACAAAACAAAACAAAACAAAAAACAATCAAAAAATGGTGGAATTGATTTTGCATTACCAGTTTTTACTTTTTTTCCACACAAAAAAGTTTGATTCTATAAATTTTAACTTTTAAAATATTGTGGCATCTAGTCAATGTGCCTTTCTTGTGGGATTTTTAGCTAATAGAGAAAACTATTAATAATGCCTACTTATTTTATAACACAGTATAACTTATTACATTTTTTAAAAAGGTCAAATCAGGAAACAGTTAACCTTGAATGTGGAAAAATTCTGAATTTGACATTCTGTGTTGTCTTTCCCATTGATGGTTAAGATTTACATTCTATTGAACTGTCACATGTGACGTTGTATAGTAATAAACCCTTCACCTGGATAGGCTGCACTGTAGATAGACCACTGGCATAGGAAGAGAAGTTGGAGGAAAGACGAAAAGCAGCAGCTGTTCTTCAGTGGTATTAAATTGCAATTATTCATGTGAAACTGGACACAACTAGTAGGTAATAAATGGATTTGTTATACATTATGCATTTAAGACTTGTCATTAAAAATTAATTGCCCTGATTTCAGAGTATTCACTAATGAATAATTTTGTATAATGAAGTACATATATGAAGACATAAAAGGAAAAGTGAGGGAAGTCAAGTACTGAAAACAGAATTTTGAGTTATTTTCCTTAAGCACTATTCAAGTATAATACTAAATACATAAATTTCATCAGACCCATTCTTCAATTTTATTGTTTCATATTATGATCTTTCATCTTATGATAAAAAATAATGTATCAAAATTCGTGCTTCATAGAAGATGTTAAAATTATCATAATGCTATACATACCTTCATTTGGGATACCTGTGGATCTCCATCTTACCCTTTGAAGAGTTCAGATTAGCTCCCCTGCCATTGATATTATGTCTTAAGATTGGTCCGTCTCTTTGGAGCTTTGTACATTCTAGTGGAAATCTTTTTATCAGAGGTTTTGTAAAAGTTCTGTATCTCAATCCTTTATCTCTTTCATTTTGTTCTTCACTGATACAGTCATAGAGGAGTAGTCATGCTTTGAATCTAACTAGAAATATATCCATTGGCATAACAATTGTATAACAAGAAGACAACAGTAAATGATATGGCAACAAAAACATTAATGAAGCAAATTGTTTCTGCTAGTGTTTACCTACACCTCATGAAACACTGCCCAGATAAACATACTGGGATGTCTAGGATGCTGCATGAGGTTATGACAAGCTAATATTGTGAAAACTGACTGAAACTTCATAGATTTTCTATCACTAAAAAAAAAATCACATCATTTCACATACATTCTATTTTAGTCTATATTTACTCATTTGCATTTCCAGACACAACATAAATGTGGAAGCTAGCTTAAACTGAATTTCTAGTCTTTTAGAGGACAAATATATCACTATGGGTCATAAATGACCTACATCAAGATCACATAATATAGGAGGTATATTAAAAAACTTCAAAATTTATTTATAATTGAATTTAATTTACCAAAGGGAAATTTCATCAGTGAACCAACCTCTCACGAAGCTAACACTCCTGTCCATTTCTTGGTGTTTTTGATTGTGTTTATAATCACAAAAATTGCTAACTTTACATCTTTCATCTTTCATTTTCTTTGAGTTTTACTTACCCGTAGACTCTTGAAGTTTGAAAGCCGCTCAGCACAGGGATTCTTAGCAAGTGTTTAGGGACCAATTGCTCCCTGAGCACTCCAGACAGCTCCTCCTCAGTGTGTGAGCACAGTGTGTGTGCACACCATGTGAACTTACAGACCTGGGCAACATGGGAGAGATCCTCCCAGGAAGTAAGCAAGTTGCTTCCTCCGGGCAAAGCACACCATCCCATTTACAGATAATGATCATAGAAATTAGAAACCTTTGTATGGGTTGTTTATGGTCACATAACTAGTGGTAGATACAGAATTTAGGAATTAAAACTCTTTACCTCTTATGAGTTTCAAGTGAACTTGACTCTTTAGAAAAGCATCTGTTAGGCCAGACTCCAGCGTTGTCAGTTGCAGCATGCTGTGTACAAGAAATTCAACAGAATTTTATGGAGCTTGTGAGAATAAGGTGGCTAACAACATAGATATTACTTGTGAAACATAATCCTATTACATTATTACATAAAATGATCCTTGGTTTACCCAGACCTTAAAATTTAGAACTTGTTATTTTGCTTGAAATAAATATATTCTGGTCTCTTTACTTAGTTTCACGTGGTAAAATGAATCCTTTAATTCACAGCTATTTTTTAATTAAAAATGCTTGTGCCCCTCTGGTTATAATATCACAACCATGAGCAAAGTCATCTAAATGAATGAGGGGAAGATTACCCCCTTAAAGTCAAGAGCTCTGGTTTAACACATTTTTCTAAAGATATTGGGTTTGGCAGTTCCTGGTATTTCCAGAGGAGACACTGCAAAGAGTTTTGTAAGATTATATTTTTCTGAACAAAAAGTTAGTTTGGGAACATAGGCAGAAAAGGTGGAACTTCATAAAGGTATTCCCTCCCTCTACCTGATAACATTGGTGCCATGGAAGAGTATTATTTGAGCCATAGCTGTCAAGAATATTGAAACTGAAGTCTGATTTATAAGATTTTGGTCTATTTATTTTATTTCATACTTCTTTATTCTATACTTTAATTTAGTTTTCTCTTGAAAAATATTCCAGGCACTATGAATTTGTGTTTTAGGTCAATATGTATTTATTGTTTTATGCTATTGGCCATTACGCCTCAAATCTAAACAGGTCTCAACAGATATCTTTTCAATTCCCAATAAAACCTAACTGTCCAGACTTTACTTTAATTACAGATATCTGAAAAAAAAGAAGAAAAGAATAGAAAAAAACACCCCAGCCTTAACAGTAAGTTCTTTCATTCAGATTTACACCTTTACCTACTGAAGTGATATATGTTGTCTATATGATATATGTAGTCTATGTCTTTTATTTAAACTATACCAGGGAAAATTTGAACAAACAATGAGTACAATTTCCAAGCTGTTGAGAACTAGGAAATTTTCCCTTCAGATTTTAAGTTTGATTTGACTTTGCATTTGAAAGCCGGACAGGGGAGGAACTTTGTGGATATTGAAAGGAGTGTGTGGGTAGTGGCTGCCACAGAGGCCCACACAGGCCTCCATTAGGACTGGCCAGTTTGTCAATGGCCAACACTATCAATACCAGATTAACATGTTATCTACTTAGAAGAGTGGCAAAGTTGAAAGGACATCCCCAAATGCTGCTATCTGTATAAACTACTCTTTCTGGGAAAAAAAGGAAAATGAGACATTCAAGAGCAATTCGACAATTGCATAAGCCCAAATAACCAAAATCTCTCAGGTTTTATTGCTATATCCCTGGGGGTCCAAAAAGCAGGGAAGCTATAAGAAGGATCATGATTTTAAAAAGTGAGAAAACTGGGGGTCCCACCTATGCTCACTTGGGGAGTAATATTATAATGGCGGTAAGTCATTTTGAGAGTCAGTTTTAATCATCTAATCCCTGCCTTCCATAACTCCCTGTAACAGACAAACCCTGATTCTAGCCTCAGGCCTCCCCATTCTTGGGAATCTTAGAGGAGCAAGTCATTCAGGGGAAACTTCTATTGTCCCTGGCCACTGGATGTGGAACTGACTCATAGTCACCAATGTCAAATTCTATGGGTCCCAGCACAAGTTTTGAGCTCCTAAGTCTTTCTAAGGTTACATGGATGCATCCCAATTAGAGCAAAGATCTGGGCCACATGGGGACTGCCCAGGTAGTGTTCCTAACCTCTCTTTGGTAGGGGATCTGTCTAGGCTATTGCCTTGAGTTCTACTATGTAGATTGCCCAGACATCTGTCATGGTGCTCTGGCTCCTTGGGAAAATGAAAGTCCTCTGCTTCCAACCAGTTTGACTTGTCCTCCTGTGTCCTGCTCTAAATCTGCACGACCAGGAAAAGGTCTGTTTTATTCAGCTTTTTCACTGCTATGACTAAAAGTACCTGACAAGAACAATTTTAGAGGAGAAAAATTTTGTTGAGGGGGGGCTCACCATTTCAGAGGTCTTAGTCCATAGACAGCAGGCTCCATTCTTGCAGACTCACGATGAGGCTTAACATCATGGTGGAAGAGTGTGGTCGGGGGAGGTGGATCACACGATGATCAGGAAGCTGAGAGAGATTCCACTGTGCCGGATATAAAATATATATCCCAAAGACATGCCCCCAACGGCCCTCCTCCTCCAGCTATACCCTACCTGCTTTCAGTAATCACTCAATACCATCTGGGGATTGATTCACTTATTGATTTAAGACCCTCAGAACCCAATAATTTCTCCTCTAAACCTTCTTGCATACACTCACACATGAGCTTTTGGGGGACACCACACATCCAAAACAAACGGGGTCCTCAGTGAAGAAGCAACCTCCCAGGGAACATCCCCAGTGACCCCTGTCCTCCAGCCATGCCCCACCTGACTATAGTGACCACCCACTCAGTCCATCAAACAGGATGGACTGATTACCACACACCTCTTATAATCTGTTTCACTTCTAAATAGTAATGCATTAAGATAGGATCTTTCCAAGGACGTCTCACACCATAACAGTATGTCTAACTAAATATCCTATTCCAATTTCAATGATTATTTGGAGTGAGATATAACTAGCCAATTAGAGGAAGCACTCTACTGCCCTGGTCCTTCAACAGGCACACACGAGATATTAGAGAAAACTGCAAACTCGGGGAGAAACTTTTTTTTTTTAAACTGGTCTTTTTCTCTTGAAATTTTAAAGTAAATTTCACCAAGGGACCTCTCAAGTTTTTGCCAATTTTCCAATCACATCCTTCTTAATGAATGCACCCATGCTAGGATCTCACTTTGAACCCGGCTGTCAATTCTCTTTCATTTCCCTCAATCTGGAGCAATATCTTTCTCTCCTTGACCTTCCTGATTTTAACATGAAGAGTTTAGGATATTCGTTTTGTAGAATGTTTCTCACTCTGGTTTTGTTTGATATTTCTTCTGATGAGAACCTCATTATGCATTTTGGATGAAATTATCACAGAAGGAAAAGAAGGAAAAGAAGCAAGGGAAAGAAGCAAGAGGAAAGGAGGTTGAAGAGGGAGGTAGGATAAAGGCCCAGATCCACTGTGGGGGTGGGGGTAGGCTTGTCGTTGCTGAGGGAGGGCAAAGGGATTAGACTTGGAGGACTAGGGCCTCTGCTGAAGGAGGGAAAGGGGAAGAGCTACTTGTCCCCAAACAAGCCCAAAGGGGCCAAGAGGTCAAGCCCACTCTCCTGTCCAAACAAGCATCCTCGAAAAGGGGTCAGGCAAAGGGGTCCTGAAGAGAGAGACTCTAGGAGTGCCAAGAAGGGCAGGCACAGTGTGTAGATACAGTGGATGCAGAAGGAAAAAATGTGGGGCTGGGACACAGGAAAGAGAACACGACAAGGAACTACAGAAGGGCCCAGACAAGAGCAGAGCAAGGAAGGGCCTGGTAGAGCAGGCGGGAAGCACCAGGACAGGGAAGAATACACAAACCAAGGGGACAGGGGAGGCAGACAAGCAAGAGGACGGCTTTCAAAGCCAATGGGCACGCTTAGTCCCAAGGGCCACCAGAGGTTCAAGCCAGGAGCCAAGAAAGAGAAGTCTCAAAAAAGGTTAAGGGCTAGAGAAGTGGGGACAGGGGTGAGAACATTAAAAAAGAAGGGAAGGGGATTGTGCCAAAATGGGTAGAGGGGCTCCAGGCCCAGGTCTATGGGCAGGTGTCAGGGTTAAGGCTGGACTACCAGGGGACCAGGGAAAGCAAGAGGCCAAGGCAAGGGGTAGGCCTACATCCCTTAAGGCCCCCTGTCCCAGAAGAGAATCACTAGACAGGAACATGGCAAAGGGGCCTGGCAAGGGTTCGACTGCCTGAGGAGGGTGACAGGAGGGCTCCAAAAGGTCACTGTGCTTGAGGAGAGGGGTGACAGAGAGGAACCAAGCAAGGACCCAGGCAGGGGACAGGCCAGAAGGAGGACAACGATCCGAATCACCCACACACCGACGGACCAATCGAAGGACCAACCCAACTACCAAACCACCAGGCAAGAGGGGAAGGCAGGGAAGGGGAGGAAGGGGGCGGCGCGAGGATGAGGACACAGTGGGAGGCGCCAGGGACATCGAGGGGAGCGCGCTAGGGGGCCCTAGCAAGGGGCCCCCGGCTGGGACACGACGCCACGCCACGCCACGCCACGCGACACGAGGAACCCCGTCAGGGGCTCAGGGGACTGGAGCGCGAAGGGTCGGGCTTGGCCAGGGCTGGGTTGGGGTAGGGGGCGGGGTTAGGAAGGGCACGGAGCAGGGGAAATCGGCGCAAGGCCCACGTCCACTGCCAGGTGTCAGGCTTCCCGCAGCAAGGGGGCCGGGCGAGGGGCACGGCTGTGTTTCCTATAGGGAGCCCGTGGGGCGCACGGGCCAGCCAAGGCCACTCCGCTGCCCGCGGGGAGTAGTTCCTCGGAAAGGGTCCGGGAACCAACGACAGCCAAAGGGGGGCACGGTGTGCGCAGACACTGGGTCCCAAGCCGGGGTGTGGGGAGAGCCCGGACCCAATCGAGGAGCCCAGGCGAGGGGCAAGCAGGGGAGGGGGTGGTTGCGGGCAGCGCAAGGATCCACAGAGCACCAGGGGAACAGAGGGGAGGCGCAGGAGGGGGCCCAAGCGAGGGGCCTGAGATCCTGGGACAGGGACAGGGTCCTCCAGAAGAGCAGCCTGGGCTCAAGCAAGGAGCCAGGCCCTGGAAAGGGAGACCACGTGTGAGGGCCCGGCCGGACTCAAGGACTCCAGGGAACGGATGGACGGGGCCTGGGAGGGAAGGGCGGGGAGGCCATGGCACCGGGGGAGGTAGGCTCGAGGCACAGGTCCACTGCCGGGGGTGGGGTGGGGTGGGGTGGGGTGGGGTGGCGGGGGCGGGGGCAGGGGCGGGCCGGCTTCGAGAGCAGGGCCCTGGGCCGAGGGAGGGCAATGGGACCAGGTGTGGGGCAGGGCGACCTTGTCCCCTAGGGAGCCTGGAGGGGCCAGGAGGCCTAGCCCACTGCCTCGGAGCAGGAGAGCATCCTGGCCAAGGGGTCAGGCAAAGGGGTCTGGCAGGGGCAGGGACAGTGGGGGACGCGGTGGGGGCTGAGGGGCGTGGGGCGGAGGGGCGGGGGGGGGGGTGCCGGGACCCAAGCAAGGAGCCCAGGCTAGGGACCTAGATGGGGACCCCCGGCAAGGGCAAAGCAGGGAAGGCCCAGGGCGGGCAGGAGGGCGGCACCAGGACGGGGCAGTGCACGCGAGCCTAGGGGAGCAGGGAGGGGGGCCAAGCAAGGGCCCCGTTTTCAAAGCCCACGGTGGTTGCCCTGAGCCACAAGGGACAGCACAGGCTCAAGCCAGGAGCCAGGCCGGGGACGGCAGAGCCGGGGGCTAAGGGCTGGAGCAGGTTGGCTCAGGGGTGTGGACAGGGCAGGGGAGGGGAGGGGAGGGGAGGGAGGTGGTGCCAACAGGGGGAGGGGGGCTCGAGGCCCAGGTCTACGGCCAGGTGTCAAGGTTCAGGCTGTGGGACCCGGGGCCCAGGCGAGGGGCGGGCCTGTTTCCCTTAAGGCGCACTGGCCCAGATGAGAATCACGGGACAGGGACCTGGCCCAGGGGGCCTGGCAAGGGACGGGGGCCTGGAGGAGGGCGACGGGAGGACTGGGCGCGGGGTCACGGTGCGAGCGGAGAGGGGGTGAGAGCCAGGACCCAAGCAAGGAGCCCAGGCAGGGGACGGACCCGAAGGAGGACGACGAACCCAAGCCACCCACCCACCGACCGACCGACCCACGGATCCAACGACCGACCCACCGACCCACCGACCGCCGCGCGGGAGGGGAAGGCAGGGAAGGGGAGGAAGGGGGCGGCGCGAGGATGAGGACCCAGTGGGAGGCGCCAGGGACACCGAGGGGAGCGCGCTAGGGGGCCCTAGCAAGGGGCCCCCGGCTGGGACACGACGCCACGCCACGCCACGCCACGCCACGCGACACCAGGAACCCCGTCAGGGGCTCAGGGGACTGGAGCGCGAAGGGTCGGGCTTGGCCAGGGCTGGGTTGGGGTAGGGGGCGGGGTTAGGAAGGGCACGGAGCAGGGGAAATCGGCGCAAGGCCCACGTCCACTGCCAGGTGTCAGGCTTCCCGCAGCAAGGGGGCCGGGCGAGGGGCACGGCTGTGTTTCCTATAGGGAGCCCGTGGGGCGCACGGGCCAGCCAAGGCCACTCCGCTGCCCGCGGGGAGTAGTTCCTCGGAAAGGGTCCGGGAACCAACGACAGCCAAAGGGGGGCACGGTGTGCGCAGACACTGGGTCCCAAGCCGGGGTGTGGGGAGAGCCCGGACCCAATCGAGGAGCCCAGGCGAGGGGCAAGCAGGGGAGGGGGTGGTTGCGGGCAGCGCAAGGATCCACAGAGCACCAGGGGAACAGAGGGGAGGCGCAGGAGGGGGCCCAAGCGAGGGGCCTGAGATCCTGGGACAGGGACAGGGTCCTCCAGAAGAGCAGCCTGGGCTCAAGCAAGGAGCCAGGCCCTGGAAAGGGAGACCACGTGTGAGGGCCCGGCCGGACTCAAGGACTCCAGGGAACGGATGGACGGGGCCTGGGAGGGAAGGGCGGGGAGGCCATGGCACCGGGGGAGGTAGGCTCGAGGCACAGGTCCACTGCCGGGGGTGGGGTGGGGTGGGGTGGGGTGGGGTGGCGGGGGCGGGGGCAGGGGCGGGCCGGCTTCGAGAGCAGGGCCCTGGGCCGAGGGAGGGCAATGGGACCAGGTGTGGGGCAGGGCGACCTTGTCCCCTAGGGAGCCTGGAGGGGCCAGGAGGCCTAGCCCACTGCCTCGGAGCAGGAGAGCATCCTGGCCAAGGGGTCAGGCAAAGGGGTCTGGCAGGGGCAGGGACAGTGGGGGACGCGGTGGGGGCTGAGGGGCGTGGGGCGGAGGGGCGGGGGGGGGGTGCCGGGACCCAAGCAAGGAGCCCAGGCTAGGGACCTAGATGGGGACCCCCGGCAAGGGCAAAGCAGGGAAGGCCCAGGGCGGGCAGGAGGGCGGCACCAGGACGGGGCAGTGCACGCGAGCCTAGGGGAGCAGGGAGGGGGGCCAAGCAAGGGCCCCGTTTTCAAAGCCCACGGTGGTTGCCCTGAGCCACAAGGGACAGCACAGGCTCAAGCCAGGAGCCAGGCCGGGGACGGCAGAGCCGGGGGCTAAGGGCTGGAGCAGGTTGGCTCAGGGGTGTGGACAGGGCAGGGGAGGGGAGGGGAGGGGAGGGAGGTGGTGCCAACAGGGGGAGGGGGGCTCGAGGCCCAGGTCTACGGCCAGGTGTCAAGGTTCAGGCTGTGGGACCCGGGGCCCAGGCGAGGGGCGGGCCTGTTTCCCTTAAGGCGCACTGGCCCAGATGAGAATCACGGGACAGGGACCTGGCCCAGGGGGCCTGGCAAGGGACGGGGGCCTGGAGGAGGGCGACGGGAGGACTGGGCGCGGGGTCACGGTGCGAGCGGAGAGGGGGTGAGAGCCAGGACCCAAGCAAGGAGCCCAGGCAGGGGACGGACCCGAAGGAGGACGACGAACCCAAGCCACCCACCCACCGACCGACCGACCCACGGATCCAACGACCGACCCACCGACCCACCGACCGCCGCGCGGGAGGGGAAGGCAGGGAAGGGGAGGAAGGGGGCGGCGCGAGGATGAGGACCCAGTGGGAGGCGCCAGGGACACCGAGGGGAGCGCGCTAGGGGGCCCTAGCAAGGGGCCCCCGGCTGGGACACGACGCCACGCCACGCCACGCCACGCCACGCGACACCAGGAACCCCGTCAGGGGCTCAGGGGACTGGAGCGCGAAGGGTCGGGCTTGGCCAGGGCTGGGTTGGGGTAGGGGGCGGGGTTAGGAAGGGCACGGAGCAGGGGAAATCGGCGCAAGGCCCACGTCCACTGCCAGGTGTCAGGCTTCCCGCAGCAAGGGGGCCGGGCGAGGGGCACGGCTGTGTTTCCTATAGGGAGCCCGTGGGGCGCACGGGCCAGCCAAGGCCACTCCGCTGCCCGCGGGGAGTAGTTCCTCGGAAAGGGTCCGGGAACCAACGACAGCCAAAGGGGGGCACGGTGTGCGCAGACACTGGGTCCCAAGCCGGGGTGTGGGGAGAGCCCGGACCCAATCGAGGAGCCCAGGCGAGGGGCAAGCAGGGGAGGGGGTGGTTGCGGGCAGCGCAAGGATCCACAGAGCACCAGGGGAACAGAGGGGAGGCGCAGGAGGGGGCCCAAGCGAGGGGCCTGAGATCCTGGGACAGGGACAGGGTCCTCCAGAAGAGCAGCCTGGGCTCAAGCAAGGAGCCAGGCCCTGGAAAGGGAGACCACGTGTGAGGGCCCGGCCGGACTCAAGGACTCCAGGGAACGGATGGACGGGGCCTGGGAGGGAAGGGCGGGGAGGCCATGGCACCGGGGGAGGTAGGCTCGAGGCACAGGTCCACTGCCGGGGGTGGGGTGGGGTGGGGTGGGGTGGGGTGGCGGGGGCGGGGGCAGGGGCGGGCCGGCTTCGAGAGCAGGGCCCTGGGCCGAGGGAGGGCAATGGGACCAGGTGTGGGGCAGGGCGACCTTGTCCCCTAGGGAGCCTGGAGGGGCCAGGAGGCCTAGCCCACTGCCTCGGAGCAGGAGAGCATCCTGGCCAAGGGGTCAGGCAAAGGGGTCTGGCAGGGGCAGGGACAGTGGGGGACGCGGTGGGGGCTGAGGGGCGTGGGGCGGAGGGGCGGGGGGGGTGCCGGGACCCAAGCAAGGAGCCCAGGCTAGGGACCTAGATGGGGACCCCCGGCAAGGGCAAAGCAGGGAAGGCCCAGGGCGGGCAGGAGGGCGGCACCAGGACGGGGCAGTGCACGCGAGCCTAGGGGAGCAGGGAGGGGGGCCAAGCAAGGGCCCCGTTTTCAAAGCCCACGGTGGTTGCCCTGAGCCACAAGGGACAGCACAGGCTCAAGCCAGGAGCCAGGCCGGGGACGGCAGAGCCGGGGGCTAAGGGCTGGAGCAGGTTGGCTCAGGGGTGTGGACAGGGCAGGGGAGGGGAGGGGAGGGGAGGGAGGTGGTGCCAACAGGGGGAGGGGGGCTCGAGGCCCAGGTCTACGGCCAGGTGTCAAGGTTCAGGCTGTGGGACCCGGGGCCCAGGCGAGGGGCGGGCCTGTTTCCCTTAAGGCGCACTGGCCCAGATGAGAATCACGGGACAGGGACCTGGCCCAGGGGGCCTGGCAAGGGACGGGGGCCTGGAGGAGGGCGACGGGAGGACTGGGCGCGGGGTCACGGTGCGAGCGGAGAGGGGGTGAGAGCCAGGACCCAAGCAAGGAGCCCAGGCAGGGGACGGACCCGAAGGAGGACGACGAACCCAAGCCACCCACCCACCGACCGACCGACCCACGGATCCAACGACCGACCCACCGACCCACCGACCGCCGCGCGGGAGGGGAAGGCAGGGAAGGGGAGGAAGGGGGCGGCGCGAGGATGAGGACCCAGTGGGAGGCGCCAGGGACACCGAGGGGAGCGCGCTAGGGGGCCCTAGCAAGGGGCCCCCGGCTGGGACACGACGCCACGCCACGCCACGCCACGCGACACCAGGAACCCCGTCAGGGGCTCAGGGGACTGGAGCGCGAAGGGTCGGGCTTGGCCAGGGCTGGGTTGGGGTAGGGGGCGGGGTTAGGAAGGGCACGGAGCAGGGGAAATCGGCGCAAGGCCCACGTCCACTGCCAGGTGTCAGGCTTCCCGCAGCAAGGGGGCCGGGCGAGGGGCACGGCTGTGTTTCCTATAGGGAGCCCGTGGGGCGCACGGGCCAGCCAAGGCCACTCCGCTGCCCGCGGGGAGTAGTTCCTCGGAAAGGGTCCGGGAACCAACGACAGCCAAAGGGGGGCACGGTGTGCGCAGACACTGGGTCCCAAGCCGGGGTGTGGGGAGAGCCCGGACCCAATCGAGGAGCCCAGGCGAGGGGCAAGCAGGGGAGGGGGTGGTTGCGGGCAGCGCAAGGATCCACAGAGCACCAGGGGAACAGAGGGGAGGCGCAGGAGGGGGCCCAAGCGAGGGGCCTGAGATCCTGGGACAGGGACAGGGTCCTCCAGAAGAGCAGCCTGGGCTCAAGCAAGGAGCCAGGCCCTGGAAAGGGAGACCACGTGTGAGGGCCCGGCGGGACTCAAGGACTCCAGGGAACGGATGGACGGGGCCTGGGAGGGAAGGGCGGGGAGGCCATGGCACCGGGGGAGGTAGGCTCGAGGCACAGGTCCACTGCCGGGGGTGGGGTGGGGTGGGGTGGCGGGGGCGGGGGCAGGGGCGGGCCGGCTTCGAGAGCAGGGCCCTGGGCCGAGGGAGGGCAATGGGACCAGGTGTGGGGCAGGGCGACCTTGTCCCCTAGGGAGCCTGGAGGGGCCAGGAGGCCTAGCCCACTGCCTCGGAGCAGGAGAGCATCCTGGCCAAGGGGTCAGGCAAAGGGGTCTGGCAGGGGCAGGGACAGTGGGGGACGCGGTGGGGGCTGAGGGGCGTGGGGCGGAGGGGCGGGGGGGGGTGCCGGGACCCAAGCAAGGAGCCCAGGCTAGGGACCTAGATGGGGACCCCCGGCAAGGGCAAAGCAGGGAAGGCCCAGGGCGGGCAGGAGGGCGGCACCAGGACGGGGCAGTGCACGCGAGCCTAGGGGAGCAGGGAGGGGGGCCAAGCAAGGGCCCCGTTTTCAAAGCCCACGGTGGTTGCCCTGAGCCACAAGGGACAGCACAGGCTCAAGCCAGGAGCCAGGCCGGGGACGGCAGAGCCGGGGGCTAAGGGCTGGAGCAGGTTGGCTCAGGGGTGTGGACAGGGCAGGGGAGGGGAGGGGAGGGGAGGGAGGTGGTGCCAACAGGGGGAGGGGGGCTCGAGGCCCAGGTCTACGGCCAGGTGTCAAGGTTCAGGCTGTGGGACCCGGGGCCCAGGCGAGGGGCGGGCCTGTTTCCCTTAAGGCGCACTGGCCCAGATGAGAATCACGGGACAGGGACCTGGCCCAGGGGGCCTGGCAAGGGACGGGGGCCTGGAGGAGGGCGACGGGAGGACTGGGCGCGGGGTCACGGTGCGAGCGGAGAGGGGGTGAGAGCCAGGACCCAAGCAAGGAGCCCAGGCAGGGGACGGACCCGAAGGAGGACGACGAACCCAAGCCACCCACCCACCGACCGACCGACCCACGGATCCAACGACCGACCCACCGACCCACCGACCGCCGCGCGGGAGGGGAAGGCAGGGAAGGGGAGGAAGGGGGCGGCGCGAGGATGAGGACCCAGTGGGAGGCGCCAGGGACACCGAGGGGAGCGCGCTAGGGGGCCCTAGCAAGGGGCCCCCGGCTGGGACACGACGCCACGCCACGCCACGCCACGCCACGCGACACCAGGAACCCCGTCAGGGGCTCAGGGGACTGGAGCGCGAAGGGTCGGGCTTGGCCAGGGCTGGGTTGGGGTAGGGGGCGGGGTTAGGAAGGGCACGGAGCAGGGGAAATCGGCGCAAGGCCCACGTCCACTGCCAGGTGTCAGGCTTCCCGCAGCAAGGGGGCCGGGCGAGGGGCACGGCTGTGTTTCCTATAGGGAGCCCGTGGGGCGCACGGGCCAGCCAAGGCCACTCCGCTGCCCGCGGGGAGTAGTTCCTCGGAAAGGGTCCGGGAACCAACGACAGCCAAAGGGGGGCACGGTGTGCGCAGACACTGGGTCCCAAGCCGGGGTGTGGGGAGAGCCCGGACCCAATCGAGGAGCCCAGGCGAGGGGCAAGCAGGGGAGGGGGTGGTTGCGGGCAGCGCAAGGATCCACAGAGCACCAGGGGAACAGAGGGGAGGCGCAGGAGGGGGCCCAAGCGAGGGGCCTGAGATCCTGGGACAGGGACAGGGTCCTCCAGAAGAGCAGCCTGGGCTCAAGCAAGGAGCCAGGCCCTGGAAAGGGAGACCACGTGTGAGGGCCCGGCCGGACTCAAGGACTCCAGGGAACGGATGGACGGGGCCTGGGAGGGAAGGGCGGGGAGGCCATGGCACCGGGGGAGGTAGGCTCGAGGCACAGGTCCACTGCCGGGGGTGGGGTGGGGTGGGGTGGGGTGGGGTGGCGGGGGCGGGGGCAGGGGCGGGCCGGCTTCGAGAGCAGGGCCCTGGGCCGAGGGAGGGCAATGGGACCAGGTGTGGGGCAGGGCGACCTTGTCCCCTAGGGAGCCTGGAGGGGCCAGGAGGCCTAGCCCACTGCCTCGGAGCAGGAGAGCATCCTGGCCAAGGGGTCAGGCAAAGGGGTCTGGCAGGGGCAGGGACAGTGGGGGACGCGGTGGGGGCTGAGGGGCGTGGGGCGGAGGGGCGGGGGGGGTGCCGGGACCCAAGCAAGGAGCCCAGGCTAGGGACCTAGATGGGGACCCCCGGCAAGGGCAAAGCAGGGAAGGCCCAGGGCGGGCAGGAGGGCGGCACCAGGACGGGGCAGTGCACGCGAGCCTAGGGGAGCAGGGAGGGGGGCCAAGCAAGGGCCCCGTTTTCAAAGCCCACGGTGGTTGCCCTGAGCCACAAGGGACAGCACAGGCTCAAGCCAGGAGCCAGGCCGGGGACGGCAGAGCCGGGGGCTAAGGGCTGGAGCAGGTTGGCTCAGGGGTGTGGACAGGGCAGGGGAGGGGAGGGGAGGGGAGGGAGGTGGTGCCAACAGGGGGAGGGGGGCTCGAGGCCCAGGTCTACGGCCAGGTGTCAAGGTTCAGGCTGTGGGACCCGGGGCCCAGGCGAGGGGCGGGCCTGTTTCCCTTAAGGCGCACTGGCCCAGATGAGAATCACGGGACAGGGACCTGGCCCAGGGGGCCTGGCAAGGGACGGGGGCCTGGAGGAGGGCGACGGGAGGACTGGGCGCGGGGTCACGGTGCGAGCGGAGAGGGGGTGAGAGCCAGGACCCAAGCAAGGAGCCCAGGCAGGGGACGGACCCGAAGGAGGACGACGAACCCAAGCCACCCACCCACCGACCGACCGACCCACGGATCCAACGACCGACCCACCGACCCACCGACCCACCGACCGCCGCGCGGGAGGGGAAGGCAGGGAAGGGGAGGAAGGGGGCGGCGCGAGGATGAGGACCCAGTGGGAGGCGCCAGGGACACCGAGGGGAGCGCGCTAGGGGGCCCTAGCAAGGGGCCCCCGGCTGGGACACGACGCCACGCCACGCCACGCCACGCGACACCAGGAACCCCGTCAGGGGCTCAGGGGACTGGAGCGCGAAGGGTCGGGCTTGGCCAGGGCTGGGTTGGGGTAGGGGGCGGGGTTAGGAAGGGCACGGAGCAGGGGAAATCGGCGCAAGGCCCACGTCCACTGCCAGGTGTCAGGCTTCCCGCAGCAAGGGGGCCGGGCGAGGGGCACGGCTGTGTTTCCTATAGGGAGCCCGTGGGGCGCACGGGCCAGCCAAGGCCACTCCGCTGCCCGCGGGGAGTAGTTCCTCGGAAAGGGTCCGGGAACCAACGACAGCCAAAGGGGGGCACGGTGTGCGCAGACACTGGGTCCCAAGCCGGGGTGTGGGGAGAGCCCGGACCCAATCGAGGAGCCCAGGCGAGGGGCAAGCAGGGGAGGGGGTGGTTGCGGGCAGCGCAAGGATCCACAGAGCACCAGGGGAACAGAGGGGAGGCGCAGGAGGGGGCCCAAGCGAGGGGCCTGAGATCCTGGGACAGGGACAGGGTCCTCCAGAAGAGCAGCCTGGGCTCAAGCAAGGAGCCAGGCCCTGGAAAGGGAGACCACGTGTGAGGGCCCGGCCGGACTCAAGGACTCCAGGGAACGGATGGACGGGGCCTGGGAGGGAAGGGCGGGGAGGCCATGGCACCGGGGGAGGTAGGCTCGAGGCACAGGTCCACTGCCGGGGGTGGGGTGGGGTGGGGTGGGGTGGGGTGGGGTGGGGTGGCGGGGGCGGGGGCAGGGGCGGGCCGGCTTCGAGAGCAGGGCCCTGGGCCGAGGGAGGGCAATGGGACCAGGTGTGGGGCAGGGCGACCTTGTCCCCTAGGGAGCCTGGAGGGGCCAGGAGGCCTAGCCCACTGCCTCGGAGCAGGAGAGCATCCTGGCCAAGGGGTCAGGCAAAGGGGTCTGGCAGGGGCAGGGACAGTGGGGGACGCGGTGGGGGCTGAGGGGCGTGGGGCGGAGGGGCGGGGGGGGGGTGCCGGGACCCAAGCAAGGAGCCCAGGCTAGGGACCTAGATGGGGACCCCCGGCAAGGGCAAAGCAGGGAAGGCCCAGGGCGGGCAGGAGGGCGGCACCAGGACGGGGCAGTGCACGCGAGCCTAGGGGAGCAGGGAGGGGGGCCAAGCAAGGGCCCCGTTTTCAAAGCCCACGGTGGTTGCCCTGAGCCACAAGGGACAGCACAGGCTCAAGCCAGGAGCCAGGCCGGGGACGGCAGAGCCGGGGGCTAAGGGCTGGAGCAGGTTGGCTCAGGGGTGTGGACAGGGCAGGGGAGGGGAGGGGAGGGGAGGGAGGTGGTGCCAACAGGGGGAGGGGGGCTCGAGGCCCAGGTCTACGGCCAGGTGTCAAGGTTCAGGCTGTGGGACCCGGGGCCCAGGCGAGGGGCGGGCCTGTTTCCCTTAAGGCGCACTGGCCCAGATGAGAATCACGGGACAGGGACCTGGCCCAGGGGGCCTGGCAAGGGACGGGGGCCTGGAGGAGGGCGACGGGAGGACTGGGCGCGGGGTCACGGTGCGAGCGGAGAGGGGGTGAGAGCCAGGACCCAAGCAAGGAGCCCAGGCAGGGGACGGACCCGAAGGAGGACGACGAACCCAAGCCACCCACCCACCGACCGACCGACCCACGGATCCAACGACCGACCCACCGACCCACCGACCGTCGCGCGGGAGGGGAAGGCAGGGAAGGGGAGGAAGGGGGCGGCGCGAGGATGAGGACCCAGTGGGAGGCGCCAGGGACACCGAGGGGAGCGCGCTAGGGGGCCCTAGCAAGGGGCCCCCGGCTGGGACACGACGCCACGCCACGCCACGCCACGCCACGCGACACCAGGAACCCCGTCAGGGGCTCAGGGGACTGGAGCGCGAAGGGTCGGGCTTGGCCAGGGCTGGGTTGGGGTAGGGGGCGGGGTTAGGAAGGGCACGGAGCAGGGGAAATCGGCGCAAGGCCCACGTCCACTGCCAGGTGTCAGGCTTCCCGCAGCAAGGGGGCCGGGCGAGGGGCACGGCTGTGTTTCCTATAGGGAGCCCGTGGGGCGCACGGGCCAGCCAAGGCCACTCCGCTGCCCGCGGGGAGTAGTTCCTCGGAAAGGGTCCGGGAACCAACGACAGCCAAAGGGGGGCACGGTGTGCGCAGACACTGGGTCCCAAGCCGGGGTGTGGGGAGAGCCCGGACCCAATCGAGGAGCCCAGGCGAGGGGCAAGCAGGGGAGGGGGTGGTTGCGGGCAGCGCAAGGATCCACAGAGCACCAGGGGAACAGAGGGGAGGCGCAGGAGGGGGCCCAAGCGAGGGGCCTGAGATCCTGGGACAGGGACAGGGTCCTCCAGAAGAGCAGCCTGGGCTCAAGCAAGGAGCCAGGCCCTGGAAAGGGAGACCACGTGTGAGGGCCCGGCCGGACTCAAGGACTCCAGGGAACGGATGGACGGGGCCTGGGAGGGAAGGGCGGGGAGGCCATGGCACCGGGGGAGGTAGGCTCGAGGCACAGGTCCACTGCCGGGGGTGGGGTGGGGTGGGGTGGGGTGGGGTGGCGGGGGCGGGGGCGGGGGCGGGCCGGCTTCGAGAGCAGGGCCCTGGGCCGAGGGAGGGCAATGGGACCAGGTGTGGGGCAGGGCGACCTTGTCCCCTAGGGAGCCTGGAGGGGCCAGGAGGCCTAGCCCACTGCCTCGGAGCAGGAGAGCATCCTGGCCAAGGGGTCAGGCAAAGGGGTCTGGCAGGGGCAGGGACAGTGGGGGACGCGGTGGGGGCTGAGGGGCGTGGGGCGGAGGGGCGGGGGGGGGTGCCGGGACCCAAGCAAGGAGCCCAGGCTAGGGACCTAGATGGGGACCCCCGGCAAGGGCAAAGCAGGGAAGGCCCAGGGCGGGCAGGAGGGCGGCACCAGGACGGGGCAGTGCACGCGAGCCTAGGGGAGCAGGGAGGGGGGCCAAGCAAGGGCCCCGTTTTCAAAGCCCACGGTGGTTGCCCTGAGCCACAAGGGACAGCACAGGCTCAAGCCAGGAGCCAGGCCGGGGACGGCAGAGCCGGGGGCTAAGGGCTGGAGCAGGTTGGCTCAGGGGTGTGGACAGGGCAGGGGAGGGGAGGGGAGGGGAGGGGAGGGAGGTGGTGCCAACAGGGGGAGGGGGGCTCGAGGCCCAGGTCTACGGCCAGGTGTCAAGGTTCAGGCTGTGGGACCCGGGGCCCAGGCGAGGGGCGGGCCTGTTTCCCTTAAGGCGCACTGGCCCAGATGAGAATCACGGGACAGGGACCTGGCCCAGGGGGCCTGGCAAGGGACGGGGGCCTGGAGGAGGGCGACGGGAGGACTGGGCGCGGGGTCACGGTGCGAGCGGAGAGGGGGTGAGAGCCAGGACCCAAGCAAGGAGCCCAGGCAGGGGACGGACCCGAAGGAGGACGACGAACCCAAGCCACCCACCGACCGACCGACCCACGGATCCAACGACCGACCCACCGACCCACCGACCGCCGCGCGGGAGGGGAAGGCAGGGAAGGGGAGGAAGGGGGCGGCGCGAGGATGAGGACCCAGTGGGAGGCGCCAGGGACACCGAGGGGAGCGCGCTAGGGGGCCCTAGCAAGGGGCCCCCGGCTGGGACACGACGCCACGCCACGCCACGCCACGCGACACCAGGAACCCCGTCAGGGGCTCAGGGGACTGGAGCGCGAAGGGTCGGGCTTGGCCAGGGCTGGGTTGGGGTAGGGGGCGGGGTTAGGAAGGGCACGGAGCAGGGGAAATCGGCGCAAGGCCCACGTCCACTGCCAGGTGTCAGGCTTCCCGCAGCAAGGGGGCCGGGCAAGGGGCACGGCTGTGTTTCCTATAGGGAGCCCGTGGGGCGCACGGGCCAGCCAAGGCCACTCCGCTGCCCGCGGGGAGTAGTTCCTCGGAAAGGGTCCGGGAACCAACGACAGCCAAAGGGGGGCACGGTGTGCGCAGACACTGGGTCCCAAGCCGGGGTGTGGGGAGAGCCCGGACCCAATCGAGGAGCCCAGGCGAGGGGCAAGCAGGGGAGGGGGTGGTTGCGGGCAGCGCAAGGATCCACAGAGCACCAGGGGAACAGAGGGGAGGCGCAGGAGGGGGCCCAAGCGAGGGGCCTGAGATCCTGGGACAGGGACAGGGTCCTCCAGAAGAGCAGCCTGGGCTCAAGCAAGGAGCCAGGCCCTGGAAAGGGAGACCACGTGTGAGGGCCCGGCGGGACTCAAGGACTCCAGGGAACGGATGGACGGGGCCTGGGAGGGAAGGGCGGGGAGGCCATGGCACCGGGGGAGGTAGGCTCGAGGCACAGGTCCACTGCCGGGGGTGGGGTGGGGTGGGGTGGGGTGGGGTGGCGGGGGCGGGGGCAGGGGCGGGCCGGCTTCGAGAGCAGGGCCCTGGGCCGAGGGAGGGCAATGGGACCAGGTGTGGGGCAGGGCGACCTTGTCCCCTAGGGAGCCTGGAGGGGCCAGGAGGCCTAGCCCACTGCCTCGGAGCAGGAGAGCATCCTGGCCAAGGGGTCAGGCAAAGGGGTCTGGCAGGGGCAGGGACAGTGGGGGACGCGGTGGGGGCTGAGGGGCGTGGGGCGGAGGGGCGGGGGGGGGGGTGCCGGGACCCAAGCAAGGAGCCCAGGCTAGGGACCTAGATGGGGACCCCCGGCAAGGGCAAAGCAGGGAAGGCCCAGGGCGGGCAGGAGGGCGGCACCAGGACGGGGCAGTGCACGCGAGCCTAGGGGAGCAGGGAGGGGGGCCAAGCAAGGGCCCCGTTTTCAAAGCCCACGGTGGTTGCCCTGAGCCACAAGGGACAGCACAGGCTCAAGCCAGGAGCCAGGCCGGGGACGGCAGAGCCGGGGGCTAAGGGCTGGAGCAGGTTGGCTCAGGGGTGTGGACAGGGCAGGGGAGGGGAGGGGAGGGGAGGGAGGTGGTGCCAACAGGGGGAGGGGGGCTCGAGGCCCAGGTCTACGGCCAGGTGTCAAGGTTCAGGCTGTGGGACCCGGGGCCCAGGCGAGGGGCGGGCCTGTTTCCCTTAAGGCGCACTGGCCCAGATGAGAATCACGGGACAGGGACCTGGCCCAGGGGGCCTGGCAAGGGACGGGGGCCTGGAGGAGGGCGACGGGAGGACTGGGCGCGGGGTCACGGTGCGAGCGGAGAGGGGGTGAGAGCCAGGACCCAAGCAAGGAGCCCAGGCAGGGGACGGACCCGAAGGAGGACGACGAACCCAAGCCACCCACCCACCGACCGACCGACCCACGGATCCAACGACCGACCCACCGACCCACCGACCGCCGCGCGGGAGGGGAAGGCAGGGAAGGGGAGGAAGGGGGCGGCGCGAGGATGAGGACCCAGTGGGAGGCGCCAGGGACACCGAGGGGAGCGCGCTAGGGGGCCCTAGCAAGGGGCCCCCGGCTGGGACACGACGCCACGCCACGCCACGCCACGCGACACCAGGAACCCCGTCAGGGGCTCAGGGGACTGGAGCGCGAAGGGTCGGGCTTGGCCAGGGCTGGGTTGGGGTAGGGGGCGGGGTTAGGAAGGGCACGGAGCAGGGGAAATCGGCGCAAGGCCCACGTCCACTGCCAGGTGTCAGGCTTCCCGCAGCAAGGGGGCCGGGCGAGGGGCACGGCTGTGTTTCCTATAGGGAGCCCGTGGGGCGCACGGGCCAGCCAAGGCCACTCCGCTGCCCGCGGGGAGTAGTTCCTCGGAAAGGGTCCGGGAACCAACGACAGCCAAAGGGGGGCACGGTGTGCGCAGACACTGGGTCCCAAGCCGGGGTGTGGGGAGAGCCCGGACCCAATCGAGGAGCCCAGGCGAGGGGCAAGCAGGGGAGGGGGTGGTTGCGGGCAGCGCAAGGATCCACAGAGCACCAGGGGAACAGAGGGGAGGCGCAGGAGGGGGCCCAAGCGAGGGGCCTGAGATCCTGGGACAGGGACAGGGTCCTCCAGAAGAGCAGCCTGGGCTCAAGCAAGGAGCCAGGCCCTGGAAAGGGAGACCACGTGTGAGGGCCCGGCCGGACTCAAGGACTCCAGGGAACGGATGGACGGGGCCTGGGAGGGAAGGGCGGGGAGGCCATGGCACCGGGGGAGGTAGGCTCGAGGCACAGGTCCACTGCCGGGGGTGGGGTGGGGTGGGGTGGGGTGGGGTGGCGGGGGCGGGGGCAGGGGCGGGCCGGCTTCGAGAGCAGGGCCCTGGGCCGAGGGAGGGCAATGGGACCAGGTGTGGGGCAGGGCGACCTTGTCCCCTAGGGAGCCTGGAGGGGCCAGGAGGCCTAGCCCACTGCCTCGGAGCAGGAGAGCATCCTGGCCAAGGGGTCAGGCAAAGGGGTCTGGCAGGGGCAGGGACAGTGGGGGACGCGGTGGGGGCTGAGGGGCGTGGGGCGGAGGGGCGGGGGGGGGGGTGCCGGGACCCAAGCAAGGAGCCCAGGCTAGGGACCTAGATGGGGACCCCCGGCAAGGGCAAAGCAGGGAAGGCCCAGGGCGGGCAGGAGGGCGGCACCAGGACGGGGCAGTGCACGCGAGCCTAGGGGAGCAGGGAGGGGGGCCAAGCAAGGGCCCCGTTTTCAAAGCCCACGGTGGTTGCCCTGAGCCACAAGGGACAGCACAGGCTCAAGCCAGGAGCCAGGCCGGGGACGGCAGAGCCGGGGGCTAAGGGCTGGAGCAGGTTGGCTCAGGGGTGTGGACAGGGCAGGGGAGGGGAGGGGAGGGGAGGGAGGTGGTGCCAACAGGGGGAGGGGGGCTCGAGGCCCAGGTCTACGGCCAGGTGTCAAGGTTCAGGCTGTGGGACCCGGGGCCCAGGCGAGGGGCGGGCCTGTTTCCCTTAAGGCGCACTGGCCCAGATGAGAATCACGGGACAGGGACCTGGCCCAGGGGGCCTGGCAAGGGACGGGGGCCTGGAGGAGGGCGACGGGAGGACTGGGCGCGGGGTCACGGTGCGAGCGGAGAGGGGGTGAGAGCCAGGACCCAAGCAAGGAGCCCAGGCAGGGGACGGACCCGAAGGAGGACGACGAACCCAAGCCACCCACCCACCGACCGACCGACCCACCGACCCACCGACCGCCGCACGGGAGGGGAAGGCAGGGAAGGGGAGGAAGGGGGCGGCGCGAGGATGAGGACCCAGTGGGAGGCGCCAGGGACACCGAGGGGAGCGCGCTAGGGGGCCCTAGCAAGGGGCCCCCGGCTGGGACACGACGCCACGCCACGCCACGCCACGCGACACCAGGAACCCCGTCAGGGGCTCAGGGGACTGGAGCGCGAAGGGTCGGGCTTGGCCAGGGCTGGGTTGGGGTAGGGGGCGGGGTTAGGAAGGGCACGGAGCAGGGGAAATCGGCGCAAGGCCCACGTCCACTGCCAGGTGTCAGGCTTCCCGCAGCAAGGGGGCCGGGCGAGGGGCACGGCTGTGTTTCCTATAGGGAGCCCGTGGGGCGCACGGGCCAGCCAAGGCCACTCCGCTGCCCGCGGGGAGTAGTTCCTCGGAAAGGGTCCGGGAACCAACGACAGCCAAAGGGGGGCACGGTGTGCGCAGACACTGGGTCCCAAGCCGGGGTGTGGGGAGAGCCCGGACCCAATCGAGGAGCCCAGGCGAGGGGCAAGCAGGGGAGGGGGTGGTTGCGGGCAGCGCAAGGATCCACAGAGCACCAGGGGAACAGAGGGGAGGCGCAGGAGGGGGCCCAAGCGAGGGGCCTGAGATCCTGGGACAGGGACAGGGTCCTCCAGAAGAGCAGCCTGGGCTCAAGCAAGGAGCCAGGCCCTGGAAAGGGAGACCACGTGTGAGGGCCCGGCGGGACTCAAGGACTCCAGGGAACGGATGGACGGGGCCTGGGAGGGAAGGGCGGGGAGGCCATGGCACCGGGGGAGGTAGGCTCGAGGCACAGGTCCACTGCCGGGGGTGGGGTGGGGTGGGGTGGGGTGGGGTGGCGGGGGCGGGGGCAGGGGCGGGCCGGCTTCGAGAGCAGGGCCCTGGGCCGAGGGAGGGCAATGGGACCAGGTGTGGGGCAGGGCGACCTTGTCCCCTAGGGAGCCTGGAGGGGCCAGGAGGCCTAGCCCACTGCCTCGGAGCAGGAGAGCATCCTGGCCAAGGGGTCAGGCAAAGGGGTCTGGCAGGGGCAGGGACAGTGGGGGACGCGGTGGGGGCTGAGGGGCGTGGGGCGGAGGGGCGGGGGGGGGTGCCGGGACCCAAGCAAGGAGCCCAGGCTAGGGACCTAGATGGGGACCCCCGGCAAGGGCAAAGCAGGGAAGGCCCAGGGCGGGCAGGAGGGCGGCACCAGGACGGGGCAGTGCACGCGAGCCTAGGGGAGCAGGGAGGGGGGCCAAGCAAGGGCCCCGTTTTCAAAGCCCACGGTGGTTGCCCTGAGCCACAAGGGACAGCACAGGCTCAAGCCAGGAGCCAGGCCGGGGACGGCAGAGCCGGGGGCTAAGGGCTGGAGCAGGTTGGCTCAGGGGTGTGGACAGGGCAGGGGAGGGGAGGGGAGGGGAGGGAGGTGGTGCCAACAGGGGGAGGGGGGCTCGAGGCCCAGGTCTACGGCCAGGTGTCAAGGTTCAGGCTGTGGGACCCGGGGCCCAGGCGAGGGGCGGGCCTGTTTCCCTTAAGGCGCACTGGCCCAGATGAGAATCACGGGACAGGGACCTGGCCCAGGGGGCCTGGCAAGGGACGGGGGCCTGGAGGAGGGCGACGGGAGGACTGGGCGCGGGGTCACGGTGCGAGCGGAGAGGGGGTGAGAGCCAGGACCCAAGCAAGGAGCCCAGGCAGGGGACGGACCCGAAGGAGGACGACGAACCCAAGCCACCCACCGACCGACCGACCCACGGATCCAACGACCGACCCACCGACCCACCGACCGCCGCGCGGGAGGGGAAGGCAGGGAAGGGGAGGAAGGGGGCGGCGCGAGGATGAGGACCCAGTGGGAGGCGCCAGGGACACCGAGGGGAGCGCGCTAGGGGGCCCTAGCAAGGGGCCCCCGGCTGGGACACGACGCCACGCCACGCCACGCCACGCGACACCAGGAACCCCGTCAGGGGCTCAGGGGACTGGAGCGCGAAGGGTCGGGCTTGGCCAGGGCTGGGTTGGGGTAGGGGGCGGGGTTAGGAAGGGCACGGAGCAGGGGAAATCGGCGCAAGGCCCACGTCCACTGCCAGGTGTCAGGCTTCCCGCAGCAAGGGGGCCGGGCGAGGGGCACGGCTGTGTTTCCTATAGGGAGCCCGTGGGGCGCACGGGCCAGCCAAGGCCACTCCGCTGCCCGCGGGGAGTAGTTCCTCGGAAAGGGTCCGGGAACCAACGACAGCCAAAGGGGGGCACGGTGTGCGCAGACACTGGGTCCCAAGCCGGGGTGTGGGGAGAGCCCGGACCCAATCGAGGAGCCCAGGCGAGGGGCAAGCAGGGGAGGGGGTGGTTGCGGGCAGCGCAAGGATCCACAGAGCACCAGGGGAACAGAGGGGAGGCGCAGGAGGGGGCCCAAGCGAGGGGCCTGAGATCCTGGGACAGGGACAGGGTCCTCCAGAAGAGCAGCCTGGGCTCAAGCAAGGAGCCAGGCCCTGGAAAGGGAGACCACGTGTGAGGGCCCGGCGGGACTCAAGGACTCCAGGGAACGGATGGACGGGGCCTGGGAGGGAAGGGCGGGGAGGCCATGGCACCGGGGGAGGTAGGCTCGAGGCACAGGTCCACTGCCGGGGGTGGGGTGGGGTGGGGTGGGGTGGGGTGGCGGGGGCGGGGGCAGGGGCGGGCCGGCTTCGAGAGCAGGGCCCTGGGCCGAGGGAGGGCAATGGGACCAGGTGTGGGGCAGGGCGACCTTGTCCCCTAGGGAGCCTGGAGGGGCCAGGAGGCCTAGCCCACTGCCTCGGAGCAGGAGAGCATCCTGGCCAAGGGGTCAGGCAAAGGGGTCTGGCAGGGGCAGGGACAGTGGGGGACGCGGTGGGGGCTGAGGGGCGTGGGGCGGAGGGGCGGGGGGGGGGTGCCGGGACCCAAGCAAGGAGCCCAGGCTAGGGACCTAGATGGGGACCCCCGGCAAGGGCAAAGCAGGGAAGGCCCAGGGCGGGCAGGAGGGCGGCACCAGGACGGGGCAGTGCACGCGAGCCTAGGGGAGCAGGGAGGGGGGCCAAGCAAGGGCCCCGTTTTCAAAGCCCACGGTGGTTGCCCTGAGCCACAAGGGACAGCACAGGCTCAAGCCAGGAGCCAGGCCGGGGACGGCAGAGCCGGGGGCTAAGGGCTGGAGCAGGTTGGCTCAGGGGTGTGGACAGGGCAGGGGAGGGGAGGGGAGGGGAGGGGAGGGAGGTGGTGCCAACAGGGGGAGGGGGGCTCGAGGCCCAGGTCTACGGCCAGGTGTCAAGGTTCAGGCTGTGGGACCCGGGGCCCAGGCGAGGGGCGGGCCTGTTTCCCTTAAGGCGCACTGGCCCAGATGAGAATCACGGGACAGGGACCTGGCCCAGGGGGCCTGGCAAGGGACGGGGGCCTGGAGGAGGGCGACGGGAGGACTGGGCGCGGGGTCACGGTGCGAGCGGAGAGGGGGTGAGAGCCAGGACCCAAGCAAGGAGCCCAGGCAGGGGACGGACCCGAAGGAGGACGACGAACCCAAGCCACCCACCGACCGACCGACCCACGGATCCAACGACCGACCCACCGACCCACCGACCGCCGCGCGGGAGGGGAAGGCAGGGAAGGGGAGGAAGGGGGCGGCGCGAGGATGAGGACCCAGTGGGAGGCGCCAGGGACACCGAGGGGAGCGCGCTAGGGGGCCCTAGCAAGGGGCCCCCGGCTGGGACACGACGCCACGCCACGCCACGCCACGCGACACCAGGAACCCCGTCAGGGGCTCAGGGGACTGGAGCGCGAAGGGTCGGGCTTGGCCAGGGCTGGGTTGGGGTAGGGGGCGGGGTTAGGAAGGGCACGGAGCAGGGGAAATCGGCGCAAGGCCCACGTCCACTGCCAGGTGTCAGGCTTCCCGCAGCAAGGGGGCCGGGCGAGGGGCACGGCTGTGTTTCCTATAGGGAGCCCGTGGGGCGCACGGGCCAGCCAAGGCCACTCCGCTGCCCGCGGGGAGTAGTTCCTCGGAAAGGGTCCGGGAACCAACGACAGCCAAAGGGGGGCACGGTGTGCGCAGACACTGGGTCCCAAGCCGGGGTGTGGGGAGAGCCCGGACCCAATCGAGGAGCCCAGGCGAGGGGCAAGCAGGGGAGGGGGTGGTTGCGGGCAGCGCAAGGATCCACAGAGCACCAGGGGAACAGAGGGGAGGCGCAGGAGGGAGCCCAAGCGAGGGGCCTGAGATCCTGGGACAGGGACAGGGTCCTCCAGAAGAGCAGCCTGGGCTCAAGCAAGGAGCCAGGCCCTGGAAAGGGAGACCACGTGTGAGGGCCCGGCCGGACTCAAGGACTCCAGGGAACGGATGGACGGGGCCTGGGAGGGAAGGGCGGGGAGGCCATGGCACCGGGGGAGGTAGGCTCGAGGCACAGGTCCACTGCCGGGGGTGGGGTGGGGTGGGGTGGCGGGGGCGGGGGCAGGGGCGGGCCGGCTTCGAGAGCAGGGCCCTGGGCCGAGGGAGGGCAATGGGACCAGGTGTGGGGCAGGGCGACCTTGTCCCCTAGGGAGCCTGGAGGGGCCAGGAGGCCTAGCCCACTGCCTCGGAGCAGGAGAGCATCCTGGCCAAGGGGTCAGGCAAAGGGGTCTGGCAGGGGCAGGGACAGTGGGGGACGCGGTGGGGGCTGAGGGGCGTGGGGCGGAGGGGCGGGGGGGGGTGCCGGGACCCAAGCAAGGAGCCCAGGCTAGGGACCTAGATGGGGACCCCCGGCAAGGGCAAAGCAGGGAAGGCCCAGGGCGGGCAGGAGGGCGGCACCAGGACGGGGCAGTGCACGCGAGCCTAGGGGAGCAGGGAGGGGGGCCAAGCAAGGGCCCCGTTTTCAAAGCCCACGGTGGTTGCCCTGAGCCACAAGGGACAGCACAGGCTCAAGCCAGGAGCCAGGCCGGGGACGGCAGAG
Organism: Spermophilus citellus; assembly: GCF_964194105.1. NCBI lineage: Eukaryota > Metazoa > Chordata > Mammalia > Rodentia > Sciuridae > Spermophilus > Spermophilus citellus. Next base: position 101,887,191 of record NC_138192.1, read on the forward strand.
CCGGGGGCTAAGGGCTGGAGCAGGTTGGCTCAGGGGTGTGGACAGGGCAGGGGAGGGGAGGGGAGGGGAGGGAGGTGGTGCCAACAGGGGGAGGGGGGCTCGAGGCCCAGGTCTACGGCCAGGTGTCAAGGTTCAGGCTGTGGGACCCGGGGCCCAGGCGAGGGGCGGGCCTGTTTCCCTTAAGGCGCACTGGCCCAGATGAGAATCACGGGACAGGGACCTGGCCCAGGGGGCCTGGCAAGGGACGGGGGCCTGGAGGAGGGCGACGGGAGGACTGGGCGCGGGGTCACGGTGCGAGCGGAGAGGGGGTGAGAGCCAGGACCCAAGCAAGGAGCCCAGGCAGGGGACGGACCCGAAGGAGGACGACGAACCCAAGCCACCCACCCACCGACCGACCGACCCACGGATCCAACGACCGACCCACCGACCCACCGACCGCCGCGCGGGAGGGGAAGGCAGGGAAGGGGAGGAAGGGGGCGGCGCGAGGATGAGGACCCAGTGGGAGGCGCCAGGGACACCGAGGGGAGCGCGCTAGGGGGCCCTAGCAAGGGGCCCCCGGCTGGGACACGACGCCACGCCACGCCACGCCACGCGACACCAGGAACCCCGTCAGGGGCTCAGGGGACTGGAGCGCGAAGGGTCGGGCTTGGCCAGGGCTGGGTTGGGGTAGGGGGCGGGGTTAGGAAGGGCACGGAGCAGGGGAAATCGGCGCAAGGCCCACGTCCACTGCCAGGTGTCAGGCTTCCCGCAGCAAGGGGGCCGGGCGAGGGGCACGGCTGTGTTTCCTATAGGGAGCCCGTGGGGCGCACGGGCCAGCCAAGGCCACTCCGCTGCCCGCGGGGAGTAGTTCCTCGGAAAGGGTCCGGGAACCAACGACAGCCAAAGGGGGGCACGGTGTGCGCAGACACTGGGTCCCAAGCCGGGGTGTGGGGAGAGCCCGGACCCAATCGAGGAGCCCAGGCGAGGGGCAAGCAGGGGAGGGGGTGGTTGCGGGCAGCGCAAGGATCCACAGAGCACCAGGGGAACAGAGGGGAGGCGCAGGAGGGGGCCCAAGCGAGGGGCCTGAGATCCTGGGACAGGGACAGGGTCCTCCAGAAGAGCAGCCTGGGCTCAAGCAAGGAGCCAGGCCCTGGAAAGGGAGACCACGTGTGAGGGCCCGGCCGGACTCAAGGACTCCAGGGAACGGATGGACGGGGCCTGGGAGGGAAGGGCGGGGAGGCCATGGCACCGGGGGAGGTAGGCTCGAGGCACAGGTCCACTGCCGGGGGTGGGGTGGGGTGGGGTGGGGTGGGGTGGCGGGGGCGGGGGCAGGGGCGGGCCGGCTTCGAGAGCAGGGCCCTGGGCCGAGGGAGGGCAATGGGACCAGGTGTGGGGCAGGGCGACCTTGTCCCCTAGGGAGCCTGGAGGGGCCAGGAGGCCTAGCCCACTGCCTCGGAGCAGGAGAGCATCCTGGCCAAGGGGTCAGGCAAAGGGGTCTGGCAGGGGCAGGGACAGTGGGGGACGCGGTGGGGGCTGAGGGGCGTGGGGCGGAGGGGCGGGGGGGGGGGTGCCGGGACCCAAGCAAGGAGCCCAGGCTAGGGACCTAGATGGGGACCCCCGGCAAGGGCAAAGCAGGGAAGGCCCAGGGCGGGCAGGAGGGCGGCACCAGGACGGGGCAGTGCACGCGAGCCTAGGGGAGCAGGGAGGGGGGCCAAGCAAGGGCCCCGTTTTCAAAGCCCACGGTGGTTGCCCTGAGCCACAAGGGACAGCACAGGCTCAAGCCAGGAGCCAGGCCGGGGACGGCAGAGCCGGGGGCTAAGGGCTGGAGCAGGTTGGCTCAGGGGTGTGGACAGGGCAGGGGAGGGGAGGGGAGGGGAGGGAGGTGGTGCCAACAGGGGGAGGGGGGCTCGAGGCCCAGGTCTACGGCCAGGTGTCAAGGTTCAGGCTGTGGGACCCGGGGCCCAGGCGAGGGGCGGGCCTGTTTCCCTTAAGGCGCACTGGCCCAGATGAGAATCACGGGACAGGGACCTGGCCCAGGGGGCCTGGCAAGGGACGGGGGCCTGGAGGAGGGCGACGGGAGGACTGGGCGCGGGGTCACGGTGCGAGCGGAGAGGGGGTGAGAGCCAGGACCCAAGCAAGGAGCCCAGGCAGGGGACGGACCCGAAGGAGGACGACGAACCCAAGCCACCCACCCACCGACCGACCGACCCACGGATCCAACGACCGACCCACCGACCCACCGACCGCCGCGCGGGAGGGGAAGGCAGGGAAGGGGAGGAAGGGGGCGGCGCGAGGATGAGGACCCAGTGGGAGGCGCCAGGGACACCGAGGGGAGCGCGCTAGGGGGCCCTAGCAAGGGGCCCCCGGCTGGGACACGACGCCACGCCACGCGACACCAGGAACCCCGTCAGGGGCTCAGGGGACTGGAGCGCGAAGGGTCGGGCTTGGCCAGGGCTGGGTTGGGGTAGGGGGCGGGGTTAGGAAGGGCACGGAGCAGGGGAAATCGGCGCAAGGCCCACGTCCACTGCCAGGTGTCAGGCTTCCCGCAGCAAGGGGGCCGGGCGAGGGGCACGGCTGTGTTTCCTATAGGGAGCCCGTGGGGCGCACGGGCCAGCCAAGGCCACTCCGCTGCCCGCGGGGAGTAGTTCCTCGGAAAGGGTCCGGGAACCAACGACAGCCAAAGGGGGGCACGGTGTGCGCAGACACTGGGTCCCAAGCCGGGGTGTGGGGAGAGCCCGGACCCAATCGAGGAGCCCAGGCGAGGGGCAAGCAGGGGAGGGGGTGGTTGCGGGCAGCGCAAGGATCCACAGAGCACCAGGGGAACAGAGGGGAGGCGCAGGAGGGGGCCCAAGCGAGGGGCCTGAGATCCTGGGACAGGGACAGGGTCCTCCAGAAGAGCAGCCTGGGCTCAAGCAAGGAGCCAGGCCCTGGAAAGGGAGACCACGTGTGAGGGCCCGGCCGGACTCAAGGACTCCAGGGAACGGATGGACGGGGCCTGGGAGGGAAGGGCGGGGAGGCCATGGCACCGGGGGAGGTAGGCTCGAGGCACAGGTCCACTGCCGGGGGTGGGGTGGGCTGCCGGGGGTGGGGTGGGGTGGGGTGGGGTGGGGTGGCGGGGGCGGGGGCAGGGGCGGGCCGGCTTCGAGAGCAGGGCCCTGGGCCGAGGGAGGGCAATGGGACCAGGTGTGGGGCAGGGCGACCTTGTCCCCTAGGGAGCCTGGAGGGGCCAGGAGGCCTAGCCCACTGCCTCGGAGCAGGAGAGCATCCTGGCCAAGGGGTCAGGCAAAGGGGTCTGGCAGGGGCAGGGACAGTGGGGGACGCGGTGGGGGCTGAGGGGCGTGGGGCGGAGGGGCGGGGGGGGGGTGCCGGGACCCAAGCAAGGAGCCCAGGCTAGGGACCTAGATGGGGACCCCCGGCAAGGGCAAAGCAGGGAAGGCCCAGGGCGGGCAGGAGGGCGGCACCAGGACGGGGCAGTGCACGCGAGCCTAGGGGAGCAGGGAGGGGGGCCAAGCAAGGGCCCCGTTTTCAAAGCCCACGGTGGTTGCCCTGAGCCACAAGGGACAGCACAGGCTCAAGCCAGGAGCCAGGCCGGGGACGGCAGAGCCGGGGGCTAAGGGCTGGAGCAGGTTGGCTCAGGGGTGTGGACAGGGCAGGGGAGGGGAGGGGAGGGGAGGGAGGTGGTGCCAACAGGGGGAGGGGGGCTCGAGGCCCAGGTCTACGGCCAGGTGTCAAGGTTCAGGCTGTGGGACCCGGGGCCCAGGCGAGGGGCGGGCCTGTTTCCCTTAAGGCGCACTGGCCCAGATGAGAATCACGGGACAGGGACCTGGCCCAGGGGGCCTGGCAAGGGACGGGGGCCTGGAGGAGGGCGACGGGAGGACTGGGCGCGGGGTCACGGTGCGAGCGGAGAGGGGGTGAGAGCCAGGACCCAAGCAAGGAGCCCAGGCAGGGGACGGACCCGAAGGAGGACGACGAACCCAAGCCACCCACCCACCGACCGACCGACCCACGGATCCAACGACCGACCCACCGACCCACCGACCGCCGCGCGGGAGGGGAAGGCAGGGAAGGGGAGGAAGGGGGCGGCGCGAGGATGAGGACCCAGTGGGAGGCGCCAGGGACACCGAGGGGAGCGCGCTAGGGGGCCCTAGCAAGGGGCCCCCGGCTGGGACACGACGCCACGCCACGCCACGCCACGCGACACCAGGAACCCCGTCAGGGGCTCAGGGGACTGGAGCGCGAAGGGTCGGGCTTGGCCAGGGCTGGGTTGGGGTAGGGGGCGGGGTTAGGAAGGGCACGGAGCAGGGGAAATCGGCGCAAGGCCCACGTCCACTGCCAGGTGTCAGGCTTCCCGCAGCAAGGGGGCCGGGCGAGGGGCACGGCTGTGTTTCCTATAGGGAGCCCGTGGGGCGCACGGGCCAGCCAAGGCCACTCCGCTGCCCGCGGGGAGTAGTTCCTCGGAAAGGGTCCGGGAACCAACGACAGCCAAAGGGGGGCACGGTGTGCGCAGACACTGGGTCCCAAGCCGGGGTGTGGGGAGAGCCCGGACCCAATCGAGGAGCCCAGGCGAGGGGCAAGCAGGGGAGGGGGTGGTTGCGGGCAGCGCAAGGATCCACAGAGCACCAGGGGAACAGAGGGGAGGCGCAGGAGGGGGCCCAAGCGAGGGGCCTGAGATCCTGGGACAGGGACAGGGTCCTCCAGAAGAGCAGCCTGGGCTCAAGCAAGGAGCCAGGCCCTGGAAAGGGAGACCACGTGTGAGGGCCCGGCGGGACTCAAGGACTCCAGGGAACGGATGGACGGGGCCTGGGAGGGAAGGGCGGGGAGGCCATGGCACCGGGGGAGGTAGGCTCGAGGCACAGGTCCACTGCCGGGGGTGGGGTGGGGTGGGGTGGGGTGGGGTGGCGGGGGCGGGGGCAGGGGCGGGCCGGCTTCGAGAGCAGGGCCCTGGGCCGAGGGAGGGCAATGGGACCAGGTGTGGGGCAGGGCGACCTTGTCCCCTAGGGAGCCTGGAGGGGCCAGGAGGCCTAGCCCACTGCCTCGGAGCAGGAGAGCATCCTGGCCAAGGGGTCAGGCAAAGGGGTCTGGCAGGGGCAGGGACAGTGGGGGACGCGGTGGGGGCTGAGGGGCGTGGGGCGGAGGGGCGGGGGGGGGGTGCCGGGACCCAAGCAAGGAGCCCAGGCTAGGGACCTAGATGGGGACCCCCGGCAAGGGCAAAGCAGGGAAGGCCCAGGGCGGGCAGGAGGGCGGCACCAGGACGGGGCAGTGCACGCGAGCCTAGGGGAGCAGGGAGGGGGGCCAAGCAAGGGCCCCGTTTTCAAAGCCCACGGTGGTTGCCCTGAGCCACAAGGGACAGCACAGGCTCAAGCCAGGAGCCAGGCCGGGGACGGCAGAGCCGGGGGCTAAGGGCTGGAGCAGGTTGGCTCAGGGGTGTGGACAGGGCAGGGGAGGGGAGGGGAGGGGAGGGAGGTGGTGCCAACAGGGGGAGGGGGGCTCGAGGCCCAGGTCTACGGCCAGGTGTCAAGGTTCAGGCTGTGGGACCCGGGGCCCAGGCGAGGGGCGGGCCTGTTTCCCTTAAGGCGCACTGGCCCAGATGAGAATCACGGGACAGGGACCTGGCCCAGGGGGCCTGGCAAGGGACGGGGGCCTGGAGGAGGGCGACGGGAGGACTGGGCGCGGGGTCACGGTGCGAGCGGAGAGGGGGTGAGAGCCAGGACCCAAGCAAGGAGCCCAGGCAGGGGACGGACCCGAAGGAGGACGACGAACCCAAGCCACCCACCCACCGACCGACCGACCCACGGATCCAACGACCGACCCACCGACCCACCGACCGCCGCGCGGGAGGGGAAGGCAGGGAAGGGGAGGAAGGGGGCGGCGCGAGGATGAGGACCCAGTGGGAGGCGCCAGGGACACCGAGGGGAGCGCGCTAGGGGGCCCTAGCAAGGGGCCCCCGGCTGGGACACGACGCCACGCCACGCCACGCCACGCCACGCGACACCAGGAACCCCGTCAGGGGCTCAGGGGACTGGAGCGCGAAGGGTCGGGCTTGGCCAGGGCTGGGTTGGGGTAGGGGGCGGGGTTAGGAAGGGCACGGAGCAGGGGAAATCGGCGCAAGGCCCACGTCCACTGCCAGGTGTCAGGCTTCCCGCAGCAAGGGGGCCGGGCGAGGGGCACGGCTGTGTTTCCTATAGGGAGCCCGTGGGGCGCACGGGCCAGCCAAGGCCACTCCGCTGCCCGCGGGGAGTAGTTCCTCGGAAAGGGTCCGGGAACCAACGACAGCCAAAGGGGGGCACGGTGTGCGCAGACACTGGGTCCCAAGCCGGGGTGTGGGGAGAGCCCGGACCCAATCGAGGAGCCCAGGCGAGGGGCAAGCAGGGGAGGGGGTGGTTGCGGGCAGCGCAAGGATCCACAGAGCACCAGGGGAACAGAGGGGAGGCGCAGGAGGGGGCCCAAGCGAGGGGCCTGAGATCCTGGGACAGGGACAGGGTCCTCCAGAAGAGCAGCCTGGGCTCAAGCAAGGAGCCAGGCCCTGGAAAGGGAGACCACGTGTGAGGGCCCGGCGGGACTCAAGGACTCCAGGGAACGGATGGACGGGGCCTGGGAGGGAAGGGCGGGGAGGCCATGGCACCGGGGGAGGTAGGCTCGAGGCACAGGTCCACTGCCGGGGGTGGGGTGGGGTGGGGTGGGGTGGGGTGGCGGGGGCGGGGGCAGGGGCGGGCCGGCTTCGAGAGCAGGGCCCTGGGCCGAGGGAGGGCAATGGGACCAGGTGTGGGGCAGGGCGACCTTGTCCCCTAGGGAGCCTGGAGGGGCCAGGAGGCCTAGCCCACTGCCTCGGAGCAGGAGAGCATCCTGGCCAAGGGGTCAGGCAAAGGGGTCTGGCAGGGGCAGGGACAGTGGGGGACGCGGTGGGGGCTGAGGGGCGTGGGGCGGAGGGGCGGGGGGGGGGTGCCGGGACCCAAGCAAGGAGCCCAGGCTAGGGACCTAGATGGGGACCCCCGGCAAGGGCAAAGCAGGGAAGGCCCAGGGCGGGCAGGAGGGCGGCACCAGGACGGGGCAGTGCACGCGAGCCTAGGGGAGCAGGGAGGGGGGCCAAGCAAGGGCCCCGTTTTCAAAGCCCACGGTGGTTGCCCTGAGCCACAAGGGACAGCACAGGCTCAAGCCAGGAGCCAGGCCGGGGACGGCAGAGCCGGGGGCTAAGGGCTGGAGCAGGTTGGCTCAGGGGTGTGGACAGGGCAGGGGAGGGGAGGGGAGGGGAGGGAGTTGGTGCCAACAGGGGGAGGGGGGCTCGAGGCCCAGGTCTACGGCCAGGTGTCAAGGTTCAGGCTGTGGGACCCGGGGCCCAGGCGAGGGGCGGGCCTGTTTCCCTTAAGGCGCACTGGCCCAGATGAGAATCACGGGACAGGGACCTGGCCCAGGGGGCCTGGCAAGGGACGGGGGCCTGGAGGAGGGCGACGGGAGGACTGGGCGCGGGGTCACGGTGCGAGCGGAGAGGGGGTGAGAGCCAGGACCCAAGCAAGGAGCCCAGGCAGGGGACGGACCCGAAGGAGGACGACGAACCCAAGCCACCCACCCACCGACCGACCGACCCACGGATCCAACGACCGACCCACCGACCCACCGACCGCCGCGCGGGAGGGGAAGGCAGGGAAGGGGAGGAAGGGGGCGGCGCGAGGATGAGGACCCAGTGGGAGGCGCCAGGGACACCGAGGGGAGCGCGCTAGGGGGCCCTAGCAAGGGGCCCCCGGCTGGGACACGACGCCACGCCACGCCACGCCACGCGACACCAGGAACCCCGTCAGGGGCTCAGGGGACTGGAGCGCGAAGGGTCGGGCTTGGCCAGGGCTGGGTTGGGGTAGGGGGCGGGGTTAGGAAGGGCACGGAGCAGGGGAAATCGGCGCAAGGCCCACGTCCACTGCCAGGTGTCAGGCTTCCCGCAGCAAGGGGGCCGGGCGAGGGGCACGGCTGTGTTTCCTATAGGGAGCCCGTGGGGCGCACGGGCCAGCCAAGGCCACTCCGCTGCCCGCGGGGAGTAGTTCCTCGGAAAGGGTCCGGGAACCAACGACAGCCAAAGGGGGGCACGGTGTGCGCAGACACTGGGTCCCAAGCCGGGGTGTGGGGAGAGCCCGGACCCAATCGAGGAGCCCAGGCGAGGGGCAAGCAGGGGAGGGGGTGGTTGCGGGCAGCGCAAGGATCCACAGAGCACCAGGGGAACAGAGGGGAGGCGCAGGAGGGGGCCCAAGCGAGGGGCCTGAGATCCTGGGACAGGGACAGGGTCCTCCAGAAGAGCAGCCTGGGCTCAAGCAAGGAGCCAGGCCCTGGAAAGGGAGACCACGTGTGAGGGCCCGGCCGGACTCAAGGACTCCAGGGAACGGATGGACGGGGCCTGGGAGGGAAGGGCGGGGAGGCCATGGCACCGGGGGAGGTAGGCTCGAGGCACAGGTCCACTGCCGGGGGTGGGGTGGGGTGGGGTGGGGTGGGGTGGGGTGGGGTGGCGGGGGCGGGGGCAGGGGCGGGCCGGCTTCGAGAGCAGGGCCCTGGGCCGAGGGAGGGCAATGGGACCAGGTGTGGGGCAGGGCGACCTTGTCCCCTAGGGAGCCTGGAGGGGCCAGGAGGCCTAGCCCACTGCCTCGGAGCAGGAGAGCATCCTGGCCAAGGGGTCAGGCAAAGGGGTCTGGCAGGGGCAGGGACAGTGGGGGACGCGGTGGGGGCTGAGGGGCGTGGGGCGGAGGGGCGGGGGGGGGTGCCGGGACCCAAGCAAGGAGCCCAGGCTAGGGACCTAGATGGGGACCCCCGGCAAGGGCAAAGCAGGGAAGGCCCAGGGCGGGCAGGAGGGCGGCACCAGGACGGGGCAGTGCACGCGAGCCTAGGGGAGCAGGGAGGGGGGCCAAGCAAGGGCCCCGTTTTCAAAGCCCACGGTGGTTGCCCTGAGCCACAAGGGACAGCACAGGCTCAAGCCAGGAGCCAGGCCGGGGACGGCAGAGCCGGGGGCTAAGGGCTGGAGCAGGTTGGCTCAGGGGTGTGGACAGGGCAGGGGAGGGGAGGGGAGGGGAGGGAGGTGGTGCCAACAGGGGGAGGGGGGCTCGAGGCCCAGGTCTACGGCCAGGTGTCAAGGTTCAGGCTGTGGGACCCGGGGCCCAGGCGAGGGGCGGGCCTGTTTCCCTTAAGGCGCACTGGCCCAGATGAGAATCACGGGACAGGGACCTGGCCCAGGGGGCCTGGCAAGGGACGGGGGCCTGGAGGAGGGCGACGGGAGGACTGGGCGCGGGGTCACGGTGCGAGCGGAGAGGGGGTGAGAGCCAGGACCCAAGCAAGGAGCCCAGGCAGGGGACGGACCCGAAGGAGGACGACGAACCCAAGCCACCCACCCACCGACCGACCGACCCACGGATCCAACGACCGACCCACCGACCCACCGACCGCCGCGCGGGAGGGGAAGGCAGGGAAGGGGAGGAAGGGGGCGGCGCGAGGATGAGGACCCAGTGGGAGGCGCCAGGGACACCGAGGGGAGCGCGCTAGGGGGCCCTAGCAAGGGGCCCCCGGCTGGGACACGACGCCACGCCACGCCACGCCACGCCACGCGACACCAGGAACCCCGTCAGGGGCTCAGGGGACTGGAGCGCGAAGGGTCGGGCTTGGCCAGGGCTGGGTTGGGGTAGGGGGCGGGGTTAGGAAGGGCACGGAGCAGGGGAAATCGGCGCAAGGCCCACGTCCACTGCCAGGTGTCAGGCTTCCCGCAGCAAGGGGGCCGGGCGAGGGGCACGGCTGTGTTTCCTATAGGGAGCCCGTGGGGCGCACGGGCCAGCCAAGGCCACTCCGCTGCCCGCGGGGAGTAGTTCCTCGGAAAGGGTCCGGGAACCAACGACAGCCAAAGGGGGGCACGGTGTGCGCAGACACTGGGTCCCAAGCCGGGGTGTGGGGAGAGCCCGGACCCAATCGAGGAGCCCAGGCGAGGGGCAAGCAGGGGAGGGGGTGGTTGCGGGCAGCGCAAGGATCCACAGAGCACCAGGGGAACAGAGGGGAGGCGCAGGAGGGGGCCCAAGCGAGGGGCCTGAGATCCTGGGACAGGGACAGGGTCCTCCAGAAGAGCAGCCTGGGCTCAAGCAAGGAGCCAGGCCCTGGAAAGGGAGACCACGTGTGAGGGCCCGGCGGGACTCAAGGACTCCAGGGAACGGATGGACGGGGCCTGGGAGGGAAGGGCGGGGAGGCCATGGCACCGGGGGAGGTAGGCTCGAGGCACAGGTCCACTGCCGGGGGTGGGGTGGGGTGGGGTGGGGTGGGGTGGCGGGGGCGGGGGCAGGGGCGGGCCGGCTTCGAGAGCAGGGCCCTGGGCCGAGGGAGGGCAATGGGACCAGGTGTGGGGCAGGGCGACCTTGTCCCCTAGGGAGCCTGGAGGGGCCAGGAGGCCTAGCCCACTGCCTCGGAGCAGGAGAGCATCCTGGCCAAGGGGTCAGGCAAAGGGGTCTGGCAGGGGCAGGGACAGTGGGGGACGCGGTGGGGGCTGAGGGGCGTGGGGCGGAGGGGCGGGGGGGGGGTGCCGGGACCCAAGCAAGGAGCCCAGGCTAGGGACCTAGATGGGGACCCCCGGCAAGGGCAAAGCAGGGAAGGCCCAGGGCGGGCAGGAGGGCGGCACCAGGACGGGGCAGTGCACGCGAGCCTAGGGGAGCAGGGAGGGGGGCCAAGCAAGGGCCCCGTTTTCAAAGCCCACGGTGGTTGCCCTGAGCCACAAGGGACAGCACAGGCTCAAGCCAGGAGCCAGGCCGGGGACGGCAGAGCCGGGGGCTAAGGGCTGGAGCAGGTTGGCTCAGGGGTGTGGACAGGGCAGGGGAGGGGAGGGGAGGGGAGGGAGTTGGTGCCAACAGGGGGAGGGGGGCTCGAGGCCCAGGTCTACGGCCAGGTGTCAAGGTTCAGGCTGTGGGACCCGGGGCCCAGGCGAGGGGCGGGCCTGTTTCCCTTAAGGCGCACTGGCCCAGATGAGAATCACGGGACAGGGACCTGGCCCAGGGGGCCTGGCAAGGGACGGGGGCCTGGAGGAGGGCGACGGGAGGACTGGGCGCGGGGTCACGGTGCGAGCGGAGAGGGGGTGAGAGCCAGGACCCAAGCAAGGAGCCCAGGCAGGGGACGGACCCGAAGGAGGACGACGAACCCAAGCCACCCACCCACCGACCGACCGACCCACGGATCCAACGACCGACCCACCGACCCACCGACCGCCGCGCGGGAGGGGAAGGCAGGGAAGGGGAGGAAGGGGGCGGCGCGAGGATGAGGACCCAGTGGGAGGCGCCAGGGACACCGAGGGGAGCGCGCTAGGGGGCCCTAGCAAGGGGCCCCCGGCTGGGACACGACGCCACGCCACGCCACGCCACGCGACACCAGGAACCCCGTCAGGGGCTCAGGGGACTGGAGCGCGAAGGGTCGGGCTTGGCCAGGGCTGGGTTGGGGTAGGGGGCGGGGTTAGGAAGGGCACGGAGCAGGGGAAATCGGCGCAAGGCCCACGTCCACTGCCAGGTGTCAGGCTTCCCGCAGCAAGGGGGCCGGGCGAGGGGCACGGCTGTGTTTCCTATAGGGAGCCCGTGGGGCGCACGGGCCAGCCAAGGCCACTCCGCTGCCCGCGGGGAGTAGTTCCTCGGAAAGGGTCCGGGAACCAACGACAGCCAAAGGGGGGCACGGTGTGCGCAGACACTGGGTCCCAAGCCGGGGTGTGGGGAGAGCCCGGACCCAATCGAGGAGCCCAGGCGAGGGGCAAGCAGGGGAGGGGGTGGTTGCGGGCAGCGCAAGGATCCACAGAGCACCAGGGGAACAGAGGGGAGGCGCAGGAGGGGGCCCAAGCGAGGGGCCTGAGATCCTGGGACAGGGACAGGGTCCTCCAGAAGAGCAGCCTGGGCTCAAGCAAGGAGCCAGGCCCTGGAAAGGGAGACCACGTGTGAGGGCCCGGCCGGACTCAAGGACTCCAGGGAACGGATGGACGGGGCCTGGGAGGGAAGGGCGGGGAGGCCATGGCACCGGGGGAGGTAGGCTCGAGGCACAGGTCCACTGCCGGGGGTGGGGTGGGGTGGGGTGGGGTGGGGTGGGGTGGGGTGGCGGGGGCGGGGGCAGGGGCGGGCCGGCTTCGAGAGCAGGGCCCTGGGCCGAGGGAGGGCAATGGGACCAGGTGTGGGGCAGGGCGACCTTGTCCCCTAGGGAGCCTGGAGGGGCCAGGAGGCCTAGCCCACTGCCTCGGAGCAGGAGAGCATCCTGGCCAAGGGGTCAGGCAAAGGGGTCTGGCAGGGGCAGGGACAGTGGGGGACGCGGTGGGGGCTGAGGGGCGTGGGGCGGAGGGGCGGGGGGGGGTGCCGGGACCCAAGCAAGGAGCCCAGGCTAGGGACCTAGATGGGGACCCCCGGCAAGGGCAAAGCAGGGAAGGCCCAGGGCGGGCAGGAGGGCGGCACCAGGACGGGGCAGTGCACGCGAGCCTAGGGGAGCAGGGAGGGGGGCCAAGCAAGGGCCCCGTTTTCAAAGCCCACGGTGGTTGCCCTGAGCCACAAGGGACAGCACAGGCTCAAGCCAGGAGCCAGGCCGGGGACGGCAGAGCCGGGGGCTAAGGGCTGGAGCAGGTTGGCTCAGGGGTGTGGACAGGGCAGGGGAGGGGAGGGGAGGGGAGGGAGGTGGTGCCAACAGGGGGAGGGGGGCTCGAGGCCCAGGTCTACGGCCAGGTGTCAAGGTTCAGGCTGTGGGACCCGGGGCCCAGGCGAGGGGCGGGCCTGTTTCCCTTAAGGCGCACTGGCCCAGATGAGAATCACGGGACAGGGACCTGGCCCAGGGGGCCTGGCAAGGGACGGGGGCCTGGAGGAGGGCGACGGGAGGACTGGGCGCGGGGTCACGGTGCGAGCGGAGAGGGGGTGAGAGCCAGGACCCAAGCAAGGAGCCCAGGCAGGGGACGGACCCGAAGGAGGACGACGAACCCAAGCCACCCACCCACCGACCGACCCACGGATCCAACGACCGACCCACCGACCCACCGACCGCCGCGCGGGAGGGGAAGGCAGGGAAGGGGAGGAAGGGGGCGGCGCGAGGATGAGGACCCAGTGGGAGGCGCCAGGGACACCGAGGGGAGCGCGCTAGGGGGCCCTAGCAAGGGGCCCCCGGCTGGGACACGACGCCACGCCACGCCACGCCACGCGACACCAGGAACCCCGTCAGGGGCTCAGGGGACTGGAGCGCGAAGGGTCGGGCTTGGCCAGGGCTGGGTTGGGGTAGGGGGCGGGGTTAGGAAGGGCACGGAGCAGGGGAAATCGGCGCAAGGCCCACGTCCACTGCCAGGTGTCAGGCTTCCCGCAGCAAGGGGGCCGGGCGAGGGGCACGGCTGTGTTTCCTATAGGGAGCCCGTGGGGCGCACGGGCCAGCCAAGGCCACTCCGCTGCCCGCGGGGAGTAGTTCCTCGGAAAGGGTCCGGGAACCAACGACAGCCAAAGGGGGGCACGGTGTGCGCAGACACTGGGTCCCAAGCCGGGGTGTGGGGAGAGCCCGGACCCAATCGAGGAGCCCAGGCGAGGGGCAAGCAGGGGAGGGGGTGGTTGCGGGCAGCGCAAGGATCCACAGAGCACCAGGGGAACAGAGGGGAGGCGCAGGAGGGGGCCCAAGCGAGGGGCCTGAGATCCTGGGACAGGGACAGGGTCCTCCAGAAGAGCAGCCTGGGCTCAAGCAAGGAGCCAGGCCCTGGAAAGGGAGACCACGTGTGAGGGCCCGGCCGGACTCAAGGACTCCAGGGAACGGATGGACGGGGCCTGGGAGGGAAGGGCGGGGAGGCCATGGCACCGGGGGAGGTAGGCTCGAGGCACAGGTCCACTGCCGGGGGTGGGGTGGGGTGGGGTGGGGTGGGGTGGGGTGGGGTGGCGGGGGCGGGGGCAGGGGCGGGCCGGCTTCGAGAGCAGGGCCCTGGGCCGAGGGAGGGCAATGGGACCAGGTGTGGGGCAGGGCGACCTTGTCCCCTAGGGAGCCTGGAGGGGCCAGGAGGCCTAGCCCACTGCCTCGGAGCAGGAGAGCATCCTGGCCAAGGGGTCAGGCAAAGGGGTCTGGCAGGGGCAGGGACAGTGGGGGACGCGGTGGGGGCTGAGGGGCGTGGGGCGGAGGGGCGGGGGGGGGGGTGCCGGGACCCAAGCAAGGAGCCCAGGCTAGGGACCTAGATGGGGACCCCCGGCAAGGGCAAAGCAGGGAAGGCCCAGGGCGGGCAGGAGGGCGGCACCAGGACGGGGCAGTGCACGCGAGCCTAGGGGAGCAGGGAGGGGGGCCAAGCAAGGGCCCCGTTTTCAAAGCCCACGGTGGTTGCCCTGAGCCACAAGGGACAGCACAGGCTCAAGCCAGGAGCCAGGCCGGGGACGGCAGAGCCGGGGGCTAAGGGCTGGAGCAGGTTGGCTCAGGGGTGTGGACAGGGCAGGGGAGGGGAGGGGAGGGGAGGGAGTTGGTGCCAACAGGGGGAGGGGGGCTCGAGGCCCAGGTCTACGGCCAGGTGTCAAGGTTCAGGCTGTGGGACCCGGGGCCCAGGCGAGGGGCGGGCCTGTTTCCCTTAAGGCGCACTGGCCCAGATGAGAATCACGGGACAGGGACCTGGCCCAGGGGGCCTGGCAAGGGACGGGGGCCTGGAGGAGGGCGACGGGAGGACTGGGCGCGGGGTCACGGTGCGAGCGGAGAGGGGGTGAGAGCCAGGACCCAAGCAAGGAGCCCAGGCAGGGGACGGACCCGAAGGAGGACGACGAACCCAAGCCACCCACCCACCGACCGACCCACGGATCCAACGACCGACCCACCGACCCACCGACCGCCGCGCGGGAGGGGAAGGCAGGGAAGGGGAGGAAGGGGGCGGCGCGAGGATGAGGACCCAGTGGGAGGCGCCAGGGACACCGAGGGGAGCGCGCTAGGGGGCCCTAGCAAGGGGCCCCCGGCTGGGACACGACGCCACGCCACGCCACGCCACGCGACACCAGGAACCCCGTCAGGGGCTCAGGGGACTGGAGCGCGAAGGGTCGGGCTTGGCCAGGGCTGGGTTGGGGTAGGGGGCGGGGTTAGGAAGGGCACGGAGCAGGGGAAATCGGCGCAAGGCCCACGTCCACTGCCAGGTGTCAGGCTTCCCGCAGCAAGGGGGCCGGGCGAGGGGCACGGCTGTGTTTCCTATAGGGAGCCCGTGGGGCGCACGGGCCAGCCAAGGCCACTCCGCTGCCCGCGGGGAGTAGTTCCTCGGAAAGGGTCCGGGAACCAACGACAGCCAAAGGGGGGCACGGTGTGCGCAGACACTGGGTCCCAAGCCGGGGTGTGGGGAGAGCCCGGACCCAATCGAGGAGCCCAGGCGAGGGGCAAGCAGGGGAGGGGGTGGTTGCGGGCAGCGCAAGGATCCACAGAGCACCAGGGGAACAGAGGGGAGGCGCAGGAGGGGGCCCAAGCGAGGGGCCTGAGATCCTGGGACAGGGACAGGGTCCTCCAGAAGAGCAGCCTGGGCTCAAGCAAGGAGCCAGGCCCTGGAAAGGGAGACCACGTGTGAGGGCCCGGCCGGACTCAAGGACTCCAGGGAACGGATGGACGGGGCCTGGGAGGGAAGGGCGGGGAGGCCATGGCACCGGGGGAGGTAGGCTCGAGGCACAGGTCCACTGCCGGGGGTGGGGTGGGGTGGGGTGGGGTGGGGTGGGGTGGGGTGGCGGGGGCGGGGGCAGGGGCGGGCCGGCTTCGAGAGCAGGGCCCTGGGCCGAGGGAGGGCAATGGGACCAGGTGTGGGGCAGGGCGACCTTGTCCCCTAGGGAGCCTGGAGGGGCCAGGAGGCCTAGCCCACTGCCTCGGAGCAGGAGAGCATCCTGGCCAAGGGGTCAGGCAAAGGGGTCTGGCAGGGGCAGGGACAGTGGGGGACGCGGTGGGGGCTGAGGGGCGTGGGGCGGAGGGGCGGGGGGGGGGTGCCGGGACCCAAGCAAGGAGCCCAGGCTAGGGACCTAGATGGGGACCCCCGGCAAGGGCAAAGCAGGGAAGGCCCAGGGCGGGCAGGAGGGCGGCACCAGGACGGGGCAGTGCACGCGAGCCTAGGGGAGCAGGGAGGGGGGCCAAGCAAGGGCCCCGTTTTCAAAGCCCACGGTGGTTGCCCTGAGCCACAAGGGACAGCACAGGCTCAAGCCAGGAGCCAGGCCGTGGACGGCAGAGCCGGGGGCTAAGGGCTGGAGCAGGTTGGCTCAGGGGTGTGGACAGGGCAGGGGAGGGGAGGGGAGGGGAGGGAGTTGGTGCCAACAGGGGGAGGGGGGCTCGAGGCCCAGGTCTACGGCCAGGTGTCAAGGTTCAGGCTGTGGGACCCGGGGCCCAGGCGAGGGGCGGGCCTGTTTCCCTTAAGGCGCACTGGCCCAGATGAGAATCACGGGACAGGGACCTGGCCCAGGGGGCCTGGCAAGGGACGGGGGCCTGGAGGAGGGCGACGGGAGGACTGGGCGCGGGGTCACGGTGCGAGCGGAGAGGGGGTGAGAGCCAGGACCCAAGCAAGGAGCCCAGGCAGGGGACGGACCCGAAGGAGGACGACGAACCCAAGCCACCCACCCACCGACCGACCCACGGATCCAACGACCGACCCACCGACCCACCGACCGCCGCGCGGGAGGGGAAGGCAGGGAAGGGGAGGAAGGGGGCGGCGCGAGGATGAGGACCCAGTGGGAGGCGCCAGGGACACCGAGGGGAGCGCGCTAGGGGGCCCTAGCAAGGGGCCCCCGGCTGGGACACGACGCCACGCCACGCGACACGAGGAACCCCGTCAGGGGCTCAGGGGACTGGAGCGCGAAGGGTCGGGCTTGGCCAGGGCTGGGTTGGGGTAGGGGGCGGGGTTAGGAAGGGCACGGAGCAGGGGAAATCGGCGCAAGGCCCACGTCCACTGCCAGGTGTCAGGCTTCCCGCAGCAAGGGGGCCGGGCGAGGGGCACGGCTGTGTTTCCTATAGGGAGCCCGTGGGGCGCACGGGCCAGCCAAGGCCACTCCGCTGCCCGCGGGGAGTAGTTCCTCGGAAAGGGTCCGGGAACCAACGACAGCCAAAGGGGGGCACGGTGTGCGCAGACACTGGGTCCCAAGCCGGGGTGTGGGGAGAGCCCGGACCCAATCGAGGAGCCCAGGCGAGGGGCAAGCAGGGGAGGGGGTGGTTGCGGGCAGCGCAAGGATCCACAGAGCACCAGGGGAACAGAGGGGAGGCGCAGGAGGGGGCCCAAGCGAGGGGCCTGAGATCCTGGGACAGGGACAGGGTCCTCCAGAAGAGCAGCCTGGGCTCAAGCAAGGAGCCAGGCCCTGGAATGGGAGACCTTGTGTGAGGGTCCGGCATGACTCAAAGGAATGTAGGGGGCCTGGTAGGGAAGGGAAGTTGTTAACATGGGAAGATAAAGATAAGAATGGGATCAGGGCCCATGACTGGTGCAGGGAATGCTGCAAAGCAATGTATCAAGGGTCCAAAGCATGAAATTTAGGGATTGGTGTAAGGAGCCACTAACACACATAAGGAAGGGGGGCTGAGGTACAGGGTGCTTTACACAGTATCTATCTTCACCTTCCCCCAAAAGATCACATATCTTGCTCTTCCCAGCCACATCCCCTTTCCAGTGACCACCCTTGTGCTGTTTAGCCTTATCTTATTTCCTGTACTCATTCCTACTGTGCACCTATGGCCTTTCCTCATAACCCTATTTCTCACTCTTGCATGGTAGATATGAGAGGCCTGATTGCTTGTGATATTTCCGGCTCCTGTTCTTTTTATCAGTGTCCAGTACCAGGTGTGACAGGAAGCCTGGATTCCCACGATAATCCAATCCCAGTATCCAAATTCCTAGTCAACCCCCTACTGCCACCTCACCCCACCACTATATGAGGAAAGTGGGCTTACCATCTTAAGCATCCCGGCTTGGCCACCAATAGAGCTCCTAGGTCTGGAAAGGGCTTCTTCCTCTTCTTTTCAGTCAGATGATTCTCACATGTCAGGTACCCAGAGATCTCACTGGCTAGGAATGGGTCAAACTGGTCCTTGCTGGAAGTCTGACATGGGAGACTTCCAGGATCCAGTTTTCTCCTCAAACTTCAGTTTTTCATGTGAGAATGATACAAACCCATAAAAGAAGGCTGAGCTGTTGACAAAATTTTACCTCTGTGGTCCCAGTTACAGTCATATATGACATAACACTTCAGCCAATGAATATCAGTTTATAAGTTGTTGGTCCCATCAGACTAGATCATCTCATGATGTAGCCATACTCTGATGTTTGCATATGGACAACACCATCTCAGGACGCATTTGTCAGAAAACATTCCATCATAAAACACTACCATAAGTGTATGCCTGTGAAGAAGCATCATTTTGTTCTAGGACACTCCTTTATATAAATTACTTAGATGCCTGAAAATTAAAATTGTCTATTGTGCTCCAAAAAGAAACTAAGGTAGAAAAGCTCCCAAAATTTTACAGTCTGCTGCCTAAAGCTAGGAGTGTCAGTGATTGCTTGCCTAGCTTGGACCAGGCCCTCGTTTTAATCACCAGAATGGCAAGAATAAAAGAAGACCCAGAGCCTTAGTCTGCTAATTCCACCAACAACATGGGCCCACCAAACCAGATCAAATTCAAGTGAACCTGCTCTTGCTCATCTCAGATATTGCTCTATGGTGAATATGTCAATCCTGTGTTAACTTCTTAGGATCACTGCCCCTGTTATAACCCTGCCACTAATAACCTTCCTCATGTCCTGCCCTTTATGAGTCTGGGTCTCTTCTGATACTCTAGACATTTGGACAATACAAAGTCATGAAACAAATTACATCATAAAACTCAGTTATAACACCTAAATTTTCCTAAAATAGAAGCAATAATAGAATCTGTTACTTTTCTTTAATCTGGAAAGCCCATGTTGAAGGCAATGCCACATATTCAAAGGCGAATGTTCATGAAGGTTCTGACTTTAAAAGTGGGTTAATTTATTAGATGGCTTAATAATTTGAACAGACCACAGAGATGTGGTGAAGAGTATAGGCATATGGGGCATGAATGCAGGAAGTAGGTCATTATGGGTTTGCCCTTGAGGACAGTATTTGTCCTTGGCCCCTTCCTCCTCTACCCTGCTTCCCTGCTGCCAAGAGCTGAGCAGCTTTCCCTCACCATACCTTTCTTCCACGATATTCTGCCTCATTTGGGTCCCAGATCAATGGTGCTAACTGACCATGGACTGAATCCTCGGAAACCATTAGCCAAAATAAACTCTTCTTTCTCCAAGTTGCTCTTGTTCAGGTATTTTGATCACAGCCATGAAAAGCTAACATGGCATCTTTATATTTTTTTAATGTGAGGCTATTCTTTTTTATTTACTTTTATTTTTCATTGTCAATGGACCTTTATTTTATTTATTAATATGTGGTGCTGAGAATCAAACACAGTGCCTCACACATGATAGGCCAGCGCTCTGCCACTGAGCCACAACCCCAGCCCTGAACTTATTCTTAAAAAATATGTAGCAAATATATAAAACATCAATCATATAACCAAAAATATTGACTTAATAAAATTATTAGTTACACCACCAGAAATATATCACTTGCCTGAGTCTCTGCTTCTCACAATTAATACCCTCGAGGCTTTAACCTATAAGAACTTGATGACAAGAACCAATACAAAACTACTATAATTTTTTTTGAATACTTAACTGAAATTGTTGTTAATTTTAAGATAAAGACACTGGGCTTATTTTTCTATGAAATATTTATACTGAAAATATAAATTTACCTCCCAGGAAGGAAACACCCATCCAGTGGCAAAAAAACATTAACATGAACCAATAACAAATGTATTCCTTAAGTACATCTTATATTCATTTTTCTTAGAAAACCTATATTCAACCATTTGAGTTAATAGTCAATGGAAATTAAAGTTGATCATTCCCTTCCATCTTATAGAAGAAAAAACTCCATTATTACTATCAGTTAAGCATAAAAACCAAAGTTCCTGAGCACTATAACTATATGGAATACAACTATTTTACTTCGTTTGGCAAATGTTGCTGGTACTTAACCATGTGCCAGACATTACAAATTACTTCTACTGAATTTCCATTACACTCCTAATGTGGGTCCATTGTTTCTATCATTTTTGAAAACACACGATTGACCAAAATTCTTATAACTCCCATGTCATTATCATGTGCTCAATGACCACAGGTCAAGTCCAAACTCCAAAGCAAGACAGACTACCAAGAGACCCACCAAGGGGTGTGCCACAAGAAAGAGGGCCTACCTTGTTGCATCTGCGTGGGCCAGGCCCCCCATTACCACTTCCCTTCCAATTCCCTCTTCCAGAAGCTCCTCACCCCAAACCACAGACCCCTGTGTGCATTTCAGCTGCACTCACCCTAGGACTTTTTCCAGTGGGTTGTTACCCTGAGTACTCACAGTTTGTAGAGACCAAGAAGGGCACTGGCTGCAGCTGGGGAGGTGAAGGAAGGAGGTGTGAAAACAGTCCAGTTTCACTCGAAGGGTCAAAGCTGAAGAACAAATGGAAGAGCTCATGGATGCCAGGCCTGGGAAGAACCTCAGTGTCCACTGTACTATCCCACTGCTTCCTCTCAACCCTCCGCTCAACCACTTTGCAACTTACTGCACTATCTACTAATTTATTTCCTATTGCCCATCTCTCCCCCACTAGAGCATATACCCAGATAAGGGCAGCATTTTGCTTGGTAAGGAAACTACTGAAGCAAGGGCCCTGCAGTCTAGACTGAAAAGGATCATGTTATGATTTGGACATACATGTCCTGAAAAACTGTTAATGCAGAACTATTCAAAGGTGAGATGATTAGACTTAGAGCTGTGACCTAAATCAGTTCACCTTATTTTGAATAGAGTAATTGGGTGGGAACCATAAGCAGGTGGGATAGGATTGAAGGAAGTGGGTCACTGGGTACCTATCCTAAATGGGTCCATATTCCATGTGGCCTCTTCCCCTTCCCTTCTTTCTGTCTCTTGGCCAAAAACAATGGGGCAGCACTCCTCCATCATGCCCTTCCACCATGACATTCTGCCTCATTTGGGGCCCAGAGCAATGTAGTAAGTCCACCATGGACTGAACCTCTAAAACTATGAGCCAAAATAAATTTTTAGTCCTTTAAGTTGTTCTTGTCATGTACTTGGTTGTTAGTGACAAAAACCTGACTAACACAGGCCACAAGCCTTGTCTAGAGGAGATGAAGGATACAGGAATGCAGACAGGAAAATGTCTCCTTAAGTACAGTGAATAATTCTGCCTGGGTCATCCAGTCTGCACCACTACTCAACTGTGCTCCTGTGCCAAGAAAGCAGTCATGACTGTTCCTATAAAACCTTACTTAAAAACCATGGTGGCAGGCCGAATTTGACTCACAGGTAGTCATTTCATAAATGAAATAAAGTTCAAGTACAGACAAAAATGCCAAGATTGGGTTGTGTGGATCTATCAAACAGCAACACCAACAACGGCAGAGGTTTTATAACAGTGACACAAAAAACAGAAAATAATGCCCCAGGCTGGGAATGGTGGCTCCTACCTATAATTCCAGCAGCTCAGGGAGTTAAGGAAGGAGGATTATGAGTTCAATGCCAGCCTCAGCAACTTATAGAGGTCCTAAGCAAATTAATGAGACCCTCATCTCTAAGTAAAATATTAAAAAGTGTGGGGTACGTGACTTGGTAGTTAAGAATCACTGGGTTCAAATCCTCATTACCTAAAAAAAAAAAAAAAAAAAAAATTAAAAGAAGCCACATTTCCAGCTAGAGACAAGAACACAACTGTAAACATTAGGAACCTGAATCTAACCTCACAGCCTCAGGAATATATTTTATAAGGTCAACACCCATTGGCCTGAATAAGAGTTTAACACATGTACAACTGAATTCTATAACCAGCCTCATCGATACAAGCTAAAGGTCAAAAGCACTCAGAGTCCAGACAGGAGTGCTGAAGAACATTTCTGCTACCTGATGATACCTGTACCCATTACACAAAGTAGCAAAAAAATGAAAATTCATCATTCCTCATTCTCATGAAAATCATTAGAAAAATCACTGAATCACCAATAACCTCATATAAAAGTCCCTTTCAAGGCTGGGAATATAGCTCAGTTGATAGAGTGTTTGCCTTGCATGCACACTGCCCTGGGTTCAATGCCCAGCACCACCACCACCAAAAAAAGTCCCTTTCACAACATATAAAAAGTTGAAATCCTCAGGAAAAAATAACACAAAAAATACACGAAGTCAAACTTCATAAGGGTCACATGTGGTGACTGGAGTGAACACATGCCTTGCATGGGTCAAAAAACCATTAATTTTGAAAACAAGATGTCATAATGAATGTAATTTTAATTAACATCACAAACTGGGGGTAAGATAAACTTGTTGGAAAAGATTTTTGAAGAGACATGGAGAAGGAGGGCAACCTTGTAAAGAGTAGCTGTGATCAGTGGGAACCCGGTAGGAATGCTCTGTCTATTTCTGGACCTCACAGTCCTGCTGGCTATAGCAAACAGGCTTTTTTTTTGGGGGGGGGGGTGGAGGGGAGAGTGGTGAGGGCAGTGCTGGGGATGGAACCCAGGGTCACTGTATCATAGAGCAACACTGTTGGCCATTTTTATTTTGAAACAGCATTTTGTAAGTTGCTGAGGCTGGCTTCCAACTTGTGACCCTGCTGCTTAAGCCTTCCCAGTCACTAGAATTATAGGCAGGGTCCACCAGGCCAGTGGGGTTCTACATCTAAGAACGCATTCTCTCTACCCACTTTTTCCTTATAGTTCCTGGGTAGCCTTTTCAGACTCCAGAATGTACAAAGGCTTGGAATGATGGCACTTTGTGTCCACCTGTCCATGGGTTGAGCGTGGAACCAAGGCAGAGGATGCTGGGCTGTGTGTTATATAACTATGAAATGATTCTAAATACTTCTAAAGTTTGATGTTTTTGGAGCGTGTTCCCTCCTCACTAGAGCATGATGTGTTGCCAGACCTCATATGTCCCTTCAGACTCCCCACGTCTCAGCTACTGATCTAAACTACTGAGCTAAAGATCGCAATTCAAGAGTTTGAAAGACTCCTTGAGAGCTTAGGTTAAGGTAGGACTACACTCTGTCATGTGTAAGCCCATGACACTTCTCTGAAAGCCTAGAGCCAATCAGTGACAAGGCAAGGCCTCATCAGCTGTGAATTAATCTCAGAAGCCTCACCCACTAATACCACCTGCTACCAACTAGCAATTAGAGACCTTACCTGTTATCCTGACTGTCCACCGAGGTGGTCAAGCTGGCTTCTCCAAGAACTGCTCCTATACAGGAAAACCTCAGCTTCAATGAGACTTTACTTTTCACAAGGCCTGTTTCCATATTAATTGAACAAGTGGGCTTTAAGAATTTTGGAAACCCTACTATGTGGTCAAAGTACTTCATCTACATGGTATATTCTATGAGGTTTTTTCACATTATTTTCTCCCCTCTGAGCATTGTAAACCTACACAACAATTCTCATTGTATTTCAATAAACTCTGACTCAGTAAATCATCTCCTCATTTTTGTCATATACAACAACTGGCAGTCAGCAGGATTTCACAATGCATAGAGGTGAAGGGTTGAAAAAAGTTCAAATTTTAATTTTAATTTTAATGAAAGAATAGAGAATGGAAATTGCATAGCATTCTTCTTCATTCTCAATATTCTACGGTGTTTTCACCTTTGATGTCCTGGGAAGAATTTCTGAAAGTGACACAAACTCAATCACTGAGCCACATTCTCAGCCCTACGTTGTGTTTTATTTAGAGATAGGGTTTCAACTAATTATTTAGGATCTCTCTAAGTTGCAGAGGATAGCTTTGAAGTCGTGATCCTCCTGCTTCAGCCTCCTGAGCTGTTGAGATTATTGGCATGCACCCCCACACCCAGCAAAACTACCAAAATTTAAATGAATGGTATACATAAAACAATAGGTTAGAAGCCAGGTATGGTGGTATGCACATGGAATCCCAGTGACTTGGGAGTCTGAGGCAGGAGGATCACAAGTTTGAGGCCAGCTAGGAAATTTAGTGAGATCCTATCTCAAAATTAAATTTAAAATAACTGGGGCTATAGTTCCAAGGTAGGGCACCCATATAGCCCCAGTCCAGCAAATTAAGGTATGGAGATCTCTACTATCTACACCTAGTAAATTAAAGACAGACAATTTCAGATCATACAGATGGTTCAACAAGAACCTGTCTACATCTCAGAACAAGGCTTATGTATGCCCTTTAGAAGTCTCTTTTTGGGTTTAATACATCAAGAATACACACTGCCTTTTATGAAAACCCAAACAATTGAGTGCTGTGAAGGCACTCGTCTCACAGGAAAAGTTTACATACCCATGGGCTAATGATGAAATTTGCACCTTCTTTATAATCCTACTGCCACTGTCTCTATTGTGTGCTTTAATGCCTTGCTTAAATAAAAGCTCCAATTGCTTAATAAACCCTGAAAACAGAGGCCTCACCCACATCTATAGCAGGCTATAAAATCATTAAAAAAATAGAAAGCCAGCAGAGCCTTGTAATCCCAACAACATGGAAAGCGGAGGCAAGTGGAATGCATGTTCAAACCCAGCTTCAGCAACTTAGCAAGGCCCTAAGCAACTCATCAATGCCCTGCCTCTAAATAAAATATAAAATCTGGTTGGGGATATGATACAGTAGATAGGTGCCTCTGGTTCAATCTCCAGTACCAAAAACAAACAAACAAAGATATAGATACAATATCTTTGAAAACATTATTACCAGCAACGATCACCAATACATCTTATTATACATAAGATCACTACTGATTATCATAAACACTTGAAAGGTTTTAATTAAAAAACATGAGAAGGCTGGTGTTGTCGCTCAGTGATAGTGAGCTTGCCTGGCAGGTGTGGGGCACTGGGTTGGATTCTCCACACCACAAACAAACAAACAAATAAATAAATAAATAAATAAATAAATAAATAAAATAAAGTTCCATTGACAAATAAAAAAAATATTAAAAAACAAACAAAAAACATGAAATCCAGGCACAGTGGTAACCATATGTAATTCCCTCTCAGTCACTGAGGGGATAAGGAGGGAAGAAAGAAACCTAATGAACAGCCTGGGCAATTTAGGCTTTGTGCCAAAATAAGCAATAAAAACTGCCATGGCCAAGCCAGGCAAGATAGTGGAAACCAATAGACTTGGTGGCTCTGGAAGCTGAGGCAGGAGGACTGACAGTTCAAAGCCAGTTTCACCAATTTAATGAGTCAATAAGCAAATCAGTGAGACCCTGTCTGTAAAAAAAAATATTTAAAAAGGGCTAGGCATGTGTTCAATGCTTAAGCGCCCAGGGGTTCAATCCCCAGTAAAAACAAACAAACAAACAACAACAACAAAAAAAAAAAAACTCAAAGGCTGTAGCTCAGTGGTAAAACTCCCCTGGATTCAATCCCCAGTATCAAACACACACACACACACACACACACACACACACACACGAATGAATGTCCAACCTGTTAATGAGGTACACACTTTTCTAACAACTCGGCAAACTGAGGAAGGAGGAACCAAAGTTTGAAGCCAGTCTCAGCAACTGAGGGACACACTGTCTTAAAATCGAAAGCAAAAAGGACTTGAATGTATCTCAATGTATCTCACAGAGAATATCTGGGTTCAACCCCTAAATCCCCACGGGGGTGGGGGGGGAAGGATGTTGGCCCATGAGTGAAGCTCTGAATTCAACTCCCCAATCCTGCCAAAAATAGAGGACATATATTATCATTCATTAAATTGCTTTAAGTGGGCTGGGGTTATAGCTCAGTGTTAGAGTGCTTGACTAGCAGGCTTGAGGCACTGGGTTCGCTCCTCAGCACCACATAAAAAAAATACACAAACAAAGATGTGTCCATCTTTAATGTAAAAAAAAATTAAACGCATTGTTTAAGTTATAAGAATACTAGAAAACACATATCTTTATAAACAATAATAACCACTTGGAGCACAATGGGGAAAAACTTAATAAGAATAGACGCAGAGGTGGTTGGCACCGCCCTGCACATAAACGCTAGACATTAAACCCAGGGCCTCCACACATGCTCAACATTCACCCTATACCCTCAAAACTGTTAAAAATATATAACATGTAAGAATAAACTCTCATGCAAGCTCTACAGTTATAAAACTGCAAAACTTTCCTGATACCTTTTTTTAAAGAGAGAGTGAGAGAGGAGAGAGAGAGAGAGAGAGAGAGAGAGAGAATTTTTTTTTAATATTTATTTTTATTTTTTAGTTCTCGGCGGACACAACATCTTTGTTGGTATGTGGTGCTGAGGATGGAACCCGGGCCGCACGCATGCAAGGGGAGCGAGCTACCGCTTGAGCCACATCCCCAGCCCCTGATACCTTTTTTTTAAATGATGAAAAACTTCACCCAACTGGAGTCAAACCTCTATTTGAATGAAAATCATAAGGAAAATAATTAAAAGACAAAAGCCTAAACCTGGAAGCAGAAGGTACCAGCCTGTACTCCGAGCTGCTCAGAAAGCTGAAACAGGAGGACAACTTGACCCTGAACTTTAAAGCTAGTCTAGACAACATAGGAAGACCCTCTTCCAGAAAAAGGAAGAAAGAATGAAAACAAAAAACAACAAATATGAAATAACTCTACTCAGGAGGTGAGACAGAAGGATGAAAAGTTGCAATCTAGCTTGCTTCATCCCTTTAGGCCAGGGATGAAGCTCAGTCAGTGGTAGATCACTCCTGGGTCAAATCCCTACTTCCAGAAAAAAAAATTAAAAGAAAAAAAGGAACCATAAAGCAGTTCACAAAGAAGAGGACAGGCTGGCATAGTGACACACATGTGTAATCCCAGCAGAGCTTGGGAGACTGAGGCAGAAGGAGCACAAATTCAAAATGAGCCTCAGAAATTTAGTGAAGCCTTAAGAAACTCAGCGAGACCCTGTCTCTAAATAAAAACGAAAAAAACTGGCTGAGGATGTGGCTCAGTGGTAAAACTCCCCTGGGTTCAATCCCCAGTATTAAACACACACACACAAAAACAACACAATGAATGTCCAGCTGGTTAAAGAGGTACACTCCTTTAATTCCAGCAACTCATCAAAATAAGGCCAGAGACTTATTTTGACGTTTGAAGCCAGCCTTGGCAACTGAGGGATACACCATCTTAAAATAAAAAGTAAAAAGGTCTTGGGATTTAGCACAGTGGCAAAGAAACTCTGGGTTCAACCCCTAAATCTTCACCAGAAAAAAAAAAGTTGGCCTATGAGAGCAACTCAGAATTTAATCCCCAGTTCCGCCAAAAACAGAGCATCTACATTATCATTCATTAAATTGTTTGAATCATAAGAATGCTAGAAAACAAATATTTTTATAAACAAGAAGAACACAATTGGGGAAGACTCATTAGGAATAAATGCGGGGTTGGAGGTTTGGGGGGTGGTTGGTGTAGCGCTGCTCAAGAACCCGAGACATTAAACCCAGGGCCTCCACACGTGCACAACTTTTACCCTATTCCCTCAGCACAGAAAACAGCAATTGTTAAAAATATATAACACCTAGGAATAAACTCTCATGCAAGCTTTACAATAATAAAACTGCGAAACATTCCTGAAATGATGAAAAACTTCACTCAACTGGAATCAAACCTCTATTTGGATGAAAATCATAAGAAAACGAAAGACAATCTCGTAACCTGGACACAGAAGGCACCAGCCTATAGTCCCAGCTGCTCAGAAAGCTGAGACAGGAGGACAACTTGTGCCCCTAACTTTAAGCCTAGCCTGAACAACACAGGAATATACTCTAACAAAAAAAAAAAAAAAAGAAAGAAAGAAAGAGCAAGAAAACAAACAGCAACACGTATGAAATAACTCTAATCAGGAGGTGAGAACAGGGATGAAAATTTCCAGGATAGCCTGCTTCTAAATAAAAATACAAAGGGCCAGGGTTAAAGCTAGTGGTAGATCACTGCTGGGTCCAATCCCTAGTTCCAGAAAAAAAAAAAAAAAAGAAAGAAAGAAAAAAAAAGAACCATAAAGCAGTTCACAAAGAACAGGACCGGCTGGCATAGTGACACACATGTGTAATCCCAGAAGAGCTTGGGGGGCTGAGGCAGAGAGGAGCACAAATTCAAAATCAGCCTCAGAAATTTAGTGAAGCCTTAAGAAACTCAGCGAGACCCTGTCTCTAAATAAAAACGAAAAAACTGGCTGAGGATGTGGCTCAGTGGTAAAACCCCCATGGGTTTAGTCCCCAGTATCAAACACACACACACAAACACAACAAAATGAATGTCCAGCTGGTTAAAGAGGTACACTCCTTTAATCCCAGCAACTCAGCAAACTGAGGAAGGAGGAACCAAAGTTTGAAGCCATCCTTGGCTATTGAGGGAGACACCATTTTAAAATAAAAAGTAAAAAGGGCTTGGGATTTAGCACAGTGGCAGAGTTCAACCCCTAAATCCACACCAGAAAAAAAAAAAGTTGGGGGCTGAGGATGTGGCTCAAGCCGTAGCACGCTCGCCTGGCATGCGTGTGGCCCGGGTTCAATCCTCAGCACCACATACAAACTGAGATGTTGTGTCTGCCAAGAACTAAAAAATAAATATTAAAATTAATAAAAAAAGTTGGCCGATGAGAGCAGCTCAGAATTTAATCCCCAGTTCCACCAAAAATAGAGCATGTAATATTATGAATCGTTAAATTAAGTCATAAGAATGCTAGAAAACAAATACCTTTATGAACAAGAATAACCAGTTAGAACAATGGGGAAAAATTCATTAGGAATAGAGGAGGGGGTGAGGGGCTGGGGGTGGTTGGCATGGCACTGCACGTGAAAGCTGGACAATAAACCCAGGCCTCCACACGTGCTCAACTTTCACCCTAGACCCTCAGCACAGAAAACAGCAATTGTTAAAAATATGTAACACCTAGGAATAAACTCTCATGCAAGCTCTACACTTATAAAACTGCAAAACATTCCTGAAATGATGAAAAACTTCACCCAACTGGAGTTAAACCTCTATTTGGATGAAAATAATAAGGAAAAAAAAAAGACAAACGCCTAAACCTGGACACAGAAGGTACCATCCAGTAGTTCTAGCTTCTCAGAAAGCTGAGACAGGAGGACAACTTGCGCCCTGAACTTTGTGGCTAATCTGGACAACATAAGAAAACTCTATTCCAGGAAAAGAAAAAAAAAACAACAACAACAACAAATATGAAATAACTCTACTCCAGAGGTGAGGCAGGAGGTTGAAAATTTCCAGGCTAGCCTGCCTCTGAATAAAAAATAAAAAGGGCTAGGGGTAAAGCTCAGTGGTAGATCACCCCTGGGTCAAATTCCTAGTTCCAGGAAAAACAAAAACAAAAAAATATATATATGTATATATATATATATAAATAAAAGAACCATAATGCAGTGCACAAACAACAGGATAGGCCTCAAAACAAACAAACAAAACATATATGTACAGTAGTCACACTCCTGTGGAAACATTATTACCAGCACCAATCACCAATACAACTTACTATACATAAGATTACCATTGATTATCATAAATGCTTAAAAGGAAAAGTCTTCATTTAAAAAATGTGAGAGCCAGGCACAGTGGTGACCTCTGTAATCCCCTCTCAGCGATGAGAGGGAACTAAGGTACTATGGCAGGAGGAATAAAGTTGGAGAGCAGCCTGGGAATTCAAACCTTCTGCCAAAATAAGCAATAAAAATTGTCATGGCTAAACCAGGCAAGGTGGTGCACACCTGTAATCCCAGCAGCTCAGGAGGGGAGGCAGGAGGATTATGAGTTCAAAGCCAGCCTCAGCAACTTAGGAAGTCACTTAGCAACTCAGTGAGACCCTGTCTCTAAATAAAATATTTTAAAAGGCTCAGTGCTTAAGCGCCCTGGATTCAATCTCTAGTAAAAAAAAAAAAACACAACACAACAACAACAAGAAAAACCCATAAAGCTGTGGCTTAATGGTGAAACTCCCCTTGGTTGAATCCACAGTATCAAACACACACACACACACACACACACACACACACACACACACGCCGGGCATGCCCACACACAACAGAATGAATGTCCAGCCGGTTACAGAGGTACACTCCTTTAATCTCAATAACTCTGCAAACTGAGGAAGGAGGACTCCCAGTTTGAGGCCAGCAACTGAGGGAGACACTGTCTTAAAAAGTAAAAAGGGGGGCTGGGGATGTGGCTCAAGCGGTAGCGCGCTCACCTGGCATGCGTGCGGCCCGGGTTCGATCCTCAGCGCCACATACCAACAAAGATGTTGTGTCCGCCGAGAACTAAAAAATAAATATTAAAAATTCAAAAAAAAAAGTAAAAAGGGGGCCTGGGGATGTAGCTCAGCAGTAGCACGCTTGCCTAGTATGTGCGAGGCACTGAGTTCCATCCTCAGCACCACCTAAAAGTAAAATAAAATAAAGGCAGTGGGTCCAACTACAAAAAAAAAAAAAAAAAAAAAAAAAACTTAAAAGGGCTTGGGATGTATCTCAGTAGCAAAAAAATATCTGGGTTCAACCCATAAATCCACACCAGAAAAAAAAAAACTATAACCAGTTAGAACACAATGGGGAAAAACTCATTAGAAGTAAATGAGGGGTTGGCGCAGGGCTTGAACTCTAGACATTAAACCCAGGGCCTCCACAGGTGCTCAACTTTCACCTTATACCCTCAGCACAGAAAAGAGCAATTGTTAAAAATATGTAACACCTAGGAATAAACTCTCATGCAAGCTCTACACTTATAAAACTGCAAAACATTCCTGAAATGATGAAAAACTTCACCCAACTGGAGTCAAACTTCTATTTGGATAAAAATCATAAGAAAACCAAAAGACAAACGCCTAAACCTGGATGCGGAAGGTATGAGCCTGTAGTCCCAGCTGCTCAGAAAGCTGAGACAGGAGGACAACTTGCACCCTGAACTTTAAGGCAGGCCTGGACAACATAGGAAGTCCCTCTTCCAGAAAAAAAAAACAAACTAACAAACAGTAACAACAAATATGAAATAACTCTACTCCGGATGTGAGGCAGTACAGTAGGATGAAAAGTTCCAAGCTAGCCTGCCTCTAAATAAAAAATTTTAAAAGTCCAGGGATACAGCTCAGTGGTAGAACACCTCTAGGTCTAATTCCTAGTACCGAGAAATAACGCAATTAACAAAGAAAAGACAAGCTGGGCAAGGTGGCACCCACTCCTGTAATCTCAGCAGAGCTCAGGAGGTTGAGGCAGGAGTGCAAATTCAAATCCAGTCTCAGCAATTTAGCAAGGCCCTAAGTAACTTAGCCAGACCTTCTAAATAAAATATAAAAAACTGGCTGGAAAAGTGGTTCAGTAGTTAATCTCCCTGAGGTTCAATCCTGGGGCCTCCCAAAAATAGAAAATAGAAAAAGACCAAAATGTTCCACCACCCAGGTGCTGAACAAAATGCAAAGGAACTCTACTGAACTGGCAGAAATGCAAGGACTCACAACCGTGTTGCTGGACCTTGGGGACTGACCCAGTGATTCCACTTCCACAAACTCATTTTGAAGAGTTGGGGCCAATTCAACAAGTATATTACACAAACTCGATTAAATAAGGGCAAAGAAGGTGGGCGAACTAGCGCACAACAATGATCCCAAGTATTCAGGAGCGTGAGCCTAGAGGATACCAATTTTAGGCCAATCTCAAGCAAGTTAGTGAGACCCAGTTGACTCAGAATAAAAAGTAAAATAAATAACAAAGATGGACCAAGGGGCTGGGGATGTGGCTCAATGGTAGAGCACTTGCCTACAAATAAAATAAGGTTCATTGACAACTAAAAATATATATTTTTAAAAATAGGCTGGAGATGTAGCTCCGCGATAAAGTAGTCCTAGGCTCAATCCCCATTAGCAAAAATAGTTTAAACAAACAACGGCAGACTACTATGAGGAAATATCCATGCATTGGCTCATTCAGGCTTCTAAAACAGACCCCATTGCATCTCTGTCTTACAAACAACCGTTTATTTCTTACCGTTTTTGCAGGGGTAGAAGTTGGAGATTGAAGACTGTTTCCCAAATTGCTTAAGACACCTTCCTGTAGGCTCCTCACAAAAAAGAGGGAATCACTTCGGAACCTTCTTTATATAGCTACATCAATATGGGGGGAGGGGGTGGGAGTGGGGGTGGGGGGGTGGACTCCACCCTCATGGTCGAAGGATCCTCCCCCTAAGAGATAAGTTTCAGCACCCTAATGGTACACTTCTGGCGACACCACTCCCTCAATAGGGTGGAGTAAATTAGAGTGCATCCAAACAAAATATCACTCAGCCTTTGGGAAATTATTTAGACCATGAGGCAAACAAACTTTTCATGTTTTGAGACAACAGAGGAAACCCAAACACCACCAGTGTGACAATAATAATGAATTGCTATTGATAGACTTCAGTATTTATGAAAACCTAGCTTTGAGAGATACACAATAGAACATTTAATGCAATGGTTTTGCTAGCCATGCATGGAGAACTATTGAAGAGGGGCAAAGTGGCAAAAGCACAATCTTTCAACTTTTGTGAATATCAAAAATGCTCCAGGGCTAGGAGTGTAGCACAGTGGAGGAGCGCTCCCGTTATGCTTATGAGGCACTGGGTTCCATCCTCAGCACCACATAGAAATGAATAAATAAAATAAAGGTACTATGTCCATCAAAACTGAAAAAAGAAAGAAAGAAAGAAGATGCTGTACAAATATTTTTTAAGTTATTCGTGTTTCCACTTACTGACATGAAAAACCTTAAGACAAACTGTCACATACAGTACCAGGGAAAGAGCCAGGTGTGATGGCACACACGTGTAATCCCAGTGGCTCAGGAGGCTGAGGCTGGAGGAGTGCAAATTCAAAGCTAGCCTCAGCAACATAGTGAGGCCCTAAGCAACTTTGCAAGGACCTATCTCTAATTAAAAATTTTAAAAATGGGCTGGAGATGTGGCTCAAGTGGTAGCATGCTTGCCTAGCATGTGTGAGGCACTGGGTTTGATTCTCAGCACCACATAAAAAAAAAAAATAAAGATATTGTGTCCACCTAAAATTAAAAAATAAATATTTTTTTAAAATGAGCTGGGGATGTGGCTCAGTGGTTAAGTGCCCCTGGGTTTAGTTCCTGGTGCCAATAGATAAATAAATAAGAATCAAAATTTTAAAATACCAGGGAACAAAATGTGAGTTCATTTAGGTAAATTTATGTATCATATGTACATGTTAAACACAAATCCAGGGTGATATCCTCAAATTAACTATGAAAATATTAATACTGGAGTTACATTAGACTATGATTTTCACAACTACTTCCTAATGAGACCTTTCTACATCACTTGAATTTTAAAATAAACCCTTTCTTTTCACAATTTAGTAAAAGAAAATCATTTCATTTTCTAAGTGATACAGAGAACAAACATTAAGAAGATCTACTAAGCTCAATGGTAGGGTGCTTGCCTAGGAGTGTGAGGCATATTTGATTCCCAATACCAAAAAGTAAGGGGCCAACAAGGAGGAGATTAAAGCTGCAGACCTAAGGTCAGTTGAGGGTCACCCACAGAAAAATCCAGAAACAGCAAGGGCAATAGAAGCAGACACCTTACACAGACAGTGGGCAGAGCAGGACAGTTCAGAGAACCACAGACCAATCAGAGGCAGGAGAGGTAGGGAGGGGCTGAGTGGGCAACCAGAGAATTCTGATTCTCCTTTGCAGGACAAAAAAGACAAAGGAAAGAAAGAGCAGGCTGCATCTAAATTTAGCAACAAGACCTGGAGGACCTAAAGAGACTGCTCAGCATAGTATACTATGCAAAAATGTAAATTTCCAAAGGTGCCACCCAGTCATACAGGAATTGAAGCACAGGTCACAATCTAGGGGGAGAGGGGGTGTTCCCAGGACAGCCAGAACACCCACACATTTTCTAATAAGACCACAGCTCAGACCCTGAGGCATAAGGATAGTTTCCATCCCTTTGCACCAAAAGATCAACCTGATGCTAAAATTTTAAAATTATAAACCCTCCACTCCACTGAAGAAGTGCATGATGCAGTTACCACCACCCTTGTGTTCACAAGGAAATGAAAGGTCAGGAGTTTGTGCTAGATTCAGCATCTCTCTCCACACTGGACTTTAAAGCCCTTCTTAGAAGGTCACCCACAGGCCAAGAATAGAGGCTCAAGTTTGGAAGTCAATCAATAGGGGAGCAGAGAGAGGAGGATTGAGAATTCAATGCCAGTCTCAGCAACTTATGAGGCCCTTAGCAACTTGGTGAGACACTGTCTCTAATTAAAAAATTAAAAATGGGCTGGGAATATGGCTCAGTGGTTAAGTGCCCCTGGGTTTAGTTCCTGGTGCCAATAAATAAATAACTAAGAATCAAAATTTTAAAATACCAGGGAACAAAATGTGAGTTCATTTAGGTAAATTTATGTATCATATGTACATGTTAAACACAAATCCAGGGTGATATCCTCAAATTAACTATGAAAATATTAATACTGGAGTTACATTAGACTATGATTTTCACAACTACTTCCTAATGAGACCTTTCTACATCACTTGAATTTTAAAATAAACCCTTTCTTTTCACAATTTAGTAAAAGAAAATTATTTCATTTTCTAAAAGATACAGAGGCACAAACATTAAGAAGATCTACTAAGGTGCTAGGGGCATAGCTCAGTGGTAGGGTGCTTGCCTAGGAGTATGAGGCATATTTGATCCCCAATACCAAAAAGTAAGGGGCCAACAAGGAGGAGATTAAAGCTGCAGACCTAAGGTCAGTTGAGGGTCACCCACAGAAAAATCCAGAAACAGCAAGGGCAATAGAAGCAGACACCTTACACAGACAGTGGGCAGAGCAGGACAGTTCAGAGAACCACAGACCAATCAGAGGCAGGAGAGGTAGGGAGGGGCTGAGTGGGCAACCAGAGAATTCTGATTCTCCTTTGCAGGACAAAAAAGACAAAGGAAAGAAAGAGCAGGCTGCATCTAAATTTAGCAACAAGACCTGGAGGACCTAAAGAGACTGCTCAGCATAGTATACTATGCAAAAATGTAAATTTCCAAAGGTGCCACCCAGTCATACAGGAGTTGAAGCACAGGTCACAATCTAGGGGGAGAGGGGATGTTCCCAGGACAGCCAGAACACCCACACGTTTTCCAATAAGACCACAGTTCAGACCCTGAGGCATAAGGATAGTTTTCATCTTTGAATGTGCAATCCTCTTGCCTCAGCCTCTGGAGTGCTGGAATTACAATAATGCTAAACACTGAAGATGAATGAAGGCAGACTGGTATCTGCCTTCATGTCAAAATGATCATCTTCACACTAACCATTACTTATCCCTTTCCACCACTCCCTCAAATGTAGCTCCAAAGGGAGTCACTTTTCCATCTGTTAAAGTTAAAACTGCCTGAAGAAATCATTACATTAAGGTACCCTCCAGGAGATCTGGAAGAGCTCCGCTAACCCATGTCTACAAACCAGGAGCTCAAAGCTCTTTGGAAGTGCAAAACTCCAGAGATTGCTTAAGTATGATAATCCCTGCCCTCTACTCAAGCTGCATGTGTGTTGGGGAAGAGGAAGAGGGTACATTCAGGGTATCCCAAAACCAGGTAGAAAAGATTCTTAGTAATCCAGAGCCATCTCATCTCTTAGGCTACTTCTTTGGAGAACAGAAAGGCTTTTTTTGGAGGGGAGGGGGGATAGCACAGCCAGAGATACCAAAGTCAGCTGGGTAGAGGTCGAAATAACTCTGGAAACTTGCTTTCCAGGGTTTCCTTAGTTAGATTTCTGATTAGTTTCTTGTTTATTCACCCTTTCAGAACTGCCTACTATGACTTCAGATATCCGTGTACTCAGGGGGAAAGTCAAGCCCATTAAATAAGAAGTTGAGAAGTTTAGGAGAGTAATGTACATGTGAGTAGTCCTAAAGATCAGGAGGATAAATAGGTATGGCAGTCTATGGACATGGGGCCTGGTGCTTCTTGATGGTAGAGAACCAACAGGAGACTCACAAGGAGTTCAACAATGTGGAGGAGCTTCTGAGACCCCAAGACTCAAGGACAGTTCAGTGGACCCCTGATGCTGGTGAAAACTAGGACTGGGGGTGTAACTCAGTGGTAGAGTGCTTGCCTAGCATGGGTGATGCCCTGAGTTCTACCCAAGCGTGGGGGTGGCTGGTGAAACACCAGCTGAAAACTTTTGGGAAACGGAGTGCATGTTGCACTTACAAATTTTGATTATTGCCTTCCATTCTCCAAGACAGGCAAGAATTCAATTCAAACTGATGCCCTAAGTGAACCAGATTCTGTTTCTTAGATGTGTGTGTGTGGGGGGGGGGGTACTGGGGATTCCACCTGGGCCTTGTGCATGCTAGGCAAATGTTCTATCACTGAGCTATACCTACCCAGCCCATCATTTCCTATATCAAGCCAGGGTCTTGCCAAGTTGCCCAGGATGGCCTTGAAGTTCCTGATCCCACTGTCTCAGCCTCTAGATTAACTAGGATTACAGACAACAGGGCCCAGCCAGATTCTGCTTTAATTTTAGGTGTTGATGCTATTACTGACAGTCAGCCAGATAACCCGCCTGGCCAGCAACCCTGTAGGCAAGACTCAGCTGCCCCAATGCATAAGAAATAAGGAAGCAAGGAAATACAAATTTTATGCCTGTTGACCAAACTGGGAAGAAGCAGCTAGATTGTTTCTCCACAGGCCTTAAAGAAACTGGTTACAATTTATAGAAATAAAAGACAGGTGGGCTGGGGATGTGGCTCAAGTGGTAGGGCACTTGCCTGGCATGTGTAGGGCACTGGGTTCGATCCTCAGCACCATATTTTAAAAAATGAAGTAAAGATATTGTGTCTACCTAAAATTAAGAAATAATTATTTAAAAAAAAGAAATAAAAGACAGGAGATGTACAGATGTAGCTTGGCTATGTAGCCAGAGAATATGAATTTCAGCTTCCTTGGCAAGAGCTTGGTCAGGACTTGCTTTTAATTTCAAAGGGGATCTGTTTCAATGCTGTCTATACATTTGAATTTAACAGATCCTCATTGTGATCAACTTTAACCATGTCCCTATGGGCACTTTTCTCAACTAAGCCTCAATTTCCATAGCCTAGTTTAGACAGAATCTCCTTACCCTGTCTTTTTATCACTCTCAAATTCTTCACTCTCCCCACCCTTAATGTCTCATCACCCTAGCCTGCCTTCAGCAAGAATCCTGCTTGGTATTTTTAGTAAGAATCTCCCCTACCCTTGATGTGTTGTAATAATTTTCCATCCACCATTACCACCAGCCTGTTCCTTGACTATACTTGTGCTCAATGTCAAAAACAAAAACAAAAATATCTTCCATACTGCAAAAGTCTTAACACTTTCACCTATCACAATAGTCCTCAATAAAATCTTCCTTACTCTGTTAACTAGGGTCAGATAAATTTAAAAAAAAAAAAAACGCCTATTCTAGACAGCACTGACATGCGTCTCCAAGAACTAAGAGACACTTATCAGGATCTTATTACTTGGTAATCTGAGGTGAGGAGGTACAGGACCAAATGAAAGGATACCACTTTCTCAGAGTATTTTTCCGGGGCTGGGGATGTGGCTCAAGTGGTAGCGCGCTTGCCTGGCATTCGTGCGGCCCGGGTTCAATCCTCAGCACCACATACAAACAAAGATGTTGTGTCCGCTGAAAACTAGAAAAACAAATAAATATTTTTTTAAAAAAGAGTATTTTTCCATTTCTTAGACAAGAGAGAGAGAGAGAGAGAGATAAGAAATCACATCCTTAAATGCAATAAAGATGTGTTTTTCCATATCATTGTTTAAACTAACAATATCCCAGTTATCATTCCATTTACACAATAAAATTAAATATGGATTATTAATTAATTTCATATTAATGTCCTTCCATAATGTCTTAACATGGAGTCATACTCTTCCGATAAACAGCCTTGAGCAGGGGTTGGACACAATACCCTGGCCTCATGCTTGTTTCACAGTATATCCCAACCACCTCTTATCACAGCCTGGGCTCCTCCAGGGCAGGAGCTCTGGTTGGGAGTCAGGATGGGAAGCTGCTCATCAAAGCTGAGCTCAGGCCTCTAATTCCATTATCACTTAAAGAGTACCAGGTACAGGACAAGTGTTGTGGCTCAGTGGTAGAGTGCTTGCCTAGCATGTATGAGGCCTTGGGTTCAATCCTCAGTACAACATAAAATAGATAAATAAAATAAAGATATTTTGTCCATCTAAAAATAAAAATTAAGAAAGAAAAAAGAGTAAAAGTTACAAAATGTGGACCATGAGAAGCTCCGGACAATATTTTGGTTCCTTAGATATCCAATAATGTAAAAAGTTACTAAATTTGTACCTGGAACTTTTGAAGTTATAACTTTTATTTACTTATTTATTTTGTTGTACTGGAGATGAAAATCAGTGCCTCCCACTTGCTAGCCAAGCACTCTATCATGGAACTACATCCCAGTCCTTTTTTATTTTGGAATTACAGGTAGATACCACTACAATGCACAGAAATGTAATTATTTAAAAAAAAATTTTAAATCATAGTTGGACACAATACCTTTATTTTATTTATTTATTTGCATGTGGTGCTGAGGGTTGAACCCAGTGCCTCACATACTAGTGAAGTGGCACCCCCTTTCTCCACAGAAAAGCCCTCTTCACCATGGCTGATTTTAGGACTGTCAGCAAAAGAGTCTATTGTAAATAAACTTCCTATTTTCGTGTCACCCTGTTTACTTGGCCACTAGCTGAGAAGATACCAGCACTCCAGGTGCTGGACACCCCCTTACTAGTTTTTCACAAACGTATCCAGTATAGTACTTTGAAGAAATGTGCAAACAAGGCCTCTGGCCTTGAGCTGGGGCTTCACAGAGATGTCTACATTTTTAAGATAAGTTACAAATGGGCTCCATGGTAACAGCTGGCAGGGGGAGGATAGAAAGAAGCTATCCCCTTCTCAGGTGTTGTCCTTGAAGAGTTAATGTGCCCAGAACAATGAAAGAAAAAGCTGCTTTTATGTGAACTTCTGCAGACTGTGAACTCCTGAGCCCTTCCCCTTACACACTGGGTATAAAACTCTGAAACTCCCTGAACTCGGGGTTCAGGGGATTGATTGATTACAGCAAAGGCTGTACCCTCTGAACCTGGCTGCAGCCAAATAAAACTGTTTCCTGCTATCTTGGGTGCCTTGCCCCGTTTGTCCCTACAACATTTTTGGTGACCCAGATGGGACAGAGGAGGTAAGGAAGTCTATTCTGCCTCTCTTGTCTTTGGGGACCGGCTTCCCTGGGATGATGGGGGACAGTGGTCCCCTTGGCGCGCCCAGGCCACTCTTGGCCTGAAGGAGGATCGACTCACCCAGCGCCCTGGGGCTGCCACCCCAGAGCACAGTGGAACCCACAGGCAGCAGGAACCAGAATTAGGGTTTTGGAGCACCGCCCATCTGAACATGTAGGACTCAGGTCCATTTGGTTTTGTAGCCCACCTGACTTCCCCTTCGAGGACTAAGCGGGTGGAAGAGAGGCTTGATCACCCTCTGTTGGGTCCCGAGTACCCTCCAAAGTGGTTGGAGCTGAAACGGACCCGGGGACTCACCCGAGTAGTCTCTGTTCAGGGTCAGCGAGCAGAGGGGAAACCGTGACTCCCTTTTCTGTTTGGTTTGGAATTGTTGAAATTTGGGCGGTATAGAAATTCTGTCCTGGCCATGTCTGTGTGAAAGTGTGTGAAAGTGTGTGAATGAGATGGACAAAGGGAAGGGTTCCGACCCAACCCGAGGGCCAAAGCGAGTGCAGAGTCCTGATCCGCAGTTCCGTGGTACCTCATACAGTCTATGGTGGAAAGCTCCAGGTCAGGGGTTGATACCGACCCGCAAGGCTAAGAGGACCCTAAGTCCCCTCGAGGGTAGTGGCCAGAGATGGACAAAGCGAGTCTTGTCCTAAATGTGTTTTGTTCTAAGTTTGCAACACCGACTCAGGGTGAAACATGGGAGGCACATTAAGGAAACTGAGCCTTCTGAAATGTGTGTTAGAAACCTTTAGGAAGGTTTTCCTGGTAACTGTGGGGTGAAACTCACTCCACAAAGGTTGCATACTTTGTGAATTAGAGTGGCTCACCCAAGATGTGGGCTGGCCACCAGAAGGATCTTTAGATGAGAGAGTCATTGCTGAGGTCCTTTGATTGTTGTTGGAACTCCTGAACCATTTCTCTTACATTGATTGCTGTCAAGAGATAATACAGAAACAGCCACCTTGGTTGAGAGCCTGTCTAGATGGACAGTCCAAGTTGATGTTAGCCAGGAGCATAATAGTCTCTAAGACCCAGTGGAAAGCAGCTAAACAGAAAACCTGACTAAGAAAGACAGGAAAGGGAACAGTTTTCCCCATGAGCCAGAAGAGGACTCAAGACCAACTTTGCCAAGATCACTGGGACAACAGACTGTCTCCTAGCCCCCTTGTCCTCAGAGACAACAAATGATGGCCCCCCAATACTGGCTATTCCTTCTGCTGTGATATCCTCAAAGCCAAAGGCTTCCTAGGATCAAAGACTCTTTTACCTCCCAAGATTAAGGTGGGAGGGCTGGGGATGTGGCTCAAGCGGTAGCGCGCTCGCCTGGCATGCGTGCGACCCGGGTTCGATCCTCAGCACCACATACCAACAAAGATGTTGTGTCCGCCGAGAACTAAAAAATAAATATTAAAAATTCTCTCTCTCTCTCTCTCTCTCTCTCTCTCTCCTCTCTCACTCTCTCTTTAAAAAAAAAAAAAAGATTAAGGTGGGAGATTTGTCCCAAGATCAGAGCCACAACTCAGATGAGAACTCTCCAGGTGCCCCTGCAAGGACCTGCCCATATTGAACAGAGGGAAACACCTGAGGGAAACAAAGCAGTTTTGTGTGCCAGCCTTTCACCACCATAAACTGGAAAAATCATACTCCCTCCTACATGGAGAAACCCTGGACCATGACTGTTCTGATGCAACCCATTATCCAGACCTAGGTCCGGGCCCCAACAAAGAAGAAGGTCTAAAATAAAGACATGCCAAGAAGCCCTCCTAGGAAGTCTGAAAAAAAAAGAAAAAAAGAGAGAGAGAATAAAACACACCTTCTGTCCCCAAGAGTTAGAAGGAATCCAAGCCAGCCCTGAGCCCTAGCCTAAGCCCAGCATCTGCACACAAACAGAGCCGAGATAAGCCTCCTGCTGCTCCAGCATCTCCCTCTCGCACCCTCAATAGCCCTGAACATTTCTCTGGGCCCCACATCTGCCTAAGGCCCCTCTGCCCTATGAAACTGGCAGTAATAATCAAAAGAGGTGGGCCCAACTGACTCAGAGCTAAATGTCCAGGCCACTGCTGCTGCCGCCCCTCTCTCTGCCCAGAAGTGCCCAGGGAAGGAGGGGCACATACAAGTGTAGCAGCCACAGTGCAAGTTTGTCAGTGAAGAAATGCACAGGCTCAAGCAATAGGTGATCAATGCAGCCTTTGTGGGACAGGCTCAAAGAGCCATTTGCCAAAATTTACAATCATAGAGGGCTTTACTGAGAAGTGTGCCAGTGAGCTGATTAAGGTGGCCACCACAGTTTTCATCAATCTAGATCCAGAAACTCAAAGATAGGCAGACCAAAAAGGTGAAGAGGAGGATGGATCTCCTTACAGCGGCCCTCACCACAAACCCAGAGGTCACTCAAAGGGGGGTCTCACTAGAACAAAGCCAATGGTCCAAATGTTTATAAGAAAAAAAAAAAAAACTGTGGCCAGACAAAAGGGGAAGCCTCCAGTGGCCCAAGCGGGCAAGCACCCACTGCCATGCTCAAATGCTAAGCCTTGAACAGAGAAGGAATGAATGTTTTGGCCCCAGACCCTCCTTTCAGTTTCTTCCCACTTGCTCGGAAGCCGATGATTGACGAATATGGCAGGGGTCCCTGAAACAGACAGAACTGCATCAGATGCACGGGACCCAGCGCCTCAGGAGGGCTCAGCTGCTGCAAGCCCCCAAATGAACCAGGAATATGTTCATGTTAACAGCCAGTAGTGGGCCATAGGATGTTCACTCCAAAAGGACATGCCACCCTGGCTCCAAGCCACACGCTGGGAGGCACCAGCAGGAAGGGCCACAGAGCCCCATGCACCCAGGCATACTGAACAAGAACACAAGCAGGGCAGCCACTATATACAATTAGAGCAGGCTCCCACCTGACAAGAGGAGAAAAGCCACACAGACAAGGAGAAACACCTAGGTGGACACAATGTGGCTGCCACACTGGGACCTGCACGGAACCGCACCGCTGCCCTCCAACCTTGGCAGACGGCCCACGGCGAGATTGACATAGGTGCCTTTTACCCAAATGATGTCCCAGGTCATCAGTCTCTGCTAAAATTTATGTTAGATTTAAGAATTGGAGAATCCCAGCAGCCAAGATCCTGCACTGGGAGATAACAAAAAAAATTCCTGCATCTTAAAGCGCCAGACGCTCTATGTACGCCTCCCTTCCCTAAATGACAGTTCTTCCCAGGGGCTTGAGTACACCATCATTGGGACAACACTGGACTCTGATGTAAAATCTCATATCTATCAAGAAAAAGGCCAAATACTTTGGTTACCATCTGACTCAGCAACAGAACACACAATAGCAACTGGGCCTCAAAAGAAACAGGAGATCTGCTCAGTTCCAGTC
This sequence comes from Spermophilus citellus, assembly GCF_964194105.1. Taxonomy (NCBI): domain Eukaryota; kingdom Metazoa; phylum Chordata; class Mammalia; order Rodentia; family Sciuridae; genus Spermophilus; species Spermophilus citellus. The sequence continues at coordinate 101,929,906 of NC_138192.1, forward strand.
CCTTCAACTTGCCATTAGACTAGAGAATTCTTGGGGGCTTCTGGGTTCAGACATGTATGGATCCCCAACTTTCAATTATGACAAAAGCCCTCTATGAAGCCACAAAGAGGGGAAATTGGATCCTCTTATATGGGGGTCAACTAAGCAAAAGGCCTTTGAGGACATTAAATAAGCACTCACCTGTGCACCTGGATTATGGCTCCCTGACCTCACAAAGCCTTTCTTTCTGTATGTCCATGATTGGCCTGGAGTGGCTATAGGAGTTTTAACTCAGATGCTGGGGATATGGCACTGTCCAGTAGCCTATTTGTCCAAACAGCTGGACTCTGTAGCCCAGGGCTGGCCACCTTGTTTATGGGCCCTTGCAGCCACAGCTCTTCTGGTGTTGGAAGCTGATAAACTGGCCATGGGACAAGAACTGGCTGTCAGAGTTCCTCATTCAATACAACAATTACTAATAGGGCATTATGTAAAATTGTGGATGTGTAACCGTCGTGATTCTGCAATCTGCATTTGGGGTAAAATTGGGAGTTCATAACCCACTTCAATCTAATGTATGAAATATGATATGTCAAGAGCTTTGTAATGTTGTGAACAACCAATAAAAAAAAAGAAAAAAAAAACAATTTTGACATTGTTAAAATATAAAGGATACTATTGGTTACCTAATGAAAGAATGGTCAAATATCAGGGCGTGTTATGTGAAAATCCACGTATCTGCATTGAGGTCGTCAGAACCCAGCAACTTTGATGCCCACTGGACCTGGAAAACCCGATCACAAATGTGTTGAGGTCATGGATGAAGTGTTCTCCAGCAGACCAGACCTAACAGACCAGCCTCTCAAGGACGCTCATGCAGAGTACTTCACAGATGGAAGCAGTTTTATAAAAGATAGGTATGTTTTGCTGGATATGCAATGGTCAATCTGAACTCTACTGTCGAGGCAGAACCTCAGCCTCAGGGAACTTCAGCACAAAAAGTAAAATTTATTGCTTTGACTCAAGCACCTCAGTTGACAGCAGGAGTCTGTGTGGATATTTACAGACTCAAAATATGCCTTCTCTATCCTTCATGTTCATAGGGCCTTATGTAGGCTAATTAACTCAGGAGAAAAAAAGGGGGGGGACATGATGTATGGACAAGAAATTCTTAAACTTTTGGATGCACTGTGGGCACCCAGGAAGATTGTGATTATATATTGCCAAGGTCATCGAAAGGGAAACAGTGTGGTTTCTCAGGGCAACTGGAGAGCTGACAGAGAGGCCAGGTTAGCTGTTCGCAAGAAACAGGAAGAAAATCCAGTTCCAGGTTTAAATGCTGCCCTTCTGCCTGGCCGACTATCTAAGAGAATGGGAGCCAACATACTCCCAACATGAAAGTAAGTGATTTAAGACTGAAAAAGAGGGCTGGGGATGTGGCTCAAGCGGTAGCGCGCTCCCCTGGCATGCGTGCGGCCCGGGTTCGATTCTCAGCACCACATACCAACAAAGATGTTGTGTCCGCCGATAACTAAAAAATAAATATTAAAAAAATTCTCTCTCTCTCTCCCTCTCTCACTCTCTCTTTAAAAAAAAAAAAAAAAAAAAAAAAAAAAAAAAGACTGAAAAAGAAAATTTTCTCCCAGGTGGATAGTGGAGTTTTCTGATGGCCGGAATAGTCATCCCAGAGATTTTAGCCCCAGCCTTTATCAGACAGTTCTGCAGGAAAATATGTTGGACACACAGCACTTGAGACAGTTCTGAGTCAATATTTCTATGTCCCCCAGCTCACAAGCAACACCTGGATGATCTGCAAACAATGTGAGGTTTGTGATCACAACAATCCTTGTCAGGGGCCAAAGCTCCCACCAGAAATCCAAACTATAGGAGGAGCACTTTTTGAAGACTACGAAGTAAATTTCACTGAACTACCATGCTCACTGGGCTATAAGTAACTTTTGTTTTTTATATGTTCATACTTTGATGGGTGGAAGCCTTTCCCACCCACACTGAAAAGGCTAGGGAAATACTAGGATGCTTCTCTGTGATATTATTCCCAGATTTGATGTCCCCATAATTATTGGCTCAGACAATGGGCCAGCTTTTGGGCAGAAGTGATACGATTACTGACCATATATCAGATGAAAGTTACCTACTTTATAGGCTGCAGAGTTCTGGTAAAGTTCAAAGGATGAACAGGACTTTAAGGCTCAATTGGGTAAGCTGTCAGGAGACTCACTTACATTATGATGAATTTCTCCATATTAAACTGTTGAGGATTAGATCCAATCCTACCAGGAGGACTAGATTCTTTTCTTTTGAGATAATATATGAGAGCCCCCCCCCTCTTATTAGGGAACTACAGAGAGACTTAAGAGAGATAGGAAAATTAACCCTGAGTCGACAGCTTCAGGTCTTAGAAAAAAATTTACAGGTTCTCAACCAATGGGTTAGAGAAAGATTGTCAGTAAATTTGACCCAGGTGCACACTCCTTCAAGCCTGGAGATTAAGTCTAAGTCAAAGAATGAAATATTCAACCCCTGAACTTGTTTGGAAGGGCCCTTTCACTGTTATTTTCTCCACCTCAACTGCAGTAAATTTTGCAGAGATAGGTCCCTGGATTCACTACACCAGACTCACACCTACAGCTGCAGACCGGAAGTGCTCTCCAAATGCTGCTACACCATTGAAGCTGACCATCCTGAAGAAAAAGGAGCACCAGAGAAGCTTGAGGATCAAAAGGACAACAGCCCTGCTCCAGTCACACCGGAAGCTGACTGGTCTACACATGGCCGAAGCTTGAGGAGACTACGACCCTGTTTCAGCCACACAGGAGGGACTGGCTGATTAATGCCCGGTGAAAGATACACCTCCCACCAGGACTAATTAGCTCTTTCAACCTCTGAGATAGTTCTTATACTATAATGCATTTCCACCCCTTGCTTCTAGATATATACACAGTTCTCTGGTTTTTGCTACTGGTTTGATAAGAGTAACTCCTACTGACTGGACTATGGGTAACAAAATTTCACTTATATTTTTTTATCTTGCTTATATAAGTTTTCTAGGATTTGTTTGGTGTTATTAGTTTGGCTTTGTTAACTTATGATGTTTAACCTATGCTAACCAAAATGTTAATCTATTATTTAGTTTGGTTTCCTTTGATAACCATAAGGGATTCTGCCCTACTCCTATTCCAACCATGGAGATCATGTGAACCATGTGTCAAGACAATCCACTATAACCAAGAGGTGATGAAACATATATTTAGGACCTGTCCCACCAGAGGAATATTATAGATGGATGACTGTTTGGAAAGAAAAAAGAGGAACATTGGGAAGAAACTTGATTTAGGAGGTCACCAATCTTGGAGTGAAGGTAACTGGCCACCCCAGAGGATTATTGCCACTCATGCTCTAGATACCTGGGCACAAAATGACACTTGGAGCTATAGAACTCCTATTTACTTGTTAAACAGAATTATTCACTTACACGCTGTACTAGAAATTATTATTAATCAGACTGCAACAGCCTTCGACTTCCTAGCCACAAACAGACCAGATGTGAGTAGCTATCAAAACCACTTGGCATTAGATTACTTACTGGCTGAGGAAGGAATATATGTGGAGAGTTCAACAGCTCAGATTGTTGCATCCAAATGGATGACAATAGACAGCTAAGAATATAGCCATCAACACAAGAGAACTAGCATGTGTTAGTTCATACCTATAAGGGCATTAAAGTTTGGGTCCCAATCATGCTTTTGGGAGATGGTTTTCAACTCTTGGTAGATTTAAAAGCTTAACTGGTATAATGGGTATTCTGCTGTTAACCTGTTCATTGCTCCCATGTTTGGCTCCACTGTGCATTAAAACTATTGGATCCACTGTAGAAGCTGCTGTTGAAAGGATGACAACAACTAAGTTTTTGACATTTTATAAGGCTTTAAGCCAAGATAATGGTAATGATGCTCTTAAATTTAAAGGATTACATTATGAAGAGCATCATTAAAGGGGGGAATTGAAGTGGCACCCCCTTTCTTCACAGAAAAGCCCTCTTCACCATGGCTGATTTTAGGACTGTCAGAAAAAGAGTCTATTGTAAATAAACTTCCTATTTTCGTGTCACCCTGTTTACTTGGCCACTAGCTGAGAAGATACCAGCACTCCAGGTGCTGGACACCCCCTTACTAGTTTTTCACAAACGTATCCAGTATAGTACTTTGAAGAAATGTGCAAACAAGGCCTCTGGCCTTGAGCTGGGGCTTCACAGAGATGTCTACATTTTTAAGATAAGTTACAAATGGGCTCCATGGTAACAGCTGGCAGGGGGAGGATAGAAAGAAGCTATCCCCTTCTCAGGTGTTGTCCTTGAAGAGTTAATGTGCCCAGAACAATGAAAGAAAAAGCTGCTTTTATGTGAACTTCTGCAGACTGTGAACTCCTGAGCCCTTCCCCTTACACACTGGGTATAAAACTCTGAAACTCCCTGAACTCGGGGTTCAGGGGATTGATTGATTACAGCAAAGGCTGTACCCTCTGAACCTGGCTGCAGCCAAATAAAACTGTTTCCTGCTATCTTGGGTGCCTTGCCCCGTTTGTCCCTACAACATTTTTGGTGACCCAGATGGGACAGAGGAGGTAAGGAAGTCTATTCTGCCTCTCTTGTCTTTGGGGACCGGCTTCCCTGGGATGATGGGGGACAGTGGTCCCCTTGGCGCGCCCAGGCCACTCTTGGCCTGCAGGAGGATCGACTCACCCAGCGCCCTGGGGCTGCCACCCCAGAGCACAGTGGAACCCACAGGCAGCAGGAACCAGAATTAGGGTTTTGGAGCACCGCCCATCTGAACATGTAGGACTCAGGTCCATTTGGTTTTGTAGCCCACCTGACTTCCCCTTCGAGGACTAAGCGGGTGGAAGAGAGGCTTGATCACCCTCTGTTGGGTCCCGAGTACCCTCCAAAGTGGTTGGAGCTGAAACGGACCCGGGGACTCACCCGAGTAGTCTCTGTTCAGGGTCAGCGAGCAGAGGGGAAACCGTGACTCCCTTTTCTGTTTGGTTTGGAATTGTTGAAATTTGGGCGGTATAGAAATTCTGTCCTGGCCATGTCTGTGTGAAAGTGTGTGAAAGTGTGTGAATGAGATGGACAAAGGGAAGGGTTCCGACCCAACCCGAGGGCCAAAGCGAGTGCAGAGTCCTGATCCGCAGTTCCGTGGTACCTCATACAGTCTATGGTGGAAAGCTCCAGGTCAGGGGTTGATACCGACCCGCAAGGCTAAGAGGACCCTAAGTCCCCTCGAGGGTAGTGGCCAGAGATGGACAAAGCGAGTCTTGTCCTAAATGTGTTTTGTTCTAAGTTTGCAACACCGACTCAGGGTGAAACATGGGAGGCACATTAAGGAAACTGAGCCTTCTGAAATGTGTGTTAGAAACCTTTAGGAAGGTTTTCCTGGTAACTGTGGGGTGAAACTCACTCCACAAAGGTTGCATACTTTGTGAATTAGAGTGGCTCACCCAAGATGTGGGCTGGCCACCAGAAGGATCTTTAGATGAGAGAGTCATTGCTGAGGTCCTTTGATTGTTGTTGGAACTCCTGAACCATTTCTCTTACATTGATTGCTGTCAAGAGATAATACAGAAACAGCCACCTTGGTTGAGAGCCTGTCTAGATGGACAGTCCAAGTTGATGTTAGCCAGGAGCATAATAGTCTCTAAGACCCAGTGGAAAGCAGCTAAACAGAAAACCTGACTAAGAAAGACAGGAAAGGGAACAGTTTTCCCCATGAGCCAGAAGAGGACTCAAGACCAACTTTGCCAAGATCACTGGGACAACAGACTGTCTCCTAGCCCCCTTGTCCTCAGAGACAACAAATGATGGCCCCCCAATACTGGCTATTCCTTCTGCTGTGATATCCTCAAAGCCAAAGGCTTCCTAGGATCAAAGACTCTTTTACCTCCCAAGATTAAGGTGGGAGGGCTGGGGATGTGGCTCAAGCGGTAGCGCGCTCGCCTGGCATGCGTGCGACCCGGGTTCGATCCTCAGCACCACATACCAACAAAGATGTTGTGTCCGCCGAGAACTAAAAAATAAATATTAAAAATTCTCTCTCTCTCTCTCTCTCTCTCTCTCTCTCCTCTCTCACTCTCTCTTTAAAAAAAAAAAAAAGATTAAGGTGGGAGATTTGTCCCAAGATCAGAGCCACAACTCAGATGAGAACTCTCCAGGTGCCCCTGCAAGGACCTGCCCATATTGAACAGAGGGAAACACCTGAGGGAAACAAAGCAGTTTTGTGTGCCAGCCTTTCACCACCATAAACTGGAAAAATCATACTCCCTCCTACATGGAGAAACCCTGGACCATGACTGTTCTGATGCAACCCATTATCCAGACCTAGGTCCGGGCCCCAACAAAGAAGAAGGTCTAAAATAAAGACATGCCAAGAAGCCCTCCTAGGAAGTCTGAAAAAAAAAGAAAAAAAGAGAGAGAGAATAAAACACACCTTCTGTCCCCAAGAGTTAGAAGGAATCCAAGCCAGCCCTGAGCCCTAGCCTAAGCCCAGCATCTGCACACAAACAGAGCCGAGATAAGCCTCCTGCTGCTCCAGCATCTCCCTCTCGCACCCTCAATAGCCCTGAACATTTCTCTGGGCCCCACATCTGCCTAAGGCCCCTCTGCCCTATGAAACTGGCAGTAATAATCAAAAGAGGTGGGCCCAACTGACTCAGAGCTAAATGTCCAGGCCACTGCTGCTGCCGCCCCTCTCTCTGCCCAGAAGTGCCCAGGGAAGGAGGGGCACATACAAGTGTAGCAGCCACAGTGCAAGTTTGTCAGTGAAGAAATGCACAGGCTCAAGCAATAGGTGATCAATGCAGCCTTTGTGGGACAGGCTCAAAGAGCCATTTGCCAAAATTTACAATCATAGAGGGCTTTACTGAGAAGTGTGCCAGTGAGCTGATTAAGGTGGCCACCACAGTTTTCATCAATCTAGATCCAGAAACTCAAAGATAGGCAGACCAAAAAGGTGAAGAGGAGGATGGATCTCCTTACAGCGGCCCTCACCACAAACCCAGAGGTCACTCAAAGGGGGGTCTCACTAGAACAAAGCCAATGGTCCAAATGTTTATAAGAAAAAAAAAAAAAACTGTGGCCAGACAAAAGGGGAAGCCTCCAGTGGCCCAAGCGGGCAAGCACCCACTGCCATGCTCAAATGCTAAGCCTTGAACAGAGAAGGAATGAATGTTTTGGCCCCAGACCCTCCTTTCAGTTTCTTCCCACTTGCTCGGAAGCCGATGATTGACGAATATGGCAGGGGTCCCTGAAACAGACAGAACTGCATCAGATGCACGGGACCCAGCGCCTCAGGAGGGCTCAGCTGCTGCAAGCCCCCAAATGAACCAGGAATATGTTCATGTTAACAGCCAGTAGTGGGCCATAGGATGTTCACTCCAAAAGGACATGCCACCCTGGCTCCAAGCCACACGCTGGGAGGCACCAGCAGGAAGGGCCACAGAGCCCCATGCACCCAGGCATACTGAACAAGAACACAAGCAGGGCAGCCACTATATACAATTAGAGCAGGCTCCCACCTGACAAGAGGAGAAAAGCCACACAGACAAGGAGAAACACCTAGGTGGACACAATGTGGCTGCCACACTGGGACCTGCACGGAACCGCACCGCTGCCCTCCAACCTTGGCAGACGGCCCACGGCGAGATTGACATAGGTGCCTTTTACCCAAATGATGTCCCAGGTCATCAGTCTCTGCTAAAATTTATGTTAGATTTAAGAATTGGAGAATCCCAGCAGCCAAGATCCTGCACTGGGAGATAACAAAAAAAATTCCTGCATCTTAAAGCGCCAGACGCTCTATGTACGCCTCCCTTCCCTAAATGACAGTTCTTCCCAGGGGCTTGAGTACACCATCATTGGGACAACACTGGACTCTGATGTAAAATCTCATATCTATCAAGAAAAAGGCCAAATACTTTGGTTACCATCTGACTCAGCAACAGAACACACAATAGCAACTGGGCCTCAAAAGAAACAGGAGATCTGCTCAGTTCCAGTCCCTTCAACTTGCCATTAGACTAGAGAATTCTTGGGGGCTTCTGGGTTCAGACATGTATGGATCCCCAACTTTCAATTATGACAAAAGCCCTCTATGAAGCCACAAAGAGGGGAAATTGGATCCTCTTATATGGGGGTCAACTAAGCAAAAGGCCTTTGAGGACATTAAATAAGCACTCACCTGTGCACCTGGATTATGGCTCCCTGACCTCACAAAGCCTTTCTTTCTGTATGTCCATGATTGGCCTGGAGTGGCTATAGGAGTTTTAACTCAGATGCTGGGGATATGGCACTGTCCAGTAGCCTATTTGTCCAAACAGCTGGACTCTGTAGCCCAGGGCTGGCCACCTTGTTTATGGGCCCTTGCAGCCACAGCTCTTCTGGTGTTGGAAGCTGATAAACTGGCCATGGGACAAGAACTGGCTGTCAGAGTTCCTCATTCAATACAACAATTACTAATAGGGCATTATGTAAAATTGTGGATGTGTAACCGTCGTGATTCTGCAATCTGCATTTGGGGTAAAATTGGGAGTTCATAACCCACTTCAATCTAATGTATGAAATATGATATGTCAAGAGCTTTGTAATGTTGTGAACAACCAATAAAAAAAAAGAAAAAAAAAACAATTTTGACATTGTTAAAATATAAAGGATACTATTGGTTACCTAATGAAAGAATGGTCAAATATCAGGGCGTGTTATGTGAAAATCCACGTATCTGCATTGAGGTCGTCAGAACCCAGCAACTTTGATGCCCACTGGACCTGGAAAACCCGATCACAAATGTGTTGAGGTCATGGATGAAGTGTTCTCCAGCAGACCAGACCTAACAGACCAGCCTCTCAAGGACGCTCATGCAGAGTACTTCACAGATGGAAGCAGTTTTATAAAAGATAGGTATGTTTTGCTGGATATGCAATGGTCAATCTGAACTCTACTGTCGAGGCAGAACCTCAGCCTCAGGGAACTTCAGCACAAAAAGTAAAATTTATTGCTTTGACTCAAGCACCTCAGTTGACAGCAGGAGTCTGTGTGGATATTTACAGACTCAAAATATGCCTTCTCTATCCTTCATGTTCATAGGGCCTTATGTAGGCTAATTAACTCAGGAGAAAAAAAGGGGGGGGACATGATGTATGGACAAGAAATTCTTAAACTTTTGGATGCACTGTGGGCACCCAGGAAGATTGTGATTATATATTGCCAAGGTCATCGAAAGGGAAACAGTGTGGTTTCTCAGGGCAACTGGAGAGCTGACAGAGAGGCCAGGTTAGCTGTTCGCAAGAAACAGGAAGAAAATCCAGTTCCAGGTTTAAATGCTGCCCTTCTGCCTGGCCGACTATCTAAGAGAATGGGAGCCAACATACTCCCAACATGAAAGTAAGTGATTTAAGACTGAAAAAGAGGGCTGGGGATGTGGCTCAAGCGGTAGCGCGCTCCCCTGGCATGCGTGCGGCCCGGGTTCGATTCTCAGCACCACATACCAACAAAGATGTTGTGTCCGCCGATAACTAAAAAATAAATATTAAAAAAATTCTCTCTCTCTCTCCCTCTCTCACTCTCTCTTTAAAAAAAAAAAAAAAAAAAAAAAAAGACTGAAAAAGAAAATTTTCTCCCAGGTGGATAGTGGAGTTTTCTGATGGCCGGAATAGTCATCCCAGAGATTTTAGCCCCAGCCTTTATCAGACAGTTCTGCAGGAAAATATGTTGGACACACAGCACTTGAGACAGTTCTGAGTCAATATTTCTATGTCCCCCAGCTCACAAGCAACACCTGGATGATCTGCAAACAATGTGAGGTTTGTGATCACAACAATCCTTGTCAGGGGCCAAAGCTCCCACCAGAAATCCAAACTATAGGAGGAGCACTTTTTGAAGACTACGAAGTAAATTTCACTGAACTACCATGCTCACTGGGCTATAAGTAACTTTTGTTTTTTATATGTTCATACTTTGATGGGTGGAAGCCTTTCCCACCCACACTGAAAAGGCTAGGGAAATACTAGGATGCTTCTCTGTGATATTATTCCCAGATTTGATGTCCCCATAATTATTGGCTCAGACAATGGGCCAGCTTTTGGGCAGAAGTGATACGATTACTGACCATATATCAGATGAAAGTTACCTACTTTATAGGCTGCAGAGTTCTGGTAAAGTTCAAAGGATGAACAGGACTTTAAGGCTCAATTGGGTAAGCTGTCAGGAGACTCACTTACATTATGATGAATTTCTCCATATTAAACTGTTGAGGATTAGATCCAATCCTACCAGGAGGACTAGATTCTTTTCTTTTGAGATAATATATGAGAGCCCCCCCCCCTCTTATTAGGGAACTACAGAGAGACTTAAGAGAGATAGGAAAATTAACCCTGAGTCGACAGCTTCAGGTCTTAGAAAAAAATTTACAGGTTCTCAACCAATGGGTTAGAGAAAGATTGTCAGTAAATTTGACCCAGGTGCACACTCCTTCAAGCCTGGAGATTAAGTCTAAGTCAAAGAATGAAATATTCAACCCCTGAACTTGTTTGGAAGGGCCCTTTCACTGTTATTTTCTCCACCTCAACTGCAGTAAATTTTGCAGAGATAGGTCCCTGGATTCACTACACCAGACTCACACCTACAGCTGCAGACCGGAAGTGCTCTCCAAATGCTGCTACACCATTGAAGCTGACCATCCTGAAGAAAAAGGAGCACCAGAGAAGCTTGAGGATCAAAAGGACAACAGCCCTGCTCCAGTCACACCGGAAGCTGACTGGTCTACACATGGCCGAAGCTTGAGGAGACTACGACCCTGTTTCAGCCACACAGGAGGGACTGGCTGATTAATGCCCGGTGAAAGATACACCTCCCACCAGGACTAATTAGCTCTTTCAACCTCTGAGATAGTTCTTATACTATAATGCATTTCCACCCCTTGCTTCTAGATATATACACAGTTCTCTGGTTTTTGCTACTGGTTTGATAAGAGTAACTCCTACTGACTGGACTATGGGTAACAAAATTTCACTTATATTTTTTTATCTTGCTTATATAAGTTTTCTAGGATTTGTTTGGTGTTATTAGTTTGGCTTTGTTAACTTATGATGTTTAACCTATGCTAACCAAAATGTTAATCTATTATTTAGTTTGGTTTCCTTTGATAACCATAAGGGATTCTGCCCTACTCCTATTCCAACCATGGAGATCATGTGAACCATGTGTCAAGACAATCCACTATAACCAAGAGGTGATGAAACATATATTTAGGACCTGTCCCACCAGAGGAATATTATAGATGGATGACTGTTTGGAAAGAAAAAAGAGGAACATTGGGAAGAAACTTGATTTAGGAGGTCACCAATCTTGGAGTGAAGGTAACTGGCCACCCCAGAGGATTATTGCCACTCATGCTCTAGATACCTGGGCACAAAATGACACTTGGAGCTATAGAACTCCTATTTACTTGTTAAACAGAATTATTCACTTACACGCTGTACTAGAAATTATTATTAATCAGACTGCAACAGCCTTCGACTTCCTAGCCACAAACAGACCAGATGTGAGTAGCTATCAAAACCACTTGGCATTAGATTACTTACTGGCTGAGGAAGGAATATATGTGGAGAGTTCAACAGCTCAGATTGTTGCATCCAAATGGATGACAATAGACAGCTAAGAATATAGCCATCAACACAAGAGAACTAGCATGTGTTAGTTCATACCTATAAGGGCATTAAAGTTTGGGTCCCAATCATGCTTTTGGGAGATGGTTTTCAACTCTTGGTAGATTTAAAAGCTTAACTGGTATAATGGGTATTCTGCTGTTAACCTGTTCATTGCTCCCATGTTTGGCTCCACTGTGCATTAAAACTATTGGATCCACTGTAGAAGCTGCTGTTGAAAGGATGACAACAACTAAGTTTTTGACATTTTATAAGGCTTTAAGCCAAGATAATGGTAATGATGCTCTTAAATTTAAAGGATTACATTATGAAGAGCATCATTAAAGGGGGGAATTGAAGTGGCACCCCCTTTCTTCACAGAAAAGCCCTCTTCACCATGGCTGATTTTAGGACTGTCAGAAAAAGAGTCTATTGTAAATAAACTTCCTATTTTCGTGTCACCCTGTTTACTTGGCCACTAGCTGAGAAGATACCAGCACTCCAGGTGCTGGACACCCCCTTACTAGTTTTTCACAAACGTATCCAGTATAGTACTTTGAAGAAATGTGCAAACAAGGCCTCTGGCCTTGAGCTGGGGCTTCACAGAGATGTCTACATTTTTAAGATAAGTTACAAATGGGCTCCATGGTAACAGCTGGCAGGGGGAGGATAGAAAGAAGCTATCCCCTTCTCAGGTGTTGTCCTTGAAGAGTTAATGTGCCCAGAACAATGAAAGAAAAAGCTGCTTTTATGTGAACTTCTGCAGACTGTGAACTCCTGAGCCCTTCCCCTTACACACTGGGTATAAAACTCTGAAACTCCCTGAACTCGGGGTTCAGGGGATTGATTGATTACAGCAAAGGCTGTACCCTCTGAACCTGGCTGCAGCCAAATAAAACTGTTTCCTGCTATCTTGGGTGCCTTGCCCCGTTTGTCCCTACAACATTTTTGGTGACCCAGATGGGACAGAGGAGGTAAGGAAGTCTATTCTGCCTCTCTTGTCTTTGGGGACCGGCTTCCCTGGGATGATGGGGGACAGTGGTCCCCTTGGCGCGCCCAGGCCACTCTTGGCCTGAAGGAGGATCGACTCACCCAGCGCCCTGGGGCTGCCACCCCAGAGCACAGTGGAACCCACAGGCAGCAGGAACCAGAATTAGGGTTTTGGAGCACCGCCCATCTGAACATGTAGGACTCAGGTCCATTTGGTTTTGTAGCCCACCTGACTTCCCCTTCGAGGACTAAGCGGGTGGAAGAGAGGCTTGATCACCCTCTGTTGGGTCCCGAGTACCCTCCAAAGTGGTTGGAGCTGAAACGGACCCGGGGACTCACCCGAGTAGTCTCTGTTCAGGGTCAGCGAGCAGAGGGGAAACCGTGACTCCCTTTTCTGTTTGGTTTGGAATTGTTGAAATTTGGGCGGTATAGAAATTCTGTCCTGGCCATGTCTGTGTGAAAGTGTGTGAAAGTGTGTGAATGAGATGGACAAAGGGAAGGGTTCCGACCCAACCCGAGGGCCAAAGCGAGTGCAGAGTCCTGATCCGCAGTTCCGTGGTACCTCATACAGTCTATGGTGGAAAGCTCCAGGTCAGGGGTTGATACCGACCCGCAAGGCTAAGAGGACCCTAAGTCCCCTCGAGGGTAGTGGCCAGAGATGGACAAAGCGAGTCTTGTCCTAAATGTGTTTTGTTCTAAGTTTGCAACACCGACTCAGGGTGAAACATGGGAGGCACATTAAGGAAACTGAGCCTTCTGAAATGTGTGTTAGAAACCTTTAGGAAGGTTTTCCTGGTAACTGTGGGGTGAAACTCACTCCACAAAGGTTGCATACTTTGTGAATTAGAGTGGCTCACCCAAGATGTGGGCTGGCCACCAGAAGGATCTTTAGATGAGAGAGTCATTGCTGAGGTCCTTTGATTGTTGTTGGAACTCCTGAACCATTTCTCTTACATTGATTGCTGTCAAGAGATAATACAGAAACAGCCACCTTGGTTGAGAGCCTGTCTAGATGGACAGTCCAAGTTGATGTTAGCCAGGAGCATAATAGTCTCTAAGACCCAGTGGAAAGCAGCTAAACAGAAAACCTGACTAAGAAAGACAGGAAAGGGAACAGTTTTCCCCATGAGCCAGAAGAGGACTCAAGACCAACTTTGCCAAGATCACTGGGACAACAGACTGTCTCCTAGCCCCCTTGTCCTCAGAGACAACAAATGATGGCCCCCCAATACTGGCTATTCCTTCTGCTGTGATATCCTCAAAGCCAAAGGCTTCCTAGGATCAAAGACTCTTTTACCTCCCAAGATTAAGGTGGGAGGGCTGGGGATGTGGCTCAAGCGGTAGCGCGCTCGCCTGGCATGCGTGCGACCCGGGTTCGATCCTCAGCACCACATACCAACAAAGATGTTGTGTCCGCCGAGAACTAAAAAATAAATATTAAAAATTCTCTCTCTCTCTCTCTCTCTCTCTCTCTCTCCTCTCTCACTCTCTCTTTAAAAAAAAAAAAAAGATTAAGGTGGGAGATTTGTCCCAAGATCAGAGCCACAACTCAGATGAGAACTCTCCAGGTGCCCCTGCAAGGACCTGCCCATATTGAACAGAGGGAAACACCTGAGGGAAACAAAGCAGTTTTGTGTGCCAGCCTTTCACCACCATAAACTGGAAAAATCATACTCCCTCCTACATGGAGAAACCCCGGACCATGACTGTTCTGATGCAACCCATTATCCAGACCTAGGTCCGGGCCCCAACAAAGAAGAAGGTCTAAAATAAAGACATGCCAAGAAGCCCTCCTAGGAAGTCTGAAAAAAAAAGAAAAAAAGAGAGAGAGAATAAAACACACCTTCTGTCCCCAAGAGTTAGAAGGAATCCAAGCCAGCCCTGAGCCCTAGCCTAAGCCCAGCATCTGCACACAAACAGAGCCGAGATAAGCCTCCTGCTGCTCCAGCATCTCCCTCTCGCACCCTCAATAGCCCTGAACATTTCTCTGGGCCCCACATCTGCCTAAGGCCCCTCTGCCCTATGAAACTGGCAGTAATAATCAAAAGAGGTGGGCCCAACTGACTCAGAGCTAAATGTCCAGGCCACTGCTGCTGCCGCCCCTCTCTCTGCCCAGAAGTGCCCAGGGAAGGAGGGGCACATACAAGTGTAGCAGCCACAGTGCAAGTTTGTCAGTGAAGAAATGCACAGGCTCAAGCAATAGGTGATCAATGCAGCCTTTGTGGGACAGGCTCAAAGAGCCATTTGCCAAAATTTACAATCATAGAGGGCTTTACTGAGAAGTGTGCCAGTGAGCTGATTAAGGTGGCCACCACAGTTTTCATCAATCTAGATCCAGAAACTCAAAGATAGGCAGACCAAAAAGGTGAAGAGGAGGATGGATCTCCTTACAGCGGCCCTCACCACAAACCCAGAGGTCACTCAAAGGGGGGTCTCACTAGAACAAAGCCAATGGTCCAAATGTTTATAAGAAAAAAAAAAAAAACTGTGGCCAGACAAAAGGGGAAGCCTCCAGTGGCCCAAGCGGGCAAGCACCCACTGCCATGCTCAAATGCTAAGCCTTGAACAGAGAAGGAATGAATGTTTTGGCCCCAGACCCTCCTTTCAGTTTCTTCCCACTTGCTCGGAAGCCGATGATTGACGAATATGGCAGGGGTCCCTGAAACAGACAGAACTGCATCAGATGCACGGGACCCAGCGCCTCAGGAGGGCTCAGCTGCTGCAAGCCCCCAAATGAACCAGGAATATGTTCATGTTAACAGCCAGTAGTGGGCCATAGGATGTTCACTCCAAAAGGACATGCCACCCTGGCTCCAAGCCACACGCTGGGAGGCACCAGCAGGAAGGGCCACAGAGCCCCATGCACCCAGGCATACTGAACAAGAACACAAGCAGGGCAGCCACTATATACAATTAGAGCAGGCTCCCACCTGACAAGAGGAGAAAAGCCACACAGACAAGGAGAAACACCTAGGTGGACACAATGTGGCTGCCACACTGGGACCTGCACGGAACCGCACCGCTGCCCTCCAACCTTGGCAGACGGCCCACGGCGAGATTGACATAGGTGCCTTTTACCCAAATGATGTCCCAGGTCATCAGTCTCTGCTAAAATTTATGTTAGATTTAAGAATTGGAGAATCCCAGCAGCCAAGATCCTGCACTGGGAGATAACAAAAAAAATTCCTGCATCTTAAAGCGCCAGACGCTCTATGTACGCCTCCCTTCCCTAAATGACAGTTCTTCCCAGGGGCTTGAGTACACCATCATTGGGACAACACTGGACTCTGATGTAAAATCTCATATCTATCAAGAAAAAGGCCAAATACTTTGGTTACCATCTGACTCAGCAACAGAACACACAATAGCAACTGGGCCTCAAAAGAAACAGGAGATCTGCTCAGTTCCAGTCCCTTCAACTTGCCATTAGACTAGAGAATTCTTGGGGGCTTCTGGGTTCAGACATGTATGGATCCCCAACTTTCAATTATGACAAAAGCCCTCTATGAAGCCACAAAGAGGGGAAATTGGATCCTCTTATATGGGGGTCAACTAAGCAAAAGGCCTTTGAGGACATTAAATAAGCACTCACCTGTGCACCTGGATTATGGCTCCCTGACCTCACAAAGCCTTTCTTTCTGTATGTCCATGATTGGCCTGGAGTGGCTATAGGAGTTTTAACTCAGATGCTGGGGATATGGCACTGTCCAGTAGCCTATTTGTCCAAACAGCTGGACTCTGTAGCCCAGGGCTGGCCACCTTGTTTATGGGCCCTTGCAGCCACAGCTCTTCTGGTGTTGGAAGCTGATAAACTGGCCATGGGACAAGAACTGGCTGTCAGAGTTCCTCATTCAATACAACAATTACTAATAGGGCATTATGTAAAATTGTGGATGTGTAACCGTCGTGATTCTGCAATCTGCATTTGGGGTAAAATTGGGAGTTCATAACCCACTTCAATCTAATGTATGAAATATGATATGTCAAGAGCTTTGTAATGTTGTGAACAACCAATAAAAAAAAAGAAAAAAAAAACAATTTTGACATTGTTAAAATATAAAGGATACTATTGGTTACCTAATGAAAGAATGGTCAAATATCAGGGCGTGTTATGTGAAAATCCACGTATCTGCATTGAGGTCGTCAGAACCCAGCAACTTTGATGCCCACTGGACCTGGAAAACCCGATCACAAATGTGTTGAGGTCATGGATGAAGTGTTCTCCAGCAGACCAGACCTAACAGACCAGCCTCTCAAGGACGCTCATGCAGAGTACTTCACAGATGGAAGCAGTTTTATAAAAGATAGGTATGTTTTGCTGGATATGCAATGGTCAATCTGAACTCTACTGTCGAGGCAGAACCTCAGCCTCAGGGAACTTCAGCACAAAAAGTAAAATTTATTGCTTTGACTCAAGCACCTCAGTTGACAGCAGGAGTCTGTGTGGATATTTACAGACTCAAAATATGCCTTCTCTATCCTTCATGTTCATAGGGCCTTATGTAGGCTAATTAACTCAGGAGAAAAAAAGGGGGGGGACATGATGTATGGACAAGAAATTCTTAAACTTTTGGATGCACTGTGGGCACCCAGGAAGATTGTGATTATATATTGCCAAGGTCATCGAAAGGGAAACAGTGTGGTTTCTCAGGGCAACTGGAGAGCTGACAGAGAGGCCAGGTTAGCTGTTCGCAAGAAACAGGAAGAAAATCCAGTTCCAGGTTTAAATGCTGCCCTTCTGCCTGGCCGACTATCTAAGAGAATGGGAGCCAACATACTCCCAACATGAAAGTAAGTGATTTAAGACTGAAAAAGAGGGCTGGGGATGTGGCTCAAGCGGTAGCGCGCTCCCCTGGCATGCGTGCGGCCCGGGTTCGATTCTCAGCACCACATACCAACAAAGATGTTGTGTCCGCCGATAACTAAAAAATAAATATTAAAAAAATTCTCTCTCTCTCTCCCTCTCTCACTCTCTCTTTAAAAAAAAAAAAAAAAAAAAAAAAAAGACTGAAAAAGAAAATTTTCTCCCAGGTGGATAGTGGAGTTTTCTGATGGCCGGAATAGTCATCCCAGAGATTTTAGCCCCAGCCTTTATCAGACAGTTCTGCAGGAAAATATGTTGGACACACAGCACTTGAGACAGTTCTGAGTCAATATTTCTATGTCCCCCAGCTCACAAGCAACACCTGGATGATCTGCAAACAATGTGAGGTTTGTGATCACAACAATCCTTGTCAGGGGCCAAAGCTCCCACCAGAAATCCAAACTATAGGAGGAGCACTTTTTGAAGACTACGAAGTAAATTTCACTGAACTACCATGCTCACTGGGCTATAAGTAACTTTTGTTTTTTATATGTTCATACTTTGATGGGTGGAAGCCTTTCCCACCCACACTGAAAAGGCTAGGGAAATACTAGGATGCTTCTCTGTGATATTATTCCCAGATTTGATGTCCCCATAATTATTGGCTCAGACAATGGGCCAGCTTTTGGGCAGAAGTGATACGATTACTGACCATATATCAGATGAAAGTTACCTACTTTATAGGCTGCAGAGTTCTGGTAAAGTTCAAAGGATGAACAGGACTTTAAGGCTCAATTGGGTAAGCTGTCAGGAGACTCACTTACATTATGATGAATTTCTCCATATTAAACTGTTGAGGATTAGATCCAATCCTACCAGGAGGACTAGATTCTTTTCTTTTGAGATAATATATGAGAGCCCCCCCCCTCTTATTAGGGAACTACAGAGAGACTTAAGAGAGATAGGAAAATTAACCCTGAGTCGACAGCTTCAGGTCTTAGAAAAAAATTTACAGGTTCTCAACCAATGGGTTAGAGAAAGATTGTCAGTAAATTTGACCCAGGTGCACACTCCTTCAAGCCTGGAGATTAAGTCTAAGTCAAAGAATGAAATATTCAACCCCTGAACTTGTTTGGAAGGGCCCTTTCACTGTTATTTTCTCCACCTCAACTGCAGTAAATTTTGCAGAGATAGGTCCCTGGATTCACTACACCAGACTCACACCTACAGCTGCAGACCGGAAGTGCTCTCCAAATGCTGCTACACCATTGAAGCTGACCATCCTGAAGAAAAAGGAGCACCAGAGAAGCTTGAGGATCAAAAGGACAACAGCCCTGCTCCAGTCACACCGGAAGCTGACTGGTCTACACATGGCCGAAGCTTGAGGAGACTACGACCCTGTTTCAGCCACACAGGAGGGACTGGCTGATTAATGCCCGGTGAAAGATACACCTCCCACCAGGACTAATTAGCTCTTTCAACCTCTGAGATAGTTCTTATACTATAATGCATTTCCACCCCTTGCTTCTAGATATATACACAGTTCTCTGGTTTTTGCTACTGGTTTGATAAGAGTAACTCCTACTGACTGGACTATGGGTAACAAAATTTCACTTATATTTTTTTATCTTGCTTATATAAGTTTTCTAGGATTTGTTTGGTGTTATTAGTTTGGCTTTGTTAACTTATGATGTTTAACCTATGCTAACCAAAATGTTAATCTATTATTTAGTTTGGTTTCCTTTGATAACCATAAGGGATTCTGCCCTACTCCTATTCCAACCATGGAGATCATGTGAACCATGTGTCAAGACAATCCACTATAACCAAGAGGTGATGAAACATATATTTAGGACCTGTCCCACCAGAGGAATATTATAGATGGATGACTGTTTGGAAAGAAAAAAGAGGAACATTGGGAAGAAACTTGATTTAGGAGGTCACCAATCTTGGAGTGAAGGTAACTGGCCACCCCAGAGGATTATTGCCACTCATGCTCTAGATACCTGGGCACAAAATGACACTTGGAGCTATAGAACTCCTATTTACTTGTTAAACAGAATTATTCACTTACACGCTGTACTAGAAATTATTATTAATCAGACTGCAACAGCCTTCGACTTCCTAGCCACAAACAGACCAGATGTGAGTAGCTATCAAAACCACTTGGCATTAGATTACTTACTGGCTGAGGAAGGAATATATGTGGAGAGTTCAACAGCTCAGATTGTTGCATCCAAATGGATGACAATAGACAGCTAAGAATATAGCCATCAACACAAGAGAACTAGCATGTGTTAGTTCATACCTATAAGGGCATTAAAGTTTGGGTCCCAATCATGCTTTTGGGAGATGGTTTTCAACTCTTGGTAGATTTAAAAGCTTAACTGGTATAATGGGTATTCTGCTGTTAACCTGTTCATTGCTCCCATGTTTGGCTCCACTGTGCATTAAAACTATTGGATCCACTGTAGAAGCTGCTGTTGAAAGGATGACAACAACTAAGTTTTTGACATTTTATAAGGCTTTAAGCCAAGATAATGGTAATGATGCTCTTAAATTTAAAGGATTACATTATGAAGAGCATCATTAAAGGGGGGAATTGAAGTGGCACCCCCTTTCTTCACAGAAAAGCCCTCTTCACCATGGCTGATTTTAGGACTGTCAGAAAAAGAGTCTATTGTAAATAAACTTCCTATTTTCGTGTCACCCTGTTTACTTGGCCACTAGCTGAGAAGATACCAGCACTCCAGGTGCTGGACACCCCCTTACTAGTTTTTCACAAACGTATCCAGTATAGTACTTTGAAGAAATGTGCAAACAAGGCCTCTGGCCTTGAGCTGGGGCTTCACAGAGATGTCTACATTTTTAAGATAAGTTACAAATGGGCTCCATGGTAACAGCTGGCAGGGGGAGGATAGAAAGAAGCTATCCCCTTCTCAGGTGTTGTCCTTGAAGAGTTAATGTGCCCAGAACAATGAAAGAAAAAGCTGCTTTTATGTGAACTTCTGCAGACTGTGAACTCCTGAGCCCTTCCCCTTACACACTGGGTATAAAACTCTGAAACTCCCTGAACTCGGGGTTCAGGGGATTGATTGATTACAGCAAAGGCTGTACCCTCTGAACCTGGCTGCAGCCAAATAAAACTGTTTCCTGCTATCTTGGGTGCCTTGCCCCGTTTGTCCCTACAACATTTTTGGTGACCCAGATGGGACAGAGGAGGTAAGGAAGTCTATTCTGCCTCTCTTGTCTTTGGGGACCGGCTTCCCTGGGATGATGGGGGACAGTGGTCCCCTTGGCGCGCCCAGGCCACTCTTGGCCTGAAGGAGGATCGACTCACCCAGCGCCCTGGGGCTGCCACCCCAGAGCACAGTGGAACCCACAGGCAGCAGGAACCAGAATTAGGGTTTTGGAGCACCGCCCATCTGAACATGTAGGACTCAGGTCCATTTGGTTTTGTAGCCCACCTGACTTCCCCTTCGAGGACTAAGCGGGTGGAAGAGAGGCTTGATCACCCTCTGTTGGGTCCCGAGTACCCTCCAAAGTGGTTGGAGCTGAAACGGACCCGGGGACTCACCCGAGTAGTCTCTGTTCAGGGTCAGCGAGCAGAGGGGAAACCGTGACTCCCTTTTCTGTTTGGTTTGGAATTGTTGAAATTTGGGCGGTATAGAAATTCTGTCCTGGCCATGTCTGTGTGAAAGTGTGTGAAAGTGTGTGAATGAGATGGACAAAGGGAAGGGTTCCGACCCAACCCGAGGGCCAAAGCGAGTGCAGAGTCCTGATCCGCAGTTCCGTGGTACCTCATACAGTCTATGGTGGAAAGCTCCAGGTCAGGGGTTGATACCGACCCGCAAGGCTAAGAGGACCCTAAGTCCCCTCGAGGGTAGTGGCCAGAGATGGACAAAGCGAGTCTTGTCCTAAATGTGTTTTGTTCTAAGTTTGCAACACCGACTCAGGGTGAAACATGGGAGGCACATTAAGGAAACTGAGCCTTCTGAAATGTGTGTTAGAAACCTTTAGGAAGGTTTTCCTGGTAACTGTGGGGTGAAACTCACTCCACAAAGGTTGCATACTTTGTGAATTAGAGTGGCTCACCCAAGATGTGGGCTGGCCACCAGAAGGATCTTTAGATGAGAGAGTCATTGCTGAGGTCCTTTGATTGTTGTTGGAACTCCTGAACCATTTCTCTTACATTGATTGCTGTCAAGAGATAATACAGAAACAGCCACCTTGGTTGAGAGCCTGTCTAGATGGACAGTCCAAGTTGATGTTAGCCAGGAGCATAATAGTCTCTAAGACCCAGTGGAAAGCAGCTAAACAGAAAACCTGACTAAGAAAGACAGGAAAGGGAACAGTTTTCCCCATGAGCCAGAAGAGGACTCAAGACCAACTTTGCCAAGATCACTGGGACAACAGACTGTCTCCTAGCCCCCTTGTCCTCAGAGACAACAAATGATGGCCCCCCAATACTGGCTATTCCTTCTGCTGTGATATCCTCAAAGCCAAAGGCTTCCTAGGATCAAAGACTCTTTTACCTCCCAAGATTAAGGTGGGAGGGCTGGGGATGTGGCTCAAGCGGTAGCGCGCTCGCCTGGCATGCGTGCGACCCGGGTTCGATCCTCAGCACCACATACCAACAAAGATGTTGTGTCCGCCGAGAACTAAAAAATAAATATTAAAAATTCTCTCTCTCTCTCTCTCTCTCTCTCTCTCTCCTCTCTCACTCTCTCTTTAAAAAAAAAAAAAAGATTAAGGTGGGAGATTTGTCCCAAGATCAGAGCCACAACTCAGATGAGAACTCTCCAGGTGCCCCTGCAAGGACCTGCCCATATTGAACAGAGGGAAACACCTGAGGGAAACAAAGCAGTTTTGTGTGCCAGCCTTTCACCACCATAAACTGGAAAAATCATACTCCCTCCTACATGGAGAAACCCTGGACCATGACTGTTCTGATGCAACCCATTATCCAGACCTAGGTCCGGGCCCCAACAAAGAAGAAGGTCTAAAATAAAGACATGCCAAGAAGCCCTCCTAGGAAGTCTGAAAAAAAAAGAAAAAAAGAGAGAGAGAATAAAACACACCTTCTGTCCCCAAGAGTTAGAAGGAATCCAAGCCAGCCCTGAGCCCTAGCCTAAGCCCAGCATCTGCACACAAACAGAGCCGAGATAAGCCTCCTGCTGCTCCAGCATCTCCCTCTCGCACCCTCAATAGCCCTGAACATTTCTCTGGGCCCCACATCTGCCTAAGGCCCCTCTGCCCTATGAAACTGGCAGTAATAATCAAAAGAGGTGGGCCCAACTGACTCAGAGCTAAATGTCCAGGCCACTGCTGCTGCCGCCCCTCTCTCTGCCCAGAAGTGCCCAGGGAAGGAGGGGCACATACAAGTGTAGCAGCCACAGTGCAAGTTTGTCAGTGAAGAAATGCACAGGCTCAAGCAATAGGTGATCAATGCAGCCTTTGTGGGACAGGCTCAAAGAGCCATTTGCCAAAATTTACAATCATAGAGGGCTTTACTGAGAAGTGTGCCAGTGAGCTGATTAAGGTGGCCACCACAGTTTTCATCAATCTAGATCCAGAAACTCAAAGATAGGCAGACCAAAAAGGTGAAGAGGAGGATGGATCTCCTTACAGCGGCCCTCACCACAAACCCAGAGGTCACTCAAAGGGGGGTCTCACTAGAACAAAGCCAATGGTCCAAATGTTTATAAGAAAAAAAAAAAAAACTGTGGCCAGACAAAAGGGGAAGCCTCCAGTGGCCCAAGCGGGCAAGCACCCACTGCCATGCTCAAATGCTAAGCCTTGAACAGAGAAGGAATGAATGTTTTGGCCCCAGACCCTCCTTTCAGTTTCTTCCCACTTGCTCGGAAGCCGATGATTGACGAATATGGCAGGGGTCCCTGAAACAGACAGAACTGCATCAGATGCACGGGACCCAGCGCCTCAGGAGGGCTCAGCTGCTGCAAGCCCCCAAATGAACCAGGAATATGTTCATGTTAACAGCCAGTAGTGGGCCATAGGATGTTCACTCCAAAAGGACATGCCACCCTGGCTCCAAGCCACACGCTGGGAGGCACCAGCAGGAAGGGCCACAGAGCCCCATGCACCCAGGCATACTGAACAAGAACACAAGCAGGGCAGCCACTATATACAATTAGAGCAGGCTCCCACCTGACAAGAGGAGAAAAGCCACACAGACAAGGAGAAACACCTAGGTGGACACAATGTGGCTGCCACACTGGGACCTGCACGGAACCGCACCGCTGCCCTCCAACCTTGGCAGACGGCCCACGGCGAGATTGACATAGGTGCCTTTTACCCAAATGATGTCCCAGGTCATCAGTCTCTGCTAAAATTTATGTTAGATTTAAGAATTGGAGAATCCCAGCAGCCAAGATCCTGCACTGGGAGATAACAAAAAAAATTCCTGCATCTTAAAGCGCCAGACGCTCTATGTACGCCTCCCTTCCCTAAATGACAGTTCTTCCCAGGGGCTTGAGTACACCATCATTGGGACAACACTGGACTCTGATGTAAAATCTCATATCTATCAAGAAAAAGGCCAAATACTTTGGTTACCATCTGACTCAGCAACAGAACACACAATAGCAACTGGGCCTCAAAAGAAACAGGAGATCTGCTCAGTTCCAGTCCCTTCAACTTGCCATTAGACTAGAGAATTCTTGGGGGCTTCTGGGTTCAGACATGTATGGATCCCCAACTTTCAATTATGACAAAAGCCCTCTATGAAGCCACAAAGAGGGGAAATTGGATCCTCTTATATGGGGGTCAACTAAGCAAAAGGCCTTTGAGGACATTAAATAAGCACTCACCTGTGCACCTGGATTATGGCTCCCTGACCTCACAAAGCCTTTCTTTCTGTATGTCCATGATTGGCCTGGAGTGGCTATAGGAGTTTTAACTCAGATGCTGGGGATATGGCACTGTCCAGTAGCCTATTTGTCCAAACAGCTGGACTCTGTAGCCCAGGGCTGGCCACCTTGTTTATGGGCCCTTGCAGCCACAGCTCTTCTGGTGTTGGAAGCTGATAAACTGGCCATGGGACAAGAACTGGCTGTCAGAGTTCCTCATTCAATACAACAATTACTAATAGGGCATTATGTAAAATTGTGGATGTGTAACCGTCGTGATTCTGCAATCTGCATTTGGGGTAAAATTGGGAGTTCATAACCCACTTCAATCTAATGTATGAAATATGATATGTCAAGAGCTTTGTAATGTTGTGAACAACCAATAAAAAAAAAGAAAAAAAAAACAATTTTGACATTGTTAAAATATAAAGGATACTATTGGTTACCTAATGAAAGAATGGTCAAATATCAGGGCGTGTTATGTGAAAATCCACGTATCTGCATTGAGGTCGTCAGAACCCAGCAACTTTGATGCCCACTGGACCTGGAAAACCCGATCACAAATGTGTTGAGGTCATGGATGAAGTGTTCTCCAGCAGACCAGACCTAACAGACCAGCCTCTCAAGGACGCTCATGCAGAGTACTTCACAGATGGAAGCAGTTTTATAAAAGATAGGTATGTTTTGCTGGATATGCAATGGTCAATCTGAACTCTACTGTCGAGGCAGAACCTCAGCCTCAGGGAACTTCAGCACAAAAAGTAAAATTTATTGCTTTGACTCAAGCACCTCAGTTGACAGCAGGAGTCTGTGTGGATATTTACAGACTCAAAATATGCCTTCTCTATCCTTCATGTTCATAGGGCCTTATGTAGGCTAATTAACTCAGGAGAAAAAAAGGGGGGGGACATGATGTATGGACAAGAAATTCTTAAACTTTTGGATGCACTGTGGGCACCCAGGAAGATTGTGATTATATATTGCCAAGGTCATCGAAAGGGAAACAGTGTGGTTTCTCAGGGCAACTGGAGAGCTGACAGAGAGGCCAGGTTAGCTGTTCGCAAGAAACAGGAAGAAAATCCAGTTCCAGGTTTAAATGCTGCCCTTCTGCCTGGCCGACTATCTAAGAGAATGGGAGCCAACATACTCCCAACATGAAAGTAAGTGATTTAAGACTGAAAAAGAGGGCTGGGGATGTGGCTCAAGCGGTAGCGCGCTCCCCTGGCATGCGTGCGGCCCGGGTTCGATTCTCAGCACCACATACCAACAAAGATGTTGTGTCCGCCGATAACTAAAAAATAAATATTAAAAAAATTCTCTCTCTCTCTCCCTCTCTCACTCTCTCTTTAAAAAAAAAAAAAAAAAAAAAAAAGACTGAAAAAGAAAATTTTCTCCCAGGTGGATAGTGGAGTTTTCTGATGGCCGGAATAGTCATCCCAGAGATTTTAGCCCCAGCCTTTATCAGACAGTTCTGCAGGAAAATATGTTGGACACACAGCACTTGAGACAGTTCTGAGTCAATATTTCTATGTCCCCCAGCTCACAAGCAACACCTGGATGATCTGCAAACAATGTGAGGTTTGTGATCACAACAATCCTTGTCAGGGGCCAAAGCTCCCACCAGAAATCCAAACTATAGGAGGAGCACTTTTTGAAGACTACGAAGTAAATTTCACTGAACTACCATGCTCACTGGGCTATAAGTAACTTTTGTTTTTTATATGTTCATACTTTGATGGGTGGAAGCCTTTCCCACCCACACTGAAAAGGCTAGGGAAATACTAGGATGCTTCTCTGTGATATTATTCCCAGATTTGATGTCCCCATAATTATTGGCTCAGACAATGGGCCAGCTTTTGGGCAGAAGTGATACGATTACTGACCATATATCAGATGAAAGTTACCTACTTTATAGGCTGCAGAGTTCTGGTAAAGTTCAAAGGATGAACAGGACTTTAAGGCTCAATTGGGTAAGCTGTCAGGAGACTCACTTACATTATGATGAATTTCTCCATATTAAACTGTTGAGGATTAGATCCAATCCTACCAGGAGGACTAGATTCTTTTCTTTTGAGATAATATATGAGAGCCCCCCCCCTCTTATTAGGGAACTACAGAGAGACTTAAGAGAGATAGGAAAATTAACCCTGAGTCGACAGCTTCAGGTCTTAGAAAAAAATTTACAGGTTCTCAACCAATGGGTTAGAGAAAGATTGTCAGTAAATTTGACCCAGGTGCACACTCCTTCAAGCCTGGAGATTAAGTCTAAGTCAAAGAATGAAATATTCAACCCCTGAACTTGTTTGGAAGGGCCCTTTCACTGTTATTTTCTCCACCTCAACTGCAGTAAATTTTGCAGAGATAGGTCCCTGGATTCACTACACCAGACTCACACCTACAGCTGCAGACCGGAAGTGCTCTCCAAATGCTGCTACACCATTGAAGCTGACCATCCTGAAGAAAAAGGAGCACCAGAGAAGCTTGAGGATCAAAAGGACAACAGCCCTGCTCCAGTCACACCGGAAGCTGACTGGTCTACACATGGCCGAAGCTTGAGGAGACTACGACCCTGTTTCAGCCACACAGGAGGGACTGGCTGATTAATGCCCGGTGAAAGATACACCTCCCACCAGGACTAATTAGCTCTTTCAACCTCTGAGATAGTTCTTATACTATAATGCATTTCCACCCCTTGCTTCTAGATATATACACAGTTCTCTGGTTTTTGCTACTGGTTTGATAAGAGTAACTCCTACTGACTGGACTATGGGTAACAAAATTTCACTTATATTTTTTTATCTTGCTTATATAAGTTTTCTAGGATTTGTTTGGTGTTATTAGTTTGGCTTTGTTAACTTATGATGTTTAACCTATGCTAACCAAAATGTTAATCTATTATTTAGTTTGGTTTCCTTTGATAACCATAAGGGATTCTGCCCTACTCCTATTCCAACCATGGAGATCATGTGAACCATGTGTCAAGACAATCCACTATAACCAAGAGGTGATGAAACATATATTTAGGACCTGTCCCACCAGAGGAATATTATAGATGGATGACTGTTTGGAAAGAAAAAAGAGGAACATTGGGAAGAAACTTGATTTAGGAGGTCACCAATCTTGGAGTGAAGGTAACTGGCCACCCCAGAGGATTATTGCCACTCATGCTCTAGATACCTGGGCACAAAATGACACTTGGAGCTATAGAACTCCTATTTACTTGTTAAACAGAATTATTCACTTACACGCTGTACTAGAAATTATTATTAATCAGACTGCAACAGCCTTCGACTTCCTAGCCACAAACAGACCAGATGTGAGTAGCTATCAAAACCACTTGGCATTAGATTACTTACTGGCTGAGGAAGGAATATATGTGGAGAGTTCAACAGCTCAGATTGTTGCATCCAAATGGATGACAATAGACAGCTAAGAATATAGCCATCAACACAAGAGAACTAGCATGTGTTAGTTCATACCTATAAGGGCATTAAAGTTTGGGTCCCAATCATGCTTTTGGGAGATGGTTTTCAACTCTTGGTAGATTTAAAAGCTTAACTGGTATAATGGGTATTCTGCTGTTAACCTGTTCATTGCTCCCATGTTTGGCTCCACTGTGCATTAAAACTATTGGATCCACTGTAGAAGCTGCTGTTGAAAGGATGACAACAACTAAGTTTTTGACATTTTATAAGGCTTTAAGCCAAGATAATGGTAATGATGCTCTTAAATTTAAAGGATTACATTATGAAGAGCATCATTAAAGGGGGGAATTGAAGTGGCACCCCCTTTCTTCACAGAAAAGCCCTCTTCACCATGGCTGATTTTAGGACTGTCAGAAAAAGAGTCTATTGTAAATAAACTTCCTATTTTCGTGTCACCCTGTTTACTTGGCCACTAGCTGAGAAGATACCAGCACTCCAGGTGCTGGACACCCCCTTACTAGTTTTTCACAAACGTATCCAGTATAGTACTTTGAAGAAATGTGCAAACAAGGCCTCTGGCCTTGAGCTGGGGCTTCACAGAGATGTCTACATTTTTAAGATAAGTTACAAATGGGCTCCATGGTAACAGCTGGCAGGGGGAGGATAGAAAGAAGCTATCCCCTTCTCAGGTGTTGTCCTTGAAGAGTTAATGTGCCCAGAACAGTGAAAGAAAAAGCTGCTTTTATGTGAACTTCTGCAGACTGTGAACTTCTGAGCCCCTCCCCTTTCACACTGGGTGCCGCAGTCTGGCTGGGCACAAAATCACGAGCCACTCACAACCTTGTAGATTCAAACAGCAATTCTTTATTCCTGAACTCACACCGGCACCCTACATGTACGTTCTAGGGAAAATCCACACTTCCACTGGACTCTGCATCCCAAAATACTCTTTGAATCCTGCGAGAACTCAAGGGGAACTCAAGGAGCGGGTGCACCTGAGGAAGCAGGATATGTCCTATTCCCAGCAGGGTACACCTTAAACCTGGAACAGCCCTAAACCGAAGGAGCAGGATACTCCCTATTCCCAGCAGGATATACCCTAAACCTGGATCCGCCCTGGTCCTTGAGCAAGGTCACCTTTCATGCAAAGTCACTGCAAATGACCTGGGTCCACAATGGAGAGTCCTTCCTCTAAGCAACATGGGGTAGGCTGACAAAGAAATTGCCATGCTTCATTCCTATTTGACAATGGCTCTCAGCAACTGGGTATAAAACTCTGAAACTCCCTGAACTCGGGGTTCAGGGGGTTGATTGATTACAGCAGAGGCTGTACCCTCTGAACCTGGCTGCAGCCAAATAAAACTGTTTCCTGCTATCTTGGGTGCCTTGCCTCGTTTGTCCCTACAACACTAGGTGAGCACTCTACCACTGAGCCAAAACCCCCGCCCCAGAAATTGAATTCTTTATTGCCCCTCTGGTCAAATTATGTCTGGTGCTATTTCTTTATATCATTATTTGATCTCAGTTAAAAATAAGAGAGTTAAGAAAATTTAAGTCCTTGTCCAAGTGGTAATCACATTTCCCCAGTGGCAATCAACACAGACTGAATATTATTATATAGGCTTTAAGATTTTTAAAAAATATTTTTTAGTGTTGGCAGACCTTTATTTTATTCATTTATTTATATGCAGTGCTGAGAATTGAACCCAGCGCTTCACACATGTGAGGCAAGCACTCTGCCAGTGAGCCACAACCCCAGCCCCAGGCTTTAAGATTTTTTTTTTCCAAGGATGTGTATGAATCTATGTGTCTATTTATAATGGATACAAATAAAGAGTGCTCTACTTCTGTTGGGGTATAAATGGCAGATAGTTGTAGTTTATATTTCTACAGTTTTTTGTTATTTTAGAATGGCTTATAAAGTTTTTTGTATTTGGTCATTCTATTAACTTGAGAGTAAGTAGAACTTCTTCTTCTTCTTCTTCTTCTTCTTCTTCTTCTTCTTCTTCTTCTTCTTCTTCTTCTTTTTCTTTTGATACGGAGGATTAAACCCAGGGGCACTTAATCATGGAGTCACATTCCCAGACCCTCCACTTTTTTTTAATTTTTATTTTTTAGTTGTAGATGGACACAATATCTTTATTTATTTATTTATTTTAAATATTTATTTTCTTAATATTTATTTTTTAAATATATTTTTTAGTTGTAGGTGGATGCAATATCTTTATTTCATTTTCATTTGGTGCTGAGGTTTGAACCCAGTGCCTCACGTGTGCTAGGCGAGCACTCTACCACTGAGCCAAATCCCAGTCCCTTTATTTATTTTTATATGGTGCTGAGGATCGAACCCAGTGCCTTGCATGTATGAGGCAAGCCCTCTCCTGATGAGCTATAGCCCCAGCCTGCCCAGCCCTTTTTTATTTTTAAATTTTGAGACAGTGTCTTGATAAGTTGCTCAGGTCCTGGCTAAATTGCTGGAGGTGGTCTCAAATTTGTGATCCTCCTGTCTCAGCCTCCCTAGTCATTGGGTATACAGGCATGTGCCACTGGGATTACAGACATGTGCCATAGGGCCTAGCACAAGTAGGATTTTTTTTTGTTGTTGTTTTTTCAGAGAGAGAGAATTTTTTTTTAAAGAGAGAGAAGAGAGAGAATTTTTTAATATTTATTTTTTAGTTTTCAGTGGACACAACTTCTTTATTTTATTTTCATGTGGTGCTGAGGATTAACCCAGTTCCTCACACGTTAGGCAAGTGCTCTACCATTGAACTACAACCCCAGCCCTTATAGTTTTTGACCTAACAATTTTTTTAACCTTTCTAGAATAATTCCATATGTACTTTTTCATTGCAAGTCAAATTTCTAACTTAAAATATAATTTAGGTTACATGAGTGATATAGACATTTTATGAAAACATTTATTATGTAAATAAAACTTTAATAATCAATATGTACACATTAATGCCTTGTGCATCACCCTCAGTTTTTGGTTTAAGATGGGGGTGATGATGATAATGATGACAGCGATGGCAAGGATGATAATGATGAAGCCTGATTTAGTTAACAGCATGCTCTTTGGCCAGGCATAGAGGGTTGGTGCTTTTCTATGGTCCCAACTACTATGGAGGCTGAGTTCAAGACCAGACTGGGACACTTAGAGAGCTTCTGTTTCAAAATTTAAAGAGCCTGGAGGTGTAGCTCAATGGTACAGTGTTCCTCTGTTCAATCCCCAGTGCTAGTCAGGGTGTGGGGAAAGAACATTTGGTGGAAGTGGATTAATTGAATTTGAATTCCTGGCTCTTACTCTTATTGACTGTGTTGTCTCAAGGAAGTTACTTAATCTCTGGACTTTAATTTCTTTATCTATGAGAGGTCATGATGATCATGATAAAAATAATATCTAGCCCATAGGATATTTATAAGAATCAAATAAATTAATATCTGCACCATTTTAAAATAGTGTCTAGCACTCAAATTCTTGGTGAAATAGAATAGTGCCTAGCATATAGAATGCACAAAGTAACTATTTATTAAACAAAGCAATGATAATTAATATTCGCTGCAAACTTACTGTGTGCCTGTTTCCAAATTTAGTACTTTGAATACATTTTTGCTTTTCATTCTCCCAGAATCCTATATAAAGGATTGAGATTCAGGTTACAGATGAGAAAACCTGAAACCCAGAGTGCTTAAGTAGTTTGTCCAAAGTGGCACAGCTAGTGTGTAGCAGAATTGAGGCTGAGTTAGCCTATCTCTATCTAGAAGTTATATTAACAACCACTGCATGTCCTTGTTGCATTTAAACCATTCTACTATTGATCAAGTTGATTCTGTACAATTTGGGATCCTCTACAACCTCAGTGAGCTGCATAAATATTCAACTTTGTCATTCTCTTCTGACTTTTTTGCAACTATTCAGATAAATCTTAATTTATTCATACCTTTTTTATATCAAATTATACACATTTTTTTTCAGACAGTTTCTCCCAATGCTGTCCAGGCTGTCTTCAAATTTATAATCCTCCTACCTCAGCTCTCTATGTAGATGGGATTTCAGACATGTGCCACTATGCCTGGCTAGATATATATTTAATGCCAAACAAAATAACATAGTTATCTTTAATAAGCATATAAAGATAGTAAAGAGACAAATATTCTGTCTCTTCTAATAAGGAGATTACTTGGAATTTTTAATGGAACAATTACTTTGGTGACTAAATATTTTATTTGTTTGACCTCAGGTTGAATCCTTCTGAAGTACAGCAAGGCCAAAGGTACCAGGAATTGAACCCAAGGTTGCTTAACCACTAACCATATCCACAGCCACTCCCAGAATTTTTTTTTTTTTTTTGGTATCAGGGATTGAATTCAGGGGCACTCAACCATTGAGCCACACCTCCAGCCCTATTTTGTACTTTATTTGGAGACAGGGACTCACTGAGTTGCTTAGTGACTCACCATTGCTGAGGCTGGCTTTGAATTGATGATCCTTCTGTCTTAGCCTCCCGATCTGCTGGAATTAGAGGCATGTGCTACCTTGTTGGCCATCACAGACCTTTTTATGTTATTATATTTTTAATATTTTTTAGATGTTGATGAATCTTTATTTTATTCATTTATTTATATGCAGTGCTGAGAATCAAACCCAGTGCCTCACACATGCTAGGCAAGTGCTCTGCCACTGAACCACAACCCCATCCCCTTTTTATGTTATTATTTTGAGACAAAGTTTTCCTAATTGCTGAGGGCTTTGCTAAATTGCTAAGGCTGATCTTAAACTTGCAATCTTCCTACTTTAGCCTCTTGAGTAACTGAGATGGCAGTCCTGTGCCATCACACCTGGGAAAGTCCATATATTTCCACAAACAATGGGATCGGAATGAGGCTCTTAAAACATCAAAAAGGTAAACATACAGTCATGGATTTAATACTTTGAATATTTTTTCTTTCCTAAGGATTGAACCCAACACTTTGTGCATGCTAGGCAAGTACTCTACCAATGAACTATACCCCTAGCTCAGTTTTAAATTATTTTCATTTCCTTTCCTATATTTGTAAATTATTTATTTATTTATTTATCTTAATGCCTTTATTTATCTTTATGTGGTGCTGAGAATCAAACCCAGGACCTCACACATGTTAGGAGAGTGCTCTATCACTGAACCACAACTCTAGCCCTGTAAATATTTTTAATTGTTGTAAGAGATGTTTCAAAAAGTATTGCTCCATTTCAGGGAGAAAAAGACAGGATAAAAGAAGTCTCCTATAGAATCAAGGTGCATTCATTTACCAACTCTCTCCCAATTAGAGGTGTTGATGAGCCCTTATTCCTGCTCCACTGGGACCCAGTCCAGACCCATCAGTCATTTTCTTCACTTGGGGTTCATAATGTGTGTAGTATTCCGTGCTTTGGGTATTGTAAGGACGGCCTGAGGCCTTAGCCACCCCAACTTATTTATTTATTTTTTTAAAGATTTATTTTTTTGTTGTAGTTGGACACAATACCTTCATTTTATTTATTTATTTTTATGTGGTGCTGAGAATTGAACCCAGGGCCGCACACATGTGAGGCAAGTGCTCTACCACTGAGCCACAACCCCAACCCCAGCAACCCCATTTTAAAACTCCACTTTCAAACCTGCAGGCCCACCAGGCACACCTACAGAGCCCTCCAATATGATCATCAGGCATTGCCCTGACATAAACAAGTCACTTCTCCCCAACCTGACAAACTCAGAGTGAGGTCTGTGTCACGTTGCCCTCACCCCATAAGGGTAAGAGGCAAGAATATCAGGGTGGGGACCACCTGATGCTTTAACCATCAGATGCTTTAACCTCAGGGCAAATGACATCACTGAAAAATATGATAGTGTTGTACGGACAAATGAGGCAAGGCACCCAAGATAGCAGGAAACAGTTTTATTTGGCTGTAGCAAGGTTCAGGGGGCACAGCTTTTGCTATAATCAATTAATCCCCTGAACCCTGAGTTCAGGGAGTTTCAGAATTTTATACCCAGCATGTAAGGGGAGGGGCTCAGAAGTTCACAGTCTTCAGAAGTTCACATAAAAGCAGCTTTTTTTTTTTCATTGTTCTGGGCAAGTTAACCCTTCAAGGACAACATCTGAGAAGGGGAGAGCTACTTCTCCCCTTTCTTTCCTCCCCCTGCCAGCTGTTAGAATGGAGCCCATTTGTAACTTATCTTAAAAATGTAGACATCTCTGTGAAGCCCCAGCTCAAGGCCAGAGGCCTTGTTTGCACATTTCTTCAAAGTACTATACTGGATACGTTTGTGAAAAACTAGTAAGGGGGTGTCCAGCACCTGGAGTGCTGGTATCTTCTCAGCCAGTGCCCAAGTAAACAAGGTGACATGAAATTGGAAGTTTATCTACATTGGACTCTTTTTCTGACAGTCCTAAAATCAGCCATGGTGAAGAGGGCTTTTCTGTGGAGAAAGGGGGTGCCATTTTAATTCCCCCCTTTAATGATGCTCCTCATAATTTAATCCTTTAAATTTAAGAGCATCATTACCATTATGTTGGCTTAAAGCCTTATACAATGTCAAAACCTTAGTTGTTGTCATCCTTTCAACAGCAGCTTCTTTAGTGGACCCAATAGTTTTAAAGTACAGTGGAGCCAAACATGGGTACAATGAACAGGTTAACAGCAGAATACTCACTACACCAGTTAAGGTTTTAAATCTACCAAGAGTTGAAATCCATCTCCCAAAAGCATGTTTGGAACCCAAACTTTAATGCCCTTCTAGGTACTCACTATCACATGTGCTAGTTCTCTTGTGTCGTTGGCTATATCCTTAACTGTTTGTCTATTGTCATCCATTTGGATGCAACAATCTGAGCTGTTGAACTCTCTACATATATTTTTTCCTCAGCCAGTAGGTAGGTAATCTAATGCCAAGTGGTTTTGATAGTTAGCCACTCGCATTTGGTTTGTTGTGTGGCCAGGAGGTCAAAGGATGTGGCAGTCTGATTAATAATAATTTCCAGTACAGCTTGTAAGTGAATAATTCTGTTTAACATGTAAGTAGGAGTTTTATAGCTCCAACTGCCATTTTGTGCCCAGGTAGCAGGACCATAAGTGGCAATAATCCTCTGGGGTGGCCAGTTACCTTTACCCCAAGATTGGTCACCTCCTACATCAAGTTTCTTTCCAATGGACCTCTTTTTCCTTTCCAAACAGTCATCCATCTATAGCATTCCTCTGGTGAGACAGGTCCTAAATATATTTTACCACCTCTTAGTTATAGTGGATTGTCTTGAATTTTTTCACATGATCTCCATGGTTGGAATAGGAGTAGGGCAGAATCCCTTAAGGTTATCAAAGAAAACCAAACTAAATAATAGACTAACATTTTGGTTATCATAGGTTAAACAGCATAAATTAAGAAAGCCAAACTAATAACACCAAACAAATCCTAGAAAACTTATATAAGCAAGATAAAAAAGTATAAGTGCAATTTTGTTACCCAGAGTCCAGTCAGTAGGAGTTACTCTTATCAAACCAGTAGCAAAAACCAAACAGAAAATTATGTATATATCTAGAAGCAAGGGGTGGCAATGCATTACAGTGTAAGAACTATCTCAGAGGTTGAAAGAGTTCATTAGTCTTGGTGGGAAGTTTATCTTTCACCAGGCATTGATCAGCCAGTCCCTCCTGTGTGGCTGAAACAGGGACATAGTCTCCTCAAGCTTCGGCCATGTGTAGACCAGTCAGCTTCCGGAGTGACTGGAGCAGGGCTATTGTCCTTCTGATCCTCAAGCTTCTCCAGTGCTCCTTTTTCTTCAGGATGGTCAGCTTCAAGGGCATAGCAGAATCTGGAGAGCACTCCCCAGTCCTCAGCTGCAGGAGTGAGTCTGTTGTAGTTAATCCAGGGACCTATCTCTGCAAACTTTACTGCAGTTAGGATGGATAAAATACAGTGAAAGGGCCCTTCCAAAGAAGTTCAGGGGTTGAATACTTCATTCTTTGACCCAGACTCAATCTCCAGGCTTGAAGGAGTGTGCACCTGGGTCAAACTTACTGGCAATCTTTCTCTAACCCATTGGTTGAGAACCTTTAACATTTTTCCTAAGGCCTAAAGCTGTCATCTCAGGATTAATTTTTCTATCTCTCTTAAGTCTCTCAATAGTCCCCTAATAATTGGGGGGGGGGCTTCCCATATATTATCTCAAAAGAAAAGAAATCAGTCCTCCTAGTGGGAGTGGATCTAATCTTCAGCAGTGTAATAGGGAGAAGTTCATCACAATGTGAGTCTCCTGACACAGCTTACCCAATTAATTGAGCCTTAAAGCCCTGTTCATCCTTTGAACTTTACCAGAACTCTTCAGCCTATAGACAGTATGTAACTTCCACCTAATGTTTACCCTCTTGGTCAATAATCATATCACCTTTGCCCAAAAGCTGGCCCATTGTCTGAGCCAATAATTATTGGGACACCAAATCTAGGAATCATTTACCAGAGAAGCATCCTAGTATCTCCCTAGCCTTTTTAGTGCATTCTGTTAGGATTCTTCCCAGTCACAGTGGGAACACACAAAAACCAAAAGTTACTTATAGCCCCATGAGTGTGGTAGTTCAGTGAAGTTTACTTCCAAGTCTTCAAAAGGTGCTCCTCCTATAGTTTGGATTTCTGGTGGGAGCTCTGGCCCCTGACAAGGATTGTTGTGATCACAAACCTCACATTGTTTGCAGATCATCCAGGTGTTGCTTGTGAGCTGGGGGACATAGAAATATTGACTCAGAACTGTCTCAAGTGCTGTGTGTCCAACATATTTTCCTGCGGAACTGTCTGATAAAGGCTGGGGCTAGAATCTCTGGGATGGCTATTCTGGCCATCAGAAAACTCCACTATCCACCTGGGAGAAAATTTTCTTTTTCAGTCTTAAATCACTTACTTTCATGTTGGGAGTATGTTGGCTCCCATTCTCTTAGATAGTCGGCCAGGCAGAAGGGCAGCATTTAAACCTGGAACTGGATTTTCTTCCTGTTTCTTGCGAACAGCTAACTTGGCCTCTCTGTCAGCTCTCCAGTTGCCCTGAGAAACCACACTGTTTCCCTTTCGATGACCTTGGCAATATATAATCACAATCTTCCTGGGTGCCCACAGTGCATCCAAAAGTTTAAGAATTTCTTGCCCATCCATCATGCCCCTTTTTTTTCCTCCTGAATTAATGAGTCCCTTTTTTTTAAACAAGGCCCTATGAACATAAAGGGTAGCGAACACATATTTTAAGTCTGTGTAAATATCCACACAGACTCCTGCTGTCAACTGAGGTGCTCGAATCAAAGCAATAAGTTTTACTTTTTGTGCTGAAGTTCCCTGAGGCTGAGGTTCTGCCTCGACAGTAGAGTCCAGAGTGACCATTGTATATCCAGCAGTGTGTGTGTGTGTGTACACAAATTAGTCCTAAAAATACTGTGCCAGTTGTACCTCTCTCAGGGATTGGATAAGGCTGGAATGTTCTTGGGGTCCTCTGTATTGTTTGCCATATATGATGCAGTGACTGTAACCCGCAGAGAGAGGGGGCAAGACCTTTGCCATAAGTAGCCCAGCAACTCCTGAATTGATTCGGATGACTTGTGTGGATCAATTTACTGACATGGGAAGGGAGGGTCCTGTAGGAATTGCCCCTAACAAGGGTTTTCAGGTCCTTGGTTTGGATTTTATAACTTTGACAAAATTAAAATTAAAAAAAATTTACCTCCACTTACCACTTCCAATATGCTTCAAAGCAATTGCAAAGTGAGCAAATCTCTTCAAATAACGATTGAATTATTTCAGACCCAAAAGATAAATACACTGAGCCAGTGCTAATAGAAGATGGATGTGGTAGGTTGCATCTTTAAACACTTTATCAAAATGCAGTTGGTGTGGCATTTTGATTATTTCAGTAACCAAATTATATTTACTAGATATCAGATCTGGTCTATTACACAGAATGTATTTGTTAAGTAAACTAAGAAAAATAATTTAAATGAAAAATATCAGGTCCCTGGACACAACTTGATTTGCCTTATACTGACACAGTAATAAAACACAATTTCATTTGCCATCTGCTAAAAATAAATCTTGAATTGTCATCAGAAAGCATTTCTCTATTGAACTACTTACTGCAGCATGAGTCTATCATATAAAATTAGATTGCACATTATGCTTTGGAAATTACAGGGATTTTGAATAAGATGCATCTTGTCCCAAACATAAGTCTAGGAAGATAAGGAGGTTTATGATTCAAGAATTGAAACAAATATAAAAATTACATAATTTTGATACGGATAAAATAGACATTGATTTTCCCTTTTGAAAAATATAATATTTTTAAATTATAACATTTAAAAGTATTATATTTTTAAAATATAATAAAACTATATTACAACTATCTTCCTTCTTTTGATCTTTTTTAGATTCCCAGAGGTGACCCTTCAACATTTACACTTTGGTCCATCCATGTGTCTTAATCTTGTGTTTTCAAAAAAAATGAAATAACATGTGATTGATCTTAAAAAAAAAAAGTCTCAAATCAAAGCAAAATATAGGTTCACTCCTGATTGTCAAAGATAATTTTAGCATTTTAAAAATATTATCTGTGGCTTAGGTACCTGCATGATTACATTTTAGGATGCAAATTTTCACCCAAATATAATAAAACTTAGAAATAGAAATTCTAATTTTAGTTTTTATTATCCTAAATATCTGTATCAATATGATTTTAAAACATGGTAGAGTTTTCATTAACCTGGAACAACCCAAGAGAGACTACTCATGCTTTATTCTTCAGAAATCTGCTCAAAGCGGATTAAAATCTGTAAAATCATCCACACCAAAAATTATCAGGACTGGATTCCCCCAATGTCTCCTAAAAATAGCCAGCTCACATGATAAAAAACCCTGGTTTACAGTGCTTACCAATTCCCATGGTATAAATATTCCCACAATGGCAAATTCCAAGCCACCACTTTAGGAATCTAAATGTGGAGTTGGAAAGGAATGCTCATAATCAGCTCTTGTGAGTAGCTAAGGGCTGTCTCCAACACTGCATGTCCACCATAGTCCCAAGGCTCCTGTCAGTCCATGTGATCTATTTAGAAGGGGCTTTAGGAGGAAGAAGCTACCCTGGTTTGGATGCAGTTTGTCACCAATGTTTCATATGCTGGAAACTTAGTCCCCAGTGTGGTGGTGTTGAGGTGGTAGAACCTTTAAAAGAAAGGGCCTAGCAGAAGGTTATTGGGTCAAGACCACTAGTGTGAAGGGATTAATGCTGACCTCAAGGAATGGATTGGGTCTCATAGCAGTGGATGAGTTCCCACAAGAGCAGGTTCCTAAGAAACAGTGAGCTTTGCCCCTCTTCACTTCTTGATTCCTCTCTGGCCATATGATACTTTGCACAAGCTACCAGTATGTAATGCCATCTGCCATGTTGTGAAACAGCGGAGACCTTCACAAGATGCAATCATCCAGAACTGTGAGCCAAAATAAAAACCTCTTTTCTTTATAAAGAACCCAGCCTTGGGTATTGTTTAATTGCAACAAAATACTAAGACTAAGGCACCATTCAAAGCCTCCAACTGGTCTGTACCCACCATAAGCCATGTACATGGTACTGTATCTTCCTACCTGGAAGGTCACACTGAGTAAAAGAAAATGATCTCAAATCATTCTTGAGTCCTTTGCTTTAGATTAGTGTCTGAAAGGTGAAATCAGAACCACTTTCCTTTTGCCGTCAAAGAGGCACAAAGTCCTCAAGAGTCTTTTTTTGGTTATTCCTAGCTATTTTACATTGCATTTTCCTGCAGAAATGCAGTCTTATGCCAGATGGATTTTTAGTCCACTGTGAGGTTTGAAAACACAAATAAACAAGCTAAATAACTTCTCAGGGATCTGTGCAATAAGTATTAAAGCTCTGCATTTATTCAAGCTCTGTATACATTAATTTATTAGTGTAATTTTGCAGTGGGAGAGTAAGTGTGTAGCAATTGCATATATGTGTGTGAGACCAAATTAAAAAAAAAAAAAGGCTGGTATAGAAATAAAGTTTCTTTCAAAAAAAAAAGGATCAGGGCTGGGGATATGGCTCAAGCGATAGCGCGCTCGCCTGGTATGTGTGTGGCCCAGGTTCGATCCTCAGCACCACTTACAAACAAAGATGTTGTGTCTGCCGAAAACTAAAAAATAAATATTAAAATTCTCTCTCTCTCTCTCTCTCTCTCTCTCTCTCTCTCTCTCTCAAAAAAAAAAAAAGGATCAAAAGCCAGTGTCTCTTCTTCCAAGAGAAGTATGTATGTGCATACACATGTGCTCCCTTGTACAAACTTAAATGTGTACTTGAATTCATGCAATAATATAGATTGTCTGGAACCTAACACACAAAAACACATGAGAGAACAATAAAAAATAAGTTCATTGATATATTTTCTGTAATAAATTTGAAAACACATTTGTCAAGAACAAATTAATAATAAACCTATTATATTTCATATACTAAAGGGGCTAGGACCCTGGTAACACAGAAATTGTACTTTTTATAAAATAAGTCTGATAATTCCAACAGTATTTAATTAACAAGAAGAATTGAGATGGGAAGTAGTTACAATACTGGTACGTTTTTAAAGGATAACAAGTTTCAAACACAGGATTAATATTCTTATACCTTAAAAATAAAATTATTAATTTATAATATCTATTATG
This sequence comes from Spermophilus citellus, assembly GCF_964194105.1. Classification (NCBI taxonomy): domain Eukaryota; kingdom Metazoa; phylum Chordata; class Mammalia; order Rodentia; family Sciuridae; genus Spermophilus; species Spermophilus citellus. The sequence continues at coordinate 101,970,386 of NC_138192.1, forward strand.
TTACACATTTAATCCATATTATTGATTGACATAACGATATGTCATTGTCTGTGTAATTTTGAAGTTATTGTAGTGATAGTTGACTTTAAATTTAAGATGTAATTTTTTAACCAGTGGACTCAGCAAATGATCAAGGACTCCCAGAGATAAAAGCATATGATCCTTAACTCTGGGCAAAACTCTTAGTGCTTATTACTTGTAGAAACTTATCATTCCTACTGCTTCATTTTTGAGCCAGTAAAATTTTGTCAAAAGAGAAATTCTACATGGCACTTGCTACTTGCTACATGTACAGTGCTTCTCTTTTCATATCTGTGGGCCCAAGGATATCTTACTTCTCCTGAACAAAAGTTCACAATTAAACAATTTTGTTTCACCTTATGGAAACCAAGAAAATGGAGTTGAGTGAATAGTGGTAAGGATGGATTTGATTTCAGTTTAGCACCTTGAACCTGCGGATGCTCAGATGGTCAAAAAGAAGGCTGGAGCAGGGCTCCATAGAGATCTCTGTTGTTTCCTTTAAGGAAAAATCTTAAATCCTCTGCACTTGATATGTTCAGTGATGTAAATCGGCCAATATTCTTTACACTACCAGGGCACATAGTATTGCAGGTTGAGTTCTCCAGACACTGACACAGAGTTTGGGAAGCAGGACTTTTCCTAGAAATTGACACCCAGTAAATAAAAGTTGAAAATGCAGAATTCGGCACAGGAAGAGGTTGAATTGCAATGCCTTCCCCCAAAACACCATGAACCCAGCAGGGAGCTCTGGAGCAGGTAGTGCTTCACTGAGTTGCAGACTGCAATGTACCTCCACATCACTCACTGGCAGGGCTCCCTCAGGAAGGGTACAACCTTGAGGAAGGAGGCTCTCAACCTTCAGGAGCTGGAGGCCCAGGCTGACCCCACTCCCCAGCTGGGCCCAAGTGCTTCCTTCAGGGATCTGGTTGGCTCACCTCCACATCTACCACCCAGACCTATCAGTTATTCTTCCTGATTTGCCAGTTTATTGCTTACATGGGTATAAGTAGCAAATCACATTTACACATTGGATGAAGTACTTTTATAGAAAAGATTAATTTTGCATTCAAAGAAATGCACAATACATATGAATATGTAACATTTTTCTATTTCAGGTCAGTACTTGCCCAAGAAATTCCATGTCCTAAATTTACTATATTCTTTCCTTACTCATTCAAAACTATTCTATTAAATTCATTACAGCACACTGTGTAGGCTGCTGTTATTTATTACAAATAAAACTACAGAGCAAGTAGTTCTTCCTGAGATTCATTATCTCAAATTGACACTAATCAAAAAATCCATATAAAAAAGTGACCAAGTGGAAATGTTAAAGATGATGACTATCTGCAAAGCTCTACACACCCAAGCCCTAAATTAACAAAGATGGCCTGGAATCAGCATTGTAAGAAAGCAAAAATTTATTCTAAAAGATCTCAGGAATACCCAAGGGCTACTTCTAATGTTAATAGATGTTTAATATCAAATATTTCTCAAAAATTAGAGTCAAAGAACTTTGGTCATCAGGTCAATCATTTGATTCACTTCCTAAGGAATATTCAATAAGACATTTCCTGCTTGTCATTTATTAAATTCATATGCACACTAGACTATATTTTTAGACCCTTCTTTAGTTTAGTTGATCCTTATACTATCCTTATACTAATACTGTATTAATGAATACCATAGCAAGTCTTCCCTTGATCTTCTTGTTTTTCAAATTCATCTTAGCTATTTGGTCACCAAAAAAAAAAAAAAAAAAAAAATTATCCAATTACCCCTAAAAAATTAAGAAGGTAAAATTCTAATTAGAATTGTATTGAATTTAAATATTAACTTTAAGAGAGTAGCCGCGGGTGTGTGGGGGGGAGGGGGTGTTGCTGGGGATTGAACACAGGGCCTTTTGCATGTGAAGCAAGCACTCTACAAACTGAGCTATATCCCCAGCCTGAGAATTGTCTTTTTATATTAACTTTGTGTTAAAGAAAATTTTATGTCTTTCCATTTGTGTAGATTTTGTCTCATGAGTAGATCCTATATTTTTTTGGAAGAGGAGAGCTAAATTTGTTTGTACATTATCTGTATTTTGGAGCTAAAAATTTTCCAATATTTATGTTATAACCATTCACTAGATTGTTTCTTTCTCCACCAATTTTTGTATGAATTTATATGTTATATCACTTTTTCATTATTTTATTTTATTCATTGCAACCTCCAAGGATATGTTACACAATAAGAGAGAAAAGGAACTTTATGATTCTCATTTGACTTTCTACAATTTAATTGTACCTTCCCAATTAACCTGCTCTTATCTATTTAGACTTCCTCTCCTCACTTTTCCTGTCTAATCTCAAATTTTAATCAGAAGAGAATTTTTTTTTTTGCTTTGCCTTTAAGGATAGTATTAGTTATTGATTTCATTAGTTTCTTCCTGTTCTCTGTGATTTGGAGTTTTTCTTGAGAACAGCTTCTGAATCTTATCCAGTAATTTAACATAATCTATTTATTTGACCACAGTTCTCCTTCTCTGTTTTTTAATGTAATATACCAAGCCAGATTTAATAACACTGATATTTAACCTATAGTTCTGATATTGAACTACTCCTGTGTCCCAGAAATAATTCTTACTTAGTATATTATCCCTTGATACATTTCTGAACCTGATTTTCTAATATTTTACTTAAAATATTTGTATCTATATTCATAAGTGGGATTCTTCTATAATGTTTTCTAATATCTTGAGTTTGTAAGATGAATTAGGCAGAATTTCCCTTTATATATGCCAGGGAGAGTTTAAATACCCTTGTCATTATCTTAATGATTGATTATACAAAATTCATCTATAAGTCCATTTGTTCCTGCTTCTTTGTTCAACAATAGGATTTAAATCTTTCATCCTGCTCTTCATGATTTCTTATTCTGCTGTCTTGCTCTGTACAGAGATATATTTCCTGCACTTTGTTTTCCAGGTCACTAATTTGGATTTTAAACATGATCATCTCATCTACTGAATTGTTCTTTGGCTGGTCTATTTTACTCCAGAAAGTGTTTCGGGGGACTGCAGTTTAATGTTCTTTTTAAAATTCAGATTGATAGTTGTCTCCTCCCACAGTTCTCTTGTGCTAGGTGTGTGTCCCACCTATTTTGACTGATCCTCCCTCTGCTCTTCAACCTGTATTAGTTTCCCAGGGCTGCTCTAACAACTTGTATAACTTAATGTATTCTCTCCCAGGCTTAGAAGCCTGGAATCAAGGTATCAACCTTCTTTTAAAGGTTCTAGGGAAAAATCTTTGTGCATCTTTCTGGCTTGTGGTAGTTGGCAGCAATCCTTGCCTCATTGTGGCCTGCAGACACATCACTCCATCTCTGCCTCCATCTCACACCATCTTCCCTCCTTGTGTATCCATCTGGTCTCCAAATCTCCATCTCTCTCATGAAAGGTCATTGGATTCAGGGGTCACCCCAATCAAGTATAACTTCATCTTAACTTGATGACAATAAAGACCTGAGAAACTAATGTGACTCCATTTTAAAAAATAAATAAATAACAGAGTTTCTACCTCAAGGCCTGTCCTAAGGAAGGGGGTGTGACCCTTGTCCTTGGAAAAACCCACAGAGCATTCCTAAGCACATACCCACCCTGCTGAGTTGTTTGTCTGTAAATAACAGGAGAGGTCTGCTGGGCACCAGGTGTCCCTGACTCAGTTAGGCTAGGTGAGGGCCCATAGCAACCCCCCTAGCAACCTCCAATCAGCATGAGACAGGGAAAAAAACCTGGAATGCCAGATGACCCCCAAGTAGTTTATGGTGGTTGATAACATGTTGGGAAACCATGTAGTTTAGCACGTACACCTCTCTTGGCCTAAACCAATCAGTTCAAAGGAATCCCCCTCTTGTACTGACCAATCACCTCTGCTCAACTTGTTCCCGCCAGTGAATGTGCTAATCAATGTTAAGAGTTGTTGTTTGACTTTCCCGGCGGTATGGAATGATTTGCTGTGTGATGTTGTGACGCATAGAGTATGTCCCCCCAAACCTATAAAATCTCATTGAACAAAGGACCCAGGCTCACTCCCTGGGACCACTGCAATGGGAAGGGTTGTGAGTCCAGGCTCCAGCTTGCAATAAAGACTCTTGAGTGATTGCATCGCATTTGGCTCCTGGAGGTCTACTGGGATCCCATGAATCAGGCATAATAGACCCAATTCCTAGGGGTGAGGCTGTAGCTCAGTGGGAGAGCACTAGTGTAGCACATGTGAAATGCTGGGTTCAATTCTCAGCACCAGGTAAAAATAAAAACAAATAAAAATAAAGATATTATGTCCAACTACTACTAAAAAAAATATTTTAAAAAAACAGTTCCCAAATAAGATCACATTGGGAACACAAGGCTCCCTAAAAGGCTCATTAAGTTTGTTTTTCATCTTCAGCTCACTGGGCTTCAGCTTAGATTAGAGTACCCTAAGAACCCCAACCACAGGCTGTAGAACAAAAAATGCTCCTAATCCATTCTCACCCTCAGTAGGGTAGAAGCAGGAAGGCTGCCAGGGCCTTGTGATGCAAATAGAGGAAGGCCCCTAGCCTTGGGACTCTCCCATTCCTCACACTCATCTAGTCTCAGGGACAAGAAGGGCTCTGGCACCACTTTTGGCACTACTGACCTACTTACACCAATGTCAAGATTTCTCTCCATGTTTCACCCCCATCCAAGGACCAAGCTCTCTCCAGATTCACTGTTGTCAGGCTGCTGATCTCCAGGCACTCCCTCAGCCTATGGGGAAGAATCCTCTCCCACAGAGCCCAGAGCCTCACTGGCACCCAGCCTCCAGAAGACTCAGCAGAGGTAGAAAGGTTAGATCTGCGAAGGGAAGAGAAGGGACCTCAGAGTCAGAAGAGTGGAGAGGGAAAGGCCTGGAATATGGGTATTTAATGATCAACCCAAACCCTCAAGGTCCTAAAAAGTGCTCACTGTCTGCTTGCCTTTGTTCCATCTTTGGATTTCAAATAACTCAACACAGAAGGCCGCATCCAGTGACATCAAAGCCTACTACCAGTATTTTTCCATTTATATTAGTGAGCAGAATGTGTTACTTCTTCCCCCACCCCCCAGGAAGAAGGCCTGTTTGAATTGGAGGGGAGGGTAACTGTCATTTCCAATTTTAATTCTTTTATTAGCTAACAGGGATCTTTGATGTAAATCATAAGTCCTTTTTTATAACAAACATCTGAGCACCTGTTAACATATGCAGAGTTTCTCTTGCCCACTGAAATAATCCATTTAAAAGTGAAAAAACTTGTTCTTCCTTCTTCATTAAAGGAAAAAAAAGAAAGAAAACAAAGTGATTGCTTTTTGCCATTGTCTTGAGTAAGATCTGAGAGCAGAGGACTTGGCAGAAACTGCAGCTCACCCTCCTGCTTTAAGGGAAAGAAAGCCAGAGGACGTGAGACCTCACTCCTCAGCTAGAACAGCAACTTTTTTGTTTTATCTGTTTACACTTCACAAGATTTCACTCAAACAAAGGTTTCCCAGATCAAACAAGTTTGAAAACATTTTTTCAAAGGCAATGCAGGATCAGTTTTCAGTTTCCCAGCAATTAATGCAATTGTTTGTCCAAAGTACTTTATATAACCTAAATCTAATACCATTATCCAACGTTAGTACTCCAAAACTGTTTTTCTACTCTAAATGCTTGAACTTTATGTTGATGCTGAGAGATATTTTCCTATGGCTGCTTTGGGAACACCATGGTTCATCCTTTCTGGTCTCTGGCAGCATCCAGCTCCCGTCAATGGTGACTATGGGCCCTTTGTGTGTACAAGTTGCCCTCTTTTAGAGGGAAGCATGAAGTGGTGAACAGATTGTGAACCCTTAAAAACAGCCTCTGTGGGGTTGAGGGCATTCAGATGAATACCCTCAAACTAATGCCCTTCAATGGAAGTGACCGCATCCTGTGTCACCACGTGCTCCTTTCTCTCTCTCCCCATCCTGCTTCACTTCTAGGATCAATTCTCAGGGAATTAACTCCTGTTTATCTTTCAGGCCTAACTGTGCCTTTCTCAGATGGATTCCCTGGTCCTTGTCCCCAAAATAAGGCTAGTTTCTCTGTTTTGTGTTTGCCAAAGGCGTAAATGTTGAATTATCTGCTATGTCTTGTGAAACCCTTCAGAGAAAGGAAATGGGTGGATCTGCTGTCCTCTGTACCTCTGCCACTTAGCAGAATCTGGTGCAAGGCAGATGCACAATGTCTAGCAACTTAGTTCATCACTAATGGCTCCTTCTTTTAAAGTATCTTGGGTCATCAGTCAAGTATTTATTCACCCCTGCAATGAATATGTTATCATTCACCCTGGCCACTCTGGGGGATACAAGTAGCTATTGTATACACTAAGGTTCTAAGTAGAGAAGCCCCAAGTTAAAGTAGAAAAATAATTAGAAAAGTAGTTTGGCTAGAGTATAATTGTTGTTGTTGTTGTGTTTTGCTTTGATTTATTTGGTTTTTATGTGTGTATGTATAATTGTTTTGGTTTTTGCTTTGTTTTGCAGAGCAAGAACATCTGAGGCCAGAAACAAGGACAGACTGTGGAGGACTCAGGGATGAGTTTGGACCTTATATTCCAGGCCACAGAGAGCTACTGGGGGTTTTTGAGCTGGAGGAACATGATCAAAAAGGCTAACTCAAAGGTCCCTACTCACTCACACCCTGATCTACAACTTCTCATGAACCTATTGTTAATTTATTCAGCCACTTCTTAATACATGTGAAACACCCACATTCACTCTTGTGTCCACAGGTTCACTAGGCCTGGTATGCCTGAGGACCTGGCATTAGAATTGTAAAGAAATTTGAAAGCTTCAGCTCATTTGATTAGGAGTGTTTTCTGGAATACCTCTGTGGTGGGAAAGATGCTGAAATCCCACCCGGACCAACTGAGAAAGAGATCTTCCCCATTAGCCCTGGCAGAGGGATGCCAGATGTCTGTGGTTTCTGGCCTGACACGCTGCCATGTAGTGAGTGTTCTTAGCATAAAGGGATTGCTCTAATGAGGGTTCCATGACCTCATGAAGGAAGTGTGGGGAAGAGAGGTCTTGCCACCTCTCCTGAGCATCTACTTGCTTCACTAACCTGCAATGCCAAGTCCTGGGCATGACTTCAGCTGAAAGAACAAGGACTGCTGGATTTTATCTGTGACAGCTCACTGGAGATGTTCAGAGAGGTCAGCCTGCTATGTTCTTCTGATCAAGGGTCTCTATGTATACTTAGAGGTATTTCAACCCAGGAGATCTTGGTTTTGGTTTCTGCTTTACCTCTTACTCCTGAGTGACCCTGAGGTGACCACTCTGGCCCATGGTCCTTAGTTTATTCATGTACAGTGGCTGACTAGATCACTGTTTTCCAGCAGAATGATCATAAGGGTGAGGAGAAGGAGTGCAGAGGGGCTGGGTGGATGCAGCACCCCACACCTCCCCTTCAACTAGGGCGCAGGCTGGACTTGTTCATAGGTTTTCCTCTGAGGGGACATTTCCCAGGGTAGAATAAGAAACAAGTTGAGCAAGTGTGAGGTCTCAGGAAACCCACCCCACACTGAGAAGAATGAAATCCATACAGGATATGTTCTTAAGCCAGAGGTGACATTGCAGAGGGAGGTTGGGCCTAGATTATTGTTTTTCACATTGATAGTTTTCAAACTAATGCCTTCAAACTTCAGAAAAAGCTAGAAAAGTTGTGGGCTGTGTGCCGAACCAGCTTCGAAGCCAGGATTAGTAGGAGTGAGGCACAGGATTAGAGGCCAAGCCCTCAACATAAAAAACCCCAAAGCAAGGAAGTCTCCACCTCCTGCCCTCCCCTCTGAGGCTCCAGCCTGCCTGCTTCCATGCAGGGAGAGATGCCAGTTGCTGGTCCTAAATCCTTTCCACTCACTTCTGTGGCTGGTGCCAGAGAGCACTCCCCATAGAACTGTGAGCGGAGCACTGGCAGGTGCCATGCCTTGCCCATCGAGATCGGATGCGTTGGTTTTCTTCGTGAACGGGAGGAAGGTGAGTGTTGGGTGTTACTCCCCAGCTTGCAGAGGTCAGCCTGCTACAGGGCCTGATTCCGCCTGTTCCCCTCTCAGTCAGGGCTTGGCTCTAGCAGCTCCGTGGGCTCTGCCATTTACTGCATGACCTTACACAGGGAGCTTTGCCTCCCTGAGTCCTCACTTGTGGAAACTGTTTCCTGGGGCTTTTGTAAAGATGAAAAGAGAGCCACTCCCTTCATTGCCTAGGATCCCACAAAGTGCTTATATAAATGAGTCTGAGACCTAAAGGACTTTCTCCAATAACACATCTTCATCTTCAGACTCAGGAGGATAAGAAATGGAGCTTGCTTTATCTTTCTATTTACCAACTTCATTTTTCAGTTGAGCCCCCTTTAAACAGAATCCATCAAAGTGTAATCTCCATCCGTTTAGTGTCCCCCTCTCTCCCTGGGTATAGCCGAGTTCCAGGGGGAACCTATGTGACAAGGGCAGGGTCTCCTGGTTGCCACTTTTCCCTAACATCCTCCCCTCCTGTCCTCACAATCCATCCACACAGACCACTACCTGCCCTCAGCACCCTCTGCCAGGCCCTGTCATGATTCTGTATCTCTCGAGGGCACACAGCTTCTCTCGGGCCTGTCCTCTCTCCTCCAGGGCCTCTCTGACCTCCAATCCCACATTCCTCACTGGGGTTTGGTGTGTCTCCCCCACCTACACACACACCTCTGGGCTTGGCCCAAGAAAGGAAATAGAACATGGAGCCCCTAACATCTCATCATTTGCCTAAGAATCCTCTCTCCTGTATTAAATCTTCCCAACCAGCAACCACCCTGTACTTCCAAAACAATCCACAAGCTGAGCCCTACCTGCTTTGCCACTGGCCTTGGCTTTGGAGACTCAAAAGAAAGCCAGGGGAGGCTCCTTCCTCCTCATGCTGCTCTGTGTCCTTTCAGAGTAAAGTAGCTGCAGTCAGAACAGAGAATAAGTCCAGGGTTAGAGGTGGTGGGGGTGAGAATGTTAGGTGATAAAAAATAGGGTCCCACCACATTCTCAATAAGTGTTTTAAAGGACTTAGGGTGGTATAGGGGCAGGCAGAGGGGGACTTCTTCCCTTGGATAGGTGCCCCTGGAATCCAGAAAGCAGCTGAATTTTAATATCTCAACTTGGAAGCATCTTTCTATAATTCCTTATTCTTTGAGGTTTAAAAAAGTATATGTCTTCCTTTTGGGGAAAAAGGAAGAATCTAACACTGATGTTGACAGCCACAGCTGAAGGGGCCCCAGCAAACTTCCCCGCTGCCAGCAAACTTCCAGCTGCCAGCTGATGATTGGCTCACAGCGGCCCAAGCAAACTTCTAGCTGCCAACTGATTGGCTCCTCTGCGGTGATGCTCATTGGGCTGTTTCCCTGCCCTTTCAGACCATGGAGCAGTTCATTGGGGGGCTTTTTTTGGCTCCACCAACTGGACCCAGCCAATGGGCCTCAAGAGCAGGAGGAGTGGGGGAGGTTGAGAGGCTTGTGGGAAGCTGGTGGTGGCAGTTGGGCTCTGAGGGTTTTTCCTGAGGAGCTGTTCTAAAAATAAAGTTCGTTTCTTTTGACAAGTGGCTCCTGAATTGTGCCCAGCCAGACTGCAGCACACTGACACCCACTGGATCATCTCTTTCTCTATAAAACAAAATGGCCGTTTTCTGGACGCCCCAAGACAAAGTCAAAGGAATATCCCAAGATACACAGTGGGAAAGAGGCACCAAAAAGGACCCTCATGACTTCTGAGTGCCAACACTTCCACTTCCCAAGGGGAGGGATAGAGGAAGTCTAGTGTCCCACCAGAACCACCCTGGGCCCTGAGTAGGGTGTCAAGGCTCACTGTAGGGCCACTCTGAGTTGAGTGGACTGGCAGGCTCCAGGGCTTCTCCAGGATGACAGCAACTCTCCCCACTCCCTTTTCTGCCACAGATCATGAATACCCCTGATGTCATCAATCGTTTCATAGAGATTCCAGGAACTCCTTCTGCCAAGTTGTCATCCTATAGGACCCCACACTGCCCATCTACTGTCCAAGTACCTCCCATATTTGAAATATTTCAAGAGTACAGTAGGTTGAATTGGAAGATTCCACTAAGGTAGATAGGGGAGCAAATGTGAAGAATACAAGTCCAGGGACATTTGTAGACAGAAGTGGATCCCAGTTTTTATCATGAAGATCAGAACTGCCATGCTTTGTGAGGCTCCTGCCCCTAAATGTGCATGAAAGTTGTCTGCTCTCAGAGCACCAAAAAAAAAAAAAAAAAAAAAGGTCCATGTCTAATATTATAGCCCAAGCCCTAACAGGCTGTAATAGACATTCCACTGGATCACTGATTCAACCCCACAATAATCTCTCTTCTGTTTTAACACAGGTGACAGAAAGGAATGCAGACCCAGAAGTGACTCTGCTGACCTTCCTACGAAAAAACTGAACCCTTTTTACTAAGTCCTGGCTGTGTCTGTTCCTTAAAAATTTAGCCATGTGACCATGGGAACTGATCACTTCCTCCATCCAGTTGGCCCTTGGCCCTTGCTATTTGTTTTTGGCCATGGTTTTAAGTTGGATCTCAGGTGAAGGAGGCTAGTTTGGAGAGGAAGAATTTTCCCAGAGGTGCTTATATTTAATAGCATGCAATAGAAATTAAGTTCTTCATTTCCTCACGAAATAGTCCCTGGAGGGCTTTGCAGGTCCCCAGCAGAGTGTCATGTAATAGAAGCTCCTGTTACCTGCCCCTTCATGAAACCAAATTCTCCAGAATCAGTGAGACAGTGTCAGAGGAAAAAATTTTCTTTCCCTATACCTGCTTTCTGACATCAGACTCCTCCAGCCCCATTTTATATTCTGGAATCTAGATCTTCACAATGGCCAACATATTTTAATGGGCAAATCTAATGGATCTCTTGGAGTTGCCAGAAAAATTAAAATAAATAGAGAAATTTCAAATTGATGAAATTGGCCTCTACAATATTGTTTATAAGCCCACAAGCTCACATGGTTTATAATTAGTTGTCAATATTTGAAAATTAGGGAATTCCATGTTTAAAAACAAAATCAAGATTTTTCAGCTTCTCATTGTGACTGGGAAACTGGCCAGTCCTGCGTGGCAATAGTATTGCTTAGAGCTCAGTAGGGACTGGGCCTAGTTCCCTTTGAGTTCAGGCTCTCCAGTCACACCCTTGCCACTGTACTTATTTGTGTGACTTCTCTGGTTAAGCATTTGAGGCTATGTTTTAATTCAGATGAATAAGCCCTATCATTAGGAAAAAATAGATAATAGCAATAAAAAGTCAGTGATTCTGAAGTGTTTTTAGCCAGTGTAGTCAATTACATCCAGTTCCATAAATTGTATGGAAATAGATCACAGGGAAAAGGATGCATGAGGCTGGGCCTATATTTAGGATTGGACCTGGACCAATCCAGGGATGCTCAAGGAAAAAAATCAAAAAGTAAAGACAGGAGTTTCCTCTGAAGATTCCTTGTTTTCAAATACAATACAAATTACTGGGCAAAACTCATAATACATTTACTAAAAATAAAGTGCTTCTCTTCCAATTACATGATTACAGCTCAGAGGAAGACATATAAGAATACCCTATAATGAATAGGATTTTTCAAAGTTTTTACATCATTATCCCATGAGATGCTTATAATAAACCTATGACAATAAAGCAGATATTATGCCTCCTTCTGTGTAAATTAGAAAACAGGCAAGAAAAAATTAAGTATGGCCCATGTCACATAGCTAATAAGGTATGGAGTGGCCTTTAGTAAGAACTGGAAGTAAGAATATGACTTCAGAGACCTGCAGCTCACCCCACAAAGACCTTTAGCAACACCCTAGGGAAGCAGCTAGCTATGCTAGATGCAAAATGTTCCCCTTGGCAACTTTTCCTTGACCACCCCGACCTCCAGTAGGCCTCACAGGAACCAAATATGCCTGTGGAAGAGGAAGCTGTGGAGCCTGCACGGTGATGGTGTCTAAGCACGATCCAGTATCCAAGAAGATAAGGTACCCACCAGACACTCAGAAGCCAGAGGAGGGCTTTGTTTATCTGCCTGGCTTGTGTTCTAATCTCGCAACTAAGAAAGATTTTTGGATTTTTGCTATCTCTGGATTTCAGACCCCTCTGAGAAATCCCATAAATGCTGGGAGGCATCTACTCAGATAATGCATAAGCTAATTACATTTTACGTATCATTTCAGGAAGATCATAAACCTCCTAAGGCTCATCTACGTGCCCTAGGTTAATAAACGCCACCTTAGGCCAACAACATATTTAACAGATGAGGAAATTGAGACTCAAAAAAATGAAGTGACTTGTTCAGGGTAGAACTTGAACCCAGGAAGCCTGAAGCTAATTCTCTTTCTACTTTTGGGATGCTCCAACCCTGTAGAACAGGCATCTGGGCAACATTATAGAACTTGGGCTTTTTCCAAATCTCATTGGCCTAAGAAATTAAGAGGTGGTTTAGAACATAGGTCATTCAATATCATTTAAATTAACAAGCAAAAAAAAAATACCTAAATGGGTAGCTGTGGGTAAAAGACCCATAACTTTTGCTTGCCTTTGCTTTCTATGAGGTCAGTGTCTCAATGGATATCTGTTGAAGTTCAATCACTCTCCTAGAGACCTTAGTCCATTCCTGTTGTTCCCAGGTGAGTCCATTCTAGGCCTAGGAAGTTTTTCTGAAATTCAGAATGCCCATCTCCACCTTAAGGATCCTCAATCCTTGCAGATAGCTCAGAGGCAAAGAGAGGACTGACTCTAACTGCTGCTTGCTGTCACCTCTCCAGTTCCCCAGCCTGTCAGAGCTGATTGATGGGCTTTGGAGGTCTTCTGCTGCCCTTCTTGCTCCAGTGTTCCCCATGAGGCAGGACTCTGTTACTCCTCCTGGTTTTTGTTTTCTTGTGTTTCTCATACAAAGACACTTCTCCATCACTGCATGCCTGGTGCCCATCTGCTCTCTGTATGGAGCCGCTGTCACCACCGTGGAAGGCATTGGAAGCATCGAAACCAGGCTTCATCCCGTGCAGGTAAACATGCATCTCAATTTTCACACTTCTTAACTTTATTGCTTTACCAAATGTTTCTTTTTTTTTAAAGAGAGAGTGAGAGAGGAGAGAGAGAGAGAGAGAGAGAGAGAGAGAATTTTTTAATATTTATTTTTTAGTTCTTGGCGGACACAACATCTTTATTGGTATGTGGTGCGCTGAGGATCGAACCCGGGCCGCACGCATGCCAGGCGAGTGCGCTACCACTTGAGCCACATCCCCAGCCCCACCAAATGTTTCTTAACTGTACTGATTCTAGATTACAATCAAGTAAGAAGAAGATTGGGATGTGCGTTGATCAAGTAACAACATCTGTCCCTTGATTTAAAAGAAAGCTGAAAATCCATCCATATTTTATTAGATGGTCAACTTTCTTGTTACTTTTTCTATTTGAATGATAAGCAGGATCATCAAAATACCAATTAATGCCTATTGGACTATGAACTAGAATACATACTACACACTGGCTATTATGTGTAGAATAAATACCTCTGTAAATAAGAGGATAAAATTCAATGTTGTTCCATGTGACATAGAGGTCTCTGGAGTACAAACAGAATTGGGAATGAGTAAGAGTTGTAGGAGTTCTGTTGAGGGTTGAATTGAACTTTGCTAGATTAGAAGTACAATCATTTGCCCAAATTCTAACCTGAAGCCAGAACAAAGAGTTTGGATCCAAGAGTAATGGCATGCATTGACACAGAACACATCATTTCCTCTGTCGGTGTGCTATCAACTGAATCCTTCGAACAGAAGGAGCCCCAAGGATTTCTGAGTTTAACCACATGAGAATCATTTCCAAGATAAACAAAGGTAAAGAATCCAAAAGAGTCTGTTAGAATCTACTAGATTAGGCAAGATGCTCACATCAGGTCCATAAACCGCAATCCTAGGATAACACTACATCCTGAAATCTAGAACAGGGCTTCCCAAGTTTACTGTTCCTAAACATACCGGGGAGGTTGTTCAAGATGCATATCCTGAGTCAGGAGATTGGGAGCAGGATCCCGAGTTCTGTATTTCCTACCAGCTCTCATGGGAAACCAATACTGTCGGACCACAAACCACCTTTTAAGTAACAAGGATCTTGGACACAGACCAAAATCCTTAAAAGTGTAATTGCATCTGAGCCAACACAGAATAATTCAAAGAAGAAAGGAAAATGAGATTGACAATAGATAGTATTCAAATTAATCAAGAAGAGGTAGCCTCCTGGTCAACCTCCTTGATGGGGTGTTCAAGAAAACTATTTTTGAAATTTATGTACACTCACTATAATTATTAATGCCTGAAGAGTTCTCCTCTGGGAGTTGAAGGTGCACAGTATCTCAACTTGAAGGATTGAACACTTGACTTTGAGAAGTGCCTATAATGATAGTCTATGTTTTCTGAGTCACTTCCTCCTGAAGCCTCCTAGGAAAAGGGACACACAGACCCTAAAACAAAAGGGCTGGGGTACATTTGCTCAGAGGGAGAGTTCCACCTCTCATACCTTGGTAAGAGTTGATCACAGTAGGAAAGTATGGCTGTACCCATGCTTATGTCCTTCCAGGAAAGAATTGCCAAGGGCCATGGCACCCAGTGTGGATTCTGCACTCCTGGTATGGTGATGTCTATGTATGCACTGCTCAGGAATCACCTGCACCCCTCAGAGGAGCAGCTCATGGAGGCCCTGGGAGGTAGGTCTGACATAGGGAAAAACCACCAGCTACCCACAGCCAGGTGAGAAGTTTTCTTCAGGCTGTTATAAGCCACCTTCCACACTATTTCTGCCCTACTAAGACCTCCACATAGGTCATTTCTAAAGTAGCTACAATTCACCCAAGAACAGAGCAAGATGCTAAGCAGTTCCCTGCTTATCACAGTATATACATGGTATGTTCTGCAAAGCACTAATGCACAGCATATGGACCACACCACTTATCTGTCCAGTGATTTGTGTGGCTGCCTTCATTAAGGGCCTGTGTTAGTACTGGGGCTGCTCTAACAAACCACCACAAACAGATTGGCTGTAAGGAGGACTATTCATTCCTTGCCTCTTCCTAGCTTCTGGTGTTTGACAATAGCCCCTGGCATTTTATTTATTTATTTATTTATTTGGCTTGTAGATGCATCACTTCAATCTGTGACTCCATCTTCACATAGCCTTTTCCTGTGTCTGTACATCCAAATCCACCCCTCCCCCCTTTTTTTTTACAAGGACACCAGTTCGTAGGGCCTACCATAATCAAGTATAACCTCATCTTAATTCAGTTACATCTACAGAGATCCTATTCAAAATGAGGTCATAGCCGCAGGTTTTACAGGTTAGAATTTCAACACATCTTTCTGAGAGATGCAATTCAACCCTCAACAGAACTCTTACAAATTGAGAGAATCCTTTAAAATTTGTAATGGGTGTAAGTTACTAAAGAGGAGTTCATCAATCTGTCTTTTTTATGGGATCAGTAAAGTTCATCTTCAGGTGTCAACAGTCCCTCAACAAGTCATCTGTCAGACACACAGATTCTTACTTGAGGACCCTCAAACAAGCACACACCTGTATTCAGCCAGCTGCTGATGAAATTCCTCCTCTCTCATGTCCTCTCTTTTTCTCTCTGCTCCAATGCAGAATATCAGTTTAAGTCATGTAGAATCCCCACCTTCCTTGGGTCCCTCTCCTAGTATACTCCTTCAGCAGATTCTCAGTTTAAAGCATGGCTAACCCCAATTTCCCTCACCTGGCATTCAGAGAACCCTGGCAACTGGTCCCCATACCTAAGGCTTCCTTCTCCTCCATGGGACTCCCTTTAGTCCTTTCTCCTCTCTGCCTCTACACATTTCCTCCTCTGAACCTTGCTCGTGTTGCTCTGAGGATTCAGACTGCTCCACACCAATCCATAGCTTGCTCATCTTTGAAGCCTGAGCTTCTTAGCAACATACCCCCAGATGAGCTCTAGTCCACACTGACCCTCTTTTACCTCCACTCTCTATATCCTTGGAAACCTGAGGTTTGCAAGCTTTTCCATGCAATAGAATGTACTGCAAACCTCTTAAATGCATATTCCTGGGCCCACCCCCAAGACATTCTGATTCTAGAGAAACTGAACAGAGACAGGGATCTGTGTTTTTAACAACTGCTTTCAAGAAATTCTGTTGCCTAACCTTAAAGCCTCTGAGGAGACCAATGACAAACTGCCTGAGGCATGATACTTTTCTCATATTGTGCCTTGGGAATTATTTATAGTTTCTGTTTTAGGATTACCAATATCTTACAGTCTGAAATATAGTTGTTGTCAATAAATACACAATGGAGATGGAGATGGAGCTCAGTGGTAGAGTGCTTGCCTGGGCCCTGAGTTCAATCCTTAGCATCAGCAATAAATAAATAAATAAGTATCTAGATCTATTTAAAATTTCACAAAAAGCCAGTAAATATAAGTCCTCCTGACAGTCATGCTTCTCCTCCAATTAGGTAATCTTTGCCGCTGCACTGGGTATCGGTCAATTCTTGAGAGTGGCAAGACTTTCTGCATGGTGAGTAGGTGGCTCTACAGAGCAAGAATGACAGGGACACAGGGATTAGTTTTCCAAGACCATCTCAAAAGTCTATAAGGGAGACAAAGTAAGTTAGCTCCAACAAACTTAAACTGGAGTTTAAGCTATTTCCTGGGGATTGGGTAAGTTATGTTCCACCTTTGATGTTGTCCAAAACCACAGACAAAAGTCAAATGATCTAACCAGACATCCAGATATTATTTATCAGTTAAGCAAAGTATCTAGATAGGACAAGCAAGAGGGCTTCAGCAAACCCAAGTAGACACACAAGGGAATAAAGTTTGCTGTGGTGAGGTAAGGTTTATTCCAGAATCTAACCAGCTGGGAAGATGTGAACAGATTAAAAAAAAAAGTTGAATAAGTAGAGTGGAATCCAAAATTCACTCCAAGTGCAATAGCACAGGGAGCTTCCTCTACAAAATGGGGGAACTTCAATGGGCTGTTCTGAAAATCAAGTGCGTCTTGCTTGGCAATGAGTAAGAGTTTAAGAAATAAGTTACTACTGTTGTTGATAATGTTGTTGACACTATGAACTAGCATTTGACAGGGATACCAGACAGGCGCATCTGATAACCCTCTACTGAGGGTAAAATGGATATGGGCAACAAAGTCCTTAGATCCAAGCAAAGGGGACCCCACAGTTTAGAAGGCCCCCCTCTGATCTTTCTCCAGCCATTCTCAGGAGTCTATAGGGTCAAGTGACTTGCCTGCCTGTATCTTCACTCCTTTTCTAAGTCATTCTCCATGTATGGTTTTGACTCCACTTTTAGGCCAATACAAGCCCCTTTCCTGATATACTCAAGGGTGGATCATGACAGCCAGCATCTACACCCTGCACCCTAGGTTCAAAGGGAGTGGACAGAACTTGGAGACTCTGGTGGGAGTGTTCACATGGGTGAGGCCCCTCATAGTGGAGAACAGAGCCAGGGCTGAAAGAGAAAGGGAGCAGGCTGTAGGCTGGGGCCACCATTTGTATTCTTTCCTCAACTCCACAAATAATAGAGGTGAGCCTAGAAGTGGACAAGCAAGTATGTCCTACTAACCACAAAGTTAGGCAGATGTTCCATGTCCGTGTGTCCCAGACTTCTATTGCCACATTGGAGAAGCCAAAATTAACAAGCCAAGAAGTAAACTGAATAGCCATGAACCCAACAAATTTCTGGTGTAAATGGAAAAGTTCTTGTGAAATACAAAGAAAGAAAGCTAGAGGAAAGCCCTTTCCCTATGGATGTGGTGTTATTCACCTTTCCAGGCAAACTGATTCTGGGGATAAGGTGAAATGTGGTCAGACACTGCACCCTACAGCCAACACATCCCATGGGACTTTAATGGGCGACAGCAATCCAGCCCCAGAAGGGTTGTAAAAGGTTGATATCTCCTGGGCCAAGGGAACACGGGCTTATTTTCATTATTGTTGACTCAAGGTCCATCCTGGCAGCTCTCAGAGCTTTCAGTAGAAAAGGAGGCTTTTTACATTCTTGGTCCAGCTATTTCAGTTTCTTGAACAGAATTAGTAAGATGGCAGCTTCAGACACTTGGGCAGAGTTAGAGAACTGTTGAGGTGTCTGGGAAAAGGTATTTTAATAGACACTTAGGAGAAATTATCTGAGGAAGAATATAGTAGAGGTAAGTTTGGAGGAAACAGAAATGAAAGAGATTCAAATGAAAACCTGCTTTAAAATCCATTATCAACTCATTCCCAGTCAACCTATGCATATCCCAAATGTCTGGGAGATCTGATTTCTTCTTTTGCTTCTTTCAAATTTTTCTCAAGTACCTTATATGAAATATGATTATAATGAATAATGTTGTTGAATATTGTATAGAGTATATTGCTATTGTCCCAAAAAACATTTTATAAATTAATTTTACTGCTAAGTATTAATCTTAAAAATTCATAGATGTGGGGCTGGGGATGTGGCTCAAGCGGTAGCGCGCTCGCCTGGCATGCGTGCGGCCCGGGTTCGATCCTCAGCACCACATACCAACAAAGATGTTGTGTCCGCCGAGAACTAAGAAAAAATAAATAAATATTAAAATTCTCTCTCTCTCTGTCCCCCTCTCTCTCTCACTCTCTCTTTAAAAAAAAAAAATCTAATCTTGCTTTAAAAAAAATTCATAGATGTACATAATCTGTATAAAAATGTTCATATACTATGTAGTATATAAACATATAATATATAAATGTAGTATATATATATTTTATGTCAAATATCATTAATAGAATAGGGTGATGATAGTCTCTTTTATACTTTGGTATATTCTGTGTCATTTTATATTAGCATAATTATTTTATATTATATATATGTATCTATATATTTTTTCTATGTATATCATCTTATATAAATAGAGAGATACAGCAAAAGAAGAAAGGCCTTATGATTATCCCTGTTCCAATAGAAACTACCAACAGTATTAAAAAGTGAAAACTGCCAAGTCCTTCAGGACACATATATACTTACCTATTTAAAAAAAATAAAAAGTGTTTAATATAAGGCATCCTACTTCTTAGGAGTCAGCTGACTGGCATCAGAAAGGAACAGGAAAATGCTGCATGGACCAGAGAGAAAACCACTCCTCCTCACTGGACAGGAAAAGTGATGTGAGTGTCTTTGTTAGTTTAGGTCTGTGGCTGTGAGTATTGCCTGGCCCAGTTTTGAAACTGGACTTGCGAGTGTCAATGGTCACTCTCTGCTTTACTTAGAACTGTCCCAAGTGTATGCTCAAATATGGCACTTTGCATTTGGAAGTGGGTAAAGTGGCCATCTGAAGCAAAGACTCCGATTTTCCCCTCAAAGCCTAAAAGACTAAAAGAAAAACTACTTGCACAACAGAAAAAAACATCCACCCCTCCTGAGGGTGGATCATCAGGTGGGAATGGATTTTGGAAGCTGCCCCAGCTCACACAGAGTCCTACTCTGTCACTGCGCCTCCTCCTATTCAAAGAGGGCACAGCAACCTCAGGAAGTCTGAGAGCCCTCCAAAGTCACGTGGCAAGTTAATGGCCCCCATGCCTAGGACATCCAGCCCTAAACATTCCAGCCTCTGGCTTTGCTTCAAGAGATATTCATTTCCAAAAAGGAGCCACTGCCAAGTTCTCAAAGGAATTACTTGGAGAAGTTGAAATGCAGAATAAAATAGAGAACTGGCTCCTGTTATACAAGAAAACCTGAGAGTCCAGAGCAAGTCTTAGCCAACACTGTGCCTATTATCCCCTCCTCCATCTCTGCCCTTCAAACCTACCTTTTCTCCATGTTTGCCTCTGTCACTTATTGGTCTAAAGAAAGTGTGCAATGGAACAGAGGATGTTTCCCAATGGATGTGGGCTGCATCCCCCATGACTACTACCCAGAGGATCAGTACCTTGGTGCACTTAATACTTTCTAAAGTCAATCTCAATTTCTTGAGAATTCAATTTGGGCAATGATTGGTCTCTGGAGACCACCTGGTTTACATTAACCAAACTTAAAAGAATATGGTATTTGAACTGGAATGTGCTCCAATATTTTTCATAAAGAAAAACACTATTATAAAGTGGGTCTTGAGATCAGTTAACTACAAGTCCTTTTTCTTTTTCTTTTTCTTTTTTTAAGTACTTTTAGTTGTAGATGGACACAAAACCTTTATTTTGTTTAGTTCTTTTATGTGGTGCTGGGGAACGAACCCAGTGCCTCATGCATGCTAGGCAAGCGCTCTACCACTGAGCCATAGCCCAAGCCACCACACAAGTCCTTTTTCTACAGGAAATCTTGTATGGGAAACCAAATTATATTGCAAAGGCTGTGTGCCAAGCAAGGACACAGAGCAGTTGCACCATCTTAACAGGTACTGTTCTGAAAGACCCCCTGTTCCATGGAGGTGGCCATTCTACCTGGCCAGGTGTCTGCCCTGCAAAACTGACTCCTCTTTAAGCTCTGTTAACATCTTCTGTTTGGGCAAGTCTTGGCCTAGAACCTGTTTAGGGGAACTCTTCATTTCTCAGCCTTGAATCTTATGCTTATCTGACATTTTCATTCTCAGGCATACTCTCATTTCTAAGTTTTAGAGATACACCCCATCATCACCTGCCAAGTACTGCCCATATTTAATCTAACATAAAAACTAGTCATTCTGATATTGGCCCATAATGCGTCAATCTGTGGCCCTACAAAGAACCTTTATAAGGAAAATTTTCCTCCTGGAAGCTGGGAAGACCTCAGAGACATAAAACAAAGGGCACGGGGGTTGGACAAATGTCAGACCGTTTCACCTAATCATCACAATTACCCTTCAAAATAAGCATTACTTCCCCCTTAATCTTTAGAAAGGTTAAGTACCTTCCAATGGAAAGGTCAGAGAGCGGAGCTGAGAGTCAACTAGACCTGTATGCATCCCACATCTAAGTACCCTCCCCATGGCACCTGCTGCCACCCCTGCATCCCAAGGTTCTCTCCTAATTTTCCTTATTTCTTTAGGAATGTTTTCTGGCAACAAGTGTTTTCCAAAGCTAAAGCAGCTCTGAGTTAGGCAGGATGACGGTTCAGGAGATGGTTCACTATGCTTTGGTTTCCTTAAGTGTAAAATCGAGATGATCATTGACTTCCTTTATACAATTATCATGAGAATTGAATAAATTATTAATACATGTTAAAAACACTTGGGTTGGGGGTGTAGCTCAGTGGTAAAGCACTTGCCCAGCATGCATGAGGCCCTGGGTTCAATCCCCAGTACAGGAAGGAAAAAAAAGCACTGAATAAATATTAATTATTATTATGAAAGTCAGACTCCGTGAGTGAATAAGTGTGTGTGCATGCTAAATACAGGACTTCTCAGAGCTTTTAGCATTTTGAATCCTGACTTGGCCTGGGGAAAGATAGTGGTACAATGTAGAGGGCTGCTCAAACTTATTTAATGTCTAATAATTTTTCATTCAATGTCTTAGCATTTCCCAGAGTACTTTTGGGAGGAATTCATAGAATACTCTTTCCTTTAATATCATGCTACTGGAAAATCTGTATCTCTCTTACAAGATTCTTATTTAAGTTATTTAGTTTTAACCATTTCCCTGTATAAGGAGAGTAGGTGAATTAGTATTAGTTAATCTTGCCTAATTCCTGTAAAGAACTACAGCACTGTTGCCAATTGAGTGGGGCTGACAGGGCCATCTGCTTCTTCCTTCTATAAAGATTTGCACAGAGTTATTTGCGAAAGAGGAGTTCCAGCCGTTGGACCCAACCCAGGAGCTCATATTTCCCCCAGAACTCTTGGTAAGATGAGTTGGGTGTTTTATGTGCTTGTTTAAATATGACCGGTTATGAACTCAGTTTTATAAATCCACCATTTCCTTCCCGTGACACTGTCAAATTGTGGAAGTGGTTGATAGGATGGAGATGCCTGTTCCCTCCCCAGCTCACCACCCCTGAGCCACCCAGTCCCCTGAATGTTCCCTGAAGCCCCATCTGAGGTTTTGTTAAAAAAGGATTACATCATTGCTTTCATCATTGTTATCTGGAATTTGTCCCTGTCAACTGTCCAGGTGATAAAGCATTGTAAGATCCTACTTGGTTTTTCTGACCACTCCAGTGTATTGACCCCCAAAGCACCCCTATTCCTTACCCTCACCTTTGTCAGAATCACAGTCTTCATTCCCAAGCATTCTGTGTCTCGTTCTGTAAAACACCTTTTTCTGAAGGTGTTCATTCATTCATTCAAAAATGTTTGTCTATTTAGCAACAAGCCAGCACTGTTCTAGGTACTGACATGAAGCAGGAAACCAAGCTAACAAAAAGCCCCGCCCAAGAGAGCTTGCAGTCTGGTAAGAAAGACAGACAATAAGCAAAACAATAGATAGGAAATACAATGTGTCAACCAGTGAGAAGTGTGAAGGAGAAAAATTAAATAAAACAGAAGAGAAGACTAGGATGCAGATAGTTGCCAGAGAAGACTTCTCTGAGAAGGTACCATAGGAAGAAAGTCTGGGAGGAAATGAGGGAGCCAAAGATGTGCAAAGATGTTCAAAGATGTGCGGGGCAAGAGCCATCCAGGCTGTGGGAACAGCAAGTGTAAAGTCCCCAAGGGTGAGAGAACAGCTGGCCTGGTCAAGGGACAGAGTGGAGGCTGGCAGGGCTGGAGTCAAGTAAGCAAGGGGCAGCCTCTGCTGGACTGAATGCCACTCGGGTTTTACTCTGCAAAAGACAAGGAGCTATTAGGAAGGCCTGACAGAGGAGGGACATGGCCCTGCAGATGTTGCAATGGGATCATCCCAGCTGCTGTGTTCATAGTAGTCTGCAAAGAGCCCATCAGGGACTAATGTCTTCTTGAGGGGTGGTGGTTGGGACATGCTGCCAGAGGAGGCAGTGAAAAATGAGTGGATTCGGGATCATTTTGCAAGAAAACCTAACCAGCTTGTTGATGGATGTGATGTGGGTGTGAAAGAGAGAGATAACAAGGCTGACCCCAGAGCTTTGGGCAGCTGAGAGAGTACAGCAATTTACAGCAAGGGAAAAACTTTAGAGAAACAGGCTATTTTTCCTTTTGGGGTTTCTTATCAGGTGCTTAGAAAGGGATTGGCTGGCAGGAGCTCTGCTTGAGACAGGTTAAATTTGAGAGGTTTGTTACATTAGTGCTCATTCAGAGGTGAGTTTGCATTTCAGAGGCAAAGTCCAAAATAAAGATGTTAATTTAGAAGCATTGGTGTAGTTGTGATTTTTTAAGACCATAAGACTGAATTATGCTAAATTAATCCACTCTGAGTGGTCAATGACAGGCACCAGCTTATATTGTCACTTGCCTCCCCTCCCCCCGCAAAAAAAAAAAAATCTAATTACAGGAATTTGAGTATTAGCCAGTAGGTGTAGTGAGCATCTTTCTGGGCAAGTGGAGCCCAGAACCCCCCAAATCTTTCTATTCCACCTGGATCCTTGTTATAATCCAGGAGGACTGGTGTGCACACAAACACACACAGTTGCATTTGCCCTTAGAGGATGGCCGAGAACCCAGAAAAGGGAACCCTGACCTTCTATGGACAGCGAGTTACCTGGATCTCCCCCGGGACCCTCCAGGATCTCCTGGAGCTGAAAGCGAAACACCCAGAAGCCCCTCTGGTCCTGGGCAATACCTCACTGGGTGAGTGGCTGCAGTGGGTCTCATCCCACCATCAGGACTGAGCTGAACCTGCTGGTCTATTACTCTGTTCTTACTGCATGTTTTAGGAATAAAAAATCTCATTCTGTATAATAAAACCAGTGGTCTCCAAAGTTGGAGGTACACATGCCCTGATAGTATGCATGGTGACTCCATGAGGGAGGGTGTAAGAATTAGCAGGGTTTTTAAAAATCATTTAATTTATCTATCCTTTTTTAAACATCTTTTATTAAGCCTACCTTCAAATAATATTATTTCACCTCGTGTAAATAACAATGTAAGAACCTTACAATTATGTATTTTCAATTCCTCTCCTCCCAGTCTTTGTGCTATTATTGCATTGTATTTTTAGTTTTTAATTTCAATCTATTTTTAATGGGTGCATTACAGTTATACATAAGAGTAAAATTGGTGTGATATGTTCTTACCTGCACATGACATAGTTTGGTTAATTTTCATTCTGCTGTTCCTCCCCTCTCCCATCCCTTCTCCCTCCCCCTCATCCTCTTCCTCCACTCCACTGTTCTCCCTTCTGTTTTCAGATCCCCCCTTTTTAAAAAATATTTTTTAGTTGTCAATGGACCTTTATTTTATTTATTTATATGTGGTGCTGAGAACGGAACCCAGTGCCTCACACATGCTGGGCAAGTGCTCTACCACGGAGCCACCACCCAGTTCCAGATCCCCCCTTTTTTGTTCCTTACTTCTCTCTACCTTCTGCATGGGAAAGAAAACGTTCAACCCTCGACTTTATGAGTCTGGTTTATTTCACTCAGCATAATGTTCTCCAGTTCCATCCATTGACCAGCCAATGACATAATTTCATTCTTCTTTATGCCTGAGTAAAACTCCATTTTACTCTTCTTTATCCAATCTTGCTTTGTTTTTGTTAAATATTGAGTAGACATCGTACAATTTTATAAAAATATTCATGAATATATTAACAATACATTGTACACCCAGGGACCACCCACACCCATCGTTAAGAATTTGAATTTACCAAGAACTTGAAGGCTCCCTGTGCCAAACCACATTCCCTTCCTTTCCTTCCCTTCTTGAAGGCAGTCCTTTGCCTACATTGCATGTTGGTCAATATTTCCCTTGTTTTTATGATTTTACCATGCATATTTGAATCTGTAAACAATGTCATTTAGTTTTGCATATTTCCAAACTTCACACCAATAACCCAACACTCTTATTCTTTTGCAATTTGCTTTATTCATTCAATGTTCTTGACCTAAAATTCACCCCTATTGTTGCATGTAGCTGTGCTGTATTCTATTGTATGAACATGGAACAATTGCCCCTCCATTCTATTACTGAAGGACATCTGTTGAAATAGTTCCAGCTGTTTCCCAACTTGCACTATTACAAATATTCTCATTTATGTCTCCTGGCACTTATGTACAAGAATGTTATAAGAATTTCCCTCCCTTTTTATTTTCTATTTTTATATACATGTAGTGAGTATCTAAATAAACAAATGGATATATTGGGAGAGCATCTGTAAATTTACTTGGCAAGGATGCATGGTCATTGCCTTCACTTCTATACATATTTATTGTCAATTTTTAAAATTCATATCTTTTGTGAGACTATTTCAATGCAAAAAATATATATATTTTTTTCTTTCCTGCCTCTAAAATATATTCACCCCTCAGGACCTGCAATGAAATCTCAAGGACACTTCCACCCAATTCTCCTTTCTCCTGCTAGAATTTCTGAGCTGAGTGTAGTGATGAAAACAAGTGATGGTAAGTGCCTGTTCTTCTTAGTAGATGTCAATGAAATGGTTCCTGTACATAAGCTTACACCTGCCAAGTAATTCAGAGCCTCCCCATCTGGTTGAATTGTCTGGCCTATCTCTACCTCTTTGTTTCTCTACTGTGATAGGACATCTCCATCGTGGCACTTGACTGTCAAAAGCTTTGAAGGGAATATGAGGTATCTGAATGTCATTCAAGATCTTGTGCTCACTACAGGAGTCTTACCTACAAAATTCCATGGTCTCAGAGACAAAAATATACAGTATCACTTTGATGGAAATAGTAAGAAAAAACAGATGGAAAGGGGGTGAATGCAGGGGGAAAATTGGAGAACAATTGTCTGGCACTCTCTTGCTACTCATTTTGAGGGAACAGTGGCAAAAGACCAAGTGAGACAAAGAAAACTCTACAGGCAAGCACCCCTAGTCACTTACCACACCCCTAAGTGTGCCACTAGTGTGGCACTCTCTATCAGAGGAGGAGGGACCTGCAAAGTAGGAATAAAGCATATAAGATTCACATTCAAGATGCACAACAAACCCTTTAGTGCACACACACACACACACACAAAAAAAAAAAAAAACTTATTTTACACTTTTCCTCATCCTCTGGAACTCCTAGTCCTGTGCATGTATATAAATGCTCAGTCAATAGCTGATAAATGAATTAATGGAAAATATAAATTCATGGGTGGGTCAGGAACTTGAATGTAAATGGAATGCAGTAGAATAATGACCTTCTTAACCTGGACAACAGGAAGGTTGACGGAGCTGGAAGCTTTAATTAGGATTGACTCTAGCTCGCCCTGTGTTGGTGGGGACCAGTCGTGAGCAGGGGAGGGGGCCACCACAGCTGAACCACTGCTGTCCAGGAATCCTCTCTCTGGTCTCTCTGGTCTCTGGACCAGCAAGCCTGTTCTTCCCTGGCCTGACCCCATCCATTTCCAAAAGAAAGGACCCCTTCTTGGGTTTTGCCCAGCTTCAGTCTTTGGACAATTCAGTAACATTGCTGGTGTGAGCAGAAGGAAAGGAATGAAAGAATGAGCGGATGGGGGTATAGACAGTAAGTCCAAGCAGAAGGTTAAGGCAGGAGGCCCTGGATCATCTAGGAATTATTTAGCTCTCCTGCTTTCAAACTTCTCTTTAATACTGTGACCCTATACTCAAGTCTTAACTAATATAAGTAAATGAAATAGGCCACTCTGCTTAAAGAAAGGGGAAGACTTTCCCCCATCCCTTCCTATTTCAAAGTCCCTCAAATCTGTTCTAAGAGGGCCTCTGGAGTACAACTCAAAATCCTCAGTATAATCCAAATCCTTAATTTTATAGATGTAGAAAGAGATGCAAAAAGAAAGATAGTCTGTGGTCCCCAGATTGTCTCTCCCAAGCCCACCCCACCACCTGTTTAATGGCCATTTATTTTGACTGCTCAGTTTGGTCTCAGGTTGAAGTTGAGCCAGTCTGAAATCTAAGACAACAAAGCGCATGAGTGCCCTCTAGTGGCGTCTAGGAACATTTCCATGATTCTCAAACTTTTCTTATGACCCAGGAAGAATGAAAGATATTCTGGAGTAAACTGGAGCCGGATGTGCTCCCACCAGCACCCCTCAGGAAATAAATTTATGTTACTGTTGTTATTTTAACTTAAATATTTATTCAATTTTTTAATTTTTATCTATATACAAGACACCTCTGGCTCAGTGTCCTTTTCTTCCCCCTGAAAATCTTTCATCTAGTAAGTGCTCCAAGAAACCACTGCACAGGCCCATGGACTCTGAGATGGGTGGAGTTCAAGTGAAGCCCCCTTTCTGAGAATCAAAGTCTAAGCCCTTTTCAACTCCATTGGAATGCAAGCTAGGTTCTGTGACTGGAGAGGAAGTCAACTATAAACACAACTATAGAGAACAGGAGAGCATCTCCCACAGTGAGGCGGCCATGTCGGCAGTGGACCCAGACAAGCAAAAGCCCCAAAATGGATGATTTGGCCTCAAACTGAGCTTGAAATCTTTTTAGGATTCTGAAGATAGGACAGACAGCTGGCCTTTCACTTCCTCCTGAGGCTGGACTGCCAATTTCTACTTATGTCAAAATAGAGGTGGTGATGCTGGTCTGCATGAAGCCTCGGACCTTAAGGACCACTAACAAAACTTTTTGCATGTTTTTTCCTTACTAATAAAGCTCAAGACTTCTCTTTGGGGAGAAGGAATTATATGACTGGAAGCAAACATAGTTTTCCTGAAATCCTGCAAAGATAAGGCCAGGGTTTTTGCAGAAGTTAAAAATCAACCCCAGCAGAACCTGTGGTGACAAGGAGGCACAGACCATCACTGATGTGTCTGGGTGGGAACAGATCCATGAGACCGCCTTTCATGAGATGCAGAAGCAGGAAGAGGGCAGAGACATTCCAGGGAGGAGGGATAATTTAGTTACTTTTAAGCAAGAATCACGTAGAATAAGGATATTAAGGAGCAGCTGGTGGTCTCCCTAATTGATTGCATTAGCTCAGATTAGTGAGGCAATAGGGGTGCTGTGGGTAGATGTTGGCAGAGGTGGAGGAAGGATCATGCCCAGAACATTTTTAATATTGGTAAAACAGAGCTATGTGGAAGGTTGAGATGAATTCAAAGATTAAATCAAGATAAAAATCCAAGCCCAACCTGAAACCTGACTAAAACAGATTAATACTTCCCAATCCTGCCAGTGATGATGTCAACCCCACCAGTGATGTCTAGTGTTTCATGCTGCAAATCCCAGGGGAGTGAAGGATTCATTTTAAAAAGGTTGGCTAAGTCATCTCCTGAAGGCTTGAGTGACCGCTTATATATATATATATATAATATAGAAAATCTGATATATATATTATTGATATGCTATCATTACACATAGTAGGAGATTTTTTGTTGAATATTCATATATGCATATAATGAGCCTTGATTTGAGCCCCTTATCCCAAATGAAGAGAAACCCTGCAGTTTGGAACTAATATCCTACCAATCCTCATAAGTACTGTGGCAACAGTTATCAAATGTTGAATTACTTCCTGGACAGTTAGCAAGTAGCCCGTTCAGTTCTCTTGGATGCTGTCCCATTGCTTCCCTGTCCCCTCCCCAGGGAGCCCCACCTTCTCCACACCCAACACCACCCAACCTAAAGCCTAGGGCAGCTGTTTGCTTAAGCTGTGTTCATGGGGCCTGGCTGGTGCCCCTCACAGAGCTCATTATCAAAGATTTTGAGCATCAGGTACCTGTAGAGGGACAAAATCTGAATTCAAAGCATCATTGATTTTAGACAATGACCTTGGGAATTGAATGTCATCGAGCCAGGCCCATTTTGCCTGCCCCCCCCCCACACACACACAATGCCAATCACTATATAATGAGTTTTTCAAAAGACTTAGATCTTACTCACAAGGCGAACAAGCATGAAGGTTTCTCGAGTTTCAATTCATCTCCCTGAGGATAGGTTTAAGGATGTATCCAGATAAAGAAGCAGAGTGATTTAAGGCGTGGGGAGAGGTGATTGGAGGTGAAGTGATCAGTGGTCCCCACGTGCATAGTCAAACCTCACGGTTCCTGGTGAGCTGTGTGTTCAGAAAATGGCAGCATTAGCATGATCTGAGGGTGGAGCTTCCAGCCTTCTGAGATCAACAGGTCACTCATTGGGCACCTACGCAGACCCAAGTGAAGCTTTTGTGGTTTCAACAAAAGCAGCCTGAAGGTCCCTGAAAAGGAGCCCCAGCAACCATTGTCACCAGGACCCATTGTCATCAGGACCCATATGTCAGAGGTGTTATCTATAAGCAAAGCAAGGGGAGGCTCAACACAGAACTCCACTGTGTGAGTTTTAAAGCTAACTAAAGCCAATAACTAGGAGAGGAGCACAGGGACTTGGAGTCAAAGGAGGAAAACACACAATGGGTTGGTTAGTGTGAAAGAGACTCAGCCAGCTGAGTTTGTTGGCTGGTAATTATCCATATTAAGGCTCTGTTCCCCCATGGAGTCTTGGAGGTAGAGGTCCTATCCTTTTGATGGTTACATTCCTGAGAATGGCTCTCAGGCTCTTGAGAGATGCTTCTGAGCTACAAAAGATGCCTATCTCCAATATAAGCCCTGCTTTTGGTAAATGCCCAGCAAATGGCCATGGCCATTGAGCAAGGGCTCCTCCATTCTGCAACCTTTGCCAGTGTTAATGCCATTAGATGTATCTCTTAATCACACAGCAACTTGCACAGCTTCACCATGGTCTGTTACAAGGGAGTCATGGAAAGTTCTCGTAGGATCTACTGCTGACTGTCATCTCTGGCATCCCTTCTCTCTAACCTCTATTTCCTCATATCTGTCAAGAAAAGGGTGTGATCCATGGTTTTCCAGCCCTGGTTGCACTGGAGGTCACCTAGGGAGCCTTTTAAAAATCCCCATGCCCATTCAGGCATGGTAGCACATGCCTGTAATCCCAGCAGCTCAGGAAGCTGAGGCAGGAGGATCGCCAAAGCCAGCGTCAGCAAAAATAGAGGCACTAAGCAATTCAGTGAGATCCTGTCTCTAAATAAAATACAAAATAGGGCTGGGGAATGTGGCTCAGTGGTCAAGTGCCCCTAAATTCAATCCCCAGTAACACTTACCCTCCAAAAAAAAAAATCCCCATGCCCAGAGACTCCAATTCAATTGATGTGGGAGTGAATGTTGGTGCTCTTTTTGAGTTCCCGCTGACCCTCCATGGAGCCAGTTGTAATGGATGAATGCTAAGACCCTGGTGCCAGGATTACAATTCTATTGCTTCTTCCATGTCACACAATACCAATTCATTTTCCAGGACTAACCATTGGTGCTGCCTGCAGCCTGGCCCAGGTGAAGGACATCTTGGCTGAGAGCATCTCTGAACTCCCAGAGGAGAAAACTCAGACATACCGGGCCCTTCTGAAGCACCTGCGGAGTCTGGCAGGCCAGCAAATCCGGAATATGGCGGTATGTTCCCTGCTTTCAATCACTTGAGCACACCTCGCCTCTTTCTAAACCTCACTGAAATGTCAGAATATGTGTTGGCAGAATCAGTATGCCAAAAGGTCTCGGCAGATTAGTAAGTAAATCAATATTTAAAATTAACAAGTATTATTTAATAAAATATCCAGAAATGAGCTATAAGTCAAATTCAACAGAATGCCTAAACAGCAGCACAGATGAGAAAAAGCATGTCACGATTTTGTTACTTTCAATGGCAAGCCTGTCAAAGAACCTAACTTATTCTCAGGTTGCATTAACAGAAGCACCAAGGAGGATAGGCTTCTCTGGACTATGCAAACCACAAGTGGAGAATATTGATCAGAAGAATGGAAAAGAAAAATGGTTAGGTTTTCAAAATATATGTGCTCTCTCTGCCGCATACCCTAGATGGTGTTACTATCCTTGGGGTGTGGGGAATCAGGGGAGGGCACATTTCCTTTGAAAAAGCTCTCAAGTGATTCTAAAAATTTCTGTCCCCAGTCAGGAATTCTGACTAAACCCCATTAGAGATGGTGGCAAGAGAGAGTGAAAACATATCAAAAAGGGGTGGGGGGTAGACAAAGGGAGCATGAGAGATACCTTCCAATATTTATAAAACACTGGGGACAGATGTGCTACTCCATAGATCACAAAGGGTAGAAATACGGCCCATAGTTGAGAGAGTCCAGCAAGGCATACTTCAGCTCAGGGGAGAAAAAAAAATCTTGAAGATGAAGGTGTTCATAGAGGAGTATGTTGGCAAGGGAGACCCTGCCCTCGCCTATGTTCTAGCTCAGACCACGGAACAACTGGGAGGTCCTTGTGGATCCCGTCACAGTGCAGGGAGGAGAGCACTGTATTGGCTGGGCAGTCATTTCCCTCTCAAGTTCTGAGGTGCTACAGGCTTCATCAGGTCTGAGTAAGGTCTCCCAAGCAGAACCAAGGGGCAATCATGTCCACAGTGTGGGTTCCTCTGCCCCCCTGATGTGGTCCACATGAAGACTGGTTATTCCAGAGCTCATGAGCATGAGGATGAGGCCCTGAGTACGGAGGCAGGCTGGCAGCTCTGTGGCTGTGCTTCAGCTACCTGCACTGTCAGAGCTGGCCACCCAGCCAACTTGGGTTCGAATGCCAGGGTTGCCATGTCCTAGTTGGGGACCTGGGTCAAGTTTCAGGATTTCTCTGTGCCCTAGTGTCTTCACCGGTAAAGTAGGGATAACAGCCTCCATCCTGCTGGTTGTAGGGATGACTGCGTGAGTAGGCATGACAGAGACGTGACACTGTGAGTCACACATGTGAAACA
This sequence comes from Spermophilus citellus, assembly GCF_964194105.1. Classification (NCBI taxonomy): domain Eukaryota; kingdom Metazoa; phylum Chordata; class Mammalia; order Rodentia; family Sciuridae; genus Spermophilus; species Spermophilus citellus. The sequence continues at coordinate 102,002,209 of NC_138192.1, forward strand.
TGCCCAGGGCTGAGGAAGGGTCAGTTATCCTCACTTCCTCTTCCCATCTAAAGGAGTCAGAGGAGGAGGCCTCCCTGACTCCCTGAGCTGAGTCCCTCTGCAAGGAAGGAAAGGTCCAAACTGCCCAAGATGCCCCTTCACCCCTTCAGAGCCATTGAGAGGACCATAAAAGCAGGAGCTATGGGGTAGAAGAATTGAGAGAGACTGACGCAACTGTAACTTTCTCTTCTTAGTCCTTAGGGGGTCATATTATAAGCCGGCATTGCTATTCAGACCTGAATCCAATTCTTGCTGTGGGCAATGCCACCCTCAATCTGTTGTCAGAAGGTAAGCGACCCCTGAACACTCTGCACAGCACCTAAAGATTTAATGTCTTTTTTCATGAGTTTTTTAAAGAAATTACTTTAAGTCAAGGCCCAGGTTCCTGCTGTCAATTCTCCATGGGGAGAATAGCTCATGGGGGAAGGCACACTGATGTGAGGGGCAGCTGGAGCTTTCTTCTGACCCCCAACACAGCATGTGTGCACACACAGTCCAGGACCACACCCACAGTTAGCCCGGGTGTTAGCTCACTTGTTTGTGCTTGGCCAGCAAGCACCAGGGGTGGCATGTAAGGCTGGGGTGCGAGCAAGGTTGCAGTGAGCACCCTGCCTGTGACCAGGGGACCACTCCTTGCTTCCTCCTCCTCATAGTTCTCCTCCACCAGTCCTCAGTCTGAGGCTCCCCATGGCACTACTCCCCCTCAGGTGCTATGTAAGAAGCCACAGTTCTGGTGAGGACACAAGCAGATGTTTCAAGGACATCATGGGTCCTTGGGGAGAGGGGGAAAGCAGTGATTGAGTCTAATTGCTGGCTAAGAGGAACAGTTCCTTGGGGAAGCTCCCTGCTAAACCCCCATCCTAGTTCCCCAGGAGCCCTGTGCACTCACACTGCCTCTGGCTGCCCCAAGGATTCCAACACCCCCTTGACTGGAGGCTAGCTCCAGGCCTGGCTGTGTTGCACACTTGACACAGCCCATCTCTGATCCATACACCTCCCAGCAGGAAAAATGGGATGTGGTCTCAGTCCATTTGTGCAGCTATAACAAAATACTGAGACTGAGTAATTTACAAAGAACAGAAACATATTTCTCACGGTTCTGAAGACTGTGAGAACACAGTCTCCAACATTAAGTTGCCGACACCTGGGAGGGGCCTTCTTGCTGCATTTTCCCATGGTAGAAGACAGAAAGGCAAGAAAGAGTAAAATGGAGCCGAGCTCATTTTACCAACAATCCCACCCATGAATGTGGAGCCCGCAGGCCTGATCATTTTTATTGTTGTTGTTGTTCTTGTTAGTTATACATGACAGTAGAGTGCATTTTGACATATCATACACAGATGGAGTGTCATTTCCCATTCTTGTGGTTGTACAAGATGTAGTGTTACACTGGTCATGTATTCACACATGAACATAGGAAAGTTATGTTCGATTCATTCTACTGTCTTTCCCCCTCCTTTCCCTTCATTCCCCTTTGTCTAATCCAAAGTATTTCTATTCATGCTCCCACCCCACTTATTGTGTGTTAGCATCCGTGTATTAGAAAGAACATGGCCTGATCATCTTTTAAGGGTTACAGTTCCTGTTTTTTGGGAGGAGTTGATTTTAATTTTTTGCTTTTTTTTTTTTTTGGTGGCACTGGGGATCAGACATAGGATCTGTGCATACTGTGTAAGTGCTCTGTCACTGATATACCTACAGTTCAAGGTTCACATCTCTTAATACCCTTATAATGACAATTAAATTTCATGGACTATGTGAGTTTTGGAGGGGACATGCTTTCCGACCATGGTAGGTGTCACTCCCAGTCTGTCTGATTTCCCGCTGAGTACTCACCCTCTCTTCCCTAGGCCATTCTGCCTTTCCCACAGGGCCTCCAGCTCTAGAACTCTTCTTCTGCTTCCCTCACCTACAACCTGCCAATACTCACTCTCTCTGCCCCTCCCACTCACCCAGTGGGCCACTGACTAGCTGGCACCTCCTTGGTGCTGACAGTACCCCAGGCATAGAGGAGCAATCACAACCTCTGCCCATGCGGACTTCCAGGGTATGCCCACCCAGGCATGACATGCCTCCCTGAGGTTACTTCTGGCCAACATGGTTCTACCCCTCACTGCTGGGAATTCAGATGTGATGAGGAGAAGCTTGAGGACTAAAGACAAGCATTCATCCCCACATCACCCCATTTGTCTTTGAGGACTGCAGTGAGGAAGGAGAGGTAGGGTATACCCTGTTGACCAAAGCCAGACTTTTTTCTAAGTGCCCCAGGTCTATGGTCTGAGATGACCCAGCTCAACCCCCAAAGACAAGAGAGAAGCCAAGACTCTGGGGCAACCTAGTTACCGTCCAGGGCCTTCTCCTACAGTGGTACTAACTGTTCTTTTACCTGGGTGTTCATTGTTGCCTTCAGCTTATGGCCTCTGCTTTCCTAGCTCAACCAAAACCGTCTCTGCCTCAGGGGTGGTAGGCCCTGCTCCAGGGAAGGTAGCAGATCAGCCCACTGAACCAGCAGCACGGCAGGTGGGCAGAGATCAACAGGGGCTCTCACGGTGTTCCCTGTCTCTCTCAATACACCTGCCTTCCAACCCACGTAACACTAATGGTGCCAGGAATGGAACCCGTGTTCCTCCTGGGCTACAATTTTGACCCCTTCTCAGCACATCCTTCAGTGCCATAAGCCAGATTTCCAAGCCAGAGGACATGACTCTGATCACCAAAAGGTGACAGCTGAGCTGGAAGGAGGTTTTACACTCTGCTCATTTTTCTTCAGAGTTTTAGGTATCTGTCTCTGGAGCCAACAGCAGCAAGAACAAAAAGCAAAACCAATGATCTGAAGACTGTTAATAATGGAAACAGCCCTGTATCTGCTTCAGTTAGGTCTATGCCCCTATCCTAAGCTGTGGTGGGTTCTATTTAGCCAGCCCCTGCTGAAAGACCAGACCATGTGCCTGGTAGGCCTGCGGCACAGGTGACCTCAGTGCTCAAAGGGAATGGGACCCTGGTGATGTTCCATAGACCTCTGCCTCGCTCTGTGCAGAGAAAGGGGACCTTCTGTGCTCGCTGCCAACATTTAAAAGTGCAGAATAATCTTGATTTTCTGGCTGTGACTATGCAAAAAATATCATTTTCTTCCACAGAAGGTACGCGGCAGATTCCTCTCAACGAACACTTTCTTGCTGGATTGGCAAGCGCAGACCTTAAGCCAGAGGAGATTTTGGAATCTGTGTATATCCCTCACTCTCGAAAGGTAAGAATTCCCACTGCTGTTTTTAAGTTGTTTTTCCCTTTTCATAATGGACTCCAGTCATCTTTGGAAATCTGAAAACAAATGGAAGGAAAATAACTCTGCCCTGAAAACCTGGCTCCTGTCCCACTGTGGATTGGTTCAGCACCACGGCCCTCGGACAGCCTGGAGCCAATAGCTTCAGGGTGTGGATTTGAGGTTGTTGTTTCAGCTGTTGGGTGCAGCCTGGCTGAGGACCTGGGTCAGGCTTCCATGCCCCTGTGTTCCCAGGGGTCAAAGCTCTCTGGCTATGGAAAGGAGCTTCTCTACCTGACCCAAAAGGAAATGGAGTCCAGAGCTCAGCCTCCGCACTCCTCACCCTTGCCAACCCCAACAGTTCATAGAAGAATGAGGATTCCCAGATGTTTGCTAGCACAGGACCCTTGGAGTTGATGTGGCCACATGGGTGGCTGTGAAGGTGATCCCTGCCCTCACTCTCTGTTCCTTTACCTGTCCCCAAAGCTGTACCTAAATCCAAGAGGAGAGTCTTTCCAGAGAGAAGGGTACAAGACACACACACACACACACACACACACACACACACTCACACATACACACACTCATAGCAATCTAAAACCAGGAGACAGGGCTGGGGATATAGCTCAGTGGTAGAGCCTAGCATGTTCAAGACTCTGGGCTCAATCTTAGCACAGGAAAAAAAATTAAATAAAAATAAAATCAGGAGGCAGCTCAGTTTTAGAAGCTTTTGGAAAAGAAAAACAGGCAGACTCAAACATGAGCACCATTGGACCAGCACAGATGGAGAAGCCCTGCTGGGCACAGGCTGTCTTCATTGGCCTCACCTGGGCACACCAGCAGTCATGGCACCAAGGGGTCCACTGGGCAACAATCATCCCCTGCCCCTGCTCCTGATATAGGGTTCCCTAGTCCACAGCTGGAAAGCTCCACTCAGCTCCCCTTTGAGTTTTGCCAAATGAAAAAGTGATTTTTTTTCCTACCAAAAAAAAAAACGAGTTGTGTCTCTTTGAATGTTACAAGCCCCTGTATTCTTAGGGCTTCTCTGTCCTCCTGGGAGTCAAAGACATCTGAAGCCTAGAGAGAGGAGTTCCTGCAGATCCAGCACAAGTTCATGTCCCTGATGCAAGTTTCTGCAGCATTCTGTGTAGAGCCATCCCAGGCTCAAAGGGAAAGTGCACAGAGATTCCTGATCCTTGAGGTGTCTGGGAACTTGGAGACAGGTCTTGGGAAGGACATTCTCACCTCGAACAAGAAGTCAGCCCGGTTGTCCTCCAATTGTGCTAAGTGTTGTCTGTGTCCCTTTTGAGTGACTCTAAGTGATTTAGTAGAGGCACCAAGAAGCAGAAACCATGCTCTTCGTTCTGACTTATCCGATAACCCGGATTGATTTTTGTCTCCACAGTGGGAATTTGTGTTCGCCTTCCGACAGGCTCAGTGCCTGCAAAATGCCTTGCCAGATGTCAATGCTGGCATGCGAGTCCTGTTCAAAGAAGGCACAGACACCATTGAGGACCTGAGCATTGCCTACGGAGGTGTAGGGACTGCTACAGTCAGTGCACATAAATCCTGCCAGCAGCTCCTCGGCAGGTAAGCAATGAACCCTGCACCTTAAGGGTGAAACTTAACATTGAAAAACCAAGTAGAAATTTGGCATTGGCAAGTGTTGATAAAACTCTGGAAAGATGGAAACTCCTACTTATAAAATCACTGCTTGCTCCTTCTGTATTTTTGCTGAATTAATTAAACCTTATTTGACTTGGATTAATTGGATGCCACTCTTTGGGTAAGGGACACAACAAAAATAGCCCAGGCCCAAGTTCAGCCAGCAGGCAATTATTCCCGGTCTGGCTGTCATTGTCTTATGCAAATCAACACTCAGCAAGCCACAGCAGTGTCCAAGCAGCACCTCACACTTCTACAATGTGGCACACGCAATTTCTTCCTCAGCAAAGATAGTATCCAGTTCTGAATCCTGTTCGGTTCACAATGGGACTGGCCTAAATGGTCTGTTTAGTACTTGTTTAGTTTAGTCTGTTTAGTTCTATCTTCTAGCTCTGGAACTTTCTTGATTTATGTTGCAATGGAACAGGTCCCTTACTCACCCTGTCATGATAGTTGGGCCAATTGAAGCAGCCTCCCTAGGCCTCAATTTTCCATAGAGGTTGGATAAGGTGATATCTAAGTTTCCTTACAACTCTAAAAAGGAAATTCTGGGATCTCTAAAATGCTACCTTCTGGTATCTAGCATATGCCATGCAATAAAGACTGCCCTTTGACTGGCTCCTTACTGCCTCTGTGTTACCAGGCACTGGAATGAGCTGATGCTGGACGAGGCTTGCAGGTTGGTTCTGGATGAAGTCTCCCTCCCAGGCTCAGCTCCGGGTGGCAAGGTGGAGTTCAAGAGGACCCTAGTAGTCAGCTTCCTCTTCAAGTTCTACCTAAAGGTTTTGAAGGAACTGAAGACCCTAGTAAGACAATTCTCTGTGCCTGTAAGTGCTCTAATGTATTTTGCTAGCCATCCTGTAACAAAGCACCACAGACTGGGTGGGTGGCTTAAACAACAGACATTTATTATCTCACCAATCTGGAGGCTTAGTCCTTGGTCAAGTTATCAGCAGGGTTGGTTCCTTCTGAGGACTGTGAGAGTTGTCTCTATGGCTCTTGCCTAGCTTCTGGCAGTGGCTGCAATCTCTGGGGTTTGTTTAGCTTGTAGGGTGTCGCGTCCCCCTTGCCCGCAAGGAAGACGCAACACCGGGAATCTTCTTCCAGTCGTTTATTCTGGTTCTCGAGATCTCTTACACTCTACTCTCTTCTTCATCTTCTTCTTCTTCATCTTCCTCATCTTCCTACCCGAATGCTCCTACCAGCCTTAATAAAGCATCTCAAGCCCCAATGCGAAGCTGCCACGTGGAGCTTTCTCATAGGGTGTTAGAAAACCACGCACCAACTCTCCCAATTAAGGAGTTGTTTGTCACAAACCACAGTCGAGCCAGCGCCATCTTGTAATGGCGACCGCAGTCCGCAGAAACGGCTCACTACAGTTCCCCCTTTTGTTTTCTAAAAACAATACAGGCGAGAGTAGAGGTCCTATCCCACTGTACATAAGTGGCTGCATAGTATGGCTCAGGCCCAAGGAGGGCCCTTCCCCAGATCTGAGACCATATCAGCCGACGCTTTTCTCGTGGGACAGGGCGTGGACGCGTCTAACCCGCATGCAATAGGACATGCTCTCCTTGAGGTCCACTTCAAGGATCACTCAAGTGCAGTGCCTTGCCTCGCATCCTGTATCGTGACGATGGTGGACGAAGGGGGATGGCTGAGGCTGAACTGTGGCTGTATAGAAATACGACGACAAACAAGTTGGCAACACCCTAAAAGAAAGGCACGGGTAATCTGTGCAAGCCAGACTTGAGGTGAAATGCCATTACTCATACTAAGCCTTCAACCAGGAACCTTATCAGACCCAAACAGGTCAGGACGTTCCCACATGACCGTTATTGGCTGAATATGAAAACAGACACCACAAATCTTTCAAGGCCTTGTGAGCTCCTTCAAGGTCTTGTGAGCTGGCCTCTTTGACATGCACAAAAATCAGGGCTGGATCCAAGCCCTGGGGGCCGGGGGGAATCCGTGCCAGCAGTTCCCCCCCTTTTGTTTGTTGCACGTCAAAGGGAATCAAGTAGCCCCTGTCTTAGGTCGTTCACTGCCCCTACACTGCTTACCCGTCTTTGGGGAGGCCCCATTCCCCTGTCTTAGGTTGCAGTGCAAGCGTGAAAGTTGCCCGTCTCTGGGTACTACAAGATCAGCTTGTTGTTGCCAAGGCGTTCAGTGGTATCTATTCAGCCAGTCATTATTGGGTCTTTAATTGGTTCCGGTTCAACAAGGCATAGAGTAAAAATAAAGAAGAAAAAGGGGGCAAAAGGAGGAAGGCATGAAGCAGGGATCATTGTAGAAAAATCATCTTCGAATTGGTCGGAGACAAACTTCAGCAAGATCATCCTTGGTCTGCAGGCGTTGATAATGGATCTGTATTGGCTTAGAAGTCAGAATGTTAATTTGGTCTTTAATAAATTGTGTCATTCTCTTACCTAGGCAGGGGCCTACAGCAGCTATAAGGAGGAGACCGAAAAGCGGTCCCATTACAGTGGATATCAAAGGAGTTAACCATGGGGTATTTTTAAACCACTGTTCAAAACATCCTTGTTGTGCTTCAAACTCCTTTTGTCTTTTAGCCAATCTTTCCGTGACCTTTTCCATAGTTTCACGGATTACCCCAGTATGATCTGCATAAAAACAACACTGTTCCTTTAAGGCTACACATAGTCCTCCTTCCCTTAGGAATAATAAATCTAGTCCCCTCCTATTTTGTAACACAACTTCTGAGAGGGAGGTGAGGGACTTTTCCAAAGCAGTAATTGACTTGGCCATGGCTGTTAAATCTTATAGCTGGGTAGAGAATAACATTTAAGATCTACAGTGGTATTAGAGGATAATTTAGACAGTATTACTACCCCTTCATAATAGGGCGGCCTGGAGGTCAAGCATAGCCAGCAATCTTGGGTCCTGTTAGGACTAGTGGCATTGAGAGCGAAAAAGGCTCCTTGGATCAAATCAAAAAGACGATCTCCAGTTCCAGGGTGTATGGGCCCAGGGGCACAATCAAAGGTTTGATAGCCCACAGTTATTGTTTGACCGCTGGGGGAAGATATTACTGCTGGGGCTATAGGCTGTTTGGGTCCAGATGGGGCCTTTTGATCTCCGAGCACCTGATTGGGTCCTATTAAACTTCCAGTAGGCTGTTCTGTGGTCAATTTAAGCCGAAAAAGCAGGCCAGGATTGTACTGTCCGGGGGTGTAAATACGCAGCCCCCAGAGATATCCTTAAGTCCAATCTGGCTGCTGTTTTCCATTGGAAGTAAACTGAATAGTAATATCTGATTCTCCCTCTATTGTTTGCCAGAAGTGGGTAACATCAGTTTGTCAGACATCATTGGTGTGTAAGCCTCTAGGATTAACACTTAGACTAGGGGAATGAATGAATGGAGCACACACTGGGCATAAGGAAACAATTTGTAGAGTCTGATCACGTGAGCACCCCGCACAGAAGCGTAAGGATTGTGCATTTAGATGGAATTTAGCATGGAGCTAAGGAGTTGATCCGTTTGTAATTGTTCCATGATAGTAAATTGTCTGCCAATATAAGGGGTTGCCTCAATAACTGAGGCTAAATTAGCAACATAGAGACTATCAGTATACACATCAAGTGGGATGGAATTGTATAGTTTAAGGGCCATAATTAGAGCCTCAACTTCTGATATTTGGGCAGACAGTCTAGGAACAGGGTGTCGAATTACTTGAGATCCATCAAAAACAACAGCAAACCCTCCTTTTTGCTCCGTCTGTATAAACAGTCTGAGCTCCCGGGATAGATTCCCCTTTAATAATTTTAAGAGAAATAATAGGACATTTTTTGAGGTCTTCTAGAAGTTTATGTCGGGGAAAGTGATTATTAATTTGACCTTTGAAATTACAAAGGAAGAGACACCAAAAATCATGTTCTTGTTGGAAATTTAAAATCATATCCTGGGTATAAGGTTGAATGGGAATGTCAAAAGTCTTTCCAAACAGTGCATCACCCAAATATTTGGCCTTCCAGATCAAATTTGTCACTAGTTCATAAAAGGGAGTTATCACCCGAGAGTTAGAAGCAGGTAAATGGACCCAATAGATGGGACCTATTTGTCAAAACACTGTAGTAGGAGTTAATTTTGATGGCAGGATTATAAATGATAGGGGTATAGAATAGTTTATCTGGGTAACCTGCATATCTTGTAGGGCCTTCTCTATCAGTCTTAATGATTGTAGAGCCTCAGGTGTGGGATTCTCTTGTAGGGCCTTCTCTATCAGTCTTAATGATTGTAGAGCCTCAGGTGTGGGATTCCTGACTGAGCTGGGGGAAGGGTCTCCTTGGAGGAGATCATACAGAGGCTTAAGTTCCTGGAAAGAGAGGAGTTGGCACTGTTGTTAAAGTTATAAACATACCTCTTAAGAGAGGGGGAAAGGGAGAAACCTTTAGCAACTTGACGTTTCTCCCAAGAATGATCCTGACAAGGCGTAAATGTTGGGGGGAAACCAAGATTAGGGGTACAGTAAGGAGAGGCCTTAAAATGAGTGGCATTATAAAGACTATTAGAAGAAGGAGGCACTGGGATTAGTACTTCGGAGATAATAGCCAAGGTAGTTATGTTTAAAGCAGAGCTATTTACGGGGGTTCCTAAGCCTGATTGTTCCCCTGAGACTACTTAGCTCAATACAGCACTGAGAATGCTCCCTGAGACCTGACTGGACCGCAATGGGTCCTTCCAGTTAATCAAATTCTTGGTCTTAAGGCTAATACAATGAGCGTTCCCGAAGCCAAAACAAGAAACTCCTGTGAGATTAACTTGAGATTGATTAAAAATGCTTTCCACCTGAGTTAGTGTGAAGGCGGCATCCACTCCATAAGTGCGCACAGACTCCGCCAGGGTCTTCAATTTATCATCTTATGAGTTTAACATAGAAACCTGTGGAATCAAATTTTGTCTGAAAAAGATATCTTCCGTTAGCATTTACAGGTAGGCATTTTTAAAAATACAGTTTCTGAGTAGCTCCGGTAGAAATCTGAAACGCAACAGTACAGGTTAGTGGCTGGAAGGCGGGACTAGAAGTCCTGTCTGAGTGACTGTGGAAGAACCAATCGGTAGCCCCCAAGAGTGTGGGAGGTGGGACCAGGAAGCCGCTCTTCCGCCAGGCAGCCCATGGTTACCATGGTGATGCAAGCAACACGGAGTCCGTCGCTCACCCTCAGGGCAAAAGTTCCCCAAGATTTCCTAGCCGACCGCACCTTGCCTGATTTTGTTTGCATTTTTCCCCGCCTGGCCAAGCTCTTACTGCGGCAGCAGCCTGCTCTGTTTCTGGACCATCCCCGCACACTCCGGCTTCCGGGCCGGGGCGGGCTCCTGTTCCCTTTTCCCGGCTGCAGTGGGCGTCCCTGGGCATAGATCCCAGGGTCATAATTAATCTGCTGCTGCGGCACCCATGGCACAGCAACAGAAGGAACACAGAAAACGAAAGACACAGACGACAAAAAAAGAACACAGAAAACAAAAGTGAAAGTACACATAGCAGCTGCAATAAAATATGAGGCCTACGGGGTCCCGCTCTCGGGGACGAGGGGTCCACTCACGGGACGAGGGGTCCACTCACGGGACGAGGGGTCCACTCACGGGACGAGGGGTCCACTCACGGGACGATTGGTGCACCACTCCTGACGACTGAAAGCTCTGATTTTCCCGGGTTTCGGCACCATTTGTCGCGTCCCCCTTGCCCGCAAGGAAGACGCAACACCGGGAATCTTCTTCCAGTCGTTTATTCTGGTTCTCGAGATCTCTTACACTCTACTCTCTTCTTCATCTTCTTCTTCTTCATCTTCCTCATCTTCCTACCCGAATGCTCCTACCAGCCTTAATAAAGCATCTCAAGCCCCAATGCGAAGCTGCCACGTGGAGCTTTCTCATAGGGTGTTAGAAAACCACGCACCAACTCTCCCAATTAAGGAGTTGTTTGTCACAAACCACAGTCGAGCCAGCGCCATCTTGTAATGGCGACCGCAGTCCGCAGAAACGGCTCACTACAGTAGGGGAACATCTCTGACTCTGCCTTCACAAGACCTTCTGTCTACATGTCTGTGCCAAATTTTCCCCTTCTGATAAGGACAGCAACCATATTAGACCAGGACCCATCCTCATGATCTCATTTTAACTTGATGACCTCTACAGTACACAAACTTTACCTTGGTTGGATAAGGTCAAATTCTGAGATACTGGGGATTAGGACTCCAACTTATAAATTTGGAAGGACAGACTTCAATACATGACATCTGGCTCTTATTAGCTCCTTGCAGCCATACACCCCCAGCTTCCCTACTGCTTTTGTTCACTGTCTTGTGGGCAGTCTATGCTATAACCTGTCACCTGTTCTGGGCCCATCCTGTTCCTGGAATTCAGCCCAAAAGTGCTACATGAGGCTCAGGGTACCAAACTATCTTCAGGCCACAGTTCACCGTGTGCCCATAGCACTCAAATATCTGGTGCTTCCTTTCTCCAGCAGCATATAGCTTTTTTATTTTAAAATAAATTTGATTGGCCAGGCATGGTGGCACATGCCTGTAATCCCAGTGGCTTAGGAGGCTGAAGCAGGAGGATCAAGAGTTCAAAGCCAGCCTCAGCAAAAGCAAGGTGCTAAACAACTCAGTGAGACCCTGCCTCTAAGTAAAATACAAAATAGGGCTGGGAATGTGGCTCAGTGGTTGAGTGCCCCAAATAAAATAAAATGAAAATTAAAATACTTGGTTGATATATAATTTACCTCCAATAAAATTCATTGTTTAAATTCAGTGAATTTTGGCAATGTGTATACCTACATAGCCACCACCTCAAACTAAACATAGAATGTTAATTCCACCAGCCCAACCCAGCCCAGGCAGTCACTGATCTGCTTTGTGGCACTATATATTCATTTTGCTTATTCTAGAATTGCGAATGCAACATAAAATGTAAAATAAAATGTTATTTTTCAAAAAGACCAAAACTGATCTGTTCCTGATGCCCACGGTCAGATTAAATTTCTGCAAATTAAAAAAAAAGACCAAAACTGATGTATATTGTATACTATTATACTAATATTTAAGTAGCTTTCTAGATTTTCTGATTGTAAAATTCTGGGGAAAATTTTTACTTTTCTTTTTCTAGAATGAATTAAGCAAAGTATCCTTTCTCTTCTCCTCCTCCTTCTCCTTCCCATCCCCTGACCATAATTACAACTTTTTCCCATGATTACAACTCTCTCCCAACCCTGTACCCTGTTCCAGCCACCCCTACCCCGACAGCCCGCTGTTCTAAAACATCTGCATTTCAGTGACTCAGATGAAGACCTGCTATTTAATTTCTGAGTCAAGACACTTGACATGTTTCACTGATGCACGATTCTGCTGCTGTCCCAGAAAAGCTGAGTTCCTGAGAAAAGCAATCAGGACTTGGGCCTTTTTGTAGACAACAGCTTATTCTGGGATGGCTTATCCTATCCAACATTTTCTCCCCACCACCCATAGCCTCTGCCCCAGCTCACCAGCTGGCCTCTCCCTCCAGGTGACAGGGAAACAGATTCAAACCAGTCAGGCCAGGTCCTTATTGTGTGGGAAAGGACAAGGGTGTGGGGGTCATAAAAAGCGAAACCCTGGGGCGCACTGTGGACTTTGGTTATGTGAGAGTAACATTTGTCAAGTTACTCTCTAATAAACCCAAACCCAACTTAATCTAGACTAACCAGCCTCTTTTCGTTGTGCTGAATCATCGCAGGGCAGCAGTCGTTATCCGGAAATTTCAGATGGGTTCCTAAGTGCTCTAGAAGATTTCCCAGTCACAATACCCCAGGGAGTCCAAACATACCAGGTCAGTGAGTCTCATTTCACAGAAACCTAAACACAAAAAGATAAGCTGCAATTGCACAAAATGAGCAAGTTTTTCAGAGTTGTGATTTTGAGTTTTGACTTTCCAGTGGTTCCTACGTCCAAGTCAGGGTGACTCTGGAATCCAAGCTCAGGCCTAAGCTGCCACTAGATGTACTTAAGGTTGACCGATCTACAGACTAATAATTATAGTCTTTTCAAAGAGATGTTCTTTGGGCATTTGTGTCATATTTACTCAGAAGTGCAGCTGAGCAGAAGGTTCAGCCTCTGGTCCTGATTGCAAAAGTTTAATCACCAATCAGCAAGCAAGAGCCCTTCGGGTAACTGAACTCACTCTTCTGGAAGGACAATTTAACAATTATCCATTTTTACTGAAGCACAATCCCTTCCCTACCCCTACACACACACACCTCTTCCCTGAGAACAGCTCCAGAATAAACTCTTAAATCTTTCTCTGTCTCCTTATACTCCTGCTGATGTCTTTGTGCCACTTCCAGGGGTGGCCAGGACATCGTAATCTGGATCTGGGGGACTCCATAGCCAATCCCCTACCCTTTACCAGAGGCCATGAGAGTCAATACTCAGGCTTCTGACTTGGATTTTGGTCCCTCATTGGGAACTAAATCCCTATAGGCCTTATCTTGATTCTTTAAATGTGGACAGGTGGATCACTAGACCTGTGAGCAAGCAGAACAGGGAGACCCTCTAAAATGATGGCACCACAAAAGGAGAAGGTGGAGTGCCCCTTTACCTATTTCACTATTTTGCCAAAGGCTGGCCTGCCTATGGCATTGTCACATAACTGAATGACAATTCTCCAGTCTAGTTACAACACTAAGTTGTCACACTAGTCATCTGACCTGCTCCAGTGCTCTTTGCCTGAGAGTACCACCTGGTTGCTCAGTCCTGAATCAGGAGTGCCTGTGATTGGCCAGGCCACTTGTGGAGATATAAGGTTTTTAGAGCAACTCTTGTCTTCCTCTACAGAAAGTGGATTCTCACCAACCTCTTCGAGATCCAGTTGGACGCCCCATCATGCACCTGTCAGGTCTTAAACATGCCACGGGGGAAGCCATATTTTGTGATGACATTCCCAGGGTGGATAAAGAACTTTTCATGGCTTTGGTGACCAGTACCAGGGCTCATGCAAAAATTATGTAAGTAAATCAAAAACTTTTTAAAAGCATAGCTAGGGATTCCTTCATAAGAACTCGCCTGTTTCTTCTACGATATCATATACTCAAAGAACCTACAATGAAACAAATAAAGAAAAGGTCACAAGGCCCCAGAGGAGGAAGATTACTATCATAAAATAGAGATACAGTCAGTCATAGGCCTCTTGTTTCCTTCCTAACCTCACAAGACGTGTCTCTGCTGTAGCCTCAGACTAATCTCAAAGGAGTATCTCTGATGCAGGGCTGATATGCAGCTGGTGGAAAACATTGTAGCACACTTCATTATTCAACAATGACCAATATTCTAAGCTTCCAGAGAAGGTCCCTTGCCAGTAACACTGCCCCTCCCCTAGCACTTGTCACCCCATACACACAACTGGAAGGTTACTCCCTAGCCCAGTAGGGGGAGTCCCCTGAACCCAACTCTTTTTCTGAATTGGAGAGTCTTTATTAACTGGCCAGTGACTGCTCCCTGAAGGACCCCAAACTGTCTCTGCAAGGAACAGCCTCGAACCTGAGGGTTTTAGGATATTTAGAGGCAAGAACCTTATCCAGGTTGGCATAGCTGCAAGCAAGCCGGGGTACAGAAGCTGAATTGAGCCATTAGTGAAACAATGCAAGGCCCATAATCATAATTTCATTTCTGGGTACATTGATATTTCCCACGGGACTTTGCATAATCATAAGAAGAGAAGTGGGTCAAAATGACCCTAGTTAAGTACAAATTAAAGAATGGTTACTAATGTCTAGACAATCAATCTCTGACAAGGTACATTGTCCGAGAAAACTGGGACCCAAAAGAGAACAATTTTACATTCTATAAGAATTGCCATTTTATGTAGCCAAACATGCTATGGTAAGCAACTATTGATAGGTACAGAGACGGGGGTATTCCTATGGCAGAAGCATTTCTTTTATGACATGGAGTCTCAGGGTAAAATGAAATCCGTTTGGTCATTGCTCATATAGCCTGACCCATGGCAGGTTTGAAGCCTCAAATCTTGCTGATTTCTACTTCTTAAATATCTCTCTATGTTCAGATCAATCGATTTCTCTGAGGCCCTTGAACTACCGGAAGTGGTTGATGTGATAACAGCTAAAGACATTCCAGGCACCAATGGTGGTGAAGATGACAAATTGTTGGCTGTAGATGAGGTGAGTATGGAACACACCTTCCCAGGTGACTTTGTGCAGATAACCAATGAGGTACCACCTTCAGCTGCCTCCCAGCTCTTTCTACCATTGGGAGGTAGAAGTGCCACCCACTAGCTCCTCTTTATCTCTAACCTTGTTACTCAGCACTACTTTTCTGGAGTCAGGAAATAATTTAGCAAAAGGAAACATTACAGTCAAAATTCAAGTACCATTTGCTATTGAGACCATTTACCCTCATCTGAAGACTAAATGTGGGGCTAGGGTTGTTGCTCAGAGGTACAGTGCTTGCCTAGCAAGTGTGAGGCACTGGTTCGATCCTCAGCACCACATAAAAATAAATTTAAAAAGGTATTTTGTCCATCTACAACTAAGAAAAAAAATTTTTTAAAGAGTAAATGCAAGAAAAAGTTTTCTATATCAGGATAGAATGCCCTAGAAAGATCTAGAAAAGAGAGCACCAGGGGCTGGGGTTGTGGCTTAGCGGTAGAGCACTTGCCTACCATGTGCGAGGCCCTGGGTTCAAACCTCAGTACCACATAAAAATAAATAAAATAAAGATGTTGTGTCCAACTACAATTAAAAAATAAATAAATAAAGAGAGAGAGAGAGAGAGAGAGAGAGAGAGAGAGAGCACCAAAAACAACCACTCCCTCTAATTTGTTCTGAATTCCCTTCCTTCCTGAACCAACCCTCTTTCCAGGTCCCACCTTCCTTCACACACTCCATTTTTAATAAAATTGCTCTTATTGTCTCTGACTTTTTTTTCTTTTTTTATTGTGGTGATAGGGATTGAACCCAGGGCCTTGTGCTTGTGAGGCAGACACTTTACCAACTGAGCTATATCCCTAGCTCTTTCTCTGACTTTTTAATTCAAAGTTAACAATTATTTATTGAGAACTTGACTTTGGGACCAGACAGTCCAGGTTCCTGTTCCAGCCCTTCCACTCCATAGCTGTGTGCCCTTGGGTTTCATGATCTGTAAAGAGTAAATGAGCATAGCACCCACTTCACTGTGTAGTTGTAAGATTTAAATGAGTTAATACATTCAAAGTGCTTTGGACAGTGACTGGCATAATGAAGACTCTAGTGTTAGGTATTACTGTCATCTCTCAATGAGACCCAAACAATTTCTCCTCCAGCCATAGTGGTTGTTCTTTTAGTTGAACTCCAGCTGAAAAGGTTGGTTGTCTGGAACTATGTTAGTCTGCTTGGGTTACCATAATAAAATTCCACAGCTGGGAGGCTTAAACAACAGAAGTATAGAGGCTTCCTCTCCCAAGTCTAGAGGCTAAGCCCAACATAAAGGTGTTAGCAGGTTGGGTTTCTCCTGAGGACTCTTCCCAGCTTACAGAAGGTAATCTTTTCAGTGAATCCTCGTAGGCATGCCTTTTCTCAAGAGCATTCCATTCTTAAGGGTGTATCTTCCTCTTCTTATAAAGACACCAGTCATATTTTAGTAGGGTTCTGCCCTATGACCTCATTCAACCTTCATTACCTTTGTCAAAGTCCTATCTCCAAATACAGTCACATGGGGTGGGGGGTGGGATAGGGCTTCAACATGTAAATTTTCCATGGCAGGGATGTGGGGGGAGAGGTTACAATTCAGTCTACTATAGGAGTCACATTGAACAAGAAATATTTTGCTTATTCTTAAACTCTAAAGTAACATCTGTGAAAGAGATACATGTAAACCAAGCACAACAGAGGACACAGTAGATTCAGTTCACAATCAATCTCATATCTACTCTGGAACTTATATTCACTGAGAAAAATAGCAAATGGAGCTGTCTATATTATTTAAATTTTACATTAAAAGTTTTTAGAAGTTTGAGCCAAACACATATAGTTGAATGAGTCCAATGTGGTTATTATTGCTCAAAAATGACATCTAAGATACCAGGCATTGGTGAAGTAGAGCTGCCTATTCCTGCCCTAATGTTCTATCTGCTTTATGCATGTACTTTCCACAGGTACTTTGCGTGGGCCAGGTTATCTGTGCTGTAGTTGCAGAGACAGATATACAGGCAAAGCAGGCAATTGAAAAGATAAAGATTACCTATGAGGATCTGGAACCTGTAATCTTCACCATAGAGGTAAGCAGGGCTGGCAGGTCTCACACTAAGATTGTAGAATAAAAAGTGCCTTTGTAAATATCTTAATGTCCAATACTGATTTAGGAATTTTGGAGAGGAGGGGGATTGGCTTTCCCTGGAAAAGTAAGTTTTCTCTGGAAGATATTACTTGTATGAACTGAAATTATCTTTGACTCCAAGGAACATTTTTTTTTAAATCTCAGTGTACAAGTTTTTGTCTCACATTCAAAAAGTCTAGCAGTGGTTTGTCCAGAGCTTATGTGGTATCTTAATCTGTTTTGTGCTGCCACAACAGAAATCCTAAGATGGGTAATTTATAATGAATAGAAATGTGTTTTTCATGGTTCTGGAGTCTGGGAAGTCCATGACTAGGTGGTTGCATATGGTGCTTCATCATCCCATGGCAGAAGGTAGAAGGTCAATAGAGGGTTCATGTTCATGTGTGAGAGAGAGAGCAAGAGAAGGCCAAACTTGCTTTTATAACAAACCCCCTCTCTTCTTGATAAAGAACCTTCTCATAATAACTGCATCAACTCATTCAAGAAAATAGAGCCCTCGTGACCTGATCAACTCTTTAATTTGAAGTTCCTGTCTCACAAGACTATTGTATTAGGGATCGGGTCTCCAACACATGGACTATGGGGGACATATTTAAGCCATGCATATGGGTTCTTGTGTCAGGGATCCAGCCTCCTTCTACCTAGTTGCTCTGTATGCATGGTTTCCATTCTTCAGGTCACCTCTGGTCCGCAATGGCTACTGAAGTTCTGGCCATTAAACCCACATTCCAAACAACAGAGAGAATGAGGTAATGGGGACAGGAATACCCCCTCTCTTTCAGGACACTTCACAGTTATAAATGCCTAATTATATTTCATTGATTAGAACCTAGTCACGTGCCACACCTACCTTCAAGGGGAGATGGAAAATGTAGATTTTATTCCATGTGGCTATGTATCCACTAAAAATTAGGGATTCTATTACTTGTGGAAGATAATGAGAATGGATATTGAGAAAAATAATGTTTCCAAGGTGGAGCCCAAAAGTAGTGAGAAATTTATGGTGGAATTTCATGGAAATTTTACACTCTCAATTGGGGTCTATATAATGGACTTCAGATGATATTTCCAGGAAAGCGAATGGAGAACACAATTCAAGTGAGGATGGGTATGTTAGCTCACTTTTCATTGTTGTAATAAATACCTGAGATAATCAACTTATAAAGAGAAAAGGTTGATTTTGGCTCACAGTGTCAGACCAATTCATAGTCAATTGGTCCCATTGTTTTGGGGCCTATGGTGAGGTAGTATTTCACGGCAGCAGTGCATGGTAGAGCGAAACTTGTGGCTGAGACAGGAAAAAGAGAAAGAGGAAGGGACTACAGTCCCACAGTCCCCTTCAAGGACACACCCCCAGTGACCTAATCAAGTTTTCACCACCAAGCCTCTGGGGTACATTCTAGATCTAAACAGCAGCAGCTAGGATTTGCAAGTTCTAAGAGACAGGTTCAGAACTAATTTGTTTGTGTGCTTATGACAGGTCATAAAAAGTATTGAAGACCCTAGTGAATCATTTGAGCATTTTAAAATGTTCCTAAAAGGTACAAATTGCTCAATATTCAAATAACTTTTTTTTTTTTTTATAATATTTTTATTTTACATTTATGTGGTGCTAAGGATCAAACCCAGTGCCTTGTGCATGCTAGGCAAGCACTCTACCACTGAGCCACAACCCCAGACCCCTCAAATAACTTTTAAAAAGTATTTCTTAATATTTCTAAACCAAATTAACTCTGCTCCAAATTCCCATTTGCCAAGTTGGCAAAGAGTCTAGGCCATTTTTCTCGGCTCACTCACTTTCCCCAGGTTGTCCTAGGATCTTAATATGGGTTTTTGAAACTTCAATTTGAACCCCATTTTAACCAAGGGGGAAGTTGCACCCAGAGGATACACCATGAAATTTTCTGAGATTCAGAGTGTATAGGGATCTAGAGTTTCCTCAATAGGATGATCCAGAATCAGGAAATAATTCTTTTGTGACCAAAAGCAGGTGATAAGAGTCATTTATACCAATACTGATTCATCCATCTATTAATTTGTTTATTTATATGAATCTGTATTAAACATAAATGCACACAAGGTAGTGTAGAGTAGTGGTTAAAAGGACAAGTGCAAGAACCAAACTGGGAAAATTGAATCAAGGCTGTACTACTTACTAGCTGTGTAACCTTAGGCAAGTTACTTAATATCTCTATGCCAGTTTCTTCATCTGTAATCTGGGGGTAATAATAATATGTCTCATCATAAAACTCATCATAAAACTAAATGAGTTCATATGTATAAAGTGCTCAGAACAGTGCCTGGCTCATAATTAGCACTCACTAAAAACAGCATTTGTAAGAAAATTATATGCCTTGATCTCATTGAGTTAGAGCCTGCAAATCTCAGATACTATTTACAATATGGAAATAAACATCCCTGCACATGCAGAGGGTGACTTATTGAGATCTCAGTATAGCATAACATGAAATTTTCAATTATATGATTTGTTTTTTGTGGCTTTGAGAAATCAGGTGTTCATTACGAGGCAAGATGTTTCTGAAAACTGAGCCTGGGCTTGAACACTGCCTCCCTCACTTCTTTGCAGCATGACTTTGAGAAAGTTATTTTCACCTCTCTAAGCCCAGTCTCTTTGTCTAGAAAATCAAGATAATCATGAAATTAGTGTGAGAAGACATGTAAATATTCTGTTATTGTTCAGTGCATGGTGCAAATGTTATCACTGTTATCATCATTAGCAAGAAAGGTTGACTCCTAGGTTTGGGGAGTCTAAGAAGGTAGCAGAGGAGTGTCCTTCTGAAGTAATGGAAGACAGCTGGGATCCACAGGTTAAGTAAGGATCAGCTGCTGGTAGGTCAGTCCATAGAATGGAATGGCATCCAGTCTTCATATGTGAATCAGTTCATCTTATTGTCATCACCAAAACAAAACAAAACAAACACACACACACACACCATGGAACAAAGAACTGGGAAGGCTCTTGTGATATATCCCATATACTCAAAGAAATGAACAAACTTTCTATATTATTTTCAAGATGTCTTGCCCCAGGATGTGTAAGGACCCACCTATTGTGCCTCAACACAGCCTCAATTTTTCAGATTCTTGAGTTAGGGGTTCTTGCATGTGAGCCTAGTCTAATATCAGTGGTTTTTCTCAAGGAGAAGGTGAAAAAAGGGGAACAGAAACTCACTTATAGACATTGGAACCTATTGCCTGTTCCCTGGAGATCCACATTAAAAATGAGGAATGAGCATTTATCATCCTGGACCATCCTACTGCCCCCAGACCTCAATTCTCAGCATCCTTCTTAACATTTCACTAATTATTGCCGGTTTTCTCTGCAAATCTGGAAGACAATCCTTTTGACATCCCTCTCTACAGTGGCCTGCTGCTCCAGTACTTGCTTACTTGACACCTTTCATACATCCCAGGAGACAGTGATTTGGAGGAGTATAGTAACTTTCATTAGAGAAAAAAACAGCTGATGGAAGAAAAAAGTAGGACTAACTGGCTTTTGTGATTTCCCCTGTTACACAGGATGCCATAAAACACAATTCATTCCTATGCCCTGAAAAAAAACTTGAGCAAGGAAACATTAAGGAGGCATTTGAAAAAGTGGATCAAATTGTTGAAGGTAAGCAACTCAGGATGGCTAGTAGAATTTTGCCTGATTGAATACTGAACAATACCTCAAGAGCATGTAATTTCTCACCAAAGAGATCATCCTCCAAAATCTTGGGGCTTTGTCAAATTTATACCTCTTCCTTTCAAATTATGTGTGGGATAGGGAGATAGATTAATTGGTAGAGTACTTGCTTCAAATGCTCAAGGCCATGGATTCAATCCCTAGCACCATCATCAAAAAAAAAATCAAATTGTGTGTATGTGTGTGTGTGTGTGTGTGTGTTGTATTTGGGGGGTAAGCAGCAGAATAAATAGAAGAAAAATCCCTAAAATTGTGATTAGTTAAGGGTAGAGTAAGGAACAGAAGCTGACACATTTAACTTCCACAACTGTTGCTTCCAGTTGCTATAAGACACATGCCTGATTCCTTAGAGCAAATGCAAACTAGTCAGTCCATGTCTTACTTGCTTTTGAATTCCCCAAGATGGTGGCCTCCAGGCAGCATACACCTTCAGAAGTTGTCCTGTGCTTGTGCTTAACAGGAGAGGTCCACGTTGGAGGACAGGAACACTTTTACATGGAAACACAAAGAGTGCTTGTTATTCCAAAGACAGAGGACAAAGAACTGGACATTTATGTGTCCACACAGGATCCAGCCCACGTGCAGGTAAGATCAAGGGTCTTCCCCAACTCCCCACCTTCATAATTCCATCATGGTGGGCAATCCCCACAGCTCCATAGTTGATAACCATTTACCTACAAAACTTTAGAATCCAAGTATTGAACACCTGATCTAAAGCAGCTTAGACCTCAGAATGTTTTTATTATTTTTTCTGGCATTATCATGTAATAAAAGAAGAGCCATGGTCACTTTAGTCTATTTCCATTAGGCTTAGATGAATTCTCAGGTTGGATGACACCACTAAATTATTTTTTCTCTAAAATAATCATTACAGATAATCTTTAGAGTCAGCACATTACCTTACAGAACATTTTTTTTACTTCCCCAGCCACAATGTGCTCTAGGGTTTAGTTGCATGCATACCAGGAATTTGCTGGTTTTCACCACTGTGGGACTTTAGGTCTAGGCATTTGACTTGGAATCCAACTTAGAACAAGAATCCAGGGGTGTGACAGTTTCCCTTCTGGTAAATTCCATTTTTTTTTTCTGGAAGAACTATTCTGTGAAGATTAATGAACTAAGCAGAGCTCCATAAGACAGATTTGAACTATCCACTTTTTTACCAAAGGTAGATGTGAACATATTCTGCTGTGATGATATGTTTCAGGAAACAAAACAATTCTTTGCCATTTCCCTCTTAGAAATCTTCCTGTTATCTCACTTTTACAGAAAACAGTGTCCTCTACTCTAAACATCCCCATCAACAGGATCACCTGCCATGTCAAACGAGTGGGCGGAGGTTTTGGAGGGAAGGTGGGAAGGCCATCTGTGTTTGGGGCAATTGCAGCAGTGGGTGCTATCAAGTAAGTATGCTAGAGGATACAGAGGGTGCAGAATGTAGAGTCACTTTGGCTTCTGTCATAGTCATTGTCATACTCCTGACAATTCAGTCTCTGTTTATAAAATGTAGATATTAATACTTACCCTCCCACTCTTCTTCATTTTTTTGGCCGTTCTTCAGTACTGGGGGTTGAACCTAGAATCTTATGCATGCTATGTAAGCACTTTCCCAATGAGCTACATCACCAGACTTTTTCTTTTCTTTATTTTATTTTTTGAAAGAGTCTTGCTATGTTGCTCAGGTTGTTTGCACACTCCTGGCCTCAAGTCATCCCAAGTAGCTAGCACTACAAGCACGCAGGACCATGCTCAGCCTTCCCACCCTTCTAGAGTTAGTGCAAAAGTCACATGTATCCAGGACTTTGAATAAGTTAATATGCTTTAAGAAAAAGTGATCTTATTGGCTGAATACTTCTAGAGCTGGGGCTGCACATTCTTGAGCTTCAGAGAAGGTGGCCTACAGGTAGAATATGGCACTCTGTCCAAGTGGATTATTCTCTGACTTTCCTTTCTACTCTCAACTTGAAAACAGTTTGGAGTGATGAAAGAACCCCACCCCCATCCTCTGTCTTGCTGATGTGGGAAGTACCACCCCCTCAAACTGTTTATCTCAGTGGACAGATGACTTGTCCTCAAAGAGAGCTCCTAGGGGCTGGGAGTGTAGCTCAGTGGTAGAGTGCTTGCCTAGTACATGCAAGACCCTGGGTTCCATCTCCATCATGGGAAAAAAAGGGAGGAGCTGGTGGTTCCTGAGCTAACTGCTGCAATGGAAAACTCACCAATTCACTTGCCATTCATGCCTCAACATTCATGTATGATAGGTGCTGGCTTTTCTGTTACTCATTCATTTTTTATGGCTGTTTCTTTGGTATTTTGTCAGAGGCTTCATCAGTCTGTAACGTCCCCAGATACTGCTTCCTTTGACAACCTCCGTGTAGTTCAAAGCATGTGTCTTAGTCTGCAGGTGGGAAAACCAGGATCTGAACCTCATCTTCATTCTTTCCGTATCTAACCCCTCTCTATCTCAACCACAAGGGATCCAAGTGATTAAGAGAGAATTAGTTCTTTGTGTTCTCACAAGGCCTTGGGCCTTTCAGAGTTCTCAAATGTGACTGCACATTGGAGTTACATGGGGAACATTTAAATCCCAGCACCTGCACTTTCCATCACCAACCAAGGGACTGGAATATTCCAAAACTTCCCCAGTGGTTCCATTATGCAGCCAAGTGTGGGAACCTGTGCTTTAAAATACAACCCTGCCTTCACGCACAACTGCCATACATTACATGACCTGCCCTCCCCCACACACACACCTGGAACAGTGTTCCCAAACCTCCGGGTATTAAAAGTCTCCTGAGATTGTAAAAGTTCCTGCCTCCCCATGCCAGCCCCACTGATTCAGAATTACTAGACAATGAACCTGGAATCTTTACATTTAACTGATGTTTTTATAGTACTGTTGTTAACTTTGCATTTATCTGTTCAAGCTCTCTCCTTTATAACTAGCTGCAGAGAGATGCATAATAATGGGATCTGGGTGAGGATCACACTTGAAGGTCAATTTGAAGCCATAATAATGCAATTTAACTGTCATGTGACATTAATCCCTTTAGCTAGATTTTCTCACACTGAATTATCAATCACAGAGACAATAGTCATTTGGTCATACATTAATTCACATCAATGTCTAGTACATACAGCATGCAACTCATAAATCTATATGGGATGGATGGAGAGACAGTTAAATGAATGGCATAAATGAGTGGGAAGGTGGATAGTGGATGAATAGGTAGATGAATGGATAGATGGATATGGGAAGATAAATAAGGGTTGCGTAAATACGTAGGTGGATAGGTGAAGGAGTAGATGGAGGGGAGAGTGGAGGGTTGGGTGGGTGGGATGGATGGGGAATTTGACTCAAATTTTTTTTTTTAGAACTGGCCATCCCATTCGTCTTGTTCTTGATCGTGAAGATGACATGTTAATAACTGGAGGGAGGCACCCGTTATTTGGAAAATATAAAGTAAGTCTGAAAGATCAAATTATTAAAAATAATTCCTTTTACTTAAATGGTTTTCTTCTTTTTTACTAATTTTGATTTTGTAAAAACAATCTTATTGTCTAAAATATTAATGAAGATGCTATATATTTGCATATTCATAGCATTTCGTGGTGAACTTTTAACAAATCTGGTTTAATAATGAAAATATAATTTGAAGCAATGATAAAAACACTACTTAAGGAATAAGATTTTATATTAGTAGCTCCTTAAAGAAAAAAAAAAAAAAAACAGGACTGGGCGGTATTCAGAGGTAGTGCTTGCCTAGCATGTACAAGGCCCTGGGTTCAATCCCTAGCCCCACAAAATACAAAAACATGAGGTATGATAGTGCACAACTATAATTTTGGCTACTCAAGAGCCTGATACAGGAAGATCACAAGCTCACGGCCAGCCTCAGCAACTTAGAGAGACTCTGACCAAAACAAAAAATTTAAAAAGGGCCAGGGATATAGCTCAGTGGTTGAGTGCCCCTGGGTTCAATACACAGAACTGGAAGGGGAAAACAAAACTCAAGATACAAACATTGTTACACCAAAACTTCTTGAATGTAAAAATATTATTTTATAGTAGAAATGTTTGGAAACATTTGACCATTTTAACTGCAAAATTATTTTTTATGAAAGTTTCCACTAAGTGACCATAAAAGTGTCACAAAACGTCTTTGCAGATGAAAAAAACAATTGGATTTAAAATTGTAAAGCCAGGAGCAGAGGCACATGACTGTTGTTAGAGCTACTTGAGAGGCTGATGTGGGAGGAGAGCTTAAGTCCAGAAATTCAAAACCAGCCTGAACAACATAAAAAGATCTCATCTTTAAAAAAGTACTTCTACTGCATTAACTGCATTTTTATGCAACTGTAGTATAAACACTATTAAAATTATTTGCTGGCATCTAGTTGACAATGCCACTTTTCAAGTTTGTAATTGAGCAGGACACCATGGTACACACCTGTAATGCCAGCAGCTTGGGAGGCTGAGGCAGGAGGATCATGAGTTCAGAGCCAGCCTCAACAATTTAGCAAAGCCTTGAGCAACTCAGTGAAAGACCCTGTCTCTAAATAAAATATAAAAAGGGCTGGAGAAGTGGCTCAGTGGTTAAGTGTCCCTGGGTTCCATCTATGGTACCCCCCCCAAAAAAAAACACCTTGAAAAAATTTGTGATTGAGCTGTTAGAATAGTTCTAATGTAATACAAAGCATGACAGACATTTTTATTTGGGCATTGCTATTGGCATACACACAGTTAGATTCCCTATCTGACTTTGTCATTCCCTTAGATTATTGCAGTATCCATACTACTAAAATCACAGCTTCCCATTCCACAGCGCTATTTTATTTCTTCTGTTGGCATTAGTAATTTTTATAATTAGAGAGAAAGGAACTGTGGTTGGCCATTAAATTTTTTATTTACCTTCGAATGCACAGAAATTAATAGTCACAGCTATTATTATCTTCTAGGACCAAGAGCAATTAGAGGCTAACTGCTGGAATTGTGGCAGTTACTGTTGTTAGGATGGATCTTGTGTCTTTTGTTTTGGCCTGGGTTATATATTAGCCTTTGTGTCATGGTTATGAGACTGTTTCAGTAATAATACTTATTAAAGAAGTTCTGAATTGTTAACATTTTGGTAATTATCATAATGCAAAATATAATTAAAAAGAGAGAAGTAAACTTTTTGAAAAATCCAAATTTTATCTTACTTTTAAAGAAATATAATGTCACTTCCAATATAATATATTATAAAATATAATAACATATATGCATACATAGGTATAAACATATCCTCATTCAGACTTGCTAATTATATTTTGCTTAGTTATTCAGAACTGGTTGTAAATTAGCATAATAGATATTTTGCATAAATAATAATTTCCAAAATTTTTGAAAGGTTTATCCTAAACAGTTGAAAAATTCTTTCTGTTGCCTTATACAGAGTGCTATTTGGCTTAGCAATTCTCATGAAAAGTCAAAATCAAACTTCAGTCTAGAATTTGTCAAAACTATCATACATTTTGAATTTTCGGGTTTTCCTATAGTTCTTAACTGCTCTGTGGTCTATTATCTGATATCTTTCTTGCAATAGATGATGAGAGCCATACAGTTATATAGTTTCTTCAGGTGTATTATCTTTGTTTTCGGAAGGGCAAAGGGACCAGGGCCAGTCATCTTTTGGTAATACCAGAATAGAGGGTGGGGATTTTTCTTTTCATTCATCTTATCCAAACAAGATGGTCCAAGTGGGTGGGAGGGAGGGGAATAGCAACATCAGAAACCTGTGATCTGCCTTAAGCTCCTCCCAGACAGTTACAGGAGCACTGGCTCACATTCTCTAGGTCTTGTAACCATCTACAAAGCGCCTTCCCTACCTAGGGAATTGAGAGTAGCTATTGCTGCACATCCAATCACTGACCTCAGTTCTACAGTCTGTGAGAGACCCTGTGATTCATCCCAGGACAATCTGGAATCTCGGAGACTTTTCCACAAGGAGAAAACCACAGACTAAATTAAAAAGAAAGCCAGTAAAAAGTGAAGGAGAATCTCCCGAGAGTAAGGAAGACAAGAGTGGCAATTACACACTGAAAGACAAGCAAAAACTTTAACAGTGAAGCACAGAAAATTACATGTTGAACAAAGAGGGCTCAGAAAAATTCAGGTCCAAAGAGATCTTCATCAATCAGACTGAAAAACAAGGGAATAGCAAGGCATGGTACACCACAGAGTGAACAGGGAGCAAAGTCTGTTCCCAGTCGTGCTCAGTAGGAGAACTTGGCTGTGGATGCTCTTGGCATGTTAATTTTAAACCTATCAGTAAAATGTCCATCATTTGGTGACAGGTGGGATTCATGAACAATGGGCGAATCAAAGCTCTAGACATTGAGTGCTATATTAACGGAGGATGCACACTGGATGAATCAGAGCTGGTATGTGTATCAAAAAATAATCATGTTGGGCTGGGGATGTGGCTCAAGCGGTAGCGCGCTCACCTGGCATGTGCGGCCCAGGTTCGATCCTCAGCACCACATACAAACAAAGATGTTGTGTCTGCCGAGAACTAAAAAAAAATGAATAAATATTAAAAAAATAATAATAATCATGTTGGGCTGGGGATATAGCAAAAAACTACGGCTGCGGTGGTGCATACCTGTTAATCCCAGCAGCTTGGGAAGCTGAGGCAGGAGAATCTAGAGCTCAATGCCAGTCTCAGCAACTTGGCAAGGCCCTAAGCTACTCAGTGAGACCCTGTCTTTAAATAAAGTATAAAAAGGGGCTGAGGATGTGGCTTAGTGGTTAAGTGCCCCTGGTAGCATTAAAAACAAACAAACAAAAAAAAAAAACTAACCACATCCTTAATTGTAAAAAGAGTGCAAAATTTCCAGATGAGTCTTTACTCATTGTACTTGATTTTTAGAGAAAAAGGAGGGGGAGACAGGATGTGATGGCCAATAAATGTGAATATCTCCTTTTACTTTAGGTAACAGAATTTCTTATACTAAAGCTGGAAAATGCATATAAAATCCGCAACCTCAGATTCCGGGGCCGTGCATGCATGACAAATTTGCCATCCAATACAGCTTTTCGTGGGTTTGGCTTCCCACAAGGAACCTTGGTGACAGAATCTTGCATCACAGCTGTAGCAGCCAAATGTGGCCTCCCGCCAGAAATGGTAGGAATGTAATCAGGTCAAAACCAAGGTTGGTGAAGAATCAGACCAGGGGGCAAATTGGCTACCTTGTCCCAAGGAAACGCACTAGAAAAAACAAACAAATGAGTCCTGGCTCAGCATTCAATAAATTAAGAGATACCTACAAGAACTCATCTCCTCCTATCTTCTTCCCTCCTAAGGCAAAAATTTCTTTTTCTTTTTTTAATTTATATACAAATAATTACTCACAAAATATTCAAACCACACTGAAATAATCAAAGTAAAAAGTGAACATCTTCTTTCTCATCCCTCATTCCTGTTGGTCAAAGGTAACTATTATTAAGAGTCCCATGTTTACTTTTTTATCTTTACCCATCCATTTGTATTCATACATATATATAAATATTGACATACTCTCTATATATGTGCACATAATTACTTATCAAAATGGAACCATAATATACATATCATTCTATACATTTATTTTTCTACCTGACAATATGTCATGGTCATCTTACCATGTCAGTGGAATGATCTATTCTTTTTTTTTTCATGACTTTGTAATATGATACACCTTTAGGTTGTTACTCGTTTTGGTTATCAAAATCATGTTGCAATAAACATCTTGATTACATAGGTACCAAGGGTGTATTTTACCCCGTTGTGTAGGTGTATCTAGGATAAACTAAACTTATAGAAATGGACTTCTGGTGCACTGAAAAGCTTCTGAGAGATACTGCCAAATGAATACCCTCTAAAAATATTATTTTATGTAATATACTAGAAAGCACACAGGTTGTACAGTATACTAGAACAAGGAGAGGCAGCCTCAGTAATTGGGGTAATTGTTGATAATGCTCTTCTACTTCTCACGCATTCCAATCAGACCCTAGTCTACTTTTTCCACTTCCAGCCTCTTTCTGCAATATAGACCCTCTGCACCAGCAAGGACCCTCTAGGCATTGTTTCTTGAACTTCTTTATCCCTAAATTCAACAGGGACCTCCTGGTTTATAATTTGTGATTGTCGAGGAGATTGACAAGGGTCTCCACACAAAAGAACACCTCATATTGTACCAGGGAAACAATAGATTTCTTAAGAGACATCAGGTAAATGTACCATGGGCACAAAGGAAGAAGACATCACAGTGGCTTGAAGGGAGAGGAATCAGGAAGAACTTTCTGGAGAAGATGGCACTTGAGATTGGCCTTGAGGAACAATAGGCACAAGTGGTGGGAAGGTAATCTAGGCAAGTAGAACCCCAAGAACAAAGAGAGTCACTCTTTGTGGCTCAGTTTCCTTATCCATAAGATGAAGACAAGATGATTCACCTCAATAGTCTTTCTGCAGAATCGAATGCATTCACATTCATTAAAATATTTGTTCTCATAAAGTACATAGTATTATTCCAGTGTTGTTGCTGATAACAACACAGTAATCCTTTTATTGTTATTGGAACAAGATGGGGATAATGAAAAACCCTTGGGTATTTCTCAATAGACTTTTTTCTTTGAGTGTTCCAAGTTCCCAAGCTATAAAACACACCCTATTCAAATAAATTCTTTAAAAAACTTGACCATACATTCCAAAGGCAATTGGAAAACTTAGAGGAGATTCTCTGTCATTATATACAAATATACTCCTCTATAGCAGAACAAATCCTCAGTTATGACACTAAATCTATCAGCTCTGTTTCATCCTCTGACCTTGTGGGAAAAAAAAGAAAAATCTGCTTCCCTAGGCCTAGGGCATGGCATTATCCACTGCCTGCCACTTCTGGGGGTAGGGGAGCTACCTTAAAAGATGCATTAATGAAGAGATTTTTAAAAATGTTTTTACAGCACCACATGCTATTCAAAGAAAACAAGAAAAAAAATGACCTTCCCCCCTACCAAAGTTTGTAGTTTAATGGAAAGACTTTTTAAGTGTGTTTGGTGGTCAGTGTCTGTCTTACCACAACTACTGACTGTATTTTCCATCTCCTTCAGATTAGGGAGAAAAACATGTATAAAACAGTTGATAAAACCATCTACAAACAAGCATTCAGCCCTGAGACCCTGATAAGATGCTGGAACGAATGTCTGGAAAGGTCTTCCTTTTACAGCAGAAGAATGCAAGTGGAAGAGTTCAACAAGAAGAACTACTGGAAGAAGAAAGGCATTGCTATTATCCCCATGAAGTTCTCTGTGGGCTTTGCTGCAACAAGCTTTCATCAGGTAAGTCAACCTCCTGGCAGAACACTCCTGGCCCTGTTGCCTCCCACTACTCAGAAAGGAACAGGAACCCACAACAGCTGCTGTGCTTTCTGAGCTCAAAGGATCTCAGGGCTACTCCTGGTCTGTACACCCAGAGACCGCAACACTCCTTGGTGTCCTGCTAAGTCTTAGGCAGAGAAGTCATTCCATTTTGCTCTACCAGCTGGCAGTTTCCTCTCTAAAGAATCTGTCAGTTCTGGTGGGGAAATGGGAGTGAGCATTAGAAATCTTCCAAGGTAAATGTGCAAATGGAAGAGGCAAGTCATTCACCAGCCAAAGGAAAGAGGAAGGTCAGCATGCAGATGAGTCACTTAAATAATGTGAGGACTGGGATGAACAAGTCTTCCCTGTATCCCAAATGAGTCATGGGCAGGAAGGCTGTTAGAAAACTGGGAATGGTTGTTACGCCATTACAGACCACCAAAATTAGAAAACCCAGCAACTGGGAAAAATCTTACACACATTAGATCTCCTTGTGTGTATGTCAAAGCAAGTTATTTAACCTCTCTGAATCTCAGCTTCCTCCATCATAAAATGTTATAATAATAATCTCTCTCTTCAGACTGATGAGGATTCTGTGAAATATGGAATGCAGAGCACTTGGCAGGGTTCCTGGAACACTGGAAGTCACCCAGGACAGCCCTAAACCCCTCTCCAGGCCAGCCCAGAGGGACTTTCTAGGGCTCTTGCTCCTATGGGTAGGATGAGATGCCCTGGGCTTCTGAGTCATATTTCTCTTCCAGGGAAAGGTACCTATTCTATAAACAGATGAGGAAGTTTAGCTAGAAAGTCTGCAAGCTGGACTGGTTCAATGGCTGGGACCCCAGACAGCTGCCTGAATGGTTTCTTTCTGACACCTAATATTCTGTCTTTTCCAAACCAACTTTCCAATACCAACTGAGAGGGACACAGAGCACCTGTGCCTTCTGGGGGTTCACCAGCCCAGAATCCCCCCACCCGGACAGGTGGGAAGGGCTGAAGGATGTTCACACTCACGCACACTCACATGCACACAGGAGTCCCCTCATCCTAAAGTCATCTAGGCATCCATGAGTTATCTCATTAACAGACAAAAGACAGTCCTTCCCCCATGCCCCGCCCCATGTGTCTCTTCATTCAGCTCTCCCTGAATTGTGTCTTTTATAATGAATTGGTAAGCATCATAAGGAATGTGCTTTCCTGAGTTCTTTGTTCCAGAAAATGACCAAAACTGAGCAGGACTACTGAAAATCCCAAATCAACTGTCAGCAGGCAGACTGTGAATAGTCTGGCACCCCATTTGACCTTGGTGTCTGAAATGAGTCAAGTCTCCTGGGACAACAACACATTCCAGGGTTTTAGAAGCTCTGTACCAAGAACCAACTATAAAGACTAAATAATAATTTTTTGTTCTATCACACCTCTCTTCACCTAGATGTTCACTTCTCACTAAACCACAGCCTCACTGCTCTCATCCATGGGAGCCAACTCCTCATCTCATCAAAAAAAAAAAAAAAAAAAAAAAAATTTAAGTCAAGCAATGACTTTAAATCTCCATTTGAAAGGCCTTGTCTTCCCCTCAGTTCTAAATTGATGCACCAGGAACCAAGGCTAGGAGTGGAGAGGTGTTATTTCAGGTCAGCTGATGACTCACAAAGTAGGATCAGATCCCTTACTCTCTACTGACAGTGAGAACAGTGTTCTCAGAGGGAGTCAAAGACCCACTGTGGGGAAAGACTGTTATTAGCGCCTACACACCTTGGCATTCCCCGCCCCTCCAAGCCTTCCTGTGGCCTTCAGGCATCTCCAGACAGGAATGGGCTGAAATCTTAATCCCTCCTTCTTCCACCTTACCATCCATCTACTCTGCAAACTTTTGCATAGTGTCTCTGTGATTCAGATCTGCTGGAAGTTCTCCATAGGACACAAAGGTGCACAGGATCAGGAGCTCTTTCTTGGCAGAGTTTGTTATCTCTTGTTTTAGTCCGTGAACACTATTTATGCCACAAAGTAGGTAGATTAAAACAACAAATTTATTCTCTCACAGTTTGAGAAACTGAAAGTCCAAAATCAAAGTATCAGCAGGTCTCTCCCCTTCTGGATTCTGGGAAGACTCCTTCCTTGCCTCTTCCAGCCTCTGGTGGCTCCTTCTACTGCTTGGCTTATGGCAGCATAATTCCAATGACCAACTCGTCTTTCCATAGGCACCTTCCCTGGTGTCTTCACATGGTCTTATCAGGACACCTGTCATTAGAGACCACTCTCATTTAGTCTAGCTTCATCTTAACTAATTATATCAGCAAAGACTGTTTCCAAATAAGGTTACATTGGAGGTGCTAAGTGGCATGAATGGCAGTGGTTGGAGTAGTGGCAGGGAGACCAGAACACTATTCAACCCAATACTTCTGGTAAGAGGAACTACAGAGAAGGGGCGGATTGATCTTTTCCAGATGGGATGAAAAACATTCAGGGGAATGTTAACAGAACAGAGACTGTGGGTATAAGTCTGAAGTCTGAGCAGACAGGGAAAGATCAGGAGGAGGAGCAAGCCAGGAATAGAGAACAGCATAAGTAAGAGTCCAGGTCAGAGAGGAACAGCAGTGGGGCAAGGGAAGGGATGAAGCTGGAAAAAAGCAACAAAAACAGAACCAAAGGGCTTTATGTTGTAATAGGAGCAGGGTGTTCCCTCACAGGCAATAGGGAGATTTTGCCTACCTTGTCCACTGGCAAACCCTTCTCTCCTTCCTGACTCCATTCAGTTGTCACATCAGAGAATCCAACCCTGAGCAGCATGGAAGAAGTTGAACCTGAGGTCTCCCAGGGCCCCTATATCTCAGCATGTCACTGATCATGGTATACTATGATACCTGGATTCTACCCTGTTTCCCCACTTTGTTGTGAACTACTTGAAGAAGAACCACGTCATATTCCTTTTCATATGTGTAGAGCTGATAAAGTATTAAATTGCTTTATGGTCAGCCAGAGACTTTAAGCAGGAGCCAACTTTCAAACATTTGGAACCAATACTCACAACTCCTGAGATTTCCAAAAGGGATCTGACTGCCCAGGTTCCTAAACTGCTTTACAAGTGACTTTTTGCACAAACCAGAAGTAAACTTGAGAATTGTACCAGAAAACCCTGCCTCTCTGACCCTCGATGCTCTGTGAGATGTATTTCCCCACCTGATTTCTTTTTCTTTTTCTTTTCTTTTTTTTTTTTTTTTTTTTTTTGAGGGGGATACTGGGAATTGAACTCAGGCCACTGAACCACATCTCCAGCCCTATTTTGTATTTTATTTAGAGACAGGGTCTCACTGAGTTGCTTAGTGCCTCGCTTTTGCTGAGGCTGGCTTTGAAATCTCAGTCCTCCTGCCTCAACCTCCTGAGCCACTAAGATTACAGGCATGTGCCGCAGCACCCAGCTCCCCACCTCATGTCTTTTTTTTTTTTTAAAGAGAGAGTGAGAGAGAGGGGGACAGAGAGAGAGAGAGAGAATTTTTTTAATATTTATTTATTTTTTTCTTAGTTCTCGGTGGACACAACATCTTTGTTTGTATGTGGTGCTGAGGATCGAACCCGGGCCGCACGCATGCCAGGCGAGCGTGCTACCGCTTGAGCCACATCTCCAGCCCCCCCACCTCATGTCTTACATTAAACTTCCTGAGTGCCACCTTGCACTGAGCTGTGCCTTCTGGATTGTTTTATAGGCAGCTGCACTTGTTCATATATACACAGATGGGTCTGTATTGGTCACACATGGAGGCAACGAACTGGGACAAGGGATTCACACCAAAATGCTGCAGGTAAAATAAGTGTAATTAAATCAATAATTTCTATCACATTGTTGACATGACTGAAATTTGGGTAAATGATGATTCAAACTCTAAGACCCTGACTATTCAGTTGAAAGGCTTCTTACATACAAAATACAGTTATTGAGGTGGCAGAAATCCCATATGTGTGTAATACTGCTCCAGGGCATAGGGATGGAGGCGGTTGTTAGTGAAGATGCCACTCATGAGCCCATAGAGCATATGGAGGGTGTTCCATGCTGGTTTACCAAGAGGAGGAGTTTTTTAGGTATTCTATTTTAAGACCAGTAGGTATAATTTTTTATTTCACACAACAATGTTAGGTTGCTGGCATTTTATTTGA
Organism: Spermophilus citellus; assembly: GCF_964194105.1. Lineage (NCBI taxonomy): Eukaryota > Metazoa > Chordata > Mammalia > Rodentia > Sciuridae > Spermophilus > Spermophilus citellus. Next base: position 102,036,739 of record NC_138192.1, read on the forward strand.
AGAGCAAGTATTTCGTCAACTATCATCCTATATTTTTAAAGGATATGTTAATATATACACATACATGGAAACTAGGAAGAATATATTAGAAGAATAAAAGAATAATCCCCTATATTGAATACATTTAACCTTGTGACAAATGTATTCGATTGTTACAGTGCACATGTAGAACTTTTCATTATCAGAATATTTTCACTATCAGAATATTAGAACCACATTTTACATGGTTCTAAAGTACTCCTCAGTTCAGTTTCCTTTTAACCCCATCGTCCTCCTTGCTCCCACAACTGCCACTGATATAGCTGCAAGATCTGGGCCTAACCAATTCCAAACCCCACCTGCTGCAGGAAGAGAGGGAGTGACTCATGCAAGCCAATCAGTGTCCCAGACAGGTAGATGCTAGAGATTATGCTGTAGGCCCGGAGTGGCTGGCAATTCTGTGCCATGTAAAAAGCCTGTCTACTGTTGTAAGGAACATGTAGAAAAAAAAATAATAATAATGCAAGAGGCCAAGAGAACTTAAAAGAACATAAAGTTCCTACCTGCAGACATAACCTGACACTAGCTCCATCTGTCCTTCTCAGTTGAATGAACCAGTACATTCTTTTTGGATTTTCACAGCTAAGAAACAATGATATTTTCTTTTTTTTTTTTTTCCTTAATATTGCATCTTTGTGGGGAAACTCAATAGTTAGTGGCCTTAATTAAAAGATTGGCATTTGGGGACAAGAACAGATACATACCTACAGACATCTTGAGAAGGTGTTTTTGCAAAAACAAACAAACACAAAAAAAGATGACAGCAGCCAAAATAATGCTTTTTTTTTCTTCCTACCTCTCTCCTTTCCATTTCTTTGCTCCTCTTTTTTTTTCATTTCTTTCTGATTAAATATCTTAACTTCTACATGTATTTCCTAGAGAAGCTAGAAGAAAACAAACAGAAAATAAGACCACAAAGGGCAAATACTAGAGAAGTATAAACAAGAGGGAACAAATAGAAGAAAAAAAGGAATAAAGTAAAGCTAAGATGAGATGAAGGCAAGAAAGAAGACCTCACAGTCTTTTCAAGTTCCAAGACTGACACCAACAGACTTCAGAGCAAATTTTGAGTCAATGAATCTAAATAATCTCTATCTATTCATCATCTGTCTCAATTTCTTCCTATCACTCCAACAAATAAGTTCCTGAAAATCTCAACTTTAATGTTCTAAAGACAGAAATTTGAAAAGAAAAAGCACTTTAACATATTATCAAGACAAAAAAAAACACCTTAAAAAACACAGTAAGGTACTACTGAAAAGTTATTTTAATGCATGCATTAAATTAAATTAATGCATGCATGCATATTTAAAAGTTATTTAAAAACATATTACCTTAGGTTTTTAAAGTCTATCATGAATGTAATTTTTTATTATTAAGGAAAAGTAATGATTTAAGTATTCATAGAAATCCCTGTGGACTTGAAAATATTTCCCTTTCGCATAGGTGGCCAGCCGTGAATTAAAAGTCCCCATGTCTTATCTGCACATCTGTGAAACAAGCACAGCAACCGTGCCTAATACAATTGCAACAGCAGCATCCGTCGGTGCAGATGTCAATGGCAGAGCTGTGCAGGTGATCTCTCCTGTCTTTCCCCAGTGTGCTTTCCCCAAATCTCCTGTTTTCTTAGCTGGATAAAGGTACAGCAGTTAGCTTCAGAGAAATCATCCGTGTCGCTAACATGATCATAGGATAATCAAAATGTCAAAAGAGTGTATCAGGATGTCAAGTGCTGTCTGATTCACGAGTCCTCAAATGCTCAAATAAACTCTTCAATATAAAAATTTTTAAAAAGAGAGAGTATATTACTTGGAGTAAGCTAACATGAGGTGAAAAACAGATGCAGAATATAATGGCTCAAACACAACAGAAGTCCTTTTCTTGCACACATATCAGTCCAGAGAGAGCATTTAGTCATTCACATGCCCAGATGTGATAGTGGCTCCATCATCTACAACAAGGGGCTTTCAAGGTAGCCTTGAGCACCATCACTCCAATATTCAAGGAAGGGCCCATGAGGAAGACTCCAGGCCAGACCTGGAAGAGATGCAAGTCACTTCCACTCATAATCTATAAGCAGAACTAGTCTTGGACCGTGTCTAACTGCAAGAGAGGTTGGGAAATGTAGAGTAGTGGGAAACCATATGCGTAGGTACCATGGAAACAGGGAGAAAGAATTTTGGTGAACAGGGAATCTCTGTTCCTGGGAGACACAAAAGAAATTTCAGTATCATAAAACAGAGCTGTGCTAGTTTCCCCTGGCACAAGCAAGTTCTTACAGGCAGGCAGGCAGGTCAGCCAAACTCCAGCCAAGCACATATGGTGCAGGTATAGTGTTATCATCGGTGTGGTTCTACCCAGAGTACCCAGCTTTCCTTTGTACTTATTTTCTAATTGATGTCTTTAACAAGCACTAAATGTGCACTATTTCAGAATAAAATCATGACTTCCTAGTCTCTAATTCAAATATCTGATTGCATATACTTTTTAAATTTTTATTTATTTATTTATTTTGGTATCAGGGATTGAACTCTGGGGCCCTTGACCACTGAGCCACATCCCCAGACTTATTTTGTATTTATTACTGTCTCACTGAGTTGCTTAGAATCTCGCTTTTGCTGAGGCTGTCTTTGAACTCTCCATCCTCCAGCCTCAGCCTCTTGAGCTCCACCACGCTCAGCTGATTGCATATACTTTTAAAGTAAAAGATACTGTATTCATAAAGTTTCTGTTACAAACTATTCACTTTTTCATTAAAACATTATTAGAGGCATATCTCCTGCCCCCCACCCCCACCCCGCCACACTGGACACTGAATAGTTGCCGCCCAGAAGCACTGATTTCCAATCAGTCTTACTTATATGGTGACATATAAAAGGGTCAAAAAGCAAGAACTCTATTTTGCTCAGAACAAATTTGTGAAAAACCTCAAATTCTTCAGATCCAGTTTGGGGTAGAATCCAACCTAGGAGGGAAACAGGTCAGTGTGTATGGGAGTTGTCAACTCAAACTAAGTGTTAATCTATCTTCCTGCATATTGAGTTTCAGGTTTCTATTTTAAGGATTAGAAATTTTGTGGATCTAGGTTATTATAGGTCAAGTTTCTTATGTTCTCATTTCAAACCCAAAGCCAAGGCCTTCATTGTAGCAATTTGATGGTAAGTGGATGAACAGATGGAAGGATGAACAGAGAGTGCAGTGTTTCAGACCTGGAGGGTCATTAGCATGTCATTGCTTCAGACTGAAGAGCACAAATTTGAAGGAAAATGAAATGTTTATTCCATTTATTTTAGTTGCTGGAAAATGCAAAAGAAAGTATAGAATAAAGATGTAAAAAAGCATAAGAAGGAATTAGAAATCTGATTCATCTAAGAAAGAAGATCTGGGAATATAAATTCAGTTGAACCCATATTTTCACAGGAAGTGTATCATGAAGAGTGGAAAAAACCCTCCAGTAACAGAAACTTAAGAGCAGGGGCTGTGTTATCTCTGTTCCCAGATTAGCAGGAGCAGGCCCTTTATAAACATTTTCTGACCAAATGAATGATCAATGAATAGTCTTTCACACAAACCCTAACCATTAGGCTCTTTCCTAATGTGGATTTTTTTCTTTATTTCTTTTCTTGTTTAATTTTTTAATTTGTTCTAATTAGTTATATATGAGAGTAGAATGCATTTTTACACATTGAACACGGCTGAACATGGTCCAGAGTCACACTGTTTGTGTAATCATACATATATATAGGGTAATAATGTCCATCTCATTCTACCATCCATCCCATCCCCACACCCTTTCCCTTCCCTCACTCCCCTCTGCTCAATCCAAAGTTCATTTATTCTTCCCTACCCGGCCCCAGCCATTATGGATCAGCATCTACTTATCAGAGAAAACATTCAGCCTTTGGTTTTTGAAGATAGGCTTATTTCGCTTAGCATGATATTCTCCAGCTCCATCCATTTATGGCAAATGCCATAATTTCATTCTTCTTTAAGGCTGAATAATATTCATTGTGTATATATACCACATTTTCTTTATCCATTCATCTGTTGAAGGGCATGTAGGTTGGTTCCACAGTTTAGCTATAGTGAATTGAGCTGCTATAAACATTGATGTGGCTGTCTTCTTTATTTCTTTAAGAATGCTTGTCAGATCCTTCTGAAACGCCTTGAGCCAATCATTAAGAAAAATCCAGAAGGCACATGGGAAAACTGGGTAAGTGTTCCTCTGCATTTGTTATTACAAATGAGGAAATAATCGGAAGCAGTGCTTAGAGAGTGTCACAGTAGCGCACAGTCAGTCCACATAGGACAGTTTCTCTAAGTCTCTGTCACAGTGCTACAGCATGCTTCTTCCCCTGAGAAAGTTATTCTCCAATTGAGTGGATTTCTGTGAAAGGGCAGAAAGATTGAAAAAGGCATGCCAGGGCATACTTATGTACATATACTTACTAGAATTTTAACACTTAGAAATGAAGCCCAAATAACTTGTGAATTTAGCCCATATAACATGAATATGAAGCAGGTTTCCAGTTTACCTTTGTTTAATACAAACTTCTAAACTCAATCAGAATAAATATACCACCAGTGAAACTCCACATCATGTACAACCACAAGAATGGGATCCTAATTAGAATAAGTTATATTCCATCTATGTATAATATGTCAAAATGCATTCCACTGTCATGTATATCTAAAAAGAACAAACAAAATAAAAAAATAAATAAATTTAAGAAAAGAAACTCAATCAGAGAGAAATTGTCATGATGCCAGCCGAGGATAAATTACTATGATAAGTATACTATTAAGGGCAAAGCACCAGCAACAATCTGATGTCAATTTTGATAATATAGACTTTTTTTCATTTTTACTTATCAAATGGTATATCTACTTCATTTTGACTACATATGCCCATTCTGCAGATAGAAGCAGCCTTTGAGCAAAGAATCAGTCTCTCAGCCACTGGATACTTCAGGTAAAAATTAAAGTATCTTTTTTTTAAGTTTTCTAAATTGTTAATAGATCTTTATTTTATTTATTTATTTATATGTGGTGCTGAGAATCAAAACCAGTGCCTCACACATGCTAGGTTGGTGTGCTACCGATGAGCCCCTGCCCAAGCCTTAAAATTAAAGTATCTTAACTCAGCTAAGAAAATTTGAGGTAACCCAGTTGCTCTGGGCCTAAGTTCTCTCATCTGTAATTAAGATTTTATTGTATGGTTGCTGAAGTTCTTCTAAACTCAAAATTCTGTGATTTCACATAGGCCTTTGATTTATCTTTAAAGAAATATTTAATAATAAAAATATATTAGGCCTAACAAACTCAATTTGACTTATCTAACCATTATTTACTATATCCTTTATTGTGAGTAGTAGGAATATTTTATCATTAGAAATAACTTGCAACTGAGTTGCACAAACCTCCCTTTCTTTATGATGGAAACTTTCTCTTTTGGAGTTCCTAGCAGGGCAGAAGATGATGGGCAAGGTGATAATCATAATCATCATTTATGCAGTGTCTGTCAGTGGGGAGAGTCTTGGTAAATGCAAGCCAATTGAATAGAACAAAGAGAACTGGTAGTCACTTTCAAGAAGTGAAGAGCTGAAGGTGGGGGTGGGGTGTAACTCAGTGGGAGAGCACTTCTGGGTTCCATTCCAGCACCACACACACAAAAAAAATAACAAGTAGAAGCCATTGCTTTTATAATCTGATGAAATAAACCATCAAATTACGCATGCACACACAAATGAAATAGCAAAGCAATGTCATGGGGGGGGGGGGGGAATAGGCAACAGCCTGGCGCAGTACACATATGCAATGAGTTCCAAATTCCTGAGTTCATCTACGCAGGAAGACAACAATCCAGCCCTCAGTCTGAATACACATTCCAGCATAAATTAAAACTCTGAATTACTGGGGCTGGGGCTGGGGCTGGGGCTAAGCAGTAGCACACTTGCTTGGCATGTGTGAGGTACTGGGTTCATTTCTCAGCACCACATTTAAATAAATAAATAAAGGTCTATCAACAACTTTAAAAAATTAAAAAAAAAAAAAACCTCTGAATTACTGGCCCCACTTTTTCTTTTCTTTCTTTCTTTCTTTCTTTCTTTTTTTTAAAAAAAAAAAACAGGCTGAGTTGTCATCTGTCCCCTATGACTTTGGGTAGCACAGTCTGTAGGTCCCACTGGAAACACTTGACTAAAATCCATTGAGATTCCCAATGTACTGGCAGGGCTTGAGCTCAAACTTCAGATTTCAACATGGAGACCCATTGTGAGGTCCAGGCCAAAAGAGTCCATTGGCTTCTCCCTTGGTGAAATCTACCTGTGTAGCACAGGAAGTAAAATGAGGCAAACGATAACCAGGTAGGTTGTAAACACATAGTAGCAATTTCAGCGGGCTTGATGGTACACTCCTGTAATCCCAGCAGCTCAGAAGGCTGAAAGCAAGAGAATTGCTAGTTTGAGGCCAGCTTCATATATTTATCAAGGCCTTAAGCAACTTAGTGATACCCTGTCTCACAATAAAAAATAAAAAGGGCTGGAGATGTGATTCTAGCTAAATGTACCTGGGTTCAATTCTTGGTTTTAAAACAAACAGACAAACAAAAAAGCCAGTTTAAATGAACAGCCATCAAATAAAATACTATCATAAAACTTTGATAATTTTAAAAATGAATCATTATTGTTTTCACCTTGCACTCCAAAGCTAAAGGGTTTTATTTCTTCCCTCAGAGGCTACAAGGCCTTCATGGACTGGGAGAAGGGGGAGGGAGACCCATTTCCATACTATGTTTATGGAGTTGCCTGTTCTGAAGTTGAAATTGATTGCCTGACTGGTGCTCACAAGGTAAGTCAAGTCCAATATTCTTCTTGACAAGTAAAATCAACAACAAAATTTTACAGTAAGTAGCTCAACATTATTATATAACACTCAGATAACAAAAATAAGATTTTTTTTTTCAGTTCAACTGGGCGTAGTGGACGTGCACCTGTAATCTTACCTACTGGGGAAGTTGAGGTAGGAGAATTGCAAGTTCAAGGCCAGACTGGACAACTTACCAAGACCCTGTCTCAAAAAGAATGAAAAGAATAGAAAAATAAGTGTCAAGATTCTTTCAATTGCATTGGAATGTCCAGAGATCCAGCCTTGTCTTGTAATTCCCTCTTAAAAAGACCATTTAATGGTCAAGAAGGAATTGTTCATGACAGTCCAAATTTGACTAATGTATTAAATATATTTATTCACTTTCAGCAAAAAATCATTTTCCAAAGTTTTATCCAGAAGCTTCTATTTCTTGAGGAGGTACAAGCTCTCTCATCTGAAGAGATAAGGCATTTAGCAAATAGTCTTAAGCAAATCTTGAAAGCACAAAGCAAGAGGCTAATGTTTCTTAAAGTCCATTTTCCCAAGGGTACTACTGATCTTTAAAGACAAACTTGGGAGAAGGAAGATGTGAAAATATTGTTCATGTTTGTCATTTAATTGAGCATTAGAGAAACTTAATAGAGACAGAATTGCATTTAACCCAAAGTTAACAACTTACACCCTCAGAATACCACTCCAGGTGGTGGTACCATTCCAGGAACAGAGATTATAGAAGCTTTAAATAGAAGATAGTACAATAAAAATGTGTTAAATTGTTAGAAAGTTTATGGGATGCACCAATGACACTTACACTTTTAAATTCCATGTACAAAAATAAATAAATAAATTCCATGTACAAAAAAATAAAAAGCACTGGGGATGTAGCTCAGGAATAAAGTGGCCTGGGTTCAATCCCCAGTACAAAAAAAATTAAATTAATTTTATACACAGTCTGGCTGGGCACAAAATCACGAGCCACTCACAGCCTTGTAGATTCAAACAGCAACTCTTTATTCCCGAACTCACACCGGCACTCCACACACATTCTGGGGAAATCCACGTTCTACCAGGCTCCGAATCCCAAATACTTTTTGAATCCCACGAGAACTCGGGAACTCAAGGAGTGGGCGTGCATGAGGCAGCAGGATACGCCCTATACCTGGATCTGCCCTAATCCAGTAGGATCCTCCCTAAACCCAGATCCACCCTGGTCCTTGAGCAGGGTCACCTTTCTCAAACAGACATGCAATGTCACTGCAAATGTCCAAGGCAAGTGCATTTCCACGAGTCCTTCCTCTAAGCAACATGGGGTACGCTGGCAAAGAAATTGTCATACCTACTTGGCTAATGGCTCTCAGCATTCCAACAAAACCTTTTGGCAACCTTGCCCAAAAATAGAAATGACTAATTTATGTAGAAGAGAAAGGGCTTTGCAAATACTAACATGAAAATATATCAAAATGTCTTTTACTGTCCCATTTTGGGTTAACTTCTCCACCAATTTAAATATTATATGAATTTTTTTAAATACAGTAAATCAAATAAATTTATGAAATAAAAAATTTAAAAATACAGTGAATGAAGGGCCATCTGGAAAGCAGTCGCCTTCACATTCCATTCAAGGGTATCCTCAGGGTATGTTAATATAGTGTCTCCATTTTTATTCTAGATCATTTTTAAGAAGCAAACTCATGTGATCACAGATTGCTCATCTGATTGTGCTTCCTACCGTCTTTCACATCATGGCACACCTAGATAATTATATTAGCACAGCACATTGCAGCATGTGACTAACCTGGGGAGCCCTGCTCTAGGGTCCTTCAAAGCCCAAATGTCAGTATTTCTGCATACCTGTACCCAATTTGATGGAAAGCTGTTTTCAGGTACACACCAGTTTTCAGACACCATACTCTGATAGTTATGTTGCCAGATTTAGCAAACAAAAATAGAGACCACCCAGTTAATTTGAATTTCAACTAAATAACAAATAATTTTCTGTATCCCATGCAACATTCAGGCCATTTTATCTGTCAATTCTTTCTGAGGCTCTCAGAATAAATCTCTAAAGAAACAAACCACATGAAGATCTTCCAGAATTTATGGTACCAGAAAAGTTAAAATGTGTTCTTCCTTCTTCCTTCCAGTTTATATTTATAATTAAAAGTTCAATAATTTCAGTATCACTTTGATCCCTTAAAATAATTGATTCTTTGATGAGGCAAAACTTCCTTTAATTAAAGAGAATTCAGAAAAAGCAAATGAAGGCGTACTGCTGCCAGTTAGAAGGCATGCCTATTGCTGCTGTGTTTGTGGTGAGTGTACTAACGCAGGCCACTGCTTCAGTGTCAGTGCACAGTCATCTCTTTCCCTGTCCAACTCCCATAATGCAAAGCATATCGGGTTTCAAGGTAGAAGTAAATTGAAGGCCTACACTGAGGTATAGCCTGTTCCCTTCCCTCTCCATGCTGAGGATAGATAAAGGCTGGTCCCAATGCCTGAGAGGCCAAGGTTAGAGTCAAAAGGAATGCCAAACCCAGAAGGCTAGGTAGGAAGTAGGAGAACAGGTATTAAACTCAAACAGAGAATGACGTTACCTGAATAAGGACTGGAAACAGGGGCAGAAGGAAACCCCAGAGGTATTCCTGAGATCGACCATAGACACTTGGGAGCCCCTTGTGACTCTCTAACAACCTGCACGCACATACCCTGTGCCAAAACAGAAGGGCCAGATTAGTGTGCTGTTTCTCAGAGTAGAAAGTAGAGTAGCAAAGTCTAGGTTGGCCTCAACATTTTCCTTTGATACCTTCCTAGATCCTGCAAGCCCCCTAACTCATACATGACATCATGGCTACATGATTTCCTCAGTCAAATGGCAATAATGCCACCTGCGTCAGATTATCGTGAGGACTAGATTAGCTCATAAATTCCATTACAACAATAAATCCAGGTTGAAATTAGATGCACAACCAAGCTCAATTATTTACTAAGTGACTCACTTAAACACACCAACATGCTGTAGACTTTGGAGTCCCTTAAGAGGAGTCAAAACCATGAAAAGTTCTTCCAGGGTCACTGGCAGTCCTGGTACTCAGTTTGAAGAGCTTAGCAGATGTCTTGCCAGCTCCAATGTTGATGGAGTTCAATGCAGTGTTAATTCACCAGCTGGACTTTGGGAATAACTGGAGACTGTCTGAATAAACTTGAACATTGTATTTTTTAATACAAGTTTTTATGGGGAGATCATTTTTATTTTGGGCAGAAAACCAGGACGGACATTGTCATGGATGCCTGTTGCAGCCTAAATCCAGCCATTGATATTGGGCAGGTAGGTGCTGGCCCACTTAAAGAGATATCCCTTCCTGAACACAGTTGTGGTGCAGAAAAAGGCCTTCATAAAAGGCTGTAATGTCACAAAGCTTGAAATTATCCCCCTGCAGATTGAAGGTGCATTTATTCAGGGAATGGGCCTGTATACAACTGAAGAGCTGCAGTATTCCCCAGAAGGTGTCCTGTACTCACGGAGCTCAGATGAGTACAAAATTCCAACCATCACAGATGTCCCAGAGGAGTTCAATGTCTCCCTCTTGCCATCATCACAAACCCCACTAACCATCTATTCTTCCAAGGTAAGCATCCAAAATTACCACGGATCCAGTAACATAGCCAAAGTAAGTCAGTGGACAAAATAACACATAAATGTTAATTGTTACATAGACCAAACCATATGGAGGTGAATCAACTAGGAAAAACTGAGATTCAGGGAAGATGAATGATCCACCCAGTGGCGATCATGGCCAAGGAGTTTATTAATATCCTCTCTTATTGAAAACTTCAGGATTCATAAAAAAGCTTTGCCATCTTCAGAGAATAGTGTTTTTGTTAAAAAAAAAAAAAACTTTAAGACTACAAAATTAAGTGGGATTGAAGGCAAAGTGCTACTGAAATCTCAGAAAACCATGGTATTCTGGACAGAATTCTAGACAGGGGCCTCAGAAGACCTGGGTTCCTGCCCAACTCCACCACCCTCTATGGTAAGTCACTCACCTCTGTGGGGCTCAGTCTTCAACTATACCCAGAAATGAATTAAGAACAGTAGATATCAATGTGTGTGTCTATGGTAAAGTGATTTTATCACAAAAGAACACTGGCAATGTCTAGAGACATTATGGTTGTCAAGACTGGGAGTGGAGGGATTTTACTGACAGTGGGCAGAAGCCAGGGTTGCAACTAAACAGCTCCAAATCAAAATATTATCTGACTCCAAATGTCAATCATGTCAGGAAGTAAAATCATGAGCCAGCCTTTAATAATGGCTTACATAATGAAATTACAAATTAAAATTAAGGTCGAGATTGTTTGCATTGCAAATTATGTAAAAAACTCCCTCAGAGGAAAACTTCACTGAGATCTGAGATGTTTTGTAAAGCTTTCTTTAAAATGTTTTGGGAGACGATTTGCTAGGAGTGGTGAATTGACTTAAAAAGAAAGAAAGTACAAATATAACTGCAGGAATTACATCATTTCCAAACTGGATCCCACTTTGAGCCCAGGAATGTCCTCTGGGTATATGGAGATGAGGCCAGGGCAAATCTGAAAGGGAGAGAATCAAAGGGGCTTCAGAGTCTCATTAGAGTGGAAATCACTCCAGGGGGCAAAAGCAAAAGGTTGCTCAGAGCCCACAGAGAGCATCTTTCAGACCAAGAGTTTATAAGGCAGCTGGGAAACTCTGAGTGCTCGTGGTTGTGGCCAACCACTCCCAGGAGGACCCAAGAAAATCATGGGTTTGGTCCTCTGCTGAGTGTTCTATGTAATTACAAAAGGACCCCCGGGTACCAGCCCCAGCACTGTGTTCTGAATTTACTCATCCCTCACAACATCCCATAAGGTAGGCATCACTGCCTGCGTCTCATTGACAAAGGAAGAGAGGCTTCGAGAGATGATCTCATCTACCTAGAGAAACAGAGGATACAGCCTAGGATTCAGACTCAGTCTCTCTAACTGGGAAATTGCAAATTGATAGCCCACTGACTGAACTTTGCCCAAAGATGTGAAATACGAATACCTAGATGGCTGTGGTGGTACATCCTGCAACTCAGGAGGCTGAGGCAAGAGAATCCAAGTTAGAGGCTAGCCTGGGAAACTTAGCAAGACCCTGTTTCAAAAACTAAAAAGGGTTGAGGATATGGTTCCGTGGGAGAACACCCCTGGGTTCAATCCAGTACCACAAAAACAAAACAAAACAAATACAAATACCAGAAATTGGATGACCTGGTAATTTCAACTATCTTCCTGGAAGACAAGGGACAGTGGCCCCCTTTAGATAAGCACCTCCACTTCACCACCACCCCCACTACTCCTTATTGTCCTTCAGCTGCTCATTTCACTCACTTGCATCACCTGCCTGTTCCTTGCAGACTGAAGTTTGCAAACTCTCTTAAGTGCTCCAGAGCACCCTGCCTCCTCAGATCCTGGAATCATACTTAGGCATTTTTTTCTCTGCTTATGAATTTAGCCAGTTCAATCCATTAAATGATCTTTACTAAATAGGTTCCCCACCACCACCTTTGTTCCTAGAGAACAAAGGCTTAACACAGCCAGGATTAAAGATCTGAGAAGTTTAGGTAATACTGGGATTTTAAAAAGTACTCAAGGGGACTGGGGATGTGGCTCAAGCGGTAGCGCACTCGCCTGGCATGCGTGCGGCCAGGGTTCGAACCTCAGCACCACATACAAACAAAGATGTTGTGTCCACCGAGAACTAAAATAAATAAATAAATAAATTCTCTCTCTCTCTCTCTCTCTCTCTCTCTCTCTCTCTCTCTCTCTCTCTTTCTCTCTCTCCCCCTTTCCTCTCTCTTTAAAAAGAAAAAAGTACTCAAGGTTCATTTTATCAATAAGTCAATCAACAAACATTCATGGAAAACCAATTTGTGCAAAGCTCTATGTCATGAGTTGAGGATATAATGGTGAACAAGACCTGGCTCTGCCCTCTAGTAGCTAAAGTCTAAATTTCTAAAACAAATGTGCTTTTTCTCAGGGCCTCGGGGAGTCTGGAATGTTCCTGGGGTCATCTGTGTTCTTTGCCATCATGGATGCAGTGGCTGCAGTGCGCAGAGAAAGAGATGCAGCTGAGGACTTCACGGTGAAGAGCCCAGCCACGCCAGAACAAGTTCGAATGGCTTGTGCTGATCGGTTCACAGAAATGGTATGGAATTATTATCTATTTTCCTAAAACTCGATTTTTCTATTTTGTGCTTCTTGGACCTCTGGAGTAAATTTATGACCTTATCTGTGTCTAGCTAATCAGACTATAAAATGATAAAAACAAATCACACATCTCCCCATGTGTTATTTAATTTAACCATCTCAGCAGCCCTGAAGTAAGATCATTTGTCATGCTTCCAAAACTAATAACTAGCTGGGGGTGGTGGCTCACACCTGTAATCCCAATGACTCGAAAGGCTGAGGCAGGAGGATATCGAGTTTGTCAGCCTCAGCAAAACAAGATGCTAAGCAACTCAGGGAGACCCTGTATCTAAATGAAACACAAAATAGAGCTGGAGATGTGGCTCAGTGTTTGAGTACCCCTGAGTTCAGTCCCTGGTACCTCCCCCAAAATAAAAAAATAATAACTAGGCTGGGAGTGGAGCTCAGTGGTAGAGCATTTGCATGGTTGAGGCCCTGGGTTCCATCCCCAGCACTGAAAAAAACAAACAAACAAACAAATGAAAACAAATAGCTAAAAGGGAAACAACAAACTTGCTAACTCCAGTAAGTATTCCCTCCCTCTCTGCCACCTACCCTGCCCTGCCCAACAACAAAACAAACACAAAACATAACCTCTGTGTCATACAGGCGTATTTGATAATGTCATCCTGCATGTTCCTGCGCAAACAGAATACACACCATCTGCCTGCTGTTTAGAAACAAAGTGGTCTCCCTGCCAGCCTCTGCCTTCCTACTTCAACCCATTTCATGACAGTCATGCCCACGTGATAGGACTAGTCAGAGACACATGTGGCAATCCCAACCTGCTGGAAATGACAGATATGCAACATTTGAGACATCCTCAAACATGCCCTTTGACAATTTCCTAAAATCTTCCTAATTTAAATAATAATAGCTGCTAGTACTGACTGAGCACCTACTAAACATTTTGCATATACTACTTCATTCATCATCATAACAACTCTATTAAGTCTATTATTTTCTTCATCTTAATATTGGGAAAACTGAGGCATAATGACTTACCCAACATCACACAGTTAGCTGGTGGGGGTAAGATTTGAACGCATTCTGTCTGGTACTACTGTAGTGCACTGCATCCCAAAGAGAAAAGAGCTGATTCTCTATTTCCTAAAACTAAATGTTTGTTTTCACATTTATATTCAAAGAAATCCAATACTTAGCAAACCTCTTCAAACAACCAGCCATAGAGTAAAAGAATAATGAAGGAATATTTCTTAAAGGGAAGCATCATAATTATTCATTTCTTTCCCTTACATGATCCACTCCTTTTTCCATCTCCAAATCTAACTCAGCAACATTTCTTGTACTACAGTAATACCAGTCACTCTGTAACTTCCCTCGAAGTCTTCTTCCAAGTCAATGGTTCTGAGTTCATCCAGCCCCATTGAACACAGCAGTCATGACCATCAACTGTCTCTGGCTGGTCCTGCCTTAATGGGTAGGGCCAAGGAACTGGCAAGCTACATACCAAGACCCCTTCTCTATGCTGATTTTAGTCTGTAGAGCCATTATCAGCCCATTCCTGACTTCTTTCATGACATGGTAACTATAGAACATGGTAGCTTATATCCCAAAAGCAAAAGCACTTCTAACTTTTTTTTTAAATGTCCTCATGGGTCATGGTGACTCACACCTGTCATCCTAGCTACTCAGGAGGCTGAGGCAGGAGAATTGCAAGTTCAAAGTCATCCTAGGGAATTTAGTGAGACCCTGTCTCAAAATAAAAAGGACTGGAGATGCAGCTCAGTGGTAGAGCATTTGCCTAGCATGCATAAGGCCCCATGTTCAATCCCCAGGACACACACACACAAAAAGACTTCAGCGATCCAAGAGTTACTTTGTTCTGTCCTCTAGACCCCCCTCCTCAGCTGTTCAATGGCTCAGAGAACAGAGCAACCAGAAGAGAACAGAACAGCTTCAGTGGGGCCTCCCCAGGAGAGCAGAGAGGAGGAAGTTCTAATTCTGCTTAAAAAGAGGACCAGAAACACAAAATATAGAATCTTCTGCTATTTCCTGTTTCCAGAAATGGCAATACTCTCCATTCATAGAGAAACATTCGCAAGAGGGGCTGTGGGTGTAGATTAGGGGTAGAATGCTTGCCTAGTGTGCATGAAGCTGTAGGTTCAATCCTCATCACCAAAATAGAAAGAAAGGAAAGAAACATAAATAAGAAACCTGGGAGTCCTCCCGGCATCTCTCTACCTCGTACTCTTCAGCCAGTCCTACACCATTTCCTGTTAATTTTAACTCTGTCAAAATCCCTTGAACTAGTCCATTTCCTCCATTCTTTTTTTTTTTTAGATTTATTTATTTGTTCTAATCGGTTGTACATGACAGTAGGGTGCATTTTGGTACATCATACATAAATGTAGTATAACTTCTCATTTTTCTAGTTGTACATGATGTAGAACCATACCAGTCATGTAATAACACATGTACATAGGATAATAATGTCCAATTCATTCTACTATCCTTCTTACCCTCCTTACCCCCTCCCCTCCTGTCACTATCCTTTACCTAATCCAAAGTACTTCTGTTTTTCCACAGCCCACCCCTCATTGTGAATTAGCATCCACATAGCAAAACATTCAGCCTTTGGTTTTTGAGGATTGGCTTATTTTGCTTAACATGATATTCTCCAGCTTCATCCATTTACTTGCATATGCCATAATTTCATTCTTCATTAAGGCTGAGTAATATTCCATTGTGCATGTATGCCACATTTTCTTTATCCATTCATCTGTTGAAGGCCATCTAGGTTAGTTCCATAGTTTGGCTATTGTGAATTGAGCTGCTATAAACATTGATGTGGGGAGTCATTGTATTGTGCTGATTTTAAGTCCTTTGGGTGTAAACCAAGGAAATTTCCTTCATTCTTAACCACCACATCTTTCATTCACTCAACAGACATTGGGTAAATCTCCTGTCTGCCAGGAATTATTCCATAGACCAGTGCCAGGAAGATAGCAGCAAATGAAACAGAGACCCCAACCTTTGTAGAATTTACCTTCCAGAGACCCTAAATCCAACTCCACATCTGAAGCCTGTGTCAAGGCCAATTCCTCAGTGGCCTCTCCACATCCTGCAGCCAGAGGTTTGTGGGATGACAAAACTGACAATGTCCCTCTAGCACACTCACAGATGAAAAGCATTCCATTTCTTATAGGAGAGGTGAAATACCTTGCCCACCAAGCCTACAAACCTTCAGCATGGCAGCACCCACCCACCTCTCCAGCCTCACCGGACTCTATCCTGGTCATATTTGTTAGTTCTGTCTGTTCTTTTACTAAGGGCTGAGTTGCTATCTCCTGCCACATGGCCTCAGCCTTGCTCTTCCCTCTACTTGGAAGCATCTTCCTTTTCACAGCTGGTTAACCCTCAGCCGCTTTTCATGTTTTACCCAAATCCAACACATTAATTTGATGCCTTCCTTTCTGCATACTTTCTTCTTGTTGTTGTTTGTTTGACACCAAGGATTGAACCCAGGGAAAATTTACCACTGAACCACATCCCCAGCCCTTTCTATTTTTTGTGATGGGGTCTTCCTTAGTTGCTGAGGCTAGCCTTGAACTTGGAATCCTCCTGCCTCAGCCTTCCAAATCACAGAAGTTTTCTGCATAGTTTGAGGTAACCAGGAAGATGGTGATGAATCAGTCTTATAGGTTGGTCTTCTTAAGGAGTTTCTAGAATAGCAGGGGAGAAAGATAATTACTATAAATTCTAAGTGCATGGCTGACTCTGGGTTATCCCAGTGCACCAACGGAATGTTTTTCTACCTTAGCCTTAATCTTTTTCTTAAAGTCAGAGGGGTCATAGATGGGGGTCTCATCTTTGGTCACTCATTATGTAACTGTTTATTCATCTAATATTATTTGTTAAACATCTTCCAAGTGCCAAGCACAACTGGAGAACTAGTGAGCAAGACACTTTCTTCCATCATGGAGTTTACATTCCTTTAGGGAAGCCAACAGAAATAACTAAACAAACATAATATGGAATTTCAGGTGTGTTGAATACTATAAAGCAAAATAGAACAGTAGGGGGCTACAATGCGATGGAGAGATGAATGTAGATAGTTTGTTAGAGAAGTTTTCTCCAGGGGTGTTCACGTTTGAGCCAAGGTCTGCATGAAGTGAGGGAGAGAGTATAAATCTGGTAACACTGTGTCCTGAAACATATTCAACCACTTCAAAGTAGCTTGGGACTTGGTAGCCCTCAAAAGTGGCCTTCTTATCTCTGGTCTTGCCTCTCTGATAGAAACTGAAAGTCTATAATCATTGTTCTCCCTGGAGAAGAGAGGAAAATAAAGATGTGTGGAGTTTTTGTCAGCTCTTTTGCCACTAGGACCAAAAGACCTGACAAGAATAATTTTAGAGGAGGAAAAGTTTATTTGGCTCTCACAGTTTCAGAGGTCTCCATCCATAGATGGCTGAGTCCATTGCTCTGGGCCTGCGGTGAGGCAGGACATCATGGTGGAATGGTAGAGTAGAGGAAAGCAGCTAAGGACATAGCACCAGAAAGCAGAAAAAAACACATTGCAGATCAGGGGCAAAATATAAACCCCAAAGGTAAGCCCCCAATGACTCACCTCCTCCAGCCACCCCCTACCTTCTTACAGTTACCACCCAGTTAATCTCTAGCAGAGGACTGAGGCACAGATTAGGTTAAGGATCTCATTACCCAATCATTTCACCTCTAAACTTTCTTGCATTGCCTCACACATGAGCTTTAGGGGGAAACTTCATATCTGAACCATCACATGTGCCACTCTATTGTCTGCACATCCGCATGATGAAACCTGGATAGTCCTTCTGCCAATCAGCAGCTTTCCTGGCAACTGTCCTCCATCACTTCCCAGGTCTGCTTCTTTACATCTTTCCAAGGTAGAATTTCTCCACTCCTCTAGGACCACAGCACTTTTACCGAAATTCCCGTGGGCCTGGCTGCTAACACAAACCCAACTCTCTCTCTCTCTTTTTTTTTTGCCATACGATTTATTTTTATTTTTTTAGTCATACATGACAGCAGAATGTATTTTGACATATAATACATACATACAAACCCATCTCTTGAAAGCATCTTGGAACAAATCTTGAACCCATATCAGAACTGACATTTTTAAATAATTGGATCAAACTACAACATGGTTTTTTAGTTGAAATGTGTGATGATTCAAGACTGGAGTTGTAGTAAAGTATTTGCCTAGTATATGTGAGGTCCCAGGTTTAATCCCCAACACTACAAAACAGAAAAAAGAAATATATGACAATTCACACTGACACACAACATGTGTTATGCAATATATATATATATATATATATATATATATATATATATATATATATAATAACACTTGTATTTGGCCTTTGGATACTATTATAAAAACACAATTTGTTCTGATGAGTAAGAAAGTCAGGGGTCTAGGTACTAGAACATGAGCACTAGAAAGTTCAAAACCTCCTTTTTGAATAACCTTGTCCTACCATAAGGTAAATAATGGCCTGCCTAGATCTATTACTTAAACAGGAATGATGGTAAAACAATCTGTACTTTCCCCTAGGAATTAAATAAATAATGCATGTAAAAATACTATGCAAATACAAGTCACTCTGTAAATATTAGTGTTAAGGTCTTCACCAAATACCCATAACTATTAATGACATTATTCAAAATATGCCTCTCCCACAAGGTTGAAAAAGTGTTTCCACATTAAATCAAGTTGACCTGCTGAGGCCAGAACAAATAACCACTCATAACTAGAAACCTCATTTTCATGGGTAAATTGGCTTCTGCAAAAAGCAGGCATTAGTAAGAAGCTTAGGGCATTTTTGTTATTAAAAAAAATTATCTGAATGAGCATTTACTATATCAAAAGTTTTTTCTACTTGTTTGAGTTTTGGTCAACTTGATCACCAAGTTGTTGACTGATATTTTATACATAGGTCCTTTCTTAGGAGGTTAATTTCTAGTGAGAACAGTCTTGCTGGTGACAATTTCTGCTCTGAGCCCAGCAGGGCAAAATGGCCTAGCCAGACACAGCCAGAAATATCATCTATGCAATTTCCTTTTTGGTAATGGGAGGGAAAAAATGTATTTCTTGGAAAATGTGTTTTGTACAGCCATTTAAAATTCCACAAGAAAAAAAAAAGGAGTAACTCTCCCTTAAAGATATACAAAAAGATACATAATTCACACTTTCAAATTAGGACTTCTCCTTAGAAACAGTCATTTGATTTTTTTTTAATCTTTCAGCCATGGAGACATGAAGGATTTCACAGCCTTAAAAATTAGAAAAATGATTGGGTGTGGTACTGAATGCCTCTAATCCCAGTAACTTGGGAGGCTGAGGCAGGAAGATCATGAGTTCAAAGTCAGCCTCAGCAAAAGTGAGGCGCTAAGCAACTCAGTGAGACCCTGTATCTAAATAAAATACAAAATAGGGCTGGGGATGTGGCTCAGTGGTCAAGTTCCCCTGAGTTCAATCCCCAATACTCCCACCCCACCCCCCCAAAAAAAGCACTGGGGATGTAGCTCAGTGGTAAAGTACCCCAGATTCAGTTTCCTAGTACCAAAGAAGAAGAAGGAGGAGGAGGAGGAGAAAAATTTAGAAAAATGCTGCCTTGGAGAATTTGGCAATAGGGAAGATGAAAACAAACAAAAATCTTATACCTGTTATTACAGTAGCAAGAAGCATTTGTTAAGTCCAAAAAAGTAGAATATGGGGGAGGGGGAAGTGCTAGGGGCATTGCTCAGAGGAGCACTTGCCAAGCATGCATGAGTTCCTCCTTTCAACCCCCAGCGTTCAGGCTGGAAGAGGTGGCAATGTAGTTTATGTGGGCTGCCATGGTGCAAGGTTATGTAAAGCCAGCTGGCAGATTCAGCTTTCATCTCTGAAAGCTAGAACCTGAAAATCAGCGTAGGGAGAAGTTTATAAACAGGTTTCAGTTCACACCACATTTTGATAATGCTGACTCATGAGGAATCCTCACAACCACCAGCTATGTTCAGCTGAGGCCTGCTTTTAGTAATTTAGTTGCGGGGGTGGGGGGGTCTTTCATCTTTAGATAAGTACTCCATTCCAAGTGGCCAGGCCTGTCCTACCCCTGCTCTTCTAAAAGACTGGCCAGTGTGTAGTCTTGGGAGACCTTTGCCTTTCCCTATAAATCCTAAAATAGTCTCCACTCCCCTTCCCTCCTCCCTCTTAAGCACTTCCTCTCTTGCCATCCCAAGTCTCCTTCTTTCTCCCCGCCTTTTTTGCAGTTCTAGATGCCCAGACTCAAGAGAGATTTGGCAACATTAAAAATTCCACCTGTTTAGTTCAGTAAAGGGATCCTTCTCCTCCCAGATGAAGAAGGACAGGCACAGGAGCATGTCAACTCCTGTGGGTAGCTTGGTTTTACCACACTGATCTCAGCTGGTTCTCCCCAGAACACTAGTCCCAGGAAATATGTTCGGACCTTTATCTTCTACAGCCCTAGATTTCTCTGAGCAGGGGTGACATACTGCCAGTCCTGCAAGACTGCATTCATGTACTCTGGTTCATATACTGCAACGCGTAAAAACATGCAGTCGCTAGTGTGTTCAGCTAAAATCTAAGCTACAGATAATTGGCAGGGCCTTATACCAGCATAAACATGCCTGAGTCACATGGGTTTTTTGAGATGGAACACAGACGCAGGCTGAATAACTCAAAAACAGACTTCTCAGGCTAGAGTCTCCCATAGTGCCTTCCTCAGAGAAGGCACCTCCTACTGTCCTGTTCCCATGAGACACTTGCACGTGAGTACATGCACTCACACACACACACACACACACACACACAGAGGCAGGTGCATACTCATTCTTTATCACTTTCTTCTTCTTGCCTTTCTTGCTGGGAGAGGATTTATGGGCACTGTAACAGCCTGTGAAACTGGTTCCCCTTTAAACATGGTTATCCCAGGACACAGGGTCTGAATCTGTTCCCTGCAATGCCTGGCAACACTTCACACAGTAGCCGTTCTTACTACTACTGAAGGGGGATTCTCTGAAACCGTTTTGTTGTTGGTTTGTTTTGTTTGTGGTGCTGGGAATTGAATTCAGGGTCTTGCACTTATTGGGCAAGTGTTCCACCACTGAGCCACACCTCCAGCTCTCTGATACTGTTATCAAATGTATATTTTTTAATATTTATTTTTTAGTTATAGTTGGACACAATAT
This sequence comes from Spermophilus citellus, assembly GCF_964194105.1. Lineage (NCBI taxonomy): Eukaryota > Metazoa > Chordata > Mammalia > Rodentia > Sciuridae > Spermophilus > Spermophilus citellus. The sequence continues at coordinate 102,058,093 of NC_138192.1, forward strand.
CTTTATTTTATTTATTTATTTTTATGTGGTGCTGAGGATTGAACCCAAAGCCTCACGGGTGCTAGGCAAGGGCTCTACTGCGGAGCTACAACCCCAGCCCCTCAAATGTATATTTTTGTATTTGAAAACTCTTCCACCTGGCCTCTGAAAAGTTGCTTCTTAGGTTGGGTGAAGCAGAGCTAGAGAGAGCTCCTAAAAGAAAGGAGACAAGGCTGGAGGCATTCCTCAGTTTAAGAAAGGGCATAAGAAATGCAGAATGAAAAATAGAAAGTCATTTTATCCGGCCAGGGAAAGGAGTTACAATAAGCTGTTTTAGCTTAGTGGTTGGCAGATAATTGGCAGTGGTTGGCAGATAAAAACATGACCCTGGAGTCAGAGGAGGTTGGGTTTGAACCTCAGCTCTACCTTTGGTGATTTATTTAATTTCTGTGGTCACTCAGTTTCCTTATCTATGAAATGGAGTGCAGCTTGGAGGATTGGAGAGAATAATTCTATTAACTTTACAGGGCTCTTGTGAGAATTGAATAACACATATGCTTTAGTCAGCTTTTTCCCTGCTGTGACCAGAACAGCTGTAGAGAGGGAAAAATTTATTTGGGTGTTAATGGTTTCAGAGGTCTCAGTCCATAGAAAGTCAGGACTATTCTTGGGGCTCAAAGTGAGGCAGAACATCATTGCAGAAGAGTGGGGTGGAGGGAAGCAGCTCACATGATGATCCAAAAGTAAAGAGAGATTCTTCCAGATACAAAATATATGTCCCAAAGACATGCCCCCAATGACCCACCTCCTCCAACCGCACCCTCCCTGCCTTCAGGTACTGGTAACCCAATTAATCCCATCAGGATTAAATCCCAATATTTCTCCTCTAAACCTTCTTGCATCATCTCACACATGAGCTTTTGGGGGGCACATAACATCAAAACCATAACAACATATAAGGCATCCAGCAGGTGTCCCACACATAGTAAATGGTCAATATATATTGATGCTGATGATTAAGATGATAGCGGAGAAGATGACGATTGCATCAGGGATCTCCAAGACCATCCTCAGAGTCAAAAATTTAGCAGAATGACACACAGAACTGAGAAAAGCTGTTACAAGCACAGTTGTAGTTGATTACAGTGAAAGGATACAGATTAACATTAGCCAAGGAAAAAGGTACATAAGGCAAAGTCCAGCAGGAACCAGATACTAGAAGTGGAATCACACAAACAGCACTTAATTCTCCTAGCAATACTATGTGTGAAGATGTATGGAGTATTGCTAACCAGGGAAGCCTTGTTTTTTATTGAGAGTCAATTATATAGGCAAAGAATTGCCTGCTGGCTGAACTTGTTTGATCACTACTTCTCCAGAGGTCAAAGTGTGTGTCCCAATGTTCTAGACAAACAGAAGACATTGCTATTAGGTAGGATAGTACCAAAGTCTTAGGGTTAGATAACCAACTGCAAGAATCAAGCCTCTTTTCTTTGGAGGATGGGGGAATGTGCAAGGTTTGGACAACTCAGGCCTCCAGACTTAATCTAATACTGCATCATGATGATGATGTTGATGAATCCTGGACTGAGGCAACTAGCAATGTTAGTAGACCGTGACACCCATGAAACTGGGCCCAGGACTTATTTTTAGAAGCTGACCTTTAACTAAAACTGGAATTGGTCTTGACATTCAAAGTGAATGTATTACTATAATTGTAGCTATCAAGAGTCAACCAGCGGGGCCGGGGTTGTAACTCAGTGGTAGAGCACTTGCCTAGCATGTGTGTGAGGCACTGGGTTTAATCCTCAGCACCACATAAAAACAAATTAATAAAATAAAGATTTCTTTAAAAAAAAAAAAGTCAACCAAGGTAGAAAAGGAGAGTAGAAGAAGATAGCACCAAGCAAAAGATGGTGGTAAAGAAGGAAGGGAGGGAGCTCACCAAAGATCAATGCAATGCAATAAGTCCCAGGGCTTCAATTTTGGAGACCAAGAAAGAAAGGTATGTCCTCACCCAAAGGTCTAAGGCATAGGTAGGACTGAAGAAGGGAGGGGTGGCATGAGGATGAGATTGATTTAAGCCCAGAAGAGAAAGGTACCCCAAGAGTCCACATCTGGTGAAAAGAATAGGAAGTGGGTTTAGAAGATTAAAAAGTCCCTTTCCTTAGCAGAATCTACCTGATCTGAATCAACCTTAGACTAGACTGAGGAGCTTTGTCCAGTGTCTGACCCAGTCCAGGGAGAACAGGATATAGTTCTAAAATAACTGTATAACTCCACAGGAGCAGGTAAGAGACAAAGGGAAGGGAAACCTAGCCCTTCATTTACATTTAAATACACAGACCACAAAGTAAGAATAGAACTTGTAAATGTACCCTATAAGGCAGGATCCAGGTGAATTTATTTTGTCTTTCTTTGTTTGATTTGATTTACTTTTTCTTGTTTTGTTTGCAGTGCTTGGGATTCAGTGAAGGGTCCCATGTACTCTATCACTGAATCCCATCTGCGGGATTGTTGTTGTTGTTATTTTTTGTGAAATCATATGAGTAGGAGAAAAGCTTTTGGGAATCTCTATAACTTTCTGTCATTAGGTGGTTGGTTGGTTTTGTTTTTAACATTTTCTGGGGCTGGAGATATAGCTCAGTGCTTAGCATGTGCAAGGCCCTGGGTTTAATTCCCAAAGGCAAAAAATAAATAAAATATCCTTGTGAATAAAAGTCAACCAACCCTTTAAAGGAAAACATGACAATAAAGAAAGAAAGGAATATGTGTTCTGCTTTGGGGTCAAACCTAAAGGAAAGAATTATCAGCAGAGGAGATAGACATCAGAATCATAAGGAAGAAAGACAAACAAGTCAAATTCTTGCAGCTTGTAGCCCAGGATAGTGAAGAGGGATTGGGACTTAACTAGCCAAATACAGTGCCATGCAAATTATTTGGCTAATGATGCTGACAGCACTGTGGTAACACTGCAAAAAGAGTCTTAGCATAAGCAACACCTCCCAGCCTAGACCCTTCCCCTTAAGTCCCTCCCCAAATAATTCGTAGAATATATGATTCTCTTTGGAATTCATACCTGGAAAGCAAAGAAGATAGATTACTAATGGAAGTGTCCTCTTACTGAGCAACATTAAGTGCAGCAGGGATCATAACACCAACCCACTGTCTTAAATTTTAAGAGTTATCATATGAAAGAAATGACACAGTCCCATTCCCCAGGAAGCAGGAAAATCCTGCCTCCTCCCATCAGAATTTCTCAAAGCTTAAAGATCTGATATAATTTTCCTGGCAAAATATTGCAACGGTATTTGTATTAAGTATTTAATTTGCTTTCTCTCTTAGATCCCAAGAGATGACCCTAAGACATTTAAGCCTTGGTCTATCCCTATAGCATAACTCTGCTGTTATTTCCTGAAAGGTAAGATCAATAAAATGAAAGGTAATCAATCAAAGAGGAAAAATTAGCCAGTCCAGTGGTTCTCAAACTGTTGTTCCATGGAATCCTAGGATTGAACAATTGTTCAAGTTAATACATTTTATCCCGTGTCTTAATCCTTTAACACTCAATATGCATGGCTTTGAATATGAGAATGTTAGGTCAAAGTGCTATAGCCATCAATGAAGTTTTTCTTTTTGTTAGAAAACGAGAATGTGGTAGATTAGGACATTTTAAATATTCTACTCCCTGATTTGAGAGTCACTTGCAGCTTGAATTCAACATGCCAAATTGAAATTTATTGATTTTTTTCTGCATTTATAACTAACTAGTGCTATTTGGAAGAATCATCTGTTTATATTAATTTAATTTGACTGCTTCAGTTTTGTGCTGCTGCCTAACACAAAATTCAAAGCACTGAAGGCTGTGGAGAATGACCATAGAGACACTCTGATAAAAAAAAAAAAAACACATTGTCATTGTTAGAAAATTAAACTTCTGCTTTTCAGCATACTTAATGGGCAACAACAGAAAAACTGAAAGCATCTGAAAGAGAGAGAACTACATCATAAATTCAGAAAAAAATATTTTTTTCATTTAAGTGTAATTTTCCAATTAGATATCTGAAATAATCCACAAGTGTTAATATATGTTTAATTCTATTGTGTTTTGTCATGAGAATAACTTGCATTACTATTTTTACCAAATCAGGCTAAATATCTGGTGAGCATTTGCTACTTCTTTACAATGACAAAAATCAAAATAGGCAACACTTAAAATCACATCTTAAAAATTTTGAAAGGGGCTGGGGATGTGGCTCAAGCGGTAGCGTGCTCGCCTAGCATGTGTGTGGCCCGGGTTCGATCCTCAGCACCACATACAAACAAAGGTGTTGTGTCTGCCAAAAACTAAAAAATAAATATTACAAAAAAAATTTAAAAAAATTTTTTGAAAAATAGTAATTTTAAAACTCAGGGAACCTAAGGCAGAATTATCCAACCTCTTTAATTCTCTCTCTATTTTTCTTTATCCTTCTAAATCCTAAAGTTAAAGTTAATATTATGACACTTCCACTCTAATTTCTATGTAAAACAAGGCACGAGCATGTATAGCACTATGCCTGACAAAGTGAACTCAGCATAGGGTAGTTACACACAGGGATGCACACATGCATGCTCACACAGACACACACACACACACACACACACTCACACATTCAGGTGTGCTAAGTAGCAAACTTTAAATTTTAACAAATTAGATAATACCAGTGAATGAACTGGGTTGTCCAGTTTTTGTGCAAACCTTAAAATATATTAGGTCCATCCTCAAATTGCAAGATGAATTTTAGAAATAAAAATAAGACAAAAACCTCTTACCACTTTCCCATTTAGAATTTTATTATGCTGTACAATCAAAACAAAATCCAGATATGAATTGCATTCTGAGTCTGTTAACTGTCATCTTTTATCTGCAATTTCAAATTTTTTGTGTTCTCCAAGATGGCATAATTGCTCTAATATATTTGCTTTACTAGCAAGTGTTAAGCATTGACCTTATAAATTTATACCACACTAAAACTACATGTACATGTGTATGTGTCTCTCAGAACATTTTAATCCTCCACTAAAAATCTTTAAAAACTTCTGATCTCAGCCAGGTGAGGTAGCGCACACTTGTAATCCCAGCAAAGGCTGAGGGAAGAGAAGGGCAAGTTCCAGGCTAGTCTGGGCAATTTAGCGAGACCTTGTCTCAAAATGAAAAACAAAGGCCTGAGGATATAGCTCATAGGTCGTGGTAGAATGCCCCCTACAAGGACATCAACAAATTAAAGAAAAAAAAAAAAAAAAACCAAGCAAAACCCTCCTGATCTCACCCATCTTCTTTCATGAATGAAGACTCAGATGCCGAGGGAGATTAGGAAAATACTCAACTGTACTTCTTCATAACTGTGTAGTTTACCAGTCCAATTTTCAACTACTTATTGTTGTTCTTCCCAAACATAAAAATTGAAGGATCTGTACACTTTGTTTTATAACTATTCTTTTCTCTTTTTTTCCCCTAGGTGTAACAGTTTTTCAAGTGAAAAGATGTCTTGTTTTGTTTGTTTGTTTGTTTGATGTTTTGTTAATCCTAACTAGAATCCAAACTGATACTTTTATACTGTTGAGAGAGAGAAAAATAGCACAAAATTTATAAACATTCTGATTAATTACTTTAACAAGACAAATCATTACTTTAAAATTATTTAATTAGACTCCTCGACTTAGAAGCCACAAGACAAGGTATAAATCAAGATGAAACTAATATTGGAATGCTATGAAATAGCCATAGCAAGCAAATTTAATGCTAATTTGTTTCTGAAAAGATGGTGTAAATATTGCCATGAAAGCTAATTTTCCCCTTCTGCATCCATCCAATCTAACTGGACTGGTCATACCGGTTAAAATCATTGAAAGATACTTCTCCGCAGGGTGTGGTGGTGCACACCTGTAATCCCAACTACTCAGGATGCTGAGGTAAGAGGATTACAAGTTTAAGACCAGCCAGTGAAATTTAGCAAGACCCTGTTTCAAAATACAAAATAAAAAGGGCTGGGGATGCAGCTCAGTGGTAAAGGACCCCTGGGTCCAATCCCCAGTTTAAAAAAAACAACAAAAACACTTCTTAGTAAACATGTGATGAATTTTCCTGGTGATGCATTTGATTCAGTGGCCATAGAGCATTGACACCACAAGAGTTCTTCAAGCAAGCATTTATTTTGTTTTTACCCTGGATTGGCTGTGTGTCTGTGTGTGTGCATTTGACAGCAAAGGAGTGGTATTTTCCTCATGAAGATCAACTATTCCACTGGTTAACATTCCTTAGGAATTTGGAAAGGAAAAAGCAGTACGAAACATTTTCAATGCATTGTCACAAAGCATTTTTGTTGTTGTTGATGAAAAATATCTGATGTGGTATCAGAGTTTCAGAAATACTGAATACTCAGTTTCCCATACGCTGAAGTGAGTAAAACAGAGTAAATGAAACATAAATTGTAACCACCTCTACACTGTTGCTCAAAACATGCAGAGGGGTTGGGGGTGTATCTTAGTGGTAGAGTATTTGCTACCAGGCATGAGGCCCTGAGTTTGATCACCAGAACTGCTAATAAATAAATAAATAAATAAAATATGCAGGATCCATAAAATCTGAGTGTTAGGAGCCTTTACTGGAGGAGAGCCAGTGTGTACGTTAGGCCTATCTGACCAGAAAGTCAGGGGAAAAACTGACACTCTGCTAGCTAGAATTTACATAATAAGGCTTACCCAGCTGTGGATTTCAGTGATTCCTGAAGTGGATGCAGAACCAAGAGTGATGGATGATGGATGAGAGAAGGTATGGGATGAGGCACGCAGTTGAGCCCTGAAGAGCAGGTACTCAAGGCCTTGGACACATTTGCTTGAAGGAGCTAGCATATGGCTGTGCATGGGCTAATTTTGGAGAAAGTGGAACAGTAGCATAAGGGGAAAGGAGATGGGAGAAGGTGATGGGCAGGACAAAGTTATGCAAGACACGTGTGCGGAAGAGCTGGGGAACTTTTCAGGAGTGGCAGGGGTGAAATATATTGAGAGTAATAAAAATAAATTTATAAACTTCTTTTGAAAATAAAATCCTTAGTTGTATAATCTAATAAAAATGCGAGAAATTTGCTTTGTCACTTGTATCACTTCAAATAATGGTCAATAACTTAGAAAATCAAGAGTTAAATGTTTTCTCTCATGTGGAAGCTAGGGAAAGAAGGTCGGGAGAGGGGATTAGATATCATACAGATAAAGGGAAAAATCAGTGGAGTAGAGGAAGGAGATCAAGAGGGAGGAAGGAAGGATGGGAAAGGGGAGGAAATATAGAATGGACTTAACAAAATCATGTTATTTGTATACATAAATGTAAACTAGAGGGAATTTCACTTTTATGTATATGTAGAAAGTATCAATCAAAAATAAATTAATAAAGGAGCAAAAGGAAGATCAGTAGAGGAGGGAGAATGGGGGTGGGGGAAGGTGAGGAAAAGGTTAGAGTTGGGGGGAGGGATTGAAATTAAATTTCTTGTGTATCTGATTTTGTCAAAATGAGCCCAACTACTATATATTATTATAGTGCTCTAATAAAAAAGATAAATAAATAATGGTAAATACACTGGGCGTAGTGGCACATGCCTATAATCCCAGCTTCTGGCTGAGGCAGGAGGATCACATTTTCGAGTACAGCCTCAGAAACTTAGACCCTGTCTCAAAATAAAATAAAAGAGGACTAGGGGTATAATTCAATGGTAAAGCACCCTTAGGTTAAATCTCTAATACTGGCTGGGGATGTGGCTCAAGCGGTAGCGCGCTTGCCTGGCATGCGTGCGGCCCAGGTTCGATCCTCAGCACCACATACAAACAAAGATGTTGTGCCTGCCAATAACTAAAAAATAAAATATTAAAATTATCTTTCTCTTTAAAAAAAAAGAAGACTTTGAGAGAGAAGTGGGGAGGGGAGGGGAGGGGAGGGGAGGGGAGGGGAGGGGAGGGGAGGGGAGGGGAGGGGAGGGGAGGGGAGGGGAGGGGAGGGGAGGGGAGGGGAGGGGAGGGGAGGGGAGGGGAGGGGAGGGGAGGGGAGGGGAGGGGAGGGGAGGGGAGGGGAGGGGAGGGGAGGGGAGGGGAGGGGAGGGGAGGGGAGGGGAGGGGAGGGGAGGGGAGGGGAGGGGAGGGGAGGGGAGGGGAGGGGAGGGGGGATAGTAGGGGATAGGAAAGGTAGCAGAATACAACAATTACTAATAGGGCATTATGTAAAATTGTGGATGTGTAACCGATGTGATTCTGCAATCTGCATTTGGGGTAAAATTGGGGGTTCATAACCCACTTCAATCTAATGTATGAAATATGATATGTCAAGAGCTTTGTAATGTTGTGAACAACCAATAAAAAATTAAAAAAAAAAAAAAGAAGACTGATGAGCCATGTTAAGAAAAAAAATCTCTAGTACTGCATGTGCACACACACACACAAATGATGATAAATAGAGTTTGTATTTGTTTGGTCTATTAGGATCAAGGATGGTTACTGAGCATTTATTTTATCTGTCATGGCAAATATTACCAAGTGCTAAAAATAGAGGCATCTGTCTATAAATGATTCCTGCAAGTCGGTGCACTAAAATCTGGATGAAATATATATATATATATATATATATATATATATATATATGTGTGTGTGTGTGTGTGTGTGTGTCTGTATGTATATATATATATAGTTTGTGTGTGTGTGTATGTGTGTGTGTGTGCGCACACACACTTGAACTCAGGGACTTGTACATGCAAGGTAAGCACTCTACCAACTGAGCTACATCCCCAGTCCTTGAATGGTTATTAATAAAGTGTTGAGGTTTTTTTAAAGACACATTTGAAGTCATATTTTTGAAACTAGTTCTGTCTGTGGGTTCCATAAGTATTATTGAAAAGATGAAACTTAACTATATTTTTAAAAATAATACATTGGAAAATTCAAACACATATGCATAGCAAACTGATTCTCATACTGCCCTGGCATGAATGCTTGTGCCCCCTGCCCCCAGCCCATTCATATATTGAAGCCCAAATCCCAAATCAAGGGTATTAAGAGTGGGCCTTCGGGAGGTGATTATGTCATGGGGACTCTTCCCTCACAAATGGCCTTAGTACCCTTAGTGCCTGGATAGCCAGCTAGCTCCTTTTACTATGTGAGGACTCAGCAAGAAGGTAACACTTATTCATCAGAAAAGAAGCCCTCACCAGAAATCCAATCTGCTGGTAACTTAATCTTGAACTTCCCAGCCTCCAGAACTGTAAGCAATAAATTTCTGTTGTTTATAAGCATTTTTGTTGTAACCTTCCAAACCAACTAAGACACACTCCACCCCTATCCATCTAATTCTCACACATCCATCTAATTCTCACACATGCACTTTCATTAGCTACTCTTTATTTGATTTTTCCCCATCAGAAATAACTGTGCCCAGGATACCCATATAATCTGGTCAAGATCAGAGCTACTCCTAGGTGGCCCTACAAATGTATGGGACAAAATGTCCAAATGTCAGAATGTCATAGAAAGTCTAAGGCAACCAGAGAAGTACCTGGTTCCTGCCCATTATACCTCCTGCTCCCCTTCTCTCTCTAGACAATTTTATCCCCTTCTTCCTACCATTGATGGCAGCCTAATGACTGTAACAGAGAAGAGCTATAATTTATTACTCATCTTGAGTTCTATGCATCCTATTTCTTTGCCCCTGGTTCTTGGAAACACAGGTGTGCTCTTGTCTTTGTGAGCCTGGGTTCTCCAAGTGAATCCCCCCCGCTTCCCGCCGCCCAGCATAAAGGAGCCTACTTCTAGCTCCTTCTCACTCCAAATCAGAGAGAATTAACACTTGATCTGTCTTGTATAATTGAGTAGACAAATAACAAAAAGATATGTTTCCAATTCTTAAGATGTCAAAAAGATATCAAAAAATTAGGCATAAATTGCCTCAATCTCCCCATACCACCTTGAAAGTCAATGTTAAGCTCTAACTGACTACAAAACAATAGCATTCTTTCCTTGGCAGAACCACCAGGGCAGGACAGGCTCTCCCATGCTCCTGTAACTTCACACTTGGATGGTGGCAATTGCTGGCTAGCTGGTCTTGCTCCAAAACATTCTGCATATATCTGTCAGGATAACCTTTCTCAACACCCATAATCACCCACCACCATTGGGTAAAACAGTAGCATTTAGCTGGATGGTTTTTTATTCCAAAAAAAACTTTATTATCCTCTGTATAGTGGTCACCTACACAAATGGTGACTACTGTGGTGATGGTGATCCAAAGGTGGAAACTCTTCACAAAGAAAAAAAAGGGGTGTTTTAGTCAGCTTTTTCTGCTGCCATGACTAAAAGATCTGACCAGAACAAATTGTAGAGGAGGAAAAGTTTATTTGAGGACTCATGGTTTCAGAGGTCTTAGTCCATAGAAGGCTGGTTCCATTCCTTGGGGCTCAAGGTGAGACTGAACATCATGGCAGAAGAGAGCAGCGGAGGGAAATAGCTCACATCATGGTGATCAGAAGGCAGAGAGAGACTCCATAGCCAGATACAAATATATACCCAAATCCATGCCCCAAATTCCCACCTCCTCTAGCCACACCCTACCATTTCAGTTACCACTCAGTTAATTCCTATTAGGGGATTAAATCACTGATTTTGTTAAGACTCTTACAACCCACTCATTTCTCCTCTGAACCTTCTTGCATTGTCTCTCATGTGAGCTTTTGGGGGACACCTCACATCCAAACCATAACACCTGGGTTATTTTCTATCTTTTCTTTATTTTTCTTAAGGAAATCATCCATCCTTCATGCCATGTGTTCCAGTTGGGCTGCTGGGAAGGGAACATGATAACTCCAGAGCATTAGGCTCTTGAGAAAGGTTAAATGTCCACTGCAGCACATCACCTGGATGGCCAAGCCATGGAATCTATAAGTTCTTGCTGCTGAGATCCTGGGAGGTGCCTTGTTCCTGTACATCTTAAGGTCTGAGGTTCTTCAGCTTTACCCTCAATTCTGGGAGTTTGTATTCATTTCCTACAGCTGGCAGCTGGAGCAAGTAACCATAAACTGGGAGGCTGGAGCCTTCATTCATCACAGTTCTAGAAGCTAGAAGTCCTACATCAGTTGTCAGTAGGGCTATCAGTTCTCAGAAAAGGTCCTTCCTGCCCCTTCCAGTGGCTCCAGGCATTCTTTGGCTTGTGGTCACGTCATTCCAGTCTGCCTCATCACCCCATGGCCTTCTTCTCTGTATGCATCCAATTCTCCCTCTCCTCTCTATAAAAACACCAGTCATAGGATTTAGGTCCCTCCCTAATCCAGTAGGATTTCACCTTAACTAATTTCACCTGCAAAGACTATACTTCCAAATAAGATCTATTATGGTTTAAATATGAAGTGTCCCCCAAACCTTGTGTGTGAGACAATTCCAAAAATTTCAGAGGTAAGATGATTAGATTATGATGTTTGTAACCTAATCAGTGGATTGATCCACTGATGAATTAACTGGGTGGTAACTGTAGGCAGGTAGGGTATGGCTAGAGGGGGCAGGTCAGTGAGGGTATACCTTTGGGGTTTATATTTTGTCCCTGGCAGAACTCCTTCTCCCTCTCCTTCTCCTTCTCCCTCTACCTCTCCCCCTAAACCTCCGAGACCATGACCAGAATAAACTTTTCCTCCCTTAAGTTGTTCTTGTCAGGTATTTTGGTCACAGTGACAGAAAGTTGACTAAAACAGTCATTTTCTGAGATACAGATAGATACGATTTTTGGAGGACACTGTTAGACATTCTTGCTGAGACTAACAGATAGTCTTTGAGTGGAAGTAACTCTCTTTTATACCCCTATGATACCTGGCTCTCCTAGTGCATCATCAATTTGCCTACATGTGTATCTCCCACTTCTTAGATAAGAAACCCAGTGACTGATGGCAGGGACTATATTCTACTCACCACAGGATCAACCTCAAACTGAACTTACATATGTTTGATTAAGTAAGAACAATGAACGTGCCCCTTTACAACAGACAGTGTTGATGTAACTTAAATACCCATGAGCCAGGAGATCTAAGGAAGATAAAAAGAAGTGATTACTCTGAAAAATGAACCAGACTTCACATTGTTATTGAATTTAAATTTGCTGAAGATACCATTTATTTTACTTCAACATGTTAAGAAAAAAAATTCTGAATCTCGGAAATAAGGCAAAAAGATGTACTATTTTTCAATGTCATATTTTAGCACTCAGTGAGACCCTGTATCTAAATAAAATAAAAAATTGAACTGGGGATGTGGCTCAGTGATTGAGTGCCCCTGAGTTCAATCCCTGGTTACCACTCCCTGAAAAAAAAATAAGTGAACTCATAATAATAGGTTTAGAAAAATAATGGAGAATTTTACTTTAGCACTTAACTTGTGCTGAGAGTTTGTTGTGGGTAAGTTTATTGCATAATGTCCTCTGATACTAAATCCTTCTGCATTGGTCAGGTTCTGAAATAAGGAACTACTTCTCATGTGAAAATTAATTTTGTCACAGAAAGATCTGGGAATTACTCCAAGACAGTTTTAATACTGCCCTGTAAGAGTGGGATGCAAAATGCACCATAAGAAAAAAGTGTTCTACTTTTTCTCATCACATAAATTGGCATTAAATTTACTTAATGGTAGTTCATGATCTTCTTTTGAAAGAGCAATTATCAATTATATTGTAGTTAGTTTATATTGAAAACAAGGCAACCCTAACTGGGCACAGTGGTGCATGCTTGTAATCCCAGAAACTCAGAAGGCTGAGGATCACAAGTACAACACCAGTCTCAGCAATTTAGTGAGATCCTGTCTCAAAACAAAACAAAACAAAACAAAATGAAAGAGGGCTGGGGTTGTAACTTAGTGGTAGAGTGACTCTGAGTTCAATCCCCAGTACCCCAACACACACACACACACACACACACACACACACACACACGAAGAATAAAAGAAATATTGAACTACAATGCAAAGAAAAGACCACCAACTCCACTTTTAAATCAAATTAAAGCAAACTTACATTGTATACACAAAGAGAGCTGGCCAGCGGCTGTCTCAACTAAAATATGGGCCACAGAACAGCCCAGATCTCAGAGAAGAAAAGGTTTATTTATTTTTTATTTTTTTTTTAAAGAGAGAGTGAGAGACAAAGAGAGAGAGAGAGAGAGAGAGAGAGAGAGAGAGAGAGAGAGAGAGAGAGAGAGAGAGAGAATTTTTTAATATTTATTTTTTAGTTCTCGGCGGGCACAACATCGTTGTTTGTATGTGGTGCTGAGGATCGAACCCGGGCCGCACGCATGCCAGGCGAGCGCACTACCGCTTGAGCCACATCCCCAGCCCAAGAAAAGGTTTATATAGCACAAAAAGTTACAAACAGGATTGTCTTAGGAACTTACAGCGAACAGGGTTCTGGCAAACGTAATACAAGGGCAGTTAGCAGATTAATGATCTACCTGGCTTGATATTTCGAGGTAGGGAGTAAATTCAGATCCTAACATCAGAATTTATGAGGCACCACTGAGGTTTCAGAGAGGGTTGTTATCTGGTCATGGAGAGCCAGGATTTATGATGCACCACTAAGGTTTTAGGAAGGGTTGTTATCTGGTCAAGGAGAGCCAGGCATGGATGAGTTCAGAGCATGGGCAGGAATTCCAAACAAGTTTCGAAATCTCAGTATTTTATAGTAAAACAGAAATGAACTTTTCATAACTTTATGATGAGATGGCTCCCAATCTTAAGATGGAATTAGGCTGGGTTCATCAGAAAGAATGGAAATAAAGCAGTGCTGCTTACTTACAAAATTGCTGTGAAAAATTATGCAATACATGTGAAAATATATTGCAAGTGGCTACTTCCTCTATAGATGTAAGGTCTACTCTGACCATTTTATTGGTAGCACTAGTAGTAGCAGTGGTCATGTACTCCAAGTAGTTGCAGTACTACTACTGATGCTGTGTGTTAGCTTTCTGCTATCATAACAAACATGGGAGGTAAATCAAGTTAATAAGAAAAATGTTTATTTTAGCTCTTGGTTTTGAAAGCTTCAGTCCATGATTGGCTATCCCTATTGTTTTTGAGCCAGTGATAAGGAATATATCTTTATGGGGAGTGCATAGTGGAGCAATGTGCTCACTTCATGCCAGCTGGTGGAGGAGGCTGGACAGAAAATGAACTGTGCACCAGATTTCTTGAATTCCTAACCATCCCAATGATTTCAGCTGAAATAAAAGAGGGTACTTATTTACCAAATTTTGCTAAAATATTCAGGTAATAAAGCAATGTTTATTTTAATGTTATATTGATTGTGTCAAATATTATTAATCCTTATAGCATAACTATAATTAAAATATCTTATGTAGCAAATGAAATAGTCTATATGAGCAAATAATTAAATGATATTTAATACTTTTTTTTCATTTAAAATGAAATTATTGGAAAGCTCATGACATGTTTTAGTTAGCTTTTTTGTTGTTGTTGTTGTTGTTGTTGCTGTGACTGAAAGACCCAACTAGAACAACTGTAGAGGAGGAAAAGTTTATTCAGTGACTCATGGTTTCCATAGACAGCCAGCCCCATTCTTCCAGGCTCAATGTGAGGCAGAACAACATGGCAGAAGTACGGTAGAGGGAAGCAGTTCAGAAAGTAGAGTGAGGGCCAGGAGGGGACTGACTCCACTTACCAGGTACAAGATATATACCCCAAAGCCACTCCCGCAATGATCCACCTCCTCTGGCCATACTCTATCTTCCTTCAATTACCACTCAGTTAATCCCATCAGGAGATTAATTCACTAATTGGTTTAACTCTCCAATCATTTCTCCTCTAAACCTCCTTGCATTGTCTCACACAGGAGATTTTGGAAGACACCTCACATCCAAACTGTAACATGACATCTCAAAGATTTTTGTTTTTGTTGTTCTTCTTTTGTTGTTTTTCCTTGTTTTCTTTTTAATAGTGAGGTTTAAACTCAGGAGCACTCTACTATTGAATTACATCCCCAGGCCTTTTTCATTTTTTTTTTTAATTTTTTCTATTTTTGAGACTGGGTCTCACTAAATTGCTGAAGATGGCCTTGTGAACCTCCTGCCTCAGCCTCCCAAGTTGCTGGAATTACAAGTATGTGCCATTGCACCCAGCTCAAAGCTTCTTTATTATAAAAATTTGTGGATCCTATGAAAATATTAAATTACATATGGGCTGGGGTTGTAGCTCAGTTCATAGAGCACTTGCCTAGAATGTGCAAGGCCCTGTATTTGATCCAGAACTGTAAAACACACACACAAAAAAAATTCACACGTGTGTACATACATATAGAGAGAGAATTATTGATATAGATATACAGATAAATGATACAGTATTTAAGCTAGGTTTATTAGGTGTTATACAATCTTCTACAAGAACAAAAGCATAGGAGTATACTTTCCCCAGCTCATTTCCCAAAGGAAACAATGTGCTTTTTGAAACAGACCATTGGCAGCCTCCTACTTGTTGGAATAAAGATCTTTGGTTACTTGCTATTGAAAAAGCAACAGTTATGTATCCATTTCTACCATCAAAGTTAAAAGCAGTATCAAGTTCAGGTTGCACCTTTCATCTTAGTTCAAAAAGGTCAGCAAATACTCTCTCAGCTACAAAACAACTATGAAACTGGCAAAAGTATCCCAAACCACCATTTTAAAACTCTAGAAATCACTAAAGGCAAACAACAAATTGAGAAGTGTTTATTCATAAAAAACTGCTAAACTTAAGGTAAGAACAGGGTATCTGTGGTATTCTTGTCTAGAAGAAAATGACATATATCACAGTAACAAAAAAAATGAAATAAAAACAATAGGGGGTGGGGTGGGGTGGGGGTGGGGGAAGAAACAATAAAACCAAAGATTTTGTTTCTTTGAAAACACCAAAGCAGGGCAGGGGTTGTAGCTCAGTGGTAGGGCGCCTGCCTTGTATGCGTGAGGCACTGGGTTGGATCCTCAACATCACATTTAAAAAGTAAATAAATAAAAAACAGATATGTGTCCATCTACAACTTAAAAAAAAAAAAAAAAAAGCTGGGTGCAGTGGTGTATGCCTGTAATCCCAGTGACTCAAGAGGTCAGCCTCAGCAAACTAGCCAGGAGGCCCTAAGCAACTAAGTGAGACTCTGTCTGAAAATAAAGAGCTAGGGCTCCACAGCTGGGGCTGTAGCTCATGGGTAAAGCACATTGGGTATCAATCCCTGGTACCAAAAAATAATAATAATTATAATAATAACAACAAAACTTTATACCAACAAATAAGACAACTTAAATGAGATAACAAATTCCTAAAAAGACACTATCAAAGCTGACTTGAGCCAGGCACCATGGCACAAGCCTATAATCCCAGCAGCTCAGGAGTCGGAGCAGGAGGATTGCAAAACTAGCTTCAGCAAAGGTGAGGTGCTAAGCAACTCAGTAAGATCCTGTCTCCAAATAGAATACAAAAATGGGCTTGGTGGGGCTGGGGTTGTGCCTCAGCAGTAGAGCACTCACCTAACATGTTCGAGGCCTGGGTTCAGTCCTCAGCACCACATAAAAATAAATAAGATAAAGGTATTGTGTACAACTACAACTAAAAAGTAAATATTTTAAAAAATGGGTTTGGGATGTGACTAAGTGGTCAAGTGCCCCTGAGTTCAATCCCTGGTACCAAAAAAAAAAAAAAAAAAAAAAAAACAAACCTTGACATGACAAGAAATAGAAATTAAGTAGATAGATAGATAACAAGTACAGTAATTTGGGTGGAGTTGTACTAGGGATTGGATTCAGGGACACTCGACCACTGAGCCATATTCCCAGCCCTATTTTATATTTTATTTAGAGACAGGTCTCACTAGTTGCTTATCGAGGTGTTGCTAAATTGCTCAGTCTGGCCTTTAATTTGTGATCCTTCTGCCTCAGACTCTGAAGTCACTGGGATTACAAGTGAGTGCCATTACACCCCATTTGAGTGATCTTACATTAGGGAGACCCTTAAATCTGCTTTCATTTTTAAAGAAAATAACTTGCTAGCTTTAATATAAATTTTAGTCCAAAACTGCTTGCTGCATATCCCACAATGGATGGTAATAAAGCCATTAACGTGGGGCTGGGAGTATAGGTCAATGGTAGAGGCTGTGCTTAGCATGCCTGAAGCCCTGGGTTCAATTCCAAGCACAGAAACAAAACAAAACTTAGCAATGTGATGGGAAGTATAGATGCAAAACTTGTCAGAGCTATTCCTGCGTAGTCATGAGTACAAGCCCAAAATTTAAACATCAAAAAGAAAGAATTTAGGCTGCATTTGGGAAGATAATGAAAAGGATAGCATAGTTAGGAAGTGATTGCAAAAGTCCCATAATAGATGACTAAATCAAGATGGTAGTAGAAAAAGATGATGAAATTGAGAAATGTGGTAAATACAAAAGATAAGCTTTGTGAAGGCATAGGTCTGATTGGTCACATCTGTATCTCTACTAGTCTCTAGTTTGATAAATATTTGACTTAAATATTTGATAAATGATTTAATAATTAAGATATGTGGTTGGTGGTATTTTATAACAATAGAGCTAGGCTGCTTGTGTTCAAATTGAGCTTTTCTGCTTAATAGCTCTATGACTTTGAGAAAATTATTTGACCTCTATGCCTCAGTTTTCTTATCTGTAAAATAAGGCTATATATTGGTATCTAGATTATCTGGTATTCTTGTCAGTGGAAAAGGTTTAAATAGTTCCCAGAGAGGGGGAAACTTGATTTAGGACAGGTGGGGTTCTTGGCATAGTTGATGGAAAAGAATTTCAGCATGCTGTATTCAGAGACCCAGAGATTTATTTAGGAAAGCAGATAACATTCAAAGGAAAATGGGTGTTAGCTCAATAAAGGGATGTGCTTTTAGGGTTCTTGCTCCTCTTTTAAAGGAAACTTAGGAAACTTGGAAAGTGTTGGGTATGGGAAAGATGTGGGGATGACATCAGTCTGGGATTCACAAAATGGTTTATAATGGTGGTGGTTCAAGTTCACCTATTGAATCTGGTTATTCTCAACATCCTTAGCTTGACATGGTTTCCACTATTTGAATAATAGAAAATGCTGGAAAGGGGCTGGGGATGTGGCTCAAGTGGTGGCGCGCTTTCCTGGCATGGGGGGGGGGGGCGGGTTTGATCCTCAGTACCACATACAAACAAAGATGTTGTGTCCGCCAAAAACTAGAAAATAAATATTAAAAAAATTCTCTCTCCCAATGTGATTCTGCAATCTTTGTAATGCTTTGAACAACCAATAAAAAAAATAAAAATAAAAATCTCTCTCTCTCTTAAAAAAAAAAAAAAGAAAATGCTGGAAAGTCCCCTAAATTATAGGGTTTCTTAAAATATTACACCCCTCTTTGTTTAATCTATTTTTGATGGGCTAATTAACAGTAGACAAGGTAATTATCATAAGTGAGTGATTTTACAGGTAACCCCAAGATTTACATATTCCCCAGAAATTTGGGAATGATAGGCCTGGGAGTCTGGCTTGGGGGGGGGGGGTGGCACGCCTGGAAAGGTACATAGAACCTCATATTAAAATTATATTTCCTTGTCCTTGCTTTATGTCTCTTTTCTACCTTGTTTAAAGTTTCTTCAGTCCTATCTCAGTTTTGAGATTTAAATGAAGTTAATATGTAAAGTGCTTAGAGGAGTGACTGAATATGTACTGAGCTACATAAAACTACTGTAATTTTTTAATGGAAATTGTATTGTTAACCCTTCAGAAGTGGAAAAACTTTTTTTTTTTTTTTGAGAAGGAAGAGCAATACATTGTGTGTTAACTTGGCAGTCCAGGAGAGACTGGGGAATAGGGAGAAAAGATGGGACAGAACTCTGATTCTTACCACTTCTCTCTGACACCCCCTCCCTCGCCCCCCACCTCAAGGTCTCCCATCTCCTGCCAAGCTCCAGTCACACTGGCCTCTGCAGTACCTGCAACAGTCATGTTCTTTCCTGCCTTAAGACCTTCCCACTGCTGTATCCTTGATTTGGAAGAACATAGAGGCTAGACTCAACAAATACTGGTTTAATGATTCAATAGGTGAACTTGAAACTCCTTTAAATGGAGTACATGTTAAATTTCAGAGAACATAGGAGACTGCCGTGGAACAATTAGGAAAGAAGATAAAAGGTGAGTGCAGGAAAGAGGAGTCAGCAAAAATACAAAGGCTATGCTCTTTTTGTGTGTGTGTGTGTGTGTGTATGGTGCTGGGGATTGAAACCAGGGTCTTATGCACGCAAGGCAAGCACTCTACCAACTGAGCTATATCCCCATCCCTTCAAAAAGTTTTTTCTTACTATCCCCATGGAACCTCTGCACTGGAGTTGAACTCTGGGGTGCTCTATCACTGAGCTTAATTCCCAGCTCTTTCTATTTTTATTATTTTTTAAAAAATTCCTTAGTTGTAGTCAGACACATTACCTTTATTTATTTATTTTATGTGGTGCCAAGGATCGAACCCAGCACCTCACATGTGCTAGGATAGTGCTCTACCGCTGAGCTACAATCCCAGTCCTCCTTTTATTTTGAGATAAGGTCTAAGCTACCAAGGCTGGCCTACAATTTGAGAGCTTACTGCTTGAGCCTCCAGAGTAGCTGGGATTACAAGCGTGTGACACCAGGCCTGACAGGAACAAAGTTTTAAAGAGTTTTAAGGACTGTGGTTGGAGCAAAGTTGAAATGCTCAGAAGAGGCACGGAAGGTGAGGACTGATAAAAAAGAAAGAAAGAAAAAGAAAAGTCACTGGACTTGGCAATAATTTCCGGAAAGAATTCGGAGGAAGTAATTTTCTTTGAAGTTTGCCGGCGGGGGGTGGGGCTCAGAAAAGTAAGGAGTAGAAGCCAATTAATATAGACTTTTACTGACACGTTTGATAAGAGAAGCCGGGTCCAGAGAAGGTGATTTTAGGGACTAATCCTATTTTTACCGTTTCTCTAGTACGGTGAGGACACAGAGGGAGACAACTAAGGTACTGAAAATAAAAACATGAGGCCACATCCTGGAAATGTTGTGCATAGAGTTGTGTGTGCAGGGCTTTTCATAGGCACTGTGTTATCTGATCATTCCCTGGTCCCTGAAGATACATCCCATGACTGATACGCAAAGTATGGTTCCTAGACCCGCAGTACCCACAGAACAGAGAAAGTGTTAGAAAGGCACATTCTTGGGTTCCGCATCAAACCCATGGAATCTGAAATTGCAGACACGGGACCCCCCGCAATCAATTTTAACAAGTCCTCCAGGGGATTTTAATGCTAAGTCCTGACATCCACTACACGCAGGCGACAACGATAGAGACCACTGTAAGACGTGGCGGCCTCAATCGGTGGGCAGAATTTCGATTCAGAAGCCTATGCCTAGGTCTTCCATTTCTGAGAGGAGCGGTGCACGACCCCAGGTAGTCAGCACTGCAGAGTAAAGTCACCCTACTTCAGGGTAGGCCTAACATACTAGACTGGGGCAGTGGAGAAGCGTAGCTCTCTTTATTCAAGCCAAGCCCTTATCCCGCCCCTGCCTCCGCCCACTTATGGCCCGAGCACCCCCACCCTCAGGCTCCAACTTCCGGCGCTGGAGAAGGGGTCGTCAGGGTTGGGACTGGGGAAGGATGTATCCAATTTCGGGACTGGCGGGGGACGCTTTCTTTCACTCAATACCCCTATTTGCTAAGAGGCAGGATGACGCGGCGGAGAAAGAAAGACAGGCTAGCCTAGGACAAGCATGTAGGCAGTCGGGGATCTAACAAGGGAATAAAGGAGTCTGAAACTCCTGCTCTCTTCCTTGCTTTACTTTCCCACCCCTCGCTTCCAGGAATGGAAAAGACGGAGGATTGCGGCCGTGATAGGGGCGGGGCGCGGGGTGGTGCAAGGAGGAGAAATCTCGCGAGAGCGGAGAACCGGGGAGGGGGTGGCACCTCTTCCCTCCTCCTCCTCGCGTTAGTTCCGGTCGCAGAGGAGACACCGCTGCAGTTGCCGCCACATCGGGGATTTCTGGCTCTTTTCTCTTCGCCTTAAATTCGGTGAGGCCAGTCGCCCGACTCTTGCTGGGCCGAGATTGCGGCCCGTCGTTGCCGGGCGAAGGGCAAGGGAGGCAACAGGTCGGGTGCGGCGACGCTTGGGTGGGCCTAAGCGGAGGCCGCCGCATGAGGCCAATCGGATCCGGGGCCTGGATTCGAGGGTCGGGTCCCTAGCTTTGGCTGGGAGGCCGAGAAGCCGGAGATCGAGCCAGAAGTAGGGCCCGGGAGCTTGCCGCGGCGCCGCAGGCGAGGCAGTGGCCGAAGCGGCCCACCTCTGGACGCTGCCCGGGCCTGGGTAACAAAGCCGCCGCGGCCTCTGTTGGGTGATGTACGCGTGGGGGGTTCCGGCGGGCGGGGCGGAGGAGCCGCCACCACCACTGAGGCCGCCTCCTCCGCCGCTGCTTTCGCTGGAGGGCGGGCGGATGTACGGGGCGGCGGGGCCCCCGGCGCGGAGCGCCTCGGCGCCTGTGGTCCGCTCGTTGCGGCGGCCGCCACCCCAGGCGACAGGGTCAGTGGAGAAGGGCCCACGGGACCCCACGGCACCCGACTGTAGTCGAGAGAGGGTTCCGGGACAGGGGCGGCTTATCTGCTGCTCTTGTGGGTGGCTAAGGAAGAGTGTGGGTTGGGAGGCACGTGCCCGGGGACGAGGCTCACTTAGACTGTAGGTTACAGGGCAAAGGAGGCCCGGCCGTCACAGCTAATTTTGCAGGCCGGAGTTGTGCAAGCTTCCTTTGCGATCACAGGCATGCCTTTGGGGTAGGGTGGTACTGCTCAGAAGAAGGGATTCCCCTTTTGACTGCGTCTCAGGATTGAAATACATATTTCGGTGACTAGTGATAATTTCGGCGTTCTGTGGTGCTTAGAAGTAGTGGAAGATGGAGGCGAATTTAAAGAGGAATGTGGAAGAGACTTAACAATTATGTTTGTGATGGTGGATTTGTCACTGGTCACTGTGACACTGTAAAGTCATCCAAAGGTGTAGTTCCCAGGATTTCCTTAAAGTGCTTCTTATAGAGAGAAATGCAGATTTTGAAGTTACATTTAATTCAAGTGAAGATAATTCTTTGTGCCTGCACCTGGTATATTGTCAAGTTGAAAGTGTGTTCCATGTGATTTATATGTGACTAGACTTAAGTTTTTTCTATGCTTCGTTTTTAAATGACTGTTACAACACAGATACTTTTAAGGCCATATTTCTGTTTTCCTAGGGTGTCTTTTATGAATAATCAAAAGCAGCAAAAGCCAACGCTATCAGGCCAGCGTTTTAAAACCAGAAAAAGAGGTAAATATTTGTTTAAATATCTCTCTTCACACCTCCAGATATCTTTTGTATCCTGGTTCCTCTGACAGTCATTGCATAGTACTAAAACCTCAAGAGAGAATACCAGAAAGGAACTTGAATTTCTAGGTAACTTCCATTTCAGATGTGCCCCTAATACTTCTACTGCTTTCTCAAATTTGTGCTTTTTAATTATCAGCATATCTCTAAGCAGGTTATTCAATGTTGTTTTTAGTGTAAAAATGAAATACCTTCTAGGACTAGGGTTGTGGCTCAGTGGTGGAGTGCTTGCCTAGCATGTGTGAGGCACTGGGTTCAATTCTCAGCACCACATATAAAGAAAGAAAGAAAGAAAGGTTCATCCACATCTTAAAAAAAAACTTTCTAAAAAAAGGACTTCACTAGCTAGCAGTTTCATTTAAACAAACTTTTGCTTGAGCAAAGAGGTTAATTTGTAAAAAGAAAATTCCTAATGTCATTAATTTCACCCAAGTTATGCCAAGATGTGTGATAAGGATTGAGGATGTAACTCAGTGGTAAAGTGCTTGCCTTGGGTATGATCTGCAGCAGCACCCCCCCCCCAAAAAAAAAGTGTAAAGAGAAAAGTCATAATTTACCCATAAAATGGAAGTAAATTATGGAGTAAGAGTCACATTGTAATGTGTAATGAAATTAAATATTTCTTACAGATTTAGTAAGAAACTAACTACTTTTTTTTTTTTTTTGTATTGGTGTGTACTTAAATGAATGTTGACTTCTGTAGCAAGGAATTGTGCTAGTAGTACAGGAGCTAAATAAGATATGGTGTCAGGTTTTTTATTAAGCTTAATATTTTCCAAGAAAAAAAACACTTTCAAGTATTCTTGCTTGAAAACACATAATCTGTTTTAAAAGAAGTTTAGAGAAATGGGTCAATTAATGGTAATAAGTTGTTTTTCTTTTTTTTTTTTTTTTTCAAGAGTAAAAAATAAATTTAAGAAACAGAAAGGAGAAAGGGAGAGAAAGAGAGTGAGTGACTCTTCCAGAGAAGAGGGTCTCCAGAGCTGGTTCCCCAAGGAGTGGGGATGTCCTGCCCCTTTTTATAGATTTCAGGTTTCCTTTCTTCTCAGGCCTCCTCTTCCCACTCAGCCTATGTAACCAAAATGGCTGGAACAGAGCTTGGGGGAGGGGGCTACCACTCCCATGTGGGCCCAAAAAGGCAGGAAAGGAGCTACCTGGTATATTCATTAGCAGTTCCATGCTGGGAGGAATAATTCCCTGGGGGCAGGTGACCTTGGCAACTCCTTGGCCTTGGAGGGGAAGTACTCATTTCTTTTTGGATCAGCCACCATCTTCCTGACCCAATCATTCATTATCTATAGGGACTATGTAAACCCAGTCTCCTTCCCCCTTCTGATTAACGGAAGTGTAGAGTGAGAGCTCTGGCTGCTTCAAGCTGGAAAGGGCTGACATGGAACAAGCAGTTTGGGTTTCCCTTTTAGGAATGTTTTGGGTAAGTCTAGGGGTCTGTGGTAAAAGTCTGGTTTAAAGTCTTCTGAGAGGTGGGTGCTATTTGGTGACAATTCCAGATGAGCCCCCATCTGAACCTGGTCTTGAAAATCAGGATCTGGTCCTTGTTCCCCCAGTGTTGAAGATTAAACACCTGAGAAATGCTAAGGCAAGAGCAAAAGGTAAATTTTATTTAAGAAACAGACTCCTCCAGAGAGGACAGGGTCCAGAGCTGGTGCCCCTGTTTTTCTTTTTCTATCTTGAGTAATACACAACTGAGATATGTTACAGTCTTTTATAATCTCTAGTATTCTGTTCCCTTGTAGAGGTGGTAAGGAGAGCAAAGTGTGATTTGATTCTAGTCTTTGAAGGTACATTTAGATTTAGCCATTTAATTTTCTTAAGGAACAGGAGTTATAAACTAGAACAAATAATGCTGGTCAATAATATGCTTTCCAGCTGTGTGTTCTGGTGCACACCTATAATCCCAGCAAAGCAGGGGACTGAGGCAGGAGGGTCATAAGTTCTAGGCCAGCCTCAGCAACTTAGCGGCAAGACCCAAAATTTTTTAAAAAGCATTGCTGTGTTCAGTTTCCAGTAACCACCTCTCAAATAAACAAACAAAAAATTTAACCCTGGGAGCCAGCTGGTGTGGTGACCTGCCTGAAATCCCAGTACCGTTAAAAAAAAAATACATATACACACACTTTCCAAAGATTACTTTAATAAATACCAAATGAATGGTTAAATTAAAAACCAAATTGTTTGTGCATCTAAAGAACCAATACCCCAAGTATTTGGACAAATTTTCAAAGGGTCACTTAAGGTTTGAAGGATAGTCTAAACTCTGAAAAAGCCAAGATGCCTTAGAACATTCCAGGTGGAATTGTCTTGTGGCAGTAGGTACATGAAACATGAGTGCAATTTAGCTCACTTAATGAGATTTGTTTGAAAGAGTGGCAGGAGAAATGCCACATAATTTGTGTGACTTACATTTGCAGAGGGAAGCTTGCAAAGGATATGAATATAGTCTCTTTCCTCTTGTGTTTATTGCAAGTATTGGGTCATGTAGCTTGTGTTTGCTTTTTTCCCAGCTGTTGAAATAAATGAAATTAAGAGGAATTTGGTTAACATATTGTAGTTTGATGGTACAATAAGTCTTTTGGTAAGACTTCAAATGATTTGGGTTTTTCCCCACAGATGAAAAAGAGAGGTTTGACCCTACTCAGTTTCAAGACTGTATTATTCAAGGCTTAACTGAAACTGGTACTGATTTGGAAGCAGTAGCTAAGTTTCTTGATGCTTCTGGAGCAAAACTTGACTATCGCCGATATGCAGAAACACTCTTTGACATTCTGGTGGCTGGTGGAATGCTGGGTAAGTGTCTGGGTTTTGTTGGTTTAGGATTTTAGGGAAGTGAATGTACAGAGATTATGGAGAATCCAGAATATAGACTATTGATGAACCTATTGGGTGGGGTGGTATTTTTGGCTGTGTTGTATTTTATTTCGTTTCTGCCCCCATAAGTTTTTCCATTCTTTTCTTCTAATTCATAATAAGTTATCAGATTTCCGTGTTCTGTTAAGCCTCATGTTTGAAGTCTAATTTCCTACAACATCCCCAATTGATGATTTTTCCAACATATGTTTGAATACTACCATTTTATGGAGAAACTTCTACACTTGTTTTGTTCTATGAATGCTCTAGTCCTGTGCTGCTCAGTACAGTAGCCATTTAGTCACATATGCCTATTAAGTACTTGGGATGAGGCTAGTGCAAATTATGCAATAAGAATAAAGTACACATTGAATTTTAAAGATGTAATAGAAAAGAGCCAGACATGATAGTGTAATCCCAGCTACTTAGTGAATCTAAGGCTGGATAATTAGCTTTAAGGCCATCTTGGGCAACATAACAAGGCTCCATCTCCAAAAAGACTTATTTTTAAAAGTTAACAGAAAAAAGAATGTTAAGACAAGTTATTTCAAAATGTTTTTAGAGTGATACTATATTGCCAGCCAAGCTATGAGGCTTACCTGACAGTGAATTACCCAGTAGTAGACCCAGGAACTTAGAACTCCTACCATTTTGGGGAGTGAAATTTGCCAAATTATATTGTTGTGTTGTTTACATGTTTAAATATATAACAACAAATCCCACCATAAACTATAATGCACCAATAAATGAGGGAAGAATTCATCCCTTTTAATGCCTAGTCAAGTGAGTATTTCTTTTCATTGCATTAGCCAATTTGTAGTAAAAAAATATGAAAGGTTTCTATTTCTATTCATAATACTGTTACCAGTAAGGCTTTTTTTTTTTTTTTTGGAGGGGGCGGGGAAGATCTTTAAAAAAATATTTACCAAGGAAGCCAGGTACATGTCTGTAATCCCAACTGTTAAGGAGGCTAAGGCAGAAGCATGGCAAGTTCAAAACTAGCTTAAACAGCCTAGGAAGACCCAGTCTCAATAAAAAGGGCTGGGGATGTGGCTCAGTGGCAGAGTGCCCTGGATTCAGTCCTGAGTACAGGTTTTAATCAAAATTGTTTTTCTAAGGAACATTTAAAATACATCATAAAGAGAATAATATAATGAACACATCTGATCTTTTACCCAGCTTCAACAGTTGTTAACATATCTGTGCTTTTTTTTCTCCTTCCCCAGATTTTTTAAAGCATTAAGTTTTCATAACAGTATTTGTTTTTATAACAGAAGCTTAAAGGATTACTTTCTTCATGGAAAATTACATGTAATCAGAGCCATCTCTGAACATCTCCATTTGACAGATTTGGCACTACTGAATGGTTATAGAGTTACTTTAGGGTGCTAAGATTGTTCTATGTATTCCTGTGTACATTTTTACTCTTCATTCTTATATACTGAACCCACCAAACACACTGGTTGATTAATTTTGCTTTTAAATTTGTCTTTTAGGATGTTACCACCTTATTTTCTATTGAAAATTCTTCTAAAAATTTTTTTTTTTTTTTAAATGGGGCTTGGGCTGTGGCTCAGCAGTAGTGCACTTGCTTGGCATGTGTGGGGTACTGGGTTCAATTCTCGGCACCACATATAAATAAATAGAATAAAGGTCTATCAACAACTAAAAAATATTTTAAAAATAATAAAATAAAATTGCAAAATTTGAGACTGGGATGTAGCACAGTGGTAGTGCCCTTGGTTCAATCCCCAGTGCTGAAAATAACTAAAATAAGCAAAATTTTTTGTTAAATATTCTTTAGCCCCAGGTGGTACACTGGCAGATGACATGATGCGTACACATGTCTGCGTGTTTGCAGCACAAGAAGACCTAGAGACCATGCAAGCATTTGCTCAGGTAAGTAAGATTTTACTTCATGTTTTCAGTTAGCTAATGTTTAAGGAACATTTTGCTTTAAAAGGAGGGACATGTAGTTGGGTGTGGTGTTGCAGACCTATAATACCAGCCACTCTGGAGGCTGAGGTAGAAGGGTTTCAAGGTCAAGGCCAGCCTCAGCATTTTAGCAAGACTTATCTCAAAAAATAAAAAGGACTAAGGTGTAGCTCAGTGGTTAAATCTCCTATACCACAAGCGTGCTCATGCACACACCCAGCAATACAAATCTATAGAGAAGTTGCAATTAAAGCATTAGTAGTACTGGTATATTTAGGATTGAGGAGCTGATAAAACTCTTCCCAAGTTGATATAAAGTGTAAGCTTTTGCCTTTAGTGTAAGATTTCCTTCTTTGCTGTTCTGGAAATAACTTTGGTGTTCTTCATAGGTTTTTAACAAGTTAATCAGGCGCTACAAATACCTGGAGAAAGGTTTTGAAGATGAAGTAAAAAAGGTATGAGGAGGGATTGGGTGTAACTCAATGGTAGAACAAGAATAGGGTCGGGAAGAGAATGTTAAACTCTAATTCCCACAGATTTGATATAATTTTAAATACTTAGGTGAGCTGTAATTGAAATCTAATTTTGGAGTATATTATATAGTTTGTTAAAATAGCTCTAACTTGTGCACTGTTGCTTAGCTGTGTCCAAACAAATGGCAAAGTTAAAAGGCTAAGTGGAGTTGTTCAGAATATGGAGGGCAAAGGATCAGAGCCTAAAAAATTGAATAACAAATTTAGCTTAGCTTACTTGATATTTGAGTCCCAGTGTGAAGTATTTTATAAACAGGTGCAAAGAAAATCTGATAACATTAATATTTATTGAGTGCCAGGTTTTGTTCTAATTATATCAACTCATTTAATATTCATTGAAGACCCTGGGAGCCAGGTGTAATAAGATGCCTGTAATCCTAGTGACTTGAAAGGCCGAGGCAGGAGGATTGCCAGTTTGAGACCAGCCTCAGCAATTTAATAAGGCCCTAGCAACTTAGTGAGGCCGTGTCTCAAGATTTAAAAAAAAATAAAAAGGGCTGCAGATGTAGCTCAGTGTAAAGCACTCCTGTATTCAGTTCCCAGTTAACCCCCATCCCAGAACAAGCCTGGGGAGGTTGAGGCAGGAGGATCACAAGTTTGAGACCAGACTCAGCAATTTAGCAAGATCGTATCTCGGGCTGGGGCTATAGCTCAGTGGCAGAGTGCTTGCCTAGCAAACGTGAGGCACTGGGTTCAATCCTCAGCACCACATGAAAATAAAATAAAGATATTGTGTCTACCTATAACTAAAAAATAAATATTAAAAAAAGGCAAAAAAAATAGAGGAATTCTGTCCATCTACAACTACAAAAAAAGGGGGGGGATCCTATCTCAGAATAAAAAGGACTAGAGGTATAGCTCAGTGGTAAAGTACCCCTGGAGTCAGTCCCAAATACAACCCTGGTAGGCAAATTTTATTATCCACATAAAGTGTGAGGAAACTGAAGCACAAAGATTAAATACTTTGCCCAAGATTATTTAGCTAATCAGTTATTACAACTAAGATATAAACTTGAGTGATTAGGTCCCAGAGCCCACCCTTTCAATCAATAGAGTGAGTGTGCCTTGCTGTTTGTCTTAGTGTAAAGCAATTGCTTTTCTGACCCTAAACTATTTACTTTTACAGCTGCTGCTGTTCTTAAAGGGTTTTTCAGAGTCGGAGAGGAACAAGCTGGCTATGTTGACTGGTGTTCTTCTGGCTAATGGAACACTTAATGCATCCATTCTTAATAGCCTTTATAATGAGAATTTGGTTAAAGAAGGTAATTAACCTTTAGCATAGGGTAGTCTTTGAATGGATTAGAGTGGAGTAGGTGTAATTAAAGTAAAAAGAAATGCTTTGGGAACCCAGAAAGATTGGTACCAATTGGGAGACTTGGGACATCTTTAATGGAGATTACACACCAGAAAGATGTCAAGCTGAAAGGAATAATTAGTTCCCATTTGTGGCTTCTGTATTCTGATGCACAAGGCCCTGGGTTCAATCCCCAGCGCTACAAAAAAAAAAAGCTAATTTTTTTTTCTTCCCTTATATGGGGTACTAAGTATTTAAGGGCCTTTTAAATTCGCCACATTCCTGTTATTGTAGGAACTGTTACCCTTAACTTACATTACAAAACACTAAGTATAAAGTTGGCCAAAAATATGCAGCTAGCAAAGGATGAAATAGGTGGGGCTGGGATTGTGGCTCAGTGGCTCAGTGGTAGAGAGCCTGGCGGGCGGGGCGGGACTCGGTTCCATTCTCAGCACCATATAAAAATAAAGGCACTGTGTTGTGTCAATCTACACCTAAAAAATAAACATTAAAAAAAAGGATGAAATAGAGACATTGGAGTGAAAATGTAAGCAGTGGTAAAGGAAAACTGAGGATTCAGTTTAGAAAGAATAATCCTGTGTGGTTGAACTGTGGAGGGGGGAGTACATCGAGATAACAAGATTAAAATCTGAGAAGGTATTTCTGTTAGATGAGCTTTTTCTCCTCCCTTTCCCCTTTCACAGGAGTTTCAGCAGCTTTTGCTGTAAAACTCTTTAAATCATGGATAAATGAAAAAGACATCAATGCAGTAGCTGCAAGTCTTCGGAAAGTCAGCATGGATAACAGACTGATGGTTTGTAACTTTTCTCTTTCTTCCCATTCCTACCAACCCTAGAGGTATATGTAAGAGAAATTTTATTTTGAAATCTGAAAGGGGACAATATTTTAATTCTTTCAGGAACTTTTTCCTGCCAACAAGCAAAGCGTTGAACACTTCACAAAGTATTTTACTGAGGCAGGCTTGAAAGAGCTTTCAGAGTATGTTCGGAATCAACAGACCATAGGAGCTCGCAAGGAGCTCCAGAAAGAACTTCAAGAACAGATGTCCCGTGGCGATCCATTTAAGGATGTAAGCAGTTTTTCTTTTAACCATCTTTTTATGGCTAAACTTCTGGCACTTTCATGCATTTGAGAAACTTCAGAAATATTTCACCAGAGTGAGTGAATTAATACTTAGAGAATTGTACTTCGTCTTAGCCATTTTCATATAATTAATTATTCAGTACCTTACTGATGTCCCAAAATGATGAAACTTGGGTATTTTGTGCAGTCCATTTGACAGACCTGATTCTGTTTCCTTCTCAGTCCCTACTAGCTGGTTTGTGTGTAAAGTGAAGCTAAAATTCACTACCACTTCCAGTTCCAAAGGTTCTATCTATATGTGGTACATATGTGGTTGTTGCTAATTGCATGAAAAGGTATTTTTATGCTTTCATAAAATGTCTAAGTTTGATGTGTGAAGTATATATATCAAAACTGACTTCCTTTACTAAATTTGGATTGTTTTGCAGATAATTTTATATGTCAAGGAAGAGATGAAAAGAAACAACATTCCAGAACCAGTTGTCATTGGGATAGTCTGGTCAAGTGTAATGAGCACTGTGGAGTGGAACAAAAAAGAGGAGCTTGTAGCAGAGCAAGCCATCAAGCACTTGAAGGTATTAGAACTGTGCCTGACAAACTGTTCTGCTTTTTAAGTGGGGATAAGTGAACTGTCACTGTACTTTTCTAAGCGGATATATCACATCTTTGGTTCCTGGGGATGACCCTCCAGTAAGTAGACAAGTAACATATTAACTACTGATAACACTTTTAAGTCTGACTTAGGCTTTATTTGGTTCACAGGTTAAAAAAACAAGAAAACGTTTAAAAGTAATTTAAGCCTGCAATTTGATATTTGTTTTTGAGAGAATATTGGAAAACACCCCCCACCCATATTAACTATTCAACAGTTGCCTGAAATGCTTACAGAATTATTTGATTTTAATGCTTAGTAGGTTTATGGGGGTTTGTTTTGGTTTAATATTCTTGCTTTTAATTTCCAATAAATATATTTCACAGTGATTTTAAAATATGCATTGTGTTCTGTGTTGTAAGAGTTTTATAATGGTTGGTTATTGTATTGAATGACTAAATATTCTCTTCCTTTAAAAGCAATACAGCCCTCTACTTGCTGCCTTTACTACTCAAGGTCAGTCTGAGCTGACTCTGTTACTGAAGATTCAGGAGTATTGTTATGACAACATTCATTTCATGAAAGCCTTCCAGAAAATAGTGGTGCTTTTTTATAAAGGTAATATAAATTTTGAATGTTGTGAATGTGTTTTTTAAGTTCTTGAACTAGAGGAGCCAGGTGTGATGGCACATGCCTGTAATTCCATCTACTCAGGAGGCCAAGGCAGGAGGATCACAAGTTTGATTCCAGCCAAACTTCACAAGATCCTGTCTCAAAATGAAAAGGAAGATTGGAGGGTGGCAAGTCCTTGAATAAGTCCATTGCTTTCAAATGAGTATCTGAACTTGGGCTCCTTGAACTGTTTTACTTCTAGGCATCTTTGATTAAGTTGGGTGCTTTTTAGAATATTTCTGTCAGAATATCTGCCTATTCACAAGTTAAAATCCAAAGCCATTGTGATGGAGTCTGAGAGTTGGCTCTTAACACTTCTAACCACACCACATCAAATTCCCCCAGGTCGGGGCTGGGGATGTGTCTCAAGCAAGCGCGCTCAATCCTCAGCACCACATACAAAGGAAGATGTTGTATCCACTGAAAACTAAAAATAAATAAATAAATATTTTTAAAAAATTTTTTTCCCTGGTCCCTTCTCCAGACATACTTCCTACCTCTAGTCTTCTGCCTATGGGAAGCCCATCACTCAATGTTGATTTTCATTTGTGCTTTAAGACTAGTTTAGGATGCTTCTGTAACTCCCCTATTGCAGTTTTTGCTTCTTTCCTGAGATCTGAGTTATAGAAACATGCTGTAAATTTAGTAGTAAATGCAGGCCTCTGTTGGGAGAGAACCCATGCAGGCAGTTAATTTATTAGTGGTGATAGCACTTTACAGTTCCCCATTTATCAGAGCAGCCTGAATCCCAGTAGATGTAGATGGTGTGTACATTTGTTCTCTCTCTAGTTTTCAATGATGATCTTTTTAGTTCTGTGTATTCTAAACTTAAGAACAGGAATCAACCCTGTTCTCTAAAAAATGTTTAAAAGGAAAGTATGGAAAATGGGTAGTACCTATGCTTCAGTGATTGTCATCTTGTATTTAGGTTTATTGAAAGCATTTATTCAAATCCCTACAGTTTGGGTAGTTTCATACATGGGCAGCAAGTTGAGAAAAGTCTTTTAAGAATAATGATCCTTTCATCTTTTTAACTTTTCTTGAAATTTTGAAGAAACCAGTGTTTTGAATAGATTTGTCTTATAACCAACAAAAATAATGTTTTTACTTTCTGTAAAAATGTTGTTGCCAAGCAGGCATTGATAGTTGATAATTTTGAACCACCTTAGGTAGTTGTAATTCTGCCTCATGTGGAGAAATACATTAAAACTCCTAATGTAACGATTTATTGCTCTCTATAGCTGAAGTTCTGAGCGAAGAGCCGATTCTGAAGTGGTATAAAGATGCACATGTTGCAAAGGGGAAAAGTGTCTTCCTTGAACAAATGAAAAAGTTTGTTGAATGGCTCAAAAATGCTGAAGAAGGTAAGTCTTTCCCTTTGTGCAGATGGTTTGGAAACTGATTTTAATATTTAGGCTATATGTCCACATTTGCATTCTTCTCATTCTCTTGCTACTTTGTATCTAGGGAGTACATACATACCTTGATGACAAACTTGCAAATAGTTATTTGATTTAAGCCAGTTGGGGAAATTAGGCTATAATTATTAAAGTATTTTGATGGCACAGCTATAATACTAAAGATTCTTAGAAGAGTTATTGACTTTTTGTTTGGTACTGGGGATTAAACCCATGGGTGCTGTACCACTGAGCTACATACATCCCCCGTCCCTTTTTTTTTTTTTTTTTTCCATTTTGAGATGGGTTCTTGCTGAGCTGCTGAGGTTGGCCTCAAACTTGGAATCCTCCCTGCCTCAGCCTCCTGAGGAGCTGAAATCACAGGTGTATATCATCATGCCTGGCAGGAAATTGATAATTTTGAGAATATTTATTTATTTTGAGATTTATGAATGAATACTTTTTAATGTCTTCATATAAGTAAGATATTACTAGTGGAATTCTTCTTTATAATTTTAAGCGTTTTAAAGTAGAAAATGGGAAATTTTGCTTTCTGACATATAATGTTTGACTACATTTTCCCCCTTTCTAGAATCGGAGTCTGAAGCTGAAGAAGGTGACTGAATTTTGAAACTACATCCTCAGTAAAGCAAACAGGAGTTGTAGATAAAATGTCATGTCTCATGTGTCCTGGTTCTTACATCTTCCTACCTCCCTATATCAAGCATGATATAAGGGCTTTCATGGCAAATTTTATTTTAACTGTTTCTATGGTTACTGGAAATGTTGGGTTTAGTTTCTAAAACCATGTTTTAAGTAGCTACAGGAGCTATAGATTTGAATCTAATGTTGCATTAGTCTTTTCAGTTATCTTCTACCTCCTGTATTTTCTACTGTAATAATGTAATTTAAGGCCTTCCACAATGAACAGTTCACTTTATTCCCTGGGTTTTCTATATATAAACAGTTTTCAAGATATGATTTGGTTAAAAATAATTTGTTATAAAAATTCTGTTTGCAAATTAAACTGTAAAAGTATCCAAAGTCTCAAAAGGCAATGGTTTGTGTGATAATTTGGTATGCCTAGAGCCCTATTCATTAATGAAAGTCTCTTACACAGTAATTGAACTCATTAACATGATCCTGAGTATTTGGACCATTGCTTGCATGTTAACATTTACTTGTATTTTTAATCCCAGATGTCCTTAAGTTCAATTGTTTGCTTTCTGTCTTTCATCATTAGTGAAGCTATGGAGAACAAACTTGAAGTTTGAGGAATCTAATATGTCAGAGATGGTGGGAAGAAGAAAATTGAGCTTTTTCCCATTGAGAGAAACTTCTGCATTTAGTTTGTATCTTTCTAGGCAAAACAAATGGGTACTCTTTTCATATGAACATTTTCAAATGTACCATAGAAGTCTTATTTTGGGCTCAGAATACCCTTAGTTTGATATGAAAGGACTTCTAAAAAAGTGTGAATAGAGGAAATGACTGTTATAGACCCCATAAAATTGTTGAGAAGGTTAAGAGTCAGCATATTTTAATTGGGGATCTGAATTTAACTTATATTTCCTTTTGGCTTAGAGCATTTGTTCCAAAGAATGAAGTACAATAATTGTATATTCTCACTTGGTCGTGCTGGACTGGCTTCATTCTCTTAGTACATTCAGTAATGACACAAGCATCTTGCTCTTAATGTACCCTAGTTGCCAACTCTTAATTGCCATGAGCCAAATATTTCTTCTGTGTGATTAATCCATTTATTTTAATGGCTGCCTTTTAATTTTTCATCTTTTTATTTTCTTGCTGCTGCCCATCCGTGTATGTAGTCATTAAGGGGAAAATATTACAACATTTTTGGGTGGAAAGGCATTGTGTTATAAGTGAATGTTTTGAAGGATTTTTTAATTGAAAGAAACTAGCCTGGAATAATGCCACCAGAGATTGAGTGGAAATTACCCCTTTTGAAGGTGCCATTCTTATTAGCCAAGAAGTTGGTATTTAAACATTCATCTTGAGGGAATAACGTGTAATATATAATTTGAAATAAATTTATAGTGACCTTAAGAAGAGCATTATAACAGATAACATTGTGGGAATGGGGTGACTTTGTTAAATGAATAACTTGGATAAAGTTTTCATGTGCAGGCAAAATGTATTCACTAGATTTCTACATAGTGATCTGCTTTTACTTTGTAATTTGTAGTCCGCAAAATACTTTTTTTTTTTTTTAATAAAGTCCATCCTTACACTTAGGTTTTATAGATTAGCCTTTTTCTTTGTTTATAAATTTCATTTTAATACCTAGTAGTGTACTGTATGTTGTGTGTTTAGAGATGTCTTTACTGTATAAGCATTAAATAATTCCTCCTTTCATCCTTAAAACTCCCAAATTGTAAACACACAGAATTATGATGTAGCTGAAACTACATTGACAATTTTACGACCAAATCATTGCATGTTGTTGCTGTACAAAGTGTACCCTGTTCTATTATATACTGTGTATAGTGAAAGAGTGTGTAGTCTTCCAGAACTACATTATGATCTTTGATCATAGTTTTTTTTCTTCATAATGACACAGTAGTGTTTACTTACTACAGTATTTAGTAAATGGATACGTCATCTGTGAGTATGATATGAAGAAAGGGAATGCTTTATAAAACAATTGCAGATTTTCATTTTGAATTTTAAAACTCAGCTGCCAGTGCCAACCTATGGCCTCAAATATGTAATTCTTAATAAAGATGTTAAACTTGTACTTTTAATTTTATGATTGGATAAATGTTAAGTTGATTTTCCTAGTCTGGTGTCAGTTTCTAAGCATAAGTTTCCACTTGGATGCTATAATTAAATGTGTGTTTAGAGCTGATAAATTTCTTAGTCTTCCTCTAGGATTATTGTCCTAGAAATTCTTTTTGTTCCCATAAATATTCATTCCAGATACCAAAACGGCCACGGGGTTTTTTAACATGATTATGATGGTGGTGAGGGAAAAATGCACATTTAAGAGAGTAACCTCTGGTTCAGTGTTTCTTCTGCGTTTCCCCCAAGAAATTTTTTTCCTAGTAGCATCCCCAATAAATTTTAATATCATAGATACGCTGTGTATGTACTGTGTCTGTGCTTTATATATGAAAGGAGTAAGACTTTTTGGTTCCCCCTTGGGGTGAAGTCACCTCCATAGAGAATGTACACTTATATACCTTATTAAAAAAGGAGAGAAAGCTGGGTACAGTAGCTTATGCCTGTAATCCCAGGTACTTGGGAGGCTGAGTCAGGAGGAATGAAAGCTGGAGTTGGACAATTTAGACTGTCTCAAAAATTGGGATTGGATGTTGCTCAGTGGTCAAGGCTTACCTAGTGTGTGTGAGGCACCAGTTTGATTTCTAGTGCTGTGGGTGGGGGGGTATTGGTTTTTTTAAAAGAGGAGTCCTAATATGTGTTTATGCATGTCCTTGGTGAGAAGCAATATTTTTTTTTCAGGATCACTAGGAAATGAAAGGAATTCCCATAAGTCATCTTTCAACAGTTTCCTTTGTACCTTAGCCCACCATAGGCACCAGGCAAGGCATTTCCTATTGGCTTTTGAAGATTCTTACTTGGTTGTAAATGTATCAATAAATAGAATCATTTGGACTTCTAATATGTAAAAATGTTTGAAAATCTTACAGATGATTGATTTATCTCAAGGTTGTAGTGACAGTGCTAATGAATTTTTACTGTTCACTGAAGTAGGCTGCTTATAGAAAATAACGCACCACCACTGTGGGTTGACTTCAAATATAGATGCCAACGTTGGCATATGTATATTATACTATAAAATTTACTTTGTAAAAATTTTCCTCGGTTGCTATTCACAGTTGCCATGTAAAGTAGATTAATAAGCATTTCTGTAAGAAATCTGTTAAATTGCCTTACCATGATTTTTTAAATATGTAATATTAGTCCTTTAGTATCAATATGAGGTATTTCTATTCACCAGCCTACTGAGGCCTAAAGATTTAAAATATTGGGAATAAAAAGGGTTTTCAGTAGGCTTGATTTTAAATGGAAACTGAAAAATCTGATAAGTACTTTTGTCTTGACTTCTGTCCTAGAAGTTGAATTCCAGTGGATTAAAATCTGAACACAAACTTAGATATAATTGAAAACTGGATGAGAAAAGCCTCCCAACTCTTCTCCCCACCCTATCCCTATTTAACTATGGGCAGTTTAGGAATCTGGCAAATCAGCCATTTTCATTCTCCAGTGCACTTATTAATGAAGTGAAAGAATAAGAGCACTTTACAAATGTACTTAAATCACTGTCACTTTAGTCCCTCTTAATCAGAAATTTAAAGCTCCACTGATGTATTATCTAGATGAGAATGGTAAAAAGCTGCAGATTCCTTGCTTTTGTAGACTGCTCAGAGACCCATTTGTAAAACAAAAGTTGGGTGGGTGTGTGTGTATATAACATACATACACAGCTTAGTGGCAGAGTACTTCCCTAACATACACAAGGCCCTCAGTTTGATCCCTAAGACTACAAAGAAAAAAATAATGAGCTAGGAGCCAATTCATGCTAAAATTATTAAG
Source organism: Spermophilus citellus (assembly GCF_964194105.1). Lineage (NCBI taxonomy): Eukaryota > Metazoa > Chordata > Mammalia > Rodentia > Sciuridae > Spermophilus > Spermophilus citellus. The sequence goes on from NC_138192.1 coordinate 102,095,465, forward strand.
GACAAAAGAATTGAAGGGACAAAAGTTGTTTAAACTATTTCTTAAAATATTGAAGGTTGTGCTTAAAATTAAGTTCACTTAAATAAACTAGTTGGAAATAAGTGACCTGGTTATAGACTGAAGCTTTTATTACTTAAAAAGATGTTCTACATTCTATTTTAAGGATAAAATATTTTCTCTGTAAATACACCTCATTTCTATTCTAGTTAGGCATAATGGAGCCGGGCACAGCAAACAGTTGAAGAATGGAGGAAACCGGATAGCTGGTAACCCAGATAGCTCTTGGCAGTCTGAACAACCTCAAGTACAGCCATCTAAGCCAGTGATATTGCTGCATTCATTATTTGTGTTTAACTGTGAAACTTGCATCTTGTCTGTACTCTTGAAATTGAATAAAATTTCATGAGACTCCTTGTTAATGTAGAGAAAAGCAATGACTGTTCAGTTGGTTGTACACTAAAGCCTCAGACCTTGACCTTATTTCATGGTTTAATTAGAAACCAAAGGGTTTTCTCAGACATGCTTTTCTTCTAGATGGCACCTTTGCATTTGTATGGCCTACATATTTCAAACTTGTGTGTGGTGGTGTGTACCTATAATGCCAGCAATTGGGAGGCTAAAACAGAATTACAAGTTTGAGGCCAGCCTGGGCCACCTGGCAAGAACCTGTCTCAAAAATAACTGGGGGTGCAGCTCAGTAGTAAAGGGCCTCTAGGTTCAATCCAAAGACCCCAGCCAGTGTATGATTTTCAAAGATACCAATTCCATTTATTCTCTACAGAGTAGGCTGTAGGTCCCTATCAGCCCACATGTCTGGTGGATCAAACTCTGTCCAGCTCCAAAAATAACCTATCAAATACTGTCACCTTAATTCAAGCCACCAGTATCTTAAATGGAGAAGTGACCTCTGCATACACTTTGTACACCTCATCTGTTAGCACAGTAGCTAGAACATTCTTTAAGTGTAGTTCAAAAGCTTGGCTTCCCCTAGAAAGCCCTACATGATCACTTCAGTTGAATCTGCCTTTCTCTCTTACTATATGCCCAATACTCCTAATGTCTCTGGAAAGTTATGAACTCTACCTAACAAACTGTATAAGGAGGAATCCCGTATTTACAATCAATGTCCATCATACAAGGCTGGATTCCCAGTGGATAAAATACGTAAGGCCCAGGAGAACATTAAGTGTAAGCACAGTGGCCTCATCACTCCAGCAGCCTTGGGACACTTCTGGTTGTTCTAAGCATAGGACAGACACTTCACCAGGGTCCACAGTAAGGATTCCACTGCTGCCTGATTATTTAGGGCTTTTTTTTTTTTTTTAAAGGTTGGCCACCAGCCAAATAAAGGTGTCAGTATATTAGCAGCAAAATTGGCCTGGTTATTATGAAAGAGGGTTTGCAGGACAAGGCAGAATATTCAGGGCTTTGGGGTCTCCCTTGGGCATTTCTTAGGATAACAGTTTCTTAACTATTAAAAGTGGATAATTACCACACTCATCACCTTACAAGGGCATAGTAAGCAGTGACTCAATTTCCCCACAAGGGATGAAGAAGCCTGGCACAATGGTGCATGCCTATAATCCCAGCCACTTGGGAAACTGAGGTGGAAGGATCATGAGTTCAAACCCAGCCTCAGCAACTTAGCAAGGCCCTATCTCTAATAAAATATTTTAAAAGGGCTGGGGATGTGGCTCAGTGGTTAATTGCCCCTGGGTTCAATCCCTGGCACCAAAGGCGGGGGGGAGGATGAAGATGTTGATACTATGAGGAAAACAAATTTCTATTAATAATTCTAATTTCCACATGTGTGGGGTTTTCCCAAACTCAGTTCTCTGGGTGTTGTCATGGCCACAGCCCAATTATGCCAGGTCAGTGTGGTAGGTTGTTGGAAAGCCAAAGTGCCTGGACACAGTGAGGGAGACATGACATTGGGGCAGATCAGTGACTTCTAAGAAGAGTTCAGTAGCAACAGGCTGAGCAGATGGCACCTTCAACCTTCATGGTGTTTCACCAAGCACTGCCTCCTCTCATGGTGTTAGTTGGGTAGTGGCCAGCTAGATACCCTTTTTCACAGTGCCCTCCATTCCACATCAGGCCCCAAAGAAGGGTTTTACATTAGGCTGCAGAAGCAGTGACTTCATCAGCATTAGCTTGCTTATATGACCAACATTCCAAGGAGTAACTGTCCAGATGTACATGCAGTAAAACAGCTTTCTTCAGATAACACTAACTTGCTCTGGTTTTCAGCATGTACAAAAGAAAGCCAGTGTCTTTCAAGGTAATATGTATCTGCCATGTGGTGACACAGAGCATAGCTGTAATCACAGCCATTTGGAGGCTGAGGCAGTAGGATCACAATTTCAAGGTCAATCTGGGTAATTTAGTGAGACCAATCTCCAGTATTTGCATACGTATCTAGACTTTCTGGCCTAGGTTTGCTCTCATTTTCCCTTTGGCTAGGGTTTTTTTTTTTTGGCAAAAAAAAGGGGGGAGCACTCAGGGACATTTTTTCCCCCTTTTAACTTATTGTCCCCCTCTTTAGAATTGAGACAGGTGTTCTAAAACTCAAAATACAATCCTTATACTACCTGGAGTTAGCATCAGATCTCCACAGGTTAAGGATTCAGTCTCACAAGACTCAGTCCCCACTCAAATGACAATCACACATCTTTGTAGTTTTGGGTTTATGTGTGATTGATAGGCATCAAATCCCCTTATATGTATGCCAGGCAAGTGCCCTACCACTGATCTATCCAGCAGTTTTTAATTTTTTTTTTGTTTGTTTAAAGAGAGAGTGAGAGAGAATTTTTAATATTTTATTTTGTATTATGAGAAGGTCCCAAACTGGGGCTGGGGATGTGGCTCAAGCGGTAGCGCGCTCACCTGGCATGCACGCGGCCCGGGTTCGATCCTCAGCACCACATCCAACAAAGATGTGTCCGCCGAGAACTAAAAAATAAATATTAAAAATTCTCTCTCTCTCTCTTCTCTCACTCTCTAAAAAAAAAAAAAAGGTCCCAAACTACATTGCCTAGGCTGGCCTCCAACTTGAGATCTTCCTATCTCAGCCTCCCAAACACCTGGATTACAGGTCTGCACCACCAACACTAGCTGGTGTCTGGTTATTTATTTAGTGGTGTTGGGGATTGAACCCAGGGCCTTATGCATGCAAGACAAGCACTCTACCAATTGAGCTACATTCCCAGTCCTTTCTCAGATTATTTTTTAACTGACCAGTTACATGTCATTTATTGGCATGTAGTTCTCATGTCTCCCTCTTCAAGTTTGATAATTTTGTAGAGCAGCACACAGGATTCAGGAAAACAGTTTACTTACTAGATTACCAGTTTATCATAAAATAGCCAAGTGTGATGACACATACCCATAATCCCAGTGGCTCCAGAGGCTGGGGCAAAATTCAAAGCCAGCCTCAGCAACTCAGCCAGGCTTGTCTCTAAAAGGACTGGGGATGTGGCTCAGTGGTTAAGCACCCCTGGGTTCAATCTGCTGTACAAAAAAACAAAAACAACAACAACAACAACAAAAACCCTAAACAAAGGAGATGCTCAAATGATGAGATGGAAGAACTACATAGAGCAAGGTCACATGGAAGGGACATGATTCATTCAATAATTGGCCATTGGTAAATCAATCCCAGCCCCTTCTTATATATAACCTCAGAGATGGGGAAGTGGTGTGAAATTTCCACCCTCTTACATGGGTGAGTTTCCTGGTAAATAGCTCCTATACTGATAGGCAAAAAGTCACCCCTACACTAACATAAAACTCAGGTGTGGTTCAAAGGTGCTTGTGATGAACAAAAAATGCTTGTTTCACCTGTTATCTCCCTTATTCCTCTTCACCTAGGAAATCTAAAGGGTCCAGTACCTGGCACAGAACTAGAGACAGACCAAATAAATATTTTTGTCATTGTAATGCAATACCACAGTATCCCATTAGGGACAAGCATTCTAGACCAGTAGGGTGCGAATCAGTATTAGCCTCCAACCATTTACATCAGTAGGGATGTTCCACCTCAATGTATTCATCTTCTTGTTTGTGGTACTTGGGATTGAACCCAGGGGTGCTCTACCACCAAGCTACACTCCCAGGCCATTTTGGGACAGGCTCTTGGTAAACAGCATTATGTATAAGATCTTGGGATATGCAAGATTGAAATGCCTCTGATATCATGACTTTACCTTCTAGAAAAGCATAAACAAGTAGAGGAAAGTATGTAGTGTTATGCACATCAAAGTCATTTCTTGGCTTGGTGCTTACTGGATGGTAATAGAACCTTTTAGAGGTAGGGCCCAGTAGATTTTAGGGCACTAGGGCTAAGCTCTCAAAAGGATTCTAAGGCAGCGTGATGGTGCATGCCTATAATTATAAGGCCAATTTCAGCAACTTGAACCTGCCTCAAAACTTAAAAGGGCAGGCAGGAGATGTAGGTCAGCAGTAAGGTTCCCATACCAAAAAAAATTAAGTTTTTTTGAGGAGGTGGGAGTGGGTAAAGGGTTTGGAATTGGGCAGAGGGCCTTGCACTTTAGGCAACTACCCAATCCCCCACCCTTTTTCACAATACCTTTAATTTTTTATGTGGTTCTGAGGATTGCACCCAGTGCCTCACACAGGCAAGGCAAGCACTGTAGTGCTAAGCCACAACCCCAGGCCCTCCAATCATCTCTTTTTAACATTGAGACAGGGTTTCAGTTAGCCAGGTTAGCCTTAAATTTGCAATCTTCCTTCTTCATCCTAAGTAGCTAAAAACTAGGATTACAGCTGTGTAGTACCACTGCCCAGTTCCAACTGTTTTTCACATAAAATAATTTATACTTATGATAGAGACATAAAGAAAAGCATAGAAATGTTCTATGGCTGAGGATATGTCAGTGAGATAGTGCTTGATTAATATGCAAGGCCCTGGATTTGATCGCTAGTACCACATGAACACACATGGATCAAGCATAAATAAAACCATAGACAAAATTCTGCTGTATTACAGTTACTTGATAATTCAGAGACCTGGCTGCAAAGGATCCTCGGGTTTCTTCCGTAATTCATTATTAGTTCTGAAGGAAGTCAAGGGTCTGAAGTTATTTGTGAAATCCTAAACTTGAACATGAAGGGAGAATGAACCCTCTCGGGTAATTTTGTTTAATTTAATTTTGTTTCATGTGTAGTACGAAAAGGATGGCCTAAGTCCCAATTTTTACAACCCATAAAAATGAAAATAAAGCTAAGTATTTCCAAAGACTCAAGGAAGTAGCCAAGAAGAGAAATATTCATTCTTTAAAGTGACAAAGGTAGGAAGAAAAACAGTGCTAATAACAACTCTAGATTCATGTGAATTTCTTAGCAGTTTATTCTGAATAAATCACTTTATAATTACTGGAAAATGTTACTTTACTTAGCTATGTAATTAACAAATCAAATTATCGAAACAAAATGTCAATACAAAAAACTTTTAAGAAATTTACAAAGCTGTACAAAATAATTTAATAAACTAGACTGATACAGTCTATAAGATCTCTTTGAGAGAGAGATAAATTCATGTACTTTTTTTAAGTGGGTAAAAGAATGGGTGTTTTAAGGCTTCTTTGAGAGTAATTCTTTTGGCTGGATCATACTCCAACATTTTATGAATAAGGTCAAAGAGAAGCTCATGTTCAGCATCCTGAGAGAGCATGAATTCCTGAAAGGAAAAGAAAAATATATTCAACAACCTTTTCCAATACCATTTATTTCATTTTTCCATCAAGAACTGGAGAGTGGAACACAAGGCCCTGGATATTCAGTACTAGCATCAAAATAAATCTGTAACAAAAAAGGGGGGGAATGTCAAGTTTTGGATCATTTAAGCAACATCTCAAACTTACCTTCAGGGGTTTGCAGCGCCTTGAAACATATCTGCCAGCAGAACTATGTTCATCCCAGTCTAATCGGTCATGATGGAAATATTTACGTTTCCTAAAAACGAGTCAAGATCAATCTATTATTTATGTTGATATTGAAACTTTAAAAACATCTAGCAAAGGTGATTGGTTCTACCATTTACTACACTTTAGAAAGATCAATGCTTTTAAGAGGTTTAAAATGTAGCTAAGGTACAGAGTTATCCACTCCCCACGAAAGTCATCTATTACTTAACTGAAAATGCATTAGTGTTATTTGTTTACTAAAGTTCTCATCCAAACAATTAACCAAGTTATAAAAAGGATGGCACTCCTTTTTTTTAGGTACTGGGGAACTCATGGCCTTGTGCATACAAGATAAACACCTACCCAACTGAGCTATATCCTCAGCCCCACAGCCCCGCTACCTCTTAATTAACTAAAACATACCTGGTTTTCTGTATCATATGTTTTGGTAGGGGTCCAAGAATCCTTTCCATCATTGCCAAGTGTTCCTTACTATCATGTGTCTTAAAAATAAAACAAAATATTGTTAACTATCTTTGCATACACATTGTGCACTATTCTCATTTAACAGTGTTAATTTTCTAAGTCAGGACATGAGTAGAAGGTACAACAAAGATGAGCGCCCAAAAATACTTTTCAGTGACTACATGGTGTGTTTGTGTGAAAAATAACCCTGAATAACAACTTCCAATAGCTTGGCAATGACTTCCTCAAATGGACAGGGATAATCACTTATAAGAAGATGATATAAATCACAAAATTATATATAAACCTTAAATTATTCTTATAAATAGGCACTCTTCTAGTGTAAAACTGCTGAAAAATCATTATAACTTACTGGAAATACTGTAAACCCAAGATAGTATTCAATAAGAATACATCCTATACTCCAGACATCACACGGTTGGGACCATCCTAGGGCTGCAAAACAAAGCACAATGTTAGTATGTAAGTATACAATGTATACAACCAGAGATATGAAAAATTGTGCTCTATATGTGTGATAAGAATTATAATGCATTCTACTATCATATATGCAGTATAAAAAGTATTATTGGGAATTAAAATTTGCCTTCCTGTTTTTTGAGAAATATATAAAGGACTTCCATTATTCTGGGGGAAAAAAAGGCAATTAATAACTGGGCATGGTGGCACACGCCTGTAATCCCATTGCTGAAATGGGAGAATCACAATTTCAAAGCCAGCCTCAGCAATGGCGAGGTGCTAAGCAACTCAGTGAGACCCTGTCTCTAAACTGCCCAGGTTCAGTCCCTGGTACCCAGTACCCCCACCCAAAAAAGTTATTAACAAGTTCAATACTCTCTTGAAAAAGAACACATACTGTGAACTAGAAGGAATCATCTAATATAAGGTTGGGCTTTGGAGACACCTGGGTTCAAGTCAAGTGTTTTAACTTTGGGACCATTAAATTTATCAATTTTTTTTCTGGGCCTCAACGCCTTAACCTGTAAAACAGGAGCTAACTGGATCATGCAACTGATTCTCTGGGATATAATGTGCATTAAAGAAACACATTTTTTAAAGAAACACATTTTTAAGCCCTACCACATGCACTGAATGATAATTCTGGTCAACAGTAAGCTGCAAAGATACTGGATTACAATTAAGATGGGAAATTCCTACCACCAAATAACGTAGCTGTTCAAACATCAAGGCACAACTTGCATTGCTCAAGTGTTATATAATTCTGGTGGAAACATTCATGTGCTGGCAGCTTTTTAAAAGTGTAGCAAATTTATGATTCAATACTTGGCAATGTTAATAACTATGTTACTGATTTATGAGTTTAGCAACACCACAAAAATACATATTTGCTGTAAAGCAGTATGCAGGGTTTTGCTGACAGTAGCCTCATACACCTCCTGTTTACTAAATCTCTTGATTGCATCATATTTTTTGTGCTTGATAATATACAGTTTAGTGTGTAGAGTGCACCCCCAACACATTTCTCATCATTTAGCAACACATGAATTCACTACAAATGTGTAACCAATTCCAAAAGAGTTAAGCTACTTGTGCAAGTCTGAGAGCTACTGAGTCACAGAGCTTAAAATCCTTACTGTATTTTGTAATACTGATTCTTAAAAAAAAGATTTTTTTGAAAGTTCTATATTGAATAAGACCTAAAACTGAATTTTTACAACAGCTTCAAAATATACACGTTTTCAGAGCATAATTAACAAGTACTAACCTAAAATAACTTCAGGTGCTCTATAATGTCTTGTAGATACCAATGTACTGTGATGTTCATCATCATAGGTTGCACTGCCAAAATCTACAACTTTAATATCTGGATTTATTAAGGTACGTTCATCACGTTTCTGAAAATCATAAAATGATAGTTATGAAGACAAAATAAAAAAAAAAATTCACCCTAAACTATGAAGATTATACATTGAAAACTTACCATTTTGGGATTATATACCTCTGTGTAGTCAGACTGCACAAATAAGATGTTTTCAGGCTTTAAATCTGTGTGAGTCAATTTATTGCTGTGCAAAACTGAAAATGAAACAAAAGTTTTACTGTAACCTGATAATAAAATGAAAAAAAAAAAAAAAAAAAACTTGACCTCCCCAACTCTATAGTAAAAATCAGATGCATTTCCCGCATACTCAAATAATCAGTAAAATTTTAATCAGCTAGAAAAATTACCAGAGACTAAAAGGTACTACCCTTTTAAAAAAGTACCAACAGCACAAGGTTAATATTTTTAGGAAACAGTTAAATCAGTGTTCAATATAAACTATGTTGGATAATATCATTTGTCAAATAAATTAAACACATGCTATAAACTAACATTTTATAATCAAGTAAATCTTTACTACCTACCTACCCAATTCGCCCTCTCCTTCTATTTCATAGGATCTCATCTTACCCAAGCTGCCCCAAACTCCTGGACTCAAGCTGACCTCCTGCCTCTCAATCTCCCTACTTTACCCAGCTCTCCTTTTATTTTTAATTGACAAAGAACTGTACATGTTTAGGTCTCGTTTTTTAAAAATCCAGACCAGTCTGGCATTGGCCTCAAACTCACAGCTTTTGGAAGACAGGTCAAGAACTTACAATTCACAGACTTGCATATCTGATATGCCATCTTCCTGATATGTTCCAGTCGAAATGGCAGAAAACCATTTTCCTTAATGAAATCATAAGTACTAAGTCCCAGTAGTTCAAACACAATGCAAATGTGACCATGATGCTCAAACCACTCCAACATCTGGACACAGCGGCTGTAACATATGAAAAAAAGGGTGAGTATACCTTGCAGTTCAAATCTGCCTTAGGCCATTTTCCAAGTTTTACTTTACTACTTACAAAGTACTGTTGGGGTCTGTTGTATTTAAGTGTTCCAGAACTTGAATTTCTGAGCGAGCAGCTTCACAATATCTATCCACATTTTTAACTATTTTTACTGCTACATGTCTACCTCCCCTGTTAAGAGAAAATAAATCTAAGTTAAAAAATGATAGATGTGCTTCAAACCTCAAAGGGCACCAAAAAGGAAATAATAAAAGATACATGTGATGTTCAATTTCAGTTTCCTATTATTCTCTTTTAACTAGTTTTAATCTGACCTATTAAATTTTATTTTCTTAAACTCTATGATATGATTCAATATAAGCAACTATGGTCTTTGAACATAGTAGAATTAGTAATGCCAATACATACTAAATGACACAAACTTCTTTCATGAGATCACCATTCAGGACCAACTAACAATAAGAAAAGCTCTAATTTAACAAGTATGCGGTGATAATGCCACCTTAACTTGCATTCCAACTAAGACTCAAAACAAAAGTATATAAAGCAGTTTCTTCCTAAAGAAACTCACTCACCTCTGTCAAATTTTGAATTGGCTAGGTTATCAATAAGTTAGGATAAGGTGGCATAGCAAAGAATGCTAGGTCTCAGAACATTACCAAGTCTCCTTAAACTTAAAAGCTCTGCCATTTAGAAGGGGGAATATCACTGAGATGCTGGAAACTGAGCCCAGGCCTTGTGCATGCTAGGCAGGCACTCTACCATTAAGCTACAATCCAGATGTCAAGAAAATAAATTTTAATCAGCAGTTTGAAGGATATATATATAATAATAATTAAATAATTATGATCCTAATACAGAAGAGTTATCAGCTCAGTCCTGGCTGTTATCATAATGAATCATGGCACTTTCTAAAAACGGAGGCTCCTAGTAAACCAAATACCTTGAAAACATTTGAGACAAAAAAAGCTCCAAAATTCTAATGTAAAACCAAGGCTGAGAAACACTATTATAAAAAGAGAAAAGGAGCAAGGAGGGGGAGCCATAACTATGCCTGGTAGGACAAACATATGAACACTTTTCAAAAACAAACTATGATCTCAGCCTGAACTGGAACCAAAAGCTGCATATATCCTTTTTTATTTTTATGTGGTGATGAGAATCAAACCCAGTGCCTCACACATGTAAGGCAAGTGCTCTACCACTGAGCCACAACCCCAGCTCTGCATATACCCTTTTTTTTCTGGCGCTGAGGACTAAACCCAGGAACGCTAAGCCAGCCCAGAAGCTGGATATAATACTAGCTACTTAAATACAACATAAATACAATATCTTTAGAAGTTTCTCATAAACAAGCCAAGATACCCCAGCCCAAACAGCTTAATGATATAAAGTACTTTTCTATACAGGCAAGCTTCTCAAGTATAATCCCAGCACAGGAAACTTACGCTTTATGATCGATACATTCCACAACTTTTCCAAAAGCCCCTTCACCTAAAGTATCAACAATTTCATCTAGAAGAGAGAAATGAATCTCAGTTACACCAAAAAGTGGAAACAAAGTACTTATCATAATAAATGCTATCAATGAAGATTATTCTAGTTCATGTTACTAATTTCCTTATTGCTAGATATTTATTTTATTGGTCAACACCACCAAAAAAAATACAACTAGTTTTAGGTCTAATTTCATTGTTAGGCTAGCTTCATTAACTTGATTTACTGCTCTGGAAGTTCTGCATAACATTAAATTTCTAAAGAAAGCAAAAACACAATCCCCCCCCACCAAAAGAAATGGAAAAACAAAATAAAAACAAGAAAATAGAGAAAGAAAAAAAAAAGATCTCCAAATCCCTGAAATCTTAATCTATATAGATTATGCTATCTGAAAAGTTAATAAGTGTTGAAAAATATTCTATACATCTTGCACTTAGTACGTCTCCACTCTGACAGATCAGGTGACCCTCCTCATCATCCTCTACACTCCTGGTTCTTTTCCTTCGGTGACTCTTCTGGAAACGTCAAGTGGGCGGCACCAAGATCATCCAGCCAATCAATATACCCGAGTGAATTCAGGGCAGAATACGAAATTCATTCAGCGGGGAGATATTCAGGCATTCAGATACACGCCAGGCCACAAACGGTTGGCAGGAGCAATTTCAAATTCAGTCCCCAGAAATTCACAGGGCACATAGTTTATGTTAACAGGAGAAAAACATGGCAAGGAACAGATTTTCAGATAAGATACTCAAAGTGGTAAGGCAACAAAACATAAATACAATTGTTTTTCTTTAAAAAAAAAAAAATGCTTAGTTGTAGCATTCACTGAAACACTGAAACATAATTTTAAGTTTCTAGTGTCCTAATTTAATGTTCCAAAATTGTAGGATGTAATATTTACTTGTTAAAGTAGACTGTGGCCAAATTAAGATTTCCTAGCTAATCTAAGAAAACAAATATCAGAACAGTAAATAAAACCAAAGTCCTAGTTTTGGGAAGAAAAAAGAAATGGTATACAAGGATAACACTACAGTATTTTAAATGTCATCTGAGCTATCACCAAATTAATACATAACCCATAAAGTTCAAATCTTTTATAGTTTGTTTAATGAAAGATTACAGAACATGCTTTGTTAGGACAAAAAAGTACATCTAATCATCAATCACACAAAAATGTCTATTTTTTGTGATGTTTGAACTTATCAAGTCAAAGCAGAATTCTTGAAGTACTATAAAAAACCTTTCAGAATGTCTTGTTATTGCTTTTATGTTACCTTCACTATTTTCATTGAAATGACAATTAGAAGCCAACTAGTAAGTAAAATCTATTATTACAGAATTAAACATACTGCTTTTCTGGAATTTTATCCAACGTACAAATAGAAATAATCCTCCAAGTTAAAGCTGAGATGGCTTTATCTTAAACAGAATTTTCTCAAACACAAATTCAAGTTTTCCTGTTCCACATGGGAAATAAAATTTCCAAATGTTTTAAAACAGCTCATACCCCATGTGAGCGATGATGTGAAGTACTGTGCTGAATCCTGTGTTTACTTTTGTAACTACTTCTTCCACTTCTACCAGAGGACTTGCTACTATGGTTCTGATATCTGCTTTCATGATCTCGATGGCGATGTCCAAGTTCACATCCTTGACTGTAGTCATTTCTGTACTCATCAATATAGCGTCGACTATGATAATCTTTCTCATTTATAGATCTGCTTTCCATGTAACAGCTAGAAAAAAAATATATTTTCTATTTTCTGCCAATACTAACCTTTGTTAAATTCCTAGTTAGCTTTTATTTTGTGGTGCTCATGCATGCTACTGTAAGAACTCCACCACTAGTTACAGCCCCAGACCTAGTTACCTCCCCCTCCAAACACGAAACTTTACACATTAGAAGCCATCAAAAATCTTACTGGAAGCAGGAATGGTAACCACAAGGTAACACTAGTTTTATCACCATAAAAATGTGGTTTTTATATTCAGACACCCTTCTTACCTATCAGATGTTTTAGAGTGATTGTATTTGCAATGCTTGTTCTCTCGACCACTGCTATATGATCTCTTCTTTCTCTTATGACTGCTACTGCTTCTCCATTTTCCATAATCCCAGTCCTTTTCATCCCAGTCAGGACAGTAAGTTCTCTTAGAGTGTCTCATCTACATAAAAGACAAAATCATCCCAGTTAGATTGTATCTAACACCGTAACTTTTTAAAAAAGAATATTTTTGGTTGTAATGGACACAGTGTATTTTATTTATTTATGTGGTGTTTGTTGAGAATGGAACCCAGGGCCTCAAACATGCTAGGCAAGCCCTCTATTACTGAGTCACAACCCCAGTCCTAACATCGTAACTTTTAACAGTATATAACTCTTTACAAATTCACTGTTGTTACAACCTTTTAATCAGAAATTGCTAAAAAATTATTGCACTGTCCCATATTTTGAAGTTTGTGAGCTTTACTCACAAGCATTCTGCATTGTCCATGTCATGCCCAGATTTATTTAAAGTTTGTGTATGGGAGGAGGCGTAGTAAGGGAATTTGAGGAACCCCAATTTAACTTTGCTAAAATTTTATTCGTGTCTCCAGTACAAGTACACATGCAAGCCAAGTGCAGTGGCCCGTTTGAGCCCCCGCCAAAAAGTGTATGAACACATACACACACACACACACACAAAAACCACATGTGTACATACACATAGTAACAGAAACATGTACATATAAACACGTTTGCACATAAATACACAAACTGTGCACTCTATGCTCTTTCCTCCCTCGGGCTCCTAGTTGGGTTTCTCGGGCACCACTAAAGGTAGAGCGCCTTCTATACTCTTTACGAGTCAACCAGACTTGAGACTGCCCTTATTCCACCAGGAGTCAACTATTTTTTTTTTCCCTCCACTTGCTATTGACACTTCCGCCCACAGCGGGGCGACCTAGGAACATTCCAGAATCTCAAGCGGCGCCTCCCAGGGACAGTGCTAGGCCTGGCCTCCACCCCGCCGCCATCTTAGGACTCGGGCGCAGGCACCGCAGGCCGGAGCTCGGCGGGCCGCCACCCTACCGAGCGGACCCTGACAGGGCGCGCGGCAGGCAAACACCGTCGCTACTCCCCGCAAACAGAAACTGGCAGCAAAGGGCTCGGTAGAGGGTACGAGCGCGCTGCCTTTATGGAGCTCTGGGGTGCGGGAATAGGAGGCAGCGAGCCGGAGAACCGGCAAACAAAGAGGGCAGCCCCCGACATACAAGGAGGATGCCTAGTACACTCCCTCCACCGCCTCGCGTCTCACCGTCCTGCTGGAGACTCTAAGCCGAAGGAGACGAAGCTTGCAACGCGATCTCCGGAAGACACAGCTGATTGCGACGGGCACCGACCACAAAATGGAGCTGACAATCCCAGCGGCAGCCCTTGACCCAAAAACACCGATGACGTGGGAAAGGCGTCGTGGCCGCGGGGCAGGGCACGCATGCGCGAAGGGCGGGGCACGCGCGCGGCACTATGCGCAGGCGCCAGATAGTCTCTCGGATTCCAAGGAAAGGGGGTTAGAACCGGAGAGAAATCCAGTCCAAGCTCATTAAAAACTGGGATTTTGAACGCTAGTAAAGTGAGGGAAGCTGGATACAAAATAGCTCTGTCCTTTAACTGCAGCCATTAAAAGAACGCTTTACCACCAGCGTCAAATTAGCTCTGAATTAGTAATTGGCTTGGTTTGGGCTTTTGCTAAGATTCTAAGACCTGTTTAAAATTAGTTTCCTCAGTTTGGTCCCAGCATCGCAAACACCACACGCACTGAAATTGGGTTGGAAAGATTTTTCCTAAAATTTTAAAAGAATTGAGTGAGCAAGATCTTGTAGGAAAAGACTATAAACATTCAAGCATTTCAGCGTTACACCAGGCTTCTGTAGTGTTAAGACCAAGTGAACTGATAAAAGGTATAAAAGAAAAATTATGAGAAAATATGAAGTGTAATTGGTGTCACTTTTAGGAATATTTAAAAACACAGTCAAGGTGACCAAGATGTAGGTGTGTAGCAGTTGCTGCTCAGCTACTGCAATTTATGGTTAAAATGGATGTTTCTCTTCCTGCTCCTCCCTAATTTCTTATCTCCTCTCTAACCTCAAGGGGAAAGGGGATTACCTTTCATCCCCACCCCAGGCTGTTTTTTGTTCTAGAGCACAAACACCCCCCCCCCCCCCCACACACACACAGGAAGGAAGTAATTCAGACTTTGGCATGGCACTTGAAGACCTCAGAAATTATTATCTCCTAAATTAATAAGTGAATTACAACTCCTAAAGGGAAATACCTGGAATGTACCCTTTGAATCACCTGTTTAAAAAGCCTCCTGTCCCAGATGATGGACAGAATTACAGCCTCTGGGACAGGAGTCCCTGTTTCTCCTTTGCTAGCAAAGCGATAAAACTTCTTTTTCATTTTTCTCAAAACCATGGCCTCATTATTGGATTGACATCTGGTACAAGGTCCAAGCTTTTAATAACGGAATGTGGTTCTTGACAAAATCAACAGAGCCTAGTAAATGGCTTGAATAGGTAAAAGCCTTGAATAGGTAAAAGCCCTATGGTAGACCTGAATGTTAGGAAAGCAGTTACCTGGTACAAACACTTAGTACCTGCCAGGAGCTTTACACCAATTATTTCACTTAATTCTCACAATGGTCTCAGGAAATATAACTAATGGATGAGAAAACTAAACTAAATAAACCTGGAGATGTTAACTTGTCTACAAGCACACAGTACTAGGACCAGCTATGTTGCAAACCCAGACCAGGACTCATGCTTTTAACCAGTTCGCGGCATTTTTCAATGTTTTCAAAGATCCGCTTTTAAAAAATGTCCCATGAGCAAATCAGTTGAAATATGTTGAGCTTACTGTATTCTAAGTGAAGGACATGGAAAATAAACTCCAGGACACTTCCCCTTTCCACAGCTGTTCCCCTGCCTGCCTTCCTGCCAGGTGTGTAGGGAGATGTCTGTGGTAAATGGGAGCTTTTGACATTCAGAAACCCAGGCCTCTGCTGAAAGGAAGGCAGGAAGGGAAAATGGGGAGAACATAAAAGGAAAGGGCACCTGACCCCTATCTGACTGAACTGGCTGTCTCCAGTACAATAGCCCCAGGGAACTTCCCTACCAGTCCTGTCCCACCCTAAATGAGCCCATCAAAAGTAATTGACCAACTCATCCCAGGACCAGGCTCTGCTAAAACTCAGACCCTTGTTGTAGCCTGTCACCATTTTCTCTCCTGAAAATGTGCCCCTCGGCTGCTTAATAAAAAGCATTGCTGATCCCCATTTTGGTTATTTTTGCTTCCACCAAGAGCTTTACTGTAAATCTAACGGCCAGAGAAAAATAGCAAATAGATTGGCTTGTCTTTCTATGAAAGGGTAAAGCTTCTAAACTGCAAAGCATGGGTTAAATTCCTGAGACAGTTAGGACAAGGCCCTACTGGCCATTTAGTTGAATTATGGCCTGGGGTCCTGTGCAATTCCTCACGTAGATATTCAGGGTCCGAACCAATCAGTTTAAATGTAACCCCCTCCTTAGGAAAGACCTATCACTCCAGCCAGCCCTGTTCCCGCCAATAAATGTACTAATCAAGTCTAAGAATTATTGTTTGATTTCCCGCGGTGTAAGGTGATTTGTTAAAGGAGACTGTGATGTATGCAAAGCCCCCCCCCCCTCCTCCCCAAAAGGTGTACTTAAGCATTGTTCAACCCCTGCTCTGGGCTCTGGGCTGCTCTTGCTTCTTGAGTGGGCCTAGAGTCTCAGCGCGCTGAATTGGATCCTAAATAAAAATCCCCTTGTGTGTTTTGCATGAAGCCAGTCTCTTGTGGTCTCTTCTTCCGACGTTTCGCCGGTCCCTTACATCTAGACCATCTCTTTACCTTGTTCCTCTCTAACAATGTAAAGTAAAAAGTTCATGGAAGACAATATTTGTAGGTTATGGATTAATTACAGTACTAGTTTGTACTTAGGGTGTTCAAAAAATGCTTGCATTTAATATAAGCTCAACATTTAAAATTGAATATCTACATGGGATAAAAAATTAAACAGAAGGCAATATTTTATATTAAATTTAAAAAATATATTGGATAATAGTAGTAAAGAATATGCTCCAAGAATAGGGGTAAAAGCTATTGGGTTCCCCCTTGGTACCAATGGCTCATAGATGATCTTTGCTATAAGCCAACAGAATGACAAAATCTCTGACATAATTAAAAGTGGGCAAAACACAATGCATATGTTTCAGCAATTTGCCAAGTATTTGTCCAGGTCTATTAGAGTTACTGAGCAAATGGGTTGGCATGAATAGTTATATCCTTAATGTGCACATCGTTAAGAGGCCGATATGTCTTCTCATTTACTGGTAACTTCTCCAATTCATCTAGGGTCTCCAGACCATCTATTACCCTGAAACAGAAAAAACGCAATATATGAAAATTTCCTCAAATTGAAACATAATATTCAAATATCTGTAGCACTATAATCTCCTTAAGAGGAAAGGATCATGTTTTATAGTTCTCTGAATTCTCTAGTTGAATGTACAAAAAAAATTGATTATTTTTATGCTATACATATGGATTAAAATTCAGAAATAAAAATTCTTTTTTATGCCTCAGTCAACAAGAGAAATGGGTAGGAATATTCTGATCAGAGTGCCTAAAATTATCTGCTGCATTAATAGCAATCACATAGAATATCACCCAATGGTGCCAGTATAAACAGTTAAAGGGATAACAAATTTACTCTCCCAACATTTAATACCAAATGTGTTGGTTTTCCCAATCCTCCACTTCCCTGGGTGCCCCTTAATTTAATTCTGACATTTCATGGTTAGTGCAGGCCTCACTGCTTAGTCCCACAAGACTGTCCTACCACATTAGTTGCCAGATTAAAGTCCCAGGTGGCAATCTATACTTCTGACTAACTAGCTACAAGTTAGATGTTCCCTCAGCCATTCCTTGGGGTTGGTAATTTGCTAGAATGGTTCACAGAACTCAGGAGAATGCTTTACATACTATTACAGTTTATTATAAAGGATATGACTCAGGAACATCAAATGGAAGAAATTCAAAATGCAAGGTATTAGGGAGGGGCAGAGCTTCCATGCTCTCCCTCCAGGCCCTCTTCCCAGCACAGGCACATGTCCACCAACCTGGAGGCTCTCTGAACCCCATTTAGGGTTTGTTTTGTTTTGGGGTACTGGGGAATTGAACCCAGTGGCACTCTAGTTCTAAGCTACATCCCCAGTCTTGCTCACTTTTCAGACAGGGTCTTAAGTAAGTTTCCCAGGCTGGGCTCTTGTTTGTGACTGTCAACCTCAGACTCCTGAGTAGGTGGAATTACAGGCTGCTCCCCATACCTGGCTCATTTAGCATTTTTGTTTTGTTTTGTTTTTAGTACTGGGGACTTACCAGGAGCACTTTGCCTGTTTTAGTCTACTTTTTTGCTGCTGTGACTGAATGACCCAACCAGCACAATTGTAGAGGAGAAAAGTTTTATTCAGAGGCTCACAGTTTCAGAGGTCTCCATCCATAGACAGTAGGCTCCATTCCTTGGGGCTGGAGGTGAGGCTGAACATTACGGTAGAATGTGTGGCAGAAGGAAGCAGCTCACACTGGCCGGATACAAAAATATATATCTATATCTATATCTCTGTATATATATCTCCCATAACCATACCTCCCCAATGAACCACTTCCTTCAGCCACACACCACCTGCCTCCAGTTACCACTCAGTTAATCCCAACAGGGATTAATTCACAGATTAGGTTAAAGCTATAACCCAATCATTTCTCCTCCAAGCCTTCTTGCATTATCTCACACATGAGCTTCATGGGGACACCACATCTAAACCACAACAACCACTGAGCTATAATCCTAGCCCTTTTTATTTTGAGACAGGATCTTGCTAAATTGCTAAGGGCCTAAACTTGTGATCCTCCTACCTCAGCCTCTCAAATTGCTGAGATGATAGACATTTATGGGTTTTATGGAGGTTCCGTCACATAGGCATGATGGATTTTAAATCATTGGTCATTGGTGACTGAACTCAATTTCCCATCCTCCTTCCTGGAAGTTCAGGGTGGAGGAATAATAAGGGGGCTAGGATTTAAAGTGCTAACTCTAATCACATGGCTGGTTCCTCAGGCAACCAATTCTCATCCAGAAACTCTCTACAGGCCAACCAGGCATCACTTCATGGTATAAACTCAAGTATGATTGAAAGGAGTTTATTATAAATAACAAAATATTTGTTTCATTCCTATCACTCAGGAAATTCCAAGGGTTTTAGCTCTGATACAGGAACAAAGGATGAAGACCAAATATGTTTTTCTCATTACATCACAATATTATACCAGTCATAGGGATTTCTTTGCGTATAGGAAATATACAGAGAAAGTATATAAGGACTGTCCTACATTAAGGGTCCTACATGCATGACCACTTTGCATTTTATTGTTTAAATTTTGTGTTTCTCCTTTTGTTTCTAGACAAGAAAGCAAGATTGACAGTTAAGCTCCACCAAGCCCACTTCATATTTCCACCAAAAAACAAAAAACAAAACAAAACAAAAAAAACACAACAACTCAGATTTATATTAAAATACCTGTTTTGGAAATCTGAGTAGAATATTTGCTGATATAAAGTGGCTTTTTAAAATTATTCCTCTTTGTGTAACTCAATTCAATTCCCAAGATTTACATATGTACTTTAAAAAAATAACTGATTTACATTTCCACTAAAATGGTACTTTAAAAAAAATACAGGAAAGAATGCCTAAAAGTGGCTTCAGTGACAATAACTACTATTACCAAAACCTTTTGACCTTACTCCTAAATGTAAAACAACATGTTCTTAAATTATCATCTGGGCTAAAAGAAAAACAGGAAACAGAGGAAATAATGAGGTCTGGCAACAAAAGGGCAGGTAGGCTGAGAGTGGTGGCATAGGCCTATAATCCCAGCTACCTGGAGGCTGAGGCAGAAGAACTGCAAGTTCCAGGCCAGCCTAGGCACTTAGTGAGACCTTGTCTCAAAAAATAATAAGGGCTGGGGATACAGCTCAGTGGTACAGTGGCCCTGTGTTCAATCCCCAATTACCCTCCACCCCCAACACATGAAACACAGATTTGAAGCAGATAAAGTCTAATAAAGTATCTAGGACATGGGGCCCTTAGAGAACCAGAGGAAGGCTATGGATCATTTTCCCAGAAAAATGTATATGAAAATCCAGCTGTAAGAAGTTAATGAACCTAAGGTTACACTTCATTGTTTCATTTCAGATCCAGTAAGATAAATCCTGGTAATTCCTGATGAATAATTCTGAATGACCAGTTAGGGAGAAAATGAAGAAACCCTAGATTACCTATATACATATACAAAGATAATTGGATGCTCTAATATTTCATTAACTTGATTGACTATTAACAAAGTATAAATCAGCCAGATGCAGTGACACACGCTGTAATCTCATTGATCTGGGAGCCTGAGGCCAGGAGGATGACAAGTTCAATTTTAGTAAGACCCTAAGTAACTTAATAAAAATAAAAAGGACTGGGGATGCAGCTCAGTGGAAAGCAGCCTGGGTTCAATCCCCAGTACCAAAAAAAAAAAAAAAAAAAGAAGATATAAATTAGATTTAATTATATGGAATTTTTTAAAAAAGCTGTAGTCCTGTATTTTTATTTAACCTAACTTAGCATATAAACTGTTAAATATAACAGATTATAGGATTATGCCTTGGATTATTGAGCTTGGTAAATATTTTTTGAGGGCTGGGGCTGTAATTCAATGGCAGAGTACTTGCCTAGCATGTGTGAGGCAGTGGGTTCGATTCTCAGCACCAAAAAATAAAATAAAATACAGACATTTTGTCCATCTACAACTACAAAAAAGTTAAATTTTTTTTTTTTTTTAGAGAGAGAGAATTTTATTTTATTTTTTTTAAATATCTTTTTTTTTAAGAGAGAATTTTAGAGGGAGAGAGAGAGAGAGAATTTTTTCAACATTTATTTTTTAGTTTTCGGCAGACACAACATCTTTGTTTGTATGTGGTGCTGAGGATCGAACCCGGGCCGCACGCATGCAAGGCGAGCACGCTACCGCTTGAGCCACATCCCCAGCCCCTAAAAAAAATTTTGTTGAATGAATTTAAGTCATATATAATTTAAGAATTTAACTTATATAAAAGAAACTCTCGGAAATGTGGTAGAAACTGCTAAATACCCCCCCAGGATCTATTTTCCCCTTCTTATTCTGAGAAACCTATTTTACTGAGGTTTCTTTGTGTCCTATCTCTCCCTTATAGGTAAAGTATGGCCACATTACAGAGTTCTGGTCTCCCTGGAAAGTTCTTTAAGAAGAAACTGACTCTGCTGGCAAGAATCCTTTGTCTTTTTATCACAGAGTGATCTTGAAATGAAAGCTAGAGATGGTGAAAAAACAAGAGGCACCTCAAAAATTGGTGGCAAAGTAGAACCATCAAATCAGTCCACCATTTTTAAGCAAATATTTTCAGATCTGTTGTGGCTAAATGCTATTTTTTTATTTTTTAGTACTAGGGATTGAATCCAGGGGCACTTAACCAATGAGCCACATCCTCAGCTTTTTTTGTATTTTATTTGGACACAGGGTCTCACTAAGTTGCTTAGTGCCTTGCTAAATTGTAGAGGCTGGCTTTGAACTCATGATCCCCCTGACTCAGCCTCCAGAGCCATTGAGATTATAGGTATGTGCCACCAAATACTATTTTTAATGAAGAGGGATATATTACTATTCATTTACATAACAATCCTGAAAAAAATTACTGATACCTCTTTTATAAAAAAAGGAAAACAAGTCTAGAGAAGTTATAACTTTCTTTCCACTTGGCTCTTTCCAATATTAGTTATACTACTCTCACAGTCATGTTTATGCACTGAGATATCAAAACATAATGAGGGCTGGGGTTGTGGCTCAGTGGTACAGTGCTTGCCTAGCATATGAGGCATCATATAAAAGTAAATAAATAAAATAAAGATATTGTGTCCATCTACGACTAAAAAAAAAAAAAAAGTTTAAAAGAAACATAATGAGAATACTTACTTTCCAAATACTGTATATTTCATGTCTAAATGTGGCTGCTTGCCATAGGTGATAAAGAACTGAGATCCATTGGTATTTGGGCCATTATTAGCCATAGATACAACACCTCTAACGTTGTGCTGAAAAAAAGAACAAAGCCATTAATCTGTGTTTTTAACTATTCCAAATATAAAACTGAAATAAGATATGCACAAACCTTCCAATGTTTAACAAACCAAGAAAACATTAAATAGCTCTATTAGGTTAATCCAAATGTTCAGTTTCTATATATCTGTATCACTATAAAGCCTGTATAAATTATATAACAAATCAAATTCTCAATAATTTCATTTTCACTTTGGAGAATATAGCCACAAACACTTTTAGCAATGATAGAAATAATCCTTACATTTATATTAAGGTATACTGTGCTGGTATGAAACAATCAGGCAACAAAACAAATTCCCCATAATCTCTTCTCATATACAGGACTCTTGCTAGTTTCTTTATCTGCAAAACAAGGGAAGTTGGACTAGTTCAGGGTCTATTCAGAATTCAGATGCTCACAAGGATCAAGTAGATAGTAAACTGAATGTAAACATTAGGGAAAGATGGAGTCTTATAGTGAATAGTTTCTCTCACTTTATGGCATTAAAACAATTTATTTTACACTGATGGCCATAGGGAATGTTATCTATGGTTCTTTTACCCATGGACAGCTATAACCCTAAGACTGGATAATCTAAGGAAGGATTCATTTAGCGCTAATATCATGACACTATTTGTTTACAAGGGAGTATGTGCTGGAGTTAAAAGGACCTTATTGATAAAGCTGAAGACATGACCGAGCTATGCTATTGGGAGGTTATAGTGTTAACAACTCATAGGGTAACACTAATTAGACAAGCTATATAGGTGTAGTTACACCAATATAATAATGCTTTATCTCCCTAAAAGGTGACTACCAAATATATTACTAGATCCATAAACAAGAATACATGTACCATCGAAGAATTAATTTTAATAAAAGCATCTATTAATTTTTTTTCCCAGCTTGAAGAGTAACATTTACCAAACTGTTGCAAATGATTATGTGCTCTGCTCCATCTATTGCTCTGCCTCCCTCACATAATGGAGGTAACCATTATTCTAATAGGTTTACACAGGCCCAGACTATGTTTTGTTTCCTTTGCTACTTTCTAAACTCCACAAAACTGTATACAACTTTAATCTTTTCGAAAATGCTTTTACATTTAACACTGCTATGTTTCTAGGATTCACACATGTGTACACAGTTGTAGTTCATTGATGTTTTTTCCTACTGTAGTGTGATATTTCACTAGTGAATAGACTAAACTGTACCCATTTTATTACCAATGGACATGTGGCTTTTTTCCAGACTTATTATAAACAGTGTGCCATGAGCACTCCTGCTGTCTCTTGGTGCACATGTACAAGAGTTTTTCTTGGGTAAGCATTTGGGAATGGACTTGCTGGAAGAGAATATATGCAAATTTAATCCCCATCCTCTATTCTGGTGTATAACATTGGTTTTTAACCTGCCTACAATGGAATCACTGGGGAACCTGAAAATAAAGCTGATGTCCTAACCTGTCCTACTGATAGTTTTTCTCTATTTTTAGTAGGGTAAGACCCTAATCTTTTACAGGTCTAAAACTTCCATAGATGATTATGCCACAGCCAATCTCTGGTTTTCAACTGGTATAGGACGCAGTCATTAATTCACATCTAAAAAACTGTTTAGTTTCTAATTCAGGATAAGTCTGACTTTTCAAAAAGTTTATCAACTCTAAACAATTCAAACAATAATTTTTTTTTAGAATTTTTGTGAGTATATTTTATTTTTGTGTGTGTGTAACATATACATATATATGTAAATTAACTTATGAAATAGAGAAAACTTTCTATATTTTACCTTGATACTGCAGAAACTTTGCAGGTAGTTTTTTTTTTTTTTTTTTTTAAAGAGAGAGTGAGAGAGGGGGACAGAGAGAGAGAGAGAATTTTAATTTTTATTTATTTTTTCTTAGTTCTCGGCGGACACAACATCTTTGTTTGTATGTGGTGCTGAGGATTGAACCCGGGCCGCACGCACGCCAGGCGAGCACGCTACCGCTTGAGCCACATCCCCAGCCCTCAGGTAGTTTTTTATATACAGAGAACTAAATGAAATTTTTAAAAGCTATACCAATTCTATTACTAAATAGTTTTAAACTTTTATAATAGATATATTTTTTTGGGCTGGGGATGGGCTCAAGCGGTAGCGCGCTCGCCTGGCATGCGTGCGACCTGGGTTCGATCCTCAGCACCACATACCAACAAAGATGTTGTGTCCGCCGAGAACTAAAAAATAAATATTAAAAAATTCTCTCTCTCTCTCTCTTTCTAAAAAAAAAAAAAAAAAAAAAAAAAAAAAGATATATTTTACTATAACTAAAATATAATAAACCAAATTGCATGTTCTAGTTGAAAACTAATCACTTTTCTCTAATTCTAAAATATCACTCTATATAGATATGAAGTTTGAAGATTGCACAATAAATTAACTGAAGTTAACTGAAGTTATCTCTGTGAAGTAGAACTGATTTTCTAAAACTGGCAAACACTATATTTTCTCTCCCCAACCCTCGTACTGGGGATTGAACCCAAGGCCTTGCAAGTACTCTACCCCTGAGCTACATCCCCATTTCCCGCCTTTTTTTTTTTTTTTTTTGGTACCAGGCATTGAACCCAGATGTGCTTAATCATTGAGCCATATCCCCAGGCCTTTTAATTTTTTATTTTGAAACAGGGTCTTGCTAAATTGCTTCAGGCCTTGCTAAATTGCTGAGACTGGCCTTGTGATCTACCTGCCTCAGCCTCCTGAACTACTGGGATTACAGAAGTGTAGCACTATCCCAGTTCCTCCATATCCCTTTTTATTTTGAGACAAGATCTTTCTAAATTGCCCAGGCTACCCTAGAACTTGCACCCTCCTGCCTCAGCCTCCCAAGAAGCTGGGAGTACAAGCATCTGCCACCATGCCTCACTAGATTTTCTTTCTTTCTTTTTTTTTTTTTTTTGAGAATTTTTAATATTTATTTTTTTTTAGTTCTCGGTGGACACAACATCTTTGTTGGTATGTGGTGCTGAGGATCGAACCCGGGCCGCACGCATGCCAGGCGAGCGCGCTACCGCTTGAGCCACATCCCCAGCCCCTCACTAGATTTTCTTAATTTCAGGAAAAAAAAAAATTCTTTAAAGCTTGAAAAATACAGAAAAAAGTTAACAAAGAAAATAAAAAACCCCTAATTTTATCACTGTGAGGAATTATTTATATTTAAAATACTTGAGATCTACCCCAAAATCTCTGGTTTTCAACTGGTATAGGACGCAGTCATTAATCCTTTAAAATACTTGAGATCTACCCCAAGTATTAAGTTATATTACTACATGAATGTTCAATCATCTAACATGATGATAAAAGATGGGGATTGATAGTAAGCAATTGAGGGGCTGGGGATGTGGCTCAAGCGGCAGCGCGCTTGCCTGGCATGCGTGCGGCCCGGGTTCGATCCTCAGCACCACATACCAACAAAGATGTTGTGTCCGCCGAGAACTAAAAAATAAATATTAAAAAAATTCTCTCTCTCTCTTTAAAAAAAAAAAATTAAAAAAAAAAAGATAATAAGCAATTGATTAGCTAAGAGACAATGTTTCCTTCCCCTCTCAAAAAAGGTCAGTGATTCATGACATTCAACAGGAACTTTATGGTGAGACATTAAGCTTCTTTGGTATACTGCAAGTTAAACATTTCAGGTTGGACTCAAAAGATGAGCTCACTATCCAGATCAATGAAGTGGTGGAACTCCAGTACATGTGTCAGGCTAGAATTGCCATTTATATTTTCTCACTAACTTCATTTATCAAACACTAAAAAGTAGTTAGTAATAATATCAACTTGTGTTACTACAACACATCTGTCAATGTGTCCAAGTGTAACCAGAGAGAAAATAAAATTCTGAAGCACTGGGATATACCTTCAGATATTCACTATATTCATCCTCAAACTTCTTGCCCCAGATACTGTTACCTCCTCTTCCAGTACCTGTATTACACAACAAGAAAATCAAAAGATATATATATATATTTTTAAAATTTGTTTGTAGTTATAGATGGACAACATGACTTTATTTTGTTTATTTTTATGTGGTGCTGAGGATTGAACCTAGTGCCTCATGCATGCTAGGCAAGCACTCTGCCACTGAGCTATAGCCCCAGCCCCCAAAAGATATATTTAAAGTTAAAAAAACCATTCAATTTCTAAAACTTAGGGGAACTTTATAGCATAACACTTTAAATACAAATATAATTTTATATTGTAGTTCCCCAGCTTTCACTTTACAAACCAGAAAAATAAAATACATCTATCAAAAAAAGAAAGAAACCCTCCTTAATAATATCAGTCAGAATTTATGGGCAAGTGTGAATACCATATGCTTCAAAGTTTCTTGCTGTTATAAGGAGCCCATTATACAGACACCACATGCTTTGTTTTTCCGTTATTCTTTTCACCCTCTTCTTCATATTATACATCCAATTCCCCTGATGTTAGTTAATGGAAAAATTTACCTGTTGGATCTCCTGTTTGAACCATGAAACCCTTGATATTTCTATGAAATATACAGCCGTTGTAGTAATTACTGGCACAAAGAGCCAAGAAATTCTGAAGAGAATAAAAAATGATGATTGAGAAATAGTACAGCAGAAATGCACTTTAGATAAAGAACCAATCATATTTACTGAAAAAACATGATAGCAGTGATATTAAATATGGCTTTTAGGTATTACTTTGGTAATGTCACTTCCCTGCCAAAAACCCTTTAAAAAGCTTCCCTTTGCTCTCAGAATAAAATAAAATATAAAGTCTTAGTCCTTATTAGCAGGGCTTAACAAGGCCTACATGATCTGGCTCCCCTCTGCATTTCATATGATAATAATCCTTTCTCTGTTGCTTACTATGTTGAGCATA
Source organism: Spermophilus citellus (assembly GCF_964194105.1). Taxonomy (NCBI): domain Eukaryota; kingdom Metazoa; phylum Chordata; class Mammalia; order Rodentia; family Sciuridae; genus Spermophilus; species Spermophilus citellus. The sequence goes on from NC_138192.1 coordinate 102,122,300, forward strand.
TTAGCATTTTGGCAATTCATCCAAAAGGGGAAGGTTTTCCTTGGGGAATCTGTACCTGCTACTTCTATATGTAGAATTTTTTGTTTGATTTTTGGGGTGCTGGGATTTGAATTCAGAACCTCACACATGCTAGGCAATGGCTCTATCACTGAGCTACACTCTCAGTACCTAAAATGTTCTTTTCACATCTCTTTCCATTGAGATGATTTCATACCTTCTGCACTCAAGTTTGATTATTAGTTTCTTGGGTAGATCTGTCCATACCTTAATTAGCTTCTTTCCTATTGTATTATTCTGTATCTCAATACTCTACCTTTTAGAATCATTTAGTCTTCATGTCCTATCTATTTTCCCAGCTAGATTAGCTCCACAAGAGCATGGAGTGTCTCTTGTTCACCATTGTATTCCCAGATCCTGGCAAGATAACCTTTCACCAGTAACTGAATGAATACACACAGCTTTCTCTCTCTTTTTTTCCCTTAACCACATCCCCAGCCCTTTTTTATATTTTATTAGAGATAGGTCTCACTAAATTGCTTAGGGCCTCACTAAGTTAGTTGGTGGGGCTGGCTTTGTACTCACAATCCTCCTGCCTCAGCCTCCTGAGTCACTGGGATTATTGGTGTGTGCCACATTGCCCAGCTTGCATTATTGATTTTTTATTTGTTCTTTTTGGTTGTACATAACAGTAGAATGTATTTTGGCATATCATGGAATATGGAATATAATTTCCCATTTTTTAGACCTTTATTTTATTTATTTATTTTATGTGGTGCTGAGGATCAAAACCTGTGCCTTGCACATGCTAGGCGAATGCTCTACTGCTGAACCACATACCAGCCCCCCCCATTTTTTTTAAAAAAATATTTTATTAGTTGTTGATGGACCTTTATTTATTTATATGTGGTGCTGAGAATCGAACCCAGTGCCTCACAAATGCTAGGCAAGCGCTCTACCATTGAGCCACAACCCCAGCCCCATTTTTTTTTAATATTTATTTTTTAGTTGTAGTTTTTATTTTTTAGTTATTTTATTTATTTATTTTTATGTGGTGCTGAGGATCGAATTGCATGCGCTAGGCGAGAGCTTTCTAACACTGAGCCACGACCCCACCCCTAACTTCCCATTTTTGTGGTAGTACATGATATACAGTTACACTGGTTGTGTTATTCATATATGAACATAGGAAAGTTATGCCTGATTGCATTATTTTTAATATGTACAAACAGTACTCACCTCACATGTTTTGGGAGTCCTCTCACAGAAGACTTCTATTTTAATGTCACCTACATCTGTATGCAATGTCACAGACTAAAAAGGAGAGAGAATATTGAACAAATGAGATTTCTTCAAGTGACTACAGATACTGTATTATTTCCCTGACTGGATTCAAGATGATAATCTAATTAAAAACAGAAATACTGCTTAAAAGATGACCCAACTACATATCAGCTCTGAGAGATGAGTTGTACTTCTTACCCGAAATTTATTTCAAAAGCAGGGAAAAACTCCAAAAGACAAACATAAATGTTAGTGCAAAGTGGTATCTCTGCTAAAAAAAATTTGGAAGCAAATATTGTGATGAGAATAATTTTGGGGGGGTTGGGATTGTGGCTCAGCGGTGGAGTGTTCGCTTCGTACGGGAGGGACTTGGGTTCGATCCTCAGCACCACATAAAAATAAAAGCATTATGTTATGTCCATCTATGCTTAAAAAATAAATATTAAAACAAAGAGAATAGGGGCTGGGGATGTGGCTCAACTGGTAGCGTGCTTGCCTGGCGTGCGTGCTGCCCAGGTTCGATCCTCAGCACCACATACAAACAAAGATGTTGTGTCCGCCGAGAACTAAAAAATAAATATTAAAAATAAAATTCTCTGGGCTGGGGATGTGGCTCCAGCTGTAGCGCGCTCGTCTGGCATGCATGCGGCCCGGGTTCGATCCTCAGCACCACATACAAACAACAATGTTGTGTCCACCAATAACTAAAAAATAAATATTAAAAATTCTCTCTCTCTCTCCCTCTAAAACTCTCTCTTAAAAAAAAAGATATTAAAAAAAATAAAATAAAATTCTCTCTCTTTAAAATAAATAAATAAATAAAACAAAGAGAATAATTTTTTGAACTTTTTAGTGTATATGGACACAATACCTTTTTTTCATTTATTTATTTTTATGCAGTGCTGAAGATCGAACCCAGTGCCTCACAAGTGCTAGGCAAGCACTCTACCACTGAGCCACAACCCCAGCCCAAGAATAATTATTTAGGTTTGAATTTTTCATGAATAAAAGTAAAAATAATTGGGCTGGGGCTATAGCTGAGTGGTAAAGCGCCCACCTCACATGTGTGAGGCACTGGGTTCGATCCTCAGCACCACATAAAAATAAATAAAAATATTGTGTCTAACTACAACTAAAAAAATAAAAAAGAATGCTGTTCATTTTTTTAATATCTATTTAACATCATTTTTTATCTATTTTTATCTATTTAACATCATTTTTTTAATATCTATTTTTCAGTTTTAGGTGGACACAATATCTTTATTTTACATTTATGTGGTGCTGAGGATCGAACCCAGTTCCTTGTGCATGTTAGGCGAGCATTCTACCACTGAGCCACAACTCCAGCCCCACCAACATCACTTTTGTTGGAAAATGGTAAGAAATGATTTCTTCAAAACATAGTATCCATCATTTCCTGTAGGTAGTTTAATTCTAATAGGATTTTAAAAAATTCCTTTCTTACCTATACACAAGAAAAGCTAAAAAGTTGTCAGTGTTTCTATATCCTTTGCAGAGGTAACCATAGTGCTCTTTAATTGCTTTTTATTTATTTTATATTCTGTAGTATTTGTAGTTTTGGTTTGTATATACCTTTGCCATCCTGTTATCCTATTCCAGAGAGGGCAAAAAACATTTGGAAAAGGCTTTCTTTTTCATTTATTTATTTATCTATTTATTTATTTATTTGGCAGGGGTTCTTAACCCTGAGGCACATTCTCATCCCTTTTTATTTTTTATTTTGAGACAGGGTCTCACTAAGTTGCTGAGGGCCTCACTAAGTTGTTGCAGCTAGTCTCAAATTTGTAATCCTCTGGCCTCAGCCTCTTGAGTCGCTGGGACTACAGGTGTGCTTCATGGCACTGGGCTCACTTATCTTCTTAAAATAGTATCTAATAGTCAGAATAGAATTATGTTGAAGATGGTGATAGGGATATATGTTCGGGGAAGAACAGGGCATTTTTATTGCTTTTCTTCTTCTTCGAGTTCTAGTTGCTCTCCTTAGACTGAGAGCAAAGGAATTCAATTTAAATGATTATACTTACTATTCTCTTCTGATAATCCAACTCATCTTTTTCATTATCAATTTTTTCCATAAAAAATAAATTCTGTGTATTTTAAGTGAAAGTATGAAAAATTTGCCAGGTGTGGTGGCAAACACCTATGGTCATAGTTACTAGGTACACTGAGACAGGAGAACAAGTTGGAGGCCAGCCTCAGAACTTAAGTTTTTTTTGTTTTGTTTTTTGAGACAGGGTCTCAAAATTATAATTCACCAACAAAATTTTTAAAAAATCATTCTACATTGTATGCTTTGATAATCTATCATTTGTTTGTCTTGTCACTGAAATTTCCATGTATTTTTATTTTCCTTGGCCGAATTTCTAAAAATTACTTATAATGAAAGACTTAATTTAAAAGAATTCTGTAAAGCTTACCATTTTTCTTCGTGATGGTTTCAGGAAGTATGATTTAATTTCTCAGTCTTTCAGAGAAAATCTTGAAAATAAGTTTCTATTCCTAAAAGAAAAAAGATTCAGTTCATTTTTTTTTCCTATCTTGTTCACTCACACACGATTATATTTACTGTTTTAAAGAACAAGTCTTAAATTGCATCATAGAAGTGAAGAGAATAGCCTACTCAACTCAAGCCCCCAATCTCCTACTTCCCCTGATCTTCCCGACCCTCTTTGTAGGACAAACCTGTCATACGTCCATGCACTGGGTATTTCCTTTATTTGGAAGACTTACATTCAAACATCTGAAAGGGCCAATTTTCTCATTTCCAAGTCTGCGCTCAAATGTCAGGTCTTACTGACCCTATTTAAAACTGTTTTAACCCTAAGACCTGCCCTATTTCTTTCTCCCATAATATTGATCACTAATATACTATATATTTTCCCATTGACTTGACAATAACACTCTCGCCGAACAGAATGTTCACTAGAGTATCCGGAAAACTAAAACAATGCCAACACAGAGTTCACCAAACATCTGAATAAGTAAATGAAAAAATAAATGATATTCCATACTTACCACTTCGGTTAGCACAGTCGTTGTTAAAACAGGAAAGATACAATCGCCTTAAACCGCAAGTCTGTTGACTCGAAATGGTAGTTTCTTTGGGCCACCAGAAGTCAAGCGTGGGGCCCCTTATGTGAATTCCTTTTATCTCCCCTCTCCTCCTACAGCAAACCAAAACGAATAGAACTAGAAGGATAATGTTACTTATCCTACACCTGAATTTGACAGTGAAAGAGATCTTTATTAATAATCACAAACAGAGAACAACATAATCCGGAACTACCTGGCCAAACAAAGCAATGCTTTAGACTCGGAAGTAAAATGGTCTGGACTACTTCCGCCCGGCGCCGCGTGGAGGAAAATAAGCTCAGTACCGGAAGTGACGTACAGGAGAGTTTCCGGAACCGGTGAGTAGTGGGCGATTTCAAAATTTACTGGGGTAGTTGTGCTCTTTGCCTCAAGTCGTGGTTAGGGTTGGTTGTGATTGTTTTGGAGTGCTGCCGAGAAAGAACATTAGGGAAGAAAACTGTTTCGGCATTCGAGAGACACTTTCTGGTCCTGACTCAAGAACGGCTGCCCTACCTGGCTCTTGTCCTGGAAAGTCCTTGAGGTGGCACTGAAATGAAAGTAGATGAAGTGATGTAGAGAGAACATTTTGTAGGCTGTAGCGCCCTACTGTTACTAACAATAGCAAACAAGGCTTACGCTTACACTATCCCCTGCTTTATGTTTTGTTCGTTTCGTGGTACTGGGGATTGAGCCCAGTAGGACTCTACCACTGAGCTACATCCCCAGATTTTTTTATATGTTTTATTTTGAGGCAGTGTCTCTAAGTTGCCCAGACTGATCTGTGATCCTCCTGCCTCAGAATCTCGAGGAACTGGGATTGCTGATGCCTGATGATACTGAGATTTATCAAAGATAGTTCCTATTCTCCAGTAGCTTTAGCATAGAAGCTAAAAGAATTATAACAGTATGTCAATGTTATATTGGAGGGAGAAAGGCTTTATTTGGGAAGTTAAAGAGAGTTCGGAAGGGTAATACTTAAGAGTAATGGAGAGGTGATGAGGGTCTTTGAAGCAAGGTTGGGGAGAATAAAAATGAGCCAGTCCTGGTGGGGCATGTTTTTTGGTCCCAGCAAATTGGTAGACTGAGGCAGGAGAGCAAGTTCACAACCAACTTAGTAATACCCTGTCCCCAAATAAAAGGGACTGGCAATGTAACTTAGCGGGGAAAGTGAAACTGTGTAGTATCCCCAGTATCCAAAACTTAAACAAATCACCAAGGTATGGGGAGAGTGGAGGAGGAAGAAATGTACATTAGTATATTATATGTGAGGTTTTGCTAGGTGACATATTAATCTATTTGCTTATCCAGATGGCCTGCAGTGTAGGTTGGGTCTCCATTTTGTACATGAGAAAAAAGCTGTCAGATGTTAATGACTTACTTAGGCTACATTATGCTGGAAAGGGGCAGAGCCACTACTTGAAACCAGGTCTGTATAATGACAGATATTTTTCCCACATGCTTTGATGCCTTTTAGGTCCAGACCTAAAGTGTTCCAGAGTACCATTTCCTGTATTTTGACTTCAGATACCTGATTTCTGTATGTTATCATCTTGTGTACGCTTGGTTCCCGCAACAGTCCGGCTTGTCCAGTCCGGTATCTGCATTACTTCCCGTTCCTTCATGGATTTGAAGGCTCTTCTTTCCTCCTTGAATGACTTTGCATCCCTCTCATTTGCTGAGAGTTGGGACAATGTTGGATTACTGGTGGAACCAAGTCCACCACATACTGTAAACATTCTCTTCCTGACCAATGACTTGACGGAAGAGGTAATGGAGGAGGCTCTGCAAAAGAAGGCAGATCTCATCCTCTCCTACCATCCACCTATCTTCCGACCCTTGAAGCAGATAACCTGGAAAAGCTGGAAGGAACGCCTGGTGATCCGGGCTCTGGAGAATAGGGTTGGCATCTATTCTCCTCACACAGCCTATGATGCTGCACCCCAGGGAGTCAACAACTGGTTGGCCAAAGGGCTTGGTGAGAAGCCTCTTGTTCTTTCATATTTAAAATTTTCCTACAAATACTTAGAAATTTTAAAATGTCTTTCCAGTAAAGTTTTAACTGTTTTAGGGGTGAGGGGACATCATGTTGCTGAAGTCTGGCCGTTAAATTGCATTTGAAAAACCAAACATTGTTATCCTTAATGAATAAGGAAAGCATAAGAACTCATCATTGTTAGGCAACTTCACAATTCTTCATTCATGTGATGCAGTGACTAGAACCCAGGCATTCAAACAGTGGTTGAATTGAAATTGAAAGCTGAGGCCTGTCCAGGATATACTTGGTATGTTAGTGACTGCGACATTGGAGTTTAATAATGTCCAGTGTAATGAGGGAATTCAGCATATGTGTTTTAGCTTTATTTTTGTAAGTTATTTTAAGATAATACTTTCTAATAAGCTTTTCTTGAGTGACTTTTTTTTAATATTTATTTTTTAGGTGTAGATGGACACAACACAATGCCTTTCTTTTTATGTGGTGCTGAGGATCGAACCCGGTCCCACCCATGCAAAGCGAGCGCTCTCCTGCTGAGCCACAATCCCAGCCCCTTGAGTGACTTTTGATAAGTCATTGTGAGCTAAAGCTTTTATGATGAAACATCTCTAGTAATGTGTTCAACAGATTATGAACATTTGTCACCTGGAAAAAATGGGTACATTTTACATGGATAGATTTACCAAGCAGTAGACAATCTGTATCACCTAAAAAAAAAAAAAAAAAAAAAAAAATTCCACAAGTCAGTCTTTCTTGTCCAGATTTTTCTGAAATTTAAAATATGGGAAAATAATTCAATAATGTTTCTCTCTCTCTCTCTTTGTGGTGCAAGAGATTGAACCCAGGACACTCTACCCCAGAACTGTATATATTCCCAGCCATTTTTATTTTTTATTTTGAGGTAGTTCTTGTTTGGCTAAGTTGCCCAGGCTGCCCCTGAACTTGCAATCTTCATACCATGTAGCTAGAATTAAAAGTGTGCACCACTGTGCTTGGTTTGATTTTTTTTTTTTTTTAATGAATTTGATTTTGTATGTCCATACCAAATTCTTAGACTATAGGGGTATATATGTGCGTGTGTATTACAAAAACATGAAAGTGTATTTTTTTTTTTGTGGTGCTGATGGTAGAACTAAGGGCCTTGTGTATGTCAGACAAGCTCTCTATCACTGAGCCACATCCCCAGTCCAAATCTTTTTTTTTTTTATTGATTATTTAAAGCATTACATAGCTCATGATATATCATCTTTCATACATTTGCCCAGTACAAATCTTAAAAAATACATTCATTTGCCTAGAATAGTTTATCTTACTTTTTAATCTTAAAAGAAAAACCAACAAGAACTTTAGTTTTCCACAATTTTTTTTTCTAGGAGCTTGCACCTCCAGTCCTATACATCCTTCTAAAGCTCCCAACTACCCTACAGAGGGAACTCATCGAATAGAATTTAGTGTTAACCACACCCAAGACCTGGAAAAAGTCATGTCTGCAGTGAAAGGAATTGGAGATGTTTCTGTCACTTCTTTTTCTGCTAGGTACAATGTATTTTTCTCTTTTTTCTGTGTATTTATTGGTAAGTGTATTTATTGGTAAGTGCTTTCTTTGTTTTAATTTACTTTTTATTCTGATTTGTTATATATGACAGCAGAATGCATTACAATTCATATTATACATATAGAGCACAATTTTTTCACATCTTTGGTTGTATAAAAGTATATTCACACCATTTGTGTCTTTATATATGTAGTTAGGGTAATGGTGTCCATCTCATTCCACCATCTTTTTTACCCCCATGCCACCCCACCTCCTCTCCCACCCCTTTGTTCTAGAGGTAAGTACTTTCTTACAAAGTCTGTAATTCTGTCTTAGCTTTCTATTGCTATGACAATATAACTAAGAGAAATCAGAGAAAGAGATTAATTTTGGTTCATGGTTTCAGAAGTTTCAGTCCATAATTACTGGGCTCCGTTGTTTCTGGGCCTATGGTGAGGCAGAACATCATGGTGGAGAGTGTGGTGGAACAGTGCTGCTCCCCTCATGGCAACAGCAAAGCAGACAGAAAAAGGAAGGAGCCAGGGCCAGGGCCAAAATATACCCTTCAAGGATACGACCCCAGTGATCCATTTCTTCCAAGTAGGCCCCGCCTCCTAATATTTTTACCACTTCCCAATAGCCCATTGAGTTATGAATCCATAAATGAATTAATCTATTGATAAAGTCAGAGCCCTCATGATCCAGTCATCTCCCAAAGGTCCCCACTGCTCCATTGTGGACTAATTCTTCAACACATGAGCCTCTGGAAGAGTCTTCAGGTCCAAACCATTATACTCTGATACTTAGGTTTGGAACAAATTATATTTTCCTGGCATTGGTTTACAAGCTGTGTGTTTCTCATGTGCCTGTGGGTTCCAGACAAGGTGAACTGTGGAATCTTTTCAAAACAATTAAAATGGTAATATTTATTGAATATTTTCCACTTGGGAGGGATCATACCATACATTTTACATGTAGTATTTCTAATCCTCCTGGTAATGTTTAGGGGTAATTCTTTTTACTTTAGAGAATGCAGACAGACCCTGATAAATATGACTTTTTATTAAAATTGAAATCATTATATGAGGCTACACCAAAAAATGATCTCTGTAATGAGTGATTTTTTTTTTTTTTTTTGTATTTTATTTAGAGATGGAGTCTCACTAAGTTGCTTTAGGGCCTTGCTAAGTTGCTGAGGCTGGCTTTGAACTCGCAATCCTCCTGGCTTTGAACCCGAAATCCTCCTGCCTCAGCCTTCTGAGCCTTTGGGATTGTAGGCGTGTGCCAGTGCACCTGGCTTAATGAGTGATTTTTTTTTTTTTAAATATTTATTTATTTATTTTTAGTTCTTGGCGGACACAACATCTTTGTTGGTATGTGGTGCTGAGGATCGAACCCGGGCCGCACGCATGCCAGGCGAGCGCGCTACCGCTTGAGCCACATCCCCAGCCCCAATGAGTGATTTTTTAAAAAGTATTGATTCCTTATTGTAAAGTCATCGAAAATATCTTGGAGTATTTCCAGAGAATTTTAAGAATCTCAAGAAAAATTATTCCTGGGACTTTGCAAAGATTTCAGCTGTGAATATCTTCTGCCATTTTTAAATACTGTATAAATACTTAAATTAAAAGAAGAGTTAATTCTACAAATGAGGTATGAAAAATTGAAACAATACAATAGTCCCCTCTTCCTTCTACTCAATCCCAGTATCTTTAATTCAAGTTGTCTTTTCATTTGTTTATAGAGAAGTGGGTATCTTTTCAAACAGATGCAAGGACATGAAGAAATATATAGTTTTATTTTACATTGTTTTCTTAATTAAATAGTATGCTCTTTTTGTCTTTTTTAACAGCATGTCTTAAAGATCTTTTCATTTATGTCTATACCATTCTTTTTAATTAATCTTTTTTAAATTGCTGTATAATGTCGCTTATTATGATGTATTGAAGTTCCATTAAGCATTCTCTCTCTTACTGATGGGCTTTTTAGTTCAGTTCAATTTTTCCATATTACAGTTCATAACTAGGTTTTACTATTTAATTGGGGCCCAGCTATTGTTTGTCCTTTTGAAGCACCACAGTTGATTCCAGTGTTGGCAGCTATGCTTCCGGGTTATGTTTTCTTTTCTTTCTTTTTTTGGTGATGCTGAGGATTGAACTTCACACATGCTAGGCGAGCACTTCAATACTGAGCCACATCCTTAGCCCCCAGATTATATTTTAAGGTGTCCTTTAGTTTTAGAATTCTGTGATTATCAAAACATTTTGGTGCCATTTTTTGGGAGGAGGGAGGCTCTAGGGCATTACTGAGGGGGGAGGAAGGGAGAGTGAGTGAGAGAGAAAGAAAGGGGCCAGAGACAAAATATACCCTTTAAGGCTATGCCCTCAGTGACCCACTTCCTTCAACAAGCCCCACCTCCTAAACTTTGAGGACATTTTGTTAGATAAATTCACAGCACTTCATCTAGATCTAACTTAATCAGAAACTTGGAAATAGGGCCCAGTACTCTGTTTTAATTATTCCTCCAGGTGATTCTGATGCATGTTACAGTTTGAGAAACACAATTTTAGAACAAGGATTGGTTTGAGATGAAATGAGTTCTGTTGGTCAAATCCTTAGTTTCATATAAATCTGCTCTATCATAGCTAGTTTGTCAACTGTGGAATTTTAAAAATATATTATTTTTTTCTATCCCAAACCAATGAGTGATTTTTTTTCTAGGATTGACAATGAAGAACAAACACGCATCAGTCTAAATTGTACTCAGAAGGCTTTGATGCAGGTTGTGGCTTTTCTCTCCCAGAACAGACAGCTTTATCAAAAGACTGAAATTCTGTCACTGGAGAAGGTAATAAAAGCATTTTATGGGACTGGGGTTGTTGCTCAGTAGTAGAAAGCTTACCTAGCAGATATGAGGCACTGATTCTATAAATAAAGGTCCATCAACATTTATACAAATACTTAAGAAAAAGTATTTTATATTTGATTTTACATTATGTGCATTTGTTCACAGCTTTATTGAGGCCAAATCAATTAAAGAACTGCACTTATTTAATGTGTACCATTTGATGAGTTTCATTTTTCTGTATTTTTGTTGAACAAATTTATTTTTATACTGTTGGATCAACAGTCCAGAAACGATTACTAAAAGAAGTACAAAGGGAGGAGCTGGGGGTATAGCTCAGTGGTAGAGAGCTTGCCTAGCATGTGTGAGGCCCTGGGCCCTGAGTTTCATTTCTAGTACCACATATACACACACACACACAAAAAAAAAAAAAAAAAAAAAAAAAAAGAAGAAGAACAAAAAGTGCAAAGTTGTGATGAGGATTTAATTTGAGAAAGGGAGATATTCCAAAAATAGGAAAACATTGGTATTTCCTCTGGGGCACAGACTTACTTAGAGGGGTATAGGTTTTGTGTTTTTGTATTACCTGCTTTAAACCATTTCATTTACTCTGTTAACTTGGCAAATATACATATAATATTGATTGCTTTATCTTTACTTTCTGACTCAGAATGCTTTTTCTTTTTTTTTTTTTTTTTTTTTGTACCTGGGATTGAACCCAGGGGTGCTTAACCACTGAGCATATCCCCAGCCCTTTTTTATATTTTATTTACAGACAGAGTCTCACTAAGTTGTTTAGGACCTTGCTAAATTGCTAAGGCTGGCCTTGAATCTGCAGTCCTCCTGGCTCAGCCTTTGGAACTGCTGGGATTACCTGCGTGTGCCACCATGCCTGGCTTCTCACAAGTATTTCAGATCTAATATATATAGTTTTGTATGTGTATGTGTGTGAGGGGGTATATTGGATTGAATCCAGGGCCTTGTGGAAGTGCTGTACCACCGAGTTACATCTTCAGTCTTTTTTTCTATTTTTTAAAATGTTTTTAATACAATAATAGGGTTCATTTTGACATAATCATAAATACATGTAACATTGTTTTTTCATTCTCAGTTTCCAGGACTTCTCCTTTCCCTTTCCTTCTTCCCGTTGATCCCCTTTCTCTACTTGTCTATTTGTTTATTGTTTTTATTTAATTGGTGTATTGTAGATATACATAAAAGGGGAGTTCATTGAGATATATTCATATATGCATATAAGTGGGTCAGTTTCATTCTGCAGCTGCTCCTCTTTCCCAGCCTTCTTCCCTTTCCCTTGATCACCTTCGTCCATTCCATTGTTTGCCTTTTTATTTTCATATCTCCCACCTCCTTTTTTTCTCTTATTTGTCTCTAACTTCCACAAACGAGAAAACATTCAGTCTCTTAATTTTCTGAGTATGATTTATTTCCCGTAGCATGATGTTCTCAAGTGTCATTTATTTACTAGAAAATGATATAATTTCATTCTTCATGGCTGAGTAGAATTCCATTGTATAATATTACATATTTTCTTTATCCATTTATCTATTGACAGGCACCTACATTGGTTCTAGAACTTACCCAACCCTTTTTAAATTATATTTTGAGACAAGGGTTCAGTAAGTTGCCGAGGCTGGCCTTGAACTTGTGGTCCTCCCGTGGCAGCCTCCCAAGTCACTGGGATTACAGGCATGCACCTGACATCAGGCTCCACTATATGAAAATATTGACCTTATTCCTGTCTCACCCCTTTATATCCTTTTTTAAAAAAAATTATTTTCAAGTTTCCCCAACTTCTCCCTTTGTCCTGTAAATCCAAGCTCTGCAGATTCTATCCCCATATTTATAAAATGTTTCTCCTCTTTATAAGCTCTATCAGCTGAGAGCTTCTACAGCTAAACTCTCATCTGCCTCCTTTGGGATATTAGTAGTCTCCTCACTGGGTACCTGCTGTGGCCTAAGAAGACTTCTTAGCATAACACAGGAAGACCTTACTGCTCCAGCTTCCTCTGCTTCCCCAGCATCTGCTATGCACATCAGCCATACTTTCTGTTGTTGGATCTGCCCTCACAATGTGCTGCTGTCTTACATCTTTGATGCCTTGTACATGTTCTTTCAGTTTAGAATGCCCTTCCACATCTCATTCTACTCCTCTATTACCACACTTCACTTGACATCACCCCTTTTGAACTCCTTTCTAGTTTTTCTGTAGGACCCAAGTCTGTGTTAGACCTTCTTAAATTAAAATTTTACCCCAAGACCCAGCTTAATTAAGTTTTCATTTCTTTGTGGTTCCCTAACAATAGCACCTACCTTGTACTTAACCCACTTTTATTATGATTATTTAATTAAACATATGCCCTCTTGGAAGGCTCTAAACTCCTAGTAGTTAGAATGTTTTTGCCTCCCCTGACTTTATCCTGGAGTGTGCTACAGTAAGTTCATAAAGTGCATATATATTTTTTTAAAATTTCAGTTAGTATTTACTATTCTGTAAGTTTATTTTTTAGGACTGATACTGGCTAGTCTTTGGGGGGTTTTTTTGAGGCAAGTTCTCTCTATGATGCTGAGGCTGGCCTCAAACTTGTGATCCTCCTGCCTCAACCTCTCAAGTTGCTGGGATTATAGGTGTGAGCCATCAAACCTGGCTTGATGGAAAGTGTTTCTAATTTGTGTTTCTCTTCAGCCTTTGCTTCTGCATACTGGAATGGGGCGATTATGCACACTGGATGAATCTGTCTCCCTGGCAACCATGATTGAACGTATCAAAAGACACCTAAAACTGTCTCATCTTCGCTTAGCTCTTGGTGTAGGGAGGACTTTAGGTAAATATGTCTCCTTCATTTATTGAATACACTATTGGTGACCATGGACAAAGGTTAAAACTCTTGGTTTTATTAATAAGTGATAAAGAACATGTTAGCAGCTTATGGGAAATGATTGGCTTACTTTGTTGATCAATGTGGGCTAGGTTACTGTGGAATACAACTCACTGGCTTAAACAGTGAGATTTCTTAGTCCTACCATGTTCATCGCAGGTCAGCAGGGGAAGTCTGTTCATTATAGGACCAGTTGCTGTTGCGCAGAGAGAAAGAGAGAAGGGTGTTAAGTCATTAATAATTAATAAAGAATAACAGGTTGGAAATGGTATGTGTTAGGTCTGCTCAGTCCAGTGTCCAGTGTCACACTATCCAATAAAACCCAGAGAGGACATAAAGTGTAGTCCCATCATATGCCAGGATGAGAGCTGGACTCATGACTGCTACAATAACAATATAAAATTTTGACACTTTGCAAGAAGGGTGATATTTTAAATTTAAATTTTAAAATTGATCTAGTGAAGTTCAGTTACTGATTCTGTAGCTAATGCCTTCTCTTCTATCTTTTCCCAGTACTTTGGGAACAAAAATAATGATGAGACATTTATGGGATAGCTGCAGTGAGGGCAGCACTATAATGAGTGTCTGTTCTAAGTATGTCAGCTCCCACTGCAAAATCAGGTGCACAGTGGTTGTGAGTGTGGATCTTGATGTCAGACAACCTGGGTTCCAGTTTCTTCTATTTGCTTTGTGACTTTTTTTTTTTTTAAAGAGAGAGAGAGAGAATTTTAATATTTATTTTTTAGTTTTCGGTGGACACAACATCTTTGTTTATATGTGGTGCTTAGGATCGAACCCGGGCTGCACGCATGCCAGGCCAGCGCGCTACCGCTTGAGCCACATCCCCAGCCCCTGCTTTGTTACTTTGACAAGTTATTTGACTCTTCTGTGCCCTGGTGGCCTCAGCTATAAAGACTGCATTAATGATGAAATAACTTATGTTTTAGTGTAATCCATGTGACATGGCACAATGTGACTCGCACACTTTAGAGTAAATGGTAGTGGTGTTGACTGTGTGGAAGGTATTATTACTCCCATTTTGTAGGAGTAATAATAGAGGCTCAGAGAGATAAGTAACTTACCTAAAAGGCACAGTTAAATCAAATGACTCCTGAGAATAAGTTCCAAAGAAAATGAATGATGGATGGGGTATGGCTTCAATCCAACCTCACAGCCCTACTTTGATACCATATGTTAACCAGGGGTGACTGGTCATAAGAACCTAAAAGGATTTTGGCTTGGAAATGTCTGTCATTTCACTTTTCAGAAGCTGAACTTTGAGGCTAAATACTGTATTTTTTTTTTCTTTCTTTCTTTCTTTTTTTTTTTTAAAGAGAGAGTGGGAGAGGAGAGAGAGAGAGAGAGAGAATTTTTAATATTTATTTTTTAGTTCTCGGCGGACACAACATCTTTGTTGGTGTGTGGTGCTGAGGATCGAACCCGGGCCGCACGCACGCCAGGCGAGCGCGCTACCACTTGAGCCACAACCCCAGCCCCCTAAATACTGTATTAAACATATTTTCCAAATCCACTCATAGCAATCCTCTTTCCAGCTGACCCTTTTAGTTTCTCAGCTTCGAAAGAAATTGAAAGGAGAGCTAGTGCTGCCATCTTTTTCACTGTTGATCCAGGTGAAATTACTTGACCTGACAGCATTGCAACAAAGCCTAGAGCTGCACCATTAGTACTATTCAGAGTTTTGTAGGCTTGTGCAACCACATCCAAAGCAATGATTTGGGTTCATTACGGATTAGTTGCCTATATTAAAAATGTTTTTAAGCTGGGCATGGTGGTGAATGTCTGTAAACCCAGCAGCTGGGAGGCTGAGACAGGAGGATTGCAAGTTCAAAGCCATCCTCAGCAAAAGCGAGGCACTAAGCAACTCAGTGAGACCCTGTCTTTAAATAAAACCAAAATAGGCCTGGGCATGTGGCGTAGTGGCTGAGTGCCCCTGAGTTCAATCCCTGGTAACCGCCCTCCCCCCAAATGTTTTTAAGTCAGCAGGCATGATTCATATACTGATGATGATAACAGGAATGTAATCTGCATTACATTGGGTAATTATAATATTAATGTATATTATACAAATATATAAATAGTATATATTTATGTAATACAAATATATAAACTATAATATTACAAATTATAATATTAAAATGAAAGGGTTTTATAAAATATTGATCTCTCTTTCCAATTTTCTTTATTTTCCTTTAGAGTCCCAAATCAAAGTCGTGGCCCTGTGTGCTGGATCTGGGAGCAGCATTCTGCAGGGGGTAGAGGCTGACCTTTACCTCACAGGTAGGACAGCCTTAAGCTCTCTTTCTCAACCTTGCTTTATTTTTTTACAAATTCAGAAATAGCAGATTTTAGAACAGTACTGAATACAAATGTCTAATATTTTTTGAACTTGAACTACGTAGGAACTATACAAGAATTGGGGGCACACTGTATTCTTGGTGTAAGATAGAAGTAATTTAATCATTTATTATTAGTTTATCAAAAATTGATAGAGCATTTTTGTAGTGTACTTTCTTCCTCAACTTGATTTCTCTCCGATATCATGTCAGTTAATAGAACACTTTGTTACCTTGACAATGGCTCCTCCTTTTTTAAAAAAGAATTTATTTTGGCTGGGTGTAGTGATGCACACCTGTAATCCCTGCAGCTCAGGAGGCTGAGGCAGGAGGATCGTGAGTTCAAAGCTAGCCTCAGCAACTGTGAGGCACTAGCAACTCAGTGAGACCCTGTCTCTAAATAAAATACAAAATAGGGCTGGAGATGTGGCTCAGTGGTCAAGTTTCCCTGAGTTCAATCCCCAGTACAAAAAAAAAAAAAAAAAATTGTTTTCCAGGGATAGATCTCCTTGTGGTGCCTAGGCTGGCCTTGAACTCTTAGGCTCAGTGGATCCTCTTGTCTCAACCAAGAAGCTGAGACTAAAAAAGTGCAACCAGTGAAAATGGTTCCTCTTACTCAGCCCCATAGCTAGTCAGCAAGTCCTATCAGTTCAACTGCCAAAGTCTTTCTAGAACCTTTTCCCTTTTTTCTAGGCATCATCTGCTACCTGATATACTGTCTCAAGCCTTTAATCTTATCTTCCTATGCTCCACCTCCAATTTTTTAATGATATATTTATTTATTTATTTTGGTACCAGGGATTGAACCCAGAGGTGCTTCATAACTGAGCCACATCCCTGGTTCTTTTTATTTTTATTTATTTATTTTTTTAAAGAATTTTTTTTTAGTTGTAGTTGGACACAATAACTTTATTTATTTATTTTTGTGTTGCTGAGGATCAAACCCAGGGCCTCACATGTGCTGGGCGAGCATTTTACCACTGAGCCACAACCCCAGCCCCAAGTTCTTTTTATTTTTTATTTTGAGACAGGGTATTGCTAAATTACTTAGGGACTCTCTAAATTGTTGAGGCTGGCTTTGGATTTGCAATCCTCCTGCCTCATCCTCCTGAGCCTCAGGGATTATAGGAGTGCATTACCATGCCCAGCTCAAAATTAACTTGAAAGGACAAATTTGATAGTGTTATTATCCAGGTTTTAAGGCCTTTGATGATTTCCTTTTTTTTGGACCAGGGATTGAACTCAGGGGCACTGAGCCACATCCCCAGCCTTATTTTGTATTTTATTTAGAGACAGGGTCTCACTGAGTTACTAAGTACCTCACCATTGCTGAGGCTGGCTTTGAACTCGAAATCCTTCTGCCTTAGTCTCCCAAGATGCTGGGATTACAGGCATGTATCATCACACCTGGCTTGGTGATTTTATTCATCTGTTTTAGTGAAAACTAAGACATTGCATCCTTTGCCATATATCCTTTTCTTATGCTCTTTTCTCTGCCTAGAATACCTTTTCCTTGTCCTTTTCTTTGTATTTGTGATGATAAACCCAGAGATCTCCTCTGTAAAGCTTTTGCTGACATTGTCTTGCTCCTACCCCTCTTGGAGTCCTAATCCTTTGTTCTTGACCTCTAATGTACATTTCAGTTGGACAGTACATGATTATTTGTCTGACTTCTAGGCTTTCTACTCTGTCCTTGAGATACAACCTAAAAGATACTGGTTACTTTTTTTTTTTTTTTTTTTTTTTTTTTGTGGTGCTGGGGATTGAACCCTTGTGCATGCAAGGCAAGCACTCTACCAACTGAACTATATCCCTAGCCCCGGGTTAATTTTTATTGAAATAATTTTTTGACCTAGTTACTACTAAGGAATATGACCAAACTTAGCCCATCATTCCTTCAAAGGATTTGGAGGTGTTTGGAGGCCACGCTTTGTACACTTGTTGCTACCAACTGTATTTTCACCTCTGCTCCTCCTTGAATTTAGCACAGAGTAAGTCAAAGAATTGTTTTCCTACTTCTGGAGCTGGACTGTATGGTCTTCACCCTCTGACCATTCCTGTGGCTTCTTCTATGGCTGTCCTACCCCACACCCAGGCCATATTACCTAGTGCACTATTTCACAAAGGGTGCTGCACTCCAAGTATCATGGCATCCAGATGTAGAGAGGTGCAGTGTCTGAGCAAGTCTGATGTGATTGCTCTGAGACAATAAGTTAAAAATGTATTTGACCATTACCTATTTACTATTCTTCTAATAATATAAGATTTTTAGAACCTTCATATTCACACATATTCATGCCAGATTGAAATAAACTTTCAATATATAGGTGATTTAACTGATTATCTTATAGTATGACATGTGCCTATTTAAAAAATTAATTTTGGGCTGGCTGTAGCTCAGTGGAAGAGCACTTGCCTAGCATGCACATAAAAAAACAAAAAGCCAGTAAATTAAAGGCACTATGCCCATCTATAACTACAAATAATAATAATAATAATAATAATTATTTTAACTTTTTACTTGAAGGCATTTCAGACCCATAGAAAAGGTACAAAATAGTGTAATAAACTCCTGTATGCCCTCCACCTAGATTATTAATGGTTACACATTTTGTCATATTTTTACATTCTGTTTTTTTTGGGGGGTGGGTACTAGGGATTGATCTCAGGGGCACTCAACCACTGACCCACATCCCCAGCCCTATTTTGTATTTTATTTAGAGACAACATCTCACTGAGTTACTTAGAGTCTTGCTTTTGCTAAGCCTGGCTTTGAACTTATGATCCTCCTGCCTCAGCTGGGATTAGAGACATGTGCCACCACACCTGGCACAGTTTTACATTCTTTATGTATACATTATGTACATATTACATTCATGTGTGTAAATATGTATATACAGGGTAAGTATCCAAACTGCTTGAAATAAGAAGTGTTTTGGAATTTTGGAATATTTTGGATTTTGGAATTTTGCATATACTTAATGAGTTAATATCTTAGGGATGGAACACAGAATTTTTTTTTTTTTTTTTTTTTGTGGTACTGGGGTTTGAACCCATGGCCTTGTGCATTCGAGGTAAGGACTCTACCAATTGAGCTATATCCCCAGCCCTGGAACACAGAATTTATTCATGTTTCATATGCATTTTATCCACATGGTCTGAAGGTAATTTTATACATTATTCTTAGTATATCTCCATATTGAATACAACCATTATTTGAGGTCAGGTGTGGAATCATCTACTTGTGGCATCATGTTGGCAGCACTGAAAAAGTTACACATTTTCAAATTAGTGATGCTCACCCTGTATAAGTATGTATAATGTGTTAGTATGATAAAATAAATATCCACATGTATATTTATGTATTTCCTTCCAAACCATTTTATAGTAAATCAAAGATGTAATACCACTTCACCCTTCAATAAATAATCTAAGAACAAAGATATTCTTTTATATAACTATGAAAAGTTATTGAGTTTGTGAATTTAATATTGTTAAAACATATATTATATGCAGTCATATTAAAATTTTCTGGTTGATCAAAATTTATAGCATTTTTTTTTTTAGTGGGGGGGTGGGGACTGGGATTGGGGAGGACTGGGATTGAACTACCACTGAGCCACATCCTCAGCCCTTTTTATTTATTTTGAGACAGGGTCTCACTAAATTCTTGAGGTTGACTTTAAATTTGTGATCCTTCTTCCTCAGCCTCTTGAGCCCCTGGGATTACAGGCAGCCATGCGCCATCATGCACGATAGCTTTTGTTTTTTTTTTTGCTGATCCATGTTCTTCGTTCTTTAGTCTGGAATAGTTCCTCAGCTTTGTCCTTATAGCATTGTGTTAGGTCTTTATGGGTAAAATACTGTAAAAGATCAGCAAATGGAAGCTGTCACGTTACAAACCAAATTATTTCTTGTTTGTCTCTTTTACTCTCCTTTTGCTTATTCTTTCCCACTGTGCCAGGCTTTTCTTTCCTTTGGCCTCTACTCTTAATACAGGGTCCTCCTGATTTTCCCACTTTTGTGCTTTCTTTAGCCTGTGAGTTCATGATATTCTGGGCAGCCAGGCTGTCTTCCCCTAAAACATGGCTTTCAACCTGGTCACTTTAGTGTCTTTTTCTACTTTTACTTTATTTTCACTTTTATAGAGTAAGATTTTTGAAAAGGTTCTTGAAAACAAACTACTTCCAATAGTGAAATGATACATATTGGTAGAGAATTGAAAATTATTGTAAATAAAACTACTCATTTTCCCCCTAAAAAAACTTTCTTCTTAATTTTATGGCTATATAAATATAGTTTAAAATTATGTTTTTATGAGCATCCCAAATTGTGTACACTATATTTTTGCTATCAAATTCAAAGTCATCATTTGCTCACAAATATCCTGATGAGATAGCACCACTGACATGATGCCAAAATGGAAACTTCCACACTTAGCTTCATGTAACAGGTCACAGTCAAAACACAGTTGTACTAAAATATTATATAAAACTACTTTCATGCCATGTGTATCAGGTATGTGAAATATTTCCTATTTAGTCTTGGGTTCCATCCTTAAGATATCCTACATATTTATGTAAATATTTTCACATGAAAAATCCCAAATCTAAAACACTTCAACATTTCTGGTCTCCTGGTGTTTTTTTTTTTTTTGTGTGTGTGTGTGTTTTTTTTTGTTGTTGTTGTTTTGGTACTGGGCATTGGACTCAGAAGCACTTAACCACTGAAGCACATCCCTAGCCCTTTTTGGTATTTTATTTAGAGACAGGGTCTCATTGAATTGCTTAGCGCCTTGCTAAGTTGCTGAGACTGTCTTGAACCCGCAATCCTCCTGCCTCACCCACCCAAGCTGCTGGAATTACAGGTGTGTGCTATTGTACCACACCCAGTCCAGCATTTTGTAAAAAGGATACTATGCTTGTTTGTTTTTTTTTTTAAATAAATCTAGAAATATCTTTAAACTTGTTTCATCCTTATGAGTAGACTGGGGTTGATTGTGAAAATATTGGTGCTCATAACTCGTAAGAAGAACTTGGGGGAAGTATACCTGTGATTTTCCCTTCAGGTGTTATTGCTTTCCTAAGAAGGGGACTTCCTGAAAGTGTTGTTTTACTTAGCAGTGGTCATTTATTTTATTGTGAAAACACTTTCAGTGTGTGTTCTTACAGATATGGTTTTGGTTGGATATACTAGATTAGAGATTTACTGCTATGATTTAATGTGCTTTATGTCCTCCCAAAGGTTCGTGTGTTAGGATCTTGGTCCTGAGAGTGGTATTATTGGGAGGTGAAGGAACCTTTGGGAAGTGGGGCCTAGCGGGTCTTTGGATCATTGGAGGTGTGGTCTTAGAGGGTAGTTCTTGTGTGATCCCTTGAGTTCTCTTGAGAGAATTGTTGTAAAATGAGGAAGCCTGGTGCTCAAGGTGTCTTCCCTGCTCTAGGTTTGAGGTGTGACCACTTTTTTGATCCCACATAAGCTCCTACCATTACCATCCACACCAGGAGATGATGCATCCAAGGGATGGCCCTCACTATAAAGCCTGCAACTAAGCTATTTGGCCTGAATCTCCAAAATTGTGAAATAAATAAACTTTTTCCTAAATAGGCTGTGTCAGTTATTTCATTATATTGATATAAAGCTGACTGACTTGCTTGGGGTCTTCCCAGAGGAAGTAAGAGAATTTTCAGTGGGATGGCCTCTTTTCACACTGAGGGTCATGTAAGAAAACTATACAGTTTTCTTTATTTATATGTAGTTACATGTATTACATTTACTTCATATAGAATTTCATGTCTAATATTTAAGAATTTGTTTTTTCCTTTTTGTTAGGTGAAATGTCTCATCATGATGTTTTGCATGCTGCTTCCCAAGGAATAAATGTCATCCTTTGTGAACACAGCAACACTGAACGAGGCTTTCTTTCTGACCTTCAAGATATGCTGCGTGTGCACTTGGAGAATAAGGTTGATATTATCCTCTCAGAGACAGACAGGGACCCACTTTGTGTTGTATAACACATACAGGAACATAAGGATGACACAATCTAAAAATCATTTGGATTGAAACTCAGATGTATAACTTAAGTTAGTGGTATTGGGATACTTCCAAAGGAGAATCTTAGAATGTATTATCATCTTTGATTTGTTAATCTGGTTCACCAAATGTTTTATAGCTCATAAGGTAAAAACCGAAATGTAACTACCATATTAAAGAACTCTATAAAAAAATTACTAAATTATGTTTATTTAACATTCTTGGGAAGTAGCTCAAGTAATCATTCTATTAAACTGTAGATAGGATATGCCAATCTAGAAATTCCTGCCTTTGCAGAGCTTTAAAAATACAAAGATTTTTGTAAATATTACCATCCCACACCAATGGGTTGCTGTCTGTCACTCTGGTGATAGTCCACATTCTTCCTTGAGTGCGTATTTCTCACTTTACTCCACAGGCATCACATTGCCCCTACTCTCCCTTAAATATGTATCTGCTTTCTTGAATAAACCACTGTATATGCCTTTGAAAAATGTATTTATATAAGCTTTAAAAGCTTGGGTTTGAATATTTATTTATAGGAAGCAGCCTCTTTGTGGTGGTAAGGTCTATTTATGTGTTAACTATTCCTAGATCCACCTAGATTCAAATCTCCCAAATGCGTGTCAGGATTTGTTTTGCCTTTTTGGTTGTTATTCAAAGTGAACATTTTTCAATTTATTGCTTCTCCAGGTGACTTATATGTAATTTTATTAGTATACAAAATGATGCTTGTCTCTCAAAATAATATTGATGATACCGTATTAATTTTATGCCAGGTGCTCTGCTGAGTCCTTTGTAAACATTAACTTTTCAAGCCTTATAAACAAGCATATAGGTATTATACTCATTTTAAAATTGAGGAAACTGACACAGGTTAAGTAATTTTCCCAAGGTTGCTTAGCTAGGAATTGGTGGAGTTAATGCAGGCAGTCTGGCACCAAGCCCTCTGGCTTAATCACTTCTTAAACACATTTACAATGAAATTGATAGAAGCAGCCTGGAAGAAACCCATTTTTGCTGTGATTTTTCTTTGGATAGTATGTTGAAAAGTATTTACAATTTTTCTTCTGAGCAAGTTGCTTTGATAATGATAAAAGCAGATCTTTTATAGTATTGTCCAACATGTCGGATCTTACATTCCTTTTGTAGGTTACTTTTTCTAACCAATCTATCTCCCCAAGCACTTAGGATCCTAACTTAGAAATTGTTCAGTGGCTTTCCTCTAACTTTGATCCACTGAAGAAATGATGTTTGGCCTGAGTCTTGTGAAGTGCCCCAATTATAAATGGAGGAGGAGCCAAGAAAAGAGGGTGAGGAAAGAATGGGTAGTGTCAGAACCAAGGAGAAAGCTTCAAATGGATGATCAACACTATCAAAATGGAGAGAATGAGTTAGTAGATCACCTTTGAGGGATTATCTAATGGTATTTGATCCAGTCAGTCATCATTTGCCTTCTATATGCTGGGCCTAAAACACATGGGGGTAGCATAGATCAGAAATTTGGATGGTAATTATAAGCTAGGGAAGGTTTTCTGGGAGTAGATTAGAATTCAGTCACTAGGAACAGCTTGAACAAATGTACATGGGAGAGAAATATCACAATATACTGGAAAGCCCAAGTAATTAGTTCATTATTAATTACTTAGAAAGCAGGAGGCACTGGCTCAGGAAGCTGAGACAGAAGGATTACAAATTCAAGGCCAGCCTCCACAACTCTGGAGCTCTAAGTAACTTAGTGAGACCCTGTCTCAAAAAAATAAAAGGAACAGCCATGCACAGTGGCACAAACCTGGTTTAATACCTGTGGCTCAGAAGCTGAGGCAGGAGAATGGAGGGTTCAAAGCCAGCCTCAGCAACTCATTAACAAGAGCAAGACCCTGTCTCTAAATTAAATACTAAAAAGGCTGGGGATGTGGCTCAGTGACTAAGCGCTCCTGGGTTCAATCCTCAGTATAAGTAAATAAAATTAAAAGCACTAGGAATGTAGATAAGTGATAAAATGCCCCTGAGGCAGGGTAAGGGGTGAGCAGGAGGCAGGAAGGTATAGCCATGTAGCCACAGAAGAAGAAAGCCTGGAACCAGACAAAGTGGTGCACACCTTAATCCCAGCAACTCAGCAAGCTGACAGGGTGATTCCATGTTTGATGCCAGCCTCAGAAGCTTAGTGAGACCCTGTCTCAAAATAAAAAGGGCTGGGGTAAGGGCTCAGTGGGTAAGCATTCCTGGGTTGCCCTTTGTCCAAAACAAAACAAAACAAAACAAGCTTGGGTTCAGTGACTCTTAAACCCTTTTTTCTTTTGAGCACACAAAAATGATGTGATTTCATCTGTGATGATGGCAAGATCTCATTTAGTTGGAGGTTTTGGTAATTTTCTTGGTTAATGGGTCAAAGAATGTGTTTATGATTGGATATTCTTTTTTTAAAAAATAGTTTTTTTAGTTGTAGCCGGACACAATATCTTTATTTTATTTATTTATTTTTATGTAGTACTGAGGATTAAACCCAGCGCCTTGCACATAATAGGCGAGCACTCTACCACTGAGCTGAAATCACCATCAGTGGGGAAGAGGGAGGGTAGTAAGGACATAACTGCTGGACCTTAAGGAACCAATGATGCTGATACAAGTTAATGATGAACATATGATGATTCTGCCAAGATCATCAGTGTTTTGTCAGATGAACTCAAAAAATTTTTTGAAACTACTTTGAGATATTTTAGTAAGAAAACAGCACTATAAATTTAAAAAGGTGATTCTATCCAAATTGGCTTTTTATTAATAGTAAATTCTATTGACACATACTGCTTACAAATAGTATAAACACAAAAATTACAAAAATAAACCAGTAGATATTTAAAGGCAAATGCAAAAATTTGCACATTAGATTATTAAAGGTTTTATATAGTTTTTATACTGTTAACAGTTGTCAAAACTAGATATATTAAGCAAAAAAGCAAGGTGCAAACCAGCAAGTACATTAGTTACCATTATGTTTTTGAAAGAGAAAGACATATTGTTACATGTGCATAGATTACCTCTGGAAGAATACTTAAGAAACTGCTACCAGTGGTTACCTAAAGGACCAGGGATTAGGAAATGGGAAAGAAATTCACTTTCATTGAATATCCTTTGGTACTATATTAAATTATTTAATCTCATATTCAGGTATAAATTTGTTCACATATTTTGGTTAGTAGTTATATATGAGACTAAATCCTTAATAAGTGGACTTAACATGAAATTAATTATCTGAAAAAAACTTCCAAATACTTCTGGAAATATTTTCATGAAAAAGGTTTACAGGATAAGAAATAAGAAAAACTGATGCACTGAAGACTTTATTACAATGATATTTAAATGAATTTCATTTTCAGGTGTGACATATTTCAGGGGGTTTGTATAATCTATAAGCTAAGCTTGACCACTGTTGTCAGCTTATAGATAATAAGAAAAGCTTTTGTAAATATCTAGGAGGCTTGAAATTGTCACTTTAACAAAAAATGGAAGTATCTTACAGTGAGATTAATGTCTACTTGACAGAGAAACCAACATTTTCAGCCAACCACTAATACACTATTGTCAATATACAAGAATAATGAAATGTTTTATTTTGTGTTCTGAAAACAATAACTAAGTCAGGATTCAGTTTCTTTAGCCTGGTTTCTCACTTGTATCATAAAGGTCAAGGTCATGGCTAAGATAATGACTTTTCCAAATAAGATCTATAGTTGATGTGTTTTTCTAAGTTGGGTATATACCCTATACCGTCCTTATGCTTATCTCACTTTCCCAACTGAATAGTATTACCCCCCTACCAAGTATGTAGCCTAAATTCAAAAGGAGAAAGGCAGATCACCTACTTCTTCTCCCCCAGACCTTTTCTTAAATTATTTTACACACAGCAAGAAATGATCTATTGTCTCCACTCATCTGTTCCGAAACAAAGAACACACTTCTGTGATGCCTGTCTTTGTACTTCTTTGTACTTCCAGCACACTTACAATCAGCTCCAGGAGTGTTAAAAGGCCCTCAAAAAATTAGGAATAATATCTTTAGTAGAAAAGAATTCAAAAGCATCCAGTTCCAAATAGTCCCTGAGCACACTGATCATTCCAGCAAGAAGTCTCCAGAGAGGTAATGAGTGAAAGGCACATTTTCTGCAACTCAAGGACCACTTGCATAGTACTAGAGATGGTACACCAGCCAGGCTAATCAAAAGATCTAATTGATGACATATCCTCTCCTAACGTTGAATCTTATTATATGCTGGAAAAATAATCTAATGTTGGATGTAAACAACACTTTCGACTAGAGTGGCAACTGGGTACAACAACCCTTCCAATGGAAGATTCAAGAGCAAAAGATAGCTTCAAGCCTCCTCTTCTTCCTTTTCCAAGAAATCAATCAATGTTCCATTGTCAACAGGAATTAACAAATATTCTACTCCATCAGTTCCCTAAAAGACACAAGAACACCATTAATGAAATGGATTTGATTCTTTGATATAGTGTTTTAAAGAAATACCAAAATATAAAAAGGCAAAAGGACAAACAGGCATATTTATGTATTTTAAAACACTGAGTTATAGTTAAACCATTTTACCAGGAAAGAAAAACTAAATAGAGTGGGGTAGGTGGGTAGATATTTTCTTCACTGAGCTTTAGATCCTTTATCCTCCTGCCTTCTCCATAACCTGATTCCTGATTTCTCTGTTCTTTTTTCCTCTTTCAATAAGATTCTTTCCACTGGCTTTTAAACACATTCAGGTATCTCTCTTTTTAAAATAGATTTCATTAGGTTCCTTCATTCCTCTCCAACTACTGCCCTTTCCAGAGAGAGCACTGTCTATATATGTATATATATATAATCTGTTTCTTCACTTATCACTCCACATAGTCCAACCTAGCTACTGCTCCTGTTATATGTCATTCTGCTAAGGAATTCCATATTCCTAAATCCCACAGATATTTTCAATCTTCATCTTTTTGGCCTCTCAGCAACATTTGACTGTTATTCTCTCTTCCTTAAAAATACACTACTCTTGGATTCTCTGACACCTTGTTTTTTGTTTTTTTTTTCTCTCTGGCTGTTTTCCTTACCTCTGGAGGTTTATCCTTGACCATTAAATTTAAGACTTCTTGGCTTAGTCACTGTCCCTCTATTCTCATTAAATGTCCTCATTAAATGTCCCACCAATGCCTGGTTTCAATTACAACAGAAATAAATTGGAATCATAATCTTGTATGTCCAGCCTAGGTTTTCCCTCTGGTTTCTTGCTCTAGGTATCCAACTACCTAATTCACACTCCACTTGGGAATCACAAAGAAAAAACCAGAGTTAAAGTCTAAACTTACTAAATTCATTAGCTTATGATCTGTATCCCACAAACATTACTTTTCCAGTTTCTCATCAAATGATCCCACTATCTCTGGCTATGCAAACCAGAAACCAGGAATCACTCTTGACATTTTTCACATCTAATTTTTCATCAATTCTTGTCAATTCTGCTTGCCAAGTATATCTTGAATCCAACCACTTTAAGCTCCATCAGAAAAGCAGTTAGGATTTTGCTTATTACTATAACTTCATACTTAACTAATTAGAGAGAAAAGAATTATTTGATTCATATTATATTTCTAATGGCCTATTACTTTGGACTAGAACTTATACACAGTATTCTTCTCTGCAGTGAAGCAGAGTACTTCTTCTTTTTTTTTTTTTTTAAAGAGAGAGAGAGAGAGAAGAGAATTTTTTTTAATGTTGATTTTTTAGTTCTTGGCGGACACAACATCCTTGTTTTGTATGTGGTGCTGAGGATCGAACCCGGGCCGCACGCATGCCAGGCGAGCGCGCCACCGCTTGAGCCACATCCCCAGCAGAGTACTTTTACATGTCTCTCTTTACAGAACTAAGATGGCACATACACTAAAGGAATCCTTGTGGCCCACCATGGAAACTGTTTCATACTCAGGTCTGAGTCAAAGATATACTTATCCAAAGTAAATGATATGTACTTCTCCTGGTACATAATCCTAAAACAGCAGAATCTTACCTTCTTTGTTCTTATAAGTTTGTGGTCCCTGAATTCAGTTAACTGGGCTCGGAGTGTCAAATCACTATTGACAAGGAATGCTTCCCGACACTGCTGGTAAAAATCTTGAAAAGAAAGTCCTAAAGAAATCGAAAGGAGATGTGAACATAAGTCTGCATTTAAGATGTAACCCATAAACAGATACCCATATCAAAGAATAGATAACAAAAGCATTGCCAACATATTATGCCAAAGCCATCAATAAAGACTGATTTTTTAAAAAAGAAAAAAAAACCAAGCCAGGTGTGATGCTGCCAGCTACTGGAGAGGTTGAGGCAGGAGGATCATAAATTTGAGGCCAGCCTGGTTAACATAGCAAGACCCTGTCTCAAAGTAAAATCAAAGAGCTGGGTATGTAGCTCACTGATAGATGTCCCTTGAGTTCAATCCCCAGTACCTGGCAAAAACAAACAAACAAACAAAACAACCCATGGAAGAAGCAACCTTACCGGAGAGAAAACATTTTAGGTTTGCACCTGTGGCCTATACTTTTTAAAGAGAACTGAATGCTGAAAGTAGTTAATTATGACCAAACAGAACATAAGCCTGTGGACATTCTATTTTTGCCTCCCACTCCTACCAATGGAGATTGGAGCCAAGACCCCCTGCATGCTTTGAGGCAGGGTCTCAATAAATTAATTATCCAGCTGGCCTTGAATTTACCATCCTTTTGCCTCAGCCTCTTGAATAGCTGGGATTACAGGCCTTTGGTACTAGGCCCAGCTACTGCAGCAGTTTTAAACAGGGTGAATAAAGTGACTTTAAAAAGGGAAGGAACTAATAAGTCATGAGAGCTGAACAATTAAATCTACTGTGTTAAGGACATACCCATCACAGAGCAACCACTTATTCACTACTTTGAGAAACTGCAGTTCTTTCACTAGATTCCACAAAAAAGGAATTTAAGTTAGGGGTAAAACAAAAGTTACACATGTATCAAATATTGGATACCAATGTATGAAGGGTTATCCTGGTTATCCAGCTGATACTTTATTAGTAGCCTGAAAATCCCCCTAAAGAAAAAGAAAACAAACAGGAAGTCACATCTAGAATAAGAGCAAGAAATAATAGCCAGTAGTAAGACACACAAAGAGAACATCAAATATCTGGCTTGTCTGCATTATCTTCTTTCTATTCTTTTCTCTAAGGAGTATCATTCTTTTTGACTCAGAGAAAAGCAGCTTTTTTTAAATATAAGAGCATTTTCTTTTCTGACTGCAGATTAGTTCTCCTTATAGAAAATTTGGAATATATACCAACAATTAAAGAGGAAAATATCCTCCTAATCCTAAGATAATAGCCACTAACATTAGGTATAGAGATCATATTGCATATGCTGCTACATCAAATCTTTCTGGAGTGAGGCACCGTGGAAATATACAAATTAATACATTTATATACTGTATGCACCATTTTATCCTTCACCTTTTCAATTACTGATTTTTCCCATGTCTTTAAAAACTCTTCTTAAAAAGTTTTTGTTTTCTTTTTTGCAGTACTGGGGACTGAACCCAGGGCATAGTGCATACCTTACCACTGAACCACATCTCCAGCCCTTTTTATTTTGAGACAGGGTCTCACTGACTTTTTGAAGTTGACCTTGAATTTGTAATCCTTCTGCCACAGCCTTCTAGGTAGCTGGTATTACAGGGTCTGGGCCACTGCTTCTGGCTTCTTTCTTTCTCTTAATCTATTCAGGTTTTACGTATCTGTTCTCAGGAAGGTTTGTTTTTTTTCAACAACTCGTCTTACGAGACAGATCTAGAATCTTATGCTTTTGAGAGGGATCATAATGCTCAATACATAATTAAACATAGCCATAAAGTTTAAGTAAAATCCAAGCTGAGTGTCACACTGCCCACCTATGTACCAATTACTCATGAGGTAGGAGGATTGCTTGAGACCAGCCTGGCAACAAGATAAAACTCAACCTTGAAAGGGGGAAAAAAAAAAGAATGTACCAAAATTCTGCTTTTTCTCATAATGACCATTTAGATGCTCTCATTCAGAAATATAAAAATTTATTAAAGAAAAAATATTAGTACTCTTGTTTATTACTGGGCAATTTGATAGTCTAGTACTGAGTATTTTGCCTACTGTATAACCCAATACTATAACTGTTTTTATTACTATCTCTCGTAATCCTTTAAATAGGGACTTTAGTATAGCACCAATAAACTTCGTAGTACAAACATTCAAATATATAGAGGGTTTTTCTTTGTTTTTTGTAAAACTGGGATCAAACCAGCACCTTATACATACTAGTGTTCTACCACTGACTACATCTCCAACCCTCACCTGTATAGTTTTTAAAAAAAGAATTAGAGTTGACATTCTTACCTTGCATTAGGGGTAAGGCTTCGTAACACATGTGTCAGGGAACTAAGTGGCAGAGATCCAGATTGTTTAACCAGAAGAGAATTCTCATAGGAGGTTTCTTCAGTATAAGGACTATATGTAGTAGTTTCATACCAGAGCCAATTATAAAGACTTTGCTTTGCATGATCCCACACTACAGGACATGTCCAAAGGAAAGAATTACAAATTATTTTCGTGTTACTAGATTCCATTCCAGGAAAAAAATGAGAGAATATTAAATAGAACAAAATGAATCCTGATTTTTTGGGGGGTAAGGGGTTGGGGAAGTACTGAGGATTGACCCAAGGTCTTGCACATGCTAGGCAAGTGCTCTACTACTGAGCTACACCCCTATCCCTTTTCATACTAAAATTGAGATATGATCTCTCTAAGTTGCCCAGGCTGATGTAAATTTT
Source organism: Spermophilus citellus (assembly GCF_964194105.1). Lineage (NCBI taxonomy): Eukaryota > Metazoa > Chordata > Mammalia > Rodentia > Sciuridae > Spermophilus > Spermophilus citellus. Next base: position 102,153,201 of record NC_138192.1, read on the forward strand.
TTTTTCTCCCAGTACTAGGGATTGAACCCAGGGCCTCAGACATGCTAGGCAAGCACTCTTCCACTGAGCTACATATATTACCAACCCTTTTTATTTTGAGATAAGAGTTTCACTAAATTGCCCAGGATAGCCTTGAACTTGTGATTCCCTGGCCTCAGCCTCCAGAGTAGGTAGGATTACAGGCCTATACCAATGCAACCAACTCTGAAATTTTCCATTTTTATCACTTCTCCATCCAAACCAGTAACTCACAACCTAAATTTCTTGTCAGGCAATATCTCAATTTTTATTTGTACACTAAATACAAATTAAATATGCCTCTTAAGCAAGTGAATTTTTATTTTCTAGAACTATGCTCTAAATCAAATTGAGAATACCTAAAATTTTTTGCAACCTGTGTCTTTAAATATCTTACACAGGAAACATACTGGAAAACAATACGAAAACTTTGTAAGATGGATATCTCAAGAAAGAAAAAGTAACTTATAACTTACTGAGAGGTGCATTGAGATGATCAATAGATGCTATAAGGTATATGTTATGCAAAGATGACAACTGTCCAATAATTTGCTGGCTCTTATCTCCTCTCAACATCTGGCTATCCAGATTGTGGATAAGAAGGAAGAGTTTCAAGGAAGAATCTAAAAGGAAGGAAATCCAATTATTATTCTGAGTGCATATTTGTGAAGTCCCTACCAAACACAGAGCTTAGGTATTAAAGAATATAAAAATATTAGAGGACAAAATAAAGGTTGCTAGCTGGGTGTGGTAGCCCACACCTATAGTCCCAGCAACTCAGGAAGCTGAGGCAAGAGGATGTTGAGCCTTGAGTTTGAGATCAGACTAGGCAATATAGCATAACCCCATCTTAACAATACCTTAAAAAACAAGAAAAACAAAACCCCAAAATCCAAACAACCCCACAAAACAAAACAAAAACCTACAATAACAACAAAAAAGATTTCTTAGGGATATGCAATTTATTTGAAAAGATAGGTCATTTACTTAGAAAATAGGCAGGTTATTATGGTTAGCACTTGAGCCAGGCCTTAAAAAATGCAGTTTTAACATAGCAAGATTCATGTAGCAGACTGGAAATGAATCTCTGCATGTGACATTGCAAGGTGGATTAAGTGACAACAAAAAGAGTTCCCATTAAGCAGTTAAGAGATTATATTGAAAATCCTGATTATCACAAAAGCCCAAGAAGACAAAAAACGGGGGAGAGCTTTAGGATATTGCTCAAGTATCTGGAAGTTCAGAGAAATATATAAATGAAGGGCTGGCATATAACTCAGTGATAGAATGCTTGCTTAGTATTTGAGTGGCCCTTGGTTCAATATACAGTACCACACACAAAAAGTCAATGAAGAGCAGGATGCGATAGTCAACACCTATAATTCCAGCTTCCCAGAAGGGCAAGGCATGATTACAAATTCAAGGCCAAACTGGGCAACATAGTGAGAACTTGTCTCAAAAAAACAAAACAACCCCCCCCCCGCCCCCCAAGGATAGAGATGTTGCTCAGTGGCAGAGCCCCAATGGGTTTAATCTCCAGTACTACCAGGAATAAAATGTTGTGATGGAAGAACTTAAAGAATGGAGCTGTCAACATCATGGACTATATCAGAGCAAAAGAATAAGCCAAGGTCAATGGGTTTAAGAAGGAAAAAAATTACAGGTAGGCACGGTGCTGTACACTGCTATCCTAGTGACTTAGGAGGCTGAATCAGGAGGATTTTAAGTTTGAATACTGTCTGGGCAACTTAGTAAGACCCTATCTCAAAAAGGGGAATGTCTTCAAAAATCTCTGAAATGATATGAAAATAGAAAAACAATCATGTGGAAGGTCAGCAGAATTGGGTAAACTACTTTTTTTCCATTAAAACTCAATGGTGCTGGGCACAGTGGTGCACGTCTGCAATCCCAGCATTTTGGGAGGCTGAGGCAGGAGGATTAAGAGTTCAAAGCCAACCAGCCTCAGCAACTGCAAGGCGCTAAGCAATTCACTGAGACCCTGTCTCTAATAAAATACAAATCAGGGCTAGGGATGTGGCTCAGTGTTGAATACCCAAGTTCAATTATCAGTACCAAAAAAAAACCCAAACAAACCAACCAAACAAACAAACAAAACCCACAAAACCAACTCAATGGTAGTAATAATGTCTCCTGAGACCTAGTAAGAAACAGGAACACCTTGTGTATATGATGGAAAAGAATCCTTTCAGAAACAGTAAACACATTTTTCTTCCACCAGAGGTAGAAAGAATAAGAGGCAAAAGGGTTGAGAATAAAAGTCAATGGGAAAAATCCCAGTGGCTTAGCAGACTGAGACAGGAGGATTGCAAGTTCAAAACCAGCCTAACCAATGGGGAGGTGCTAAGCAACTGAGACCCTATTTCTAAATTAAATATAAAATAGGGCTGGAGATGTGGCTCAGTGGTTGCATGCCCCCGAGTTCAATCTTCTGTACCAAAAAAAAAAAAAAAAAAAAAAAAAAAGAGGAAAGAAAGATACACATGGTTTGTTCACTTTATTTTATTTTTGCACCAAAGTGACCCATGCCAGTAATCCCAGCAACTTGGGAAGCTAAGGTAAGAGGATCACAAGTTTGATGCGAGCCTTGGAAACTTAGCAAGACCCTATCTCAAAATAAAAAAAATTTAAAAAGGGCTGAGGATATAGCTTGGTGGTAGAGTGTGCCTGGGTTTGACCCCCAGAATTGCAAATTTAAAAAAAAAAATTGTTTTTTGCAGTGCTGGGGATTGAACCCAGGGGGCCTTGTGAATGTTAGGCAAGCACTCTATCACTGGGCTATATACTTTAAGCCCCAGAAATAAAAATGTTTTACAAAAATTAAACAAAAAAATCTGTCAAAGATGTACCAATCAAGTAGAGGCATAAAACCTGAACATTTATAAGTAAAAAGCTATACAAATTTAAGACAGTAGGAGAAATTCTTTCAGTTAGATGAAGTTTACAGAACAAATTCATTAAAAAGAAAAAAAAAGGACATTATTTGAGAGAAATCTACATCAGCATTATCTTTTTTTTTTTTTTTAAAGAGAGAGTGAGAGAGGAGAGAGAGAGAGAGAATTTTTTTTTAATATTTATTTTTTAGTTCTCGGCGGACACAACATCTTGAGCCACATCCCCAGGGGTGTTCCATCAATAAGCCACGTATCCCCCCACCCCCCTTTTTCCTTAATGTTTTGAGATAGAGCTAAGTTGCACAGGCTGGACTCAAATTTGTGATTCTCTTGCCTTTTGAGTAGCTGAGATTAAGATATGTGCCATGGCAGCTAATAATCCTCATTTTTGTGTATACAAATACATAAATATGTAAAAGTGTATGTTTAACTACATCCAAAAACTGCAAATCATCTACTTCATGTTACCTTCTTTAAATTTGTTTATTATCCAGTCTAGTTGGTCCAGTACACTTCGGAAAGTACCCATATGATCAAGGACTTCTTCTGTTATAGAATTCAAGATCTATATCATAAAAGTGCAAAAGGTACAATATCAATTATAATTTATTGTCATGTAGGATAAATACAACTAGTAAATCAATCCTTTTATATAAATTTAAAATTATTTTTCACTTAAAACTTTAAAAATTACTTCAAAAAATTCTACTAGGTATTTAAGTATTTCTAATTCATTTTTCCCATAAATTATGACTAAAAAGAAACAGGGAAGTACAGCAAAAGTATAAAAATAATATAAGAGAGTAGCAAAAACAAAAAACTGAACAGTGAAAAACATTTGAAAAGTATAAACTTATCAAGGGAAACAGGATATAAGCACAAAGGACACTAAAGGAATGCTATGGTGGTTCATATTCAGCATCTAAAAGCTTTAAAGAAATTCTCAAAGCATGAAGAGACGAGTATTTTAAATAAAAATACTCTATGATATACACATAAAACTATAGACTCTTGTTTATATTATTATATTTAGAGTACCAAATTACATAAAGATATAATAAAATTTCAGACCCCATAATCCTATCCTGCAGAGAATTTCCATATATATTTGATAGAGTAACAAGCTAGTATTTCTTTAAGGTTTAATACATATCAGTTATAAAAGCAGGAAAAAAGTGGGGTTTTTAAAGCCACCCTCTGATTCCAAATACATAATCTTAAGTACCATGCAATCTAACTAGTTTAAAGGCTAAAACAACAACAACAACAAAATCCTTTAAATATTGTTTCCTTTAGTCTTTTTTAAACTTACTGATTTCACACTGATTCCAGGAAAGAAGCCATTGATGACAACATGAATGGAATCTTGCAGCATGGTGGTTCGAAACCTTTCTAGTAAATCTCTCTTAGAACCCAAACCATAAAGCACAATGTTGAACCCAAGGCTGTTAGGAAAGATAGCATTCATGAAATTCACGTTTAAAATCTCTTATTGCCAATTTCATTATTAACTGATTACTTTTAGCTTATAAAGAGTACAGGAAGATCTGAGATGTCTAAATTGATTCCCAACTTGTGCAAAGTAAGGGAACCATTCTATTAGCCATTTGAAACCTTATGGTTTCAACTTCTTTAGTAACTTTCTCTCTAATGCCATTACCTTTCAGAGACAAAAGAGACCATGGTCAGTAAAGACACTAAAAAGTTTAACAGCTTAAAGCAGAGTTGAAATTGATAGATTAAATTGGAAAGATAAGCAGAGAAGTAATAACAAATAAGTCTTGTTTTTAGAAAGATCACACTGTTGTGTCAGGGGAATGGATAGGAAGGAGGAGCAAAACTGCCAAAGATGAAAGACCTGAATTAGAAGTGATGAAGAAAAATATACTGTTAAGAGTTTTATATGGGGTAAAATCAATAGGATTTGGAGAGATTAATGTGAGGAAGAGGAAAAGGGAATATCAGTTTTCTTTAGATATGAATTTACCATGCTGGATGAGGGCAGGTAGGTGTGATGGATTTCAAATGAGCTCAATTTTATGTATGTTGGATTATTCACACAGCATTCAACCTACATTAAGATATTCACATCTGCTACAACTGAGTGAGGTCTAAGTTAGAGGTAACATTTTTTTTTTTTTTTTAAATAGAGCAATAGGGGCTGTGAGTATAGAGTGTAGTAGGGTACATTGTAATTTTTTTTTTTTTTTAAAGAGAGAGAGAGAGAGAGAGAGAGAGAGAGAGAGAGGGGGGGGGGAGAGGGAGAGGGAGAGGGGGAGAGAGAGAGAATTTTTTTAATATTTATTTTTTAGTTATCGGCAGACACAACATCTTTGTTTTGTATGTGGTGCTGAGAATCGAACCCGGGCCGCACGCATGCCAGGCGAGCGCGCTACCGCTTGAGCCACATCCCCAGCCCAGAGGTAACAATTTTGACAGTTACTCACATACAAACAGTATTAGAAGTCAAAAGAGTGAAGGAGACCCTCCAAACACTAAAGTCAAGCTAAATCCAGCTCCATGACTGTTTATGGAGGTCAGTCAGACAAAGAGTATTTATGTGATGCCCTATGGCAATGACACTACAGCCTAGAAATAAACAGAGAGAGGTAACACTGGAAGATGGAGATTAGCAAGTTCAAAGAAACAGAAAAAAAGGGGTAAAGGAATTCAGTTAGTAATTCCACTGAAGTAGCTGACCACAAGGTCTAGAATGGGAAGCAAAGTAAATCAAGCAACCTGAATTAACAGGCAAAAGGAAGAATTGGTAAACAAGGGAATAGGATTTGAGTAAATAGCTGCTGTACAAATTTGTACTCCTCATATCCACAGTTACTGAGAAAAGCTGAGGTCCTTGCAAGAAAGATAATCATTTTCTTCCTAGCATAACCTCTGTATATACTATTGCCAACATAAAACTAGGATCAATTAAGGATAATTATGATAATTTCTATGGTCTTACTGTTTGATGGACCTGTCCCATTTAGTTGGCCCAATTGACTCTGCAACTATGAATGTGCAGGTATATTTACATTAGCATACATTTTAAGCACTATTTTATGTTAAGGTCCTTTTAAATACAAGTAAAGAAGAAAATATTTTTATTTTATTTTAATCACTCTTCTATGTATTTTAATAGAAATTTAAAGTTTAACTGAGGCATCTGAAAATAGTAAAATTGAAAAAGTTTTCTAAGAAATAATTTTAAAATGCTAAAATGTTCAAGTAACAAACCTTATGAAATTCTTAAAGTATATGTAAATAGAATTATATTAAAAGACAATAAATATACATTCTTTCATTTTAGGAACTTTACTATGGAAAACTAGATTAAAATATTGATATCTATCTTCATATTACAAATTTTTTAAAAATGTAGAATTTTTGCAGTTATTCAATAAAATGACATCCCTCTTTTTGAGTCATAAAATTGGGAAAATACCTACTTTTCATTAATTTATATATATAAGTACATTAAGTTATTTATAAAAATAAAATTAAATATATTATTTTAACAAAAACATAAAAATATATTCTTTATTTGGCAAGGGTTTGTTATGATAATAATACTTACTGTAACTGCAGCATCCATTTATGAAATAATTTCTCATATTGTTGATTTAATTGTTTAAGTTCAGCAGAAAAGGAAGGAGAAACCTTGCTCAATAAGTTACGCAGAGTTTGCTTTAAAAAAATTAAAAAATTTTTTAAAATGGAAGAAAATAATTCTTAAACCACATACTGATAATCAGTCCAACTAAAAATATTTCCTTAGAGGTTGAGGTTAGAAGAGGCCATTAATAGAAATATTACTTTATCAGGTTTAGAAATGAATACATCAACTGAATACACATAATACTGCAAATATGACTTAAATATTTTGTTTTCTTAAAAACCTTTAACACTTTTTTTTTTTAATATTTTATTTTTTAGTTCTCGGCGGACACAACATCTTTGTTGGTATGTGGTGCTGAGGATCGAACCCGGGCCGCACGCATGCCAGGCGAGCACGCTACCGCTGAGCCACATCCCCAGCCCAACCTTTAACACTTTTAAGTACAAATATGTAATAACAATATAAAATATCTGCTAAGTTTTAAATATAATGCTTTAATTTCCAAAAGATTACCATAAAGAGATGATCAAGTCTGCCTCCCAGCATGGACAAGTCCAGACAGACTTTAAAAAACCCTTGAATCAAAAAAACAAAAAACAAAAAAACAGTGAATCTAGCTCAGTGATATAACACCTGTTCAACAGCATGTATAATGTCCTGGGTTAGACCCCCAATATCACAAAAGCAAAAACAAAAAACAAAAAGCACCAACCTATGGATTTGAAAAAAAATGTAAACACTTAAGGTAACTTTTCAACACTTAATTCTCAGAAAACATTAAAGGTTCCTTATAATTTACCATTATCACTAGTAAATCTGAATCATTGCAATTTTACAAAAAGCTATTTTCTAACAAATCCATATCATTGACAAGTATGGCAAATATTTATCTATCTATATATCTACTTGTATTTTTGTTTTGTTTTGTTTTATTTGGTACTGGGGATTGAAGCCAGAGGCACTTTACAATACTGAGCTACATTCCCAGTCCTTTTTTTAAAAATTTTGAGACATTTACTAAGTTGCTTATGTGTTTTGCTAATTTGCTGAGGCTGGCCTCAAACTTTGTGATATTCCTGTCTCAGCCTACCAAGGAGATACTGAGCTATATCCTTATTCCATTTTGTTTTAATTTTATTTTGAGACAGGTCTCACTAAGTTTCTGAGGGTCTCACTATATTTTATTTTTGGAGACTGGCTTTTACATTTTTAATCCTTCTGACTCAGCCTTACAAGTCAATAGGATTACAAGTGTGTATCACCATGCCTGGCTAAATATGGCAAAATGTTAAAAACAGTGATATAAAAAAAATGAGGAAGACTGGGCACACTGGCTCATGCGTATAATCCCAGAGTCTTGGGAGACTGAGACAGGCGGGTCCCAACTTTGAGGCCAGTCTTGGAAAACTTAGTGAAGTCCTGTCTCAAAATAAAGTATTTTTCAAAGTGAGGAGAGGTCTGGGTGGGGATGTAGCTCAATGGTGGGGATGTAGCTCAATGGTAGAGTGCCCTAGGGTTTAGTCCTTAGCACAACAAAATTAAAACTGCTGGAGATGCACTCCCTATACCCAAAGTTTATAGATTCATGCTGGTGAATCAAACATAATTTTTTTTAAAAATGAAAACTCTAGCAAAAACCTGTATATGCATCTTTATCCTGGTACTATCATATTTTCATGACTTTACCTTAAATGTGTATGTTCTTTTAATCCTGCAGATTAGAATTATAATCAATATTCCAGGTGTTCTGGCCTATGTAATTATTTTTCCACATAATTAAAGAACAGGACTATTTTTTAGTACAACTGTGAAGTTTTTAAAAATCTCTCTCACCCCTTCTGGTGTCAAGAGTCCTGAAAAAATAGAGAAAGCATTCCCCATAAATCTTTTTTAAGTTTTTTAAGTTGTAGATGGATATAATACCTTTATTTTATTTTTATGTGGTGTTGAGGATCGAACCTAGTGCCTCACATGTGCTAGACAAGTGCTCTACCACTGAGCTACAACCTTAGCCCTATTTCCTGTAATTCTTTATTCTTTAATATCTAAGTATGTTTCTGAGTATTTGTATTCAGGGTATGAACAACTCTAGAATGCTTATTCTCATCTTTGCACTTTGATTTCAAACTTTAATATCAATGGAGAACTGGACTACGGGCCCCAACACTTAACCCCTCCTGTATCTACACCCTTTCCTACATGACTTTGCTGTCCCTCCCACTAAATGGGTGGAGAGTGGTTCAGCCACATGATTTGTTTGCTGTGGTCACTAGAATGAGACACAAGTGACAAGATCATGTGTTTTACCACTTCTCTTAAACCTCTGCCATTCTCATTAGAAGAACATGATTCAGCTAGCCCACTGATCCCATGAGGAAGAGAGACATGGAGCAAATACTAGCTTATACAATCTCTTGTTAATAGGTGGACACGAGAAATAAATACTTACTGTAACATACTTCTGAGATTATACTGGTTAGCTACATTATTTCTACAATCAAAGAAAGGTCTTCCCTTCCTTCATTATCTGTAACAAGTTGTTTGTTTCATCCTTGTAGATATCTTTTTGCCTCTAGGTCCTACTTTGATCCTAGATCCACTTATCCTTCTCCTATGTTACTTATATGAAAATATATGCTCTAAGCAAACATTACTGTTATCTCTTCCTTGGAACAACTTAGCTTCTTGACATTTACTTTATTTTGTTTTGTTTTTTTAACCAGATCCACTTTATTTTTATTTTTTAAGTATTTATTTTTTTTAGAAGTAGTTGGACACAATACCTTTATTTTGTTTATTTACTTTTATGTGGTGCTTAGGATAGAACCAAAGCCCTCACACGTGCTAGACGAGCACTCTACCACTGAGCCACAATCCCAGCCCCTTGACATTTATTTTTTATCTAGTCTCTAATCAGCCAGGTGATAAAAATCTAAAAATCCCCCAAACTGCACAGCACCAGGTTATTCAGGCTATTCCCTTATCTTTTTTCTATGTCTCAAACACTCTGTCAAACGCTCCATGCACCTTAGAAAATTCATTAAATCCTAGTTTGCAGAGTATAGGTCTTGTATCCCTAATCCAGAAATGAAAATTTCCAAAATCCGAAACCTTTTGAGTACTGACGCTATGTGAAAGGTCATGGTCAAAACAAGAGTTGTTTAAAATATTGCATAAAATTATATTCAGGCTATGTGTGTATAAGAAACAACAATAAATTTGGGGGTTAAGAGTTGGGTCTTACCACCAAGATGTCTCATGTATTATGTAAACATTTTGAAATCCCAAAATATCAAAATCAGAAACACTTTGTCCAAAGCATTGGACAAGGGACTTAAACCTGTGTAAGTCAAGAAGACTTAGATTATCAGCCCTCTTTCTAGTAAAAATTTTTCTCCTCTTTGGGAAGGTATCAGCCAAAAATTCTACAAGTATAGCTATATGGTATTTTTTGAAAAATGAGCTATACAACAACCTGTTACCTTACTGCACTGGGAAAGTTTTCTATAACATCATCAAGCATTTGATGAGTTTTGCCAGGTTTGTAAATGAGAAAAAGTCAGGTCAAAGTCTGTTTTATGACCAGTGTGAGGTTTAATGAACATGTTAAATAAATATCAGAGTCTAATGGTACATGGATATCAAGGATGATGTTTATTATAAACCCATAAGAAAAGAAAAATGACAAAAAAAGTATGCTTGCGTTTCGTCAAACAGAATTCTAAACCAGTGAATTACTTACTGTTTATATGATAAATATGTAATAATTACAACACATTACTTTTGTGTTTTATTTTATCAGGACAGTAATTTTGCTTGTGTACACTTCAAATTTATCAACTAATGTAGTAAAATTTTCAGGTTATAATAAGAAAAATTTGGGACTAACATTCTTTACAACATACCTGGTCCAGTTTTGCTTTCTTTAACTTCTGCAGTGTTCTATCAGAGGTTAAAACTTTTGAACTGCTGTGAGCTTCAAAATATTCTTCTACTAAGTCATTCTGAAATTGGACAGAGTAAAGTCAGTTCTAAATAGTCTTAGACATTTGCATTCTACCAAAACTAACCTTTTTTTTTAAGTATTTTTTTTAGTTGTAGATGGACACATACCTTTTTTATTTTTATGTGGTGTCAGGATTGAACCCAGTGCCTCATGCATGCTCTATACTGAACCACAACCCCAGCCCCCAAAACTAACTTTAATTTTTTTTTTTTTTTTTTTTTGTGGTGTTGGGGATTGAATTCAGGGCTTTGTGCATGCAAGGCAAGCATTCTATCAACTGAGCTATATCTCCAGCTCCCCCCCTCCCCCCCTCTTTTTTAGATGGACACAACACCTTCATTTATTTATTTGTTTTGTGATGCTGAGGATTGAGTCCATTGCCTCACACATGCTAGGCAAGAGCTCTACCACTGGGTTACAACCCCAGTCCCAAAACTAACAGTTTGATTAGTCTAAAATAGGACTAGGACACGTGAAATCATTATTTTTTTTCTTTTTTGAGACAAGGTCTTACTGTATCCCCCAGCTGTTTTAAGCTTGTGGGCTCAAGTAATCATCCTGTGTCAGCCTTCCAATTAGCTAGAACTATAGGTGTGCATCACCAATAAAATTCTTTATTTGTGTGTGTGTATATAAAATATATATGTATAAAATATGTATATATTGTGTATTATGTGTGTATATATATACATATTTAATTTTCAGACAAGATATCACTAGATTGCCCAAGCTGGCTTTAAAATTGTGATCCTCTTGTTTCAGCCTCCAAAGTAGTTGGGATTATAGGCAGATGCCACAGTGCCCAGCCATATAACTATCATTTACACAGACTTCAACACATCAACAATGGTTACAAAAACGAGATTATATAATTTTTTTTTTTTTAATGGCTTTGGAGATCGAATCCAGTGCCTTGTGCATGAGAGGCAAGCACTCTACCAACTGAACTATATCCCCAGCTCCTATAAGTTTATTGTTATACAAATGAATTGAGCAATCACCTTCTGCCTATAGTGTAGTAATGGTTCAGAGTCCAGAAGAGAAAGCTCAAAAATAGAAACAAATACATGTAGGAATTTACATGTAAGGTTGAGAAAAAATATAGAAAAGTGAAGAATAGAACTGTTGACCCCTCCCCTCTCCTATGGATCTTTTCTGTTAGGGGAGTTGCCGTTGAAGGATTATATTTAATTTTTCCTTAAGGCTAAAGTCTCTCTTCACTTACTCTTTTATCTCTTTTCATTTTCTTAGAAGGTGTTCCTTTGCAAACAGAAGCCGAAACTACTGTATTCTGAGCTTCAATCTTTTGGCTGAATGTGACTGCATTAGTGGTCTCTTCATACTCTTGTGCAACCCCTTCATCATCCTCTGAGTTGGAAGCAGAATATTCACTTTCACTGTCAGAATGAGATCTTGGCACTATGGGGGGAAAGAGTAATTGGGAAAGTTTAAACAATAGAGTCATTGTAGGTTAATGAAAAGAGTATAGGCTTTTGAGTAAGAGACTTTGAATTCTTGTTTTGTCATTACTTGCTCATTATTTCATCAAAGTTAGTTACATAAATTCTCTGAGTACCAGCTTCCTCATTTATCAGATTCAGCTAGTAGTATCTAATTTAATATACCATTGAGAAGATCATGTTGAAAAGTATCTAAAGCAACTAATAATGCCCAACATATAGGAACTGGTAAAACTGTGAACCATACCTAATACCTTTCTTCTTCCTTGCTAAAAGAACTCCATTTTCATAAAATGTAGTAATGTGTTCTAATCGAGGAGATGAATCCTGGTAATCATCTTTTCCCTCTGCTAAATACTTGCTTTCCCAGCTTCCCTTGCATCTAGGGTTGGCTACATAACCCTTTGACCAGTGAGACTTGAGGAAAAAACTGCTGGAAGCTTCAGGAAAAGATATTCCTCATTTGTGGAAGAAAAGCCCCTATTTACACCCATAACCTAAAATTATAGAAGCTATTCATCAGTTAAAGTATCAAACCAAAAAATGAAAAATGCTGATGGCAGAGTAAATAGATAAGAATAACCTGGGCCATTAATGACACTGTAGATCTAATTACACCTCTAGACCTCATATGCTACTAAGATTTTTAAATGTCTATAGCTTATACCAGTACTGCAGAATTTTCTGTTGCTTCCCACTAAAAATACCATCCTGATATAGCTAGCACGCAATAAATGACAACTACTGTTATCACCACTGATCCATACATCATTGCATCCCAGAACTGATTCAAGAATTTAATAAATATAAATAAAATTTTTATACAAATAATTTTTTTTTTAACCCAGAGATAACCTGCCACTGAGCTACATCCCCAGTCTTTTGTATTTTTTATTTTTGAGACAGATTCTCACTAAGTTGCTGAGGCTGGCCTCTATCTAACTTCACAATCCTCCTACCTCAGACCCCCAAGTCATTGGGATTGCAGGTATGTGCCACTGCATCTGGTGAGAAAATAACTTTAAGCAAAACAGTATGTTTATTTTGAACAACAGATCTACCCCAGAAGATTGTCCAGAATAAGCATATCATAAATAGACACATTAAAAAGAAAAAGGGGAAAAAAGGCCTATTTTCCAGGCATAAATAGTTTAATAGATTCAGATTTGTACTGACTGTTGCTCATGACACATGCCTAAGTTAGAAGTGACAGAGGTGCCAGAAAACATCTGTTTTATTACATGTAGGAATATATGAGTGGTGATGGCTGAGAAGGAAAAGAGGATTCTTCTTTGGGGTAAGGAGAAAGTATAGGACATGGAATGTATTTGACATGACATAATACAATGCATATATTACCTTTTACTACTTCAGATAGACAATCATTTAGCATTGCCATTTTTAGACTGACTATAAATGTAGTATTAATAGTTCTATGAAATCCATACCTTGAAAGGGAAAGACTAAACATGAAGCCCTGAGTTTTGACTAGATCTGATAGTGTTAGCCAATGTAACTATTGTCAAGAGGTTAACATCTTTCAGAGACATAAAGGCCAACAGCCATTTGTCCCAAAGCCAAATATTTCCACATCTAAAACCACTTTTAACTTCTGAATAAACTTATTTCATTAATATTCAGAATTAACCTTTAACATAGTTCTATACTTATTTAGCTTTCAATAGCATTTGGTTCAAGTATGAATATTTAAGGTTATTTCATTATAAAACTTCTCCATAAATCAACAGAACCACTTCCAGACTGTCTCAAAACAAACTCAAAGGCATATTACTTTAATGGACTTCAATGTTCACTGACCATAATGTGGAAGGTATAGTACTAAGATTAGATACAGTCCGCTAGTTTTTGACCTTAAGGAATCTCCAGTTTGAAAACATGAGCGATACCTTCTTTCATGAAAAGAAACAGCAATAATAAAAAGTAATAGCTAACACTTGGTAAGCTTGTACCAAGGTCAAATATAATGAGTATATCTATTTCAATTAATTCTCATCATGTCTATTTTACAAATGAAAATATCGAGTCACAGAGATCCAAGTAACTGATGAGCCAAAGATTAAAACCCCAAGCAAAGTCTACAACCTTTATACTTAACCATTATTGACCCTTACTTAGATTTTATTTTTTATAAAAACTTCATGTAAAAGTTAAAACATACCTATTAATCTTTTTCTTAGACTACGAGGTGGTGTTGACAGAAATTCATTTTGGTCATTGTTCTGTTTAAAAATAAAAAAGCATGATGGTTAATAAAATGGAAGTTAATGACTGATTAGAGGGGGAAATGCTAGGAAAAAACATTATGCTTTCAATAGACTATATTACAACTAGATGATAATGAAAAATGATTTTGTTGAAAGAAAAAACAAAGAGTATATCGAAAGCAATATAAAAAATTCCAAAGGACTACTAATTTCTAGAAAATGAATTCCAGACATTTGTAAACAGTGCATGTACTTTTCTTATTATATAAAGAAAAAACATAAGTTTTTGAACCATATGTATAAGGTTAGCAGGATATAGTTTTAAAAAGGCAATAATATGTAGTGTTGATGACCATGAAAGGAAATAGTATATGTTATGTATATATGGCAATAGATCATTTAATGCACTAGAAATTTACTAACGTTAAAGTATTACATCAATGGTAAGAGTATATGACTAGCATTCCTGAGGCCCTGGGTTCAATTGCCAGTCCTGCCAAAAAGAAAAATACTGTAATAATCACAATAACCTCGTTGATCATTTACCAATGGGCTTATGAAGTATAATGCAGTATGTTTCAAATGTTTTGATCAAAATCATCAAAATTCTTTTTTACCTTTTGCCATCTTGACTCAACACATGTGTGTATAATTGAAAAGTTATGAAAAAATAATACTTACGAAATAGAAATTTTATATTTTTTAAAATATAAGTATATCTTACTAAAGTGGTTTCAAGATTGAAAATGAGAAAATTTCATCTAGATGGCTTATTTATCAAGTCTGAGAACTAGAACACTCATGTTAAAATAACTATTTTAGAAAATGCTTTCCAAAAAGATAAGACTAATTTATAACTTCTCTGTTACATGAATTTCTGCAAACTAATCTATCTTTACAGTTTGTTCATTAGGACAAACTATTCTCCATGAGGACAAAAAATGACTCCATATAGCAAACACCATGTTCCTCTTATCAAACAAGATCAATTGTCAAGACATACTTCAAGACCTTCTCTTTACTATGTCAATCAATCCTAAAATATGGTGTCCCCAACTTTGCCCAATCCCAATCAGTTCTTCATCTTGAAAGACATGCCTTAAAACCACTTGAGCTCAAATCCTCAAGCTTGATATATTTAATTCTCTTAAACTTCCTCTTTTAAGACAGCTATTAGGACTCCGTCATGGTGCTGTCTCTTATTGTGGTAGGGAATGCTCAAATACTCATTGATGGGCTTTCTAATGGTCTTTTGGGAGAATTGACAAGATCTACTAATGTACTGTGATATATTAACTTGAAAAATAATGCTCTAATGTATCTCAATTTTTGCTTGGTTTCTAGCTTTTTTTTTATAGTGATATAATATAGAAGATACAACAAAGGAAAAAAAAAAAAGCATCATTAAAGTTGAAGGAAAGCCAGGCACAGTGGTTAACACCTGTCATACCAGCTACTCAAGAGGCTGAGGCAGGAGGATCTCAAGTTCAAGGCTAATCTGGGTTGTATAGTGAGACCCTATCTCAAAAACAAAAACAAACAAACAAAGGAGACTCTGACATGACTAACATATTCAATCCTACACCTAGACTTGCCTAAATAGAAGAGCATTACTGCAAGACCATTACCATGGTCTTGAATGTCTATACTTAATTTTTATCTAAGGGATTCTCTACCTAAGCCTGTACATAGCCCAGGCACGTATAAACCTATAGATAGAAAGACCTGTAAACACTCCCACTTATATACTCAATGTCCTATATTCCTTCATAACCATCTGAGTTTGCCCAAATCCAGGCAGGACCATACTGAAAAAACAAAACAACCAAAACATAAAGTAGGAGATAAAAACTGTCAATTCTTTTTAGTTACCCTGTAATGAATATAATTAAACCAACTTAGTTTTCAAATGTAAATTAAATTATGGTTAATAGATTTAGTGGATCTTGAGATCAACCTCTCCAAGTAACATCAGAGAATTATATATAATAACCAAGGAAAAACACATAAAATTCCCAGGTCAGCTCTAAGTTGAAAATACCCAGGAACAGTTCTGACACAGCAGAAAGAGAACAGTTCAGAAGACCAGGCTCATTTTCTAACTTTACCCATTCTGAGTTAGAAGCATTCACACTTTACCACTCTGAACATCAATCTCTTCATCTACAAGTTAAATACTGTGTTGGGGATGTAGCTCAACAGTAGAGTGCTTGCCTAGAATGTGAGCCCCTGGGTTTGATCCCTAATACCACACACACACAAATAAATAACAGCCAGGCATGAGGGCGCATGCCTGCAACCCCAGCAGCTTAGGAGGCTAAGGTCATGAATTCAAAGCCATCCTCAGTAAAAGCAAGGTACGTACAAAGCAATTCAGTGAGACTGTCACTAAATACAAAACAGGGCTGGAGATGTGGCTCAGTGGTCAAGTGCCCCTGAGTTCAATCCTTAGCACCCCCAAAATTAGTAAATAAATAAATACAATTAAAAACTCAGTATTTAACTGACAAATACCTATAAATCACACTATATAAACTAAGATAAAAGATGAAACGCTTATAGTTCACGACTTTATTAGTAACACTAAGTTATTTGCTTTTTTTTTTTTTTTTTTTTAAAGAGAGACAGAGAGAATTTCCCCCCCCTCTGCGGACACAACATCTTTGTATGTGGTGCTGAGGACTGAACCCGGGACGCACGCATGCCAGGCGAGCGCGCTACCGCTTGAGCCACATCCCCAGCCCCTATTTGCTTGTTTTTAGTCAATTGCTTACCTTCAGCTGGACTTTGTCTGAAGCAGAATGCCCTAAATGAAACAAAAAACATGATTTACTACAGACACTTAGCTTTTCATCATGGTCTAGTTTTGTTTAAAGCAAATTTGTAGTTTTTACACAGAAGCCACTACATACTATTGAATCTCAATTAACTACCATTCCAATAGAAGTTAAATTATCACTATTAATGTCATGACTACTCCCATTAGTAACAGCTATCTCCTGCATTTGCATAGCATTCTAACAACAACAACAACAACAACAAAAAAAGAAAATAGAGCCTTTTGAATGTTTGATTATTAAAAAGTAGCCTGTTTAACCTAGTTTGAATGGTTGTTCAAAAAAGATTCTCCACAATTCTCCACAAATCATGACTTCTGAACTCTGAACTCCTTATTATACTTAGTAATTGTCAAAGCCAAGTCTTCCATGAACAACTGGCTAGCTAACTCAAGGAAATAACATAGGATATAAAGACCTTTCTTAGTTGACACTGTCAATATGTACAACTTTAGTTAGGACAGAAAAACTGTTTTTATTGACTGATAAATATATGTATATAAAGACACACTGGAGTACTAACTGCATTTTTCTGAATGTTCCGAACAGAAGAAAATACATGAAAATTCACTTGGATAAGAAAAAAAGTAACATACTCTTAACTTGAAGCATCTATAAAAATTCTCTTCAAAGAACTGAGGTGAAGTCTTACCCTTGCTACTTTGAGGAATGTTTATTGTATCTTCAGGATCATTCTTCAAACTGAATGAAACACATTTTCTTGTTGTTTTTGCTAGTTCTGAAGCTGTAACCAGACAAATAAACATATAAAAAATGTTTTAATGAACAGTAGAAAAAGAAAACAACCTTATTTCATTTACCTAAAGTCTGAAGAAAAAAAAAACCTGCCTGCTACTTTTATCAGTAAGAAAAACTTACCCATATTGAATACTATTTTTCCCTTTATTAATCTTTCTCCCCAGCATCTTAAAATCTTAAATCTTCTAATTATCCACAAATTTCTCAATAAATGAAATACAAATAACTTTGACCTTGCTACTTTCCCAATTTTTTTTTTTTTTTGTACCAGGAATTGAATTCAGGGGCACTCAACCACTAAGCCATATCCCCAGCCCGATTTTGTATTTTATTTAGAGACAGGGTCTCACTGAGCTGCTTAGCTCTTCGCCACTGCTGCTGCTGGCTTTGAACTCATGGCCTCAGCCTCCCATGCTGCTGGGATTACAGGTGTGTGCCACATACTTGGCTTCGATCATATTCTTTTCTCCATCAACAACTTAACACTCCTTCCATCTCTTACCATATATCCTGGAGGCATATCTTCACTAAGAGGCAGATGGGCCAGAAAATAGGATCTAAAGACAAGTGAAAACTATGCACGCTCAAATTATGTTTAAAATCTCTTAAATCACCCACAAAGTGTGGAATTCTTTATTTTGTGTCTAAAACTCTACAATACATTGAATAACTTATAAAATAGAATATGGTGTTGGACAGATGACAGTCCCTTTAGTTGAACATCAGATAAAATAGATGGATTCTCTTAGGGGACATTTTAAATTAAAAAAATCCAATATTTATTTTCATGATGCTCACAACACATGCACTGTAACAGGCACATGGAAAATGAGCCTAAATGAAGGAACAGATATATATTTCTAAAGTTACCACTCACATTGGGACATTGTTTACTGAGAACAAAGGTACAAACTAGTTAACTATCTCAGTCCTTTTCTTCCTGAAATAGAGAAGATATAGTTGAATTTGTGTTAAGGCCATTTTATTGGCTCCACCATTCCTAACTGTTTGCACATGCACCCATAAATCTTAAAAATTAAAGATTCTCATGACTCTCTACAAATGCACTGGCTTCTTTTTTCTTGATCTCCTTAGTCTTCCATAATTCAGTAGGGTTTTATAAAAAAGCTTTCCTTGAAATCATTCCTCCATTTGGGTCCCATAGACATTACCCTGGTCCCCTGTTACATTTATTGTCCTCCTCCTTCTAAATAATCTAGGCATGCTTTATGACTCAGTCCTTGGCTCACTCTTTATACCAGAAAAAGGTATCATTTTTTGGACTGTAAGATGCTGATCCACAGAAGGGATGGGGGAAATCCTCTTATCAAAAAGAATCACATAAACACAAAGCAACTTAGCTGAAATCATTTAGGTTTTACATTGAAACAAAAGCTCTCTGATTATGAATAATTATTAAACTACAAAGAAAACATGAGAATGAAAGTAAAAGGTAATACAAGATAGTCATCAATGGGTGACTATCTCTAAGTACAGAGATAGACAAATACCTCTTGGGTGACTCAACAATACTTGAAATAATTACTGGCACAAGGTACAGTATAATTATATTTCCCTGCAACCTCCTTTTCCTTCTATATTCCCTATCAAATTTCGTAGTACCTTTATCTACCAAGACCTTAAGTCCAAAAATTCCAGGATCATCCTAGAACCCAGCTTTCTTACTGGTATTCCTTTATATCTCTACCTTTTATTTACTCATTTACACACACACACACACACTGAATCTAGAGGTGCTCTACCACTGAGCTACATCCCCAGCACCCCCTTTTTTTTCCTTTCTTTTTTTGAGACAGGGTCTTGCTAAGTTGCCAACGCTGGCCACAATCTTGAGATCCTCCTGCTTCAGCCTCCCAGGGTGGGATTAAGGCATGCACCACCATACACAGCCACCCTTCTCCCATTCTTGACTGAGTCTCTAGTTCATCCTCTCCCCCTATTCCCACAGCTCTCACTTTGTATGGACTCCAAGAGAAGCCAGTTCACATTGCCAACATGGGCTTTATAAGATACAGATCTGATTGGGAAACACCTGTACTTAAAACCATCTGATCACTTTTCCACACCATATCAATAGAAGAAATATATACTCTTTTGCTTGATATACAGGCCCTCCCTTATCCAGTCCCTAAAACTTATTTTTACTACAGTCCATTTTGTAATTTGTGCTTCAGCCATACCTCATGACTTGCAGGTGCATGGATGAATCATACATTTCTCTCTTACATCACTTTCTCCCTGTCTTCCTGACAAATTCTATTCATCCTTCAAAAACTGATATCACCACCTCTAAAATATTCCTTGGTATGTCCTAAGAGAATGCCTTTGTACTTTACCAGCCCCTGTAGCTTGTATACAACTCTATGGAGGCTGGGAAGTAATAGTGAAGAGTATAGGTTTTAAAATTAAATAGGCTGAGATCTAAACCTGGCTCTGCTACCATCTGTGATTTTTTGTACACATTATAGGCTTTTCTAGACAGGTACATATATAAAGCACTGAGCACAGATTCTGGCATATAGTAAACACTCCATAATAACTGTTATAATTGTTACAGCATTCATTAAGGAGTAATTTTTATTTATGTATTTTTTTGGAACTGGGGATTGAATTTAGGAGCACTCCACCACTGAGCCACATCCCCAGCCTTATTTTGTACTTTGGAGATAGGGTCTCACTGAGTTGCTTAGCACCTTGCCATTTAGACTGGCTTTGAACTCATGATGGTCCTATCTCTGCCTCCCAAGCTGCTGGGATTACAGGCACGTGCCATCTCGAGTAATTTTTGTTTGTTTGTATTTCTATTAATAGGTATAATCTCACCAATCTGTGAAGAACTGTCTTAATCATTTTGGTATCCTCAGTTCTCCATAGTAGAAGGTCCACAAATGATTGCTGAATGGCAGCTTCATTATATGGACTATCAAATACTGCTCCTGAATTATTTAAAATAGTTTCAAGCACTACTAGAAACATGGATATCACTACTTGTCCCTTCATCAAGCCTTTCCTTTATAAAATTCATTTTCCCTGTTAACTGTTTACCTTTTACTTATAAATTAAGAAGTATCTATGTATGTCCTGTCCAACCTGTTCACTTTCTAAACTCTTTTCAGTGGCAGTCTTTAATGTATCTTTACCATTGCACTATTATGATCAACATACCTCTACAGTTTCCTAATGAAGCCAGTACCTAAGAATCCTTCTCAATACAATGTTACATCAGCAGAGCTGGGTGGTCACAACAGAAACTTTCTAGCTCAAAGAGCTGGAAATATTTACTATCTGGACCTCTAATCAATAAATTCATTCCAGATGAAAGTAGTCAAGCCCTACTCTACCCAAATGTATACCATCACTACTTCACTTTGCCCAAAATTACATTTGTCTTATTCTCTTTTATACAAATCTCCTTCTCAATTTTTCCATACCTGCTGAAACATGGGGTTAGTTCTTTTTTTTTCCTGGGGTGGGGGGGTGGGGCGGGGAGAGGGGAGGCAGGTCTCTAATATGTTCCCATAAGCTATTATTTCTTTCATAATGTCCTTTTCACAACTGAAAGGAATACTCTTCATTACATTTCTAAATCTCTGGTCTAAGGCCAAAATTAAATAATGCAATAATGTAACTCTTTTTTCTAACTTCCTCATTCTAAGCTATACTATTTATTAGCACTCTCAAAATACGTAGTATATAGGCAAGCACCAGTCTATAAACTTTCTAGTTCATAAGCCTAGGAATTAAGAATAAATATTTAGAAACTTTTATAATTATTTGATATTGCTAAAATATCCAAGCTTATGAACACACCAGGAAACCATTTGAGTACTGTTAAATGCATGTACATTTAACTTGACACACTGATTGCAACATAAGCTATTTTAAGGTTAATTTGTTAACCTCCACACAAAAGTACATAAAATCTGGACTCCCTTTGTTCACCAGAAGAATTTCAATCTACCCATAACTTTATAGGTTACATTGTTGGATCTGGCTTATTATCAAGGATTAAAGAAGAATTTTGAGACTATATGTCAGTCCTAAGTTTGCTGACATTGCTTAGAAAGTTATCATCAATTTACTTCTGAAAACCTTTTTCCATCTATGAGTGTTATTAAAATAACATTTAGACATATTAAGCAAGAAAAAAGTTCATTTGTTAAACATAAAACTTTACTGATTATCTATGTTAGGGATCCATAAGCTATAAGCTACTGGGCCAAATCCACTCTTCCATGTATTTTAAGTTTTATTGGAACATAGCTACATCATTCATTTTATTGCACTATAGTTGCTTTTGAATTATAACAGCAAAGTTGAATACTCACCCACAAAAGATAAAAATATTTACATTCTAGCCCTTTACAGAAAAAGTCTATTGACCTCTCCTCTATATTAAGCATGAAAAATCATCACCTTTCAATAATTGTATACAGTTTATATAATTCTTTTCTTGTTCCTATTTTATCCTTGTTCTGATCATATTAAATGAAATGTTAATTGTATGGTAATTAAAATAAAAATTAGGGCATATATTTGCTGTGTCTTTTAATTTTCATTTTTCTATCAGATTTTACACAATAAACTGGTCTATAACATATTGAAAATTTTAAAATAAAAGTGCTAGGCCCTGGGTTTCATCCCCAGCACTACAAGTAAGTAAATTAAATGAATACTCTTCAGGCTCGCCTCTCATCAGTCTACTATAAGGTCCTACTTAAACATCTTTTTTTTTGGCGGGGAGAAGATATTACACTTAAAATAATTTTGATGTATAGTTATAATCTTAGTAGCTAGAAATAAGAAAAAAAAATGCACTCCAGAATAAATATAGGTAGAAAAATGCAGTATGGGTTCATATAGAAAATATATTTCTTAAAATAGTATAATGATGTTTGGAAAAGTAAAGCAAAGCTCAATCTAAGGATTTTTGCATTTTATCCTGTAAAGGGTAGCTATACAAGGTACTTGACCAGGGGAGATACATAATCTATTTATTTTGTTTTTCAAAGAAAATTATGACAAGCCAAGTCAATCACATAATTTGTGGTTCTCCTTATTCAAAATGAAAGGAAATGCATAACTAAAGGTACTTATAAGGCCTTTTCTTTTTTTTTAAAGGCTGAATATTCCACCGTGTATATATGCCATACTTGGAGACTTGGGTTGATTCCATATCTTGGCTATTGTGAATAATATTCAATGAACATGGGAGTGCACATTATCTTTCCAACATACTGATTCTATTTTTAATTTCCCAGAAGTTATCTCTTTCTTCAAACTAGCTTAACTCCTAACCTCTCTAGTTGTCTTTGCTCTTTTGTTTACATTTATTTTCTCACACTGGACACAGTTTTTATAAAACCTTCCTGTCTAACTCTTAGTTTATAAGCCTTATATTTAAGTTAGCCCAATTAAATGAAATCATCATTTATACTCAGTAGTAAATGACAGATTATATTATCCATAAAATACTAATACATTCTATTCTATTGTTATATTTAGTATATAAGCAACAGTACTTACTGAATCAAAGAAATTCTTTAAAGAATATCACAACTATAGGTCCTAACTAAGCTTAAGTAAAAGAGTAGAAGTTATCTGAGTGGATAACTAACATGCACATAACTTAGATTTATCTGTGCATCTAAAAACGTTTAATTTCTTGATACGGATAATAAACAATAAAAAACACATCAGTTAAGGTAAATTATTTTATGAATCATGTTATGTTCAAAATTAGTAATATATTCATCACATTTTTGAGAAAAAGTAAACAAACTGGTAAATGATCAAATTATGTTCAGAAGCGCAGGTTTTATGATTTCTTCCTATAATTCTCTAATCCATGTCAACACTTAACAAGTGTAATTTTTACTTTACCTTGAATGTTGACATGGGTCACTGGCTGCAGTGATTGAATAAAAAGACATCACTTAAAATTATACAGAGGTGCTAGGCATGGAGGCACACATCTGCAATCCCTGCAACTTGGGAAGTTGAGGCAGGGGGATCACAAGTTTGAGGCCAACCTCAGTTACTTAGTGAGATCCTGTCTCAAAAAACAAAACAAAACAAAACAAGACTGGGAGTGCAGCTCAGCAGTAAAGCACTCATGGTTTCAATCCCCAGTACCAAAAAAAACAAAAAACAAAAACAATGGGGCTGGGGATGTGGCTCAAGCGGTAGCGCGCTTGCCTGGCACTCGTGCGGCCCGAGTTCAATCCTCAGCACCACGTACAAACAAAAGATGTGTGTCCGCCGAAAAAAAAAATACATAAATAAACATTAAAAAAGGAAATATACATAAGTTTATAATTATAAATCATAAGTGTTCTTAATATGACTATTATATTTTACCAAATGGGTAATTATTATTCCCTTAATTTTAGTATTCCTATGCCTTTATATACTGATAAATCTTAATTTTCAAAGCGCTTTCATATATATTGTTTCCTTGCCTTAAAGCTTTCAAAAATGACGACCTCTCAAAAGATCTAAATACATCACCAGAATGTTTTAAAATAAGTGACAGTTTAATGGTAATGTTACATGTAATTTATTATAGTCCAGTTCTCTGAAAATCAGCAATTCATATAAACTCATATGGGTGGTAACTTGTTTTAAGAAAAATGTTAGAAGAGACCATTCCTAACAATTTTATGTAAATATTTTTCTATAAAACAAATAAAATTTTCTAAGTACAGTATCAAAGTCTTAATAAAAAATTTAGAAAATCTCTTTGTGTATATATGCACTGGGGATGAAATCTAGGTCCTTGCACAGGGTAGGCATGTGCCTCAGAACTGAGCTACATCCTAGTCCTTTTTACTTTTTTGGTACTGGAGATTGACCCTGGGGCACTCAACAACTGAGCCACATCCCCAGCCCTATTCTGTATTTTATTTAGAGACAGGGTCTCACTGAGTTGCTTAGCACCTCAGTTTGCTGAGGCTGGCTCTGAACTCACAATCCTCCTGTCTCAGCCTTCCGAGCTACTGGGATTACAGGCGTGCACCACTGTACCCAGCCCCCCCAACCCTTTTTTAAAAATTTGAGATAGATTCTTGCTAAGTTGCCCAGGCTGTTCCTGAATTTGTGACCCTCCTGTCTCAGACTCCCAAATACCTGGGATTACAACAAGCATGCACTTCCACATCCAACCCTGTGTGATTTGAGTCACTCATCATTTCCTAATTATTTATTAAGCACCTAAGATACATATATAAATATTTCAAAATGAACCCCAATATTATGTATAACTATAATACACTATTAAAAAATAACCAGGACCCACTGCTGAACAATTAAAAAGAATATCTGGGAAAAGGATTTGAGATTTTAAAAATATCCCGAGATGGTTCTTATGAGAAACTAGAGTTGAAATGCAACTCTTTCTTTTACATATGAGAACATTGCCAACCCAAGAGTTAAATGACTTGTTCAATGTCAAGTAGCTTTTTGGGGAATTGTAGGATTATATTCGAGGGCTCTTGATTTTCCCACTTCTCTATACATTGTGCATTCTACACATTCACCACTTATATACTATGGAATATCATTAATCATGACCTCCTCATGTGCATACATATCTTGTATCCCAAACTAGATTGTCACCAACATAAGGAAACAAATATATCTGTTCTCTGTACCCCCTTCATTGCAGATAATTTAAGGGCTCAGAATATATTTGTGGACTGGTCAATTTATTTAGCTAAACATTTCTGACACTGCACAGCTGCCATCTTGTTTCTCAGAAGTCATAAAATTCTGACGATCCTTAAATTTTATAGTATGATCAAGTAATAAGAATGGAAGTAGGGCTGGGGTTGTGGCTCAGTGATAGAGTGCTTGCCCAGTATGCATGAGGCACTGGGTTCAATCCTCAGCATCACAAAGAAAACTAAATAAACAAAATAAAGATGTTGTGTCCATCTACAACTTTTAAAAAATATTTTTTAAGAAATGGAAGAATTAAGAATTCTGGGGAACATTCTAGTGATTTTTTGGGGGCAACCCACCATTACCCAAGGCATTCACTGACTTTTTCTAAGCTTTTAATGTATATGTATTTTTAAAATAAACTTCATTATTATTGTTGGGGGCAGGGAGAAAGAAAGAAAACACCTAGTCTACCTATTGTGGTACAAAGAACAAAAGAAAATAATTAAGACTGGGTTTCAGCTCAGAATAGAAGACATCTGAACATGAAAAAAACTAACTTAAGCGTGCTTAATATAACATGACATTATTCTTTTAGGAAATGCCTCATTCTCTAAATCTTAGGAAAAGTTTTGGTATCTTTTTTTTTCTTTTTTAATATTTATTTTTTAGTTATAGGTGGACACAACATCTTCATTTTATTGTTATGTGATGCTGAGGATCAAACCCAGCCCCCCATGCATGGTAGGTGAGCTCTACCTCTGAACCACAACCCCAGCCCCAAGCTTTGGTATCTTTTAGGGAATGTAATTGGATAATAACCAAAGGAAATGTCCTTAAATATAGCTTAGAAAAGACGAATGATTGTAGAAATCAGAAAAGCAACATACCTAACTTAGCCATCTTTTCAGAATGTTTTCTACTCTGAAAAGAATAAACTTTATTTCCAACATCTGTAGCAGAGCCATTTTTCAAGGATTCTGAAAGAGAAAGTGCAACATGCATTTAGGAAAAAGGGACAAAATTAATTTATAAAAAAAAAAGAGAACACTTTAACTAAAATCTTAAAGATTCATACCTCTCACTGCATTGTAAAACGATGTAACAATATGTATTTACAAATAAAATATTAAAAAATACATAAAGCAGACTAATCCTACTTATATAAATTTTAACACAAAAAAATGCTATTCACAAATATAATTTTTCTCCAGACTGGATAAATTAGTAAACTTTGAGAATTAAGTCAAGTATGTCAAGATGTGTATTGATTATAAGAGGGTCATACTTCAGGGGAAATAATTAATTATGTATTTAAAGGTTGTCTTAATCAGTTTTCTATTATTATTACAAAATACCCTAAGGCTGGGGACTTTCTAAATAAAAAATGTCACAGTTCTGGAGGTTGAAGGACATGGCCCCAGCAAGGACTCAGCTCTGATGAACATTCTCTTGGCTCTGTCACATGGTAGATGGTATCATAGTGGAAGCCCAGGTGAGAAGTAGAAATTACATGGCAAGATAGGAAGCCTGAGAGCAACTCAAGAAACAGGCTCACTTGTTTATAAATGGCTCTTACAAGAACTAATTCAGGTTCTCACAAGAACTACATCCCTTCTGGGGCAGCACCCCCTTGATGAAAGTAATTTGCACTAGGCCCTACCTCTTGAAGAGCCTACAACTTCTCAGCATTGCCACACTGGGGATGATACTTCTAATACATGAACTCTTGGGGGGACAAACCACATTTAAACCACAGTGAGGGTCCCTGCTGAAAAGGTTTTTTGTTTTTAACTCTTTCTAAAGTTTCTGTGTCAAGTATTCCTGTCTTCTAAAAATGCTTTTCTTCTGAATATAATAAAATATTATGTAGAATCATATTATTTAGTATCTCAAATGAGGTAAAAGATGATAGGTGTAATTACCTCTTCCCTGTAGAAAACATAGAAAACTCGCTACAGTTTAGAACAGCATTCTCTACCCCTATGATTGCAAGCAACTAGAAACAAACAAAAATATCAGTTATATTGGTAAGATTGAACTATTCTGTTGTGCATGCCCACAGCCAAACAAAAGCTTCATTTGCTGGACTCAAAACTGTTACATTGGAGAGTTTGTAGCACTACAATTAATACCAGAATGTACTTGCTACTGTATTTCACAGGGAATAAAGAAAAACTCTTTAGAGATCTGGTTTTAGGTCTGCTGAAATTTGTTTTACTACAATCAAGAGAACCAAAAAGTACAATCTTATCCAGGAAACAGAAAAATATCTAATCTGAGGAGGCCTTTAAACAGGAATATATCAAACAATAACTCTTTTCATAGAACTCTATTATTGTAGGTTCTCTCAAATGAAGTAATAAAATATCATAATAAACTACAATTCACTGAAAGTATTAAAAGACAATAAAGGACTCTAGCAACAGAGTTTGAGATTATGATACGTGACAGGTAACTGATCTGAAGTGTTATTTTATATAAACCAAAAAACAACACAGAACCTATGATAAGAGTATTTGTCTGTACAACTGGCCAGTACTCTTTAGGTTAAAGAAAGCTAAGAGAACCCACACTAAGATTCTCATAGCTTTCAGTGCATCTCCAATACAAACTCCTGTGACAGTTACTTGAACAGTAGAAAGTAGAATTGAAGGTACTTCATTGTTTTGTCTCCTCCATGCCACATAGGATTCATTATTTAAGAAAAAAAAATTTTTTTGAACAATAAGCATCTTCATTCCTCCCCACAAAAAACCAAAACGGGCTAAAACCATATCTTTAGGAAAACATACTATGATTAATGAGTGTAACTTATATAAACTTCAGGAGAATGAATACGTGGCAATATATGTCAGAACAAAAAATGTTCATGCCCAATGGGTATGTGGAGCAAAATCCTTGCTAGCAAGTTCACTAAGGAAATAATAATAATGAATGTACCTAAAGATTCAGTATAGCAATGTAGTAAAAAATTCAAAATAACCACATAACCAACAAAAGGTGACCGTTAAATTATTTCATATCCATATAGTAGATCAGATTCTGCAATCAATAAAAAAGTGTAAAAAAGAATGTCTAATGACAGAATCATGTATCTATGATACACTACTAATTGTAAAAAGCATGTTAGGTTACAAACTATTTTATTAAAAAAAATCCAAGTCTATGTGTGCCCAAGGATGTATAGACAGAAAATACACATCAAAATGTTAACAAGTTCCATGTTCTCTAAAGAACCCATTCTCAACAGGGACAATGACACTTCCTCTCCCAATAGGGTTAAAATTAGTTTTTACTGAGGGAGGAGTAGAGGGAAAAAAATCTTTTGTTATTAAAGTGGTCTGTGGCCCTCCAAAGAGTCACAGTATATAAACAGATAAATAGCGTATAAGTTGTTTTTAAGTTCCATGAATCGAAATGATTAGGAGAAAAATAAAATATGAGGGATGACAAAAATTAAGGCAAGCCTTCTCAACAAGTATACAGCAATAAAAGATATTGTTTACGTATATGCAGGGTATTAATCCTCTCAGCCTTTTGAGGATGCCAGTCAGGGCTGGCAGTGAAGGGTAGATTAGGGCCCAGAGGCAACTTCTGGTCTGGAACATCCTCATCCATTTACTCTAGTATGCCTCTAAATACCACTTTTTGATGCTGTTATTTATTTTTATTTTTGGTACCAGGAATTGAACCTAAGGATGCTTAACCACTGAGCCACCACCCCAGCACTTTAAATTTTTTATTTAGAGATAGGGTTGTACTAAATTGCTGACGCTGGCTTCGAACCTGCAATCCTCCTGCCTCAGCCTCCCAAGCTGCTGGTATTATAGCTGTGTGTGCACTACTGCACCCTGCCTGATGCCGTTATTATGTGGAGAAAGTTGAAAGAGTTGTTTCTTCAACTACCATTATAATAAGAAATGATTTTTAAGAATTCAGAGGGTTGGGGCTGGGGTTGTGGCTGAGCAGTAGAGTGCTCACCTAGCATGTGTGAGGCCCTGGATTCAATACTTAGCACCACATAAAAATAAATAAAGGTATTGTGTCCAACTACAACTAAAAAAAAAAAAAAAAAAAAAAGAATTCAAAGGGATGGGGGTGCAGCAGTTCAGGAATCAAGCATGTGCTTAGTATGTGTGAGGTGCTGGACTTAATCCCCAACACCAAAAACAAACAAACAATAAAAACAAGTTTCTCTTTTGGAATACTGTTTTCAATCTTCTTATTTTAGCATAATAAGTAATTGAGAATCCAAAGTTCTCATCAGAATATGCCCCCCACAAAATACTGATTTTCAAATTAGGGACAAATAGGAGATTCTACCCTACCCACTAAGCCTAATGAAGGGCAGTGGCTCTTTGAGTTGAACTAAATCCACTCTTAAGAATATAGAATGGGGGAACTAAAACACAAACAGTCATTTAACACTGGAAACTAAACAGGAGCACAACAGACTTAAGTGAGAGAAAGGTAAAAGGTAGTCCTGATGGCATTTATGTGAAATAGTGAAAAATACATGCATGAGGGAAGTAGTTGGCAGAGATAGAAGCATAGAGATGACCCAAGGGAAAATAGGAGACCTATGAGAGCAAAGTTCCTCCATTTTTAATATCGTCAAGCTAATGCATCATGACCAATGACACTGATTTCTTTCCTTATGTTTATTTTTTTTTAATTTAATTTTTTTGTAGTTGTAGATGAACAGCATGCCTTTGTTTGTTTATATGTGGTGCTACGGATCAAACCCAGTGCCACACACATGATAAGCAAGTGCTCTGCCACTGAGCTACAGCCCCAGCCCCCTTATGTTTATTTTTTAAGTCAGCTTGTGTGGATTAGTGTTCCTTGTGCCCAGAAGAACCCTAACTAAATTATAATATAAGTCTAATTTAAGTATGATCTGTCAGGAATTTAATTTAGGTGTTAAAAGAACCACAATATAAACATGTCCAAGTTGGAATAACACTAGTTCTTAGAATGTTCTTTCTGATTATTTCTGTAAAGGAAATCAAGGTAACAACAAAGTGACTTGCTTTATAAAATACTTTTAATAAGTTAAAAATGCATGGGCTGGGGTCACAAAATAAATATCTTAAGAATAACTTTAGAATGGTTGGTCTATGAATTGCTTTTTTCTAAAAATAAATATAAGGCTGGTTATTTAAAAAAAATGGAACTGCAGAGAAAAAACTCTTAAGGATATACTTTTCAAGAGATATAATTGTAAACCACTGTTTAACTTGCTAGATTACTTCTGTGTATCCTGCAAAGCAATTTCTGTTGCGAGCAAAAATATGAGTGTGTATCTCCCCAAACAAATGCCTCTCCCCTTAAGCAAATACCTTGAACATTTCTTCCCAAAACTTCCACATAGTTCTGATCCTTTAAGACTTCTTCATCATTTTCCTCCAACTCATATTCTGGCTTCTTTATTATTTTTGGGGGGTTGACTAAAAGCTGAGCTCTCTCCTTCTTTAATTTAGTACCTATATAAATATACAAAGAATTTGAACATGACAGGAATAAATTCTTTCTAAATATTACATTTAAATAAGTAAATAAACTGTACTACTCAAATAATCATTACTTAAAAGCTGGGGGAAAAAATGTCATTCTTCCAGAATTTATAAAACTGAATTGAAAAAAAAAAAAAAAAAAAAAAAACCTTGAAAGTGTTTGAGGGATCAAAATAACCTCATCTTTTAAATTACAAAGGGTAGTTATTATTTACTACCACTGAGCATCTCATTTTAGACATGGCCTTATTTATTTATTTATTTATTTAAAATTTCGATTGGAAGTCTGAAAGAAAGAAACTAAAAATCAAAACAATTTTTAATTAGTCTTACTAGATTAAATACTTCATGTTATAAAATGTTAAAGTAGTTTTAAAATAAAATAATCCATAAGCATCTCTTCAACTGTATAATAATTCTGTACCTCCTTCCCTATCAAGAATGTGATTAAGAACATCATCATCTCCCACAAATTGAACCTCGAGCATCTTGTCTTCCTTTAATTCCAGTTTATTCATCATGGCCAACCTAAACAAAAGCAATAAATCAATATGACCAAAAATTCATGCCATCTGCCATATAAATTATACATTCATAGCCAGGCATTATATTACCTATAATCCCAGTGTCAGGAGGAATACAAGTTCAAGGCCAGTCTCAGCAACTAAGGAAGGCCCTAAGCAACTTAGCGAGACCCTATTTCAAAATACATTTTTTAAAAAGGGGAACATAGTTCAGTGGTAAAGCACCCCTGGGTTCAATGTCAATTAAAAAAAAATTCATGTAATGAACACATGTATAACATTTTTAAACTCTTCTAAAGTAAGGAGTCAGCCCTGCCACCCCTATAATCCCACCTCTTTAAGAGGTCAAGGCAGGAGGATCACTTGATACAATGAGTTCCAGACCAGCCTAGACAACACAGCAAGACCTCTTCTCAAAAGTAGAAAAAAGACAAGATATTTTATGCATTATTTTATATCATTATGTTTGTGATTGTAGGTAACTGAATTCTTTATCTGAAAAATAGGGGAAGAGGAGGAAAGATGTCTGTAATTTGAGAAGAACCAAAAATCTAACAAGGGTAACTAATATATAACCAATATATATATAACTAACAAGGGTAACTAATATATAACAAGGGTAACTAATATATAATTATATAATATATAAGGAAAATATTCTGCTTGTAAAGAAAAGACCTAACCTATCTATATAACAATCATATTAACAGAAACGAGGCAATTAACACACAAGATTTTAGAAAAAAGAGTGGATTTTACTATCTGTTCATTAGAAAGGTGGAGTCCACTGGGGGAAATCTGATACTTCATTGGTACACCAACCCTTAGTCAAAGAATCTTCAAGTACCTCCCTTTACCATCCCCCCAACCCTGCCCCCGGTATTGGGGATCACACCCAGGGCCTCATACATGCTAGGTAAGTGCTCTACCACTGAGCCTCAGCCCATCCCTCTCTTTACTTTTACTACATGCTATCCAAGCAGGTTATGATCCCAACTATGGTTCTCTAGGCATCTTGCAAACTAAACAGTAAATATGAACCTCTTTAGCAACTTA
Source organism: Spermophilus citellus (assembly GCF_964194105.1). NCBI lineage: Eukaryota > Metazoa > Chordata > Mammalia > Rodentia > Sciuridae > Spermophilus > Spermophilus citellus. Next base: position 102,185,816 of record NC_138192.1, read on the forward strand.
AAGTCAGTATTCACTGAACAAACTTCAGTGTGGCAAGCAAAAGCTTTATCAGCTCTGGCTATTCTGACAAAATTTAGTTTCAAAACTTGAATATTTTTCCTTTCCACTTTCTTAAAAATCCTATTTTTCCTTTTCTTCTGAAAAAGTAACTACCGACTCTCTTTCATGACCTAGTTAGTTGCATGCAGACAGCTAAATGTTCCTAAGCTTACTTTTGGCAAGTGTCACACTTAAATGTCTTATGTCAGTGTCATTTACCTTTTAAGCTACTACATGTTCTGCAGCTGAAAAATGCAGACAGAGTCACCTGTAATTAGAAAAAGAACTCACTCAGGGTCAGGTAACAAGAAAACAAAAGCAATGGGGCAAAACACAGAAATCCTTGAGTTATAAGAAAAACAAGTAAATAGAAAATGTTCTTCAAAGTTCTTTTGATGGCAGATAAATGTCAAAATGACTATTACTATTTTAGCTAAAGAGCTGTAGAGACTTGAGTGCATTTGGGTTGGAAAGGTGAGGAAAAAAAATTTAAGCATTTATTCTTTCTAGACATAATTCTGCATGCTTTACATGCATTCTCATTTTATCTTCATAACTCTATGGAGTTATAGTAAAGATCATAAATATTTCATCCATAATTCATATAATAACCACTTCTAGTAAAATATATCCTCCTGAACAATTTTTTCTAGTAATGATACTGCTTCCTATTCTGGGGAATATGGGGGAATTAGAGAAAAAAGCTTAATGCATTTACATGATATTTGTGTAAGATAAACAGGTTTTTTTGTTTTTTTGAGGAGTTGTATGTCAGGTATTGTATTAGGCACTTTTACATACACCAGTTCATTAAATCTGCATTCTTTCAGGTATAGATTGTATGTGTATAATTTCACCATTCATAGATAAGTAAACTGAGGTATTAAATTTTCAACCAAATTCACACAGTACAAAAATATTTCAGGGATGAAACTCATCTCTAACCAATTCCTAAATTCCTGATTATCCTATTATACCATATACTTCTACTGCCATTGAATGAAAATCTGTTACCCTTATTCCTTATTCCTTGATCTCCAGAAACTATCCATAATACATCTAATCATTTTACCACTTTAGTGCTTCTAATATGCAAAAACTTCTATTGTTTTTCTGAGTTTCCAGATCATCAGGTTAAACAACAGTAGTTCTACCACTCAGTCCTCCAAAGCATAATCTACATTTTTAATTCAAACTACAGTGTTCTACAAAGGATTTTATCAGTGACAATGAGCGAATACAATAAAGCAAATGAGTCTGATTAGGGAAAATACAAAAACAAAAGCAAAAATAAAATCATGCAAAGAACTTTTAGCTCTGCCTTTTGTGGCAATCCAAGAAAAAAATAAACAGTAAGGTCTGTTACATAATTCTTTATTAGCAAAAACTTAGTAGTTCTTTAGTGGGAGTGGGTTTTCTTTCTTTCTTTCTTTTTTTTAAGACAAAGGTTTATTTAGCAAAGGTACATTCAAGGGAGAACATGGGCTATCTCAAAAGTACAAAGCTTTGGAGGTAAAGGAAGGAATACACATTTAAGGAAGAAGGTAGGCCATCTCCAAAGAGAGAAAGGGGGGGGGGGAGGTGAATTAAAAAAAAATAAATAAATATATATATATATATATAAACAAATATGCTAAGCAATTTAGTAATGCCCTAGGCAATTTTCCTATGGTATGTAAATAAAAAATTACTCAACAGAGAAAGCCTCAGTATTGTTCACAGCCAAATGCATTTATAATTGCCTAATCTAGATTTAAGCCATTTTATGTAGTACAAAGTCACCACAACTGAAATTTCTAGAGCTCTTTCTAACAGTTCCTGAAAAAACCACTACCCAATAATCACACAATAAAATGTAAATATGCTTGGAGGTCATCTAGGACCCTTCAAGGCACTGCTTGGTATGTTTATAGGTCAATTATACAGTAGCACAAGTGGTAACAGCAATATACTCTCCTATGGGAGCAAATAAAGGACTTGTTACAATTTTTTAAAAATGTAATCCTTTTACAGAAAATGTGGTTTAGATTAGCAATTAAGCAACAATTAATAAATTAATATCCAATAAATTCGGGTTCTAATCTCACCTCCACACTATGGCTCTATCATGAGATCACATGCCTAGTAAAGTGTTCATTAAACTTTCCCTATTATCAGTAGTTTTATTTTATTTTTTCTTTTTTATTGGTATCAGTATTTTTATTTTAAGCTTCAACTTAAGCATGCAGGTCTTTTGCACGTCTCTATATTTCATTCCACAGAAAAAGTGATCAATAAGTGACGAATGATACGCATTCGGTGTTCAGAACCACTGCACAATATAATAGAGTAAAGGTAATATTTTTTTCCAGATTGCAATTTAACTAGGGGAAGGTATAATGGTTCTATTATTATTTCAACAGTAAAATGAAAAATAATGTTTCAACATAATTTTAATTTAAAAAGCTCTACCAAAATATCCTAGTTTATCAACATTTTACAACCCAGCACTGTCACAAGGTGACTGTTCAATTAGTATTTGGTTATGCAAGCAGGGATAACATCGAAAGCTCTCTACAGTGGTAGTTTGGGAACACGATATATTCCTTCTCGAACTGGCTTATCTCACGGGGCACTTTACTACTTTCGTTACAGATCTTTACAGTTTTCTTTCCAACCAGAGGGCTCCGTGAAACGGGAGAAGACTAATAGTCTTCCCAGTGCGAACCTCTCACCCCAGTGGGCCTGAACCTCCCGCCACTGACCAGTTGGCTGCGCTCCATCAGCCCCTGGTTCTAAAGCCCTAGGACGGTAAAGAGGGAGGTGCAACGATCCATCTCCGAGTGCTGAGGGGAATCCCCGGAGACCAGCTACTGCCACCCAGGACGCGGACGCCTCAGCTTGGCCGCGGGACTGGAAGCACCTGAACTTACCTCACAAGCTCCAAGCTAAGCAGAAAAGAGAGGCAGGCTACTCCGAAGCCCAAAGCCCCGCTTGGTCTCAAATAGGAGCGGCTCCTGCCGCTTCACGACTGATGCACAGAATTCTGTTGAATCGTTGCCGCAGAAAAGGAGACTACCCACTGCACAAGAAGCCAACTTCTCTCAAACCGCGCGGGAGCAGGTAAATGCAAAGACCCCCAGAGGCCGTCTGGGGGATGGGAGACCTGCGCGCTGCACACCGAATCTCCCGCCCTGCTTAGGGGGCGGTGCCCTGCCAGACCAATAGGAAGCGGAGTTCTCCAAGAACGACGGGTATGTTAACCAGTCGGCGCCTACCAGTAGGCCTTGCCCATCAGGAAATCTGAGGAAAAACGAATCCCTAAGCACAATGTTCCGGGGCTTTCCTTTCATCTTTCCGTTTCCGGGGAAAGAAGGAAGTGTCCGTTGGGTCTGAGGAAGTTTGTGGAGGCAACCGGCTGCACGGTTCCTGTGTGTCTTGTGGCAGTCTTAGTGATTTATCTAGCTATCTTTTTTTTAAGGAAAAGGATAAAGAAATGGATTCTCTCTCTCTCTCTTTTTTTAAACTTTTTCTCATTTGGCCTAAAAGGTAGGATCTCGTTCATATCAAGGGCTTGCGGTAGGTAAAAAGTAGGGCCTGAGTACTGGAAAGGGAGATGGGCTCAGACAGTTAATATGACGGTAAGGCGCGGAAAATAGAATGAACTAACAAAAAGAAAATGAGGGAGAAAGGGAACGAACCTGGCTAGGATACATACAATATTACTAACAGAACTGTGTCATTTGAACTCATTCATTATTCAAAACAACATTAGAGTTCCCTGCGTACCCAGAAGACGAACGCGATTTCTCCCTTCACACTAGCTACTACACGAGGAGATGATGAAGGGATAATACTGAGAAACATGCTACAATATGGGAAGTGCAGTGTTTATTGGAACACTTAGCAGGAGTCAGGAACAAATTCTTTGAAGAAAGAGATGCTTAAGCTACAACCTGATGGCTAAATAAAGGAAAGGTAACATTTTCCATGTAGAAGGTCCAAATCAACATAGCAAGTGTGTAAAGTGGTTAAGAGTTGGGTCTGTTATTATGGAGGGCTAGTCGGTCCCTGTGGCACTGGTCAGATTTGTATTGAAATGTCATTATATATAGGGAAGTTAAGAAGGCTAAGGAAGAGATGGAGTCACACTATTTGGCAGCTATGTAGGGAATTCAGTTGAGAAAAGTGATGGTAGCCTTGCCATCTCAATATTCCATTTTGGTTAGCTGGAGGGAACAACCAAAAAAAAGAAAGAAAGAAAGAGCTGGACGTGTAACTCAGTAAATGTTCAAGGCTCTGGGTTCAATCCCTAGCACTACGGAAAAGAATGAGATAATTTTCTGTGCATTAGAAATATAGTATTTGGTGCCTGTCGTGGTGGCCACACACCTGTAATCCCAGCAACTTGGGTAGGCTCAGGCATGAAGATCAAAAGTTTGAGGACAGCCTGTACAACTTAGTAAGACCATGTCTCAAAATAAATAAAGGCTAGGGATGTAGTTCAGTGGTAAAAGTACCCCTAAGTCCCCAATCAATAAGCAGCCTGTTCCTGGCAAACTGGAGGATTGGCTTAGTTTCTAGATCTTGTCATACTTAGTGGAGGAATTAGAATTCACAAGGTGAACCTGAGAGGATCTAGACTGTACCACCAGTACAACTGAGAGTTAGGAATAAAAAATCATCCTAAAACAGTTGTGTTGGGGAGGGAGTTATGTGGAAAACTAGGAGCTTTAATTTGGCTCCCCATATACTAGCAATTAGTCATATATGAAATGACCTACCATTTAGTGCACACTTGATAAGGGCTCAGTAGGTCATTACTTGTATCTAGGAATAGAAGAATGTGGCCTCAGAACCTACTTTCTCTCTAAGTATGTCCTATACCAGAAATAGTGAAACATTGAGCCTCCATACAGCACATGAAAGATGACTTCATCAAGTAAATAGTGAAAGATTAGGCATAGTGAGCCTTAAAAATAGGTAATTAAGAGGTAACTAGAAAATAATTCTCAATAGAGCTCTAGTGTGTATAAAAGCCACTATTTAAAAACAGTTGTGTCAGTAGACTTCTTAAAATTCTGATTTACTTTGAGGAAATGAAGAATAGTACTTATCTGACACTATTGTATTAATACTGTATTTTCCTTAAATTGTTTAAAATGGTTCCTGGCACTCAGTAATTTGGTGTTTAATATGAAAAATCTTTGGACCGTAAAATATGTTGATCTACCTGGATGAGAGCTGGATGTGTGTGGAGGAATAGTGCCTCCACTGTCTTATTAATGTCATGATTGTACTACAGTACCTTAAAGGAAAATGATGTTTACCATCATATTTTTTGTGAATATTCTAGAATTTTGAAAGAGCAAGTATAACAACATTTCTAATAAAAAGGACACATTGAAACTGCCAACTGGTGAATCTCATTCTAACAAATGCAGATCCAGTCAAATTCACTTTCAGGTCTCAAAGTTTTTTCTTTTGGAAGTGCTAGCTTTTGTATTGATAATAATAATACCACCAATGTGTTTTTGTGAAGCTTTGGTCCATAGCAAGGAATAAGAGTCATCAGGAAAAAAAGGCTGAGAGATTTTTCTAGAAAGTCCATATAAAGAAAGGGAAAGGAAAAGTGTGCATGGGCCTCAACCCTTGATTAAATTCATGTTGCAGAAGATGACTAAATAACTTACACACCAGAGTCTATGTAAAAGGGTACTGTTAATAATGTTGGCTCTTCTTTATAAGGACCCACGTAAGAAAATTTTCTAATAAATATTTTCAGTACTAGATATAGTTGTGCTTCCACTGAAAAGCTGATTTGTTTAATCTTAAGGAAGAATCATGTAATTAATTTTACTTCTTTCTTTACATTTGGCTGCTTTAAATTAGTACAATGCTAAACTCGTATCCCTATAAATAACATACAGAAACATATGGCACATATTTTATGTATTACTTTTAATTCCTGCCTTTGTAAGTTGTTTCTTATTGTGTCATATTTTAATAAGTTTTATATATTGCCTTACTTTATTTAGTAGGGTATAATATAAAGGTTCAGATTTACATGAATAAAATTTCATGCTTTGAGAAAATATAATAGAAGAACTTTTGTAAATGAAAGGACTATTTAGGTAAGAAAATCAACCCCAGGAAATCCAATTAAAAGCCAAATAAAGCTATATTTTTATCCTGTACAAAAGAAAATTTACATTCTTAATGTAAGTAGATACACCTAGGGGCAAATTACACATCTCTCAAGAAACACAATATTTAACATCTTAGATTATGTTTCTGCATTGCAGACTGATAGTGGATTTTATACATCTTTATTTACAATAACTTAAAATATTTTTCATCTCTGGCAGATATTTACAAGGTCAACAGTGACTACATTTCACATTTCAACAATCAACAGCATTAATCAGTTCAGTAAGACAGGATAATGGCTTACATGCACCAGTAAATATGATCTTAAATGTGCAGTTTTTTTCCTTTAGTTCTGAAAGAAAAATGATTTTTTTTTACTAGTCTTGGATTGAAAGGGCATCACTTAACAGAAATTAATTTTTACATGCCTATCCTATTTAAACTTTCACCAGCACTCATTCTCTGAATACTTGGGAAATTTATTCCAAGCTATCGGTTGAGGCTGGGTAAAACAACAAAACAGGAGCTGATCTATAACATCCCATATCCTTTTATGAAACAAACATTTTGTGGATATTTCTTTTTACTTGTCCATTGCTACAGAGATCAGATTATATAAAACCATACTAGTAAAAATCTTTCAGAAACTGCAGGTCAGAAAAGCCAAATTATCTTGAGAAAAACAGTGGGAAAATAATCTTCACCATAAAAACTGTTTCATTTAGCCAGTTAAAATGAATATAAAGCCAGTGTAATTATTAGTGTAATAATAAAAAAGATTCAATGTAAAATAGTAGATGAACTTATTACAAATATTTTCAAACACCACATGAAACATAATCTGTCAATTCAGATTATGAGATTATTGAGTGATTTCAGATAAAACTTAAAAAAACACCAATCATTATAAGAAAGCCAATTTTTTCTTTCCAAGATAGCTGATCAATACATTCCTTACTTTGATATATGAAAAGATAATACACATAGAACCTGTTTGGAACATCAGTTAATTTACAATTATATTTCATGATTTCAAAAATCATTTAACAACTTAAACCTTTAGTTTTTTTATCTATACATTTAAAAAATTAGTATTTTAGCTTTTCTTAAACCAGTGTTTTTATACAAAGAAAAAAATTGATCATGTACGTAAATTTTGTAAACAAACCATACCAGTTTAACCAATATCCTACTTATTAGAAATAACTACCACTGAACAAAGAAAGAGGTGCATTTCCACAATTTCCTCCACATTTTAAAAACTATAATATCACACAATGTACCAATTTTAATAATGTCCCCTTTTGTTCAATACTGATAAGCCGAATCCTTCGTTTTATTTAAGGAAATGTGAAAATGTGCCATGAGGAATAATATTTGGAGTGTGCCTTAAAATAGTACTTTGCCAGAATATTGAAATCTTACTGGTATAAGAAAACCTCAATTGGAATCTTATAACTATTGTATACTTGTTTTCCAGGTCAAATAATCTTTTAATATTTTCCCCAGGGTATGCAATCCTATGTATAGGTCAGATGGGCTTTATTCCTTAAGAGGTGCTTTAAAAATTACATTTGGTCAATAACATTTTCTTTGGTAAATCCATAATGAATATGTAAAAAATTTTCTCTGATAATTAACACTGAGCTCTTCACACTCAAATACAACAAACCAGATTGATATCAGTTCAGTAGCTGGGGATGGATGGATTGTCCAATTAAATTAATTTATCTTTGAAAATAAAAGGATCTCTTTATTAAACCTACCTGCAAATACAGTTTTTAAAAAGGACTCATACTTAACCTGTACCTAATTCTACTTTTTGGTAAAACCTATATTAAATATAATAGCATAATAGCAGACATATAAGTATGCCTTAATTTGTAAACATCATGAACACATTTTCTCAAAATCTAGAAGCAAAACAACCTACATATTTCTGAACTATGCTGCCAGTTATTTCATATCATTCCTAGCTTTCTGCTAATTTCTATTCTGAATTGTTTGCCCTTGTGTATGTTTCTCATGGGACTGATGCCTAAGATTACAAAAATACTGAAAAAATGACCAAAATTTTGTTGTATGGTCAGGGGTGCTTATATGGGCAGGGAGGTTAGAAAGTATCTCCTGTAATGAACAGTATTTTCCTATAAATGTTCAGTGCCAGTTTGATATACCCATTAGATACACACAATGCAATTAATACTAAAATTTGTATTATGTTGTCAGTTCTGACCACCTTAGCATGGAAAATTGTACCAATCTGGAGATTCATTATGATTTTATTAGCACTATGAGTTTTATACTGCATTCTATCTCCTTATAATCTGACAAATATTCTAATTTCAAAGAGTCTAACAGTATTTAGTTGGTTTTCAAACAACTTATTTCTAAAAAGCACTTTTAAAAAATTAAAGTAGTACAAATAAGTGTCTCAACCAACTTGGTGGTGAAACAGAAAGCTAAAAAGTCTCATGTTCAGACTGTTTAAGAAAAGTACCCTAAAATTCTTATAGATTTTCTGATCACTGGCATGACCTATTGAACTTTTTAAACTGAAAAACAGACAAGTAACTGAAATACTGATTTTTTTTTCCAGAAAACCAAACTTACTTTGTAATATAATCCATGATCAGAAATGGATAGATCCTCCTTGCCAGTGTTTTTACAATATGCTACCCATAAAGACAGATACTAATATTTTTATTTACAAATGAACATGCAGAAAACTAAATGACACAAATGATTGTCAATAACTAAAGTACACAGAAGTGGACCCATACAAACCTCACAAAGCGAGGTAGGAAAAAACACCCCACTTCATTAAAATATTCACAAAAATAGTGCAAACAAAACAATCTGAAATTATTCTCAGTATTCCAGTGTCTAGAAAATAATTAATTTAAAGCTACTAAGTGGAATTCGAGACTACATGTTGGAAATATTGAGCTTATGTATCTGACTACTGCATTTAAGACATTTTATGTGATATATACACTTAAAATGAGATGTTTACTATTCCATCCTGGAATCATAAGCTTCACACCATAACATTTTTTTCAGTCATATAAGGAAATATTGCTTTCATCTTCTATAAGCACATTAAGGTCCAATCTCTCTTTACCTTAGAAATCAATGAAATCAGATTTATTTAAGCTTTTACAATACTCCATTATGAAATACAATGAACTGGCCACCTTATTTGCTGAAAGCTGGCTGATTCAAAAATTATTTTAAAATAGCTACAACACTGAACAAAACCATTTCACTGAGCTTACTTTGCATTTAAATAAATCCCCACAAATATAAACAACATGGCAGCATATCATCATTATGTGGCAGAAAATGAGTAAGGCGTAAATTAAAGAATAATGTACCTATCCTTATATTTGTAAAAGATACCTATTTTTTAATACTTCCGCATCTACATTTATCACTCTACATTTTTTTTCTGGATTTAATACTTTTCTTAATGTGTTGTATTTACCAACTACTAGACCAGAAATGTAAAGAAGCTGCAGAGATGGAAAGTATTTATGTACCATATTTACCATAGTATGGATAAAGAGTGGCAGTGGGGTGTTAATATGCATTTGATGGGAGATGAGGATTGATTCTGGCTCTGCTTCTTAGTTATACCACCTTGTAGTATCACAACCTCTTTGAGTCTCGTTTCCTGAGGATGAATGTGTGTGGGGAGACTAATTATCTCTAGGGTCTCTTCTAGCACAAAAATTCTGATTCTATAATAAATAGGCACAGAAGAGTGGATTTGGTAAGTAAGGGTGGTGGTAGGGGATCAGGATATTAAATTACAACTATTTCCTCCTTAGTTTCTTAAAATATTTTCATATTTAAAAGTCTCTCCTAAGTTAAATTTAACTTTTCGTATACATTTAGTTTGCTTTCTAGTAATATGATCTTAAAATTAATGTCATACAAAAGAATTCCCAAACTCTTCTGGTATTTCTTTATATTCCTTAATTCAACCCAGCACAGATGGCACCAAATAGTTTTATTATAGAAAACAAGTATTTTCTCTCTAAGTGTCTTTTTCATAGATGGGTAAACTTTTTTAAGGAGGTATAAAAAATATAAAATAAAAGACTGTTAAAGGACAAAGTATGAATATTGCTGGCGTGTATTTGTATACCTGAAATAAAAGTATATTAAATACTAATAAATAATGCAAAAGGAATTTAAAAGCCTGAAAATTTGATAGTTAAATTTTTTTCATTGTAACTATATCTTACACAGGAAATCTATTAAGACCCTGAATGGAAAGTCTAAACTAAATGAAATGTTTCTTCATTGGGGCCAAATATCACCTACAAGAAAACAATTGTTACAGGGTCCTGAAACATTAATGGGTATGTGTACATTCAAAATCTATATGTTGGGGCTGGGGATATAGCTCAGTTGATAGAGTGCTTGCCTTACATGCACAAGGCCCTGGGTTCAATCCCCAGCAACACACACACACACACACATATACACGTACAGATAAATAAAATCCTCTAAGATGAAATTTTTTTTCTTGCGATAATGGGGATTGAACCCAGCGGCACTCTACCACTAAGTCCTTTTAATTTTCTGAGACAGGGTCTTGTTAATTTAAGCTTCTAATTCTGGCCTTCAACTTGCCATCCTCTTGCTTTCATCTCCCTAGTTCTGTGATTACAGGCTACTGCACATCGTAGCAAGATGAAAAAATTTCAAATTAATTTTGCAGATATAACAAATGATTTCTTAAAATATTTTCATAATTAAAAGTCTCTCCTAAGTTAAATTTAACTTTTCGCTACACATTTAGTTTGCTTTCTAGTAATATGATCTTAATGGAATTCTTAAAGAGAATTTTTATTATAGCTTTTACTGTAATTTCATTTATTTGGTATTTCTTTTGTGCTTTTAATTCAAATGCTTGATTTAGATGCCAATATGTGCACAACTTGTTGAATTAAAAACAGCCTATATAAACCAGGTATTTTTGCCATAAAATGAGGAAACTCTGGCCATAGCCAAGATCTCATTCCCTGGTGAGTACAATATTCCTTTCCTTACATACCTGAAACTTTGCTTTCTTTATTATGCTATAAAGTTGTATGCCTCATTTATTTTGGCTGTTTAAAATTTTCTTTTCACTTACCTGGCATCTCTTAAATATTTAAAATATATCTTTGTGATATATTTACATACCATACACATATAAATAAACCATCAACTTTTGCCTGGACTTTGGCAATATTCTGGATACTAGTTCAGATTCTAGTTTTTCATTTTCATATGAGTTGAAAAATGTTACAGACCACCAAATTAAAATCCCATGAACATGTTAACATAAAGTCCCTGTTTTTTTTTTTTTTTTTTTTTAATGCTCTTACAACTGAAAACAACAGGGGGATTTTAGGTGTGGGGAAAAAAAAAGGCATTTTCTTAGTTATTATCACAAAATTATTTGTAATTTCAATTGGTAGAGATAAAATTTAAAACCATTAATAAGGAGAATACTTGCTTTCTATAAACTCATTTTTCTTTCACAATAATAAAGTAAATGTACAAAGCACTAATAACTGTATTTTGTGGAAGGATAATTTATAGCAGTTCAAGTCACAATACTGATTTTCAAAAACCAAGTATATTCCCTTCTTTTTCAAACATTAGAGCTCGAGACCCAGACGAGGTTATAATAAATCTTATCAATCAAATCAGAATTTTAAAAAATGCTTTAAAATCAATAATGTACTTCTGTAGCTTTATAGCAGTTACCAAATGCTACTTACATACATTCAACATCTAGCTTACTGGCATGATTTCAAAGTTTTATAAAAATGAGAAACTTTGCAGATTAGAAGATACACAAACTGCATTATACTAAACACAAAGGCAGTGTAGTCCTTATAGGAGAAATCAAGTCAGTACCCCCTGGTAGAAATGTTCTATAAAAATGTGTCACATTGAAGCGTCAGTGTTTTCAGCCAACTATCTGTCCCTGATGTATTTCCTTGGAGTATATGATCTATCAGGACTTTAGGTTTATTAATCCAAAATGTCTGACTGAATTTAGGTACATCTAGAAAGCAGCTGAAAGGGTTTCTCCAAGAGTCTAACATCACAGAAAGTGGATTGAGAAATCCCTCTCTTTACCTGAAGACGTACAGTTCTACTTCAGTCATCATCAGCTCACAAAGAAAAGAAAACACCAATCAAAACCCCCCTCAGACACAATTCCAACAAGCTAAACAAAAACCACCCCTCCCCCAACAAAACCCCAGCACCAAAGTGTCAGTCATTCCTGGGAAATAGAACATGCTCCTTGAATTCTCTGATTTGTTAGCTGTTCAAAATTTAAGGACAGAAATGATCTTAAGTCCTTGTGGGAAGAGGGAAGACATGTTAATAATGACTAGAGAGCCATTGAGAAAGTGCATTATCAATTACACAATCAACTTAGAGCCGCACCCTCCCAAAGGAGGTGGCTACAAATTGATTTAAATGCCTCAGTAACTGAACAACTAAGTCCTTGGGATAAAGAAAATGGGGGAAAAAAAGAGCTACCCTCATTTTAATGAAAAAGTGCAGCAGTCCACCACCTTTCCCTATGCTTCTCAAGAAAATGATTGCACAGACTCAGAGAAGTCCCAAGTCATAGCAGAACCTCTGAGGCACTCCTGGTTAAGAGAGAAAAAAATATGATCCGGTAATCTTCATAGTTTTATAGATTATGTGAACAAACCCGTTTTGTCTCGTTTTTGAACAAAAGCCAAAGAATCATAAGGATCATATACACCACTTCCTCTAGTGTATCCTTAGTCTCACAGTGTTGAAATGGGACCAATCAGCCTATGATGGATTGCACATCACCCAAGGAAAAAGGAAGGCATGGAAAAGGCAAACGTGTTATACTGCTTCACAAACACATTTACAAGGTACAGGTGAAGAGAAGATATAGGAAGGAGGGAAAAGAAAACCTTATTGCTGTTTTCATACAAAATACAGTATGAAGATACCTAAACTAAATCAAATCTGATTACAATGACCAATATTTTCACAATGTGGGATGAGTGTCTTCTTATACAATGAAATGTTCCATTTAAAAGGTAAGCGAAGAGAGGATGTCAAAACTACACCTGGGATATTAGCTGCATATTGAAACTTGGGGATCGAGACTGCTTGGTTAAGGGGGCTCCTGGGCTGAGGAGCTCTTTACCTTCACCAGCTTGACTTAGCCGGTCTTCCTGTAGACTGATAGTTGAATATCGATTAGCATTATTAGCTGCTAGATTAGTAACTCCCTCAGTGCCAACCCCAATGCTGGTACTTGCTTGACTGCCATTTACATAGTCAAATGATTTATTTGAGGAAGCACTGGCTGTCCTGATTAGACTTAAACTATTGGTTTTTGGCACCACCTGGCCAGCAGGCAGGCTCAGGTGTTTCTTCATTGGTGTCAGTTCAATGGAATCTACACTAAGATCAGTTGGTTGTTGAATATACTGCTTGCGAACTACTGAATCTCGAGGGATCTCACTGGATTTGATGGCAGAAGCTGTTTCTTTATCTTTGGCTGAACGCCCAGTTGCTACTTTCCGTAAGCTTCCCCTCTGAGAAGAGGATGGTTTGGTCCCAATTGGCTGGCTGCTGAGGGAAGCCCCTGATGAAAATCCTTCATCTGCATCATTCAGGTTTACAGACTCCTCTCCTCCATTTACACCCTCAGCACCTAAAAAATAAATCAGAAAGACTTAGTAATAGCTAAATTAAGTAGCAGTTGTGAATAACAACACTGACCTTTTTCTTGATTAACATTTGCTATGAGTTCATAATGATCTTACTATCAAAACTTCTAAGTAATTTAGGAGAATAAATCTTAATCTATACAGAATTCTAATATACTATTTATTGTGTTCATTTAGTTTTAATTATTTCAGTTTTTATAAAACTATTCACAAACTTACTTAATATACTATTAATATTTGGGCATATAAAACCAGGCACAATACAATAAATATATACATTTATATTTATAACTCTTTATAATAAGATTTTATATTTATCAAGTTAACTGCTTCTCTATGGCTTAAAGGCTTTTAATATTGAACTAATAGATTTTCTAACTCAAATCTAAGAAACTACATTGCTTCCAATAATTTCACAACCATATTTTGTCTTATGGACAGGACTACTCACTGGTTTCCATACTTTCTTGAACAATTAATATGAAGAAAACATTATCAGGGAACAGTGGTAAAAAACTAGCAGGGATATTTAAGAATGATTTTCATTTCCTACATTATATATGTTAATATTTTAGATTCCAGCATTGAGATGTATTACTTTTTTAAAAAGCATTTTAATCTTTTATTTGTACTTGGACACAACATCTTTATTTCACTTATTTACTTTTATAATCACAAAATATTATAATGCCCCATTACATTTCACACATAAACTGTAGTTAACATAAAAATCTGTATCTTGAGTTTTTGTGGAAAGAGAAGTATATATAATACATTGATCATGCTATTCCAGAAAGCCCAATTCTCTATTGATTGTATTTACTTTCTAAGAGACTATATGACCATACTTTTTCTTCTTTCAAAAACATATTTTTCCCAGACTGCAAATAAGTTTAATCAAATCTACAAAATAGATACCAACATTATAGTTAGAGTAAAATGTTAGGAAATAATCTACACAAATATTACTTTGAGATACAAGTTACCTAAGTGAAAGATATATAAAATATTAAAAACACAATCTTTTACTTAACATAGTACCTGGAAAAATAAAAATACATTCTTGGCTATATTTTCTCATGGATTTGTTATTTCCTTCCTTCTAAAGAATGAAATAAGCTATCCTTAAAGCAAAAGGCACCTTGTTATATATATATACATATATATATCCAGCAATTTAATGTTTAATCATGCAAAGCTATGTGAAAATGCATTTACTAAGAAAAGTAGCAGCTGACACCATGTCTCTCAACCTCTTCAAGAGAGCTGTATATAAATGTCCCATGAAAATTGAAACTTTAATTTATATATCGTTTTAGTAATTTACTTAAAATTAGTATAAAGAACTCTAAAATGCCCAAGAAGAAATAGTTACTAATTTAAAAGTAGTATTGGTAATATAAAACAAGGAACGAACAGAAATATATCATTGGATTTATCTATTAATTAGGAAGGAGACTGAGAGATTTAGTGCTAGCTTTGAATCTTGCTACATGCAGATCTTATGCCAAAGCAATATGGCCATAAAAAAGATGATGGTAACATGAAGGCCACCATGCAAGAGAACCTACTGGTATTTTATGTACTAAGAAATGGTTCATTATAATGGAACAATGACTATACTTTAATTATAGGAATCATCTTCAGTTTAATAGGTAGGCGATAGGTTCATATTCTCCCTGAATTTCAACAATCACAGTTTTAACTATAAAACTATTTAAAACCATCATACTTTAAAACATTTTTAAAAGATCAATTATCTACATTAATTCAAAAGCTCTGGCATACTACAGAATTATCAAAACTTCTCATAGGTTTTAGTAATTTCCTTCCTTCTGTTTAAAAAACCTTAAGAAAGAAAACAGGCAATTCTCAAAACATTTTTCTTTTAGTTTTCTCTCTAGGTAATTATAATACTACTCATGATCCAAAGAACAATCTGTAAAAAAAAAAAAAAAAAAAAAAAATTGCCTTTCCTATTCTACTAATATTGATTTAAAACTATAATTAAGCTAGACTAAAGGGTAAGATAATTGTTTAGAAATTTCAAACATACTCAACTTATTCCCTGCTCTATGTGGTGGCTCACAGCTGTAATCCCATCAACCCAGGAGGCTGAGGCAGGAGGATCTAGCCTCAGCAACTTAGCAAGAATCTAAGCAACATTATGACACCCTGTCTCAAAATAAATAAAAAAGGCTGGGGATGTAGCTCAGTGTAAAGTGCCCCTGGGTTCAATCCCCAGTAAAAAGAAACAAATTTATTCCCCTTTCCTTATGGTTTTATATCACCAATCCCTCACTAAAGCTAACATTTTACCAGTAATTAGAAATATGAAAATAAGGTATTTAAATATTTAATAGGATTCAATAGGATATTAAAGAGAAATTAACTGTTTTGATTCCTTTTTCAAAATGTATGACTTCTAATGAATTGGAAGCAATTTCAGACTAACATTTCCTATAATTTTATCAATACTAATTAACCTTGCTACATTTAACACATACTTTCAATAGTCCTAACAATGGTAGAAGATACTTCTTAAGTAGCTCATTTAATCATCAAGAATATAAAGAAATAAGATGTTGTTCAATTTAGGCCAACTCTGGGTTCCATACTCTCACTAAAATTGATTGCTAGGGAAAGTATAAAAAGGGAAGGCTGCATCTTCCATAGCCATATAAAGAAGAATCTGAAACGGTACCAACTTCTCTGGGTTCCTAGATCATGCACATGCAATACTGTAAAATGAAGGTTGACTGTCCTGGGCACATGGGCAAGGGCACAGAGTATAGGTTTAAATTCTTACTGAGCATGCTCAAATTTCTAATGCACCAAAAAGAGAAAGACTTCCTTAAGGTGGAAGTTAATTGCTTTATGTATGTTTTGCTTTAAGCAAAAATATGTACCTCTTTTAAAACTACATGGTTTATTATGCAAATCAGTATAAAGGTTTCACAGTGGCAACACATTGGGTAATGAAAAAGCTATTTACCTACAGTTCCCTCTTTCACAAAGCTAACTCATGGCATTCCATGCAAGGCAGCAAGTAAATACTTTCCTGGAGGACAGAAATGTTCTTTTACAGAGAGTGGTGGAAGATGGTAGGTAAAAAATTCTCAAGATACCTACATTGTAGAAACAAGAAACTACTAGGATATCTGATCTCTAAATAATACATTGCAATTCCACTTGGGAGCTACATAATAGAACCATGATTTACAATGAATTATAAAATGTAGTGTGCACCAGGACAGCACGTATATGGAGGAAAGGGTCAATAATTCTCTAGACCTAGGCAACTTATCACAAGGACTATAAAAATTCAATCAATATAGCATACTCTGTCAAAAAGGTGAGAAATTCTTATTAGATGTTAATTTAACATCCTAGAATTACAGATAAATTGATCAGCCCCATTTCAATTTCCCAAGTATACTCATGTTTTGAAACTCTTCACAGATCTTTAAAGAATAAGTTATTATATAAATACATTTATATTGACTATTAAGGCTCATGTCCATTGGGTGCATTTTTTCTTTCCTATTGTTAGAATAAACATGCTCAGTAATGAAAAAATTCCAAGCATTTGCAAATCTTTTGGATACAGTCCCCTGCCTTGTTAGTAGCCATGCCAAGCTGTTCTTTGATTACACAGGGATGCACACTCCAGGCCAGCACAAACAGTAACTAAAGATTGTACCTAACCTGGTGCTAGGCATATAGGGAAGAGAGGTGCTTTGCAAGGAGAAGCTAATACACCCTGGGGTAGTGGAAACACACACTAGAATGGAAAGATGTTCTGCTTGGGGATAGAGAGCCAGGATCCTTCTCCAGCAACTGCCTCACTGACTTCTGCCTCCTCATCTCTGTCCTACCCTCTGTTGTGGCTGCTGCCGAGTTGGGCTCCGGCGAGCCATGCTCAGGGGTCCTGCGCACCAGCACCTCCCCCTCTTGCACACGTTTGATCCCTAGGTCAGTGGAGCCGTGTTGGATCGGGGAGCCAGGAATACTCGAGTCAGCCTCGTTTGAGAAGTCAAAGCCATCTGGGATTCAACATATAAAATTTTAGTGCTTTTGTGCTGCTCTATTCCTTTCTGAGCATTCTGACCCAGGCAGATAAGAGAATGTTTATATGGATATGATATTAACACAAACACTATTTATATAATTACATGTGTGTGCATAGCTTGCACGCACATAAGGCAGCAGATGAACAATGTGAGGTTTGCAAATGAACAGGACAGAAAAATAGGGATTAAATGGCAATTAATATCTCTTAGGCAAGACAGCTTGACTATTCAAGAACTGTATGTCTTATGAAATACTGCTGGGTTCAGCACATATAAAAAAGGAAATGCAAAGATATAAATCCAAAACCACAGTCAATTATTTTATGGATAGCTTGTATTACACTGTTAGTTTGGTTTGTCATAGTTATCTCCCACAGTGCTCATACATGCACCTTTTATTTTTTTCCTCAGTAAGTTAGCAGGCTTAAACTTTTTTCCTGTTGTTACTACTAGTTCAAAAACAGACAAAAATTCTTCTGATCTTATTTTTGTTTTAATATTTATACAGCAGTATAACATCTTTCTACCTTATGTACACATATATTTATATTAAATATAACAGTAAGCATTTAATCACATTTCTAAGAGCTATCTTAAAAACTAAAAAACTTTCACTTAAATTATATAAAGTGCTATAATACCATGAGTTAATATAGTCTATACAATCAGTGAAAAATTTACTTGACTCCATGAGCATACTATGGGGATTTTGTACTTACCTTCTCTTCTCCATCTATGCCGACGGATTGAAGCTGTTGTAATTGCAGTCCGAGAAATCCTCGGCACTGTTGGGGTGACTTCCACTTTAAGTACTTTCTGGCCCTCTTGTGAAGAATCAGGAGCATCAAATGGTAATGAGTTTTTCATAGCATTGGCAACCTAAAATGATAACATAAGGTGTACAAATTTACAACCAACATGCAGCTTTTGCTTATTCTGTATTTCATGCTTCTATAACTTTTTGAATATGTATTTAAAACCTATCCTAATATAACAAAAGTACAAATGTGTCAGAAATATTTGTATCTCCAACATTCTGTATTATTTAAAACAGGTTTTTCAAAGGAGAATTTATTTTTAAAAATGTGAGTCACTGGGTTGGGGGTGTAGCTCAGGGATAGAGAACTTGCCTAGCGTGTACTAGGCCCTAGATTTGATCCCAGTACCACAAAAATAAGAAAAAATAGAAAAAGTGAGTCATACCCCACTGATTCTTGGAGTTGTTGACTGTCAAGGAGAAAAAGTATTTACCATTTTGCACCCTGATGTAAGAAAAATTAGAATAAGCTTCTAGTCTTCATATGATAAATAATAGGCAAAAATTAAGTGGTTTTGTTTCTTGTTCATTTGTTAATTAGGCTTTTTTCCACTTCTCTATTTCCATAAAGAGAAGTCTTCCCTAAATACTTCTGGCATTGTGCCACACTACTTTCTGCTAGCTTGGAGAAGTGAGAAACCTGGTTGGTGAGTAATTGAGAGTTGACTAGTTAATATTTCTTAAATGGGTTACTAACCTAGCAAAGATCTTGACCTAAAGGATCATCTTTCTCTCTCCCTCTCTACTTGGCCAAGCACATATGGAATGTATCAACCTGGATAGATGTGCCTGACCTGCCCACTCAGGCCTTCTCTCCAGTGGACTACTAGATAGATGAGTAAGGAGTTAAGTATCTGAATTTAGTCTTTATCAGTAATATAGATGATGCTTGTTTCTCCATATGCCAACTATTTGTTCATGTAACTTGCAACTTGAATAAGGAAAGGGTTATCATTTATTGGGTCCTTCAGAGATGCCAACAAAGAATAATCGATTAACCTGTACTACGTTGGAAATGTCACTTTATTAAGTTTTTTTTAAATTTTCAAGGTAGTTACAAGGATAAACCATGAATTTAAAGAGCCTTAAAAATTCAAGTTATGATGATGATGATGAAATTTTTTTGTCCTATTACCTGTTTTAATGTAACCCTTAGTGTAAAATAGGGGATACTAAAATGAGAAAAATAGGAATTTAATATCAAAGAACTATTGCAATGGTACCTTAATAAATTTATATTCAGCTTAAAATATTTAAAACAAAGACATAGCCAGGCATGGAGACATGTCTCTAATTCTAGTGATTCAGGAGAATGAGGAAGGAGGGTGACAAGTTCAAGGTTAGCTTCATCAACTTAGTGAGACCCTGTCTTAAAATAAAAATAAAGAAGAGCTGGAGATATAGCTCAGTGGTAGAGTGCCTACCCCCCATCCCCCCAAAAAAGATAAACTTTTTTTAAAAAAGTACTGCAGCCGGGCGCAGTGGCACACGCCTATAATTCCAGCAGCTCAGGAGGCTGAGATAGGAGAACTGCAAGTTCAAAGCCAGCCTCAGCAAAAGTGAGGCACTAGGCAAGTCAATGAGACCCTATCTCTAAACAAAATACAAAATAGGGCTGGGGATGTGGTTCAGTGGTCAAGTGCCCCTAGGTTCAATTCCAGGTACTCCCCAACCCTCCACCCCACAAAAAGTACTGCAAACTGGAAAGAAATTAAAATGATCCATAGTCAGATCATCTAGTCAACTATTATTTTGATTCCTATGTCTAGATTTTTAAAAAGCTGCATACTAATTTTCCACTTAACACAAACTAGCATTTTTCTTTTCTCTTTCTCTCTTCATTCCCTTCCTTTCAAATGGAACCCAGGGTCTCATGCATGCCAGGCCAAGTTTCTACTCCTGAGCTACATCCCTACCTCCAGGATTTTTGTTTCATATAAGTTGTCAAGCTACAATTTTATCAAGTAAATATAATAAATCATTTGCTGCTTGGAACTTTTTTTCTTTTGGTACTGATTGCAACTTTTTTTTTTTTTTCTTTTGGGATTTACCACTGAGCCACATCCCCAGCCCATTTTATTTTACTTTTTTAAAAAATTTTGAGACATGGTTTCACTAAATTGCTTGGGACTCACTAAGTTACTGAGGCTGGCCTTGGACTTTGCAATCCTCCTGCCTCAGCCTCCAGAGCCACTAGGATTACAGGGGCATGCCAGTGAGCCTGGCTTGCTGTGGAACATTTAGACTAGTTTTATTCCTTTGCCATTTAAAATAACATTGTAATGCTGTGCTTATAATACACATTTTTGGTATTTAGTTTCCTGGGATACACTACCACACATGGAACACAGAATGAAAGAACACATACACACATTTACCAGACGGCTTCCACAATGAGATGATCAAAGTTGTGTCATACTACCACCACAGCACAAAGAATGTCTTCCTCAGTGGATATTTACATTTGTCTTTATATTTATCATTTACATTTTTGACATTTATTTTGTAAAGCATAAACTTTCATATGCAGAATAAAATAACTGGCTTTTTCTTGTCATGCCTAATGAGAATATTTTTTTTCTTTGTTCACTGCATATTCTCTTTGCATTTAAAACACTAATTGTTTAGAATTTAGGTATTTGTGAGGGGGCATCAAACTCACTTTAGCAATTCATCATCTCACTTCTGTCACACCCTTTATTCTAGAGATTTCAATAACTTATATTTAACATTTCTTCTCTCTTAAAGGATTTCAAGATATTTAATTCTTTAATTTACTGAATTTTACTTTTATTCTAGCTTTCTAATTTTTTTTTTATTTTTTATTTTTTAAAGAGAGAGTGAGAGAGGAGAGAGAGAGAATTTTTAATATTTATTTTTTAGTTCTCGGCAGACACAACATCTTTGTTGGTATGTGGTGCTGAGGATCGAACCCGGGCCGCACGCATGCCAGGCGAGCGCGCTACCGCTTGAGCCACATCCCCAGCCCCTAGCTTTCTAATTTTTTAAACTTAGTAGTACCTTCTTTACATACAGATATGTTATATAAAGAGTAAGTCAGTCAGATACCTGTAATTCCAGCCACTTGGGAAAGTGAGGCAGGAGGATAACAAGTTCAATGCCAACCTGGACAACTTAGTGAAAGGATGTCTTAAAAGGGAGGAAAAAAATGGAGTAGGATGCTGGGGAGGTAGCTCAGTAGTAGAGTGCCCCTGGGTTCCATTTCTAGGGCTAAGAAGGAGGGGGGAAAAAAAGTAAATATAACTTACCAATAGTGGTTGAGAAAAAAGTTCTAGTTGAGCTCTATAAATGATGTCATCGAGAACTTCCTGGCCAAGGTCCCACTGTCCATTATACCTGTAGATAAACATATCATATACTATCTTTAGCAAATATCTCTAATCCTCACAATAATTTTTTTTTGAAATTCTAAGTCCTACTATTTGGGTTGTAAATAAGATTTTCACATCAAAATTTTCCTTCCTGGTAATGGGGATCAAACCCAGGGGCACGATACCAAGGAGCTATACAGCCAATCTTTTTAATTAATTTACCTGGGATAGGGTCTCACCAAATTGCCCAGGCTGGCTTCAAATTTACATACCTTCCAAAGCTGCTGGGACTATAGGCATGCGTCATCACGCCTGGCTTCACATCGATTGTTATATTATTTCATTTCTACAATGTTTTAATTTTGGTTATAATAACAAAGGAGATTTCAAATACTATGTTTAAAGTAGTTTATAGATGCTTCTTCAAATAAGTTGATTTTTATCACATGTGGCTAATATTCAATCATATACTTAATGCATTCATGAAAACTTGAGTTATGAACTTTTTAGAGATAATTTTCCATACAGAAAACCTGAAAATTTTTAGGATGACTCTAATTTTAACAACTAATTATATATTTGCTACTTTAAAAATAATGAAAGGAAACTACATTAGAAAAACCAAGATAGTGTGCTCATCCTGGGACAAAAGACCCTTTGTTACATCTAATAAGGAAGAATTCATAAATTTCATCTACCACCTACTTACATGGCATAATAAACCCCTGTGAGAAGTTGCACCATAAATTCAGGATCCAATACTATTCGACCACAGAGTTCTTTCCAGTGTTTTTCATGTTGTCGTGGAAACCCACTCACACAAACCCTAGAAAAATAAGGTATGTGTGATTTCCTGATTCACTAAATACAGTAATTGTGCTTTTATAAATTCATCTGTTTAATTATTCATTCCTTAAATATTAATTGATGCCTGCTATATGCAAAATAAATAAATAAATAATAATAAGTAAATAAATAAATAAAATAAAATAATAAAAATAAAAGATTAAAAAATAAAACCTGTATCTTCACAAAGCATACATTCTAGTGGACTATATCCATTAAAGCTAACTTTTATCAAATAACTAAAAACCTCTTTCACAAATATTCATTTTGCTCCACTCACGCTTTCCTTTTCACTCACACGCACACAAATGACTGGCTTTTATTCATCCAAACAAGGCAAATTACTCTGAAGCACAGAAATCACAAAACAGACATTTAAAAAATACTGTTGGCTACGAGGTCATTTTAATTTTATTCAAAGATATTTTTTTGTTTGAACTATCTATTCATTTCCTTCACTGTGCAACCTGGCACCAGGATTAGTGGCTCTGATAACCAGCTGGGCTGCTATTTCCAGAAGCAAACACTGGAAAAAAAATCTCAGACTGCAACTCCAGACAACATTTTAACCATATGATCCCAACCAGAGGACCAGCTAACTCATGCCCAGATAAGTGTGTGATGTTTCAAGCCACAAAGTTTGTGGCGATTGTTATGCACAACAGAAGACAAACATAGTATTATACTTTTCTGGGGGGCAGAAGGAGCATTTGAGTTTCCTCAAGTAGAAATTAGTTGGATAGGACAGAATTGAAATTCTGTGACTCTAAATGAATTTATATTACTTGAACTTTTTTCTATTCTACCAGACCTTTAAAGATGAACTATACACCAATGTTCCTCAAATTATTCCATGAAATAGAAAGGGAAGAAACACTTCCAAATTCATTCTATGAGGCCATATCATACTCATACCAAAACCAAGTAATGTCACAACAAGGAAAGAAAAGTACAGACCAATATCCCTGATGAATTTAGATGCAAAAATACTTAACAAAATATTAACAAATCATATCCAACAATACATTAAAAAACATTGCACACCATGACCAAGTTGGTTTTATTCCAGAGATGTTTTTATTCAAGGATGGTTTAATATACACAAACCAAAAAATAATTCATAGATAGAATTCAGGACAAAAAACATTAAAGATGATACAAAATGGAAAGACATCCCATGATCAGGGATAGGCAGAAAATTTTGTTAAGATGGCCATATTATCAAAAGCAATATACACATTCAATGCAATCCCCTTCAAAGTACCAATGACATCCTTCACAGGACTAGGAAAAGCAGTCCTAAAATTCATCTGGAAAAATAAAAGACCCAGAATAGTCAAAGCAATTCTAAGCCAAAAAAATAATGCTGAAGCTACCACAATACCTGACTTTAAATTACATTACAGAACTATACTAATAAAAAGTGCATGATACTGGCATAAAAACAAACACATACACCGATGGTACAAAACAGACAAACTCACACAGATACTGTCATCTGATCCTTGACAAAGGTGCCAATTATATCCACTCAGAGAAAAGACAGCCCTTTTAACAGTGCTGGGACAACTGGTTATCCATACATAGAAGAATGAAAGTAGACGCTTATCTCTCACCCTGCACAAAAATCAATCCCAAATGGAACAAAGACCTTGGAATTAGACCAGAAACTATGCAACTGCTAGAAGAAAACACAGGGTCAATGCTCCAGCTTTTAGGCACAGGCAATAACTTTCTCAATAGGAACACTAAAGCTCAGGAAATAACGCCAAGAGTTAATAAATGGGGCAGCATCAAATTTAAAAGCTTCTGTACAGCAAAGGAAACAAATAGGAATGTGAAGAGAAAACCCACAGATTAGGAGAAAATGTTTGCTAACTACTCTTCTGACAGAGGACTGATATCTAGAATATATAAAGAACTCAAAATTTAACACCAAAAAAAAAAAAACACCCACCTCCAATTAATAAATGGGCAAATGAATTAAAGAGACATTTCTCAAAAGAAGAAATACAAGTGGCCAACAAATACAAGAAAAATATGTTCAACATCATTAGCAATTTGGGAAATGCAAATCAACACTGAGATTTCATCTCATGCAAGTCATATGGCAGTCATCGTGAATACGAAGCAGAATAAATGCTGGAGAGGATATGGAGAAAAAGGAATATTTTTACACTGTTGGATGGGACTGTAGATTAGTTCAATACACTACGGAAATCAGTAATGGAGCCTCCTTAAAAGACTAGGCATATGACCCTGCTATACCATTTCTTGGTATTTATATTGAGGAATTATTAAAGTCATTATACTATAGTGATACATGCATATCCATGTTTATGGCATCATAGTTCACAATAGTCAAATTATGGAACCAGCCCACGTATCCATTAATGGATGAACGGATAAAGAAAATGTAATATGTATACACAATGGAATTTTATTCAGCCATAAACAAAAATGAAATGATGACAGTTGCAGGAACGTGAATGGAACTTGAGAACATATGTTAAGCAAAATAAGTCAAACTCAAAAATAAGGGTCTTATGTTTTCTTTCTTATGTGCAAGCTAGAGAGGAAAAAGGAAAAGAAAGGTGCGGGGGAGGGGATCTCATGAAAATCAAAGATTCTCAGTAGAATAAAGGAAGGGGACTAAGGGGAAGGAGGGGAGGCAATTGGTAAAACGAGGGCAATGTTATTGTTCAAATTACATTGCTATATATTGTGCATGTACCAATATGTAGCAATACAAATCACATCATTTTATACAACTACAATGCACCAATAAAAAACGTGGGGGAAGAAAGAAATGAATATAAAAACAGAATACAAAATATTTTTTTCTATAGAGCAAATTTAAATTTCAGTCATGTCTATGAAATTAGAAATTCTAATATAATAAAGGTTATTGTGAGACACAGAACATCACCCCCTAATTCCCCACCAACACATACACACAGATAACTGTTGCAATTATTAATCTTCAATACAGAGACTGTTATTTGTGAAACACATAAAGGAAAAAGTTTACATTCCTTATTTCTCACCATGATTTCTAAAAAGTGGCATCCAGGGAGTGATTAGGCATATCACTCAACAATGCTAACTTGGCCTAACTCCTTGTTCACCTAGGAAATATTCTTTTAATGCTGAAATAATTTTCCAGAAATCATAGGGATGAAGAGGACTCCTATAGAAATATAAGCTCTATGAAATTGTTTTATTACAGTATCATGATACGTTAGAACAGTGTCTGGCATAGAGAATATACTCAATAAATATCTGTCAAATAAATTAATGAATATGAAAGTTAATTAAAATCACACTTCTCACCTGGAGCCCATACGACAAAGAGATTGGTAAGATGAGGCAGGCATATACACAATAGCAGAATTATAACATAGCATGAGAAAACTCAGGACTTCAAACCTGGAAGAAATAAACAATGGAAAAAAAAATACTGCATACAATTATTTCCACTAGAGACTACAGTAAATGTTTTATTCACCGAATGGCTTTAATACCTTAATATTGACTTTCGTGATTTCTCAGATTACTATGGCATCCTCTGTTTCAGTTTCCATTCTCATTATTACAAGCCATATCCCTGGATGCCTCAATATTTTCTTCTTTAAAAAACAAATAATCATCCTTAAATCAATGATTCCCCTATCCCCTATCATTAGAAATCTACCATGTTGCTATTCACTACATGATGAAATCCAAACTTACTAGAAGGTCCTTTAAAATCATGGAATCTTTATTATAAGGTCCTTTAAAATCCACCTTGAACTTACCTCTCCAGCTTTATTCCTCCCCTTCACTGCCCACTACATATACATACTACATTAATCCTCTCACCGTTCCATGATTATGTTATAAGCTTTTGTACTCCTAATTTAACGCATGCTGCTCCTTTTTTACTACAATACTTTCTTATTTGGAAAATTCCCGCTAAGGTTTCAAGTTTTGGATCAAGTGGTGTTAGGGACTGAACCCAGAAACTCATGCATGCTAGTTAACTGCTCTACCTCTGAGCTCCCCCAGCTCCCAGCTCATATTTTTACCTTAGACATAAAGCTATTCTTAATTATCCTAGCTGAAGAAAACTGCAGGTCTAAAACAGCATTTATTCTACAGAATTATAACTTTCTCCCTCTTTCTTGGTCTTACTCATTTAGTTACAGGCAACTTTAGGACAAAGAACCTGACTTTTTCATCCATATTGTTAATGTCTAGCACAGTGTCTAATATAATTGCTTAATACATAGTTATTGAATGAATAAGTAAATGCTTTTCTAATATTTATAGTCTCTAAAAAAAAAAGTGGCTCTTAAACCTGGATCCATACTAGTTATACAAGACTTTTTAAAAACATATGTTCCTATGTCTCCATCTAGAGTGACCCAATTAAGAACCTCTGAGGACAAGACCCAGAGGAGTTGTACTTTTAAAAGCCTTTCCACAGATGGATGGTAAATGGTATGTGGAAACTCTTTACATTATTTTTGCCACATTTTTTGTAAGTCTGAAATTATTTTGAAATAAAAAGGTAAAAGGTGAAACCCTGATTTGAAAGCAGTCATACCTTCAAATCCTGTCTCCTTCTCTATACATCTAGGTAATACTGAAGACTTATTTTCTGAAAGGATAAAAGAGAATTCTTGCCTAGGAGCCAACAGGCACAACTGTGATTTGATGTGTGTGTAGGGGTGAGGGGGTAATACTAAACAAAGATTGAAGTCAAATATGACTTGCTGAATATTGAGACCTCAAGCTCTCCTTCGCCACTCAGCCATCAGAATGCTAGCAGCCAGCCCACTACTTAGGGAACTAGATGAATTTGATGACTCTTAAGGGAAAGACTTCCAAGATTTGGACTCATGAAATTTCCCAAGTGAGTGGCACAGTGAGATCACCCAACAGGGAAGCTCACAATTAGCCCACTAACGTGGTCAGAGCTTCTTATTCTTATTCCCCTACTTTTAAATAAGGGGGAAAAAAAAGACTACTAAACAAATGAGGAACTCTATTAATATGAAAGAGACTAAAATTTAAAAAAGGAAAAAGGCAATTTGATGAAACTAGCATATAAAGAAAAAATAACTTTTCGTATCTAATTACTATACTATTAATATTCTCAAAAATAAGAAGATATAATTTCAAAAATACATCTATTCAAAATGTATTCAGAGAACTGTAAAAGCTTTGTAGATTTAAAAAAAAAAAACTGCAAGAATTAAAAACTCAAGAAAGCCAGGCGCAAAGCTGCACACCTTTAATCCTAGTGTCTCAGGAGGCAGAGGCAGGAGAATTCCAAGTTCAAGGTCAGATTGGACAACTTGGCAAAACCCTGTCTCAAAATAAGAAATAAAAAAAGGGCTGGGGTGTCCAAAGTTCAGTGTAAAGCCATCCCTGGGCTCAATCCCCAGTACCACCAAAACGTCAAGAATGATTGGTGAATGCAGTTGAGGAACAGTCTCAGAAAGTAAAGCCATGGCAAATGAAAAAGGAAAGGATCTAGGAGATCCAATATCCAAATTAAAAGAGCTCCAGATGAAAGATTATATAAAGTAGAAAGTCCGAACTAATTAACAATAACAATTCGAGAAAAATTCCCAGTCTGAAGGGCATGAGTTTCCAAATCTAAAAGGTCCACTTAGTGTTCAGAATGGATGGAATAAGCCCACACCAAGCAATTTTGCAGTGACATTCAGAATTTGTGGTATATAAATTATATTTACATTTAAAAATAAAGTTAAAGCCAATAATTAACTGAAAATATGCAACAAGTAAAACAGTGTTATTATTTCAACATTCAAAATATTGCAAATCAGTAAGGAAAAAATACACAGTACAATATGAAAAAAGGATACAGGATATAGGTCAAGAAAAACAATGAACTAATACATAAATGTATTCAAGCACCGGCTAAAATGAATGAATACAAAATGACATCAAGTTTTAGCTATCAAATTGGTCACAAAGAGGAAATAGGCACTCTGAAGTCACTGGTGGAACATTCAATTGGTACAGTTGTTTTGTGGAGGGTAATTTGGTAATATCTACCAAATGAATAAGTATACATTCCTTAGCATTAACAACTCACCTCCAGGAATTTATCATACAGATAATTATTGTAGATAATTTTTGTGCTCTCATGCAAAACATACAGAGAAATATGTGTTTCTTGCAGTATTCTTTATAGCAGCAAAAAACTGATAACAATCTAAATTTATTCAATATGAGACTGCCAAAAAACTGATGGTACAGCTGGACCTGATGTCATGTGTCTTTAGTCCTGTTATTGAGGAGGATGAGGTTGGAGAATTTCTTGAGCCCAGGAATACAGGGCTCAAAAAAAAAAAAAAAAAAAAAGCAAAACTGAGGTAAAATCTCCTCAGTACATATATAAAACAAAATAACAAGTACTCATTAAAGAAGAATGAGGCTGCCTAACATATGTAAGACCCTGCATTCAATCCTTGACAGTGCAAAAATAAGAAAGAAAGAAAAACAAATGAAGAGATCTATATGCACTACTAGAGGAAGAAGTTAAAGATCTATTCTTTGGTGTAAAAAGCAAATTGTTATATAATATATACAACTAAATCCCATGTATACGAGCCTGCATGTGTTTAAGGTTCAATATATGCTATGTACATATAAATCATTTTAAAAGGACACATAAAAAACTGCTAACAGTTTAATTACTGGAAGTAGAAATGGGTGATTGGAAGGATGAAGTTACACTTATGTTACTCTTTGCATTCTCATCTATTTTCATTTTATTCCAAGTT
This sequence comes from Spermophilus citellus, assembly GCF_964194105.1. Taxonomy (NCBI): domain Eukaryota; kingdom Metazoa; phylum Chordata; class Mammalia; order Rodentia; family Sciuridae; genus Spermophilus; species Spermophilus citellus. The sequence goes on from NC_138192.1 coordinate 102,215,591, forward strand.
CTATTTTAAATTTACCACAAGTATATAATTTTATTCTTTAAATAATTTAAATTATAAAACAAAAAGGAACCAGGAAACTAGGTGATTTTATATGAGGAAGTCTTCAGACTATTTATGAGCCAATGTTCTTAATATATTAAGTTTATATTGTGGAAGGATTTGAATAAATCAACATTACTACATAGAAACAAAAAACCCTGTTATTTAAAGTTGGGATAAAGTCTTCTCCAAGAGTTATAAATATAAAGCACCTTGCTTATAAAAACAATCATCAAAGTTATATTCCAAACAACATATCAGGACATATGGAAAATCATACCATTTTCTACCATATGTGTAAAATCTATAAGATGGTAAGAAGAAATAGAATTCTGGCCAAGCACTTCATCAGAGGTCAACAACTACAGAAATGTGTCTGTGTCTGGAGAATGCTTTCTCCTGCCTAGGAGTTATTCCTCGGGGGTAATCAGTTCAAGAACCCTTGTAATATTCAAAATCCACAGATGCTTAAATCCTTATATAGAACAATACAGTATTTGCACATAACTTATGTGTACCTACCTACACACACACTTAAATCATCTCTAGATTACCCATAATGCCTAATAAATGCAAACATTATATAAATAATTGTTATAATGTATTGTTTAGGGAAGAGTGACAAGAAAAAAGTCCATATGTGTTCAGTACAAATGCAATTTTTTTCAAATACTTTCCATCTATGGTTGGTTGAATACATGGATATAGAATACATAGATATAGAAAGCCAACCACGTTAAAAAGAGGAGGGGATTTACATACCTCCTCTTTTTAATGGAGGTATGTAAATCCCCTCCTCTAACAGGTTATATCTACTGCCATCTTATGATATGGTACAACACTGACATTACTGGTAAAATTATAATATTGATCTTTTTAAAAATTTTTTTTAGTTGTAGATGTGGTGCTGGGGATCGAACCCAGGGTCTCAGGCATGAGAGGCAAGCACTCTCCCGCTGAGCTACAACCCTAGCACATAATTTTGATCTTAATGAGTAAATGTACTCCTAAATTGAGGTAAAATCTCCTCAGTATGAATACTAATGAAAACTGCTAGGTTTAATTAATCATCAGCTAATTTCTATGAAAAACATTTCTGCCTAAGTATATCACAAAGTAGACCAAATTGCTACAAAATGCTTACAGTGGCTTTAAAAGGCAAGTTAGTTATTTCTTTAAATCCCTAACTTATATTACCTTCTCCAAATGTTAGTTAGACATATTCATGATGATAGTATGCTGTGTTATACAAATGCTATACTAAATGTGTTTATCCAGGTAAACACATTTATTTTTGCTTAAAAGAGCCTTGGTCAATGACCAGGACATGGCCTATATAGTAAGTAATTGGCCTTGCCCAAAGAGAAGACTGGTCCTTGCTTTTAGGAAATAACTAATTAGAAATATATAATTAGAAATATCTTTGTTTAGGATAGGGGCTGGTGACAGCAAAACTTAGGGTAGTGCTGTCCACATTTGACATTTTAGGTGGGGGCTGGTTATGCCAGAAAGAACCACAGTGTGATTTAATGTGATGGCTTCAGGTCATACTGTATCAGTCAAGTTGGGGGCTGAGATCAACCATATGGGCAATCAATTTAACTACTCATGCTTACACAATGAGGCCTCAATAAAATTCTGGAAATCAAAGCTTGAGAGTTTCCTGAGACATCAATCCTCTGTGTATATGGTCATACATTGATGCTAGGAGGTATTCTGACTCTGTGGGAAAGGAAAATAGAAGCTTTGTGTTTTGGGGGTCCTCCCATATTCTACCCCACACATCTCTTCCTTGGGCTGATTTTAATTTGTATCCATTCCCTATAATAAACCACAGCTGTGTACAATGGCTTTTATTGGGTTCTGAAAGTTCTTCTAGAAAATCATTAAACAAAAGGGTGGTTTGGGGGTCCCCACCCCCTCCAGAAAACTTTTGTTGCTATCAGAATTGAGTACAGTCTTGGAACTGTGCCCTCAAACTTTGCAGTTTATCTGATATTAGGTACTAATTCCATTCTATAATCAAAAAAGCAAAGTGTAGAGATTAGATAAAATGCCCCAAGGGCACATTCCACATTGCAGTATTAGAACATGAATACTGGTTTGGCTGACTCCACACCCACACTCTACAAGTTTTATATAAGATTACCATAACATATTACCAAGCATTAGATAGATGGGTATTAACTACAAGATGAATAACCATTATCCAAAATGACTGGGACCAGAAAAATTTTGAATTTGGGAATATTTATGAAATATCTTGGGTTCAGACCCAAGTATTAACAAGAAATTAATTTATGTTTATACATACCTTACATACATAATGTGAAGGTAATTTTATACAATAATTTTAGTGTACCTGCATTTTTATTATGTCCCAATGACATGAAGTCATGTATGGAATTTTCTATTTGCAGTGTTATGCTAGCACTCAAAAAGTTTCAGATTTTGGAGCATTTCAGATTTTTGACTTTCGGATTAAGGATGCTCAATCTGTACTACCATGTATTTCACCACTTTGCTTTTGAACTGTTCTTATATCAAACCTAAACTGAAGTAATCATGGTTAACTATGAAGCATAAATTTACAATTGTTACCATCTACAATTTTGTCCATTACCTGTTTTGTGCAGTGAATGTTTCTCTCTGAGGATGAAGATCACTATAAACAACTCTGATGAGATCATGTTGACACAAAGCCCCTTCTGTCAAAGCCATAGATCCAATTGTTGAGGGCTACCAAAATAAGGTACAGTATCAGATAGTGTCTCTAAAATAAAGTCTGTATCATGTAATCATATTTATTTTTGCTTAAACAAAGGCAGTATCAGATAATTTATTCTTCTCCTTTGAAATCTTTTCCATTTCTCAATTATACAAATTCTACAGCTTATTTAGGAAATTATGTATGTAAAATAGATAAAATTAAAAACATACTGCTTCATTTTTTCAAAGTTATGGAATGATTAGGAATCAGTCATTTAAAAAAATCCATTTTAATTTTTTTGTACTCCAGAAAAGATCATAATTGCTTATAATCATTTAATACAAACAATATTGAGGACTATAATCTAAAGGTTTTTTTTGGCAAGGGGAGAAGGGTAATTGGGGATTGAACCCAGAGTGGTTAAGCACTGAACCACATCCCTGATCCTTTTTTTATGTTTTATTTAGAGACAGGGTCTCAATAAATTGCTTTGAGCCTCACTAAATTGCTGAATCTGGCTTTGAATTTGCAATACTTCTGCCTCAGCCTCCTAAGTCGCTGGATTATGGCGTGAGTCACTACACCTGGCAAGTCTTTTTTTAAATACTGACATAAATGATTTCAGGTTTCTCAAGTTAAAAAAAACTCATTAGTGTTTCACTATCCTCCATTTTATTTCATAACACAATACCAAGAACTTACATAAAATCTATGCTAGTATAAATCTATGAAGTAGTCTATGCTAAAAATGAATCCTGGCTAAACAGGAGACTTTCTATTTCAACAGAAAACAAAGTCCAGGGGATTTAATTAAGAAAGTTAATTGCTGTATACAGCTATTAGACAAGAAGGATACTATGTTGACAGGAAAATGGAATATAATTTTTAGAATGTTTCTGTAAATACTTTCCTCACAATTTTATGCAGTGAACACTGAAGATCACAAGTTTGATTCACTTCTTTGTTGGATTTTAGTTAAAGAGAGCAGGAAGAAAGAGTTCAGCCTGACAGGCATCATCTACCCATATAATTATCAGTGTTCTCATATTCAACAAAATAAAGGTAAGCAAAAAAGTATAATGTTATTGATTAGCTAGATTGTGTGAATTAGACTCCTTTACCCTGAAATACAATGGTGTTAACATTCTAAGTAGTCAGTTTCCTAAAGAATAGTAAAAATGAAACAATTTAACAGATAGTTTCTAAGGGATATGGAAGACTTTTAAAAGTAAGATTTATCTTTAAAAATCCACAAAAATCTATTTTAAAAATTAAAATGATACTGGTGGTAGAAGAAATAAGAACTAAAGGAAACTTTTTCATTAACTACTTTCCACCTCTCTTCACAAAGTTCAGTCTTAACATCACCAATAACAAAAGGGCAGGCTGGAAATATAATACAAACATATAATTTGCATTCTCCTGTCTTAGCCTCCTAAGTCGCTGGGTTATTAGTGTGCACCACATTGCCAAGCTAACAAATGACTGAATTTATTTATTTATTTATTTGTTTATTTTGGTGGTACTGGGGATTGAACTCAGGAGTGCTGAGCTCCATCTCCAGCCCTTTTATTTTTTATTCTGAGACAGGGTCTCACTAAGTTGCCAAGACTGGCCTTGAACCTTCTACTCTCCTTTCTAAACCTCCTGAGTTGCTGGAATTACAGGCATAACCACTACATCTGGCACAAACATCTACTTTTTAGAAACCAGTCAGAGGCTAAGGTTGTGGCTCAGTGGTAGAGCGCTTGCCTTGCATTTGTGAGGCACTGAGTTCGATTCTCAGCACCGCATATAAATAAATAAATAAATAAACAAACAAACAAACAAAGGTCCATCAACAGCTAAAAATATAGATATACTAAAAAATAAAGAAACAAGTCAGTAAACATATGTTAGGATTCTATCTCTGGTTTTTAAAAAATGGCTTTGTATCTCAATATAATAATATATATTATATATATTATATCTCAATATAACAATCACATCTTCCCCAGGTTACTTACTTCATGGTATATTGAAGGCTTGGATAAGGAAGGGATAGTGAAAGATAGAACTTTATTATTTCCATCTTTATCAGCAATTTCCTATAGTCACACACACACACACACACACAAAAAAAAGCACAAAGATAATGAAATAATCACAGGTTTATACTGTACGGAAAAAATAATTACTTCCTTAATTTATAGAATATAATTGGTAACTAAAGAATTTTTAAAATGATATATTAAACATATTACTACCCTATCATATTTTTTATAACTTAATTATCAGCAAATTTGTATACTATGGGAGTATTTAAAACCCACAGAGATCTATTGAGCATAGTATTACACTAAATCAATACAAGAAGCAGGCACATAAATCAATTTTATGTTAAATTTACATATAGAACAGGGAGATTAAAACATTGTTGTAATGCAGAATGGATTTTTTTCCAGCTTTACTGAGGCATAATTAACAAATAAAAATTACATGTATTTATTGTGTACAGCATGTTACAACCACAATCAAACTAATATACACAATACCTGTCATCTTTCTTAAGAATGAATCCTGAATTTAAAAAAAAAAAAAACTCTTGCAATCATTCAGCAATAAACTACTGAACTAAAATAAACATGTTAACATAACTGATCAGTCCACGTGATTAAAAATAAATTTACATATAGATAATTTCTACTGAGCTTCAAGAAAATTTTTGTGATTTTTTTTTAAACAACATTATCTCTTCATAAAAAGAACAAAGGTGTCCTTCATTTCTCCAGCCTCTAGTTCCTCTAAACTTCCTCAGGTATCAATAAACATCTGCCTATGAATGACAATCAGGAGCGATAAGCTGCAGCATCTTTCTTTTTGCCTATTGCCTTACTTTTATGTTTCTTTATAACTCATATTAGTACACATCACTGGCTTAAAACACATACTGTCTCCTTAGTAGACTTGGATGGCAGGTAGTCAGAGAATGAGTAACAGCACAGCATAAAAGGAAAAGAAAAATAATAAACAGAATAACAATAAAAACAACTATCATCACTAAGACACAAACCTGAAAGAACTTCCCAATGGACTCATTTCTGAGTTTACTATGTTAGGAGAGAGTACAAATTACACATGAACAAATACCATTCTCGAATTTTGGCAAGAAAAGTCTCCAGAGATCCCACATAGCTTCTTTGTAATCAAACTAGTTATTACCACACCTTGGTCATTGTATTGCAAAGAATGTTTATGCTAAGATAAAGGGGCCTGATTTAAGTTAGACATACCCGCCCCCCCCCCCGCCCCAAAATTCAACTTTTATTATTAAGTATACCATTTAGCCCAATATTTTGAAGTTATCTTTGTGTGTATTTCTCCATATCTTATGGAGAAAGATATGCTGAAACTTGTTAAAGGCCATATAAAACTCACTCTGGGGTTATTTGGGGGGGGGGAGGAAGAAATGGAGGAAAAGAGAGAAATCAGTACATAGGAAAAAAAAAAAGAATAAGAAAAAACTGAGAACCACAGAGAAAAGTGAATACATTTATTATGGGAATTAAAAGTCAGAAACCCGAGGTTAAATTTCTGACTTATAACTGGCATTTTCTTATATAGTATGCTATTTTTGAAGTGTCAAAATATAATTAAAACCAATAAGTACTGCCAATAACTTGCAAACAATCTGCTTCACAAAATATCTTTCACTTATCCAATTACTAAATTATTACATGAAACAAACTAATAAAAATTATAGCTTAATGTTAAATAATCTAAAACACTAAATTACTAAATCAGCAAACATTACTAAATATGTAGCCAACACTAGAGAAAACACAGGATACATAAAACAAATGTCCTGCTTTAAAAGAAAAAATAATCAAGTAAGTTAGCAAAGTAGAAAATTTTACTCCTAGACTAGTTTTTCATTAAAAAAAAAAAAAAAGCCTACCCTCAAGTATGATGACAATAAAAATGATAAACATTTATTAAATATCTTCAAATTGCCTTTTTTTTTTTTTTTTTGGTACTGGGGATTGAACTCAGGGGCACCCAACCATGGAGCCACATCCCTAGCCCTATGTTGTGTTTTATTTAGAGACAGGGTCTCAATGAGTTGCTCAGTACCTAGCTTATTACTGAGGTTGGCTTTGAACTCAAGATCCTCCTGCCTCAGACTCCCTACCTGCTGGGATTACAGGTGTGTGTGGCACCCCGCCCACTTGGTTTCAATTACTTTTAATTCTACTAACAATGTTTTATTTTTTGTTTTGCAGGTGAGGCAACAGTAGTCAAGATATTAAGTAACTTACTCAAAATTTAAAATAGCCAATAAATAGTACCTCATGATTTTGAATTGAATATGAATGATTCTAAAGCCCTTACTCCTTCCTTCAGACTTCCAGTAATGGAAAATATTTTCTAATGATTTAAATGATAAGACTTAAAGGAAAAAGCACTGCTATAGAATATTTATTGTGAAGCTCAATTATCTAGTACTTTATACCTCTCAACTATAAAATCAAATGTTATTATGTGGAGTATTGTTTGCAGAGTATATTGAATACAAAGAACACAAGACTTCAAAGGACAGAAATTTTTACAAAAATGTCTTAAATTAAGCATGATGAAAAAAGCAAAAGCAATACTAATTTTTAAGGTACTAAAAAAGAAGAGTTTCACGAAGAATGCAGTATCAAATCATAATTAACATTTTTAAATTGCTATATCAAATTTTAATGATCAAACTACACTCTGGGTGAAAAACTACACTTTGATTTGGAAATATCTATGTAACCTCTATATTATGAAGCTCAATAGAAGCATTTAAGTTTTAAGCCGGTGATTTCTCAACCATTCCCTCATCAATGATTCCCACATATAATAATAATATTCACAATTCTTTATTGATGAACTCAGGTAATTTTCCAATTCTGTAAAGAAGGCATATGAGGGTAGAAATATAATGTATTATTTTGTTCCCTTGCATTGCACAGGAAAAGTCTTGCTGCCCAAATCTTCAGAAGGGTCATATGTAAGGGTCATCATGTTCCCATTTTCCCCAACTCTCTCCCATGTTTTCACCTCACTTTGTACAGTCCTTGTAACCTTGTAAGTACTTCCTTTCCTTTCTAACATACCCTCCCCATGTCAGTCTTCAAATTATACTATCAAGTATTAGTTGTTTCTTTTCTCACTCTAGTTTCCATTGTGTTCTTACTCAGATTTACAAAATCATAATATGCTTTAACAGTATATTGGACTTTTCCCCTTAACTGATATCCTCTCCTAAGAGAACAGGAATCCCATGTCTACTTCTCCTACTCTTTTCAATTAAACATGTAGCCTTCAAAATATAAGGAGTGATGACTAAATTCAATTTATAATTCCAAGGTCTCTGCAACTTCCAGATTCACCTTTCTAATACACTGCACAGTTCTTCTGCTCAAAGCTGTTTTCCCAATGCATACTAAAGAAAACCTAAACTCTTCACTTTAAAGACTGTCTAAAACTGATAAAAATCATTTTTCCTAGCTTGCATTTTTCCTTCTGTGCTTCAATTACTTTCCTTTTTCCAGGGCATGACATGACTTCCCTGCTTCTTTGCTTATGCTCATTTGATTATCATCTCACCTACTTCTAATCTCAACCTGTCAAAACTATTCCTCTTCATAAGACCCAGCTTAAATTCCATTTCCTTAGTAAAGTTGGCCAAAACTTCAGCTAATATTTCAGTTTCTCTCTAAAGTTCTTTTTCATACAAACTTTTCATTATTATTCATGTGTAAACATCTTCTCTAATACAGCATAAGTTGCCCTAAAAGCAGGAACAACATTAAAGTCAACTCAATTCCTTACACAAAAAGCATTCATAAATAGTGATCAAATAAAATAATTTGAAGAAATAAGTCCTAAGATTAACAATGCCATCAATTATAGTTTCATCTACTTTATAAAATGCTTATCTATATTTAATTAGTTCAAATTATTCAGTAGATATTTCAATTTAATTTTCTCAAAATATTCCTTAAATATGATTTCAGAGGACTTTTTAAAAGTATTTTATATATCACAAACTACCATTTTCAACTTACCAAATTATAAATTCCTAACAGAAGTGCTTCAATGCAACCATTACTCTGTCTGTCTCGGCTAACTGTAAGCCGTAAATAAACCCACATCAATTCTGGTAAGAACTGTAGCGTGAACCTCTTCAGTCGAACTTCAGAGCTACGATAGAGTTCAAATAGCTGGTGGCAAACAGGTTCCAGGAGCTAAAAGAAATAAAAGTGCAGTAATGATTTCCATTCTTTTGGTTCTAACTATATTTCTTAACAGGCACATACATAAGTATAATGTTTTAAATATAAATCCTCTATATTAGTTTCTTTGTATTTTGAGTTAATTCAACCAATATCTCTGTAATCTCTATGTAAAGAGACCACATATTAAACTGATCAATGCACTAACTATAAAAAGTACTTTGTGCCCATATAATATCACCACACATTTTTGTTCCTTTGTTTTTATTTTTTGGTGGTACTAGGGATTGACATCAAATAATTTACCTCAAGCATGTTAGGTAAACACCCTGCTACTGAGCTACATCTCTTACCATCTTTATGTTTATTTTTCATTAACTTGCCCATGCTAGACTTGACTTGGGATACTCCTATTTCAGCTTCCTGAGGAGCTGGGATTACAGATATGTGCTATTTCACCTGGCACACCAATCTTTTAAAATCCTGTGCTACTAAATTTATTAGACCATTAAGCCTTTAGCCAATGTACTACATTTATACTTAATAATTTCTTTTTCTGCTCTTACAAACTCTTATTATTCTCCATTTTAAAGTTTCCATTGGAATAAAATAATTTCAAATGGTCTTGCTGGAAATACTTTAAATCTCAAGAGAGACTGATTAAATAAATTGTAGTAAATACTTTTTGGGCATACAAAATTCTAGCTAATATTTTAAGTACATACAAGTAAAGCAAACTAATTACCTATAAATCATAAAACAGACTTAAAATTTCACTAATTTATTTGAAAGATTTTGAAAGATGCACAAATAACTTTTTCAATGTTAAACTGGCTAATTCTTCATATGTTATCACATAAAACAACTTATTAGAGACTTCATGACCTTGAAAACAAGAAAATGAGCAGTTACACATATTGTCAATTTAAAATAGGTCCGCTGGAGAGTAACTGCAGACTGAATGTAATTCGCTATAACTTTTAAATGCATATAATAGGATAACAAGAAACTACAAAGTAATTTTAATTTAAAATTTAATACTAACCCTTTAAAAATGAGTTATAGTAATTTCAAATGCTTACTTATAAATGACTAAAGTAACAAATTTAAAAATCTGTTTGAATAGTTATACCTCTGTAATAATATAACACTCTAGAATAAAGTCACTACTCTTACAAATTAAAAGTCAATAAATCTATACCAACTGTACAGTTAATATTTACTACATTAAGCTTAGCTCTTGAGGAACAACTCTAAAGCGTAAAAGATTCACATACACACACATATCTTAGTCTAGTCAACACTAAGCCCTTTTTGTGAAGTCATTATCAGGGTGTAGTTTAAAATCTTAAGCTACATTTCAACTAGTCTAGGCCAAACAATATGTCAAATGTCACAGAAGTTAGTGGTGGAGGAAAATGCTGAACTCAAGTCTTCTAACATTAAGTTGATGTTTTTCCACTCTACCACATTTCTTATACCAGAAAAGGAGTGAGGGTTGTTTAATTCATACAGTACTAAAAATGAACAAGTAATACATTTTTTAAAATAATCAATTACTGGCATCTTTTTAAAATGCTGACAGTACTTTTTCACTCTTCTGAGGAATTAAGAGACTGTGGCAGCTTTCATAAATTTGTTAAAAATATATACTTATTCAAATTGCTCTCCTCTTTAGTAAAAGAACCTCCAAAATTGTCTTCTTTAAATTTTATGGACCATGATACAAATACAATGAATTTCTTTTGAAGAGTTTAATCCTCCTTTCTGAGCAGCAAGAGTACACTGGCATACATGACACAAATTTTAACTAAGCATAGCAAAGAAATACAGAGTTTCCAAAATTATTATTGTATTATTTTTCAAAGGAAAGGGAGATACTAAGAATCCATTAACTGTTAATCAGATTAACCCTACAAAATAAAAACTTACCAATACTATTCAAACCTTTAATTCTAAATATAAGTATCATGCTACTATGTTCTCAAATTTCAATAAATGACACTGTCCTCACATATGATACTCTGGCCCACATCACAAATGTTAAAAGTCATTTTCCTTGGGCTAAAAAGCTTAAGAATAATTCCCACCTTTCCCAAATTTGGCAAATATTGTTTTGGTACAAGTACTAAAATAAAAGCTACTTGATGAACACATTGAGAGCATTTAGGGTGGAATAATAGAGATCTAAGCCTAACCTGAATGAGTTAAAGAAAAAATGTAAGGTGAAGAAATGAAAACAAGTAGACAGAGGCTATAAATGAGCAATAATTTGTGAAATTCATCTGTGAAGAGAGACAGAAAAATGGAATAGGTAATAAAATAGAAGGCAAGACTAAGGGTTTTTAAAAAGTGAAATATGATTGTTTACCACTTCAACTACAAAACAGCAAAAAGGATAAGAATGCGAGCTGAGATTCTGGTTTAGTGATGGATATGAACAGAAAAAGAAGAGAGTTCCCAACTGTATTCTTTGTTAATAACTTACATAGCACACTGAGAAAGAAGAGGAAGGAGGTTAAGAGTATGAGGTCAGAGAAAATATAAAATGAAGAGTAGGACAGTGTACCAAGGAAGTAAATTAAGACTGCAAGGCTACTTATTATGTGCTTATTTGAAATTTGTAGTCCTGAATTTAAAATTTAAAAAAAAAAATTATAAAAAGCATTTTCTTTAGGCATGCTCAGCTGTTCAGGTACAGGCATGACCAAAATAGATAGCTAGGTTTTGTCCAGTTTTGAGATTTTTGCCCAAAGAATATGAACTAAGGGAATAAGAGGCAAAGAAGCTAAGAATGTTTGCAAGGACATGACTGTAATAATCAGCCATGAAAATTTAACTACACTGAAGGGAAGAGGAAAGGCATTTAAATCTTCAAAAAAAAGATAGTTAACCCTAAGAAGTGGAATTGCTAGATGTGACTAAGGGATCTGGTAGAGGAAAAGAAAAAGATAAAACAAGACCGTTGGTCTTACCATCTATAGACTAAAACTAAAGTTTTAGCATAGTTTGGCCATGATGTTAAATTTCTAGCGAGGTGTGATGGCACACACCTATAATTCCAGTGGCTCGGGAGCCTGAGGCAGGAGGATTGCAAGTTCAAAGCCAACCTCAGCAAAAGCGAGGTGCTAATAAGCAACTCAGTGAGACTCTGTCTCTAAATAAAATACAAAATAGGCCTGGGATGTGGCTCAGTGGTCGAGTGCCCTTGAGTTCAATCTCTGGTACCAAAATCTCCTGTACCAAAAAAAAAAAAAAGAAAATTCTAGGAAATATACTTTCCAAAGAACTCTGATGGCCTTTAAAGCAAAACTGGAAGATTGCCATAATTTCCAATTCATATTAAATATGACCATTTTCTGAAATGACTTTATAAGATTAATGTTCTCTTTTCTGTCCAAGTTAAACTCATGGTCTTAGTTTCCCGATATGTACCAGAAATTTTTATTATAAGCTAACACTTAAATTTCACAATGTGAGGTTGGGCAGAACCATTTAAGTTACAAAACTATGTGCTTAAAATGTAGCCATTTTGAGCTCCCCTATCTGTTTCCAATCATAACAATAGACCTTCCCTTTGCCTGCCCCAATTTTAAAACTAGCTGACCAGGTAGATTATGACCCTGAGCTCCTGTCAGAGCAAGGGGCAGTGTTGCTTTAGGAATAAAAACAGGCGGACTGCTCTGCCTCCCATGTGTGCTTGCTTTCCAGTCCTTGATCAGTAGCACACCCTTCTGCAAAAGTAAATTTTGTCTTGCCCAGCCACTTCCAAGTACACATCTGATTTTTCCTGGCACCCCAGTATCTCTAACAACTTGTTAACTAAATAATCCATTTGTTTATGTTTCAGAATATAATCAAATCAGGTCTCTGTGTGTGTACATGGCAAAAGCCAAATATAATATATGTTTTAAAATATAACAAAAAGTCCTTCTATGAGTAAAGTCCAGAACTGTTTTTAAGATCCTATACAATTTATCATTCTGTTTTGTTTTTCTGAAGCTTGGATACACAGAACCTGACTTGACAGAAGACTTGAAACCCAGACTTCTTTAGTGGCTTGATGATTATATAATATAATATAATGTATACTGGGTGGGTCTTGAACTCTCAGGTTACATTGTCTCCATTTCTAGACACAACTACAAGATCCTAAATGTTAATATTATTAATAAGTGTGACAAAATAAAGTAATAAAATGACTTTTCAAATGTCATATCAACTTAGAGGAGGAAAGTTTAAAAAAAATAAAAATGCCATACCTCTCAAAATATGAAAAAAAGAAAAAAGATATTTTTTATACACTGTAAGTCCTAATGAAAATCACAGCATTCTAGAATCTTTTTGATTTTCACTGTTTCTGCAAACAATATTTATTTATTTAGTGATGCTGGGCTGATCAAACCTAGGGCCTCCCACATACTATACAAACACTCTACCACTGAGCTAAACTCTCAACCCAATTGATACTTATTACATGTTCTTTTATACATGACAAAATACTAGATTCTAAGAAATAACAAATACAGAATCTATGACCACTGCCCATGAAGAGCTTACAATCTAAAGAGAAACTATAAAACAAATAAATTTTTAATAAGCAAAGCTTATATGTTAAGACAGCGTAAAACAAGGGATAGGGAACACGCATTCATTAATCAAACAGAGAATTCTGAACACACTTGGCCAAGGATATACATTATATACATTATCCATACCTAAAGTTATAAAACATTCAGAAATACACTGCAGGAGAAAAAGAAGCAAATGAATCCTGTGATTGCTACTACAAATATCAACAGATGCAAGTCTAACAAAAGCCAATCCAAATTTAGGAGACAGGAAAGAAAGAAGTCAATAAGCAGGCTTTTAGTGATAGGACAAAAATGAAGATGCATTTTAAGTTAAGCTGCTGGTTAGGAGATGATTACCTGAATTTCTTCAAACTCACTCCAGTACACAGCAGAGGCATTCTTGGAGGCTGTATCTGGGAAGATAAGAAGCTACTTTCCTGTGTGTTCCTTTCATTTTCATTTTAAAGCATACATGAATCCAGTGGTGATAAAACTACATGTCATACTATTGTGTTAGTGGAAAAATAATGTGTGTATTTGGCATAAGCTAATATATAGATTCAATAGCAGCATTTTTGTCCTTCTATTATAAGATTGAATGACAGGAAACTGTTATTCTAAGTTTATTAATTTTGACTATTTAGACTAACATCCTCTAATCATTTTCAGGTTAAAATTACTAGCAGCATCATTTTGTGTTACTTAAGTTTGATTTCACTGATTAGAGTGATTATACATAGTTTTATATTATTAATAAAATAACAGTAAACAACATTAAAATACAGAAAACTGAATCAGTACACATTTAAAATTTGGCTTCCAAAGCAGGAAAACATTCCAGAATGGGAAATAGACAAGTTTCAAATTAAATAATCTATTGAGATGATGGTCACTCAAATCAAGAATCAAAACATACTGTCCTCAACAGGAAAAAATTGGGCCAAAATATTTTAAAATATGTAAAGGGAGGAAATGGGAAAAGCCAAAGCAACTATCAGAATGAAACATAGCAGAAAGAAAAATTTCCAGATCCATAGTAAGGACAGAAACTACAAAACTTGCGTTTATGTGTTTTAGTACATATATTTCACTTTGCTATGCATAAATTGGTTTTCTTATCAATTTTCCTACCTCATTATTTGAATCTTGAATAACTTTATAGAGGGCTGGTACAAGTGCTTTTTTCCGGTGTAAAGTTGCTGCATAGTTGGTGATTTGAGTGTCAGGTAATGCCTAAAAAAAAAAAGGAAAACAAAAATGAACTTATATTTGGGAACTTAGGAACATTATTTCATGAATGCCTCCTGAAAAAATCTATGAGAGTCAAGTAGAAAAGTAAAAATAATTAATATAAGAAATAACCATGAGTGTTAGTAAAACAAATTAAGTTTCCACACTATATCATACAATTCTGACTACTCAACCATGAAAAATGATTAGAAATCTCTCATTACACCTATATTTGCTGAAATGGTCCATCTTAATCTAACCTAAAAATAATAATAAATGTAGAATGTATTGCAATTCTTCCATGTTTTTTTACAAAACAATTTCCATAATAGTCCTACGTTACAGTTTTCTATCACAACTACATCTTTTAATTACAAGAAATAAAAACATAAGGCATACATCCTGTTTTTATGTTTTATTGACGTGTAGAAGCTTCTTTTCTTTTTTAGCAAATTTTATTGTACTGTTTCATTTGTTTCTATTGGGATGGGGTCTCCCTATGTTGCCCAGAATGGTTCTGAACTCCTGGGCTCAAGTGATCCTCCTGCTTCAGCCTCCCAAGTATCTGGATTATAGGTGTTCGTCATCACACCCAACATTTATTGAATATATTTTAAAATTTAATTATCACTTCATCGATTCCAACGATTATTTTCATTATTACCTATTCCCTTCTGGACCTTATTCTCATCAGTGCATTTTTTGTAATTAGAAAAATGTTATTTCATATTTTTCCATTTCTATATCATTGTATACTTGTATGTTTTTCCACTGAACACATATTCACTATCTGAACCATTGACACACAGAATCATACAATACATTCTTATCCCCACCAATTTACCTTGAATTCTGACAACCATTCTTCCACAACACCACGTTCAGATCCCAGCATCTTCTTTTACCTTCTATTCTTCTTTATTGCTAAAAATAATAATTAAAAAGAAAAGTACTGAACCTAAGGATAGCATTACTTAAAGAAACTACCAAAGGTAAATGATGTATGTGTACCTTTCACTAAAGAGACTCATCTAATATATATTTTAGATACGGAGACTTGTTTTTAGTTTGGAGTGCAATTAAAACAAAAAGTTTCAGAAATGAATTCTATGTTTAATGATATTTTTGAAAGCTACTATCCTAACGCCGACAACTATACTTTAAAGTGGCAAAGAAAGTATCCTCATTACTAGGCACAGTGATGGATGCCTACAATCCCAGCTACTTGGGAGAATGAGACAGGAGAACCACGAGTTTGAGGTCAGCCTGGGCAATTTAATGAAACACTATCTATAAATAAATAAATTAGTGATTTAGGATTCAAGATGATGGGCTAGAGGACTGCATTCCCAGTTGTTCCGCAGCTCAGGATTCAATCAGTAATAGTACCTGCTTCCCTGAGGTGAATGAAAGAGGGAGTTCACTAAAACTCAATAGGATAGGCAGAGTGTCTTAGACTCAGAAATTTGCACACATTAAATAAAGAAGAAAGATTACATTAGAGTCAAGCCAGGTGCGGTAGCAGCAGTAGTGGCACTGGTTCAGCACTGAGAGAAGGGAAACAGAGAGAAACACAATGGACAGATTTAGTACAGAAAAACCTGAGATCAGAAAAGCAGGCTGCCCTTAGCTGATCCAGAAGTTGCACTGTACACTGGTTGTTGAAAAGTGCCCCATGTTTTCCAACAGGCCATTAAGAGCTGGAACAGGAACCATATTGAGGTGGCCATGCTGCAGCTCCTGCTGTGGGAGCTGGGAGATCTGAACAAACATAGCTAGATTGTCTCAGCAAGTGCCTACCATGTGGCCTCCCGTGTATCTAGCAGAATAGGAATAAAATAGATAGAGAAAATATTTTACCCAAGGGGATTCAAGTCAGAAAAGTGCTTCCACCTTGAGTCTGGTGGCTCCTGTGACCAGCTGAAGTGGTTGGGAATCTGAATGGACACTCAGTGACTAAGCCTAGGAAGCCTGGAAATGTTGTACTGACCCAGCAGTTGAATAGAATCCTTACCACTTGAATAGAATCCCTGGGAGGCTCCCAAGACCCAGATTTACAGGAGAGATGGGCTACTGCCAGGCCCAAGAGGTGTACTGATCTAATCTCTCCAGAGCAGAAACCACCAAGCAAAGACCCTGAAGCCTCATCAGACGTAAGCAGCACCTGCTGGAACTTCACTAATAAAACTCAGCAGTGGACTGAACCTGGGAGTACATCAATCTGGTCAGTGCAGACAAAACTCCAACTGACAGTACATAATATCCCATCCTACCTGATACTGGGGAGAAGAGAAGCTGACATTATTTGAACCAAATTCAGTCTTAGGTCACTCCAACTGGTGGCTTGCTGAACAACACAAAAAGAGGAAGGGTTAACAACCCACAGCCCTTACTCTTGTCCATAACCCAAGAACAAACAGAAAAAAGTTACACATAGAGTATCCATTTTTTCTCACTGACCATTTTGACCACCTCAGTAGAAATAATTCCTTGATTTTTCACTTAAGAATCTTTCTTTCATTTTTGTGTGTGATTTTTGTTTGTTTTGTTTCTTGCTGTGATTACTGGTACATGAACATATATACATATATATATTTATTTCTTTTTTCTCATTTTTAGTATTTTTTTAAATGTAGTTATTTTTCCTTGCCTTGTCTGTTGAGGGTTAGGGTTTTTTATTAGATATTTTTGTTTTGTTTTGAAGTGTTTTTCATTTGTCTACTTCTCCTGTTTCTCTTTCTCTCTTTTCTTCTGCTAACAGCCAAATTCTATTGTTTTCTCTTTCACAAAAGAGATAAAAATAGAAAAGGAAGAAATCAAATTATCACTATTTGTAGATGATAAGATCAAAAAAGTTCCACCAAAAACTGCTAGATCTAATCAACAAATTCAGCAGAGTCACAGTTTATAGAAATCAATAGTTTTCCTATATACCAATAATGAATCTGTTGAGAAAAAAATCAGGAAAACAATCCCATTCACAATAGCCTCAAAAAGGTAAAATAAAATACCAAGGAAGTCAAAGACCTGTACAACAATGAAAACTATAGAATACCCAAGAAAGAAATTAAAGATGATACAAGATGGAAAGACATCCCATGATCAGGGATAGGCAGAAAATTTTGTTAAGATGGCCATATTATCAAAAGCAATATACACATTCAATGCAATCCCCTTCAAAGTACCAATGACATCCTTCACAGGACTAGGAAAAGCAGTCCTAAAATTCATCTGGAAAAATAAAAGACCCAGAATAGTCAAAGCAATTCTAAGCCAAAAAAATAATGCTGAAGCTACCATAATACCTGACTTTAAATTACAGAGCTATACTAATAAAAAGTGCATGATACTGGCATAAAAACAAACACATACACCGATGGTACAAAACAGACAAACTCACACAGATACTGTCATCTGATCCTTGACAAAGGTGCCAATTATATCCACTCAGAGAAAAGACAGCCCTTTTAACAGTGCTGGGACAACTGGTTATCCATACATAGAAGAATGAAAGTAGACGCTTATCTCTCACCCTGCACAAAAATCAATCCCAAATGGAACAAAGACCTTGGAATTAGACCAGAAACTATGCAACTGCTAGAAGAAAACACAGGGTCAATGCTCCAGCTTTTAGGCACAGGCAATAACTTTCTCAATAGGAACACTAAAGCTCAGGAAATAACGCCAAGAGTTAATAAATGGGGCAGCATCAAATTTAAAAGCTTCTGTACAGCAAAGGAAACAAATAGGAATGTGAAGAGAAAACCCACAGATTAGGAGAAAATGTTTGCTAACTACTCTTCTGACAGAGGACTGATATCTAGAATATATAAAGAACTCAAAATTTAACACCAAAAAAAAAAAAAAAAAAAAACCCACCTCCAATTAATAAATGGGCAAATGAATTAAAGAGACACTTCTCAAAAGAAGAAATACAAGTGGCCAACAAATACAAGAAAAATATGTTCAACATCATTAGCAATTTGGGAAATGCAAATCAACACTGAGATTTCATCTCATGCAAGTCATATGGCAGTCATCGTGAATACGAAGCAGAATAAATGCTGGAGAGGATATGGAGAAAAAGGAATATTTTTACACTGTTGGATGGGACTGTAGATTAGTTCAATACACTACGGAAATCAGTAATGGAGCCTCCTTAAAAGACTAGGCATGTATGAAATATGATATGTCAAGAGCTATGTAATGTTTTGAACAACTAATAAAAAAAACAGACTAGGCATATGACCCTGCTATACCATTTCTTGGTATTTATATTGAGGAATTATACTATAATGATACATGCATATCCATCACAGTTCACAATAGTCAAATTATGGAACCAGCCCAGGTATCCATTAATGGATGAACGGATAAAGAAAATGTGATATATATACACAATGGAGTTTAATTCATTCATAATGAAAAATGAAATTAGGTCATTTGCAGCAAATGGATGGAACTAGAGACCCACATGTTAAGTGAAATAAGTCAAACTCAGAAGGTTAAGAGGCGTTATGTTTTCTCTCATATTCGGAAGTCAGACAGAAGGAAAACCAATGAGGGGTAGATCTCCTAAAAATCAAAAGGAGATCAGCAGAGGAAAAGGACCAAGGAGTGGGAGGCAGGGAAGGAAGGGAGAAGTGCTAGAGTGTGATATTGGTCAAATTATAGTTATATTTTATGCATGTACAAATATGTAACAAAAAATGCCATCAATATGTATAACTATAATGCAACAATTAAAAAAAGGTGGAAAAAAAATCAGTGAATGAATGAATAACTCAGAATAGCTCAGAATGTAGCTCAGAGGTACAGTGCCCAGGGGTTTAATCCCCAAGTAACACACACACACAAAAAAAAAATAAAATAGTATACTGAGTGAAATCAACTGGACACTGTCGATGAAAAATGCAGAGTCTATGCAACCAGAATGATTTATACATCACAGAACAATCATGTGACAGATTATAAACATTAAACCTAGATAAAGTAGATGGTGAGAGGCACAAATTCAGCAAACTGATAATAAACATATGCACTATATAAAATATGACCTTTGAAGAGGATAGATTCATAAATTTCCTAAGATGGAAAAATGTACAAATAGGAAAAGCAAATTGTGTATATAAAGTATAATTTCAGTTAAAAGTTCTATAAAACATGAAAAAGGCCTGGAAACAAATACACACTAATCCATTAAGTGTTTATCTGAGGATATTCAAACCATGGAATTTTGAATAAAACAATAAGATGTATCATTTTTAAAGTGAATAAGACAATAAAAATAAATTTTCCTACTTTAAGACTCAAAAGGTAAGAAGAAAATAAAGAATTTAGGGAGAATGAGGCACTAACTGTGAAACAACAAAAATGGAAGTCTTTTTATTAACAAGACAATGGGGCTGGGGATGTGCTCACTGGTAGAGTGCTTATCTAGCAAGCCATGAGGCCATGGGTTCAAGGACCATCAAAATCAATCAATAATAAAATAACAAAAGATATATGTCCTAAGTATGTTAAATTCCAAATTAGAGTTCTTAAAAAATAATTTTAAATTTTTTTCCTCTGAATTTCAAAAAGATTTTAAGATATCTACAAATATGTTATTAGACCAAGTACTACATACTACGTAAGCAGAGTACAAAAAACAGTAACTTACGTTACTATCTTAGGATAAACTGATAGATTTCTTCAAATAAATTACAAGATTAAAAAGAGAAAGAGAGAAGTCTGGCATGGTGGTGGTTTGGGAGGCTGAAGAAGGAGAATTGCAAGTTCGAGGCCAGCCTGGGCATCTTAGCAAGACCCTGTCTCAAAATAAAATAAAAAGAGATGGGGATGTAACTCAATGGTGCAGTAGCTGCCTAGCAAGTGCTAGGCCCTGGGTTCAATCTCCAATACTGGGGCAGGGGATGGGGGAACTTCTCTGAGCTAATGTTTAATCTATAATATCAAAGATCCATAAAATTGGGGAGGAGTTAGAAAAAGAACATTCTAGGAAGAGTAAACAAACCATATAAAAGTCTTGTGGCAAGAAAAAACACAGGAAGTTGTAAGATCTGAAAAAAGACCCAAGAGTCTTAGAGCAATAGAGCACAAGACCCAAGGATTTAGGGTAGAGAGGAAAGCATGTGAAGGGATAAGCAGGGCCTTCTTAGTGCACATTAAGTTTGAAAAGTGACTTAGGATATTAAATATGTGGATAACAAAGTTCACCTGGCTATGATGTAGAGAAAGGACTGGTATCCCTTTTACAGCTAGCTACAAATTACACAATAGTACAAAAAAAAAAAAAAAAAAAATCCAGGTTCACTATAACATTAGCACTGAGTCCTCCTGCCACTTCACTGCAAGATAAAAATCCTAAACCCGAATATCTACTGATTAGAAAAATGTTTTAGTATTAGCAAAGTACTTGTATAACAGTGAAATCAACTGGACACTAATACAATAAATAATAAAACTAATACAATAAAATCAGAATCAGTATACTCTAGTGAGTACCTATGGCTAAAACATTAACACAGAGAATATATTGAAAGGGACATAGCAAAAAGTTATCAATATATTTTACTGTGTTTAAAAAAAAAATCACCTTGCTTACTTGGTTAAGGCTTAAGTCTTCTAAAATTAATTACATTCATAGTTTACTCTTTAAATGAATCTGGAAGTTATTTTAGAACATGATATAAAATTAAAATTCTTTTCTCTAACATATTTTGCATTAGTGACTTGAAAAACTACTTTTATCACATACGAAAGTCTTACATATTCTTGTAACTCTTTCTGAGCTACTTTTTGCACTAAATTTTCCACCAGGACTATAATCTTAACTACTATGGCTTTATATTTTAGTGGACAATAGTGCAAGTCCTATTCTCTTTTTTCTAAAAATATATTTTATAATTACTATCTGCCTCATTCTTTGGTCTTTATACTTGCCACTTACCATGCTCTCCCAGCTCCCTGTATATTGCTGTATAAGACACAGTTCAAATGCCATCTCCTGAGAGAAGGCTTCCTTTAGTTAAACAAGTTACCCCTTCTTCCTTCTCCCTACAACCCCTATCACTCTGCCCACATCCTTCATATCATTTAGCAAATCTAATTATCTTATTCGTTTACTTATTACTGTGTTTGCCACTGGAATCTGTACTTCCAAGACAGGCGCTGTTTCTCAAGTGCTGGGGACATTATGTGCACTCAAACCTCTGCTGATTTAATTACCTGAACTCATGAACATTATTTAGCACTTTTAGCATTGACAGCTTTGTTTTTGGTTGTAACAATCCCTAAGATTTTTTGCATGCATTTCCTACTTGGTTAACAATTTTATTTGAAAAATTAAATAGCTTCTTCAAAAATCACTCAGAAACTTTTGACAGGTAGATATTCTTCAAGATGCATGAATCAGCAACACCAACCTTGCCTGTCTTTGAAATTAGAGACTGAGAGATTCGTCAGTTTTTCTGACTTTGAATTAATGTCAGACAATCTTCTATTTGAGAAAATTGTTCAATTTGAAACAGTTATACAGTAATATATTGCATTTATTTCAAGCAATACTCAAGCACTCAGACTGGATTAAATTTTCAACACTGTGTGGTGAGAATAATATCAAAGGAAATGATAAGTGATGAAAGTTAAATTCTAGAAATGCCTAGTATGAATGACTACTATTATTTCAAAATTTAGTTGCCTAACTGCTAAAACTCCTTCTCATTAAAAAAAAAAAAAAAACTTGATCAAACTCGTGTTTCTCATAAATCCTTTCATAAAAAGGATTACATTCATAGTTTACTCTTTAAATGAATCTGGAAGGATTTATGAGAAAAACAAGTTAGTTTATTAATTTAAAAAATAAGCCTATTACATGTTCACATAAATAACATTTTAAATAAAAATTATATCTTCCAAAACAAAAACAAATCTAGTAAGAGTAGCATTTTTTTTTACATCTTCCCCCACCCCCAGCCAAAGCTCATAAATGCTTCTGCATTCAATCAAGTTCTGAAAAACTTCCCTATATTAGAGAATGATAGTGGAAGAGGCAAATACTGTTTGTTAGTTTGTTTTTCTTTTCCATTTTTGCGGGGGTGGTGGTGGGAGGGGACAATACTTGGGATTGAACCCAAAGGCACTTTTACCACTGAGCTAGATCCCAGTACTTTTTATTTTTATTTTGAGACAGGGTTTCGCTAAGTTGCCAAGACTGCTATCAAACTTGCAATCCTCCTGCTTCAGACTCTCCAGTCTCTGGAATTACAGGTATGTAACCCCCATGGCTAAATACTGTTTTATTATTAATATGAAAAATACTTTTGTATTTTCAAGTCCATTTAAAGGATCTCCAGACAATACTTCAAACTCAGACTCTTGATACCAAACTGCCTACGGTTAAAGGTATTTACTAGCTATGTTTAAAACCCTCTTACCCCTTTTTACTAGCTATACTCAAACCCTCTCTGACTCATTTTTCGCCTTTCAAAACTAGAGATAATAACGGTACCTACATCACATAGTTATTACACACTTAGAATAGTTTTTAATCACAAGGTGTTTGCTGTATTATATAATTAATCTTCATGAAAGTATGTGCTATGAAATAGCTTCTGTTATCCTAACAGATAATAAAGAGGCTGAGTGACCTACACAAGGAAACACAGCTTAAATGATAAACTACACAAAGAAACATAGCTTAAGTGATAAATCTCAGATTTGAATTTAATACCTATTGACTGGGGCTGTAGCTCAGTGGTAAACAACTTGCCTACCAAGTACCAGGCCCTAGATCACTCCCAGCACTGCCAAAAAAATAATGAACGCCAACTTTAAAACCTATGGTTGAAAAATGCAATATGTAATATGACCCCAATCTCATTGTTCATATTACTCTCCTAAGTTTTCTGTTTTAGACACACTCTCAGTTTCTCTATGTCAAAAACACCTTCACCCCAAGGCATCTGTGAAGGCCTTGAATGGAATGCTATACTTGAAGGCCTGCCTGGAATGCTATATTGCTCCTATTTTCCCCCCAGTACTGGAGACTGAAACCAAGGGTGCTTCTACCATGGAGCTATTCTTCTTAAATTTTTTTATATATTAAGTCTCTACAGCCCTTTTCCAACCACTTTATCTAAATAGCAGCCTTTCATCATTTCTCAGTATTTTCTATCACAACACAAGGTTTATTTCTTTCATAGAGTTCCAAATCTTGTTTATTAGTCCTTATTACTTATTGACTGTCTGTCTTCCCCCATCAGACTATATTCAAGGGGAAGAGAGTCCATGTCTGTATTGGAAATGCATGCAAAGCTAACAAGCATACTATGGTATCTGGATATATGACAGGTATTTAATTACTTATTTTTGTTGAATTAATGAACCACACTGCTTAAATATTTGGACAAATTACTTAAACTCTCTGGGCTTCGATTTCCTATAGTTAGTTAATTTCTGACTCTAAAATCCTAAAAGTATATTTTACTGACTTTATTTGAAAAGAGTGTAGTAGGGATTACAAAGAAATTTTGTAAACATAAAGTCCTAATCAGGCTTAACATCTTCTAGTATCTAAAAGCAACTATAGAACAGAAGTAAAAATATGCTGTAAACTAAATAGACAATAAAGAAATCTCGAGATCATTTCTTCCACTGTACATTACATTCATCCAGTCACCTGGTATGTGAAACTATAAATGTTTAAAAGCAAGAACTCAAGCTAGTATTCCAGCATGCAGCCCACTTCAAACCAACACTGCCTTATTTCCAGAGTACAGAACAATAGAGAACATTACAGAAAATTATTATCTTTTTGATGACCATGATAATACAACTTTTATTAGCAGACCCTAAATACAACATAATGAATAAAATAAACTGCTAGAATATGACCTGAAGAGGGTCAAGAATTATTTGCCAAAAAGCAAACTCACAAAATTTGTCCAAGTACAATAAGCTCTCTATTATCTACATGGTTTAGGAGTTCTGTCTTACCTAAGTCAACATATAATTTTTTAAGAACTGTCAGTTTATAGTCAGAATATAAGCTGGCAACACAGCCTAATAATTAAGAGTATGGATTCTAGCTCCATGGCCTACACATTGTATTTCTCTGGAAAAGTTACTTAACTACTCTGTGGCCTCAAATTCTTCATTTACAAAATGGGGATAATACAAGTACTTACAGCAAAGATTTTAAAAGACTAGGTAATTTAACATATAAGGTCTTAAAACAATGTCTGGCACAACATAAGTCTCCATAGATGTTAGCTACTATTATAACAGAAATAATATCAATACAATTATGTCATTTCTGGACAATTTAGAAACATTTTTCCTGCAGAGGTAAAGTACACAGATTATTCATCCTTTCTTTCAACTAATATTTACTGAACATCAATTACATGCTAGGTTTGAGTAAGATGTTAAGGATACAACAATGAGCAGAGCAAAGAATGATTAAATGCTAAAGGATTTTTAGAGAACCAAAATTATTGAATAATATACAATGGAGTTCTACTCAGCTACAAAAAGAATGAAATTATGGCACTTGCAGATAAATGGATGAAAATGGAAAATATCATGCTAAGTGAAATAAACCAGACTTAGAAATTCAAAGGTCGAATGTTTTCTCTCACATGAGGAAACTAGAAAAAACATAAAAAGGGAAGGAAGGATAAGATAATATAAATAACCAATCAAACAGAAATTAATAGACAAGTAGAGGATAAAGAATATGGGAAAGGGGAGGAAGAACAGCAGGGAAAGGGAGAAGGAAAGTGGGAGGGATAATGAACTAAAATTGATTTTCATGATTACATGAGTTTATGGTGATGAACTCAATTATTATGTATAATTATTAAGCTTTAATCAAAAATTATTATTGGGGGGCTAGGGTTGTGGCTCAGTGGTAGAGTGCTTGTCCAGCATGTGTGAAGCACTGGATTCAATCCTTAGCATCATATATAAATAAATAAAAGCCCATCAACAATTAAAATTTTTTTTTAAAATTATTATTAGATAAATCAAGCTATATTATTATCAGGACAACATGTAGAATAGCCAATAACAATTTCATTACTGCAAACTTTCAAACCTGGTCAACACTTATGAAGATATGTCTAAGTATATGTCTGAAATTTAAAATTAAGACATGCTATTATTGTAAAAACCAAATTCCCTAAGGAAAAACTTAAAGCTGTCCTTGTTTTGTCTGGTGCAGAAGTTAACAGCCAGCTATGATTATTTAAAATAATTAAAATGAAATAAAATTTACATATTTTCCTCCAATCTGGGGAGAGAAGAGACTGGACACATTCTGTACCCTGGATTGCTGTCGAGAAGACCCGTCTGGTTTCACTTTATGAAATCTGCCCTGTATCCATATACCATTATACCACATTATATCTAGTATAATCCCAAATTTCTGAGAAACTAAACCTGAAGAACACTTCTATTCACCTATTGTAGGTTCTCCATATGTACGCAAAATTCTGAAATGGGATCAGTTACACTTAGAAAAACATCCCAGACAATTTCATTATTCCTAATGAGGTAGGGAGATGGTGAAGAAATACCACTGCACAGGGAGGGCTCAATGAAGCTGGATTTGCATTCTCCTCACCTGCCACAGGTTCTATATTCTAAGTCCTTTCTCAAGTAAGTCTTTGCAACCTTCACATCCAAGACTGCATTATGGATCTGTAAGATTGATGATGGCAAATTCATGCCTGCTTCCGGTGAAAGTTTTAGCTGGCATAGGTGAGAACAGTGTTAGTCTAACCTGACCTACAGCCATTACTAAGACTTCATAAGACATTTCAGTGAGATCAGCTTTTGATCATCTCACACCTAGCATGCTGAGTCTGAGAGTAACTCTATGTACACTGCCTTTGGGAGTCCTCTTGCTTCCCAACTCCACTTAGAATCTTGTTTGTGTGAGGCTTCCAGCAACCTTGCCCTGTCAGCCACTTCTGAATCCCCACCAAGTGTCTTTCTTGGTGGATTCAACTAGATAATTTTGCTTTTCCACACTCCTTTCCTTCATTTGTCTTGGCATCAGTTTTCTCTGAAAACAGTAAATTTGTTGGGTTTTGTGCAGGATTTTGGGTTAGAGCCACAATGAATTTGGGGAATGAGTATTTTCTCTTGGTTTTGTATATTTTTTACATTAATAACAAATATCAGAAAAAGCAGCAGCTAATTTTTTTTTAATGTAGCATTAGCTAAATTTCGAACAGCCAGAAGCCACACGTGGCTAGAGTCTCTAATTTCAAACAGTAGAGATACTGAACACAGCCATTATCACAAAAATTCTACTGGATAGCACTGATTTAGATGTAGCTAGACAATGTAATTTTGTTGACTAAATTCAATAACTCAAATTCAGCTACTACTAAAAGAGTAATACTTTAAAAATGGAATTCAAAGGCAATAATTAAGATATGATCATTTCAGGTAAAGATTGTATAATAAACATAAGTTACTCTAGATGTCTAACTATAAGGGAAATGTATTCTTTAAAAAGTTAAAGTCCTAACTTTACCTGTGTTAAAATCAGTTTTCTAAAGGAGGAGGTGGCACAGGAATGCAGCAGAGTTCAAGTGTGGAATTCATTTGTTGAGAGTTAAATATTTCCCAAACCTATAAAAAATAAAAATGAAAAAATGTGAAATATTAAGATAATATTCTCAAGAATATAGCACAAAGAAAGAACAGTTTTAATGAGACATTTATAATTCAGGTCATCTAATTTTTAAAAATATGGATTAAAAAAATTTATAATGAGTATACCTATGTATCTTTATCAAACCTAATAAAAATGATTTTGGAGAAAGTGTGAATTTTAGTTTGAAAATTTGTCATTAATTATCTTTAAGAACTTGGGTAGGTAGAGGTCCTAGGCTGGATTTATAGAACCCAGCCACCCCACTATTTTTTTTCTTAAAAGTATGCTGTATAGGGGCTGGACTGTGGCTCAGCCGTAGAATGCTCGCCTAGCATGTGCAAGGCCCTGGGTTCGATCCTCAGCACCACATAAAATAATAAAATACATTAAATAAAGTTTAAAAAAAGTATGCTGTATAAAACCAAACTTAAATAGTATCAAGGGGTACAAATTAATTTTGAATCAGTTTCACAACTAAAAAATTTATAATTTTTTTTACACAGAAAGTGCATTATTTGAATTTTTAGCATAAAATCATAAAGTGTTTTGGTCAGAGAGAACCACTTTAAAATGGCTAACAATAGAGACTTCTTAGAAAGTAAGAAGTCTCTTTTCATATATTTGCTGACCACATTACACTCCATTTCTTCTTTAAAAGTGCATCCCAATTTTAAAATTTAAAACATTATATGTACGTGTCATAGATCCTGGCCAAATGTATTTTTTTAACACAAAGAAAATACAACAAAATTGTCTTAGAGAAAATTACATTGTCCTTATAAAGTCTTCAGTATTCTTTAGACTGAAGAGATATCTGGAACCCCTAACTCTAACCATAGTAATGACTTTTTAATCTCGTATATACTGGGCCTTCACATGAAATTTTTATTTTATGAGTAGATTCTGCATGGCAGGGAAGGGAACTAACACACCGTCTCTGGAAAGACAAAAAAAGAGACTGGTAATATTTTTTTGGAAGGCACATCTGATTTTAAGACAACAGGGTGGGAATAAGACTCTGATCATCTTTTGTACCCTGAAAATTTTGAACCTCAAAGACAACTGCCAGATTTTGAAGCAGTGTGTGTGTAGAAATACTGAAGAGCTAAGTGGAGAACCTCTATAGAGAAAGATCTCCCATAATATTTTAAGACTAAGAATATGGATATTCATTAGGTTCTCAATTAAGAAAGCAAAAGGGGAAAATAAGGGCAAATGAGAGAGAGAATGAGTTTTAAACTTTTAACATAACACTAAAGCACCTTAATCTCTGGGTGATTGGAGGTAATTAGCCCCTCACCAGCTTGTGTAACAGTAAAGTGTAAATGGCCTCTACAATTCTTTCAGATACAAAATCTGGCACACAATTTAAAAAAACCAATAAGAATGCAAAGGAACAATAATATATGACCAATAATTAAGAAAAAAAACTAAAGAGAATCAGACCCAATAATAAAGTTGAAATATATAGCAATTATTTAAAATAATTCTAACATATTGGGGAAAACAGATAAAATTGATGAAAGATGGGGCAGTTCATCCAATGAATTAGGATCTAATTTTTTTTTTTTTTAAATCAGGGATCTATCTCACTAGATAGTCCAGGCTGCCCTTGAACTTGCAATCTTTCTGCCTCTCAATTACAAGTGCATGCCACCATCCCTAGCTCCCAACAGACATTCTAGAACTGAAAAATTCAATCTATATAATTAAGAACTCAATATTTTTGGTTTTATAGCAAATGGACACAATAGAATATAGGATTAGTTAACCGAAGACAAGTTAATACACAATGCCCAAACCAAAGTATAAAGAGAAATGACTAGAAGAGAAGGGAATGAAAAGGCAGGGAAAAGGACAAAAGGTTTAAGAGAAAGGTGATACAGGCTCAAAATGTATGTACACACACACAGAAGCCTCAAACGATAGCACAAAGAGATAAAAGCAATATTCAAAAAAAAGAATAGCTAAGAATTTTCCAAAACTGATAAAGGAAATCAGTCTGGAGACTGATCATGCTCTACTAACTCTGAGCAAGACATATTAAAAGAAAACTATACCTAGGATATCAAACTATGAAAGGAAGAGAGGAAGAGGAAGAAAAAAAGTCATAATAACTGCCAATCTAAAATATATACCTAACAAAAATATCCTTCAAAATTAAGGTAAAATAAAAATGCTTACAAACAAACAAAAAGGGGGAAATTTCTCAACAGTAAGCTTATATTACAAGAAAATTAAGTGGAATTATTCAGACAGAAGAAAACCATCCTAGATGGAGAACACGGAAACACAGAAAGGAATAACAATGCAGAGTAACTGAATTGCCTTGTAAGGTTTAAAGGTTCTAAGATTTTAGCAGTAATGCTACAGTGTTAAAAATCATACTTTGTATTATACATGCAATAAATTAAAAATAAATGTTATAATTTTTAGGGTAATCATTAAAATTATAATACATAACAATTCAGAAAAATGTAATATTTACGTAATCTAAAAGCATGGAAAAAAAAAAGAAGAAAGAAAACAAACTAGATAAGCCAAACAGAAAACATATTATACATACAGACCCAACATATCAATAATTGTATTACAGTCTATGGAAAAAAATACTTCCAGTAAAAGTCTAAGTTTGCCAAACTGGATTAAACAAAAAAGAATCATGGGGCTGGGGTTGTGGCTCAGCGGTAGAACACTTGCCTCGCAGACGTGAGACCCTGGGTTTGATCCTCAGCACCACATAAAAATAAATAAGTGAAATAAAGGTATTGTGCCCAACTACAACTAAAAAATAATGTTTTAAAAGAATCATATCTCTTAAAGAGATACACTTTAAATATGTGCCCAGAAAGATTCAAGTAGAGGATAGGGAAAAATACACCATACCACACTAACCAAAAGAAAACTGACGTACTCTGGTAATTTCAGTTAAAGATTTAGAATTTAAGACAAGAATCATTGCTAAAGATGAAAGAAATATTACATAATAATAAAGGGATCAATCCCACAGGAAAATACCACAATCACAAATTTTTTATACCCCCATAATAACCTCAAAATACCTGAAGCTAAAATTTGCAAGCTTTAAAGGAGAAACAGACAAAGCCACAATCACAGTTGGAGACCTTAACACACCTCTCAATAGTTGACAGAAAAAGCATTAAAATCTAAACAGTGCAATAACAAACTTGACCTAAATGACCAATATAGAAAATCATACCCAGCAACAACAAAAATTACGATCTTTTTCAAGAAGCATGAAACTTACCCAAACTGACCACATACTGGGCTACAAGGAATCTTCAACACACTTCAAAAAAAAAAAAAAAAAAAAAAAAAAGATGATGCCATTCAGAGTATACTCCTTAACCACAACAGAAATTAGAAATCATTAATAACAATAACAATAAATAAAAACCTGGAAAAACACCAACTACCTGGAAACATAAAATTACATTTCTAAATAATATTTGGATTGAAGAAATCAAAGCATAAATTACAAAATAGGTTAAACTGAATACTACTGAATATATATTAAAACTTATGATGTAGTTATAGCCTGAATTGTATATATAGACAGTCCTTGATTTTCAAGCAGCAACACAGAATAGCAAGTGACACAGAAAACAAGCATACAGTAGGAAAAAAATCAATGTAGTCAAAGTTGGTTCTTTGAAAAGATTAATATAATAAAATTGATAAAACCTTTAGCCAAACTGATTAAGGAAAAAGAGAACACAAATTACTACAGAATTTTTAGACATCAAAAAAATATGAAATTTTATGCTAATAAATGTAACAGCATAAAATAGACCATTCCTTGAAAAATATAAATCACCAACACTGAAAAAAATAGACTGCTCAAATAGCCCCAAAGATATTAAAGAAATGGAATCTGCTATTAAAATTTTGCATAAAGAAAATCTCAGATGCAGATGGTTTCACCAGGGAATTCTTCAAAACAATTAAGAAGAAACATAACTCTGTTACTCCTTCTAGAGAACAGAAAATAACAGAACACTTCTTAACTTTTTTTAAGAACCAGTACAAAAAGGATGCCAAAACTGATTTTATAAAGAAGAAAATCATGGACTGATCTAATAAACACAGATGTAAAAATATCAATGTACTGGTGAACAAAATTTAACATTATATATAAAAATAACATATATAGAAAGGAATTTATTCCAGACATTTAAGAGTAGTGTAGAAGAAAATTCATATGATTATCCAAATATGTATAAAAATAGCCTGTGACAAAATTCAATATTCATTCATGATAAAATCTATTGGAAAATTCACAAAGAATTTTGGATAAAAAGAAAAAAAGCCCACAGGAAGCATCACAGTCAATGGTAAATGATTAAAAACTTACCCTTTTCAAGTGGAAAACAAGTCATAGATGATCATTATCATCATTTCTATTCAACATTTTACTGGAGGGTTTAGCTAGTACAGTAAAACAAGAGAAACAAAAAGAATAAGGACTGGAAAGGTAGAAACAACATTATTCATAGATGATATGATTATGTCCTAAGAGAGTCCAAAAGATTCCTCAGACTATTAGAATTAATAAGTAAATGTATATTTCTGGCTAGAAGATTAATATTAAAAAGCCAATCATACTTCTATAAACCAGCCATGGATTTTTAAAATATAAAGGACAAAAGAATTTTTTAAAACTAGGAATAAATCTAACAAAATTTGATTTATTTATCTCTAACTAAAGTATAAAAAAGGGCTGGGAATGTGGTTCAGTGGTTAAGTGGCCCTGGATTCAATCCCCTGTACCAACAACAACAACAACAACAACAAAAAAAGTTCCTAGACTGCAACATAAAGAAGGGAAATGCACATGAGTAAAGGAGGCAGAACCAAAAGTCCAAGTAGACTAAAGTGTTAGATAAAATAATGGAGAAACACAGAAAAAAAGAACACTGGAGATCTACAGAAGATCCCCTGATCAATACTTTTGAGTAAGGAAACTACCTGAATATGGAACAAGAAGCACCTAAAAGTGGATATAGCAATGTCACAGAATTCACATAGGGCCATAAATAGTGCCTCTTCTCACCAATCAGATTAAGGATTGGTATAAGTAAAGGGTCCTCCCTAATAAAGGGGGAATTAAAATTAGCCCTACACTGAGCACAGATTCAGTACTGTCTAGTAAATCTTAAAATCAAACCCTGAAGAAAATCAAATTGTTTTCAAACAACTGAAAAAGACTGAAATAGACTTCAAAAATATTTTTAGGAATACAAAAATATCCAGAACACCATAAGATAAAATTCATAGTATCACATGCTTAATAACAAAATTACCAGGAATAGAAACAACCAGCCAAACAAGATCCATAATAAAGAAAAAAAAATCAGCCAATCAAAATTGACACAGATGTTAGAATTCTCAGACAAAAATATTTTAACAGTAATTATAACTATATTGTTCAAAACATGAGTCACAGAAGGTGTTAACAAAAATTTTTAAAAGACAACCTAATCTTTGAGGCAAGGATTGTGGCTCAGTGGTAGAGCACTTGCCTCGTACTCGTGAAGAACTGGGTTAAGTCCTCAGCATTACATAAAAGTAAATAAATAAAGATATTGTACCCATCTAAAACTAAAAAAAAATATTTTTAAAAAGACAACCTAATCCAAACTACATTATAAAAATAATAATTTGTGAAATTTAAAAATGAGAATAACATTAGACATTGAATAAAAAAATCAGTGAACTTGAAGACAAAGCAACAAAAAATAATCAAAATGAGACAGAGAATTTAAATAACCTGTTATTTTTCAATAGTGCCCACCTTTGACATGAAGAAGAGCCCCAGTGCCAACTCTTAAAATCCCTGGTAATCCTGGCTTAGATTTATGAGAAAATGTGTCCCCCAAAACAAAAGAATCAATATCAGATAGCTAAACCTATAGTTAGGGTAAGGAGAACTTTCTGACCCACTGGTTTTAACACTGAAATTTTTTCTCCTTCTCAGAGAAAACGGAAGGAATACAGATGTAGGTCCCACTAATGTGTATATATATTTTTTCCTTTTATCTACAATCAGTATTAGCAACCAATAACCCAAAGAAAATATTGCAGTGCTATCAATTAGTGATTACATTGCATAATGTCTAGCACAGCATTTCTAATTCCTTCCATATTAACCACAAATAAGGAAGCACTGCATAGTTTGTTATCTGAAAAACTTCTACGATGATAATGTAGTATTAGTATAAGACACCACTTTCTCAGTGGTGCACACCTGTAATTCTGGAGGCTCAGAAGGCTGAGGCAGGAGACTTCAAAGCCAGCCTCAGTAACTTAACAAGGCCCTGTCTCAAAACAAAAATATTAAAAAGGGTGGGTGGCTGGGGCTCAGTGGTTAAGCACCCCTGGGTTTATTTTGAAAAACAAAATAAAAACACCTTTTCTTAATTAATCAACTCAAAGCATGAGACTGATAAAACTAGGAGAGAAGAGACTACCAAAACTTTAGCAAGTTATAATCTCTCTGCATTACTGTGATGATCTGCTTTTTCCCAATTAATTCCCAAGAAATTATGTTTTACTACACAAAACCAGTAAAATATGTATATATCAAAAATGTGGCTTTTCACTTTTAAAATTTTCTAACAAAAGTCTCAGAACTTAAAAACCAGAAGTATACCTCCATTCAACTTAGAATAAGGCCAAGAGAAAAGTAAATGCTATGAAATCCTGTGTGTGATTTAACAAATTTATGTTGGCTTTTCAAAACAAATCACTGAGCCAAATGAAATAACAGGACCCTATGGATACCAAAATATGGTTCTTTACCTAAGATGGCATCATATTTGCATACAACCTACATTCATTCTCTCATGTACTTTAAATAATTTTAGTTTCCCTAATACAGTGCAAATGCTATGTAAATAGTTGTTATACTCTATTTATTTAGATAATAATGGCAAGAACTTCTATATATGTTCAATACAGATGCATTTTTTTTCTCTCTTAAGTATTTTGGATCTGTGGTTGGCTGAATCCATGGTTGCAGAATCCACAGATATGAAGAATTTATTATAGTGAAATAAGTTAAAAGTGTTCCTTAAACCTGGGAAATAAGGGGGTATGATAATGTCCCTGAAACTCTGTGAGATGTATTTATAAAAGTGTATATTTTTCTAGATCCACAGTTTTTTAAAAAATATTTTTCTCAGATGTTGATGGACCTTTATTTCATTCATTTATTTATATGTGGTGCTGAGAATTGAAGCCAGTGCCTCACACATGGTAGGCAAGTACCCTACCACTGAGCCACAACCCCAGCCCTAGATCCACAGTTTTTATCAAATCTTGATGGAATGTAAACCCCCAAAAGATGAAGAAATACTTTTCCAGGCAAACCAAATGAGAAGTTGCTGAAGAACCCAAGAAATAAAAAGAACCATAATATGTAATTTGATCACAGGGGAATAAAAGTATTATAAGCCAGGCATGGTGGTGCACACCTGTAATTACAGTTACCCAGGAGGCTGAGGCAGGAAGATCACAAATTCCAGATCAACCTGGACAACTTAGTGAGATTCAGACTCAAAACAGATTAATTTAAAAAAAAAAAAAGAAAGAAAGAAAGAACTAGGGGATATAGCTAAGTGGTAGAATGCCTACCTAACATGCATGGGGGTCTGGATTCAATCCCCAGTATCATAAAAAAAATTTTTTTAAAGAAACATAATTTTTGCAGTTTAAATATATATTTAAATTATATAATTATATAATTTGCATCTTATGATCATAATCTTCTATCTATATCTTATATATCACAATCTTATAGCTGTTTGTGAAAAGCTGTATTTCACTACTTGTCTTAATTTTTGAGGTCTAGAAACCACAAGTATTTCACCAAAAATATATGCCCCAAGTTACAAGGTACAGGTAAAATAGGGAAATCCTGTCCATTACATAAGCAACATGATTGACTGCAAATTAGATCATGGACATAAATCAGTCAGCAAATGAAATAACTGACCATATTTTCATGGAAATTACAAAATCATATTAAACATACTAATTTTTTAAATTAAGCATCTATTCTACCTTATCATAATGCAGATTATTTAACAGTGCTTTTCATTGCTATACTGAAATTAGAATAGAGTCACAAGTTTCTTAGTGGAACATAAACTATGAAAGGGTTATGATAAATCTTTTGCAAAAAATCACAATACCGTGATGATTATACATAATTTCATGTCTAACAGACAACCTTTGATTTTCCTGAATAATAAATGTTGTTTATAATCATACTGCCTTTGTTATTTTTTAAAATATTTTTTCAAATGGTGATGGACCTTTATTCATTTATTTGTATACAGTGCTGAGAATTGAACCCAGTGCCTCACACATGTTAGGCAAGCACTCTACCACTGAGCCACAACCCCAGCCCAGGTCTTTGTTATTAAAAGCAATTCTTCAAACAATAATAACTATGAGCAAATAAAATGGCTGTCATAAGTCACACTAAATTTGGGAGTTATGAAATAAAGGCTAATACATTTTTTAAGGGGCTCAATCCTCAGTGTATAGCTCAACGTTAACAGTGCCTGCCTAATATGCACAAAGCTCTGGGTTCAATACCCAGAACGGAAGGAAAAAAAGGGGGGAGGGGGTAAAAAATAATGCATGAGCCTATTCTAAAAGGACATTAAAACTGACCTTTGGGGCTACGGCTGGGGCTGGGACTTAGTAGTAGCGTGCTTGCCTAGAAGGTGTGAGGCACTGGGTTCAATCCTCAGCACCACATAAAAAATAAATTAATAAAGGTATTGTGTCCATCTACAACTTTAAAAAAACCCACTTGACCATTAATAGACAATTTTCAAAACATTTAATTAACTGAGTCCCTAAATAATACAGGATTGCACCAACATTATAAATCAGCCCATCATCCCTTCCGTGCATGTCCCACACAGGAAGAAGTCAATCTACTAAAGAACAAAATAATGGAAGCAATGATTACCAAAAATCTGGTCCTAGATGTTAATCTAGGTCCTAAATATTAATGTTTTTAAATTATATAGTTTTAGTGATGTCAACTGTCCTTTCCCTTTTTGAATGTTTGCCTGCTTCAGTCACATTGGCTTTCTTACTTTCTCTTGAATATGCCAAATTCATTTTGCCTAAGGCTGTATGTTTCCTTTACCTCTG
This sequence comes from Spermophilus citellus, assembly GCF_964194105.1. Classification (NCBI taxonomy): domain Eukaryota; kingdom Metazoa; phylum Chordata; class Mammalia; order Rodentia; family Sciuridae; genus Spermophilus; species Spermophilus citellus. The sequence continues at coordinate 102,252,260 of NC_138192.1, forward strand.
CTGTCCAGCTGTTCACTTTATTCAGGTTTGGGATAGTCAAAGGACTGTAGGGAAAGGTTCAATCTAAAACATTACCTGTCTCACTGTTTACTGCTCTCAATGACATTTACTATTATTTGTTTACTGTTTAGTGGACTAGGGATAAGCATGGCCAGCAATTCAATCCCAGTACTTGTTTATTGTCTATTTTCCCCAACGCGCTCTCGCTCGCTCTCGCGCTCGCGCGCTCTCTCTCCCTCGCGCGCGCTCTCTCTCTCCCTCTCGCGCGCTCGCACACACACACTCCATATGAAAGGGTGTCTTATTCATCACTATCATCACTATATCCACAATCCCTCTTTCAGTTGTCTGCACAAAGTAGGCAGACATTAGATGTATGGAGAAGGAAGAAAAGATTACCATTTACTCAAGAGGTATCAGGGGTGGCTGGTTTTAAAACTAGCAAAGTAATGACCTCCAAAAATCCTCTCATTTATAAAAGCAATGAAGCACTACAAATGGTCAAAATGAGGGCTGGGATTGTGGCTCAGTAGTAGAGTGCTCACCTAGCAAGTGCGAGGGGCTGGGTTCAATCCTCAGCACCACATAAAAATAAATAAAATAAATATATTGTGTCCAACGACAACTAAAAAAATAGATATTTTTTTAAAATGCTCAAAATGAACTTTTTCAGAACTTTGGAAATTAACAAATGGCTTAAAGCAAACTGTGAAACACATGTTTATTAAAGAAAAGTAGTGGAATCTTGAGAAGAACTGGGAGCTTTAGTAAGTTTTAATTTGCCCTATTACCATTCACCTTTCTAGCTGCACAGGATCTTTGAAAACATCACATCACATTGAAAGTCACAAGTGACAGCCACTGAAGGGGACAGATGGGGTTAAAGTGCCTTCAAAGATCCATTTCCAGAGAATTATGATCACCTAACTTGTCTGGCAGTTCCCTGGTTTCCTGGAATACCCAACATGCAAGTTAATCTTTACTTGACATGATTTGGAGTTCAGCCAGTGCCAACAGCCTTTCCTCAGGGGCATTTATGGAAAACAGGGACAGATGTTAAACATTATGGCTGCCTGAAGCAATGAAAAACAAATGGGCCAAAAACAAGCCAACCAAAATGATTAAGAAGAAAAGATGGAGAATGGGATGTCCATAGGGAGCTTTGAAACACTCCCACAAATTCCCAGAAATCTAGAAGGCCGTATATATGCTTGTAGAAAAACCTGAGATGGCCCTAGAGCTAATAAAGGCTCTTCACACAACTCATATTGGAGGGATTAATCTCACTTCTGCAACTCCATTGGGACTTTTATAAGCCTTCACCTGGTTTCCTCCAGATTTTGTACTACATGCTTTTTGCTTGACTGATTTTACTTTGTATCATTTCACAGAAATAAATTATCACCATGAATATAATGACCTGAGTCCTGTGAGTCATTCTTGCAAATCATGAAACCTGGAAGTGTGGCCCTTGGGACCCTTGACCCACCTAAGCCCTTTGTCATAAATCTACTAAATTAAGACAGCTTCCCATCTTAATAGGACAAGAAGTTCCAGGCTCATCATGAATAATTCCTACCCTAGACCTAGAATTTCTCCAAGAAACCCTGGTTCCTTTCAGTGAGAAATAATATTTAGAGAACATATTCTGTGTGCTAAAGAATGAGCATGTCTTAAAGACAATTTATTTTCATGTAGTGATGAGGGGAAAGGCATTCATGTCAGATCCCTGCTTGCCACATTAAGAAATAAATTTTTCACATACAAAGAATTAAAGTCAAGGAAGGTAGTGCATGGATTTGGTAATGATCTATTCCCCTTCCTTACCTAGTTAACTGACACAGTTCAAAACAAGCTCTTTTGGGAGGCAAAAATATTTGAGTTGATGGATGTTTTCCCCCAATTTATTCATTGTAGTACAATAAACATAACAAAATTCACGATTATGGGCTGGGGATGTAGCTCAGTAGCAGAACATTTGCCTAGCATGAGTGGGGAACTGGGTTCGATGCTTAGTATCATAAAAATAAATAAATAAAATAAAGGCAGTCTGTCCATCTACAATTACAAAAAAATAAAAATAAAAATAAATTTACTGTCATAACCAGTCTTAAGTTTACAGTGATACTAAAGCATTCATAATGTTGTGCAATCATTACCACATCCATCTCCATAAGTTTCATGCTGTAAAAGTGAAACAACTCCATACCCATTAAACAGTAACTTCCGAATTCCCCTTCCATTCAGTCCTTGGTAATCACTATTCCACTGTTTGTCTCCACAATTTAAACTTCTCTAGGTTCCTTACACAAATGAAATTATATAGTATTTGTCTTTTTGTGACCAATTTATGTCACTTAGTATAACGCCCTCAAGGTTCATTTATGTTGAATTCATATTGCAGAATTTCCTTCCTGTTTAAGGCTAAATAGCATTCCATCATATGTACAGTGAATACTACATTTTGCTTATCAATTTATCTGTTGATGAATATTTGAGTTACTTCCAAGTTTTAAATACTGTGAATGATGCTAATATAAACATGGATATACAGGTATTTCTTCAATACTCTGATCTCAATCCTTTTGGGTATTTATGCATAGTAGCCTTTTTAACTATACTACAGAACTATATCTAAAAAAAAAAAAAGGAGTAGACTTAATTGATAGAGGGAGATTAAGTACCAATATAGTTCTTCCTTTCTTCTTATCCTGACCATTATTACCTCTTAAATAGTATTAGGAAAGTTTTAATCTAGTATGTCTAGTTTTAAATAGAATTGAATGTAAATAAAGGAGCTTATCTTTAATTAGAGTTATAATTAAGAAAATAGTTAATCAAGCCAGGCATGGTGGCCCTCGCCTACAATCCCAGCAACTCAGGAGGCTGAGGCAGGAGGATCACAAGTCCAAAGACAACCTCAGCGCTAAGCAACTCAGTAAGACCTTACAAAATAGGGCTGGGCATGTGGCTCAGGGGTTCAAACCCCAGTACTCAGGGATAAAAAGGGGGGGGGGGAACAGTTAACAATATCTGTTAATCCTTTTAAATCGTATTATGCTTTTTGTTTTTAATAAACTCCCTCCCTATTCTAAGGTTATAAACATACTCAACGTACATTTTCTCCTTAAAGATTATAAATTAAAAAAAAATTTAAAGATTATGAATTATACAGGGCGCGGTGACACACACCTGTAATCCTAGCAGCTCAAGAAGCTGAGATGGGAGAACAGCAAATCAAAGCCAGCCTCAGCAATGACAAGGTACTAAGCAACTCAGTGAGACACTGTCTCTAAATAAAATACAAAACAGGGCTGGGGATGTGGCTCAGTGGTCATATGCCCTTTAGTTCAATCCCCGGTACCAAAAAAAAAAAAAAGATTATGAATTATTATAGGTCTTATTTTATTAGCTAACATTTTATAACATTTAATATATGTCAGCAGTATTCTAAGCATTTTATATAATTCATCTATTTACAGCAATCCTATATAATAGGTACTATTACTCTCCCCATTTTATAGATGAAGAAATGGGCATTTCACCTAAATGGGCATTACAACTAGTAAATGACAAAGTCTCTGTCAAGCTAGTAAGTGGTAAAGCAAAGTCAAGCAAAGTCTCTGTCAAGCTAGACTACAAGAACTTTGAACAACTCACTAACCCACAGAATATCATACTTGTTCATTACACTGAGAACACCATACTTATTTCACCTGGGCAGCAAGACACCTTAGTAAAAATTACATGCATGTTACAGGGTAGAAGAATAGCATGAAATTTAGAACACTGCCAACTTAATAAAGTCTTTAGAGGTCCAATAGTTTGGACTATGCCAAAACACTCCCTTCGAAAAGTTGCCAAAGCTCATCCAGCGACCACCACTTAAAAGCACAGTGTTTGACAGGCCTCTTTAAATTCTGGAAATACAATCCATATTTTAGCATGTCCCATTTCCTGAATAATCCATAAGAGCTACAGGACAAAAGACAGCAACAAGTCAAGGTGATAGTTCAAACTACTCTACCCATTTGGGCTTTAAGTTCCAGCAAACTCAGTGGTGTTCAACACGTGTATGGTAAATGATAAAGTAGTTGTATAAAGAAGCTACCAGTAGGTTCTGACAAAAAAATCACAACACAGACCACTAGGCATAGAACTCAACATATAGCAGTTTCTAAAAGTGGCACTATTGGCATTTTGGTCACTCCTGCAATTGTGAGAAGCTGTTCTATGTATAAAAAGATGTTCAGTGGCATCCTGGCTTCTACACACTAGATGTAATACTGCCCTTGAATTGTGACAAAATGTTTCCAAACATTGCCCCTAGTTAAGAACTAGAATCAACAAATGGGACTTACTCAAACTAAAAAGTTTTTTCTCAGCAAAAGAAACAATAAGAGAGGTAAATAGGGAGCCTACATCCTGGGAACAAATCTTTACTCCACACACTTCAGATAGAGCCCTAATATCCAGAGTATACAAAGAACTCAAAAAATTAGACAATAAGGTAACAAATAACCCAATCAACAGATGGGCCAAGGACCTGAACAGACACTTCTCAGAGGAGGACATACAATCAATCAATAAGTACATGAAAAAATGCTCACCATCGCTAGCAGTCAGAGAAATGCAAATCAAAACCACCCTAAGATACCATCTCACTCCAGTAAGATTGGCAGCCATTATGAAGTCCAACAACAACAAGTGCTGGAGAGGATACAGGGAAAAGGGTACACTTGTTCATTGTTGGTGGGACTGCAAATTGGTGCAGCCAATTTGGAAAGCAGTATGGAGATTTCTTGGAAAGCTGGGAATGGAACCACCATTTGACCCAGCTATTCCCCTTCTGGGTCTATTCCCTAAAGACCTAAAAAGAGCATGCTACAGGGACACTGCTACATCGATGTTCATAGCAGCACAAATCACGATAGCAAGATTGTGGAACCAACCTAGATGCCCTTCAATAGATGAATGGATAAAAAAAAAAATGTGGCATTTATACACAATGGAGTATTACTCTGCATTAAAAAATGACAAAATCATAGAATTTGGAGGGAAATGGATGGCATTAGAGCAGATTATGCTAAGTGAAGCTAGCCAATCCTTAAAAAACAAATGCCAAATGACTGCTTTGATATAAGGGGAGTAACCAAGGACAGGGTAGGGACAAGAGCTTGAGAAGAAGATTAACATTAAACAGGGATGAGAGGTGGGAGGGAAAGGGAGTGAGAAGGGAAATCGCATGGAAATGGAAGGTGATCCTCAGGGTTTTACAAAATTACACATAAGAGGAAATGAGGGGTAAGAGAAGAATAATACAAGTGGAAGAAATGATTTACAGTAGAGGGGGTAGAGAGAGAAAAGGGGAGGGGTGGGGAGGGGAGGGGAGGGGGGAGAGTAGAGAATAGGATAGACAGCAGAATACATCAGACACTAGAATGGCAATATGTAAATCAATGGAAGTGTAACTGATGTGATACAGCAATCTGTATACGGGGTAAAAATGGGAGTTCATAACCCACTTGAATCAAACTGTGAAATATGATATATTAAGAACTATGTAATGTTTTGAACGACCAACAATAAAAAAAAAAAGAACCACTGCTTTAGAATAGTACTATCTCCTTTCCTGCAGATGATTATACTTTTAAGAAAGAGCTCCTTGCCTGGCTTTTGGATCCTAATAGAAATTGATCCTGTAATGACCATGTAATGAATCTAACCAAAAAAGTGAGTGCTCCAACCCACCAAGCCATAAGGCAAAATGTGCTAGCAGTGTTTCATCAAGTGAAAGTAATACTGCATGTCAGATATTAGTTTTTTTCCCTCCATCAGGGCACATAAGAGGACTATATTCCTCTATCATCTTTAAGTCAAATGTAATTTTGTGACTTATTTTGCCAAGAGCAGAAATCATTTCTATAGCTAGGTGTGATGGTGCAAACCTATAATCACAGCTCCTTGGTAGGCTGAAGTAGAAGGGTCACAAGTTCAAGGCCAGTCCAGGCAACTAAGAGAGACCCCTTCTCAAAATAAAAAATTTAAAAGGGTTTGAGGGTATAGCCTGGCATGCATGAGGCCTTGGGTTTAATCCAATTAGCACTCCACCCCCCCCCCCAAAAAAATCTGTAGTGTGCAATTCTCCAGCCTGTTCTTACCTTACCAGTGTTATAACAAGAAGCTGAGACAAATATAGATGCAATGCTGACCCATCATATGAAGAACAGCTGCTCATAACTGCAGCAGATTTTACATGAGAATAAACCCCTTTAAAAACATTTTTAAAGTCATTATTGAAGATTGGTTCTTACCATTATATAATCTGCTAACTCTGACTACAATGGTTATGAGATTAGAGCAGGCCATAAAAGTACCAATAAGCTTAATGGCTCAGATACCATGGCACTTACTTCTACTAAATGTAGACTCTCATTCTGTGTACTTGTAGAGTTCCCTAGATCAAATGGAAGAAGAAAAAACAATTGTGGCTGGTTCCTGGTTTACACATAGTTCTGTATAGTAGCATGACCTCTACATATAATAGAAGTGATGAAGAAAAGAGAGGCAGAGCTCCAAGTAGTGCATCTTATTGTTCAGTATGCTTAAAAAGAAAGATCTAATAATCCAACAATAGATCTAACAATCTGGCAACAAGACCTTTCAACCAGTACTGTTCAACAGGTACATGAACAAAGCAGTACTATCATCAGTAAGAGAAATTATATCCTGCCTCAATTGAGACTTTCCCTTACCAATGTTGACCTACAATTCCATGATATATCAATCTGTCTCACACCTCTATGCATTTTCTGAAGCTACTCTCCTTTCTGGAATGATTTTCAACTATCCTTTAGTCTAACTACCCTGCTCTTCTTAACACTCAGATCAATGCTCGTTTGCTCTATAAAGCCTTTCCATAAAAGACAATTCTATATCCTTCCCCTCCCCCTCATAAATTCTCATTGTAGTATACACAGACTCCCCAAGAAGGAATCTATGAATAGAATCATAAACTTTTAATAAGAACAAATTACACCATTCTTATCAATCTCTAATATTTATAATTTGATTAGATTATCGGTGTATGCAGAACAACCAAAAAAACAGTACTTTCTTTGATTTGGTCACCAATAGAAATGTCAGATATTTTCATTATCAAACTATAATTGTTGCAGACATGAAAAGATCACTGTTCTTGTCAGGTCTTTTGGTCACAGTGGTGAAAAGCTGACTAAAACTAAGCATTTGCCTTAACTCTCAGAAGAGACTTTGGACTTGTGTTCTTCAGAAATCCTGGAACTACAGAAACTATGAAGATTCTTAAAATTGGACTAAAATGTATCTTGCATTGTGAAATGAGCATAAGCTTTTGGGCATCAGGGGTGGAATGTTATGGTTTAGATAAGAGGTGTCCCCCAAAAGCTCCTGTGTCAGACAATGCAAGAAGGTTTAGAAATTATATAATTGGGTTATGAGAGCCTTAACCCAATTGGTGAAATAATTCCCTGCCAAGGATTAACTGAAAAGTAACTGACGGCAGGTAGGGTGTGGCTGAAGGAGGTAGGTCATCAGGGATGTGCTTTTGGGGTTTATATTTTGTCCCTGACAAGGGGAGTCAGACCTCAGTCAGTCTGTGTCTGTTTCTCTGTCTCTCTCTCTGTCTCTCTGTCTCTCTCTCTCTCCTTCCTGGAGCACTGTCCCCAGGTATGGCTTTCCTCTGCCACACCCTTTTGCCATGATGTTCGGCTTGATCTCAGCCCTGAGGAATGGAATCAACATCTATGGACTGAGACTTCTGAAACTGTAAGCCCCAAAATACTCACTTATGCTCCTCACTAGTTCATTTCATATTTCTTTGGTCAGAGAGCCTCTCCCTGAATAAAAAATGTTTCCAATCTCATATGCCCAAATGTTTGGTTAAACATTATTTTGAGTGTTCCTAGGAGGTATTTTTGGATGAGATTAATAATTAAATCTGTAGACTAAGTTTGCCCTCCTTAATGCAGGTGGGCCTAACACAATCAATTAACAGCCTAAATAGAAGAAAAAGACTGAACCCCTCCCCCAAGTATAAGAGTTCCTCCTACCTTACTGCCTTTGAACTAGAACATCAGCACTTCTCTGCCTTTGGACTTAAAAAGAAACATCAGCTATTCCTGGGTTTCAATTTCTTGAGAACTCTTAACAAATCTGGTTCTCAGACCTTCAAACTCTGGAATTATATTATTGGTTCTACTGGGTCTCCAGTTTGTCAACTTGACCTTTAGATCTTTAGACTGATCAGCCTCCTTACTGTGTCAGCCAAATCCTAATAATAGAAATTAAAATAATTATATATAAAATCCCTTATTGGTTCTGTTTTTCTGAAGAATCCTGATGAATATCATCGCTGACTCTAAAAGCCTGAGAATATATGCAAAATCCATCACTTGAACATCTTACAACTGGGAATGCCTTGCCCTTATAACAAGTATTATTCCATCAGCATGTGTTCTTCAGAATAGGGGCAGCTATTAGAATAAATGCTAATTTCTTCTTAATGGCACATAAAACACAGAGTCAATCTTATAAGATCTCTTTCTCATGGGTTTAGGGAAGAAAAACAACCCCTTTCCCTTCTGCTCAGAGAACCAAAAAAAAAAAAAAAAAAAAAAAGATTTTTTCTACTAACACTGCCCCTCCAAGAGGTCACTCCTACTTTTCCTCATAACCCTCTTATAAATTGATAGGGATAGGCAGAGTCATAGTGGTAGCTATTCCCAGTACTAACGCCTTCTGTTCTCAGAAATCTGTGTAAAAGTTTATTAGTCTTATTATTAAATTATAACTTCTCTAGAGCAGACCTCAGTTGTGCATTTCCAATTCTTATAACAGGACCTACTATATAGTTAGCGCTTAATTCATGTCTGTTGAATGAAAGGTCTAACAGCAACAACTGGACAGTCAGAGAAGAAGCAAGTATGAAAAAGATTACACGTTCCTGTGTAATATCCCATCCCTGGCAGGTATTCTATACACTCAGTAAAAAGCCATTTCTGAGCTTTATTTGCAAGTAAATGTAGTCAGATTACTATATTTTGGTCATTGCAACCAGAGGAAGTACTGCACAGGGAATTCTAAAGGTTTCTTAAAAGATGAGAGTATACCCCTTTTGTCTATACTTTTCTTCCACCTTCCTTCCTTCTCCCTTGAACAAAGATATAATTGTCTGGAGATCCAGCAACCATAAGGTGATCTTGAGAATGGAAAGCCACAAAACAATGGCAAAGGGAAAAGAAGGAGCCTGGATCCTTGACAACTCTATGGAGCTGCCTCATCAACCCTAGAATACCTACCTCTGTTTTTTTTTTTTTTAAATAAGACAAAGAAATAACTACTATCGTGTCTGAGCAATAGTTATTTCTTATTTTCAATTCTAGCAAATATAATTTCTAACCGATAAGTCAAGAAAGTGACATCAACAACAAATCTGTAGTCTAAGACACCTAGAGATACCTCAGCTGTGCTTCAACTTAATGCTGATAAAATGTTATTTCTACTGAGATGAAAAGGTTAGAGTAGGAAGCAACAATGAATGAAGAGCCTCTGCTGGATGAACATTTAGAGTACTTTAGTACAATGACAAATTTTATACTGCAATTTCTTGCCAACATTTGAGAGCTATGTTCTAGAAAAATAATGTGACTCACAAAACTATGACTGTAAAAAACAAATAATACAAAAATAGGGGTTAGGGAAATTAAAATATTTAATAGAAAATGCTAAACTAACTGTTTAAGACTTGTTTAAAAATTTTTTTAAATGACTCTTCTATAGACTAACCTTCAAATCTTCAAGAAATATTGCTGTAACACAAGAAGTTGAGGATATTTTCCCCATATTCTTTGGACTTTTCTATGTCATAAAAATTTTGAACAAGCCTTTCCTGAATTGCCATTTAATATTTTTTGTACTTGTGTTTTTAGGTTTTTTTAAAATTTTTATTTTACTTTTTTCTTTGAGGGGAGGGGATTTACTAGAGATTTAACCCAGGGGTGTTTTACCACTGAGCTACATCCCCAGACCTTTTTGTTTTTTATTTTGAGACAGGGCCTCATTGAGTTGCTGAGGCTGGCCTTAAACCTGTGATCCTCCTGTCTCAGCCTCCCAAACCACTGGGATTATAGGTACTCACACCACACCCAGCTATACTTGTGTTTTTAAATTTTTTTATAAGTCTCAGCAAAATTCTTCATAAATTCATATAGCAATTGTGTCAGTTTTGGGGCTGACTTTCTTTTTTTTGTGATGCTGGAAACTAAACTCAGGGCCTTGCACATCCTAGCCAAGTATTTTACCACTGAGCTACATACCCAGCCCCAGGGCTGTTAATGAAAATTGTAAATAAGCTGATCTGTAACCTACACTATAGACTTGCATAAAACATTACATAATCTGATACTATAGAATATAAACACAAAGTTGCACTGTCTTTAATAAAAGATCAGTTGGTAATTCAGTAATTCCATTACTGGGATATATCCAAAAGAAAGGAAATCAGTATATTGAAGAGACATTTGCACTCTCTTTATTGCAGCACTATTCACAACAGCCAAGAAAATGGAGTCAACCCAAGTGTTCGTCTACTGATGAATAAATAAAGAAAATGTGGTATATAAACACAAAGGAATATTATTGAGTTATACAAAAAGGATGAAATCCTGTCATTTGTGACAACATGGATAAACCTGGAGGACATTATGTTAAGTGAAAGAAGCCAGTCACAGAATGACAACGCATGATTTCACTTGTATGAAGAATCAAAAAAAAATGATCTCATAGACACAGTGAAAAGAACAGTGGTTACCAGTGGCTGAGGGCAGCAGGAGGGAAGAATGGGGAAAAGTTACTCAATGGGTACTAATTTATGGTTATACAGGAAATATAAGTTCTCATGTTTTATTGCACATAAAGCGACTATATACAACAATAATGTGTTTCCAAAAAAAAAAAAAAAAGTTTTGAATGTTCTCACCACAAAACAATGTTGTTTGAGGATTTTACCTTGATTTGCATCTTTCACAATGTACACATGTATTGAAACATCACATCATACCCCATAAATAGGTACAATTATTATGTATCAATTTAAAAAGTAAAAACAGAAGGTAGAGGCAACAAAATCCAGTATTGCTCAGATGAGAGGTACATAAACAAAGTATTAAAGATAACATCAGGTTCTAGTTTCAGCCCATTAGAAAAACGATAAAAGGGAAAATAGAATCATTTTAAGTCATAGCATATTTGAGGGCCCTACAGATCATTTTCATCTGGCAGGTATTTAAATTATAGAACAGGAACGAAAAAGTCTAGATTAGAGACATAGATAGGGAAAACAGATAGATATTTGAGAATTATCAGCCCTAAGAATCATCAGTTTTAGATACTAAGTGAATAAATAAGATCACAGAGTGACAGGTATACAATGAGAGATTTGACAATGGAACATTTAATTCTAATTTTTTTATTAATTTTTCCTAGTTTTTTCCACAAACAATAAAACAGTAAATACTGTAAAATATTTCAAATTGTTAAAAATTTTAGATTTTATAAGTACTTTGTGTTTTCTATTTGAATCCTACAATCACTTTAGAAAAATAGAATGGTCCACAGTGTATTCTTCCAACTCCACTATTATTTTCATTTCAAAAGAACTACAAAGGAATACACAGATTAGAAAGCTTTAAAATAAAAGAGTATGTGAAAGTATAAGTTTAATTTCCTATTCAGGATCCAACTCCTTCCCTCACCTGTTTTTATAAAATATGAGGAAAGAAATTTATGTAAATTAATTGACAAATCTCAGTAGCTATATTAGCCTATATCAAACATTATTAGTCAAGTATCACACTATAGATACATACATACCTATATTTATGGAGGCACAATTCTCAATAGCCCAGTTATGAAGTCAGCCTAGGTGCATATCAACAGATGAATGGATAAAGAAAATGTGGCATATATACAATGGAGTATTATTCAGCCTTAAGGAAACAAAATTATGTCATTTGCAGGAAAATGGATGGCACTACATATCATCGTATTATTTTCAAGCAAAATAAGCCATACTCAAAGACAAGTACTGCCTGCTTTCATATGTGAAATCTAGGGGTCGGGGATGACTTGGATGTACAAGGGGGACTATTACTAAGAAGAAGGGGATAGGGGAGGGGAGTGTAAGGGCGGGCAATGGGGAGACAGAAATGATAAAAATGTTATACACATATACAAATATGACACAATGAAACCCAATATTCTATATAATTAATATGCAATAATTTTAAAAAGAGCCAATTATCTGGGGCTGGGGACATAGCTCAGTTGGTAGAGTGCTTGCCTTGCATGTACAAGGCCCTCATTTCAATCCCCAGCACAACCAAAAAAAAAAAAAAAAAAGATTCAATTATCCATAATAACAAAGGTAATAAATCTGACTAACATTTTTTGAGGTATAGACAAAATGAGTATTCTGTAACCCATGTTTACCACTTAGTAAATTAGTGCCACCTGCCACATTTTATGACTAATATTTTGGCAGTTGTATCTCAAACACAGAAAGCATAACTCTATAATTAACCAAAGTCACACACCTTAAAATAAAATTTCCCCCAAATTTCATTCTTCTTATTTACTTTTTTCTCATACTTATCTATATGGCAGCCAGATCCCCAAACAAAAAGCTCAGAATTCATAAAGAGGAGCTATAAATTTATAAATTAGAACCATACCAAGGTCAACATATTTGCAATTCCAAGTTTTAATACATATTAGTGAGTGACTGTTTATGCAAATATTAATGTATATTTGTCATATCATTGCAGTATTAAAAAGACTTTTAATCAAGAAAACTTTCAATCTTTATTTTCCATTTTTAATTCTAGAACTAGATCACTTTGGCAAACTGAAACATTCAGCATAATTTTCATTTCTAGCAATTTCAGACACTGGCTAGAAAAGTTACCCTAGCTATGTTGTTAAATGGTGACAATTTGTTGAGCTAAAAACTTATTGGTAGATAAGTAACTATTGTTACTGGTTCATACCACAAGTGCCAGAGCCTTGAATTACATCAATGGTTTTTAAAGTGGCAGCCATAACTAAGCCAAATCATTAAGAGATTTTTTTCCCCAAAATGCATCTACTTCCTTCATACTCCCCCATGACTAAAATTTTGAAGTGTATATAATAACTGTGTGTATGCCTTTTTATAAACTCATATATTATTTTGAGAGACCTTTCTATCTATCTGTACCCAATTGGATAATTCTCAAATTAGGCAGTCCTTTTTTTAAACATTGTGTCAAAAGCAAAGCATAAGAAATAGAACTACAAAGTGACAAGAGCTCAGCAGAAGGCTAGGGAGGCTATTTACAATAGGTATACACCACCTTCAGAGATTTCTATGTCAGCTCCCTCCTGAATCCACTACATTACATCTTAGACATTGGTATTCATTATTCTGAGAAAAGCATGTAGTCTACCAGATAAAAATGTAAAAGGAAGCAATTTGGGACCTTAAGAAGCCACAGACAGACTGGTGAGGTGGCGCACGCAGGTAATTCTAGCTACTTGGGAGGCTGAGGCAGAGGATCAAAAAGTGGGAACCACTAAGCAAGTCCTGTCTCAAAATAAAAAATAAAAAGGGCTGGGGATATAGCTTAAGAAGAAGAAATAGAAGGCACCACAGCCACCACAGACAATGAAACAGAAAAATTCTGCTGTTCGTTCAGGCATTAAAAGAACAATAGAAAACTGCTGATAACTTGTTCAAAGAATTCTGCCCATATTTCATCATTTTAATTTTACATCATGTAGCACTGTTTTCTCTAGGATATAAGTTCAGTGGACTGAAAAACCTTAATCATTTTAGAATAAACTAAGTAAGATATCAAAACTGTCTACTAAAAATAGTCAACTAATCTTAAACCCCCATTATGTGACAAGATACCTTAAGGGCTGGGTTAAAAAAGTCAAAATCCATTTTAAAGCAAACAATTATACTTCTTTGCAGACACTGTTTGAGAGATAGGTCAGTTGGCAGTGTTTACCTAGCATGCAAAAAGCCCTGGGCAATCCCCAGCACCAGAAACAGTAGCTAGCTCAAATTCCTTATAAATAGCTCCAATAGTACTTTTGAAATATTTCAGAAGAAAGAGAACATTCATGATTTATAAATAATTATCCAATTACACGCTAATTGAATTAATGGTTCTTAAAGTGCTTGGTAATTTTCTTCTTGGTGTTGAAGTTATGGCATTAAACATTGGGCAAGTGTTTCTTAAACTGCTTGGTAATCTCCTTCCCAATGTTCAATTTATGGCATTCTAAGATGACACCTACTGGCCATTCAAAATCAGCTATTAGTTCTTCAAGACAGTGAGTAGGCTGGTTACATAAGAAACACACACACACACACACACACACACACACACACACACACTCACTCTCTCTCTCTCTCTCTCTCTCTCTCTCTCCTCCCCCCCCAAAAAAACCTCTGAATAAAGGCAAATTTGTTCACAGATACTCAAATCACTACAAAATTTCACCTAGAAAGTTGTTTTCTTTGTAACTGAGATAGCATTACTCAAAAACAAAAAAAGACTGAAACATCAAGAATCATTTTTAAAACTTAATTAAACCATTGACAAATAATCTCAGTACTCTCAACACTTCAAAACAAACTCTAAGGATCCACTCCACTTCGCTTTCACAAATATTATTTTGAGCAAAACAAATGAAATTTTGATTTAGGTCTGTATGCACTAACATAAATTAACATTAACAGAAAAAAAAAAAAGCCCACATCTTAGAAAGTTTTCCTGACATGCAGTACTAAAACATGTTCAGTAAAATGATATAATTGCTAATACTGAATTTGTTCTTATCTTCTAAAGGCAACACTTCAAACAGCTTACATTTTAGCAATATTTAAAGCTTTATTAAAAATTGTTTTCCCGTCTTTTAAAATCACTTTTCACTGAGCTACAAAATCAAGTTTTTATATACATACTGCCTAGAATTTCTATTTTAATCCTACATTTCATTGTGTAAACCTAAAATTATAAAGATTCTTTATTTTTCCAGTATTGGGAATTGAACCAAGAGTTTCAGCACAAGACTTTTGAAAAACAGGATAATTTGTGATTAATTTTATTTGTAAGTACATTTTATATACTTCCAAGAGATTCAAAGAGCATATTTTTTAAACCTAAGAAATAACTCATAACTAGTCTCAGACTTACAAAGCAAATTACTTAAAAACTGACACCCTTCCTCCCCATTCAGACTTTCACCGTATTTTCAGAATCTCTAACATCCACAATATCTGTGGGGAGGGGCGGTTCTACCAATTAATTTTCTAGTCATCTTCCAATTTGCACTTACCTCCTACTATAGACTTTTTGAAGCTCTGCACTTTCCTGAAGATTAAAAAACGTACTTGTTACCATCCTTGACCCTCAAAACAAATTCATGAACTATAAAACACGAATCTGAACACAATCATCTCAAACTTGCGCCGTATCTCTCCAGTCCAGATTTGGGATAAGCTCTTCGTGACTACTCTAACCTTCATGCTATCACCCTTCGCCTACAAAGCCTGCCTGGCTAAAAAAAGCACTGAAGCCAATGAAAAGTGTTCTAACTATCAATAGGTTTGCAAGACCTCCTCTTCCAAGAGGGTCAACCTCGTTGTTACAATAAATAACAAGCCAAGGATTACATAATGCACAGCAATAGAATTTACAGGATCTGACCGCCAGTAAACAGCTTTCTTCTCCGCACCCCTTCACTACCCTCAGCAAATGGCCATAAGAAGAAATCCCTAGGATTTCTCTCAGGTGTCTGCAACGTCGCGTCGTTTTCTCGCCTGGGGCTTCGTGCAAAGAATTCCTTCAGCTCTCACTACCAGTGTCTTACTCCAGCCTCTCTTCTCTCTCTCAGACCACGCCACCACAACCCCCACGCTCTAAGCAGGCCCCCATGCCGCCCCAAAGGACGCAGCCCCCGCCCGCCTCAGCTGCCATCTCCTCACGACCCTCCTAAGCGGCTACCTGGTTTACGAGGTTCCGGAACCACCAACGGTCTGGCTACCGCCTTCCCAGACCACCCTCGTCAGCTTCCCCTCTATAGGGTCCGCAGCGGGAGAAGAAGAAAAGCCCTCCTCATTTAGCACTTTCCGTCCCCCAAAGACAGCACCGCCGCCTACCAGTCACCGCTCTGCCTCCAGCTTTCTATCGCCACCGCCTCCCGCAGCAGCCTGCCAACTGCAGCACAACAACCAGCCTTCTCATTGGGTGAGTCCACGCTCCCAACAACAGCTTCACTTATTGGCTGGGGCAATCTTCGGCCCTACCCTCTGTGCAGTGTTTAAGGAGTCCCTCTCCAAACAAGGAAAATATCCCTTTTCCGCCCTTATTTCCTCTGAAATGTCTCTTAGCTCAATCATACTTAGAATGCACGTATGTGTACAAAATATTGACTTCCCATATCCCTCGTATTATCCCTATTTGGTCCAGAAATCATTGAACCAGGACCGGAACGTTAAACTTCTCCTCCGTTTTCCTACCGTAAGGAACTGTACTTGACAACTTCCGTTTCCGGTTGGCTCCGGCTGGGCGGTTGACTATTGAGTGTCCTGAGAGGTCAAATTGCTGTAAGGTAAATTAGGGAGTTCGTGGGAGACCTCTATATTAGGATTGAGAGCTAGACTCTATTCTGAGGAAATGCAGACTGGGAAAAACTAAGTAGAGAAGGATGACGAGAGGAGGCAGTTCAAAGGGGAAGGAGGCCAAGGAATAAGCGAAAGAGAACTATAGTTTAGAACTGAAGGAGGGACATGTGGTTGCAGAAGGATGCTGTGAGAATTATATTGGTTGTTAAATCCAGGTACTTTGTCCCGCCCTTGCCCGGTGCAACCCCCTTCTCGGCCCGTGGACATTTGGTTTACATTTGGATTGAATAAAGGCAGAAGGACAGCCCCCAAATCGAAAATATGTAAAAGAATTGTAATGTATGCCTCACCAGCTTGTATATTTTTAAGTAAGCTTTTTCTGGTACAAATGTTTATGGTACAGTGTTATAGTGTGTGTGTGGGGGGGGAGCAGGATATAAAAATCCCAGCCATTGCATGTGTTTAGGAACACGGATTGGACAATAACGTGATAAGAATCCTTTTGGTTTTATTTTCTCATTAGTATGATAATTGCGGTTTTTTAAATGGGGAGAATTGGGAATATATACTTGAAAGTCTTTGGTAAACTATAAAATTGCATGTAGTGGGAGTAGCATTATTACCCTCTTGCTTCTTAAGAAAATATGCCCTTGCTTTCCCTGTGCGGGAGCCACCCCTTTATTATAGGTCGATCTCCACCAAAATTAAGGTTCACTTAAGACATAAATAGCTTTTTACATTTTTCATAATCACATGTTCTTTTTTGAGCTGCTTTCCTTGCTGTTCTTATTTAAGCAGCTCTGAAAGTGAAATAATCATTCCTTGTTGAGTCAACACAGTTTATAACTCACCTTTTCGAGAAAATTTTGCTTTTTATTTTCACATAATAGGACTATATAAAACAAAAGTAAATTTTGAAGAGTTGTAATCAAGCAAATACTTGTATAACCATCTCTCAGATTAGCACTGCTAATAATTTAGAATATGCATTCTCAACAGAGGTGTTCTGTCCTTGAAGTGAAAATGGAATGAGAAATGAGGAGAACACAATGGTTTATGTCCCTTAAATAGGGCCACAGTTCATAAACAGATACAAAATACATCTCAACTCCTTAGAGGTACAATAATTAAAAATTGGTTGAAAACACTGCCTTGGCAGGGCACAGTGGCTTAGAAGGCTGAGGCAGGAGAATCACAAGTTCAAAGTGAGCCTCAACAACTTATCAAGGCCCAAAGCAACTAAGTGAGATCCTGTCTCAAAATAAAAAATAAAAAGTGCCAGGGTAGTGGCTCAATGGTTAAATGTCCCTGGGTTCAATGCCCACCACCAAAAAACAAAGAAAAAAAAAGAAAAGAAAGAAACTAAAACACTTCCTTAGACACTTTTTGTATTAGCCTTTGTGATTATCTCTCCTCCACCAAGAGGTGAGCACTATCCTGACTCTTGGCAAGAAATCACTGTTTTACTTTAATTCTAAGATGCATTCCTAAAAAGTGAATTAGGCTTTTCAACTTATACAAATGGGATCAATATGTATGTGTCTTTTTCTGATTCATCCTTGTTCATTATTATGTTTGTGAAGTTTGCTCATACTTTTGCATGTAGCTCTTTGTTGTATAATATTCCATAGCGCGATTGTACCATAATCCTTTCTGTTGTCACTAGATTGGAATTACTTACAGTTTAGAGCTAGCAAAAACCAGTTATGTGACTGTAAAGATTCTTATCTAACAGGAACTGAGGTGTGGCTCAGTGGAAGAACTTCTTAGCATGCATGAGGTTCAATACCCAACACCAAAAAAAAGTCCCCAAATTTTTATAAAACATTGCTTGAAGAAATACAATGCAATCCACACATGTAATTTTTAAAGCCTTATTAAAAGTAAAAAGAAACAAAATTAACTTTAATAGTATATTTTATCTAACTCAATTATTAGAAATATTATTTCCCAATGTAACAAATATTAAGTTATTGAAATATTTTATATTTTCACACTTTTCTAAATTTGTGTACCTTTATGTTTACAAAACATCTCAGTTCATATGCCAAATTTCATAAATTTAAACACTTGTTCAGTTTCTCAGTTGCACTAGCCATATTTCAAATGTTAGTGGCTACCAAATAGGACAGTGCAGATCTAGAGTATATATACCTAGGAGTGGAATTGCTGGCCTAAAGGTATTCAAATGTTCAGCTTTTCTAAGTCATACAAATGTTTCAGAATGATTGTTCTTGGTCATATTCATACCCAGAAGGCACATTGCAGTCTGTTTTCCCCAATTCTCATAATCTTACAAGGTTGGTTTGATGTCCATTGAATGAAGAAACTGAAATTCTGAAAGATAAAGTGATTTGCCTGGTGCTTTTATAGCTATCAATGGTGCAAAATAAGAGAATTCCAGACTCTTCCTTCAAATGATCAGGATATTGTTGTTTGAGTTATGACTCTTCTGCCTTTTTGTTGTGTTTCTTTCTTTTTTTAAATTTTTTTTGTAGTTGTAGATGGACAGAATGCCTTTATTTTATTTGTTTATTTTTATATGGTGCTGAGGATCGAATCCAGTGCCTCACACATGCTAGGTAAGTGCTCTACCACTGAGCCACAGCCACAGCCCTTGTTTATTTCTTTGTTGTAGTAATGGGGATTGAACCCAGGGGCATTCTGTTACTGACTACATTCCTAGCCCTTTTAAAATTTTGGTAAATTGCTGAAGCTGGCCTTGAACTGGTAGTCCTCCTGACTTAGCCTCCCTTAGCACTACTATAGGCATGTGCCACAGTGCCCAGCAGTTGTGCCTATTCTGAAATAAAAATATATTTTTTTAAAAAAACGAAAGATTTTCTAGAAACACTGTTCAACTTTTTCTTCTTTATATTTAGGAAATTCCTATAGAACCTTTCTGAAATACTGGAATTAGGTATAAGAGAAAGCACATTGAATTCATTAAAAGAAATTTACATAGGAGAAATAAGAATGTATGTACTTCTTTGTTTTTTTTTTTTTTTTGAAGATTTTTCTTTTAAATTACTTAATATTTTGAGGCAGTAATATAATAGATTTGAAATAGCCTTCGTACTATGGTAATGTTTCAACTTTTATTTTCCAAACCAAACTCTTTCATCAAAATTTTAACATGCCAGACACAATAGAGCACACCTCTAATCCCAGCAATTTGGGAGGCTGAAACATGACGATTGGGAGTTCAAAGCCAGTCTCAGCAATTTAGCAAGATGCGGTCTCAAAATAGAAAAGAATTGGGGATGTAGCTCAGTGGTAGAGCAACCTGGTATTTATCCCAGGTTGAATTCAATACCCATACCAAAATTTAACCCTGTTTTGTACTGTTTTCCAAATACATGGATACTCAGTATTCTAAAATTGACAGTTGCTAAAATAAGGGCTTGTCTTGAAATCTATACAAACATTTTTGAAGTGAAACAATATTTCAAAAAATATTTCTTAAAACATGTTATGAAGAAGCCAGGACATTACCATCCCAAATAAATGTTTCTAAGTGTCTTTCTTTTGTAATAATGTATTGAATCTTTTTTTTTTTTTTTTTTTTTTGGTGCTGGGGATTGAACCCAGGGCCTTGCGCATGCAAGGCAAGCACTCAACCAACTGAGCTATATCCCCAGCCCAATGTATTGAATCTTAAAAGTCATTCTGAAACCCAAAACCATAATTTTTCTTTCCTTCATATTATTGAATCCACCAAATAATTAATAAGATTAAGTGTTTCAAAGTCATGTTTTTTGTTTGTTTGTTTTTTTAAAGAGAGAGAGAGAGAGAATTTTAATATTTATTTTTTAGTTATCCCGGACACAACATCTTTGTATGTGGTGCTGAGGATCGAACCCGGGCCGCATGCATGCCAGGCGAGCGCGCTACCGCTTGAGCCACATCCCCAGCCCCATCATGTTGTTTTAACTTGTGTTTGATGGGTATTGATTTTTTTCTCTTTAAATATATAAATAACCAACATAATATTTTGTGATATTTAACATGTTTATAAATATTAAGTGTTTGTTAATTTGTCAAAATTATTATGTTCAGTTTTTTCTCATCTTGGAATTATTGTCTAATGGAATGAGAATTTCACATAATGTGTCTTTAATGTACACTACCTAACAATTACTTGTGTCTTCTAAAATACAGTTTTAAAAAATCCTGTCTTATTATTGAGCCTGTACATAGTTATAAATACAGCCAATGGTAATAATTATTTGGTTTCATTTTATTTCTGGAGAGAGTGACTATAGAATTGCTACTGCTAGCCTTATACAAATTATAATATAGCATTATTTATTCATACCCTTTAATTTGAATTCATAGCAATTGAAAAGGGGAACTGAGATTAAGTTTATATTAGCTATAAAAATAACACTAGTAGAGCTGGAGATATGGGTCACTGTCAAGAGTTGTTGCCTAGCATGCAACAAGCCAGGGATTTAGTCCACAGCAAATAGCACACACATACTCATGCCCACACACAAAAGTTAATCATGACACTAGTAAAAGTGAAATATTCATATAAACACTAAAGGCATTTTATTTATAGAAGCAAACATGGACTAAAAACGATCTTAAGGGGTTGGGGTTGTAGCTCAGTGATAGAACTCTTGCCTAGTATTTGCAAGGCCCTGGATTCAATCCCCTAGTACCACAAAAAAAAAAAAAAAAAGACAAAAGAAAAATGGGTCCTAAGGTCTCTGTTATTCAGTTCAATTAGTAAGCTTCAGCCTATGAACCACATTCAGCCCATTACCTCATTTTTGTAAGACCCATGAGCAAAGAATAGTTTTTTGAGATCACTTTGATACTAAGGAATGCTAACCTTGAGCACTAACTAAGCAAGATGGTGAACTCCAAAATGGAAATTTCTTTTTTATCATTAGTAGACCTATACAAAAAAAATTTAATTATACTCAGTTACTATTTATTATATCTTGGATTTTATCAATAAGTTTTGGAAATTTGTTTTCTTGTCATATATAGACGTACATAATCTGCTCAATTTTACCTCTTTTGTCCAAAAGTGTAAAATATTTATTATCTGACTTTTTACAGAAAAAAAGTTCATGTGATCATACGTATTCAAAATCATTAAGACAACATTCTAAAAGAATCATCTAAATAAAGGTAACAAAACAGTATTATGCTTTCATCATGCATGTTTATGCATTAGGACTCAAAAGAGGGAAACAGTATTACTTAGAAAGTAGGAACAGTACTGCAAGGGTTAAAGCCCAGTTGTACCTTTTACTGTTTTTTGTTACCTTCAGGATATTACTTAGCTTCTGAGAACCATACTGCAAGGGTTAAAGCCCAGTTGTACCTTTTACTATTTTTGTTATCTTCAGGATATTACTTAGCTTCTGAGAGTAATTTCTTAAGGACATAACTTAACCTTTTGGAGTCTCATTCAGTTGTAAAATGGGGATATTTTTAAGTTAAATTCAGAGAGTTATTTTAGAAGTGATGAAAATAATATATGTAAAACATAGTGCACCTGGCACACAGGACTCAGTAAATGTTTGCTATTTTTCTAATGAAGAAAGTAATCAAATAATAAATGGTTTTCTCTGGTACAATTACTGATTATTTTTCTGTTTCATATTCATATTTCCTGTGAACACATACTAGTTAGTGTAATAAAATAATTTTCTAAAATCTCTTAACTCAGAATTTTCAAGCATTTATCTTAAAAACATTTAAGTGTACTTCTCTATTATGTTACTTATTTTCTGTAGACATGGCCCCTGGACATGGACATGGACATGAACATGGTCATGGAAAACTAGAACTTCCAGATTATAGGCATTGGAAGATAGAAGGGACACCATTACAAACTGTCCAGGAGAAGCTGGCTGCAAAAGGGCTCAGGGATCCATGGGGCCGGTAAGATGAATTAAGTAATTTAATTAGAACTTCTCTTTAAAAGTTAGTGTCTAGGGCTGGAGTTGTAGCTTAGTAGTAGAGTGCTTGCCTCACATGTGGAAGGCACTGGGTTTGATCCTCAGAACTACATAAAAATAAAATAAAAAGGTATTGTGTCTATCTACAACTAAAAATATATATACTTTTTTTTTTTTTTAATTTAGTGTCTAGCAAGGCGTGGTGGTGCATGCCTGTAATCCCAGTGGCTTGGGAGGCTTAGGCAGGAGGATCACTTGGTCAAAGCCAGTCTCAGCAAAAATGAGGCTCTAAACAACTCAGTGAGACCCCGTCTCTAAATAAAATACAAAATAGTACTGGGGATGTGGTTCAGTGGTAGAGTGCCCTGAATTCAATTCCCAGAATACCCCCCGCCCCCAAAAAGTTAGTGTTTTGTTTTCATTTTCAGTATATGACTTTTTACATTAAAATTTTAAAATTTTTTGTGCCCACCTCTCACTCCCAGTCCTCCTAATCAAACTCAAGGTGTCATGCGTGCCATGTAAACACTCAACCGCTAAACTACATCCCCTTCCCATCTTACTTTTTTTGAGACAGGATCTGCCCAGGCTGGCCTGAGACTTGTGATCCTCCTGCCTTCACTACCTGAGTTGCTGGGATTACAGGCATGCACCACCTTGCCTAGCTTAAAACCAGTTTTATTGAAATATCATTCCTCTAAAGTTCACCCATTTTAAAATTCACCCATCATATAATTCCATTAGTTTTGACAAAAATGCTATTATGTAACCACCACCAAAATCATGCTATAGAATATTTCTGTTAATTTAGAAAATTTCCTTATGCTCTTTTGCAGTCAGTGTTACCCTACCTGTGACTTGGTGACCCTTGTTGTGCTTTTGTCTGGATAGTTTTGATCTTTTTCAAATTTTGTAGAATTGATATCACATAGTCTTTTGTCCTGGACTCTTTCACTTAACATAATGCATTTTGGCATTTACACATGTTGTGGATTGTATCTAATCTTTTTTATTGCCTTTTTATTTTATATCCATTCTGTGGAAATACCTCATTTTGGTACCATTATCAATTGATGGTCACTTGGCTTATTCTGAACTTTTGGCTGTTATGAGTAAAGTTGCTATAATCATTCAAGTGTGAGCATTTATGAGCACATATTTTGATTTCTCTTGCATAAATACCTAACTGGGATTTCTGGATAATAAGCTATGTCCACAGTTATTTTTATAAAAGACTGCCAAACCATTTTCCAAAGTGACTGAATTATTTCTCATTCCCACCATCAGTGTATGAGAATTTCAGTTGCTTAATATCTCTGTCAATATTGTTGTTATTAGTCTTTAAATTTTGGTGATTCTAGTGAAAATAGTACTAATACCTTCTTGTGGTTTTAATTTTCATCTCTATAAAAAGTGATGATCACACAGATCTTTTTCTGTGCTTATTTGCCATTCACATATTTTCTGTGGTTAAATGTCTACTCAGAGTATGACTTGTCTTTTCATTTTCTTAAGTTTTAAATTTCAAAGAATTTTAAGTTTTGACGAATTCCCAATTTAGCTTTCTTTTTTTTTTTTTTTTATGGGTTGTGCTTTTGGCATCCTAAGATTTTTTTCCTAATCTTCTTCTAGGGGCTTTTATAGTTTTCTATTAATTAATTAATTTCTTAAATTTAAGTATATGATCCATTTTTAGTTAATATTTGTATCATTTGAGATAAGAAGGAAAGTTGATATTTTTACATATGGGCATTCAGTTCTTCCAGCACCATTTATTAAAGACCATATTTCCCAGGTTGAATTACATTGACAAAGTTTTCAAAAATCAATTTACCATATTTATGTGGCCTATTTCTGGACTCTAGTGTGTTATCCTGATCAATATGTCTGCACTTATGCCCATACTACACTGTCTTCAAATCAGGTATTATAAGATCTACATTTTTTAAATTGGTTTAGTTATTTCAGGTATTTTGCATTAACTGTGAATTTTAGAATGAGATTATCAGTTTCTACAAGACAATCCCTAGCCCTTTTTCTATTTTATTTTGAGACAGGGTCTCTCTAAGTTGCTTAGGGCCTCTCTAAATTGCTGAGGCTGGCTTTGAACATAAAGTCCTCATTCCTCAGCCACCTAAGCTGCTAGGATCACAGACATGTGCCACCATGCCTGCTCTTCTTGGATTTTAATTGGAATCACATTGAATCTCTTTGACATAGATTCACAATATGAATCTATTTCATATTTATATTAAATCAAATTCAAATCAAATTGAAGATAATGTCTTTATAATAGTGAATCTTCCAGTCCATGGGCAATTTGGATCTTCCTTAATTTTCTTAGCAGTATTTTGTTGCTTCATACACAGGTCTTGCATGTTTTGTTAAGGTTACCCTGAAGAATAATAATAATAATTATTATTATTATTATTATTATTATTATTATTATTATTATTTTGGCACCAGGGATTGAACCCAGGGGCGCTTAACCATTGAGCCACATCTCCAGGCCTTTTTTATATTTTGAGACAAGATCTTGCAAGTTTGTTAAGGCTTGCTTTGAACTTACGATCCTCTTGCTTCAGCCTACCAAGCCTCTGGAATTACAGGCACCCAGCACCACATTTTGATGCTATTTTACATGATATATTTTTTTAAGTCTCAATTTCCAATTGTCTGTTATTAGAAAATAAAAACATAATTAATTTTTATATACTGACTTTGTATTTCATTACCTTGCTAAAGTCACTTTTTAGTTGTGATTTTTTTTACAGATTCCTTAGAATTTTATTCAGAGATAATCATTTTATCTGTGAAGACAGTATTCTTAACTTTTTTTTTTAATTGCATTAGCTAACTATACTAGTATGATATTAATTAAAGTGATATAAGCAGACATCTTTGCCTTTTTCCTGAGAGAAAGCAGTCTGTCACCACTAAGTTTGCTGGGTTTTAGGATTTTCAGAGATGCCATTTACCAAAATGAAGAATTTCTCATCTATCCCAAAGTTTCTCAGATTTTTATTTTCTTCCTTTCTTTTTCTTTTATTTAAAAACCGTGTTCTTATTGTACTTCCCAGGGTGGCCCCAAACTTGTGGGCTCAGGCCAACCTCTTGCCTCAACCTCCTTATTAGCTGGAACTACAGGTACAAGCCACCATGCCAACCTTTTATTATTTGGTTTTGGGTTTGTTTGTTTGTTTGGTTTTTTTTTTTTGTTTGTTTGTTTTTGTTTTTTTTTTTTTGTTTTGTTTTTTTTTTTAGTTGTAGTTGGACAAAATGATACCTGTATTTCACTTATTTATTTTTATGTGGTGCTGAGACTGGAACCCAGGGTCTCGCATGTGCAAGGTGAGCGCTCTACTGCTGAGCCACAACCCTAGCCCTTTGGTTTTTTTTAATTCTTGAATTTCATCAAATACTTTTTACTGTATCTATTGAAATGCTCGTGTAATTTTTTTAATTCCATTTATATGATGAATCACTTTGATTTTCATATAACAAAACTGTTTTGCTGGGGCTCACCTGTAATCCCAATGGCTTGGGAGGCTGAGGCAGGAGGATTGCAAGTACAAAACCAGACTCAGCAATTTAGCAAGGCCCTGAGCAACTTAGCAAGACCCTGTCTCAAAATGAAAAATAAAACAGGCTAAGGATGTTGCTCAGTGGTTAACTGTCCCTGGGTTCAATCCCTGGAATAAAAAAAAAAAAAATTGTGTGTGTTTGTGTGTGTGTGTATTATATATAGTATGTATTCATATATATATGTGTGTGTGTGTGTGTGTGTGTGTGTGTGTATTATATATATCTTAAAACCAATCTTTCATATGTGGGGTGAACTCTACTTCATCATGATGTATCTTTTTGTATCTTGTTGGATTCAATTTTCTAAAATTGTGTTAAGAATATTTGCATCTGTGTTCATGAGGTATATTATTCTGTCATTTTCTGCTAACATCTTTGGTTTGGACATTTAAATTTGTTTTGATTTAGTTTCCATATTTTCTATTAAGTCAATATTTTAGTTATCCTTACTGTTACTGTGACCAAAAGACCTAACAAGAATTTAAAGGAGGAAAAGTTTATTTTGGCTCACAGTGGCAGAAGTTCAGGTCATGGTCAGCTGACACCATAACTCTGAGCCTGTGGTAAGGCAGAACATCTTAGTGGAGGGGCATAGCAGAGGAAAGCAGCTCAAGATATGGCAACCAGGAAGCTGAAAGATAGTTCCATTCACCAGATACAAAACATAAATCCCAAAGTCATTGCCCCAGTGACCTGCTTCTTCCAGCCACACCCTACCTGCCTACGGTTACCATCCAGTTAATCCATATTAGAGGATTAATCTAGTGATTAAGTTACACCTCTCTAATCATTTCTCCTCTGAATATTCTTGCATTGTCTCACACATTCACTTTTGGGGAATACCTCATATCTAAACCATACCAGTCAGAGTTTTAGAGATAAATTGCTCTTCACAACGTGGTATTTTTCACTGACATAATATCTGTGGAAGGAGGTGTTTTTTTCCCCCTACAGTTCTCTGACTTCAGTTCACTTCTTTATTCAGTATACTCAGAAGAATGATTTACCTGAGCAGGAAATCAGTCTTCTGAAGTTCAAGCTTCTGTGACAGGGAAAAGCTGTGCTCCTTCTGAATTAATGTCTAATTGTCTAAGTTGATCTTTCTATGATGTTGGAATGAGTAGTATGTGTATAGCCACCCAGCTAGTCTGTGATGGATAACCAAAGTGAGTCATGCATTTGAGGCATGAATAGTATGACTATAAAATAAATCATCAAGTGGCTTTTTAAAATATATTTTATAAGTAAAACTTGGTCATATATTCTTAACTATCCTATGCCACAAAAAGATTACTATTGTGATCCACATAGATTTTCTCAAATAATGTCACATTTAAGTATATTAGAAAAATTAAAATTAAATTTATTTTACTTAGTATTTTTGAATTGTGTGTGATTATATTTTTTTCATCTTTTTTCTTGTAGGAATGAAGCTTGGAGATACATGGGTGGCTTTGCACACAATGTTTCCTTTGTTGGTGTATTATTAAAAGGATTTAAATGGGGATTTGCTGCTTTTGTGGTAGCCGTAGGGGCCGAATATTATCTGGAGTCCCAGAAAAAAGATAACAATCATCACTGAAGATAGTATCTGGAAATATCTTAGTAACTCCTTAATTCTCTTATAAAAATAAGATTTCTTCACTATATTGTACTTGTCCATGTGTTTGCCCCTTAAAGAATATTAGTAAGGATTAATAAAGTAAGAAAAACATATACCAGTCTGTTTTGTAATTCTTTAAAAAATAAAATGAAAATGTCTAGGGGCATATCAGAATTCATTTGGAATACATGGGACATTAGGTACCAATAGCAATGCATTCTGCATATATCAGGCAGCCAGCAAATATTTGGCTGAACAAATGGATATGTTCCAACAGTTTTTGAAATGGTGCTATATCATGCTCTGCAAGTTGTTTGGAGAGACCTAGATTATACTATAAAATACTTGCTGCCCACTTCTGGTTGACATAACCATGCATGATGTTCACTTTCTTTATTATGGTATTTTCTAGTCTTGTCTTAGTCTTTATTGTTCACTTGTGAAAAGGTTAGCTATTTTAATCTAACAATAGACATTCTTCCTCACATCATTGACCTTTTTCATTTTAACTAGTTCAATCTCTAATTAAAGTTAAGATTTAAAACTCAGCTTATTAAGGAAGGGTAATATTTTTTGCTTGAATAATGAAGTTAATTGGGGCTGGAGTTATGGCTCAGTAGTAGAGCACTTGCCTAGCATGTGTGAGGCTCTAGGTTTGATTCTCAGCACCACATATAAATAAATAAAATAAAGGTCTATTGACAAGTAAACTATATTTTTTTTAAAATGAAGTTAATTAAAATTCCAGGGTGATTCCCCACCCCCCACTTTGCCAATTTCTTGTTTATAAATATAGTCTTGAGCAATTCTAAATAAATGAGACAGAGGAAGAATCCCTAATAAGTTATTAGTAGTAAGTGGAATGTAGTAAAAATAGAATCATTAAAAAGTTTCAGTGCAAAGATAAAAGAGTTTAAAGAGTAGCAAAGCAGTGGGACCAACAGAAATAGCAAGGTGGGTCAGGTGCAGTGGCATACACCTGTAATCACAGTGAGTTGGGAGATTGAGATGGGAGGATTATGAATTCAAGATCTCAACAATTTAGTGAGACTTGGCCTCAAAATAAAAAAGAACTTGGAGATGTAGCTTAAGCATCCCTGGGTTCAATCCCCAATACGTAAGGCAAAAATAAAAAACTAAAAGAAGAAATAGACAAAATCATAGTTGTAGATTTCAATATTCCTTTCTCATTTTTAGAACAGTAGACAAAAAAAAAAAAAAAAATCAGGCTACATTGCCAAGATCATTGTAATGTCATGTGTAGCTAATAAAAATAAATAAGTTTTTTAAAAAATCAGGCTACAGACAACGTAAACACTATCAAGTCACTTAATGTAATATTTATATAATACAACTTCACAAAAGCAGAGCACATTATTTTCAAGTGCACATGAAACATTTACTCCAACAGTAGGACCACAAAACAAGGCTTGATAAATTTAAGATGATTAAAATAACAAGCACATTCTCAGATCACAAGGAAATTAGACTAACATTTAAAAAATTATAGATATTTGGAAATTGGATAATGCCACTTGCAACCTTGCTCAAAAAAAAAAAGTTTGGTGTTGGAGTTGTAGCTCAGTGGTAGAATACTTATCTAGCATACAGGGAGTCCCTGGGTTCAATTGCAGTGTGGGGAGGGGGATAAAAAAAAAGGAAAATGCACAAGATTTTTTGTCAATCTGCATATTAATGTAAATATTTTACTTTAGGGACAAAGAGGATTGGCAAGACCCACTTAATTAGGGGCTAGGTAGAAGTATTCCAGTGAAAATAAATTGACTCTTTATTCTTTTTCTTTCCTATCATTGATTATGTTCATCATTTTTCTCTTTAAAATTGTAGTAATTAGAGCATGGACTCTAACATGGGAGTCGCCCAAATGTGATGCACATAACTAAAGAAATGTGCAAGACCATCCATCAGGGTGAGAGAATAAAATATTTAAGACTTCCATTTACACTTTATTCATGTTAAATGAAAATTAAATTTTGCTATTAATGTTTAATATGGAAATTCAAAATGAGCTTTTTTCTCATGTGGTGGATACCAAGTAATTACACAGAATTTAGGTAAACAAGATATCTTGAGGAAGAAGTAAGAATTATGCTCCAAGGAGAGAACAAAAGGACTTTCAACAAATTGGTACAGACTGTACTCTATGTGTTCAATTTGTGGAATTCATAATCTAGTTTTAACAAAACTAACCTTCATGAAGTAGATAAGTGGCTTAAAAAGATTTCACTGCTGACTGAAATTAATGCCAATAATGCAAGAACAAGCAAACAATGGCTGGAGATGTAGCTCAGTGGTGAGCACTTGCCTTGCATATAGAAAGCCCTGGTTTGGACTCGCAGCACTGAAAAGGAAAAAAACAAAAACAACAACAAAGGCAAACTAGAAAATAGCAGAGCTATCAATTCTTTATTAGCAACATTGCTGACATGGTCAAATCATGGGAAAAAGTCAATCACCCCCTACATACACACACACACACAAAAAGACAAATATGGACTTGGACCCCATAATCAGTACAATGAACCTCATCCTGAGAGTATGTTGATCTGATAAGTTAACTAATGATATCATAAGTCATGAACAGCAAGGCATTTTAAAATACATTTAATCTATGTCTTACCTTTAGTTTCTATATTTATGTATTTTTAACATACACATGTAATAGTAGCAACAAAAAAATGTTAAGTTACAGGTTGAGATTTACTGTGATTTTACAGACAATATTCAGTTTTCATTAAAAAAATTGCATTTGAACTCATCAGATTTTTAAAGTGTTTTGGGTTTTTTTTTTTAATTACTCCATTTCTTTTTCACAGGTAACTGTTTTACCTTTATTTAGAATTGAGATATATTCATCAAATTAAATATTGAAGTTAAAGTGAAAGGTTTTCTCAATGTCTTTGAGGTTGTTTGTGTTCAAATTGACAGATGGATTTGAAACCCCTAACTTTCCCAACTTCAGGTACGTTCTGGTACTTTGGAGCTCTCCACCATTCCAAGAGAGCACTTTCATGTGTTCATAAGATTCTCAAAGGGCATCTTCTCCAGATGGTTTCAGGGATTCAGTTCATGGCTGGCTGACTCCATAGCTCTGGGACCAAGATGAGACAGAACATCATGGCAGAAGGGTGTAGCAGAGAAAACACTCAGCTTATGACAGAAAACAAAGAGCTGAAGTGTTTTTCAAACGTGGAATATGAGGTACAACTCCCGTAGTTCAACAACAAAAATTACATGTTATTTTACATTAGCCTCTCAGTTGACAACATGAGTTTCAAATTTTGATATAATCATTGGTCCTCAGAGTCTCTAGGATTGTAAAGTACTAAAAGTCAAATGAGTAGAATCCCTCAGGTAAATCCTGGTTTACCTCAGTATCAACTTTTTTTAATTTTTTTTTTTTTTAGTTGTACATAAACACAATACCTTTATTTTATTTATTTATTTATTTTTCTGTGGTGCTGAGGATCAAGCCCAGTGCTTCACACATGACAGGCAAGTGCTCTACCACTGAGTTACAACCCCAGCCTTCAATTTTAACAACAAAAGGAAGCTTTTTTGTCTTATGCCAGAAAATCAGCTTCAGAAACTCAGGTGATTAGAACATCCAATGGAAATTGCATGCACTTGCTTAGGATTCTATCAGAATCGACTACAAAGGAGAATTTTATTTTAATTTTATATATTATATGTAGAGATATATTTTACAAAGTATTACATTATATATTTTGAATGTGCATATAATAAACTTCCTGATATGCTAACTCATCTAAAGGTTAAATTACTAATGCTATATAATTTATTAGTCTGAGTTACCTTTGATACATATAAGCAATGTAAAACATGGCTTTCAGTTAAAAAAAAAATCCTATGTTGCAAGGTCTGAATATTTTCTTGTTTAATCTCACATGCAACAAAATGAACTAACTCTTTTGAAATATCCACAAATTACAAAACTAACTGGCAAGAATTTTGGTTATTGCTGAAGTCGTTTCTGGAAATGCACATTACACAATAAGGACATGTGTACATTTAAGATGTAAATCAGGTACCGGGATTGTGGCTCAGTGGTAGAGCGCTTGAAAGGTATTTAAAAAAATTGTAAATTAGAAGGTTTTGTTCCATTTGGAAAAAAATGTGTTTTCATTCATTTTCTTTTAACCCTGAAAGAATTTTTTTTTTTTTTTTTTTTTTTTTTTTTTTTTGGTGCTTGGGTCAAATCCAAGACATCATTCCCAGCCCATAACAATTCTTTAAAAAAAAAAAAACAGTGTCATTTTTTTAATACCTTTATTTTGTTTGTTTATTTTTATGTGGTGCTGGGGATTGAACCCAGTGTCTCACATGTGCTAGGCAAGCAGTCTACCACTGAGCCACAACTCCAGCCCACATAATAATTCTTAATGGGCCTAACAATGCTCTTAAAATCAAACTATGGCTAAAAAAAAATATTCTGCTTTTAGATTTTTACCAATTATACTATTTGTAAATTATTAAATTTCATTATAAATAAAGCATTTAGTATCCCCTGCAAATGTTCCACCTGCTTTAATTGCTGAATTTGGGAATATAATTAGCATTTAACATAACACCATCCTCCTGATTTGGTAATTAATAAAACATCTTTCTAACTTTCCTTTCATCTTAAAAATACAATACTTTATTACAGAATAACAGACTTTGAGTACCTTGCATTCAACATTTAAGTGAATTACACATTTCAGTGAATATTTTGTGATTGCAGTTCTTCTTGTGCAGTATATCTGATATATTTTAATTCATTTGTTATCTTCTTTCAAAATTGCCATGTGAGATACTGACTGTTCAGGGACATTCTACTGAAGGCCAAATCTGTGGTTCACAGTAACCATAGCAATAACTATCCTAAAAATAAAGAGTGCCTTTGTCAGCACAGATGGAATCAGGTTCACAGGCAGTGGTATCACCTGGACCTGACAGTCCCACATGGTAGTAACAGAATACAATAGCATGAGGCTTTAATACAGATATAAAGGTTTAAAATTAGATATTCAGACAAGACTTTCCAGTAAAACATAATAGAAACTAAAACTGTCAGTAGATACTAAATAATTTCCAACAAGGAAACATTGTGATTCATATATTTAACAACATGGAGATTTAACTTGATATTAATTCCTTAATGCATGATCTATAAAAAGGATCACAAAAGGTTTATGGTGGTGACTTGAGCACAAATTCCAAGACTGGAAAGCACTATTTTTTTTAATATTTATTTACTTTTTAGTTTTTATTTATTTATTTTTATATGGTACTGAGGATCAAACCCAGGGCCTCACATGTGCTAGGCAAGTACTCTACCGCTGAGCCACAACCCCAGCCTCTGGAAAGGACTATCTTGATCCATGGCAAGAACATTCAAACTGAGCCCTAAACATTACGAAGCAAGCTGTATAATTTTCTTTGACTTGTTGATGAGTTGGTGATAAATATGCTAAACATTGAAGGTCAAGACCAATTTATACTAACTGAAACCAATGACTCCATGGCCATAGAATGTGATGAACATTTCTCCTTTAACACTTGTTTATTTTTGTTGATTTTTTGGTCAAAATTATAACAGAATCCCTACGTGAAAATAGGGAGCATGCTTGCCCAGCCCTCCTCCAAACTATTGGTCAAGGAAACTTTATAGAATTGCAACATAGCACAGAGGTAGACCGACCTCTCAGCAACTTTTCCTTGAACTCTATTCATTTATTTAATGATTATTTATTGAGTAGCAGTTAAGTACCAGTGATATTCATGGTACTGCAAACACATCAATGAACAAAACAAGTTTCTCTTCTGTAGGTACTTATAGTGCAGAACTGATATTTTTCCCTGGCACCAATAGTGGGGATTCTCACTATCTATAGGTGCCAGAGACATTTTGTCCATATGCAGTATTTTACCAATCAAACATTCTTTCCCAGGATCACAAATCTGAAATTGCTATTTGAATCAGGTAAATTTTATTCTGTGTGTGTGTATATATACATACATACATATACATATATATATTTAGTTGTAAATGGACACAATATCTTTATTTTTGTTTGTTTATTTTTATGTGGTGCTGAGGATCCAACCCAGGGCCTCATGCGTGAGAGGCAAATGCTCTACTACTGAGCTACAACCCCAGCCCAAATTTTATTCTTTTTTTTTTTTTGAGGGAGGAAAACATTTTTATTTAGATTCACTTCAAAATTACCCCATGAGTACAAACATATTTCTGAAATGAAATAATACTTCTGGAAAAAGAATTTCAAGTGGTGTCTTTGCTTGCCTGTCAGAAAATGACAATGTGAAAATAGTCATTTTCACTTTTTCCATCTAATATATACCTTTGCTAAAGACGGTAAATAATCTGACATCTGATTTTTTCCATAAGGCAATAGAATAGCAAGGCAATCACTGGGAGGAAAGGTCCCCGCACCTCAATAGGTCCATAGATTGTACAGAAGTCCCAGTTACCTATGATGATAGGAATTTGGTTGATGAAGGGAAAGTGAAACCCACAGAGAATCCCAGCATCATTCTTTTTTTAAATTTTTTTATTAGCTACACATGACATTACAATAATCTTGGCAATTCATACATTTGAATCAATTGGGGTATAATTTCTCATTTTTCTGATTGTACAGATTGCAGAATCACACTGGTCATAGAGTCACCTATATACATACAACAATCATAATGTCTATTCTGCTTCCCTTCCTATCCCCCCTCTCCCTCCCCTCCCCTCCCATCATTTCTCTCTATCCAATCTAATGTGATAACACTTTTTTTTCTTTTTCTCCTCACAACATTATACATGTATTCTGTATAATGATAAGGGTCTCCTTCCATCTTCCGTGCAACTCCCCTTCTCCCTCCTTTTCCCTCCCACCTCTCTTCCCTCAAATTTTATTGCTAATAATGATCTTTTTCTCCTAAAAACTGCACAGAACTTTGCACCATCCTAAGAAAACACATCTTGCCCTGTCTTGTAGCTCAGATATTTTCACACTTTCCTTATTTCTTCTTTATCAGATTATAAATTTTGATAATCTTTCCCTATTTATCCTTTTATCTCCAACAGACGGCCTTACACATGATAAATGTTCAATACATGTTTAATTTGGACATGTTTATTCATCTTTGATGATGATTTTATCATAATTATTATAATAATTTCCATTAAAACTACTTAGTGGTGCATGCCTATAATCTCAGAGGTTCAGGAGACTGAGACAGGAGAATCACAAGTTCAAAGACAGCCTCAGCAACTTGGGGAAGCAACTCACCAAGACCCTGTCTCAAAATAAAATATAACAAAAAGGGGTAGAGATGTGGCTCAGTGGATAAGCATCCCTGGATTCAATCCCTGGTACCAAAACAAACAAACAAACAAACAAAAAACTATTTATACACAGTTACACTATTTTCCTATCACAATGATTTATGAAGAGGAAATCCTTAATATTTGCTGAATTGAATCAAAACTGTTTAATTTTACTATTTTGGTTTTTAAATCAGTTTTTACAGGGGCTATAAATTCCCCTATATTTCACCATCTAAAGTCAACTTGTTAACAAAGAAGGGGAAAAAAGAGTAACTGAGAAAGTAAAAGCATAATCAGCAGGTTTTAAAAGTTTAGTATTATGTCTCTTTTCTATCCCATGGATACCTTCTCTTTTGTTTATTTAGTTATTTAGTTAGTTAATTGATGGTACCAGTGATTGAACCCATGGGTGCTTTACCACTGAGCTAGATCCACAGCTCTTTTATTTTTTAATATTTCTGAGATAGGGTTTCCTTAAGTTGCCAAGGCTGACCTCAAACTTGGGATCTTCCTACCTCAGCATCCTGAGTAGCTGGTATTACAGATAAGTGTTGCTGCACCTAGCGAACCTTCTCTTTTAAATTAGGATTCTCCATCTTGATCAAACTAGATAATCTCATTCAATTTGTATAGTGATCTCTTCTTTTTATCTCCCCAGAAGCTTTTACCATGCTTACTTCACATATTTCATCATTCTTTTCCTCCTTTCACTATCCTTTAAGGTCAATCAATTATTCTTGGTAAGTAAGAGTAATAAAGGACATAATAAAACGTATAGTTCTTAAAAGTGACCAAAATAAAAAGTAGCTTGCATATGCAGCTTTGCTGTGAAATGTAGTGGGTTTGTCTGGCTGACTAGGCCACATGAGAGGTATGCTAACCAGCAGTGGAATTGCCCTGGCCACATAGATTAACAGGTAGCTTTCTCTTCTGTGCCCAGTCCTATGGTCTCCACAGGCCACTGAGACACTGAGGCACCTTCTTGCTAAGCCAGACTTGGTTGCAGCCCCACAGAGTTCCAAAATTCATAGTTCAGCAACTGGTTGAAATTATAGGATTTTCCACATTCCTTTTCATTCTCTGTCTTACTAGAACCTAATTCCTGCCTCAAATAAGTAAGTCCCACTCCCTCAAGTCCTTGCCATGATGTTTATGCTTAATTTATGATTTATCTCACTTCACTTTCCTTAATTCACTGCCTCTAAATAGTGAACTCCTTGAGCCTAGGATCAGACATTTTCATCTTTTTTTTCTCACTTCTTCCTTAGCATCTGGACCCATGATGGGGTTCACACAAACAAACTTGTGTTCCAGAACTTCTTGGATCCTAGCCTCCTTTGGAACTACTGAAACTATGGCCCCTATGCTGGTTTATTTTAGCATTGTGCACATAGGCCACAATTCAGGGACTGTCAGTAGATATTTAAACATGTCCAAGAGTAAGAGTATTATGATTAAAAGCCCCTATATGTAGAAGTCTAGGCGTTTGTTTTGTTTTGGCTTTTGGACAACAGTAGAAGAAAAAAAATTTAAATATAACACTTCGTAGTAATACAAAAGGAATACAAATGGAACAGCCCTAGAAATACAACTTTCTTTAGGGAGAGTACTGGCTCTTTAACTCAGAGATGCTTTACCACGGAGACACAAACTCCAGTTCTCTATTTTATTTTACTTTTTATTTTATTTTATTTTTTGGTAAGAGGGATTAAATCTAGCAGCACTTAACCAATGAGCCATATCTCCAGCCATTTGCTGAGGCTGACTTTGAATGTGTGATCATCCTGCCTCTGCCTCCTGATTGGCTGCAATTACAGGTGTATGCCACCATGCCTGGCTTATTTTATTTTATTTATTATTATTATTTTTTTACAGAGTCTTACCAAATTGTTGAAGGTCTTGCTTAGTTGCTGAAACTAGCTTTGAACTTGAGATCTTTCTACTTTAGCCTCCTGAGTCTGGGATCACTAGTGTGTATCAGCACACCCAGTTAACATTTGAAATTATTCAAATTTAATGGTACAACAGTTCCTTGTTATAGACTTAGTATTACTGGTAATAGTACTATTAATGATTGCTCAATATTGATAGTGGCAGCAAATATACAGTTTTTTTCATAAGTCATATTTCATGTGAGGGTGTGTTTCAATTTGGGCTCCAGATTTCAATAAGAAATTCAATTGAAATTCTCAACTTTGAGAGCCAGGTGCAGTGGCACATGCCTGTAATCCCAGTGGCTCAGGAGGCGGAGGTAGGATCACAAGTTCAAAGCGAGCCTCAGCAACTTGGCAAGGCCCTAAGTTACCTAAGTAACTTGACAAGGCCCTTAGTAACTTATGTCTCAAAATACAATATAAAAAAAAATGGCTGGGGATGTAGCTCAGTGGTTAAGTTCCCCTGGATTCACTCCCCAGTACCAAAAAGAAAAAAGAAAAGAAAAAGAAAACAAGAAAGAAAAAGATTCTCTACTTTCAACATGTAGAAACTTTCCCTGCACTCAGGTAGATCCCAGCATTGTCTAGAATTTGGCCACATAGTGAGAAAATTTTAATTTGTTTCTGGAAATTTTTCATGGGAAAACTGGTAGGAATGGTGATTGATCTATTGGAAACATGTTCTGAGATCTGGGCAGAAGGCACTTACCAAATCATGTCTAGAAAAAGTACTGAGAGCCAAAGTCAGAAACTTCTGTCCAATGGATTGAGCAAGTCAGATTGTGCAAGGATGTGAGCATAAGATTAGAACCCATTTAATGCTGAGTAATATTCCACTGTGTATATATGCCACATTTTTTTAATCCATTTATCCACTGAAGGGCATCTAGGTTGGCTTCACAGTTTAGCTATTGTGAATTGTGCTGCTATAAACATTGATGTGGCTATGTATGCTGTAGTATGCTTTTTTTAAGTCCTTTGGGTATAGACGGAGGAGAGGGATAGCTGGGTCAAGTGGTGGTTCCATTCCCAGATCTCCAATGAATCTCCATACTGCTTTCCATATTGGCTGTACCAATTTGCAGTCCCACCAGCAAAGTATGAGTGTGCCTTTTTCCCCACATCCTCACCAATTGTTGTTATTGTTGTTTGTCTTCATGATAGCTGCCATTCTGATTGGAGTGAGATGATATCTTAGAATAGTTTTGATTTGCATTTCTCTGATTGATAAAGATGATGAATATTTTTTCATATATTTGTTGATTGATTATATATCTTCTTCTAAGAAGAGTCTGTTCAGGTCCTTGGCCCATTTGTTAATTGGATTATTTGTTTTTTCAGTGCTTAGCTTTTTGAGTTCTTTATATACTCTAGAGATTAGTGCTC
Source organism: Spermophilus citellus (assembly GCF_964194105.1). Lineage (NCBI taxonomy): Eukaryota > Metazoa > Chordata > Mammalia > Rodentia > Sciuridae > Spermophilus > Spermophilus citellus. The sequence continues at coordinate 102,290,769 of NC_138192.1, forward strand.
TATCTGATGTGTGAGGTGTAAAAATTTGCTCCCAGAATGTAGGGTCTCTTTTCACTTCACAGTGAGAAGAAACTTTTTAGTTTGATTCCATCCCATTTATTGATTCTTGGTTTTAATTCTTGCACTATAGGAGTTTTTTTTAAGGAAGTTGGGGAATTTTACTCAGCATTAAAAGAGAATAAAATCATGGCATTTGCAGGTAAATGGATGGCAATGGAGAAGATAATGCTAAGTGAAGTTAGCCAATCTCAAAAAACAAATGTTGAATATTTTCTCTGATATAAGGAGGATGATTCATAGTGGGGTAGGGAGGGGGAACATGAGAGGATTAGATGAATTCTAGATAGGGAAGAGGGGTGGGAGGGAAAGGGAGGGGGCAGGGGGTTAGCAAGGATGGCGGAATGTGATGGACATCATTATCTAAAGTACATGTATGAAGACTCAAATTGGGTGTCAGCATACTTTATATACAAACAGAGATATGAAAAATTGTGGTATATATGTGTAATAAGAATTGTAATGCAAAAAGACAAAGTACATGTATAAAGACATGAATTGGCGTGAACATACTCTATATGCAAAGATATGAAAAATTGTATTCTATATGTGTAATAAGAATTGTAATGCATTCCACTGTCATATATTTTAAAAAGTAAAATCAATAAAACTTAAAAAAAAGATTAGAACCAAAGGGGATCACCCAGCTAGGCTGGCATATAAGAAATGGAATAGCCATAGACAATTAATGGCAGGCCATCTGGAAGAAAGGTGGTGATAACTAATATTGTCTGGTATTGGATCTCAAGTGTTAAGGTCTAGTCTGATTCATTTAAAGATTTGAGAATGAAGTGAACATTCAACTTCACATGCTGGCAAAAGTCCATGGCTACTGCATCTTGACTATGTTTCTGTTTAAAAGTAAAGGTATGGGACAGATTGGCAGGTCTTTCATATCTAGGGATATACCCTTGGTTTTAAGCTATTTGATCATCATTGATCATTCATTGATGTAGTTTAGTCATGTTTCTTGGAGTTTGCTGAGCCTCTTTGATCTATGGATTTATAGTTTTATCTAATTCAGAAATTTCAACTATTGTATCTTCAAGTATATTTTTCTGTCCCCTTCACCCTCCTCCAGGAATTCTAATTACACACATATTACAGCTTCCCTGCTACTCTGGTTATTTTGTTCTTGCAGATTTTTTTCTGAGTTTCATTTTGGATAATTTCTATTGTTGTGTCTTTATGTTCAGTAATGTTTTCTTCTTCAGTATCGAATCTGTTAACTTTATGCAATGTATTTTTCATTTCAGACACTGTAGTTTGCATCCAGAAGTTTAATGTGAGTTTTTTTATGTCTTCCTCTATCTTACTGAGCATATGAAATATGGTTATAGTATTTGTTTTAATATTCCCATCTACTAATTCCCATATTGTGACATTTCTGGGTCTAATTCTATTGATGGATTGTTGTCCTCATTATGGGTCATATTTTCTTGGTTCTTTGCACTTCTGTAATTTTTAAATTAAATACTAGACATTGTAAATTTGCCTTGCTGAAGGCCGGATTTTTTTTTTTATTCCTATAAATATTTTTGAGGTTTGTTTGAAAATGTAGTTAAATCACTTATAAATTGTTTAATCTTTTTGACATGTTTAAGGCTTTTAAGAAAAGCCTTTAGTCTAGGGTTAATTATTCCCAATAATTTTTTTCTCACTGCTAAGTGATCCATGAATGGTGAGACTTTCCACTATAGTACAAACTTGAGCTATTTTTATTCCTGTGTGAACTTTGAGAATTGGTTCCTTTACTTCCATCAGATGATTCTTTCCTCAGACCTGGATTGTTTCCTTATTCATAGGTACTGATTAGTACTCAGATGAACACACAAGCGTGACTCTATAGATTCCTAGAGCTCTCCCACTGTGCAGCTCTTTCTTCTCTGTTACTTTGCCCTGCAAGCTCTAGCCATCTTGGCCTCCCTGGACTCTGTCTCTTCAAATGAAGGAGACTACCAATCTCTGCCTGAGTTCCCCCTCCTTTGCCATAACCTGGAAAGTTTTTCCAGACAGGAAGCCAAGGTAATAATGGGGCTCACCTCTCTCAAGGATCACTATCCTACAGTGCCTGACATCCAGTGTCTGAGAATTGTCATTTTATACATTTATCCATCTGATCTTTACTTGTTTCAGCAGAAGGTTACTCCAATCCTTGTTATTTCAGCTTGCCAGTAGAGAAGATATAAAATCAACAGAACCACCAGTTGTTGCATGGACCGTATTCAAACTCCATATCCTGAGATTTGCATGGTATGTTACTTGCAAAGAAAAAGGAAGTCTAAGAAACTTTATTCATCATTCAACATGTATTTAATTACTATGGCAGAGATGGCTGGCTGACCACTAAAATATGCCTCCTTTCCATATTATGGAATTGTTCTTGGGAAATGGCTACTGTCACATCCACAGCTCAGTTATGTCAGGGCAGTGGGTAAATTGCAGGAAAGTAAAAGAAAATGCCTAGAGAAAGCATGGGAGACATTTGGTTTATTTGGGAAGACTTACAAAAAATCAGTGGCTACCCTAAGAATTCAGTGGTAACAGACTGAACAGATAGCACCTCTGTCCCTCAAGGTGACTTGCCAAGCATAGCCTCCTCTCCCTCACAGCATTCTGTCCAGTGATAGCCAGATGGTCAAGTAACATGAATGCTATCCAACGGGATCCTCAGTACTGCACCCATCCCTACTCAGAGAAGAGTTTTGTATCTTAAACTGCAGAAGCAGTGACAGCATCAGTGTTAGCTTGTTTGTATGACCAGCATCCCAAGGAGCAACTGTCCCGGCAGTAGCTTTCTAGATAACAATAGCTTGCCCTAGTTCCCAGAGTGCATAAGAGAAAGCCAGTGTCCTTCAAGATAATATGTAGCTAGATTTTCCAGCTCAGGCTTACTCTCGCTGTTCCAATGGAATGGGCATAGAAGTAAAGTGTGTCATTTCTAGGACAAGCTTTTGAAAAGTAGATACACCTTCTTCATATTCTTTTCCTTCTGATGACAGAATGCTGAGGATAATAAGTATTCTTGGAATGATTACGCCAACATATGAAGAGTCTCAGTCCCTGGAGAGCTGCCCACCAGAAACACCTATATTGAATAGCAAGATGATAACACACTAAATTTCTGTGGGTGTTAAGCTGTTGTAGTTTCAGAGTTACTTTATTAAAACAGCAAGTATTGCCCAAATAATACTGAGAACTTCTGGATGCCAGGTACTATGTCAAGTTTTGGATGTACAATGAGAAAAAAAGAGCCATGGTTCCTGCCTTCTTCCACCTTAAAGATTAGTCAAGAAAGATTAAAAAAATAAACAAGAAACAGAAACATAAAGTCATTCCTTACAAAGCATCTCCCTGATTAATGTCTTCCCAGTAGAACATCTTGGTTTTAATACCAAACTTCAGAGAAAATACTTTTCTCTTTATATGGTTGTTTTTGACTAATATTTGTACAGAAAATGTTTATATTTAAAAAAACACCAAAAACCTCAAGATGAAAATTTTAAGCTAAATGAGACATTTGAAAAGTCTTGAATTGCATTCAAATATAATTGGTAGAATACATAACCACATGTAGGTATTTGTTATGGTTTGGATATTAAATATCTCCCAAAAGCTCATGTGTTTGAGTTGGTTCCCATCAGCAAGCTATTGGGAGGTTGCAGATTCTTAGGAGGCGGGACCTAGTTGAAGGAAGTTAGGTTGCTGGGGTGGGCATACCCTAGAAGGGTATATTGAGATGTTACCCTTCCTCTCTTTTGGCTTCCTGACTACCATAAGGTGAGCAGGTAATGCCTCATGTTCCCTGTACTGATGTTTTGCCTTGCCATAGGTCCAAAGCATTAGGCCATGCAAACATGGATGGAAACTTACAAAAATATGAGCCAAAATAAATCTTCCCTCCTTAGATTTGATTTTCTTGCGTATTTTGTCACAACAATGGAAATCTAACATAACATTTTTCCAACTTTTAAAAAAACATTTAAAAACTGAAAAAGCAGAAATGTTTAAAGAATATATACTCTTGACCTAGAGACAATGATAGTTTTATTCAAATGATCTCTTCCCAATTTTACAATCATGCTTTTGCTTAAGCAGTTTTTAGACCTCTCTCCAATCTTCCTCCCCCAATGACTCCCGCTTAAGTCTTTCTTTCATTCTTATCTTGAACTTATAAATAGCCTTTTATTATAGACTATACTTTAGTTGTTCTCGCTGCAAAATTCAATGTTATGTATTAGTAATAATCAAAGGCAATATTTTCCAATTTATTTTATATCATCATTTAAATGAATCCTCCCAATAATTCAACTCTATACAAATTAAACCTTTTTTATTTTTGAATTGTTTTGCACAAAACCCTTCTAAGCCCACTCCTCTGAACAGAGCCTCTGCGGCCATGGAGTTGTTGACTGCGCTGGATGACCTGGAAAGAGATGTCATGGCCGAGTATGAGTCGACAGGATGTCTCGGTGGCTTGGATCTCAGGCAGGAGCTGAAAAAACTTCATGAGCTACTGGAGCCAGCCGTGTCCAAGTGGAGTAATTTGTTCTTCACGAAGGAGCAGATGACGATCCTGAAGGACCACTTCCTGGAGGACCGCTTTCCAGACCGCTTTACCCTGCTGTTCCTGACCCTCCGCCTTGGCCTAAAAGAGAGTGACCTGCGACACGTGCACGATTGGTTTGCTGTGCAGCAGTGGATTGAATTCCCCTCTCACAGGCGCTCATGGGCCTCCCTGGGCCCATGGGTCAAATTTCCTCCCACGGAAGGTGCCGGCTCCTGCAGCCCAAGAAGCCCCGGAAGCTCCTGCGTTCAGAGCCAGGCCCCTGAGAACCTCCCGGAGAGGAGAGATTTCTGAGTGGATGGGGGTTCTGCACCTGCCCCATCCCACAGGTCCTCCCTCTGGCCACTCTCCATCTCTTGTTACCCCTACCTGTTTGAGTCACCGGGAGTGTGTCTGGGTCTCTAGGAATGGAATGGGTGTTCCTGGGTGCACCTCCTTCCCTTCATGTTTCCCCGCACCCTGCCGGAGGTGAGGCTGTGACCACCTGCTGGCTTGTGTCCTAACCACGTTGTCCCTCATGAAGAAAGTCCCATAATAAAGGTTTTTCCCATTAAAAAAAAAAAAAAAACCTTCTAAAATGCATTGAATATTTTTTTCTCTTGAAACAGTATGCACAGAATATCCTTTGCCTTTGCCTGACTCACGGTCTGCTTGAAAACATCTGTTATTGCACTGGTTCATGGCACAGCGATGCCTAGATAATCGATGACTCCAGATGCCTTTTTGATCATTTTCATCATATATACTTTTTCGTCTTTCATGACCAGCTGCTACTCTTGCTTCTGATCCAGCTTTTTTTTTTTTTTTTTAATTCTCAGCTCCTAATAACCCAGGAAACCAGCCAAGGAACTTGCTATCATTTGCAATAAAAATAACTAGACCCCAAGGATCTTATAAATCAACTGAATTAATTTGGTGGTACCTATTTTGTATATTTAAATGCCTATTTTTTTCTCTCTAGTTCTTGGCCAATTTAAGGGCTAAAAATTATTTCTTGATAAACAAGGTATTACCTCATATATACTTCATATGCATTATCAACATTTTGTGTATGAGTACATGTAAATGCATGCATAGCACATTATTCAATGGGGGGGGTTATCCATAATCAAAACTTTATTGAAAAACACTAAAATAGGAGATCATTGTTGTATACCTTACAAAATCAAATATAATTACATTATTTTGATAGAGTAACTAGAATTACTGAACTCATAAGGTTTCTGTGAGAAAACACAAATTCTGGAAGTTGCACAGATTATTAGTGTTGCTTTCTTCTAAATGAACAACCTTCTGTGAGTCTGGCTTTCCTCCTGTAGGCTGGCACAACACTGTTGAACAACTTACACAAAGAACCACTGTCTCAGTATGGCTGAAAACCCTGGTAATCTTGTAGCAACCTGGACATTTCACATCCATAAAATAAGAATTTGGACTTTGAACTAGCTGTTTCTTTTTGTGTTTTTTTCTTTTCCTCTTCTAAGGAAGGGATGTAGCAAATCTCTAGCCGAAGGCATAGTGATCCTTTCCCAAGTACAGTCCGTCCAGATCACTCAGGTGACAGATTCTTCTTTCAAAAATTTTACATCTGCACATCCTCCTTGGGAATGCTTTGAGGACAGGACTCTATTTCTTTATATAGTACCTGGGACATAGTGAGAGCTCAAAAATATTTGTTTGGTAAACAAATGAATTAATGTATGTTATAGTATAGACTCCTGATATGACCAGATTTTTTTTTTTTTTTTTTTAGGTCTAGATGGACACAATACAATACCTTTATTTTATGTGGTGCTGAGGATCGAACCCAGGTCCTGCCTGTGCTAGGGGAGCGCTCTACCACTGAACCACAATCCCAGCCCCATGACCAGATTTTTAAAAAAGTTTATTTGGTCCTTTGCATTTAACCATGGAGCCAGGGAGTATTTGAGAAGAGGCAGAGTAGGGGTTGGTGGTACAACTTCTATGCTCTAAGTGTAGGACCTTTTTCTTTCCCACTTATATTCCCAGGCTAGATCAATGCCAGGTTAAAAAAAAATTAATTTATTTATTTAGCACCTACCATATGCCAGACATATTCTAAAGAGTAATGTGTATAGTAATTCTGAGTTTAGAACTATTATATTATTACCTTTATACTGATGGGAGAACTAAGGAATCTTGGTGTTCCCCAGTTCCAAATCCCAACAGCAATCCATACTGCAGGTATGCACATCCCTAAACCCAAGGGATGGCCCTTTCTAGAGCAATGTGATGGAGAGTAGACTTGTAGGCTAGAGTACACAGACATTGTACAAGGACTTCTGGAGACAGGGATGGGAATGACACAGGGGGAAGGAAGTTAAAAGTCTGGCCCTCCTAGTCTGTCAAATAGGAAGGTGATGTGGGCTCCCAATGTGGACCAAAACAAAACAAACAAACAAAAAGCCAGGCACAGAAGGATGAGGCAGGAGGATCATAAGTTCAAAGCCAGCCTAAGCAACTTTTTTTTTTTTTAGAATTTTTTTTTAATATTTATTTTTTAGTTCTCGGTGGACACAACATCTTTGTTGGTATGTGGTGCTGAGGATCGAACCCGGGCCGCACGCATGCCAGGCGAGCGCGCTACCGCTTGAGCCACATCCCCAGCCCCAAGCCTAAGCAACTTAATGAGACCCTGTCCCAAAATAAAAAATGGAAAAGTCTGGGGATGTTGCTCAGTGGTTAAGTGCTCCTGGGTTCAATACTTGGTTTAAAAAAAAAAACTCTCAGGCAAAGACTGTGTGAGCTAGGTTGTAAGTCACAGTGGCATGCTATAAAGTGGTAGGAACCAGGCGATTAAGGACTTTCATTAGGACAGGTGGGTTGGAGATGGTGATGAAGATGCAGAGCCTGGACTTCTAGAATAGTGGTTTTCAAATTAAGGACAGATGCCGATCTGTAAGAAATTTTTCCTTAGTATATGAAAAAAAAGAAACATGTACAATGTAGTGAATCTTATATAAAACTCCAAGTATTCAATTTAAAGGAGTTTTCAATATTTGGTTACTGTTATTTATATTTTTGTTTTTCCCTTTCATGAAATTAAAGAGATAGTAGATAATAAATCTTTATTTTGGGGGCTGGGGATGTGGCTCAAGCGGTAGCGCGCCCGCCTGGGATGCGTGCGGCCCGGGTTCCATCCTCAGCACCACATACCAACAAAGATGTTGTGTCTGCCGAGAACTAAAAATAAATATTAAACATTCTCTCTCTCTCTCTCTCTCTCTCTCTCTCTCTCTCTCTCTCTCTCCTCTCTCACTCTCTCTTTAAAAAAATAAAAATAAATAAATCTTTATTTTGGAGTAGATATATTTCTTTTAAAAATCCTTATTTTGCCCAAACAAAGCTTGGTATCATAAGATCTGGTTCCAATTACTATTCCATACAATCCACAGTCTAGAAACACCTGCTTTAGGATATAGAGGAATTCAGGCTGGATATTGGTTGGCCTGATTATCCAAATGTAGCCAGTGCCCAGTGTCACTATGTGAAGTAGAGGTAGCAAGTGTCTTTTCTCAGCATGGCCACCTCTTTGGTTAATAACACACAACACTCTTCTCCTAGAGCATGGTCTCTGGATTGAGACTCCCTTGTTTTGAATCACATCTCTGCCTGTTATTGTATGTATGCATTTAAACTCTGGTTACCTAATTATTGAGCCTCTTGGAACCTCAGTTTTCACCTTAGCAAAATGAGAATAATGATCCAGGCAATGGGTGGAGTATAAAGCACATATTAATATGCCTAAGATATAATAATAGCTACCACTTACTGCATGTCTACATTCAAACATAGCTTCCCCAGCAAAAGCAGCACTGTAGGCCCCAGGAGGGGATGTGTGCATGAGAGATTGTCCCATGGAGCCTGTGTCCTGAGCCATGGGGAAATAGTTCTATATTTAACTCTGGTGTTAAGTACTGAATAGGTATCTATTCTTTTGTATATTCCTTTGTGTTTAGCTTCTTTCATTTATCACAATATTTTCTTCCTAAACATTTTATGATAAAAGAGTTCAAAAATAAAAGAAGGAAAACCAGAGTGCCTGCACATTGACTTGATGTTGAGAACAGGCTCCCCTGCTATGGAAGAGCAGAATGGAAATAGGTCATCACAGAGCAGCAGTATGACACAGAGAGGCCACATCTGCACCTAAGCTTCCCCTCCATCTGTGTCAGCATCTCCCTCCAAGTCTGTAACTCTGCTGACCCAGCTGGTGGCCATCAGGTGCTGATGATTTTTCTCTCTTCTGACCTTGACTACCTTTCTCTGTTTGACCCTGTAATCAACATATTCCTTTAGTACTTCAAAAAGGACAACAAGAGACAGAACTCTAACAGCACGTGGCAGAGATTGGATGGATGCAAAAACTACAGAAATACTACCAAGGGATGTATGAGCACTGAAACAAAAGGGTAACTAAATTAGGGTTATTAAAAAGAGGAGAGTCAAAGGCAAATCAATACTTAAAAGGCAAAGGAATTTATGAAAAAAGACAAAGGAATTGAAGTCTACAAAGAGACAGAGAATTAATGATCAGAGAGGTAGGAGGTAAATCTGGAGTGAATGGAGTTGTAGAAGCAAAGGAAGAAAGGGTTTTTTTAAGAGGAACAAAGAGTAGGATCAAGATAAATGATGCCTTCCGGACTAGAAAACCTCATCCGTCTTCCCCACTCCCCATCAGGAGCTCTGGCAGCCAGGCCTTTCCTATGCAAACAGGAGATGGGAAGAAACCAGTCTGTTAATCTGAACAACTCAAAAGGAAAAATGAAAACACTGATATTGAGCACAGGTTAGTTGGATCATCCACTTCGATGTTCAGAATTGATTAGATACACTTAGGATCTCAGGGCTTCCTCAGAAGAAGAGCTTCCTGCTTTTGTTTTTTTTAAAGAGAGAGTGAGAGAGAGAGAGAGAGAGAGAGAGAGAGAGAGAGAGAGAGAGAGAGAGAATTTTTAATATTTATTTTTTAGTTCTCGGCGGACACAACATCTTTGTTTGTATGTGGTGCTGAGGATCGAACCCGGGCCGCACGCATGCCAGGCGAGCACGCTACCGCTTGAGCCACATCCCCAGCCCCCAGCTTCCTGTTTTTGTTTGCCCATTTTTTTCTTCAAATCATTCCAAAATCGACTTAATCAATGTATAATTTACATAAACAAATACACTCACTTTAAGTACACAATTTGGTGGCTTTTGACAAATGTATATTTCCATCATACAAAGTACAGAATAGTTCTATTATTCCCAAAAGTTTCCTCATGCCCTTAGGCAATCAACACTTCTTGCCCACAAGTAAACACTGAAGAACTTTCTGTCACTATAGATTTGTTTTGTCTACTCTAGAATTTTGTATAAATAAACCATATGGTAAAATGTTTTTGTATCTGGATTCTTTGATTCAGCACATTGTTTTCTTCTCTAACATTTTAGTATAAATATATTCAATCATAAAGCAAAGGAGACAGAATTTTATAATGTGCACCCATATACTCACCACTAGATTCTAGCAGTAAATTTTATTACACTTGCTTTAACACATCCATTCACACATCTTCTAGTTTATGCATTTTGTTTTTCCATGTTTTGCAGAGCCAGGGATCAAACTCAGGGCCTCACACATGCTAGGCGAGGACTCTACCACCGAGCTGCACCCCAGCCCCACTTTGATGCATTTTAGTTTATTCTAAATGCTTGATCATGCAGGTAAGACACAATTATCCGTGTTGTTGCATGAATCAGTTATTTGTTCCCATTTACTCTATTCTATTGTATGGCTAAAGCACACATGGCTTATCGGTTTATCTACTGATGGATAATTAAATTACTCCCAGATTTTTGTTATCACTAGAAAAACTGTCATGAACATTTGTGTTCAACTCTTTGCATGGATATACACTTAAAAAAATCTTGAATAAGTACTTTGGAGTGCTTTTGAGGGGTCATATGGAAAGCACAATTTATAAACAGTCAAACTGTTTTCCAAGTTGTATCAGTTGACTTTGCTACCAGCTATGTGTTGGAGTTGCAACTGTTTCACATTCTCACTGATACTTTGTATTGTCAGAACTTTTGATTTTAGTCATTCTGGTAATCTTTTAATTTACATTTCCTTGATAATGAATGCTATTGAGCACATTTTCACGTTCTTATTGGCTATTTGTGCATCCTTTTTTGTGAAATGTCTGTTCAAATATTTAGCCCATTTGAAAAAAATGTGCTTTTTTTTTTTAAACAAGTGATCTTTTCTAGAGGAGATTTAAAAGTTTTAATGAAGAACAATTTTTAAATATTTTCTTTTATGGTTAATGCTTTGTGTGTGTGTGTTCTAAGAAATCTTTGCCTAAGCTTGCAAAGAACTTCTTCTATGCATTCAGGAGCCCTTTGAGATGTTTCTATTTTGCATCTTGGGTGATGGTTACCTGCATATTTGACTTGTGGCTCTTCATTAAAGTGAATATTCACATTTCATGCACCTTTCTGAATCTTTTTACATTTCACAGTTTTAGAAAAGATTCAACTTTTTTCTAATGTAGCTATCTATAATTCTTAACTCTGAGATTGGGGAAAAAATAGAAGAGTTGGGAGATAGATGAAGAAGAATTGGGAAATAGAGGAAGTATCACAGAAAGTAGAGTAAAAAGTCAAAGCAGGGCTGGCTCAACAGTAGAGCGTTCACCTAGCATGTGCGAGGCGCTGGGTTCAAGCCTCAGCACCACATAAAAAAATAATAATAAATAAAGTTTAAAAAAAAGTCAAAGCAATGGAAAATAGGAGAAAAATATACAGAGCAGGTTCAGAAAGCACAATACCCAAAGAACAGAGAAAGAAGAAAAACAGAAAAAATGAAAATGAAACCAACTAATCAAATATTTCCTAAACACTTATGAGGATGTGAGTTTTCAGATGAATGCCCAGCCAGTGAATTGAGTTATGGATTCAAGGAACATATTATAAAATTTCAGAATGCATGACCAATGGCTCAGGAAGTGACTTCTCCAGGAACTTGAAATTAATAATATACTTACATGTCAATAGATTAAGACAAGATTTGAATAAATGATGAAGAGTTTAAGGGTGAATTACATAGAAAACTACAAAACAAGAGTGTTTTGTTGTTGTTGCTGTTTCTTTTTTGGTACTGGAGATTGAACCCAGGGGCACTTAACCACTGAACCACATCCCCATCCCTGCCCCCTTTTTTTTGTATTTTATTTAGAGATAGAGTCTCAATGAGTTGCTTAGTTGCTTAGACTAAGCAAGTTGATGGTGCTGGCTTTGAACTTGCGATCCTCCTACCTCAGCCTCCTGGGCCACCAGAATTACAGGCATGTACCACCATGCCCAGCCAAGACAATTATTAACTCTAGGGAAAATGAGAAGTTGTGCAGGAAAGTAATCATAGTTTGGTAGGCTGTGACTGGGTTGTGACTCTTATCTGCATGACTGCAGTAAGGTTGAGCATCCTAATCCAAAAATCTGAGATCTAAAATGCCTCAAGATTCAAAACTTTTTGAGAACCAACCTGATGGTCACAAGTGGAAAATTTCACACCTGACCTCTGGTGATGGGTTGCAGTCAAAGTAAAGGTACCATAAAATGTGTGTAAAATTATCTTCAAGTTATGCATATGAGATATATATGAAACAAATGAATTTTATGTTTAAAATTAAGTCTTATCCCCAAGATATTTCATTATGAATGTGCAAAAGTTCTAAAGTAGTTTTAAGATATGATATCAACAGCAGTTTTAGCCCTAAACATTTTGTGTTTTCTTTTATTTTTTTTTTAAAGAGAGAGAGAGAAGGAGAGAGAATTTTAATATTTATTTTTTTTTTAGTTTTCGGCGGTCACAACATCTTTGTATGTGGTGCTGAGGATCGAACCTGGGCCGCATGTACCGCTTGAGCCACATCCCCAACCCCAGCCCTAAACATTTTGGATAAGAGATACTCAAGCTGTAGCATAATTGCTGAAAATTAATCTAATCAAAAATCAGAATGTAACTATTTTTAGAAGATGGAGAAATAAAAAGTTAATGGTTGTTATGATTTAGATTTAGAAAGTCCCCCAAAGTTTCATGTGTTGAAGGTTTGTTTCCCAATGCAGCAGTGTTCAGAGGTGGGGATTTGCGGAAGTGATTATACCTTTGAGGGCCTCGACATCAATGGATTAATACAATGAGGGATTCTTAGCTGCATGGATTATTGGGAGGTTTTGGAAATCATAAGTGGTGGGGCTTACTTAGAGAAAGTAGGTCACTGGGGATGTGCCTTGGAACGGGCATATCTTGTCCCCACCCCTTTCCTTGTGATCACTCTCTCTCTGTTTCCTAGTCACCATGAAGTGAGCAGCTCTGCTCCACCAGGCACTCTCCACCATGATGCTCTGCCTCTCTATAGGCCCCTAGCAAAGAAGCCAACTCAACAAAAACTGAAACTTCAGAAACAATGACACAATATAAATCTTTCTTCCTCTAAGTTGTTTTTTTTTTTTTTTTTCAGGTATTTTGTCACAAAGCTGACTAACACAGGGGCAAACAGAGTGGGAACAATGAGAAAGAGTTACAGTCTCCTCTTGTATACTATGAAGTAAACAGGAAATATCTTAACCTCCTGCTTCCAAAAAATCAAGATGTAGCAATATAAGCACATTAATATGATTATGATTATGATGTGAGACAGGGTTTCACTATGTTGCCCAGGGTGCTCTCAAACTCCTAACGCTCAAATTATACTCCCACCTCAGCTTCCCAATTAGTGCAATTTCAGACCCACATCACCACACCCAGCTATAAACATATGATTTGGAAACACAAAATAATTACTTAAAAGAATGAAAAGATTGCCTCTGGGGAGATGAAGAAAAGCACTTGATTAAATTCAACACTAATTCATGATTTTTTTTAATTGGTTGTTCAAAACATTACATAGTTCTTGATATATCATATTTCACACTTTGATTCAAGTGGGTTATGAACTCCCATTTTTACCCTGTATACAGATTGCAGAATCACATCAGTTACACTTCCACTGATTTACATATTGACATACTCATGTCTGTTGTATTCTGCTGCCTTTCCTATCCTCTACTATCCCCCCTCCCCTCCCATCCCCTCCCCTCTTCTCTCTCTACCCCCTCTACTGTAATTCATTTCTCCCCCTTGTATTATTTTTCCCTTTCCCCTCACTTCCTCTTGTATGTAATTTTGTATAACCCTGAGGGTCTCCTTCCATTTCCAAGCAATTTCCCTTCTCTCTCCCTTTCCCTCCCACCTCTCATCCCTGTTTAATGTTAGTCATCTTCTCATGCTCTTCTTCCCTACTCTGTTCTTAGTTACTCTCCTTATATCAAAGAAGACATTTGGCATTTGTTTTTTAGGGATTGGCTAGCTTCACTTAGCATAATCTGCTCTAATGCCATCCATTTCCCTCCAAATTCTATAATTTTGTCATTTTTTAATGCAGAGTAATACTCCATTGTGTATAAATGCCACATTTTTTTTTATCCATTCATCTATTGAAGGGCATCTAGGTTGCTTCCACAGTCTTGCTATTGTGAATTGTGCTGTTATGAACATCGATGTGGCAGTATCCCTGTAGCATGCTCTTTTAAGGTCTTCAGGGAATAGTCCGAGAAGGGCAATAGCAGGGTCAAATGGTGGTTCCATTCCCAGCTTTCCCAGGAATCTCCATATTGCTTTCCAAATTGGTTGCACCAATTTGCAGTCCCACCAACAATGTACAAGTGTACCCTTTTCCCCACATCCTCGCCAGCACTTGTTGTTGTTTGACTTCATAATGGCTGCCAATCTTACTGGAGTGAGATGATATCTTAGGGTGGTTTTGATTTGCATTTCTCTGACCGCTAGCGATGGTGAGCATTTTTTCATGTACTTGTTGATTGATTGTATGTCCTCCTCTGAGAAGTGTCTGTTTAGGTCCTTGGCCCATTTGTTGATTGGGTTATTTGTTATCTTATTGTCTAATTTTTTGAGTTCATTATATACTCTGGATATTAGGGCTCTATCTGAAGTGTGTGGAGTAAAGATTTGTTCCTATGATGTAGGCTCCCTATTTACCTCTCTTAACTAATTCATGATTTTTGAAAATCATTTTAAAATCAATACATAGTGATAGTACATATTTATGGAATATATGTATACAATATGTAATGACCAAATTATGGCAATTATCATGTTGATAGCCTCAAATATTTACATTTTCTTTGTGTTGGGAACATTGAAAATCATTTCTTCTGGCCAGGTGAAATGGTGCATGCCTGTAATTCCAGCAACTTGGGATGCCAAGGCAGAAGGTCACAAGTTCAAGATCACGCTTGACAACTTAGTGAGGCTCTCAGCAACTTAACAAGACCTGGTCTCAAATTAAAAATAAAAAGGACTGAGGATGTATTCAATGGTAAAGAGACCCTGAGTTCCATACCAGTATAAAAATGCAACAACAAAAACAACAAACAAGCAAACAAAAACCTTTTCTTCTAGTTATTTTGATATATACAATAGTGCTGGTAGAGTGTTCATCTAGCCTGTATGAATTCCTAAGTTCATTCACCAACACTGCAAAGAAAAAAAAAATACAAACACACACACACACATATGTATATATATACACACAGATGTATATAAACAAAAAAATATTAACTATAGTTTCCCTACTGTGCTGTAGAACACCAAAACTTATTCCTCTTATCTGTGTTGTTTTTTTGTATCCAAAAAGTGACCTCTATCTCCCCTTCCCATATAACTTTTAAAAACTTTCCCCCTCTGTTGAGTCGGGATGACACATGGCATTTTTGCCAGAAGTAGTGGTTGAGAGGTGACGCCAGCACCATTAAGATAATGACTTTTAAGTTCTCCCAGAGTTCCCGTTGAGTTCCGGTTGAGCTCTCGAGGGGATTCCTGAAGAGTTCGCATTGGTTGGGGAAGTGCCAGAGGAGGAGGGAATTTCCGGTTGGTGGCTCCTGGGAGCGTGTGTGGAGTGTGCTGGTGGAGTTCAGAAATAAAGTTTGTTCCTGCTTCAGTGGCTCTTGATTTGTGCCCAGCCAGACTGCAGCACCCCTCCTTCCTTTCACCCTTTCCTTCCTAAAATCCAACTCTAAAGTCATTATGAGGGGCAGGGCAATATAAGCATTCAAGAGGAGAGACTGTCTGGTGTGGGATGTTATCAGAGCCTGAGTAGGTTGGGGGGGTCTATGCAGGAGAGGGGGCAAAGGTGATATTGAGAGATTGGTTAGATATGAGAGAGTTACATAAATAAGTAAATATCTCATTGTTGGAGAAAGGAGTTATAAAAATAAAATCTAATAAACTCTGCCATTTTGAAAATGAATGGAAAGTTTGTGGGGGCCCATGAATTTCAAGAAATATAGACATGAATAGAAATAAATATAGATGTAAATATATGCATATGGATATAATAAATATATATATGTATATATATAAAACTGATTCCAGCACTGAGGTAGGGAAAGGACAATTGTACGTGGAACATTTGAGTGTGTCAGAAAACAAGGAAGTACTCAAAGAACAAGAAATGTGTGTGTGTGTATATATATATATATATATATATATATATATATATAGAGAGAGAGAGAGAGAGAGAGAGAGAGAGAGAGAGAGAGAGAGTTCTGTCCACTGAGAAGATTTTGGATCAGTTACCTGCCAATAACAATTAAAAAACAGAGTATGCTGGGGGGGGGCAGTGTGTGTTGTGGCTCAGTGGTAGAGCACTTGCCTAGTATGTGTGAGGCACTGGGTTCAATCCTCAGCACCACATAAAAATAAATAAATAAAATAAAGTTAAAAAAGAAAAGTAAAGAAAATTAAACATACAAATCTTGGCTTCTAAATAATAAAGACTTTACTTAAAGGAATCAAGACTTCTTGAAGAAATGACTGATTCCAACATTGAGGCAGGGAAAGGACAAGTTGCACAGGGAACATTTGAGTGTGCCAGAAAACAAGGAAGTATGCAAAGAACAAGAAATGCATGTCAAAAGGACACAGAAGCCAACTTGAAGGGACTCTCTTGGTCAAATCTGGAATGAGCTGAGCATCAAAATAAATATTGATTTAAACAGAGTTTCTCCCAGTGATTAAAGTAGGGAGTCACAAGTCCATTGTAAGCTAGATAGAGATAGAAAGATAGAAAGATAGAAAGATAGAAAGATAGAAAGATAGAAAGAAAGAAAGAAAGAAAGAAAGAAAGAAAGAAAGAAAGAAAGAAAGAAAGAAAGAAAGAAATAGATAGATAGATAGATGCAGGTACATGCCAACAAGCCAACTGTGCATGTGCAAGAACCTGCCCATTTAGTCTCTTTATTGCTCTCCAGACACTGAAAACCTGGAGAAAACAGAGTATGAAGGATTCATTCTGGTTCAGGGAACAAACTTCCACTTTAGAATATTATTGCAGAAGATCTGTAACTGAAGAATATGAGATCATTACATAGTTGGTGGCAGAGAACAATGCTTAATGGACACCATCAGTTGGTGTAACAGAGAACACTTTATTGATCTAATGAACTTTATGATGAAGTTGAAGATAGTTTTGGAAGTTACTTGAAAGAATAGATAAGAGCTCTATGCATTACCTCCCCCACCCCCACCCCCACACTTGCCTTATTAAAGAGATAGGAACTCTCAGTTGGAAAACTTGTATATGTAGCATAGAGTTAAAAGCCAAAAATGCCTCAGTAGAGAGCATCTAATCACTCTTAAGTTGAAAGCCAAGTACCCTGAAGAATCGCCAGATTGATTTGTGGATTTTCCTGTTCCATTTTCTGTTACCTGGACACCACAGAGCTCCTTAATAAGCATTCATAGACAGTTTTGGCAGCATTAAAATCACTGAAGGCATTTGGGGATGTTATGGATGAAATCAATGAGACCTGGGTACTTGAGCCAAACAAACAAACAAACAAACAAAAACCCTACATAGAGTGCAACAGTATGCAGAATGCATTAGGGAATGATGCTTCCATAAATATAGAGGTAGAATCTATCATTTTACTATGCTTCCTAAGTGCTGATTTCTTCGAGCAGACCATATAGTATAACCCCAGGGAATTAAAATGAGCAGGAACATATAACTCATGGGATCCAGAAAAGAGCCTGTTAAAAAATTTGAAAGATGTTTTGGAAATTGATTTTCCAGCTTGTGCTATCTTAGAAAAAATTTTTGATTTTACTATGGACTGTAGAATTTATTATTTTAAGCCTATCAACTTGATTAACTTAGTGATATCATTACTAATCAAATGTGTGATAATTTCCAGTACAGACAACCTTTCTATCAAATATGTTTTTATGAGTGATTAAGAGTATTACTCACTATTGAGCAGAGTTTTAACATCATATATAGTGAATATACATATTATAATTAGCCAATTACCTTGAATATATCTCGGAGGAAACCCTGAAATAACAATGTAACATTTTTATCCCAGGCACAGTGGTGCACACCTGTAATCCCAGCAACTAAGGAGGCTGAGGAAGGAGGATTACAAGTTTGAGGCCAGGCTCAGTGACTTAGCTAGCAAGACCCTGTCAAATAAAAAAAGAAAAGAAAAGGGACTGGACTGGTGATGTATGGTAAAGCACCACTGGGTTCAATTCTTGATACCCCACCAAAAAACAATGTAATACTTTCTGATGAGATGGAAACTTTTAAAAATTATCAAAATAATTTTTTTTAAAGAGAGAGGGAGAGAGAGAGAGAGAGAGAGAATTTTTAATATTTATTTTTTTTTAGTTCTCGTTCTCGGGGGACACAACATCTTTGTTTGTATGTGGTGCTGAGGATCGAACCCTGGGCCGCACGCACGCCAGGCGAGTGCGCTACCGCTTGAGCCACATCCCTAGGCCAAAATAATTTTTATATATTAGAGAGAATACAAGGCAGGACATACTAACATCAAAAAGAAAATTATAATGAAGTCACAATAATATACATCTGTGTTGTGTTCTTCATGACTAAAACACTCAGGGTCACTCCAGGTGAACTGGGCTGCACAAAATAATCACACAAGAGACAGAGATATCTTTTTCTGTGATGGCTCCTCCGACCTTAAGGGTGAGAAGAGTGGGGAGGGGAGGGAGCACCTGCTGACCCTTTTATTGAGCAGAAGCCATTCAAATGAGGCAAGGGGTCAGGTTTCAGGGGGTTGAGTCTAGCTTCTTGATGTCTGCTGTCAGCAGGTTGAGTGACATCTAGGAAGGCCACACCCAAAGGCAGAGCAAGAGAAGGGGACACACAAAGGGAGTTCCCATGGAACATTCTATCCCAAACAGGGCAAAGGGGTAGTATTACAAAGGAATAGGTGAGTGTAGCTCAACTCCATGGGTGACACGCCTACATCTGAAGACACGCCCTCAACTTTCTGAACTAGGACATCACCCAAGTCACTAGTAGTGATCAGTCAGAGCCTCTTGCTTCAGAATGGAAGGCGCAGGTCATTCAGAGTGACTTCCCATACATCTGTCTTTATCTGTTACTAAAAGTCAATGGGGAAATTGGCTAAAGTCTTGAAAGACTTTCCAAGTCTATTGCTGTGCCTAATGGTGTCCCTCATTTCTCTGAGACTTTCTTCATCACCCCCCCCACCCACCACCACCAGAGATTGAACCCAGGGGCACTTAACCATTGAGCCACATCCCCAGTATCTGCCTTTTTGTTTTTCATTTTGAGACAAAGTCTCACTAACTTGCTTAGATCCTTGCTAAATTGCCAACACTGGCTTCAAATTTATGATCCTCCTGCCTCAACCTCCCAAATCGCTGGGATTATATTATGATTTCCTTCATTTTTCTTTGTTCTTTTTCTCTATTCTTTGGCTTGTATAATCTTAATAGATCTGTCTATAAATTAGCTTATTATTCTGCTAGTTCAAATCTGCTATTGAGCCCCTAACCAAGTTATTTCAGTTATTGCAATTTTTGGTATTTTCATAATTTCCAGAATTATATTTTCTAAAATTTCTACTTGGTTAATTTTAAAATAATCTTTATCTCTTGACTGAGTCTCTATTTGATGTGACAGCAAATAAATGTCACCCTTACCTTTTACTTTTTTTTTAATACCTTTATTTACTTTTATGTGGTGCTGAGGATTGAACCCAGAGCCTCACATGTACTAGGCAAGTGCTCTACCACTGAGCTACAACCCCACCCTACCTTTTACTTCTTTAATCATATTTTCTTTAGTTCATTGAACATGTTTAGAATAGCTATTTGAATTCTGTTTTTTTTGTGACAAATCCAACATCTGGTCATTTTCATAAGCATTTTGTTTTGTTTTCAATGTATGAGTCATAGTTTCCTGTTTCCTTGCCTGCCTGATAATTTCTTTGTTGGAAAAAGGATATTTCAGAGGGGCTGGGGCTGGGGCTTAGCGGTAGTGCACTTGCCTGGCATGTGTGAGGCACTGGATTCGATTCTCCGCACCACATAAAAATAAAAAAATACATGTCTATCAACAACTAAAAAAAATTAAAGGAAAAAAAAGGATATTTAAGATAATATATGTGACAACTCTCAATACTGATCTCTCCTCCATGTCCCTGGGACTTGTCAGTATGACAAATAATCCCAGATTTACTATGTTCCTCTATGATGGCGTGAAAGTCATACATATTCAGTAAAAATCTTACTTGAAGTTTTG
Organism: Spermophilus citellus; assembly: GCF_964194105.1. Classification (NCBI taxonomy): domain Eukaryota; kingdom Metazoa; phylum Chordata; class Mammalia; order Rodentia; family Sciuridae; genus Spermophilus; species Spermophilus citellus. The sequence goes on from NC_138192.1 coordinate 102,311,094, forward strand.
AATTTGGACTTTTTCCTGGGCTAGCCATAGATACTATAATACTCATTTGTGATGCTGGGCAATGACAGAAAGCTGCAGCTCTCAGAAGTCACACAATCAAGAGATCAAACAACTGATACTCTATGATGAACTGTGTTGCTAAACTATGATATTCAATAAATTAGATGTATTATATACATTTTCAACTTATGTTTTCGGTGGGTGTTATGGTTTGGATATGAAATGTCCACCAAAAACTCACATGTGAGACAATGCAAGAAGGTTTGAAGAAATGATTGGGTCATAGCCTTAACCTAATCAGTTAATCAATCCTGATGAGATTAACTGAATGGTGACTGGAGACTGGTGGAATGTTGCTGGAGGAAATGTTTCACTGGGGGCGTGGCTATGGGATATATATTTTGTATCTGGAGAGTGGAGTCTCTCTCTCTGCTTCTTGATCACCATGTGAGCTGCTTACCTCTGCCACACTCTTCCACTATGATGTTCTGCCTCACCTCAAGTCCTGAGGAATGAAGCCAGCTGTCTATGGATTGAGACCTCCGAAACTGTGAGCCTCCAAATAAACTTCTCTGTAATTGTTCTGCCTGGGTCTTTTAGTTACAGTGGTGAAAAAGCTGACTAAAACAGTGGGTTTATCAAAACATAACCCCATCTTAAATTAAGGAACATCTGTATTTGTTCAGTGATTGGCTGGATTTGATGAAATTCATCTCACCACTCACATCTAGATGTTAAACATCATTAATTTCCAGCTGATTGTTTTATTCTTTCCAAAGGTACTCAAAATAAATTGCTCCATAGACAAATCCAATTGAAATTTAACCCCTTTGAAGGAATAGTTTATAAGGTCATTGTGTAATATTTGTTCTTACTCTAGGAGAGCTCTTCTCAGCTATCTTAATTTGTTCTTTCCTGAAAGCTAGCTGGCCTACAAGTTTTCTCTACATCCACTGGGGATTGGTTTCAGAACCCCCTGCATGTATCAAAATCCTTAGATGCTCAAATTCCTACTATGAGATGGTTAGTATTTGCATATAAACTACACACATCTTTTGGTATATTTAAAATAATCTCTGGATTACCTATAATACCTAATATAATGTAAATGAAATGCTACATAAATGACTGTTATACTGTATTTTTAGGGAATAATGATAAGGGCAGGGAACCTGAACATGTTCAGTAAAAACACAATTTCTTTTTCATTTTGGTATGAGGTTGGTTGAATCCATGGACACTTAACTAGTGAATAGAGAGCCTACTGTATCTTGAATCTCTTCCCAATTATCTATTATCATAACCTCTGCTAGATCACTTTTTGGCTTGAATTTTTCCATGTTCTGATGCAAATGAAGACATTCTTTAGGGAAGAGATAAAGGGCTGTTTTATGGATTGCTTAACCCCCAAGCACAGTCTTTGAGCCAAGTCTCTGGATCTGGGGTTAGAAAATAGCAAGCTTCTCTTAGAGTCATGTTTGTGGTCCAAGAGCTTAGGTGGACAAAGGGCAGCAGGCTGAAGTCCTCCCAGCTTCTCTCTTCATGTGAGTACCATTTGAGGAGCTGGGTTAAAGGTAATCAGAATTCCAATATCTTAGCACTCCAGCCCAAGGTGGAGCATCTGTTCCATGAATTGCAGCTGGATGGAAGGGAATCCCTTATCTCTAATCCACACTTAGTCTAACCCATGACTTAGCCTCAGCATCATGTGGCTAGGAAAAGAAAAGGAATAAGAATGCTGACATCCTGTTCCTCTGATGAGTGCTACTGGGAAGCTTTGTGGTTTGGGTTGCAGCAGTCTCGAATCTGTCTTGCAAAATGAGAGGGGGAAGGACAGTATTGATTCATGCAGACAGACTTGGTACCACAGTCCAGGACTTTTTCATGGAAAAATTTTCATATAATTTTTTTAGATTGATGTTTATTTGCTATTTGCCTTTAGGGCCATAATTTTCACTAGTTTCACTTAAGGTGGGTCAGCTCTTTATGCTGTCATATCAGTATTAATCTCTTGGTATTATTCTTGTAATTTTCCTGTCAAAAAATAAAAAAAGTTGTGTTAGGAATCAAATCCAGGGCCTTGCACATGCTACTTAGACATTGTGCCATGGAGCTACAACTCCAGCCAAAAATTAAGAAAACTTTTAAGGATTGGACATATAATCCAGTGGTAGATAACTTGTCCTAATGTCACAGGAGGTCCTATAGAGGGGTACTCTACTCAGGACACGTGGAAAGTAGAGTTCTTGGCATATGAAATGGACAAGAATTTTGACACATACCAGAGACATAGATTTATATGGGAAAGTAGACATATATAAGAGACAATGTCAGAAAGAGAGAGAGAGAGAGAGAGAGAGAGAGAGAGAGAGAGAGAGAGGGGGGGGGGAGGGAGGGAGGGAGGGAGGGGGAACTTTTGGGTAAAGTAATAAATACACATTTGAGGTAGTAAACTGGCCATTACTAGAGATATAGCAATATCTTATATGGGGTATTAATATTTATAGAGGGCCCGCAAGGTGGAGCACTCCTGTAATCCCAGCTGAAACAGGAGGATCACAAGTTCAAAACCAGCCTCAGCAATTTAGCGAGGCTTTTAAGCAAAATAAAAAGGAGGGCTAGGGATGTGGCTCAGTGGTAAAGTGCCCCTGAGTTGAATATATATATTTAATAATAATAAATATTTAATAATAATAATATATATTTAATCATATATATATATATATATATATATATATATATATATATATATATATATATTTTTTTTTTTTTTTTTTTTTTTCATGCAGACAGACAGTAGTTAGGGGCTGGCCTACAGGTGGAGCCAGGGCGGAGTGACTCGATTTCCTGCCAGCTTTTCTAGCGCTTGCACATTTCCCTCGTGTTATTTTGTGCAGGCAAAAGCAGGGTTTAAGGGTTAAGCCCCTTGGGTAGAGGACTAAGGACCTGGGCGGGGTTGGTGGGAAAGGCTTGTTTTACATTTCAAAGGTTTATGGACTTTTCCTGCTTTCCATTAGTTTCTAGGCACTTCTGAGACAGTGTATCTTTCTTTTTCCGTATTCCCAAATTCCTATCTCACTAGCATTGGAAATTCCCTGAGCTTGATCCCCCAGCAAATACCCACAAGCACTTAAAAAATCCCCCCCCACCCTTAAAAACAAAACAATGACAGGGAGTGGGGGGAACAGTTAAAATGTCTCAGGTAAGTAGTTATTAGGAATAGATTAAACCATAAAGCATGTTCACTTTTGCCACTTACTATTCCCACACACTGGTAATAACCACTAGCGGAGATCATAAAACAAAACTTCGAACATCCAATACGGTTTCACAGAGCACTCAGCTGTTGTAGAACAGGAAAACATTAACAGGAAGCAGCGGTTGACGGTCTCGCTGGTGTTTCAACTCAAAAGGGACTCCTAGGGGTCTCGTGCGTGGGGTCTCTGGACCGCTCAGGGAAACTGTAAGTTGAGACACGTCCAGGGCAAGCCCAGGCTACCGCAGTGGGAGGGCAGGGAAGCGCTACGCCCTATAATCGCCGGCTCCACGTCAGTTTCTAGGCCTCCACGCCGTCAGTGCCTTCCGGTGTCTGGGGGAGTGAAGGCCCAGGGGTCGGAGCCGAGCAGAGCCGGGGCGGGAGCAGGACGGTACGTACCAGTGCTCCCCAGCTGCTCCTGCGCAGGGCCGCAGGCAAGTAGCGCGAGACCCGCGGCACTCGGGGTCGGAGCACACCGGGTTTGCGCGTCAGTGCGCAGCGCGCCAGGGGGCTGCTCGCGGACTGCAGCTTCTTACACTCGCCCCTGTAGGGGGCTCAGCAGAAGCCAGGAGCGGGGTGGGCCTTATGCAGGTGATTTAATTCTGTGGACTCTTTCCGGTTTGCCCCTTGGCACTGGCTGGGCGGAGCGCCCCCGCCTCCTCGGCCCCACTCCCTCTACCCTGCGCTGAAGGTCGCCTCAGGCTGCCGGAGTCCCTGATGAGGTCCGGTTTGCTCCGACCGCCTGGACCCACTAAAGAGTGGGACTGCTGGGCTGTCGCAGACCACCCCACATCAGCCTCCAGAGGTGCAAACTGGTCTCAAGCTTTGGTGGCCAGTCCCCAGCGGCTGTAAACTTTGGTTAAAATGATCTGGAGAGTTGCTTCTGAGGCGAACTGTCGAAAACATGCGCAGTTCTCCTTTCGAAACTTTGACAAAGGGGACTTTTTCCTTACTCAAACGGAAAGTCTGGCCCAGCGGGAAGTTTTAGTCTTTTTTGCAATAGCAAGGTAAAATAGGTCAGGGTTGTTTTCCAAAGCGGTTTAATGTATGTTTTGGCAACTTACAAGCTTGCCTTGGGAAAGTTGGGAGTGCTAGACTGAAAAGAATTTAAGTCACCCCCCTCCCAAAAGGAAGTTTTTTCTACCGCTTACTTCCAGACACCTTCAAAACGATAGAGAAATGTAACATCATTTCTAAAAGTTTTCACTTGACTGTGTCGAGATTTGGACGGAGGACATATTCTTTTAATATTAACAACCCAAACTGGTAAAACAAAGGCTATTGAAAAAGAGTAAATGATTCTAGGGAGCAGGAAGTGAATTCAAAGAGCTGACGCCCTCTAGAAGATTAGTTGACTTTTGAAATTTGTTATTCCACAACAGAAGGTGGAACCAATAGGGGGTAACATACGTAAAGCATTTAGGACGTTGATAAACCGGAATAATCTAAAACTAAGAACAGGATCTGGCGGGATTGACCTGCTTTATGTAAGAGATTTCAGATAAAGAGGGACTGAAGTTTTGTCCCCGTCCTCCCCCCCCCCCGGGGGTTCAACTCCAGAATATAATTTTTTCAAGACTGTTGTTTGGAAGAGAACTTTGAATGTATTTATCATACAGGAATCCATATTTTTTCTCTCTCTCTCTTTCTCTCTCCCTCTCTCAACACTTGTTTTTCTGGTACCTTTTGGGTCGAATGTCCTGGTGAAATTGTTGTACATTCCGTCTCTAACTGGCCTTTACATTTTAACACCATTACTTGCTAACTTACGCCCTTTTCCAAGGTGAATCCAGTTGCTGGTCTGCAGGGACACTTGGTGTCCCCCCTCCCTGGGAGTGTTGCGCAACAGGCATAGGAAGGTCGTGGGCAGTTTTTTTGAGCCTTGGCCGGGCGCCCTCAAGGAAGCTGAAACGGAAGTAGGTTTGGTCCCCAGGCTGTCCCTGGTTCCATCGCCGTTCCCAGTTGGGTGACATGGCGCCCCAGTAGCTCCCCTTCAGTCTTGGTGACCTTCGGGCATCAGGCAACTTCCCGGAGCTCGGTTTTCGCCCTTTGACCATACTCGGGGAATTTTACAATCTGGGGAGACGTGGGGGATTCCGCAGCCTACATTGGGCGGCGCCTCACATGGCAGGCAGCGTGGAGGAAACGCTCTGGGGCTCTGCGGGCAGTTCCCAAGAAGGCGGCCACCTCTTGATGCACGTGCAATTTCTGATCGCGAGCATTTCTTAATTTGGTTTTCCCGAGCGTGTCCGAAGAGAGGCCACTGTATAGTGGGAAGAGCCGGTGGGTGCCCGGCGTGAGTAAACCAAGAACCTTACCACCCCCTACCGACCCTTTCCCTAGGCTGGAGGCGCTGTGGTCTACGGGAAAGTCAGGGCTCTGTCCCTGGACCCAGCAGAAAAGAATTGAGTCTCCCGCTTTCTACCCTTGATCCCTCCCTTGAGATTTCTTGGGGACTTACAGCACTGACTGGTGTAGCCCTTTTAAATCCCAGGAGTGGACTCTGAGAATGGGGGCTTGTACAGCCTCAAGAGCTAATTAAACTCGTGTTTATGGATGCAACTGCCTCTTTGCCTTTGATTCAGTATCATTCTACCAACGTGTATGGAGCTCCTCTTGACCAGGCAGAATTCTAGATATCTAAATTTGTTTCTTGTCTCCATAACCTCACCAGGTGTTGGAGAGACCAAGTAAAGTTACCTACGTAGACAATCTGGACAAGACCTACTACCACACAACAAAGGAGGAAACTTGTGGGTAGGTGATCAGACACTGAAGGCAATTGTGCTCAGGTGCATTCTTGTTTTACTTAGTATAAACCTGTGAGGCAAGAGGCACTGTTATTGTAATATCCTCTTTCTCCTTTGCATTTCACTCATGTCTTGTTTGGAAGTCTTCACACCCTACTTTCCTGAATGTCCTATGTTCTCCTTTCACAAGCTTGGTGGCTACCTTTGCACTTACCACAGCATTGCATTTAACACTTTGCATTGTAATACTTTAAAAACTTTTCAGTCAAATTGTGGTAGAATTACCTCGGTTAAATACCTGTAAAGTAACTAGACTAAGCCCCCCAGGAGTCCATTCCTACAGATAAGTAGAGGTTGTACTTGAGTGTCTTTTTCAGAAACTTATACACTCAAATACAGTCTTTGAAGTGCTTAATGTGTGTGTGTGTGTGTGTGTGTGTGTGTGTGTATATATATATATTCAAATATACATATATGGTACTTATATATTTATACAGTACTTATATACTTATATATATTCAGTATTTATTTATATGTTATGTATATAAATAAATGTACATGTATATTATATAAAACATAATAATTATATATGTATAAGTACTTATAGATTTAAATATGCATTATATATATATATATATATATATATATATATATATATATATATATAATTTTTAAAAATCCCTTATTTTGTATGGTGCTGCTTCTCCAAACTGAATTTCCAAACTGGTGCCTGTTCTACTAATATTTCTGCTTTTTCCACATGTAAATTTCCTCCTTCTGTCATCAATGAAACATTTCTTTTTCTAATTACTACTTTTCTTGGTTTTAAGAATGTGTGTATCTGCAATTCATGTTTGAATTCATTTGCCTGTTTAAATGCCCTGAATCATGATTTTACTCCCTCTTCAATTCTTGGCTTAGGGGTATAGTTTCTTCTCTGACCATGCACATTTGAAAGAAAAATGACTTTATGCATGTATATACACATTACATGTATGTGTATAAATATGTATACGTGTTCTCAAATCTTCACAGATCAAATTGCTTCCTTTTCTACCCATTATACCTTGTCCTGTATTTATGTTCCTTCAATATCTCCATTTCTACCCACTTTGTCTTTATTTAGTCATTAAAGTTTTGACTAAAATGAACAGCTTCTTCGTTATTTTCTTATTATTATTGATATTGGGTTGTCATCTTTGGTAATTCAGTACTTATTACAAGAGACCTAATTCCTACCAATTTATTACCATATTCATCTGAATATTCAAAATTGTGTCTTCTACAGTGAACTCTTCAATTGAATAAAGCAATTCATCATCATTTTTAAATTTTTCAATGTAATTGAAAACTCCTCCATGCTGTTTTCCAGGGTAATGATTTATTTTGATCATTTTACTTTACAAATGGGAACCATAGTTTCCTTATCTACTACTTGTGAAATTTTTGAGGTTTTGTTTTTATTTTGTTTTTCTTAAAATGTCCTTTAGCTCTTTTTTGGGCTTATATATCCATTTGTTTCTTTTTTAATTGAAGATTTCAAAGGTAACTTTTAAAGATAGACCTTTGTTTTAAAGAGCAGGCACTTGACAGATCTCTTGCTTGAATACCATCTGGTGAGTAGACCAGATTCCTTGCAACAATGACCAAAACTTGACTTGAAGTTGAATTAAAAAAAAAAAAAATCAATCTGTTCAGCAGTTACTGAGTATTTGCTAGTACTAGGGAATGGAAATACATAAATCTCCCTCTGTTGATTGCAACTCTTTTTCTAGTTGGCAAAGACAAGATGCATCAGCAAAAGTTATGCTGAAAACCATGGCTGTGGAACAGCATTGAAGCTGAGTTTGACTTTACAGTTGACTTGAGTTCTACTCTAATCCATGACTGTGTTATTTTGATTTGGCAGAAAAGTCTGTGTTCTAAGTGCCCTGGTGGACCTATTAGTGAAATGTGGTAGCACAGGGCGGTTATATATAGCACAAAGCTATACCTCCTGAGAATCAGAATTGAAGCCAGTTGCTATCTTCCTAGGCTTTCTGTAAACAAGTTGGCTATCATTCAGCCAACCTGTAGAATGAATCTGTTCCTTTAACCTGTGTAATCACCAGAAATGTCAAGGAACTTAGAAGAAAAGATCAACTAAGGGATCAGAACCTAGGGAACAGGTTGTGTACCAGGGATGTACCAGGGATGATGGGATGATGAGACTGAAGCAACTGGAGAATTTTTCTTTTCCACTTGTCTCCATTTTTTTGAGCCACTTTTTATTCCTCAACACCTTGAGGAGGTACACATGGTTGCCTGTAATCCCAGTGACTGGGAAGGATGAGTCAGGAGGATCACAAATTCAAGGTCAGCCTGGGCAATTTAGCAAGATTGTATCAAAATAAAAAGTAAAAAGGACTGAGGATGGAGCTCAGTGGTAGAGTTGCAATCTTCAGTACTGGAAAAAAAAAAATCACCTAACAAAAAAACCTTGAGAAAGAACATGGTTTCTGAGTGTGATCTCATGAGGATATATATCTAAAGGTGACATCAGATGGTGTGGATACCTAAAAAGTGATACCTTAGCCACAACCCTACTTTGTACTACTTGGAACTCAGATCTGGTCTCTGACCCAGGCTTTACCAAAGCACTACAATTTGAAATCTTGAATAAACTCAGCCATCTTGGTCTATTGCTATTTTTTTTTTTTTCTGCCAAGGAAAAGGAAAACTGGTAACGAATGGATAAATGTAGCAAATTACACATTGTCCTGTTTTTTTTTTTCCCCTCAATAAAGTGAGTGAATAGAACAACAGTTTATTAAAAATTAGATTTGTATTAAACTTATAACATCTGGGGTGGGGCTGTAGTTCAGGACAGTGCTTGCCTATTATGCTGGAAGCCGCAGGTTCAGTCCTGAGTACTGCAAAACTAGGTAAGTAAATAAATAAATGAAAAATTAAAATAAAATATTACCATCTCATATGAGATATTTTTGTTTGTTTGTTTTGGGTGCTGGGGATTTAACTCAAGACCTTGTGGAGGTATTAGTTTTGAGAATGTTAAAGGGCTGTCCTGTTAGAGGAAAATACTTTAAATTTTAGGAACTTTTGAATCTCTTATTGAACTATCCTACACAGGGAACTGTGGTTGAAGATTGGACAAACAAAAACTGTGACACATAAATTTTTAATTTTAGAAATGACAGCTTATCAGGATTCAGTGAAAAGGATACATTTTTATGAAAACATACTGGAATTTAAACCTTTTGCTAAAAGGCCAGTGGATGTTAGGTGAGCTTGGCTGAAGACGGTGTATTCTTCCTTTTCCAGGCAAGATCCTGCCAGCTCTTGGTAAGCCTGCATGGGGGCTTACTAGGTCAGATTCATTTTGTAAGTTCCTCTGAAACAACAGTATCATTGTATCATGTGGTTACAAAAGCTTCCTTTCAAAACTCTCTCTCTCTCTTTGTCCTGGATCTAAAAAGCAGGTTCCAAGTGTGATATCGTATTAGATTACCAGTTCCATCTTGCCTCACTCTAGGTTGCAAAGGGTTGATTGAACATTACACCTGTGTATACCTGCTGCAATAGTGCAATGATTACCGGCCTGTTCAAGGCCTGAGAGGGCTGATCTTGGCAGGCCTGGCCAGGGCCTACCCACAGCCAACTGAAGCAAAGAGCCTATCTACCCTTAAGCACTTCCATATGACAATACTCAACTGACTCTTGCATAGAATAAGATAAATGCCAGAAAAGAGTACAAACAGTGCTACAAGCAGGAGATGACCTGATTTGGAGATCAAGTCAACTATGGAAGAGATACCTTGAAAGAGGAGATAGAATTTTAACATGCCGAGACTCAAAAGAGGCAAGGGCCATTCTGAGTGGAGGCAAATGCTTGAGAAAAGATGCTGGGACAGAAAAACACTGTCCAGGGAGCACTGAGATACTTACTCATTTGGAGTTTGATTGTGGGTTTTACAGAAACGGGGTGATACTCTTATGCTTGGGCTGTACGTGAGAAGTTTGTCCAGGTGAAAACTGAACTTTGGTTAAGATGGAGGAGGGTGACTACATCAGCTGGATTTAGATTTGTTTCTCCTGTGACTCTGCTCATGTTCCTGGATCCAGTGAGATGCTTCTCAATATCCTTTTAGTCTAGATTCTCATGCTGTGATTCATTCATCTTTTTGTGACTCATACACCTGTTATGAACCAGGGATGTTGTTGGAAGTAACATTAGATCCAAATTTGTAAGAACTTGCCTGAGAGTCATAGGAAGTCTGCTTTGTCTCAGTCCATTTGTGCTGCTATAAGAAAATGCCACAGACTGGGTAATTTGTAAAGAAGAGATATTTATGTCTCAAAATTCTGGAGGTTTAGTCTATTTCTAAGACCAAAGTGCTGGCACCTGTTGAGGGCAGCTCTCGGCTTCTTTGAATGCTGGATCCTCTGGAGAGAGAGGAACAACGTGTCCTCACATGGCAGAAAGCCATTTTGTAAGGGCACTAATCCCATTCACGTGGGAGAAGCCTCATGGCCTGATCACCTCCTAACGGCCCCACTTCTTAATCCTTTCACATTGGCAAACACTGAATTTTATTTTATTTTATTTTTTTTTTTTAAAGAGAGAGTGAAAGAGGAGAGAGAGAGAGAGAATTTTTTAATATTTATTATTTTTTAGTTCTCGGCGGACACAACATCTTCGTTGGTATGTGGTGCTGAGGATCGAACCCGGGCCGCACGCATGCCAGGCGAGCGCGCTACCGCTTGAGCCACATCCCCAGCCCCCAAACACTGAATTTTAAAGGGTACATGTTCAAGCCATAGCAGCCACATCAAATAACTTTTTTAAAAAGTGCCTTCTAATTTTATGTCCTTTAGTGGTCTTCTAGGGGATGTTTGAGTTTGTAGCTGCAACACTGCAGAAATCATGAACCACATGGTGATGTATTATTACACATCCTCAATTTAAGTATTTTGAGGGGGCTGAGAAATGGCATTTCAGACACTATCTTAGGTTTAAAATCCCTGCAGATGGAGGAGGAAAGATAGGTTTGTTATATCAGCTGCTCCAATTGCCACACGCACAGCCCACATCCACGGATCCCGCACATAAATGGAGGGGGTGGATGGGTTCTGTTGTGTTAGAGATGAATGCATAGAACATCTGTGTATGCCACTCAGGATCATGCAACCCCCTCCTCCTTTGTTTTTTAGAGTCTTCTGGGTGACTCTTTCAAGTACCTCGTGTTCATATCATGCTGGGGCTTTCCAACATCTGAAAGTTCCACGTTTGCATGCTACTTTCTGCAGCTGTCGAGATGAGCTTTGTCTCATTGCCACCCAGGGTTACCAGGTTGCTAAGACATTTTATTTGCTTTTGTGCTGTGGTTCAGCAAACAGGACCTTGCTTTCATGCCACCCCATGACCTTGGTTCAGGTAGAGAACAGGATAACGAATGGAATGTTAAGTATGTCTTTGGATAGATTAACCAGTCATGCTGGTCACTATGCTGCTGATTACAGGGAACATTATGTGCTTTGGATACCAGGTGGTTTGGAAGCAGTTGACATTCTGTGAGAAGGGTTGAGAAGTCTGACCAAACTTAACCACATTTTACTGTCACCTATTAAGGCAAATGCTGGGTGCCAGAGGTTTGTGCTAAGTGTTTTACTTGAAGTTTATATGTAGTATGGAGGTGGTAAAAAGAAGTTACTGACAGAATCTTTTTTTTTATTAGTTGTTAAAAACATTACATAGCTCTTGACATATCATATTTCATACATTTGACTCAAGTGGGTTATGAACTCCCATTTTTACCCCATATACAAACTGACAGAATCTGTGTGAGCTTTTCACAGGAAAGTTTATACAATAAAAAGAGATGCCTCATTTGGGTCTGAAAACCCAGAGGGGTTTTGCTAGGCAGATAAGGGGAATTGGGTAAAACAGGTAAAGACACATGGGAAAGGTCTTAATTGAGTGGTCAAAGCTGAATGTCCTTTAGTGGTCTTCTAGGGGATGTTTGAGTTTGTAACTGCAACATTGCAGAAATCATGAACCACATGGTGATGTATTATTCCATTAATGTATATTAATGAGGGATGAGAGCAACAATAGACTGTGTGACCTTGGATAGAGAGAAAATTGGAACTTGCAGTGGGAGATGAGGGATCACTGAAAGGTTCGAATCAAGAAAGTGAGTGGATCTAAGCAAGAACTTCAACTTCAGAAAGTTCATTCTAATAGAAGACAGATTTGGAAAGGGTGAGGTCAGAGGCAGGGAGAACAGAAAGGCCAGGGGACAAGTTAGGGTAAGAGATGGTACAGGCTGGGGCTGGGGCTCAGCAGTAGAGAGCTTGCCTCCCACATGTGAGGCACTGGGTTCCATCCTCAGACCACATAAAAATGAAAGTAAATGAACAAAATAAAGATATTGAGTCCATGTATAACAAAAAATATTAAAAACAATAAAAAGGAGATATAGAAAGAGGGTGCTGAGGATTGGGTTAGAGAAGGCCTGGGTAGAATATGGTGTGTGAGTACAGCCCAGGGAGAAGTATTTTAAGGAAGGATTATTTATCAGCAACCAGATAAAGAGGACTAATTTTTTTATGTTTGTTTATTTTAAAATAAAATTTGTATATATTTAAAGTATACCACATGATGTTATCAGATGCATGTATAGTAAAATGGTTGTTATAGTGGAACATATTAACATGTCAATCTCATATAGTAACCATTCCATGAACCCCTGTCCCTCACTCCCTGTGGCAAGAGCACCTATAATCTATTAGCAAAAATTCTGAATACATTACATTGTTATTAACTATAGTCCTCATGTTATACACCAGATTTTTTACTTGTTCTTCCTACATATTTTCTACTTTATATCCTTTGATCTACATCTTCCCTCTTCTACCCCAGATTCTGGTAACCATTTATTCTCTCTTTTTTTTTTTTTTTTAGAGAGAGTGAGAGAGAGAGGGGGGACACAGAGGGAGAGAGAGAGAGAGAGAGAGAGAGAGAGAGAGAGAGAGAGAGAATTTTAATATTTATTTTATTTTTTCTTAGTTCTTGGCGGACACAACATCTTCGTTTGTATGTGGTGCTGAGGATCGAACCCGGGCCGCACGCACGCTAGGCGAGCGCGCTACCGCTTGAGCCACATCCCCAGCCCCACCATTTATTCTCTATCTCTACATATTTGACATTTTTTTTTAGATTTTACATATAAGTGATATCATGCAATACAACACACTTTTCTTTGTGTTTGGTTTATTTCACTTAGCATGATGTCATCTAGTTCATCCATGTTGTGGCAAATAGCAGCAACTTCTCCCTTTTGAAGGGTGACTAATATTCCACTGTATATACACACCACAGTTTATTTGTTCAATAAACACTTAGTTTGTTTCCATAACTGGAAGCTGTTGTAAACCATACTGCAGCAAACATGGGCATGCAGATATCTTTACAAGGCAATGCTTTCATTTATTTTGGTGTATATACCAGTAGAAGAATTGCTGGGTCTGAAAGACTTCTAAGTACCCTGGACATGGCAGCTAGGAGATCACCAAGGCCATGACTAGAGTGTCATCCTCAGGGCTGGCCTGCTAGGGTAAAAGGGATCAGATACCTGCTTTCATATAACACTCCAGGGAGTGCTCGATAATTCAGTAATCAAGACAGATAATATTTTAATGCAACATTTTAAAATACCAACATAATTGTTAAAATGTATAATGAACCAATTATCAAAATTTTAAACAAAAAGAGTAAGAGCATTACTGATGTTTCCTTTTATCTCAGATTCCAGTCTGGCTTGACAGTAAGGGTCACTGTGTAAGGAAAATGGTGGGTAAGGGGCTCCCAGGTGCAGGCCTGCTGAGTGAAATTGAAGCTGAAGAAATTAAAGAGCTGAGTATAGACTCTGCCCTCATGATGTCCCAGCTTCAGGTGAAAGGAAATAAAATGAAAGAATGGTCAGTCTAAGGGACCTCTGACTTAAGGGCTTTGGGGTTTATTTATTGTGTAAGATAGAAAAGAATTGAACATGGGGAGTAGGCCCTGCAGTGTCTGATGAAAGCACTGGTGTAAGGGCTCAGGGGAAACAGGAGGGGACAAATGGGATTGTCCTCCCTGGACAAGCTGAAGGACAGAAGGTGCCAATTTGGGCGGTGGAAAGGTGGGAGGTCGCAGGAACTCGGGCCTTATAAATGATGAGGTCATGTATAAGGGAATGCCCCTGACAAAAAGCAGCAATAAATGGGGTTAGGATGGAAGAAAGCCATGCAGGAGGGAGTTGACCCAAGAGGTATAGAGACAGAGCTGACCAGGGTCTTGTAAAAGAAATGGCTGAGCAGCAGAAGGCGCCCAGCTGAGGCTAGAACTCACAGGGTGTGGAGTATCAGTTTCTGTGTTGAGTAATCTTTTCTCCCTCCCTTCTGAGCTACTTGTTGGTCTACGTGTATGAGTGCAGGAACTCAGAACCTGAGGCTGGGGTGCAGGGTGACCAACCATCCCAGTTAGGCCAAGACAGAAAGCCTTTCTGGGATCAGGACTTTTAGTGCTAAAGCTGGAAGGTTCAGGACACACCAGGCCCATTCATTTATCTAAGGTGTTATAGGATTGGAAGTCAGGAGTCAAACAGGTAAGAGAACTGAGGGTTCTGGCTGGAAGGTTTGGAGCACATGATCCAGATTGGGTCTGGAGGAAAGGAAGTGAGGCCATTTCCCTGTAGCCGTGTTCATTATTTATTCGTTTACTCATCACATACTAAGTGAGTGCCAACTGTGAGTCAAGCCCTGGGATCTGCACAGAGGACTGAAGGGCAAAGAAGAAATAAATGCCCTCTTAAAATATCCTTCTGAAGTGGCAAAGGTCTACTGGCGCTCAGGACCCATCTCTGTTTATTTACAGGGTCTCTTCTGAGGGGTACTTCTCTCTAGAAAACTCCAAACTGTATTTTCCAGACTCCTCTAAAGCTAAGATGTGACTAAGTTAAGTGCATTTTTAGGGAAACTTTGCAAAGGAAGTGGGCAGAGACCAATACTTTGCTCCTCTTAGTTTTCTCTGCTGGTGAGGAGGATGGTAGTGACATGGGGTTTGGGGAAGAGTGTCAGCATGTAGTCATCAGCTTTTTAGGTGTTGGAGGTATGTGTGGCTGTGTCAGGTCCCCTCCTGATCCCTAGATGTCTACTCTATGGCAATCTCCTGAATGCTCACTACCCCAGTCCAGAAATGTGGTTCTGGGAGCCCCAGGAGCCTTTGCTAGAAACTCAGCCTAGAGCCCCTTCCTCTAGCCCCATACTCCTTTTGTGAGCCAGTAACAGCTGTTTTATGTAAGCTTGCTCAGTGTTTTATGTAAGCTTTGTTTGGGACTTTAAACAATCATTGGCAATAGCCTCATGATTTCTAGCAGAGAAATGAAAACTGAAACTGGACTTAGGCGTTAGCTGGTCTGGTTGTGAAGGTTACAGACAGTTTGTACTAACCTGGAGACTTTGTGTGGGAGTGGAAAAGAAGGAGAAACAGTCACTGAATTTGAATGTGCCTGAAGAAAAGCTACACTTGAAATTCTAGAAATCACACAGGTGCCAGTTTTGTTTGGCAAGAGAAGGCGAAATGGCCTGAAACACTGGTAAAATGAAACAAATGGATATATTGACCATGCAGGATTGTGTATGTGAAAGCGGGGAAGAAAAAGAATTGGACTTGGACAGGTCCTTTACCTCTCCAGGCAGGATGGGGTTGGTAACTGATGGGTACAAGTCCTTGTATAGAGCTTTCTACACACTCCTTATCCTTGGAACCATGTTAAATAAAACCTGTCCTGTTGTTTTTGAAGATAACTTTGAGAAACCTGAAGGCTTTCTTGTTCTAAGGTACATTCACATCAAGGAAGCTCTAAGAGCTATTTAGATGCTATGAGATAGTTTCTGTATGACTTTTTTTTTTCAAAACTGTATTCTTTTATATGATAATTATTAATCAAACTGGTAAAGGCTGAGTGCAGAAGAAACAGGAACTAATTTTTCAGTTTCTAAACCTATAAGATTTCCTTTTGACTTATTATTATACTGTGGTATGCGTTATATTAGTCCTTGCTTATCTGAGGTTTTTCTTTCTGTGTTTTCAATTACCCACAGTAATCTAAGAATATTAAATAAAAATTTCAGAAATAAGTTTTAAATTGTGAACCAATTGAGTAGTGCGGTGAAATCTTACAGCATCCTGCTTAGTGCTGCCCGAGGTATAAATCATCCCTTTGTCCAGAGTTTTCACACTGGATGTAATACCCTCCCATTAGTCAGGTAGTAGCTATCTTGGTTATCAGAACATCTGTTGCAGCATGTATGCTGAAGTAACACTTATTTTACTTAAAATGTCCCCAAAGCACAAAGTAGTGAGGCTGGCAATTTTATTACAGTATATTATTTTAATTGGGATATTTTATATTAGTTATTATTGTTAATCTCTTAAGGTATATAACATATAAATTAAACTTTATCATAGTTATGTGTATTTAGGAAAAATCTTAGTACATGTATGGTTTGGTACTATCCATGATTCTGGGCATCCACTGGAGCTTTTGAAATTTATCTCCTGCAGATAATGGGGGACTACTACATATTTATTTTAGTATCTATATACCTGTCACACTCAACTTATGAAGAAAAATATTACAAATTTAGCCATTTCTCCTTTGTATTCTTTTCTAGTCACATTCCCTTCTTCACAAAATGGAAGTCACTTTACTGAATTCAGTATTTATTATTATAATGTAAATTTCAATATTTTCACTATATATATATATATATATATATATATATATATATATATATATATATCCCTAAATAATATATGGTATTAGTGGTTTCTTGATATTTAGAATCTTATGTAAATTAATCATATCATATATATATTTTAGCATCTTCCATTTTGCCTCAACAAAAATTTTTGGGTCTTGTGAGGTTCATATAATTCCATAGTTCATTCATTTTCAGGGCTGCATAACATTTCATTAAAGAAATATAATATTTTTTTCAATCTCTCTCTCTCTCTCTCTCTCTCTCTCTCTCTTTTTTTTTTTTTTTTTGGTACTAGGGATTGAACCCAGGGTCACTTATCCACCCAACCACTTCCCTAGTCCTTTTTTATGTTTTATTAGAGACAGGGTCTTTCTGGGTTGCTTAGGGCCTCCCCAAGTTGTGGAGGCTGGCTTTGAACTCATGATCCTCGTGCCTTAGCCTCTTGAGTCACTAGGATTACAGACATTTTCCACTGTACCCAGCTTCATCTCTTCTTGATAGACTTTTGGGTGGTTTCCTTTTTTTTTTTCTTTTTGCTGTAATATCCACTGCTATGAGAAACATTTTGGACATTTCTTGGTATACCTGTCTGCAAGTTTTTAAAGGGTATTTATTTAGGAATGAAATTTTCATGTCATGGAGTAGTATGTGTTTTCAGTTTTACCAGATGATGCTAAATTTTTCTTCAAAGTAGCTGTATCAATTTTTTAAAAATTTATTTTACTTATTCTAATTTCTTATATATATGACAGCAGAATTTAATTCAATTCATATTACACAAATAGAGAACAATTTTTCATGTCTCTGGTTGTACACAATGTAGAGTCACACCATTGGTATTAGTTTTCATACATGCACTTAGGGTAAGAGTGTCCATCTCATTCCACTGTCTTTCCTACCCCCATCCCCCTCCCTTCTCCTTCCTCTCCTTTACCCTATCTAAAGTTCGTCTATTCCTCACATGCTGCCCCCACATCCCTATTATGAATCAGCATCTTTATATCAGAGAAAACATTCAGCATTTGGTTTTTTGGGTTTGGCTTACTTCACTTAGCATTATATTCTCCAACTCCATCCATTTACCTGTAAATACCATGATTTTATTCTCTTTTAATACTGAGTAATATTCCATTGTGTATATATACCACGTTTTCTTTATCCATTAATCTACTGAAGGTACGATACCTAGGGTGGTTCCACAATTTAGCTATTGTGTATTGTGCTGCTAATTCCTCCAGTAATACATACAATTTCATATTTCTCTGACATTTAGCAGTAGATATTAACATTTGACTAATGTGAAATAATATCTCATTATAGTTTAAGTCTGCACCTGTCTGACAACTATTGAGGTTTGAACTTTTTTTTTTCAAGTGTTTTAGTGGCTTTTCTCTTTTCCTGTGTCATATAAACTTAAAATCAGCTTGCCAAGGTCCATGGAAAATTTGTTTTTGGCTTTTTGATTGGACTTATATTGAGTTTACAAATGTGTTTGAAATTCAGTATCTTTGTGATATTGAGCTTTCTGTCCATGATTAAGGAATGATGAAGATATTGATTTCTTCAGTTATCTCCATCTTAAATGAAGTCTTCAATAAAGTAATTTGTTCTTTAAATGTCTTACTAACAAACATTAGATTTATTCTATGTGACTTATAGATGTTATTTTAAATAGTGTCTTTTTGAAATCTACTTCTTATTCCTATTTCTTGCTAATTATTGAAATGTAATTGACTTTTATTTATTGATCATGTATCTCAAAAACTTCAATCTGTTATTAATTCTAATATTTTGCTTATTAATATACTTGAGTTTTCTGTGTAGAAAGTGAATAATGATAGTCATTTCTTCGATTCAAGTGCTGATATTCTATCTTTTCTTCTTTCTCATTTTACTGTGCTGGCTCTGTCCTTCAGTATGATATTGAATAAAAGGGATAATCATGCACATCTTTGTCTCAGTCCTGATTTTAAGGAAATGCTTCTAACGTGATACCATTAAGTACCATATTTGCTGTGGGTTCTCCTTTTTTGTAATTACTCTTTAACTGTTTTTAGGCTGCTGTCTAATAAGATAAATTTCTTGCTTTTAATCCATACATCAGTTTTTTAGGGAAGTTACATCTTTATTATATTGGATCTCTCTACTCATGAACAAAGTATGGCTCTCCATTTATCTAATTCTTTATTTATGTCTTTTCAATAATATATAGGTTTTTCTCCATTGAGATCTTGCCTATCTTTTGTTGGAATCATTTCTATGTTATGTTTGATGCTATTATATACAATATCACTGTAGTGTTCTTATCTCTTTTTTCTTTTTGATTTCCTACAGTTTTACTTATTTTCTTAACATCTCAACAGTGTATTTGAGCAAATGTTTTTATGTCTTATCCCACATCTCTACATACATTATAGCCACAGGGTTTTTTTTTTCTCCTAGATTATTTAGCACAAGATTTCTCAGCCTCAGTGCTGTGAGCTTTTTGCCTGGATAATTCCTTGTTGTGGGGGAATGTGTATAGTGGGATGTTTAATAGCATCCCTGGCCTCTGTACACCAGATCCTAGTAGCACCATCTGGAGATGGTGACCAGAAATGTCTCTAGACATCATCAAATTAACCCTGAGGTCCAAAACTGCCATGGATAAGAACCATTGATCTGGTGCCTATAATATTGCAGAAATTTCCCTTATGTCTTTAAATTTATTTTAAGATAACTTATTTTAAATTCTTTCAGATGTAGTTTCCTAGGATGTGAATTCTGTTTGTTTTGTCTACTGTCATGGTGATTTTTATTTTTGTGCATAGTGGTTTTTAAACATGCATTTACCTTCTGCAGAAGTTCTTCACCTGGAATCTCTCATGCTCTGGGTTGGGAAGGTGGTCCTATGAGTAGGTTTTGTGTTTGATTCTGAAGACACTAAGGGCTTCCCTAGTGTTAGAGTAATGTTTATGTTCATTTCTTGCCTACAGTTTAAAGAAACCCCAACCAAGTCATGATTACTTGGATCCTAGCCTGACCTCTCCCTTATATGGTTTTCTTTCTCAATCATGACATCTCTAGCCACAGTTAACTGCCCCCATCATGGTCCCAGCATGCCTATACTGCATCTAGGTGGCCTGGTTCCATGTAGGGATCTGTATTTTTCTTTTGGTATTTTCTCTCAGTGTGCCAGATGCTACCACTGAGTAATTTGGATTTTGCTGCCAAACTATACCCTCGTTAGCACAGAGGGAAGATAGCATGCCAGGGCTCTTGTTGAGTGTGTGTGACTGGCAGAAACCAGTCGTGGGTATAACTGTTGGAGAGGAACTGAGCGGATAATCTTTTAAAGAATTATCTAATTTTGTTAACTCTTGATGGCATCATTATATCACTGATAATGACGAATTATATAGAGGGCTACTTTTAAAAATAGAGACTTAAACATTTCATTTCTGGTAATTCTGTTTGGTTCGTTTTCAAATGTGTCTAGTGAACTTGGATAATATTTCTTACTCTTGTGTTTAATGACCTTGTATTTATTTTATTTTATTTTTCCCTCTTATTTTATTTCTTCTAGTGTATACAGATATTTTAGATAGTAGTTTATAATAACATCTACTCACAAGATTGTGGCTTTTAGTGAGTACAGTATAAAAAAACTTGGTGTTTTTTTTTCTTTTAAATATATTTTTAAGTTGTAGATGGACACAGCACCTTTATTTATTTATTTTTATGTGGTGCTGAGGATCGAACCCAGCGTCTCACACATGATAGGTGAGCGTTCCACCGCTGAGCCACAGCCCCAGTCCAAACTTGGTGTTCTTTTCATGGAAACTGGCATATTAGGTTAAAGTACTATTAGTCTGTGAGTGTAGATTTTACTCTTTCTGAAACACTAAAATTAGCGTTCAAATTTCAGACAAAAAAATAAAGTCATTTTGAGTACCAATTTTTGACTTTGAGTAGTCATTTTAGTAAATTTCATTTTTCCCTTTACTCACACACAACCCTACTTCGATGAAGTTTGGCTGAATGGACACAGGATTGACACAACCATTCCGAAACTAGACAAACATACTTGTATGCAGAGAGTTGGGATGTGTTTCCATTTATTTTTTGCTAAGATTGTCTTAACCTGAACACTGTCTCATAGGAATAGGTAAGGAACTTGCCCAGAACAGAAGAGCTGATTTAGCGTAAATTAAAACTATGAAACTTAAAAGTAGAATAGATAGTGATCACCATTTGCAACTTAAAATTTGAAAAATAATGTTGAATTTTAATGGAAGAAGTTAAGAACACACCCAAGGAATGAGCTTCCCAACTCCCACCCAGACCGCATCCCCAGGATGAGATCTTTCCCTGGGTCTCCTGCACCAATTCCTTGCTTCCACAGATGCCATCAGGTGTGGGCTAATTGCAATTGCAGTCACGTAGCAATCTACTGAGAGTTTGGGGCATCTGGCATATCCATGGGGCTCAGGGTCTGAAGGCCTAATCAAAACCTCACAAGGTCTTTTCTCAGCCCAGTGCCAAGTCCCATGTGCATCCAGATGAAGTTGGGAAAAGGGCTTGGGCTTTAGAGGCTGAGCTACAGGTGTGAGTGCAGGTTTTAAAGAGCAACTGAAGAAAAGGGGTGGGCAGGGACAGAGCCTATTTCCCTCTTGTTCTTGATACCCCACAGAGAGAGTAGGGCATCTTACAAGACCTGCATTGGCCCAAGTCCACGTGGGTGGGGAATCACTGCAAGTGGAAGCTAACCCCTGTGACATCAGTTTCTGTATTCAGTTCCTTAGTCATTGAGCTTTTTCCTCTTCCTCCCGCGGAGGGCACTCGTGAACTTAGTCATTAATTCCCTACTTGTGATTTTCCCTTACCCTGCTTTACATTCTGATAAGTTCTGACAAAGCATGTGGGATTTTTTGGAGAAAATTTTGTCTTAGGTTTCATTTCCTTTACCATGTAGATCTTTTTCTCTGGTTGTCTTGGGTTTTAGATTAGTCTTGGGTTTTGGCTTCGTCTACTGAGGATCTCTCTCTCTCTCTCTGTCTCTCTTCTCTCTCTCTCTCTCTCTCTCTCTCTCTCTCTCTCTCTCTCTATAGACTTAAAACATATGAATTCAATCTATGATCTAAACCATAAGTTACTTTCATAAAAGGATTTTAAAAATCTGCTCTTACCACAGAACTTCTGCACTGGGAAGAACTCTGAAAGAAATGAAGAAAGCCCTCAGAAATGAAGTTGGTGACCTCGCGGCTCTCTGTTGAGCACTATACTACTGTTCCTTAGGATGGCACTGTGCCAGACATCTGCCGAGGTCATTCTTCAGGTGGAAGAGGCACTTGATGAAGAAGAAAAGGAGATGATGTTCTTTTTGTGTCTGGATATTACTGCAGATGTAGTTCCACCTACAGTCAGGGACCTTCTGGATATTTTATGTGAGAGAGGGAAGCTGTCTGTGGGGCAGTTGGCTGAGCTGCTCTACAGAGTGAGGCGGTTTGACCTGCTCAAGCGGATTTTGAAGATGGACAGAACAGCCGTGGAGGCTCACTTGCGCAGCCATCCTCACCTTGTTTCGGACTATAGGTAAATCATCAGCTCCTCTGCAGGCTTGACCAGTGGGAGGGCGTGAGGTGGCCTAGGCTCTACTGAATGACAAAAATAAGGACAGTAACAAGAGCAGCCACATCACTTTCTTTTCCCTCTCATCCAAGTGCTACCTGATATCACTTCATTGCTTTGAACTCTTTGAATTCTTAAAATGCGCTTGCTTGAAGGAATTGGGTAGAAGAGCATAATGACAGTGGAAGGGACAGATGGTACATGTTTGCCTGAAGGACAGAATGACAAGAAAGGAAGAAAGATGGGAACCACTGAGAGCTAGTAATTCTTGCCAGCTTCTGGCAGTGTGAGAGCCGCAGTGGTGTTGCTAGCTGATTTTCTGTGATGTCATTTTTTTTGACAATTTCCGGAACTGAGAAAGGAAATAACAAGTCTATAATAATCTTCCTATCTTTGTGGAACTCCATGACACTCTGACTTTCTGTCAGTCGTTGCCCTGCAGAGGAAGTTTAGCGGGGTGAGTTTCCTTCTGGTGGTCCTGCCCTGGGAGACCCTGGGGAACTCTTCAGTTGACCGCCTCCTAAGCCCCCTTCAGGTCAAAAGGGAGAACAGCAGCTGAGGTCCTCTTAAGTTCAGGCGCCTCTTCCTCCTGCTCTCAGGATATGTCTTAAAGGTTCAAAAGGGGCACAGAAGTCATTGGAAAGAATGAGTTTTCTGGTGGGGGAGGAAGAGAACTTGTTCCTAAGCTGCTGTTTCTTTTTTCTCCAGGCCACCAGCCTTTTGTTCAATCGATAATGTTTATTTGGAAATGATATATATTATCAAGAACTGTACTAAAGAGAGCTGAAAGCAGTGTGGGCTTTGGAAAGTATAACAGAGTTGAGGCTACAAGGCCTGTTTCAAGTTTCACATCTACAATTATATGCCCTGCAGGGTGGCCAGTCACTAACCTGTGTTGAGCCTTTGTTTCCTGGCTGTAAACTGAAGAAGAATAATATCCAACTTCAGAAGGCTATTGTGAGCACCAATTGATCATGTGCTTCTTTGTTTTTGTTTTTATTTATTTATTTAGATACTTGGGATTGAACCCAGGGGTGCTTTGCCACTGAGCTAAATACCAAGCCCTTTTTTATTTTGAGGCTGGCCTCAAACTTGCGATCCTCCTGTCTCAGCCTCCAAATAACCCTGATTACAGGAATGTGCCTCTGTGGCTCCAGCAAATTATTATTATTTTTAATTATGAAGCATTCTGCAGGAAGCAAAGGATTACTGTTGTTATTATTCTTGATCTTTTTCCATGTGTCCAACCATTATATAATGTCATGCACCTTCTTCACACTGGGAGGCTCTGACTGGGTTTCAGAGTCTGGTAGTGTGCTCTCTCCGTTCTGCATCTCTTGGAGTGGAAATAGTGCATCAGGCCCTCTGGAAGAGAGGCTGGAGCTCTGGGTTCTTCATCCATCTGTTGAGCAGGCTTTAATGTGTAGCAGTGTGTGCCTGGTGTTTGTTGAGCTCTGGGGCAAAATGAATGAAGAATCTCCCATTCCTAAGAATCTGGGAGTCTAACTGGGAAAATGACCTTCTAAGCAGTGATGACAATATGCTGACAGTCATGTTAACCACAAGACATCCTAGGAGCTCTAACTGGAGCAGAGGTGATTGTCAGCAGGACTTTGTAGACCAAGACATCTCAGGTCAGAATCCCCATGATGTAGGCACCTTTTGCCTTTTGCATTCAAACATGGGCCAGGATATCCCAGGCATTTCTTTGCTTTAGAATCTTGTGATGATGGCCCCTGAATCAATACCATCTGGAAGCTTGTCAGGGGAAGAAGATGGCCAATTCAAATTCTATTTCTGCCTTACATGGTAGTCATTTGGGTTCTTAATTCATTTCACTGTAACTTGTGGGGAAGCTAGGGGATTCTTCAGGGAAGTTTTTATTCTCTGAGTTGTTTTCAGAATTGTTAGTTGAAAGGGAGGTACCGTGCCCTGTTGAAAATAGGAAAAGATGAGTTTCACCTCAAGATCTCTTTCTTGGGTGATCTAAGCTTTCTGTTTTATGGGGGCGGGGGGGGCACGTTCACATGGGGGCAAGAGTTAGTCTTTCAACCAGTTAGTTAGTCTTTCAACCAGCATGGGGGAGGCATGGGCTCTTGGAGTTTTCATGAGGACCTATTTGAGTTTACTAAAGCAACTTCTCTGGTTTATAGGGTGCTGATGGTGGAGATTGGTGAGAATTTGGATAAAAAAGATGTATCAGCACTGATTTTCCTCATGAGGGATTACACAGGCCGAGGCAAGGTCTCCAAGGACAAGGTGAGTTTTCTCTTTTTGGGTCATGTTCTCCAGAGCCTGTCAGCAGGGGAGACTGTACCTTGCAGTACAGAAGGGAGGGCAGCAGGCAGTCTGTCGCCACTGTGTTAGTGGGAGTCAGACACCTGATGTGACTTTCTCCTGACACCAATGGCAAAAGGATTGGTTTCTAAAGTGAGAAGAAATAGAAGGATACTGTCTTCTGATGTAGCTTTGGGTGTTTCATCCTTGATGAAAGATTCATCTGTAAACTTCACAGACCTGGCATGTATTATCAGTTTTCCTCCCTGATTTGACAGATTGTCTGGCAGGGTTAGGAAGTCCCATTTGCTTGTGCTGAGTAGAGCCAGGTGGGAAGGGCCAGTCTACTCCCATCTTGCTCCCCTGCTGCCGTCTATTTCTCTTCAGCTAGTTCAGGGTCAGTATGGGGTCATGAGGCTACCTGTGGAGGCCATGAGGGAGCAGGTCCTTGTGCCTGATATTATCTGGGAAATGGCTAAAGGAGAGATTTAGGGTTGAAGCCAGATGGGGTGAAGATCTTAGTGATGTCATGATTGCTGGAAGAGTATTTAAATCCTAGTTGACCCCACTTGGCATTGCTGAGTTCAGGACAGGCCAACAAGTCTGCATTTCTAGTACATGACAATAGGTCCTTCACGTGGCCAGATTGCATCTAAGGACTCTGGTTAGTCATTACTTAAGAAATTTCTCATGTTTCTTAATGATCTTAGTTCTATTTCTGAAATCTGAAAAAAACAGGATGACTGCATTTCTGTGTCAAATGCAAAATGAGAAGAAAAGTAAAAACAGAAGCTCTTTTTTTATTTCCCCTAATCAACTTCTCCCTTGTCATTTACATATATTAAATTATGTTTACTATTTTTAAAAATAAAAATAGCACTTTGGTAAACAAATGATGAACACAAAAGGAATAAAATACAAAGCAGTTTCTTTTTCTGACAGTGTCTGTTGCTCAAGGCAAACCAACAGCAAAATAGCTAAACTTAGTTCTGATTTTACCTCTCCACAACACCCTGAGTCAGAATGAGTTGGAATGTCTGATTAAAATAATTTAAGAACTTTAAAGTTGTGTTACGAGGATTTTTCTCATAAAATCTTTCTCCCAGCTCCCCTCTTGTTCTCTCTTTTCAGAGAAGCCCTTAAAGTTTTCAGTATGACTCCAACCTGGCCTTCTGAAAGAGAAGGATCTCAGGAGGGTTTTATTTTTAGGCCTGCATTTTCATAATATACCCCCATGACACAAAATGGCCCATGTATCTATCATCAACTTAGAGATACATTGGTGACTGAAGGACAAGTTACCACCTCTTTTTTTTTTTAAATTTAAAATTCAAGAGGGTAATTTGCTTAGGACAGAGGTATCCAGATTAGAATCACTGAAGGTCACAGAGAGGGCTCATCTTTTCATGTTTTCTTGCTGTTATAAATCACTTGGGCTGGGGTTTGCTTTGGGATCTTA
Organism: Spermophilus citellus; assembly: GCF_964194105.1. NCBI lineage: Eukaryota > Metazoa > Chordata > Mammalia > Rodentia > Sciuridae > Spermophilus > Spermophilus citellus. The sequence continues at coordinate 102,337,255 of NC_138192.1, forward strand.
TCAATCAGCTCCACTGATGCTTGTTCCTTGTTGGTGGCTCTCTTAGAGTTTCTTGGATCTGGTGGTTGATTTGGAGAAACTGAATTTGATTGCTCCAGATCAACTGGATTTATTAGAAGAATGTCTAAAGAACATCCACAGAATAGACCTGAAGACAAAAATCCAGAAGTACAAGCAGTCTGGTAAGAAGAATTTTGGCCTCTTAGTCATCTAAAGCAAATATTCTGAGTCTAGTAGTTATGATTGGTAAAGACTGATTTGTCAGATGGGTAGATAGAATGGAACCTGAAAGTCCACAGCCTGCTCTAGCCTGTGGCTACAGATCACATCCATTTCCATCCTCATATCCCAGATCTGTCAGCTCCATTGCCCATATTTACCACCACAGGGTCTCAGCCCTCTGTCAAATGCCACCAAGCAGTTCTTAACATTCTGGCCCTTAAGAAAGAGTCTGTACCCTAATTTTCTCAGGCTGGTGAAGCTATGGACATTTAGGGATGCTACCCTACTGCCTGTCTCCAGTATTCAGCCTGATGACCACCATCCAACTGGGTGTGTCACTGAGGTCCCAGAGCTGTCCTGGATATGTTCCAAGTTTCAGCCCTCCTCATGGAAAAGAGCAATTTCTTCCTTGATAAAGGGGGATCAGAGTCACATTGCCTTTCTCCCTTATACTCCCACCCCCATTGTCTTTTAGCATCAGCCTGAATGTGGGCTGCGTTAGCAGTTGACTACCACCATGGGGCTTGGCTGAGACCCACTGATCTATATGGTACTCTTCTACCCTCACATTTTCAAATGATGGACAGTCAAGAATAGGAGAAGCAGTTTTAATCCATCCTTACTGATGCTTGGTAGAAGAGTCATCTAAGATGATATTTTGAATTTAGTTATGTGGTTGAAAAGTTTAGGGTAGTTGAAAGATGAGGATTGACCTTGAGCTGAAACATTGTTGAAGATTCATTTGATATATATAATAATAAAATTCATTTGATATGATATATAATAATTTATATATCTTAACTAGAACTCTCTTTTGTATTTATAGCTCAAGGAGCTATGAAAGGAGCAGGAACAAGTTGTGTGAATTCTCTCCACACCTCTCTCCCAAACTTGAGTCTCAAAGATCCTTCATATAGCATAAGGGTGAGTCTGGAGCAAATATATGGACTTCCAGCATGAAACAGTTACAGAGTTTTAATCAAAGTATATGTATTCTCCTAGTATATATTTAATATCTGAACAAATTGTTATAGAAATGCATATATGTTTTAAATTTATGTATAACTTTTTATGATTACAAAGCTAAAAAGTGTTCATTGAGCTATCTGGAAAATAGAAACATACCAGGATGAAACTAAATCACCTACCTCCTTCTACTCAAAGACAACTACTGTTATTATTTTGAAATATTTTCTTCTAGTCTATTTTTCATGGATGATAGCCTGTGTGTCTATATGTGTAGCTGAACTTGATTTTCATTATTCATTTGAAAATTTAATTTTTCAAATAAAAATAGATAGGATGTGCCTATGGACAAAAATTTCAAAGTATACTAAAATAAATTTTAAAAGTAAGTTTCCCTCCTCCCACATAATACTGACCCCCAGTTCTTTCTCTAGAAGCAGCTATTGTTAAATCAGTTTCTTCTGTAATTGTACAGAGGCTAGTATATGCATATATATTCCATTTTTTCTTTTGTACAATTGGTATCATATCATGACCGTTGTCCTGATCCAAAAATTCTTGAGCATTGTTCCATATGATCCAGGTGGGACCGTTTCTATTTAATCAATATTTTAATGATTTTAATTTTCTAGGTGTATCATAATGTGTTTATTTCTTATGGATGTATATCAATATTGCTTATTGTTATTTATATTGTTTTCAATTGTTGTTACTATAACAGTGCTAAAAAATAAATATCCCTATGGCTTACCTCTCTATGCATTTGCTTTTTTACTGAGGTTAGTCTAATAGTTTTTGTAAAAGTGTTTTGTTATTGAATAATAAAACAGATTTTTTTTTTTGGTTCACAAACACAAGTATGACATAGTCACTTATGGTTGTTGTTGTGTTAATAGTAAGTTTTACAGGACTCATCAGAATTGTTTTTGATTAATCTTTTATCTTGAGAAGAAGAACATTGGTGTAATCTTTTTTTTGGGGGGTGGTCCTGAGGATTGAACCCAGGGCCTCACACATGCAAGGCAAACACTCTACTACTGTGCTACAACCCCAGCCCAGCATTGGTGTAATCTTATCTTTGTCCATATAAAGTTATATGGAATTTGTAGTGAGGTCATAGGCCAGAATGCATTTTCATGATTAAATTATAAAGAATTTCATTAAAAAGTATATGATGAAAACATTAACTACTGTAATGTAAATAGTTTCTTGAAGAATATGAGCTGTCAGGATAACCACTGAGCAATAGAATTTCAGAGCTAAAGTGGATGTCTCAGTGCTCATCGAACAAAATAAGGAAACAGTGAGTGATTATTCACCTTTAACTGCTGACAGGATGGGCCTGCTCCATGATCCTCCTACTACCTTGTGATATAGGTAATAAATTATAGTCATGCCATAGCTTAGATATAGTTTTCATTTTTGTCCTGAATTTCTCTGTTACCAAGTCATGAGATGAAGCACACTTAGAATTCAGACCAGATTTTCTGAGCTTAGTCTTCTATTGTCTATCTAATCATTGTTAGTTAAAATCCTACCATGTTTTTACTGTTGTGTTTCTATTTTTCACTTGCAGGTAAGTATATTCATTGTATATGTAATCTGTTGGGAAGCCATATTCTTTCTGCTCCAATTTCTTCTTAAACTCGCTATATTTAATATGTGGCCCTGATGGTTTGTTCATTTAGTAAGCAGATACTATGACCTATGAACTTGGTAACTTTCTCACAAGATTTAGGAACTGAATACCTAGATGTTAGATTAGGTGACACTGTAAAAGTGCTTCAAAAAATTACAATGACATTAATTTACACAGGATGCCAAGATATTTTTTTTACAATATCTTTATTTTATTTTTATGTGGTGCTGAATATCGAACCCAGTGCCTCACGCATGCCAGGTGAGCGCGCTACCACTTGAGCCACATCCTGAGCCCCCAAGATATTATAGAATAAAAAAGTTGTATGACTTTACATTATAATACTTTTAAAGTATAGCTTTGATTTTGTTTTCTCTCTTTTATAGTTTGTAAAAGTGAATGCACGTTCAATATCCCCTTCACAGTTATCTAAAGAATAGCAAGAACTGTTAACTCCATAAATCCCATGTTATATATTGCTAACGACCAAGACAACTCTTTCAAAAGACAAAAATACAATGTATTTTTTAAAGTATAGCTTTGATTTTGTTTTCTCTCTTTTATAGTTTGTAAAAGTGAATGCACGTTCAAGTGGGGGACCAAATTCTATCTAATATGATCAGCCTTTGGCTAAGTCATGAATTCTTTCTGAAAAAAACAATGTACATGTCTTTTTAAAATTTGGATACACAGACTTAGTTATAGATACAGCTTAACAGATAGTGTACTTCTCTTTTTTGGCTAGGATACTTTCAGAGAATTATTGTTTGGGAGCTGAGCATATCACATGGTTGACAGTATGTGGTATGTACCTCACACAGGACTTGTCATCTGAAAAGAGAAGGGTTCAATCTTTCATTCTCTGATTAATCCCACTCTAGCCCTTAGAAGTGATTATCAAGAATTCTTTTTTTAATATTTTTTAGTTTTTGATGGACCTTTATTTTATTTATTTGTATGTGGTGCTGAGAATCGAACCCAGTGCCTCACACATGCTAGGCAAGTGCTCTACCACTGAGCCACAACCCCAGCCCAAGAATTCTTGATAATTAAGAATCAGTCCCATAAATTAACAAAATAAAGGTATTGTATCCATCTACAACTTAAAAATTAAAAATAAAAGAATCAGGCCCACATTTTTCTTATGTGTAGCTAACCAATTATAGAAAATCAATAATTGTGCATTTATGAAGTACTTTTGTGCACTTAGCACTGTGCTAAGTGCTTATGTCTTTTAATTGTGACCAAAAAAATCTATATTATTATTGTTATCCTCATTTTGCAGACATAGAATCATAGACCCAGTTAAATGACTTGTTCAATGTTACATAGCCATTAAGTGACAGAATCAGGATGTGTAGCCAGGTATGTCTGGCCGAGAACTTGTATTCTAAGCCAAGCTGTATTTTGACCCTATGTTAAAAGAATAGGCTGAATGCCAACCTTATTGTCCAGTAGCTTATTATAACTTGGAGTTAGTATAACAACTATACTATAGTATAACGTGGTTTTGAAACATTCTAATATGCTAATTTAGCATATTTACAGTTTCATTGTATTTTTGTCTTTTGAAAGAGTTGTCTTGGTCGTTAGCAATATATAACATGGGATTTATGGAGTTAACAGTTCTTGCTATTCTTTAGATAACTGTGAAGGGGATATTTTTATTTTTTTCCTGGGAGGATCTTATTGAGATATTTATAGAGGTGTAATATAGTGTGCCTCTGAAAAAACTAACAGAGTGACCTTATTCTTTATATTTGAAGCTCCAGAATGGGAGAAGTAAAGGACAAAGACATTGGCCACTCCTTCAAAGTAAGACCAACTTTTCTTTATATTCATTTTTTATAAATGCTTGATAATTCAAGTAAAATATTGCGTTTTTAGAGTTGACTTTTTATCTACTCCTTCTAATTAAGCTCTCAAAAGGAGTTAAATCCTTAAAATGTATTCACTGGCACTTACTTCTTGAATTAGCTCATTTAAATTTGAATACCATCTTACTCCATTGGGTGCATCATCTTGGTTATATTTTTAAGAGATGTGACATCAATCAACCTTAAATGAAGCTATGACCAGACCATATTAATATTAATAATCTAGCTATGATAATAAGCTATGTTAAACCAAATACCTAGCAGCAGGAAGAAGAAAGGTTGACAGGTTCTTGCTTTATAGAACATTTAATAAAATCTGGATGCCCTATAAAAGATATTCCCCTTTCCTAAGAGGAAAGAAAAAAAGTGAAGTTAAAAAATTGGTTATTTCAACCCATGCAGTCTTTCTTCTCTTAAAACATCAGCACTTGATCAAATGGCATCATGCTAGGCAGAGTGTTATACCACTAAGCAACATCCACAGTCCTTTTCTAAATTTTATTTTTTGAGACAGAGTTACTAAGCTGCTCAGGCTAGCATTGAATTTGCCATCCCCCTGCCTCAGTCTCCCAAGTAGCTGGAATTACAGACTGTGCCTGAGTCCACAATATAATTTTTAAAATGTTTCTTTTTTTGCTTGTCTAGAGGATTCCCTGAAGTGAGGGCTGAGACTCACTTTTACTCTGATAAAGCAGCCAGTTGTGCTAGAGGACACCAGGAATCAGGGACTGATGGGCAGTGATGGAGGGCTGCAATTTTATGCAAGTAGCTTGGAATTTGTCCTCTGCTTAGTGGGGGATCATGAACGTTTTAAGTAGGGTCATGGCCTGATGGGAGCCTTGTGTGGCAGGCCTCTTGCCAATGCCTTATGACCCAGCCTACTGCTGTCAGTGTGCACCTGGAAACTTAGAAGAATTTTGGCAAAATTAGTCAGGTGGTGTGGCTCATGCCTATCATTCTCTACCTAGTATTCTGCTCTCCAGCAAAGGCTGGTTAAAAGCTAATTAATTCCTGAATCAACACCCTATTTCTTAAAACATTGGTGAGATGGTTCAAGTTAGCTTTTTATTTTATGATCTCCTAGTGTCAATATGAACTCAATGTCACATGAAAACACTGGCTTCCTGTTCTATGATTAGCAAACACATGTAAGCATTCCCTTTTCTACACTTTCTAAGCTGTTTGCTTTAGGTTTTGTCCAGTTTCAGAACATGTAGGAAAATACAATATTGTGTGATGAGAATACTGAATTCTTCTTATCAGGTTAAAACTTGCTGACCACCTGGTCTTCACCTGGAGATGGGTAAGGGAGAGGTTTCTTTCACTTGCCATTAAGTATTTTTTTCTGCATAGCCGTAGTATAGCATGGATGCTTTTTATTTTTTATTTTTTAAGCAACCAGTTTCTTCAGTACAAGATTGGAATCTCAGGGCTAAGTATAGGCAGAGAAAGGGAGAGGGTTGAAGAAAATAGGCAAAAAGAACAGCTGTGATATAAAGAAACTCAACCTGCATTGATGTGGACTTTGTTCTAATGCTTTGTAAAAATTATTTCTCTCTCATCCCCCAGGAGAACCAGTAAAGACATCCATTCAGGAATCAGGAGCTTTTTCCCTTCAGGTACAGAATAAATTATCTGATGTGGTATTGTATTGTATGCACAATGTCTGCAGAGAACACTGACTTCTTTAAAAATAACTACCCATAAAGAATTCTCTGTGACATTGGGACACCCTGCATGTTATTCTCCTGAGAACTCATTTGCCAAGGAAACTTCAATCTAACAAAGAGAAAAATACTAAAGTGGATTCTGTTAGTGAACTTTGGAATTCAGGGAGACTCCAAAGTGACACCTCTTGTTTCAGCTGAGTGATTACTGAATGCACAGGAAGGCAGGGACAACACACTGAACTTTGATGTGTTCTGGCTTTTTCTTGGATTGATACCTCTTCTCTTAGGAAGAGGCAACAGTACAACCATTTGTACTGGTTTGGAAAACTATCATTTATTTCTACTTTAGGTTACTGTGGAGGCATATGATCCATTTTTTTTCTCCCTGTTTCAAATGATCTTTATTCTGTAAAGCTAAGACATGCAAAAAGACTGTAATTTTCATTTAAGTAAAAACTGAAATAACTTGTTTGTCTTAAGCACTACACTAATAGAGAAAAAATTTGGTATTAATGGAAAATGTCAGCTATGATAACTTCAGGCTGTATCTGCTGAGTGATTCAGCCAACAAAGAGATGTTTAAGGAACTTCAAAAGAAGAGATGGAATATAAGTGGGACCTTTTGGAAACAGAACAATATCTAGAGTCTTTAACAATCTCTGTCTTTCTTTTCCAGCACATCTCTGAAGAGATATACAAGATGCAGAGCAAGCCCCTTGGAATCTGCTTGATAATCGATTGCATTGGCAATGACACAGGTAGGTGTGGAAGCTGCAGATTGATTGATGCTTCCCAGTGTGATCATGGCACAGATGAGTTGTATTCAATAAGGTTATCAACATTAGCTTCTGTGACAAAACACCCTAGACGGTGACATTTGTTTTTCATTTACATCATAGTGTGGTGTGGATTGGAATGGGGGAGCTTTGCTCCGCGTGGCCACTCAGTGGCTCCATCACCTTCCAAGGCTGTGGAGTCTTCTTCAGGGTCCTCTCCATCTGGCTGGTAATTGAGAAAAGAGAGAATGTGGGGAGGATCTCATAACAGATTTAGAGACCGGACCTGAAAGTGATATGCATCATTTTCCCCTACATTCTCTTGGTTAGAACTCATTTGTGGGGCTCCAGCTAACTGGTGGACATGGATAAATTGGTCTAGCTGTGTGTTGGGAGGAAAATGAAATGAATTTGGGGACCCTTAAAGCACCAATGAAGGCTGGTGCTTTAGTCTTGCCTTTCCATCCTGGATGCTATGGCAGGGAGGAGTCCCGGGATTCAAGGAACATTTATAATGGAAGGCATTCTGGCTTCCAATATTATCAGATAATCTCCACTTTCCCTGGGGACATGAAATATATGATAAATGTGTGTGTTGTTTAGAGGGCTTTGAATATTGTGTGAGCCATGACTCACTTAGGTAATGATCCTTTACTTGGTTGTTGATGTACCTGGGTGTCACTGGCCTTTGGGTCTGAATAGATTCTTTTGCTTGGCTCTTGAATGTCTGCTGGCCTTTGGGTCTGAATAGATTCTTTTGCTTGGCTGTTGGAGGTCTGACTCAAACTGAAACACTGATGATGCATCAAAAGAGAACGACAAGAGCCCAGATTCCGTGGAAGAACATTCTGTTTAATTATTTATCTCTTCCTTGTGGGGATGATCATCATAGTTCCACATTTTCCAGCTTCTCAACATTCTCTTAGAATGAGTCAGAACTATCTTTTAGTCTTACTTAAAATGTTACCATGGGCAGTTTTATGAAAAAGAGTCTAAAAGAAGGTCAAATTAGCAGACACAAGACTGAATTTCCCAGGATTTCAGCTATGATCCTGCTTTCTCATGTCCTATTTTTGGTCAGATGTGAGAAATGCTGTCTCCTCTGCTATAGATAAGTGTCCTTTCTTTTTTAGCTATTAGTGCCCATATAAGAACGAGGAAATAACTTTCCAGTGAGTCACTTTCTGTTTTAAAGGAGATTGTGTAATTGTCCTTTACTTGTAGTTGTTATCATTCTTGTTTGATTCACCAGCAGAAAACTTCCTAACTGGATGTGATTTTCTTTGTTTTATGAATATCTATTGTATTGAAAGAGTTATAGAGATAAAGCCATGTCCTGTTTTGAATTGAAAAACTCAGTTATTTGTGGCTAAAGTCCAAAGTCTGTGCTTGCTTTCCTTTCTGAGTTGTGGGTCTTTTGTGGACAGAGACTAAATGCATATTTGTGTTTTTCTGCACTGTAGGAGTGTGGTCAGAGCTGGGTCCTAGAATATAATTGGCATAAGCTTAAACTATGGATCTGTAGTGCCCTAGGTTGTGGCCTTGGGCAACTTTTCTAGTATCTTAAGGCGTAGTTTCTCTATTGTAAACTGGATTAATAATAGGACCTATCTCATAGAGTGGTTGGGCAGAGTGAGTTCATACTTATAAAAAGCTTGGAACAGTGAGCGGCATATTGTAACCATGTACTAATGCCAGCTAACACTATTTTCTCGTTTTGTTTAATTTTAGTTACAAAATACTAACCAAACATTCACCATGACTTTATGCTTGGCATATGAAATCTGATTTTAGACAAGTGAGGGATCAGGGTACTGAGGACCTGAGCCCTGCACTGATCTCAAGGGTTAGTGGGGCATGTTCCCACAGGTGTGGCATCCTGAAATGCAGGCAGTTACCTGAGAGGGGGTGAATGCTTGAGGGAAAACCCAGGTGGAGCACTTCTGTCAGTCATCAGTCTCAATGGACTTGGCAGAGAAAGAAAATCTAAGTATAAAAGCTAGAAAGTAGGGGAGCAGAGACCCGAGAAGGGAGAAAGATGGAAAAGGAAGGTAGAATTGGAGGTAGAGCTTGGGGAATACCTTTGGCCTGAGATGTGAGCAGGTACTGGCTTCGGGTGCACTGAGATGTCCCTTTCCTGCTCCTTGGCTACTGATGAGTCTGTATGTGAACCTCAGGAGTCAAAAATGGTAGCTCCAGGCAGCAAGTCCTTCCTGGTCAGTGGACTCCTTTCAAGTTCAATATCTCAATGGTAGAATTCTGGGCTAGATTGGGCCTGGGTCAATAAAGGGCATTCCAGATGCTCATCACTGCCCTTCCCCTGAGAATCAGCGTTCTTTTGACTCAAGCCCTTCTTGCCCCTCAGAACAAAACAGATAATTTGGCTTGAGGCACAGGTGGCTGATTAACATAGGAAACAGGACAACACACTTCTACTCAAATGGGGGTGTGCCCTGAACCCACTTATTCACTTAGCTGAGGCTTAGAGTAGCAGGGGTGTGTTAATTATCATGAAGTGGAAGGACACAATCTCCCCTTCTCATACACTCTCTCTAGGCCTCCAGTTCTTGGTTTCCACACCCTCGCCTTCTGGGGACTTTTCACTGAGAACTCTGGACCTGGAATCCTGCTTTGGTAGAAAGTAGTCCCAATCAGGTGCAGCACACTTCATTTCCACCGTATCGGTAGTTGGTTGTCTTCATCTAGAGCGATTATGTGGGTTTTTTTTTTTCTGATTATCGTTGCCAACTTTAATGTTGAACAGAATCAGGTAATAAACAAGTAGACAAGATCATTGTCAAGCTCACTGTCAAGTGAAACAAGGGCTCTGGAGGAAATTAGTGGTAATGTGGTCAGATTAATGTGGGGGTAGTAGTAATGGGAGTATATAATTTATGAAAAATCCACTCAGCTGGGTGCAGTGGTGCATGGCTGTAATCCCAGGGGCTCGGGAGGCTGAGGCAGGAGGATTGCAATTCAAAGTCAGTGTAAAATAGGTACTATTATCTCTATTTTCAAGATGATCAAGCTGAACAGTGAGCAACCTTCCTAATTTCTCTTGTACGGAGAGATCTAGGATTCAAAAACCTATGGTTTAAACCACTTTGCTTCAATGTAAATTCCATCAGCATGGATGTAGTTGTTTACTTATCTCTTACAATGTGTCTCCAATACCTGGAACAGTACCTGGCACATATGTGCTCAGTGAATATTTGTTAGGTGAACAAATGAAGGAACAAGCTCTTCTAGTGTCAGTGTATTCCCAAAACCATTCCTATTTATCTTGAGAGTTTAGTAGACTCTCTACTGTCTTCTCCTTTTAGACTCAAAAAAAACTAGACTTCCATCCAAACAGTATGCCAGTCCCCTAAATATTTATTAGTTTATATTTTTCTTATCCAATAAATGTTATTGAGCACCTACTGTGTACAAAGTGCCACTCTTGGCCCAATGCAAAGCCAATATGGAGGCAATGAGGTGGAGTCTGCTTTCGAAGCCAGACTGTGAGTAAAGACAGGGTTATTCTATGTGACTTGTTTTTGAGAAGAATCCTCATAGGGGTCAGTAACCTCATCTTGAGGCAGACATTAATGCTTAGGGATTTGGGACTAATTACGTCAGTTTGGTAGAATTAAAAAACAAGTCTATGGTGTCTTGTGGCCTGTATCAGTGACCTAGCAAAGGCTGGCCTATGCTGGGCCCTGATTGGCCATTTGAGTATCAGACTCTTGATCTTGTTAGGAATGTGGAAACAAATATATCACATTGCTGATAGGTGGACTTTGGGAGTTGGGCGGAGGCAACCAATGTTTTCCAGGCTTCTGAGTAAAAGATGGTGTTTGCAGATTTTAAGAAGTTTTTTTTTCCCCCTTTCTTTTTTTTCTTCTCTGCTATTTCTGGAAAGCTTGATTTTTTTTCCCCTGTGCTTTAAAACTGGCTAACTCTTCAGTTTTCTAGCAGACACTGCAGGTTTCCTCTTCTAACAGGGCAACAGGAGTACAGTGGAGACCCTTTGCTGGTGCTGCTGACTTGAACTTGAACTCTTGGCTTCCTTTTCCTCTTTTTATTTTAATGGAATAGGTGGAATCCTGACCAGTAGCATTTTCTTGTAGTAACACTTATAGGAAAATCTCTGCAAGGGGATCAGAACAACCACTGTGGCCTCTGCTTGTGAGCTACAAAGACAAGTGGCAAGTGACATCCCAGATAGTAGATGGAGGCTTTGTTCAGATGGAGCAGTCACCGCATGCTTCTGGCCACCTGGAAAGCCAAGGCAGTGGAGCCTCCTTGTTTTTTGCTCCTGATGTTACTATACCATTATGGAAGGCTTCCTCCTGCAGGCAAGGACCAGGAGTCTGTGATTGGGCATTTTTTTTTTTTCCTGGGCATTCTTATCCTCTGGGACTAAGCAGCTATTTACTTGAAAGGCTACCATCATTAATGGAACTTCCCTTTAAAGCAGAGTCACTTGGAGGCTGTCCTACTTAGCAATCCCTTATTTCACAGCGTCCATAAATTTAGTGTATATGTAAGAATTATAGGTCCACAATCCCAATAGGAGGACCCTGGTATTTCAGAATTTAGAAGTTTCTAGAGTTTAGGAAGATGACATGCTACATATACTGTAATTTATAGACCACCTTAGTGGGGCCCAGGATAGCACCCCATAATCAAATATGTTAATATTTTGGTAGCAAAATGAATGAATATTCACCACTAAATAGGATAGATCTCATGAGTTCAGAAAAGGTTTTGCCACCAAATGATTTTGCGGAAAGAACTTAAGATTTTCTGAGCTTTTCAGATGCTATAATTGTGGATAAAGGATTGTAGATATGTGGAAGAACAAAGTATTTTTAGGTTGTCTGGGGTACTCTGAAAACCTCTCTTGACATGCAGCTGACATATTTATTATTGATATGTTTTTCTCCAAATATAAGTTGGTCTGGAAGGAATCACTAGTAATCATCTATGCTTTATGAAGAAGACATTTAAAAAGTAGTTTATAATTTTGAGTGTATGTAGAAGTGAGCCCTCTGTGGCTTGGCTGAACAAGTGCAAGTTGGTATATGCTAGGCAAATCTGCTCCTACCTTCTCAGTCTTCTATCTTTGCTTTCATTCATCATCAAATCTACTTGGTGATGGAGGGGGTGGTCCTTGACCCTGTTTTTTCAGGTCCCAGCTTAAATTATACCTTTCCCATGGTGCCCTCTCCAGTGTTTTAGATCACACTGATCTTGCTTCTCTAACCACCTACTTTTCCTAGATTGAACCATGAACCTTGTGACATTTCAGTCATTTTTTATGTACATTTATAGGCTTTATTTCCCCCGAATTAAAAGCTCCTCTAAGGACAAGAATGACTTTGTGTACTTGATCTGTATCCCAGTGTTTCTATAAGGTAATGAGTGGAAACTTAGTAAAAGCTGAGTACTGCAGTCAAGTCAATTTGAGAAATGCTCTGTAATTGTTCCCCTTTTAGAGATTCAAAAGGCATATCCACCTGGTAAGGTCTCTGGGAAGTCCTGCATAGAACTATTTTAACCTTGTCAATCTTGCATTTTCCACACAATTGGACCTCAGAACACCCTTTCCCACTCAGAATATCCTGCCCATCATGTATTCTGCTCATGTGCTTTATGTTTATTGAACCCAACTTAGTAAGGATGTTTGATAAATTATTGTAAATTCTCTTATTTATTCTATTAATGGAGCCCTTTTCAGGGTAATTGTGAAGATAAGTTGCCCTCATTTAGATAAAAGTGAATTCTAAATTAATGAGGTCATGGCATTTCACTGGATTAAATTCCTCAGGCTTAATTATGATTGCCCAAACCTGTGAGTAGTGCCAATGATGGCCCCTCTACCCGAAACCCTGTACTAACTGCAAAGCCAGAAGAAGAAAACCCATTATTTTAGAAGGTCTTTTCAAAGTTGAAATTCACCAAGCTAGGTCTAGGGTGGGAGTGGGGTGTCTAGGATATGTAGAAAGAGAAGTGGATTTCTGCTTTTTGTTGAAGTTTTTTTTTTTTCCAAACTCAGCACCCAAGTTTTTCTTCCCCTATTTGTTGGTGAAGACATGATAGAGAAGTGGTATATGGGACACAGAATCTATCTGCCCTGAGCCCATTTTAGTGAGAATGTAGAGACCTCCTCTGGTCTCAAGAGACAGCTTCCATGAAGAGGCTCACAGGCTTCCTGGCTTGGAGTTTGAAATGGCTTCGTTAATCTTTTGATTTGTCTCTTATATTTGAGTAAATATTCAGTTTGCAAGCATTTTTACAGAAATCTCATCGGCTTCTTACAGATACCTTTTGAAGAACAAGGTTTAGTGTATATCCCAGTTACTTGGGAGTCTAAGGGAGGAGGATCACAAGTTTGAAGCTGCCTGGGTTACTCAGAGATACACTGTCTCAAAAATAAGATTTAAAAGGGCTGTGGGTGTGATTCAGTGGTAGAGTGCCTGCCTAGCATGGGTGAGGCCCTGGGTTTGATCCCCACCACCACAGGACATAAAACAAACAAAACCTAAACATGGTTTAGGTATATTAGTATTAATCCCATTTTACAGATGAATAAACAGAAGCTGTAATTTACTCAGTCACACTGTCACAGCCCCCTTCATTCTATAAATTAGGTTGGGCTGTCTGCTCTTGCTGGCCCAGAAGGAAAACAACAAATGCCAGCCTACGTCCCTGCCACCCTACCTCACCATCTAACAGAGGAAAATTTACTAACGAGGAACGTTAGCTGTGGTGACTTTGGGCTGTGTCTGTTGGGTGACTCCCTCTTGACAGAGGGATATTGGAAAGCCACTCTGTCTTGTTGAGGCCCATCCAGATTTGGTGTTTTTCTTGGCTTAGTTGTGGCATCTGGGACTAGCATGGCTTTTGGTTTCATCTCTGCCTTTAGCGCCCCCCCCCCCCATTCTCTTAAGTAAGGTTTTCCTGCCCCAGACCTCAGATTCCCATTCCCTTCTTAGTTCGCCTGCTAATATAGATGGGTTCTCTTCTAAGATCAGGCTAGGTGGAGGCTCCAGGAAGAGGAGCGGGAGGAGGGGCATGAGCTGGAATTTACAATCTGATCTTGTGGTTCCAAGACTGGTTCCTCTTTTGCCAGCTGCCTACTGGTTGCCACATGACAGGGACTACACCAGGGAACCCAGATAAAGGAAAAAGCTAGAAGGCACCAGGACATTTCAGTCCCATTCCCACATAGAAACGTGTGAGGGACTGTGGTGAGCTCTCTTTCAAGGACTGTGATAAGGAAGGGCATTTATCAGTGAGGAGAGAGGGTTTTGAAGGAAGGGAACCAGCTGGAAATAACAAGTAAACAAAAGAGCTCTGAATCTGGTGTTTCCCTGTTCGCTTCTGCCCCCTAGAGGAGAGATCACTCCATGAAGAGAAATGTGTGACACGACAGGAAGTGTTTGGAAAGAAGTGGTAGTGACAGGGCTGCTCTCCTAGACTATATTATCTTGTTGCCCTGTGCTGTGTCCAGCCTAGGTGTGGTACTGGGCACTGAACCCTTGGGCACAGCCTGGGGAGATGGCTAGGGTCACCGCAGCCAGGCCTTTCAGCATTCTTACCAGGGTAAGTGTGTTAACAGGCTATCAGAAACCTGAGAATCATGTGCTGATTCATTAGAGGTTTATTAGCCTTCTTTGTATCTCTTCATTATTATAGGATATAATAATTCATTTTTTCATACTTAACTGTGACTCAAACAAGCAAAAGAAAAAAGTAACTACAGTCTTAAGTCAGGGTGACTGTCATTCCCTTTTCCTGATAGAAATCAAAGAACTCTTCTCATGAATTATTTATCTAACAATGTGTACAAATCACTTCAAAATTTAGTAGCTTAAAACAACAATACTTATTTAATTATATTTATCACAATTCCAGTAGGTCAGGAATTTAGGATCCGCTTAGCTGGGCTGTTTGGGCCCATTTTTCTGGTGAGTTGTGATTAGTTGTCAGAAAGGGCCCCTGAAAACTTGGTTGGGATTGGAGGATCTGATGCTAAGGAGATCCATTGCCATGGTGGGAAAGCTGGTACTGATTGTTGGTGTGAGGCCTCAGTTCTTCTGCGTTTGAGTCTCTCCAAGGTGCTAGGTGCCTGAGTGTTCTCAAGAAGCAGCACTGGTTTTCCCACAGGGCGATTCATTTAAAAGAGAGAAAAAGTCAAGTGGAAATTGTATCCTTTTGATGTTCTAGCTTTGTCAGTCCCATGCTATCACTTCTGCCACAAAATTAGAGATGTGTAATGGGTGGGTCAAAAGGACATGGATTTTTGAATGGAGAAGAAAAAAAGTTTCTATTTTCTATTAGAAAATGTATAAATTGATTTATGAGGGTGTGTTTATTCCTCCACTAAGGGTAGACTGAGCAGATGAGAAAAATGAACTTAGTTGCATCTGTAGGGCCATCAAAACTTCTAGAAGACAAACAAAAAGATTCTAAACAAGAGAATAGGAGGTAATATTTACTGAGCACCAAGAGTTTATTTGTACTGTTTTATCCTCACAACAATCTTGTAAGGTGGTTGTCATTCCAACTAAAGCCAGAGAATCCCACTTTCTTAAAGTCATATAGCCTAAGGTGGTGGTAAGGTCAGGGCTGTCTGGATTAATGTCTGCTCTTGCTACTACCTTACACTGGCCCTCAGGATGCCTGGGAGAAGACTCTTTGGGGGTATTTTAAAGAATCTTGGCTAAGTCTCAGTTGCTCAGGCAGAGGTTGGTCACACTGGGAAGCAGATTGTGATAGGAACTGGGAAGTCCAGAAATGGTCTTGAATTAAACCAAGGGGCTTCTGAATCAGTCCATGGCAGGTTGAAGGAACTCATGACCTGTGCTGCTATTTCTACAGCTATTTGGATCTAAGGCTTGGATTTGTACTCCACAAACACTTCCATTCCAGTATGTGTGGGTTATTGTTAAGACTTGTTATTTTAAGAAAGAGCCTTTTGAAAAATCCCCAACTTTGTTTCAGTTGAAAAGAAAAAGATTTTGTTCTTCTTGTTTGATTGGACTGGAGTGGGCTGTCTGTGCCTATGGTCACATATGCTGGTTGTGTCAGGCAGAGACAGTGGTGTCGAGGAGAACAGACCAGCCTTGTCAACCTGGGGCATGAAAGTCACATATTTCATATTTTGGATTTCTTCTTCCTGTCCAGTTTTCAGGCCCCTTAAAATACTGTCACACAGAAACACAGAAGAAAAGGAGACTAGACTAGATACCCAGTTCCTAGCATTCCAGTTTCTTGGGCTGTTCTGACTCCAGTGTTGTTTTCCATGTTTGTTTATTTTCTCCAGAAGTTCTTCGACACACCTTCACTTCCCTGGGCTATGAAGTCCAAAATTTTTTGCATCTTCGTGTGAAAGATATAAGCCATATTCTTCACCAAGTTGCCAATCTGCCCCGACACCGACACCATGACAGCTTTGTGTGTGTCCTGGTGAGCCGAGGAGGCTCCCAAAGTGTGTTTGGCGTGGATGAGACTCACTCAGGGTTATCCTTGCATCATATCAGGAGGATATTCATGGGGGACAAATGTCCTTCCCTCATAGGGAAACCAAAGCTCTTTTTTATTCAGAACTATGTGGTGTCAGAGGGCCAGAAGGAAGACAGCAGCCTGCTGGAGGTCGATAGTCCAGCGATGACCAATGTGGAATCCAAGGAACCAAAGCCTGGGCCAAGCACAGTTCACCGAGAAGCTGACTTCTTCTGGAGCTTGTGCACTGCTAGTGTGTCCCTGCTGGAGCAGTCCTCTAGCTCACCCTCCTTGTACCTGCAGAGCCTCTCTCAGAAGCTGGAGCGAGAAAGGTGAGCCACCGAGGAGACCAATCCTGACCTCATTTATTGTCCTGCTACCAAATGTTTGATGTCATGTTTGATGCCCTCCTGGAGGAAAGGGATTTTTCTTTCCTCATTAGGCTTCTCTTAGGGGTATAATATAGACCAGTTCAACTTATGAACACTTTATGTTAGCCAGCTTGTAGTTTGGATATTTTTCTTTAAAGCTCAGAAATTTTAAAATTTCTTACTACAAGAACAATACATAAAATCATAAATATAGATGCTGAAAACAGAATGTAACAAGCATTTGTAATCCTCCTAACTAGAACCATCCTCTGTTAATCAAATGTTAGTGTACCGCCTTCCAGGAATTGTTTTTTGGGGGGGATTCCCACACAATCCTAGATACAACCCATATGGAATCATCATTGACTATTACTTTACAACTTACTTTTAGTTTGCTTAATGGTAGATCACAAACATTTTTGCATGTCAGTAGTCACATTGGGACAACATCATTTTTAATTTTTGCAAAGCAGCTACCAATATGGCTATAGCTTATTTTACTCAACTGACCCTTAGTCATCAGATACTGTTTTACTTTTACACAAAGACAGGGTTAAAAGCATCTTTACAGCTTGACATCTTGCTTATAAGAATTGTTTCCATGGAGTGAATTCCCAGACATGGAACCACTGTGTCAAAGGGCATGCAAGCTTTGGATACCTCTGACTTAATTGTCTTCTAGGACACTTATGCCAGTCTCATATGAGAGTTTCTATGTCCCTGAACTCTCACTGATAACTGCATGCTCTTTTTTTTTTCCATGTTTTGACAGTTTGATGGGTGAAAAAATGGCATCTGACTGTTCAGGTCTGCAGATTATTGTTACATACAGTAATCACCCTTATCTGATGCTTTGCTTCAGTCACCGTCAACTACAGTCTAGAAATATTAGGTGGAAAATTACAGAAATAACTTACTCATAAATTTTAAACAACTTTTATACAGAATATTGTTGTAATTGTTCTATTTTTATTATTGTTGTTGTTAATCTCTTTCTGTGCCTAATATGAAAATTAAGCTTAATCATAGGTATATAGTTTTGGGAAAAGCATAGTATATGCAATGTAGATATATGGTGCTAGCTGTGGTTTCATGCACCCACTGAAGCTCTTAGAATGTATCTTCTGTGGATAAGGGGCTGCTGCAAACATTTTTGATGTTTATTGTCAAGAATGCTTTCCTAAAGGAAATACTGGCATCCTGGTTTCTAGATAGGCTGAGGGAAGCCACAGTATACCTTAAGTGTAAGATTAATTGACCTTTGTAGTGCCTCTTAATTATAATTGAGAATGATATTTTTGAGCCGCCTGTTGAATGCATTCTGGGTTGTAGCTCTGAAGACCCAGGAACAAATCTCACAGCTTTCTTTCCCCAGCCCCCTCCATGGTGGCGCAGCAGGAAGGGAAGGGCCTTAGCAGGAACAAGTCGGACTTCAAAGGTTGATGCTCTATGGGCCAGTGGTATTATTGACCCTTTACACCCATCCTGCATTTGCATAGTTGACCCAGGTGGGTTATGGTCCAGCCAGTGTGTTCTCAGAATAAAATTCTGCTCTCTACAGAGAGGGAACTGTGGCTGTTGGACCAGTGCCACCAACTGGTTTGGATCATTCTTGAAGCAGCTTGTGGAATGTCTAGAAAGGAACAATTTCAAAGAACTTTCACATCTGTTGGCTTATTTTACCCTAATGACAATATGTCTTCTCTTTGATATTTGCTTGACATTAAAATTTGCCTTTCTCATTTCCTCCAGAAAACGCCCACTTCTGGATCTCCACCTTGACCTCAACCGCAAAGTGTATGATTGGAACAGCAGAGTTTCTGCCAAGGAAAAGTACTGCCTCTTTTTGCAACACACCCTGAGAAAGAAACTCATCCTGTCTCCCACATGAAAACCCCAAACCTTTCTTCACCTGGAGGTCTCCATCTCTAGAGAGAGAGTGGTTTTCAAGCATGCATGCATGTGAATGGTATGTGGAATAAGATCATGTACAGTGTTGAAATGATCTTCTATGAGAAGTGCTTGACTGGAAGTGGGGTTTGAACTGTCTGAGAAGAAAGTATCGGCATCTGTTGCTGAAAGAGCTGGCCAGGTCAGCCTTGGGAGGGAAAAGCTTCAAAACAACAGTTGAGCACTGTTGAATTGGGCAAGTACCAATCAAGTGAACCCAAGATACAGAGATCAGCTTTTAGAATCTCTCCAATTAACCTGTGTGTATCCATACTCCATCTTAAAACGTAAAATGCAAATGCAGATTGAGGAAATCAGAATACCACAAACAGGGTCTTGCCTTCTAGAAACAACCACAGTTAACCAAAACTTTGTGTATCACCTGGCAAATTTTTTTCCTGCTCCTAAGATTTAAGTGTAAGAGAGAGGTTATCGTAGTCCATTTGGGCAGCTACATCAAACGATCATAGACTTGGTAGCTTAAACAGCACACATTTATTTCTTACAGTTGTAGAGGCTAGCAAATCCAAGGTGCTGTCAGATCCTGTGTCTGGTGAGGGCCTTCTTGGTTTTCAGAGAGCTATCTTCTGTTCTCAAATGGCAGAAAGAGAGGGAGGGGTTGGGGAGGAAGAGGGACAGAGATAGAAACTTGCAATACACCTTCCTGTCTGATTTTGAAACAATTAATCTATTACGCCTTCCTGCCTGAAAGGAGACTATGCTTTCAAAGGCAAGTTTAAATGTGAAATTTTAAAAAATAATTCTTACCCCGTAAATAGAAATAGCATGTCAATTAAAAATCAACTTTTAAGATTCAGTGCTAGTTGAACTGAAAAATTCCACTAAAACTTTGATCCTTAAATTAAAAAGTGAGAATTAGAGTGTTACATTATTTCAGTAAATACTTCAACTACTACATAAATTGCTAAAGTTCCAAATAAAACTTTAGTAACCAATTAATTTGTGATGTGAGCAACAGTCATAGGAAACATGCCTTTTGGTGGAAAAGTGATTCCAAAGAACAACAATAGTTGGTACAAACATTTCCATGAAGCAACAGGCTAGAAAGATGCAAATTCAGCTACTGAATTGACCTTATCTATAAAAAATATTTAACCTTTGCTCAGTGTTAAAGTAACTGAGAGACAGCATTAGCCAATCCATTATCAAGGAAGTATTCTTCTGCATGAGGGAGATTAGAGAATATTGACAGACTAAAACTTAATATAGACAACACTGGTCACTAAAGCCAAAAGAACTTGACTTCATCCTGGAGCACAAAACACAATTTGTCTTTGGTGCCACCTACAACATGTTTTGTTATCATGTTGAGACTTCTCATTCAACATTGTATTGGCAGATTTAGATAATGTTTGAACAGGAAAGAGGTAGTATAGTAAGCAGTTATTTTAAGGGTATAATATATTTTAATGTATTTAGAACTGTAAAGATTTGAAGACACCACTTGAAACGTTCAATTATACTGCTGCATTTTATGGACATAAAATGTATGCAAAGGAAACATCTTTAAATATGGGTGATTTGCTGAAAGAGTAGGATCTTGATGTATGTACTAATTTTAATGACAAGACATATATATGTGTTCACGTAATCATATGATAATTAAATAACTTTAATATTAAGAAATAAGTTGCTTAGAGCCTTGCTAAATTGCTGAGGCTGATCAAGAACTTGTGATTTCCTGTCTCAGCTCCCAAGTTGCTGAGATTACAGGCATGCACTACTACAGCTGGCTATTATTTCAAGTAATCTTGCTGTTATTGTTTAGTGAGTGGGGGACTCCTGCAGTTATCTTTATATTTACTTTGCTTAGGGGCATCCGGAGGAAATACTGTGTCTGTGTGGCCCTGTGAACCAGCACCCCATGTTAATTATAATAGAATGTAAGAGGAATCTTAATGCAGCTTTGGTTGCCTTCTGCAGTTCCATCTTGACAAAGTGACAAGCATTTTCCATTTATTCTTTTTCTTATCATAAACAATTACAGCACCTTGTTCTTTTTTTGAGGCAGTAATTTACCGCAAAATGCCATGTATAGGGGCTGGGTTTATGGCTCAGTGGTAGAGCGCTTGCCTAACGTGTGAGGCACTGAATTCGATTCTCAGCACCGCATATGAATGAGTAAAATAAAGATCCATTGACAACTAAAAACTATTTTTAAAAATGACACATATAGCATCTTCTTTGCTTCATTCCAATATTGTAAATACGCAAAAGAAACATAGTACTTATTTATATAATTTTTTAGTTTTGTAGATGTTCATATGTTACTAAGATAATATAAATAAAGCTATAAATTTAGCAAATTAAATTTTTTTTTCAGTACTGAGGATCAAAACAAGGCCTCATGCATGATAGGCAAGCACTCTACCACTGAGCTACATCTTCAACCCACTATCAAATTAAATTTCTATATGTAAATATTGATGAGTTTAATTAGACATTTTATTCATTTACCTGAAATCATAGATCTAATACCAAGCATCAGTCAATCCCATAGTCCCAATGAAAAGAGTGATGAGTGTTTTCTTTGTGAGTCTTGCTTACTAACAAGGGGTGTGGCATGGAAGGAAGAGGGATTGTGATTACAGACCCAAAATGCATGGGAGGAATGAGGCCTTGCCTTCCCTTCCCTATGTCAGAGTTGTTCTGAGGATGAAATGAAGCTTGCTTATGAGCATGTTTGGTTATGCCATTGAATGTAAGTTATTAGGCAGGCAGGTTGTACCACATCTTGAAGAATCCATAGTATTTGAACAGGTTGAGGTGAAGAAGAGGAAGTGTTGCAGGAGAAGACCTGAATCAAGTGAGGGAGTACTTGTGACAGAGCCCTGTGAGACAATGTGAGTAGTGGTGAGATGTAAGCTAGGAGATAGCTGGGGTATATGTTGGGGGAACTTTGAAGACCACTGTATTTGTCTTTTATCCAGTTGTCTTATAAGTTATTTTCCTTATTTTAAAGTAAAATCTTTGACTCCTTCTTTTACGCTTGTATATAAGTATTGGATTCTCAAGTGCTTTTCTTTTTATTTTTCACTGTCTATAATTTTTAATGAAATATTTTCAACATATTAAGAAACAATTCTGAGTGAAGGATCAATGCTGATAAATTCACAAATGAATGAAATTTATATTTTATTTATTAAACTTATTTATTACCTGTTTAAATAAAATGTTCTAAAATATACATGAAGACTTATATTTCTTTAAGGCAATATAAGAGATAAGAAAGAACAAAATTGGTGGTTTAGAGGAAGTCTGTACTTTCCAGTTACTCCACAGCTTGGGATTTGAGCAATGGGAATACTGCTCAGCTAGATGGGTGACTGAGGGAATTTACTAAAATTCAATAGAGGATGGTTAGACATAGAGAAACTCAGAAATTCTGGTGTTTCAAACAGGACTAAAAAGAGCTCATCAGAGTCAACAGAGGGTGGCAGCACCTCCAGGTCACTGCAGAGAGGAAGGACAACACAAAGGGAGAGAGAAACACAGCAGACAAATTTGGCACTGGAACACCTGTAGAATAAAAAGGAAGTTGGAACTTAGCTGATCCAGAGGCTGCACAGAAAGCTGATGCCCTGGATCTCTCAACATGGGAGTGAAGAGCTGAGGCAGGGAGACAACTGGTAGAGGTCATGAAGGAACTTGTTGCTGCAGGAACCCAAGAGAGCATTGTGAATACTGTCATACTGTCCCAGCCAGTGTCTACTGAGGCATAGGGTGCACCTAGCAATTGAAACAGGCACAGAGAAGATTGTAATCATGGAGATTTAGGTCAGAGATTACAATAGGGAGTACAGCTCTTTCCCTTCAAGTCTGTTGGCTTGGACCACCAGCTGAAGAGGGTCAGGAAACCTGAGATGCAGCTCAGGAAGGCCATATTCACAGGTAGTGGAGTGTCTGAGACCCGCTGTGCCCACTTCATCCAGAGTGGTTGGTTACCCAGACCTACAAATAGAATTCTGGGGAGACTCCTGAGATCCACATGCCCAGAGGAGATCAGCAACTACCTGATCTAGTTTCTCTGGAGTAGATACCATCTGACAAAGTTCCAAAATTCTGATCAGAGCTAGACTTCAGCCAATGGAACTTCCCATTTAGAATTCTGCAGAAGCTCCACCCTGGGAGCACATCTGTCTAGTCTGTCCAGACAAAACTCCAACAGACACTGCTTCCCATTCCATTCTACTTAGTACTGGTGAGTAGGGAAGTCGAGAAGCTTTCAATCTGTTTTGATTTCAGGCCACTCCAGTCAGCAGCTTGGTGAGCAAAAATGAGAAAGGGTTTAATAACCCTCAGCACTTGCTTTCTCTAAGGGGTGCATAACCCAAGAAGAAATGGAAAGAAGGACAGTCTGGAAGTCTGGTATAGTCAATGAACATCTATCCTTGTTAGTAGTTTCAACCACCTTTCTTCAATTTTTCTTTAAGATATATATATACACTCATATATATCTTTTTATCATTTTTTTCTTTTTTATTATCTTTTTGTTAATATTATTATTATTATTTTTTGGTACTGGGGATTGAACCCAGGGGCACTCAACCACTAAGCCACATCCCCAGCCCTTTCTATATTTTATTTAGAGACAAGTTCTTGCTAAGTTGCTTAGGGCCTCGTTAAGTTGCCCAGGCTGGCTCTTGAACTCTCTATCTTCCTGCCTCAACCTCCCCAGCTGCTGGGATTATAGGCATGCACCACCACACCTGGCTTGTTTTGTTTTTTGAAGGTATTTTTAAGTTTTAGTTTTTATCTCTTGTTACTTTCTCCACTTTCTTCTCTCTGTAATAACCAAATTATCTTGTTCTTTCTCTATCTCAGTCTGTATTTTGTTTCTTTTATTTTTTCCTCTCTCCTTCTTTATGTCTTCACATGCTACTTCTCTTCTGTCTTCTCTCCTTTCACCTTTTGAATATTCCTTTTTCTTTAAATATTTATTTTTTAATTATAGTTGGACACAATGCATTTATTTTATTCATTTATATGTGGTGCTAAGGATAGAACCCAGGGCCTCACACATGCTAGGTGAGTGCTCTACTGCTGAGCCACAACCCCCGTCCACTCCTTTTAAATATTCTTAACTTCCTTTTGCCTTCCTACTCCATTTTCTTTTCTCTGAATTATCTGTATTTTTATTATATTTTAAAACCATTTAGTTTATATAACTCCTGCCTCATCGTTTATGTTGCAGTGGCCGTTGGTGTTGTGGGTGTTGTAGTGGACACCTGGTGTTTACTTTAATGACATGTCTAGTTCATGCCTGTAGTTTTTTTTTGCTATTGTTAATTTCCAACCCCACCATTCTTGTTTGTGTGGTTTTTTAGAGTTATAGATATCATGGTAGGTTCCTAGTATTTACTTTAATGCTGTATATTGTTTTCTGCCTTTGTTGCTGGTTTTTATATCCCCCTTTTCTGTGAGGTATTGGAAATCTAGTTATACTGCTGAGCTACACCCCAAACCCAGCTAAAAGACAGCACACTTGGTCCCAAACCCACTCAAACTTCAGCAATACTTTAACACACACATTCACACACACACAAAATAGAGGAGCAAAAAACTCCCACAGAGGCCCTCTATAGAAACAGCTAGGGAGGGGCCTCAGGTCCCATTTGTGAACATCTGCTCATATGGCAGATGTGGACATCACACCTATGTAGAGACTCAACCTAGAGCACTCCTAAATTACAGACATACAGACTTGTCAAGTTTAGAAGAGCTACCATAGAGGGCATACCTTATATGTCCTGCTATATAAAACACAACTGCCTGATCTGCTAGAAGGATCACACTCTTGTGTGTCCTACAGAAAAAGTGGGATCTTAAGCTCCAACACATTACAGTGCTATATCAAAGTGTACTATCATCCCCCCAAATGATTAGGGAAACTACACCACAACATCCACTTGGAAATATATTCAACAACTTACAACACTCTGATGTCCAGGAACACATTACCAAGAGAAGGTTGTACCTTAAAAAAATCCCTCCCATCAAAGTACAAGAGAACTCTGTCCCAACAGATGAACAAATCATAACACAAAATAGAAATATAAGAAATATAAAACAAGGTAACATGACATCTCCCAAGGTTTATAATTCACCAACAACTGACTCAAAAGATATTGAAGTAGATTGAAATACTGGATTAAGAATTTAAAAGAATACCAGGTGTGGTGGTGCATGCCTATAATCCCAACAACTCAAGAGGCTGAGGCAAGAGGATCACAAGTTCAAAGCCAGCCTCAGCAACTTAACAAGGCCCTATGCAACTTAGGGAGATCCTGTCTCAAAATAAAACATAAAATGGGCTGGGGATGTGGCTCAGTGGTAAAGCCATCACTATGATAAATTCCTAGTACCCCCCCAAAAAAAAATTTCAAAAGAATAATTATAAAAAGATCAGCAAATTCCAAGAGAACACAGAAAAACAATGAATTAAGGCAGTCAGTACAGAATATGAATGACAAATTTAAGAGATAGAGATACAATAGAAATCATGAAGTTGAAAGGTATAATGTCAAACAAAAATTCAGTTGAAAGTCTCTCCTTTAGAGTAGAACAAGTAGAAAACAGAATCTCAGAGCTGGAAGAGAAAGTGTTCAGCCTTTAATATTTAGATAGTAATAAAGAAAATAAATAACAATGATCAGAATATACAAGAACTCTGGGGCATTAGGAGACCGAATTTAAGGATCACTGGAATTGAAGAGGAATCTGAGATACAGACTAATGGCATAGATAACCCTTTCAGGGAAATAATAACAAAACTTTTCAAACCTTGGAAATAAGATGGACATCCAGATATAGGAGGCATGCAGATTAAAACATTATGATTAAAATGCCTAACACAGAGAACAAGGATAGAATTTTAAAAGCTTCAAGAGAAAAACATAGTGTCACATGTAAAAAGGTAAGCCAACTAGAATTACTTTTGATTTCTCAAAATAAGCTCTAAAACTCAGTTGTTCCAAGCTCTTAAGGAAAATAACTGTCAACCAAAATTTCTATATCCAGAAAACTATCCTTTGGAATATAAAGGAAAGAAAAACCTTCCAAAATAAACAGAAATTAAAATAATATATAGGAAAAAAAGAATGTATGCCTACAAAGCCAGCATGACAGAAAATACTTAAAGAAATGCTATATATGGAAGAAATTAAAAACAAACTCCAGAGCTCATAAATGGATGAATCTCATTAGAAGAATAGCTAAGCAAATGAGAAACAAGACTGAATTATACATTAGAAATAAATCAAAATTGCAAGAATTAATAAACATTTCTCATAATAACACTGTAAATGGTCTCAACTCTTCAAAAAAGACAAACTCAGACTGGATTAAAAAACAAGATCCAACTATATGTTGTTTGTAATCATCTCATAGGCAGAGACAGCCACAAGTTGGAAATGATAGGAAGGAAAATGACATTACATGTAAGTGGAGCCTCAAAACAGGCAGAAGAAGCTATTCTCATATCTGACAAAGCAGATTTCAAGCCAGAATTAATCAGAAGAGACATTCACTATTTACTGTTAAAGAGAACAATCCAACATGAAGACACATTGATACTATTTATGCCCCAAACATCAGTATGCCCAATGACATAAAAGAAACACTACTCAACATAAAGACTCAGACAGATCCCAATGCAATAATCCTACCTCTCACCAATTGATAGGTCATCCAGACATAAAAGCAGTAAAAACTCTTTATACCTAAAGTATATTATACATTAAATGGACCTAACAGCCAAATACACTTTCTTCTCAGCCCTTCATGGAAGCCTCTTCAAAATACCATGCTGTAGAACACAAAGTAAGTCTTAGCAAATATTTTAAAAACTGCTATAGTTTCTTGCATGCACCTTACTAAATCATAGTGAAAAGAAACTAGAAATCAATAGCAATAAAAACAACAGAATTTATGTGAAAATATGGAGTGATTAAATAACACATTTTTGAACAATGAATGGGTCATCTAAGGATCAGGGAAGAAATTTAAAAGTCTAGAAACAAATGAGAACAGAGTTACAATGTATCAGAATGTCTAGAACACTAAAGGCTAGACAAGAGGAAAGTTTATAGTTATGAGTACCTACATTTCAAAAAAACAAGAAAGATTACAGATAAACTAATGATGCATCTCAAGATCTTCAAAAACAAGTCAATTCCAAAACCAGGACAAGAAGAAAATAATTAAGATAAAAGACAAATATCAACGAGATTAAAGCAATACAAAAAATCAACATAATGAACAATTGTTTATTTGAGGTGATAAACAGATTTGCTAAGCCCTTAGCCAAACTAACCAAAAGAAAGAGAAAGAGCCCCCAAATTAGTAAAATTTGAGTTAAAAAAGGAGCTATCACCACAGACGTCACTGGAATCCAGAGGTTCATTAGGTACTATTTTGAAAACTTGTGTTCCAATAAATTAGATAGAAATAGATAAATTTCTAGACATATACAACCTACAAAAATTGAGCCAAGAGGCTATACAAAACTTAAACTGACCAATAATAAACAATGATATTGAAGCAGTGATAAAAAGCCTTCCAACAAAGCAAACCCCAAGATCAGATGAATTCTTATATGAATTCATATTTAGAGAAGGACTAATGTCAATAAGTTCCTTAAATTATTCCATGAAATATAAAGGGATGAAATACTTTCAAATTCATTCTATGATGCCAGGATCATCCTGATACCTAAACATATAAAAGAAGAACTACAGATCAACATCCTTGATGCACATAGATGCCAAAATCCTTAATAAATATTGTCAAATCCTATTTAATATCACATTAAAATAATGTTCATCATTATCAAATTGGTTTCATTCCAGGGATGCAAGGATGGTTCAACATTCTTGCATCAAGTGAAATCAATAAATGTAATTTACCACATAAATATAATTAAAGATGAAAACCATAGTCATCTTAATAGATGCTGAAAAAGCTTTTGTCAAAATTCAGCACCTATCATAATATAAACAGTAAAGAAGCTAAGAATAGAAAGAACTTACTTAAATATCATGGAGGTGGGTCTGGCATTGTGGCTCAGTGTAGAGCACTCGCCTAGCATGTGCGAGGCCCTGGGTTCGATCCTCAGCACCACATAAAAATAAAGATATTGTGTTCAACTACAACTAAAAAAATAATAAATAATAAATAATAAAAAATATCATGGAGGTGATATATGACAAACCCAAAGCCAACATCATAGTAAATGGGGGAGGGACAATGGAAAATATTTCGTCTAAAATGAGGAACAAGACAAGGAAGTTCACTCTCACCACACTTATTTAATAGTACTTTGAAATATAGGTAGAGCAATTACACAAGAGAAGGAAATAAAAGGAATACAAATAGGAAAGGAAAAAATAAAATTATCACTGTTGGAAGATGACATGATCCTATACTTAGGATATTCATAAAGCTCAACAAGAAGACTTCTATAGTTGATAAAAAATAAACAGTGGAATATAAGATCAACATATAAAAATCAACAGCTTTCCTGTATACCAATAATAAAGCCGCTAAGAAAGAAGTCAGGAAAACAGTTCCATTCACAACAGCCACAAATAAGCAAATAAGTTGGGTGACGCACATCTGTAATCCCAGCGGCTTGGAAAGCTGAGTCAGGAGGATTGTGAGTTCAAAGCCAGCTTTAGCAACATCGATGCACTTAGCAACTCAGTGAGACCCTGTCTCTAAATAAAATACAAAATGGGAGTGGGGATGTGGCTCAGTGGTTGAGTGTTTTTGAGTTCAATCCCCAGTACCAAAAAAACAAAACAAAAACAAATGAACAAACAAACAAAAACCTAGGGATAAATCTAACCAAGGAGGAAAAAGACCTCTACAATGAAAATTATAGAACACAGAATAAAGAAATTAAGAAGACTTTAGAACATAGAAAGACCTCCCTGTTCTTTGATATGCAGAATGAATATTGTTAAAATGGCCATAATACCGAAAGCAATCTACAGATTCATTGCAGTCCCCATCAAAATACCAATGACATTTATTAAAGAACTAGAAATAATAGTCTAAAATTCATTAGGAAGAATAAAAGATGCAAAATAGTAAAAATAATTAGAGCAATTCAGGAAGCATCACAAAACCTAATTTCAAATTATAATACAGAGCTATAGTAACAAAAATTTCATGGTATTGGCATAAAAACAGACATATACACAAATGGAATAGAATAGGAGAAATGGAAACAAACCCACACAGATATAGTCATCTGATTCTTGATGCACCAAAACATATATTGGGGCCTTTTTAACAGCTAATGTTGGGAATCTGGATATCCATGTACAGAGGAATGAGAGTAATTCCCTAACTCTCAATCTGCACAAAAGTCAACTCAAAATGGATCAATGACATAGGATTTAGACTAGAAACTTTGCAACTCCTAGAAGAAAACATAAGGTCAACACTCCCAACAAGTAGGCACAAGCGATGACATCCTCAATAGGACTCCTAAAGCTCAGGAAATAATACTTAGAATTAATAAATGGGACAGCATCAAATTAAAACACTTCTTTACAGAAAGGGAAACAATTAATAGGGTGAAGAGAGAGTCTCCAAAATGGGAGAAAATCTTTGCCAGCTGGTCTTCTGACAGAAGATTAATATCCATAATATATAAAGAACTCCAAAACAAAAACAAAAACAAAACAACAAAATAACTCAATCAATAAATGGACAAATTAACTAAATAGATACTTCTCAAAAGAAGAAATAAAAATAGCCAACAAATTAATGAAAAAATGTTCAAGAGCTTTAGTAATCAAGGAAATGCAAATCAAAACTATACTGAGTTTTCATCTCAGTTGGAATGGTCATTATCAAGAATACAAATATTAGGGCTGGGGTTGTGGCTCAGTGGTAGAGTGCTCGTCTAGCGTGCACAAGGCACCGGTTTGATCCTCAGCACCACATAAATGTAAAATAAAGATATTGTATCCACCTAAAGCTTAAGAATAAATATTTTTAAAAAGAATATAAATACTAATAAATGTTGGAGAAGATGTGGGGAAAAGGAACACTTATACACTGTTGGTGGGATTGTACTCAACCACTATGAAAATCAGTATGGAGGTTCTTCAAAAGAGTAGGAATAGAACCCCTACATGACCAACTATACTACTCTTTGGTATTTATTCTAAAGAATTAAAGTCATATTAAAATGACATATGCATATCCATATATATAGCGGCACAATTCATGATAGCCAAACTATCAGCCTAGGCTTTGGTTCACAGATGAATAGACAAAGAAAGTGTAGTATATATATACAATGAAGTTTTATCTAGCCATAAAACAAAATTGTCATTTACAGGAAAATGTATGGAACTTGAGAACATTATGTTAAGCAAAATAAGCCAAACTCAGAAACTGTCAAGAGTCATCATATGTTTTCTCTCATATGTGGAAGACGGAGAAAAAAGGGCAAAAAAATTTAAAAGGAGAGGGTGGGGCATCAGATGAAATTAGAAGTGAGACCAGCAGAGTAGAAGAAGGGGACCAGGGTACGGAGGAGGGAAGGAAAAGTGAAGGTACAAGGGAATGAGATTGACCAAATTATGTGCATGTATGAATGTGTCACTATTATGTATAATTATGCTGCACCAATTAAAAATTAATTTAAAGAAAAATATGTATAAAAGAGAAAAGTGCACTAAAATATTTCAAATTTTTGATAGCCCCAAACTGATAATTAGCCAACTGTTCAGTAATAGGATGAAATTTTATGTAGGTAGTAAAATTAGGCAAAAATAGGAAGAGCTTTCGTTAATTGAGTTGTTATTAGCTCATTTGAAATAAATTATTTTATTTGATCCTCATAACAGCTCTATGAGGTAGGTGTTATTATCATATTATTTATTCTCACTTGTAGATGAGGAAAATGAGACAAAGTTGTGTTAAGTCAGTTACCTGTGGTCCCCCCAAGCTGGGATATGAACTCAAGCTGTGAAGAGTCACTTCAGGGCCCATATCCTTAACCAGTTCTTTGTTTTTACAAAGAACGTTATCACACGAAAAATTTTTATTTAAAATTGTTCATATATTAACGTTACCTGAAAAACACAGGGTAGAAAATATGGTTTTATTATATTTATAGTATCTATGTTTAAAGTAAAAGCAAAGTGAAGAAATACCTCTCATTGGAAAACAAAAGGCAATAAATATTCCTAATGAGGTATTTATTAGATATGGAAGATGACAAACTCCAAAAATAGTTGAGAACTGGGAAAAGGGGAGTGAGAAAGCCATACATTGAGAGCATTGAATCTTTCCCAATACATTCTTTGCTGGTGATAAAACAAACCCTGGGGAGGAGGTGTCCATCAACCTAGAAAGGCAGTCTCCAGGAAGAGGCCAAAGCATCGATCCTTTCCTAAGTGAATCCTTTCCAGATACTACAGTGACCCCAAACCTTTCGTCGGGCCCAGTAAGATAAATCCCAGAGACTGACTGCTGACCCCAGAACCCCTCCCATTTTGCCCAGTAAGGACCCAAAATTCCTGAGTGCCCAAGCTGACATGCTCATTATTTAAGGCACCTCTCAGTATAATCTATATAAGCCCAGTGTCCTCCTTTGTTCAGAGGCTCATTTTCCACCAGAAGAGTGGGTCCATTCCCATGGACCCACTGAATAAAAGGCTGAGATGATCTGTGAAGTTTATATCTGGCTGGGTCCTTTTGTGGTAACAGTGTAGGGATGACAGAATTATGACTGATATATATTTTTTCTTTTTTCCAAATTATCATCTAATATTGGTTTATATATTAAAGCTGTTTCTTCCAACTTTTTTTCTCATTGGTTCTTTTTTTTTGGGGGGGGCAGGGATTGAATTCAGGGGCACTCGACCCCTGAGCCACATCTACCACCCTATTCTATATTTTATTTATAGACAGGGTCTCACTGAGTTGCTTAGTGCTGTGCTGTTGCTGAGGCTGGTTTTGAACTTGTGATCCTCCTGCCTCAGCCGCCGGAGCCGCTGGGATTATAGGCATGCATCACTAGGCCTGGCAGCTCATTGGTTTTTCATTGTTAATGAAACTTTCCTCTTCTTTTTAGTTTGGTCTTCACATCTGTCTCCTTTCTACCCCCTGTTTCAATGTCAGGGAGACTTGCAACTCACGCACGGACTCTTCTCTCAGGAGCTGGTTGTGAGGACTGATTCCCCAACCCTGGTTCCATTCCGGCTCCCCACTCTTTCCTCCTTCGGTAAGTCATCTTTCTGTTACTGTAACAAATGCCTGAGATAATCAGCTTCAAAACACAAAAGGTCTATTTTGGCTTATGGTTTCAGACATTTCAGTCCATAGTCACTTAGCCCTGTTGTTTAAGGCTGTGGTGAGTAGTACAAGGTAGAGGAAGCACAAGGCAGAGGAAGCTGTTCAAGCTGACAGTTTGGAAGCAGAGAAAAGGAGAGGAGGGACCTGGGTTCCAATATCCTCTTCTAAGGCACTTCCTCCCCAATGAACTAACTCCTCCCACTAGGCCTCACCTCCCAAAGGTTTCCACCACCTCCAATAGTGCCACCTGCTGGGGCCAAGCCTTCAACACACTGGCCTTTGAGGGTCATTTAAGTTCCAAACTATCGCACTTCTCTTCCATGAATAGATCGTGGTAAGTGGTATTGAGCACCTTCTCCTGTCTGCAGCAGGAATCTCGGAATCTCTTCACCCATATTCTAGGTGTAAATTTTCAGGATTAAGCTTGTTTCTTATGCCACCAGAAAGTCAGAATTTGAGGTCAATCTTGTCAAATTGGCTGCGATTTATAATTGGTAAAGTAGCCTTAAAGAATATGGTTGTCCAAACATCAACTTGTACCTAAATGTGGTCATGCAACTAAGTCTGGCCAATGAGAGGTAAGCAGAAGTAACTATGGCAGCTGCAAAAAAAAAAAAAAAAAGACTTTCCTTGAAAGATATCTATGTTTTCCCCTTGCCCCTTATTTGTCTCTTCTTCCATCCTGTTGATTAGATAGTGGATTTGATGGCTGGATCTCTACCTTCTGTGTTGAACTGTGGAGGGCCATATTACAGGAATAGCTGCATGGTGAAGAATAGCTGAACATTGAATGAGGACGTTGAGGAGCAAACGCACCATACCAGTCTAGACCACCTACCTCTGGACTTTTATGTGAATGAAAAAAATCGGAATTTATATTTCTCTCAAACTGATTAGCCCAACTGATGCTTTGTTCTTTAATTAAAATATCTGGAATGTTTGTTCCTATTATAAGCTTGAAATAAATTTGTATAGATGATTATATTTATTTTCTAATTATTATTTAAAATGTATACACTTAAATCTGAGCTGGCCTAAGTGTTTAATATGGATGATCTTGTTTTTCTTGTTTCATCCTTTTGTGCTTTTTTGAGGAGGATGGAGATGCTTAATTAAGATGGTACAGTTTGAACAGAATCATCCTGAGAGGTGTGACTCACATGGAAAAGTCATTCTGAGTCACTCAAATTACAGACACAGCTTTTGTATTGAGTTCATGGTGAATAAGAATTCACAGTAAGAGTTTGAAAGCTACATACATAAAGCCAAGTGTGAAGGAGACAGATTCATTTTGAAAGGTTAAAGATAATCAAGATCATGACTCAAAAAGAGCCATGTCTTAAAAATCTACAGTTCCTTGTTTTCCTTGCTGGGCCCTCTCTTGCAATGCAATAACCCCAAAGGTGGAAATGTAGAACTTTAATCAAGGCCATTGAATGGAATGACTGATCTTCCCAGGGAGCCACAAGAACCTCCCTATTCCAAGAATCACTTTCTACCCCCAACCTCTTTTTTTATTAACGGAGGATTGAACTCAGGGGTGCCTCTACCACAAGCTACATCCAAAGCTCTTTTTACTTTTTATTTTGAGTCAGAGTCTTGGTAAGATGCCCAGACTTGCGACCCTCCTGTCTTAACTGCCAGAATCACTGGAATTACAGGTGTGCACCACCATGCCCAGCTTCTTTTCTTTCTTTTCTTGTGTTACCCCAAAGCTTCAGGACTCCAGAGCCAAGGTTTTCTACTTTGGCTTCGTTACATATTTAATAAGCAAACACAAGAAAATCAGTTCTCTTCAACAAATCCCTATGCAATGTCAGCTGATATCTACTAAGTACCACAAATAAACTTAACTCTCTAGGCAATAACCAGGAGGACCACCTTAATGGCAGATTTTAATCAAGAATTCAAACACACATGCCTTGGGGCTGGGGATGTGGCTCAAGTCGTACGGTGCTCGCCTGGCATGCTTGCGGCCCAGGTTCGATCCTCAGCACCACATACAAAACAAAGATGTTGTGTCCGCCGATAAACTAAAAAATAAATATTACAATTCTCTCTCTCTCTCTCTCTCTCTCTCTTAAAAAAAAAAAAAATTCAAACACGCATGTCTTAAGCAGCACAGTACCAGAGCCAAAAGGTAGAAACAATCCAATGTCCACCAACAGATGGGCAAACAAAATATATGCACATTTTATATGTTTACTTATACAAATGAAATGTATCCATACAATAAAATATTATTTGTCTGTATAAAGGAAGAAAGTACATGGATGAGTCTCAAAAACATGCTAAGTGAAACAAGTCAGACATGAAAGACTATATATTTTGTGATGCTGTTTATAGGAAATATTCAGAATAGCTAAAACTGTGTTACCAGAAGGTATATCATATGTTGCTAGGGACTTTCCCAGAGGGAATGGGGAGAGAATGCTTACTGGGTAGGCAGCTTCGTTTGGGGTGATAAAAAACGTCTTATAACTAGATAGAAGTGATGGTTGCACAACACTACAAATTTACTGAAGTCACAGGTCTGTGTACTTTAAAACAGTTAATTCTATCTCATGTGAATTTCACCTCAATAAGAAAAAGAGAGATTAGAATTGATTGATTGATTCACACATGCACTATTCTAAAAACATTTCCCCCCTTTCCCTGTCTCTCTCTCTCTTTTTCTTTTTCTGCACTGAGGATTGAACTTAGGGGATTCTACCACTTCTTCCCCAGCTCTTTTATTTTTTATTTTTATTTTGAGACAGGGTCTCACTAAGCTGCCCAGGTGGGCCTTGAACTTGCAATCCTCCTCCTTTATCAGATTCGTGTCTTACAAATACTTTCTCCCAGGCCGTGTTAGTCCTTTCATCTTTTCTTTCTCTTAATAATGCCTTTCACGGAGCTGAAGATTTTAATTTTAGTGAAGTCCAACTTATTAGTTATTTCTTTTGTGAATTGTGCTTTTGGCATTTTATCTAAGAAACCATTGCCAAATGCAAGGTCATCTAGGTTTTTGCCTGTGTTTTCTCCTAGAAGTTGTGGTCTTGTATTTCACACTTAGGTCTATGATCAATTTTGAGTCAATTTTTTTTTGTGAAACATGTAAGGCCCGTGTCTGGATTCACTTTTTACACTTGTTCTAGCACCATTTGTTGAAAAGACCATCTTCTCTACTGAATAGCCTTTGTTTCTTTCTCGAAGGTTGTATTTGTATGGGTCTGTTTCTGTTTCTCTGTCAGTTAGTTACCCCACCTTCTGGATCACTGAAGCTTTACCTTATATCTTGACAGTATACAATGTTGGGGAAATGTGGAGAATTTTGATTGAATTGTTTGTTTCATTTTAAACAATATGTTATTATACTTAAAAAATAAAATAAAAACTAAAAAAAAGTCTAGTGGTTTTATTAAACATGATGAATGTATTTATTTTAAACACAAGTGGCAAAATATTATATTTAATACTTTCTCTCTTTTTTCCTCTTGTGATATGGGGGACCAAACCCAGAGTCTCATGCATGCTAAACATGTGCTCTACCACTGAGCTACACCTTCAGCCTCTTCTCTTTCTTTTCATTCATGGGGTCATGTCGATACGTCTTTTACAATTTTTCCATATTTAAACAATGGTACAAAAACCATCTTTTCTTTCTTATTTGGTAAGGACTTCCTGCCTCATATCTAGGGTTCCCATCCCTTTTTTAGTCCTTCTTCCAAGATAGCGTATGATTTCAACTATTTTATATCTTTAGTCTTTTCCTCTCTCTTCAATCCTTTAATCTAAAAGCAAACTCTGCCTCCCTCGTTGAATAAATTCCCTCTCTTTTGGGCCCTGTCCTAGGGAAACATTAAGACTAGTTTATACTATCTCCCTTCCTCTTTGCCCATTTACTTCAAACTTCCCTGCCATCTGCATTTCACCTTAACCATTCTAACAAGTCTTCAGCGTTCAAGGGTGACATTCATCTTGGTTGCCTCCTCCCTGTTTCTCCAAGGATCCACTACAGAAGTTCTATCTAGGACTTCTTGCTATCCTTCTCTTCCTGATCTTTAAATGTGGATATTCCTGAGGATCACTCTTTTTTTTCCCTCTATTTATATTTTGTCTTTTGACAACTTTGTGGCTTCAAGTACTATTTCAATACAAGTGACTCTAAGATGGATTTTTATACCCTACATTCCTTTCTACAAGTCTTTTCAATTTCTGGAAGATTTTCCCACTTGATTTTTCCCTCTGGTACCTCAAACTTAATATACACCCAACATTTAAGACGCCTTATTCCAAATCTCCTGTCCATGTCTCCAATTTCGGCTAACAGCACTACCAGAACATCTTTTTCACCCTAGTCCCCCTTCTTCTATCTTCCTGTAGCCAACTAGTTTCTAAT
This sequence comes from Spermophilus citellus, assembly GCF_964194105.1. Lineage (NCBI taxonomy): Eukaryota > Metazoa > Chordata > Mammalia > Rodentia > Sciuridae > Spermophilus > Spermophilus citellus. Next base: position 102,373,943 of record NC_138192.1, read on the forward strand.
TGGGTGGGTTCTGTATCTACTATGGTTTTTGCTCCTCCTAATGAGGACTTGTTTAAATTAAATATACCAAACTATTTTTTCCCCTATTTTATTTCCTGGTAACCTGTATTTCTCCATCTCAATTTCCTCAAGCCAAGAATAGAAACTGAGATGCTCCAACCCTTGGCTCGAGCAGATGCCAGTGAAACCAAAATGGAAACATCTCTGGGCAGCACAGCCTGGCTAAGTCCACATATGTACATCTCTCGCTTTTGTTCCTATAAATTGTAATGTTTATGTTTGACACACAGGCATATTAACTGCTTTCCCAGTTTGGGTCAAACTGCAATTAAATTACTTTTTCCTGTTTATTATCATTTCTCTTATTTCTGACATTGATGGGCAATTGAATTCAGTCTGCCGGAACCCAGCAGAGTCTCTGGCTTGGGGCACAGGTAACTCTGTGGGTCATCCAATTTGTCTGAGACAACAGTGTTTGGAGGAACATCTTGAAGAAGCTGAAAATGAAGATACAATTTCGACAGATGAAGGTTTTGGATAGTTGACTGAGCTGCAATTCTATTATCTCTGCACTGGAGAATCTTGAATCTTGACCAAGCTTGACCAAGGAGATTCTTCAGGTTGCAAAAAAGATGGTGGCTGAGTGGCAGGTACAAAACCAGAGTGAAGGCTATTGTCCTAGTTGAGTGGAGAGGTCATAAAGGCAGAGAAACTGTAAAGGTGAGGCAGGTGGCTACTGGAACTCCAGGTCAGACACTCTGTTGGGTTTCAGAGGGCTGGATTCAATCATCTGCCTACATCAGAAATAAGGGAAATGATATAAAAAGGAAAAAATGTATTTAATTACTGTCTGACTGGAACTGGGAAGGCAGTCAAATCTGCCTCCATTGGTGCTTCAGAAACATTACAATGTAAATGAACAAAAGGCAGAAAATATACATATATAGATTTATCCAGGCTTTGCTAGCCAGAGAGATGTTACAATTCAGCTTTCCCTGGTACTTGTCTGAGGGTGCTGGGGGAGCAGCTTCTCAGTGTCCATTTTCATCATGAGGAAGCTGGGGTGGAAAATGCAGGTTATCAGGAAATTAAAGGGAAAAAAGTTTGGAAATTTTAATTCAAAGGAACCTTGCTACCGCAGCTTCTGAGTCTGGGTCTTTAGTCCTGGTCATTGTATCTTTCTGGAGCCCAACCTGCCACCTTACCCCACACCTCCAAAACATAACTGTAGTGCAAGGTCTGTTTCTAATACTGCCTTCTTCCATTGTCCGTGGTATAATATCTCTTCCTTTGGAACTTTTGCTTCCTCTCCTGAATAGAATAAAATTTCATATGAATCTCTTCCATGTCTTCTTTCCACTTTGTATCTCAGGCTGTAATTTATTTATGTCTTGTGATATGGGGATTGGACATGCTAGACTAGCACTACACTGCTGAGCTACTCACAGACCCTTCTGCATGATTTACTGATGAGCATGCTATAGTTGAAGGCAGTTTTATCTTTATAGCTTTTTTAAGCACTTAAGCTGATGCAGAGCCTGGCATACAGTAAGCACTCCATAAATGCACATTCAATGAATTCATGATTGATAAAGAAGAAATGATTAACTCTGGAATGTTAAGTTTCATAAAATATTATGATACATTCATGATCTTGCTTTAGCAAGTAATGTATTGGACATAATTTAGATTATTATTCATGTAGTTTTATATTATAAAGTATAAGTAGTTTGTGACATGGAATTGTGACATGCCCTATGTCTCCCTTTCGTCTTTTTATTGAGATATAGTTCATATTCCAAAACATTCACCTTTTTCAAGTACACAGTTCAGTGGTTTTTATTATGGTCAGAGAATTAAGTAATCATTAATTTCAGAGAATTTCCTTCCACCTAAAGAGAAAACTCTCTATCAATTATCCATCACTCTATTTCTCTTCTTTCCCCACCCTCTGATAACAAGTAATTCATTTTCTGTCTCTTTGGATTGCCTGTTCTGGGTATTTTATGTAAACAGATCATACAAATCATAGTCCTTCGTGCCTAACTTCTTTCACTTCTTTCATAGTGTTCTGCTATGCTGTGGAGTGTTAGCACTTCATTCCAACGAAGGCTGAAATATTCTGTTGCATGGATATGCCACACTTATTTATTCATCAATCAATGGAAGCTTGCATTGCTTCACTGGTTGGCTATTGAAAATATTACTGCTATGAATGTTCATGTACAAGGTTTGTGTGGACATATACTTTCATTTCTCTTGGGCATCTACTTAGAAGTAGAATTGCTAAGAATTACAGAAACTTTATGTTCAGTTTTTTTAGAATCTGCCAAACTGTTTTCCCAAGTTGGGGTACCATTTTACAGTCCCACCAGCAAAGTGCTAGGGTTCAAATTTCTCATACCCTTGCCAACACTTGCTATTGTCCCCCTCCTCCTTAAATTATAAGCTTACCCTATTGGACATGATGTGGTGTCTCATTGCATTTCCTTGATAACTATTCATGTCAAACAGGCATCTTTTCAGGTGCATATTGGCCATTTGCTTATCTTTTTTGGAAAAATAGCTGTTCAAATTCTTTCTCATTTTTTAAATTGGGTTTGTTTTTTTGTGGGTTTGGGTGTAGATTTTGTTGTGGTGATTGTTGAGTTGTTAAGTATTCTTTTCTTTTAATTCTGGATATTAGTCTCTTATCAGAATAAAGGTTTGCAAATATTTTCTCCCATTCTTCGGATTATCTTCTCACTTTCTTAGTGATGTCCTTTACAGAAGTTTAAAATTGTGGTCAAGTTCAACTGCTTATGCTTATGTTCTTGGTGTCATATCTAAGAAGCCATTACCCTATCCAAGGTAATGAGGTGTTAACAACAGTGTTTTCTTCTGTGAGTTTTAAGATTTCAGTTCTTTGATACATTGTGACTTTTAAAAATATGTGGTGTGAGGTAAGGGTTAAATCTCATTCTTTTGCATATAAATACTCATTTGTCTCAACTCCACTTATTTTATTAATTTATTTGTTCTAATTTGTTATATATGACAGCAGAATGCATTTCAATTCATAATACACATATAAAGCACAATTTTTCATGTCTCTGGTTGTACACAAAGTAGAGTCACACCATTTCATGTCTTCATACATATACTTAGGGTAATGATGTCCATCTCATTTCACCATCTTTTCTATTCCCCCAAACCCCTCCCTTCCTCTACCTCACTGTTGCCCTATCTAAAGTTCCTCCATTCCTCCTATGCTCCCCCACTCTCCATCCCCGTTATGAATCAGCATATCAGAGAAAACATTTGGCATTTGTTTTTTTGTGATTGGCTTACTTTAATTAGCATAATATTTTCCAAATGCCATGATTTTATTCTCTTTTAATGCTTAGTAATATTCCATTGTGTACATATACCACAATTTCTTTACCCATTCATCTACTGAAAGGACATCTAGGTTGGTTCCACAATTTAGCTATTGTATATTGTGCTGCTATAAACATTGATGTGGCTGTGTCCCTGTAGTCTGCTGTTTTTTAGTTCTTTGGGTATAAACCAAGAAGTGGGATAGCTGGGTCAAATGGTGGTTCCATTACAAGTTTTCCAAGGAATCTGCATACTACTTTCCAGATTGGTTGCACCAATTTGCAGTCTCACTAGTAATGTATGAGTGTGCCTTTCTCCCCACATCTTCACCAACACTTATTGTTGTTCGTATTCTTAATAGCTGCCATTCTGACTGGAGTGAGATGAAATCTTAGTTTTGATTTGCATTTCTCTAATTGCTAGAGATGTTGAACATTATTTCATGTTTGTTAAGTGATTGTATATCATCTTCTGAGAAGTGTCTGTTCATTTCCTTGGCTCATTTATTGATTGGGTTATTTGGTTTTTTGGTGTTAAGTTTTTTGAGTTCTCTATATATCCTAGAGATTAGTGCTCTGTCTGATGTGCATGTGGTAAAAATTTGCTCCCATTCTGTAGGCTATCTATTCACGTCACTGATTGTTTCTTTTGCTGAGAAGGAGCTTTTTAGTTTGAATCCTTCCCATTTATTGATTCTCAATTTTATTTCTTGTGCTATAGGAGTCTTATTACGAAAGTCAGGGCCTAATCTGATATGATGAAGATTTGGGCCTATTTTTTCTTCTATTAGGTGCAGGGTCTCTGGTTTAATTCCTAGGTCCTTGATCCACTTTGAGTTGAGTTTTGTGCATGGTGAGATATAAGGGCTTAATTTCATTTTGTTGCATATGGATTTCCAGTTTTCCTAGCACCATTTGTTGAAGAGTCTATCCTTTCTCTAATATATGTTTTTGGCGCCTTTGTTTAATATGAGATAACTGTATTTATGTGGGTCATCTCTGTGTCCTCTATTCTGTACCATTGATCTACATGTCTATTTTGGTGCCAATATTATGCTGTTTTTGTTACTATTGCTCTGCAGTATAGCTTAAGGTCTGGTATAGTGATGCGACCTGCTTTGCTGTTCTTGCTAAGGATTGCTTTGGCTATTCTGGGTCTCTTGTTTTTCCAGATTAATATAATGACTGCTTTTGCTATTTCTATAAGGAATGTCATTGGTATTTTGATTGGAATTGCATTAAAAAATGTATAGTGTTTTTGGTAGTATGGTCATTTTTTTTTAAAGAGAGAGTGAGAGAGGAGAGAGAGAGAGAGAGAGAGAGAGAGAGAGAGAGAGAGAGAGAATTTTTAATATTTATTTTTTAGTTCTCGGCGGACACAACATCTTTGTTGGTATGTGGTGCTGAGGATTGAACCCGGGCCGCACGCATGCCAGGCGAGCGCGCTACCACTTGAGCCACATCCCCAGCCCTAGTATGGTCATTTTGACAGCATTAATTCTGCCTATTCAGGAACAAGAGAGATATCTCCATCTTCTAAGGTCTTCTTCAATTTCTTTCTTTAGCATTCTGTAATTTTCATCGTAGTGGTCTTCACCTCTTTTGTTAATTCCTAAGTATTTTTTTGAGGCTATTATAAATGGGGTAGTTTTCCTGGTTTCTCTTTCAGAGGATTTGTCACTGATGTACAGAAATGCCTTTGATTTATGGGTGTTGATTTTATCCTGCTACTTTGCTGGATTCATGTATTAGTTCTAGAAGTTTTCATGGAATTTTTTGAATCTTCTAAGTGTAGAATCATATCATCAGCAAATAGTGATAATTTGAGTTTTTCTTTTCCTATGTGTATCCTTTTAATTTCTTTTGTAGGTCTTATTGCTCTGGTTAGAATTTCAAGAACTATGCTAAATAGAATTGGTGAAAGAGGGTATCCCTGTCTTGTTCCAGATTTTAGAGGGAATGCTTTCAATTTTTCTCCATTTAGAATGATGTTGGCCTGGGACTTAGCATAGATAGCTTTTATAATGTTGAGATATGTTCCTATTATCCCTAGTTTTTCTAGTGTTTTGAACATGAAGAGTTGCTATATTTTGTTGAATGCTTTTCCTGCATCTATTGAGATGATCATATGATTCTTATCTTTATTGATGTGATAAATTACATTTATTGATTTCCATATTTTGAACCAACCTTGCATCCCTGGGATGAACCCCACTTGATTATGGTGTACTATCTTTTTGATATGTTTTTGTATTCAATTTGCCAGAATTTTTATTGAGAATTTTTGCATCTATGTTCATTACAGATATTGGTCTGAAGTTTTCTTTCTTTGATGGGTCTTTGCCTGGTTTTGGAATCAGAGTGATATATGCCTCATAGAATGAGTTTGGAAGTGTTCCCTCTTTTTCTATTTCATGAAATAATTTGAGGAGTATTGGTATTAGTTCTTCTTTGAAGGTCTTGTAGAACTCACCTGTATTCCCATCCAGTCCTGGGCTTTTCTTGGTTTGTAGTCTTCTAATTTCTTGGATTGCATCTTCTATTTCATTGCTTGAAATTGATCTGTTTAACTTGTGTATATCATCCTGATTCAGTTTGGGCAAATCATATGACTCTAAAATTTGTCGAAGCCTTTGATATTTTCTATTTTATTGGAGTACAAATTTTCAAAATAATTTTTAATTATCTTCTGTATTTCTGTAGTGTCCATCATGATATTTCTTTTTTTCACCATGGGTGTTAGTAATTTGAATTTTCTCTCACCTACTCTTCATTAGCATGGCTAAGGGTTTATCAATTTTATTTATTTTTTCAAAGAACCAACTTTTTGTTTTGTCATTTTTTTCAATTGTTTCTTTTGTTTCAATTTCAGTGATTTCAGCTCTGATTTTAATTATTCCCTGTCTTCTACTGCTTTTGGTGTTGATTTTTTCTTCTTTTTCTAGGGCTTTGAGATATAATGTTAGGTCATTTATTTGTTGACTGTTTCTTCTTTTAAGGGATGAACTCCATGCAATGAACTTTCCTCTTGGTACTGCTTTCATAGTGTCCTAGAGATTTCAATATATTGTATCAATATTCTCATTTACCTCTAAGAATTTTTTAAATGAAATTATCTATTTATTCTAATTTGTTTTACATGATGGCAAAATGCAATTCATTTTATATTACACATACAAAGCACAAACCTCTAAGAATTTTTAAATCTCCTCTTTGCTGTCTTTTGCAACCCAATGATCATTCAGTAGCATATTATTTAGTCTCCAGGTGCTGGAGTAGCTTCTGTTTTTTATTTTATAATTGATTTCTAATTTCATTCCATTATGATCTGATAGAATGAAGGGTAGTATCTCTACTGCTTGTATTTGCTAAGAGTTGCTTTGTGGCATAATATATGGTCTGTTTGGAAAAGAATCCATGTGCTGCTGAGAAGAAAGTTTATTTACTCATTGAGAGATGAAATATTCTATATATGTCTGTGAAGTCTAAGTTATGAATTGTAGTATTGAGTTCTATAATTTCTTTCTTTAGCTTTGTTTGGAAGATCTACCCAGTGGTGAAAGAGGTGTGTTAAAGTCACCCAGAATTATTGTGTTGTGCTATTTGACTCTTAAACTTGAGAAGAGTTTGTTTGATGAATGTAGATGCTTCATTGTTTGGGGATATATATTTATAATTGTTATATCTTGTTGATGTATGGTTCTCTTAAGCAGTATGAAATGTCCTTCTTTATCCCTTTTGATTAACTTTGGCTTGAAGTCTACTTTATTTGATAAGAGGTTGAAATCCCTGCTTGTTTCTGCAGTACATGTGAGTGGTATATTTTTCCCCAACCTTTCACCTTCAGTCTGTGGATGTCTTTTCCTATGAGATGAGTCTTTTGAAGGCAACATATTTTGGCTCTTTTTTTTTTCAATCCAATCTGCCAGTCTATGTCTTTTGATTGGTGAGTTTAGGCCATTAAAATTCAGGGTTATTATTGAGATATGATTTATCATATTTGTTTATTTTTAGTATTTAACTTGACTTGGTTTCTCCTTTGATTAGTATTTCCTTTAGTGTACTATCTCCCTTTGCTGACTTTCATTGTTGTTTTTCATTTCCTCCTCATAGAATATTTTGCTGAAGATGTTTTGTAGTGTAGGCTTTCTAGTTGTAAATTCTTTTTAACTTTTGTTTATCATGGAAGGTTTTTATTTCATCATCAAACTAAAGCTTAGTTTTGCTGGATATAAGATTCTTGGTTGGCATCCATTTTCTTTCAGAGCTTGGTATATGTTTTTCCAGGATCTTCTAGCTTTTAGGGTCTGGGTTGAAAAATCTGTAGAGATCCTAATTGGTTTCCTCCTATATGTAATCCAATTCCTTTCTCATGTGGCTTTTAAAATTTTCTCCTTATTCTGTATGCTAGGCATTTTCATTATAATGTGTGTTGGTGTGGCTCTGTTGTGATTTTGTAAATTTGGTGTCCTGTAAGACTCTTATATTTGATTTTCCAATTCATTCTTCATGTTTGGAAAAATTTCTGATATTATTTTATTGAATAGATTATTCATTACTTTGGTTTGGAATCCTATGCCTTCTTCTATTCCAGAAATTCTTATATTTTACTTTGGTTTGGAATTCTATGCCTTCTTCTATTCCAGCAATTCTTATATTTGGTCTTTTTATGTTATCCCATAATACTTGAATGTTCTACTCATGTTTTCTCACCATCTTCACTGTGTGGTGAACATTCTTTTCAAGATTATATTTTTTCTTCATTGTCTGAGGTCCTATCTTCCAAGTGATCTAATCTGTTATTGATGCTTTTAATTTGGTTTATTTTTTAATTTCAATGATTTTTTTTTTCAGAACCTCTATCTCCTTATTGAAGTAACCTTTTGTTTCCTGTATTTGCTTAAGTAGCTCTTTATCAAAATTATTTTTGCTGCCTGTATTTTCTCTCTTATATCATCCTTTAATTCACAGAACATTTTAATTATGTACATCCTGAACTCCTTCTTTGCCATTTCTTCTGTTGTGCTCACCATGGATTCTAATAATGTAATATTTTGGTTTGTTTGGGGGCACTTTCTTCCCTTGTTTTTTCATGTGTTCATGTGTCTTCCCTTCTAGCACTGCAGATCTGTGCTTTAAAGTTTTTACTCTATAGGCTTATAGTGTTTCTGCAGGTTTCCAATACCTCTCCTTTAAGGAGGAGATCAATGTGAACAGATTCCAGTACAAACAATATACAATCTTAAACCAAATATCTGCTATTAAGACATTTATGGTTTTGTCAGAATATTCAGAAATTATTATCTACAATATTTGCTCAATTATTATCTACAATATAAACAGTAGGTTTGCAAAAGAGTGTACAGTTTCTGATGATGGACAAAGAACTGGGGATGAGGTATAGGATGAGATATTGAAGGGAGTAGGAGGTGAGGATATAGAGTTATCAGAACTTAGAAAGTGTGAAAGAGGAAACTAAAGTTGCTTAGTAGCAGGAGAAGAGAGAGAAAGTAATATGGGGGAGACAAGTAAGTGGAAAGACAGTAGAGTACAAAAAAAATATTAAGGAAAGTAAAAATGTAAAAATGAGAGATAAAAGAATATATAACACCACTATAATATACTATTCAGACATCCCAGTCCTCAACAGCCTAATTCATTAAAAGTACTTAGTTTCACAAATGTTGGGGATGTGAGGGCAGAAGGAGAGAGAGAGAGAGAGAGAGAGAGAGAGAGAGAGAGAGAGAGAGAGAGAGAGACAGAGAGAGAAATCTTGAAGGAAGATACAAATGTTGGACAGGAGGAGAGAGAGAGAGAGAGAGAGAGAGAGAGAGAGAGAGAGAGAGAGAGAGAGAGAGAGAGAGACAGAGAGAGAAATCTTGAAGGAAGATACAAATGTTGGACAGGAGGAGAGAGAGAGAGAGAGAGAGAGAGAGAGAGAGAGAGAGAGAGAAAGAGAGAGAGAGAAATCTTGAAGGAAGATACAAGGATAGTTTTTGTTGGAGATCAGTATCTTTCCAAGCTTCCCTTCTCATCCAATAGGTCAGGTTGTCTGTTGTTCACTGGTATCCCCACCCTCAGGATGGTGAAGTTTATTAGGGTGGAAGGGTTGGTCCAAGGATTTCCTTTGGGGCCTGCTTGTGTGATGTGGGCACCTGGTCTTATCCCCTTATATCACCTATAGACCTCACAATTCCTGGTCTCTAATTTAGCCTCTAAACTGTATCTCACTCATCCCCTCCCTTTCTACTTCCCAATAAGGAACCTTTCTCTCTGGAGGTCTTGTGGGCTGCACCCTAGGGGCTATGCACCTGTCATGGAGACCTGTTTTACACTGGGCAGTTCAGGACTCAGTTTTGTGAGCTACAGACCTGCCGCTTAGCTGCAGGCACTGTGCCTGCCAGGTTAGTGACTGCCAGGGAACGGGGACAGTTGGGGACTTTTGGTACCTTGATATTGCTCCTAAGCCCCAACTGGTGTTCCAAGCTGGGAGTTGCTTCAACTAAAGATGGTGATGAAGGTGTCCCAAGATGAAGGTGGCTGCTTTCAGTGATGGGGTTCTGGGTTGAGTGGAGGCGGGTGGCGGCGTTGAGTGGTATGTTCTGAGATGTGGCTCTGTGGTATGCAGTATTGTGGCTGGTGGCTCTCTCCAGACTCAGTGCAGCATCCCCAGATACAGGCCACCACATGTAGGGGACTGTGGCAGTGGTTGCAGTGCTCCAAGATGGAGGCGACCTGAGGAGCCCCACGTTGGTAGATGAGGGTCCACACAGGAAAGGCTGCCAGAGTTCCTGCATGTGGGCAGTGTCTGAGTGTCCTGCGTGGGAGCAGTGGCTGGGATTCCTGCACAGGTAGCTAGCCAAGAGTCCTGCTCCGGTGCTAATGCCCGTGGTCCTACTCAGGTACTGGAGGACCGGGAAGAAGGAGGTCCTGCACAGGAGGCCTGTGCAGTGCAGAGGCTGTGATTCCTGCATAGGAGCAACTGTCAGGGGTCCTCTAATCACTCATAGAGAAACAGTATTCCCACTACTTGAATTCCAGGTCCTGGAGACACAGGATGCAGCCTCCCTTTAGCCTGACATCTTGGATCCCTCAACTCCACTTATTGAAAAGAATATCATTGAATTATCTTGTCATCTTCATCAAAAATTGCCTGACTATAAGTGTAAAAGTTTATTTCTGAGTGTATTTCTCAATTCTATTCCATTGCCCTACCTGCCATCCTTTGCTAGTACCACACTGTCTTGATGATTCTAATTCTTTTAAATGTACAAAATTATGTACATATATATTTATATTTAATAACATATCTATGATGTTTAGAATTTTCCCTTTCCCATATGGACTTTAGATTAAGGATGACAGCTTGTGGAAATGGAGTAAAGAAACAGAAAAATTATATATATAATTACAAGTGACAGTCAAGGCTTTTGGGGGCCAAGAAATCCAGGGATCCTGCTCTCTCCATTTCTTCCTCACCAACCTTTTCCTATCCAATCTGAATTACAGCCAGAAAACTGAACAGTCAGTCAGTAGAGAAGTATAGACACACCCATTCCCTCCCACTCCCCCATCCCCGTCCTGCTGCCACATTAGCAAATTCACCAGTCATTCTCGATGGGCTAAATGTTTGACACATGAGAATGTTGAAAGTTCAAGGGCATGAGAGGATGACAGAATCTTGCTCTCTTGAACAGTCATTCTCAGCGTGGCCCTCTTTGTCTTAGCTAGTAGGTTACACTTAATAAGATTCAGGCCAAGATGGTAATAACCAGATTGAATATTATTGGTCAACACTACGTTTCAGCCTGTTGGCGAATCAGGATTGCCACCTCTCCTTATTGCATAAGAGGTGAGATACCCTGCTCTAACAGGGCAAATTTCAGTTTTTCTGACTCCACTGCTTTCCCTGATTTCTCCAAAGGTGAATCATCTCCTAAGTAGCTGCTGTTTCAGTGCTTCCCAGGTTTAAGCCCTGGGGGCTAGCTCAGTTTCTCTCTTTCACTCTCCCTAATAATGCACCTGGCATCTAATTATGTCTAAAACATGGGTTTCCACATAGGCAGGACTGAGAATGTTCCCTCAGATCCATCGGCTCTGCTGTCAGGGCAGCATTTCAGCAACTAAGGCCCAGATGTAGGCAGAGAAAGTAGGCGGAGTTTCCATGGTTAACTTCTTAGAAGTTTTTTATTTTCCTGGACCTCAAGACCATGATATCTACGAGGTTTTGTTGCCTGAATTTAAAGCCCTTCATTCTCAAATTTCCTTTCTCTTTATGTAGTCCGAAATAGTTCCCCTCTGTAGTATATTCTCAGTGTACAATGCAAAGGCTCATCCATGGGCTTTTCTCACTTTTAATTTATGATGAACTAGCACAAAGCTTTTCTGCTGGAAGATATAGAAATTTAGAATCAGAATTAATTTTACACATATTTAACTCTATTTTACAGATGAGAAAACAGAGAAGCAGAGAGATTAAATGACTTGGACAAGTTATCCCATGGCACGGCCAAGACTGAGTGGAACTAGAACCCAAATATCTTTGACTCCTAAACCAGTGCTCTTAGACCCATATCCCACAAACCTTTCAGAAATGGTGTGCCGAAAGAGAGAAAGGAGGTGCCCATTTTTCATGAATAATGTTCATCGATTTTTACATTATTTGCAAACCAGGGCAAAGTATAAGAGATACTAAATAAAGGAGGGTAAATGGACCCTGTAGTTTTAAGTGAGCAAATTGGTTTTCCTTTTTGAGGGTTCTCTAAACTTCCTTTAATAGTTAACATGATATATCTCCCAAAATCTCATGTGTGAGACAATGCAAGAAAGTTTAGAGTGAAATGATTGGGTTAAGAGAGCTTGGGTTAACCAGTGCATTGATTCACTTGATAGATTAACTGGGAGATAACTGAAGGCAGGTAGGGTATGGCTGGTGGGGGTAGGTCACTGAAGATGTGCCTTTGGGGTATATATTTTGTCCCTGGTGAGAGGAGCTCCTCTCTCTGCTTGCTGATTGCCATGTCCTGAGTTACTTTCCTTCTCCACATCCTTCTGCCATGATGCTCTGCCTCATCTCAGGCAGAGATAAAGGAATGCAGTTGGCCATCTGTGAACTAAGGCCTCTAAAACTGTGACTCAAAATAAACTTGTCCTCCTCTAAAATTGTTCTTGTCAGATCTTTTGATTATGGTGGCAAAAAAAAAAAAAAACTGACTAAAACACCTCTCATGATGGAAACCTGAGCAGTAGCAGCTTAAGTGATAAAACACTTAGAAGCACAGAAAACACATCTCATTCTATCTACCTTTCTTGACTATGTCAGGTTAGTCTTGGGATGTTAAACCTGCCATGTTAATTCAACTTAACCAATTTGGGGACATTCTCTTTCAAAAAGGAGAAATCAGGTCTTCCCAGTTTCTCACAATAAGAAGTTTGCAGCATGATCCAATCCCGTCTTTTTCTCTTTCTGGGTCCCTACCTGGGCTACAGTGAAGGTGTGGAAGTCCCAACCAAAGAAATGATCTCAGTGCCCCTCTTCTACTCCCCTTGCCTTCTCAGCAGCCCCTAGCAGAATCTCAGTCTTTCTTGGCTGGAAGCTGAGATCTGAGGAGGTGCCCAGTGGGTGAGGATGGGGGAGGGGCCCAAGTTACCCAGGAAGATTGCTGGTGACCAGCAAGGACTTTGGGGTGAATCCTGTGAGGTAAGGATGTGGTCACCCGTCACCAGATTCTTATCTGGTCTGCACTTGGTACCTGCTTCTTCTTGGCTTTGGTCATGGTTAATCTCCTGAGTCAAGGTACTTTGGCGCTTTTCGGTATCTCTATGAGGAAGTTGGAGCCTTGGGCTTGGATATTTGGCCTTTAGCTTTTTCTCCTCATCTTTCTCTTGTGTCCCCAGCACTGTGTTTTCATCACAGAACCACAGGTGGACAAAGCCCCATTGCCTAGGGGTACAGATTTCTCATCTTGGCTCTGTTGGTGTCTTTTCCAGGTTTGCCTTCATTATTATGCGCGAGGATGGCCTTAGGCTTGAGCCTAAGCAACTTCATTTTTAAAACTCCAGTTTGAAACCTGCAGTCTCACCAGGCATGCCTAACAGAGCCCTCCTCTCCCATATGGCCCTCAGACACAAACAAGTCACTTACCCCGACCCTGGGAAACTCAGAGTGAAGCCTCTGGTAGGCTGTCCTCACAGATCAGGGTGGGGATCACCAGACTAGATGTTTTAACCCTAGGGTAAATGATGTCCCTGAGAAATCCAGTAGCAGCTGATAAGGATTGAAAGGGAGGTCAAAAGCCCCCAAATTTGGTATAAATAATAGAGCAAACGAATAGACATTCAGCCAGCCGATACTGATGCACACAAGCTGAAGAGCCTAATGAGGACCTGGATTGACATCCCAACTCTTCTCAATCTGCCTGACCCTCTGTATCTTCCTCAACACTCTCAGACTCTACAGCCCACATCTTGACCCTGGTGAGAGCCACAACTTCTCCTTAGGTCTACCTCCTCAACCGGCCTGTCAGGTTCACCCCAGGAGAAGCCTGTCTTGGTTCCTGATCTGATTACTGTGGTCTAAGTGAGTGTACATCTATCTGCCGGATTAGAGCCTAAGGCTTGAGACTTTTGATCTGACACTTGAATTTAGCACGCGGAGGGAATGTCTGTCATGAGCCTATCATGATTAAGTGTGTTTGCAGTGCTTAGAAATAATGTATCTAGAATTGTTTGCTGTGAATTAATTAATCCAGGATTATTTGCAGGGCTTAGAATTAATTAATCTAGAATTGTTTACTGTGAATTGATTATGTCTATTGCAGTGCCTCGAATTAGGGATTGTCATTCCCTTGATAAGGAATCCTATAGAGTGAAATTATTTGAGTGAACAAAGCATTGAAAGGGGCAGAAGCTCGTGGACATTCTTTATTTCTCCGCTTTGACTGCATAAGTCGCATCTTTTGCCCATTGTGACAGCATGTTAGTAACTCTAGTCATCTCCAGTCTTATTTAATCCTCATTGCTTCTCCTCACTGGTCTCCTCCACAGGGTTCTTTTCTTGTATCTGGGACATGGCAAGGCCTGGATCTTGAGTTCAGGGGACACAGGAAGTCAACCTGAGAAGGGAAGGGGGAGGGGAAACAGGGACAAGCTGTGATGTCTGTGGCTTCAGCCCCTGACACTGTGGGATTCTTGCAGTTTTGTGGTAGGAGTTGAAATTGAGAAGTGTGAGTCATCCGTGCTCTTTTTTTTTTATAAATTGTGTGTGTGTGTGTGCGTGTATGTGTGTTTGTGTCTGTGTGGTGCTGGGGATTGAACCCAGGGTCTTGTGCATGTGAAGCAAGTACTCTACCAACTCAGCTATATCCCCAGCCCATAAAAATGGTTTTGGCCATACTGATTTAAATGTTCTTACATTTCCATATAATATTTAGGTTCAGTTTGCCAATTTACACAGAAAGGGCTCCTGAAATTTTGAAGGTAATCAATTTGAGGTGTATGGCCACCTTAATGGAACTCCTCTTTTGCATACATTGCTATTAGTGACATTTCTTATTGTCTTATTGTAGCTTTTAACAGATATGGCTAAGTTATATGCTGCCCTTTTGAAAAAAATTATTAAATAAAATATTAAAGCTGATTTGTCCTTATGTTTTGTTCTAGAAACAACAAACTAATCTGGAAGACTTTTCTGCTTTATCTTTTTTTTTTTTTTTAAGCAACATGAAAAATATTTTGTACTCAAATGTAACCACTTTCTCCTAGTTGCTTAGCCAATCCACTGCCAGGAAATATTGTCTCTTATGAAACTTCAAGGTTTTGTCACTTTTGAATCACCTAGCTTCTAGTGTCCTTTAGTCCTATAGTGGCCACAAGATGGATCACATTTAACCTGTCAAGCTACAGCCTCTTTTCAGTTCATTTGGAAATTTCTGCAGGTGTGACACAGAACATGGTGTTGGGTTCTTTGTCTTGTGAACTTGAAGAATGAAATCCATGGACAGAAGGTCAGAGTAAAGTAACAGGATTTATTAGACTAATAGAAAGAAAACAGAGCTCCCAAAGAGGGAGGGATCCCAAGGAGATGAGGGATGCTCACAAATGGCTATTGTTTAGAGGTTTATATGGATAGATAGGTGTTTTTGTTGTTGTTGTTGGTGGTGGTGGTGGTGTTTTGTTTTGTTTTTTTTTTTTTTGATACTGTGGATTTAACTCAGAAGAACTTAACCACTAAGCTACATTCCTGGCCCTCTTTATTATTTTTTTTTTATTTTTGATACAGGGTCTCACTAAGTTGCTTATAGCCTTGCTAACTTTCTCAGGGCCTCACCATGTTTCTTGGGGCCTTGCTAAATTGCCGACACTAGCCTTGAACTTGAATTCCTCCTGGCTCAGGCTCCCAAATTGCTGGGATTACAGGTGTACAACACTGCGCCTGGCAAGTAATAGCGCCGGTTATCAGGGACAAGTTCTGCTCCCTCACATGTTGAAGTATAACATTAGAGAAGCACGCCGAGGCAAGCATATAAAGCAGGGTTTATTTAAAAAGGGGTAACATAGACTTCTCCTGGAGGAAGAAGAGGGCATAGCTGGTATCCTGGTATCCCAGAAGTGAGGTGTTCTGCCCTTTTTTTTTTTTAATATGCTTTAGGCTTTCTTTTCTCTCCTGCCCTCTTCCCCTTATCTTTCTCCTTCTTGCATATGTGACTAGGCCCAGGAATGCTCAGTGGGATGGGCAAAAGGTGGGAAACAGGTGGGCTGAAGGGGGAAGGGCAGGATGGTGTAGCCCAGAACACATTAATTCACAACTTTATAGTTCCCTGTAGGGGCAGGTGCAGGTTCTTGTTAAGGATGGAGGAAGGGCTCTGAAAGAATTAACATTTCAGGGCTGGGGAGATAGCTCAGTTGGTAGAATGCTTTCCTCACATGCACAAAGCCCTGGGTTCAATCCCCAGAACCACAAAAGAATTAACATGTCAATCACTCAGGGGACAGTCTCTAACTTCCCCAGAGTTACTTAAAATTGGCCTGACTCAATCCGACCTGATGTGATTTACCTATCTATACTGACTGCCTGTCTAATTCTGGCTTCAAGGATGGACAAGGATGGATGGGTTTAAGGAAGTCGGTCCCCTGCCCAATAAGGCACTCAATGTTCATGAGGTATTAATGGAGGCTTTAGTCCAATCAAAATATTGATCAGGCATTTTTCCTTCTATGGAGAGGCTGTGGACTTCAGGTCACCTGTGTCCTGAATTCCTATGGACTCCATGTTGCGTAGGTCCTGATTTTAAAAACAGTCTTTATGTAAGTTTCTCAGCAAAAAAATCAGCAGCTGCTGTTTGTGCTATGCTGCCCAAGAAGTTACCCAGCCTCATCGCTTGCTCCTGATGCCTAGGCGGGAGATATATTTGATTTAGGCCTGGAAGGAAGATAACTTAACAGAAACTTCGAAACTTAGTCTCACTTAACTCCCATATGCCATCTAAAGTTGGTTCGGTGAAGGTCCCAGAGTGAGTGGGTAAAGGTATGGTGTGATATGGGGGAGGAGGGAGTCTTGGAAGTTGGAAGGTGTCAAATCAAAAGCTCCTGCTACCCCAGGCCCTTTTGAGGACTCTCAAGAACTGGGATGGACCTTCAGCACACTGAAGCACCCACCTCCTCTATCCTGGGTGTCAATCCTTCATTCATATATAAAGTCTCTCTGAGGTTGGGGAACTTGGACCAGAGCTTGGAGGTAAAGGAAAACCAATCAGGTCTACTATTCCTGCTTCCCAAAGCGGAACTAAAGAGAAATAGGCGTTTCCCCTTAGTCACCAGAGCAGTAGCTGACACCCATCACCATGAAAGGATATAAAGGTTTTGACTGTCCTTCAGGCAGAGGCTGAGAATTGTTCATGTTACTGTCAGCTCAGCAGCGTGCCCTAGGGGGTTTTGTTCTAAAGGGGAGAAGTTTGATACCCACCGGGCCTGCTATCTCCCCTTGGTAAATTGGCGACTACTAGGATTACTAAGAGAAAAGCTTAAGTTTTACCTTCCTTCCTTCCAGGCCTAAATCAAATACCTCTCCCTCCTAGGCATCCTTATCTAGACTTGTCCCGGACTCCTTTGGGCCTGTGTGACACTGAGGGGAAGCCCCATTTTTAGCACCACCACACCCTGCCCACTTCTTACAGATCCTGTATGGTGACATAGGGAGTGACAGCCAGCAGTAGCCTGAGGATCAAGAATATAGGATTTGGAGTCAGAAAGACCTGGGTTTGGGCCTGAATTACCAGCTCTTCCCAGTTTTGGGATGGTGGCAAGAGAGTTAGCCTTTCTGAACCTCTGTCTCCTCATTTATTGAATGTAGATAATAAGCTAACAAAAGAAGAAAGTGGCTAATAAAAGTTTATTAGAGATGGGATAAAAAAGTGGTAGTGTCATAGTTATCAAGGAAGGCCAGCACTGTATCTTATTCCCTTTTGCTTTCCAATGGAATTCCATGCTTTAGATTTAGGAAATGCTTGCTAAAATAGTTAATATTATTGAATAAAGCTGAAAGAGTTAATGTGAGAAAGAAATGATAGTTTTATAAAATTGCCTCCCCCCCAAATGGCCTAAGGAACAAAATATTTCTAATCAAATCAGAGGACTAAGATTTAGGGTTTATCTGTCTTTATCTTTTAAAAAAAAGATTAGGGTAAGCCAGGTGTGGTGGAAAATGCCTCTAATCCCAGCAACTCAGGAGGCTAAGGCAGGAGAATCTCAAGTATGAGGTCAGCCTCAGCAACATAGGAGACACTGTCTCAAAATTTAAAAATAATAAAAAGGGCTGGGGATATACCCTTGAGTTCACTCCCCAGTACCCTCGACCAAGTGGTAAAATACACATAACATAAAATTTCTCATTTAAATAATTTTAAATGTACAATTCAGTGGCATTATGTAGATTGATGTTGTCATACAACTATCACTACAGTACTTGTCTTTGTCAAATACTGAAACTCTCTGGGTGAGGTCTAGAGTATGGAACTGCACTTTAGCACATTTGCTGGAAAAAGCATCTTACATCTTGCTTTTTTCCAGAGATAAACATCTTCCTAAGCTTCTGTACCTCTTTCTATAGTTCTGCACATTTGAGTTAATTTCAGTGTATGGTCAAACTTGCCCATTTAAATATTGCTTTCTGGCTCACTGTGTGACCTTTCTGTGCCTTAATCTTCACGTTTTTAAAGCAGGGGCCATAGTAATAGTTTTAATCTTAGAGTGTTGTTGGGATGATTAATTAAGTAAATATTTGTCAATACTCTATGAGTGGCACATGGTAGGTACAATGCAAATATTTCCTATTATTTTATTACGAGAAATACTGTTTTCAAAATCTCTTTTTCCTGCTGGATCGAAAACGTTGAGAATGCAGATACTATCAGTGTCATCTACTATTAATTAATTCACTTGCAAGAAACTCCAAATAGGTTAATAGTCTCCTGTTTTCACTTTTTTTTTTTTGGTCTTTTAAAATATTTTATTTATGCGCACATGGGCTTACTTAAAATTTTTATTTATTTGCACATGGACATACTCAAGGAAAGATTAAGATAACTACTGTTTCATGAACTTTCTGGTTTTATTTTAAAGGAGAAGTGAGTTTGGGAAGGAGATGGGTAGGGAAATGGACTTGTTCCCTTTTGGGGGGATTGTGATCTAAAGGAATGGCTGGAGTACCTCCTGGATCCCAGAGCCATTTGTCTTTTCCCACTTGAGGAATTCCTGAGCTCTATGATGAGTAACCAAGTGTACATTGGCCTTTAGGAGGTGCTGTTAGTCAAGATTATTTTAGTCAGGGACAGGGAGGGAAAAAACCTAGGAGCAATGACAAAAGCAGGAAGTTAGAGTCACCATCTCCACACCAATTGCGACAGCACGTTTTGGGTTCTCTGTTGCTACACAAATGGACCTCAGAGCGCATAAAGGATTCAAGGTTCTTTGAAACTCCATTTTAAGGAATTTTTCAGAGAACTTTTTCCTTCCAGAGGCTTGGTGGAACTTAGAGTGGAAGACATGTGAGTAACCCCCACCACCACCCTGCTTCCAGGTTCAGGCTAGACCTTCTCCTTTTTTCAGGCCATAGAAATTTGCAAAAATCCTTATTGTCAGCAACGACATTATTTCTGCCTCGATGTCTTTGCTGTACCAGGGGGAAAATGAAAGTTAGTTGAAAACCAGGAAGTCTTCAACGTAGCCTGTTACCGGCAGATGTACCCTAGTCCAGACAGGTTTGTCAGACTCACTGATGCGAGGGGTCAGAATCTTAGGAAAACACAAGGCAGATGATGTGGAAGACCCCAAAAGGTTCTCTAAGCAACCAGTTGGTGGACCTCAGGACTACCAGAAGCCCAGACACCAACTCATGTTACATTAAAATAGAAAAGCTTTTCTTTTTATTTTTTTCTTCTCCTTCTTCTTCTCTTTTGAGGTGGGGCTGTGCCATGTTGCTAAGACAAGTAGTTGAGACAACAGGCACACACCACAATGCCATCTATTTTCTTTTTCTTTTTTTTTTTCTGACAACAAAAGTAATATCTATTCAAATTAAAGAAACTCAGATGGAAGCCCAGAAGAAAATTTATAATATCTAAGTGATATCACCTTGATATAAACACTCTTTGTTATTGAAATTTTGTTCCTACCTTTAGAAAGTATTTTCCTGTTTCTAAAATAGCTGAAATCCTGCAAAATGAATTCATACCTCAGTCTTTATAGAATGAATAAGATTCTAGTGAAGATCTTTATCAATGTGTTTCTCCTTTGAGTAGAATGAAATTCAGTGTAGAGAATCCTAGAGTTTATAAATAGATCAGGTAGATAAGTACTTTTTTTTGTAACTTCCAACACTAATTTGAGCACTTCTTATTAAAAAAAACAACAACCCCACCCTTTTCTTCTCGGTAGATGGGAAGAAAAGGGTGATGGCTTCCTTGTTGTAAGATAAAGGCTGGTTAGCAACCTGCAGTTAAGGATTCACCCTTGTCCCTCAGGGTACCTGATCATCTTAGGTTGTTCTTTCTGAAATGTTCACCAAGCCAAGATTGCTTTGTTTCTACAACTTAAAAAGTCGATTTAAGTGTTGTTTCTGCCAATTGGGAAGCTTACAAGTTCCAACCAGGTTACCGGGCCTGAGAGAACTTGTGCTGTATCTTCCCCACTCTTAACTCTCCCGCTGGAGACATTTTTTTATTTGGGAGAAAACAGAGTAAATGGAGTTCCAATAAAACTCCCTCCAAATCTCCTAGAAAGTAACTTATAAATGTTGGAGTAGAGTTTTCTGGGTTTTTCTTTTTTTTTTTCCCTGTGGTGCTGGGGATTGAACCCAGATGCTCACACATGTTACACAAATGGTCTACCCCTGAGCTACATCCAGTACTTTTTAATTTTTATTTTGTGCCAAGGATCTAACTTGTGATCCTACACAATTAGCCTCCCGCGTCACTGGGATTACAGGTGTGCTTCCATACGGCAGGCTGGGCTGTGGGGTTTTGAAGTAGCCCCGCATAATTTTAATTTTTGGCACCTCCAAGAATTCTAATGCCCCAAACAGAAGAGGCTGAGAATCATAGAGAGCCTGGCAAATGCCCAGAACAAAGCAGGCCATAATTGAGGGCGGATCCAGAACCCAACGTGCCCCGTGTCTCACTCAGTTCTGGCCTCCTTCCCCATTTTCTTTTTCAGGATGGCCACATCTCAAGATCAAAGTCTGGGTTCCAGTTCAGATGAAAACTGTCAATTGAGATTTCGAGAGAAGCTTCTAGCTATCGATTTGGAACTGAAGGTTCAAGATGTAGAAAGCCTAAAGTTTCTCTGCATAGGTTTCATTCCCCAGAATAAGATGGATAAGTGCAGGTCTGCCTTGGATCTTTTTGATTATCTCATGACAGGGGAGATGATAAGTGTAAAAGATCCCTTCTTCCTGGCAGAACTCCTCTATACCATCAAGCAGAATTATCTGCTGCGGCACCTCGGCTACACCAAAAAACAGGTGGAATGTTTACTTCCCATCCGAGGGAAGCTGTCTCCATTCAGGTGAGGAGGTGTCTGGGAGAAAGACTGGAGGGTTTTTCTGTGGAGGGTGCATTCTGGCCTTTGCGCTTTGAAAGAAAGCTGGAATTAAGATCTTTCTCTTATCTACCCCCTAAAAGGATAAACCAGGAGATTCTATTTGGGGAGACCTCTCAGTTTCAGAGGGTTGGGAGATTTATAAAGTTTCCAGACCCAGCCCTAGGCTTGAACATGGCTTTCCTTTGTTGAGCTGCTCACTATCCATGAAGCCACACCAGGTGGCGAGTCCTGAGCTTTTCTGGGTTCCCAGACTCTGTGCGGGCAGGCAGCTCTTCCTCCTGGGATGCTCTGGTGTGTCTGCTTATATTCAAGGATCTTAAACAATGAAATAATGAATGCTTGGAGTCAAATAAGCAAAATGAAAAAGGAAATATATCTCTGGGGGACATCACATATGTCATGTCTGGTTATAGATTTTTATACGTTTTTGGCAGAAACCCAGAAAGATAAAATATCATACAGACATTTTGCCAAGAAGGTAAAATACCAGCATTGGGCCCACCATGGCCACACCTTTGACAACAGTGTTTTAAACTATCTATAGGTATTGTAGCATCCACTTAGGAGAACCTGAGGAGAAGCCACCTTCAAAGGATGTTTTGTGGAGATTACAGCCCTTTAGGCCTTGGCCTTGAAGCTGATCCCAGTGGAAGGATGATGAATTCCAGAACTCCATGCTGCCCTCTGCCAGCTAAACATCTGAGGGATGCTTCTGGCATTTGTTAGTGTGTGAATGTGTTTTTCTGTTTGTGGATGATAGGACTATCCAGAACTTAGTCACTTCTTTCCTTTTTAAATATGTAGTGGGCTTATATTGGCCAACATCAAGTCCTCTCTAACAAGGGCCTGTAAATGAAGCCTGAATTTCTAGAATGGAGTCAGATGGGAAAGCATGCTGAATCTGGGTTTATACTTTCCTAGTATGGAAACAGCACTGCACCAGGAATCAGCCAGCCTGCCTCTACTTCTCACTGTGTTATCTTAATTTAAATAGTTCACTTAGAGGCTCAGACTTTTTGTTTTTGAATGTATCAAAGGAGAGTCATAATTGTCCACTCCCAGTGTTGATCATTCAAATGACAGGTAACATTTGTGAAAGCCCTGGATTTACCATGGTATCCTCTGCAAGTGTAAGGCTTCATTTGTCCTTTTGGATGTGTTTCGTAGAAAACTGCTCTATGAACTGTCAGAAGGCATTGATGAAGAGAATTTGAAAGACATCATCTTTCTGCTGGCAGATAAGATTCCCAAAGTCTCGATGGTGAGTGAATCCTACAGCTGGGGATTTAGGCAAGCACTGCTTTCACCCGTGATTGACACAGGAAGATTTTTATTTTTGAAAAAGGGAGGCAGTACCATATGTGGTTAGGAACATTGACTTGGTCCATGTTTGGGCCTGGATCATTGTTAGGAACACTGTCTTTGGCATTGGATGGGCCTGGATTCTAGTTCTGATTTTGCTACTAACCCTGTTTTGTAGCCAAGTGATTGAACATTTCTGACTTTGTATTTCCTTATATGTCAAATTGTATCTAATCTTACCACTTCCTTCTAGTACTGAGGAATTAGATGAAATAATGTGCAAAAAGCACTAGCAGGAGTGTTTGGCATTTTAACTGTGCAATAAATACTGACTATTTTTGACAGTCATGTGTTTTATGGTATAAAAGTCATTTGGAGCACAAGAAGGGAATGAAGAGGTGGTAAGCAATAGCAGAGTGGGAGTTCTGTGTTCATCACCTACTTCAGGTGAGGGTTTTGAGGGCGCCTAGGTACAGTTTTTGTGAAGATCAAGTGAAACAAATGTTTGATGATGTTTTATAAAGGGCTACACAGGTGTGTTGAATTACTAGGAATGGTTTTAAGATTAACAGAATTGTTTTCTCTGTATTGGTCATATTTAAAGGCAGCACAATTGTTGCATGTGTATCTCCCAAGCCTTAAATTAAATTTTAAAATTTTGACTTGAGGGCTGGGATTGTGGCTCAGTGGTAGAGCACTCGCCTAGCACATGCAAGGCCCTGGGTTTGATCCTCAGCACCACATAAAAATAAATAAAATAAAGGTATTGTGTCCAGCTACAACTAAAAAAGTAAATATTAAAATTTTTTTTGACTTGAATAACTTATGACAAACAAGTTAGCTAGTTTGAGAAGGAGAGATTTTCAAATTTTACCCTATAACATTGTGTTATTTGCTGTTGTTTTTATTAGACTTTAAGTTATGTAAGTACAAAAGAATACAACAGTATTCAGTAGGACAAAAGAATTCATGTAACATGGGTAGAAGTGTTGAAACGTAGTCATGAAGTGAACAGTCATGGACCCACCATCCAGATTCTAAATGGAAGCCTCAACCTGGGTCAACTGATGTTATTGGCAAATAACATGAGAAAGTCACTGGGGAGTGGGAAGCAGTTTTATGTGATGGGTCAAATGAGCACTGTTTGTAATTCATTAGACAAATTTCCTGGAATCAGGTCTGAGACTGAATGGGTTCAGTCTCTTCTGATCATAACCTTTGAGTCATTTTATTCCCTTTCTAGAGTCCTCAGGGATTTCAGCCTCTTGAGTTCTTCTGTTGGTCACTCTCTACTCTCCCTTTTGTGTTTCTTGCTTCCAAGGATTGGCTGTGCGTTTCTTAAGGGTGGGGACTGAGTCTAATTCATATTTTAGCTCTGACTTGTGGAATCTGTTACAAAATGGAGTAATGATGAGGCCATTCTCTATCTTCTCTTTCTGTTTGAGAAAGATGCCTGAACCCTTTTTTAAAATTTTTGTAGTGCTGGGGATCAAACCCAGGACCTTGCATATGCTAGGCGAGTGCTGTCCTACTGAGCTACATGCCCAATCCTTGAACCTTTTCCTTTTATGTGATTTTTGCAGTAATAACTAGGAGAGGTAACAGGAGAAACTAGAGAACTGGGAGGGTGATGTGCAAAGATATAACATTTTCATAGTTGTTGCTCCTTGTCGGAATCTACTAGTTGTCTCCCTTAGATGGTCCTTGAAGTCCTGTATTTTTCATCTTATACATTTCTGGTTTTGGTTTTTACACTTTTTTCCTTTTGCCTTTTTATTGTAAAAAAAAAAAAACCAACCAAACAACCAACAGAACACAGGTATAGAAAATGACACAAAACATACAGAGTAATGCACTATTATAAGGCTAATACCCTTGAAACCACCACCTAGGACAAGAAACCGCATTTTGCATTTTAGCAAAATCGTATTGTACAATGCGTCATCTGAACTTGCTGTATGTGCTCCTGATCTGAGTGCTTTCAAAATAAGTGAATAGACAAGAACTTAAAAAAAGAAATGCAGGGAAAAAATATTAAAAATTCCCATCTACTTTGGAAATTGCTCCATTTGCCCTGTCCCAGTCAGGTTCCTTCTTGGCCCTTAGAGGTAACCACTGTCCTGACTTTTTAGAACTGCATTGTTATGTTTCTTGATGACTTTTTCACTTAACTGGGAGTCCCTAGATCTCTTGTTTAATCTTGTTTGGTTTTTCTTCTTTCAAGAGTTTTTGAATCTGTAGGTTAAGTTCCATTCCCCCAGTTGCTTTCTTTTCTTTCTTTTCTCTTTTTCCCCTCCAGTACCGGGGATTGAACCCAGGACCTTGCCGATGCCAGGCAAGTGCCCCGCCACGGAGCTGTATGGCCCTCCCCTCCTCTCTTTATTTTTCTCAGCCCTTTCCTGTTGAAGAGCCCCAGGGCAGTGTCTGAGCTTTTCTGATGCTGCTCTCATGGTGCAGGTCAGCTTGTTCCTCTGTCCTCTGCATTTCTCACAACCTGGCAGCTGCATTCTGAGGCTCCATCAGACTTTTGGAAAGACTATAGGTGGTTTTATGATCTTTCATAGAAAACCATTTCTGTTTTTTTCTTTCTTTCTTTAATATTAGCAACTGTTGAGTTTCAACAGTTTTATAGATTGATTCTTTGGGGGTTGTAAAATAGAAATATTGAAATTCTATTATTTTGTTTTCTCCTCATCTATTACTTAGTTAACCAGTGACACAGTTTATGTATAAATCTTTGATTATTTTTTTAGTTGTGTAGTTTTCTAGATAATTAATAGGTTTTCCTGAAGTTTTTGAAGATGGCCCATTATAAAAATATATATAAAGGTGAACTCGTGGATTTATATTTATGAGGTATTTCAATCCATTTCGATAATTATCCTTATTGAGGTTCAAATTGTTTCTCTTTTGATCACTGGGAGACTCTTCGAATTGGTTCTTAAGTCATAGTATTTAAAGACTTCTTTGTTACCTGGCAAAGATGTCCCAGGTTCACTTTGTAAACATTCTGCTCAGTCCTAGAATCCATCCTTTCTTTATATTATAAAGCAGTGTTTTCTTATAATGAGAAGTGTTATTTCAAGACTGCAAATTAGGTACTGGGGATGTTCATTGATTCTGGGATGATAATTATTCCTAATTGTTTTTCCCAAAGGATAGAGCTAGGAAATTGTGTGTGTGTGTGTGTGTGTGTGTGTGTGAGAGAGAGAGAGAGAGAGAGAGAGAGAGAGAGAGAGAGAGAGAGAGAGAAATTTTTTTTAATACAAAATATCTCATAACTTCCACTTATATTTTCAGTTCAAACTAATATCCACTAGATTTTTATTTAATCATTTCTATATTATACCTGCATCTCCTGTTCTTCACACTGAGAATGAGAATCCTGGTTCTTATTTCAAGGGGATGATAGAATTAGAATGTTAGATAATCTTTGTTTTTGTTTTATTTCATATGACACATACCACAATCTCAGAATATATATTCCTACCTCTTTTACCAATATGATTGTTCACATAGTTGGAAAATTATTTGCTCATGTTATATCTATCCTCTCCCTATGTCAGAGCATACAGCCATTCTATGCTATACTCCCCTTCCTCCTTTTAGTCCTAATTTAGACCTTGTTCTATAAACATTGTGTGTGTGTGTGTGTGTGTGTGTGTGTGTACCGAGAGAAGGGGGGGTGAGCTCTTAGACAAATTAAAAAAAATCAAGCATTTAATTTCAGATAATTTTTATAAAGCACCAAGGTGTTCTCTGCTTCTACCTGGTGTTTCAGTGCTCCTGTTTGCAGTGATGCAACCTGACTGCCTGCTGAACTGATAGCATTTTTCTTTAAATGCTGAAATTCTCAACATTGGAGAGATGCCTGCAGTTTGAAAAGCTCTCCCTGTGCTTCTAATAACATTCTCTCCCAATCTGGGGCATCTTTCTACAAATTTTCAGTGTCTGGATTTATAAATAAAATGAGACCTCTTTTCATTGTTCCAGCCCTCCCTCTGTCCTGGACAGAAGTCTTTGCAACCTGAGGTGGGGAGTGAGAGGTGGGGGAAAAAGCACTTGTTGAAGGAGTCCCTGCAATGCTCCACACTGCAGAGCTTTTCCACCCAGAACTGGGGAGAGTTTCTTTCTCTTTTGGTTGCACAGGTCCTAGATCTCTGTTTGTGTTTTGAGTGTACACAGGATCATTTTTGTGAGCAAGCCTTCCAAACATTCCTCCTCCTGTTAAATTAGCTTGTCAATCAACAAAAGCCCATGCTCAAGCAGCCAGATGATTTGTTTTTTCTTTTGATATGTTTTTCTCAGTCCAACAGTAAAAGGAAGTCAAATTCTTCATGATGTAATCATGGCTGAGTCATGATTTGATAATTGGGGTTTGTCTCTCCTGGACTTTGCAATCAGGCCAGGCTCTGAAGTATGTGGAGGACAATTTCTAAGTATCTCAGAGGAGTTTCTTACCAGGGATTAAAGAGGCTGCATTATCTACTATTGCAACTGCAAAAGAATTATCACAGAAGGAATAACTTACTTATAGCCATTGGAGGAGGACCTGGATACCCCTCAACCAAAAGGAAAAGGTTCTAAATTCTTATGGTCTTTCCATGGGGACAAGGTTCTAAATTCTTATGGTCTTTCCATGGGGACAAAAGTGACTTTTTATTATTGTAATGTTTCTTTGAGACAATGTCTTTCTGTTGCTCAGGTTGGGTTCAAACTCAGTCTTCCTGCCTCAGCCTCTCAAGGAGCTGGGATTACAGATGAGTACCACTGGGCTCAGTCAAAAGGGTATATGACCTTGGGCTGGGGATGTGGCTCAAGCGGTAGCGCGCTTGCCTGGCATGCGTGTGGCCCGGGTTCGATCCTCAGCACCACCTACAAACAAAGATGTTGTGTCCACAGAAAACTAAAAAATAAATATTAAAAAATTCTCTCTCTCTCTCTCTCAAAAAAAGGGGGGGGTATATGACCTCTATAGGGTTTCTGGGATTCCTCTTTGATAGCTGTCTTACACAATTAGGCAGTATAGTTGCCTGCACACTTCCTGTGAGACCTGAACAACTGTCTAGAACTCTAACCTCAGCACAGCTCTCAGCATAGATGGCTGATGTAGAGGAAACTACACCCAAACCTACTGGCTCTTTAGTGAAGAAACAAAATAAAGAACTTTTGGAATGTCCTGCTAGTATTTGCCAGGGTGGTGTTTTTCAACCCATGTATGGGCTTCATTTTAATTATGTGTTTTTGTGTGTGTCTTCTTATACAATATAAGATTTCCATCGTTGTTTTGGGGGATCATGTCTTAATTCCTTTTTTTTCCTCCTGGGAGGCTGTTGTCAAGACATGGAGTTTGGTTTCAAGGTCCCAGAAAGCTCACCTGTGTATTATTTGCTGCGGGACATGGTGCAAGGGTGGTGGGGGAGTTCCTTCTGACCTTTGTGCCCAGCTGATTAATTCAGGAAGATTCTTCCTCCACACCTCTCTTCTACTTTGCCCCTTGACCAGCTGGTATGTTGGGGCTGCTGTGGAGTGACACATCTTTGCCTTTCCGGTCATCCTGCTTCTGGAATTTCTCGAAAATTCTTTTTTTTTTTCTTAAACCAGATGCAGACAGAAACCAGTTAAGACTTTAAAACTCTGGCCTTTTGCCTGGACTGTTTGTGTTTTGAGTGCCATGTTGGAAAACACACACACACACACACACACACACACACACACACACACACACGACTTTTATTAACCCTGTCTCTTTACATGTTGCTGCTATAGCTTCCTCTTTACCTTTACTGCTAACCTTCTTGAAAAAGTAGTCTACACATACTCTTCTCTCCACTAACTCAACTCTTAGACACATTCCAATGTATTCCAGAATGGCTTCCACCTGTATCGTGCCAATGAAACTTTTCCTGCTGAAACCACCAAGTACCTCTTAAAAACCAATTTCCAGTTTCTCCTCACGTCCCCACTTGGTTGTATTTGCATGGCATATCCTTTTCCACCTGTCAGTAGGGCCTTGTCTCCACATAAGATGCCCATGTGCAACTTACATGGAGGCTGGTAGGCGGGATGGATGAATGAGGAATAAATGAATATTGTCACCACTGGAAGACATCTTGGACTCTTTCCTCATTTCTTCACCCAGTTCCAAGTGATCCCTAAAACCCACCAAATTATGCTTCATAGATGTCCAGTGTCTTCTCTGCTTTTTCATTACTAGTCCTAGACCAGGTCTTGATCATCTTCACCAGGTTATTAATCTTCCAGCCAATATTTTCTCAATCCATTTCTGTCTTCAATCTACTTCCAAGATTTCCATTTGAAGACAAATCTGATCATGTCCCTGTTCTCTTTAATGATCACTGCTGGCACTCCTTGACCCAGGGACTCCTGCCCCAGTTCCTCCTGTGGTGTGTGTGTTCCTCATGGCCTGACACCAGCCTGCGGTGTCAGCCATGGCCTAAGGCTCATTGGGGTTTGTACTTTAGCCTCTTTCCAAGGTTCCCGAGAACATAGCCATTTTTCAAACTTTAAACTGTTTAACAGAGACTGGACTCTCCCTTACCTGTTCTCATCTGGCCAATGCTCTTTTCTGTGGGCTCTGATATAATTTTGTTCATATTTGTAATAACCCGATCAATACATTAAGTTCTAATCTCTGAAAGGTCTATGGTACCTTCCACCACATATGTAAATCTATATTAAAATCATATTAGCCAATTTGTGATTCCACCCCCCCACACACACACACAGGATAACATCATAGATATTTTCTTCTAAAATACCAAATATGATGTTCTTCCCATTTTCCCCCTCATTTCTTTGGTGTCCCTATTTTTCTGGTTCCCCAATCAATGATATCGTTTATGGCTGTGAGTTAGAGGCAGTATAGCTCATTGGCCAATGAAACAGACTTTGACATCAGATTGCACCAGATCTGCCACTTGTTGGCTTTGTGACCTTGAGCCAATTACTAAACCTCTCTGTACTTCAGTAATTTCATCTTTAAAATAGAGATTATAACAGTATCTACTTCATTGGGCTGTTTTTAGGCTAATCTATAACAAGCACTATTCCTATCGTACAGTGAGTTATGTGTCTTTGGTGTCTGTTATTAACATGGCTTCTGTAGAGATTTGCTTGGTAAATTGAGCCCCTTGGGGGCAGATGCTATACCATATTCATCACTGCAAAACCTGGTGCTTAGTGTCCATGCAGGTAGTGTTTAACAAGTGAATGATAATCAGAAGGTAAGTAAATGTGACTCTACTGATTCTCTTGCAGAGTTCTCTAAGTTTATTGGCCTACCTAGAAAAAAACACTGACATAGATGAAGATAATGTGATATTACTGGAGAAAGTTTTTAAAAAGGTTGCACCTTTCCTTCTAAGGAAGATAGAGAACTATAAAAGAGAGAAAGGTAAGCAGCTTATTTTTGCTTACTTGCCCCATGTTTATATGTAGGAGGTTTTCTTATCATTTTGGTAATATTTTCTTGGGAAAGCCAGAAATCTCCTCATTTGTTCGTTCAGTACATATTTATTGAACGCATACTTTAGCCCAGGCATTATTTTATAAATTGGAGGTATATTGCAAAGCTCCTGCCCTTTTGGAGCTTATGTTCTAGTGGGGGAAAGTAGTTTTAGGCAAATGAATATAATGCAGAGATAGCTAGCTCATTCTTTTTTTTTTTTCCTTTGACTGCTTAGGCTTGAACTCAGGGCATTGCACACACTAGACAAGAGCTTTGGTATGTCTTACAAAGATAGTTTTTCTTTGATATTATGTAAAGGTGGAAACACAGGGCAGGAATCATACCTGACAAATGTCAATATGCTAAATAGTAAATATTTAGCATAAACATAAAGTTTCTCTGGGTCTATTTCCACTGTTAAGAACAATATATAATAATTCATGACTATGTTTGGGAAGTTTCTCTGCTACACCCATATTTTGTTCAGTGAGTTAATCTAGCATGCAAAATTCTTTCTTTAAAAATGAAACTAGCCAAGAGGAAGCTTCCTTCTAAGAATTCAGTGAAGACAAAATAAATTGAGAAACAAAATATACTCTTATGAAATTGATAAAATCTCAAACAATAACTAAAACAATAAATAAATGTAAATTTAATTAAAAATTATTATGACAAATAAAAACAGTTCTTTCAGTCACATTATCAAATAGGAAATGAAAAGCAGGAAGTTGATACTGAAAGAGTATTTGGAATCCTCATGTGAACTCCAAATGATATGTGTCTTTTTTCTACTTACCCATTTTTCCCACACAAAGAAACACAGGGCAGGGGAGCAGGTTATTGTAGATATTTGAACTCTGGAGGAGACTCACTGGGTTCTGTGTGGTCAGCATTTACATCTGCCTCACAGAGTCTTGAGTATATCAGAAGAGTTCTGATTTTCCTCTTTCTTTTTTTTAAAAATATATTTATTTTATTCATTTTAGTTATTGATGGACCTTTATTTTTTATTTATATGTGGTGCTGAGAATCGAACCCAGTGCCTCACACATTTGAGGCAAGCGCTCTACCACTGAGCCACAACTCCAGCCCTCCAGTTTCTTTTTTAAACCTATCTGTGTGGTCTGCTCGGGTGGCAAGTATTATTACTCTTTTAATGTTGGCTTTCTACAATCCTGAGTTTGGGCCTAATTCTGCTTTTAGGATGAAAGACTGTTAAAGACTGAACATAAAGGGTGTGCAGAGCTCAGATTCTTCTATGTGATCTAAAGTCCAAGTCCCTTTTGTTTGATTAAGACCTGGCTTTATTTAAGGTCATCTGGCTCACTTTCTGAGTTTACTTGAACTTTGTTGTTTGCTTTAATATTTTAAATGTATTATTAAAAATAATGTATGTGATTATAATGAAATTAAATAAAAATTCAAATAATGAAAATAATACAGAGTATAGAAAATAAAAATCTTTCTCTTCTTCCTTCCATTGCCAACCTATTCTGCAGAGATGACCACTGTTTAGAATATATTCTTGTGGGCTGGGGTTGTGACTCAGCAGTAGAGCGCTCGCCTCGCACGTGCGAGACTCTGGGTTCGATCCTCAGAACCACATACAAAAATAAACAAGTGAAATA
The DNA here is from genome assembly GCF_964194105.1 of Spermophilus citellus. NCBI lineage: Eukaryota > Metazoa > Chordata > Mammalia > Rodentia > Sciuridae > Spermophilus > Spermophilus citellus. The sequence continues at coordinate 102,405,799 of NC_138192.1, forward strand.
AAGGTGTTGTGTTCAACTACAACTAAAAAAAATAAATATTTAAAAAATAATAACTTAAAAAAAGAATATATTCTTGTAGATTTTCTTCTGTATAGAAACAACTGTGAGTGTGTGTGTGATGTATGTGTAAACAGGACCATGCTAATTATATTTTGTAACTTGCTTTTTCCCCACCCAATATGCCTGACATTTTCCATGAATATAATACAGATATAGTTAGCTTATTCTTATTAATAATTTCAAATAAATCCTTTTTATGAATATGATACATTTAACTACCACTTCTAAATGTTTTTTCTTTTGTCTTTTTTCTTTCTTTCTTTTTATTCTTGTAGCCTTACTTCTGATATTATTTTTTGAGGAAATCCTTTTGGAATCTTTTCAACTATCTGAAACATTAAGTACCATAAATTATGAAATGTTATTTGGTAAAATATATGGTAGTTTTAAGGAGTTAATAAAATTATAAAAATAATAGGAACAGTAAGAAAGAATATATGAAATACAAAAAATAAAAATATAACAATAAAAATAATTATAAATTCACATTTTTTTTCTGAGTATTTATGTAGACTTCCATAAGAAATGCCATTGCAAATTTAAAAATCTCTTTAAAATAGTAACTTTTGATGATTGATTGTCTTGGATTGGTATTAGTTAGAAGGTGAATTTTTTTTTGTTTTCTGCCTGTGGTTTTATTTACAGCTGCCCAGGAAGTGACACCTCCCGTGGACAAAGAAACTGAATCATTGCCTCAAGGACAGGAAGAAATATTTACTCCATCAGACATTAAGCGGTTCCACGGAGCCTTAACAGTAAGTTGAGTGTTGTTCAGGCCAGTGTTTACCAGCTGTCTACTTCCACCTCCAGTCTCCAGGGAGAGAGAGCAGGGAGGGATGGATCCTGATAGGTAGCATTTGTTTTTTTTTTTTTTAATTTTATTTTTTTTATTGGTTGTTCACAACATTACAAAGCTCTTGACATATCATATTTCATACATTAGATTGAAGTGAGTTATGAACTCCCAATTTTACCCCAAATGCAGATTGCAGAATCACGTCGGTTACACATCCACAATTTTACATAATGCCCTATTAGTAATTGTTGTATTCTGCTACCTTTCCTATCCCCTACTATCCCCCCTCCCCTCCCCTCCCATCTTCTCTCTCTACCCCATTTACTGTAATTCATTTCTCTCCTTGTTTATTTTCCCATTCCCCTCACAACCTCTTATATGTAATTTTGTATAGCAATGAGGGTCTCCCTTCATTCCCATGCAATTTCCCTTTTCTCTCCCTTTCACTCCCATCTCATGTCTCTGTTTAATGTTAATCTTTTCTTCCTGCTCTTCCTCCCTGCTCTGTTCATAGTTGCTCTCATTATATCAAAGAAGACATTTGGTATTTGTTTTTTAGGGATTGGCTAGCTTCACTAAGCATAATCTGCTCTGGTGCCATCCATTTCCCTGCAAATTCTATGATTTTGTCATTTTTTATTGCTGCATAGTACTCCATTGTGTATAGATGCCACATTTTTTTTATCCATTCATCTATTGAAGGGCATCTGGGTTGGTTCCACAGTCTAGCTATTGTGAATTGTGCTGCTATGAACATCGATGTGGCAGTATCCCTGTAGCATGCTCTTTTAAGGTCTTCAGGGAATAGTCCGAGAAGGGCAATAGCAGGGTCAAATGGTGGTTCCATTCCCAGCTTTCCCAGGAATCTCCAAACTGCTTTCCAAATTGGCCGCACCAATTTGCAGTCCCACCAGCAATGTACAAGTGTACCCTTTTCTCCACATCCTCGCCAGCACTTGTTGTTGTTTGACTTCATAGTGGCTGCCAATCTTACTGGAGTGAGATGGTATCTTAGGGCGGTTTTGATTTGCATTTCTCTGACTGCTAGAGATGGTGAGCATTTTTTCATGTACTTGTTGATTGATTGTATATCCTCCTCTGAGAAGTGTATGTTCAGGTCTTTGGCCCATTTGTTGATTGGGTTATTTGTTATCTTATTGTCTAATTTTTTGAGTTCTTTGTATACTCTGGATATTAGGGCTCTATCTGAAGTGTGAGGAGTAAAAATTTGTTCCCAGGATGTAGGCTCCCTATTTACCTCTCTTATTGTTTCTCTTGCTGAGAAAAAACTTTTCAGTTTAAGGAAGTCCCATTTGTTGATTCTTGTTATTAACTCTTGTGCTATGGGTGTCCTATTAAGGAATTTGGAGCCCGACCCCACAATATGTAGATCGGAGCCAACTTTTTCTTCTATCAGACGCAGAGTCTCTGATTTGATATCAAGCTCCTTGATCCATTTTGAGTTAACTTTTGTGCATGGCGAGAGAAAGGGATTCAGTTTCATTTTGTTGCATATGGATTTCCAGTTTTCCCAACACCATTTGTTGAAGATGCTATCCTTCCTCCATTGCATGCTTTTAGCCCCTTTATCAAATATAAGATAGTTGTAACTTTGTGGATTAGTCTCTGTGTCCTCTATTCTATACCATTGGTCCACCCGCCTGTTTTGGTACCAGTACCATGCTGTTTTTGTCACTATTGCTCTGTAATATAGTTTGAAATCTGGTATCGCTATGCCACCTGATTCACACTTCCTGCTTAGAATTGCTTTTGCTATTCTGGGTCTTTTATTTTTCCATATGAATTTCATGATTGCTTTATCTATTTCTACAAGAAATGCCGTTGGGATTTTGATTGGCATTGCATTAAACCTATAGAGAACTTTTGTTAATATCGCCATTTTGATAATGGTAGTTCTGCCTATCCATGAACAGGGTATATTTTTCCATCTTCTAAGATCTTCTTCTACTTCTCTCTTTAGGGTTCTGTAGTTTTCATTGTATAAATCTTTCACCTCTTTTGTTAGGTTGATTCCCAAGTATTTTATTTTTTTTTGAGGATATTGTGAATGGAGTGTTTTTCCTCATTTCCGTTTCAGAAGTTTTGTCGCTGATATACAGAAATGCCTTTGATTTATGCGTGTTGATTTTATATCCTGCCACTTTGCTGAATTCATTTATTAGTTCTAGTAGTTTCTTTGTAGACCCTTTTGGGTCTTCTAGGTATAGAATTATGTCATCTGCAAATAGTGATAATTTAAGTTCTTCTTTTCCTATTTTTATGCCTTTAATTTCTTTCGTCTGTCTAATTGCTCTGGCCAGTGTTTCGAGAACTATATTGAATAGAAGTGGTGATAGAGGGCATCCCTGTCTTGTTTCAGATTTTAGAGGGAATGCCTTTAACTTTTGTCCATTCAGAATGATGCTAGCCTGAGGCTTAGCATAGATAGCTTTGACAATGTCAAGGTAAGTTCCTGTTATCCCTAGTTTTTCTAATATTTTGAACATAAAGGGATGCTGTACTTTGTCAAATGCTTTCTCTGCGTCTATTGAGATGATCATATGGTTCTTATCTTTAAGTCTATTGATGTGGTGGATAACATTTATTGATTTCCGTATATTGAACCATCCTTGCATCCCAGGGATGAATCCTACTTGATCATGGTGCACAATTTTTTTGATGTGTTTTTGTATTCGATTCGCCAGAATTTTATTGAGGATTTTTGCATCTAGGTTCATTAGAGATATTGGTCGGTAGTTTTCTTTCTTTGAGGTGTCTTTGTCTGGTTTCGGAATCAGGGTGATGTTGGCCTCATAGAATGAATTTGGAAGAGCTCCCTCTTTTTCTATTTCCTGAAATAACTTGAAAAGTATTGGTCTTAATTCTTCTTTAAAGGTTTTGTAAAACTCCGCTGTATACCCATCCGGTCCTGGGCTTTTCTTGGTTGGTAGTCTTTTGATGGCTTCTTCAATTTCATCCATTGATATTGGTCTGTTTAAATTGTGTGTATCCTCCTGACTCAGTCTGGGCAAATCATATGACTTAAGAAATTTATCGATGTCTTCACTATCTTCTATTTTGTTGGAATATAGGTTTTCAAAATAATTTCTGATTGTCTTCTGTATTTCTGTAGCATCTGTTGTGATATTGCCTTTTTCATCCCGTATGTTAGTAATTTGAGTTCTCTCTCTTCTTCTCTTCGTTAGCATGGCTAAAGGTCTGTCGATCTTATTTATTTTTTCGAAGAACCAACTTTTAGTTTTGTTAATTTTTTCAATAGTTTCTTTTGTTTCAATTTCATTGATTTCCGCTCTGATTTTAATTATTTCTTGCCTTCTGCTACATTTGCTGTTGGTTTGCTCTTCCTTTTCTAGGGCTTTGAGATGAAGTGTGAGCTCATTTATTTGTTGGTTTTTTCTTTTTTTGAGGAATGACCACCAGGCGATGAATTTTCCTCTTAAAACTGCTTTCATTGTGTCCCATAGATTCCGATATGTTGTGTCTGTATTTTCATTTATCTCTAAGAATTTTTTGATTTCCTCCTTTATGTCTTCTGTAACCCATTGATCATTCAGTAACATATTGTTCATTTTCCATGTGATGTAGGATTTTTCCTTCCTTCTTTTATCATTGATTTCCAGTTTCATTCCATTATGATCAGATAAAATGCATGGTATTATCTCCACCCCTTTATATTTACTGAGGGTTGCCCTATGGCATAATATATGGTCTATGTTTGAGAAGGATCCATGTGCTGCTGAGAAAAAAGTATATCCATTTGATGATGGTTGATATATTCTATATATGTCAGTTAAGTCTAGGTTATTGATTGTGGTATTGAGTTCTATAGTTTCTTTATTCAACTTTTGTTTGGAGGATCTGTCCAATGGTGAGAGAGGTGTGTTGAAGTCACCCATAATTATTGTGTTGTGGTCTATTTGATTCTTGAACTTGAGGAGAATTTGTTTTATGAATGTCACAGCACCATTATTTGGTGCATAAATATTGATAATTGTTATGTCTTGTTGGTGAATGGTTCCTTTTAACAGTATATAATGTCCTTCTTTATCCCTTTTGATTAACTTAGTCTTGAAGTCGATTTTATTCGATATGAGGATGGCCACCCCTGCTTGCTTATGAGGACCGTGTGCGTGGTATATTTTTTCCCATCCTTTCACCTTCAGCCTGTGTATGTCTTTTCCAATCAGATGTGTCTCCTGGAGGCAGCATATTGTTGGATGTGTTTTTTTAATCCATGATACCAGCCTATGTTGCTTTATTGGAGAGTTTAAGCCATTAACATTCAGAGTTACTATTGATATATGGTTTGTACTTCCATCCATGTTTGATTATTTATCCTTTTTTTAAAAAATTTAGTTTGTTTCTCCATGATTATCTTTCCCCTCGCCCTCTGTCTTTACTGAGGCACTTCCATATGATGGTTTTGGTTATTGTTTTTCATTTCTTCCTCGTGTAGTGTTTTGCTCAAAATGCTTTGCAATGCTGGTTTTCTGGCTGCAAATTCTTTTAACTTTTGTTTATCATGAAAGATTTTTATTTCGTTGTCATACCTGAAGCTTAATTTTGCTGGATACAGAATTCTTGGTTGGCATCTGTTGTCTTTCAGTGTTTGAAATACATTGTTCCATGACCTTCTTGCTTTTAGTGTGTGTGATGAAAAATCCATTGTTAACCTTATTGGTTTACCCCTGAATATAATCTGTCTCCTTTCTCTTGTAGCTTTTAATATTTTCTCTTTGTTCTGTATATTGGATATTTTCATAACAATGTGTCTTGGCGTTGGTCTACTGTGATTTTGTGTCCTCGGTGTCCTTTATGCATCTTCAATTTGTATATCTGTTTCCTTTTTTATTTCTGGAAAGTTTTCTGTAATTATTTCATTCAGCAGGTTACTCATTCCCTTGGCTTGAATCTCTGTACCTTCTTCTATCCTGATGACTCGTAAGTTTGGTATGTTATCCCATAACTCTTGAATGTTTTTCTCGTGATTTTTTACCAGCCTTTCTGAGTTGGCTAGACTCTTTTCAAGATGATATATTTTGTCTTCATTATCTGACGTTCTGGCTTCTACTTGCTCCACTCTGTTAGTGATACTCTCAATTGAGTTTTTAATTTGGTTTATCGTTTCCTTCATTTCTAGAATTATTGTTTGATTATTTTTTATAATCTCTATCTCCTGATAAAGATGCTTAACTTCTTCTTTTATCTGTTTATGTAATTCATTCACAATGTGTTCTTTCGCTGCTTGAATTTGCTGTCTTGTATCCTCTTTAAGGTTCCATTACATCTGTCTAAGGTGTTCCTTGAGTTCTTTATATGACCATTTTTCTGATGACTCTAGGTCCTCCTGAATATTTAGGCTGTCCTGCATTGTTTGTACTCCTTTTCTTCCTTGCTTTTTGAAGCTGCTCATGTTACTTCTTGTTCTGTTTGACTGCTGAGTTACTGTTTAGTCCTATAAATTTATTTGATGCTTGGGAGGAAAGGTATTAGAAGGGAAGGGAAGAAGTCACTAAAGAGAATGAGAGTAAGCAGGTAGAATTCAAGGAAGAGGGGATAAGATAATTGAAAAGAAATGAAAAGACAAAAGAAGAAAAAATAGGAAATAAAAAAAGAAATTTTTTTTTTAAAAAAAATAATAAAAAAAGATTAAAATTAAAATTAGAAGAAAAAAAAATTAAAAAAATTGTAAAAAAAATTTAAAAAAACAACAAGAAAAATGAAAATGAAAGAAAAACCCAAATCAAAAAAAAAAAAGAGAAAAGAAAAAAGAAAAAAAAAACCTAATAAATGCAGTATTAGAGTTTGATTAACTTCTCTTCCAGTAGGTGGCGCTGTGCCCACCAGGCCAAGTTTCTCCTGTCAATACGCGGGAACCAATCACTGTACAGCAGCTCCTCCCAGACCGGGCAAGTCTCCAATCCTGAGTGCCTAGGGCCTCCTCTTGTGTCTAGTCACTTCCCACTTTTCCTCTAGCCAGGCCCCTCTCACGGGTGCCGCTCACCACAATACTGGCTACACGCCAGGTCTGCTGCTCCCGGGAGCCCTGTTTTCATGAACGACTGGGCACACTCTCCCTGTTTGCCATTCCCTCAGACCCTAAGTTTGTAGAGCTTGGGGCTGAGAATCCTCAGTGAATTTCACTTGCCCTCCAGTAGCCACGCCCATGGTAGCTGGTGCAAGAGACCTCAGTTGTCAGCATTGGTGGGAGCGTTAGCCAGGAGTTCCGTGCCGCGGGTCCCGCGCCACGTCTGATTCCCTAGGTCTGGCTATCGCGCTCACGGGAGAGCTGGGAGGGGCCCTTAAGGTTTCCCTGATGTGTGGAGAGGGAAGGCTAGGGAATTACATACCTGAAGCCGCAGGTTTCAATGAAGTTATCTCCTCCGCTGCAATCTGGTGACGTCAGTTCTCTGCCACGGTGGTATCTCTTGCAAATGGCGACAGTTCGTTTCCCTTTGCCGGGTGACCAATGCAACGGGTGGGTCCTTACTGTCTCTCCCAAGCCCCGTTTCAAACCTGTGGCCACTACCTATGAAGGCTCGGTTGGCATTTACCTCCATAGGATCAGAAGGGCTGACCAGTTGTTTCAGCCGGATGGATTAGTGCTGAGTCACAGCTGTTTTTCTGCAGGAAGTAGGCGAACAGGAGCTTGAATTCAGCCGATCTGGGCTCAGTGTGTGTTCTGAGAGGCCCAGACTGTTCGCCCCAGATCCACGTCAGCTCAGCATTGCCTAGTGATCCTGAGCAAACAGATTTAGGTTGTTTATGACTCCCTATGCCTGCACAGCTGAAGAGGTCAGAGACTTGATCTCTCCGTGCCCGCCGCCATGTTGGAATCCACTCGATAGGTAGCATTTGTAAATATTCCCACCATGGCAGATTTCAAATGATCAACATGACATCGACCAGGTTGCAGATTTCCTGAAAATTTGACAATTAGCTCTCAGTAGTTGGCCTGAGCTACCACAGCACTCCTTTGGGTTGCTTTAAAATGGTGCCTCTGTTCTTATCTGTAGGATAAGATCAGTCTGGCTTCATGGGTATACAAGCCATGGGGTTTCACAGGACCCTCTTCCTTGGTTTTAATAGTCTTCTGTCACTGTTGTGACATTCTTAATAATGTATGAATAAAGGACTCTATAAATTATAAAGCTGGTCCACCCCAGAAGTTTGAGAACTGGGTTCCTGGTTTCTGTAGTGCTCAGCAGTCGAAGACTGTGGAGAGCAATCTTGGGAGAATCTTCAATGTTGCTCATAATGTGACAGTGAACCTTGGGAACTCTGAGTCTTTACTTGCCGCAGTGTGGCTGGGCACAATTCAGGAGCCACTTGTCAAAAGAAACAAACTTTATTTTTAGAATCACACAGGCCAAACCAAACAGCTCCTCAGGAAAAACCCTCAGAGCCCAACTGCCACCACCGGCTTCCCACAAGCCTCTCACACAAAACAAGCCTCACCACCTCCCACAATCCTCCTGCTCTTCAGGACGATTGGCTGGGTCGCGTGGGCCGAGCCAAAAAAGTCCCCCAATGAGCAGCTCCGTGGTCTGAAAGGGCAGGGAAAAAGCCCAATGAGCATCACTGCAGAGGAGCCAATCAGCTAGATGTTGCTGGGGCCGCTGTGAGCCAATCATCAGCTGGCAGTCTGAAAGGGCAGGGGGAAACAGTAATAAATATAAATGTAATACAGTGTTGTATTTAGTTGTCATGTCCCTGTACTTTCCTTTAATCTTGAACATCTCCACAACTTTCCTTTCTCTTTTATGACATGGAGACTTTTGAACCATGTAGTCATCCCTCCCACCTTTTATAAAAATTAATAGAGTTTTTCTATTTTGGGTGCATGTGGTGTTTCCTCTTGATTATATTCAAGTTATATATTCTGGTCACGACATCATATAAGTGATATGGTGTCTTTCTCAGGGCATCCTATCTAGAGGTACATGATATTCATCCTGCCCTCCATCGGTGATGCTGATTTTGATTACTTGGTCAAGATGTCTAATTTCTATAGTATGTAGTTTACTTTATGTATAGTTGTCCCTCATTATCCATGGGAAATTTGTTCCCAAACTCCCCAAAGATACCCAAATCTGTGGATGCTCAATTCCCTTATATAAAGTGGCTTAGTATTTGCATATAATCTCTGCATATCCTCCCCTGTACTTTATATCCTCTAGATTACTTGCAATACCTTATATAATATAAATGCTATATAAATAGGTTTTTGTTTTTGCCAACACTGGGGATTGAAGCCAGGGGCACTCTACTACTGAGGGTCTCAAACATTCAATGGCCTATGGCTGCAAAGGCTGGGCAAAGACAACCTATAGTCTTCACAGGCAGCCAGAGCTTGACCCAGAGCCTGGCTGGAGGTCTGAGGTCGTGCTCTGAACCACCACGTTGCAGGTGGGGGTAGTTAAGCATTTGAAGGAATCTTCTGTGTTGGGAGGGCACTTTGAAAGTGATTCATTTTTTATTTGTTAATCTAGGTTCCCTCTCTCCTCTCCCAAATGGGACAAAATTGCAATTATTCTAAAACCCTAAACTGACTTCTTTTTTCTAGGAAAACAACCCTTGATTCAATGAATTCTTATCCTAGAAAAGCAGTTAGACATCTAATTGGAAGAGGAATTGAGGAAGAGTGGCTCCCTTTTATTTTTTTATACCTTTATTTTGTTTGTTTCTATTTTTTTATACCTTTATTTTGTTTGTTTCTATTTTTATGTGGTTCCGGGAATTGAACCCAGTGCCTCATGCATGCTAGGCAAGTGCTCTACCACTGAGCCACAACCACAGCACCCACCTCTATTCTTTTACAGTAATCCAATTAGACCAACACTTATCAAGTGCCTACCATAGCTTTGAGCAGGGAATTGCAGACCACCCTCACCACCCTACATACATATAGAAGTTTTTTAAAAATGTAATTTCCCAGCACTGACATTTTAGGATTCCCTAATTTTAAGATAAATTGCCTGCTAAACTTAATTCCCCTCACCTACTTTTTCAACCAGTGTTGTACACAAAGGCTTCACATGCATGTAGGTGATTCACAGATGTGCACACACACAGGATTTTACTCTTTACCTTTTAGAATTCATTGTTCTCTAAAGGGGTATGGCTTGGCATTGGTCTCTGAAGCAGATGTGGGATGATTCTGGTCATGGCCACATGAGGGTGGGGTAGTTGTGGTGGTATTGGGAGTGCATAGGGCTGAGGGGGTGGGGCAGCACCTCACATTACATATATTGTCAGACTCTCAGAGCAGGAAGGTGTCTTAAAAGTTATGTAGGAAATCCTGCCTTTTTCCATGGAAAATCATTTCATGTTTCATACGCACCTGAAGGTTATCTTGTTAAAAGAACACTGCTAAAAATTAAATTTAAGAGGAAAAAGCCTTTGCATTTCAAGCTACGTCCCCTAATTTGTTTAAAAACTAAGTCTTGGGGCTGGGGCTGCAGCTCAGGGTCAAAACACTTGCCTAGTATGTGTGAGGCACTGGGTTTGATTCTCAGCACCACATAAAAATAAATTAATAAATAAAGGTCCATCAACAATTAAAAAAAAACCTAAGTCTTTTTGATTGTGAGATTTTCTGAAAGAGAGACATGCCTTTCTATTGAGATGTGACAACTGCTTCTTTCTGAGGGGTTACTAGACTCCTCTTGAAAACAGTCGAAAGAAGGCTGAATGTGGCCAGATGGTGGTCATTCACTCACTCTTTGACACAAAGATGTGGGTGGTGTTAACAGAGGATGTGATATTCTCAGGCAAAGAAGTAGATAGACATAAAGATTTGACCTAGTCCCTCTTCTGCCTGAAGAGACAAATCAAGGAAAGCCCAGTCTGGAGCTGCTGGACAGAGCCTGCCACTGCTTCTGCCATTCCCTTGATCCCAGAAGATTCGCTCAGTTTCTGGACAAAACCAGAAAGCAGCCTGGCCCGGCTTTGGATGCCACCAAGAAGAAATACAGGATACTTCAGGCAGGAAAATGTGGGGTGTGAAGAGAAAGGCAGGAAATCTTTTGAAAAGTGAAACTGAAACTCCTTTGTATTTGATCACCCAGAGACGGGAAATTCCAGTATTGTGCAGCCCTGGGACTGAGGTCCAGCAGCATGGGTCTGGCTTAAACAAAAGTCACTTCCCTGTGGCTTTCAGCAGGGATGCATATCTGTGACCTAGGGTGACTTGCTGGTTGTCACCCCTGTGATGGGCAGCACCAGTAAGTCCTGTTGCTGCCCATTACAGGGTCACTCCTTTCCCAATACCTTGGTGAAGTCCCCTTTGGAACTGTCTCCTGGAGACTGAGGATGGGGGGAGGTAGTGGGCGAGGAGGAAGATGCAGAAAAGATGGGCCCTCCAGTTTGTTTTAAGTTTGTATTTTATCATATGAAACATTAAGCCAGGCATGGTGACACTTACCTGTAGTCCCAGCTACTCGAGAGGTTGAGGCTGGAGGATTGCGAGTTCTAGGCCAGCCTAGGCAATTTAGCGAGACCCTGTTTCAAAATTTTAAAAAATTGTAAAAGGACTTTGGATGTAGCTCAGTGGCAGAGCACTGCTGGGTTCAATGCCTAGTGCTGGCCCAAACAAAACAAAATAAAACAAAGCAGTATCAATGTAGATCCAAAGTAAAACCTGTAGAGCATACTCAGAAATCTACACTGCTTCCCTGCCTCTCTTCCCTTCCCATTCAATTACCATCTTTATTAACATTTATTTGTTTATTCATCCTATTATTACTTTGGGGGGGGGAAACACCCTGTGTCTTCTCTAAATTAAAGAAGAGATAGTATACTAAAATATGATTCTTCACTTCCTTCATGTGACGGTGTCTTCAGCATCATCCTGTGTGAACTTCCTACATTTCATACATCTCTTGTTTCCTCAATAGGAGGGATTGTGGCAAAATGAGCACTTCATGAATCATGATAGGTGTAATGTACTTATGTATTTTCTACAACTTGGATCAGTATGGCAGGAGTAGATATATTTGATGTATACCAAGTAGTTGAAGATAACTTAGTGGAGAATTCATTTCCTATTGCAATTTGAGGCATGCCACAGTGTATGGTTTGTACCAAGTTTTTCTGTGGGGGATGGAGATGACAGGGTGGTTCCTGCTGAAAGCCTAGCATAGCAGATGCTACAGAATTCTGGCAGCTACTGTCCTCTCCTTCCAGCCTTCAGAATTAGGTCACTTTCTGTAGGGAGGGAAGGAACCCCTGGTGGGCTGAGGCCTGCAGCCCAGCAGCAACAGAGCATATACAGTCTGAGGAAATTGGGTTTACAGAGTGGCTCCAGATGCTTCTTCTATTTTTCAGAGGCACAGAAACAAGAGGGAAGGACAATAGTCATGGTGTGTTTGAGTGCCCTGAATTCCTGCCCAGAAACCACGACCTTAGGAGAATATTCCAGAATCTGCAAGTTGCCTGAAATCTGTTGTATTAGTTGTTTTTTCTTACTATAATGAAATATCTGACACATGCTATCTATAAAAATGAAGATATTTATTTATTTCTTAGTTTTGGATGTTCCAGGGCATGGCACTGACTCATTCTTGCCTAAGTCACATCATGGCAGACAGCAAGTGATTACATCTTGAACCAGGAACAGAGGGAGGACAGGGTAGGACCAAACTTGGGTTTTCATAACAATTGAACTGCCTTCTAAGGGCCACGCTCCCATTAGGACCCAAGGACCTCCCATCAGGCCCCACCTTCTGAAAGTTCCACAGCGCTTCCCATTCCAACTAGAAAGCACTTCCCATTCCAACTCTCTAGTTGGAACGGGAAGCCTTCACTCACAGTGGAGCCTTGGGGGACTTGAGCCATATTCAAACATAGCATCTATGATATGTAAAGTTTATCAGAGTCTATTCCTCACTTTTTTCCCCAGGAAATTTAGCCTTTAGAATTTATGACATGCCACTTTTTGGCTAACCTGATATGATGTTGACAGTGCTGGTGGGAGTTACTCTTGCACTTGGCATAGGCCAAGCATTGTCCTAAGAGTCTTTCCAGGAGCATCTCATTTAATCTTTCCATAGCTTGGAGATAGGTACTAATGTTTTCCCACTTAATACCCATTTAAAACTGAGACCCATGAAGCCTATACCTTTGCTAACTGTCCCACTGCTAAAAAGGAGTGACTCGGGGATTCGACCCCAGCAGTGTGAGAGCAGAGTTCTCCCTCCGAGAGCTAGCTCTGCATCCGGACACTGTATGAGCTTAGACAGCCAAGTCATTTCTCTGAAGAACAAGGCGGCTTTTTTTCAGTTCTATAACTCTGCAGTTCCAAGGTTTAGATGTGGCTTCTTCTGGAGTGTTATCTTCTCCCAAAGTGAGGAAGATGTACAGGTGTACAGGGGCACTGCACCTTGGGTCCTTTTGGTGTGCTCTCTGGTCTGTGGAATACTGGACTCATACAGCCTGAGCTGAGCTCCAAAGACTGACCTTTAGCTGATTTACCAGATGTTCCCCAGAGATGAGGATAGAGCTTGGTGGTTCTACCACAAACTTGCTGAGAGAGGGAGAAGAAAACAGGTGCATGTTACATTTTCCTATCAATTACCTATCATGAACTTCCACCCCATGATAGATTATTACCCAGAGGAAATGGAGCTTGCATAAACCCTTCAAGGCATTGTGAGCTTCAGCCAGTGACAAAGGCACCAGTTGATTCCATTGCTGTGGACCTTCCCCTCGCTCCCTTTTTTCTCCTTGATGTCCACCAGGCTTCTCTATTCCCAGAGACAGAGATATGCTGACAACCCAGCTGTGCTTTCTACCAGGAACCCTTGAGCCGATCCACATGTTCTTAATTCCCCAATTCATCCTCTGCCAGCAGCACAATTTTCAACCCAAACAGAGCAAATAGCAATATGAGGACATTTGTCTTTCCTATCAGCAAGGGCATGCAGGCCAAATTTATATCTTGGGAGTTTCTTGAAACTATAACAATTCTCCAGAATTGAATGCTATGTCAGAAATTTATTAGCAAGGAAATCTAAATGCTTAGAGAAAGATATTTGAGGGGTCTGGGTACTTTTCTTTCTAGGCAATGGAGCCACAAATGGTGCACTAATCCCTGTGTCCATGGAGATGGTAGGAGCATCTGCTAACACCCTGGGTTCTGAAATCTGGACAAAGGTCCGGAGAGTTTATTCAGGGCTCTCACCTCAGAGGAGTTTTTGCCTTGGTTCTTCCTTCCTCTTTGATCTTCCCATCTATTCCTGTGACAATCAGAAGTGTGTGACCTTTGCCTGTGAAGGCCTTGACGTTGCTTTGCACTTTGAGGAATGTATACTCTTTGGGTTATTTCCAGAGGGAGGACATTTCTTTTTTCTTTTCTTTTCTTTATTTTTTTCTTTTCTTTTTTCTTTCTTTCTTTTCTTTTTTTTTTTTTTTTTTTTTTTTGAAATCAAGTGAAGCCACTTTTTTTTCTGGTTGGATCAAAAATATACCAGGTTTTCAAATCATTTTAGTTCCACAGAGACCCAGCCAAAGCCAAAGTTGTTAATCTGTAATTGCAAAATGTTTACATTAGCCTTCAAAAATAATTGCATGAATTTTAAAATTCCTACTGTGACTTATATTGAGAAATAAAGTTACAAAAGAGATTCCTCAGCTTTCAGAGGTATCAATCACTCCAGAAGCTGACCATTCAAAAAATATATATACATCACTTGATATTTTTGTTGCCTTGTTAAATCCTTGCTTATTCTTTCTTCACATTTCTAATCTGAAAAGGAAGATTTTATCTATCTATCTATCTATCTATCTATCTATCTATCTATCTATCTATATATCCTGGGTTTGCCGGTGTTAAAATACATGTTTTGTTTTTTAACCCTGGAAATTGAGATTCTAGTGGGAATCTTGAGTTTTAGTTAGGACCTGGCATTTAACTGTAGAATTAATTGGTTAATTTCAAACCAGGGTCAGGACCTTGAGAAAGCTCAGCTTCTGGTACTAGGAGTGGGATCCTGAAAGAAAGGAGGTGGCTGATCTTTAATGCAAGTGACAGTATCCTTTATCCTGGGCTCTGGAACTTTAAAAGAACATTTGAAATTGTATTCAAATCATAACTCAGCAGCAAAATTAAGTGCAGAGTGGTCAGAATCTCTGGTCTTTCTGTGTGTAACTTTAGTAATTATCTGGCATATTCCATACTACAAGTTTTTTTTTGTTGTTGTTGATGCTGTTGTTTGTTTGTTTTTTGTAGTGCTGGGATTAGTGCTGACTCAACTGCGCTACATCCCCAGCCCCATTTTACATACTTTTTTTTTTTTGAAAAAAATTTTCTTTTTTTTTGGTGCTGGGGACTGAACCTAGGGCCTTGTGTATGCTAAACAAGTCCTTTACCCCTGAGATACACCCCAGCCTAAGGAGTTTAGACTAAAGCGTAAAAAAAATGGTTTAAAAAAACTGGCATTAAGAGATACATCCTGCTCTTCCTCATATGGATCTGCTGAAGTAGCTCATTAGAAATATTAAGCCTCCTAACATGATGGTCCCAACTAAGGGGTTCTATCTCTTCTTCCTTAAGGAGACAATTATGTATAGGATGGATCGGAAACACAGAGGCCACTGTATCATTATCAACAATCACAGCTTTACCTCCCTGAAAGATAGACCAGGAACCCATAGAGATGCTGGTAAGCATGGAATAGTGTATCAAATGCTAGTTGGGAATCTTAAAATCCTTTTTCATTTTCATATTTTCTTTCATTAAACTTTGTCTTCCACAGAAATTTTAAGATGATATCTAAATGTTTCTGAAGCTCTTGTGCATCCCAAGTAACAGGAGTCCCTGACTATTTGTAGTTTGGGGGAGGGCCTGGTGCACCCAAAAATCTGGGGTTTGAGCTCTGGCTCCACCTCTCATTAGGTTTGTGACCCTGGAAGAGTCATAGGGCCTTAGCCTCAGCTTCTAGACTGTGAAATTGAATAAAACACTGGTCACTGCTGACCCTCAGGACTATTGTGACACTGTGGGTCCTTTGAGAAGGCAAGGTAATTTTAAGATGTTATTGTTACAAAAGTTAAAAAAAATCAGGGCTTTAGACTTTTTGATGTATGTGCTTTTATTTTATTTTTTAATTTTCAAGGCTGGGGTTTCAATTCAGGGCCTTGTGTATGCTAGGCAGAGCTATGTGATTTTTAAAAACTATTATTATTGTTTTACTCTATTTCATTTTGCTTTACTTCATTTCAGTAGTTCCTCTTTCTCTCCTTTTTTTTCTTTTTCTTTTTGGTCCCAGAGTGTCTAAAGCTTGTGTTTGAGTGGCTTGGGTTCACAGCACACAAATATGATGATGTGACCAAAGGAGTCATGGACAAGATTTTGCAGGAGTATAAGAGTCATCCAGGCCATGCTGATGGGGACTGCTTTGTGTTCTGCATTCTAACCCATGGGGAATTTGGAGCAGTCTACTCTTCAGATGGAGTCCTAATTCCTATTCGGAGTATCATGCGTCACTTCACAGCCCAGCAGTGCCCTGGGCTGGCTCACAAACCAAAACTCTTTTTCATTCAGGCCTGTCAAGGGCCAGAGGTACAAAATTCTGTGTTAACTGAAGCAGATGCTCAGAATTCTAAGCATCTTTCCCTTATAGATAGTGTTCCCACTGAGGCTGACTTCTTGCTTGGTCTGGCCACCGTCCCAGGCTATATGTCCTTTCGGCATATAAGAGATGGCAGCTGGTATATTCAGTCTCTGTGTAGTCATCTGAAGAAGTTGGTCCCAAGGTGAGTGTTCTGTATCTACCTCCCTGTTTATCTATTATCCATTTACCCACCCATTCACTCACTCATCATTCATCTGTCTACCTGTTTATGTACCTATCCGACCACCATCTACTCACCCATCTATTCATGCATCCATCCATGTATGCATGCATCCATCCACCCATCTAACAAACTTGTATTGAGCATCAGCACAGACCTAGAAAGGAGAGGAAGATACAGAATTAAAAAAAAAAAGACATAATCCCTATACTCAATTTGCTTCCAAGCTAATGGGATAGACAAATAGGTAGGGAAGAGCATCCCAGTGATCAGTACACTTTGTGAAGCATAGGTGTTATAAAATCATGTAAGACAAGTACTTCACTCAGATTTGGAGGATTAGAGGAGGATTCTAGAGATGACAAATAGATGTTATGCAAAGAATCTGGGTGAAGGATGTGCTGGACAAAGGCAACAGCACCAACAAAGATACGGGGACTTTTTATTTGTCCCTTCATTTATCAGTTTACTAGTCGCTCATATTTACTGAGTGCCTATGTGCTGTCTTTAGCGTTCTATTTGCCACTGCTCTGACAACTTCCCTTCTGTCTCTGCCATAATGCTTCTTATCTGCACCCTGGAAATGGGCCTTCACCAGGTTCTTTTCTGGACCTCTTTTCTCTCTCTCTCTCTCTCCTTCCCTCCCTCCCTCCTTATCTCTCTCTCTCTCTCTCTCTCTCTCTCTCTCTCTCTCTCTCTCTCTCTCTCTCTCTCTTCTCCACTGGCAGCTTTAGCAGTACCCAGAGACCACTGGTGCTTCCTGAAAATGTCTCCCAAACTGTATCTGCAGCCCACTCATTTCTGAATTGTTGCAGGGCAGAGACCCTGTTTAATTCAATTTTGTATCTTCAGAATTTGATATAGTATCATATTGATGAGGTTGATAAGTATTTGCTGGGCTGATGAATGACTTATTGCTTGAGTCAACTTCATTCACAACCTGCCACACATCCCACCCCTGTATTGCTCTTGGACCTCACATTCAGCTTGCATCTTTCCGAATTCATCTTCCTAGCCCTTCTCCAGGAGCTCCTGCTCTTGAATCCCCATTTATAGGAATGGCCCATGCTCTACTGGGAATTCCAAATTGGTGCCTTGAGTCAACTCTGCTCTTCTTTTTTTTTTTTTAAACCAACTCTTCCATCCCCACCATAGTCATCAAATGCCAATGTTTATAGCTTTAGGAACAAAACATATTTATTGATGGCCTACTATGTGCCTCCTGTACTGCATACTGAGTTAGGGGTGAGGGTGCAGTTGTGAACAAAAGAGACAAAAATCTCTGCTCCATGGAACATACAGTCTGGTGAGGGAAAGACAGGAAATAAAAGTATAAGCAAGTGAATATTTAAATTAACAATTTAAATTTCAGGAAGTGATAACTGCTATGAACTAAGAATGAAGGCTAATGAAATGAAGAATGGTAGGTTGGGGGAATGTGGCTTAGTGGCAGGGGACTTGCCTGGCATGCATGATCCCTTAAAAAAATTAAAAAAAAAAAAAACATTGAGAATGGGGCCGGAGCTACTTGAAAGGCTTCTTGGCTGAAGGTAATAGTTCAGGTGAGCTAATGATGAGAAAGATTAACTCAGAAAAAGATTTGTGGACAGAGAATAATTGGTACCAAGAAGGATATAGGGACTGAAAACCAGTCAGGGCCCACATCCTCCACCTGAAAAATAGTGATGAAGATGAGTAAGAGGAGGAAGAGGATAGTAGTATGATGACACTAAAGATGATAGTGGAATAGAGTAATTGGCTTTCTTAGTGCTTAGTTTGAATTACATCATTTCGTTCTCATGGCAATCTCTAAGATGGGGACTATCATGTCTCCCATTTTAGGGCTGGGAGAACTGAAGTACAGAGAAGTAAATAACCTGCCTAAGACCACACAGTGAGTGAGTGATGAATCCACAATTCAAAATTGAGTGCTGTCTCCTATATTTGCTTCCAGTGATATGTAGATGCCCACCACCAGAAGATTCTGGTAAATACTATAGGTCCTGCAAACCCAGGCTCAACTGCTGCCTCTTCCATGGAGCCTTTGCTCTTCCTCTTGGCCAGAAGTATTTTTTCCTCTCAACATGCAGTGGAACTTTGACCTCCTTGTCATTTGGTTTGGATCACATTCTGTCTTGTATTTTGAATAGCACATATAAATTGTCCTTCAAAAAATTTTCATGTCTGAATCCTGTTGAAGTTCAGGAGCTGTGCCATGTTTATCTTTTTAACCCTCTCTAAAGATAGACTAGAGAGGGCATTATTAATATCATATGTATCTGTGACACAGTTACCTACTTGACCTAAGAGGCATCTTTCTAAGAACTGGTGTGTGGTTTCTTCTTGCAGACAGGAAGACATCTTATCCATTCTCACTGCAGTCAACAATGATGTGAGTCAACAGGTGAACAGCGACGGAACACTGAGACAGATGCCCCAGCCTGCTTTCACACTAAGGAGAAAACTCGTGTTCCCTGTGCCACAGAATGCGCTTTTATTATTGTAGAGAGTTTTCACTGGTTCCTAGATTTGAAAGGAAACTTTGATTATGTCCTCCGGCCTCCCTCCCAGCATGGGAATTGATGATAGGTGGTGAGTTGGTCTCCACCTGTCATTCTAGCAATGGAAATACCTTGTTTTATGATAGTCAATTCTACTTTTTTTTTTCTTTTGACAAGTCTACATATTGGAAAACTTTATTGATTAAAGACTTGGGTTATAGCCTTGGTTTTGGGTAGGTACCCTGAAGAACAAACAACTGACCTTGTGCGTCTGTGAAATGCAAGGTGGGATCAGATGTATTTTTCAGGTTCCTTCAAGTTCTAAGAACCACTGGCTTAGTCTGAGCTTGGCTTTCCTCTCTAGATGTATACCCCTTGGTTATAATTCTGTGTCCCCTCTGCATGGCCCTGGACATGGGATGATGGCATCATGATGCACACTCCATCTGCTATCCCCCTTCCTAAACTTCTCTTCCTGCACATGTAGTGAGGGGAATCTGGTCTGTGCCACAGCCAATCTCCTGCTTTAGTGTAGGGAAGGTACTCATGCAGGAACTGTTTTTCTTGGGCTGGGCAGAGGTGTGGTTCTAGGAAGAAGACTGCTCACTGAGAAGACAGACATATTCAGCTGCTCCAGAAACAGAAACTTCATAGCCTGATGTCACACTCTCTCTTGTTCAAAACTTTTCAGGTGCTGGTGGCAGAACACCCAGCTCAAACTGACTAAAACAAAGCAGGGAATTTATTGCCACCCTTTTTTCCTCGGAAATGGATGAGTCAGTAGCACTTACTTCAGGCAACACTTGAATCAGGACTCAATCTACAAGGCAGCACCTGTCTCTTCACTGGATCTTCTCAGGTTGCCAACTGCACTGTGTGGACTGCAGTCAACAGCCCTACCTTGTCACTAGTACACAGTGCTCCTCTGGTCCAAATGTGGAGGAAAGAGGCCACCTCAAAGATGGGTGCTGTTCATAGGGATCATGAGACTTTCCCTGACCAGAGAGATGTCTGGCACTGTTTGTATAGAAACCATGATAATTTTTACATGAAGGTTTTGAACATGTCCTTGAGCATTTTTCTCAATTCCAAGAGGATTTTTTTTTCTTTTTAATGTCTAGAAACATATTTTGAATCCTTGAAGTTTTGACCTAAGAAAAAGATGGAAAATCTTGTGATCAAAGCCTCATTTATAGATGAAGATGCTGAGGCAACTAGCTCACTGTCCTTCAGCAGGTTATTGCTTACAGAATTCCATTTCCCACTCTAGTGGACTGGAATATCATGGGGCATGACAGGGCATTATGTTTCTTTGAATATGTAGATGCTCATAAAAGATACCAAGGAATGAAGAAAAATGACTCTCATAGGTGCTTGACTTTATAATTTATATGAAAATCAGGTTCATAGTGAATTTGCTGTAAGAAGTATTCCTACACACCCTGTTTTAATGTAACTGACCATTGCTGGGACTTGAATGTAGCTTGATTAAGGAAATAAGTCCAATATATGTCAGAATGTTCTTTCAAAACCTTCATTCAAACAGAGCAAAGGTAAAAGCTGGTCATCATAGTATTTATCCAGTTGGATACTCATAGCCTTCGGCTATTTAACAGTTTTCCGCAATGAAGGTTGGTGTAGTATAAAGAAAAGACCAGAGGATCTATAGATTGAGGCCTCAGATTTCCATTTCACCCTGCAAAACTCCCATGCTCTGAAATAGTCACTGATTCAAGTTTTTTTTTTTTTTTGAACCTTCTCTGGAGTAGAAAAATACTAGCTATTGGGAAGATAAAGGAGAATGTATATCTATATACACACTTAAATCTAACTGTGACATGTACATGCAAGACCTTTAGGTGGTGGAGTCCTCTGGTAGTGTTCTAAGTGGAGATATAGGACTCGAGTTCTTTTGATCCTTCCAGTTGACTTCATTAGCAGCAACACTAGCAACAGGCCCTGACATCCTCTGAGTGAGGAGCCAGGTCTCCCTTCATTGGGTCATGATGTCCCCAGCAGCAGAAGGGCAACTTGGTGGAGTCCAGTTGATAAAACACTGTTAATAAAATCTTCAGCAGCAATTGAGGGCTGATGTTTAAGTCTAGGGCCTGAGGTTTATTTCACATTTTGATATGTTGGAACCTAGTGCATATACATGTTTAAATTCTTATCAGCAAAGTTTCCATGAATTTTGTAGAGGCTTCCACCAAGCACTTTAGGAATTCCTGAACTGAGTCATGAATATATACAGACCACAGGGATGCAGTCACCCTTGACTCATTTCTCCTGATCAGGGCCTATACACACATGTTAGAGAGCACCCTCAAAGATGGTGCAAAACATATTTGTCTGTGTTTAAGAATGTGTACACATCTGTGTGAATTTAAAGTCTAGGAATAACAGGTTTTTTTTAGTGACAGCTATTTGAGAGTGGCTACAGTCAGTGTTGGCCCAGATATTTATGAAAGAAATGGGAAAATTGAGTGAAGTTCTTACATATTTTGTACAGTTGTGCTCAACCTACAAGAGTTTTAATTATTATTATTATTATTATTATTATTATTATTATTATTATTATTATTTCCCTTTCTGTTCTATCTTTCATTCTTTCACAAAAGTTTGGGTACTGTCACACAAAATGAAAAGACATGAAAACTGTTAACAAGATATTATGCAATGTTATAGTTATTTAATACTAATTCTACTGATTTAATATTAATTAAATTCTAATTTAATTCTAATTAAATTATACTATTTAATACTAATTATACTAATAACATTATTATTATTATTATTATTATTATTATTAGAGTTACTGGTAGCACATCCTACTGGCCTCACCTCAGGGGGCCAACAGGGGTGGGTGGGTTTGATATCTTGCAGATTACACTTAACAAACACTGTATTTCACTAGTGCTTAGGCAATGTTACACAATTGAACAAATGGTGCATTATGAGTACTGACAAATTAATACAGGCAATAACAGGTGTAACACAATGGTTCATGTTGCTGATTTGCAGCCCTTTTTTCATGATTAAGTCTCAATGGAGGTAAACCATCTTCAAAGTTTACCTCATTTCATGGGCAATTTTTGTGCCATAAGCCATCTAGGCAAATTGTTCTTAACCTAGAATTCTTAGACCCTTGGAATATTTGTAAATTTATTCTTAGGGTCTCTGAGCTCTCCTTTTTCTCTTTCAGATGCTTTAATTATTTTTTCCAATAATCTTTAAAAATTAATATATAGGTATCTTGGCTTTTCTGACTGTTTCAGATTTGAGTACTGACACATAATTTTTGTGCGGACATTCTGGTATCCACAGAAAATAATGAAATTTACCTTGAACCGTTAATGTAGATAGATGGGCATCAAATTATTGTCAGAAGCCAGTGGTTAATCCATTTGGCACCTGCTCCAACATCCTCTCTTTCCATGATCAACTTCTACTTTATAGTTCTTCATCTCTGCTTAAGTCTTCCAGCAAGGGAACTCATACCACAAGTGGGATCATGGAGCTGGGAGTTTGGAAGGTTCCCAGTGACCTCATGATTCAGGTCTCAGAGTGTTAAACAGTTTGCCAAAGTATCATAATCATTAGTGGAGGATTTGCTTTGTTGTATATCTCTGGATTTGCAATCTTATGCCTCTAAGTCAATTGGTTTCACTTTTGTTAGCTTTAATTGTTCCCTTTCTTCTGTTGAACAGGAACCAATTTAAAAAAACACTTGTTCTCATTCTAAACTTGAACTGTACAAAATAAGTGTAACTGTCCTCTGGTGAAGTTTATGTATGTGAAAAATCATTGATCTTTTTCTGTTAGGGTGTGTGTCTTATAGAAAGTCTAGAGATTGCCCTTAAGGATGTGGTACGAATATACTATACAGTAATAGCTTTGAATAGGAACTAAAATTTTAAATTTAGGGTTTTTTTAAAAAATGGAACTCTACAAAAAAATTTAAAAATGGAACCCTCTTAAAAATGCTGGAGGAAGGCTGGGATTGTGGCTCAGCAGTAGAGTGCTCGCCTATCAGATGTAAGACCCTGGGTTCAATTCTCAGCACCATATAAAAATAAAATAAAGATATTGTGTCCAACTACAACTAAAACATAAATATTTTTTTAAAAATCTAGAAGAGCTCTCTGCTTCCTGATAATCATGTGAACTGCTTCCCTCTGCCACATTCTTCTGCCATGATGTTCTGCCTCATCTTGATCCCCAAGGAATGAAACTGGTCTTCTATGGACTAAAACCTCTGAAACTGTGAGCCCTCAAATAAATTTTTCGCCCTCTACACATGTTCTGGTTGGATCCTTTAGTCACAGCAGTGAAAAAGCTGACTAAAACAGAAATTGTTACCGAGAAGTGGGATCATTGCTGTGACTAACCTGACCATGTGGTTCAGAATCTTTCTGAGCTTTTTGGAATTGGTGGGAGGATTTTGAGATGTTTAGCAATGCAAGCTGGAAATGCTTTAGGTTGTTGTAAGTGGAGCTCAATGGCTGATTTTGGTGGGAGCTCAGAAGAGCAGAATGCTAATAGGACTGTGGACAGTTAAGACAGAGCTCAAGATTGTTTAGAGGAAAAAGAGGACACTATGATAATTGGACTAGAGGCTATTCCTATTATATTCTGACTGAGAAGTTATCTGCATTTTGCCCATACCCTGAGACTTTCTGTGAGGCTGATTTTAAAAGTGATGGACTTCTTAATCTGGTAGAAGAAATTTCTAGGCAGCATAGCATTCAGAAGGTGGCATGGATATGCTGGCAGCCTTTAGCCAAACTTACTGTTATAGCCAGGAGCAGAAAGCAGAGCAGAAAGATTTAGAAAATGCAGACTTAAAGGTGGAAGTAAACTAGGGCTAAGGAAGTTGCAGTTATTAAAGATATTACTTCCACTAAAGAAATGCCAAAGACTCTGCCCAGAGACAATGAGAAAGATGGCTTGAGGACATCTCAGGAATTTGCAAGAACAGACCCTCCTCAGACTCAAGGAAAGAAAAGTAAAAATTCTCTTGAGATGAAATCAGTGGGGAATCCTTCTTGTACAAAGGGGCCTATAAAGTTTTTTCAACATGCTTAACCACTCAGACACTCAGAGGCTACTGCAGCAAGTGTCCCTGGAGGCTAAGCTACTGCTTGAGATGGCAGTAGACCTTGGTGTTAATCACATGGTGCTGGTTCTGCAGGAATGCAGGAGGCTGGAGTGAGGGGCTATGGAGGCTTCAACCAAGATTTCAAAGGAAGTTCTGGGAGGCCAGGAAAGGTGCTGCAGGGTTGGAGTCCCTGTGGGCTGCACCTGAAAGGACAAAGAAGGGAGATGTGTGGAGGAAGCAGAAGCTGCAGTGAAGACCCCCAAGATGAAGAAATGACAGTAACATGGGACATTGTCCTAGGAAAGCTGCAGGAATTAAGCAGAGACAAGCTAACAGAAAGGCCACTTGGGCTGCACCCAACAAGGCCACAGGGACGGAGCTACATAAGCCCTTTGGAGAAAACATTATACCATATGATCCAGATGTTGGATAAAGAACTACAGGACTTGTTTGTGCACCTGGATTTTGGTCTTGCTTTGGTCCCATCCCTTCTTTCTATGCCCCTATTTTTGTGAGTGGAAATGTTTACTCTGTACCTGTATATAGTGTATACTTGTAAATTGCTTTGGATACTTATAAATTACTTTTAATTTTACATGATCTCACAATGCAAGATTGTTTTGAGCCTCAGAGAAAACTTTGGACTTGAGCTTTGAGAAGTCTCAGAACTATCGAGAATATGGGGACTCTTGGGAAATGGACTAAATGTATTTTGCATTGTCAGATGAGTGTGAACTTTTGGGGGCCAGGGACAGAATATCATGGTTTGGATGTGAAGTGTCTCCCAAAAGCTCACATGTGAGACAATGCAAGAGGGTTCAGAATGGAAATGATTGTGTTGTGAGAGCCTTAACCCAGTCAGGGAATTAATCGCCTGATGGGGTTAATCCAGTGGTAACTGAGGCAGGTGGAGTATTGAGGGCGTGGCTTTGGGATATATATTTATATCTGTCAAGTGGAGATCTCTGATTCCTGATTATCATGTGAGTTGCTTCTCTCTGCCACATCATTCCTCCATGATGTTCTGCCTCACCTTGAGCCATGAGGAATGGAGCCAGCCTTCCATAGACTATGACCTCTGAAACTGTGAACCCTCAAATACACTTTTCCTCCTGACACATGTTTTGGTCAGGTCCTTTAGTGACAGCAGCAAAAAAGATGACTAAAACACCCTTATACCTAAACCTAACTTTATGTAAAAGCATATGTAATATATTTTGACATATATTCAATTATTAATGGTATATTCATATATATTATTATATATTCATATATATAATTTATCCATGCATCCCAAATTAGGGTTTGGGCTGTGGCTCAGAGGTAGAGTGCTCGCCTACCATGTGTGAGGCACTGGGTTCGATCCTCAGCACCACATACAAATAAAGATATTGTGTCTACCTATAACTAAAAAATAAATATAAAAAAATTTGTATTCATTTTAAAAATGCTAGAAGAAATCTTTGTTTAAACAATGACTCATTTGGCAATGCAAATAATCATTTCCTACCATAACTTTTGCAGATTAGTTTTAAAAGGTTTTCTATTAAAAATTTTAAAGTATATTGATTTTTACTTCTTACATTTAATTTTGGGTAGATAATATCTTTACATTGTATCATGATAAGAAAATGAGAATAGGTATTCAAAAAAGTCTTGAATTTTTCTGTCTACCATGTGCCCAGTCCTTTCCATGTCCTCAACCCATAGATCACTCCAGATGAGTATGTATGTATTTGTTGTGCAAATTCAACAAATACAAACATATATTTGTTTAAAATAGGTATTATTGAGAGAGAAAACATATACTGTGAAATTCATATCTCTCATTTGATCTCATTTTTTTAAAGGTGAAAGAAGAATCCTTTTATAGAAGTTGCTATAGTCAGCAGCTGTAGAAAATATTTCCCCCATTTTGGACTCTTTCTTGAGCACTGTGTTTCTCAAATTTCAGGCATTCACACCAAGCTTTCCCCAAAATGTGTCATAGGTTTATAACACCCATTAGGTTACCTATCAAATAGTGTGCTTTAAATTGATTTTTTTTGAGGGGGTGCTGGGGATTAAAGCTCATACATGCTAAGCAAGTGCTCTATTTTTTTTTTTTTTAATTTTGAGACAAGGTCTCACTAAGTTGCTTAGACTGGTTTCAAACTTGGGGATCCTCCTGTCTCAGCCTCTTGAGTCGCTGGGACTATAGGAGTGCAATACTGCACCAGGCTTCCCTCCTCCTTTCTTTCCTGTGGTGGTAGTGTCAAAATCAGGACTTGGCGCTTACTAGGATAGTTACTCTACCAGTGGGTTACATTCCCATGCATATATAGTGAGTTTCAGAAACATAGTTAGGCAGCCACTGTCACCACCTCAGGGTGAGGTCACAGAAAGCTGCCATGAGATGATGGATGTGAAAGGTCATTTACTACCTTGCACTCATTCATTCAGTCGAAATTTACTGGGCACTCCCTCACTGCCTGCCCCATCCTGTGTTAAGCCTTGGGGCCAGGGGGACCAAGACTAAGGGCTGTTCTTAAAAGGCTCCCCAAGAGCCCAGCGCAGTGGCACACACCTGTAATCCCAGCGGTTTGGGAGTCTGAGACAGGAGGATCGCGAGTTCAAAGCCAGCCTCAGCAACAGCAAGGCACTAAGCACCTCAGTGAGACCCTCTCTCTAAATAAAATACAAAATAGGGCTGGAGGTGTGGCTCAGTGGTCGTGAGCTCCAGATCAATCCCCCGGTAACAACAACAACAAAAGGCTCCCTAAGGTGGTCCTTTACCCTCGGTGTCATCCGCAAAAAATTCTGTGGGTGGGAGATGACCAAGGGAATTGCTTCTTAGGCTGCAGAAGGGTCATAGGGGAGTCCAGCAAAGTTGTCCTGGTGGCTCTGACGATGTGAGGTCAGCGTCCCCGCAGGTTGTATCTGAGGTCGGGACTGGACGCCCCGGGATCCCTTCCCGACTCCTCCCAGTTCATTCCTTCTCAGATCTCCTTCAGAAGTGGAAGCCACTGTTCCCATTTTGCAGCTAACAGTTTAAAGAAGAGAGATGAGTCACACCTGAGCCCCAGTCCAGGAACTGGTCCTACCTCCAGCTGCAGCAGAGAGGCCGCCAGATGGCTCAGGGAGTTCAGTGCCTCTTTGTGCCAGGCCCAGGGTATTCCTGAGCAGTCCTTGCGGTGGCCTCCCATAGGCCAGGGCCTTCTTCCCTTTGAATCCAGCCTAGCCCTACCTAACCCCCCAAGTCCGCTGCCCTTGGCCTCTGG
Source organism: Spermophilus citellus (assembly GCF_964194105.1). Classification (NCBI taxonomy): domain Eukaryota; kingdom Metazoa; phylum Chordata; class Mammalia; order Rodentia; family Sciuridae; genus Spermophilus; species Spermophilus citellus. The sequence continues at coordinate 102,433,330 of NC_138192.1, forward strand.
TACATTACCGGGTGCTCTACAATGCCCCGCCATCCCAGGGGATCTTCGTGGCCCCTCAGCTTGCCAGGCCTGAGGGAGCTGTGGAAACTCTAATCCTCCTCCACCTCGGTGGCACAAACACCCTCTCATTTTAAGTAATTCTTTAGGATATATGGAAAATACTGGTACAATTTCAGAATGGAATAACTTTATGAGCTTTGTAGATTGCAACTAGATTTATTTATAAATAAGGAGAAATGTCCCTTCTTAGTTTTTGAGTGATGTCCTTGACTTGATCTAACTTTTTTATGATTATGTATGATGTATGATCATTGTGGAATAATTGGGAAATGTAAGTCCACACAAACAGGAATATATTCACTTATAATTCAATTTTTGTACAGGATATATTTTCCCATTATTTCAACTTCTGCATTTGTCCTTGATCTTACCCATCTCCTTGAAATACATTATTGTCTACACCATCAATTGTGCATCTAGAAAAATGTGTTATCAATAATAAATGTATTCCACCTGAGTCTCAGTTGCAAGCTTGCCTCTCTGACAGCCACCTCCAAGCACTACACGTCACTTCCCCTTAGACCCTCTCTCCAAATGCCTTCAGCGCAACCGAGGACTCAGGTTGGTTGGCTGACCCTACCTACCACCTGTCCATGTCAACACCACCCCTCAGTCTCTCTTTACCCTGCCTAGTGTTGATACCGCTGGTTATCCGTCACGAGTTCTGCTCCCTCACATGTTGAAGTTTGAATATTAGAGAAGCACTCGGAGGCAAGCATATAAAGCAGGGTTTATTTAAAAAGAGGTAACATAGACTTCTCCTGGGAGGGAGAAGGAGGCCATAGCTGGTATCCTGGTATCCCAAGAAGCCAGGTGTTTTGCCCTTTTTGTATGTTCTAGGCTTACTTTGTTCTCCTGCTATCTTTGGGATGGCCAAAAGTGGGAAACAGGTGGGCTGAAGGGGGTAGGGCAGAATGGAGCAGCCCAGGACACATTAATTAACAAACTTTATGGCTCCCTGTAGGGAGGGGCAATTCCTGGGACAGGTTACCTTAGCAATAGGTTGGAGCAGGGGCAGGTTCTTGATAAGGGTGGAGGAAGGGCTCTGAAGGAATTAACATTTTCAATGCAGGGGACAATCTCCAACTTCCCAGACACTCTCAAAATTGGCCTCTTTGATTCGACCTGACTCGATTTACCTATCTATACTGACAGCCTGTCTAATTCTGCCTTCATTGTGCCCCGTCATAACTGAACTCACCCCTGAACCCACCGTCCATACCCTTGCCTTCCTCTTAGTTCTACACAGATGGCACAATCCCAACTCTAGTTAATCCTTCATTTGCTCACACCTGATTTGTACCAAAATTCCTGGATGTGGCTGTGTGAAACCAGGAGACATTGCAGACTGGTCTCATTTAAAACCAATGACCACAAACCTCAAATAGGCTTTCAGTGAGGTCAGCAATCTTGTGGCATTTCCCTAGGCACCTTGTGTCTCCTCAGACCTCTGTCATTGTCTACTCTCTTTCTTTCCATTCTATTTTTCCCACCTTCTCCCACCATGCCCAGCAATATGCCTCCACGTTGAACCTGGTTGGTTGCTTCCAACCAGGTGAGCTGCCTGTGCTAAGATTAGGTGACCTTCCCTCTCTTGTGCATAACTGTCTCCTCTGCTTATTTATGAATGTCACTCCTGTGGCCCCCTCCTCTGCTGCTTTGTCAGTATACCCCTCCCTCACAGGGAACTCCCCTTGGCATCCAAAACTTCTTTCTTTAAAACAAAGCAAACCCCCAAATGCCTATCTTCGTCAGGTGCTCAGAAGCAGACCCTGAGAGAAGGATTCATGTGTGTGATTTGTTCCTAGCTGGAGAGCACTTGTACCTCAGCCTGGCCTGGTGGGAGTGCTCTGGAGTAAAGGGTTGTTGCCTCCACTCAATGGGAGGCAAGGAAGAGGCCTGCCCACTACTCTATACCTCAGTGTGCTAAGAGCCACAGCCAAGTAATATGATGCATGGCATTTTTGGTTGAAAGGTGTCGCCAGCAAGCCATTGAGATGATATGATTATGTTAAGATCTGCATTCATATGGATATTGGACTCCTGCTGTCCACCTAGGCCTGCTACGGGACTCCTGGAGAGTTCCCATTGGTTGGGGAAGTGCGGTAGGAGGGAATTCCAGAGGAGGGACTTCCTGTTGGGGTTCGGGAGAACACTACATGGGTTGGTCGTCAATCGTCCCGGGAGTGTAGGGGGCATTGGTGGCAGTTTCAAAAATAAAGTTTGTTCCTGCTTGAGTGGCTCGTGATTTTGTGCCCAGCCAGACTGCGGCATCAGTGCCTGGCTGAGAGTTGTCTCAGCTGAGGGATTTAAACTTCCAGGCACGCTCTGTGATCTGGGGCAATGCTTTGTATTTAAAAGGCCAGGATAGAATCGGTCATTTTTATGCATGGAGATTGCCTGCCCCTGGCCCACAACCAGCCCCTTCCTCTTCCTACCCCAGCTCCTTCTGGATTACCTGAAGCCCTAACATGTGCATAAGAACATAAATAATGTCATACTTAGATCTATGAGTCCTCAAGCCTGGAATTCTGTGGAAAAATTCTCTGTGATCTCAACCTGATATCTCTTGTAAGATATTTCCTGAAAGGTACCACTTTGGCCTACTATGGTGCTGTAATTTTCTAATTTATTTACATAGAAATATTTTCTCTTCTTGTCTAGTTTAAAACATGAAAAACAATATTAAAAAATTGAAAGGATGAGCCACAAACTGGAAATGGTATTTGTTACATTATAAAGCTGACAAAGGAGATCTGCATATAGAAAGTGGAGATATACATAGGTCTACCAATCCATGAAAAATTAAACAATCAAGTTAGGTGGATTAAACGTGGTTAAAATGAGCAAAAAACTATGAACCATTATTAAAAGAGAAGGATGCCAAGTGCCATGGCACGTGCTGTGATCCCAGGAACCTGAGATAAGAGGATCCCAAATCTGAAGCCAGCTTCATCACCTCAGCAACTTAGTGAGGCCCTATCTCAAAAATAATAACAAACAAACAAACAAAAAATCGGAGAGAGCTGAATATGTAAATCAGGATTTGTGAAACACCTCCAAGTTCAATCTCCAGTACTGAAAGAAAACAAACAAACATCCCTCCCCAAGGTAGGGGGAGGGATACAAATGAACAATGAACACATGAAAACATAATCAATCTCCTTAGTAAGAGAGAATTACAAAAATCAAGCCACAATGAGTTACTATTTTATTCTCATCATTTTGATATTCAAAATCTGTCATCACCAAGCATAGGTGTGAAGGGAATTCTATTATGCTGCTTAAAGAAATGTAACTTGAGCTATGCTTTAGAGAACATTTTGCACTATCTATAGTAATCGTTGGATGTTTTCACACGGATTGTTCTAGCAATCCAAATTTCAGTTTTAGATCTATGTCCCAAAAGAAACTCTTGTACATGTATCAGGAGACATGGAGGAGAATTCTCAAACCAGCATTGTTTGAAGAAAGAAAAAAAAAGCAATATTAGATAAATTGTGGTATAGTCATATAAAGGAATACTACCAAGTAGTGAAATATAATAAATTACAATTATTTGATTGGACCATATAAAATTGCCATTCTTCTAGCTTTTCTACATATTCTAAATACCAGCTATTTCGTATGGTTCAGGAACATAATTCTAAGCAAATAAAAAATATCAGCAATTTTTTGATATGATCTATGAAATGTTAAAAACACACATAAGTGTCCTACGTGTAGCTTATGAATTCATTAGGTATATTATACAAATATAAAGCAGCATAGTGAACAAAGAGTTCAGAATAGTTGTTCTGGGATGGGTTCGGGGTCTGGGGAAACAGAGGAAGATGCTCTTCAGAGGAATTACAGGGATGTCAAATGCATTGGTCATGTTTTATTTCTTCAACTGAGTGGGGATGTGTGGGGATTCTCCTTAAATCTTCACATGTTGCAGTTGATGAATGGAATCCGGTCACCAGATCAGGTAACTTCTGGCCTTGCTGTGTTTTTGAGTACTTGGCTAGGTAGGGTATACAGGGTGGTTTTTCTCTCTTGTTTGAGGCAGACTACATTTCTTCACTTCAGTGCTCCACCGTGCTTTTGGTGGTGATTATTTCTGTGATAATAGGATTAGCATTGCCAGGGCAGTGATAAGGCTTATGGGCTCACTTTTTATTGCCCTGATCATCCTTGTTATAAAAATCATCCTGTCATCTACTCTGGAACATGAAGCAAACCTGCAGACAGGGAACTAACTCCCTGCAATGCCTAAGCCTGTTTCTAACAAATCAGTCAGTCAAGATTTTTAAGTGCAGATTTGGCCTTTTCATCTGTGATTCCCTCTTTTAGGCCACTGCTATTGACATTGCCCGGCTCCCTGGGAGAAAAAAGAAGACTTCAAGATGATTCTCGTACTAGGACTGTGGGATATCACTCATACCCTCCTGTGTCCCCAGTCTGGTCACACTGCGAGGAGACAGTGAGGCAGGTTTGACTTGGGACTTCTTCCAAATTGGCTTGGGGCTGCTGCCAAATTGGCAACTCCAGCCTTTGAGTCCTGCCACCTGTTGGGGTTGAAAATAATGACCCATGAGGGTGCCAGAGAGGTGTTACTGTTCTCATTTTATGGACAAGAAAAATCAAGGCTTAGAGAAGCTTAGCAATAAATAAGGTCACACTGCTGGAAACTTAGAGGAACAAGATTTAAATTCTTATTTGGCTGACCTCTAAGCCCTGGGGCCTGTTTTTACCATGTTTCTCTTATCAAAATGTTTCCTGTCTTATAAGTACCACGCGCTAATGTGGCTCAAGCGGTAGCGCGCTCGCCTCGCATGCGTGCGGCCCGGGTTCGACCCTCAGCACCACATACCAACAAAGATGTTGTGTCCGCCGAGAACTAAAACTAAAAATAAATATTAAAAAAATTCTCTCTCTCTCTCTCTCTCTCTCTCTCTCTCTCTCTCTCTCTCTCTCTCTCTCTCTCTCCCTCCTCTCTCACTCTCTCTTTAAAAAAAAAATGTTTCCTGAAGGACAGAGCAGATTTGTGTAAAGTAATTCACACCCTAGCCCTAGTCCTGGAAATGGGAGTCAACACCTTCTCCATTTGAGTTACAACCCTGAAACATCAAGGACGAGGCAACTTGCCAATAGTGTCAGGCCTGTAAGATAAGGGCTTGATTTAGGCTGAAGACTGTGATCAAAGCTATCACTGATGAGAAAGGTGAGTCATTCTGCAGTAATTGCAAGCACAGCTGTCTGTACAAGACTTAGACTGCTCTGGCCTCCCCAGGTCCTCCTCTTTGGTCTGGAAGTTCCGGTTTTATTGTTCTTCCACTAAGAGGTTATAGCTTCTGGGAAGGAAAATCAAACTAATTCAGAGGCAGGTTGAGACTGTATGCAGGACACTGAACACTCTCAGATCTGTACAATCTGCCTTCCTGTGGCCACCATTGCTCAGATGCCCCACCCCATGCACAGGCAGAGCAGTTTCACAGTCTTTGCTCCTCTGTCCGCCCACCAGCAGTACCACCTGAGATTGACAGCACCATGGAAAGCCAGCCCCTTTACAAAATCATTCTTCTATTTTGGAGCTAGAGAACTGTGACTTCTGAACTTAGCACTCTTCTACTCTCTACTGCTGGTTACACTTTCATGTGCAAGTGGGTATGTGTGTATCTCACTTCATTGTAAACATACTTTTATTTTTATTATTATTATTACTGTAATTATTTGCATACTGTAGAATGAGCTCAGGGGTACTTTTACCACCAAGCTACATACCCTGCCCCTTTTAATTCTTTATTTTGAGATAGGGCCTTGCTCAATTGCTGAGACTGGCCCTGAACTTGCGATTCTTCTGTCTCAGTCTTCTAAGGAACTGGGATTACAAGCATGTATCACCATGCCTGGAATAAGCATACTTTAAAAATTCCCATTTTCTTTATTTGGAAATGTAAGCAACAGTGAAATAATTCAAAAGGATTCAAAGGGAAAAGCAAAATTCATGCCGTCCTCCAAAGCTCTCTACAGAGGTAATTATTGTTCCCAGTGTTTTGAATACCCTTTCTGAGACAGTTTATTCTTATAGCATATGTGTACCTCGGTCCTTTCCTACTGCCCCCTTCCCCCATGAATGCTGGCAGACTGTTCTGCACCTTGGTTATCTCATTAATGTATCTTGGAGGTGGTTCTATAACAGAACATATGTATCTCCTTGATCCTTTTCATGACTGATAGAGCTTCATGATAAGTAGGAGTCATCTACCTAGCCCCCCACTGCTGGATATTTAGGGATCGCAAACAGCATAAGGGCAGAAACTACATCTTACCTATCTTGTGTTCTCCACAAGCCAAATTTAAAGTGCTTTGCACAAAAGGGTGAGCCAGATTGCTCAAAACTTAAAACACAAACCAATATCACCCACACATCCATTCATGAATTGAGGGAAAGTTTCATTATTCTGAGTTCTAACACCTCCTGCTTTGTTTCACCAAAGCAAAGTTCCAGGCCTCTCTAGCTTCCTATCAGTCATACCCCAACCCACATGTCCTAAGTTCTATATGTACAGGGAAGCAATAAGCTTATAATACATGAAATGTCCCTCTCCTCTAGGAAATGATAATCTGATTGAGGAGAAAAATCAGATTTTGTTTATTTGTTTGTTTTTGGAGAAGGTGACATAATAAAATAATTAAGAAAGGATGGATTTTTAAAAAGGTGTTAGGACAACCGGCTCCCGACTTGCAAGAAAAGTAAAGTTAGATGCTTACCTCAAACCATGCACACATGAGCAAAAATTCCAAAAGGTTTAAAGACATAAATGTTAAAAGGAGAAATGTATTAAAAGGAAATATAATAAAGGACCACAGAAAGTTTCCCTAAGCAAGACATAAAACTTAAAACTCATAAAGAAAAAGATTGATAAATTCAACTACATAAAAATATAAATCCTCTGTATAGTCCAAGACACAAAGCATGTGTTAATGCAATGAACTGGGGGCAAGGGTACACACCTATAATCCCAGCTACTCAAGGCTGAGGCAAAAGGATCACAGCCTGGGCAACTTAGTGAGACCTTGTCTCAATATAAACTTTTTTAAAAAATAATAAAAGGGCTAAGTATGTTGTTCAGTGAGAATGCTTGCCTAGCATGTGCAAGGTCCCAGATTCAATCCCTAGTACTGCAACAAATAAACAAACAAAAACATACAATTAAGCTAAGGAAGATGAAAAAGTTCAGAGCTGGAAGGTGGTGGTAGATGCATAATAATGTTAATGTAATTAATGCTGCTGTACTTCATGTACACTTAAAAATGCTAAATGTTGGGCAAGGGATGTGGCTCAGTGGGTAGAGTGCTTTCTAGGCAGACATGAGGCCCTGGGTTTACTCCCTAGAACCTGAAAAAGAAAAAAAAATGATATAAAAATGCTAAATGTTATGTTATATATATTTTAGGACAATTTTAAAAACACATGTAATGAATAAGATGAAAGTATTTACTACATAAGTAACTGAGGATGAAGACCCGTAATGAAATTTGTAAAATTAAACATAGTTTTAGGAATGAACCAACAATAATTCTTGGTTCATTATTCAGATGGATTTTCCCCCCATGAATGTGCATTATTCAGGAAAAAACAAATCCATCTGAATAATGCATCAAGAATTTAAACGCATATTTTACAGAAGAAATAAAAATGAGCAATTAAGTTATTAAGAGATTTTCAACATCCTTAATCATCATCGGCTACCCCTAACATAAGCAAAAATAAAAATGAGTCAGGGTTCCAGAAACAGGGCACTGTTATCTACTTTTTAGGAAATATAAAGTAGAGCAGCTTATTAGGGAGAAAATTTTCACAGTTCTTTCATAGCTTTAATTTCACAACCCAGGAAAAAGCAATTCACTTTTATAGGAATTTTTCCTTCAGAAATAGTAACATGAACAAAAGCACATGTTTACGACTGCACAGGGTATGACAGCCAAAAAACAGAAACCACCCATGTTTTCTTAATTATGGGTATGGCTAAATAAATTTCATAAGCTATTCAATGATATAGTAGGCACGAATTAAAATAATGAATTAGAGCTATATATTGTCTCAGGATCCACTTAGAGATGGAAGCCGCAAGTTTGAAGGGAAAATTTAATAGGAAGAATTATGAACTTGTAAAACAAAGTCTATCAAAGTACTCCAAAGAACACCAGAGTGGCAGCAGCTGCAATTTCAAGGAGTATCCAAGGAGGGAACAGACTGGGAAGACTTCTCCTAGCTGGGAGAAATATACCAGAACTGGAGAGCAAACTCCTTGCTCTGCCAGGCCTTGCACTGACCCTTTAGCGCCCTCTACTGACACTGAGTAAAATTGTGCCAGCAGGCAAAGAAAATTTTCACCCAGTAGAGCTGTTGTCACCAAATAGGATTAAGAGTGGATTTGCAGGGCATACTACAGTGACACAGTTACATCAACGTTTATAGCAGCTCAATTCATAATAGCGAAGCTATGGAGCCAACCTAGGTTCTCTTCAATGGAGAATGGATAAAGAAGATATGTCACATATGCACAATAGAGTGCATACATAAAAGGACTTAATGCCATTTTCCAGTACATGGGTGGATCTGGAGAGTGTCATGATAAGCAAAATAAGACAATCCTCCCAAACCAAAAATTGAATGTTTTTGCTGATATGTGGAAGCTAACCCACAATACGAAGGACAGGGGAATAGGAGTTCAGTAGATTAGACAAAGGAGATAAGGGGAAGGAGAATAGGAAAAAGAAAGACAATGGAATGAATCTGACATAATTTCTATGTACATATATGAATACACCACAGTGAATTTCACCATTGTGTACGTCCATAAGAATGGGGTCCTAATATCAAAATGGAATCTACAGTCATGCATAACTAAAAAGAACCAGTTTAAAAAAAAAGTGGATTTGCAGCTGAGAAGCAATAGATTGATTGATACTGGTAAAGTATACTGACCCTTCATATATATATATAAAATGTGTGATGTGTGTGTGTGTGTGTGTGTGTGTGTGTGTGTGTATATATATATATATATATATATATATATATATATATATAATTTTGACAATATTTGTTCATACTTATGCATTTGCTTTGCATGCCAGGAGCCCTTTTTAAGTATTTTGTATGCATTAACTCATTTGATTGTCATAATAACCCTATGAATGAGGACATAAAAGCACTGAGACGTTAAGTAACTTGCTTAAGGTCACACAACTAGTAAGTAGCAGAGTGAGAATTATTAGTTCCTGATAAGCCTAGAAAAAAAGCTGAAAGAATCAAAATGTTTACTGTTGTCACTTCCAGGAAGCATTGAAGAGGCTGCAGCAGAGATTTTCACTTTAAAAAAAATTAGTACTTTCCCCCCTTCTGATTAATTAAACAACAAGCAATGTGGCTTAAGGACTGTGCCTGGTAGGTTGTCCAATTCAACATATGGTTCTTACCCGTCATGGGAGAACTGACCTTTAGGCGTCAGCTTCCTGTCTTAGGTTGATACCACTGCAATCAGATCAACCCGTCACTGACTACCGGTCCAGCATTCAGCCATGCTTGTGGATAGGCCTATGCACCAGTGGGGGGGTGAGGTTCTTGCCTCACCTCTGTTGGCCCCCAAATTTAGCCTTGGTGCCAGTGGGGGGGTGAGGTTCTTTGCCTCACCTCTGTTGGCCCCCAAATTTTAGACCATCACTAGTAGAAGGGAGGAGGATACAGAAATGCCACGATACCAAGCCAATTGACAGCTCCTTTGGAAAAATTGCGTCACTGGTGACACCATCAGCAAAGATATGCCAGCATTATCACAATTAACATGGGGTGCGCTGGCAAGGAAATTGCATCACTGGTGACACCATCAGCAAAGATATGCCAGCAGTACCACAATTCGCTGCATCAGACGATATTTCACAATGCATGCAACTGATATATAGTCCAGGCAAGTTCTGCAGGCAGTTCAAATCGGAGGAGTCTATCAATGTGTCCATTTCTTCCCAAAGTAAACCGAGTCCTCGATTGAGCATTACTTGTTGAGTTATATTCATTGATGCATCAGTTTATACAGTTTACTGTGATAGCTATCATAGAAGCTGTAGTTTGGTTTTATCTTAGTCTTCACCGGCACTGGGATGGAGATGGGAATTCTGGCAATGATGCTAAAGAGACATTATCCTGAACAGAATTATTAAATATAATGAAAAGGAAAGGTGAAAGTAAACAAACAGATCTGTTAAACTCCTTTAAAAACAATCCTTAACAGCTGTTTACCTAATTTAAATTAGTAAACAAACAGATCTGTTAACCACCTTTAAAAACAATCATTAACAGCTGTTCACCTAATTTAAATTAAACCATATAAATCATGTGAATAAAAAAAATTTGGATCCATTTTTCATGAGCGCTCCTCATATAAGAAATATGGACATACACACATACAGACATACAACACAAAACAGAAGTGTGCACACAACATACAACACATAAGACAATAGTAAATAAAGGCCTTGTAGCTATACCTAGGTGAAATCTCCATTGCAATGTTTAAAAACTCCACAGTCAAAAAATAAAACACAGTCAAAAAATAAAACTGATCAGAAAAACATTAACCTAGGTTTGTATGAGCTCAAAAATAAAATAGAACTTTATGATGTGGGAAAAATGCAATAATAAAATAGATATTGAAAAAAACACCTTGGTTAATCACTGTCACAGATGTAAGAATAGCCAAGCTGGAGCTCTGGATATCAGCTGTTATGGATTTGAGTCAAATCATCTTCTTTTTCTGTAGAAATTGCTTTAGTTAATCTCTCTGGAATCCAAATCCGCTGCTGTTCTCCCTGTGGAAAAACACAGACAGAGCCCCGACTCCAGACAATAACTGGATCAGGACCTTTCCATTGTCCTGTTAGAATATCTTTCCAAAGTACCTTAGGCTTATGTACATTTTTTGGATACATATGTCTTTCCGCAGCACTAAGTCCTGATGAATCCAAATTTAGAAAGTTTAGAGTAAAAAGGGTTATTTTAAGTTTATCTTTGGGGGATATATACCCCTTCCCAATTCCCTCTTTTTGCTTTAATAGGTATGTTTTAATAGTTTGATGAGCTCTTTCAACTATGCCTTGTCCCTGTGGATTGTATGGGATTCCTGTTATATGAGCAATACCAAATGATGAGCAAAATTGTTTAAAAGAGGCAGAAGTATAACCAGGACCGTTATCAATTTTTAACTGTTTAGGAACACCCACAGTGGCAAAATTTTGTAAGCAATGAGCTATAACATCTTTAGTTTTTTCTCCGGCATGAAGGGAGCCCATCAAAAATCCAGAAGAAGTATCAACTGTAACATGTAAATATTTTAATTTTCCAAATTCTGTCAAGTGTGTGACGTCCATCTGCCAAATATGGTTAGGTATCAGTCCTCTAGGACTGACTCCAAGATTAACTTGTGGTAAAAAGGTCACACAATTTTGACATTGTTTTATTATATGCCTGGCTTGTTCCTTAGTTATTTTAAAATGCTTTTGTAAAGTATTAGCATTAACATGAAGCCTTTTATGAAAATTTGTAGCTTCTTCTAATGTAGAGAAAATATGTACGTCATGTGTAGTTTTATCTGCTAAATCATTGCCCAAACTAAGGGCTCCAGGCAATCCTGTATGTGCCCTAATATGTCCTATAAAGAATGGATCTTTTCTGTCCCAGATTAGACTTTGTATAGTGGAAAACAAACAGAAAACAGTAGAGGAAGGGGAAATCCTACCAGCATCTTCAAGGGATATAATAGCATTAACTATATATTGACTATCAGAAAATAAATTAAATACAGAATCTTTGAACATCACAAAAGCTTGTAAAACTGCATTAAACTCTACCTTTTGAGCTGATTGTTTGGGTACTAAAAATGTAAAAGTTTGATCAGGGGTAACTACTGCTGCTGTACCATTATTAGACCCATCAGTGAATATATTTGGAGCATTCATGATAGGTGTTTTCCTTGTCATTTTAGGAAAAACTACAGGATGCTTAGACCAAAAAGACAACAAAGGATTTGATGGTAAATGATTATCAAATGAAACATTAGATTTACACATGATTATTGCCCAAGTATTTAACTCATTAGCTAACTCATCAATTTGATCCATAGTATATGGAGTAATAATTTTATTGGGAGAAATTCCAAACACTCCCTTTGCTGCTCTTATTCCTTTGAGTATTAATTGTCCTACAGCCTCAGGATACCTAGTAAGAATAGTGTTAGGAGAATAAGATAAATGTATCCACAATAATGGACCTTCTTGCCAAAATACTCCTGTAGGAATATTTTTTGTTGGTAGTACAATAAATAATAAAGGCAAACTTATATCAATTCTATCTAGATGCATATTTTCCATATATGTTTCAATAATTTTTAATGCCTTTCTAGCTTTAGGAGTTAACATTCGGGGTGAATTTGGATCTGATGGACCCTTTAGAATATCAAATAAAGGTCCCAACTCTCCTGTTGGTATGCCTAGATAAGGCCTTATCCAATTTATGTCTCCCAATAACTTTTGAAAATCGTTGAGTGATTTGAGTTGATCTACTCGTATTTGAATTTTCGGTGGACGGACCATGGTTGAGGATAATAGAACTCCTAAATAATTAATTGGAAAATTTAATTGTGCTTTATCTATTCCTATCTCTAGATTATAATTTTTTAATAAGTTCGTAAGTGTGGCATAACATTCCAGCAATATGTTTTTATCTTTATGTGCCAATAATACATCATCCATATAGTGAAATATTTTTAGTTCAGGATTTTGATTTCTAAGTGGCTGGATTGCTTTATTAACATAGATTTGACACATAGTTGGACTGTTAGCCATTCCTTGAGGGAGTACTTTCCACTCATATCTCTCATCAGGACCTTCATGATTTAATGCAGGGATAGTAAATGCAAAACGTGGACTATCCTCGGGATGAATTGGAATCGAAAAAAAACAATCTTTAATATCTATAGCTAAAACATGCCACGTTTTTGGTAAAGCAGACAATTGAGGAATCCCTGATTGAGCAGGTCCCATAATAACCATCTCATTATTAATGGCTCTTAAATCTTGCAATAATCTCCATTTACCCGATTTCTTTTTGATGACAAAAATGGGAGTATTATGGGGAGATACGGAAGGTTGTATATGTCCTTCCGCTAATTGTTGTTTGACCAGATCATGGGCTACTTGTATCTTTTCTTTAGTCAAGGGCCACTGAGGAACCCACACTGGTCTTTCTGATTTCCAAGTAATTTTGATTGTCTCAGTGGCCCTTTCTGAAAATCCGACCCTGTCTGTCTGTTCCTTGATCTAATTGAATTGGTGCTGCTAAACCTTGTTCTTGTTTTCCTAATACTTTTTCTTTCCTAACACCTTGTCTAGGCTTAGTAGTGGGCGCATTAGAATTGATGTTATTTGTTAACATCAAACCTAGTTGATCCAGGACATCTCGTCCCCATAAATTAATAGGAAGGTGATCCAAAACATATGGCTGTATAGTTCCTTCACATCCTTCAGGATCCTTCCAATCTAATACCATAGCACTTCTATGGGGATTAGTCGCCACTCCTAGGCCTCGAAGCATTTGAGTGGCTTGTTGTAATGGCCAATGTTTTGGCCATTCTCGACGAGATATGATTCTAAGGTCAGCACCTGTGTCCAGCAGCCCATTAAACTCATGACCCTGAATATTTAGTTTTAGCATTGGGCAAGAATCTAAATTTAAAGACAACATAGCCCAATCTACACCTGTGGAGCCTAATCCCTTAGAACCTCTTTCTACATTATGACTAGAGAACTTATTATGTAGGCTGGGTATTATTAACAACTGTGCTATTCTATCTCCAGGTGAAATTACTGATATACCTCCTGGAGAACTAGCTATAATTTTTATTTCACCTACATAATCGGGATCAATTACCCCAGGACTTATCATAAGTCCTTTTAATGTAGATGAATTACGTCCCAATAATAAGCCTACTGTTCCTTGGGGAAGAGGTCCTTTTACTCCTGTAGGAATGATTTGAACTCCCATCTCTGGAGTTAATACTGCTCTGGCAGAGGCGCAGATGTCCAACCCTGCGCTCCCTCGGGTTTGTCTGATGAGGGATTTAATGGACAATGTGTCCTGGGCACCACCTTGATGGTGTTGCTGGGTTCCTCCACTGCCCCATATATTTGTGGTTGTGGGCCCCGGAGCATTGGGCCCCCCAGTCCGTTTTTTGGCAATGAAGCCTGATGCCTTTCTCCACGATATCGTGGGTAAATACCTGATCCTTGTCCGTTTTTTGATAACGGAGTACCTTCTATGGTGGTTTGAGAACGGCATTCATTAGCCCAATGTCTCCCTCTACGGCATCGTGGGCAAATACCCAGTATTCTATTCCTTTGATTTCTAGTTTTGTTAAAACCTCCTCTTATGGGGCAACTCCTTTTAAAATGTCCTGTTTGTTCACAATTATAGCATGTTTCTGGCCTGGCATCTAAAGCCTGTTGTACTGCAGCTGCCAAGACTTGCCCTTGTTCATTAATATCTCTACATAATTTAATATATGTATTTAAGTCTTCATGTCTCCATGGTCTAATAACCTCTCTGCAGCAACGATTTTCTTGGTCATAAGCCAGTTGTTTTATTAATGGCATTGCTTGATCTGTATCCCCCAAAATTTTGGCGGCTGTTTGAATAAGCCTATCTACAAAGTCAGCGTAAGGTTCATTAGGTCTCTGTATTACCTTAGATAGCTGACCTTGTAAATCTCCATGTCCTTGTAAAGTCTTCCATGCCCTAAGTGCGTCTGCAGCAATTTGTGCATATATAGCAGGATCATATTCAATTTGTTGCCGTTGACCCTCATAAGGTCCTTTTCCTAAAAGCATATCTAGATTTCTTTGAGGGTAACCGGCTTCTGCATTTCGCCTAGCTGTCTCCGTGCAAAATTCCTCATTGGCAACTTTCCATAACAAATATTGTCCTCCATTTAGCACAGATTTACACATGCTAGCCCAATCTGCTGGCGTCATGTCCAAGTTAATAATGGACTCGACCATGCTTATCATGAAGGGAGCTTGGGGACCGTAGGTTGTTACAGCCTCCTTTAACTGCTTCACTGTTTTAAAATCTAAAGCACGATGAATTCTCTGCCCTCCTACCTGTTCAAGTACGGGGCATGCTAATCTTTGAGGTCCTGTCTCAGGATCCCACTTATCAACTACGGGGTTTGAGGGCCACTCAGCTGTTTCCATCGGTGGGGCTGTTGGTTGAATTACGCCCTCTGGTAATAAAACGGAGTTAGTAACAGCCTCTTGTTGTGGCCTTTTTCCTAATAACCCCTTTTCCTTTAAATTTTCTTCCTCTCTCTGACTAGCTCGAGAGACCTTCTCTTTTGCTTGATCTAAAATGTCTTTCTCCATGGTCTGAACCTCTAACAATTTACTTAACACCTTTTCGGTTTCTTTTTTTACTAATTTCTAATCTTCTATAAAGATAACGCAACCCAATAAGATAACACAAAACAAAACCGCAACTGAATGAAACAAAAATGGAATAAAAATTCGCTGTATCAATTTTCTCTTTCTCCGGGCTGACAAACTTCAAACCTTGAGCCAACCATTTTTCCCAGTTTGCCTGAGAAATTTCTAGGGACAGGCAGCTTGAAACAAAAACGAAATAAATCAAAACAAGAACACATTGTTTTTTGAAATGGTCACCCATTCTCTCGCCTTCCCTCAGGGGCGAGGAATTTCACTTACCTCCAAGTTTCAGACGTTCCGCGTACGGACCACCAAATGCCAATGTCTTGGCTAGGCACAGAATCACGAGCCACCACACAGCTTTGTAGATTCAAACAGCAATCTTTATTCCCGAACTCACACCGGCCTCTACACACGTTCTGGGGCAATCCCGTTCTCCTCTGCCCAATTCAACTACTCCACGAGGCTTTTTTCCAATCTCCCATTTGAATCTCACGAGAACTCATCGGGAACAAGCAGCAGGAACACCCTAATCCCAGCAGCAATAATCTTCAACCTCCAACTTCCCTAAAACCCCTATTGTCTTAAACCGGGAACGCCTTAAAACCAAATTATCTTAAACCCGGATACTTCCTAAAACCTGGATCCACCCTGGTCATTGAGCAGGGTCACCTTTCTCAAACACACATGCAAGGTCACAGCAAATTTCCAAGGCAAGTCCATTTAACATGGGGTACGCTGGCAAGGAAATTTCGATGCGTCATTCCTACTTGGCAATGGCCCTCAGCAGTACTTCAAATAAATAAATATGGTTACATTAACTACTGCTTTTTATTTTATGTTTTTGTGTGGCAGGTTTGGAGAGTATCTTTCAAAGGATAAACTGAAATAATTAATAAATGACATCACACAGTGCCCAGCAGTGAAAACCACTCCCAGAGATTATGAGCACTCTCAGGGGACAGGGCGGGAGAGGGGGCTTTGTGGGGCAAAGTTTGGAGGAAGCTGAGTCACATACCTGAGCTCTTGGATTCTGGCTCACATTGTGTCTGGGCTGATCTGAAGGCTGGTTATGTACTTTCCTTCCTTCCTTCTTTCCTTCCTTCCTTCCTTCCTTCCTTCCTTCCTTCCTTCCTTCCTTCCTTCCTTCCTCCCTCCCTCCCTCCCTCCCTCCCTGTCTCTGAAAGCTTCAGGAAGAAAGTAACCAGTGGCTGCCTGAGGGAGGCTGGGGGAGCCAGGGAATTAGCACTTGCTCTCTGTAAGATTATACAGGAAGCACCACATACACTGTTTTTCTTACTCTCTGTAGCAAAATTAACAAGTAGTCGTTTCCACATGCAGAGACTCTCTCCGTGAAGCAAAAGAAGACATCCCGTTCCTTATCAAGTGAGAAGCAGACGCAGGACTTAAATCCAGATCTGTCTGATACTCAAGACCAGGTTCAGGTTCATCAGACCATGTCAAGTTGCTTTCTAGATAGTAAGTGTCCAGATCAATCATTTCCCGTCTCTGGGAGGCTGGTCCTGGTAGCTAACCACCACCCTTAGTTTCTTTCTCAGAGACCGTGGGCTGTGGGTCAATATGTGGGTAGAGGATGGGCCAAGCCAGAGTTATTGACTCTGGCTTCCCATCACCACCATCTCTCCTTCCTTCTGGGAGCAGCCCCTGGGGTCATCCACTTTCTGGCTGTGTGGGATTGGGCCTCTGCAGCCTGATCACTGAACCTGGCCACTGAGAGTTCATGAATATTGAGGTGAGCCTGGAATTTCCAGAGGAGGTTTGGGGAGAAGTGCTGGACACTACTACTGTGATCTGTCCTAGCACCAGTGGATGATTCAGCTATGGAAGTCCAGATTGTTTCCAGAAAGTTCTAGAATGAACCTTGGTTAGAGATCAATAATTTTAGAAAAGTATTAAGAAGCTCTTTTATATCTGAGTGAACAGAATACAATTTCAGTGAACACATACAATTTCAATCTGGGAAAATTAGGAAGAGATAAATAGAGCAGACTGAGAACCATTGGCAGGAAGTCATTTTTTTCTTCTTGGCCAGAAGGAGTGGTATTATCAGATTCTCTGGGCTGCGAAAGAGGGAAGGCAGCAGCATTCATTTACCATTAAAGTCCACCTCCCAGTCCTCGCTGAGGTATAATTTTGAATGTTTAAAGCTGTCTTTACTGATATATATCCCACATTTTACATAGCATGCTTAAACTTCTCTTGATTAATTTCATGTCATTTAGGTTAATATCATTAACTGTGTTGTTCAAATCTTCACTGCTTTTCTGTCTATCTGAGAAGTGTCTGGGAGAGGCACACAAATGTCTCACAGAAGGATTGTCAATAGTCTATTTCTCACGTTAGTTCTAATCATTATTGCTTTATATCTGCTTTGTTTACTATTAGTTTAATAGCAGTTATCACACCCTTTTTCCATTCTTATATTTTCACTCCTTTGCTTGAACTGTGCCTGTTAAAGGCACTGTGTTGCTCATTAAAAAAAAAAAAGTCTAGTATCTTCCTTAAAATTATATTTATTTAATTTTAATTAATTTATTTATTGCCATAATTGGGCTTAAATCTACTACATTTCTGGTTGTTTTCTATTTGTAGCATCAATTCACTCTTCTCTACTTTTTCTAGGTGAATTAATGAATGTTTAAAAGTCCAAACAGATTGAACCTCCCTAATCTGAAAATATGAAATGCAAAATGCTGAGAAATCTGGCACTTTTTGAGCACTGACATAGCCACACGTGGAAGATTTCACCCCTGACCTCACGTGATGGGCTGCAGCAAAATGAAGATGCACTAAAATGTTGTAGATAATTACCTTAAGGCTACATGCATCTGAGACATGAATGAACTTTGTGTTTAGAGACCTGGTCCCTTCCCCAGGATATCTCACTACAAATATGCAAATATTCCAAAAATCCAAGAATATCCCAAATCTGAAATACCTCTAGTCCCAAGCATGTAGGATGAGGGAAACTCAACATATTATTAACTTGTTATTAACTTGTTAATTGTGTATTCTGATAATGCATTCTTTTAATGGTTACATTTCAGTTACACTGTCTAACTGTGCGGCCAACTCCCACATGTCTGTTTAAAACAACTTTACTGAGGCACAACTGATATACAACAAATGGCACATACTGCAAGTATATAATTTGATAGTACACACATGCGTGTGCACACACTCTCACACACACACACACACACTCACACACACACCTGTGAAACTGTCATCATAGCAAAGATGTTATTCTTACACCCTTTGGAATCCCCTCCTCCTGTCCCCACCCCTATCTTTTTTATGCATTTAGTGATATAAATTTCCCACCAGCCTCTGCTTTGCTGGAATTCCATACATGGTGATATTTTTTTTCTTTATAACTCAATTAAAAATTACTACCTAATTTCCTCTTTGTTTCTTATTGATACCTGGGTTATTTACAAGTGTGTCATTTGGTTTCTGAGTACTTTGGGGGATTTGCTGTACATTTTTCTGATGTCCAGGCCACTAAAAAATTCTTGTCCCCATAGATATTCTAGCCAGAACCACAGATAATTTATGTCAGTGGTCATGGCCAGGGTGAATTTCATACCATTTATGATAAATTTCTTAATAATCCCACCAGAGGGCAGCAAATAAACAAAAATTCTATTTAAAAAGCTCTGATCCAATCATGTATAGCTCCAGGCAGGTGAAGAAGGAGGGAACTGGAAGAGTGGAGGGGGGCTTAGGATTAGTCTTTAAAGGAAGGGCAGGGAAAGAAGACTGGGGTGAATATCAAGAGGAAGTGTATACAAAACTGTACTATGATCTAATAGTTCACACACACACACACACACACACACACACAATACCTATGGGTAGCTATAGAATTTTATATTATTATGGTTTTGCATTTCAAATTTATTTATGATTACTACATAATACTTTAAAAATTGAAAAAAATTAGAAGGATCACATTTTGAGCATGGTCCTTAGGACTATCTGTTGTGGGTAGGAAAAGGGCAGGTTCCCTGAGTCTGATCTGACTGAAATGTCCTGTACTAGGGAAGGCAGATAATTGGGGAGCTGAGGCCCAAGAGGGGTGAGGGAGATGCCTCCTACTTGGTAAGAGGGACAGAGAAAATGTATATATCCTAGCCAAAAGGCTGCAGACTTAAATGGCAGTTTTCTTTATTTCAAATTAACAGAGGTCATTTTTAATTATACAGAGATCTGGTACATTTGATTAATAAGTGCAAGTAAATTGGAGAAGAATGAATACACCTGTGATTAAAGAAACTGAGTTTTAATTACTTGACAACATAAAGGGATTTATGAAGAGAGAAATGCCTGTTTACAAATAGTCCAAATAGTTTCACTAAAAGTAGTGAAGCATGACTTTTTGAACAACTTCCAAACTTTTTTTCATGTTGCCAAGCTACTAAAAATAGCTACTAACCTTCTGTTCTGTAAGGTTTTTCCACCAAAAGGAAATGATTAAATGTAGGAGTAAAGGTGACTAATATAGAAAATAAATAATTCCTGAAGGCTCCCCTAGACTTTTCTTAGAGCACATTCTTCCTTCTGATTAAAATACAAAAGCAAAGTAAAACATGCAAGTGAACAAAAGAGCCATGTGGCATTGTTTTCCAAATAAAGAATGCGTTTAGCTGAAGAACAGTGTCAGGTATTTCTACCCCTTCCGTGTCTTACATCTTCAGAGTCTTTGACTTTCTTCATTATGATCTTGACCATTTGGGTTCTTTTCAATGTGTGTGATCCTTTTCTCTATTTTTATAACAACATCTAGCAAGTAGCTTAGATGTCAGGCATGTCAGGAGTTAGAATGGGAAACACTGGAAGATCCATTTTTCAATCTCATCAAACTCTTGATAGAAACTCTGGGAATGTTGAGGAGCAGTCATGTCTGACAGATTGGGCAAGAAGAACTTAAGAGAATTCTAGGCTGGGCCAGTCGGGGTGGGCTTCTTGGGGGATGTGGACTTTAGAGGGATCAAAGGGGAGGGAGAATTCCAAGCTGGGCAAGGTCTAGGAGATAAAAAAAAAAAAAAAAAAAAAAAGAAAATCAGAAGGTTGGACAGATGTTGGTTTTGTAATGTAAAATTTGTATCAAAATACTACACATATACTGAAGAAGGTACAAGTCATAAATGTACATCCTGATTAATTCTTTGGCTGTTTAGACTTACTTTCATTCCTCTTTTTCTTCCCTGAACTGAGAACATCACACCTTTTCCCAAGCACATACATCTCTCATGAAACACACTGGTTGGTTATTAGTTTTCTTGTGCGTCAGTGGGTGGTTCTGGCTTCCTCTTAGCCCATAAATGTAGAAGTTAGAGTTGACATCAGAGGTCTTCAATCTCTGCCAGTGCTGACTGTGGGCCAGCGTTGTGTAACTATCAAGCAGTAGCTTAAATGACAGGAGTTAGAAGGGGAAACATTGGAAGACCCATTTTTCGATTTCATCAAACTCTTATAAACTCTGGGAATGTTGAGAAGTAGCCATTTCTGACAGATTGGGCAAGAAGAACTTAAGAGAATTCTAGGCTGGGCCAGTTCGGGTAGGTTTCTTGGGGGACATGGACTTTAGAGGGATCAAAGTGGAGGGAGAATTCCAAGCTGGGCAAAACAGGGCAGGGACAAAGAAGAAAAGGGTGAGAAAACAGCATGATATCATCAGAGACCTAAAGATGAACTGAAATTGAAATGACCCAGCAGAGACCCCTGAGAAAGCTTAGGGTCTTTGGGGACAAGTGAAGAAATATGCCCTGAATATGTGGGCTGTCACTCACATTTTCTAAAGGTTATTTTTTTAAAAAATTATTTCAATTCGTTTACTTTTTATGTGGTACTGAGGATTGAACCCAGTGCCTCATGCGCATTAGGCAAGTACTGTACCACTGAGCTACCGCCCCAGCCCCTAAAGGTTATTTATGAGATAATTTTGGAAAATACCCCAGCACAGGAGATGCTAAAGCATTTATTCTCTACTCTTCTGAAATGCATTTCTCCTCAACTGTTAAGCATCTTCATCGAATTTTGATACCGGTCTTGGAAATCAGGATTGGGTCATTCTTCTCAAGTGTTGAGAATTAAACACTGAGACAAGCATAGAAAGCAGCTTTTATTTAAGAAAGAGAACAGAGATAACAGGCTTCTCCAGAGAGAAGTGGGGGCCCAGAGCTAAGTGCATATGGGAGAGTATGTGTCTTACCCGTTTGCCAGTGGGCCAGCTTCGTGTATAAAGTCTGCATAGATTGCAGACTTTCTCTCCCCTTCCCCACCTCCTCCATCTACCCTGGTAGGTGGTGAAAGGCAGGAAAGAGCATCCCCAGGGGGTAACTGCCTGTGTGGGAATGGTTGAGGATTAGAGAGGGAAAGTGTCCTGTCGGTGTTAGCAACCCACTTCCTTTTCTTTGATAATTGACCCAATATTATCTATGCTGACTACCCTCAATTTCAGTCTGTTTTCCTGATTTGATTTTTACTTCTTGGTTAATAACACACCGTTTTAGGAGTTATATAGATACTTACTAGCTTCCTTTTTCTAATATGATTTATTCTCAGTTCCCCTGTATTTTGGATGGGTTGTGCTTTGCGTTCATTAGGTTTTTCTCGGTGGTCACATCTTTTAGTTTCCTTCCCTTCTGGCTTGATAATTTTCACCCTTTTCAAGCAAGAACGTCGTCCCTGTTGGTGCAGCCCTCGAGGTGGAAATCTTTACCCCAATCTTGTGGTCATTTGCTCTTGGGAAGCTGGTACTGCAGCAGTATTGGGAGTCTTCTGATCCTGTCTCTGGTGGCTTCTAATGCAATCTGAAAGTGTTTTCATTGATAAATGAAATCAAGTGCTTTGCCCGTTTTTTCCCAGTGCATCTTGGGGATTTACGATCTAGTTACCTATTCTTTGTCCCCCTTACCCTCACTGACAGGTGAGTCTCTCAATAAATGATCTCAAATTAGCTCATAGATATTCCTGAAGAATTTCCTGTTACTAAAAACAGGCCCATTCTTAGCATGGAGTGGGATGGGGCTAGACCCAAGTGAGATTTGAGCCATAAACACTCTTTTCCCTTGGGGCTCATTGTCTTCGAGAACAGAATTTAAATGTAAAGTAAACAGGAGAGGGGAAAGCCAGAAAGAACCTGGAGCTCCTGCTGCTCTGGGAGAAGCTGCGGTTTAAACACTGCAGCAGGAGCTTTCCCACAGCTGCCAGCTCTTTCAGAACTCCTCCAATTGAAGGGGCTCCAAACAGCTCTGCAGGTGATGGATGTAGGTTTGAGAAGGAGCTTGAAGAGCAAGGAGGAACTGTTTGTGAAGAAAATAGGTAGTCTTTTTGCATTCAAAGTGAAAGATGGTTCTGGGGTAGAGAAGTCACCAGGTGGTAGACGTGAAGGGTCAGGGTGTTTTCTGAGCTCAGTGGAGGGCTGGTTGCCTGTCACAATGGCAGACTTGATGTACTGACATCTGGCAAAATAAACCTCAGTCAGCCTTCCTTCAAGGTAAATTGAACATTGTGGCAACATTGTGGCTATACAGTTATATAATATTTAGCCATATGTGTGTGTGTTGTGTGTGTGTGTGTGTGTGTATGTGTGTGTGTGTGTGTGTCTATATATTTCCAATTGACCTAATAGAACTTTACAGAACATTCTATATAACAGCATCAGAACGCACATTCTTCTCAAGTGCACACAGAACATTCTCTTGGATAGACTGCCATGTTAAGTTACAAAATAATCCTTAACAAATTTAAGGCATTGAATTCGTCCAAGTATCTTTTCTGGCTACAGGGGTTAGGAACTAGAAATCAACAACAGAAAGAAAACTAGGAAGTTCACCAATATGTGGAAATTAAAGTACACACTCTGAGGCTTGGGGTTGTGACTCAGTGGTAGAATGCTTGCCTGGCATGCATGAGGCACTAGGTTTGATCCTCAGCACCACAAAAAAAAAAAAAAAAAAAAAAAAAAAAATTAAATAAAACTAAAACAAAAGTGTTGTGTCCATCTACAACTAAAAAAAAAAATTAAAGTATACACTCTGGAGCAACCTTAGATAAAAGAGGAAGTTAGAAAATACCTTGAGACAAATGAAAATGAAAACACAACATGCCCAAATCTATGGAATGCAGTAACAGTAGTACTAAGAGACAGGTTTATGATAAAACTACATTCACAATGTTAGGGGACAGATAGATGAGGATGGTGGTGATACCTCCAGTTATCGGTGACGAGCTCTGCTCCCTCACTTGTAGAGAAACACGCCAAGGCAAGCATATAAAGCAGGGTTTATTTAAAAAGAGGTAACATAGACTTCTCCCAGGAGGGAGAAGGGGGCATAGCTGGTATCCCAAGAAGCGAGGTGTTCTTCCTTTTTATATATCTTAGGCTTCCTTTGTTCTCCTGCTCTCTTCCCCTTATCTTTCTCCTTCTTGCATATGTGACTAGGCCCAGGAATGCTTGGTGGGATGGCCAAAACATGGGAAACAGGTGGGCTGAAGGGGGTAGGGCAGGCTGGAGCAGCCCAGGACACATTTATTTTATTTTTTTTTTTAAAGAGAGAGTGAGAGAGGAGAGAGAGTGAGAGAGAATTTTTAATATTTATTTTTTTTCAGTTCTCGGCGGACACAACATCTTTGTTGGTAGGTGGTGCTGAGGATCGAACCCGGGCCGCACGCATGCGAGGCGAGCGCGCTACAGCTTGAGCCACATCCCCAGCCCCAGCCCAGGACACATTAATTAACAAACTTTATAGCTCCCTGTAGGGAGGGGCAATTCCTGGGACAGGTTACTTTAGCAACAGGTTGGAGCAGGGGCAGTTTCTTGATAAGGGTGGAGGAAGGGCTCTGAAGGAATTTCAATCCTTCAAAGGGCAATCTCCAACTTTCTGGACTCAAATTGGCCCCCTTGATCCGACCTGATTCAACTTACATATCAATACTGACTGCCTGTCTAATTCTGGCTTCAGTGGGAACACTAGGTTTAGAGAATAATTCTATCAAACGGGCCCACTGTGCTGACCTTCACATGCTTTATTTGCCAAAATCCAATTTACCTGCAGTCCTGCCTGGCCTAAGTGGACAGGATATGTCATATTCCTCAGCAAACTACCTGTAATCTGCAAGGAAATGCAGACAGGAAATAACATTGATATATCAAGAGGAACCCAACTTACTTTGAAGGAAGAGACTTTTGTGACCCTTTTCACAGACCAGATTCAGAAAGATAAGGCTAATTCCTTGTAATCATAAAACCTATAAAAATGAGTAGGAATCCAATTAGAACTGCTCAACATGGGCCAAGGGAACCTAGAATTGTCATGGCAATAGGTACTTGAAAGTCTGATATCACCCTGCTGTAAGTCAAAAGTCAAGAGATGGACCTGACCAGGACTCTCTGGGATCCCCAAGAAAATTTCAGTGTAAGAAAAGCACATTGTCCCTCTCTTCTCTGAGAGGACCCACTCTTTACCCTTTTCCCCTTTCCCTTTTCCTATGCCTTCAATAAAACTCATGCCTGCTACTCTGAGCGACATGTCTGAAATATGTCTGACTTGATCTCAAGAATCAGGGTTTGAAGCAGGTCTTTACATTGCCTCAGTTTCTCAGAAGGCCCCAGCTCTGTAACAACAGAAGTTGAAAGAGCTCAAATAAACAACCTAACTTTAAAACCCAAAGTGAAAAGAAAAGGAAGGGGGAGGGGAGGGGAGGTAGAAGAAAAAAGAACAAGAACTAAGTCCAAAGTTAGTAAAGGAAGGAAATAACAAAAATTACAGTAGAAACAAATGAACTAGAGAATAGAAAAACAAAAGGAAAAAAAGAAAACTAAGAGTTGTTTTTCAAAAAGATAAACTGACACTTTTATCTAGAATAAGGGGCTGGAGATATAGATCAGTTGGTAGAGTGCTTGCCTTGCATGCACAAGGCCCTGGGTTCAATCCCCAACACACACACACACACACACACACACACACACACACACACCCCACAAAGATGACACAGAAATAAAAAGGATCACAAGAGTATTGTTACCAAAAGCTTGATCTTGTCCTCGATGCCGATCTATTAATAACAAGAACACAGTTTTGAGAAAGAGGAAAAGAAGATTTATTGTTTTGCTAGCAAAGGAGAAACACAGGGGACTCCTGTCCCAGGGGCTATGATTCTGCCCATCAGGAAAAACAGGGGACTTTTAAAGAAGCTATTCAAAGGCTACGTTCCAGGTGTGCCCTGATACAGGGTGTCCTGTTGGTGTGTTGAAAATCACTCCTTCATTTGATAGTCACTTCCTAGTTCTTCTAATGACATTCTCTTCCTGTGGAGAACAGATAACTTAAGGAAATCTTGTTCCCTGCCCTTAGGTTAGGGAGGGAGAGAGGGAGAAGAGGAAAATAAGCAGCAAGGCATATATATGTTCAACAGGTGAAGTGGACCACTCTTCTATTTTCCCACTGTCAATTTCTACATTTCATTTCTATGGAAAACTGGGTGATTATATCTCCAACATGCCTCCTTCTGAGAGAGGGCAAGGTTGGGGGGAATTGACCCAAAGTCCTTGTTTTCTGTCACGTGGGGCATAGACAACTAAGAGTATTCAACATCAGGGTAGTCCAGAGGTTCATGGTGGAAGTTGGCAAGTGTGTGGACAAGGTATACATAGGGCAGGGATCATGCTACAACAACAATGAAGAAGACAGCAAAGCATTACTTTTTTTGTAAACAATTAATACAAAAGCAATTAGAATTTCAGCCAGTCTCTGAAACACAGGACACACTTGTGTCCAGCAGATGCACATTCACTCAGACCAGAGTGATCAGGTCAGGAACCAAGGCAGGCTTCTCCTGGAGTAAACCTGACAGCTGGCTGAGAAGGTGGTCCTAGGGAAAAGTTGCAGCTCTCATCAGGGTCAAGATGTGGCTGTAGAGTTTAAGAGTGGTGACGAAGATGCAGAAGAGGTTCAGGCAGATGAGAAGATTTGGGATGTCAGTCCAGGTGATAGACCCAACCTGATCTTTTCTTAAAATTGGGAGCCATCTCGCCACAAAGCCATGAAAAGATAATTTCGGCTTTCCTATAAATTACTGCAAATTCTGAACCTGCTTGGAATGTCTGCCCGTGCCTTGAACTCACCCATACCTGGCTCTCTGACCAGATAGCAGCCCTCTCTGAAACTTTAGTGACGCCTCACAAATCTTGGCCTTCCCTGGCCAGATAACAACCTTCTCTGAGGCTCTAATGACCTCCATAAATTCTGATGTCGGGGCCAGCACAAATGTAAACTACCATTAGTGTTATGCTCGTCAGAGTTCTGTAATCTGTATCCCCCCTTTGTGTAATTTTCTGGGCTATAAAGCTGGGCTGCAGGAAAGCTGCTGCTGCTGTCTTGTTCCCGTGGATTTGGGTGGGAGAGGCAGCATGGCTGCTTTAATTTGATTTTTAATTGGAGTCAGTGGTCTTTTCTTGCATCCTGGTCTAACATTTTGGAGGCCCCAGCAAGATGACCCTGCCAGACCAGACCACAAGACGAGACTGCTGGAAATTCTAAAGCCGACCTTCGCTCCAGGGCTCCAGGCTGGAGAGCCACTCTAGGGGGTGTGCACCTTGAGATGTTCCAAGGCCTTGGAGTGAGCCTCAGTCCCTGGAGAACTGCAGAGAACTGCCACACTAAAACTATCAGCAAGCACCTGGTGGAGGAGGCCTCCATAGTTAAGTGGCGCCTTTATAACATCTGGTATCCGGTTAAGGGAGATCTCTTCTGATGACAGAGAGGTGGCCTGGCGAGGCTCACATATACTCAAGACAGATAGGATAATACAGATCCCAATTAATAAAAAAGATAAATAATTATAAAGCTATAGACATTAAAGCCCAGTATTCTTAATAAAAGGCTGTTAAAATTTATTTGCTGGATGTTTAAGATTAATATTTAAAATTAAAGTTAAATGAAAAGAGCCAAGAAAACCAATATTTGGCTCTTGCCCTCTGAGTCAGTCTGAATCCAGGGAACAGGGGACTTCTCTAAAAAGCTTTGCAACTCTGGGCCACATAATCTCCTGATCAGGGAGATTAATAAGACCACTGGAGAACAGAAAGCCAATCAGTGCATTTGCTATGAAGAGGAGGGTCTTCAGAGAAGGGAGACATCCCTGATGCTTCCAAGGGAAGCCACATGGTCAAGCAAGACCTGGATCCATCCTAGCGCAAATGGCACTAGCAGAACTGAGAAGCTGCTCTCAAGTTTCCCCAGGAATGACTCCCATAAAAACTCAACTGACTGTTAAAAATAGATAGAAACAAAAGTCAGTTTGACTGCTTCATCTTAAACACTTAGCAAAGACAGTTAAAACCAAAACACAGCCATTCCTGGGCATTTAAAATAATAATGATAATGATAATAATAATAATAATATTTTAAGGTCTACACTTTATGTTAGCCTCCCCAAATAAGTAAGACTGGAGGCTACAAAGAAGGATTCTCAGACAGAAATGCCTGATAACTATAAAAAGAGACTATCAAGAGGAGCTGCCAGAGACAGAGTTTTTAGTTTAAGGCCTACAGATATTCCTAAACTACACAGGTAGGCTTGGTGTTTGCCAGAATGATTATCCAGCCCTGAGGAACAGAATTAAAGGTTTCTCTATTAGACACAGAGGTCATATTAGTAAAAGGATTTTACATGATCAGATGATATTATTAAACTGTATCTTATGGAAAAGGACATCTATAACACTAAAAGTTTAATGTTGTGTTTACATTCCTGATAACTTTAAAATTGTTAAAGATTTACATTTCTATATAAAGGCCTTGTCCACTCTGGCCTTATTATGGAGACAGCTTCTCCTGGTAAATATATATATACTAACTTCTCAGCCCTCACACCTCCTGGTGAGGGAACTTCTATACAGTGACATGTTCCAGCTGCTGCAACATTTATTCAGTACTCATGGTTTTTGTTTCTCTCATAGAAGCACCCATCCCCAGATGACTTCACAACCTGTTCTTCCCCAACCAGACTCCAAACCGAACTGACTTCTAAAAGGAAACTCATGGCCCTCACACCGTGCCCCCTCACATCACCCCCTCTCAACTCAGAAGAAGCCAAAACAAGCGACACCCCTCTTCTTACAACAATGGAGCCAAAAATAGACTGTCAATATAAGTAATTAATTAAGTCAGATCAAATCAGGGATACCGGTTTTGGGTGAGTTAAAAAAAAAAGTTGGAGACTGTTACCTGAGGGATTAAAATTCCCTCAGTGCTTTTCCCCTATCCTATCAAAGACTTGAAAGGGAAACATAAGAAAAGGGGGGAATGATAGACCCAACCTGATCTTTTCTTAAAATTGGGAGCCATCTCGCCACAAAGCCATGAAACGATAATTTCGGCTTTACTATAAATTACTGCAAATTCTGAACCTGCTTGGAATGCCTGCCCGTGCCTTGAACTCACCCATGCCTGGCTCTCTGACCAGATAGCAGCCCTCTCTGAAACTTTAGTGATGTCCCACAAATCTTGGCCTTCCCTGGCCAGATAGCAACCCTCTCTGAGGCTCTAATGACCTCCATAAATTCTGATGTCGGGGCCAGCAAAAATGTAAACTACCATTAGTGTTATGCTCGTCAGAGTTCTGTAATCTGTAACCCCCCTTTGTGTAACTTCCTGGGCTATAAATCTGGGCTGCAGGAAAGCTGCTGCTGCTGTCTTGTTCCCACGGATTTGGGTGGGAGAGGCAGCCTGGCCAGTCGAAATAATAAGCTTGCTTTAATTTGATTTTATTTGGAGTCAGTGGTCTTTTCTTGCGTCCTGGTCTAACACAGATCCTCATCAGGCTCTCCAGCTTGTGTGCATCAGTATTGGCTGGCTGAATGTCTGTTCATTTGCTCTATTATTTATACTAAATTTAGGGGGTTTTGACCCTGCTTTCAATCCTTATCAGCTGCTACTGGATTTCTCAGGGACATCATTTACCCTGGGGTTAAAACACCTGGTCTTATGGTCCCCACCCTGATCTTTTCGCCTTTCCTTGTTATCAGGCGAGGACAATCTGCCAGAACCCTCACTCTTAATTTACCAGGGTGGGGAGAAGAGACTTGTTTGTGCCTGAGGGCCACAGGGGAGGGCTCTGTTAGGTGTGCCTGGTGAGACTGCAGGTTTCAAACTGAGTTTTTACAATGAAGTTGCTTAGGCTCAGGCCTCAGGCCATCTTCACACTGGGGTCGATGGTGTAATCTGGGTTCATGTGCCTTTCTCTTTGTCAGATCTCTCACAGATAGAAAAGTCCTATACTTCAATTCCCATCACATATATGCCCATATGATCTTATCTAACATCCTCCTGCCCAAGGAGCGCAGGCAAGTTTGGGAGCAAGCTAGAAATCATGCTGATGCGGTACATCAGACCTCCCCTGCCCATCCAGTTAGCTCTAAAGTGGTCCCTAATCAGGACATCAAATGGGATTATAATTTGCCTGGAGGAGTAATTACTAGAAAAGCTCCAGGAACTCATCCAAGATAAAAATAAAAACCCTTCAGCATTTTTTAGATCACCTGACCAAGGCTTTATTTTAATTTATCTATTTTTAAAAATATTTATTTTTTTAATTGCAGTTGGACACAATATCTTTATTTTATTTATTTATTTTTATGTGGTGCTGAGGATCGAACCCAGGGCCTCACACATACTAGGCAAGTGCTCTACTGCTGAGCCACAACCCCAGCCCTGAGGAAGGCTTTATTACAATATACTAATCTAGACCCTGAGACTCTAGACGGGAGACAACTACTAATGACCTATGTTTTCTTCCAGAGTTTCCCTAATATTAGGGTCAAACTAAGGCACTTAGAGAGGGGGCCCCTTACTCCCCAAGCTGAGGTTCTGGGCCTTTAAGGTGTATAATGGGAAAGATGAGAAGGCCCGGAAGCAGAAATATCAGATGCTCACTCAAGCCGTCTTTCCAGCCTCAGCATCTGTCCCTGGTTCCACTGGCCTGTGGAAGGGTCTCTGAGGACCACCTGGACTCTGTTTTAAGTATGGTCAAGTGGGTCACTGGGCTCATACATGTCCCAAGCCTTGCAAGCCTCCAGGCCCTTGTCCTAAATGCCACCAGGAGAAACACTGGGTTGTTGACTGTCCCTGAGCCCTTAGTGGCCCCCAGCCACCCGGCCCTTCTGGTTCTGATAAGCCCAATCTAATTCCATTTTAAGATTGGGAGCCATCTCATCACAAAGTCATGAAAAGTTAATTTGTGTTTTACTATAAATTACTGCAATTTCTAAACTTGTTTGAAATTCCTGCCCGTGCCTTGAACTCACCCATGCCTAGCTTTCCCTGACCAGATAACAACTCTCTCTAAAACCTTAGTGAAGTCTCATAAATCCTGGCTCCCCTTGACCAGATAACAACTCTCTCTGAAACCTCAGTGGTGCCTCATAAATTCTGATGTTGAGATCTGAATTTACACTCTACCTTGAGATATCATGACATGTACATCTTTAACTTACCATCTGCCTTTGTATTATGCCTGTCAAAATCCTGTCCTGAAGACACCCCCCTTTGCAACTTTTTGTGCTATAAAATTGTGTTCCTGGAAAGCTGGGGGACTGATCTCTAGACCAGGGATTTCGGGTGAGACAGTCACTGGCCAGCCTTTGTGTACACAAATACAAGCTTGCTTTAATTTGATTTAAAATTGGAGTTGGTGGTCTTTTCTTTGCATCGGGGTTCAACAGTTCCCCTTAGGGAATGTAAGATGCTGCACCGCACTACGAATGGGAGACACCACACGACACAGATCACGGAAGAGGTTCCACTTTATTACAAAAGGCTGTGAGTTTATATAGGTCTAAGGAGAGGTAGCAGGGCTGAGGT
Organism: Spermophilus citellus; assembly: GCF_964194105.1. Lineage (NCBI taxonomy): Eukaryota > Metazoa > Chordata > Mammalia > Rodentia > Sciuridae > Spermophilus > Spermophilus citellus. The sequence continues at coordinate 102,464,802 of NC_138192.1, forward strand.
AGATAACGGGTCACCCATTTATTGGCAAGCTCTTCCATATGTCAGTTCCGGAGCCCAAGAAGTTAATTCTTATTGGGGCTAAGGTTTCCCACCCACAGGATTTGAAAAATCCTGTGAAGGGAAAAAAAGAGGAGAAAGAGGGTTGTTAGGCGCCATGTTGGGGTTTTTCTCTGGGGTGCTGCTGCCGTTATATATTTTCCCAACAGGGAACTCTTAGGACTGGCTGTAGAGGACTGATGAGGTCCAGGTCCCCATCACCCGACCACTACCATCACTCCGTGGGACCCCAGGGTAACTCTGCGTATTTCAGGTCGGCCTGTCTCCTTCCTTCTAGACACCAGGGGTACATATTCAGTCCTCAAGGAGTTCTGGGGGCCTACTACTCATTCTATGAAACCTTACCAGCCCTTTCAAATGTCTAGTCTTGCTTGCACCTTTGGCTCTCTAGTTTTCATCCACTCCTTTTTGGTTATTCCACAGTGCCCTGTTCCCTTTCTGAGAAGGGACATCCCTACAAAGTTGGGAGCTACGCTTTCCTTCTGCCCTCATATATGCTTCCATCCAGACTCACCTGCCGCTCCCCTGATCCTCACCCTTACCTTAGGACCATCCCCTATTCCGTCTGCCAGTGCCTTCCCATTACCCCCTTCCAAGGTGGACCTTACTGTCTGGGATGTTTCAAGTCCTTCTATTGCCTCACACCACAAGCCCATTCACATCTGCCTCAAAGCACCCCTCCATTTTCTGGCCCAATCACAATACTTGCTCTTTCAACAAAGACTCCTAGGCTTACACCTATCATTCAAGACCTCTTGTGAAAGGGATTCCTTATATCTACTCATTCCCCATGCTCTCCCTTTCTCTTTCTATAGAGCTGCCTATCAGACTTCTGACAAATAAACCCACTTCTTATCCCAGGTATGTGTGTGATTACTCCTGCACCACATTTATCCAGGCCCAGGCCCTCCCATCAGTCTTGCTCTCTCCTTTAGGGATTTGAGCAGCTTTGGTACCCTTGCTTGAGAGCCCAGGATAATCACCACATACTTTCTACCATTCACTGAGTGCTCTTATTGGGAGTTGTTCCTGGTGAGACCTCTCAGTCTTGGGTTCTAAGGCTTCTGCCACTCCTCGCCAGGTGTCCAAGTGGCTCTATGGGCCCTGCCCCTGACGTCTCAGCACCGGTGGCTCCTCATCCATCCTTTCCCCTTGCTGAGTTACTCTCAGGTCTTGGTTCTCAGCTCCTCAGCAGAGCTCACAAAGCCCTGGCCAGGCAACCAAGATTCTCTATGGGCATAACTTGGGACTAGTTATCACTAGCGGATGACAATGTCCTTCTCTCAGTCCCTGCAAGGCTTCAGCCCCAGGGCCAGTGAATCATATGGTGATGACCCCTTTTCACTATTGTACCCTGTAGGCTTCTGCCCCTACTCTGGTTTAGCCTAGAGCTGGGAACACCTGCCTCTAGCCACTCCAGCACTCTAACTCACCATGGGGAACTCCCAATCCAAAATCCCACCTCCAGTCTCTATCCATCTGCCTTCCCTTTTATTCAGCCTCCTCTCCTCACTCCAGTCTGATAATGGTCCTGAATCTACTTCCCATGTTTCATGGTCTGTAGTTAAGGCACTCAACCTCTCCTATCCCTTACCATCCCCAGTCCTCAGAAAACTGCAACCAACTGGACCTTGATGACCATTCTCACTAAAATATCTCTTAATTACATTTAGATTGGACTAAACTTCTTCCCTTGGCTCTTCTTAGACTATGGGCCCTCCTAAAGAAACCACTCAACATCTCCCCTTTTGAGCTTCTATATGGGCAGCCTATCTCCCTGCTCAGCTCACCACCTTCTGAATCTCCACTACCCCTTGCTCCTCATCTTTTATGGCCCCTTCTTGCATACATTAGAAACCTTCTTTGGCAATACATTGTTGCTGTTTGGCAAAGCCTAGTTCTGCCTCTTCCCCTTCTCCCACTCTGTCTCCTGGCGACCTGGTGCTTTCCGCAAAATGGACTGGACCCTATTGGGTCATTCTTACCACCTCCTTGGTGGCCCATCTTGAGGGCATCCTATATTGGGTTCATAATTCCCATTTAAAATGTTTTTCTCTGCCCTTTATACAATGACACCTACAGGCCCTTTCAAGCTGTGTTTCTCAAGGCCTGGACCCCCAATTTTTCTTCAATCTCTGAGAACCATGAGGACACTGCCTTCCCTTTTTTGTTTTTGCCCTCCTCCCTCATTCTACCCCATACAAACCTAGCTTGATTCTTTAGCTTCTGCAGAATCAAAGGGGCCTTGATCTTCTTATGGCTGAAAAAGGCTAACTTTGTCTGGAATGCAATTTTTATGTCAATCAATTTGGTATAATAAAGGACAAGATAAAACCACTCCAACAGGACCTTGAATGTTGGAAACAACAGCTCTTCTCTGCTGAAGGATGCTAGCTAATCCCCTTCTCCAGTGGGCACTTCCTTTCCTGACATCTCTCCTTGTCATAAGCCCTTTGCTAATGCTTTCCCCCTGCATTATTAGATTTATTCAAGACTAGGTTCAAATGGTCTCTAACCAAACCATGAACTAGCTTCTGTTACAGGACTTCCAACCCCTCACCAAAATTGAGCCACCCATAGTCAGTATCGCCTGGCACCTCCTGTCCATCACCATTGCTTCCATGACACCCTGTGCCCCTAACAAGAGTCCAGACACTGCCCCTTCCCAGCAGGAAGAAGCTACAGAAGATTGATCTATGCCCCTGTTTCTTAAGGGGCCCAATAACAAACAAAAAAAAGGGGTGAGGATGTAAGGTCCTTGCTTAACATCTGGGTGGCCATCTTAAGTGACAGCTGCTATTTTAAGTATTTTGCTTTCCCACCCAAGGGTCTTTCTGAGAAAGGCTCACCCACTCCCTCATACCAATCTTAACTGCTCACTGTAGGACCTTCCCCCCTCTAATCCCTGAGCCTGACATATAAAAGTTTCAGAACTCAAGCCTGTGTTGCCTCTCTCCACTATGGAGGGATGTACCTTTATTTGACAAATAAACTGTCTTGTGTATCTCTGTCTGGTCTCTGTCTTTCATTTCTCGATCACCCAAATCCCTCTTCCTTACTTTCCTTTCACTCTCAATCTCAGGTAACTCACCAGAGTTGCAGGGCCCTTAGAGGGGTCCCATCATTCTCTGGATACTGGTTGGCCTTAGAGAGCAAAGGCCAAATATTGGCAGCTTTTTCCTTTGGCCCTTTTTCTTCCTTGACATTAGTCTCCAAGTTTTTGGTTATAAACATCTAGCAGGCCAGTTTTCACCAGTATTTAAGTGAGAATAATGGGTTTTAATTTTACTGTTATCCCTTTCATTTAATTGGGGTCAGTATTAGCACTGGAAATTAGCCTTATATCCTGTCTGTCCTGTAGATAATGGCTTATTATCTCAAATTAACTCATATCGTTCTATTAGAAGGAGTACTTCTCTAAAACATTAAGAGGCAACAGTTATAAAATTTATAAGAACAAAATGAAATTAATAATAGCAAAAGCATATTCATATTCATATTTGTATAATTGCTATGATTCAAACCATATTTATATAATCCCAAACCTCACTTAGGTATATATTATATCTCCTGTTTATTTTGAGATCACAGTAATTTTTAAAAATATATTTATTTATTTATTGTAGTTTTAGGTGGACACAATATCTTCATTTTATTTTTATGTGGTGCTGAGGATCGAACCCAGTACCTCATGCATGCTAGGCGAGCGCGCTACCAGTGAGCCACAACCACAGCCCAAGATCAGTAATTTTTTAAACAAAAATTTGTCCTTTGAGCATAACTTTAAATGAGCTTAAGTCTAGCTTACTTTGAACTCATCCTAACATGGAGTAAGGTGAGAGCCAGAGTCTTAATTTGGGTGAGGTGGGGCTCTGGACATATTTTAGGTAAATTATCTTATTTCTGAAGCTGATCTTTGCCTTTTCCTTAAATTTTACAAAGTTTTTATGTACTGTTTCCTGAGTCTATATGAATGTTAGTTAACATAATACAACATTACATCTGAAACATAAATCAAACAAAAGCTAAGAAAGCTTTTAATCCCTTTTGTGGGAAAGTGGCAAAATGTTTTCATGTTTCAAAATATTAACCTTTAAACAGATAAGGCTTTTATTATCCTTCAGAAATAGAGTTACATTTCCACCCCCATATAAAAAGTAACACAAAATTTTAGACACATCTTATTGATAACAGATCCAGTTACAGAATATTAAATGCCATAAATAAATCCCCAATTAAATTACTATTACATACTTGAATTGGGTATCAACATACTTTATATACAAACAGAGACACAAAAATTGTGGTATAAATGTGTATTAAGAATTGTAATGCAAAAAAAAAAAAAAAGAATAGTGTTACCTTAGATTAGGTAGAGGTAAATGAAAGGAGGGGAAGGCAGGGGATGTGGGGATAAGAAAGATAGTAGAATGAAACAGACATTATTTCTTTATGTATGGATGTGACTGTATGACCAATGTGATTCTACAATATGTATAATCAGAAAAATGAGAAATTATATCCCATCTATGCATGATACATAAAAGTATGTAAGAGCTTTCTACTGTCATGTATAACTAATTAAAACAAATAAAAATTTTTTTTTAAAGAAGCAAATAAATAAATAAATTACTATTACAGACAACTTTAGTTTGGAGAATACCAGCTTGGTAAAGTGCTCTCTTAAGCTTTATATTTTAAAACTTGTATACTGGAAGAACATGAATATTTTTAATGTACAAAGAAGAACTAATAGTTAGCAACACAATTACAAAAATGTCCTTATATTAACTAGGTTTAATTTTCACAGTGAAATTCAGAATCCACAGATCATTACAGGCTTGTAGAATTTAGCAATATTAGCAAAAATCAAGGATAGCCTTAAATCTTATATATTTAGGGAACACTGGTAATGATCAGACCTAGACTTAGTTAAAGCAGACAGATACAAGCTAGTTTTTCAAATGGCAGTGTGGCCTTTTTATGCCAGATGTAATGTATAAAAGAGAGCACTTATTAGTTAAACCTATGTGAACTTTTATTTTATAAAATTTTACAGAACCTTTAGATAAGACTCAGACAAACATATTTAGTTTCAGATATATACATAGGTTTAGTTGCATATATTTAGATTATTCATGAAAATCAAGCCTGGTCAAAATTTTAGGTCATCTGTTTCTCTGACAAAGAGAGAGAAAAAAAAAAACCTAAATGCAATGGAAATTACAGTTAGAGCTCTCAAGTCTTGCACAAATTTGTACTTATCAGTGTGAAGTTTTTTAACAGGCAGAAAAGGCATAGTAGGATATCTGGCAAAGCTGATTCAATTCACATTTTAAACAATTGTTCAGAAGAGAATGAATCCTAATTAATGTCTCTTTCTTAAGGGTTTATTTCCCCACCCCTGGGTTAAGTTATTTTCTCCTAAAACAGGATCTTGGTTAAAATAACTTTGATCATTGATCATCTTTCTCAGCAGAGTAGGCTGTTTCCTCTTCCTGGGAGGCACTTGCAAATAAAGTTGTTGCTTTTGGGGTGAAAATGCCATCTGTATAATTAAGTTACACAACAAATTTTATCCCAGGAGAGATATCAGACAGTCTAGCATAGACAAAAAAAAAAGTGTGCTTTAATCTTTTTTTTTTTCATCCCAGTTTGTATTCAAGGGGTTGGAGCACAGGATATTGTTGTTTGACCAATGTCCCTTATTATCATCATAATGCCAACAAGAAGTGAGTTCCCCACTGTCAATTATATAAATATTATTATTATTATCATATGATATATATATATATATATATATATATATATACACATACATACATATCATATATAGATAGATAGATAGATAAATAGATAGATAGATATAGATATAGATAGATAGATACTCTGTCTAATAAAGGTCACATTGACTGTTAGGTTGGTAGGTTTCCCTTCCCCCTCCCCTTTCATGGCGGCTGTGGGTGGACACTTTCCACCTGGCTGAAGAGACCTGAAATGGTCAATCAGAAGCTGACATGGCAACAGACCTCAACCACCATGGGCTGCCACCAGCGGAAGCAATCGCCCTGTCAATTCAATCAGCCCTGACAAACCCACGACAGACACGATCCCCCTAAACTTGGCCTGGCCAACCTGCTGTCCATAGCTGCAATTTAGATGGCCTAGGCCCTCCTACCTCCAGTTTCCCTTATTAGCATTGTTCTTGACTTTCCTGCCTGAGACTTCCCCAGCCCTCACCCTTTCACAGACCGGTGAACCTCGCCCACGAGCGCTCCCCAATAACCTTCCTTTGGTGCCTCATTCTTGTTCTGTGGTTCCTGATCTCACACATCCCTTTCTGCTTTATACTGACCATACAGAGAATGTTAGCGGCCTCTCTCTGCAGAAGTCAGCAGGGCCAGGACCCAGGTGCTTGCATGCTTGGGGACTCTGGAAAGCACTTTTATTTTAGCTCTGTGGGCAACCGTAGGGCTGCTCCCAGAAGTATCCCTGGCCTAATGTGGCATTCTGTTAAATCTTAAAAGGGGAGGCTATTGTGTTCCCAGGTTATAATTTAATAGTACTGCACCCCATTGCCCTGTTCTTTGTCACTGGCAGCTTTCATCCCCCACCCCCATTAATATACGCTGGTTAATTGTCAGACAATGTGGGTAATGGTCCCCAAATAAGGATTTTTTTCTTTTACCCAAATGTAAAGAAACCCTATGATGTTAAGCATTCTAATCCACTCCTTTGTCCCAGAATGGCAGAGAAATGGAAATGGGGTAAACCTAAATGGACTTTACAAAGAATTCAGACTTAGGAACTAATAGCACAGCCAAATAGAAAGTCACAGGCCTTGGTATGTTCCCAACATCTGCACAGCATAGATTGCAACAATTAGCCCCAATGCTTTTTTTTTAATACTTGAAAACTTTATTTTCTTAAATGAGCACCAACAGAGATCAGAAATATGGCAGAAACGATGGACTTCTCTAATACTGAATCACTATAAATACATGAAAAGGTGAAGACAAATTATTTGATAATAATTGTCTCTGTTATTGAAGCAAAATGACCTGAAAAAATGCCAACAAAGACAAAAACAAAACAACTAATACAGTGTGTAAACACAAGCATAAATAGATCCTTTATTGTAAGATAGAATTTTCAGGTTGGGAAAAGGGAACCAACTCCCACTTTTACCAAAATGTTATATAAAATACAGGAGCAGATAGAACTGGGTAATAAGAGAATAGCTTGTTTCTTGGCTTTATCTTTTACTACCAGTAAATTTTATGTCTATACTTTTTTTATATTTTAAATTTTATGTCTATACTTTTTTTTATATTTTATATTTTTATATTTTAAATTTTATGTCTATACTTTTTTCATAGCTTGAGCGCATTTTCTCTTTTGAGGCAGGTTCTTTTAAAATATGTAAGTTGATTGTATTCAAGATTTGATCTCCCAGACTCTTCCTGAGGCAACCCGACCTTTAAAAAAAAAAAGCTGCTTACTTGGAAGGTATGTGAATTATGTTAATATATTTGTTTTTAACCCAAACCAGTTAATGTTTAACCTGATGTGGGTTCTAAAAAATCTGGAGCCCTGGGACACATAATCAAGAAACTCACATCTCAGTTAAAAGCAAATTTAACTCTGCTCAACCTTCACAAATGGATTTCCTTTATAGTCTGTGAAAGTTGACCACACAAAGGAAAAAAGGAACAAAATGGCAACAGCTTCATGCTCAGGAAACAAAGACCTTGTGGTTTGTGCTGTTGGTCCACTAAAAAACAAAAACAACCAGAGAGAGAAGAAAAAACCTTATGTGCCCACAGTGTAAATTATAATTACAAGTATCTCCAAAAGAAAAGAAAACAGGAACCACAATCCAAAGTGCTTGCGCTCGTGTGCTCGCTCTTTCTCTCTCTCTCTCTCTCTCTCTCTCTCTCTCTCTCTCTCTCTCTCTCTTTCTCTCTCTCTCTCTTTTCGCGCGCGCGCTCAAACACACACACAAATTCAATATTTCAATTTGTTGAGATATTTACCAACAAATATAATCACTCTAAGTTATTACTACTAAATTTTCTTGGTTTTATTTATTTTCTTTTCTAGGCAATACTGGTGCAAGAAAATATTTCAGTTCTCAACTTGGTAATTTACTGCAGAATCTGTTCCATTAGGGGGAAAAAATACAAATAGGCATTGCTTTAAAGACTCAATCCAGTTTAAAGTCTGATATCTTTTAAAAAAATTATTGGTGATTACTGTTTCCCTTTAAATATATTTCAAGAAATGCAGAGAAAACCATTGAATTTAAAGTGAAAACAAAAAATGCTCTCAGAGGATCTAAGAAAACAGCACCAAAAATTAATGGTGAAAATTTACTTTAAAATCTAACTATAGGGCTGGGGATGTGGCTCAAGCGGTAGCGCGCTCGCCTGGCATGCGTGCGGCCGGGGTTCCGATCCTCAGCACCACATACCAACAAAGATGTTGTGTCCATCGAGAACTAAAAAATAAATATTAAAAATTCTCTCTCTCTCTCTCTCTCTCTTCACTCTCTCTTTAAAAAAAAAAAAAATCTAACTATAAAGGGGACACCTCCTTTGCACACACTGGCCTACCAGTAAAGACTAACTTTATCCTATCTGCATATTGTTACTGTCCCAGGAGCTGGGGCAGTACTCAGACCTAGCTGAGAAATTATGGGCGGCAAGTTTGGCTTATTTGATTCCTCAAGTCAACCTATCAACAGCCTGAAACTAATATCCTGGGGGGGCAAGGGAAGGGACCTGGGTATAAGTCAGGGTGGCCAAGGCCATATGACCTAGGTGGTGCAGCTGAGCTGGAATGCAAATCTGCCAAACTTTATTTAAAAAGGAGGGCAGTTGGTCACCAGGCATGGTGGCATGTGCCTGTAATCCCAGTGGCTTAGGAAGCTGAGGCAGGTGGATCATAAATTCAAAGCTAGCCTCAGCAATTTAGCAAGGCACTAAGCAACTCATTGAGATCATGTCTCTAAATAAAATACACAATAGGGCTAAGGATGTGACCAGTGGTCGAGTGCCCCTGAGTTCAATCCCCAGTACTCCCCTCAAACAAACAAATAAACAAGAACAACAACAACAACAACAACAACAACAAAACAAGGGCAGTAAATGACTGAACATAGAACTTTTTGCTTTTTCCTTTTCCCACTTCTTCTTTCCCCTTCCCTTCTCCCCTCTACCCAACCCAAGGTTTAATCAATAAACTCCAATTCCTTGAACCTCAACATAGGGTGAATGGATGAGGTCTTTGGTTATGCTCTAAGTCAAAAATTTGGTGAGAAAAATTAAAGAATAAACTGATAGAGTCCATGAGTTGATGGGTCTCCATAACTCACCTGTGGCCTCTCCAGTGCTATTAAATGTTAGACAGACAAACCACGAATGGAGCTTGTTATAAGAATCGTGTTTGGTTTCACTGACACAAAGGGAAGCTTAATGAGTTGTGTCCCCCCCACCCCGTCCCCGCCACCTCTCCCGCAGTTGGTCAAAACTCACCTTGTTCCTATGTACTCTTCAGCTGAGATTCCTCAGAGATCACTCTTGAAGACATGTGCAAAGGCTCTGGCTCCTTTAGCTTTTCTCTGCCAGTGATGCCACCTGCCAGGATGGATTGGGGTTCAGGCTGACCATACGTAGCTTCTCTTGGAAGCATCAGGACATTTCTGTCTCCAATGACCCTCCTCTTTGCAGGATGTGCACTGTTTGACACCCTGTTCTCTAGGATCCTCTCAATCTCCCTGAGCAGCAGATCAGGTAACTCACCAGAGTTGTAGGGCTCAGAGAGAGAGTTCATGTCTTTTTCTGAGTCCTGGATGACCTTAAAAGGTAAGGGCTAAAATGTTGACTGATTTTTCCTTGTCCCATTTACTAACTTGACTTTAGTCTCCAAGTTTTTGGTTTTAAATACCCAGCAAGCCAATTTCACCAGTCTTAAAGAGGTATTAACAGGTTATAACTTCAATATCTAAAATCCTTTTCATTTAATTGGGGTTAGTATTAGTACTGGAAGTCAGCATTATATAATATCTGTCCTGTAGATGATGGCTTAATATCTCAAATTAACCCAGGTTGGTTTTTTTATTGTTGTTGTTTGTTTGTTTAGAAGCAATACCTATAAAGTCCTTGCTTAGCATCTGGATGGCCATCTTAAGTGATAGCCACCATTTTAAGGAAAATGTTTTGCTTTCCCACCCAAGGGCATTTCTGAGAAAAGCTCATATTCCCTCATACCAACCCAACCCCTAACCAGCCTCATTAGGACCTGCCCACCTCTGATTTCTGAGCCTGCCCCATAAAAGTCACAGAACCCAAGTCTGTTTTGCCTCTCTCTGCTATAGAGAGATGGCCTTTATTTGTCGGCTTTGACAAATAGACTCTCGTGTGTATCTCTGTCTGGTCTTTGTCTTTCCTTTATTTTTTACTTATCTCTCTTTCCTTGCTGTGCCTTCAGTACCTCTGCAAAGCACTAACAGGTAACAGTTATAAAGTTTACAAGGAAAATACAGAAAATGAAATTAACAGAGCAAAAACATAAGTTTGTGTAATAGCTCTGAGCCAAGAAAAATGACTTTTATAATCTTGAGACTTTATTTAGTTATATATTATATTCCCTGTTTGAGATCACAGTTATCTTTATACTAAAAATCAGTCATTGAACACAACTTTAAATGAGCTGAAGTCTAGCCTATTTTGGAGCCATTTTAACATGGGATAAGGTGGGAGGCAGAGACTTACATGAGGTATGGCAGGGCTCTTTAAAAAATACAGCATTACATCTGAAACATGAATCAAAGGAATGCTAGGGGAGGTTTTTTTGGTACTGGGATGCAACTCAGGGGCACTTGACCACTGAGCCACATCCCTAGCCCTGTTATGTGTATTTTTTAGAGACAGGGTCTCACTGAGTTGCTTAGTTTCTTGCTAAATTGCTGAGGCTGCCTTTGTACTCAAGATTCTCCTGTCTCAGCCCCCTGAATCACTGGGATTACAGGCATGCACCACCACACCCAGGCCTAAGAGAGCTTTTAACTTCCTTTTTTTTTGTGAAAAAAGGGGCCAAATGTTTCCATCTTTTACAGTGTCACCTTTAAACAGATCAGGATCCCCGTATTATCTTCCAAAAATGTATTTAATGTCCAAATCCAGTGTGAAGAGTAACACAAAATTGTATATATAATTTATTGACAACAGGTTAGTTACTTTATCCAGCTATGAAACATCAAATGACATGAATAAATACTAACCAAATTTATTATTTATATATAAATCCAAGACTTTTGCTATAGATAATTTTAGTTTGAACTAAATTTAACACCAACTTGGCAAAGTACTCTCCTAAACTTCACATTTAACTAAGTTTAAAGTATAATTTAGAATCTGAAGTGTATGGTAACAATAACCACAGGTTTTCATGGGTTAACAAAAACCAAAGGATAGCCTTAAATTTCTTGTACATTAGGAAACAGTGTTAATGATCAGAAATTGACTTAGTCGAAGCAAATGGACATAAGGTGGGTATATGATGGTGTGCCCCTTCTATGTCAGATATAATTTATAAAAGAGAGTACTTATTTGTTATTTTGCCAGTAAACTTACATAAACTTTCATTTTATAAACTTTTACATAACACTTAGACAAGGCTTAGACAGATACATTTCTCAGATACATACATATACCTAGTTGCATTTATTTTGGGTGTCAACTATATTGTTATAACCTAAAAAACTGTTTGGGTTTTTTTAACCATTTACAAACTAATCATTTAAGACTTTAAACAGGTACAGACCCTAATTCCTCTAAGACTTAGTCTCCACCAAATAATAAAACCTAACAAATACAAGAAAATTATCTTGATAAGAGCAGATCAATGTTTCAGACTTTGCTTCATATCAGTACACAAAAGTTCAAATAACTTTAACTGGCAGAGCTAACGTATAGTTACTGGGATGGTCCCTCAATTCTTCCCTTTACTCACAGGAATAGCTCCTCTGGTTCTACCTGAAGCACACTAAACCTTCTCCTACCTTTCCAGCAGTCAGTTCTCAAAAAGTCTGCCTTACATCCTCATAATAGTAGTGGGGTTGAGTGAGATCTGCCCAAGAAAGCTGGATCAAAGGCTGCTTTCAGGTCCCATCTAGGGTGCCAATTTTGTTACCAACATCTCCGTCCTTGTTCCCAATGCCAATCTAAAAACAAGGACACAGTTTTGGGAAACAGAAGTTTTATTGTTTTGCTAGCAAAGGAGAAACACAGGGGACTTCTGTCCCAGAGGCTATAATTCTGCCTATACAGAAAAACAGAGGACTTTTAAGGAAGCTTTTCAAAGGCTACATTCCAGGTGTGCCCTGACACAGGGTCCCAGGAGTGCCCTGTTGGTGTGTTGAAATTCACTTGTTCATTTTGGGAGATAGTTACTTCCTGTTCCTTCTGGTGATATCCCCTTACTGTGGAGAACAGATAACTCGAGGAAATCTTGTTCCCTGCCTCCAGGTTAAAGATGGGAGAGGGAGAAGAGAAAAAGAAAAACATGTCCCTTTAAAAATAAGCAGAAAGGGCTGTGTTCAAAATGTGAAGTGGACCTCTGTCAGGCTATGAACAATTATACACCAGCAAGTTTCTTACCTTGGAAAAGTGGATAAATTCTAGAAAAAGGCTCCAAGACTGACCATTAAGAAACAGAAAATCTGAATAGACCTATAACTCATATGGAGATTGAATAAATTGTGATAAACTTCTACATTAACAAAAATGAAAAGAGCTTAAATACCAATTGAATCAGAAACCTCCAAACAAAGAAAAGCTGCAGATCACATGGCATCACTGGCAAACTCTCCCATTATTTAAAGAATTAATGCCAATTCTTCTCAAACTCATGTTATGTGGTCAACATTTACCCTAATACGGAAGCCAAACATAGACACCACAAAACAGCCTAGCTCTGATGAATACAAAAGCAAAAACTCTCAATGACAAGCTAGCTAGGTGAATTCAGTAGCACATTAAAAGAACCATGCACATGACCAAGTGGGATTTATCCATTGGTTGTAAAGCTATTTCAGGATATGAAAATCAATTAATGTTTAACACCACATTAACACAATAAAGGATGCAAAAATCACCTGATCATCTCAATAGAAGCAGAAAAAGCACTTAATAAAATGCAACAGCCTTTCATGATAAAAACTTTATATACAGGGAACAAACTTGGAATATAAGAAATATAATAAATATAAGAAAAGTGCCTCAGCATAGTAAAGGCATATATAAGTTTTCTCACCATTATCATGTTAGCTGTGGGCTTCTCTTATATGGCCTTTACTATGTTTCAAAACACATTGAAAAGCTACAGTAATCAAAACTATAAAAACAAACATACAGACCAATGGAACAGCATAGAAAACCCAGAAATAAGTCCATTCATATTTATTGTTCTTGTTCATTTGATATGCTAAAGCAGACCTAGTAGCTTATAAACAATAGAAACTTATTTATCACAGTTTTGGAGGCTGGGAATCCCAAGACTAAGGCCCAGCAGATGTGGTAGCTTGTAAGGGCCTGTTTTTTTGGCTCACAGAAGGTAATTTCCTTACCTGATGTTAGGGTAAAGAAACTCTGTGGGTTTTCTTCCATATGTCATTAATCCTACTTTTGAGGACTCCATCCTCATGACCTAATCATATCACAAATGCCCCACCTCCAAAGAACCTCATCACATTGGGGATTAGGTTTCAACATATGAATTTTAAGGGGCACAATATTTAATCTATTCCATATACCAAGTAAAGCAATGTACAGATTTAGTGCAATCCCTATTAAAATCCCAAGCCTTTTTTTAAAACGAAAGGAAAATGTTTAAAATTTATATAGAGCTGCAAAAGAATTCAAAGAACTATAACAATCCTTTAAAAATTATATATAAATATATTGTTCTAATTAGTTATACATGACAGAAGAATGCATTTTGACACATACTTAAATGGAGTATAACTTCTCATTTGTCTGGTTGTATATGATGTAGAGTTACACAAGTCATGTAATCATATACACACATAGAGTAATGATGTTCAATTCATTCTACTATCATTTCTACCCTGAGTCCCCTCGTCTCCCTTCGCTCCCCTCTGTCTAGTCCAAATTACCTCTATTCTTTCCTCTCCTACTTGTTGTGAATTAGCATCTGCATATCAGAGGAAACATTTGACCTTTGGTTGCTTGGAATTGGCTTATTTTACTTAGCATAATATTCTCCAGTTCCATCCATTTACCTCTAAATAATTTCATTCTTCTTTAAGTCTGAAAAATATTTGCTGTGTGTGTGTATATATATATATATATATATTTTTTCTTTATCCATTTATCTATTGGAGGGCACCTACATTGGTCCAAAATTTAGCTATTGTGAATTGAGCTGCTATAAACATTGATGTGGCTGCATCACAGTAGTATGCTGATTTTAAGTTTTGGATATAAGCCTAAGAATAGAATGACAGGGCCACATGGTGGTTCCATTTCAAGTTTTCTTAGGAATCCCCATATTGCTTTCCAAAGTGGTTGTACCAATTTGCAGTCCCACCAGCAGTGTGTGAGTGTACATTTTCCCCCACATCCATACCAACATTTATTGTTGCTTGTATTCTTGATTGCCATTCTGACTGGAGTGAGATGGAATCTCAGTGTAGTTTTTATTTGCATTTCTCTAATTGCTAGAGATGTTGAACATTGTTTCATATATTTATTGATTGATTATATTTCTTCTGTGAAGTTTCTGTTCAGTTTCTTTGCGTGTGTATTGATTGGGCTACTTTTTGTTGTTAAATTTTTTGAATTCTTTATATATCCTGGAGATTGATGCTCTATCTGAGGTGCATGTGGTAAAGACTTTTTCCATTTCTGTAGGTTCTCTCTTCTCATTCTTGATTATTTCCTTTACTGTGAAGAAGCTTTTTAGTTTTATTTCATCCCATTTATTGATTCTTGATTTTACTTCTTGCACTTTAGGAGTCTTGTTAAGGAAGTCAGTTCCTAAGCTGACATGGTAGAGATTTGGGCCTACTTTTTCTTCTATTAGGTACAGGGTCTCTGTTCTAGTGCCTAAGTCTTTGATTCATTTTGAGTTGATTTTTGTGTAGGGTGAGACATAGAGGTGTAATTTCATTTTGCTACATATAGATTTCCAGTTTTCCCAGCATCATTTGTTAAATAGGTTATCCTTTCTCCAATATATGTTTTCATCTACTGTGAGATAACAATATTTATGTGGGTTTGTCTCTGTGTCTTCTATTTTGTACCATTGGTGTACATGTCTATTTTGGTACCAATACCATGCTGTTTTTGTTACTATTGCTCTGTAGTATAGTAAGGTCTGGTATTGTGATGCCTCTTGCTTCACTCTTCTTGGTAAGGATTGCTTTGGCTGTTCTGGACCTCTTATTTTTCCAAATGTATTTCATGATTGCTTTTATAATTCCTCTGAAGAATGTCATTGGGATTTAATAAGAATTGCATTAAATCTGTATAACAGTTTTGGTAGTATGGCCATTTTGACAATGTTAATTCTGCCTATCCAAGAGCATAGGAGATCTTTCCACCTTCTAAGGTCTTCTTCAATTTCTTTCTTTAGTGTTCTGTAGTTTTCATTGTAAAGGTCTTTACTTCTTTTGTTAGACTGATTCCCAAATATTTTATTTTATTTTTTGAAGCTATGGTGAATGGGGTAGTTTTATTAGCTTCTCTTTCAGTGAATTCATCTCTGATATATAGGAATGCGTTTGATTTATGGTATTAATTTTATATCCTGCTACTTTACTGAATTCATTTATTAGTTCCAAAATATCTCTGGTGGAAGTTTTTGGACCTTCTAAATATAGAATCATGTCATCAGCAAATAGTGAGTTTGAGTTCTTCTTTTCCTATTTGTATCTCTTTAATTTCTTTCTTCTGTGTAATTTTCTGGCTAGAGTTTCAAGGATGATGTTGAATAAAAGTGGGGAAAGAGGGCATCCTTGTCTTCTTCCAGTTCTTAGAGAAAATGCTTTCATTTTTTCTTCATTTAGAATGATATTGGCCTTGGATTTATCATATATAGCTTTTACATGTTGAGGTATGATCCTACTATTTCTGTTTTTTTTCTAGTGTTTTAAACATGAACCAGTGTTGTATTTTGTCAAATGCTTTTTCTCCATCTATTGAGATGATCATATGATTCTTGTCTTTAAGTCTATTGATGTAATGAATTGTTTATTGATTTCCATACGTTGAACAAAACTTGCATCCCTGGGATGAACCCCATTTGATTGTGGTACACTATCTTTTAAATATGTTTTTTATGCAACTTTCTAGGCTTTCATTGAGAATTTTTGCATCTATGTTCATCCAAGACATTGATCTACAGTTTTCTTTCCTTGATATGCCTTTGTCTGGTTTTGGTATCAGGGTGATACTAGCCCCATAGAATCTCTTTGAAAGAGTTCCTTTCTTTTCTACTTCATGTAATAATTTGAGGAGTATTGGTGTGAACTCTTCTTTAAAGGACTTGTAGAACTCAGCTGAGAATCCATCTGGTCCTGGGTTTTTCTTGGTTTGTAGGCTTTTGATGGAGTCTTCTGTTTCATTGCTTGAAATTGATCTGTTTAAATTGTGTTTGTCCTCCTGGTTCAGTTTGGGTAGATCATACATTTCTAGAAATTTTGTCAATATCTTCAAGATTTTATATTTTATTGGAATATAAATTTTCAAAATAGTTTCTAATTTTCTTCTGTATTTCAGTAGTGTCTGTCATGATATTCCTTATGAATTTTAGTAATTTCATTCAGTTTTCTCTCTCCTTTGTTTCATTAAGCATGGCTAAGGTTTATCAATTTTATTTATATTTTCAAAGAACCAACTTTTTGTTTTATCAATTTTTCAATTGTTTCTTTTGTTTCAATTTTCATCAATTTTAAATATGTCCCGTCTTGTACCGCTTTTTGGTGCTGACTTATTCTTTTTCTAGGGCTTTAAGATGTAGTGTTAGGACTTTTATTTGTTGACTTTCTATTCTTTTAATGAATGAGCTCAATGCAATGAACTTTCCTTTTAGCATAGCCTTCATGGTGTCCCAGAGATTTTGGTATCACTATTTACCTCTAAGTATTTTTTTTTCATGCTGATTTCTTCTGTTATCAATTCACCATTCTATAGTGTATTATTTAGTCTCCAGGTGTTAGAGAAGCTTCTATTTAAAAAAAAATATTTATTTTTTTAGTTGTAGATGGACACAATATCTTTATTTTATTTATTTATTTTTATGTAGTGCTGAGGATCAAACCTAGGGCCTTGCATATGCAAGGCGAGTGCTCTACCACTGAGCCATAACCCCCTCTATTTTTTATTTTACTGTTGACTTCTAATTTAATTCCAATATGATCTGATAGGATGCAGGTTATTATCTCTCTTTCGTGTGTGTGTGTGTGTGTGTGTGTTTGCTAAGAGTTGCTTTATGACATAAGATATAGTCTATTTTGGAGAAGGATCCACGTACTGGTGAAAAGAAAGTGTATTCACTCATTGATAGATGAAATACTCTATATATGTTCATTAAATCTGAATTATTGATTGTGTTAAGATCTATCCAATGGTGAGAGTGGTATGTGTCAAAGTCATCCAGTATTATTGTGTTGTCGTCTATTTGATTCTTGAAATTGAGAAGGGTTTGTTTAATGTATGTAGATGCTCCATTTTGGGGGGCATAATATTCATTATTGCTATGTTTTGTTGATGTATAATTTCTTTAAGAAGTATGAAAGCCCTTCTTTGTCCCTTTTGATTAACTTTGGCTTGAAGTCAACTTTTTCTAATATGAGGATAGAAACCGCTGCTTGTTTACATAATCCATGTGAGTGATATATTTTTTTCCCATCCTTTCACCTTCAGTCTGTGGATGTCTTTTCATATGAGGTGAGTCTCTTGGTGACAGCATATTTTTGGGTCTTGTTTTTTAATCCAATATGCTAGTCTATGCTTTTGGATTGATGAATTCAGGACGTTAATGTCCAAGGTTATTATTGAGATGATTTGCATTCCTGGTCATTTCTAGTTTTTATTTTGAATTAGTTTCTCCTTTGACTGATTATTCCTTTAGTGTAGTTATACTTGTCACTTTTTTTTCCCATTTCATCTTCATGAATATTTTGTTGAGAATATTTTGAAGTGCAGCCTTTCTGATTGCAAATTCTTTTAATTTTTGTTTAACATGGAAGGCTTTTATTTTACCTTTAAATCTGAAGCTTGATTTTGCTGGATATAGGATTCTTGGTTGGCAATCATTTTCTTTCAGACTCTTGGTATATGTTATTCCAGGATCTCCTATCATTTTTTTTTTTTGAAATTTAAAGAAAACATTTATTGAAGATTTGAAAAACAATTCCTAAAAGATTTGACTTTTCCAGAAAACTGTAGCTACACAATGCATTGTGTCTATCATGTTAAAACGTGTATAAGACACAAATACAAAAACCATGAAACAAGCCACCATTCTTCAACAATTTGAGCAAAGATATAATGCCTAAGGAACAACATGGATGACTTGTGAAGGATGGGCTCTTTACTTTAAGCATCATTTTTAAAAAAAAAAAGGAGCACAAATGGATGAGTGTGTTCAGTTATATACACTGAATTAAACCTTTGGCACTAGGAATCAGAGCATTTTGTCATATAGCATTAACACATATTATAAAAGTGAGTAGTGTCAAAGGAATAGAACCACCAGCATTTAAAAGCAGCTTTGTCAACTAGGCAAACATTCTACAGCATGTCTCTCTGTTGTCCATCATTGAATACACTGGTAGCAACTTTGAAATGAAATTAAAAGAAAGAAAGGAAAAAAGGAGCAGTAACCCCTTTTATTTTCTCTGTTTAAATTCAAACAGAAAACAAACATCAATTTTGTTATACACTAACATCTTCAAAGTACATCATTTGTAAAGAGAAGGACTAAGAACAAAAATGTGTTTACAGAGATCCAAACACAAGTGAATGAAGTACACCTCCTCACACTGCTTTCCGATGGTATTCAGGAGGGGCGACTTCATAATCGCTGGCACTAAACAAAGTTGCAGAATTCTTTACCAGGTACTTGAGGAAATCATGAAGATAATTCAGTAAAGCAAGGCTCTTCTCATCTAGAGGTGTATAGGCCAACATTGCTCCAATTCGTACAAATAATCTCAGTAGATGTGGCGCTCCATATACCTGGGACATGGGTGCATCAGGATGATCTGCAAGGATTTCAGCATACTGTGGTCTCTCAAATTTGTAGAGCAGTTGAGTGCCCAGCATTACATTGAAGTATTCTTTCATTCCTGCCACAGCTTCATTAACAGCATACTCCTTATTAGCTGTGTTTCCTGTAATTTCTTGTAATTTGCATAATCCTCAAGAATAGAATCCACATTCTTCTTCGCAGGAAGATAAAAGAGCTGTTTTTGTCTAGTAATTAAGTCCCAGTCATCAACAAGCCATGGTTTTAGCTCTTCAGGAATCTTTACTTTAACTTCAACTCTGTTCATAAATGTTTCTTCATTTTCAACAGTGGGAGCTACCCGGGCCCTTTTCTTCCGAGGAGGCTGAGGTGTCTCACTGGTACTCCCACCATCTCCATTTCCAGGTGTTTTCTGTTTGTTCTTTTTGGTTTTCACTTCAACATTTTTCTGTTGCAGACCAGATGTCTTCTTTCCTGGAGCAGCCCCTCTCATCTTCCCCTCTGCATACTGCTCCTGATTGGCTTTTTGGAGTTCTCGCTGTTTCTGCAGATTGGTGTCCACTACTTGAGCACTCTGCTCTCTGGAACCCATTCATCCCAATTTTTATTCCAACCACTGTAATGTATAAAGTATTTCACTTGTTTGTCCTTTATGGCCACCTTAACGCACTTTGCTTCATAAAGGAGAGGCCCATGAAAGCACAGCACTCGATCACCCTCCTGGAATTTCCACTTCGGGTCCTGCTTGGGCGCCATTTACAAGTGATTCTCCGCCTCCTCCTTCTCCCACCACCCCCGACTACCGCCCCCTACTCTCTACCTCACCCAACTTCAGGATCTCCTATCTTTGAGGGTCTGGGTTGAGAAATCAGCTGAGATCCTTTTTGGCTTCCCCTTACATGTAATCTGATACTTTTCTCTTGCAGCCTTTAAAAATCTATCCTTATTCTGTATGCTAGGCATTTCTATTATAATGTGACTTGATGTGGGTCTGTTGTAATTTTGCACATTTGGGGTCCTATAAACCTCTTGTATTCGATTTTTCATTTCATTCTTTTGATTGGAAATTTTCTGATATTATTTAATTGAAAAGATTGTGCATTTCTTTGGTTTGTATCTCTGCACCTTTATCTATCTGGATAAACCTTTAATTTAGTCTTTTCACGTTATCCCTTAGTCCTTGGAAGTTCTGTGTCAGGAGCTGCCACATAGGAACTGAGCACCCCTAGCTTTGAGTGATGGAAATGTGGAGACTGGCTTCCCTCACCTGGAAGCAGGTGGATCCCCATCTCTGCTCAGCAGAGGAGCACAGCTTTGGGAGTGGGCTGCCCCTTGTAACATTACCTCTTTTACCTTATATGGATGGAATGTTCTTTCAAACAGCCTGGCCCAATAAAACCAGGGTTCAAGGTGTACATCTCTCTCTTTCTTGCCTGCCTTGTCCACTCTGTGGAAGCTGGGTCAGAGGAGCTGTCACAGAATCCAAAGAAAAAGCTATTTTCTCTGTCTTTGTATGATTTTTTCATGCCAGCCCAGTTCACTGGAGTGAGCCTGACTGATTTAGTCATGTGTCATGACAGTTCTGTTCATGGTTTCTTAACATCTTCTCTCGTGGTCAACTCTGTTTTCAAGATTATATATTTTGTCTTCATTGCCTGAGATTCTGTCTTCCAAGTGGTCTTATCTGTTGGTGATGCATTCACTTTAATTTTAAATTTGGTTTATTTAATTGTTTCCTTCATTTCAAGGATTCTTTTTTCTTTTTTTCAGATTCTCTCTTTATTGAAGTGATGTTTTGCTACCTGTATTTGCTCATTAAATGTTTACAGCATTAAACCAAATAGTTCCTACAATGATGAATACAATGTTAATTATCACAAAAAAAGATATGATCAGTTATTGCCTATAACATAAACAGCAAGTTTGCAAAAGTTTCAAATGGTGGATAGAGAGAGAACAGAAGTGATATAGGATGTGATGATTATGAGGGAGGAGGTGAAAAGACAGAAGTTAAAGATTAAAGTAAGAGTGAAAGAGAGAACAATTGATATTGGCTGTTAGCAGAAGAAGAGAGAATCAAGGGAAACAGGTAGGATTAAAAAATATATATATATATATAATTTTTTAAAAGTTAAAAATAAAAGAATAAAAACAAGGGGCTGGGGTTGTTGCTCAGTGGCAGAGCCCTTGCCTCACACATGTGAAGCACTGGGTTTGATCCTCAGCACCACATAAAAATAAATAAACTAAAGATATTATGTACATGTATAACTAAAAATTTTTTTAATAAAAGAATACCAAATAAAACTAAAATAAATTAATCAAACATCCTAGTTCACAAAAAACTAAAACATGTAAAATATCTGGCTTCAAAAATGCTAGAGATGAGGAGAGGGGGGAAAAAGGAAAATCTACAAATATCCATGTACAATTAAGGTCACAATTAATTAGTGAAAAAAAATTTAAAAAATCTTGATGAAAAGTTAAAGAATTCTTTCTGTTGGAGTTCAAAATATTCTCAGCTTTTCTTCTTAGCAGTGTTAGGTAGGGTCTTCTGGAGTGTGAAGCTCCACCGTCTGGAATGCTAGAGTGAGAGTTCCTGGAGGCCAGGTTTAAGCTTGATGGGCTCCAGCCTCTTTGCTGAATGCTATTTGGTCTGGAGATTTTATATCAGCACACCTCCAGCACTCACTACTTGCTGGTCCACATTGGAAGACTTTACCCCAGGGATTTCCCCTGGGTTCCACTTGAGTGGTAGGGGAGCCAATTCTTAGTTCCCTAGGTTACCTGCAGACCTCATGTTTCCTTGTGTCGCTTTCAGTCTCCAATTTCCCCTGTGCCTGACCTTCCAGGTTCCTGGCCAGATGTGTCTCTCCCAGCCAGTTCTGCAAGTAGTCGGATTGGAGGGGGAGAGGTAGAGCTGAGTGGGTTTCTACAACCAGTTGTCCCCTATGTGAACCCCTCTCCATGTTTGATTTTTTTCTAGTCACTTAAGCACAGTCTAGGCCATGCTGCGTGTGTTTACTGGGCCTGTATTTCAGGCCAAACTTAAGTTTGCCAGGAATTGGCTTCCTCTGTTGCTGGTCCCCACAACACAGCTGCAAAATTGTTCCTTCCTTTGTCCTCCACATGCTGCCTGGAGAGATGGAGGCTTTTTCCCCACCCACGAACATCCTGCATCAAATCCATCAGGTTTGTTGGGCAACGACCTTGGTCTTTAAAGGCTCTGTACCAGACATGCCTCAAGCCTCCCTAAAATGTGGGTTCCTTTAATTCCCTTATCTCTCTACTATGCTCATGGAGGGACCTCTCTGGCTGGAGCTTCCTGCTGGCTGTGGCAGCAGCTGTGCCTCTGGGAATTTTTTCCTTATTCAATTATATCCAACACCCTATGTTCCCTGTCTGCTTTGAATGTCCAGTTTTAAATTCCAGTAAGTACCCCCCCATCCCACTTTTATTTTGTTCACCCACCTTGCAGAGAAGCTGCCTGTCTGCTTTCTTGATTTCATGCCACGGGGCAGCCAGGAACATGACCTCCTCTATTCCACCATCTTTGATTTTCTCAAGCTAATAATAATCTTAAGGAAGAAGAATAAAGTTAGAGAGGTATTATACCCCCTGATTTTAAAGTATATTACAGGGGCCAGTGATATGGCTCCATGTTAGAGCAATTGCCTGGAATGTACAAGGCTCTTGGTTCAATCCCTAGCATTAAAAAAAAAAAAAAGTATATCACACTCCCCTATTCAGAGAAGTACTATTCACAATTGCCAAGTTGTGGAAGCAACATAAATTCCCACCAAGATATGAATGAGCACAATAAAGAAAATGGAATATCATTTAGTCTTAAAAAGGAAGGACATTCTGCCATTTGTGACAACAAGAATGAACCTTGAAGACATTGTGCTAAGTGAAATGTGCCAATCACAGAGACAAATACTGCATGATTCTACTCATATGTGCTATCTAAAATAGCCAAACTTATGCAATTGAAAAATGGAGCTGGGGAGTGGGTGAAATGGTCATAAAGCTTCAGTTAAACAAGATAAGTATGTTCTAGAGATTTTCTGTACAACATTGTACAGAATCATCCACAGTACTGTATTGTACATTGAAAATTTTTATTAAGGGGTTACATTTCTTTTAAATGTTCTTACCACCATAAAATAAAATTGATAAAATGATGAAAAAGAATTCATATACATAAAAAGGTCAAGTTGCATTTCCATTTAATAAGTAATAAAAAGAAATTTTTGATTAATTTACACTCAGGAAATTTTCTGTATTGAGGTAGACAGAAGACAGAAAAAAATTTTCTAACTCAATTTTTAATTGGCTTTGTTTGCAATTCTATAATCAGGCAGCATTCTAAAATAAAAGTGGTTCAGAATGTTCTATTCTTCCACATGGGCTGGTTATATTTATAGCCAGATCCCAATTCAGTTTGCAAATGCACATACCCCTGAATCCACAAACACAACATAAATAATTTCTTTTTAAGACACTGTTGCAGAAAAATCCTAAAATCATCTCCAGAAAACCTGAAATTTTTTTTTTGAATAATGTAATGCCTCTTCTGTAATTTTTTTTTTTTTTTTTAGGACTGGATACCGAACTCAGGGGCACTCTACCATGAGCAACATCACTAGTCCTTTTTATTTTTTATTTTGAGATATGGTCTTATTAAGTTGCCAAGACTGACCATGAACTTGTGATCCTCTTGCTTCAGTCTCCCAAGTAGCTGGAATCACTGGTGTGTGACACTGTGCCTGGTTCCAAAGGAAAAGTCCTAACTTGATAAAAATCATCACACTCCAACGAGTTAGAGGATTTGAAGTTCATTGAACACTCATAAGCTGTGGTCAACTTGAGGAGAGCAGAAGTTTCCCGGCTGTGCCTCCCTTCAAACACTGCCACCCACTGCCTCTGCACTGAGTCTTGTGTGGGGAGGGTAGTTTTCCCTTGGGAGGCCTGCCAGGTAAAGCCTTTGTAATTGCCTATAGTCAGGCCAGAAATATTCTAACATAGGATTTGGTCCTGAAACCAGACTCCTCAACTTCATCTTTTGATTTTTTGAAACTCATAAGAGGAACATAGATTATTCTATCATGGATCCTTTTAAGACACTGTGGTAGAAAAATCCTATAATCATCTCCATAATTCATGGATCCAAATGGGTTGGTCTTTGAGGGCCTGTGTGCTGAATCAGGTTAATAGTCTGAGGTCGCAACAGACCAGGGTCATGATCAAGATCACTCCAAGCAGCATGATAAAGCCTCCCTGGAGGATACAGCATAACCCCGAGCTCCAACATGGACAAGCCAAGAAAAGGTAATCCACTAGGTCTACTTTAGAGAGAGAATTTTTCCTAAGCCTGTCAATGGTTTTACTTTGGCAAGCTTGTTGATCCAGGTACAAAATGAGTCATTGCCAATTAAATAGCCCTCTCCTTGGCTAACAGAAAGGCTATGCATTTTTCTAATATTATTTGAGGAATTTGAGGCTCTGTCATGCCTTTGAAGCTAAAGTAGTACTATTAACAATCTCAGTGAGGGTCAAAGACAAATTGTGCAGGACACTTTCTGATGCAATTATCTCAACATATGCTTGAAGCACATGTTCATGTGAGCAGAGTTAGCAATATCATACCTGGCAATCAATCTGAGAATGAGATTGATTATCTGCCTATTTGGGGTTTCCAATCTGTTTTAGTCAGCTTCTTTATTGCTGTGACCAAAAGACGTGACAAGAACAATTTTAAGGAGGAAAAGTTTGTTTTAGGGCTCACAGTTTCAGAAGTCTCAGCCCACAGATGGTTGACTCAATTCCTCAGGGCCCAAGACAAGGCAAAACATCTTGGTAGAAAGGTGTGGTAGAGAAAAGCAGCTGGGGATGTGGTCACCAAGAAGCAGAGAGAGAAACTAAGCTCAGCTCAAAAAACATATACCCCCAAGGCTGGGGTTGTGGATCAGTGGCAGAGTGCTTGCCTAGCATGTGTGAGGCAAAAGCAACTGGGGATGTGGTCACCAAGAAGCAGAGAGAGAGAGAGAGAGAGAGAGAGAGAGAGAGAGAGAGAGAGAGAAACTAAGTTCAGCTCAAAAAACATATACCCCAAGGCTGGGGTTGTGGCTCAGTGGCAGAGTGCTTGCCTAGCATGTGTGAGGCACTGGGTTCGAGTCTCAGCACCATATATAAATAAATGAATAAAATAAAGGTTCATCCACATCTAAAAATATATTTTAATATATATACCCCATAGGCATGCCTCCAATGACCCACCTCCTCCAGCTACCCCTACTTGCCTACAGTCACCACTCAGTTAATTCTTGTCAGGGGATTAACCCACTGATTGGGTTAAGGCTTTCATAACCCAATCATTTCACTTCTAAACCTTCTTGCCTTGTCTCACACATGAACTTTAGAGGGACACCCCACATGTAAACCACAACACCATCTTACTTGGTAGAGTGCCATGTGCTCAATGAATGGGGATATTTGAATTCTTGGAAATCTCTTACTAATACCTATATGTGCATCTTCATTGGTAGGTGAAAGGCAGGTGACAACATGACTTTTATAAAAGAAATACTCTAATAGTGCTGAGAGTATAAATGTCATTATTTACCACAGGGTAAACCAGCCAGAAGTCCCTACAGGTGGCAAAGTGTATGAGTGGAAGTCAGAAGTTCATGTAAGGCGGGATGGGGATGGAGTATAGGAGAGGAGAAACCTCTAGTGCTGAGGCCAGGAGAGCTCCAGTGGTGCATCTCACATCCCTTTTCCCAGATGTTCCACTTGACCACAACTTTCATAGGAACAAGATGGCACCTATGAAGGTGGTTAATGAAATTGGCAATTTGGAAGTCTGTGGAAGAGAGAGAGGAAGGTTAGGTCTACACCTCCTCCACCCCTGGAGTGCTAAAGTGCTCAAGTCCTATCAGATAGTAGGAAAAGCCTTGTCTTGGGATGGTGTTTCAATCCATGTGACTGAGCCTCAGTTTTGTCATCCATAATATGGGAGAATAATCCCCTGCACTACTGTACTACTGTGAGAATTAGTCACAGTTCACAAAAGGGATGCAGTGTACAGTTGTGGCTCCAGTGTTACTGCCTTGTTTATAAAAATGTACACAATTTGAAGGCAAAAGGAGAAATTCAAACAGGAAACAGGTTGAGAGTGGCAAAGAGAGGGTGTGGGGCTCAGGGACTAGGCCAGATCACACTCACATGACTTCTATTCCAGGCTCACCTGGACAATCACATGAGCTACAATTTCTGAGAACATAGCCAGGGACTCGAGTATTGTTGTCCATACTGGGCCAGAACCCCTTCTCCTTTTAGTGAGTGTACAGCTTTCCCACGTTTCAGCTACAGACCAGCTTTGATCCTTTAAGAAGAGCCCCTGAGATATGATCTTGGGGAAGATGCTGGTCAGTGATTTCAGGCTGAGATTTGGACCAGGGCACAGAGGGAAAATCCCACCTCTGGACTCACTGCAAAGAATTAACAGCACAAAATTTGCCGTTTTATTTATTTATACTAAACGGAGTCGCAAATGCTTTCCAACAAAGTATGTCCAGCTTCCTTGTTGGCAGTGGGTGCATTGAATTAGCTGTCATTTCCCTCTGGAGAGGCTGGAAATCAGCACAGGCTCCTTTAAATATTCAAAGTTTCCTGTTGGAGCCAGTCTTCTCTGTCCTTCCAGTTTGGGGTGTAAAGTTGACTCTGGTTCTTTTGACTGAGAATTTTTCTTTCTCTTTTGCCAAAGACCAGAGTCTGCCCTTCTGCTGGAAGAAAATGTTTTCTTTCACAGGTGCTCCTTGCTTTATCTCTGGTAATTTTTAAAAATCCTGCTAAATTCACTAGTACATTCTGGACGGGAGAACAGAGAAACAGGAAGAAGGGAGCTGGAGGAGGCAGACAAGCCGGTAGAGTGATCGAAAGTAAAAGAAAGCTTCTTCCTGGAGTCCCCGCCCCCCACCAGTCTGTTTTTCGGGGATTTTCTCCCCTGTGGACGAGTCTTGGATATTGAAGCATTTGGAATTAGGCAGTTTGGGGGACGTGGTGACTGGGATGTTTCCGGAAAAGGTTGGATCAGGTGAGTGCCTGGTGCAGTGGTGGCTTCTTCTACTGGAAACCCAGAGGCCTCCCCCTGTCCTGCCCAGCGGGGGACATTCTGCTGTGTCCACATCTCCTTGGTTCCTCTGAATCACAGTGACTGCTTGACACTCTTTGAATCTGTTGCACTTCCATCCCCACAGTCTCCCCAGCCTCAGCCCAAGACACTGTCTCTGAACCAGTTTGGAGAATTGCAGAAAACTATATTGATCGACTCCTGTTTGTTTTCTCTTTTGTTTGGATCTGAGTTAATCATTCTGTGTGCTGGAGATGCCTGGAGTCCTCCTGTTTGACACCCACAGCCCTCTCCTTCCTTCTCACCCTCTTGATCTTCTAGGACTGCTCTCTAATGCTTTTCACATGAGTCCCTGAATTAATCTATATCAAAGTGTGTTTTGGGATGTGTATGCTATTTTTAAAACTACGTGGCCTTGGGCAAGTAATTTCTCTGTACTTCTGTTTGCTCATCATTAAATTAAATTAAATAATACATCCCAAGAGCATTGTAAAAATTGAAGGAGATAAGGCCTGTCAACCGCCAACCACTAACAATACTGACAGGCACTACTAAGGTACTCAGTAAGTGTTCACAATTATCTTCACATATTGATATTAGTCCTATTTTAGTTTGCTCATTTCATTTCTTACTTTTTCTTTTTTTTTTTCTTCCAGTTCTATCGACTTTGCGGGTACCAATTTCAAACTAGTGCTTGTTGTTACACGATGCCAAGTCTTTTTTTTTTTTTTTAGATTGACACAAATATTTGAACACCTTTTTTGGTGTATGGTGTGGTAACTGGGTGCACGTATACAATGCATAAAAATCAGATTCACATTTCCAGCTCTCACAAATACTGAGGACAATATGAGAACATAGTTGGTTCATGGCAGAGGAGTTGCTGGTGGGGATGTGATGCCGATCAGACCAAGCCCTAAACCTTCCACAGCCCCACCTGCCCACCAATCCCTGGCCTGATCCAACTTGAAAACCTTTGCCAACCAACAGGGACAAATGCATTTTGCAGGCTGCCAATGTATTTAAGCATGTCTTCCTACACTTTCGCTATTTGAGTGTCTGCAACCCGGAATTCCATGTTCATACCTGTTGTCCCACTACAGAATTTCCTTTTTCTTGTTGATTTGTAGGCAGTTTTGGAATATTTTAGATATCATTACTCCTTCTCTGGTGCTGGAACGCATTCATGAAATATTTATTGAATGAAAAAATTAAAGTCATGTTGGTTGGCACAGAAAAATCTTTAAGATTCTGAAACATGAAGAGAAAGTGTTCTTGGTTATCATTTGGTCTAAATTGTTCATGTGGAGGAAGGAAATGGGGTCAGGAAGTTAAATGACTCATCCAAAGTCACAGCCAGACCAAAGTTAGGTGTCCAGGATTCCTGTCTAGCTGTGCTCCATACACCCCAGCCTGCTCTTTTCAGCTGGAGAAGTAGACAGTGCCACTCAAGCTGCTCAGAGCCAGCCCTCTTCCTATAGTGTTTGTGACTCAGCAAGCAGGAAGTATAGAAGGTTCTGCCCCTTCAGGTTTTGATTCGCTTTTGCCTCCCGTCTTAGATGCACAGACAGTCATAGAAGAGACCTGCGAGGAAGGTGCTGCTGTTGTGAGGGACCCAGGATTTGCCTCTGGTAAGGTTGGCTAGGCTTTGGGGAGGAAGGTCTTTCATTCTAGAGCTTTCTGGGGCTGCCGAATGTGGGATCTGGAGGCCATGTGGCCCTGGAGGCGGTCCGTGTATTGAGTGTTGATGGGGAAGCCATGAGAGTTGTGGGATTTGCTGAGGGCCCCGCACAGAATCCAGATCCCCAGGCCCTTCCAGCTTAGGTTGGTGCAGTCCTAGGGGTTTCTGAAAAGTTCTCGTACTTGGGTACAGCTGTCTGTAGTAGGCCTCATCCTTATCCCGGCCAAACTCGCCAAAGAAAAGAAACCAACATTGAAATTTAAATCTGAACTGATTTGGTCGCTACAGTTCCCCACCCACCAATACACACACACACACACACACACACACACACACACACACACACTTTTAGCAGTTCAACCCTTTTTAAGAAATTAACAAAAATGAACCAGCCCAGAAAAATGATATAACAGGGAGCACAGATTTAAAAAATCCAATGTGTACTTTTGAAGGATTAAGCAATTTACAGGTGAAGTTATAAATTGCATTTGGTTTACAAATGACAGGGTTAGTTATAAATTTTGTTGAGGGTTGACTGCCTTTACTGGTTCATTAGTACCCTAGGCTCAGGGCCCTGGTGTCGGTATGTTTGTGTGCAGAGGGGAAGTTTGTTAGGTTCTAGGGAGCTCATGGTCTGGGGGGTCACCCAGAACTGGAAACAGTAGCAGTAGCATCCCTTTAGAGTTTGGCCCTGAGAAGATCTTTCAGAGATTCTCAAGCTTTGAATGACAGACAGACTTCTGTCATGTGAGTTTTGTCCTCTGCCCCCGCACTTTGAGGTAGTTGTCCAAATCACTAAGGAGCTGGGATGCTGCACTGTTATTCAATGAGATTAGCAGGCCTCATCCTCATTGTGACTGTAAGGCAGTGGCAGAGTCCAGACTCTGGAATGAAAGCCTGAGGGTTTGATTCAGCTTCTAGCCCTGGCTCCTTAGGCTCAGACCTGCTCTTTGCTAGAATGCATCTATTAAATTCTCCTGCTTTTGTAGGTTTGGTTATTTTTTTTTAAGATTCTTTTTGTTTTGTAATTTTAGCCATTAAAATATTATGATTATTAGCCTTTCTTCATTGAATTCCCTCACTGCCTTTCACTTGTAACATTTTAGAATAAAATCTGAAGTTTTATAGCAATTGCTGTAAAGATTTTTTTAAAATCTTGAGATTTAAAAAAAAATTTTTATTTATCCCCCCCCCCTTTTCTTGTTCTAAATAGTTATACACGACAGTAGAAGGTATTTTGACATACCATACATACATGGAGTATATCTAAATATTTAAATATATCTAATCCTCCTAGGCATTTTCCCTGCTAAATGTCATTTATGATTTGATAGAAAATCCGCTTAAAAAGCATTGCCATATTATTGCAAAGGTAATGAGATGAGTGAGCTAAGATGGCCACGGGAGACAAGTGTCAAAACACACACATCATGTCACTGCAGCCTTGGAACATATTATTATTATTTTTTATATTGTATGATGTCAGAAAATGCTGTTGAATATGTAATAAGAATCTTAAAAAGGTTCACTCCTTTTTGATCTGATAATATTACTTCCAGGAAATTATTCTAAGAAAATAATTAGAGATGTATTCAGAGATTTGCATCTTAAAATCATTTTAAATGTAACAAGAGACTGGTTATGTAAATCATAGTCCATCCATACATTAAGTGCTTTATGAATTTGAAATTCACGTTGTAGAAGAAAAAAATAAAGATATCACAATATTCCTGCAATATTATTAGTGACAAAACCTGCTTATACAGCAGAAATGTGATGTGTTCAAACATAATGGAAAATGTATATGAATAAAATATTTGGTAGAAAAAGGAGTGAAATATTAGGTTGGTTGTTTCTCATTCTTGAGATGGTCCTCATTCTCTCTCTCTCTCTCTTTTTTTAAAGAGAGAGTAAGAGAGAGAGAGAGAGAGAGAAATTTTTTAATATTTATTTTTTTAGTTTTCGGCGGACACAACATCTTTGTTTTGTATGTGGTGCTGAGGATCAAACCTGGGCCGCAGGCATGCCAGGCCAGCGCACTACCGCTTGAGTCACATCCCCAGCCCCTCATTTTCTCTTGATTGAGTATTTCTTGCTTTATTCCAAAGGTATCTCTCTGTTGAGAAAGCCTGCATTATCCCTTGAATGTGATCTGCATTCCTAAAATAATTCTAGAAATATAGGTATTGTTAGGTATTTGTCTTTGGACTTTAACAGAGGTTAAAATTGATTTAAAAATTTAAGAACAGTTGATTTAATGCTATCAAACAGAACTGGACATAGTTTATATCTTCTAGCATATAAATGAAAATAGATCTTTCAGAGATTTTAAGCGTAAGTACATTTAGAACACATAATGCAGGCACCTGGTCAAAATTGCAGTTGGTAAAATGGTGCAAAGGGGCAAAGAATTTTCAAAAAGCACTTAAAAAATTTTTACTTTCACTTTGCCCCCACTCTCCCCACATACATATGCAGGTCCACAGCTCTGCTTTCCTCAGGTACCACTGACTCCTGTGTGAGTCAGAGATCTGGGAATACACAAATAGACCCATAATCTGTAAATATACAAATTAATTCATTATGTAGATCAACAAATATACAACCTATCTTCCCATCTTGTCTAATAGCTGAATTGCGTTCCCTTGTGTATGCTAGCATACTTAACCCTTCTTATGCAGATAAATAGTTGTTTTTGGCCAGTTGTTATTGCAATGTAAGTGTACTGCTTTTTAGTACACTTATATTTAAGTGGATGTAGGAAATTAAATCGGAATCCTGAAATTGTAGGTTCCAGGTTCATTTTATATTTCAACAGAGAAGGCCAATTTATACTACCTACTAGGCATCATGGTGTGTGCCTATCATTCCAGTGACTCCGGAGGCTGAGTCAAGAAGTCTCAAAATTTAGACTTAAAAAGGCTGGGGACATAATTCAGTGGTACTCATTGGCCAGTGGCCTCAATCCCTAGTACTGGAAAAACAACAACACATTATACCTACATGTTTTTATTTCCACCATCTCAACACTGTGTATTGTAATTTTTGTACTTTGCCAAAATTTGCCTATTGTAATAATTTCAATATATATATATATATATTTTTTTATTGTAAATGAACTTGAGCATTTTAGCCGGGCAAGATTTTTTTTATGCCTATTATCCCAGCTTCTTGAGAGGCTAAAGCTGCAGATCCTGAGTTTGAGGCCATCCTGGGCACCATAGCTAGGCCCCATCTCAAAAACAGAAAAGAAATTGAACATCTTTTCAAAGGCTTAAAATCTGTTTGTCTTAAAATTGAAAGTTACCGGTACTTTTCTGTGAACTGTCGTCTCGTGATCCTTACTTGCTTGTGTATTGTGGTTAATGGCCTCTTTCGTTTAAAAAAAAAAAAAAAACAACGACTTACAGGAAACTTAAGAAAATTAGCCCCTCCCCCATAAAAATCATGTATGTTGCTGTTTTTTTTTCCCTACTGCAAAGTTTACTTTTAAATTTTGTTTGGGTTACTTTTTCAAAATATTTTACTTTATTGTTTAAGGACAAAATCAATCTTAAGTAGCTTTTAGTTTCTCTGTTATATTTGCAAAAGTTTTTCATCAGCAAAATCATTTTAAAAATTATCTTGTTTTTCTTAGTACTTTTTAAAGTTTCAAATCTTTGATCCATCTGCAATTTGTTTTGATGTAAGGAGTTCAGTTAGTATCCATTTGGGTTTGTTTTGAGAAGTTTGCCCCCTTGTTCTAATCACCGTGTGTTGAAAAAGCCATGTTAAGGTGGGTAGTCCTTTCAGTAGTGTTCATTTGGGGCTATTCGTCATTGCTAATGTCTAACTCCAGTGCTTTGGAGTCACAGACTATGGGTTGTATTATTTCTAGGCTCTGGAAATCTATGGTGATTTTGTGGTCAATATTTTGTGATCAGTTCACGTGTTTGAGAAGGAAGATGTGGTGAGTCCCGATAGTAAAAGAGCGTTGTTAGCACTGATCAACTGTGCCACTCAAATCCTCTGTGGCCGTCGTTCTATTTAGTCTACTAGATTTTTTGGTTTCTTTGAGAGATGTATGAAAGTTTTTGCTATTTGGCAGGGTGGGGGGGCGGGAGTAAGATTTTAGTTATTTCAAGTTCTTAAGGACTTAGGTTCTAATATTTTGTTTTAAAAACAAATATGATGATGTCATTCTTCTGTGGTGTGGTCTCCTTACCTGGCCTGGGAGGCACCATCCTGCCCTGGACTTCCCCTGCAGCCACATTTAATGCTCTGCCTCACCCACTTTCGCACACTGCATAAATGAAATAACCCACACAAACCAGCATTTTATTTACACAGATAATGTCTGCAAAACTCTCCTTAACACATTCTAGAAAAACAAAAGGCTAATTCCCTTCCTTAATCCTTCACCCTCCAGTCCTGGTCATCTTTTCAATGCTTCCAAGGGGATAACATCTTGACTTCAAAGTGTGTGCTTGCACAACCTCCCTCATTTTTATTTTCTTCTTTTATACATATACCTATTGTCTCTGAAAATCTAGGGCATCATTTTGAATATTTTTAAAAAGTAGATTTTAAAAATTATATTGTAGGGCTGGGGTTGTGATTCAGTGGTAGGGCTCTCGTCTAGCACATGCGAGGCCCTGGGTTTGATCCTCAGCACCACATAAAAATAAATAAATAAAATAAAGGTTTTGTGTCCAACTACTTCTTAAAAAAATTACACTGTAACTTGTTTTTCTTGCTTTTTCAATACTTTTTGGATGTCTCTTCACTTTTATTTCAGAAGATGAAATACATTATCCTTTACTGCTATATGCTCTCCCATAGTGTGTCTGTACCTTAGTTTGCCTGACCATTCCTTTATTGAAGGACATTTGGGTGGTTTCGGGTTGTTCAGGGGTACACGTAATGTTGTGGTTTGTGAGACCTCGTGGATGCACCCTGTTGTGTTTTCACAGAGTGTATTTAATGGGCTTACTAGTTTGTTCTTTTATAGACCCAGCAGTTTTTGTTTATTGCATTTTGCTGGAATGTATTTGAAATGCCTTTCGTTTTTTAAAAAAAACTTATTTATTTATTCTAATTTGTTATGCATGATATCAGAATGCACTTCATTTCATAGTACACATATGGAGCACAATTTTTCTTGTCTCTGGTTGTACACAAAGTAGAGTCAAACCATTTGTGTCTTGATACGTGTACTTAGGATAATGATGTCTATCTCATTCCACCATCTTTCCTACCCCCAGGTCCCCTCCCTTCCCCTCCTTCCCTTCCTTCCCCTTTGCCCTATCTAAAGTTCCTCCATTCCTCTCATGCTCTCCCCTTACCCCCATTGTGGATCAGCATCCACATATAAGAGAAAATATTCAGCCTTTGGTTTTTTGAGATTGGCTTACTTAGCATGATATTCTCTAATTCCATCCATTTACCTGCAAATGCCACAATTTTATTCTCTTTTAATGCTGAGTAATATTTATTTACTAAAATAAATATTATTTAATAATATTTATTTATTTAGTAATATATATTTGTGTATATATACCATAGTTTATCCAATTATCCATTGAAAGGCATCTAGGTTGGTACCACAATTTAGTTATTGTATATTGTGCTGCTATAAACATTGATGTGGCTGTGTCACTGTAGCATGCTGTTTTTTAGTCCTTTGGATAAATTGAGGAGTGGGATAGCTGGGTCAAATGGTGGTTTCATTCCAAGTTTTCCAAGGAATCTCCGTACTACTTGCCAGATTGGTTGCACCAATTTGCAGTCCCACAAGCAATGTATAAGTGTGCCTTTTCCCCAACATCCTCACAAACACTTATTGTTGTTTGTATTCTTAATAGCTGCCATTCTGACTGGAGTGGAATGAAATCTTATGAGTAGTTTTAATTTGCATTTTTCTAATTGCTAGAGATGTTGAACGTTTTCTCATATATTAGTTGATTAATTATATATCACCTTCTGAGAAGTGTCTGTTCAGTTCTTTGGCCCATTTATTGATTGACTTATTTGTGGTTTTTTTTGATATTAAGTTTTTTGAGTTTTTTATATATCCTAGAGATTAGTGCTCTATCTGATATGAGTGTGGTAAAAATTTGCTCCCATTCTGTAGGCTCTCTCTTCACCTACCTGATTGTTTCTTTTGCTGAGAAGAAGCTTTTCAGTTTGAATCCATCCCATTTATTTATTCTTGATTTTATTTCTTGTGCTATAGGAATCTTGTTAAGGAAGTTGGGGCCTAATTCGACATGATGAAGATTAGGGCCTACTTTTTCTTCTGTTTAACACAGGCTCTCTGGTCTAATTTCTAGGTCCTTGATACACTTTGAGTTGAGTTTTGTGCATGGGGAGAGATAGGGGCTTAATTTCATTTTGTTGCATATGGATTTCCAGTTCTCCCAGCACTATTTGTTGAAGAGGCTATCTTTTCTCCAATATATGTTTTTTGGCACCTTTGTCTAGTATGAGATAACTATATTTACGTGGGTTTGTCTCTGTGTCTTCTATTCTTTTTTTTAATATTTTGTTTTAGTTGTAGTTGGACACAATACTTTTATTTTATTTTTTATGTGGTGCTCAGCATTGAACCCAGTGCCCTGCACATGCTAGGTGAACGCTCTACCACTGATCCACAACCACAGCCCCCTGTGTCCTCTATTCTGTACCATTGGTCTACAAGTCTATTTTGGTGCCAATATCACGCCTTTTTTGTTACTATTGCTCTATAGTATAAGTATTATGATGCCTCCTGCTTCACTCTTCTTGATAAAGATTGCTTTGGCTATTCTGGGTCTCATTTTTTCAAATTAATTTCATGATTCTTTTTCTATTTCTAATAGGAATGACATTGGGATTATAATAGGAATTTCATTGAATCTGTATAATGCTTTTGGTAGTATGGCCATTTTGACAATGTTAATTCTGCCTATCAGAGAGCATGGGAGAGCTTCCCATATCCTAAGGTCTTCTTCAATTTCTTCCTTTAGTGTTCTGTAGTTTTCACTGTAGAGGTCTTTCATCTCTTTTGTTAGATTGATTTTTTTTGAGGCAATTGTAAATGGAGTAGTTTTCCTAGTTTCTCTTTCAGAGCATTTGTCATGAAATGCCTTTCTTAAGTAAGAGAATTTTCTGAACAATTGATTGATCAATTCATTCATCTAGTTTATGCAAATTTTGCAAACCTCATACAGTGCATAACCTTCCAAGACATTGTCTCTCTCCATTTCCTTGGTCAAAGAAGCTCATCTAAACAATTATATGTTTCAGATGGAAAGGAAGAGAAGAGGTTATGCCTCATAAGTTTAATTCTAACAATTTATTCTAAGGAAATGATCAAGGATATATGTAAAAGTCTTTAAATGATATTTTAACAGTAAAAAAAAAAAGATATAGATTGCTTCCAATAAGCTTTTGTTGTATCCACATGCTATATAAATCAAGAAACATTAGAAATGTGCCATAGGAGTGGTAGTGGGTGTATGTTTGTTATAAATGGTAAGTGAGATAAAAGCCAGTAGCAGTTATACAAATTTGCATATGCAGCCTGATTTCCACTTTTATATCAATGTATCTTAGTCTGTGAGGATATGTGCTATGATAGTGATAACTGTGATCATATTATAAATTACTGTATTTTCAGTTTTTACACACAAAAATAACTGCTACTATAACCAAGAAGGGATAAGAATTTTTTTAAATTAGTGCATTATAAGTATATGTAACAGTTGCGTTATTCTTTTTTTTTAAGAGAGAGAGAGAGAGAGAGAGAGAATTTTTTAAATTTTTTTTAAACTTTTGGTGGATACAACATCTTTATTTCATTTTTATGTGGTGCTGAGGATCAAACCCAGCGCCCCGTGCATGCCAGGTGAGCGCGCTACTGCTTGAGCCACATCCCCAGTCCAGTTGGGTTCATTTTGACAAAATCATAAATGCATGGAATTTGATTTACTTCATTTCAATCCCTGGTGTTCCCCATCACTCTCCTCCTCCCTCTTCCTGTTCTCCTTCCTCTACTCTACTGGTCTTTCTTTCATTCATTTATTTGTTTATTTTTGATTGGTGCTTTATGGGCACATAAAGGTGGAATTCACTGTGGTATATGTATGTATAAACATAGCATACTTTTTGTCAAATTCATTCCACATTTCCTTCCCTTTCTCATCCCTCCTCCTGCCCTCACTGATCTTTCCAATATCTTTATGATATCCAGATCCCACCTTCTTTCCCTTATTTTGTTCTGCCTTCTATATATGAGAGAAAATACTTGACCCTTGATTGTCTGATTCTGGCTTATTTCACTTAGCACATTGTTCTTTAGTTCTATCTATTTATCAAATGCCATTATTTTGTTCTTTATGGCTGAGTAAAACTCCATGGTGGTGTGTGTGTGTGTGTGTGTGTGTGTGTGTGTGTGTTGTTTTCTTGATCCACTCATCTAGTGATGGGCATCTAGGCTGGTTTCATAATTTGGCTATTGTGAACTGTGTTTCTATAAACATTGATATGATGCAGCCCTATAGTATGCTAATTTTAGTTCCTTGGGATAAATACCAAAGAGTGGGATAGCTGAGTCAAATGGTGGCTCCATTCCTAGTTTTCTAAGGAATCTTCACACTGCTTTCCAGAGTGGTAGTACTAATTTTTGGTCTCAACAACAATGTATGAGTGTAGCTTTCCCCCATATCCTCACCAGCATTTATTATTATTTGTATAATAATAAATTTGATAATTGTCTTTCTGACTGGCATAAGGTAAAATCTTAGTGAAATTTTAATTTACATTTCCCTGATTGCTAGACATGTTGAACATTTTTTCATTTATTTGTTGACCATTGTGTTTCTTCTTTTGAGAAATGTCTGTTTAGTTATTTTGCCCATTTGCTGATTGGGTTATTTGAGTTTTTTATATTAAGCTTTTTGAGTTTTTTTAAATATATATTTTGGATATTAATCTTCTATCAGAGGAGTAGCTGGCAAACTCCTTGGGCTTTAGGTGTCTTGCTAAGTAAGTTAGTGCCAGCATCAATATTTTGTCCCTTATGGTTTCTTCTAGCACTTGTAAAGTTTTTGGTCTAATTCCTGTATTTGATCCAATTTGATTTGACTTTTGCTCAGGGTGAGAGAGAGATCAAATTTCATTATTTTAATATAGATAACCAGTTTTCCTAGAACCATCTGTCTTTTCTCCAACATATTATTTTGGCACCTATGTCAAGTATCAGATGACTGTAAGTATATAAAGGTTTGCCTCTTTGTCTTCCATTCTAGTCCATTGATCTTCATGTCTATTTTGATACCAATACCATGCTATTTTTGACATTATATCTCTATAGTATAATTTGAGATTAGGTATCGTGATGCCTTCATCCTTGCTCTTCTTGTTCAGGATTGCTTTGGCTATTCTGAGTCATTTATTCTTCTTAATGGATTTTCTAACTGTTTTTTTTTCTAGTTTTAAAAATAATTTCATTGGTATTTTGATGGGATTGCATTGAATCTGCATAGCACTTTTGGCAATATGTCCATTTTGACAATATTAATTCTATCCAAGAACATGAGAGGTCTTTCGATCCATCATAAGGTATTCTTTAATTTTTTTCTTCAATGTTCTATAATTTCCCAAGCTTTTTTTTTAATTTTTAAATTTTTTTTAGGTTACTGTGAATGGGAGAGTTTTCCTGATGTCTTTTTCAGCATAATTGCTGTTGGAGTATAGGAAAGCTATTTATTTATGAATTCGACCTCATATACTTTGCTGAATTTATTCATTAACTCTAGAAGTCTTCCGGTGAAGTTTTTGGGATCTTGTAGATAGATATAGGACCATGTCTTCAGCAAACAGATATAATTCTTCTTCTTTTCCTATTTGTATTCTGATTGTGCTGGGAAGAGTTTCACAAACTATATTGAATAGTAGTGGTAAGAGTGGACACCCTTGTCTTGTTTGTGATTTCAGAGGAAATGCTTTCAGTTTTTCTCCAGTATGATGTTGGCTTTGGGTTTGTTACATATAGCCTTTATTATGTTTAGGTAAATTCCTTCTGTTCCTATTTTCTCAAGCATATTTTAACACAAATGGGTGCTAGATTTTATAAAAGGCCTTTTCTGCATCTGTTGAGATGATCATATGATTCTTGTCCTTAATTCTGTGTATATGGTGCATTACATTTATTGATTTGCATATGTTGAAACAACCTTGTATCCTTGGGCTGAAACACACTTGATCATGCTGTATTATCTTCTTGATGTATTTTTTAATGTGGTAGAATTTTTCCAGCTATGTTCATGAGAGATACTGGTCTATAGTTTTCTTTCTTTGATGTGTCTTTGGTTTTTGTAACAGGGTTATACTGGCTTCATAGAATATATTTGGGAATGTTCCCTCCCTTTCAATTTCATGGAATAATTTGAGAAAGACTGGAATGATTTGGTAGAACTCAGCTGAAAATCCTTCTGGTCCTGGGCCTTTGTTTGTTAGAAGGCTTTTAATTGCTGTTTCAGTTTTATTACTTGATATTGTTCTATTTATTTTTTCTCTATCTTCCTGGTTCAATTTGGACAAATCATATGTGTCTAGGAATTTGTCAATGTCTTCTAGATTTTCTAGTTTATTGATGTATAAATTTCCAAAATAGTTTCTAATGATATTCTGGATTTCAAAAATGTTTGTAATATCTCCTTTTTCATCTCTAATTTTGTTTATTCTTTTCAAAGAAACAACTCTTTGTTTAATTGATCCTTTGTATTTTTTTGAATTCCCAATTTCATTAATTTTGTCTCTGATCTTAATTATTCACTGTCTTCTACTGATTTTGGAATTAGTTTGGTTTTTGTTTCCTAAGGCCTGAGGTAGAGCATTAGATTATTTATTTGGAATCTTTCTATTTTCTTCTTACTATTATTTTTTTAAGAGAGAGAGAGAGAATTTTTTAATATTTATTTTTTTTAGTTTTCAGTGAACACAACATCTTTATTTTATTTTTTTTATGTGGTGCTGAGGATCAAACCCAGCTCCCCGCACATGCCAGGTGAGTGAGCTACCGCTTGAGCCACATCCCCAGCCCCTCTATTTTCTTTTAATGTAGGCACTCAGTGCTATCGATTTTCTTAGAATTGTCTTCGTACATTGTATCTCTGTTCTCATTTGTTTCTAAGAATTTCTTCTCTCATTTTTTCTATGAGAGTATTATTAAAAACTATTATATAAAAGAGTATTATTCAATCTCCATGTGTTTAAAAGTCAGTTTCAAGTACCCTAAGCAAAAATAGCACCTTAGAAATACTGTTCTCCAGGGGCTTGGGCTGGGAGTCAGTGGTAGAGTGCTTGCCTAGCATGTGTGAGGCACTGGGTTCAATCCTTAGCATCACATAAAATAAACAAATAAAATGAAGGCATTTTGTCCATTTGTGGCTATAAATTTAAAAGAAAAAAGTATTCTCCTTCAGTGGCATATACCTGTTTAATCCAGACACCTCATTCCAACAAATTATTTCTTAGAAAAGTTTAATATATTTTAAGTTATTTTGGAAGAAATGCAACATCTTATTTTTTGGCTTTTTAATTGATACGTTTTGGAGGCAGTATGACAACTTATTGAGACTAGAGGAATCTCCTCTACCACCTTCATTTCTTGAAGAGAAAATGTTTCAAAATGAGGCTTTCTTTGAATAAAACAACAACAACAAAAGCAAATACAGGAAATGAGAGACCATTTCAATAAAGAAATAAAGATATTAAAAAGAAAGCAGGGGCTAGGGTTGTGGTTCAGAGGTAGAGCTCTTGCCTACCATGCATGAGGCACTGGGTTTGATCCTCAGCACCACATAAATATAAAAAAAGAAAGATTAAAAAAAAAAGAAATCAGAACTCTTGGGCATGAAGTCACAATAGCTCAAATTTAAAATTCACTTGAAGCATCACCACAAATTAGATTATATAGATTGCCTGAAACACGGCCATCCTCCTTCCTCAGCTTCCCACGTTTCCAGGATTATAGGCTTGCACCACCCACACCCAGCCTATATTTGCTTTATCAACTAATTATTTATATCTTCTTTAAGTTCATTGAACATTTTAATAATCAGTGTTTAGTCTTTCTCTGGAATTTCTTCCACTTCCATACTTGTGGGTTCTTTTGATGGAAACTGTGAATTTTTCAGGGAGATTTGTTTGCCTGTTTCCTCACATTTTCTTTTTCTTTTTTTATTCTGGTTTGTTATATATGACAACAAAATGTATTGCAATTCATATTACAATATATAGAGCACAAATTTTTCATATTTGATTGAATATAAAGTATATCCACACCATTTGTATCTTTATACATGTACTTTGGATAATCATGTCCATCACATTCCACCATCATTTCTAACCCCATGCCCCCTCCTTTCCATTCCCACCCCTTTTCCCTATCTAGAGTTGGTCTATTACTCCCATGTTCCCCATCCCTACCACACTATGAAACAGCTTGATGCTGGTTGTTTCAATGAATAATAATAGCCATTATTTATCAGGTGGTTAGTATGTGCCCAATACTGTTAAAACACTTCATGAACTAAATTTATTTTTAAAGTCATGTTTGTTGAGATATAATTTATATATGGTACAATTTACCCCATTCAGCTTTATAGTTATATGAATTTTGATAACATAAATATAAAAAATGATGACATATATTTATGAATATATAGTACTACCATCAAGATACAGAATGTTACCTTGTTCTCCTTTACTTCTTTTTTTTAAACAAATAGAGAAATTAATTTTAATATATTTTCATTTAACCCAATGATTACCAACATAATT
Organism: Spermophilus citellus; assembly: GCF_964194105.1. NCBI lineage: Eukaryota > Metazoa > Chordata > Mammalia > Rodentia > Sciuridae > Spermophilus > Spermophilus citellus. The sequence goes on from NC_138192.1 coordinate 102,506,759, forward strand.
TGCAAAGAGAATAATTGTTAGTAAGATATTTCATGTTTATTTCTTTGTGCTAATAATTCTTTGGAATCTAATGTCTATTTAACACACAGCACACCTCAGTTCAGGCTAGACACATTGCAAATACTCAGTGGCCTTATGTAACCAATGGCTGCCATATTGGCTCCTTTCTCCATCTTTCACCTTTTGGTGAGACTTATGCTGTAGGCTGCATGATAAGTCCCCTTGTTATGTGGTTTCCTGTTGAGTTCCATCAGAAAGGGACACCAAAGAGATGAACTTAGAATATATAAGAGTAGAGTAAGGTGTTTTAATCCTTCCTATAAGATTCTATTAGACTGTGAGTTGGTTTCTACCTGCTTTTGGTGGGAATAACTTCAATTAGGTCACCTTCTCCTACAAGTTTTTCATAATGGCTCTCTGCTATTTCACCTCTTACCTCTCCAAGTTTACGGAAGGAAAGGTGCTTCACAAAATTTGTTAGTTACTCTCAACCTTGCCCTTACTTTATAATTACCTTATTAAACAATTATTACTCTGATTGATCTTTTTCATCCTTGAATCTTAAATAATGGATTTTAAATTATAAGAAATAATTTAAAGATAAAATATACCTCATCTCATACCATAGGCAATGTATATACACATACCAGATTGATTATATATTAAAATATAATATATAAAATGCTAAAACTTTTAAAGAACATATTTGTATAACTTTGTGAAGAGAAATGTAAAACAAAAATATATGAAATAAACAAAAACCTGAAAAATCAGATAATATTGTAGTTAAATTTTTCATGTGTAAAAATTTATCAAAAAGAGTTGAGGGGCTGGGGATATGGATATGGCTCAAGCGGTAGCGCGCTCCCCTGGCATGTGTGCGGCCCGGGTTCGATTCTCAGCACCACATACCAACAAAGATGTTGTGTCCGCCGAAAAACTAAAAAATAAATATTAAAATTCTCTCTCTCTCTCTCTCTCTCTCTCTCTCTCTCTCTCTCTCTCTCTCTGACTCTCTGTCTCTCTTTAAAAAAAAAGAGTTGAAAGAGACATGAATTTTATTACAGGTCATTTTTGTTTATTTCTATTTAGCTTGACTTGGTTTCTTCTTTGGTTGGCTTTTCCTTTATTGTAGTTCTTCCCTTTGCAGAATTTCATTGTTGTTTTTTATTTCCTCCTTGTGGAATATTTTTCCAAGAATGTTCTGAAGTGCAGGCTTTCTTGAATTTGTTTATCATGGAAGGTTTTTATTTCATCCTCAAATTTGAAGCTTAATTTTTCTGGATATAAGATTCTTGGTTGGCATCCATTATCTTTTAGAGCTTGGTATATGTTGTTCCAGGATCTCCTAGCTTTGACAGTCTGGGTTGAAAAATCTGCTGAGATCCAAATTGGTCTTCCCTTATAGGGAATCTGATCTTTTCTTTCTCTTGTGGCCTTTAAAATTATATCCTTATTCTGTATGCTGTGAATTTTCATTATAATGTGTCTTGATGTAGATCTGTTGTGATTTTGTACATTTGGCATTCTATAGGCCTCTTGTATTTGATTTTCTGGTTCATTCTTTATGCTTGGAAATTTTTCTGCTATTATTTCATTGAAGAGATTATGCTTTCCTTTGGTTTGAATCTCTGAACCTTCCTCTATCCCAATAAATCTTAAACTTGGTCTGATGGTATTTCATAATTCTTGGATATTTTGTTCATGGTTTCTTACTATCTTCACTGTGAGGTCTACTTTATTTTCAAGCTTATATATTTTATTTTCATTGTCTGAGGTCATGACTTCCAAGTGATTTAGTCTGTTGTTGATATTGAGTTTTTTAATTGGCTTCTTGTTTCTTTCATTTTGAGGATTTCTATTTGTTTGGTTTTTTTTTGTTTTGTTTTGTTTTGTTTTGTTTTTAGTATCTGTATCTCTTTCTTGAAGTAATCTTGCAACTTGTATTTGCTCCCTTATCTCTGTTGGAGTGGTCAGTTTTTGTCTGTATCTGCTCACTTAAATTAATTCCCAAATCATTTTAGTTATGTATATTTTGAACTCCTTCTCTTATATTTCACCTGCTTTGCTATGTATGGATCCTATTGTTGTAGTATTTTGGTTTGTGTGGGGCACTTTCCTCCTTTGTTTTTTCATAATGTCTATGAGTCTTCCTCTCTTGCAGATCTGAGGTATGACAGCTTCTGCCCTATTGTCTTATGGTGTCTATAAGGGTTACCGATACCTCACTTTTAAGGGAGAGATCAATATTACAGCACTCAATGTACCCAATGTGCATCCCTATATCAGTTAGCTTCTATTTTTACATTTATTATTTTGTCACTATAATCAGAAATGATGAGTTTGGTTATCTTCTACCTTATAGTCAATGGGTTTGCATAATGGTTTACAGTTTCTAATGGTAGAGGGGGGGCCTGAAATGTTTATGAGGTAGGATGTTAGAATATGGAGGTATTAGATTGTATGGCAAGTGAGAGGGTAATCATAAGAAGTTGGCTGTTAGTAGGAGAAACAAGAAAGAGGCAATACCATGCAAGCTCCCTGTTACCTCAGCAACAGGATAACCATTAGCACCCCCTAGTAGAGATACCTTTGGTGTAGCGAGGCCCACAGGGACCTTGATGATATCTTATTCCTTATTATTGTCCCTTGATACAAGCAGTGATACCCCAGTTTTGTGGTGGTGGCAGCCTCAAGCCTATATGTACCCTGATGTTGGGCTGTGAAGCCACACTTTGGTGAATAAGGAACCCCAGCACGGGAAGGTTTACTGCATATCTCTGGGCCTGAGACAGGCCTCTCTTCCCGATTTCTGGACCACATGTGGTGGGCCTCTCCTCCGGATCTCCAGCTCCTCATGTTTTCAAGGATCTTGGACTTGCACATCAGTTGAGATGGATTTCTCTTCCTTTTTTATATGTGTGCCCTGTTGTGTTTAGTTACCTTTTTTGTTCTGGAACTTCTATTTTTGATGTTTGAGTAGATTTCCAGGAGTGAGACCTGAGTTCTCCCTCTAGTTGTTCTTACTTGGGGCCTGGTTGTTGGTTTGGGGTTTTCTCTCGCCTATTCTATATGTTGAAGTATTGTTGAGGCTTAAGTGAGGCTAGTTAATTTGTGGAGTGAAGTTCTCTGTTACTTTACTGAGTTGTAAGAATTGCTCAGCAGCAGGATCTCTGCTCTGTGAACTTGAAGTTTGCCAATGACTTTCCAGCCCCTCTTAGAGAAAGGGGGAGTAGCTCAAAATAAATGTCTTGTGTCTACTTTCACTTCTATAATACTAATTACCACCTGTATAGGAATTGTAGGGTCAGCATTTAATGTCATCATGAATAATAGGCAAGCATAAACTACATCATACATTAAACAGCAGGTGTCTACTACACTGTCCACTATATTAATAATCTCTTTAATTTTTATTTTTATTTGTTCTAATTAGTTATACATTACAGTAGAATGCATTTTGACACATTGTACACAAATGGAGCATAACTTCTCATTCCTCTGGCTGTACATGATGCAGAGTCACATCAGTAGTGTAATAATACATGTATATAGGGTAATAATGTCTGTCTTAGTCTACCATCCTTCCTATCCCCACTGCCCCACCCCTCCCCTCACTCTCCCCTGCACAATCCAAATTTCCTTCATTCTTTCCTACCCCTCACCTCCACTATGGTTCAGCATTTCTTATCAGGAAAAACATTTGGCCTTTGGGTTTGGGGGGTTGGCTTATTTCACTTACCATGGTGTTCTCTAGGTCCATCCATTTACCTGCAAATGCCATAATTTCATTTTTCTTTAAGACTGAGTAATATTCCATTATGCATATAGATCACATTTTCTTTATCCATTTATCTGTTGAAGGGCACCTATGTTGGTTCCATAGTTTAACCATTGTAAATTGAGCTGCTATAAACATTGATGTGGCTGTGTCACTGTAGTATGCTGATTTTAAGTCCTTTGGGTGGATAACTGGGTCAAATGGTGGTTCTGAGGAATCTCTTTTTTTTCTTTTTCTTTTTTTTTTTTATTCAATCTAAGTTTTCTGAGGAATCTCCACACTTCTTTCCATAGTGGTTGCACCAATTTGCAACCCACCAACAGTATATGAGTTCACCTTTTCCCCCACATCTTTGCTAACATTCATTGTTGCTTCTGTTCTTGTTAATTGCCAATATGACGTAAGTGAGATGAAACCTAAGAGTAGTTTTAATTTTCTCTAATTGCTAGAGATGATGAAAGGTTTTTCATATGTTTGTTGATGGATTGTATTTCTTCTTCTGTGAAGTATCTGTTCAGTTCCTTAGCCCATTTATTGATTGGGTTATTTGTTTTTTGGTTTTATTTATTTATTTATTTTGGTGTTAAGCTTTTTGAGTTCTTTATATATCCTAGAGATTAATGCTTTATCGGAGGGAAATATGGTGAAGATTTTCTCCCAATCTGTAGGCTCTTTTCTCATTTTATTGTTTTCTTTGCTGAGAAAAAGCTTTTTAATTTGAATCCATTCCATTTATTCATTCTTATTTTACTTCTTGTACTTTAGGAGTCTTGTTAAGAAAGTCAGATCCTAGGCTGACATGGTGAAGATTTGGGTCTATTTTTCCTTCTGTTAGGTGCAGGATCTCTGTTTTACTGACAACCTTACATTCCTGGGATGAATCCCACTTGATTGTGGTGCACTATCTTTTTAATGTGTTTTTAATGCAATTTTCCAGAATTTTATTGAGAATTTTTGTGTCTATGTTCATTAGGGATATTGGTCTGCAGTTTTCTTTCCTTGATGTGTCTTTGTCTGGTTTTGGTATCCGGGTGAAACTAGCCTCATAGAATGAGTTTGGAAGAGTTCCCTCCTTTTCTATTTCATGTAATAATTTCAGGAGTATTGGTGTTAATTCTTCTTTAAAGGTCTTATAGAATTCAGCCTGGTCCTGGGCTTTCTTGAGAATCCATCTGGTCCTGGGCTTTTCTTGGTTGGTAGGCTTTTGATGGTGTCTTCTATTCCATTGCTTGAAATTGATCTGTTTAAATTGTGTATGTCCTCCTGATTCAGTTTGGGTAGATAATATGTCTCTAGAAACTTGTTGATGTCTTTAAGATTTTCTATTTTATTTGAGTATGAGTTTTCAAAATATTCTCTATTTATCTTCTGAATTTCAATAGTGTTTGGCATGATATTTCCTTTTTCATCATTAATTTTAGTAATTTGAGTTTTTCTTTCTCTTTATTAGTGTGGCTAAGGGTTTATCAATTTTATTTATTTTTTCAAAGAACCAATTTTTCATTTTGTCAATTTTTTCAATTGTTTCTTTTGTTTTAATTTTATTGATTTGAGCTCTGCTTTTAATTATGTTCTGTCTTCTATTACTTTTAGTGTTGATTTGATGTTTTTCTAGGACTTTCAAGTATAATGTTAGGCCATTTATTTGTTGACTTTTTATTCTTTTAATATATGAGCTCAATGCAATGAACTTTCCTCTTAGCACTGCCTTCATGATGTCCCAGAGATTTTTATATATTGTATTGGTGTTCTCATTTACCTGTATGTATTTTTTTATTTCATCCCTGATTTCTTCTGCTATCCATTCATTGTTTAATAGCATGCTATTTAGTCTCCAGGTGTTGGAGTAGCTTCTATTTTTTTATTTCTAGTTTCATTCCATTATGATCTGATAGATTGCAGGGTAGTATTTCTATTTTTTTGTATTTGCTGAGGACTGCTTTATGGCATAACCTATGGTCTATTTTAGAGAAGGATCTATGCCCTGCTGAGAAGAAAGTGTATCTGCTCACTAATGAATAAAATACTCTATTTATGTCCATTAAGTCTATATCATTTATTGTATTATTTAGTTCTATAGTTTCTTTGTTTAGTTTTTGTTTGGAAGATCTATCCAGTGGTGAAAGAGGTGTGTTAAAATTGCCCAGTATTATTGTGTTGTGGTTTATTTGATTCTTGAAATTGAGAAGGGTTTGTTTGATGTATGTAGTTGCTCCTTTGTTTGGGGCATAAATATTTATGATTGTTATGTCTAGTTGATGTATGATTCCTTTAAGCAGTGAAATGTCCTTCTTTATCTCTTCTGATTAACTTTGGTTTGAAGTCCACTTTATCTGATATGAGGATGGAAACCCCTGCTTGTTTATGCCATCTGTGTGAATATGTTTTTTTCCCAACCTTTCACCTTCAGTCTGAATGTCTTTTCCTAGGAGGTGAGTCTCTTGAAGACAGCATATTGTTGGATCTTTTTAAATATCCAATCTGCCAGTTTATGTGTTTTGATTTGTGAGTTTAGGCCATTAACATTCAGGGTTATTATTGAGATATGATTTGTATTCCTGGTCATTTTGGTTTATTTTTGGTTTTTAGCTCAACTGAGTTTCTCCTTTGATTGACCTTTCCTTTAGTGTAGTTCCTCTCTATGCTTTTCATTTTTTTTCCACCTCAAGGAATATTTTGCTGAGAATGTTCTATAGTCCAGACTTTCTAGTTGTGAATTCTTTTAAATTTTGTTTATCATGGGAGGTTTTTATTTCATCTTCAAACCTGAAGCTTAATTTTCCTAGATATAAAATTCTCAGTTGGCATTCATTTTCTTTCAGAGCTTGATATATGTTATTTCAGGACCTCCTGGCATTGAGGGTTGGGGTTCTGAAATCTGAATTGGTTTCCCCCATATGTAGATCAATTTTTTTCTCTCATAGCCTTTAAAATTCTATTCTTATTCTGTACATTAGTCATTCTCATTATAATGTGACTTGGTGTGGGTTTGCAGTGATTTTGTACATTTGGGGTCCTGTAAGCCTACTGTAGTTGATTTTCCATTTCATTCTTTAGGTTTGGGAAATTTTCTAATATTATGGCATTGAAAAGATTGTGCATTCCTTTGTTTGTATCTCCATACCTTCATCTATTCTGATAAATCTTAAATTGAGTCTTTGCATGTTTTCCCATATTTCTTGGAAGTGATGCTCATGGGTTTCTTACCATTTACTTTCTGTGGTTGACTTTATTTTCAAGAGTATATATTTTGACTTCATTGCCTGAGGTTCTGTCTTCTAAGTCTGTTGGTGATACTTTCCATTGAATTTTAAATTTGATTTATTGTTTCCTTCATTTCAAGGATATCTGCTTGATTCCTTTTTATGATCTCTGCCTCTTTATTGAAGTTATCTTTCACTTCCTGTATTTTCTCTCCAATACCATTCTTTATTTCAAAGATGAGTGTGACTATGTATTTTCTAAACTCCCTCTCTGGCATTCCTTCTACTGTGTTGCCTATGGATTCTATTGTTGGAACATTTTGGTTTGTTTGAGGTGCTTTGTTCCCTTGTTTTTTCATGTTGTTTGTATCTTCCTATCTAGTGGTATGGATCAGAGGCAGTACAGTTTCTATCCTGTAGTCTTATAGTATCCTTGAAGGCTTCAAGTATCTCACCTTTAAGAGAGAAACCAATATGTACAGCTCCCAATGTAAACTATATACAACCTTAAACCAAATATCTCCTATTAAGGTATCTAGAGTTTTGCTGCAGTAAACAGAAATGATGTGCTCAATTACTGTCTACAATATAAATAGTAAGTTTGTAAAAGGGCTTTTCATTTCAAATGATGGAAAACAAGGGAATGATTCGATATTTATGGAAAGGAGAGAAGAGAGGAAAAATTTATAGTAAGAGTGAGGAGGAATTAATAGAGGTTGGCAGTTAGTATGAGAGAAGTGAGAAAGAGAATCCAGGGAGACAAGTGAGATAGAAAAATATAAACAGATTTTAAAAAGTAAAAATATAAGAATCCATAACAAAACTGTAATATACTGTTCAGACATTCCATTCCTCAATAAATTGATGTGTGAAAAATATTTGGATTTAAGGATGGTTGTATAATCAGCAGAAAGTATATTTATAAACAGAGGATTTATCAGGTTGGCTTATGCTACCAGTAGTGAGATAGTCCACAATGACCATCTGCAGGCTGGAAAGCTGGAAGAACTAGTAGCTATGCAGTCCAAGAGGCTGAAGCCCCAGAAGAAGAGGGATCAACTGTGCTACCCTAGTATGAGGCCGAAGACTTCTGGAGATTTGCTGGCAGAGTCCACTTTGGAAGAATGAAGAAGCAAGACTCTGATATCCTCAGACGATTGCATCTAAGAAAAATGAGCTTGCATCTGCTGTTGCTTTCTTGTTCTTCCAACTTTTATTTCATCCAAGCCATCATCCTAATGGACTATGCTGACCATATTTAGGGAGGGTCTCCATTTCAGTTGACTATCTCACTTTCCAATCATTCCTAGACACACCCTCATTGACATACCCATAAGCCTCTTATCACCAGTATCTCTTAATCCAATCAAGTCAACAATTCAAATTAACCATTACAATGGTAGAAGTGTGCAGGGGGGATTAAAAATTAAAAAATAGAAATTTAAAAATAAAGATTAAAAAAAGGAAAGTCTCAATGGAAAATTGAACAATTGCTTCTGTTGGCTTTCAAAAATCCTGAGTCCCAGCGACAAGGAGTGCAGCCTCCCTCTAGTCTGCCATCTTGGATCCCCCCTCAGTACTGCAGCTCTTAACCCCTATGTTCATGAGGGGTTTGGGCTGCATTAAAAATCTCAACTACATGAATGGGATAGGAATTACAAAACTATATAATTCTATCAGATAATGGAGTTATAGTTTCTTAAGTGAAGAAAAATAGTGTAGGGAGGCAGAAGAAAATTTGAAATACTTCAAAAGTGAACAGAGGAGAAGCAGGAGATAGGTAGCAGATGATGGCAATAAAGAAGGAGTAAAAAATAGCTTAAAGTAATCAAATAATTAAAGAGAGGAAGAGGTGACAGGAAAATTTGGTCATTAGTTGGGGAAGAGAGTGAAGAAGAGATAGTAAGAAGAACAAAAACCTAGGCATGAACAAATGAATGAATGTAAGATCAGAACAACTCAAACCCACATATAATTTTATCCCACCAAAGTCAAACCCAGCTAAATAATAAACAGATTAAGAAGAAAGCAATTAAAATGAAAGTAAAATTATGTGAATATAATTTAAAACCCTCCATGCAGTGAGAACACACACACACACACACACACACACACACACACAACACAATCACATGGAATGGATAAAAAAATAAGATGAAATAAAAAATTAAAATTTAAATCTAAAACAGTAAAATAATGGGATAGGGGAAAAAAGATAAAAATTCTTAATGAGAAAATAAAGGGCTTGTTTCTGCTGAGGTGATCAAAACCGTTGGCAAAGATGGATTTTCATTGCTTCAGTTGTTGTTCCATACTTTGTATTTATTTCTGGGCTCTGTAACCCTTGTGTAAAGGGCTGGGTGTGGCTGTTTCTCACCAAGCTGCCAGCTGACGTAGCCAGGAGCCAAAGCTGGGTGTAGTAGCTCTCAGCTTCCCATCTCATAGTGTTGGATGGAGTAGATGGGGGTGCTGACTAGCCGTGTACTCCCTTGGGGGTGCGGAGTTCTAAATTGGAAGTTCTAGTACTTGAGATTTAGTCTTGGCTGACCTTTGAAACTCTGTTGGTGGGTATTTGAACTTTGATCTATACCCCCTGTTGCTGGGGAAATGCTAATCCCTGCTAGATGTCTGGGTCTCAGGGGCTTCCCATAAATTCCACTTTTAGGTTGCATAGTCCAAACCTCCAGAGTTCTCACATTCACTGTGATGGATGTGAATTACGTAGGATCAGACCTGGAGCAGATGCTCCTGTATGACCATTTATTGGCATCTTCTTAAAAGCTCATACAGGATGCCAGCTATGAAGAACTCTATCTTCAGTATTCTGAAGCTAGCACACCTCTCTCTTCACCCGTTTAGTTCCATTTTTCCAGGCATACCCTGGACCCCACAATAAATGACTACTGGGCCAGGCTGGCAACTTCTGCTATGAATTATTGATCTCCTGCCTCTGCTCACTGCCATGTGGCCACTTATATATGGTTCCTGCCAGGCTATCCACCCATGGTCTGAGTGATGTGGGTTGCTTTTCACTCAACAACTTCCCCTTCCTTTTTGGGCTCATTAAGACCAACCTCTCTCTCTTTTTTCAGTTTCCCGCCAAGCTGATTTTTCACAGTGCTTTCCTCTCTCTCTGCCTCTGCTCCCCTTTCCTTAGCAGCTGTAGCTGCTGCCATTGCTGCCACTAACATCACCGTCACCTCCATAACATACTTTCTTATATTATGTTTGAAGTGTCTGACTTTCTGTGTCTCTATCATATCTTTTACTGTCCAGTGTTGAATTTCAGGGAATTCCCTTAGTTACCCACCTCACTGAGAAACAGTCTTCTCACCTTTTAAATCTTTTATTTCAACTTGCATAATTAAAATTTTTAATTAGATAAAAAGGTGAACAATAAAACCACGCCGACGTACCATGTATGTTGTTAACACTAAATAAGAGCATGTGCAAATTTTAAAACCAACACATTCCTTATAACTGTTTTGAATAGCATTGTCACATCATTTATAATGGCATATATTTATAAAAGATGTTTAATACTGGTTGCTAACTTAGTTTTATCTTGGATTTTCTTTTAAGATACTATGAGAATAGCTGTGAATTTACAAAGATGATTTCTGTATGATACATTGAATCTAAACTTGAAAGATAGATAGATATATATATAGATAGATAACCTATATATATCAATCCTGTGGACTACAAATATAAATGTAAGTTATTTAATCCTTTTGTTTCACATTTTAAAAAAGTACCCTCATTTCTTTAAAGTTTTCACTCAACAAAATGGCTTTTGCAAATTGACTGTAGACATAACATATTCTGTTGTTAAGGGCTGATTTTATGGGACTATCCAATTCAGAGTCTGATTTAGAGCTAAAAATCAAACATCATTACAAAAAAAGTTATCATCCCAGGCAGCATAATGAATTTTTCAGATAATATAGTTTCTAAAGCTCTCACCATCCTAGTTCTCCTTCTTTTTGTGTTCACTTATATATTTCTTTCTTTTAAGGAAGCAAAAAATATGAAAGTTCATCAAAATTCGGAATGTCACAGTGTGTATAGCATTGAATGAGAGTAGCTTTGGCATTTGGTGTTACAAGGTCATCTTCACCGCAGATCTTTTCTTCATTCTGGGTCACAGTGAGGTGAAATGGGAAGAATAAGATTTCCAAATGCAGAGTGTTGAGTTGTGAAGTACCAGATGAATGTGCAGGTGTATGCTGCAAAGCTGCCTTCTGTTGGGCTGTGACACGATGCTGCTCTGTGTGATCCTGGAAGTCCTTATTAAGAGCGGTCCTGAGAGTGCGGTGCTAGCTTCAGGACGATTTGCTAAAGACTGGTTCTGCATAAGTGATTCTCGTATCTCTTTGTCCAGTTCTGCCAAGATTACAACTCTGTTTTGAAAAACTTTTCTAGAAGAATTTGCTGACATTTTCCTGTTTTTTGTTTCAATTATATTCAGAGGCAACTGATTAGCACTTTATAATTACTAGGGATGTGAGAATGTTGGGAGGACTTGCTGTTGGTCTCAGCTGTCAAGGTGGAACAGATCACCTAGAGACAGGCAAAAACTCCACAGTGTGCCACTTTTAAAATCTTGAGCTCAGGAACTGCTGGGAAGTGCACCCTTTCTCTAATCTACCATCTTTCTGAATTTAAAAAAAAAAAAGTTCATTAAAAAAAATTAAACTGGGCTCAGTTATGCCAGTAATCCCAGAAGCTCAGGAGGCTGAGGCAGGAAGAAAACAAATCTGAGGCTAGCCTTAGCCACTTAGTGAGGCCCTAAGCAACTTAGTGAGACCCTGTCTCAAAATAAATAAAAAGGACTAGGGATGTGGCTTAGTGGTAAAGTGCCCCTGGGTTTAATCCTCAGTACAAAAACATAAAGTAAAAAACCAAAACATTAAAACATGTTCTAATGTGCAAATCAAAAGTATTTTTACTTTAGCATCAGATGTAGAAAATACCTGGTCACTGCCTTTGAGTGACAGGGTCAGAGTTGGTGCAGTCATTCATGAATGTTCAAGAATTTAAGGAACTTACAGACTCAGGAACCCATCCATCTTGTTTCAGGGGAGGGAACAGGTCCAAGGTTATTTGAGGAGGGCCCAAACCAGCATCTGTGGAGTCATAGAAATGGTGGAGGCTGCCCTTTTCATTGATATTAATTTTTTCTTGATTAGACTTCTTAGATTTTTATCAACTTTTAGCTGTGTCATTTCTTTTCTATTTCACATATTTCTGTTGCTACTCTTATTTTTTCCTTCCTACTACCTAATTGGAAAATAATTTGATTGTTAATCTAGCTTCTTTCTGATACAAATACTTTAAGTTATAAGTGTTCATCTTGTAACACTTATAACTTATAAGAGAATCTGATCTTTTAAGCTTTTTTGTGTGTGTGTGGTGCTGGGGATCAAACTCAGGCCTTGTGTATGCAAGGAAAGCACTCTACCATTTGAGCTATATCCCCAGCCCTATTTTAAGCTTTTATTATCACTTAGTTCGAAGCACTTTTTATTTTCTTTTCTTATAATTACTTTTCTTCTTTGATCTGTGAGATATTTATTTATTTATTTGTTTATTTTTTATTGGTTGTTCAAAACATTACAAAGCTCATGACATACCATCTTTCATACATTTGATTCAAGTGGGTTATGAACTCCCATTTTTACCCCAAATACAGATTGCAGAATTCTGTGAGATATTTATAAGGGAAATAATGCGACCGCATTATTTATTTCTGATTAAATAACATATCAATGTTTAAAATGAAAGAAAGAAAGAAAGAAAGAAAGAAAGAAAGAAAGAAAGAAAGAAAGAAAGAAAGAAAGAAAGAAAGGGTGGTGCTGGGCTCTCAATGGTAGCTATCCAGAATCCTCTCTTATAGGTGGGGCAGGTTTTGAGTAAGAACCCCTCAACTAGGGGGAGTATGAGAACCACCACTTCCAAATGAATTTCACATTTTTCAACTGATGAAATGGGAAAAGTAGGAGGGTGAGAGAAGTGCTGGAAGTCCCATGCCCTTGGCCTCAGGGCCTCAGGGCCAGGGGCTCTCAGTGTCTTGCTCTGCATTCATTAGTTGCTGGCCATTGTTCTAAATGCATTACAAGTGTTATCTCATAGATTCTCCACACCTCTAAGATATGGATGGACTTCTGATCCCCATTTTACAGAGGAGGAAGAGAGCTGCCCAAGGCCGTATGGCCAGTGTCACAACCAGGTTTTGATGCTTAGTGGAGCCCCTGTCTCTAAGCACTGCCACTGCCCATCTTCCCTGATGATGGACCACATGGCATTTATAGTGACACTATAGCTTGCAACAGGGAACTGTGTCTGAGTCTTCAGATTCCTCTGAAGAATCCAGTACACTCTCCAGGGACTCCTTTCACTGTGGACACAGGCTGGTTAGCGCAGTAACCATGGGGAAGAAACTAGACAAGATGGTCAAGCCTTGGCCTCAAGGGAGGAGAAATCCCAGATTCTGGCCTGCTGGCTTGAAGATTATCTAGGGTTTTCTGAAATACTATTCTCTCCGTCTTAAACATGTAGGCCTATGAAAACATTCCCTAATCTTAGAGACTGTTTGGACTGAGAGGGCTGTAAGGGTTGACCTGGTTCAGTTTCCAGTCTTGAGTTTCTGATAGCTGTAGGTGCTGGTCCTCAGGGCATTTGTGGACACTATGTCTCCTCCTACCACTGTCCCATGATTAAAGCCATCACTTCTTCCTGCCACTACTTAAATGCCTCCTCCTGGTAGGTCTCCTGCCTCCTACTCTTGCAATTTGTCCACTTCACCATAATTGTGAATCCCAAATCAGATGACATCATTGTCTTTTTTATAATATGTTCTTAGTTCCCTGTCTCCTCCAGGACAAAGCCTAACCCCCCTGCCCCACAGTATGAGGCCTTTCATGGCATGGTTCCTGGCTACATCTTCATTTCTTTGTAACATCACTCCCCAACCCACACCCTTAGTGGTTACTTTATTGAGCTCTTTGTGCCTGCCTGAACTAACTTGAAAATTCTTGCCTCTATCTTATGCATAAAATGTTTCCTGCGCAACTGTCCTTTACTGCATCCTCCCCAAAGTCCTTTCCCTATAGAGAGCCCTTCTCCCAGTGCTCCTTCCTCTGTATTCCCACTGCACCTTGTCACAACTCTCTGACCATTGCCTTCTTTGTCTACTTCCCTAATTAGTAAGCTACTTGCAAAAAGGAACTTGTTTTTCCTTCTTCTTTCCTGTATCTACAGACAGATGGGAAGAGAGTAGATATAATAGCATTTGATGAAGGAAGAAACCAGGGGATGGTATTTTTTGGGGGGCGGGGGATGGTACATTTCCTACTCACCTGAGCATTATATCATCTTTTGACCTAGGTTACTTCGACCTTTTGACAAGGATGGATTTCAACAAATGTCTTTACGATATTGGGGAACAACTGGGCAGTGATGAGTTGTCCTCCCTCAAGTTCTTATGTCTGGAATATATCCCACAAAAGAAGCAGGAGCCCATCAAGGATGCCTTGAAGCTATTCCAGACACTTCAGGAAAAGGGAATGTTGGAGGAAAACAATCTGTCCTTCTTGAAGGAGTTGCTTTTCCGAATTAATAGACTGGACCTGCTGACCACTATCCTGAATACCAGCAAGGAGGATATGGTGTGGGAACTTCAGATTCCTGGCAAGGCCCAGATTTCTGCCTATAGGTACGTAGAAACTTCACAGTGTGGGGACCTGGAGGTACAGGTTGAATGGACACATCTTTCTGGGCATGACTGATTGGGGATTGTCTATGTTCCATGAGTTGGGAGGCTCTGGAAAAAAGATGTCTCACCAGAACCTGATTAAGAAATTTAGGGGGCAGGGCCCGGTGGTGCACACCTGTAATTCCAGCAGCTTGGGAGTCTGAGGCAGGAGGATCACGAGTTCAAAGCTAGCCTCAGCAACAGTGAGGCGCTAAGCAACTCAGTGAGACCCTGTCTCTAAATAAAATACAAAATAGGGCTGGGGATGTGGATCAGTGGTTAAGTGATCCTGAGTTGAATCCCTGGTACCCCCCACCAAAAAAAAAAAAAAAAAGAAATTCAGAGAAAAAATTACCACAGTCATAAAATATTTACTTTCCAAAGTGAAACTTCCTGCAGGTATGCTGAAGTTAAAATAGTGTTTTGAAATGTTCTAATTCTTTTTCTCTCATCTTGGCATCCTTCCTCTGCTGATGTTCACGCCATGTACTTAACTTGCCTACTTTGCCACTGAGCAAGGCATCATGGTTTCCTGACCTGGAAGCCCCTCCCATCTGCTGGAAATTTTCAGTGGGTTTAAGGATTTTATCCCATAATTAAAGACTCAAAGTGACACTATTCCCTAGTGAGGTGTTTGCTGCCAGGCCTGACCCACAGAGACTGCTCAGGTCCAGTTAGCACAGCAGCACCCGATTGCTGGCTGTTCAAGAGAACAGCAGTGACAAAGGCCCTGAAACTCACCTTCTCTCAACCTGGGAGACAGGGCAATGGTGAGCCACATATAGTTGCAACTTCATGACTTTAAAAATAGAAACACGTTATGCTCTTTCAATATTCATTTAATCTTTCTTTCTTTCTTTCTTTCTTTCTTTCTTTCTTTCTTTCTTTCTTTCTTTCTTTCTTTCTTTCTGGTGGTGGTATTAGGAATTGAACCCAGGAGTGCTCTACCACTGAGCTACATTCCCAGCCCTTTTAAAGTTTCTTTATTTTGAGATAGGATCTTGCTAAATTGCCCAGGTTGGCATTGAACTTGCAATCCTCCTGGCCTCAAGTGGTTGAGATTACAGGTATGTGTCACCGTGCCCGTCTGTCAACATCTTGTTTTCAGACACTCTTTAATTCTAATTCTCCTTTTAGAAATTTTTTATGTATGCATTAACTCTGGCCCATTCACTGTCTCTGCTTGTCAGTAACTGGCACGTTGCATGGAAAGGCCTCACAGCCAGGGCTGATGGCTACTACCCTCTGATAGCCCAGCCTATCAATGCCTTGGTTCTATTCTCAGACACCTGAGGTTCTGGCATGTTCCTTGTCATATGTCTTCCTACTTGAGGCTTGACTATTTTGATTCTAAATGGCAAAATAAATATCTGGGTGTATTAGTTTCTGAGGGCTGCTGTAACAAAAGTATCACAAATTAGATGGGTAAAAACAGTAGAGGCAATTTATTCTCTTACAGTCCTGGGGGCTCAAGTGCAGAAATGAAGGTGCCAGAAGAGTTGGTTCCTTCTGGAGGCCCTGATGGAGAATCTGCCCTGCCTCTCCCCTAGCTTCTGCTGTTGCAGGCAATCCTTGGTGTTCCTTGTCTTGCAGATGCATCCTTCCAGTCTCTGCCTATGTCCTCATATCCATGTCTGTCTGTCTGATTTTTCCTTTTCTTGTAAGGACACTGGCCATTGGATTAGGGCCCATTCTAATTCACTATGATCTCAGTTCAATGAGATTTTTTGTCTGCAAAGACCCTTTGTCCAAATAAAGGGTTATTTATTTCTTGAGAAGATTTATGGATCAGATTTCTTGAGAAGGTGTATGTATCAGCTGATAACACTGAGTAGCTTCCCATCATTAAGTGAGGTGACTGTACGTCATGTAAATTTATTCACATAATCTTTGGTATTTGCCTATGGTGTGAATATATAATTATCTCCAGTCTACAGATGAGAAAAAAATGTCTAACATGTTGAAAGTCATACAGCTCCCAGATGGTGGGGCCAAAGTTCTAACACAGGTCGTGTGGGTCTCTTGTGCTCAAATGCTGCCTTTACCACCCTCAGGGATTATGAAAATAATAAGGGCATGGACCAGGCTATAAGGGGACTTGAACACTTTCGTAAAGGGACGATAATGAGTGATCCTTCTGAAGTGAACGCAGTGAGGCATAGTGGAGCACATGCAGCCCTGAGGACAGGCAGGCAATGGCCATTAGTGGTGACTGGGAGGGGGCAGGCTGGAAAGGGAGGAGGGCGTGGGGG
Source organism: Spermophilus citellus (assembly GCF_964194105.1). Classification (NCBI taxonomy): domain Eukaryota; kingdom Metazoa; phylum Chordata; class Mammalia; order Rodentia; family Sciuridae; genus Spermophilus; species Spermophilus citellus. Next base: position 102,523,751 of record NC_138192.1, read on the forward strand.
CAGTGAGGAGCAGAGCAGATGATGTGTTTGCCAGAACTAAATGTTTGGCTCTCCTCTTTTTTTTTTTTTTTTTTGGTACCAGGAATTGAAACCAGGGTTACTTGACCACCAAGCCACATCCAATGCCCTTTTAAAATATTTTATTTAAGACAGAGTTTTGAGTTGCTTAGGGCCTCACTTCTGAGGTTGCCTCTGAACTCGCAAACCTCTTGCCTCCTGAGCTGTTGGGATTACAGGCGTGTGCCACTGTACCTGGCTGGCTCTTCTCCTGAAGGAAAGACTGGGAGGACATTGCCCAGTTTGATGAAGGAAGTGGTAATCCAACATGCAGAGTAGAAAGTACCATTTTCAAAAGTCAATGCTTTTTTGAATTGCAACGAGTTCTTGTTCTTAGAGTGAAAGACAAAGGAAAAACAAGATGCATTTAACTGGAATAAACCAAAGGACAAAGTTGATGGAACTTTTAATTGTTCAGGGCAGGCACAAGTCAGTAGACTTGTATGTCTACCTGCCTTTCTCTCAGGACTCAGTTCCTAAATCATGTCTCAGATTTTTTTGGAGGGAGGCCATTTAGTCAAGTCCCTTGTGACTCCACATAGCAAATTTGAAAGGATCTAAGGAAACATTTCTTAAGTGTCTCCATTTCCCACCGCAGGGTCATGCTTTTTCAGATTTCAGAAGATGTAAGCAAACTGGAATTGAAGTCTTTTAAGTTTCTTTTGAGCAAGGATATCTCCAAGTGTAAGCTGGATGACGACATGGTAAGACCTGGTATTGTCTGGAGATGCAGTCCTGAGAGTTGGTCAGCCACTGGGGACTTCTGAGGCTAAAGAGAGGGGCTCTTCTGATAAAAGCAACCTGAATTCTAGTTCCTAACCAGAGAGAGGAAAGCGTCAGCAGGCATGCTGTAGATCTCATGCCTTTGCACTGTGAGTGCTGCTCACATTCATCTTCAGGAGCAAGCAGACTCGGGAGCCAGGGGAATAGTACGGCTGTGCTTCAGCACCCTGTGTGGGACCAGGCAGAGGCAGGAAGGAAGTGGTGGTCTGAGACATTTTCTCCACTTCTTCATTCCTGGGTGGTATCTCTGGGTATTTGTTGTGTGTGGTGTATGCATCTCTGTTATATGTATTGCATGTCTCTTATATGTATGATATGTATACCCATGTGTGGTGTGTGTCTCTGTGTAGTGTCTGTGTGTATGTCTCTGTGTTTTTCCTGTGTCTCTGTTTATGTGTGTGTTTCCCCGTCTGTGCATGTTTCTGTGTGCGTGTGTGGTATTTGTGTGTGTGTGTGTGTGTGTGTATTCAGGTTTGGAGGTAGATTATACTACATCGGGGTATAAGGGAGTCCCAGAGCTGTCACTGTGTCACTGACCAGGCTGCTGTGTCTCAGCCAATGCACATAGGCCTGGTTCATACATAAAGACAACCACAGGCAATCTGAGCATAGAGCCTGGGGATCTGGGGACATCTGACATGGCCTCTCTTCTATTCTCTCACTTCTGTGTTTTTGGGCCAGAGGACATGGCCTCCATAGGCGCCTGTCAGCTGCAGGAGACCAGCATGCACTCTCAGGGGTCTGCTTGGGAAGTAAGGGTGAATCCTTGGTTTGGAAAAAGTGATATTTATATATATATATAAAGTTATATATATAAAATAAAATTATATATATATTAAAATAAAATATATATTATAAAAACTAGTATGACTCAATCCAGTCTTCCCACTTTATTTCTTGTCCCCTAGAGCTTGCTCGACATTTTCATAGAGATGGAGAAGAAGCTCATCCTAGGAAAGAGAAACCTGGGAACCCTGAAAAATATCTGTGAACAAATCAACAAGAGCCTGCTGAAGATCATTGAGAATTATGAAGAATTAAGCAGAGGTAAAAATAACCTGACACTGTGAATCAGCTAATCATTTTCTCAAATTCATAAATTCCTGTCTGAAGCAGATCTAACCACATATTTGGGGTGTGTTTTTCTCTTAATTCAGAGAGAAGAATGAGTCCTGAAAGAAGAACAGATGCACTTTTAAATGGTAATGCTTGCAGATGTGCAGAGTTAATTTACCCTCTTATAGCATCATACCTCTTTCTACTGCTTCCTGTTATTGGGATGAAAGTTTGGTGGTCACTTGTTATCACCTTCTCTGCACATCGACAGACCTTGCAGCCCCAGACTGGCATGTTTGCCATATAAGTCCTGGACTTAACTTTTTTGCTTCTTTTTTCCCCCTTCTCTCTCCTAGCACCTCCCACTGACATGTGTTGCCTGTGGTTTGCACTGGTAGCTAGATTTAAATGACTTTGTTGATTAAGTCACTTCCTTTTTCAACAACTTTTTTTTTTTTTTAAATTTGTTGTCCAGGTCAGAGACCTCTTGGCCAAGTGTGATTAATTCCCCTCGTCCCCCGCTGAGTCACCGGGCTCCCTGTTCTGCCCTCCACTAAAGCTCCCCATCATCTGTCTGACTTCCCTTGTGGATGTTTCAGCCAAATTATATTTTTCCAGTCCTCTGTCTCTTTCCTACCTGGGGAAGTTAGACTAAACAAGCAGAAGGAATTCTTCAGGATCTCCTTCAAATTTTTAATTACTTTCTCATTACAAAAATTATACGTACTCACCGAGAATGATTTTAAATTCAGGGAAAAAATTTTAAAGACCTGCTGAGATTCATCACATCCTAAATGTTTCTACTGTTAATATTTTATATTTGTTACATTTTCACCCTGGCTCTTCTTTATGTGTGTGCGCATGCGCGCCAGTGCGCGGGCATGAAAAATGCATTTTGAAGCATCTTTTTATAAAGGTTACTCTGAGTAATATCCATGCATCCAGTTCTTCCCTACTTCCCGTGTCTGCATGGGCTTAAGATTTGAAGAGTACATTAAGTAGTACTTTTGAGTCAATTCATCCTGTGCCAGGGTTTTATAAATGAATATTTCACAAATACCATAGAGCTCAACCTAGCAATGTGGAAACATATAAAAATTATGACACTTCTTGGTCACCATTGTCCAAGATGATACACATTTCTTTACCAAAGTCTCTTTCCTGCCATGCCTCATTCCAGTCATGTCTCTCTGTTGTTTGCAGGGGAGGAGTCCTTGGGGATGTTGACATTGTCGGACTCTCCAGGAGAACAGGACAGTGACTCACAGGTACATGGACACCTGCAAATCCTTCTTCCTTTTACATTGCAGATTCTAGATCTTATATTTTGTTTGTTTGTTTGTTTGTTTTGTTTTTAGCTGCCAAATGAACCAATTAAGGGTAGAAAATGAAAAATCTGAGAATTGTAGGGAAAAAAAATCCCATGAAAGGACAAGTTAAAAATGTCATTTCATTTTAAAAATGTGACCTCTCCAGTTCCAGTGTATTACATTTTTATTTTAAAATGAAAGACAGAGGTATTGGACTAGCTAGAAGGTGGGAGGCCTCCTATCTAATCTTCTAGATGCCATGCCAACCTAATGGGGGATGCTTTGGGGTAGGGGCCTAGCACACCTGGAACAAGCAAAGTCATTCCTTTAAGCATGACCTTTAAAAAATGGTTTTCTTTTATGATTTGGAGTAAGCAACAAGTACTCATAATCTAGCCATATCTTTGTGCTTTTGACCCAGAAGAAAAATTTCCTCTCTAGACAACATAAGTTGTACTTATGTAACTTCAACAATTCACCAAATGCATTTTAATGCCTTGCCCCATTCACTACTCCTCACTGTGGCAGGAAGCACAGGAGACCCTGAACACCTGATTTAGGCTTGAGAGTAACTATTTAGAAGTGTGGGCTCTGTGAAAATTACCAGAACTCTCTCCATCTGAAAATCAAGGATTAACCACAGTGATGTGGCACTTTAAAGTAAAATAATGCTCTACAAGCATTGTTCTCATCAAATAGTCTATAATCTTAATATTGTCTAGTATTGTAAATGTACCCAGTATGTTAGTAAATACTTAGCATACATGATAGTAAATACTGAATATACTTAAGTACTTAATAAAATACTTGATATCTTAGTAAACTTGCTAAGATCCTAATACATTGGGTAAATTGCCTGAAGTCTTATGTTATGTAGAAGCAGAAATTTGGTTTCCTAACCTGGGGAGGGGTTGTTTTCTGTACCTCAATGGGTTACACAGATATGCAACCAAATGCTAAGAATCCCAGCAATGAAATAGCCCTAGAAAAATAAGCAGCACACAGGGCCACCTCAGGCCAGTACTGTCAGGCATACAGTCTGGATTCTTAACCTACAACATAACCCCAACATCTCTCTCCACCAGCTACAGTGGTCCTGAGAGCTGGGTTATATCAGCTTTGAACATCCTGGGACTATACTGTATCCGCCTGACGGGCAGGCTCTCAGCTGTTAGCCAAGAAGTGCAGATGAGATGAGTGGTTAGCCAATATGTCCACAGTCAGGGTGGAACAGCCCAAAGACAGTCATTTTTAGCAGTTCTGGATTGAGCTCTCAAAAGTTTCTAAATCCCAATCGTGGGCACAATGTTCTCTGCCTCAAAGACATGAGGATGGTATTAATGTATGAATGTATGTGCAAAGTGCTCATGCAGCCCAGGTACACTGACTTTACAGTTATTGATGGGGCAGAAGTCTGAGGGATCCTGTGTGAGAACAGTAGGGAACTAGTTCTTCAGGGGAATGGCTCCAAGTTGGGGTGACTTGGGGCAAGGGAGAGCCCACTTGCCCCAGCCCCCTGCGGAGCCCACCCTCTTCCTGGAAAGTTGTTTGTTTATATCGCCAGTGTTCGACTTGCAGAGTAAAGTGCCTGGGTTGGGTTTTTGTTTTCCAGACATCAGACAAAGTTTACCAAATGAAAAACAAACCTCGGGGATACTGTTTGATCTTCAACAACTATGATTTTAGCATGGCACGGAAGGATATGCCCAAGCTCCACAACATTAAGGATAGGAAAGGATCAGATTTGGATGAAGGTACAGTAGAATCCAAAAGAGAAGTGAAAATTTCTTACATCTATTTTTTTTTAAATTTTATCAAAAGGGGGAAAACAAAAGCTGTACCAAAAGAGCCACATATTTCAAGAATATGAATTTAAACATATTTTCTTGTGGAGGTGAAGAACATTCTTATATATTTGTTAGTTTTTTGCTTTGTATATAATTTGTTTTTATAAATCACAGCATAAGCATATGTAGAATGGTAAACTATCAAGTCTCACTAGAATCTTATAAAGAGGAGCAGCAATGAGCTTTACTTTTAAGTCAACTAAGTGAATAGCATTTCTGTAGAGTGTGTTAGGTGAAAAAGATTGCCTTAGTATGAAAATCTATATTGGTATTGAATTTATAAAAGTTCCAAATGTTTTCTCTGATAAATGGCTGCTGATCCATAATGGGGAAGGGGCGGAGCATGGGAAGAATGGAGGAACTTTGGACATAGGGGAAGGAGGGGTGGAGAGTGAGAATGGGGGCAGGAGAGATGGTAGAATGAGATGGACATCATTACCCTAGGTACTTGTACGACCGTACATATGGTACAACTCTACATCATGTACAATCAGAGAAACAAAAGTTGTGCTCCATTTGTATACAATGAATCAAAATGCATTCTGCTGTCATGTATAACTAATTAGAATAAATAAAAAAAGAAAAAGAAAAAAAAGTTGTGCTACTGAATGTAGAAGAAATTGTGAATTCTTAACAAAAATATCATTTTTGCTTATTTAAGCAAATCTATTTAAGGTTTTAAAGTCAGAATTTCAGGCCATTGATTACATCAGTTATCATTATGTATTTGGTTTTGGAAAAAACATTTTAGATCTTTGATTTCTATTCATTGAATATTAATTTTTTTCTATTAAATTTCATTTGATTCTATTTCTGGCAGTTCATTTTTCTTATATCTGGCCCACAGAACCCAGTCTGTGACGGGTATTTAAGATCACATGTCCTGTTTTATATTTTCCTGGGCTTATTACATTCTGTGTTAATGAGTAAAAATAGATGCAGCTGCCTGTGTCATTTTTCCTGAGATGTTCTTTCTGTTCTGCTGTAGTGTCCTGTGAACTTTGCTGTTATTTTCTTCATCACCACCCCACATGCACATGCCCCAGTTCCATCTCATGGAGCCAACAACTGTTCCTATTACACCATCATAAGGAACAGGAAGTTTATTCTCTCATAAAAATGAACCAGAGAGTCTCTAAGATCTAGTGATACCAGGCTCAGCAAAGAAAGCAGTGAAGTATGGAAGAAAGGAAGAGAAAAACAAAAGTCAACCTACTGGTGGCATGAAATCAGATTTCTAACCTATCTTGGTTCCAAAAACATTGGTAGAAAATATGAATTCTCCTTTGGAGAAGCTGAAAGCCCTAGATAAAAGATGTATAAATCATGATATCTGGAGGTCTCCTAATGGAATGATAAGTTTCCTAATCAAACACTCTGCTATGAAGTCCACCAGTGAACAAACCATGCCTATGAACACAGAGTTTTTGCTTAACTTTTTAGTAGACTAATGGACAACCAAGTTTTATAAGGCATATGGATAACACCCCTAATATAAAACAAGCAATACAAACAAGAAAAAAAATGAAATGGAAATATAAATTAAACAAAGATGATGCTGGGTAAAAGGAAATCCTTAAAAAACTATATTTAATGGCTGGGGTTGTAGGTCAGTGGTAGAGTGCTTGCCTAGCATGCACAAGGCACTGGATTTGATCCTCAGCACCACATAAAAATAAAAGTATTGTGTCCATCCACAACTTAAACAGATATTATATAACTAAAACTATTATATATAATATACAACTAAAACAGATATTATATATATTATAATATTATATAATATATAATAATATATAAAATATAATAATATATAATATAATAATACATAATAATATAATATAATATGTATAATATCTGTTTTAGTATATATTTATACACACATATAAAATAATTTTTAAAACTATATTTAATATTTTTAGTAAAATATTCATAGAGGAACAAGATGTTATGAAAAAGAAACAGAACAAGAATTACTAAAAATTCAACATATGAGCACAGAAATAAAAAAAATTCAAAAGAGCAGATAGGGCAGAAGATAAAGTCTCAGAAAATAGGACAAAAAACACACACACACACAAAGTGACAAATAGGAATCAAAGGAAAAGAAAATTTGAAGAAAAGTTAAGAATGTCCAGTCTCTAATAATCAGAGTTCCAAAGAGGACAGAGAAAATGGGGAAATGGAAATTTCCAGAAATTAGGTTAATAGTCTGCAGACCAAAAGGGCCTGATGAATTAAGAAAGATTCACACCAAAGCATATTTCATCCTAGAAACTTCTAGAGAGAAGAAAAAATAAGTCAAATACATAAAGTATCAGGAACCAGGCTGTTAGTGAACTTCTTAATAGGAACACTGAAAGCTATAAGACTGAAGAAATACCTTCAAAATTCTGAGGAAAAATACTTGTGGAAAAAGCGTATTGTATCTAGCTAAACTACAAAAAATATGAAAGTAGAAGTAAAGCTCATCTAAGGGATCAAAAAATTTATTCTTTATGCAGGAGTAGATATACTCTAGCAAAATAAGTTAGTAAATCAATAAAGAAGAAGTCATAAGTTCAGGAAAAAGTGAATCTATTATGGAAAAGACCTAAAGATTTCCCAGAAGAGAAATTTATCAAGCCTAAGGAACAGTCAGTTAGGATTAGAGAAACAAGATGTAGTGCTCGAGATGAAATGTTCTTCAGAAAAATTAAAATGAATCAGACAAGCAGTCTGAAAACGGTGAAAGACTGACCTTATCTGTTAGTGTATTTGAAAAAAAAAAGTTAACCATATGGGAAACAAAGCAAATTTTAAAAGTAATACAATTATTAACTCTGGGAAAGACAAAAATCATAATAAAAAAAGGAAATATAATTTAAAAACTTGATGTTGACATTGTCCTGGTAACATATATATTATTATGAATTCAACCCAAAATTATTAAAAAACTATACAAGAGTACTATGTGCTTACCTTCCATAATAATTCACATAGAAAAAATCTAAAATTCGGGGCTGGAGTTGTGGCTCAGTGGTAAAGCACCCACCTCGCAAGTGCGAGACCCTGAGTTTGATTCTCAGCACCACATAAATCAATAAATAAATAAAAGGTATTGTGTCCAACTACAATTAAAAAATAAGTATTAATAAAAAAGTCTAAAATTTATAAATGAATTAATAGTAATGAATTCAAATTCAAACCTAAAAGTGGTTGCTTTCATGGCATATGACTGGGTAACAGAGAAGAATAGAGAGAGAATAACTGTTTTTTTTTTTTTTTATTGTTGGTCGTTCAAAACAGGATAACTGTTTTTGTAATAGGTCTTTTAGTTCTATTTTATTCATATCTCCTATTTTGATAAGTGTAACTAATTTTGAGTGTACAGCATTAAATGAATATAGGTTTTTATTCAAAAATTATTTCTCTTTTTTATGATTATAGAGGAAATAAAATCACCTCTTAAATTGATTTGGTAGTAAGCCAAAATAACAGCTCACTCATCCTATAAACTGTTTCAGAAAAGGCAACTGGCCGAAAATAGCACTCACCCCTTTCTCATTTGCTTTATGGTTTGGAAATGTTCTCTGCTGGTGGCAATAAATATTAAAAGTCTATAGAATTCACCTACTAATGTAGATGTTCTCCTTCTTGAACTTTTGGCTCAAATTCTTATCTATCAATATCACATCCCTCCAATTCTTTTTCACTCTGGGCCGTGGCAATGAATTGCTGTAGTGTGATATGACTTTTCTTCTTTCACTTTTCAGAGGCTTTGAGCAAGACCTTTAAGGAGCTTCATTTTGAAATAGTATGTTACAAAGATTCTACAGCCAAGGAAATCTGTGAAGTTCTAAAATTCTACCAAAGTGAAGACCACAATAATAAAGATTGTTTCATCTGCTGTATCCTCTCGCATGGAGACGAGGGCATAATCTATGGCACTGATGGACAGAAGGTCTCCATCTTTGAGCTGACCTCTTATTTCACTGGTTCAAAGTGCCCTTCCCTTGCTGGGAAACCTAAAGTCTTTTTTATTCAGGCTTGTCAAGGGGACAACTACCAGAAAGGTGTACTTGTTGAAACCGACTCAAAGCAAAAGGACCCCTACTTAGAGATGGATTTATCATTTCAAAAGAGTTATATCCCAGATGAAGCTGACTTTCTGTTGGGGATGGCCACTGTGAGCAACTGTGTTTCCTATCGAAATCCCATGGAGGGAACCTGGTATATCCAATCCCTTTGCCAGAGACTGAGAGAAAGATGTCCTCGGTAAGGTTTGCCTATCCAGCCCTCCTCAGTGTTATACTACCTGCTCCCCTTCCCCATCACCACTACTATATGTGCATAGCCAGGGCCTTTTAGAAAAAGCTTTATGGGTGAGGTAGTATTAATTGAAGAAGCATCAAGAGGAGTGATTTCCATTTACCTCTAAAATGTCTCCCTGTGGACTACAAAGTCCTACTTCCCAGGTCAGCTGTGAAATAAGAGAAATGGCGAGTGTTAATATCCTTCTTTCACAGATGGGAAAACTGATACACTTACTGAGTGGTTTCCTTGATTCGGCATCTCAAAGGACAACCACAGTATTACAGAGCTGGAAAGGCAATGGGCATGTGGTCCAGCTCTCTGTCTTTAAGGAAAAAAAAAAAAAATCATGATTGAGCTGATTCAGCTAGTTTTGTTAAGTTTGCCAAGAAGGCAGTAACCATGTCAATGTTTAACACTCTCCAACTCTGTCAAAAGTCCCATAATAGCTAACTCACCTCAAACCCTTGATGCATTGTGGGAGATAGTAGCAAAGAGATGGAGCCTCTCGTGTCTCCCCACTCACCTGGCTTGCTTTAAAGCCGCAAGATGTGGGAAAATATTCTTCCCTTGTTTATTATATCAGAGGCTTCATTTAGTTATAGTTTCAAATGTCATAGCTTACCCACGTGTGCAAAGCTGACAGATGAACCGTGAGGAATCCTAACACATTCCTTCTAGACCTATTTCTCATTAGGCTTTCAGAGTATGAAGAGTGAGAATCTCCCATAGTATATAAAAAGCAAACCACAGCACCAATGTGAGGTTTTCATTTTGTAACTTAGGCCAGGAGTCCTGCAAGGTTCTGGTGTTTGCTACAGAGATAGATGAAGAGGTTGACCAAGAAAACTGCTAAGATATCTGGGGATGGAGGGGGAGAGAGGGCTGCAGGAGATGTTAGATTGTGTTGTAGATGAATTTGCAGAAGCAATGCTGAGTGTAAGCTGAGGGCATTCAGAGGCATTGAGATGCTGTGGGGGTTGAGTGACACAGTCCATGGAGTAGTGAGAGAGATACACAAACTGGAAGGGAAAGAAATCAAATCCAATACTGGCCCTGAGGTTTCTGATGGTTAGTAGAGATTCCAAATAAGCTGAAGGTGAAGTTATCAAGCTTGAGACAACTCATCTACCTGGAAAGCTGTGGTAGGTCTTGGTTTAGCAGATTATGGTTTCCAAAGCCTGATATTTGAGAGAGGGAGCTATAGGTCTCTCCCTCAGCACAGCAGATGAGATGGGTTGTCAGTCCTGTCCCCCCACCCCACCCCGTGAATCATCATATGTTATGCTCTGTTTTTCAGAGGCGATGATATTCTCACCATCCTGACTGAAGTGAACTATGAAGTGAGCAATAAGGATGATAAGAAGAACATGGGGAAACAGATGCCACAGCCCACTTTTACCTTAAGGAAAAAACTCTTCTTTCCTCTTGATTGATGTTACATCATTGTGTAACACTATGCTTTATTTATTAAGTATTTTTTTATTTGTTATAATTAGTGTTAGTTAATTATAAAATATTGACTGCACTTTCTTTTTAAGGCAGGGAAAGAATGAGGAACTAAGCACTTTTTTTCATAAAAAATTATGTTTTTAAATATACAACATTATCTTCAATTATTACATCAAAACCATTTTGTCCATACAAAGCATTACTATAATCAATTCACTTTATGCATTTGAATCAAGAACATTTTAATTCTTATATGAATTCAAGTCCTGGCTATGCAATATCAGCCACTATTAGACATTTACAGTTATGGTATAATTTTAACTATTTTTAACAAGATGAAAAAGTACTACTTAAAAGTAAATAAAAACTTCATTCCTCTCTTTTCAAGCCTTCTAATACACTACTTTCAAAATATTTAAATTTGGAAAATTAAATTTTTAAATATTAGCTGTCTCAATAAGAGAGCAAAGGCTCTTATTGAGTTACATCCTCAGCCTGGTTTTTTTTTCATTTTCTGATGCTCTTTCACATACCTTTTCATATGCTTGTAGGATTCGCTGTTCTTGCTAATAAAGCATTTTAGTATTTCATATATTTGTATACATTTTTTTTCTTTCAGCTCATTTTGTGTTTTTAAGAGTATTTTTAAATTTTTTAAATTTTATTTTCTGAATTTTTATTTTCTTTTTCTTTTTTAATTTTTAATTTGTTTTAATTAGATACATGTGACAGTACAATTTTCTTGGCAAACATTTGAATCAGATGGGCTATAATTTCTCATTTTCCTGTGTACAGCTTGCAGAATCACATTGGTCATACATATCCCGGGAGGAGGGATATTTCCAGTTGCTGGTTCTTGTACAAGTCTCGGTTAGCCTATGTGGAGTGTGCTGGTGGAGTTCAGAAATAAAGTTTGTTCCTGCTTCAGTGGCTCATGATTTGTGCCCAGCCAGACTGCGGCACTGTTTTATTCTGCTGTTTTTAAAAAACATTTTTGATACAGTAAAATGTAATTTTATCTTACTGCTCCTTAAAGATTATTTTTTTAGTGTTTTTTTTTTTTGTTTGTTTGTTTGTTGTTTGTTTTTGCCAATGGTGTGTCACAAATGGAAAACATTCCGGTCATAGACTTGTTTTACTTGAGTCTCCCACTATTGGCTCCCACAGGCTGTGTTTTTAACGTTTACAGTCAACATTTAAAAACCAGGAGATATCACATAAAACCCATAATATCTTTTTTTGAAAATTGAGAATGTCTGATAACATTGACCCCAAGTAACTGTGTGGTAGCAATCGTAGAGGTCTGAGAAGCACCTCTCTCCAGCCAGGTGTGGCTCTGCTTTCCCTAGTCCTCTCTCCATCCCCACCCAGGCACCTCCAAGGGGCTGCTGTCAATGGCCATTTATCACCCTGCCAGTGTGACCATTTTACCTTACATCCAGACATTTTCGTTGATTTATATTGCCTACCCTGGGGGGCATTTGAATTCTGGCGATGGTTTAGAAAAGGCAGCAAGAATCTTCAGATACTCTTCTTGGGTGATAGGTTCGGGAACATGGTTGGAAGATCAGAGAATGCAGGCACATGTATAACAGAAAAAAGTATTGAAGTCAAGTCAAAGAGTTATCTGTCTTGCTAGCTAGAGAGGGGGACAAAAGATGTAGCCCAACATACAGTCAACATTCGATAGGAAGGATGCCTTCAAATCAGTCTCTTTCTAATAAAATGTGTAAAATGCACAAGAGAAAAGAGTACAAGGCCCAGAGAGAGATCAGCTTCAGGATAGAGAACATCTATTTTTAATGAAGAATCAATGAGAAGCTCTGCAATCGAGAATTTAAACATTCCCATTCAGAAAAAAAAGCAAATTGTGAAAAGACAAAAACATAGTCAGAACAACCCAAGAACTCAACTAATCATATGCATTTTCTCAAGAAACCCTCTCTGCCCACCCCACCCCCAGGAGTTCCATAGGCTTTAGGGATGGTGTTCCTACCACCTTTGGCCAAGGAGAACAACTTTTTGTTTATGATTCTTGTTTTTTGTTGTCGTATTCAATGTCATAATCATAATTATACTCATAACTGGTTAAAGAGGGCAAGGTTCCAGATTGTCTTTCATAAACTTCTTCTTCATTCTTGGCAAACTTTTGCCTGTAAAAGGAAGGATATATCACGACAGACTCAAAGAATAGAAGGGGGTACAGGATATGGGTGTGTGGGTAGGGGCAGAAATGTGGCTTTAGTCCTCCCTGGGGGAACAGTCTCTCATCACTTGCAGAGGTTTTGAATTTAGTGAAATGTGATATTTGGGTGACCAAATTGCCAAATGAGGCATTTTTCTATGGAATCAATGCAACAAGTAACTTCAGTAAAGTTTGACTAAAATTTGTTTGAGCAATTTAAGATGTCTCTTCAGGTAACAGTATGATTTCTGTGTTCTGAAGTTGATTTCCAGAGCAACCAGAAGCAGCTGTGTCTAATACAAAAACCACCGAGTGTTTCAGAGAAGGGGGACTTGAAAAACAACCCTCAGTCACAGAACAGAAAAAAACTCAGAAATTGATACACTTCCTGTGTCATTTTGCATAACAGACAGGCAAGAGAGAGAAGTCCAGACATATCTCAAAAGAACTCTGGCCTCTGCAGATAACTGTGTCCAAACTCAGTGACATAACCTCCCTCTTGTCTTGACATCAGTAAGCAGTACCTGGCTTATCTTCTGAACCTATTCCTCACTCACATGCCCTCCCACTCCTAAAGAGAGCTCAGCCAACAGCATCCACACCTTAGAAGAATGTTTTCCTCTGTCAGGCTCTCTATGGTGTGCTTATGCTTTTCATTAGCTTCAGCAAGCTTGATCTGGAACATCTTCTCAAGATTTCCCACTGTGGCTTTCTGGAAAGACAAAATTTAAAAGCAGTCTTCCCCAGAGCCACCCAGCATGAAGCCATATAGCCAAATGGCAGAGACACTTGGGTTCCTCTCCCAGCCCCTGTCCTCTCTCCAGCCAGGACTCACCTCTTTCTGGAGTTCCATCTGTGTTTGGTAGAGGTGCGCGTTAAGCGACTCTAGAATAATAGCTTGTGCGTGCAACTCTTCCTCCATGATCTGCACAAGAAGAAATTGTTTCAGGACACCAAGCCCATGTTACCTATTTATTCTCTTCTCCACAGCACCTGGACTACAACACAGAGCAACAACCTTAGCTACTCACCCCTGGCCAGTAAATTCTGGCCATTTGCTGTCTTTCCGGGCTACATACCCTCCCCTTCAGCCACAACCATCACTGCCACAGAGCCAGTTCTCACCAGAGCTCAAACAGATGGTTACCATGGCAATCCGCCATTCATTCACTGAAGAGTCTTTTGTTAATAACCTACTACTGATTCCCACAATAGGATATTCTGGGAAAGGTGAGACTCTAGGGACTGTAAGAAGATTAGTGATTTCTAGAGGTTGGAAGGGGAAAGGAGAAATGAGTAGGTGGGGCAGAGGGTATTTTGGGGGCAGTGAAACTATTCTGTATGACACAGTGATTATAGATACATGACATGACATATTAGGCAAAACCCAAAGACTGTATGTCTCAAGGAATGAAGAATGTAAACTCTAGACCTTCAGTTAATAATAATGCATTAGCATCAACTGGTAGATTGAAACTAATATATCATCCTAGTGCAAGATGTTGATAATAGGTGGAACTCTGAGGGGTAGCTTAGGGGAACCTGTAATTTTTGCCCTAATTTTTCTATAAACCTAAAACTGCTCCAAGAAATAGACCATCAGTTAAATGAACAAACTACTACTGAAGAACAATTAGGAACCTGTGCAAAAGTCCTTAGGAGGCAAAAAGCGTAGGAATCCTTAAGGAACACTAGTGGGGTTGGAATAGAGACCACAAGAAGGAGAGTGGGCCATGGTGAGGAGACGCAGAGGAGCCAGGCCACACCTGGGATTCATGGTAACTCGAGAATAATAGGGGGTGGTGGTCAAAAAGTTTTAGGCAGAGGAGTGTTTATATTGGTTCTCACTGTTTGCATCGATCTCACTACTCTGTGGAACATGGGTTGGAAGGGACAGGGTAGAAAACAAGGTCAGCAAGGAGAAGAGTATTACAGTAGTTCAGGTGAGAAATAATGGACTGGGGAAGACGGCAGCGCTGGAGAGAAGTGGATTTATAGAGTGCTCTATGGAGGAGTGGTTGATGCCGATGCATGGATGAGGGAGAGTGGAAGAAATCAAGGACGACTTTGACTCCAGTTTGAACAGCTGGAGATTTACAATTTGAGAGCTCAAATCCTGGGAGGAAAATCAAGAGTGTGGAATGGGACACATTAGGTTTGAGATGTCCATTGTCACCTATGTAAAAACACCAAATGGGCAGTTGGATATGCAGCCTGGGTCTCAGAGGAGGGGCCGGGGCTGGAGGAGTCAGTCTGGTCGGCAGCACAGAGATGGCATTTACATTTGTGTGAATAATTAACTCCCAAAGGAGAAAGGGGAGAGAAAGAAAAGAAACAGAACCCAGGGACAAGCCCTGAACTTTCCAGGGCTTAGAATGTAGGTGGAGGAGGAGGACCTACAATGAGGACGGAGAAGTGACCAGTAGGGGAGAAGCAGACACTTGTGAAAGCCAGAGGTGAGTGGCTCAGGGAGGAAGTGACCTCACCTCAGGCCAGGAGAGACATTCCTGGTATTTGTCACAAGAAGTATTGGGCAGGGAACTAGGCCTTTAAATAGGGTGGCTCCTGAAAAGGTGGTATTTGAGTAAAGACCAGAAGAAGGAAAGAATGTTAGCCATGTGGATTTCTGAGAAAGAGCTTTTCAGGAAGAGAGATCACCAAGAACAAAGACCCAAGGTAGGAGCATCCTGGCCTTTTAAGAAATGGCAAGGAATTCAGTGCTGCTGGGGTGGAATGATGGAGGCAAGAAATAGAAGGAGATGAAGCTGGGGAAAGAAAAGAGCAAGAGGGATAATCCCTGGGCCAACACAGTCCTGGGAGCAGTTCACAATCGCACCATCCAGAGCAGAAGAAGCCGTCTAATGCAAAGGGCGCTGGGAGAGCATTTGGAAAGGTTACCTCAGGAACCGGGAATCCAGCTCTGCCCTGGACTGCTTCAGTTCAGATCAGCAAAGCATAAAATCAGTGCTAAGGCTGATGCATTGTACGTGAAAGAATGAAATTGCTTCCAAGTAACTTAACTGTATCAGAACATAGTTCAAGAAGATTTAAAGGAATATAAAAATATTTTAGTGCCCAACGAGGCAACTTTCACAGTGGCTGGCACCATAAAAAACTACCAGGCAAGCAAACAAGAAAATATGACCACGAATGAGGAGAAAAATCAATTAATAGCAACAGAAATGGCATAAATGAAGCTTATCTCAAACATATCCATTCTAGATCCAAGTTAAATTCTCAAAGAAGAAAGAACCACAGGTTTTTTTGTGGGTCTGGACAGCTTCTATTCAGATGTCTCCATAAAGTGACCTACAAGAAAGTTATCACTTGGGACTGGGCTTGTGGCTCAGTGGTAGAGCACTTGCCTCCCACGCGAGGGGCCCTGGGTCCAATCCTCGGCACCACATATAAATAAACAAAATAAGGGTACTGTGTCCATCTGTGGCTAAAAAGTTTTTTGTTTTTTTTTTTTTTAAAGAAAGTTATCACGTCTGAGGTACACCCAGAACTTGGAACCAGAGATGCGTAGGCAAAGGAAGTTCTGTATTTTTCTGAGCTCAAAGGAAAGAACATGGCCATTCATGAATCAAAATCCTTCCTTAAGCTTTGCTAGAAATAGAATTCATTCAACATTGATGACCATATGGTATGCTGTTGATGTATGTGCTCAAATCTGGCTTTGAAAAGGGTACCAGGTATTTTTGTTTTACGGACAATTCCAGATCACTTTTTAACTTATTTCATCTAGCAAACTTAGCTTTAGGTCTTGCATCTTTTATGGATTTTGGAAAAATTACCATAGGTTCCATTTTACGGAGAGTGTATTTTTCACTGATATATTTGCCAGACATCAGTTCCATAGGAAGAAACAGAAGAGCTTACCGCTTTGGTCTTCCTCATCTCCTGTAATTGCAGGGTGTCGCTTTCATGTTGTTTCAAGAGTTCCTAAAAACAATATTATTGGCTCTGGATATTCTTTTGGAGAATTAAGAAAGCCAGTAGAGGATTCAGGAATATAATATTTACTAAAGCTTATATATCAATATAATGATACACACATTGTCAACAAATGATATGACATTTTGAAGTTAACTAATGAAAATCTTATATTAAACACTATCACATTGACAAATATAAAATAAATTAGATTTTCATCAAAAGCTTTTAAATTAGTGTACAGATTCAATATTGTTAAGGATTTATTTATGCATGGATTGATCTTTATTTTCAATGTATTCCTAGTCAAAATACCCACAGGCTTTCTTGAGAAGTTAATTCTAAATTGACAAGCTAGTTCTAAAATGTATATGCAAATGCAAAGAATGGGGGAAAATAATCTTGGAAAACATTACTAAAGTTAGATGATCTTAACTATTTGGTATTAAGCTCTAATAGGTAAGACTACATTATGTTTGTGGGCCTAAGCGAAGACAATTAGTCATAAGAAACAGAATGGAGTCTGACTCCCCACCCCCAATGACCCCAAGGCAACTCAATGGGAAAAGGAATCTTGTTTTGTTTTTGGTTTAAAAAAAAATTGGTGCTGAAACAACTAAATATTCATATGTAAAAAAGTGACTCATGGTATCTACCTCACTCTGTATACACAAATTGTTCAAAATGGATCATAAAATCATAAAAGTTAAAATTATGAAGTTTCTTAAAAAATTGTGGCATTGTAGTAGATAATGTCAAAACTTATCAAATTTCACACTTAAGTCTGTGTGTTTTGCTAAGTATCAATGAGAGAGAGAGGGAGAGAAGGAGATCTATTTACAGCCAGCATCACTAGAGAAATAACAGGAAGAAGAAAGAAAGGATGTATACAGATCAAATCTCCCTCCACAAAAGGAATGGCTACTTCTTATTCCGATGATTTTGCCCTCCAGACCTCAGGAGCCCTATACACACTTGCAGAACCTGACCCCATCTCATTGTTGTTTTGTCCTTTAATAATAGTGAATACCAGCAATTGACTTTTATTGGTGATCCTAGTGGATTTTGATTAGCATAATGGTTAGACATGGACACAAAAATGAAATATGTAGAATATCCAAAATATTGGGAAAACATTTTACCCAAAAGTGGTACAAGAATATAAAAAAGTCTGTAGCTGTCCACTTAAGCATGGTGCCTAGGACTTGATCCCAGGTGGCCCTGAGTCATGCTAAGGACATGCTCTGGTTGCCTGGTGCAGATGATAATGGGTGCCAAGTTCTGCCTCTGGGATGCCATCAGGCCTGCCACTGGGAAAACTTCTGTGCATCTAAAAGTTCAGAGACCTGGTGGCATGAAATGTCGGGGCTGCTTGCTAATGCATAGTTGCTAAGTAAATGTTCATAAGTATAGCAAAACTTGGCCTGAGACCTGCTTTCATTATTACCTGGTCTCAGAAGTAAGGTTTTAGCAGTAGTGAGGTTTGGCTAGCAGGAGTAGTCAACCCTCACACCTCCCTTCATTATTTACTAAGAGTCTTGTGTGACCAAATGTGTTTGGTTTGCAGCAATGCCTTTTCTCTTCTGCTATAGTCAGGAATGAAAAAGACATTCAGAGATGGCATTTTGGTAAAATTGGGGATTTCAGGTTCTGTATATTTAGCATTCAGTTATTTCCCATCACTTAAGATTTTCATTTCAACAAACAAGTAGTAAGACTAGCCAAAGGAGAGCAAGCCTATCAACCTACCTGATTTTATTTCCAGGAAAGCTGGGTAAGGACAAGGATTGCCCATCAGTCACACAAAAAGATTCCTGACTATGGAGGCACAGCTACTGTGCCTGGACCACACACATGCAACCACTGAGTGCTCCCTGACCTACCTCCTTCTCGCTAATGAGGTTCTCAATGGAAGCACTGTAGGATTCAGTTATTTTCTTTTTTTCTTCTTCTGACTCTAACTCGAACTTTTTTGTCATCTTGTGTTCTGCGGAGGTGTGAAAAAAGCACATCTATGTGTAAATATGGAAAAACAAGTACAGAGAGAAACCCAGAATATTTGAAGATACAAGCAATTTCAGACCAGGTCAAACCCCAGTCCTTTCAGCCTGGTGTTTGGACTCTGACCTGGAAATGCCTGAGGAAGAGGTGATCATGATGGTTGTCCTTGATCACGTTAGCCACATGAGATTTACTGTCACCACCTGTGGTTTTTGTGTGCATTATTTATTTCGGATGTGTTACTTATTATTCCTAAATACTCTTGTCTTAAAGCTCTTGGCTTACCTGATTTTCTCCAGCAAAATCATTCATTTTGTCCTAAAGCCCTGAGGTTGGCTTACCTTGTTTTTTTTCTGGGCAAAAAATCTGACACCAGAACCCTAATACTACAAAGGAGGAAGGCGGGGAAGGGACAAACACAAATTCCCTCTGTGTGGCAATTCTGGGGGCTGGAGGAATTCTCTGGACTGACAGGGAAACCCTGGAATGGGATACATAAATTCTAGTTTTCCGAAACCTAGATGTGTGTTATGTAAGAATGTAGAAGTCTGGGAGGTGAGCAACACACAGGAGCAGCTCCACATCCCAACCCCAGCCAGAGTCCCCACCAGAACATGAACAGTCCCAGGGAGTCTTTGCATTTGAATGAGTAATTTGGTTTAAACTGAATAAATGTAAAATAAGAGGAATAGGTTTGTAGAGGGCCCACTCCTCCTTCGACTATTCCTCTCCATCAATCGCTCTGTACATTCTTCCATGAATGAAGAAGCTCAGTGTTGTGGGAAGTGCTACAGATCCAAACTCTAGGTTAAGCGTTGAACGTATTCAAAAGTTTTATCAAACATGGCTCCCTTTGGGGGGACATGGGGACAGGGAGGCTCTTGCTATAATGGATTGTGTGGTTCATCCCTGCTCTCTCCCCAAAATGAATATTTCAAATTCTAATTGAAGAACTCCTGGAGCTTTGGACTCACCTGTAACTAGATATTAAGTCTACATTCCTATTAGAGGTCACAACACTTGTTCAAGTCCATGATAGGCAAACTTGGAACCAGTGAGTTTGAAAGATACAAGCTCAGGCCCCTCAGTTCAGGTGTGTAAACTTGAAAAGGACCCTGCCCTTCTCATCACATGGGAGATTTTTTTGCTTGTGGTTTGTTTTGTGGTACTGGGGATTAAACACAGAGCCTCACACATGCTAGGCAAGTACTCTATCACTGAGCTATAAACTCAACTCTTTATTTTGAGACAGGGTCTCACTAAATTGTTCAGGCTGGCTTCAAACTTGGACTTGCCATCCTCCTTCCTCAGCCTCCTGGGTTGCTGGGATCACAGTGTGTGCCACTGTGCCCGGCCATTTTGTTTTCTTGATGACTACAACACCTTCCATTCAGGAGTCTGGTGTGGGGCCGTCACGCTCGGTAAACCCAAGGTCCCTCAAGTCAAGGCCAAGCCTAAGGCAGTTTTCTGCTGAGCTTGTCACCCCCAAGCCCAACATCTCTGTAGTACTCACTCTGTTGCAGCAGGATCTTTTCCCGCTCCAACTTCTCATCCTTCTCCCATTCTGCTTTCCGCTTTGACCATTTTTCTTCTATTTCATCATAAATGCTGTCCTGTGGAGTCCCAAAGGCACCATGAGGAAAAGAGCCCCAAGCCCTGGAGAAGCTGTCCATGCACACTAGAGAGGCCCCCTTACGCACAGGCCCTTGCCCTGGGCAGCTTCCCTCACTGACAGGCCCCTCCTTGGATGACATATGGGAAGTAAATTCCATCCCCATCCAGCAGAGAATTGTGGAACCCAAAAGGTCAGGGGAGAACCATGCACGGCCGAGCGGCCTTTGCCCTGCTGGAACTGGGCTTCCACTGAGCACAGATAGGCTCTCCAGGTGGGAGAATCCCATGTCAGCTCCTGCTGAACCATGAGTCGCTCTTCAGTGGCACATAAGAAAGAAGAGAAATGCCTGGAGTTAATCTGAAGACTTAGAACACAGCGTGATGTCTGGCAGAAGTCCCCGTTTGTTTTGCAGGGAATCCTAGAAACCCAAAAGAAGGCGGCCCGGGATCTCAATGATGCTAGTAAGTTCCCAGAAGGGAAAGCATCAGGAGCCACACTAATTGGGGCATCAGTTCCCCGTGGAGTCATTGGGACCAGGCTGATGGGTTCTCTCTCCTCATTTTCATGCTGGTGGGCAACCTGGTTGCCACAGAGTTCAAGTGGCCTGGAGAGGCCCAGACTGGAATAAACACAGAGTAAATTTAGGAACCTGGGACAGTTCATCTGGTCATAAATCTGGTCAGGTTTTGGATATAAGCTCAAAACTGAAACTGTCAGTAGCACATAGAACTTCAGAGGTAGTGCTGGTGTTTCACCTTTGATGGGTGTGCCCACCTGTCTTGGTTTGTCTGGGACTGCCCAGGTATATGCAATAAAGTCTGGAACCCCAGGAAACTCTCAGTCCCAAGGCAACAGGACTAGTTGGTTCCTATATTTAACAGTTAAATAGGAAGAGGGCTTGAGTCTGCCCTTCCCTTGTCCACTTCCCATCTCCTGTTCCACTCATCCCCCTCGCAAGGCATCATACTCTAACTCTGGGCCTTCATCAGATTAGCTGATTAAGTGGATGGGTTATGCTCTGAGATGGCTACGTACTCCATGTTCAGTTTGTAGAGTGCAGTGTGACAGAGATTTTTAGGATTACAATTTGGCCAAATCTACTATAGGTCTTAACAAGATTCATCCCTGCTGAGCACGGTGGCATACGCCTGTAATTCTAATGGCTTGGGAGGCTGAGGCAGGAGGATCACGAGTTCAAAGCCAGCTTCAGCAATAGCAAGGTGCTAAGCAACTCAGTGGGACACTGTCTCTAAATAAAATACAAAATAGGGCTGGAATGTGGCTTAGAGGTCGAGTGCCCCTGAGCTTAATCTCTGGTACAAAAAAAAAAAAAAAATTCAACCCTTTAGACTCAGCACTGCCAGAATCAAAGATGTTCAAAGTGACAAAGTCATAATATATATATATATATTGTTCATCAAGCAATTGGAGGCAACTCAAACAACCAGCCTTTAGGGAATAGTGAAATACATGTTTTCACTAGGATAATATCTAGTCATTAAAAAGGAGAAAAAAATTTCTGCCTGATGAAGAGGATACAAAACTATACACAGATTTAATACATTAAAAGAATACAGATTTTTGCAGAGGTTGTCTTTGGATGGTAACACTTCTTTCTTTTGATTGTTACTGTTATTGGTTATTCCCATTACTTTTTTTTAAGTGAACAATAATAATAGTGAATACCAGAATTAATAATTTGTGGTATAACCACAAACATGTTTGTCAATAGGCCTCTTTACAGTCTGGGCTGTCATACATGGAAGCCATTGGGTCCACCCTTCTTCTTGGGTACAGTAAATGCCACTTAGGTCTATGGATGCTGGAGTCTCAGGACATGGTTTTTTCGGGCAAGAGCTCTGGATTCAACATTGTCAGCCAGGCATAAGACTTACTTCTCTCACTCTCAGAAGCCAACAAGGAGCTCTGTCTCACCTGATACATATGAAACATATTCTTCAAATACTTATACTCCTTTTCCATCTCCTCTGGACCAAAGGAAAACAACAGGGTCATCATCACTCCTCTGAAAGGTACATTGCAAACTCAAATGTGAGCTCTGGAGCACAGCTCCCCACCCTCAACTCCTCCTCCCAGCTGTGAGGCCTGTAAGCACCCCAGAAATTCCCCTAGAACCTTCAAAACTCAATTGCTTGGACTCCACCCTGCACCTGTGGAACTGGGGTTTCCGGGGACAAATTATTTGTTGACAAATAAACTTCTTGTTAACAAAGTCTTAAAGACATCCCAGGGGCTGAGCTACATCTGTGGGGAAAAGAGGAACAAAAGCTTGTGGCATGTATCTGCTGCTCTTTTAGGTAACATTTCTTAGTTTACCATGACTACAAAAACAATACATGCTCTCTTGAGAAAATTGGAAAATCAGAAAAGTGTAAATAAGATAGGATCTTTTAAAAACTTGGGGCAAAATAAAGGAAGAAGGCCCTATAGCATTACTTCTTCCCTCTGTGGAGATGAGTCTGTGAACCCAGAATTCAGGAGGCTACACACTTCACCCTTCAGGAGGGCAGTGTAAATAGTGAGGTCAAATGGTCAGCACAACCCTCTGCTTTATAAGGCTATACAGTGGCAGTGTGTCAGGGAGAAATGAATAAAACCCTGTCATGTTACAGGTCAGGAAACGTGTAACAGTGTACAGGTACAGGTCAGGAAACTTGTTACAAACAAATTGTAACAGTGTCATATTTGTAGAACTTAGGAATGTGCTTTTCAAAGTGTTTTCAGATTCTCTTCATACTCACAAGGGTAGATATTTTGTTCTCAATTCCCAGATGAGGAACTGAGACTCAAGATGAAAGGACATCCTCAGACCTTCCAGGAAAAGGAAGGACCTTGGTAGACATAATCTTTCCTTTTTTCAGTCCCCCCTCCCTCCCGCTTAGCTTCAGGAAGAAACCTCTGGTTACCTAGGTACCACCCAACCGTGGCCATGGGAGCCCCAGCCCCACACCCACACTATCAGCCCCTCGTCCCTTCACCCAGGCCCTGAGGGTACCTAGTTTTCCCCGGGAAGCTGCCTTCTCTGCCTTCAACACTTCTTTGTACTTGTTCTCTAACTCACTGAGCTCTGCTCTGTGAGCCTTTCTGAGCTCCCTGTGGGATACAGAAAACCACAATCACCAGTGAACAGGGCTGAGCCCCACCCTGGCCTGACCCCCACCCCTCGCCCACACTGGAGGAAGCCCTCACTTCCTGGAGCAGTCCCTGGCTTCTATTCAGAGAGAGGTGCTTGGTTTCCTGTTTTCTGCAGGCACTGTTTGAATGGAGCTGGCAGCAGCTGCAGACTCGACCCAAACAGTCAGCAGTCTGCTTACAGCTCACTTGGGAAACTGAGCTACATTAGGATAATTTCAGACCCCAAGGTCTTCCCAGCTGCCCTCCCAAGAGGCAGGTGTTGGCAGTGTCTCAGACACATGTTAAATGAAAGTCACTTAGGTGGATTTCGTATCTTGGCTATTATGCATAGTGGTGCAATAAACATGGGGATGCACACAACCCTAAGGGAACTGATTTCAGATCTTTGGGAGTAAATATCCAGTAGTGGGATTGCTGGATCATATGGTAATTCTACTTTCAATTTTTTGAGGAATCTCCATACTATTTTCCATAATGCCTGTCCCCATTTACATGATTCCCACTAGCGCTGTGAAAGGCTTTCCTTTCTCCACATTCTTGCACTTGTTATCTTTTTTCTTTTTGATAATAGCTTTTGATAGGTGAGTGGTATCTCATTGTGGTGTTTCGGGTTTTTTTGTTTTGTTTTGGTTTGGTTTGGTCCAATTAGTTATACATGACAGCAGAATGCATTTCAACTTTTTGTACACTAAAAGAGCACAGCTTTTCATTTCTTTGGTTGTAATGCAGAGTCACACCATTCGTGCAATCATACATGTACATAGGGTAATAATATCAGTCTCAATCCACCATCTTTCTCACCCCCATACTCCCTCCCCTTCCCTCACTTCCTTCTTCCCAATCTAGAGTCCCTCCATTCTTCCATTGCTCTTCCCTCACACCATTATGGATCAGCATCCACATATCACAGAAAACATTTGGCCTTGTTTTGGGGGGATTGTCTTATTTTACTTAGCATGATGTTCTCCAGCTCCATCCATTTACCTGCAATTGCTGTAATTTCTTCTTCAAAGCTGAGTAATATTCTATTAAATATATACACCACATTTCCTTTGTCATTCATATATTGAAGGACACATAGGTTGGTTCCATAGCTTAGCTATTGTGAATTGAGCTATTATAAACATTGATGTGACCATGATACTATAGTGTGCTGATTTTAAGTCCTTTGGGTGTAAACCGAGGAAAGGGATAGCTGGGTGGTTCCATTCCAATTTTCTAAAGAATCTCTGTACTGCTTTCCAGAGTTATTGCACCAATTTGCAGTCCAATAGCAATTTATGAGTGTACCTTTTCCCCAGATCCTCTCCAACACTTATTATTGCTTGTATTCTCGATAACTGGCTTTCTGACTAGAGTGAGATGAAATCTTAAAGTAGCTTTGATTTGCATTTCTCTAATTACTAGAGATGATGAAAATTTTTCCATATTTTGTTGATCAATTGTATATTTTCTGTGAAGTGTCTGTTCAGTTCCTTAGCCCATTTATTTATTAGGTTATTTGAGGGTTTTTTGTTTTGTTTTATTTTGGTGTCAAGTTTTTTTGACTTCTTTGTATATCCTGAAAACTAGTGCTCCATCTGAGATGCATGTGGTAAATATTATCTCCCATTCTGCAGACTTTCTCTTCATGTTATTGTTTCCTTTGTGGAGAAACAAACTTTTTAGTTTGAATCCATCCCACTTATTGATTCTTGATTTTATTTTTTATGCTTTAGGAATCCTGTTAAGGAAGTCAGGTCCTAAGCCAACATGTTAAACATTTGGGCCTACTTTTTCTTCTATTAGGCATAGGGTCTCTGGTTTAACTCCTAGGTCGTTGATCCACTTTGAGTTGATTTTTGTGCATGGTGAGAGATAGAGGTTTAATTTCATTTTGCTATATATGGATTTCACCATTTGTTGAATAGACTATCTTTTCTCCAATGTATGTATTTTGAGCCTTTGTCTAGTGTGAGATAACTACATTTATCTCTGTCTCTTCTATTCTGCACCACTGGTCTACATGTCTATTTTGATGCCAATATCATGCCATTTTGTTATGATAGCTTTGTAATACAGTTTAAGTTCTGGTATTGTGATGCCTCTTGCTTCCCTCTTCTTGCTAAGGATTGCTTTGGCTATTCTGTGTCTCTTATTTTTCCAAATGAATTTTAAGATTATTTTTCTCTTTCTACAAGGAATGACATTGGGATTTGAATAGGAATTTCATTAAATCTATATAACGCTTTTAGTAATATGGCCATTTTGACGATGTTAATTCTGCCTATCGAAGAACATGGGAGATATTTCCATCTTCTAAGGTCTTCTTCAATTTCTTTCTTTACTGTTTTGTAGTTTTCATTGTAGAGGTTTTTCACCTCTTTTAGATTGATTCCCATTTTTTTTTCTTGAGGCTATTGTGTATGAGGTAGTTTTCCTAATTTCTCTTGCAGTGGATTCATTGCTTATGTATAGAAATGCATTTGATTTATGGGTATAGATTTTATATCCTGCTACTTTGCTGAATTCATTTATTAGTTCTAGAAGTTTTCTGGTGGAATTTTTTGGATCCTCTAAACATAGAATCATGTCCTTGGCAAATAGTGATAGAGTTCTTCTTTTCCTATTTGTATCCCTTTAATTTTTTCATCTGTCTTATTGCTCTGGCTAGAGTTTCAAGGACTATATTGAATATAAGTGATGAAAGAGGACATCCCTATTTTGTTCCAGTTTTTAGAGGTAATGCTTTCAATTTTTCTTCATTTAGAATGATGTTGGCCTTGGGCTTAGCATAGATAGCTTTTACTATGTTGAGGTATTACCATTCTTAGTTTTTCTGGTGTTTTGAACATAAAGAGGTGTAATTTGTCAAATACTTTCTTTGCATCTATTGAGATGATCATATGATTCTTGTCTTTAAGTCTGTTGATGTAATAAATTATGTTTTTTGATTTTTCATATGTTGAACCAACCTTGTCTCCCTGAGATGAACACCACTTGATCATGGTGCACTATCATTTTAATATGTTTTTGTATGTGATTTGCCAGAATTTTATTGAGAATTTTTGCATCTATGTTCATCAGAATATTGGTATACAGCTTTCTTTCCTTGATGTGTCTTTGTCTGGTTTTGGTATCACGGTGAGACTAGCCTCATAGAATGAGTTTGGAAGGGTTCCCTCCATTTCTATTTCATGGGATAATTTGAGGAGTATTAGTATTAGTTCTTATTTAAAGGTCTTGTAGAACTTGGCTGAGAATCCATCTGGTCCTGGGCTTTTCTTTCTTGGTAGGCTTTTGATGGCATCTTCTATTTCAATGTTTGAAATCTGTTTAAATTGTGTATGTCCTCCTGACTCAGTTTGGGTAGATCATATGTCTCTAGAAAATCTGAAATTATCAGCAAATCTGAATTTGTTGATGTCTTTGAATTTTCTATTTTATTGGAATATAAACTTTAAAATAGTTTCTAATTATCTTCTGTATTTCAATTGTGTCCATTGTTATATTTCCTTTTTCATAATGAATTTTAGTAATTTGAGTGTTCTCCTTCATTTTGTTAGCATGGCTAAGGGTTTATAAATTTTATTTATTTTTTCAAAGAACCAACTTTTCCTTTTGTCTATTGTTTCAATTGTTTCTTGTATTTCAGTTTCATTGATTTCAGCTCTGATTTTAATAATTTCCTATCTTCTACTACTTTTGGTATTGATTTATTTTTCTTTTTCTAGGGCTCTGAGATGTAATATTAGGTCATTTATTTGTTGACATTTATTCTTTTAATGAATGAGCTCAGTGCAATAAACTTTCCTCTTAGCACTGCCTTCACAATGTCCCAGAGTTTTTGATATGTTGTATCACTATTCTCATTTACCTCTAAGAATATTTTTTATCTCTTCCCTGATGCATCTACTATGCATTGTTCATTCACTAGCATATTATTTAGTCTCCAGATGTTGGAATAGCTTCTATTTTTTATTTTATAACTGATTTCTAATTTCCTTACATTATGATCTGATAGAATGCAAGGTAGTATCTCTATTTCTTTGTATTTGCTAAGACTTGCTTTTGTGGCATAACATATGCTCTATTTTAGAAAAGGATCCATGTACTACTGAGAAATAAAGTGTATTCTCTATTGATGGATGAAATATTCTATATATGTCTGTTTAGTCTAAATTATTGATTGTATTATTAAGTTCTATAGTTTGTTTAGTTTTTGTTTGGAAGATCTATCCAGGGGGTGGGAGAGGTGTGTTAAAGTCACCCAGTATTATTGTATTGTGACCTATTTGATTCTTGAAGTTGAGAAATGTTAACTTGATGTGTTAGGGTCCGTAAACAAGTCAAGATGGCACCTGGCATTTTGCCAGAGGGAGTGGTTTATGAAGTAACGCCAGAGAACCATTAAGATGATAGAGATTCCTTAATGACTGACTATTGTGTCTA
Organism: Spermophilus citellus; assembly: GCF_964194105.1. Lineage (NCBI taxonomy): Eukaryota > Metazoa > Chordata > Mammalia > Rodentia > Sciuridae > Spermophilus > Spermophilus citellus. The sequence goes on from NC_138192.1 coordinate 102,551,873, forward strand.
GATTATGTCAATTAAGTTAAGCTGTGTGTAATCATTAAGATGATCAGGATTTCTTATTAGTTCACTGCTGTATCTAGTTTATGTTAATTAAGATAAGCTGTGTATAATCAGTTAAGTGTATATATACCTCTACTCTCCTACAATAAAGCGGCTCCTGCTCCAGCTGTATCAATCTTCACAAGTTCCTTGTCACTCGCGCCCCCCCCCCCCGCCCCGCCGGTTATTTCGCCCAGCCAGACTGCGGCATTGATGTATGTAGATGCTTCATTGTTTGGGGCAGAAATGTTTATGATTGTTATGTGTTATTATGTATGATTCTCTTAAATAGTATGAAATGTCCTTCTTTATCCCTTCTGATTAACTTTGGCTTGAAGTTCAGTTTATCTGATATGAGGATGGAAATCCCTGCTTGTTTACATAGTCCATTCTTTCATTCTTTCATCTTCAGTCTGTGGATGTCTTTTCCTATGAGATGAGTCTCTTGAAGGCAGCACATTGTTGGGTCTTTGTTAAAAATCTAATCTTCTAGTCTGTGTCTTTTTATTGATGAGTTTAGGCCATTAACATCCAGGGATATTATTGAAATATGGTTTGTATTCCCAGTCATTTTGTTTTATTTGATTTTGAACTTGACTTGGTTTCTCCTTAGATTAGCTTTGACTCTAGTGTAATTCCTTCCTTTGCTGATTATCATTGTTGTTTTTCAATTCCTCCTCATGGGATATTTTGTTGAGAATTGTTCTATAGTGCAGGCTTTCTTATTGTAAATTCTTTTAATTTTCTGTTTATAATGGGAGGTTTTTATTTTTTCAGCAAATCTGAAGTTTTAATTTTGCTGGATATAAGAGTCTTGGTATCCATTTTCTTTTAGAGCTTGGTATATGTCATTCTAGGACCTCCTAGCTTTGGGGATCTGGGTTGAGAAATCTGCTGAGATCCAAATGGGTTTCCCCCTATATGTAATCTGAAACTTTTCTCTTGAGACCTTTAAAATTCTATCTTCATGTTGTATAGAAGGCATTTTCATTATAATGTGTCTTGGTGTAAATCTGTTATAATTTTGTACATTTGGTGTCCTGTAAGACTCTTGTATTTGATTTTCCAATTCATTCTTCAGGGTTGGGAAATGTTTTGATATTATTTCACTGAAAAAATTGTACATTCCTTTGGCTTGTGTCTCTGTGCCTTCCTCTATCCCAGAAAATCTGAAATTTGGTCTTTTCATGTTATCTCAATATTCTTGGAGCTTCTGCTCATGATTTCTTACCATCTTCATTATGTGGTCAACTTTATTTTTAGGATTATATATTTTGTCTTCATTGACTGAGGTTCTGTGTTCCAAGTGATCTAGTCTGTTGTCGATGCTTTCTATTGAATTTTTAATTTGGTTTATTGTTTTATTCATTTCAAGGACTTCTGTTTTTTTTTTCAGAATCTCTCTTTCTTGAAGTAATCTTTTGCTATCCTTATTTGTTCTCTTATCTCTTTACAAAAGTGATCTTTTGTTGCTTGTATTTGCTTGCTAATATAATTCTTTACTTTGCAAATCATTTTAACTATGTATATTCTGAACTCATTCACTGACATTTATTCTACTGCTGTCAATGCATTCTATTTTTGTAGTATCTTGGTTTGTTTGGGGCACTTTCTTCCCTTGCTTTTTCATGTTGTTCGTGTGTCTAACACTCTAGCAAGTGGATCCAAGATATTACAGTTTCTACCCTATAGACTTATAGTGTCTCTGCAGGCTTCCAATACCTCACCTTTCAGGGAGAGATCAATGCAAACAATTTACAGCCATAAATCAAATGGCTTCTATTTAAATGATTATAGTTTTGTTCCAATAAACAGAAATGATGTGTTCTATTATCAACTACAATAAATACAAAAGTTTCTAATGGTGGACAAAGAGAGGAAGGGGGGGGGAAGGGGGTATAGAATGTGATGTATATGAGGTAGGAAGTGAGAATGTAGAGGTATTAGATCATAGGAAGAGTGAAGAAGGAATCAAATGAAGTTGGCTGTTAGCAAGAGAAAAGACAGAAAGATACTCCCAAAGAAACAAATAAGTGAGAGGAAAATATAGAGAGTAAAAATATAAATAAATAAAATTAAAAATCTAAAAATAAAAGCATGTACAACAAAACTGTAATATACTATTCAGACATCTCAGTACATGGGAATTTTGGACTTTAACTTCAATTTTGTGAAAAACCTAAAACATCTCTTAAAAAGTAGCTAACAATCAAAAGGCTACTCAACTAGGAGTGCTCTCTCTACCAGGATTGTTGAGGCTGCTTTGGGACTCAGCAGGAGCCTAGAAGGGAACTTTGAGATTCTCCTCACTCCCACAGATAACACACCTCCTTTTCATTTCCCCTTGATTTGTCAATCAATTTCTCCTTCTCTCCCTTCTTCCTAGTTTCCCCAGGTCTCAACCTAGCAGCCAGGAAGAGATAAGAAAAGGAGAAAAAGAAGGAAGAGGAAAAGGAGAAGAATGTGTTGAGAACAAATTGTTCACAAAGGTTCTCTGAAGTCTCAGAGAACAAAAATGGCTCCTGCCAACAACAAACAAAAAAAATTTATAATCAAAGTGAAGAAAATGGATGACAAAATACAAGAGCAGGAATAGCTTTTCTGTGCTTCATTTTAGTGCTCTCAAATTAGGCCATCCTGCTGTACAGTGACTCATGCTTTATTCATCTCACTGATCCCCAATCTCTGATTCCACTTTGCACCATTTCAAATCCCAGAGAACTGAAATTCTGTAGATGGCGCAGAAGCCTTAAGGCCTTCAGCACACAGGGATCATGCTAGAAAGCATACCTGTTCTTGTTTTCAAAGTTCTGTGTCATCTCAGCACACTGGAGTTTCATTTCATTAAAAAGCTGAAAATGAAGTCATTATTAAACAACACTGTGTTGAAAACCTAGGCCCCACTCTGATTTGCTTCTTCTGAAAAGTCTTCCAAATCACAGGGGATGCCTCCCACCCCACACCTCCCCTAGTTGTGTTTTGCAATATCAGAGAACATGCTATTATCAAGGGAATGAAACAATTCTTGCCTTACTCCTTGTTGTTTTGTACTTAATCAGTGCATAATGTTGGTGCATGGAGGCCATCTCTTTGATTAATTGATTTTTGTGGATTGGTCTGGTCTCTTCTGCTGGACTGTCATTTCTTTGTAAGACTGGCCTTTGGGTTGAGATCCTTTACTGAGCAAAGGACTTGGCCCAGAACTAACACTTAGATGCTGATTTTAAGGAACTTAAGGCTTAGTGTTATCCTGTCCTGTGGATAGCATGGTGGGGCTCCAGCAGACAGGATTTGCTTACTTTCAGGTGACTCCCTTCTAACACACCAGATCTTCTGGTCAGTGTCACAACATTCAGCTGAGATAAGGCTTTAATGTCTTTGACTAGAGGTGAGGAGCCAGAAACTGCCTGGTACAACCAAGGGGTCAGGCCCCAGGGGTGACAGGCACAATGGCAGCCAGCACATCTCCTCCACAGGATCACATCACAAATTAGGATATTCCCCAAAGTGGGGTATTTTCAAGATCACAATCTAGGTCCCTCCATGGAAACAGTTTCTGCATGTGTGTCCTCAGCAGGACCTGTGCTTATAAGTCAAAATGTTCATTTTACCCAACAACACACTACTGTTGGGCTGTGACCTTATACAAATGATAAAACTTCCCTGAGCCTCAATATTCTTTCTGTAGAAGGACACATCAACCTGGCAGAGTTTTCAGATAAATAAGATAATGAATCAGTAGTGGAGGAGATCTCAGCCTGGGTCATAAGCTGGGTTCCTGTAGGATTTGGACATACTTAGGATGTACCAGAGAGTGAAAGGTTGCCTGCTGGGGGGTAGAATCTCACAAATTTGTGTCAATTACACTGGGGATGATATTTTTGAGCATAGTTCTATTATTCTAGCCCAGACCAACAGGCATATCTGCTTGAGGTGGGGAAAAAGAGACCATGATGTAATGGGTAATGAAATTTAAAGAAGTATCACTTATGCAGATCCCAGGAAGCATATAAAAATGATTTCATATAGAAATGATTCTGAAGAGTGACCTTTAACAGCTTAACAGCAACAGAGTGGGCATTGGAGGCCTCCAGGATGATTTGAGCAAACTGGAAGTTTCCTCCATGTGGGTGAAAATGGTAAGATCCTGGCAACCTCTGAAGCTGATCTCACCACAAAGGCCAGATGTGGAGTGACCAGTGCCCCCTAGTATGGACAGGAGGTTCACTGCATACCTGGAAGACACCTGGAGAACTCCCAGAAATGAACAAGTTAAACCTTGAGTGCTTGTTGTTATGGATGAAGATGGAGTCAGAGAGATACTATCAGTTGCATGGTCCTATCTTCAGAGTTCTATCATCTAGATAACATGGTTCATGGGAATAAAGTGCTTGGCGTCTTGCCTGGCACATTGGTGATCTGAAAATTGCCTGGCACATTGGTGATCTGAAAATATTAGTCTTACCCCACCCAGAAAGATGTTGGCTACTGCAAGGATCACTCACCAATTTCTGGTCAGCCTGGTGGTCTCTGTTCATCTGTTCTATTAATGCTGTCAGCTCTGAGATCTGCTCTTCAAGGTCACTAATTATGTTGGTCCTATGGGAGAAGTAATTCTTCTATTATCTACAGAACTTATAATTCATTGCAGGCCAGTCAGGCCCCTGGGATGATTAGAACCAGGTCATTTCTGTACTAGCTCCATCATTATGAGGTAGGTGTGACAGAATGGAGGGGTGCTCTTGGAGAAGGTTGGTTGCAGTTGAGTGGTTGAACCTCAGATCTAGCCTTTTGGGTGACCTGGCCAGAAGGGAGCAGGGTGGTTTGGTACCCTACTGAGTAAAGAGAAATAGGAATATGTCTGACATTGATTAGGGTTTGACCTTGACTTGATCATGATAGTTGAAATGCAGCAGGGTTAAGTTCAGAGGATTAGGAAATGAGAAGGCGGGGAGTAGGATTCATGTGGACAGTGAATCATACACAAGAAATGGGCCAGAAATAGGACTAAGAGAGGAGTTAAGAGAGTGACTTTCAGAATAGATAATTATTTACTGTGTTTGTGGGCCTGAGGCTGCCATGATATGTATAAATTACTCAGTTCTATCTAGTTGAGCCAGAGTAAACAGGGTAGCAAGTAATGCTATGTGCAGCGAAACTGAAGGGAGTTCACTTAGCCAAACACTTCTCTATGCATGAAAGCATGTGAGGTAAGAAAACAAGACAGGATCTGGGGGGAGGGTAATAGGATCTGAGAAAGTCGAACAATACAGAACCCTTGTCTTCTAAACATGAACTTCAGTATAAGGAATGTGCAGACAGCTTTACCAGGGAATGAGACAAGCATGGGCTATTATGTTTTATTATGACATAACTGGTGGCAAACTTCTTAGGAGGCCACAAAGTAGCTGTGGGTATTAGTGTGACTGGCAAGTACATGTACATGACCCATTCTCTTCCTGCTGAGGGTTGTGGATGATCAGAGAAAAGAGGACAGAGATGGAATAATCCCACTGGATGGGAAGACGGGGACTTGGTCTGGATTCTGGGTCAGGTCAGAGGACTCCGGACAACTCCAAAGCACAGTTTGACCCTCAACCTGAATCTCTTCTAACCCTACTAATGGTTTGGCTGTGTCCTTTCTACACACTGACAGATGGGTAAGTGATTGTGAAGGCATGTATGTTTTCTGTTATTGGTCTTTTAGATGTCTGTCTAGAAAAATAATTCTGACAAAAGACTAAAGTCTGAAGGAAAAGTCACTCAGAGTAGAGCTGGTAAGAAGTAAGGATGCCTGAACTCAGGGTAGTGAGGAAGGAAGATAGGAGTGAGAAATTGAGGAGGTAGAATTAAAAGGTGTGGGATTATGCTTCGTATGGCATTGGAGGCTAGCGAGAGGGTGGGCTTCAGTGACAGAAGATGACCGTGCTCAATGGAATGGCGCTGGGAACTTTCCACTCTATATTTCCCAGAGGCATGAATTGAGTGGTATTTTTAGACTATTTATAGTGAAAGAAGAAGTGCATACTTGAGTCTTCCAAAAACTGACTTTACTCCTAATTTACATACTCTAAATCGAGACTCATTCATGAATATTTCACCTGTTTCTCACCCACAGGAACAATCACTCTCCTCAGTATGAATCACTCTAATTCCATCTTCATCCCATCCTCTGGATTCACTCATGGATGGGATCAGAACAGAGCAAGATGCGTGTGGAGAGAAGCAGCATTGGGAAACAGGGGGCAGAAGAGAGGTGGCCCCGTGGCCCAGGCAAGGATGTCAGAGGCTTGTCCTTGAGGCCAGGTGGGATAGCTGAGAGGAGCTGGATGCTGGTCCTAAGACATTACCTGGACATGTTGAATTTGTCCATCATCTCAGATTCCAACCGCTTTTTCCTACCAAACATTTCATCCCCCAAGGTGACAGAAATCTGTTCCCGGTTCCGGGCAAGTTGATAGCCAGGTGACACATTGATCACTTCCTGAGCGCCAATGGAGAAGATAAAGTAAAATTGTAGACTTAGAGCCCTGAGAGTCCTCCAAGTCTACCATTGTCTTATCATCTGAAAAATAGAGTCATGAGATGGGATTCCAGGACCCAAGGACCTTCTGCACCCTCTCCCAGTTACCATTCACCCTCAGATCTTTGAGATCCAATCCCAATGCTCAACTGCTCCTCCGCTGCATCCTCCATGCTGGATGGAGCCATTGTGGAAACTGCTCAGGTTTTGGAATTGAACAGACCTGCCACCAATCTCTAGTTATTTAACTAACATCTCTGTGTCTCAGTTTTCTCATCTGAAAAATGGGGGTAATAATTCTCAAAGAGCTTTTGTGAGGAAAAGTAAAACAACATAAAGAAATGACTAGCATGGTTGCAAAAAAACAAAACGAAAATGTCAGTTTCTTCTCCTTCCCATATGAGATGCCAAGTCAGATTCCTGGCAGGGCTACCAGTTGGTGTGGACCAGAATGAGATCCTTGCTTCTGGAGCTGCCAAATGACCTTGAGGCCCCTCGTCATTATCTCCTAGAGCATCTCCACCTGGCCCTCTCTTTTACACCCACCTGGACATCACCCAAGGCTGTAGGCATCTTGCTTTGGTTTCTAATGACACCCTCCCAGCTGGCCTCTCTGCCTTCAGAATCACTTCCCTAAGTTCATCATCCTCTCCTCCTGGAGAGGCAATTATGTTTTTGTGTGTTTTACTTCCTGGTCATTAAGGAGTGCATGGTTCTTGTGGGGTATGGTGGGGGGAGGGAAGAAAAGTGAGAAATAGCAAAAGGTTCCCATAATATCCCATCAGAGGGCACATTTTCTAAAATTCAATTCTTTTTTTTTTGTAGATGGACACAATATCTTTATTTTATTTATTTATTTATCTATTTATTTTGTGGTGCCAGGGATCAAACCCAGAGCCTCACACATGCTAGGCAAGTGCTCTACCACTGAGCCACAACCCCACTCCTAAAATGTAATTCTTACCTGGTTCTGTGCTTGTGTCAGACCCATAAACACTCCTGTGCAGAGCAGGGATCAGGCCCACACTCCAAGGCAGGTGTCAAGAGTCTTTTGGGTTTGCTCTCCATCTCTTTCCCCAGCATTCACTGCTGGTCCCTTCAGGTGTCCTGACAGCCCCTGTCATGGGATTTGTGGCTTCCTGTGCACCTGCAGAGGCTTCCTGCACCTGGGCATGAGCTACACCCTGGCCTGGACTAGCTGTCACTGTCGGGTTTCCCTGGGACTCTTGCCCTGCATGAGCATAGAGTGACAAGCAAACGCCTGACAGGCTAAGTCGTTGTTCCGCCATTGACCAGACACACGCTGTGCAATGATAACAGCACCTCCTCTTAGGAGCATGCAAAGATTCAGGAAGACAGCATGCGTAAGAGACCTGGGCCTACTGGGCAACTGCTGGATCAATGTCCTGTGACCCTATCCCGTTGATACTCACATAAGGTGACTTACAACCCTCCTCTTGCCTTCCTACGTTGGTTTTCACTCTGCAAGAGAAAGAAGTGCTCAGAAAACAACGAGGGCAAAGGCAAGCCCAAAGTTTAGGAGCTGCATCTGATACATCATCATCTGACCCTTCTTCTTGGAGCTCTGATCATCTGTTTTTTAGGAGACTCCCAGGGTGGCTGGGTTTGATGGTTTAGATGTGGTGTTCTCCAAAAGTTCATGTGTGAGACAATGCAAGGAGGTTTGGAGAAAAAAGGATTGGGTCATAGCCTCCACCTAATCAGTGAACTAATCTCTGATGGGATTAACTGAGTGGTAACTGGAAGCAGGTGGGGTGTGGCTGGAGGAGGTGGTTCATTGGGGGCGTGGCTATGTATCTGGAGAGTGGAGAGTCTCTCTCTGCTTCCTGATCACCATATGAGATGCTTCCCTTCACCATACTCTCTGCCATGATGTTCAGCCTCACCTAGACCCCTGAGGAATGGAGCCGGCCTTCTATGGACTAAGACATCGGAAACCATGAGCCCTCAGATAACCTTTTTCTCCTCTACAGTTGTTTTGGTCAGATCCTTTAGTCACAGCAGTGAAGAAGCTGATGAAGACACTAGGGAACAGTGAATGAGACTCATTGGGCTAAAATCAAGGGGTCACCAGACTGTTTTTTTCTAGAAGCTTCCTGTGTCCCTAGTGGCCTTTTCCTCCAACTTCAAAACTAACAATCACTTCACTCCAACCTGTGCTTCTGTTGTCATATTTCTTCCTCAGACTCTGACATTCTGACTTCCTCTTTCATGTAAAAAGGACCTTCCCGATTTCACTGGGCCCAACTGGAAAATTCAAGATAGTCTCTCCAACTCAAGGTCAGTTGATTAGCAGCCCTAATTTCATCAGCAACCCTAAGTCCTCCTGGCAACCACACAACATATTTATAGTTTCCAGGGATTAGAAGGTGGACATCTCTGGAAGGCAGCTGAGGGGGATGAGCATTGTCTGTTTTACCACATCATCTCCTTCCGGTCCCTGAGCTCATCTCCACCACTCCCCCCCCCCCCCCACTCATGCCATCCTGACCTCTTTGCTTTCTTGGAAGAGGATAGACACACAAGCAACTGCCCACACAGGGCCTCTGTCTTGCTGTTCCATCTGCCAGGAGCACTTGGCCCAGACCTCAGTGTGGCTGCAGCCATCCCCTTAACACAGGGACTTGACCTGACCTCCTGTGGACAACAACGGCACCCTCACACCCCCTACTCCCTTGGCCTGCATTATTTTTCTCTATAGTGTCACTACCCCCACTAGACTGGAAAGCTCAAGGGAGGGGACACATTGTGTTCATGGCTGTGTCCCCTGTACCCCAAACAGCCCCTGACAAATAACAGGTGCTCAATAAACATTTTCCAAGCAAATAAATAAATGATATACAAAGATTTCTGAAAAGACCTAAAGCTAAGTCACACTTCTAAGCTTGTCAAATGTGATTAAAACAGAGAGGCTATCTATAGAGAATCTTTAGGTGCAGGAATGTAATCAGTGAAGGTGAGTCACCACCATAACTACATGGGAGCTCACCAAGTTTCCAGAACTGTGAAAAGCATGGTCCTTTGTAAGGCAGGAAAGAGCTAAGGAGGGCTTCCCTGCTGAGAGCTCACTTGTAGTGACTTCAGGAGTTATGGATACGGAGGACTATAGGATTTACCCACAGGGCCTGAAGTTTTAAGGGAAATTCCAATGGATTCTGACAATTCTCTGATGTCCTTGGAAGCAGATTAGTTCAAGTCAGGCAGGACCGGGTATGTTGGGAATTAATTCATTCTCATGCCCCAAACCATTCCTGCCTCCCAGATCCAGAAATACGTACTTTGGGACATCAACAGGTTTTGTTGATGGTTGGGATTGGAGGTAATTCTGTTCTTTTGTAGCCGGTAGAAGAGGAGTTGACCTAAAAGTGAAAAATAAGTAACTCAAAAAGAGAACAACGGAAATTCAAAAACCCGTTTCAATACTCTCCATTAAGTACATACTCACAGGACCCAAAATTGAAATATATGGCTTGAAGATCTGAGGCCGTTAAGACCTCAGACCCAAGGCCCTGGCACTTGTCCATTGTGCTGGGGAGTCCCCAGGTTAGCAGCCCAGCTCATCCCCCAGAGCTCTTGTCCTAGAGGGAGGAGACAGCTGCCACCAAAGATTCTCAGTTGGAAGCTGCATTTTCCCTGTCGCACCAACACTGAGATGTCCTCATTTAAAACAACACTGAGCCTCAGGCAGGACTGATGAGATCAGCGTGTAGCCCCGGCCAGGCTGGCAGAGAAGGCTGTGTAAAGCTAGGCTTTCTGGCCCATTTGGGATTTTGCAGCCAAGCTTACTATTTTTGAAAACTTGTGACAAGAAGAAGGCTGCAAATGAAACCCAAGCCCCCTGCCCCTACCCCATCCCAGTTAATCCTTACTTGGACTTCCTGGTAGGGACCTTGTTTGGTGGCTGAAGGGTCTTGATTAGCTTCCGTGGTCCCAAGTTCCAGGGGTCCCAGCAGGTACAGTAGATGAGAGGGTTGTGGTACATGTCCCCAGGTCAGGAGCAGCCTTGGCTGCTAGATCTTTTAGAAGGTTTTTGCTGAAATTAGAAAACAACAGCAGAAAGTTACGTCACCTAGAATCAAAGCAAAACTAGGGACAAACTGGGAAGGACCCAAAGAATAATGGTAGATGACTTCAGAAGCTGCTGATCTGGTATCAGGTCTTGAGGATAGAATAACACCTCCCTTCTTGCTACCCAATAGTCTTGACTTGAAAGCAATTTAAAATTTTCCAGAACTGAATTCTTACTGTGATGCAAGTACACAATAAGTATTCAATTTTGCTATCTCATGTTTACAGATGAGGATATTCAGAGAGGTCAGAGAGATAGCAAGTTGCAGAGTTGGGAACAAACAGAAGTCTCCCTGATTCCTAAGCTCCTGCTCGTCCCTCAGGCCACTCTGGCTCTCATTGATGTGAGGAGAAATTCGCACAGCAGGACCTGCATAGAATTTTCTGGAAAATTAGCTGTCAATCAAGCTACTATGCAATCTCACCTGGTCACCTGCCTGAATTAGAGTGAAAACTCCACTTCCTGTCTCCATAAAGACAAACTCCCCTTCATGAAGGGCTGCATTCAAGACAACTCTCAGATAAGCATGAAGCCTTAACCACTCTTATTTATTTTCATTATTTTGCAGAACCCTGCTCAAATAATTAAGAATTAAGAGAGTTTTAATTCTGTGAGCACAAGAATATGGGAAAGGAGACAAAATTGCGAAAGGGATTAGCACATGTTTGGTTAAAAAATATTGTATAAGAAAGTAAACATAATCGTAGCAAGGTACACATTCATATGTATGAATGTAGGCACTTAATATTAAAAAGTGAATTGTGATTTCACTGGAAGAATGGGGGAGGGAAACAGAAGGAGAATGTGTAGCAGCTAAATCCTTGTTTACTGTATCAGGAATTAATAGAGAAGGTGGAAAATTGAAAAATTAACAAAGTGGGCTGAGAGTGTGACTCAGTGGTAGAGCCCTGGCCCAGCATGCAAGAGGCTCTGAGTTCCATCCCCAGCATCACAATAGCACCAGCACCAAAAAGGCAAAATTGTTTAGAAGCATGAGGTTAAATTCCAAAAGAAATAGCTAAAAGAGTTGAAAGTAATTGCCTCTCAGGAGCATTCTGAGGAATACAACTGGCAGGGGTTAAGGGTGAGACAGAGACTGGGACTTTTCCTTAATGTATTTTTAACATTATTTGATTTTTAAGTGACATTGGCAGATTATTTCATTAAAAATGAAACAAATACCAAAACGTTATGAAAACCGATAACCCAATAGAACTTTTAAAATGCTAGTAGATTTAAAACTTCAATTTCTAAGACAATAGCTGATTTCAACACTACAATGGAATAAATTTGTGTAAGTTGAAAAATGAAAGAATAAATCTTTTTATTTAACATGACTGGTGCATGAGAAACTCAGGCACTTGGTCTAAGGACTTTTAGAGCTATAGAGGACTTGAATATTAGGTCTCTTTACAGATGTGGACACTGAGAAACAAAGATGTGAGGGGACCACTTGCCCACTTGTAAATGCTGATTTAACAGCATAAGTACTTACAGGCCAGTGCTGTGAGCACTCTGTTAAACACTGAGGGATAGGAAGACCTGGGCCTTGTCCTTGGGGAGTCTGCAGTCAGTGGAGAGTCAGCACAGTGATCTGAGCTGGCTGGGTGCAGAAGTGGGACCTGGCCTTGGAAGACAGGCAGTGAGGGCAAGTGGAGGTGGTGGGCCAGGGGCCTAGGACCAGGAACTACATAGAGTAGAAGCCAAGGCTAAAAAGGAGGCCAGGCCTGAAGATGCATAGCTGCCATGTATAGCTATCCTTTCTTCACTGTGCCTGGGGGCCCTGTCAGGAGATGTCACATGTCAGTGAAAGTCAAGCAGACAAGGTCAGGGAAGCTGATGTGGTTGAGGACCCTGGTGAAAAGAGGAGGCCACAGGGGCTAGGATGCAGGTGAGCGTTGGGAAGGAAGTTGCTGCAGTAGCAAGAAAGCAGCTTTACTTCTGCTTAGACACAATAAAGAAAGGTGCTGACCCTGAACCTAGGGGATTTAGCAGCAATCCCAGGGACAGGAAGTGAAAGGCCAGGCAGGCCAGCTCCTAGCAGCTTCCCTCCCTCTTCCATGTTTTGCCTGCTCAACTGGACTGTGTAGTTCTTGAAGGCCAGGCCTCCACCATGGCTTGCTCTGTGCTGCCCACTGAGCCCAGCAGTGTGAGTTGTGTTAGATGAATATATTTTACCTGAGTAGTAACTTGGGTCATTGTAACCATAGGAACCAGCTCAACAGGAAGAAAAGAATCCACAGATGGAACTGCCAGAGCATTATAATCATTATTACAGTATTATAGATAATATTAAATACTAGGCTTCAAAACCCAGGATGCATAGGTCAATTGGATGTGTGGAGTTTTACATAAATCTTAAACAATTATTTAAAATCTGTGGAGGGCTGGGAATGTGGCTCAAGCGATAGTGCACTTGCCTGGCTTGCGTGCGGCCCGGGTTAATCCTCAGCACCACATACAAAGATGTTGTGTTCACCAAAAACTTAAAAATAAACATTAAAAAATTCTCTCTCTCTCTCTCTCTCTCACACACACACACTCTCTCTCTCTCTCTCTCTCTCTCTCTCTCTCTCTCTCACACACACACACACACTCTCTCTCTCTCTCTCTCTCTCTCTCTCTCTCTCTCTCTTTAAAATAAATAAATAAATAAAATAAAATAAAATCTGTGGAGAGGTGGGAGTCAGTGGTAGACCACTTGTCTAGCATGTATGATACCCTGGATTCTAGCCCAGCACCACAAAACAAAATAACAACAACAACAAAAAAAACCTCAAGACAAAACAAATAAAATCTGTGGAAACATGAAGTGCTTTTGAGAAAAAGAGAAAATGATACATATGCCATACAATTAGGTGAAAGTATACACCTATCTGAGCAAATGTTAGAAAAAATATATTAAAAAAAATTGGCCTAGAAAGTCAATATTAGCACCCCTCTAAACATAAAAGTCTTTACTGAAATTCTGCCTAGACATTGAAATTAGAGGGGCTTGACTTTGCATACAGGCTCCCTGCCTAGGAGTGGGACAGCAAGAAACTTATTATTCTGAGTCTCAGTTTCCTTATCTACAAAATGGGGACCATGGGAATTCATGCCTCATTCACTGCCACACAATGAGACCATGTTGAGAGAGCTCTTGGCACACTGCCTTGCACACAAGAACCAATGACAGAAGTTAGGAATATCATGAACCCCACAGTGGCATTTTGCATATAGAAACTTTTATTTCTACATTTTTAAGAATATTCTTATTTGCATGTGTGTGTGTGATAGACTTATTGTAAAGAAAGTCATAATGGAGAAGCTTAAGGCAGTGAAAAATATCCCAAATACTAATACCTAGAGATGACCACTGAAAACATTTTGGTTGTTGGGCATGGTGAAGCATGCCTGTAATCCCAGCGGCTAGGATGCTGAGGCAGGAGGTTGGTGAGTTCAAAGCCAGCTTCAGCAAAAGTGAGGTGCAAAGCAATTAAGTGAGACCAAGTCTCTAAATAAAATACAAAATAGAGCTCAGTGCTCGAGGGCCCCTGAATTCAATCCTTGATACACCAAAAAAAAAAAAAAATTTTTTTGTTAATGCTTTCCAGAATTCTATATAATATTCTATAACTGGAAACAAACTATACTTATATTCTGAATATACTGTTTTTTTTTACAATACCACAAGCTTCTTTTATGTCAGTAACCATAGATCTATATCAGTATTTTTCAAACCTAAGTTTTTACAATGGAAATTTTTTTTAATTGTTGATGGATCTTTACTTTATTTATTAATTTATTTATATGTGGTCCTGAGAATTGAACCCAGTGCCTCACACATGCTAGGCAAGTGCTCTACCACTGAGCCAAAACCACAGCCTGGAAATTTTCTTTTTAAGTATGTAGAAGTACAGAAAATATAATGAACTTGCCCATCCCATGGTTTTAATGATTAGCAACTTATGTCTAATCTCATTTATCTATACCCACCCCCTCCTCCAACATCAGATTATTTCACAACTAATTTAAAGCAAATAATTTAAAACACGTCTGAGTCAGGTGCACGTCTGTAATCCCAGTGGTTTGGGAGACTGAAGCAGGAGGATTGCAAGTTCGAGATCAGCCTCAGCAACTTACTGAGACCCTGTCTTAAAATAAAAAGGATTAGTATCATTGCTCAGTGGTAAATTGCCCCTGCGTAAAATCTCCAGTACTGTCCCCCGCAAATATTAAAAAAAGAGATTTGTTTCTATATCATCATGACTATATATTTCTATTCTATGAATATACTGATTTATATTTTTAACTAGTTTTCTATTGATGAATGTTTGTTTTCTTTTTTTTAACCTCATTATAAACAATGCCTTGGTGTTTATTAATTTGCTATTAAAAAGTAGAGTCCTCTGTCTCTGAACACCCAAACATTTAATAACCTGTAAGACAAAGCTATTGAACAAATGCAATGAACACGGACTGTAGTGCAGTGACGTGGTACTGGAGGAGCCCATGCCCTCCTACCTCAAGCCAATTGCTGAACCACAGGGTGGTCTGTGTTGGGGGGTAGGGGTGGAGTTGAGACAAGCAAGGTGGTAAGGAGGACATTTGAGGGCCTTGTGCAACAGCCATGATCAGCATGGCAATGTCCAACTGTGCCTCCAACTGAGCATAAGCTTTGACTTCCAGTACCTTCCCAAGGGGGAAACTCTATTAACAGTCTTTTTTTTTTTAAGAAGGGTATCCTTCCAGAAATGCTCTGAGTGAGTGTGTGTGTGTGTGTGTGTGTGTGTGTGTGTGTGTCTTTGAATTGTTTACACTATTGCTACACCTGCTCTTTTTATGTAACAAGAGACCTGGTAGGTATTGCCATATCAGCACAGATGACTCTCACTTGTAGTGACTTGATGTTATAATGTTTGTTTCTGAGATAGGAGTGTGTGTGTGTGTGTGTGTGTGTGTGTGTGTGTGTAAGGATTCTTTTTCCCCTCTTTACCTTTTCCACATTTCTCTCTGATGAATTCCCTGAGGCCCAGAATGCTAAATGTGCCAGCTAGTAATGCCATAGTCACCAGTGAGCAAACAGACTTTGAGAGAGATCAATAGTTAAACAACCAGCAAGGGGGGAAAAAAATCACACAAACCATCTTTTCCAAAGAGCTTACCTTGGACTGCTTGAAGATTTGTTTTTCCCAATGGTTCCTTCCAAGGTCAAGAGTCTTAAAAAAAAACCAATGTTATAGTGAAACTATTCCTCAGTCCCTGAAAATCAGAGTTCATTGTAGGTCAAATCCAGAGGCTCCAGAACTCAAGACTTCAGTGCTTATTCCAAGTGGTTGAAACGTCAAAGCAGAAATCCACAGTATGCAGAGGCAGACTTCCAGATAATCCAATCACAAAGGCTGAAGTAGCATGAATGTCAACTTTCCTTCTAGAGACAGTCCTGTTCAATCTCTCACTATTGCAATGGAAGTCAAACTAGAAGGGAAAGTAACCCCCTTCGTTCTGATCCTTTGACTCGGGCCTGACTGGTGAGGTTTGCTCTTAGGAGATGGCTGGTGAAGGTTTGTTTCTTTTATTGCTATGGAAACAGAATGGCAGGATTTCATTGGCTTGGGCACTCTGCTCTTACAGAGAGAAGATTGTAGAAGCAACCAGTTAAATTCTCCAAGACCCAAATCAGTGAGTGCTTGGCCTTAATAGCAAGGTTTCCACTTTAGACCTCAGCCATGAGACAAAATAAGCTTAAGATACATTTTTCAGAGCAAATAGAATTAAACAGCATTCCTAGCCTTAACTGGCCTCTGGCCATCATCGGGCAGAATCTGAACTGGATTTTAAATTCCTCTGCCATTTTCTTACAGAAACCTAGAACTCCAAAGTAGGCACTTTATTCCTTAAATTTAAGTCTTTGAAATCTGTTAATGTACAACATCCTCTGGGCAGGGATCTTTCAATTACCAATGGTTTCAGATTTTTTTTCCCTAAATAAAACTGCCTTTCTCACCATAGGAAAAAAGTACTTGTTCATTTTGATTTTATTGCAACTTATTATAATGTTATACATTTTAATCATAAAAAGTTTCATGAAATAATAATACCTCTAGTGTTTACTTTTCTATTTGTTTTCCTTTTCTAGATGAAAGTTGATTCTAATTTACTACATAGATTTCATGATCAGCTTCTAGGTCACTACCCAGTTTACAAAGCCTTGTTATAAATGAGTCCACCCATTAAACTGCATATTTTTTGTCTCTTGCATGCCAGGTGCTGTGGGTAGATGTGGAGATGTCCTCATGTGCCTCAGTTCCTGGGTTCAATAGAGCCTAGAGGCTAATGGAAAAACAGTAAATTCAATGACAGCTCAGTGAATCTTGTGTTGAGACTCACGGGTGGAGTGTGAGTTAATATCATGTGTTACTCTTCTACTCTAATGAGTCGGGAACAGTTTTAATCAGAGAAGGGAACTCACTCAATCTGAATATCAGAAAGATCAGTCTGACTGCAACTTAGAGAAAGAGTTGGAGGGATCAAAACACATGGCAGGACACCAGGCAGAAGGCTGTGGTAGAGGTATAGATGAGACCCAGGGTGGCCCCAGCTGAAGGGCAGCTGTGGGGATGGTCAGAAGATGACACATTAGGAACTGGCAATTGGCAGGATTTTGGGGCGAGGAAAAGGAGGAGGCATGACTATTCTGAGGTTTCTGGCTACAGTGATTGCATAGATAGTTGCTGCGCCCCTCCCCTGACTCAGGCAATGGCAAGGCCCTACTGAGGTGGATGGCGCAAGGCGTCCATCTTCTGGAGAGCGCAGTATGTTTCCGGGAATGGGCTGATTTGTTTTTGTATTCCTTTAATAAGTATAGTCGTGATTTCTCATATGACCATTAAGTATGAAGGAAAAATCATGACTTTCCCAATTAATGCAAATACTTCTAAGAATAGATCTGTTTGCTCTAAATGCAGTGATTCAGCTGTGGAGTGTAAATTGTTAATGTCTAATGAAAAACTCCCTGTATTCCTGTCAAGGAAGTTTTTGAGAAATTAAATTAAAATCTAGAGAAGAAAAATTAATGTTAAGAAGACAGATTAGTGCTTAGTACTGGGCAACTTGTTCTTGTTCCTGTGCACAATGGTTTGTGCTCTTACTCTTGTTTGATTAAAATTAATAACAAGTCAACCACTTGCTGTAACCATGGCACCGGTTCCAGTCAGTAAGTCAAGAAAGAATAGTCAAGGTATAGGCCAATAGTTTGGGACATTTGTAACTATTATTAAAAGTTAACTAAGCAGAAACAGCTCAAAGCAAAACTCGAACCGAAAGTACAAATGCTTGCTTATGCATAAGCCAAGATACATTCTTCTATTCTAATTGTAGCTAGGTAATATTTTGTTTCTTTGAATAATGATTCCTGTTTTGTAACCACAAAGTACTGTGAGCCTGCCAAAATGAAAAGTATATATGATCAACTTCACAAGTAAAGATCAACACCTTCACTTTGGTGTCTGTGTTGTTTCTCCACCCCTCTTTCGCCGACTCCTCACCATCCGTTCGTCTCCTGAGACCCCCTGTTGGAGCTGGTCTCCGACAGATAGTGGTGCCATTTATTGAGATAGGAAAGTCTGGGGAATAAATAGGTTTAGGGGTGAGATTATAAGTGCCAGGGAGAGGTTGGAACATGGCCGCCGACGAGGAAGCAGCGATTCTAATGTCTCCACCTTAACGGGATCAAAAAGACCTTTTGGAACAGCGGCAGTCTACATACTGAGGAACTTCTAGCAAAATTCCATGAAGAGGGGTCCCGCCGGGAATTGGTAGGTCTATTAAAAGTGTCAGTTTGTGGCCGCCGGGACTCGGGGCCCGGGGACTGCGGTACTTGCCGGAGAGGGGCTGTCGCCTCCCTGGCCCCGGGCGCTGCTGGAGCCGCGAGCCGGAGAGACACGGAGCGGGCCTTGGTGCGGCCAAAAGCCGGGAACGCCGGGGGCGGAGAGAGCGGCCAGGGCGGCGCTGGTTGTAGAGGCCGCGGCGGAGAAAGGCGTGGGAGCCCGAGGCTAAGACACACCGGAGGGAGCAAGCTAGCGCCCCGCCATCATCCCGAAATAGCGAGGAGAGGAAGATGGCGGCGGGAAGTGAGTAAGCCTCTCCGGGCTCCGCGCCCCGCGCCGCGTCTGAAAAGCTGAGACAGACAGCTGCGACTCGGCATTAATCCATCCGACTCGGCATTAATCCATCCGGCTGAGGCGGCTGGTCAGCCCTTCACATCCTACGGAGGTGGATGCCTGCCGGGCCTTCGTGGGTAGTGGCTGCAGGGTCCAGGCGGGGCTTGGGAGAGACAGTGGGGACCCGCCCGATGCGTTGGTCGCCCGGCAGGGGGAGGCGAACTGTCGCCATTTGCGGGGGGCACCACTGTGGCGGAGGGCTGGCGTCACAGGACTGCGGCGGTGGAGATAACTTCATTGAAGCCTGCTGCTACAGGTGTGTGGACCCCTGGCTTTCCCTCTCCACGCATCGGGGAAATCTTAAGGGCCCCTCCCAGCTCTCCCGTGAGTGCTACAGCCAGCCCTAGGGAGTCAGAGGTGCGGGACTGCCGCTCCCGCCAGGGCTGACTGCTGAGGCCTCTTGCACCAGCTACGGGGGAGTGGCTACCGGAGGGCAAGTAAAATTCGCTGAGGATTCTCAGCCCCAAGCTCTACAAACTTAGGGTCTGAGGGAATGGCAATCTGGAGGAGTGAGCCCAGTCGTTCATGAAAACAGGGCTCCCGGGAGCAGCAGACCTGGCCTGTAGCCAGTATTGTGGTGAGAGGGGCCTGGCTAGAGGAAAAGTAGAAGTGATTGGACACAAGAGGAGGCCCTAGGCACTCAGGATTGGAGACTCGCCCAGTCTGGGAGGAGCTGCTGCACACTGATTGGTTCCCGTGTACTGACAGGAGAGACTTGGCCTGGTGGGCACAGCGCCACCTAGTGGAAGAGAAGTTAATCAAACTCTAAGATGGCATTTATTAGTTTTTTTTTTTTTTGATTTGGGTTTTTCTTTCATCTTCATTTTTATATCTTGTTTTTTTTTCTTTTTCTTTTTTTTCTTCTTCTTTCTCTTCTAATTTTAATTTTAATTTTTTAAATTATTATTTTTTTTTTTAAATTTTTTTTCTTTTTTAGTTCCTATTTCTTTCTTCTTTTGTCTTTTCATTTTTCTTATCCCCCCTTCCTTGAATTCTACCTGCCTACTCTCATTCTCCTTAGTGACTTCTTCCCTTCCCTTCTAATACCTTTCCTCCCAAGCATCAAATAAATTTATAGGAATAAGCAGTAACTCAGCAGTCAAACAGAACAAGAAGCAACATGAGCAGCTTCAAGAAACAAGGAAGAAAAGGAGTACAAACAATGCAGGACAGCCTAAATATTCAGGAGGACCTAGAGTCATCAGAAAAATGGTCATATAAAGACCTCAAGGAACACCTTAGACAGATGGAATGGAACCTTAAAGGGGATACAAGACAGCAAATTCAAGCAGCGAAAGAACACATTGAGAAGGAATTATATAAACAGCTAAAAGAAGAAGTTAAGCATCTTTATCAGGAGATAGAGATTATAAAAAATAATCAAACAATAATTCTAGAAATGAAGGAAACGATAAACCAAATTAAAAGCTCAATTGAGAGTATCACTAACAGAGTGGAGCAAGTAGAAGCCAGAACGTCAGATAATGAAGACAAAATATACCATCTTGAAAAGAGTCTAGCCAACTCAGAAAGGCTGGTAAAAAATCACGAGAAAAACATCCAAGAGTTATGGGATAACATGAAGAAACCAAACTTACGAGTCATCGGGATAGAAGAAGGTACAGAGATTCAAACAAAGGGAATGAGAAACCTGCTGAATGAAATAATTACAGAAAACTTTCCAGAAATAAAAAAGGAAACAGATATACAAATTGAAGATGCATACAGGACACCGAGCACACAAAATCACAGTAGACCAACGCCAAGACACATTGTTATGAAGATATCCAATATAAAGAACAAAGAGAAAATATTAAAAGCTACAAGAGAAAGGAGACAGATTACATTTAGGGGTAAACCAATACAGTTAACAACGGATTTTTCATCACAGACACTGAAAGCAAGAAGGTCATGGAACAATGTATTTCAAACACTGAAAGACAATGGATGCCAACCAAGAATTCTGTATCCAGCAAAATTAAGCTTCAGGTATGACAACGAAATAAAGATCTTTCATGATAAACAAAAGTTAAAAGAATTTGCAGCCAGAAAACCTGCATTGCAAAGCATTTTGAGCAAAACACTACACGAGGAAAAAATGAAAAACAATAACCAAAACCATCAGTGGGAAGTGCCTAAATAAAGACAGAGGGCGAGGGGAAAGATAATCACGGAGAACAAACTAATTTTTTTTTTAAAAAAAAGGATAAACAATCAAACATGGATGGAAGTTCAAACCATATATCAATAGTAACTCTGAATGTTAATGGCCTAAACTCTCCAATAAAGCGACATAGGCTGGTATCATGGATTAAAAAAACAAATCCAACAATATGCTGCCTCCAGGAGACACATCTGATTGGAAAAGACATACACAGGCTGAAGGTGAAAGGATGGGAAAAAATATACCACGCACACAGTTCTCGTAAGCAAGCAGGAGTGGCCATCCTCATATCGAATAAAATTGGCTTCAAGACTAAGTTAATCAAAAGGGATAAAGAAGGTCATTATATACTGTTAAAAGGAACCATTCACCAACAAGACATAACAATTATCAATATTTATGCACCAAACAATGGTGCTGTGACATTCATAAAACAAATTCTCCTCAAGTTCAAGAATCAAATAGAACACAACACAATAATTATGGGTGACTTCAACACACCTCTCTCACCATTGGACAGATCCTCCAAACAAAAATTGAATAAAGAAACTATAGAACTCAATATCACAATCAATAACCTAGACTTAACTGACATATATAGAATATATC
This sequence comes from Spermophilus citellus, assembly GCF_964194105.1. NCBI lineage: Eukaryota > Metazoa > Chordata > Mammalia > Rodentia > Sciuridae > Spermophilus > Spermophilus citellus. The sequence goes on from NC_138192.1 coordinate 102,573,499, forward strand.
AACCATCATCAAATGGATATACTTTTTTTCTCAGCAGCACATGGATCCTTCTCAAAAATAGACCATATATTATGCCATAGGGCAACCCTCAGTAAATATAAAGGGGTGGAGATAATACCTTGCATTTTATCTGATCAAAATGGAATGAAACTGGAAATCAATGATAAAAGAAGGAAGGAAAAATCCTACATCACATGGAAAATGAACAATATGTTACTGAATGATCAATGGGTTACAGAAGACATAAAGGAGAAAATCAAAAAATTCTTAGAGATAAATGAAAATACAGACACAACATATCGGAATCTATGGGACACAATGAAAGCAGTTTTAAGAGGAAAATTCATCGCCTGGGGGTCATTCCTCAAAAAAAGAAAAAACCAACAAATAAATGAGCTCACACTTCATCTCAAAGCCCTAGAAAAGGAAGAGCAAAACAACAGCAAATGTAGCAGAAGGCTAGAAATAATTAAAATCAGAGCGGAAATCAATGAAATTGAAACAAAAGAAACTATTGAAAAAATTAACAAAACTAAAAGTTGGTTCTTCGAAAAAATAAATAAGATCGACAGACCTTTAGCCATGCTAACGAAGAGAAGAAGAGAGAGAACTCAAATTACTAACATACGGGATGAAAAAGGCAATATCACAACAGATGCTACAGAAATACAGAAGACAATTAGAAATTATTTTGAAAACCTATATTCCAACAAAATAGAAGATAGTGAAGACATCGATAAATTTCTTAAGTCATATGATTTGCCCAGACTGAGTCAGGAGGTTACACACAATTTGAACAGACCAATATCAATGGATGAAATTGAAGAAGCCATCAAAAGACTACCAACCAAGAAAAGCCCAGGACCGGATGGGTATACAGCGGAGTTTTACAAAACGTTTAAAGAAGAATTAAGACCAATACTTTTCAAGTTATTTCAGGAAATAGAAAAAGAGGGAGCTCTTCCAAATTCATTCTATGAGGCCAACATCACCCTGATTCCGAAACCAGACAAAGACACCTCAAAGAAAGAAAACTACAGACCAATATCTCTAATGAACCTAGATGCAAAAATCCTCAATAAAATTCTGGCGAATCGAATACAGAAACACATCAAAAAAATTGTGCACCATGATCAAGTAGGATTCATCCCTGGGATGCAAGGATGGTTCAACATACGGAAATCAATAAATGTTATTCACCACATCAATAGACTTAAAAATAAGAACCATATGATCATCTCAATAGATGCAGAGAAAGCATTTGACAAAGTACAGCATCCCTTTATGTTCAAAACATTAGAAAAATTAGGGATAACAGGAACTTACCTTGACATTGTAAAAGCTATCTATGCTAAGCCTCAGGCTAGCATCATTCTGAATGGACAAAAGTTGAAGGCATTCCCTCTAAAATCCGGAACAAGACAGGGATGCCCTCTATCTCCACTTCTATTCAATATAGTTCTCGAAACACTGGCCAGAGCAATTAGACAGACGAAAGAAATTAAAGGCTTAAAAATTGGAAAAGAAGAACTTAAATTATCACTATTTGCAGATGACATGATTCTATACCTAGAAGACCCAAAAGGGTCTACAAAGAAACTACTAGAACTAATAAATGAATTCAGCAAAGTGGCAGGATATAAAATCAACACGCATAAATCAAAGGCATTTCTGTATATCAGCGACAAAACTTCTGAAACGGAAATGAGGAAAAACACTCCATTCACAATATCCTCAAAAAAAATAAAATACTTGGGAATTAACCTAACAAAAGAGGTGAAAGATTTTATATAATGAAAACTACAGAACCCTAAAGAGAGAAGTTGATGAAGATCTTAGAAGATGGAAAAACATACCCTGTTCATGGATAGGCAGAACTAACATCATCAAAATGGCGATATTACCAAAAGTTCTCTATAGGTTTAATGCAATGCCAATCAAAATCCCAACGACATATCTTGTAGAAATTGACAAAGCAATCATGAAATTCATATGGAAAAATAAAAGACCCAGAATAGCAAAAGCAATTCTAAACAGGAAGTGTGAATCAGGTGGTATAGCGATACCAGATTTCAAACTATATTACAGAGCAATAGTGACAAAAACAGCATGGTACTGGTACCAAAACAGGCGGGTGGACCAATGGTTTAGAATAAAGGACACAGAGACTAATCCACAAAGTTACAACTATCTTATATTTGATAAAGGGGCTAAAAGCATGCAATGGAGGAAGGATAGCATCTTCAACAAATGGTGTTGGGAAAACTGGAAATCCATATGCAACAAAATGAAACTGAATCCCTTTCTCTCGCCATGCACAAAAGTTAACTCAAAATGGATCAAGGAGCTTAATATCAAACCAGAGACTCTGCGTCTGATAGAAGAAAAAGTTGGCTCTGATCTACAAATTGTGGGGTCGGGCTCCAAATTCCTTAATAGGACACCCATAGCACAAGAGTTAACAACAAGAATCAACAAATGGGACTTACTTAAACTGAAAAGTTTTTTCTCAGCAAGAGAAACAATAAGAGAGGTAAATAGGGAGCCTACATCCTGGGAACAAATTTTTACTCCTCACACTTCAGATAGAGCCCTAATATCCAGAGTATACAAAGAACTCAAAAAAATAGACAATAAGATAACAAATAACCCAATCAACAAATGGGCCAAGGACCTGAACAGACACTTCTCAGAGGAGGATATACAATCAATCAACAAGTACATGAAAAAATGCTCACCATCTCTAGCAGTCAGAGAAATGCAAATCAAAACCACCCTAAGATACCATCTCACTCCAGTAAGATTGGCAGCCACTATGAAGTCAAACAACAACAAGTGCTGGCGAGGATGTGGAGAAAAGGGTACACTTGTACATTGCTGGTGGGACTGCAAATTGGTGCGGCCAATTTGGAAAGCAGTTTGGAGATTCCTGGGAAAGATGGGAATGGAACCACCATTTGACCCTGCTATTGCCCTTCTGGGACTATTCCCTGAAGACCTTAAAAGATAATGCTACAGGGATACTGCCACATCGATGTTCATAGCAGCACAATTCACAATTGCTAGACTGTGGAACCAACCCAGATGCCCCTCAGTAGATGAATGGATAAAAAAAATGTGGCATCTATACACAATGGAGTACTATGCAGCAATAAAAAATGACAAAATCATAGAATTTGCAGGGAAATGGACGGCACTAGAGCAGATTATGCTCAGTGAAGCTAGCCAATCCCTAAAAAACAAATGCCAAATGTCTTCTTTGATATAATGAGAGCAAATATGAACAGAACAGGGAGGAAGAGTAGGAAGAAAAGAGTAACATTAATCAGTGACATGAGATGGGAGGGAAAGGGAGAGATGAGGAAAATTGCATGGAAATGAAGGGAGACCCTCATTGCTATACAAAATTACATATAAGAGGTTGTGAGGGGAATGGGAAAATAAACAAGGAGAGAAATGAATTACAGTAGAGGGGGTAGAGAGAGAAGATGGGAGGGGAGGGGAGGGGGGATAGTAGGGGATAGGAAAGGTAGCAGAATACAACAATTACTAATAGGGCAGTATGTAAAATTGTGGATGTGTAACCGACGTGATTCTGCGATCTGCATTTGGGGTAAAATTGGGGGTTCATAACCCACTTCAATCTAATGTATGAAGTATGATATGTCAAGAGCTTTGTAAAGTTGTGAACAACCAATTAAAAAAAATAAAAAATAAATAAAAAATAAAAAATAAAGAAAAAATAAGTGCCAGGGAGAGGTCCAAGTGGTGACGTTACTGTGGTAAGAGCTCTCCCAAAATAAAGGGAAGGTGATGTGGCACAGTCCATGCCTGTGTTGGGCATGCACAGTTCTGCTGCAACTCCATAGTATAGAACACCCAATCAGAATATATGCAACCACATGGGGAGACAAAGGGCCTAAGATGAAAAGGGGAAACTAACAGGACACAAAAGGCAATGCTCCACTGTGCCTGGGGCTCAGCTTTTGGATGTAAATCTACTGGGCCACTCCCGGCGCTAGTAAACACTGATTTCTGGCTGAGACCCTGAGTGTCCCGTCTCTCTGTACAAGAATCCTGCACCATTCTTGGGGACTTGTGTCCAGGATTTGGAGATGGTGATTTTCCCTCTCTTGATGCTGGGGTGTAAGTCCTGAGATACTGAGAGAGCTGACCTCACCGCATGCCAGCAATAGATCCGTAGGGGAGTAGCCCTCCTGGCATGTTGGGGCAAGGACCCCATGAGCACAAAGGAACCTGGTATGGGGCCCAGGAACCACTGCAGGGAGCACTGCCTGTTGGACAGGTAGGAATTATGGTTCCAGAAGTAAACCTGCCCGTAAGTGGCAGAAGGGGAGCCTGAACACCTTCCAGAGTTGCCAGAATAGTCTCAATTTTATGAGATGAAACCACAACTCCAAGGTACTAGGCAGAGGGCTGGAGATGTTGTGTGAGAGTGAGTGAACAAGGTGGGCCATGGGAGAGTTCCAGCAGGATCCAGGGCCAGGGCGAATATGGAGTCCTGTTCCATGGTTCCCTGGCTTAGGGTGGCCCTCCTCAGAGTAGTCCTGACACCGGGGTTTATATAGTCCCACCAACGCTAAGAGGTGCCTGAAATACCTCTGTGAGGGGAGTGGCTGGAGATAGACAAAGTGATTGCTCACTCCTTGCCCCTTTCCCTTCTTGTGTATGTGATTGTCTTTTAGGGGAAGGAAATGGGTGGCAAACAGAATAAATTTACCCACCCTAGAGTATATGGTAAAACATTTCAAAAAAGGGATGTCCCATAGGAGTTGACTCCTGGAAAACTCTGGACTTTTGTGAAATAGATTGGCCTTCTTTCAGATTAGTTTGGCCTTCTGAGGGCTCACTAGATAAAGAATGAGTTAACAAGGTGTTCGGGATTATTGTAGAAGACTCAGGCCACCCTGACCAATTCTCCTGCATTGATTTATGTCAAGATATGGTCCTCTCTCAGCCGCTTTGGCTGAAGGCTTGTCTGGAAGAGAACTGTAAATTATGATGGCTCAGGGGCTGGGATTATGGCTCAGCGGTAGAGCGCTTGCCTTGCACATGCGAGGACACTGGGTTCAATCCTCAGCACCACATAAAAATAAACAAAATAAGAGTACTGTGTTCAGCTCCAACTAAATATATGATGGCTCAGGTGATGGCTCCCTCAAAATGCTGACTGGAACCCAAGAAGCCCATTCTATCTGGAGAGCCAGAGGAGATTCCCCCCACCTTATGCACCACGTTATGCTCTGCTGACACCTGAACTGCACGTACCTACTGCAGCCCGAATCCCACCAGAGGCTGCTCACACCCCTAAGACCACCTCTGCCATGAGGCCCGCGAAGCTCTCCTGACCATAGCAACCCAGGAGTTGCCTGTCTTAACCAGGTATACTCCAGCCAAGAAGTACCAGGAGGACCCTTCTGGCAGACCCCCTCCTGAGATATGCCCAGGTGCCCTACAGATGCCACCAAGAGAAACCCAGGGGCCCAACTACTACTATCAAGATGGCCAAGCGCAACAGGGACCACGCACCTTCATATATCAGCCTTTTACCACTACTAATCTCCTGAACTGGAAAAACCATACTCCCTCCTTCACAGAGAAATCTCAGACTATTATTGATTTTATGCAATTCATCATTAAGACCCACAAGCCCACTTGGACTGATTGCCACCAGCTACTCCCGACTTTAACTGAAGAATGCTGCTGAATTACCCAAGCCATGTTAAGTAGTTGTAGGAACATGCCCCAGCAGGAACCATAAATATTCAGGTATACTTCCAGAACCAATTCCCTGAGAAAGATCCCCAAAGAGACTTTAAAGATGACGAGGGATTTCAGATGCTTGAGCTTTATCAAGAGGCTCTTTGTTGGGTGGCATGAAGAAAGGGGGGAAGAAGGCCATGAATATGAACAAGACCTCAGAGGTGTTCCAGGGACCTGAAGAGACCCCAAATCAGTTCTATGAGAGGCTATGGGAAGTGTTCCATCCTTTCAACCTAGAAGCAGTCAAAAATTAGCAAATGGTTAATGCAGTCTTTGTCACTCAGGCCCAGGAACACATCCAGCATAAACTACAGAAGTTAGAGGGCTTTGCTTTATAGCCAGCTACAGGAGGTTGTGACAAAAGTATCTGTCACCCGTGATCAAGACCCCTGATGTAAGGCAGACTGGAAATGGAAGAGGAAGGTAGATCTGCTTGCCGCTGCTCTAGTGGAATGGTTGGGTCACTCCCTGAGAGGGGTCCTGTTGGGTTGAAGCTGAAGCCAGAGAAGGAGCTGGAAAAGAATGACTGCCTCCCCAGAGGTGAGGTATGGCAGGAACTAGTGTGCTTGCTGCTCTCAAGAAGTTTATTGGAAGAACGAATGTCCTCAACAATCAGAGGATTATTGCCCAGTCCTCGGATGAAGGGAGAGAGGCCAAGTGGTTTAGGATGGTACCAAGAAACACAGCAATCATATGAAGCCCCTGAGGATGATTGTGTTGGATTGGCCACCACGGGAGACATAAGGAAGACTAGGACAGACCAGGCTCTATTTTCTTAGGCCCCCTGGAGCCTATGGTCCAAACAACCATGAGAGGCTGGCCCATGGATTTCATAATCAATATGGGGCAGAACAGTCCATGATGACTCAACCTATAGGCCCCCTCTAGCAGATATAAGCCACTACCTGTGGGAGCAACAGGCAGCTGAGTTCATCGCCCCTTCTCATTGCCTTGAGAATGCAATTTAAGTGGCCATGAAGTTGTTCATAAGTTCCTATATCTCCCTGACTTCCCTGGGAAACGACAGGTGCAAATAACTGTCAACTCTTACATCCAAGCCATCCCAACCCTAGGAAAGCCAGAAATGAAAATCCTGACCCTGATGATCCCTCAATGAGAAGAGTTGTGCTTCTATAGTCTCATAGAAAGGCCACACAGGGACCTATGCATCCTTTCAAGGTGCCTTGGATGTGGGCTAAATCCTCTTAGACTGGTCCAAAACATATGCCTAAAAGTAGTAGAACTAAAAACAGGGGCTGGCCCTGCCTGACCAAAACAATATTTCATTCCTCACAAAGCACAATTTGAAGTCTAGAGGCACCTGAGAGACTTCTAAAGTACGTGAAAGGAAAGTGACCACAACACTCGGAGTGACCAAAAGATCTTTATTGCAGCATTGAAAAAGAAGAGGAGAGAGAGAGAGAGAGAGAGAGAGAGAGAGAGAGAGAGAGAGAAAGAGGGAAAAGAGAGAATAGAGAGAGCAAGAGAGAGAGCAGGGTGAGAGAGAGAGAAGAAAGAGAGAAAAAGGGGAGAGGGGTGAGAGAGAAGAGAGAGCAAGAGGGGGGGGGGCCCAGCCCGAGAGAGTTTTTATAGCCAAAATCTAATGGGGTCTCTGGGTCTGCAAGCTGCCTTGTTGGCGTACAATGATTGGGTCATACAGTAGTTGCTAGGGTGTCATCTTCTGCCTTCAGGCAGATGGGGCAGGGGTCAGATGTGGGTTTCTGTTGCACCAGATGGGTGGGGGCTGAGTGTTCAGCCTTGAGTGGGGTTGAGTGTTCAGACTTGAAGAAAACAAGTGATAAGGAACAGATGGATGAGGGTGAGGGGGGAGTGTTCAGCCCACCCTGCAGCTAACATTTGTTCAGTCTGCTCCACAACTAACATTCCTCCCTTTTAATTTTTTTTAGTGGGGTGTGGGGACAGCTTAATTCCATCTGGCTATCTCCTGCTGAGTGGGGGCATCTTGGGGCCTACCTGGGAGAGCGAGGAAATGTTCGGGGGACAGGCTTGGGAATACCAGGGCAGCTAGAGATAATATCCAGTGGCTATAGACAGTTATCTCGGAAGGGGCAAAGTCCATAAAGATTCCTTGAAGCCATAGTTGTCCATGGCATCAAACCATTCCTGAGCGGTGGAGATCCTTGGTATCAGCCATTGGTCCTGCCGTAGGGGCTCTAGGAAATATGGGAAGTGGCTTGGTTGAATCCAGTAATGCTAAGGACGACTGTCCGTTTGCAGCCAGTGGAAGGGCAATCGCCTTGACCATAAACTGATAATGGGTGGTGCCATCCTGCTGCCATGTCGCTTGGATGTAGAAGCGCCATCTGTGGTTGGGATAGAAGCTTGAGAGAGATTAATGATTAGTAAAAGAAGAAGAAGGTTGGCGAGAAATCTTGAGTTTGGTGGGCGTGGTGGAAGTCCAGGACTGGTCATTTGGAACAGGTGCTTTTTTTAAGGTGGGAGACATGATACCGGGGGAGTAGTCCAACAGCTTGACCCAAGGTTGGGGTAGTAAGTATGACCGTATGGGGTCCCATCCATTAAGGTCCCAATGATTGAGGATGCAGTTCCCAAAGTAAGACTGCATCACCCAGTTGAAGAGGATCCGATTTGCCGCGTCCGGCAAAATGGACCGAGTCTGTCGGGAGACGTCGGGGTTAAAAGAGTTCACAGGACACCAAGGTTCTTCATCCAGGGGGAGACTGACTTTATTATCTCAGCTCATCCTTATATATTTCTTGCAGATAGAATGGAAAGTTACTGGTAGGCGAGAGCAAGGACGGAGGGGGACAAGTGGTTCTTGTCGACTCATACTAAGCCTTCAACCAGGAACCTTATCAGACCCAAGCAGGTCGGGACGTTCCCACATGACTGTTATAGGCTGAATATGAAAACAGAAACCACAAATCTTTCAAGGCCTTGGGAGCTGGCCTCTTTGGCGTGCACACAAGAAACCAGGGCCGGTACCAAGCCCCGGGGGCCAGGGGGAATCCGAGCCAGCAGTTCCCCCTCTCTTGTTTGTTGCACGTCAAAGGGAATCAAGTAGCCCCTGTCTTAGGTCGTTCACTGCCCTTACAGTGCTTACCCGTCTCTGGGGAGGCCCCATTCCCCTGTCTTAGGTTGCAGTGCAAGCGTGAAAGTTGCCCGTCTCTGGGTACTACAAGATCAGCTCGTTGTTACCAAGGCATTAAGTGGTAGTGATCCAGCCAGTCATTATTAGGTCTTTAATTAGTTCCGGTTTGACAAGGCATAGAGTCAGAGGAGAGGAATAATAAAATTAAGGAAGAAAAAAAGGGGGGCAAAAGGAGAAAGGCATGAAGCAGGGATCATTGTAGAAAAGTTATCTTCAAATTGGTCGGAGACAAACTTCAGCAAGATCATCCTTGGTTTGCAGGCGTTCAGTTTGTGGTTGATCAGTTTTGGGGGGTTTGATGTCTGGTGTTAAGGAGAGGGTTTTGAGGTTGGCTAAAAGGGAGAGTCAACCAGCAGAGAGGACACATTACCCATGTAGTATAAAGGAAGGGGAAAGGAACTGATTTATTGGCAAAAGGGATGTCCCCGCAACAGCCAAAATCAGACAGTGCCCAGTGGCAGGTTCGAGCTACAGAGATTGGTTGTCACCGGTTTCTGACAGTTGAGGCTCCCGTCCTGGATGGGGCCGGAGCCATGGCCAAGGCTTTTCGGGATCCCTTCTGGAGAGGCCAATGACTCCCAGGGCTGGAGAAGGAGAGTGAAAGGGGAGGGTAAGTGTATCTCTAGCCACCGAGTCTTAAAAGTGAGAGGACTATATAAGGGCCACTGTGACCGTGAAGGTCTGGGTGGGGTGTGATCCTCAGTTCTCTGTTGTGTGTTCCTGGAGGTTGCACAGTCCTTTGTACTTTGAAGATGATGTATAAAGTCTTTGCCGGGGAAGGGGAAGGAAAATAATTTTGGACCCGAGAGTTGAATCTGCTGGAGGAGAGGGGGTCCCTGAGGACCACTGTGGCCTTGAAGGCTGTGGTGGAGTGCTTTCTTCCCCGAAGGTGGGTGAAGAGGTTTGCCAGATAATCAACAGTCAAATCCTTCTGACACCACCATTGGGTTTAGGAATCCAGGAAGGGGAAACTCACCAATCGAAGGCCAGTGGTGGATGTAATTCTGGCAGTTGAGAAAATAGGTTCAGGTCATCCAGTGAGTGGCACTTCCGAAGGAAGAGGGACCCAAAAGTGGGTTTTCACCCTCTTTCCAGGTTTTGGACCAGATGAAAGGAAAGTGACCATGACAATCAGAGTGACCAAGAGATCTTTATTGCATCAGTGAGAAAGAGGAGGAAGAGAGAGAGAGAGAGAGAGAGAGAGAGAGAGAGAGAGAGAGAGAGAGAGAGAGAGAGAGAGAAGAGAGAGAAGAGAGAGGAGAGAGAGGAGAGAGAGGATGAAATAGAGCAAGAGAGAGAGTGGGGTGATAGAGAGTGAGAAAGAGAAGAGAGAGAGAAAAGAAAGAGTAAGGGGGCGGGGGCTGGCAGGAGAGAGTTTTTATAGCCAAAATCTAATGGGGTCTCTGGGTCTGCAAGCTGCCTTGTTGGCGTACAATGATTGGGTCATACAGTAGTTGCTAGGGTGTCATCTTCTGCCTTCAGGCAGACGGGGCAGGGGTCAGATGTGGGTTTCTGTTGCACCAGATGGGTGGGGGCTGAGTGTTCAGCCTTGAGTGGGGTCCAGTGTTCAGACTTGAGGCAAACAAGTGATAAGGAACAGATGGATGAGGGTGAGGGTTGAGTGTTCAGCCCACCCTGCAGCTAACATTTGCTCAGCCTGCTCTGCAACAGTATGGAATCCTTTGACCCTGCCAGTCGTCCTGGAAAACATCTCTCCTGCCAATCTGGAAGCTGAGAACAGATGATTATTGGCTAGTCCAGGACCTACAAGCAATAAACCAGGCCACTGTTACCCTACACCCAGTAGTCCTTAACCCCTATACTCTCTTGGGTCTTATCCCCTTTGAAGCTGCCTTCTTCACCTGACTGGACTCAAGGATGCCTTCTTCTGTGTCTGCCCAGCCCCTCTGAGTCAAACAGTCTCTGCCTTCCAGTGGGAAAATCCTGAGATGAAGACAAAGCTCGGCTGAGGTGGATTTGAAAAATTTCCAACCATTTCTGGCACCATAACAGCCTCTGATTTAGAAGCTTTCCCAATGGACCAACATAACTGTCCAGTGCTGCAGTATGTAGACAACCTACTGCTGGCTGAGCAGACACAGGAGGATTGTATGAAGGAACACTACTCCTCACCCTCCTATGGAAAGCTGGTTACAAGATTTTTGAGGAAAAAGGCCCAAATCTCTCAAGAAAAAGTCAAATACCTCCGTTTTTTACCTATCCCAAGGACATTGGCCTAGAGAATAAATGGCCTCTTTGCTCAATCCCAGTTTCATTAACCCAACACCAAGTTCAAGATTTCCAAATGGCTGCAGGTTTCTGTAGAAACTGGATACCTAACTTCTCTATCTTGGCAAAAAACTCTTTTATGAGACTACAAAGAAGGGAGAAGGAGAAACTTCCCAACTTTGTTGGGAATGAGCCCAAAATAAGGCCTTTGAGGATATTAATTTGGCCCTCCCAATGCAGCCCAGCTTGGGACTCCCAGACATGTTGAAGCCTTTCTTGTACATACAAGCATACTGGCATTGCCATGGGGGTCCTGACGCCATGCTGGGGTTATGGCATCATCTAGTGGCACACCTCTCTAAACAACTTGACTCTGTCGCCCAGGGTGGCCACCCTACTTATGAGCACTTGTGGCCACAGCCCTTTTAATGTCAGAGGCTGACAAACTGACTATGGGACAAGAACAGTGCCACATTCAGTACTGACATCCATGGAGTATAAGGGTCAATATCGATTAATGCCCAGATGGTCAGATACCAGGGAATGTTGTGCAAAAATCTGTACCTCCACCTGGAAGTAGTGTGGACCTTAAACCACAGGACCCTACTGCCTATTTTTCAAGGTCAACCAGATTATGATTGCATTGAAGTCATGGATGAGGAATTTTCCAGATGACTGGACTTAACAAACCAGCCTCTCAAAGATCTGATGCTGAATACTTCACTGATGGTAGCAATTTTGTGGAGAGGAAGAATGCCTTGCTGGGTCCTCCATGGTGACCCTAAATTCCATCATTGAGGCAAAACCTCTGCCAAAAGGAACCTCAGCACAAAAAGCAGAACTTGTTGAGCTGACCTGAACCCTTCAGCTGTCAGCAGGGATATGTGTCAATATATACCAGACTCTAAATATGCCTTCACCACCCTCCACATGGACAGAGCTTTGTATATTTAAAAAATATACAAAGGAAAAGACAAAGTATTCAAAGAAATTCTTGAACCTTAGATGCTATATGGGCTTTTAAAAAGGTGGCAGTCATGCACTGTTGGGGACATAAGAGGGGAAATGCTACCATCACTTGGGAAAACTGTAAAGCAGACTGAGAGGCAAAACTCATGACCTCCAAGGAAGCGATAGAATCAATGGCTCTGAATGGGACCTAAAATATTTACAACGTGAGAACACCTGGTTTAAAACTGAAAATGAGAGCTATTTCCTGGGCAGATGAAGATTTGGAAATGGCCCCAAAGCAATTCCTGAATCCCTAGCCTAGCTCCAGCCAAGCATTTCCACTGGAAGACCCACATTGGCTGAATAGCTCTTGAGGACACATTTGGCCAACATATTCTACATTCCCCAGCTCTCCAGCATAGCTCGAGTGGCGTGCAAACAGTGTGAAACATGTGCCGAAGTAACCTGTGTCAGGGACCTAATTCCTGGGGTGCAATATGTTGGGGGGGCCCATTTGAAATTATAGTTTTGGGGGGCTGGGATTGTGGCTCAGCGGTAAAGCACTCACCTAGCACAGGTGGGACCCGGGTTCGATCCTCAGCACCACATAAAAATAAAGGCATTGTGTTGTGTCCATTTACACCTAAAAAATAAATATTTTAAAAAATATATAGTGGGGCTGGGGATGTGGCTCAAGCGGTAGAGCGCTCGCCTGGCATGCGTGCGGCCCGGGTTCGATCCTTAGCACCACATACCAACAAAGATGTTGTGTCCGCCAAAATCTAAAAATAAACATTAAAAAAATTCTCTCTCTCTCTCTCTCTCTCTCACTGAATATATATATATATATATATATATATATATATATATATATATATATATATATATAGTTTTGGGCTTCACTGAGATATCTTGGGTTTGGGGTTAAGTATTTGCTAGTCTTTGTGTGTAATTTCTCAGCTGGATAGAGGCCTTCCCTACTGTCACAGAGAAGGCACATGAGTGGCCCCATTTCTCCTAAAGGAAATCATTCCTCAGCTTGGAATCCTAAACATTATGGGACTGGGTAATGGGCCAGGGTACGTGGCTGGGGTGGTACAATTGGTGGCAAAGGGGTTCCTTCTCTGGAAGTTACACACAGCATACTGTCCTCAGAGTTCTGGGAAGGTGGAGTGAATGAACCAAACTCTAAAGTTACAATTAAGCAAACTGTGTGAGGAAACCTACCTACACTGGGATCAGGTGTTTCCCATTGCTTTGTTGAGGATTAGGTCTATCCTTACTAGAAAGACTGGGTTCTCCCCTTAGGAGATTGTTTATGGATGCCCTCTTTCCATTATAAGGGGTATACAAGGCAATCTAAAAGTAGTAGGCAACTTTACTCTGAGGCAGCAGATGCAGGAAGATGGTATCATATAAGAAGACAGGGTCTTCTTAGAACTGAGCCCTAAGGAACACCAGTATTTACAATGACGTTTTTCAAAAGGTGGGCCATGGGTTAGTTAAAATATGTACAACTATTACTTGCCTATTAGTGGCTTAAGTCAAAGAGGCTTATTAACTTTATGAAATACGAAGTCTGAAGGCAATGCCATCCGTGTCAGTACACAGATTTGGCAAACCCGACTCTCTAAGGCCCAGTGTGTTGACTGAGGGAAGCCTCATGGTGGCCCTGGCACTGCCACAACTGAAGACAGGTGTTCAAAGCTCAAAAGGAGGAAATAGTACAAAGAGGAAAATTGGTAGATTTCACTATTGATCTAGTCAAGTCCATCTCCACCTGGGGGTCACATAATAGAGTCCGTTTATCATGTAAAATTCTGTACTTAAGTTCTATTTATGATTAATTAGCAGCAGCAGGATTTGGGTTGAGTGGAGAGGCTGAAAACAAAGGCAGGAGGGCAGAGGTTGCTGAAGGGAATCCACCATGTGAGGAGGCCAAGAGATTACCGCTTCTCAAAACGGCAGAGGGGAGGGAAGGGAAGCTCTCAGGACCGAGGGCTAGCCACTCTTCTTTTTGATTGGGCTCAGGGAAATGGCATTCTCAGTGTCTTCTGCCAAAAAACATGGCTTTATGTTTGGAACAGAGGTGAGAGGAGGCCAGAACACTGAGGGTTTAAGTGTAAGGGAGATGAATGACAGAAACTATGTCTTAACAATCTGATTACATTACCCAAACTACTGTGTACACTGGGGGAAGGGACACCAATCTTGTCTGATGCTGTGGCCCTCAAGTGTGGTCAGTTGCGAGAAGTGAGAGGGAACTATTCCCAGTGTGGAAAAGGCAGTGTTTTCTTAAGGAGCTTGCAATTGTCTCAAACCTTCTCCCTTCCCTTTGATCATTTCCTGAATTTCAAGATCTAATTTAGGGTGCCATGCTAACTCTTCTGGACTCGTTTAGCTGTTCCTGATGGCCAAACAGGAGGTGCAGGAATCATGTGAAAGCCTTATGTCTAGAAAGAGGGGACATTCTTCTGAGCCCTGGCATAGCAGGGACAGACACAGACACCTTGGTTCATTGATCTGGAGCTCAGCTCTGCAACAGCAAGATCCACACAGTTAAACATCAGCTCCCATCATGAACATCATTCAGACCTCAGGGAATGCTTTTTTCCACATCTCTTGCTCTTTACCTTCTGTTTTAGTCTGCTTTTTTGTTGCTGTGACCAAAAGATGTGATAAAAACATGGTTTCAGGGATCTTAGTCCATAAATGGCTGACTCCATTGCTTTGGGCCTGATGTGAGGCAGAACATCATGGTGGAAAGGTGTGGAGGAGAAAAGCTCAGGACACGACTATCGGGAAGCAGAGAGAGCTTTCACTCACCAGGGAATAAAATACATACCAGTGATCCACCTCCTTCAGCCACACCCCACCTGTCTACAATTAACACCAGATTAATCTCAATGGATTAATCCACTGATTGGGTTAAGACTCTCATAACTCAACTATTTCATCTCTAAACTTTCTTGGATTGACTCACACACAAGTTTTTCGGGGATACCACATATCTAAACCACAACACTTTCAAAACAAGATGACTACATCCAAATACTATGGATATTTGTGATTTATTCATCTGTTAAGGTCGGAGATAGACATTGCTTTAGAATGGAGAAGGGATTGGGGCAGAAGGAGTTAGGTAACACAAAAGGTAACTTACAAAACCTCTCAGCATTAGCACAAGATTCATGTACGAGGGAATACTGTTTTCCAGATGTGCTGAACATTTTTTTTTTTTTTTTTGCTTCTTTTAATGCATTAATTTTAATTCCACAGGTACTTAGATATTGGAGTAATATTTGCAAAAACTGCATATGGTGGCTGAAGAACAATTTACAATAAGAATCCTGATTCCTCATCTGTAAGTCCAGATGGGACGTGAACCAAGCATAGTACCAAATCTTCATACCACTGGATAGGTCAAGAGATTATGGGCCAGGTGTGGTGGCACACACTTATAATCCCAGCAATTTGGGAGGCTGAGACAGGAGGATTAGGAGTTCAAAACCAGCCTCAGCAACTGAGCGAGGCCCTAAGCAACTTAGACCTGTCTCTAACTAAAATATAAAAAAGGGATGGGGATGTGGCTCATTGGTTAAGTGCCCCTGGGTTCAATCCCCAGTAGCATTATGTGATGGTGAAAATAGCCATATAAGAGGCTATATGAGATTGTTTGCATGTGACATGAAAATCTTGCTTTTTAACCACTTAGTGTTTTGCTGAGGTAAGAAAGTTAACTTTTGTGAAATAATACTTTGATTTTTATATATTCAGGTAATATATTTTTTACTAACATCTAATATCATTTTATGCATACTTACACTTTCTTAAAATAAAGAACAAAACCACTTTATGCTATTGTGGACAATGCTTGCCAACCAGCTGTTATACTTTGGCATCTTTTGTTCATGTGAAAGTTCTGTGGCCCTCTGACCCTTAATTTTATAAGCTAATGAAAAAAGACACACAAAACTTGATAGCAGCATAATTCCAACTTAATATACAGAAAAGAAAATGAGCAAAGTCCCAAATCTTTACCCCCATCAAAAGGTCTCTGGACTTAATCTACTGATATTCATTTATGAAAAAAAGACACATTATTAAAGATGCTAAGAGTGTTACTGAATTTCATATAAAAAGAAGAGTCTTTTTTTTTTGTATCCATAGATTTATTTATTTATTTATTTTTTATTGATTATTTATCGCATTACATAGTTCATGATATATCATCTTTCATACATTAGACTCAAATTGTGCTTTGAACTCCCATTTTCACCCCAAGTACAGATTGCAGAATCACATCTGTTACATATTCGCATTTTTACATAATGCCATATTAGTGACTGTTGTATTCTGCTACCTTTCCTATCCCCTACTATCCCCCCTCCCCTCCCCTCCCCTCCCATCTTCCCTCTCTACCTCCCCTGCTGTTGTTCAATTCTCTCCCTTTTTTTTTTTCCCTCCCCCTTGCCCCTAAGAAGAGTCTTTTTTAAAAAATATTTTTTAGTTGTAGTTGGACACAATGTCTTTATTTATTTTTTTATGTGATGCTGAGGATTGAACCCAGTGCCTCGCACATGCAGACAAGCACTGTATCGCTGAGCCACAACCCCAGCCCCTCAAAAGAAGAGTCTTATATTGAATTGATTCCTCACAAAATTGTGCAAAATTCTATATGGATGAGTCTTTAAAAATACAGAATTTTAAAAATGTATGTATATATATTTTTAGTTGTAGATGGAGAAAATATCATATTTATTTATCTTTATGTGGTGCTGAGGCTCAAAACCAGTGCCTCATGCATGCTAGGCAAGTGCTCTACCACTGAGCCACAACCTCAGTCCCAAAAATACAGAAATTGTGAAGGAGATGAGAATATAGAAGGACCTTTTCTTTAGAGGCCAAGAGTATTTAAATTTAGTTTCTTGGAAACCATTTCGAACTGGTTAAGAATCTCAAGAGAAAATTGTGGAAAAGAATTATTCCACACTTCTGAATCTTCTCAAACTTAATATGTGGACATCAATGACTTCAGATTTTATTTTTATTTTTTTGGGTAGTGGTGGGGATTCAACCCAGGGCCTCAGGCACACTACCAAAGTGCTCTACACTGAGCTGCATCCCCAGTCATTAGAGTTTATTACTACTATTACTCTGCTAAGGAAATATGGGATAGAGAGACACTACTTCTAAAAAAGTATGTGTGACATACAATAAGATCTGTTTACTACTTGACTGTGTTACTGGTCTGTTTTGTGTATTGGCTCAACAAGTAGATGTTGTTTTCCAACTAAAAACAACAGAGAAGAGACAGTGCAGGCTCATCTGAGCAAGACCTGGGACAAAACACAGGGAGACAAAGGAAAATTTAAGAAGCTTCTCATGTTTATTATCTGATTTACATTTTACAAAGCAAAGGAAGGTGCACAAAGAGTTGTTTGACAAAGTCAAATCCCAGACATCACAAAATGGTATTTCTCTGGCTGTCCCAAACAGAGGGTACTTGTGCCTACTCCCAGGGGTCTGTGCTCTGTGATGCAACAGCTCAGTTACAACACTGTGCTGTTGCTGTTGTACACATAGAGAACAGATCCCTGTGCAAGGGACAGCACATTAAATACTGACAGCCCTAGTTCCAGATGTCCAAAGATGTTAGAACCACCCACTACTAACTATGTACTAGAATGGTCAGAAAAAAACAAACTTTGAATACTGTGCAAAATATACCTTTTATAAAAGAGAATAGGTTTCTGTTGTGCGTCTCTAATTTATTTCCTCTCTTGCCAAAGTCTGACCATTTATGTCAAATCAAGAGCATACAGCACAAAAATGTTTTAAAAAAATGACTTTTAACAATAATCATTAACTTCTCCCTAAAGATCCATGCCTTCAGCTATTTACTTAAGATTTGGGATCTTCCTAATTCAGGAGAACTTTTAATTCTGAGCTCAAGAAAGTTATCTCTCCTACTAGATAACAGGATACTCAGAAATACCTGAGGTATTAATCACTGAAAACATTGTTGAAGGAAAAAAAAAAAAGATTGGGATTTCCTAAACTAGCACGAAATTACACATACAGCTAACACCAGAGGAAAAAAACCACAAATAGAACCAAAGCATATAAGATAAACTGAGGAAGAACTTGCTGTGAGGCTCTAGTTCTTACTATACTTTGCAGATTCTCAGGCTGTACCAAAAATGATTTTAGTGGAAACTTCAAAAATAGCAAAACCCAGTTTTAAGATAGGATACATTTCTAGAGACAAGCATGCACCAGCATATAATTATGGTTTCCAATGACATCAGTATCAATTGAATTTTCAAAAACCCAGGTCTGGTTTTCTTTAATCAGATGTTCTTATTTGATTGCTAATATACCCACTGTGCTTCCAGTGATCATTTAGGCATTGATTATAAAAAATTATGCTCAACACAGAACACTACAAAATCTAGCTTAATTTAAAGGGATTTATATAATATGCATATAAACTGGTAATTTAACATTCTTTATTACTTCCTAACCTTATGTTTTCCTACTTCCTGATGTTGCTTTGAAATTATAAATGTCCAGGCAACAGGAAGATTACTTTCTTAGGAAACAAATAAAAAGCTTTAAGAGTTGGCTAAAGTAAGCACCCCAGAGCTACTTTACAGAGTAGAAATTCAAATGCCATTTTTAAAAAAGTGAGTTGGAGTATTTAGGAAATTCAACAATTCTGTTCTAATGCCTTACTGACTTGCCTGGAATCCTTTCTGATTGTGTGCGTGTATGCTTGCTGACATCAGCACGGCTGAGCGAAGGGGAAAGAATGGGAAGAGTTCTCTCTCCACCCTTAGTTTTTGAGGAATTTATTTAGAAAAGTTTTATTAAAAGATTCTAAAAATTATGAAAAACTCATACATTCTTACCACTGGGTATGCATGTTGGTTTTTTAATTCTTTGGAGCTTGTAGCTCTTTATATAGGGGAGGCACCTCAAAAGGAGAGAGGAAGGACCATCCCTGGCCTGGGAATAGGTGTACTAGTGGTACCACAGGAGACAGAGCAATTGAAAATTGTCTTTCAGTTAATTCAGGACAAAGCAACAAAGCAATTGCAAATTAAGCACCAGAAAGATCAAGTGATGCATCTCCTGTTTTCATGAACAAAGTAATAAGTCTCCTCCCCCACCTTCTCCCTATCATATTTTTCATGTAATTATATTCCAGCCCCAGTCATACAAAGCCACGCCACCTGATGAGGGACAGACCCTGATCAGCAACACTCACAAAACAGAAAGACTTCTTCCCAATTCACAGGCTTTCATCACACTGCTGAATACTGAAACCTAATCTCATGGTCTCACTTTACTATTTCAGTTTGTCAAAAAAGAACCCCAGAGAAAAGAAGCTAACTTTTCCATGATAAAGTTTGTCCTCTAATTCTATGGATAGTAAGTACGAGGCAGGTATGTTTTATTAGGAAAAAAAACCACCACCACCACCAACAAAATATAGTCTCAAAGCAAGCACCTGGGTTTTACTTCAGTTTATAATAATTTAATGTGCCTGAGAATTTTTGTGCAAATACACATCATCTTTCATGAAAAATATGCATAGCGTACTTTGGAAAAAGTTGTGGTCAACTTTCCTTACAAAAAATTTTTTACTCATGTAAATATACAACATAACCTAATTCCTATTGATTGCACTTTTGGTTTAACCCCTTCTAGCCTCCAAGAAAATTCGAGACATGCACTGTTTGTCTTTCCTGGCCACTGTATTATCCAACAAAAATATTCTAAAAACAAGTTTCCTTGGTTCCAACTTACCCATATTTTCCTTCTTAAAGAAAATCCCTCCCAACCCCTACCCACATTTTTTTTGTTGTTTGGATATTGTATAAAAATACAAATTTAGAAATGAGCTTTCAATAATCATTAATATGAAGGAATTTGGATGGCGTTTGAGCTCACAGTGGCTCAAAGGCCTAAAAACAGGAAAAAAGGAGTCTCAACTTATGATCTAACTAAAAAGATAAAATTCCTTGTTTTGTGAATGCTATGAGCACACCATTAGATGGATGCATGATTTAACCAGACATTAGCAGAGTAACATCTGAGCATCTCGCTACCATCCAAGTAACAGACTGAAATCACCACACCAACCTTTTGGAAGAGCTTTCTCTGAGTGACTGTCAAAGTTGCTCTTTTTCTCTTCCCATCCTGCTATGCTCATCAGAAGTAAAGGTATCAGCAAGTTCAGTTTTCTGGTGTGTTCTAATACTACTGAATTTCTATTCATTTTTTATTTTCAAGACAAGAAAACTCAATTGAAAGATTGTTAAACCTTTCTTTTCTTTCTCCAAACACTCATGGCTCATTCGTTTCTACTTTCAATTTACCAGACTTCATCCACAGGGACCTCCGCCCAATCTTGTTTCCACACCTCCACTGCCCTCTCCACATTCACAACCCTTCTGCAACATTCCTTTTCTCTCAAGTCAGACTAGATTGCTTGTATCAGTGCATATCAATCCTTCATGTGCTAATCTTATACAAGGGTTCAGTTAATGATGAGTTTCAGTCCTCCTTCAGGATACTCATTTTGGGTGAGGATGTGCAAACAGGGACACCAAAGCTACCCATCATGACTGGAAGACTCTGATTCCTTCTCAGTCCACCCATTAAGCTGCTACCGGAATTTAAATAAACAGCAGAGTCTGGTTTTTGTAGGCTGATTTCTACCTCTTGGCTTTTTCCATTCTCCTGGCTGGCAGGGGTCTTGACGACTCTGGCTATCCCTAGTCGCTTCAGCCTATCCACTAGGTTCATTTTCAACTGGCCAACATCAGGAGGGTTCCGGGAAGGTCTCAAGCCATACATTTCCTGGAGGAATGTTTCAGCTGGACGGGAGGCCAAAAAATTTTCAGAGAGATGCACTCGGGTCTCAAAGGGCAAGGGAGAGGGGCATGGTGAATGAGATGGGGAATTTGGAGGTGTGGAAGGGATAGCAAGGGCTTTTGGAAGAGGCGTGAGAAGGGGATTCTCTGAAATTGGGCTGTGGTACACTTTAGCAGAGATGCCACGCTCCTGAAGAAGTTTGGCCAAGCTCATGGTGCTACTGAAGGTTACAGTAGAATCTCGTCGGTTTGTGATGGATTCACCAATGCTGAGTCTATAGGACATGGCAGGAGAATTCATAGCTGTGTTCGATGAACTATTCCCACTACTTCCACAGGATAGCGAAGGGAATCCAGAGCTCAAAGAAAGAAGCAGGAAGAGAGTATTTAAGAATAAAACAGCAATCCCAAACTGGTGTTTAATTTTTTTTTTTTATACTGGTGATTGAACCCAAGGGCATTCTACTACTGAGCTACATATCCCGTCTTTTTTATTTTTTAGTTTGAGACAGGGTATCACTAAGTTGCAGAGGCTGACCTTGAACTTATGATACTCCTGCCTCAGCCTCCCCAAGGAGCGGGGATTATAGGTATGTACCACTGTGCCTAGCAAATTTTCAGTTTTATATCACTGAGAAATAACAAACCTCTGACTATTCAATTCCCATTTTCCAAGAAATGTTAATTCCAAACAGTAGTAATACATGAATACTTGAGAAATAAATTTTTCTCTACATTAACTTAGAACATGTGTTTTTAGGAAGTTAGAAATAATTAAAAATTTGGCAACCATTAGACTCATTCTTCTTATTTTATGCTCAGTTAAGAAGAAAAACTAAGAAATCATGTACTTAAGGAAATGGTGACAGAATGGAGAGTTCTTTAGCCAATTTTCTCCTGAACAAATGTTATCAGTATTTAATAAACTTTCACTTTATTACAAAATGCTCAGTGTATCACAATTTCAATATTTTTAAAGATTAGAAAAAAATGCAAATTTCTGTAGCACCAACTCGTATAGAAGCTAGTCAAGCAAGTTTGACTCCTTCCTTGGTCAAATTAATCCAACTGAGAACCTCTGATCTGGTGCAGTCCATATTCTCTATGCCATCTCTACACTTAATAATCTTATCTTACTGTAGATTTGCCTGTCCTTTCCCAAATTATATACTTTATATGATAGTACCAACCCGAATTAAAAGTCCCTTCAAGAACGAATTTTATAAAAATTATCTTGGTGATTGTAAGAACACTGTAGATTGGAATCATTTAAATGTTTCTATAAACAATTGATTTATTTCTATCTTATAGATATTATAAATCATAATCTTATTTCCCTGCACACTGGAAGCTAGAAAGTGCATGGATCATCTTATCTAGTATATGAGACTTTATGGTACATTTTGTGCACTAGGTTTCATTCCTGTACCCATTTTGTACCCTTGATTCCGTTTTACATCTTCTTTCTTTTTTACTTCTAGTTAACAATATCCCTACAACAGTTAATGGGTCTCTGAAAGCTACCACAGACTCTTTTGGGAATTGGCAGGATGGAAACAACATCCAAGAGAAGCTTGTGCAGTAAATAATTTGGCTTTGCCCAGAGAGGTCTGGTCTTTGTCCTCAGCTCTTTTGGGAAGCAGTCTATAGGAACGTCTTTGGTTAGAGTGGGAGCTAGTCACAGATCTTAAGATGGGCCTGGCCACACCAAATAGTCTTAGGGTGAGGACTGGCCATGCCAGAATGACCAACAGTGTGATTTAGGGTTGAAGCTTTGGGTCATACAATATCAGTTGTACTGGAGGCTGAATTCAACCATGTGGGAAATCAACCAATTATACTGACACAATGAAGCACCAGTAAAACTCTGGACACTGATGCTTGAGTCACACACTGTTACCCATTGATGCCAGGAGTGTAATGACAAGAGAATCTCCCTAATGACAAGAGATTCTTCATGTGTAGAAACCCCACAGACTCTGCCCTATACATTTCTTTATTTAGATAATTTTAACCTATGTTCTTTCTTTGTAATAAAACAAGTAAAACAGCTTTCTGTGAGTTCTAACAAATTACTAAACTTGACAGAGTTGTAGAAACCCCTTGAACTTTATAGGTGGTGTCAGAAGTGAAGGTGGTATTGTGCAGGGCACTGGTCCCTCAAATTCTGCAGTATGGCTGACTCTGGATATAGCCTTGGCTGCGTCATTTACTAGCTGTCTGCCCTTGGACCAGTCACTTCAACTTTCAATGTCCCAGTTTCTTCATTTCAAACAATATATACTCACTTATCCTGTCTACTTCAAAGAGTTAAAATGGGGCTGGGGATATAGCTCAGTTGGTAGAGTGCTTGCCTTGCATGCACAAGGCCCTGGGTTCAATCCCCAGTACCACAAAAAAAAAAAAAAAAAAAAAAAAAAAAAAAATTAAAATCATCAAATGAGAAAATAGTCTAAAGACAAATTATACAGAACATTACTTAAAATTCTGGGAATTAAAATGAAGGTAATTTTATAAAGAAATTTATGTGAGGCGCCGGATTTCCCAGGCCCTCTTACCTAGGGGTAACCTGAGTGATATCAGAGGGATGTAATATCCTACAGGTGGTGAAGGTGAATGTCGAGTTCGTGCATGACAGACACTTTCCTGGGTTTGAGGTTGAAACTGAAATGAGATTTTTCAGGGAGCCAAACACAAAATTGAAAGACTAGGTTAATATTATAAGAAGCTCATCATTATTTATTAATATTAAAGCATTTATCATCTGCCTTTTGTAGTAAAAATCCCCAAATATGGAAATAAAATAAAAAGATTGCATGCACAAATATTAACTGGTTAGTATTTAGCTTAATCCTTCAAAACTTTAAAACTGTAAATAAAAAGGCATAAAAATAGTTTAGCAATGAGAGAAAAATACACTCTGAAAAAATACATTAAAAAAAATCAACATCTAGTCATCTAAATTACTTCTGTGATTTTCAAAGTGTGGTCAAAGCTGCTTTTACAGTAATGCTATGATGGGGAATTTTTCTTTTTGATGGGATTGACTTTTGCACTGTTGGTGCAAAGGCAATGGTGGGTAAAACTACTGGCTCTTTAGTACAAATCAAGGCAGTGTCTCCAAACTATACTTGTATTTTTCATTCTCATGCACTCATAGTAACAGAAAAAAAAAAAAAAAAAAAAAGCCAGATTTAGCTAAGAATGCCCTTGATGAAGTGGTAAAAATTCTTTACTAAATCTTGAATCTTGGCCCATAAATCTTAATGCCACGCAATAAAATGAAGTATGAGTTAGTACTTCTGTTGCACATCAAGGTAATGATTATCTAGAAGAAGAAGCATTTGTGCAGATGAGTTGAAATTTTGCCAGGAAGCCACATTTTCACTTGAAAGAATAAGAGGTAAGCTATAGTTAGTCAGTCTTGGGTATCTGGCAGGCATTTTTCTCCAAAACGAATGAAATGAACCTACTCCTTCAAAAGAAATAACAATAATATTTTCTGCCATTGACAAAATTGTAGGTTTCAAATAAAAATCAGAGTTTTGGAAAACTTGTATCTACCACTAGAGAGCTTGAAAGTTTCTTAATATTTAAGAATTTTCGTTTGGAAGGTGGTGATATTAATACAATTTCAATATAAAATAATGAAATGTGTCAACCATTAGAAGATCTGCATAACTCACTAAACCAGTATTTTTTTAATGACCAATACATGTTTCAAAACTGTGCCTGAGTAAATAAGTTAAAAATACAGGACCAAATCCGTTTTATGTAACAAAGTATGAAAATTCACTGATAGAATTTCAGAATCTACATTGCTATAAATGTTCAAGAAACTACCATGGACCAAGTTTTGGTTATAATGTTGAAGAATATCAATAAATACCTGAAAAGACTATTAAAATACTCTTTCCTTTTTCAACTTCTACATGTTTATGTAAGGCTGCAATTTTTTTTTTTGTATTGCTCAATCAAAACAACATACTGTGAAAGACTGAATGTAGATACTGATAATGAGAATTCCACTACCTTCTGTTAAGTCAGAAACTAAAGACTTGTAAAACTGTTAAAAAAAAAAAAACAATTTTTATTACTTCTTTAAAAAAAAAGCATAGTATTTGTGTAACAGGTAATTATTTTTAAGTGATTTAATATTTTTTAAAAAATCTCTTACTTCTGCCAGTTGTTTTCTAACAGCAAATATCAATTGATGTAACACAACCTCATAGAAACACTGTCTTGAATTCTCAAAAATTTTTAACAGATACTGAGACCAAAAGGTATGCAAACCTTTTGCAAACTGACTGAATTGATCTATCTCTGCCCAATCCATGAAGGCATGGCTGAGATAAAGTAGAGAGAATTAGAATGTCACTAGTGCCACAGATATGCATTATCTTAAATCCAATACTGAATACATTCCAGTAAGATTTGAGCAGAGGAAGCCGGTTGATCAGTCAGAATGCAAAAAGCTACTGATTACTAGGCCATGTTCAACCAAGCACTCTTCTTACCTGCAACTGGTCCAACTGTTGAAGAAATGGGTGGTAGGAAGATCCCTGTTACTGGTTTGGATACTGTAGGTTTCTGCTCCATATGAAGAGGCTGCTGAACCTGAAAAGTGATGCCCTCCTCTTCATCCTCCTCTAAATCTGAGATGTGATAGACGGCACCTTTGGGCAACTGGGTAAAGCCTTTAGTAATGACACCTGGTCGTGGATCAAGAATAGTTCCCAAGTTTGGTTGAGCAAGCTGCTGCCAGTGATGTAGAGTTTGTGATCCTGAATGTACAAGCCAAGGGAAAAGAGAGGCATCTTAAATCTTGAAACAGAAGTTAAAATTATGTGTGCAATAGTAATAATGATAGTAATAAAACTACTTATTGATCTTAATATTTTGTTAATAAGCTTGGCAAATTAAAATTCTCTGTGAAAGACTGATAAAACATTGCGGGTGTAATAACCGATTTCAAAAGTCAACTTTAAAAAGGACAATTAGCGGGGTATGGTGGCACACTCCTGTAATCCCTGCGGCTCGGGAGGCTGAGGTAGGATCGAAAATTCAAAGCCAGCCTCGGCAAATGCAAGGCACTAAGCAACTCAGTGAGACCCTGGCTCAAATAAAATACAAAATAGTTCTGGGAAAGTGGCTCAGTGGTTGGGTGCCCCTGAGTTCAATCCCCGGTATCCCCTCCAAAATAAATAAATAAATAAATTTTATAAAAGGATATTTAAAGAAGGGGAGGGGAAAAAAATCCAAGAAGACATTCTTAATGGGAATCAGGATGCTGAAGCAGTGAGGAAAAGGATGGGATGTACCTGAGAGGTGGGCTGTGTTTTCCCTGGTGATAAAAATCAATACTCCCCTGGCCTGGAACAGGGCTTATAAACTTGGAAGCCAAAAGCCAGGCTCCTAGGTTGGGAGATAAGTTGAATTTTCAGTAATTTCTTTATGTATTTCCCCATCTTGCTCATGATTCTCTCTCCTCTGGGTTCCCAGGAAGAAAATGAAAATGAAAATGATAAAAAGGATACATTCCCTTGGTTCTAGTGTATGGGTCCCTGGTGAACACTCATCCCAAGCACCTGCACCAGATGCAGCATCTAATTATGTCACTACAGTCATTTCATCCTAAGAATGACAACTCTGACAAATGCCTACATCAAACTAAGTTATGGAACCTTTGAGTTGAGGGATCCTTATAAGTTAACTACCCCAAATTTTGTTTAATGCATAATTCTTTTATAATAATGGTTATGATAATGGCAGAGTCTCATTTGAGAACTGTCAATATCCCATAAAACAAAGAAATTTATTTTGAATTCAAGTACTACCTTAGAATAAAAACTGAACTGAAACAGAAATTAAAAAAAAAAAATGCAGGCATACAAACCCCAAAGTAATTATTGTTCCTGGATATAGAGTTCTTTTTCGAATAGGAAGATGGACATGAGGCATCATCTCCAGTTCATTTTCATTCCATGGAAACTGCTATTAATGACAGTCCTTAGCAAAGGACAGGAAAAGATTCCTCCTCCTCCCCCCTCATATTTATATTAAAAATATCAGAAAAGAACTGATGGATGATGACTTAGAGAACGCTGATCTCATTTACTAATTTTCCACAAAACACGTAATGCCCTATCAGCCAAACAGTGAGATTTGAAAATATATCTTCCACACACAGTGCTCTTATAGTTACAACAGAATCTCAAGTCCAGGGAAAGGAAAGTCCCAATGCTGCCTAGTTTGGACAGAGCCCTTACTGACTTATTACCTTCAAGGGGCTTGACGATTTGTAATTTTTCTGGCATAAAGCCTCGAAGGCAACTGGCACTGCTGAGGTCTGTGATCTCTGACTGGTCGGTGCAAACAGATGCAAGGCTCTCTGTGGGGGTGTCATAGCCACTAACCCCCTCTTTTTGGTCAGCTAGAACCCGGATCTTCCGTTCCCACTCTTCAGCAAAGAACTGCTTCTCACTTAAGTAGTTCTGTCGACGCAGGCTGAGGCGATGCAGTGCTGTAGCCAAATCACTGTCTTCTGAAGGTTCTGGCTGGCTCACCGACTGAGAGCTCCTGCAGGAAAATCAAATTCACTGATCAGATCATAAAGTCATGACCTCTCCTTCCTATAAGGGTGAACATTTAAGAGACTGATTTTAAAAGGGAGGTATTCTCATAGAATATCTGGAGTACAATAACAACAAATCCAAATCACCAGCAATACTTACTAAATGTCATTTTTACAGATATTTCAAATTACTTTAGAGAGGCAAAACATATATTTTATTGTTATGTTGTGTTTGTCAATTTTTCTATTTGATTTATGAAGCTATAGATATGTCCATCTATATATTCAGGTAGTCAGAAAAGTAAATATCACATTTTACTGAATCTATCCATTGATTATAAGAGGTATCATTATTTTAAGTAATATGATAAAAGAGAACATGCTATCCATTAAATGACATGTCATTAGTTGAAAAACAACAGTTTAAAAATATGAAATTATGAAAAAATTTCCTTTGGGCTGTGAATGTTGCAAAATATTTAAAAGATAATAAGATTTGTATAATACTGAATTTTCATAGTTCTCTGGTGCACATTTTTTTAAACTTTTCAACATTGGAAAATTAGAAATTATTTTACAAATGACATCAAAGGAAAGATTATACTTGCTTAGTAACTGTGTGAATTCACATAGATCTGTTTCAGAGCTTCTCCTAAGACAACTATATAACAAGGGACACACCATGCTCATGACAGACCAAGCAACACAAATGAAACCTTGTGTGACGGATTTCTGCATTAGGTAGATTTTCCCAAAGTGCCATATACTCATGTTTCAAAGGTTTCCAGTTGACTTTTTCTAATAAAGCTGCTTAGCTTCTAATTATATGTAATTTAAAGAACTGAATTAATGAAAAGAAGGAAAATAATTTGAGTTTAAACAAGAAATCAGAAGCAACCTGGAACTTCACAATATGTACTTAAATTCATTCTTTATCCAAAGCACCAAAGTGGTTGAGATTATAAACATGGGATAGGAGAAAATGTCATCTGATGCATTTATAACACTGACCAAATTGATTCAAACAAATCGACTTTGAACATGAAGATTTAGATTATAAGAAGTGAAAAATTTTGAAGTTAAATGCAAACTCTATTTTGAACACACATTTTCACTCAAAAACATTGATGAAATTGATAATATCCTACACATAATGTAGGACATCGAAACTAAATGAGAATGGAGAGTTATAGAACCTTTATGGAATAGAATAGAGGAGTGCTGGAATACTCAGTATATGTATCTGGTATGCCAATGCCACAGAAATGCAGAATCACTGCTATCATCTGTTTCTTACCCTGGAGCCTCCTCTGAGTTGCTCCCTGGGTTTGGGAGTGTTTTGTCCTCTGTTTGCTGTACACCAGACTCAAAAGGTTTTGCTGTCATGATGACACTTGAACGGTTTGAGCCTGGGATGGGTAGCAGAGCTGGAAATGGGACAGAGCGGCCCCGTGTGTCATTTGCAACCTTGACAGTATCAAACACCCGTTTCTGTTGGGCTCTGTCAAAAAATGAAGCATTCGTTACTATCTCTGCCATCCACTAGGGTGTTTAGCAGAGTCTTGAATGTACAGTTCATTAGAAATAAAGCCACCCTGAACAGTTTCTAAAGTTTAGAGACTTTAGTTCTTAGTAGAACTCTCAGTTTAATTCTTTGTTTAGTTTTTAGTAGAAAATAAACTTTAAGAACAAGAAAATTCTCTTAAGTCAGTATAATGAAGGAAAAAAAATGAATAATAAGAAGATTTACTATTGAATTTCATAATAGTTACCACTTTGGATTGTGGCTTCTTTTTTCCCCTTTAGTGCTGGTGGCTGAACCCAGGGCCTTGCACATACTAGGCTGATCAACATCCCCAGACCTGTGGCTTCTGTTTAATGTCCATTCCAGTGGTTGAGATCACCTTGTGATCTGTACTTACTTTTGCTTAAAGAGAGATTCCTCATCCAAACTCAACTTTTTACGCATGGTCCCCTCAATCTCAGCTGCCAAAGATTCCTGAAAAAAAGAGTATGTGCTCCCTAAAGTGAACATGGCCCTTAAATTAATCAACAGATTTTTAAGCAGCCTATATTTTTGGTGTTATAATAAAAGAAAACACAAGAAAATAGTCACAAGCTAAAACTCAGGGTGAATAAAAAGAGACACTGTGGAAATAAAACATTTGAACAAGAACCAACTATCTTTTCATGAAATATTTTTATAAGAAAGCAATGGGAATTATGATAAACAGAAAATATTACATGAGCAAATATACAAAAACAAAAAGGTCTGAAAGACCATAAGCCAAGAACTGTGATTCTCTGCAACAATTACTTCTTTTTTTCTGTAATTTCTAACTTATCCATATCATACATGTATAATTTTTTGTAACATTAGAAAAATCATTAAGATATTAAGTAAGTTATTTTTTCCACTGGTCAGAGATGAGGATTCAAGTAGCATGGTTGACATGCTCAGTAATTTGAGCTGAGAATAACTGGAACTAAAGCCAATCATGTGAACTCGAGATTTTTATTATATATACATATGTAAATATAAATATGAGTGGAAAAATAGACCTATGTATTGTCTAGGTATATATATGAAATAGAAAATATTTCCTAGCTTTATCTGCTGAGAGGGCCTAGAAGCAAAAATACTCTAGTGGTAATGGGTATACCCAGCACCCAGTCTTGCATTCAGAATACCATTCCTCTGTAAAAATGTCATCAGAGCTCCTTGGAGAAAGGGCCAATTCCAGGGCTGGGACAAAAAGTAAATATAAGCTTGAAGGAAATCCCACTGGCCATCTCTGGGACAATTTAAATATCAAAATACATAATAATAATATTTTATAATCCATTGAATAAAATAGGAATTCATATTGATATAACTCAAGGAGCAAATGAATAAATAAATAGGGTAGAAAAGCTCTTACAAAAGAATGTCATTAAAAAATGTAGAAAAATGGAATTAGAAAATCACCACTTGGCAATCACAATAGTAATAACCAAACCAGATGAGAACAATCAATGGAGCTAACACCATGGATGGAAAGTCTAAGGAGAAACAGGACATTTAATTTCAAAGTCTCTCTGCACAAAATACTAATATCATGAATAAAGTAATATATAGACATTGTGTAGCCTCCTGTTATGATGCACTGAGAATAATATGGCATTAAATTGAGGACATTCTATAAAGGTTATGAAATAAAAAAACAAAAGAATCTCCCTTGGTTTAAATTACTAAATGCTATGCATCTTTTAAAGGACATTATTGGGAGAACTGGGAAAATATCTATGGGCTCTGTGGATTAGACAACAGTATTACATCAAGTCAACTTTCTTATGCTGATGGTCATAGTGTGATTATGTAGGCAAGTCCTCCAGAGTGTCCTTGCTTTTAGCAGACACACACTTACATACTAAGGGGTACTATGTTGTATCTGCAACTTATTAAATGGTCCGAATAAAAAAAGGACAGACATGTAATTAGTAAATACAGTAGTACGTTAATAGTTGAAGAATATCTGAGAGTTCTCTTTACTATATTTGGAATTTTAAATCCAAAATTATTTCAAAATTAAAAAACAAAACTTCTACCCTCATATCCTTAAGAAAATCTACCAAAATTTAGAGTTTTGGTTTTTTAAAAATTTCACAGGCCTCCATCTAAGTGTTTAAGAACCAGATTGCTAAGGTAAATCTTTGAACCAACATCACAAATTCTGGCATAAACTCAGAAGCTTTTATTAATTTCTACCATTAAAAATATACTGTCTACTACATCATGTACAACCAGAAGAATGATAAATTATACTCCATTATATATAATGTATCAAAATGCATTCTGTCGTCTATAACTAATTAAAACAAATAAAAAAAAAGATACTGTCTACTAATGAATTAAATAACTCCTGTTCTCATGGGGCTTACATTCTAAATGGAGTTAAACATAACAAGAAACTTCAAGAGGTACTGAAAGAGGTTTTAGATGCTTAAAGTACTGTTTAAATAATTAGTAGATGATGGGCCTCAGGTGAGATGAACCATGTTTAAGTAGCTCTTAGTACACAGATTAAAATGTAATTTCCTTACAGTTCATCTTACTTATTACAATACTCTAGAAGGTCATCTGTTAGAATTAGTAAGAGTATTAAGATAGAGATATATCAAATTGAAGTCTAAATCTATAACTGGATCTCAAAACAAGAACAAACCATGTTATCTCAAGGCAACTTATGCCATCATAAATCCTCTCACTCGTAGGACAATCTAATTTTTTCCTCAAATTCATGGCATCTTTCTGTTTCTTACCCCAGTAAAAGCTCCATAAGATTGGGAGAAGTACAGATGAGCAGCAGGGCCAGACCTGCTACGAAGTTCCTTTATTTCTTCTTGGGATTCATGTAACATTCCCAAACACTCCATATTCCTGTCTTGTAACTCATGTAGCTGAAAGAAAGGACAGCAGTATACTTCACTATCTTCTCAAAACAACAATGGGAAAAAACCACAGAAATCCTGGGGATGAGTATTAATTTTATCCAGAGGGTTAAGCTAACTTTATCAAGCTTACAGAGGAGGTTTAAAAGATATGGTCAAGTCATATCTTTCCTTTAAACATCACTCTGAAGTCTTTAAGTGACAAGATCAAGAATACAGAAAGTGTTGTACTTGATATCAGGCTGTTCAATCATCCGAAACAAGTAGTTTTTCCCTCTTGTTTCAGAATCTTCTTTTACAGCTAGATACACAAGTCTGGTAAAAGAGTATATAATTTTCAGAACTGAAAAAAATTCTTCTAGTATGTGTACTGTTACTCATCAGAATCACCAGAGCCAGGGATGTTCATTAAAATGAACATCTAGCAGCTGGGCACGGTGGTACACACTAAGATTCCAGTGGCTCAGAAGGCAAAGCCAGCCTCAGCAGTTTAGCAAGGCCCTAAGCAATTTAGTGAGACCCTGTCTTAAAAAAGGGCTGGGGATGTGTTTCAGTGGTTAAGCACCCTTGGGTTCAATCCCTAGTATCAAAAAATAAAAAGTACATTCTAGGCCCTTGCTCTAAATTAACTGAATTAGAAACTCTTGGGATGGTGCCTGGGCATTTCCATTGAAAACCTGCTCTCCCAGGTGATTCTTATGCATACTAAATTATTACTGTTATATCTAACATATAAAATGTTTATGTAGACAGAAAGTAAAAGTTTTGCTATTTCTCTTACTACTAAGAAATGATCTTATTTAAAAACTGCTGGACTATTTAAGGCAGACCAGTAAAAGGGTCCTATATTTCTAAAGAATCTTACAAAGGTCAAGGTTTTCCCTACTAATCAAGAAGGATGTTGCCATTATTAGTTTTAGAGACAGAATTTTAAAAATGCCTTTCTTCACAGATCTTATAATTTCATCTTAATCTTTGGCTGTTTTTCAAACCTGGTAATTCCCCTTTAATAATTTAGTCTCAAAGACGGAAAAAAAAAAAAAAAAAAAAAAAAAAACTACTCATCCCAGCCCTCCTGAATTACACGAGATCAAGGAAGATTTCACTACCTCCATTGTCAGTTGTCGCTGGGCATCTTTGGAAGCTTGTAGGTGAAGTCTTAGTTCTTCCTTTTCAATCACATGCTAACAATATATTAAAAGAGACACATGAGGCTTTCCCATATTAAAAATGGCTACTCCTTCCCTTTTAAAAACATCTTAAAAGTTTCTCTGTGGGACATGTATTCTTAAGTCCTTTAAAAGGCTTTTAGAAGCCAATTAAGAACAATAAAGTGAGCATAATTTCTAAGGAAAATCTAACACCATTTAAGAGAAAAATAGTGACTCCAAACTATTTAAGATATTTTAGGAAATAAGGAAGATTAAAACAGTAATTAGACTAAGGCATTAAAAAGGGCTGGGGACCTGTATATTTTGTTCCATGTATCTAGTGCTGCTTAGCATACAGTACCAGGTCAGCACTTAGCAAACATTAGCTGAATGAATGAATACACCTACTTCTTTAAGTTTGTGCTGCAGATCTACAATCTGAGACAAAAGCGAGGAGATCTCCTCTTGGTATCGAATCAGTTCATCACTCTTCCCTGACAATTCTTCAGTCATTTTGGACATCTGAGCATTTGTTTCTCCTAGGAAGCAAAATTAAAAGGTATAGCAAGGGTTAGCAAACTACTGCCTATAGGATGAATTCTGATTAGTAACAAGGACTGGACAAGCATAAATACATTTTTCTTTAACATAAATTACAAAAGCTTTTTCTGAGATAGGCAAATGCTGGGAATTATACAGGAGACAATGACACTGAAAAGAGATTACTTATAAAGGCCAAAGGCTAAATGTTTTACTTCAATTTTTTTCTTTATGTAAGACAGTTGTTCCAATATTTCTCTTAATGACGGACTAAAAAACTAAAAGGAGAGCTAAGTGAATTACATATTTTTGCAAGCATTAACAGGCAATTTCATTTGTCTTTGAGAACTCTTCAGGGGTATGTAACTTAAATCCCACAAACAATGATAATTAATCTTAACTAATCTAACAAAGGAACAGTTACAGAATGGGACAGTCATAATCTGTGACAGAATGTGATAAAGCTACTGAGATGCTTCTGTGTGAGACAGACTTTCTGGGCTACCCAGAAAACTAAGTAGGACCTCCATAAAATGCAGCCTAGCATTCTTGCATGTACATAAAATAGAACTTTCACAATTCCACTGGAGAAATAAACCTGTATTTCATATGAAAAATTTGACATCTAATTACAAGTGGAAAAACTACTTTGCACTGTTGTATGAAAGTTATTATTATTTTTTTTTTTAAAGAGAGAGTGAGAGAGGAGAGAGAGAGAGAGAGAATCTTTAATATTTATTTTTAGTTCTCGGCAGACACAACATCTTTGTTGGTATGTGGTGCTGAGGATCGAACCCGAGCCGCACGCATGCGAGGCGAGCGCGCTACCGCTTGAGCCACATCCCCAGCCCTGAAAGTTATTTTTAACTTGATGGAGAGCCTCTTGTATTTCAAAGGATAATAATAGAAAGGGAAGAGACCTGGAGCTGAGCTTTGGGGAAAGTCACTTCTTTCTGAAGTTGGTAAAGGTAGTAGAGAAGATTCAATTACATTCTTTTTGGTTCTCTAACATTCTGTTACTCTAAGGTGTCATATTTTGAGACACACAGCCAAAATGAATTGATGTGACATTATCATATTGTCTTTCAATATAAAAGGCTATGTTTACAGAGAAATTAAATCTTTTTCTGGTGAAGTCAATCTTTTTCTAAGATTTATTTTTTAAATTGTTTTAGAGAACATTACTTCAAATATTCCTGTCCTTACCGGAATATTTGGGTGTTCCATAAACATTAGATTTTATGCCATATTTTAAGCCCTTGTTCTGCCTCTGATCGGTTTTCTGACTTTGGCAAATCATATCCTCTCTAGGATTATTTCCTCAGCAACAAAATGAGAGCTTTAATTCTTTTCTTGCTATTATGTTATAATTTATTTATAGAAATACAGGGCTTGGATCTCATGAAAATCAAAGGGAAATCAGCAGAGAAAAGGGACTCAGGGTAGGAAAAGGGGAGTGAGTGGGGAGGTGGTGGGAAGCGATACTGACCAAATTATATTGTTATATTGTGTGCATGTATGAATATGTAATAAGAAATCTCATCATTATGTACAACTATAATGCACCAATAAAAACATGTGAAAGGAGGGAAAAAAAGAAATTCAGGGCCTTCTTTAATGATGATGGTTATTTGAAACATGTATTTCTTAAAAATACATGTGGTATCTTATTTAGGGTTGTAGGCTCAATGTGATATTATAGAACTTTTAGTAATTGCTATGGTTTACATGTGGTCTGTCTTTCAAAGGTTGATGTGTTGGAAAAATGTGGTGGTGTGGAGGTAGTGAGATCTCTAGGAGGTGGGACCTAGTGGAAGGTATTTGGGTCATGAGGACACTGCCTACAGAAGGGATTAAAGCTGGTCTCTCCAATTATGTTAGATTTCTAGATTTTGGTTGTTATAAAGCAAGAACACCTCAAATGCTTGGCCCCTTTTGCATACAGCTAGCTCCCTTTCCACCTCTCTGCCATGTTGTAAGCCAGCCAGGACCCTTGCCAGGATGTAGTCATCACAATGTTTGGAATCTCTAGCCACTAGAATTGTGAGCTAAATAAGCCTCTTTACTTTGTAAGTTACTCATTCTCAGGTATTTGTTATAGCAACATAAAATAGACTAAGTAAATTTAAACTGTTTCTTGAGATACTTCTACTGAAACTATTAATCAAATTTCCGAGTTGGAGATTTCCTAACAAAGAATTGCACAAAGGCTATGAAATAGAATATATTACTACTTACGAAGTTCTTTAACACAGTCATTCACAAGCTGTTGTTCCTTCTCTTCATAAGTACAAGTTTCTGTCTTTATATGACAAGCCTTCAAGAAAAAAAAAAAATCAGTCTGTGACAATATCGTCTAATGCTTTTGTATTAACAACTATAAAAGGCTTTGTTGTTTAAAAATTTAAGCTCACCACTTTCAAAGGAAAAAAAATAGTAACAGTCTGTCAAACTTTACCTACCACAAAATAAATATAGGGAAAAGAACATGAAAAGCATCTCTCCTCATTGCTCTCAGGGTCTTTGCACACGCCCATTCATGCCCCCTGTAATCTACATCTCTAATGAATCTCTAGGCTTGGTTAAAATGTCACTTGCTTAAGTAGGACATCTTTGATTCACTACATTATGTCAGCTCATAGAAACCTGAATTTTTTTGGACATAGTTCTTCTTCCAGTTACTTATTTATATATATAAACTCCATTTGATGTCCATCCTATGCTATGGCTATCCCCATTTTACTTGTCAACCTGCTATCATCCACTTTTCAGTGGGCTCTAAGTAACAATGGAAGGCAAACAGTTCCTTGTCTGCCAACCCTTAATAAGAATGTTATGCCATAATTTATCTCAATTCTACCTGCAACTGAACCTTGTAGCCTTTAAAGTAAAGGACAATGAGAATGAGGTCAAATATACCTTGGATCGAAGAGCCATGTTCTCTTCTTCCAGTTCCTTGAGCTTTTCTTGTAGCATGTCCAGCTGTAGCAAACCTTGAGATAAGCTAAAGGACTCATTGAACCTAAGAGGTGTAGAACAGCTGGAATCAGTTTCACTCTCTTCAGAAGCAATAGAGACGATTCGAAGTAATTCATCTTTCTTGGATAGCTCATGTTGCAGCTGATTAACCTGCGTACAAAAAGTGCTTGATTATAGCTTCTACTAGGTGGAACAACTGTTTTTTGCCATAAAAAATTATAAAATCAGATGCTAGATTTGAATGACAAAAGTAACAAGTGTTAAAGATAATAACAAATCCCAGATACTTCCTAAAATACAGTTTTTGACCATTAACTCAACTAATACCGATTTTTATTTAGTAGGTAAGAAGAAAATTCAATTTTCATACTCTAAAAGATAAGAAAATAGAAGAAAATTTCACTTAAGATGATGATACAATCTTAGTTGAAAACAATACAGAACAACCTTCAAAGTACCAGAACAGACCCCCTACTTCAAATTTTCAACCTAAGAGCTTATACTTTAAGTTATATATAACTTTGCATGTCTTCCTAAGAATATTAATTTTAGTTCTAGGAAATAAATATTTTCAACATAGACATAAATATTATCAACTATAATATATTTATAAAAGATACATGAAACCTGATAAAAATAACAAGTTATAGGAAATCTGAAATTTAACCATTCAAGTTGACAATAAATTAGTTCTTAATACAAATATTTATTGATATGGAATAAATGCATTTTTAAAAATTTGTTTTTCTTTTCTGCCTTTTGTTTTGGCTTCAGAGTAAAGATACCTACACTTTATGATCACATACAAAGACTTCATACAAAGGGGTAAGGACAGTCTTAGGATCTAAGCAGGGTGCTAGAAGCACTATGGATACTGAATATAGGCTTTAATTGACTAAGGCAGGGTCACCTGAGTGTTCTATATAGTAACATTTCATTTCTCTACTATTTAGTTTGATGGTTGCCAACAGGGACTGGTATTTACCTACTACCATCATTTCAAGGATATCTGGGAAAATAAAGGTCTCCACAAGACCTAAACGTTTAGTTTCATGCTGCAAATACTAGATCAAAGATTTTACTTGATCAAAGGCTTGTCCCAATTGCTCTTCCAAGGCTTCATTTTGCTCAGATAAGACATGATTCCGCTTTAAGAGAGCTTGTCCAATTCGAGCAGCTAGCTCCAGATCACGATCCCTCTGTTAAAACACCAAATAAACACACTTCTTTGAGTACTAACAGAATTAGATGTCAGCTTAGAAATTTTGCAGTCAATTTTGATAAACTCAAAAGCAATCTCCTATAAAACATTGAGATTCATTTTAATGACCAGATACTGCAAATGAATACAGGGTCAGGCACACACAGGTAGTGTTTAATAAATATTAATCAGGGCTGGGGCTGTAGCTCAGTGGCAGAGTGCTTGCCTAGCACGGGTGAGGCACTGGGTTTGACCCTTAGCACCACCTAAAAATAAATAAAATAAAGGCATGCTGTCCATCTACAACTACAAAAAATTTTAAAAAATTAATCAAATGGATGACTACTATAGTTATAAATGCAGGAGAGCATCTCTTTTTTTGAGACTGAGTGACAGTTTATTGATCATTCTAGTCACTAGAGCCCAAAAATTAAACCCTTAAACTTATAACTGGAGAATTAGAAAAATTAATAGAGGCTTTAAAAAAAATAAGGATGGGGATGGAAATATAGCTCAATAGTAGAACATGCATTTAGCATGCTCGGGGACCTGGGTTAAACCCCCAGTGAACAACCCCCACTCCCCCTCCACAAGATGGAAACTATACCATTAAAGCCCAAATATCTGTTAAGCATAATTGTGTATTAAGTATGATAATGATACAGAATTAGCCATTTAAGATACGGGGATCATATCATATTGAAAATAGTTTTGTTTAAGGCAAAGTTTATATGCACTCTTGCCAGTAGCTTAGAGGAAAACACAGTGAAGAGCCCCACTGACAATGGTGTAAGAATAATGATGTGAAATAAAATAAGGAATAAAGAATTGGAAATTTGAGGCTCAGGGGTCTGCCTCTAGGAGAAGAGAGTCTAATGAAGTTGGTGTAAGTGACGCAGGGAGGCCAAGCAACAAGCCTTAATTCAGAGTTATAGTCAGTTAGAGCCCTGGAATCCCATCTGTATGGTAGTGGTAAGGATTATATTCATGGCATGGAAAACTGTCACATATCTCTAACTGCCTAAAATATGAGTTCAGTTTACATTAATCATTATGAATAAAATTGTTTCCCTCCCATAGCACATAAAAATGGATGGATTATCTCCCAAGTATCAAGGTCATTTATCTCATTTAAATATAGGCTAAGTGGCATATACAAAAATTAGTCTGAAAATCTGGGGAGGAGAGGGGGCAGGTATATGTCAAAGAGAAAGTTAAACGAAACAGATACAAGAAGAGAACACTATTGACTATTAACTGGAAGAGATACACTATACATGTTTAAAATGCCATAAACAAACTAAGATCAAAAAGATCAAATTGAAAATAAAAAAAGGAAATGCTTTCATGTTATAGTTTAGTTATGAGGTGTCCTCCAAAAAACTCATGTGTGAGACAACGCAAGAAAGTTTAGAGGTGAAATCACTGGGTTATGAAAGCCTTAACAGGTGCATTAATTCACTTGAATATATTAACTGAGTTATAACTGTAATCAAGTAGGATGTTGCTGGAGGGGGAAGGTCACTGGGGCATGCCTTTGGGGTATACATTTTGTCCCTGGTGAGCAGATCTCTCTCTGCTTCCTGATTGCTATGTCCTGAGCTGCTTTCCACCACAGTCTTTCACCATGATGTTCTGCCTCACCTCAAGCCCAGAGGAATGGAATCTGCTGTTAATGGACTGAGACCTCTGAAACCATGAATGCCAAATAAACTTCTCCTTCTCAAACTGTTCTTGTAGGTCTTTTGGTACAGTGACAAAAAAGCTGACTGAAACACTGCAGCTATTTATTTGCAATGGATCCCCATTTGCAATGGATCTTCTTGAATGGGTGGCTCTACTCCATAACAGCAGGGACAATTTAAAAACAAGATCTTTTTCTAGAAGAGACAGTCCAGCCTGCACCATATTAATCAATCAGCCAACTGATAGATCAATCAGTTCTCTATAACTTAACAATCAACGGTTCAGAAACCATTTAGTTTGTAATGTGAGATGGTATGCCAGATGTTTCAGTTGTAACAATCTTACCCAAAAAGAACCCAGAGCACAGACGTCACCATTTTTCATCTAATGTGCAAATCTGATAGATTACAAATGATCCTCAGTTTTAGCTTTTTTTTAAAGAAATATTTTTAAAGTTGGAGATGGACACATTACCTTTATTTGTTTATTTGTATGTGGTGCTGGGGATTAAACCCAGTGCCTCACACATGCTAGGTAAGCACTCACTAAGCTACAACCCCGGTCCCCAGTTTTAGCTTTTTGTATTAGAGAAATAAAAGATAAACTCCTACCTCTGCAAGGAGATGTGTAACCATGTCAATGTCATTGTAAGTTTTGGTCATCTGCTCCACTCTGTCTGTACCTAGAACTAAGTTAAAAATAACTTAAGAAATAAGAGAAAATTTAAAATACTCATAAGAATTAAAAGATAACAACAAAAGCTCCATATTTTTAC
Organism: Spermophilus citellus; assembly: GCF_964194105.1. Classification (NCBI taxonomy): domain Eukaryota; kingdom Metazoa; phylum Chordata; class Mammalia; order Rodentia; family Sciuridae; genus Spermophilus; species Spermophilus citellus. Next base: position 102,613,818 of record NC_138192.1, read on the forward strand.
AAAAAGTCATTCTGGAGTATTAAAATGTATGTGAAAAAAAGGAAAGATTTTTCTTGTATTAGCCAATCAGGAAACAGACTAACCATTACAAAGTCCATATCATACAAAGAATTTAAAAGTATCAAATGATCAGAAGGCAGTCACTTCTTGACCATTTCCCCTGCCCTTGGGAAAATAAGAAGCTTGGCCTAGTCACATCTGAGAGTGTGGCCTGGGAGAATGGATTAAGCTGTCCACTACAGTTTAAGCCCTATTTAAATTAAAGTTACTGAGGGCTGAGTTAGTGAGGGGTAATGCAGTTAGAGAGGAATTTAATTAACATTCTCCTGTGATTTTGTTGACCATGAAAGATTATCTAACATATAATCTTTCTTTTTTTTTTTTTTTTGGTACTGGGGATTGAACTTAGAAGCACTCAAACACTGAGCCACATCCCTAGCCCTATTTTGTATTTTATTTAGAGATAGGGTCTTACCGATTTGCTTAGTGCCTTGTTTTTGCTGAGGCTGGCTTGGAATCCTCCTGCCTCAGTCTCCCAAATTGCTGGGATTACAGGCATGCACACCGAGCCAGGCTAACATGTAATCTAATGTAAACTTTGTAGGACTTTGAGCCACAATCCTTTTAAATTTAATTAAAAACCCTTTATCTGTAATAATCTACATAATTTCTACATCTTTGCTATAAAATTAATTGTATGCCATGTTATTAGTTGCATAATTTAACCACAGTGATAAGGGAAAGGGGCATTTGGGCCTATAGGAATAAATAATTTAAGTGGGACACTTAAATTCTTAGCATGAACAAAGAATTAAAAAATTAAGACAGATACCTACAGTAGTGGTCTCTTCTACTTCTGATCACACAATAACAAATCAGAAGTAAAAAAACAAATATTCATGCTGTAAATTAGTTACAGAAAGCCAGCCAATGATTGCAAAACCAAATATAATCTGGAGCAGTGCTTCATATTTAATGTATCTGGAGGAGTTCTAGGACACTGATAGCATGTAGAAGATTCCCTGGTGTTCTAACATGAAGCCAGGGATGAAAAACACCAATCTAGCTAGGTGTGGTACCACATTCCTGTAATCCTAGCGGCTCGGCAGTTTGATGCAGGAGGATCATAAATTCAAAGCCAGTCTCAGCAAACTTGGGAGGCCCTTAGCTACTTAGCAAACCCTGTCTCAAAATTTAAAAATAAAAAGGGCTGGGGGGTGTGGCTGAATGGTTAAACACCCTTGGGTTCAACCCTTAGTACCAAAAAAATAAAAATAAAAACCTCTAAAACCAAAAACCAAACACCGCACCCCCTCTGCTCCCCCCAAAACTAAAGCTAACAAATGCACAAATGGGAGAACCAGGAATCCTAGAAAATCAGTTAAAAACATTTTTTACATAATTTTTTTAAAAATTTCCAATCAGAGTGGAGATGAAGTAGCAGATTTAACTTGGAGTAAAGCCAGTAGGCTAAAGCATGTAATAAACAACTGTGAATCATAAATCAAATAGGATAAAAGGAGAAGGAGAAAAGGATACTAATATAGTTTAGAACTATTAAGAATAAAACTTATTTTAGACAAGAGAAATGAAAACATAGTGCCTAAAAATGTTTACCATTTATAGGCAATTTATAGGAATAGTATGAAAATTTCAAGTTAAACCTTAAGAAATTATTCAGTTTATCTTATTTTCTCCCATGAGGAATCTTCTCTGAGAGAAATTATTATATGACATATTTTAAGACCACAAAGCAAAGTATTAGTGGCAAGGACAGGATTTTAACATGCAGGTGATAATGTGCAACTCACAAGGTCATTAGAAAAGTAAGGAGCTCTTCCTGTTACCAGGTTACAGGCCAGACTCTGGGGGTCCCAACAAGTCAGGCCCAGCCACTCACCAACAAACAAACAAACAAAAGTAATGGGGAAAACAGGAAAGAACTTTAATCCATATGGCCATAATGAGAACGGCAAACTGAGATCAAGCATCTCAGTCCCAACTTCTTTGGGGAATTGATATGAGTTTTAGGTTAAAATAGAGGAAGCATTGGGGCAGGAGTTAAGAGGCATTCACAATTAAACAGTCTTGGTCAAACTGTTGTCTGGCTGATTGTTACCTCAGTTCTGGTTCTGTGAGTGGCTCCAGGGATGTCCTTATAAGAAATCTCTATTAGCTGTATCTATTAGTTATATGATAGACATTTATCTATCAGACCTGTAATCCTGGGAGGGGGCAACTCAGTTTCAGGAAGCAACTGCTCCTGCTTAGGGGAGCAGTTTCATCCTCAGGTGATCTGCTTGTTAAGACTCTGCTATTCATGGAAGGCTTAGGGCAACAACTAGAGAATTCTAGGTGCCACTTTAGCAGTCTTTAAGAGGACTTCATACAGCTGACAGATGAAGGTCCTTGAAAATCTTGAAAATATCCTATTCTTATTTTAGTGTCCTCAGTCTTGAAGAAAGACAAGATAGGTTGGATAAATTTAGGGCCAATAAATCTTCTATTGCCAGTGTTTAGATAAAATCTCCTTAAATGATTAGCATGCCTTTGTGCAGAGCGGAGTATGAATCTGAAGACTAACACAAAATGAAGGCAGAAATGCCAAGATTCATTTCTGTTTTTAGTTCCCCACTGGATATCTGCAGACCCAAATGAAGTCAGTGCTTTGTGTTCCTACCATGCTGCTCTTTCTACCTCAGCTCCATTAAAAACATTAAAAAGCCCTAATGGAATACCAGAGTATAATACACCTAAGACAGTGGAATGAAATTGACCAAACTATCATATGCACATTTATAAATACACCACAGTGAATTTCACCTTTATGTGTATCTATAAGGCACTAATTAAAAAAACTATAAACAAATGAAGCCCACTAGAGTAGTGGAAAAGGAACAGGGAGAGGGAGAAGAGGAGGGACAGGAGAAGTACTTGGGACTGAATTGTAGCAAATTACGTTCCACATCTGTATAGTTACTTCAAAAAGAATCCTAATCTTATGTATAACTATAATGCACTAATAAAAAAAGAAAAAAAAAGAAACCACATACTCATGAATATATCAAACAGTATAAATCCCCATTTTGCTTTTTAAAGTGAGAAGATATCTATGCATGTCTATTTGTAAGAAAGGCTGGAAGGACATACATTAAAATGTCAACAGATGTTATCTCAGTAGGGATTATAAAAAAAAAAAAAAAACAGCAACACTTGTTAAGAGTTTTCAAAACACAAAAATGAACTTTAAAATGCTTAAATATTTATTATGTCAAACAGTTAACAACCTTAATCTCCAATTCTTATGCTTTATGTGAAACGGCCTATGGTCCAGGCCCCAAAGACTGGACCACTTCCAAGTCAGCCTCAAAGCAGATAAGGAACACAATGGCTTCCTCTCTGCAACCTAATCAGTGGTCTTCTCTTCCTTCACACAAGGTTCTCAGTAAAGATTCTTCTTGGGATGATTCCAAAAGAGCTCAGAGAAAAGCTCTTAGAATCCTCTTGGTATTTAGGTACTGTAATTAAATGCTTCAAAAGTCATACACTGAGAGAGGCAAGAAGGCAGCCTTTATTCCAATCAATCCTATCAAAATCTATTTTCCCTTTACTGCTCAGCTGTTAAAACAAAAAATATGTTAAATGGCTCAGAAATTAGGAATGATCCCTGCTGATCATTAGCAATGATCCAGACTGAACTTTCCTAACTCTCTCTCTTAAAAAAAAATATATATATATATATATATACATATATATTTATTTATACATCAGGGAGATAATAAACATTTTTATGGAACAATTTTGCCACTTGGTTTCTGAGAGTTGTTAATGTTCACACTTTGGGTATAATAGTTGGAAAATCTAATGTTTCTGAAAATATGGTGTGGGGGGCTAGTACATAGAAGAGCTTCACTAATCCTTACTTTCTGTGTTCCATCCCTGTCTAATCCATTCTCATATTTTTTTTTTTTTCAGGATGGGAAACACCAATGTTACTCCATTCTGAATTGTCATTTATATGAGGTGCTCAATAATTCTTTAATATGTCCCTTCCAAGATAGGTTTTTATCATAATTTCTGAATTTTAAAAAGAACTCTAATCTTTCATCAGTCTCCAACCTTCCCTCACCAAAACCCAAAACTGAATTAAAAAAAAAAAAAACAAAAAAGGGCTGGGGATATAGCTCAGTTGGTAGAGTGCTTGCCTGGCATGCACAAGGCCTTGGGTTCAATCCCTAGCAACGCAAAAAAAAAAAAAGCACGTACCACTTGCATAGTAAAACAGTTTCTGACAACTATAAGCAGGTCTTGTGGTTTTAACCCTAAAGAAGTGACTGCATGTAGTTCTGACTACTTGGGAGACTGAGGCAGGAATATCACAAGTTCAAGGTTGGCCTGGGCAACTCAGGGAGACCCTGTCTCAAAATAAAATAAAAAGGACTGGGGACATATCAGTAGTAGAGTGCTTACCTAACATGTGTGAGGCCCTGGGTTCAAACATTTCTACAATATAAAAAACTATAATATAAAAACTGAGATGTATTTGGACATATAGCTAAATTTTTCTCATGAAAATGAGAGGGTTGATCTAGAGGGATTGTAACTCTGCTAATCTCTAGGACCTGGCTCATAATTAATGTTTTCTGAACATTATCAGTCATTTCCACACCATTAATGGCTTTAGAGGGCAGAACACAAAGGAAAGTGCATGTACCAATAAGATGTAATAATTTCTACAAGTGTATTTCTCTGCAAAGTTTTATATTCTCCCCAATTCCTTAATTTCCTAATTAAGGTCATTAGCTTTGGTTTATCAGTGCTTCTCAAATTTAACAGTGCATCAGCATTACCAGGAAGATATGTTGAAGCAGAGTGCTGTGTCTCACCCCTGGAGTTTCCGATTCTGTAGGTGGATTAGGGGCTCAAGAATCTGCATTACTAATGAGTTATCAACTGATGTGGACGGCAGGGTTCACATTTGGGGAACGCTGCCTTAAATAAAACTTATATATAATAAATCCCATGCCCCTTCCCTCTTCTTATGCCTTAGAGAGTGGTCCTTGATTCCCAAATAAAATCTCCAGAAAGGCACATCAGGTTTTTATTTTTAGCTTTTACATGAACAAGGTTCTTTCTATACCTTATGTGTTTTTATTGTACAGCTAACCCCATAGCTAGGGCTTACCTGTAAAAAGATAAGGAAACACCTGGAGTAACCTGCATGCACAGTAACACATTCATTAAGCATCTTGAGTTTTTTAAGTGACGCAGCATTATTTTTTGGGCCCACTCACAGCTCTCAAGCATTTTATTTATTTATTTATTTATTTATTTATTTATTTTGGTACTAGGAGTGAAACCCAGGGGCACTTTACCACTGACCTACATACCCACCCCTGTTTATTTTTTGAGACAGGGTCTCACTAAGTTGCTGAGGCTAGCCTGCAACTTGCATGTGCCACCATACCTGGATCAAGCATTCTATTTTAAAAATAAATAATCTATTTCTGGTTTGGGTGACTTCATAGACCTTCATTCATGTGACATAGGCTCCTAAACCCAAATGTTTCCTACTAAATCACTATTCTCACAGCTCTAATTCTTTGTGTTATACTAGGGGAAGTGTCTTTGCCTGTGCCACCCCTTTGTGTGTGTGTGTATGTAGGGGAGTGGTTATACTGGGGATTGAACTCAAGGGCACTAGACCACTGAGCCACATCCTCGGCCCTATTTTGTATTTTATTTAGAGATGGTCTCACTGAGTTGCTTAGCACCTCTCTTTTGCTGACATTGGCTTTGAACTTGCGATTTTCCTTCCTTAGGCTCCCAAGCCACTGGGATTATAGGTGACGCCAGATTTAAAGATAGGTAGTTAGTGTAGCTAGGTAAATCGGGTCTGATACAGAGAAAAATAGACTTGAGTCTAATAAAGAAAATGGAGTCTATCTGAGTCTGGGAAATCAGAAACCGCACCTGGGAGATTGAAATGTTATTGTCCTCAGGGTCCCCTGGACCATTCTAAAGAACTGTTAATGAAGCAACTCCCAGCAGATAGGGAGGTGCTAATCAATTCAGCCTAAGCCCCACACCACCCCCACATTGGCCAACCAGTTTCCCACCTTTTGGCCTTCCCACCTGCATCCTCCAACACATGTAGGATAAAGGGAAATAAGCAAGATAAAGGACAGGAATGTAGAAGGATAAAGAAAACCTTAGATATAAAAGGGATGGGACTTCCTCATCCCACAGACTCCGCCTTTTGGATACCCTGCATCCTGGGGGTGGGGGTGGGGGAGTCTGTTCTGCTATCCTTCAATAAAGCCTTTTGCTTTCTACTCTCCTGCTTCTCTCGTGTTATACTTCAGCATTTGGGGAAGCAAGGACTTGTCAAGGTAACCAGCAGTATCATAGGCGAGTGCCACCATGCCAGCTACTTCTTTGTATTAGTTATTAAAATTTCATTTTATTGAGCACAAGTACCCATTGCAACAGGAGAGGAGTACAGATAAGGAGCTAAAGCAGCACGAGGGAGCAGAACCCTAGATGTCCTGCCAGGGTATGTAATAATAATAAATTTTGATGTCTCAGGGGGATAGAAAATTCTGAGAAAGGGTAGAAGAATGTTTTACATGTCAAACTTCGCTCAATTGCTAAATAAAATGAATCACGTGTTTTTTACATTCATTGGATGCAAATCCATAATGAAGTTTATTTATATTTGATTGAATTATTAACCCAAAGAATTGATACCTTTAAAATGAGTGAAATTACAGTACAGAGAAAAAAATATTATGACAATTAAAATCATAGATTAGTAGATGGTCACGGTGGTGCATGCCTATAATCCCAGCAGCTCTGGAGGCTGAGACAAGTTCAAAGCCAACCTCAGCAGCGGTGAGGCACTAAGCAACTCAGTGAGACCCTGTTTCTAAATAAAATACAAAATAGGGCTGCAGATGTGACTCAGTGGTTGAGTGTCCCTGAGTCCAATCCCCGGTACAAAAAAAAAAAAAAAAAAAAAAAAAAAATCATAGCCTATTTATTTCCTGATCTTAGGTATATCATTTATAGTTCAATTTTCAAATTTGTTGAAGTGAAAATAGTACCATTAGACTAAAGGAATAGAATACTTTTTCAGAACCTTGACGTACAGACCTGTATCCCATTAATAATCTCAAGTTGAAAACTTTGCTCCTTGGTCATTTTGTATAAAGTCTTGAGAAGTATTTTAGAATTTCTTTACATTTTATTTCTAGTCAATTTAAAATTGTTCTAGAAGAGACTTCATTAAAACATGATCCTGAGTCATCTTTCTAGCCCACCCTTCCCTCTTCATGGCCTGAAGTACAAAAAACATTAAAATAAAAGGCTGTTTGTGTTATTTTATCAAAATAATGACAAACTACATTTCTCAAATAAAAACTTAACAAAAACCATGAGAGCTTTAGTTTAACTTAATTCAGCTACTTAAAAGAAAACTTATGGACAGAAATAGTTTTATTTGGGCTTTGTGATATTTCAATTCAAGTTTAAACAATGTTTATAATTATTCCCCCTGGGCAATAAGTTCTACAAGAAGTAAATAAGAGACTGTGGTTCTAGGAAACTACCAGTAAAAACCAGTTAATGATTACTATGGAATTGAAACTTTCATAACAATTATTCTCCAGCAACAATCTTCCATTAAAAACATTGAAGCACTCACTGGGAAAAATGTCTAGCACTTGATGAAATCTCTCATTTAGTTTAAATTAAAAGAAGTTCACAAACATATCAATAATGAATTTAGACTTTCCTTTTAAATTCTAACAGCTTCTATGCACACAACATTTTTATACTGAATTAAGTAAATGGGAAGAAAAAAAAAAAAAAAGGAAAAGAAAAAGCTTAGCCTTAATGTAGAACTGTGGGAGAAGAACAAATGGGAAGAGGTTTCCATACTTCAAAGTTTAAAAACTCCTTTATTTAATTTTGTCATTTCTGGCAGCTTGGTATAAAGCAGAACTATTTCAGAACAAATTAGGCTTACCCTCTCAAAGAACTATTCTCTCTAGATTCTTAAGAAAATAATGATGCTTACTATATAGTAGTACATGTATTTCTCCTTGGCTTGATCAAATTACTTATGTATCTATGAATTGTGCTCCTTAATGACTGAAAATTTCTGGGACTGTGTTTTACAAAGCTAATGGCACACTATTGGGATAATAAAAGTTGATGTACACAGGGATATTAAAATTTTTAAAAATTTCACTACTTTTTAAAAAAGTTCTCTTTTCTATTCAGTCTGAGGAAGATATCAAGTAAAAGAGGAAAGAAACAAAAGCATACTTGCAATGCTGGCCACTCAGCATCAAAAGGATGATAACCTTTCTGTTAAATCGGTTAGAATTAAAGCAGGTATACAGCAAGCAATGCTACTAAATGTCAAATGTTTCAGAAGTCCATACCAAGATACTCATGATCTTCATTTCCATGGACAGACTCTATTTTTCTTTTCCCATTTTTTTATTAGAGCTTTACAATTATACATAGTAGTTGGGTTCATTCTGACAAACTTATACATGCATGGAAACTGACTTCAGTTCATAATTCTCTCTTTTTCCCTCTAGTACTGGTCAGACTCTAAATAGGTAAAACAAACAAATAAATAAAATACTCACTCATGTAACGGAAAGTCTCTTCAGCAAGGACTGGAGAGAGGGCATCAGATGCATGGTGCTGGTGCTGCGGCGACTGTGTCCAGTCCTGATTTTCATACAGAAAGAGAGAGTCTACTCTTAGCTTATACTGTGGTAGCTGTTCTTCTAGCAGATTCACCAGCTCAACTTCAGGGAGATCCTCATTGGAGCAGACATCTAAAGAGGAGATACCATGAAATGAACCAGTGCATTTCAGTTTCTTGGGCTACAGAAAAAAAATTGATGAAATTAGTTTTTCAAAAGTAGGAAACCAAAGAGACATGAGACAAGATAACTTCTCTACTGATCTTTATTAACATGTTCTAGTACTACCGTTAGTCTCTCTCTAGATTTCTTTAAAAAGAGAACTTCCAAGGTAAAAATGATAACCACAGGGCTGGGGTTGTGGCTCAGTTGTAGAGCACTTGCCTCACAGTTGTGAGGCACTGGGTTCGATTCTCAGTACTGCATATAAAAAAATGAATAAAATAAAGTCCATCAAACAACAAAAAATTTTTTAAAAAATGACAACCATAAAATTTAATTACACATTATCTAAAAATATATTGCTTAGTGATAATAAAACTATGTTCTTAAAATTTTAAATTGGGACAAATTTCTTATTTCTTCCTTATCAATCTATTTAACACTGTTTTTAAGAGTTCTCACCTTAACTTATATGCTAGAGGCAAGGGGAGCAACATGAAACCACCAGCAGAAAATAGCCAATTCAAAAGGGATTAAATTACAGTTTCTCTAATAATAAAACTTCAATTCATAGAAGGAATCTTCAAAATCTGGAAAAATTACATTTTAGTATATTTGACAGCGAAGTAAGTACTTGATCATTTTTTATTTTAAAAATGTGATATACAGAAGCCCTTACTATATTAGAAGAAATTTTAAAAGGGGAGGGAAAAAAATTTCTTCACTTTTATAGCCTTAACATAATATAAATTTAGTATGATACAAAGAACATCAACTTGTAAGTCAGATAGTCCTGAGTTTGAGTCTGCCACTGCATGATAGCTTATATAATCTCTATGCATCAGTTTCCTCATCTATAAAATGGAGACAGTGACAGTATCTGGTGCTTTCATGGCTGCTCTATGAACTAAGTGAGATAAATGCATGAAAAATACCTATATTTAGGTTCAATACCTGGCACACCATGAAGGCATCTCTAAATGTTAGTTATTTCTATTACTATTTTGCAACTGAATTTTTTTTATACCTAGACATCAAATCAAGGCTTCAGTTCCCATAGAATCTAAATAATCACAAAAAAATCAATGGTAGAAGGCACTTCAGAAATCATCCACTATTGCCTCCTAGATAAAAGAAACTAAGACTTAAAAATGAGTGAGTTGGTGAGGACCACTGGATTTGTGTCTCAATTTCTTATCCAGCACTATGCCTACTCACCTACAGGCCATGTCTTATTGCTGTCTCCCATTTACTTATAGGACAAAGGCTTACCACTACACTTGTCCTAGAAGGCAAGTTCATACACATCATGTCTCTACAATTCCACATTAGTCTCATGTACCTCCTAATTCCTTCAGGTGCCTAGCCTAACTTATTTTCATTCTTTTGGTACTGGGGATTGAACTCAGGGGTATTCAACTGCTGAGATACATCCCCAGCCATATTTTGTACTTTATTTAGAGACAGGATGTCTCACTGAGTTGCTTAGTGCCTTGCCTTTGTTGAGGCTGGCTTTGAACTTTTGATCCTCCTGCCTCAGCCTTGCGAGCTCCTGGGATTACAGGTGTACGCCACTGTACCTGGCTTATTTTTCATTCTTAATACTAGAAAGAACATGGAATTTGGCATTAGACCTAGTTCCTAAATCTGATTTCTCCACTTATTGGCTATGGAATGTTAGACATATGACTTACTTTTTCTGAAACTTAATTTTCCCCATTTGTAAAATAAAGAGATCATTTTCTACACACAGCAGTTAGAAGTAACAAAACAAAACAAAGAAACAATTAAGGCACCCAAGGTAATGATTGGCACATAGTAGGTACCCACTGAATACTACTCATATCACTATTCTCTCACAGGCCCACTGCCCTTGAATACAAGTTGGATTTTCTTCTTTTTGTGTCTGTTCCTGGCTTCCTGTTCCCAAGACTATCCATCATTTAACACCTTCCAAATTTAGCCATTTATATATAAAAGAAAGAGTTATCCCTTTTAACATGCTTAAAATAATAGGGCTTAAAATAGAGAAAATACAGGATGTGGTATCTATCCTCTCATTTTTAAGAGATCTGATATTTCCTTTGTGGGTGGTATAAAGGAACATGCCCTAACTCTGGCAAAAACAACAACAACAACAAAACCCACCACCATCACCACCATCACCACCACCACCACAACAAAACCAACCAAGAAACCCCCAACAAAGTATTTAAGAATACAAAGCTTAAAAAAGTAAACTTATACTACTTGACTTGAACTTACCATTTACAGTTATTATTTTTTTTTTGGTACTGGGGATTGAACTCAGGGGTACTCGACCACTGAGCCACAGGCGTGTACCTTCGCACCAGCACCAACTACAATTTAATGAGTCAAATACAATGAGACTAGCAATATCGGGCATTCCTATGCACCCAGAAGAATAAGCAGTGGCTTCATAATCCCAAGGAGAGATGAGGTTCATTTAAACTTTAATTATAATTCTGCTAAAATTTGGGAGTTTTCTTTTAGTAAGTGTTAATGAAATCCTCCAAAAATTCAAACTCACCAATTTCCTGCTTCTAAAATGTAATTTAAAAAATTAGGGTACAATCCAGGTTTAGTAGATAAATATTCTTCAGACTAGTTCCTCCTACTTGCTTACATATTCTGATGTACTCTTTTTTTTTTTTTTTTTTTGGTACTGGGGATTGAACTCAGGGGCATTCAACCACTGAGCCCCAGCCCAGCCCTATTTTGTATTTTATTTAGAGACAGGGTCTCACTGAGTTGCTTAGTGCCTCACTATTACTAAGGCTGGCTTTGAACTCATGATCCTCCTGCCTCAGTTTCCCAAGCTGCTGGGATTCTGAAGTACTATATTATTCTTCTGTTTGTAACAAACTTTACAACCCACCCTTTACAACCTTATCTTCCAATGCCTCCCCATCAAACCTACTTCTTTCTATTCACATTGCCTCCATTTAGGTTCAGGGCTTCCTTGTTCCTCTTAAATAGGTCCTCAGAATTGGTCTGCATGCATTGCACTCAACTCACCCTCCAAATCATCTATCACTCTCCTACTTAAGGCTAGGAGAGATTTAGTGGGGCAACATGGTGTATGCCTGCAATCCCAGTGGCTTGGGAAGCTAAGGCAGGAGGATTTCAAATTTAAAGCCAGCCTCAGCAATTCAGCGAGGCCCTAAGCAATTCAATGAGACCCTTTCTCTAAATGAAATACAAAATAGGGCTGGGGATGTGGCTCAGTGGTCAAGTGCCCCTGAGTTCTATGCCTGGTACCAAAGAGAGAGAGAGAGAGAGAGAGAGAGAGAGAGAGAGAGAGAGAGAGAGAGATATTTAAATTTCATCTAGCCAGTAGAGAAAAACCTCATGGAATATTTTGGGCAATGAATAAAGATTTCAGAAGGGCCATGCCTACTGGTAGTAGGAGTAAATTAATGCTATAATAAAGAATATTAGAGTATGGTACCGATATCCACATAACAGCCACAAAAATATTAACCTTATCAGCAAATAATCCGCCCAAAACAAAATTTTTTTTTAGTGAGAGAGGAGAGAGAGAGAGAGAGAGAGAGAGAGAGAGAGAGAGAGAGAAAGAATTTTTAATATGTATTTTTTAGTTCTCGGCGGACACAACATCTTTGTTGGTATGTGGTGCTGAGGATCGAACCCGGGCCGCACGCATGCCAGGCGAGTGCGCTACCGCTTGAGCCACATCCCCAGCCCCAAAACAAATTTTTAACACTCTTCCAAGGAAGACAACAAAATCCAAATAGCTAACAATTTAACAGTTATAATACTCAGCATCCTATTAAAAAATTGCCAGATATTGCAAAGATTAAACTAATTTAAATCCATAATCAGATGAAAAATGCGGCAAGAAAAAAACTCGGTAGTGACAGAGATGACAGAATTAGCACAACATTAAAACAGTTAATAATTAATGTGTTCAAAGATTTAAAAGAGAAACATGAATTTAACAAGAAACAAAAGATATATATATATATATATATATATATATATATATAATTATAAAACCAGGATAAAACTGGAGTACAATCTCAAAAATGAAAAATTCACTAGATGATTAACCAATTAGATATTCTCTAGAACAAAAGAACAGGAAAATCTAAAGGCATAGAAATGGAAATTATCCAAAATTAAGCATAGGATGAAAAAGACTGGGGGAAATTTAAAAAAAACATCAGTGACTGCTTCACAATGCCAAACATACATGCAATCAGCGTCATAGAAGAGGAGGAGAGAGGTGAGAATCAAAAACATACCTGAAGAATAGCCCAAAACTTCCAAATTTAATTAAAACTATAAACCCATAGTTTAAAGAAACTCAACAACTTCAAGCAGGATAAACAAAAGGAAAACCAGACTAAACCAAACTGCAAAACACCAATGATAGAGAGAAAACTCCTAAAAGCAGAGAAAAGGGATACATCACATTAAGGGAAAAAAGAATGAACTAACACTAATTCACTGGACAGAGTGCAACGCAGATAACAATGGAAACCATCATTAAAATATGAAAAAAAAAAAAAGGTCAACTTAAAATTATTTACCAGTGAAAACATTTTTCAAAAAAGGTGAGAATTTCTTCTTTCTTTTTTTTTCCCAGACAAGCAAGAAATAAAAAGTAATAGAAATGGTAAATCTGTGAGTAATAAGCCTTTGGTCTCATAATTTATAATTAAAGTTTAAAAAAAAATAATAAAAGTATAACATGTATAACATATGTAGATATAAAAGGCATGACAATAGTAATACACAGAATGGTAGGGGAAAATGAAAGAATATTATTTTAAAAATACTACATGAAATACTATAATGTTATCTGAAGATAGGCTGTGATCAATTATGATACATATTGCAAGCTAGAGCAACCATTTAGACAAAGAGAAGATATAGCTACTAAACCAACAATGGAATTAGAATGGAATCTTAAAAGAATACTCAATTTTTCAAAATGAGGACAAAAGAAAGAACAAATAGAAAACAAATTGTAGCACAGTAGACTCAACTAAATTAATAATTACATTAAAAGTAAATAATCTAAATGTTATAATTAGGAAGCAGAGACTGTCAGACTGGGTTAAAAAAAGATAACAATTCAACTGTAATTTACCTGTACAATGTGTTCTTTAAATGGAAAGATTTATACTCTCTCTCTCTCTCTCTCTAACAAAACATTAGTAAATCAATCTTGCAATATGTGGAGAGCAAAAATATTTCAATTTTATTCACTTTAAGTAATTTTATCATAAATATTTTATTATTTATTACTTTTATTTCTGATCTTACTTAGGATGACTCAATTTGATAAAGGGAATTCTTGACACAACATCTGTGAAAGGCTAATTTTTCTCCTATGAATGGAAATACGGCAAGAATATCTGTTTTTATGATTATACTACCAGTATGACTCTGCACCATGTACAGCCAGAGGAAGGAGAAGTTGTGCTCCATTTGTGTACAATGTGTCAAAATGAATTCTACTGTCATGTATAAATAATTAGAACAAATTAAAAAATAATAAAAAAAGAATATCTGTTCTTACCACTTTTATTCAACAATATAGTGAGATCCTGTCCTAGTCAATGAGGCAAGAAAAAGAAATAAAAAGGCATCCAGATTGAAAAGCAATATGTAAAACTGTCTCCATTTTCAGATGATATGATGGTATCTATAGAAAATACAAAGGAATCTACCAGAAAGTTACTAAAACTAATAAGAAATCCAGGCAGTTGCAGAATACAAGGTTAATATAAAAATATTTCATTTCTATATGCCAGTAACAGTTGAGGAATGAAATTAAAGAAGTAATGCCCTTTAAAAACAAAAATATGTAAGATTAAATTTTATAAAATGTAAGACCTGAACAACAAAAATTACAAAATACTGTTAAGAGAAATTAAAGAAAACTTAAAAAAATGAAGAGATATATCAAGTTCACGGATTGAAAGATCCAAAATTCTCCAGATGTCAATACTCTATGAAATGATTTATGCAATTCCATTCAAAATTCCAACACTCCTTTTTGGTAGAAATTAAAAAGCTGTATCTAAAATTTATGTAAAAATGTGAAAGATCTTGAATGGTCAAAATAATTTCTGAAAAAAACAAAATTAGAGGATTTACATTACCTGATTTCAAGATTTACTAGTTAGAGTATCAAGACAATGTAGTATTTCTGAAACATAGACTTGGTGAGTAAAGCAACACAATAGAGTCCAGAAACAGACACACATATATATGAACTAAGTGACCTGCAATGGAATTACCAAGATAATTTAATAAATTTAAAAGATAGTTTTTTCAATAAATGGTACAGGAACAACTAAATATTTGATTGGAAAAAAAATATACATACAAAAAAACCCCTAGATCCTAACCTCATTTTATACTTAAAAGTAACTATAGCCAGGCATTGGACATATTCCTGTAATCCTAGCAGCTTGGGAGGGTAAGGAAGGAGGATCTCAATTTTGAGGCCAGCCTCAGTAACTTATAGGGAGCCCTTAAGCAACTTAGCAAGACTATCTCAAAATAAGAAATAAAAAGGACTAGGATATGGCTCAGTTTTGAACACCCCTGGTACAAAAACAAAAAACAAAACTATTAAATGGACCACTGACCCAACTTAGAATCAAAAACTATAAAACCTTTTAGAGAAAACAGGACAAAATCTTAGTGATTTTTTATATATGCAAAGATTTCTCAGAATGGCACAAAAAATGAACTGTTAAAGCAAAAATTGCTAAAATAAACATCAAATTTAAAATCTCTGCTTTTTAAAAGATATCATTAATAAAAGGGAAGGAAGCTAGTTAGAGAAAATATATAAGGAACACTTATAATTCAGTACTTACAATTCAATAGTAAAAGGTTTTTTAAAGAAACATGCAAATGACTTGCATAGAAAATTCAAAATGATATCCAAAAATGGACAATAAACATATGAAAAGATGCTAAACATCATTAGGCATCAACAAAATCTAAAATAATACAACAAAGTGAAGCCAGTACACATCTACTAGATGAACAAAAGCAATGACCTTATCAGTACTGATGATGGTGAGCAAGCTGCAGCCTGGAGTGCCAACTCCAGCTTGCTGCCTCTGCCTGGCTTTATAAATCAAATTTCACTGGAACATATTCACACTCTTTCTTTTATGTATCCCCTATGGTTGCTTTTCTGCTATAACAGAGATGCTGCAACTTCATAGTAAAAACAAATGAACTATGATGCTAACCTTAACACAAGTGGATAAATCTCAAAAACATTTTGTAGCACAAAAAAAGCCAGCACAAAATTTTTAATTTATCTGTAATTCCAGAATAAGCAAATTTAATCTATTGTGGCAAAAAGTAGATGTATGATGTCTGGAGCCAGAAGTAAGGAGTGGAAAGATTTGGTTACAAGGAAACTTTTGTAGAAAGATAAAAATGTTCTAAAACTTTGATTGTACTGGTAGTTATATGAGTGTATACATTTGTAAAAACTCAAAACTGTACACTTAAAATGGGTGTTTTTATTGTATTTTAATAAAGATGGTTCAATAAAGCTGATTTTTAAAATTTTTTTTAACAATACTGGGGATTGAACCCAGGGTCTCTGTACTACTAAGCTATATATCCCCAACCCTTTTTATTTTTTATTTTGAGATGGGGTCTTACTAAGTTGCCCAGGCTGGCCTCAAATTTTCAATCTTCCTGCTTCAGCCTCCCAAGTAGTTAGCATAGCCATACAGCTGAACTAAAGAAACAAAACAAAAAAACATAACTTTGGGTTTGGATGGCTGTCAGTATTTGGAATTTTTTTTATTTTTTAAAAAAGTGGTACTGTGTGTTACATAACATTCCCATCTGGTTTTGTAGCTACATCCCATATTTAATATATTAACACATCTTCAGCAAACATGAATATTCTCAGATAAATCTAGAAGAGACCACAGAAACCAGAGAAATGAGTTTTAGAACCAAAGTTTAGAAAAAACTTTTTTGAATGTTCTGAGTTTGTTTGTTTGTTTAAATTTAGCATTGCATATGAGGTGTTAAGGTCCTGTACCTATGTTTGCATACCCTGTAAGTCCCAAGAGGTTCTTGTATGGGAGGCACTGTTGTCAGGTGCTGGTAGGGTACACAAACACAGGTAACCCTGTTTTTGTCCTGTGGTGAGATAAGAAGATTGGTGAGGCAGTCCTTGCTCACCAGCGCACCAGAGGGCATATGGAAGTCAGACACAGGCACAGAATAGCATACAAGGGAGATTTTGATAATGCGAAAGGAGACCAGGGTATGGAGAGATTAATTCAGTCCAAGGAAACCCGGCCAGAGAGGGAGGCTGAAGTTTCATCATGGCAGGTCATATAGGGTAGACTGAGGTATCTGCATATTATCCTATAAGCAACATCACTTTGATATTATCAAATTGGACTTACCAGTGATGCTCTCCGAGTCTCTGTGATTGCTACTCATGAGGTTTTCTTCACCTGTTGGTGATGTAAAAATGGCATTCTGCAACTGACTCATGCAGGATCCTTTCTTGCTTTGGTTGAAAAGGACAGCTTTGGTATGAATCAGAGTAAAGGAAATCCATCAAGCCATTTAATAAAGAAATAGAAGTAGGCATATGGATATTTTCTTTTGCACAGATTTTCTCTGATGAGTCAAACAGCATCTGCAGCAATGAGTGCTCTCATGTGATTATCATCACTTGGACAGTCATGACCTAAAACAAAGAACAGATCACATGACTAGGATTCAGCATGTTCTTTAATAACAGTAATCTACCTGGCAAGTCTGTCATTAAAAATATTTTTCTAATGATATACATAACAATATGCATAAATCTCAAAGGAATTATGCTGAAAAAAGTCAAGACTGAAAAAGTATATCGTTTATGATTCCATTTAAATAAGAATTCTAGAAAAAATTCAACTTATCTTCAGTGACAGAAGGCAGATCAGAAGCTGCCTGGATTGGGGGAGAAATTACTAAAGGGCAGGAGAAAAAGTCTGGGAGATGATGAATATGATCATTATTTTGATTGTAGTGATGACTTTATGTGTGTTTGTGTGTGAAATGTGATCAAATTGCATACCTAAAACATGCAGTTTGGTGCATGTTAATTATTTTTCAATATAGCTATTTACATTATTTTTAAAGGAAATCAACTGTTTAAAGAAATACAATAATAACATAGTATAGGGACTAGAACATATAGAGAAGTAAAATGCAGTACACTAGCATAGAGGCCAGGAGGGAAAAACAGGGGCATCCTGCTATAAGGCTTTTATACTTTATGTCAAATAGTAAAATGCCGTTTAAAGGTAGACTGTGATAAATTAAAAAGGGAGGTAGACTGTGATAAGTTAAACAGGTATTTTATAAACCTGAAAGTAAGCAATGACATAAGTCAAGAATTATATATACCAAATCAACAACAGAGATGAAATGGAATAACAACTTAGGTTTCTCAGTCTGGCCACTATTGTCATCTTTAGTCATTTGGGTAACATGGTTCAGCAGCATCTCTGTCCTGTACTGACCAGGTGTTATAAGAAATGTAATACATTCTGCTGACAGTTATTTAAAAATAAAATCAATTTAAAAAAGAAAAATTATTTTCAACTTTTAAGAAAGCATTTTTTAAAAAGTAATAAGTTACAGATTTGCTTGTGAAAAGGGAAGAGTGGGGAGGGAGACAGCAAAGAGAAGGAAGTGAAAAGCAGGGAAGAGGAAGAAGATAAAAAGGAAAAGGATAAAAGCTAAGTACTCTCATACTGGTCTGATTTAAACTGATTTTTAAAAAGAACTGGGACTCTTTTAATCATATTTTAATCAAAAACCACTGTGAAAATCTAATAATAACCTTGAGATCTTCTATCCACCAGTTAGTTACATACAAGCTAGTTTAATCTTATGTTTACATTACCATTTCTATTTTTTAACTTCTATTTTTTTTTTTGTATTTATATATCACACAAGAACACAAAAAACTGTATCTAAGTTTTGACAATGAATTCCAGACTTTGTTCTAGAGAACTGCTTTTTAATTAGCTCTGGAGGTTTTGTTAATGGTTTGGTCTGAACCCTTACACACAAGAATAGAGAAAACCAAGTTGAACACAGAACTAAGAGCACTTTAAGAGTCATGTAGGAAGAATGTAGATCTCCAGGACAATCCAGGAACCTGTCCATCCTGTACACTATGCAGCAGGTCAGAGACCTGCAAATGGAATGCTCTTCCTGGTAACTACTTAGAACATGCCATGGTCTAAATCTGAACTCAGTAAAATCAATTTGGAGTAGCAGCAGTAAACACAGAACAAGTATGCACCTTGGCATAATTCAAGTCTGAATTTTAATCCCATTTTCTGCTTTTCTTGCACATAATTTACCATTTTTGAGTCTCACTCTTTATTGCCAAGATGGGAATATTAACTACCCTTAAGAGAAAGGTCATATATGAGGATTAAATTAAAAAATAAACAAACAAACAAAAACTTCCCTTCTTGGAACCTGACACATAGGAGATGCCCATTCCTTTCAGCTTCTCCCTACTACAGCTTGGGCCTGAAGAAAATATGATGTTTTCTACCTAATATTTCTTAGGTTTCTGCAATATTCAAGTATGGAACAAATGCATCTGAAGATTACTTGAGTAATCTTTTTTGTGATCCTGGAAATAAAGTAACTTGGGAATATAGTAACAGTGTCATAATGTTGGAACTACCTAGGGTATTATTATCAAAGCTCATTCCTTTGCAATTCTGAGGAAGGTTTTCTTATAATAGAAAGTCTTAATTTTCTCCATAACATAGTGGTTATATTAGCTCCTATAGCTGCTACAAAAAATTGCTGCAAACTCAGTGGCTTAAATAACCACCCACCCAGGTCTTATCTTACAGTTTGGAGGTCAGAAGGACGAAACTGTTTCACTGGACCAAATACCAAGATGTTGGCAGGGCAGTGTTCTCTCCCTCTGGAAGCCCCAAGGGAAAATCCATTCCCTTGCCTCTTTGACCCTCTACAGCTGTACTTCTTGGCTTAGGGTCTCTTCCACCATCTTCAAAGCCAGCAGCACAACATCTTCAAATCTCTTTCTCTGCTTCCATTGTCCCACTGCTGCCTTTTTTGCCAAAATCTCCCTTTGCCTCCTTCTTATAAGGACACTCGTAATTATGTTTAAGGTTCAACAGGATAATCCAGGATAATCCATCTCAAGATCTTTATTTAGTCATGTCTGCAAAATCCCTTTTGCTTAATGTAACATTCACAGGTTGTGGGAGTCAGGTCTGGATACCTTTGAGGGCCATCTTTCAGCCTACCACTGTGGTTAAGAACATGAATTCTGCAGCTACAGTGCCTTAGTCTGAATTGCAGAGCCACCACTTACTCGTTATATGATCTTGGTCAAATTAATCTCATTTCTTCATCTATTAAATGGGCCTAATAACAGGACTTACTTTTGTGGAGGTATAATGGGGATTAAATAAGTTATGAGGAAGTAATAGTAGCATCAGCCTCAGGGTGTTATTGAGGGAATTACGTGAGTTCACATGTACATACATCTTGGAATAATGCCACAGAATACAGTAAATGCTATATGAGTATTATTTGTTATTTCTATCACCATCAAAGTGCATTCTTATTGTCATTATGATATTATTACTGTACCTTACACAATGTTGGGTGCAATGGAAAATCTATTGATAGCTTGATGGCATCTTCTCTCAATATAAGTCACATTTACTTCCTGCCCTCTGGCAAATTATGTTAAGTTCAGGGCAATCATTTTCTTTTAGTCTCTTAGATGTATGAATAAACAGAAGGCACAGTCAGAGTTCTGAACTTAGTAGAAGCTAAATTTTGACAAGCACAAACAACACATTTTCAGTATCTTTCCTAGTTTGTACACACATATTCTTAGTACTTCTTTGACAGCCACCTACTTTTTCTGCTAGATCTTAATTCAATCGTTTTAGAAACAACTGCTCTTCTTTAAAAAAAAAAAAAAGTCAAGTATGCATTACTTAACAAAAAAGCAGGCCTCTGTAATTCATGCACATATAGGAGAAAAAAAGAAAATAAACTAACCAAAAAACTCATTTTAATAAGAATGAGACTTCAAGGCTGGGGTTGTGGCTCAGTGGTAGAGCATTTGCCTAGCATGTGTGAGGCACTGGGTTCGATTATCAGCACCACATATAAATAAATTAATAAAATGAAGGTCCATTGACATTTTTAAAAATATTTAAAAAAATAAAAGAATGAGACTTAAAAAGACAAACCAAAAACAGGTTAGTAATATAAATATTGCTGGTAGAAAAAACATGGCAAATTACTTAGTTTAGCTCAGCCCTGGAACTAACTGATCAACAGTGAATGCCTAAACATAGGCCCTGTGCCTTAAAAAATAAAAAAAATCTTGCTACTTCCTTAAAACAGGATATTCTGGTGAAAACAAGGAAAGGGATAAAATAACTCAAGGAGAACAAACTTGAGGGAATGTAAAGTGTGGAAATACAGTAAATGCAATGACTTAATGAAACACTGATACTGGAAATATATTTCCAAATTTTATTTTACAAATGATTTTTGGGTATTAATTTGGCTGCTGATCTACATGTAGGAGTGGAAACAGTGCCGATCACCAACTCTGCAGCAGCTCCCCAGGCAGTAGCAAACTAACCCAGACATAAGCTATGTAATTTTAAAAATAAAATAAATTCACCATGACCCTATATTACATAATAGATTGTTGACGAAGAATCATTAATGGTACTATACCTGGCTACACCAGACAAAATGTACTCCAAAGCTACAGTAATTTAAAAATCAAATAATGAGCCACATGAAGATTCCAGCAGGGCTTCTGTGCTAAAAGTTAGAGGGGGAAAAATGGCAATATGTGTGCGAAAGGGTGTCACCACCAAAATCCAGCCCAGCTAGGAATCAGCAGACCTCCTGAAGGCAGAGACCATACACCATGTCCAGCTGCAGTGAGTCCACAGAGAACTACACTGGCTACATTCCAGCATAGTTATTCTACCAGCAATTGTACAGAACAGCACAGCTATTCTTCTAGCAATCTCTTCCTCTTTTTTTTTTTTTTTAATTGTCATTCAATTTATTGATCACTAGAGTTTTCAGAATATGAAACGCACAGAGGTAGCTCTACTTACAAACACTGGATTCCAAAAAGCTGTTAAATCCATTAGTTTAAACATCCAAAACCATGAAAGAGGTTTAGGCTAATGGGCTCAGCATTTCTTCCTATCTTATATATTTTGAGCATTTTTTTCTGTTTAGAATAAACATTTGTGGAGGCAAAACCCCTCCCTGCTACAATCTTTACCAACAGAAGGGTGGTAACCTCTGCATCAGAGCTCTGCCTGCAGATAAAAAGCCTGGAACCCATGGTGCCATCTGTAGTTTTCGTTAAGTTTCCACAGAGCACTTTCATTCACTACACTCAGCCTTTAAGGTGCTGAACTCCTAACCTTTACCTGAATTAACCTCTGACTAAGTAGGCATTCTATTTTAATAATGATCCTCTGCCAAAACCATTTCTGATAGCTTCTCAGCAGCTAAGCTGATCTGCATGAGATGAGGGGAATAATATTTATCTTTTTTTTTTAAAGGAAGAGGGAAGGAAGAGAGGTCCAATGGAGATGGCAGCAGTTCAAAAAACACAAGGAAATCCTAGGGAGTGTTTTGGCTTCCCCCTAACATGAAACTGAAAGTTTGAGCCAACTATTTATCTCTTGAAGGATCTGGACACTTGCTGACATTAGGTTACAGATATATTATTAGCTTATAAGGGCAGCTGCTACCAAGAATTAAGATCCAGGACATTAATAAAATGATGTTATTTTATTTTTAAATCTTTTCTTGTTATTATTGAGGCAGGGTCTCACTATGTTGTCCAGGTTGCCCTTGAATTCCTGGGCTCAAGTGAATATTCTGTCTCAGACTCCAGAGTAGCTGGGTCTACAAGTGCGTACCCTTGGCTTCATCTTTTTCTTAAACATAGAAAATAAGATCCTTTGATAAAAGTAATGGTTGAAGAAAGGAAAAGACGAATAGAGATCTTCAAAAAATGAGTAAAGCAGAATAAAGGGCACTACAGAGTTTGTGGGTTTCCTGTTCTCCTCCCCACCACCCTGCAAAATGGAAAAAACACCTCAAGCAGAAGCATTTTATACAATTGATTCTGGGGTTATTAAAATATGTTCTATACTTCTGAAACCAAATAAATCCTTCTCCAGCAAGTCAGAAAGTATTTTCTCTCAATGTTGACTAGCAAAATTTAGTTAGTAGATTAAATCAAAAGACACTATCAACTGGAAAATCTAGAAACACTTTATGGAAGATTAAGAAATGGACTGAACAATAGATATAATTATGCTGTCAGACTTAAGAGTATTACTTTATAATCTGTTCTTCAGGACTTAGTGTCAAATAAAACAGCTAAGAAGGCCCCTTGAAATGGAGCTTTCACGTAACAGTAAGAAATACACACGTTTTTAAAAGAACACCAGGAAAAAATCGTGGTTTTAATTATATCTATTAGCATATACTAATTATATAAAATAATGGGTTTGTAATATTTTCATACATGCATATAATTTGATCATATCCCAACAATAAAATGTAAATTGCTTTGGGTTGCTTAAAATGATCTTAAATTCTTCAGTTATTTAAAAATTATTGTACTTAAAGCCTTTAAAAGCAGAAGGTCCCATGTGATAGATGCCAAAAGCAAAACTGTAGGCAATATTGCTCTACAAGTAAACATTATCACTGACACTAGGACATGCAATCTTATATGACCAGGAACAGGGTGTAACTTAAAAATGGGGGTGAGTGATGTTCAGGATGGAAGAATAGTTATTACAAACATATTTATAAACACATGTAATTTAAGAACTATTCTCGAATTATCTGCTTGTGTGTCATGTAACTACTTTAATAATGTAATTCTCCTAGGCAAGAGACTTTCTAATTATATTACGATTAGACATAATACTTGTTTTTCAAAACCAGTTGTCACAATCATCTCCAGGATTTCAAGATAAAGTTACTTTTGAATGAGAATTGACATGTGTTGGATGATTCTGATTTGCCAATGAAATTTTGGAAACAAATAAGAACAGATAATGTTTTGGATAGCTGTTGGCTATCTGCACCTCAGGAGACCATGAGATTCTGAGCTTGAAGATATAGTTAGTAGGTAGCTGAGGAAATTCAGGAATTCTCCTCTTTGACCTGCCTTTAATGGCTAGTATTCACCAATTCTTCAGCATTTTCTCATGGACTCTCTCTTTTTTTCTCCTCAGGAATCCTTCTACTTCAAAGGTCTTAATTTCCCACTGTATGAGTCACTCCTCAAGTTTTCTCTTTAGTTCCAACTGGCATTTCATGACTTTAAATTGGAAATCTCAATATCAATTTATAATTGATACCATAAATTCCCTACATTCTAAACTGAATTCCTTCTCGCATAAAATCTGTTTCTTCCTGCTT
Source organism: Spermophilus citellus (assembly GCF_964194105.1). Lineage (NCBI taxonomy): Eukaryota > Metazoa > Chordata > Mammalia > Rodentia > Sciuridae > Spermophilus > Spermophilus citellus. The sequence goes on from NC_138192.1 coordinate 102,638,255, forward strand.
CACTGATAAGTTGATAATAAGTCATCCTTTCTCTCCTCAACCCCTGTTTTGCATGTGGTCACTGGTTCCTGTGGATTTATTTTCCAAGGCTACTGTGCTGGTCTTACTTTAAACCTTTCTCTATCCTTGGGTACTACAAGAGCTTCTGACCTGGTCTGGCTTTCTTACTCTAAGATAGCATAGCTCTTGGAATACAAATTGCTACCCTACTTGCCCTCCCCATTCTTTCAGTATGCTGTTCCTATAATTCCAGTGTCTTTCGCCTCTAAATTTCTGGCAACTTGGGTTTCTGGTGCAGATTTTCCTATAAGGGAAAAATGTACTAACTCTATGGGAGACAAAATACACAATTCATTCAACAATTACATTATATATTAAGATCAGATATTCTGGCTTAATTACCATTTGTTAGTGAGTTTGTTTATTGTGACATACCTCCAGGCCTCTTCAACTTTGAGTATACTGAGAAAACTTCAGTTACTAGACCTGCACAACTGAGGAGGAGATAACACTGCACCATGAGAGTTTTCCTGAGCAGGAACTAGCTCTTTGACAATAACGGCTTTTAGATAAAGCATGACTTTATTGAAGAATATACCAAATGAAATTATACTGCAGAAGTTTTCTAAAATCAGCTTATAATAGTAAACAATTTATAATATGAGCATAAGAGCTTTCTGAGTTTCAAATGAAAATGTTAAATATATTTATATTTCTGATGCGATTTTAGTCTTTTCTAATAATAATAGCTAACACTGACAGAGCATTTACTGTGTGCCTAGTATCACATTAAATGCTTTTTGCCCATAATTCTCTTTAATTACCTTGCTTAAAAACTAGGAATGATGTCCAACTGTTTCTCTAAAGCTGGGGACCTCTAACCCTAAGGTGTACAAGACTAGAAGTGTGGAGGACAAGAAGTGTATATGTAGTTTGAAAAAAGCCTCAGATAATTCCAATACAATCCTATTTCTCCATTCCAATTTTTTAAAACACATACTGATTACCGAAGAAAGAAGAAATAAAAAAGGGGGAAATAAACTCTGTCAAGTAGTTTACATTTGCTCTTAAAAATGAGTTATCTGGTCCCAAAGTTGAGTAAATTTACTTCGAAGCAGAAGTGATCTGTGTTTTTAAATACATTATTTGCCTCTTTAAAAAGAGAGTCCCAAATATAAATTCAATTCTGCCTTTAAATGGTTATTCTATAACAACAACTACAACAAAAATACAGATCATTATTGTAAATAAGAAATAATTCTGTTACTTGTTTTGAGCTGTTAACAGTAATAAGCAGAATACTGATCAAAATATATCCTTATTCCAGTAAATTCAGTCTACTTACATAGTAATATCTTGTAAATGACAGGCATTCAATAAATATGTTAGGGGTTGGGGTTGTAGCTCAGTGGTAGAGTGCTTGCCTTGCACAAATGAGGTACTGGGTTCAATCTCAGCACCACATGAAAATGAATAAGTAAAAAAAATAAAGATATTATGTCCATCTACAACTAAAAAATAGTTTAAAAATAGGTTAAATAAATGAATAGGCTATAGTTTAGTTGTATCCTTGCAGTCTACAATAGGACAAAAATTAAACTACGTGAGAAACATGAGAATTAAGAGCATTTGAAAATTGACACTTTCTTAGCCCAATCTACAAAAATCTACTAGGCCTCTTATGGGCTTGAGTAATAGTTGTATGTGTATGTGCAGGGGTATATCAATAAAGCCCATCATTTACACTACAGTTGCAAACATACCCTGGAGATGGAATTAACAGCATTGTGATAAACACCACAAACCTTCAATATATACATATATTTTTGGTTTTCCATATCTTATTTTTCTTTAAATGATGTTATTTTTGTTTATTTTGCAATCAGTATGCCATCTTTTACAGTATGGCTTTAAATTTTATTCTATTCAACAGGTTTCAAAGAATAGTTTATTACATGCCTTAATAAAACATAAATATTTTCAAATTCAAATAGATGTTTAGTAATGAGAAAAGTTCACCTGAGAATTCATCATGTTAGAAATAATGAGGTGCCACAAGAAATCAAACATGTGCTTGAAATTGGGTGGGCAGAACCAACCTTTATTTCTGCTGAAGGGCTGCTGAGGAGCCTGGCTAGCCGCCTGCAATCACCTGCATTTATCTTTTTAAAAATTTGTTCCACTTACTTGTGCATGACAGCAGAATGGATTTCAATTCATCATACACAAATGGAACGCAACGTTTCAATTCTCTGGTTGTACACAGTTTTAAGACACACCATTCGTGCAATCATATGTGTACCTAGGGTAGTAATGTCCATCTCATTCTGCCATCTTTCCTACCCCTATAACCCATCTCCACCCTTCCCTTTTACCAATTCAAAGTTCCTCCATTCTTCCCATCCCCCCTCCTCCATCACAGATCAGCATCCACTAATCAGAGAAAACATTAGGCCTTTAGTTTTTTGGGATTAGCTTATATCACTTAGCATAATATTCTCCAACTGCATCCATTTATCTGCAAATGCCATTATTTTATTCTCTTTTAATGCTGAATAATATTCCATTGTGTACCTATACCACAGTTTCTTTATCCATTCATCTATTGATGGATATCTAGGTTGGTTCCACAGTTTAGCTATTGTGAATTCAGCTGCTTTAAACATTGGTATGGCTATATTAGTATAGTATGCTGATTTTAAGTCCTTTGGGTATAGATCAAGAGTGGGATAGCTGGGTCAAATGGTGGTAGTCTTCTTATTTTAAAAACATTGATGGTAAAATGTTTTCTATCTACTGTTAAGACGTGATAATGAGGAAAAGTCCAATAAACTTCTATAGCAGGAAAAAGATATGTCTTTGTATAAAAAAGACTGAAAATAACCAGATGACTCACAGTCATTATCATGAATAGCATTTACAGCAATAATGCTGATATCCTCCAGGATTATAAGCTTTTAGAGTTCTTTTTCTATATATTAAATGATCCCAAATTAATATTTTTTTCTTTTTAGATTGTACATCCACTTCTAATTTTGTTTCCTTTTCCCGTGAGGAGGCTATCAGGCATTACACTTCAGTGTTGCCAGTGTGCTTCTCCCCTTTCTAACCTGATGTTGGGCTAAGAAACCAGATAACCAGGTTATCAGAGAACTCATAAGGTGTCTGCTTGAGACTGAACCCGAGGACCTGTTTTTCTACCCCTGGCTGGTTTCCCAAGAACCTCTGTCTTTCACCCCTTCAGCACCAGGGATTTAGCTGGCATTCTTTTCTTCCTTTCACACTATTGTCAACTGTTTTTCTCACCTGTGTTCTTTTTCCTAGGCTGGCTCTGAATACACACTGTTCTTTCTTTACTGCCTCCCAAGAAAAGCACAGGTCCTCCTCTTCTTTTGTGAGAATTTTACTGTTGATACAAGGATATACAGAGTGCATTACAAACATGGAAAAAAAAAGGTTTGGGAAATTTTTTAAATTTCTCACTGTGATTTTGTTCTTTATCAGTGTTTAATGAAGCCGTTTCTTGGATTATCCCAGAGGACAATGTGCTCCCTTGTCATTTCTCCCTCATTACACTCTGAGCTCCTTGAAGGAAGATATCTTTTATGTGTCTGAAATCTAACAGCAACTGACGCGTGAAAGATTGTAATACACGTAATGCATTAAGCTTACAAATTAAAATGTCAACATTTAGTCAACATTTAATAACATTTAGATGTTTAAATAGATTTTCAATCCAACATCAACTAAATGAGTTGCCTCGAAAAACAAAATCCAGCTAAGATTGAACATTTTGAAGAAAACACTGTTATTTGTTTTATGAAAAACTCTATATAAAAGAGTTGTGTTAGAGTGATCTATCATTTTTATAGTAACGACACAGTACCACTTTTCTAAAATAGCTAAAAGAATTGAAACTTTCTTTGGCTTGATTAGTTTTTTTATGCTATCTACTAAGCATCTGCAGCTGATTATAAACACATTTAAAATAAGCCCTGCATCAAATGAGAAACGATTCAATATCTTCTTTTAAAAATTCACAACTGCTAAAATAAGCCTCATTTGTAGTCTTTGAATTTCATGACTAAAAAGAAAATAAAAGCAAATTCAGAGGTTTGGCCTAATGCTAGCTGAGAAAGATGAGAAGGGTTGAAAAGATTTTTTTTTTAAGTTGTTAAATTATATGCTTTAGGAACAGTAGCCCATCTCAGAGACATTTGTATTGGTTTCTAGGCTCCTCCTCCTCCCTTCCTCCAGACAGAGTGCTCTTTCTTAACCAACAAACTTCCCTTTGTTTTGATTTATAACACTGGCCTGAGGAACTCCAGCACTATACATGACATGCCTATGACAGAAAGTAGTAAGAGCAGAGAGCAGAGCTCTGCCACTTGGATTCCAAACATTATTTACTTGATATAAAAGATAAATTTTTAAGCAGTTCGTTTTCTAAGTTCACTTGCATTTTAATTATAAAGGAACAGTTAATTCTCCTGAAGGGTCACAAAACCACATGGAATGAAGCTCCTGAAAAGAGTCACCAACCACAGGCCTCCCACCACAGGCATGTACTCCATGATTCTCTTAAATGCCCTTTTTCTTCTGACACAATTCCATACCACATCTCTCACTGTTCTCTGACCCCCTCTCTGTTCTCCATTTCTCTCATTCCTCCAGTAAATTCACAAAATTTACAGCTAACATTCTCTCTAAATACTGAACATTAAGTGTAAGCATAATTTCAATCATGCTCTTGCACACTTGTTGATGGGGGTGTGAAGTAGGTGCTTAGAAGACAAAAAGAGGAGAGAAACTGACTTTTCATCATGTTTCTGCAATTTTTGACCGTGTATATATTGATATCCAGTTTTAAAAAACCACTAAACATGAGTTCCATGTTATTTACATAACTCCTGCCTTATCTAAACCTTGCTCCACTGGCTATCCTTTTCCTCCACTAGCTTCACCATCTTCCTTAGCTTATTAACATGCTCAAAATCTTCCCCTTTACTAAAAACAGAAAAAGTTACAAAAGTCTCCCTTTCCCAAGAGTGTAGGTTCCCCTCTGGCAACTTCCTCTCAGGAGATGCTTGCACAGCTTCTCCAAAGAGTGTTTTATTTTTTCCACCCATCTCTCTTCATACACATCATTTCCACCATAACCTGATACTTCTGAAACCATTCTCTCTTCCTCTACCGAGAGTCCCTGCCAACCAATCTAACCCTACTTTGCCAATGGTTAACTCATTTCTGGTTCAGTGTTGATTGATGACTCTCTACTTCAAGTTTCCTTCCATGGCTCCCCTGGAACCTACATCTTCCCAGGCTTGTTCTCAGATCCCTTGCTGGGTCATCCAACCCTCTCCTCTTGATCCTTAAATTTTATACTTTCCACAGTTCCGACAGTGACTATATTTTTTGTTCTTGTTGCTGTTGGATTTGGTTTTAATTTTTTTTTTCATTTACCGTTGTGCCAGCCAACTACCACCCCAGATTACACTGCAACTTCAGTTAATAACTCTCAAATTGGCTCTTCAGACTGCTTCCTGAGCTCCCCTCAAATTTCCCACAGGTTATTTAGAATACACTGAATGCTAGATTCCTTCCTCCCTCACCCCGCCACAGCCAATCCATTAATAAATCCTGTATAGTCAACTACCAATATACACCTCAAATCTACCCACTCTTCTGTCTTTTCTACCACCATCAGAGTTCAAGCCACTATCGTCCCTCAGTTTACAAACCAACCTTGTAACAGGACTTCATGCTTAAATTTCTTGCTCCTCTTCCTTCTCTATAAGGCAGCAAGAATCATGTTTTAAAAACTAAACTCCTTCTTAAAAAAAAAAAAAGGTGGCATAATACCTACAATAAGTGTCACACCTCTAGTTACAGTCTTATAAGGTCTGGCCCAGCCTGGTCCCTGCCCATTCCTCCTCCCTCACCTTCTTGCACCACTCTCCTCCTGGTCATACTAAGCCACTGAGATAAATGCCTTTTGTCACTTCTTTTCACCTCCTTCTCCTGTTCTCTTTTATCTATGGGCCTCTGTAACTGTCATTTATCATACTTAGAATACTCTTCTTTCTTGTTCTTTATATGATAACTACTTTTCATCCTTCAGGTCTCAGCTTAAAAGTCATGCTTGGAGAGAAGTTACCAGTTCACCTGATCTGAAGTGGCCTTCCCTGACCACCTTTGTTCTATAACAAAGCATCTCATTTGCATCTTTCATAGTACTATAATTTATTTCCTGGAAGTCCTCTTGCAAGAAAAGAGAAGATTCCATCTCCTCCCTTTCCTTCTCCTTACTGATCAGAACACAAATACAATGGCAGGAGATCAAGTAACTCAATAAATACTTGCTGAAATGAATTACTAACTAAATTGGTGGATGAATGAATACTTTCACCAAGTATAATTCATCAACTCCACTGTTACAAAAAATAGTATAACATTCTTAATTTAGGCCCTATTTTAACTACTCCTTTACCTTCTATGATTTCAAAAAGCTTTCTAAAGAGTAAGAACTCAAAGTTTGGCAAACACTGGCAGAAAAATATAGATAAACTTCAAAAATCTCAACAATCATTATAAAGTGAATTAGTTCTACCTCTATACCTCTGGCAATTTCTGTATGCTCATTTTCTAACATAAATACAGGGTTAAACAGAATGTCTTCAAGGTTATATTAGTCAGTGGTAAAGCTAGGAATAAAGTCAGAACATTACATACGAAGCAGTCAGTTCTAAAATAAATACCAATAAAATGATCTCAATCAAAAACTAGTCAGTCAGCTTTTTATTGAACAGCTTTCAATAAATACCATGTGAATTAAACTGAAAAGTACTAAAAAGAGATATACAGCCTCCGTGCAAAAGAAGGTTAAAGATTTAAGAAATCTAGTATTTATGGGGAAAGCACTAATGATCTCTATGATCTAGATTAGACATAATATCTAAGAAACCTAAGAAAATAAGATAACACCACTAGTTAACAAATATTTAATGGGTATTACAACCTAACAGTTCCATAGATAGTGTTGTGGGGAGAACCTTTTTCTGGCTTCACATAGGATGTAAAATTTTTATGGGTTTCTTAAGGATGAAAAGACTTTGATGAAAATGGAGTATATCTGTTAGAATAATGTAATTTTAAAAAAGCACACACACAAGCCTCCAAAAAGAGATCCAAAAGCAAGGTAGCAGTATAAAGACCAATCTGAGTGGTAAGGATTATGGGTAAGGTATTTGGAGATTTAAATCTGACTAGCTTAACATAAGAAGTCTGAACTTAATACTGTAGGAAACAAATTTCTAAATGGAAAGTGACATTGAGGAAAATAAATCCAGAGGCAGAATGGTGATAAATTTCAGGAATAGACAGAATGGAGACAGAAAAATAATTAGGACATTTTATCACATTATATATGGATTACTTTCATAAAGTCATAAAACAGGTGAATGGCAACAGTAAGAGAGAGGGACTTGTGAAATAGTGAAAATAGAACTTATCAACTAATGATTTGGGATTTGATAATTTTTCTGTCTTCAGTGATAACCACATCTGGCATACACTTCAGTTATTCAGGCTTGAAACTTCAATTTCCTTGCATCTCACACTTGAAAGTTCTCTTCTCCAGAGTTTTGTTCCCCACCCCACAAACTGGCTTCACCAACTTCCTTCCCCAACCACACAATATATTCCAGCCAAAACAAAGGACTGCATTTACTAGGTCCCTAGACACACCAGCAAGTTCCCAATTCTGTAATTTTGTTCATGCAATTTTGTCTATCTCTGATGTTCTCTCCCAATTCTGCAGATCCAAATTCTAACTATTCTTCACACAGCAGCTCAAATGCCACTTTTTCTACCAAGTCTTTCCGGAAGCCCAATTCAAAATAAGTAATTCTTCCATCACTCTACTTTTCTATAAAATACTTTAAAATCATCTCTTTATCATTTTCACTTACAAACTGTCTATCCCAGACACCAAACATACTCAATTTATATTTGTATTCCTCCCTGATTCTCAAGTAGTGAAAGGCTAAGACTCAGAAGATAGACTGCTTGAGTTGAGTCTTTGCTGTATATTAGCTAACGTGAATTTAAGCAAGTTTCATAGCCTCTCTATGTTACTATATATTTATGTATAAAATGGAGATAACAGTAGGTAGTTTTTAAGTCTCTCAGGGGATTGGGCTTAAATGGTGTAAGCATCATAAATATCTATTAAATACATAAAATCATTGTTCATAGTGGAAAAATACAACTATAGTTGTATAAAGCTTTATGACCCATATAAGGAAAGCAAAAGGTCAAAACAAAGCCAGTGTCTAAGTACAATGAGCTATATACAAATTCTTTCTAAATCTTCTTATGTATGCCCTAAGGTTAGCTACTACTCCTGTTATAGTCTTCCTTATATCAACAATGGTTGTGTTTTAGTTTGACATCTCAATAGTCTAAGAAAATCTTTAGTTCAGCTTCCTATGGCAATAGCCACTAATTTGTGTCTCCCTGCCTCCAATCTTATCCCTTTTATATTATCCCACCCCCAAGGCTCAGAATACTGTTTCTAAAATGCAAATTTGTTTTTCCATTGCTAAAATCCCTCCACCATTCCATCTCCTTTAGTATAAAGTTTAAACCCCTCAGGTTCTCAAACAAAATCTTCCTAACCTGGCCAGCCTAGTCTCCAGCTTCATCTCTCAAAACTTCTCACCATGAAACCTAAATCACCTGGCCACACCTAAAAGGCTTTTTATATGTCATTCCTTTTGACTAGAATATAGCTGTTTGTTCGTTTGCTGGGGATGTCAAAACAAAATTCCACAGACTGAGAGGCTTAAACAACAGAACTTTATTTTCCTACAATTCTGGAGGGTAGAGTCCAAGGTTAGTGTGTTAGCCTGAGGCCTGTTTCCTTGGTCTTCTTGACATATCCTCACAGGGTCTTTTCCTCTATGCAGGCGCATCTCTGGTAAATTTTTGTGTCCAAATTTCTATCTCTTATAAGGACACCTGTCAGATTGAATTAGAGGCCACCCTAAAAGGCCTCAGTTTAATTCAATCACTTCAAAAGCCCTATCCCAAAAGTGTTTTATTTTGAGGTTATGAGGCTTAGGGCTTCAACATGAAAAGTTTGGAATGACACAGTTTAGCTCAAATAAAACTTACCCCCTTTCTTTGCCAAGGCTAATTTTAATTTGTTTTCTCAGGATTGGCCCAAGCCTTCTCACTCCAGGCTGATTTCAGTGCTCTTTCTTTGTGTTCCTGTAGGACCTCTGTACACTTCTCAACACATTATCTTAATTGTGTCTCCCTCTTCAGATTGTATACCTTAACAACAAAGACTATGTCCTAGCATCTAGGACAGTGAACCACAGAAAGAATTTAATAAAGATTTGATTAACAGGAAGGAGAGGAAAAGAATATGGACCTTGAAGTAAGGGAAGCATGGGTTCAAATCCTGGCTCTGTTCATTTACTTTGTAACAAAATCATTTAATGCTGAATTTGCATTCTAAAAAGGTAGCTGCACAAATATATGATTTAATCACAATAAAAATACCATTATTAGGTTGGTAATAGATACTCGAATATTAAAGATTTGATCTTGTCTGGTTTGACACCCAGTTTTACCACTCAGTAAATTACCTTGGGTATGTTACTATTCCCTTTGCTTTAGTTGCCTGTCTATATAAAAAAAAAAATTTCATGGTGCTAACATGAGGATAAGTTAATGTAGGTAAGACTTTTAGTACATATCACATAGTAAGTCTACAAATGTTTCCTATTATTATTATAAGAACACTTCAGGTCTGAACAGAAATGACAGAAAACCATGAATAATTTAGCTCCTTTCATGACTAACTCATTTAAATGTGACGATTACCTTAATGCCTCAGGTTTCTTTTCAACCAAATAGGACAAACTAAAGAGGATCAAAAGTCAGTGCTGATGATGTTTAAAAAAACAAAACAAAAATTCAAAATGAACATGAAATAACACACTATCATCTGCCTCATTCCTTATATAGGTATTTAACATATTTGGGGCATTGAAATAAAAATTTTTCTACTATTTGTGACTATATACGTTAATCATTCACAGTGGAGAATAACACTTCTTGGCTTATAATTTGAACTGTAGAACCATAAAACCTATGAACTGGAAAGGACCTTTGAGATAAAAGTCCAATTCTATAATTTCTTACAAAAATAGATTGAAGTATATTTGGAATGAGTTTTTAGGGTCTTAATGGGAGGGATGGAAATTGTAAGCAAAGGAAAAAATTTGTTCAAAAGTACCAAAGCAAGGGCCAGATGTGTTGAAACCAGTATTAGGAAATAATACCCCAAACTCCTTTTTAGCCAGTCTTTAAGATCTGTAATTTCTGAAGTAGGTAAGTTACCTGATCTATAACTTTGAAACAAAGCAGATCTAGATTTAAATCTCTAGTTGTTACATAAGCAAAGCCTGATTACTGCAACAGGTTTGTTAAGTGATTAAGTTAGCTATGTATATAGAGCTCATAACTGGCGTGCCTGGCAGATTACAAGTACTCAAATACTGACTCTTTCCTACCTCTTCCATCATATGAACAAAATTTGTAAGATTTATAAAAAATTCTTTCACATACTATGTGCCTGCTAAATGTCTGAGACTTGTTGGACATTACTTAATTTTAAAAATAGAAAACTGGAATAACTGTTGCTATGATAGTGTCTTCATCTCTGCCCTTCCTCACCACCAAATGCCCTTCACCATTTGTTAAGTGCCCTTCACCACCATTACCATGCAATTTGGAGATAACTGTAGCTCAGACTTACAAGGCAACAGCAAAGATTTGAAGGTCATGAAAAAATTTACTTAGAGAGCTCTAGAACTGGAAGAGTCTGTTTCACTTTGTTCTTATGGTCCATTTCAGCTTGATGAATTTCCAATGAAAAGTTACTATTTTGCCAGCAAAGAAACAGTAGATGTAAGTAAAAGCTGTATGAGCATGTAACTACTGCCATGACAATTTTTTTTAACTGTTTAGATTATTTTTATGCTGGTACTAAAAAGGACAATGCCAATATCCATTATTCACGCTTAAAATTATAGCCAACCATTTCTTTTTAATGTGGCGTCTGGCTTCAAATCAATTGCAAAGAAAAGCCCAACACAACTCAGAAAGTGCTCTTTCCAATATCCTCTCCTCCCGTTTGCATCACAGATGGCCACCGAGGCTTAAGGTTTAATGTCCAGACACTAAAGCCACTCATCCTAAAAGACAGAGCTCCAGATGGATGCTGTCCGGCAGAGGATAAGAGGCTGCCAATCCTCAGAGCGGCAGCTGGGGTAAATCCCGAGGCCAGAGCCACCATCACTTCGCACCTACACTTCGGAAACAGTCTCCTTCCCACCTCGGGGGAGGACCCGGCGTGCACCCAGCACTCCCAGTACCCAGCCTCGGAACCCGGTGTCCGCGCGCGACCTCCGAGAACTGAAGGGGCGCGGGGCGGGGTGGCTCCTCCGCCTTCCGGCGAAGTTGGCAAGGGCAAATTCGAGTCGCGCGCGGGAAGGTTACTCACTGGAATGGCCCGGCGTCTGTCGTCCTCCGCCCCCAATACCTCAGGAAAAAGCCCCAGAAGCGGCGGCAGCCTGAGAGCAGCAGCCCAAGCTGCCGCCGCAGCCAGTAACCACTCGGGCGTGGCAGGGAAGGGCGGGCGACTTCACATCATCACTCGGCGACCTCGATTCTGCAGTGACGCTGGGTCAATGACAGTCCCCTCACAACAAGGGAAGCTCCAAGGAGACCCACTCTCCCAGCAGCCTCCACAGCCCCCACGCACGACCTACTGGGAACTGTAGTTTCCTGTTCGCCCCGCCCCCTGCACGGAGGCCCCGCCCCCCACCTCCTTGTTGCCGGGCCCAGGGGCAAGAGGCGGGGCGGCGGGCCGGACCGGGACCTGGGCAGGGGTGGGGCGGATCCTGTCCGGGCCGGTTGCCTGGCTCTGGGACAGAGTTCCAGGCTGACGGTCTCCTGTCGCTGTTGTGCCGCACTCTGTGCTCTTTGGCCCGCGCTGGGAGCGGGCCTAGCGCTCTCCCTTCGCCCCTCTGCGAGCTGGGCTCCCGGATTCTGGGGCTCCTGCCCGCCCTGGCCCCGCACAGCAGGCAACCTGAAGAGTCACTGGCCGTGGTCGCCGCTAGGGTAATAAGGGGAGGGGAATGACTTGGGGTCTGTGGGTGAGGAGAGGGAGTGCGGCTGGGTCCACTCACGCCCCGGGAAGCCAGGGGCTAGAACCGGCCGCCCACTTGGAACCCGGGCTGGAGTGTGGCTCAGCGAGCGGCCCCTGCGCCCGCGCGGCAGCGGCTCTGCGGGAATCCTTGGGCCGCGAGTTCCAGCGCGTGCGGTGGTCCAGGCTCCTGAGTGCGGGTGGTCTGGTACCACGAAGGGTTGACAGCGCCAGGTACGCAGGCAGGAGCCACCAGTGGTTCCTCTTCCCCAGCTCTCACCTTTAGCCGCGCTCACGGGTCTGGCGAATTTCCAAACGGAAGACACTGGACCTGGCTCGATCTGTCTGCAGGTCTAGGAAGGAAACTAACAAAATTAAATGCTCTGGGGTCGCTTTGTCCTCAGCATTTAAGTTTAGCGTTGTTTTCTCCTCGTAGGTTTGTTGTGTCAATACCTATTTCCTCAAAACTTGGTCAGGATATGACACACGGCGCCTACCTAGCACGGAGCCTGGCACACAGTAGGCACTCACTAAACACTTGTTGAAAGCATGAGTCATGATACTAAGTTTGGAAAATTCTACCGAGCTGTGCGTCGCTCTAATCTATGTTTATATGGGTTCCCAAGATCACTTTGAAAATTACAGTATTTTCGAAGCTCAACAAAGAGTTAAAGCAGTTTTTTTTTTCTTTCTTTTTGTTTTGTTTGTATTCCCTATGGTGTTGCCTCATTGCATTGGATGCCTAAATTAACTCAGAACCCGAGTTCTGTAAATAGATTTGCCCTTTGTTTCCACTAAAAGTGTTCAACTTTCAGATTAAAGCCTTAGGATGAACCATTCAGTTATGGAACATATTATTTATAAAGCTTTATTGTAATTAGCTTCTAGATTCATGTGCAAGGGGCTGTACTGAAATGGTCATGAAAACCTTCATAAATATAAGCCTTTTAAGTATGAGTTTTTAAAAAAGGATTTATATTCATAACTAGTGAAAGAGCATGCCCAATAAAATTGACAGCAAATCTTTTGCCCCACTCCTTTGCCAGGTGCAGCTGCTGCCTTGACCTCAAAATGTCTTGTAAAATTATCTCTTAATAGTCTGGTGTATCTAAGGCAAAGCCTGTAGGATTAAACCACCCCACAGGGACAATCCTTTTAGAACTAACAATTCTCACAGATTTTCTTGTGGATTTTTCTGAAAAATAAATGATGTCATGGACTTTCAAACTGTTTAAGACAACAAAATCAGTAACAACTTGGCAGCTATTAAGTGAAAAAAACAGGATTCAAAATCATGGTATCCAGAAAATTCAATTCATCATGATATCCCTAAACTTTCTGTTTATGGGAAAAAACTACTCCAAGTAGTCAGGTCCTTGTCTGTCTTGATTAACCCTGGATGTCCCCAGTGTCCCACACAGTACCTGACCCATTATACATGTGTGGAATGAATACTTAGCTGTTACCAGTAACAATGCATTGACTTTGTGTGTTTGATTCATTTACTTGAATGTCTCCTTGGAACAGATTATTAGAAGTGGGAATTTTACTGGGTCACAAAGTATGAATATTTTCATGGTTATCAAACCATTGCCAACTTGCTTTCCAAATAAGCCTTAGCATTTTGTACTGCCATCATTGCATCTTTCAGAGGATCAGCTCTATCTTGTGTACAGTGTTTGGTAGTTATGAGCACTTGCAGATGAAGTATCCCATTTGATCTCAGTCATCCTGGAGGGTAGGGAGGACAGGCATTGCTTTTCCCTTTTTGTAGTACAGGAAACTCTAGTGCCTTAATTGATAGTAATGCCTGGCTGGCAATGAAATAATCATCATCTTTCAGGTTCTTCTTCCTCCTTTTCTTTGCTTTTGGTTAATAGTGAACATCCTGAGTAAATTCACTTCTTCCTTTAGCAATAAAATTGGATACTATTCTATAATAGTTATGGTCTATAAACTCTTACTTTTCTCATTTTGCTCAGATATTTGTAGATGCCTTCGTGAAATTTGTGGACTTGAGTACAATTTAAATGAAAGAAATGACATTGTTTAGAAATAAGGGAGCACCAAGTGCTAGCAAGCTTAGAACATGGCTCTCTTTTTTTATTAGTAGAAGTCTGGTGCTTTTGTATCTCCCTGAATCCAAAGATGTTACCAAGTAAAAATTCTCATTTGTTGCCAGGCACAGTGGTGCACGCCTGTGATCCCAGTGGCCCCCGGATGCTAAGACAGGAAGATCACAAGTTTAGAGCCAGCCTCTGCAACAGCGAGGCTCTAAGCTCAGTGAGACTCTGTCTCTAAATAAAACACAAAATATAGGGCCGGGGATGTGGCTCAGTGGCCAAGTGCCCCTGAGTTCAATCCCTAGTACCCCCTAGCCCCCCAAAAAAGATAAAAAGAAAAAAATTTCTCATCTGTTGCAGAATTTCACAGAGTATTGAGATTAATATTTTATTAGTGAAAATGGATAGGAATATTTGCATAATAATATATATATTTGATATCAACAAATTTTAAGAATAGAATTAAAACTAAAAATTATAAGGTAAAACAATTTCTTACAAAAAATGTCATTTTTACATAAAAACAACAAAAAAAATGCCTTTCTCCTTTTTTAAAACATGGTAACAAGAAAACATTGTTTCTTCATCTGTTACTAATTCTAATTCTTTCCCAGATTTGGTTTTCAGGGACCCCATATGATTCAATAGGTTAATCCAATCAGAAAGTTTTGGAAAGTCTCAAAGTTTGCTAATAAATAAAAATATTGGAAATTCTTGGAGTTTGTTGTAAATGGGCCCATGTATATTGAGTCCAAAATTGTAAAGTGAATCCAAAATTGCATTTCTACATTGCTTTCATGTTTGCCCAGGATTCTTTCAAAAACCAGTACAGAGAAGATAGGAGAGATGCAAATATACTGAATATACCGAAGTTTCAGAAATATTCACAACCTCCCTTCAACTTCACTCTACCTTTCTGTGGTGATCCCAAATAGTGTTCAGTAAAAGGAAATGCTCTTTAAAGATATTTGTCAGTAATGTCTCTAGTTCTGTGTCAAGGAATAGCTGCCTACATATTGAAGGAGTTTATGACAACTAGTTTTTCAAGGAACTTTTATATATAAATCTAAATTATTTGGCTTTTGTTTTTTTTTTTTAGTAGGATATTTCTGCATCTCGAAAGGAAGATAAATCAAAACTCTTCTTTGAAATAGATGGATTTTTGTCATTTTCTGTGAACTAAAGCGATTCAATGTCTCTTTTGGTAAGTTTTTATTAACATGATCTAACTTGGTGTCATGAGCAGTCAGATGTTTGTGCAGAGCCATAACAGAAGGCATATATTCTGATGGAGTACACTATGTTCTAAGGTGTTTTTACCTGAATGACTTGTGGTTTTGAGAAATGAATTATTAGTGAGTTTTTGTCTTTTCTGAAAAGAGCTTCTCCTATATATTTTTTATATACTCCTTATCCTCATCCCTTTATCCCGTGTCCAGTTTTTCTTACATATATGTTTTACTTTGTTAGTTCCATCCAGTTAATTATGCCTCATCCTTTAAATCTTTCAAAAATCCCTTCTAAAATTTTCATCTGAATAAAGGCAAGCAAGGTAGTGTTAAAAGTAAGCTCTTTGACTTAAACAGACAAAAACATTTGGATCAATATATAATAATGAGGTATAGATGCCTCCTTGTTTTCTGCTTATATTAGATCCATGATATCCACTTTAGATTAAATATCTTGAGGACTTTTACTTTGTTTTATATAAAGTATAATGTTTGAACAGGGAATTTTTTGGCATTTTTAAAATTTTTATTTGTTCTAATTAGCTATACTTGACAATAGGATGCATTTTGACACATCATACATAAATGGAGTATAACTTGAACAGGGAATTTTTTTATATTAAGACAATAATCTTAGTCTTTAAAATTGTGAGAGAGAGCATCATCCTAATTTGAATTTGCCAAGAATGGAGCCAGGGTTCAAACTCATATCTGCTAATTTACTCCATTCCATTAGTCACCAGGGCTGATAGGCAGAACTATGAAGTTAGAATACTATATAATTATTTATGTGCAAAAATGCATAAGTCATTTACTTTAAATTTATATCTTCAGAAGTGCATTGAAGTGAAATACCTCATTCTCTAAAGCAGGGATCAGCAAACTTGTCTATAAAGTCCAAACATTATTTACACACCTTGTTGTCTCTGTTACTACTGCTTTTCTGCCTTTGTAGCAGAGAAGCAGCCATATCATAGGCATTGTTAATGAATAAAAGTGAATGATTGTTCCAATAAGACTTTATTCTCAAAACGGCCATGAACCAGATTTGGCACATGGAACCTATTTCGCTGATCCCTGCTTTAAAGGATTACTTAAGATTGGTAATTTTCTATCAGTTTGTAAGTTGGAGAAGATAGAAAAGACTGTTTATGTTAGTTCCTCCATTTGATAGATGAAGATTCTGAGCTGCAGAGACTGAATTCAACTTAAAATAATCAATAAACTAGGTAAACTGCAGAAATGACTAGTTTGATTATCTAGAAATGCTGACATATCTTAAAAGAACTTTGGTTACTTTTAAGTAACTTACTACAAAATATTAAGTAGGCATGGATGGACTTTAAAAGACTCATTTGATATTATACTCTAATGTTCATATAAATATGAATGTTGATGAGATGCTTGAAAATAATTTATTATAAAAGTCTCTCGTGCAATGTGTTTATGCTTTTCTTTTGATATACTTTTTTCTTAAATGGTATAAGATCAGCTGTACCCACTAATTGATGAGGTGATAGATAACATGCAGATGTTAAATTTCTTTTAATAATACATGATAGAATCATGGGTTAACATGCAAGAAAACATAATTGTGATAATAGAAGTAAGTCTCTTTTAATTTGCTTTGAGACATGCTTGTCACCTTAAGAAAAAAAATTGGTTTCCAATACACTTAATATGTGATTTAATGTTATAAACATGATCCTTATACTGAAGAAGAAAAATGAGGATCAAAATTAAAATTATTATAATGAATACAGCAGAATAATTTTTAGCTAAATATTCAGAAATTCATCAAAAGTGCCCAAAGAATCAAAAGTTAACACCAGCATTTAAAATTAATTAATGTTATCACCTCAAGAAAAGAGAGGGCAAGGATCAGAGATAGCACCTTTTAACAGATATAAAGTTTGCCTTCTGCACAACTAGCTATTCCTTCCTTCTCCCCCCATACTGAGGACCTCCATGGTATGGATCCTGGCTTCAAGTCCGGGCTGTTCTTTCTCTCTGTTCCCCTCCTCATTTCAAGACCTTTTTTATCCATATGCCACTCCTGCTTATCCTGCACCATACTTTTAACTTAATGTATTTTTGACTTCCAGGATTGTTTCTGTACTTCACGAACACGAGTTGAATCACTCAGACCTGAAAAACAATCTGAAAGCAGTATCCATCAATACGTGGTAAGAAAATCGTTGAATATAATTAATGCTCATCCTTTGCTTTTCTGTAATATCATTCAATCCTCAACTCTTACAGCTCTTTTTCTTTGCAATGTCTTTTACTGTTTCTTACTCCTCTCCTGCTACTATAATTGACCTCCTCTCTTCCTAGACCAGCTCTCCCTGAAGCAGCCTCACTTATCAGTTGCTCAAGTTTCAGATTGTCCTGGTGCTAAGTCAGGTGTCCTGAAGAGACACTGGCATCAAACAGAACTGATGATTCTTAGATTTTTACTCTTTCCTGGGAACCAAATGTGTCTATAGAATATGTCCAGTTATATTTGTCAAAGGAATCTCTGCTGAATTTGATTAAAACCTTAATCCTTTTTCAAACCTCACTAACCCATTGTATTTCCTTTTTTAGTTACTGAAAACCCATCCATTAAGTTATCTTTAAGTTATCTACTAAGTCATCTTCTTAGTCATTTACTTCTTAGTCATTTACCCCATATGTATTTAGATCCCGCATTTTAGGAGTCTGTCCATGAAAGTTCTTGAGTCCGTGCCCAACTTAACGGAGCACTGCTTCTACTCAAGTCTCATCATCTCCCACCTGGCCTATTACAGGTAGACTCATTGCCTGAGTCTCCAAGACACACACGTGATCTTCTCCCACATCAGTATTCTACCAAGATAGGCCTGCTTGTTTCATTTTGCAGTTTGAAAACTTCCATTGACTTCCTAAAACCTGTAGGACAAAATCTAAACTTCTTAACATGTTAATGTACTCTCAATGGTATGGAATATGTCTAGTTTTTGAGTTTTGTTTCTTGTTAGTGAATCTTAGCTCACACTCATCTTTCTGCTTGAAATGCCCTTTTTTTTTCTCCCCTAGAAATTCCTTCTTATCTATAAAGAATTGGTCAAATAGTTTGATCTGTGACATCTTTTCCATTATACTTTCATCTACCATAGACATTCTCATAATAGTATTTTATCTCACAATGGTTGATGTGTATGTCTCTTCAACCATAATGTGATACTTATAAAAGAAGCATCCTGTCTTATTCATCTTTATCTCCCTTTGGCAGTGTGTGATATATCAAATAATATTTAAAGTAACATGCTTGGTAATAAATATTTATCTGGGATCTTTTCCTCCTTTTAATCCTTAATTTAGGCTGCAGTTTTTACTACAAAATGGAACATGTCTTACTAAGTTTGCTATAAAATTAGGTAATTCCATTTGCTCCTGCTTATAATGTATCCCCCTTTTATCTTGAACTGTCTTCATTTTTGTCATTTCACTTTTTAGGCACTAGTACTCTAAAGCCTTCTAGGTGCTTGCCTTCTGGTACAGTAGGAGATAGTGTCCAATCCAAGATTTGTGGCCAAGGTAATTCAGAGTCACCTGACTGTTGTGTCCTGCTGTTACCAAGACAGGAACTTAGAACTCAGGAAACTTCCATGGTGAAATACTTCAAACTTCCAAAATAGAACTACTTTATATTTTAAGGAGTGCTCTGTTATTGGAGTTAGACCAAAGTCTTAAGGAAGCAGAGGTATAATCTGTCTGAAGTCCCTAGTAGAGAAACTAAACTGGAGAAGTTATGTAACATATAAATTGACACCAGCTGGAAACTGGTGCCTGATGATTAGAATAAGCTTCTGGGGCCCTCCTTGAGTTACACTTCAAAACACTACCTGTGATCTTCTATTTGTGTGATGTGTAATTCTTCATTAACATGGATCCTAAATACAGGATGACATGTTAGCTTAAAAGATCATGTTTCCAGAATAGTCTTTAGTTTTCCAAATGATTTATGTTCTTTTATCACTTTGGAAACCTCTATGCCTATTTTTTTACAAAGCCCATTTTCTTTAATTAGCCTTTACAAATGAAAGGCTATGATGACTGAGTTGAAATGCTGCTATTTAAAATAATGTGATTTTAGCTGGGCACAGTGGCACATGCCTATAATCCCAGAGGCTTGGGAGGCTGAGGCAGGAGGATTTCAAGTTCAAAGCCAGCCTCAGCAATTTTGTGAGGCCCTAAGCAACTCAATGTAACCCTGTCTCTAAATAAAATATAAGAAAGGGCTGGGGTTGTGGCTTAGTGGTTGAGTGCCCCTGAGTTCAATCCCTGGTACCAAATAAATAAATAAATAAATAGGATTTTAGCAGTGTAATAATTCCTGAAAGGCCATCCAGTCCAATTTTCAACCCATTCAGGGAGTGTTCTCTGCAATATCATTGAGTTAGTTGTATAAATCCAGATTTTTAAAAAACTTCATCATAGGAAATAAAATAGAAAGATATGTTTCACCACAAGTAAAAGTCTAGCAGAATATTTCAAAAATATTTCACTAAGGGCCATTCGTGTCTTGGTTTTTAAACTGTGATTTGGGGTTTGTTCCTTAGTCTCTTAGGATCAGAAACTGGGTTTAGTCAGGAAATCTAGAGTAGATCCATAGAGGCAAGTTCATTAGACTGGTGTAAACCTAGTCTCCCACTGTCACAGGAAATGGTGCTCTTACATTGCATCATCAATCCATTCTTTCCTTAAAATTGTAAGAAAGACCAAAGAATAATTAAAGGCAGTATGGAGGTTTCAGATTACTTGGAATTCATATCACAGTACTTTTCTTTTGCTGTAAGCAGGCATTGGTATGCATCAGATATTTTCTGTTTCTATTTTTCCATTTGCTGAACTGTAGTTTTAATCTGTCACACAGTAACATGAGACCATTTTGTAAGTAATGAACTGTAAAGCCTCACTTCATTATGTTTCTAGCCTTCCTGGTGAGCTTATGGGTTGATATGACTTTAAAATTTTAAAAAATCATTATATGCTTTTTTATTTCTTATATTTTTTCTTTAAATCTGAGTTTATCTGAATACTACCTGTTCTTAGGAAACTCAATTGATTTCTTTAGATTTCTTTTCTCTTTTCATTGGGATTATTTCCAATTGCTTGGTAGAATTTCTCTACAATATTTCATTCCTCTTGGACAATATTCACCTTTTTCATCTTTAGACATGAGCTTGAAATTATTATTATTTTTTCTGTTCTCTTAAAAGTTTAAGGAACAAGGCTGGAAGTGTAGCTCAGTGGTAGAATGCTTGCTTTAGTAATGTGCAAAGCCCTGGGATTGATCCCCAGCATCCCCAAAAAAAGAAAAAGGAAGAAAAATTAGGGCTCCCTCTACCACTGTGTATAGAAGTGCATCTGTCACTTTCAGACTCCATTTCTTTCTTCTGATTAAAGAGTCAAGAATGTGAAAAGAAGTTAGCACAATTCCTAGCACATAGTAATGTTATTTTTTCCCCTTTGTCTGCTTCCCCACCCTGAAGGTAGTAACAAGATTCCTGCCACCTGCTGGTGCCAGTCAAGACTTCTAAGTGTTCTTTTTTTTTTTTTTTTTTTTTACCTTTATTTATTTTTTTTTTTTTTACATTTTTTTTATTGGTTGTTCACAACATTACAAAGCTCTTGACATATTATATTTCATACATTAGATTGACATGGGTTATCTAAGTGTTCTTTAGGGTCCTGATGTCCTTTAGAAGATCCTCATGGCTATCATATGACACCAGTGGTTTAGGCTTCTTCTTTCTCCTGTATGTGTGTTTATTTCAATGCCACTATATTTAGGTGCAAACCTGACCCTGACTTCAAAGCACCCCATGAGACCTGGTGGTCCTTCACTAGGGATGTACCCTATTCTCCCATCTCTTGACTTTTTTTTTTTCTTTTTTCTTTTTGACCTCCCTTTTGATTGATCTTATGAAAAACTTCTTTATCAATTTTAATAGGCAAATTGTTTCCTGTTAACAGCTGCTCTAGTAGAGCATGTACCTTGTAGGAGAAATGGATATAACTGGCAACTACTAGAGTAAAGAGCACAAGCATGAGATTTCCCTCACAGGTTGCTGCAGCTCTTCTGATGATACATTTATTAGATACCCTGAAGAATTATCAGGCATTCTCAGCAATTTCTAAAAATTTTATAATAAATTTCATTAAATAGTATTCCTGCTTATTTATAATTCTGCTTTTCCTGTCAACTTCCCCTTTATAGGTCAAGAGCTCCTCAACTCACATCAATTAGCAATTGGTAAATTCCTTTTAGATCTTAAAAATTTCTTCAGCACCTTTCAGTGCCTTCCTAATGAGTACCTATTTGAAAATACATCAGTATTTATATTGAGGAGGGGGAGCCTACTTGGGGAACTAACAAAAAATTTTACTTATTTTGTTTTCATCTTGTAAAAAAAAACACAGGTCAATGAGCCAACTGTTTCCTGGTCGCCTCCATCTGCTAGAGCCCATGAAGTGATATGTTCCACCAATGTTTCTCACTATGAACTACAAGTAGAAATAGGTAATAATCCTGGATTTCACATAACTGACCCTTCATTGCTAGAAATAAAATTAATGACAAAAAACTATTTTAGAGGCAAATCTTTTTCTGTTGTAACCTGTAGCATAAAACTGGGTATTAATAATGTCAATCAAATATTGAATTAATTTTATATCTATCTCAAAATAATGACCCAGAATTTAAGATTACTGTCTAGAAGTTTTACGTTTCCATTGAAGTACATTCAGAGAAGGAAGACACAAATTCAAAAACTTATTATTTTTTTTCTTTATTGTGGGAAGCTTCTAGTTTTGTGGGTTTAATTTTATACTGAGTATGGATTAAAATCACATAATGTAAATTTTTTTGATACGGGGTTTTGTTGCCCAGTCTAGTCTCAAACTCCTAAACTCAAACAATCCTCCTACCTCCAGCATCCTGAGAATACAGGCGAATACCACGGTGTACAACTTACATCATGTAAATTTTCCCAGTCATAGACCTTTAACCAATTACTTTCTAATTTAAAATTTTATCCAAAATTCCATTTATAGTAGAAATATTTCTCAAGTGTGCAATAAAATGAGTATTCGTTTATAGCTTTCTATATATGAAATATTCTATATAACTCCGAACATTGAGAAATACCTTTTAAATCAGTGAGTGGTAGGTTCTGGGGATGCAAAGCCTCTGAAACACTTGAGGAGTTGTGTTAGTTGGCTTATGATTACTACAATCAAAAAATCCATCACTGTGACAACTTAAAGGGGGAAAAGTTTATTTTGGCTCATTGTTTCAGCAGTTCAGTCTATGGTGGTCTGTCTCCACTGACTCCCAAGATGAGGCAGAACATCATGGTGGAAGCCTGAGGTGGAGGAGCACTGCTCCATTTGTGATGGCCAGGAAGAAGAAAGAGAAAGGAGAGTGGGCTGCAGGGAAGATGAACCCTTCCAGAGCACCCACTCTGACCCTATGAGCTGCCTTCTCCAGCTGCACCCCACTTGCCTACAGTTACCACCCAGTTTGTCCTTTCAAACTAGGATGGACTGATTAGATTCTAGCGCTCTCACAATCCAATCATTTCACCTCCAAAATATTCCTATGCAGGAACTTTTGAGGGATACCTCATCTAAACCATAACATTTTATCCTCTGGCACCCAAAATCTCATGTACATCTCACAATGCAAAATGCACCTCTGGGAAGATGACGTTAGATAGTGCTGTTTCATGGTCTTGAGAGTACTACAGTAGAGGTATGTGCTAAATGTTCTGGGAGCAGAGAATATTGAGCATACAACCAAACCTCTAGGAGTCAAAGAAAAAAATCAGGAAAAGTTTGCTACATGTTCTAGTTAGTTTTTGTTGTTGTTGTAAACAGCAACAAACAATACTGGTAACTTATGCAAAAAGGGAATTCTTAAACAATACTGTTCAAGAACAGTACTCACAGAATTGTTGACTAGAGAAATAGGCTTGGAAGAATCCCAAAGGAGCTGAGTGAATAAGACGAGAGCCATGGACTAGGCAGCATGGTGCACTACTTAGTTGGGTATAGCTGCCACAGACATGGGGCCTCATTGCAATGAGTTCTGATAACCCCTACTTCTATGTCACTCCCTCTATCCTCCAGTTGGCCATGCATAGAGCACATGCCAGTGTCAAGGAGATCAAGGGAGAATAAGAATCTTACCTGATAGCAAATTTATCAGCATTAGAAAGGCAATTTATCAGCATCTGAAAGGCAATTCAGATGGTGCCAGTCTAAGAAAGGTAAAAATGCTTACCACAGTAAATGACTGCAGAAGGATGGTTGGAGAATGCTACATAGTTCCTCTGTAAATAGAAGTGGAAAGAAGAGTGGGCAGTGGTAGGAAATAAATCTGCAAAGGCATGTAGGGAACACATTGTGAAGGACTTTATAAGATATATTTAGAAGTTCAGACTGCTGGCCCCCACATCTTACCCACTTTCTTAAGAATTTAAGGCAGAAGTTTGGAATTTATCCTCTTAGTGCTAGAGAGACATTGTTGATAATGGCACTGGTAATGGTGGCATCTAACAGTCATTATGCTGAACAGTAATATGTGTTTTCTTCATTTAACCCTTTATCACTTTTGTTTTGCAGAGTCTCAGTAGCCTCAGCTATAATAGCTAGAGATTTCAAATCATTTATATATTATCTTATACAAATAGATAGATAAATAGATAGATAGATACATTTATAATAGCTAGAAATTTGAAACCAGATCTTTCTGACTGTGGGGTCTAAGCTTTCAACTGTTGCACCACAGTACCCTCCTACTGATAAAATGCCAACTTTAGAACAACTCTGGTAGTAGTTTGGAAGATACAGTAGATCAGTGATTCACAACCAGAAATATCATCCCTATTACCTGTATCTTTTACAAAATTGCAATGTCTGTATTCCATTACAGAGCCCTTAATCAATATTTCTAGGGAATGGGACCTAAGCATAGGCATTTTGAAGAAGTTCTCTCATAATTCTAGTACATGCCATGGCTGAGAATACAGGGAGTGGTATATATCCAGGGAGAGAGGAAAGACTTCAATTAAGGCAGGAAGTGGACTCTGGAGAGGAGAAGGTGAGCATAATTTCATTTCAGAGTTAAAACAGACAGATTTTGGTGACTGGATAGAAGGAGAGAACTGACATCGATCAGGTGCTTGTTAATAGGTGCACAGTGTCACACTTAAAAATGTACCACCAAAGGCTGGTGAGTATGCCAAACAACTGCAGGTCTCATACATTGTAGGAATGCGAAATAGTTCAGCCACTTTTGGAAACAGTTGGGCAACTTATAAATTTAAACATAATTTACTCCATGGCCCATCAGTTTGACCCTCAGGTATTTTGTCAAAGAGAGATGAAAGCCTATGTCTCCTTAAAGACCTGTGCAGGGGTGTTTTTGCCAGCTCTATTTCTAGCCACCAAAAATTGAAAGCAGCTCAAGTATCCACCAACCTGTGAATGGATAAATAAATTCTCCATGCATAACTCAGCAATAGAAAAATAACTACCGATATGACAGGTGAATCTCAAAACCATTATGCTGGGGGAAAGAAGCTAAACACAAAAGTTTACATCCTTTTTGATATCATTTAGATGACAAATAAAAATCAGATCAATAATTGTCAGGCCCTAGAAATAGAGTAGGAGGTAGCCAAATGACATTCTGTTTTTGTTTGTTTGTTTAAGAGATAAATTTTTTTTTAATATTTATTTTTCAGTTTTCGGTGGACACAACATCTTTATTTTTATGTGGTACTGAGGATCGAACCCAGCACCCCGTGCATGCCAGGCAAGCGCGTTACCGCTTGAGCCACATCCCCAGCCCTCCATTTTTTTTACTATATCACAACTTGCTAAAGTTACAATTTTAGCTGTTATAGTAGATATATAATGGTCTGGCATTATTTTAATTTGTATTTCCCTATCTCATATCTTTTCACTCACTTTTTGGACTTTCCCATATCTTATTTTGTGAATTGCCTGTTAATCTTCTGTCTTTTTTTTAATTAGACTGCTTGTCACCTTACAGAGTCATAGGAGTTCTTTATGTATTCTGAATGGAAGTTTTATCAGATATAAGTATTATTAATACTTTTAGTTAGTGGTTTGCCTTCTCACTTAATAATTTTTTTAAGAACAGGAGTTTCTAATTTTGATAAAGTACACAGTGTCAATTTTTTCTTTTTGTTGCTATCTTTAATTTTATGTCTTATTACAGAAAGAGGATTTGATAATTTTACTTCTGTCCATCTCGCACGGCATACTCCTACAGGAACACTGGTGACTATAAAAATTACAAATCTGGAAAACTGCACTGAAGAACGCCTAAAAGCTTTGCAGGTAACAGTAGGAAGAAAAGGACATACTTAATGGAATGTCTGTTTGAGGGGATAGATTTCTTTCCTCTTATCAACACGAAGTTACTGTATTGGAAAACACACTTGACAGCCAGATCCATTCTGTGAAAGAACAAATACATTCAAACTTTGGTAACAACTGTTAATTCCTTCAAGTGACTCTCGTATTAAAAAGTGCTATCCTCTATAAAATGGGAACCATGTATTTCATGGCATGGCTGTGAGATTTAGAGGGATGGAAGCAATAAGAACAGAGCTTAGTGTAAGAAGCTCCCTGGGTGTTTAGCTGCCACTACTGCTGCTCTCTTATAAGAAAAATAAAGGTTGTAAAAATGTCTTGTCTCTTGTATGTTTATCCTAGAAAGCAGTGATTCTATCCCATTTTTTCCGGCACCCCAATATTACAACTTATTGGACAGTTTTCACTGTGGGCAGCTGGCTTTGGGTTATTTCTCCATTTATGGCTTATGGTAAGAAAACTGGTATTAAATAAAATAAATCATTGTTTAGTCTGGATGCTATCATTACAAAGATGAATGAGATCTTAGATTTATTATTCATTGCTTTTAATTTATATATCTAATGACCAATTCTAGATTTTATGATATCTATATTTTATGATATATTTCTCTATCATGTTGACTTTCAGTCTTCAGAAAAAAGTATAATGGGTATGATGATCAATGAAACCAACATTAATTCTCTAAGAATTTTATGCCATTGCTCAAGCTATCTCTTCCCGTTTCAGAGAGCATCTGTAATTTTGCAGGAAAATAGTTTTCCCACCTATGCATACCATTCATGTTCACTGCACTGTGAACCAATTTCATGTTATTATAAATGTGTGTGTATGCCCTTCTCCCTCACCGGTGATTCTTGAGAGCAAGGAGCATTTATATTTTCTGTTTTGGGTCCCCCAAGTGCTCACATATTTATTCAAGACTTATTTATTCGAGTGTTGAATAAATAAGTGAATAAATTATATAGCTTGGATCTTTATAACAGCTTTTGTGAATTTCTTCTGGATTTAAAACATTACATATTACATACATATGCAATATGTATTTTTACTGGTAATAAAGAAAAATCATTAATTCTCTTTCCTAACTTTTTAGGTCATTAGAAAAAAACTGTGTATGTATGTGTGTGTTGCTGGGGATGGAACCATGCTAGGCAAGCACTCTACCACTAAGTTATATCCCCAGCCAAGAAAAAAGAGTCTTATAGATTCTTGAAGAAAACTCACTTTCACATGGGAAAGTAGTTAGGTTCCCAACTAACAGGTGTATGTGTGAGTTTATGGTTGAAAAGAACACTTTTTAAAACATAGATGGATTCCATTTATGTATGATGTGTCCAAATGAATTTACTGTCATATATAAATAATTAGAACAGATAAATACATTTAAAAAACATAGATGGGAGCAAAATCACTTTCAATGTTCATGTAAAGATGTCAGGGTTCTTTCAGGTTCAGCAAGTCAGCTCTTGAGGACCTACTTTCCTGAAGGAATGAGCGAAGCTTTAATAAGAAACATTCTCTTTGGAGCAGTGCGTGGGCTGAACTATCTGCACCAAAATGGCTGTATTCATAGGTATTTACTTATTTGCATTTTACAAAATGAAAGAGTTGAAAGACATCTTTTAGGAAAGAAAGTTGTTAGGAGGAAGTAAAAAAGAAGTTTAAAAAGAAAAAAGGGATGAGAAATATATGAACAAAAATTTAGGAAGGAAGGAGCCAGTGGATACTTACCTTTTATCCAACCATTTTGAGACCACATCATCTGTGCCACATGCTGTCCTTGGTGCTGCTGGAGCACCTGACCTAACAGAGCATGCAGTCTGAATCTCATGAGGGATATAAGAACCTGTATGTTCAGAGTATCAGTTGTAGGGAAAGGGGTCCTCATTAGCTGAGTTTTTTGTTGATTTCTCTTTTTTTTAAGCAAACAAAGAGTTTCTTTATCTGCTTTCCAGCTTTTATACACACACACATACACACACACACACATATATATATATCATTATCAAATTATAATTAATCCTTTCTTAATTTTTGAAATATCTTGCAGCACCCTGAGATTATCATATTAAGTATAAATTCTCATTACCAAACTGCAGTTTCAGAAGTAATTGACTGAGTGTGAAAAGCAGTGTTCTTTTAAGATATGCTGGGACTTTGTTTTGCTTTTTAATTAAGTTGCTTTTAAATAAGCTTGTTTTCTTATTGTTTTGTTTCAATTTCCTTGAAGCCTTTGACTTGTAATTTGTTTATTAGCAGCATTTTGTTAACTGAGGATTTCAAATGGTATATTCTAATTTACTGAAGTTTCCATATACCTTACCAGTGTCTTGGCTGACCTGCTTTCTTAGTGTCCAAATTCAGTGTTTGGGGGAAAAAAATAAGATTCTTTTATTATTTATCTGGCAAAGGGAATTTTTATACAAAATATCTTTATAAATGATGTTATATCATGAGAGACTGTTTTTAATGGATAGTATCACATTTAACCTTAAATTATAACCTTATCTCTTCAAATATTATTTGATATTTTGGACACTTTGGGTGTTTTTTGCAACAGCAACCTAAAATAGTGAAATTAATAACTTTATTCCATTCCTTATTTGAAAAAAAATTACCAGTTCCATACATGTAGCTGTCATTTGTATTTTTTCTTTGTTCTAGTGCTATATTAAGGAGGTGGAAGACTTCCTTAATTCCCTCAACATTTCATATGTAGAGCAGTGTATCACTGTTATTTTATAAAGGGTATTTAAGTTCCAAGGATAGATTCATTCTGACTAGACTTTTATTCTCTCTTTATGGGCCAGATTCCTAGTACTTAGGACTGTTTCTTTTTGTTCTAGGAGTTTTAAAGCCAGCCACATCCTCATTTCTGGTGATGGCCTAGTGACCCTCTCTGGCCTGTCCCACCTGCATAGTTTGGTTAAGCACGGACAGAGGCATAGGGCTGTGTTTGATTTCCCACAGTTCAGCACATCAGTGCAGCCGTGGCTGAGCCCAGAACTACTGAGACAGGTCAGGTGTGGCCGTGGCATTGGGTTGTCTGTGCGTCTCGAGTGTCTTCTGAGTTTGATTAAAGGACAGTTGCATCCTTATATTTGGATTGATGAATGGCCTACTACAAGACTTTCCCTCTTTCTTGTCAAAATTATGTTAGGAATTTTTAATCATAAGCCATACATTAGGTAGATCTTGATTTTGCGCTTACGGGTATTTTTTCCCACTGTCATTCACCATATTTTATCAAAAGAGCACATGTTTGTTAACTTTTTATTAATTTTTTTGCACTAAAGGACATCAAATTAATTGTATTCTCTAGGATTTACATGGATATAATGTGAAGTCAGATATTTACAGTATTGGGATAACAGCATGTGAATTAGCCAGTGGGCAAGTACCTTTCCAGGACATGCAGAGAACTCAGGTAAGTGCTACTAAAATTACTGAACTTCTTCCCTTTCATAGGTTCTCTTACACTGTAGATAATTTTTGTTAAACATATGTTTATTGTAGACTCTTAGGAACTTTATTGTTGTTATTGTTGTTTTAATATTTTGCCTGAAAAGGGTTGAAGGAAATTTTTGGGTTTTTTTAGATGCTGTTACAGAAACTGAAAGGTCCTCCATATAGCCCACTGGATATCAGTATTTTCCCACAATCAGACTCTAGAATGAAGAATTCCCGGTCAGGCATAGACTCTGGAATTGGAGAGAGTGTACTTGTCTCCAGCGGAACTCACACAGTCAATAGTGACCGACTGCACACGCCATCCTCAAAAACCTTCTCTCCTGCCTTCTTTAGCTTGGTACAGCTTTGTTTGCAGCAGGATCCTGAGAAAAGGTAATATTGGTTATCTATAAATAGCATAAAATATACATGTTGATTTCATATAGAAGATTTGTGATATTACCTTTCCTGTAAAATTCAAATCTTTTGATCAAAAAACTAGCCTAATATAGAAAATATCAATGCTGAGGACAACTTGAGATGAAAAGCAAATGAGAACATTGAATTAATAGCACGAGTTGGGCTCCAGTCTTAGTTGTACCATTTCCTAGCCAACTCACCTGTAAAAATCTGTTCCTTTTCCTGGACATTAATTAGTACATTTATGTTAAGACATTTTAGAAACCTCCAAACAGTATAAAAATATAAATTGCTGCTATTATACTAATATAAATTATTACTCTACATAGCTATATATTAGCATTAGTATTTTGGAAAGAAGATAT
Source organism: Spermophilus citellus (assembly GCF_964194105.1). Taxonomy (NCBI): domain Eukaryota; kingdom Metazoa; phylum Chordata; class Mammalia; order Rodentia; family Sciuridae; genus Spermophilus; species Spermophilus citellus. The sequence continues at coordinate 102,668,445 of NC_138192.1, forward strand.
GTTTAGTTATCTGTTTTTAGCCCCTTAGTGCCTCATATAGTTCCTTGTAAATAGTATGTGCACAATAAATGTTGAGTATAGATTAATTGACGGATACTTCTAGAATTAATGCTTCCCATTAGTCAAGATTGGAGCTAAGAATTTGGCTTTGGACATATATTCATTTTCTTTGTAATTTTTAGTTGGGTTTTATGGCTCTAAACCTAATTTCTAGTATATATCTTAAATCTACATTCTAATATGAGGTTCTGTTTTTTCAATAACTTTTTAAAAATTTCAGGCCATCAGCAAGCAGCTTATTGTCCCATGTATTCTTCAAACAGGTAAGCTGATCTGTTGTCCAGATATTTTTAAGTACTATTAAAAAGTCATTTCATTGGCTAAAGGAATACTTATGGTTGTCAAGAGTCTGACTAGTAACTTTCTTACAAAATAAAGCTAAAAACAAGAAAAAAAATTTTTGGTAATTTAATTACATATAGACTTTCTAAAAGATTCATATTCTGTAAAACAAAGTGAGTAAAAGCAAATTGGACTACCATCAGATGCTATTATATGTTCGGTGTATGTTTTCATTAGAGACATTTTCTTTTTCTGTATTGTCTAGAAATGATGAAAGGACAAAATAATTCTGATAAAAATCAGTTTACTTGGCTCTTTATTCTTTTTTTCAGATTATCAGTCAAAAGCATTTTTAGGGAAAATACCTAAGAACAATTTAAACACTTAAAACAGTTTCTTTGATGATTTTTTTTTATTGGTAACAGAACTGACATATTAAATTCATCTACCAACAGCCCTATTTTGGATTTCCTTAACAGATGAAAGAAGAAAGCCAGGATTCAATACTCTCACTACTGCCTCCTGCTTATAATAAGCCATCAGAAACAGTACCTCCTGTGTTGCCTTGGACTGAGCCAGAATGTGATTTTCCTAACGAAAAAGACTTGTACTGGGAATTTTAGGGCTACCAACTTATTTTATGTCCTGTATACTTGACACCTTCTCCTTGCTGCTTTTTCTTCTATATTGCTAGGTATAAATACCAGAATTATACTTGAAAATACAGTTGGTGCACTGGAGAATCTACCATTTAAAACCACTCTGCTCACAGGGGTATGAAGCCATAACCCCTCTATTTAGAGTGCTTTCACAACTCCAGGGAAACATCAGAATTAGCTACAGATAGTGTCATCTAATTTTCAGGTTTTTTCCCCAAGCTGTGACTAACTCTTCTCTTGATCTCCCAGTATAATTTTTGAGCCAGTTAGTTTTTTGACATTTTGCTGTCCTCAGAGGATAGTGCTTCCAAGTACATCTTTATCTTCCAAATTCTCCAGCCTTTTTGATCAGCTCTTGTTAGACCAAGGCTAGTCTATCTTGGCACTAAACCCTTATTTTGGGAAAGGGAAAATGTATATCCTATTCCTTTTTCTTCTGTTAAAACATATGGTAACATCACACTGAGCCTCACTCACTTTAAATGATTCACTTGAAACACATAGAGAAGATATAATTTGCTTTTTTAAAAAGGGGGGCTAAAGTGACACTTTTCTACCTATGTAAATTATAGATCCTAAATTCATGCACCCTGAGGGAGCTCAATAAAAATTTATTGAATCCAGCTTATGCTTTTATTTATTTTACATGTGTGGTTTGATAAAGTTGAAACAGATTTCAATTTGTTTAGTCAAGAAAAGCTGTGTCTCAAACTGATTTACATAACCTTATAGACTGGGGACAACCCAATGGAAGCAGAAGGCATTTTGGCCTTTGACATAATTATTGCTCCTGTCACAGGTGCAACACTTAAGGGCATAGAGGTCTTAATTAATGATATTTCCTTCTTAGTAAAAGAGGGATACTACATCTCAAAAAGTGTAGTTTGAGTGGTGGTGAATTGGAGCCTATCAGTTGATTTTCGTAATCTTTACACTTTTATTTATATTACACTAAAAATTATTTTTAAATGATTATCTTAAGACTAAAAAATTAAAACCAAAATGATAAATAATATACAAATTCACAAGCAACTTTAACATAATCCCTTTTATGTTTATTGGTTAGATCCTTTCAAGAACAAAGATTGGGTTACTCCTTTTAGTGCAGCCACCAAAACCTGCCAAGGTGAAAGAATTTAGATTGGGTAGTAGAGGAGGGAGAGGATAAAGACCAGTCAAGGCCCTGGGAGCAGCTGCAGTGGTGGGGGCTGAGGTTCATCCCACCAACCTCTCCCTTCTGAATTCCCCTTAGTCAGAGTCCCAGGGGTACCTCACAGGTTTTCCCACATCTGTAGGGTAGTTCTGCATGTGCATAGTGCAAAAGGTGGGTTGAGAGCTCATAAATGGTGCCTCTCAGATCTATGGGAATATTAAGGTTCTCCAGAGAAACAACAGAATGTGTGTGTATATAATATATATGTGTATATCTGTCATATATACATATGTGTAAAATGTATATTTTTTTGTAATAAAATACATAAAATCTTTATGTACAGCAGTTGCTCTTGGGGCTTCATCCTCTTCATCCCTCCTATCCATTCTGAATGTTTTCTCCTTGGAAAGTCTTAGTAGCTGCATTAAGAGTAATCCCAACCTTCCTTCTTAAAAAGGTCTAGGCAATAATATAAAAAGGATTGTGTTTCACGTTTTTAATTAACTTGTACACAAATATATGTATATATGCACACATTTATTTTGAAGAATCAACTCATGCAATTGCAGAAGCTGACAGGTTCCTGATGTGCTTTGTGAGCCCGTAGTAGAGTTCAAGTCCAAAGGTTGTCAGGCTTAAGACCTAGGAATTGTGAATGTTTCAGTTTGAGGCCAGACAGGGAAAAACCAGTGTCCCAGTTAAAGGCAGTTGGGTGAGGGGAACTTCTTACTTGGTGAAGGTTCAGCCTTTTTGACCTAGTCAAGTCTTTAACTGATTGTGTAAGGCTCACCCACATTAGGGATGACAGTCTGTTTTACTAGCTCACCAACTGAAATGTTGATTTCTTCCAGAAACACCCTTACAGAAAACCTAGAATAATATTTCACATATCTGTGTATCCTGTGGTCTAGTACTATTGAGCCATAAAATTAACCATGACATTGGGTATTATAATTGACAACTTCATCTTTTGCATGAGTACCTTGAATTTTCTATCATAGTCACCTCACTTGCTGTATTAGTTTTCTATGGCTGCTATACCAAATCACAAATTTAGTGGCTTAAAACAATACCAACTTATTGTTTTGTAGTTCTATAATTTGGGTCTCGGGTAAATCTGAGGTGTGGGCAGGCTGCATTCTTTCTGGAGGCTCTGTAGGAGAATCCATTTTACCCTGCTGTCTCCTGCATTTAGTTATCCATATTCCTCAGCTTATAGCCCACCTCAGCTTATTGTCCAACTTCAAAGTCAGCAATGTTGGGAAGAGTCTTTTTTTTTTCCATAAATTACATATATAGAGCACAATTTTTCATACCTCTGGTTGTATATAAAGTATGTTCACCAATTCATGTCTTCATACATGTACTTTGGATAATGATGTCCATCACATTCCACCATCATTGCTAACCCCCTGACCCCTCCCTTCCCCTCCCACCCCTCTGCCCTATCTAGAGTTCATCTGTTCCTCCCATGCTCCCCCTGTCTACCCCACTATGAGTCAGCCTTCTTAGAGAAAACATTCGGCATTTGTTTTGGGGGATTGGAAAACTTCACTTAGCATTATCTTCTCCAACTCCATCCATTTACCTGCAAATGCCATGATTTTATTCTCTTTTAATGCTGAGTAATATTCCATTGTGTATATTGGCCACATTTTTTAATCCATCCATCTACTGAAGGGCATCTAGATTGGTCCCACAGTTTAGCTATTGTGAATTGTGCTGCTATAAACTTTGATGTGGTTGTGTCCCTGTAGTATGGTGTTTTTAAGTCCTTTGGGTATAGACCAAGGCATGAGATAGCTGGATCAAATGGTGTTTCCATTCCCAGTTCTCCAAGAAATCTCCGTACTGCTTTCCATATTGGTTGCACCAATTTGCAGTCCCACCAGCAGTGTATGAGTGTGCCTCCCCCCCCCCCCCCGTCATCCCCATTGAGAAGAGTCTTCATACTGTCATTTTGCTAGCTTTCTTCCCATTCAATTTTTTTTTGTACCAGGTATTTAACCCAGGGTTACTTAACCACTGAGCCACATCCTGAACCCTTTTATTTTTTATTTTGAGACAGGGTTTCATTAAGTTGCTTAGGGCCTCACTAGGTTGCTGAGACTGTCTTTGAACTTTTGATCCTCCTGCCTTAGCCTCCGGAGTTGCTGGGATTATAGGAATGCATCACCATGCCCACACATTTTTTCTTTTTAAACACCCTAGTGATTTATACTGGTCATAGCCAAATAATACAAGGTAATTTCCCTGCCACATAGTCAAGAGATAAGCAACTTTGATTCCCCTTAGTTGTACAACCTCATATATTCATAGGTTCTGGTGTTTACTGTGTTATCATCTTTGGGATGATATAATTCTTCCTACTATACTTTCCTCACTCCAGTCCTTACTCCTGGCAGCCAGGATAGTAAGTCAGACCTTTCTGTTATGGTTTGGATGTAAGGTATTCACCAAAAGCTCACATGTGAGACAATGAAAGAAGATTCAGACAAGAAATATTATGAGGTCCTTAACCAGTCATCGAATTAGTCTCCTGATGGGATTAATTGAGTGGTAGCTGAAGGCAAATGGGGTGTGGCTGGAGGAGGTGAAGCATTAGGGGCATGGCTTTCAGGTATATATTTGTATCTGGCAAGTATAGCTCTCTCTCTCTGCTTCCCTCTGCCATGATATCCTGCCTCACCTGGAGCCCCAAGGAATGGAGTCTGCTGTCTATAAATTGAGACCTCTGAAACCATAAGCCCCTAGATAAACTTTTCCTCCTCTACAGGTATTCTGGTTGGTCTTTTAGTCACAGCAGTGAAAAGGCTGACTAAACCAACTTTCCTAGCAGACAAAAGCATTTTGTGATGAGTGCCTTTGGCTAGGGGACTCTCCATCAGCTGTGCTGATATTAACATAGTGACACTGCATTCTGACATTTCCTGGTCTACCCTGTGTTCTTCCCTCTTTCACAGTGGTCAGACCTACTCCATGACTGACAGATCTCCCAGTCTCCTCATTTTCCCTCAAAGGCTCCCCACTCTCCTCCAAAAAAATCTTTTTCATGTCTCTTACTGCTGCTCTGACAAATTACCACAGATTTAATTGCTTAACACAATTTGTTATCTTAAAGTTCTGGAGGCCTTAAGTTTAAAATGGGTTGACAGAGCTATTCTTTCTGGAGCCTCTAAAGGAGAATCTCTTACCTTTCAGCGACTAGAGGCTTCCTGATTTCCTTTGCCTCATGACACTGCATGACTTCAACTTCTACTTCTGTGGCCACATCACCTCTGATTGACCCTTATGCCAAGTAATCCAGGAGAATTTTCCCACCTCAGGACCCTTAATTATAGTTGCAAAATCCCCTCTAGAATTAGGATACGGACAGGTTTGGGGGCCATTAGTTTGACTGTAGCATAATGTCTAACTTTATCTTGATGCCTGCTTTTTGAAGGACCCAAGCTAGCACAGTCGTCTGAGTTAAAACACCTGTAAGCTTCTATAGAGCTTTCCTTAACACAAATCTATTTTAATGACTTCTGTGTTTATGTCTCTGACTAGTCAGTCTGTGGACTCTTCAAGACTATAGTCTTATTCTAAATACTAGGATACTCCTAGTATTTAGCAAAAATGTCTGACGTATTATAGATGTTTAATAAATATTTAACAAATTCTTTCTTGAATAAAGTGTATGAATTTTAAAAAGGACTTGACAATTTTAGAGATTTCTATGGTAAGAAATTTTTAATTCTTTGTGGGTCACAATATTGTCATTAAAATTGTAATGAGCTAAAGGAACTTGAGATTTCCATCTAGTAAGTAATTTCTCCTTTACTTCAAGCCAGATCAGAGATTTTCCTCTTAAGCACCATCGATCAACTGCCTATTAGCTCTCAAATCCATTTCTTTACTCTTTCTTGCTCTGCTGAACCAGGAACTATGTTTCCCATGCACCCTCCTTCTCCGGTGTCCAGGGAAGAAACATGGTATTTCTCATTCTGTGCCCCATTTCTGTTTCCTGGCAATGGCTGTATCTTGTCTTCCAGCTTTAAGACTCTGATAACTTCACCTTCTCCTGCTTCCCCTTCAGCTCAGAGGTGGGAGCACTTTCAGTTCTTGCTAATCTCTGGGTTCCCTCACTAACGCTTTTGTTTTCTTAGCCTTAGTTCCATTGTTCATAAAATCAATTTCCTGTATTCCTTCTACCAGAAGTTCTGGAGTTGTGTTTTCCCAGTTCCATGCTAACTGGTACAAGTATAATGGCTCCTTGTCTTAAAGGGTTTTGTCCTAATAAATCCATTGTAAATTGAAAATAACTCCAAGTGGAAAACACATTTAAGACATCTAACCTACAAAACCTCAGGGCTTAGCCGAACAGCACGGTGCAGAGTTCATAGCTTCCCCTGATGACTGTGTAGCTGACTAGGAGTGATGGCTCACTGCTTCTGCCTACCAGCATGTGAGGATGGTGTGTGTACCACTAACCCAGGAAAACATCAAAATTCCAAATTCAAAGTATGGTTTCTATTGAATGCATATCAGTTTCACACTATCATAAAGGTAAAAAATCCTAAGTCAAACTATCTGTACTGACAACTTTGAGGATTGCAGGAAATTCTTGGTTTCCATTAAAAAAAAAATTACCACCCTGTTAATAACATGAAATGAATGACCAGGAATTATGTTTTCCACTAGGCAATCCTATTTAAACCTTCAGGTCTTTATAAATTCTTGTAAAAAGATTAAAACTGACAAAAATTCTGTAAATTGACATTTTTGTTTTTTTCAGAAGTGGAGTAAAGTTCAGTAAAGACTATACTTTATAGAAATAGAACCAATTCTCAGACATCTCTGATTTAAATCCTTTGATTTTAGATTATATGTTGTTGTGCCATTTCCTAATTTTGGTGCAATTAAAAAGACTCAAGAGTTTTCAATTTAGAAAGTTAAAGTCACTCTAGGTGGAGATGCCTCAGGAATTAGCATTAAAAGCTTTTATTATCCTTATTTATAGTGTAAAAAGATATATTACCAAGGATGGGGGTGTAGTTCAGTGGTAGAGCACAAGGCCTTGGGTTTGATCCCCAGCACTGGAGGTGGGGGGAAGCAATTATTAGATGATGTTAAATTAGCAGAAGTTCTACAGACTCAGAGAACTGCTTAGTCTAGGGAATATAACTAGAGCTGATGTGTAAAATTTGTTCATAACAAAAAAGACTAAATATAGATCACTACAAAAAGAGAATCTGAAAACTGGGTGGACATCGATAATTTAGAGTGTCACAAAGGTTGGGAGAAGTCAAAGAAATATGGAGTGATATTTTTATATTTGTGAAAAAGGGGGAAAGCTGGGAAACAAGTTTTCTAGTGAATATCAACTAGATATATACTTCTGGGTTGGTTCCCTAAGGCTTATAAACAAAAACACGTTTACATCAAATGTGTTTATTTTTCATTTTAATTGTAACAAAATGGTTCTAACAAGATGGAATTTGGTTGCTAACTTCTATCACACACAAGGACAGAGTTCCAAACCATTTTGTTAATGGAGAAGTGATAATTCTGACTGTTGGCCTCACATATCATTCTGAACTTTTTAACATTTGGATAATATCACAAATGAGCGAACATTTTTCAATATCCTCTTTTAATCTTTTTTTTGATTGCATTTTATGTATTTCATAATCTGGGGTTGTATCATTTGTATTAGCTAATCCTGATGAAACCACTCGAGGACTTGTGAATTTTCCAGTGTAGTATTCTCGTCGTTTGTTAGGCTCTGGAGCAGTATAAGGTCTTGCAGCTTGTTTTGCCTGAATATGGCTATCATCTGGGCTCTTTGCTAAAAGTCTTACTCTTGATTTTGTTTTATTAAGATGCTGCATTGAGGGCTCTTGTAGATCCTCAAATCTATCTGAACAATCCTAAATTTTAAAATAAAACATCAAATTGGTAAGTTAAAAAGTACACTTGAAATTTACAAGGACTAAAGTTTGTAATATTGACAAAGAGAATGAAAGCACCGAATGCTTCCTGGGCCATCCCAGATTCAGACTCTACACTCAATGATTTCCCTTAGATGCTACCTTAGAAACCAGGCTTTTAAAAAATCTTACTGTTCCAAAAAATATTGTATTTCAAAAGGGATGGAAGAGATGAATCTGGAAACTAGAAAAGCCTAAGGGAGCTATACTCAGGGGTCAGATTCTTAGGCAAAGTTGGCCAGCTACGTTGCAATTCTTTTTCCAACAAAACTTCTGTTGCCCTAACCCCAAATATAAATGATTAACTTTTATATTTAGCTTTTTACATCATCCAAACTTTGACCTTTCATTCTCTAAAGGTTACTTTAATAAATCTTTAGTCTTTATATGTGTGTGTGTGTGTGTGTGTGTGTGTGTGTGTATTTAGAGAAAGAGCACAGATAGCATGCAAGAATGTGGTTGTAATGTTTACATTAAAATAAAAAATTTCAAATAAAAATTTCAATGTACATTCTGAGAATAAAACAAGTATAACATTCAAGAAAGTAACTGGAAGGATATACACTGAAATAATAAGAGAAAAATGTTAATTCTCTTTTTTTAAATTTTCTATAACAAATATTTTATAGTTAAAAACATAATAATCTATAAGTACCTCTTTGGGTAGTTTTAGTATAAACTAGTTCTCTCAGCAGTTTGAGCAGTCCATTCCTCAACACCTCACAGAGAGAACCACAGCAAAGAAATGGGCTGCTTTGATTGGAGACATGGGGAGAGTGCACTGATAAAATTGAGCGGTCAGGAAGGTTGGGAGGAACTGTTAAGAATTAAGACAGCCAGAAAAAGATCTAGAAAAAAGAAGGTATGAAGAGGAAGGCCAATTCCATCTACTTTACCTCTGTGCCTGGGTTTGGAGAAGGCAGGGAGAACTTCCTCCTTCCTCTTACCTTCCTGGAATAATAAGGCAAGCTCAAATTTTAAGAGTTTCTGCTATGTTAGTTGAGTAGTGCTTAACTGGCTCCACAGCTGATCACTAACTACAAGGATCAGTGGAAGGCCTTGGAGACCCACACCACTGCTTCCTTTTCTGAGAGCTCCTATGGCTCAACTTATCTTGCTTCTGATTAGAGGCTTTTGAAGATTCCTAGGGTTTAGAAAATAAAATGAGTACCTTTCTGATCATCTGACAATTGCCTCTTATCACTCAATTCTAAAGTTAAGAAACACTTGGCTTAACAGAGGGAAATAACAAGAATGAGAATCCTACCTCCCTCGTCCGCTGTTAAGTAAAGGGTTGTAAGATGACCTTACAGTGTTTGACATAAATGCAGTTTTTTTTTCATTTGAAGAAGTTGTATTAAAGATTCCATTTGTCTAAAGGAACTTCAGAAATTTTTTTTTTTGCCAAAAACTATGAGCCTATCTTCAACTTCCTTTTCTTCATATGCACACCCCCCTACACTCACCCCAACATTTGCTTGTTCAATATTAAATGACTGAATTTAGATAGAAAAGAAAATATCCAAACTTAAGAGTAGAAGTGATAAGAATATTTACCCTGCCACTATATAGCTAATAGAATATTTAGCTATATATTATATATAATATATAGGTATATAATTTTTGCCCTGCCACTGTAAAGCTAACAACCTGCTTTATTTACTGTGGAAAACAAATTCAAAGCAAATATTTTGAAATTATATTTACTTTCTCATTCAGAGGCAGGATCTTGCACATCAAAATATCAATTTGAGATCAATTGTTGATCTTATGAGTTTTTAAATTTATGAGTTATGCCTGTAATACATACTGAGAAAAGTATTGGTTCCGAAAATTGAAATAAGTACCTTCTATTCCTAAATTTTAGGTGCTTTAGAACAATTTGTACAGTCTAGTAACAGATTCACCTTCCTAATTATTTTATGTTAATGCTAAGAATAGACTTGAATTCTCAAGATCTCAGCATATGATATAGCAGAGGAGTGGTGGTAAAAGAAGAAAAAAGAAGTTAAAAATTTTCAATTCATTATCCACAGATTGTAAATTCTGCATATCCCTAGTTCTTAGCAGAATAACTAGCATATAGAAGGAGTATCACATTTATTTACAGATAAATTCAGCTATCTGAAAAAAGCCTTAAACATTTATAGTTAAATCTCTCAGAAAAGAAAATCTGAATTATGTTTCTACAGTATTCCACCACTACTAAAGGTTGTGCAGGCTGTTGCACAAAGGTCCCTGGCTAATTTTGATCTATGCAAATATGCAGCAGGTTCCTAGAGGTTCTAGGCTATGCCAGATGGAGGGTCCGCCCAGAGGAAAGGACATCTTTTTCTAAATCCTGTCCCAGAGAGGCTGCCCTTTATCTAGTTCATAAAAAGGTATTAGATATATTAATAGTCCCCCCTGATTTTGTGGTTAGACTATCAATCAGGCAAGGTGATAATTTGAATTCCAGAAGAATTTTTAAGCTTGGAGGTCTGTACCTCCTGGGGCAATTAAATTTATACCCACACTTGCATTCAGGCTTAAGGGAAGTTATTGATAGAACTTTGACAAATAAGAGAAGTAGAAGACAGGGAAAACATTATTACGTGTATAGTCTTCCGTGCAGTCCAGTGAAGCAAAGTCCTTGGCGCAGATTTCCTTAAATGACTTCTTGTAGTAGGCAGCGTGGTTGGTAGGATCCTAACTACCTTGTTAAGTGACTTTTTTGGTTTGGTGGCATGATCTTTTTCTTTTCGAACCTTGGGTTTTATGTTTTCTCTCTTTAATACTTCTGGGAAGAAGGATGGTTTTGAGTTTTTCTTATTTTCTTTATATTTAAAGGACTGTGGTTTGGGGACCTTGGAATATTTTTCATTGCAAATTTCATTTGGGCTTATAGAAAGATTTTGAATTTCTCTTTCATTTTGTGTGACTGTTACTAAATGTTTTTTATTGTTGTTATTGTTTCCTTTCAATCTCTGACAGTACAGGTCTAACTTCGATTGTTCTTCAGCCTCTAAATTGAAGTGAGATAAAGAGTTATTCTGCCAGAAAGGGGAGGCGAATCTATTTAAATATTCTTCCTCTTCCCTTGGCATTTTGCAACTAGGAATTCTTGAATATGATGGCAGTACTGTTTCTGTTTTTTCCTGAGCAGTAAATTTGCAAATGTTAATGTTCTCCTTTCTATCAAAGGGCTTCAATTTCAATGTACTTTCACAGCAAACTTTTGATGAAACTATTTTTGATTTACCCTCCCAACTGTATGGGTCTTGAATCTCTGTTGTATAAATACAATTTTCTGCTCGAGGAAATTGCAGGAAACCATGTTCTTTCTTGTATTTCTTAAACAATATATCTGTAGCTCTGTCTGATGACTTATTTAATGGAACAGCCTGGATATTTTTGTTGGAAGGCTGTACTTTTATTAAACTTATTGCTTTAATTCCTTCTCCAGGGAAATAATTTTTCTGTTCCCTAATTGTTGATGGATTCTCTTTTAAATTTTTCAAAGAAGAATAGTCTTTTTCTTCAGTTCTGACCAATTCTGGTCTGATACGTTTATCCTCAGAAACCTTTGGTAAAGTGTTTTGACCAAGTTTTGAATATTTACTTTGCTTTTCTGAATGCTCCCCCACAAAGTAATTTTCATCTCGGAAAGGTAAATCTGTTTTTATATATTTTAATGGTATTGAATCAGAATCACTTAAGCTTACATGCTCGTTGACCCCCTCTAATTGCCTCTCTGTCATTAGTCCTAATTTTGAAAGCTTTTCTACAAAAAGTCTCTGGAGCTGTTTGCTTAAATCATCTTTTAAATTTAAGAAGTCATTTTCTGATAAAGCTTTAAGTAGGCTTTGTAGAGGTTGATTTAAAGGATATTTCATGTTTATTTCAAGCCTTCTACCAAAACTCCCCCTTGAAATATCATGAGGAGATAATGAGGCACTTTGGGTTCTTAGAGAAGACATGTTTGAGTGGATAGTCATGGATTCTGTCTCATTAAATAAACTGCTCTCTGCAAAGTTTGTAAGGAAATAGTTTTGGAGAATTTCATTTAAAAAAGATCTTAGCTTTATTTCTAAATGTTTATCTATGAATTGATGATTAAATTTATTTACAAAAGACATGATTTCTTTAACAGTTTCTGAATATTTCCCTGGAAAAGCATTTTGTTCTTTCAGTTCTTTCTCATTCATCAGATACAGATTTTGGTAGATTTTTGGTAAATCCTCCTTGGTGATATGTCCTGATTCTGAAAGTCTTCCTACAAGATAATGCTGTATATGTTTACTCAATTCAGATTTTAAATTTTTAATTTCTGACTCTGAGAGTTCTTCTAGAAACACACGTAGCTTTGGACTCAAAACAGCTTTTCTGTCTAATCTGTCTGCTTTATCTGAATCCCCTTGAATTTCTTCAGAGTGTTCTATGTCAGTTGGAAAAGAATGTTGAATTAGATTTTCTAATTCCTTTTCTGGTTGCTGTCTTCTTTCAGGCTGATTATATTTGAAAAAAGCATTAAATACGTTTTTTAAAAAGGATTGTAACATTGGTGGATCAGACTCATGAAGGTTATCTGTTAGCAAGTTACTGAAACTTTCTAAATCAAACATTAGGTCACTTTCTTCTCCACCAAGCCCCTGACGTGACAAATCTGTTTTTATGTCTGGTGTTGAATGATATTCTGAATCATGTAGGAACATGTTTTGTCTGTCTTCTACAAATTCAACTCTACGTATAGAAGAAGTGCCTTCTTTGGGAACACTGGGTCTTGAAAGAAATTGTGTTTTGCATTTGATTTCTGAATCATCTTCTGTGGAATCCCTGAGGGTTTCTTCAGAAGAGGATTTCTCTGTATCTACCAAAGCACCCACCTGTTGTTCTTTATCTAGTTCCATCACTTTGATTATCCCAGATTCTAAAAGTGTATCTATAGGAAATGCTTGTATTATCTCGCTTATCACAGATTTGGGCTGTGGCAATTTTATTTCATCATCCTTATCTCCATAGTTAACTAGAATATTGGAAGACAATTTTGTCTCCCAAGATTTGAGTAACTGATCCTGCAGGTTCATCTGTGTCTCACTCAGTTCTTTCATGCTTTTTTCCAACAGTGAAAAGATAGGTGCAGTGAATATTTGCTTTATAATATAGTCGTGTATACTTCCACTGAAACCCAGCATAGGGCTAGACACTTCACTTGTTATATGTTTCTTTTTGAAACAACTCTTTTTTTTCATTGAAAAATCTATTCCATCAGCCTCCGAGACAACGTCTTCTACATCTGGAGATTTTCCTGGTTTACCTTCTGAAAGTAAATCTGAGGTGATGTTTTTAATTACTTGATTTAAAAGAGACTTTGACTTTGAAATGTCTTTTTCTGAAAGCTGGCAGTTTAAATCTTGAATTGGTTCCAATGCTTTTATTTCCAAATCACTGACTGGTTTGTCCTGAATGCATAGATGTGAAGAACTACTTTTCTTCATTACTTCAGTGTTCAGACAAACTTCTGGTTTAGAAAATAACTTATCTGAAAGATCTTGCAGATTTTTACTTAAAATTGACTTGAGCACTATTGATTGTTTTAAATTTTCTATATGAGGGGTAAAATTTAATGACTTTGAGAGGCAAAAGGTATTTATGTTTCCAGTCATTGGTGGTTCTCTTAAGCTTGGTAAAGTTAAACTTGGTAGTTTTTCTTTTAACTTATTATTAGGGTCTAAAGTCTTCATTGTATTGATAGCAGGATCATGGGCTGGCTTACTCTTAGGGTCCAAAGTTTTCATTGCATTGATAGTAGGATCACAAGCTGACTTATTCTTTTTTGGGATGGTATCAGGATCATGGGCCCAGGATACACTGCTATATCCTCCAGGTTTTGAACGTGTTGGGTAAGGAGGATCTTGGTCTTCATGCTCTATAACCTCCTGACTTAAAACATTTCTAAACTGGTATATATCTTGGTCTTTCCTTTTCCTGACCGACATCTTGTTTATGTTCCTTAGAAAAGGATCAAAACCGCCTTTGTTGAATTTCTGAAATTGCAATATAAATAAGAAATTCTGTAGCATTTACTTTGAATTCATAATAAAATTTCTAGTCAATTTTCTTTGAATAATGTCAATTTATCTATTCATCCTCCTACCTTCTACAAACTAATTATTTTAAAACTTGAATTAAAAAAAAAAGCTTTTAAAGCAAAAATATCAAATTCCTAATTTTGACACTACCTCGTATCTAAATGCTTTTGCACCTGGAATAGTCACCCACAAAAAGCTTCTTACTGACTGAATTTCCAGTGTTAGCTGTGTTTGCTTAGATAGTAAAACAGTGGCTAATATCAGGATTTAAGTCTTAGCCATATAAGTGTTTATCAGCAATGTAGGAAATTGTTTAAGAATGCAAGCAAATAGTAGACATCCTATGAAAAGTATCATAATATCATTTAAAGACTTTTTTGGGGACAAATATCATCTCCTTAAGTCAGAGAGTTTCAAAACTGATGAAACCCAATCCTCAACATGTCACAGTGGATTCTTGCTTTTTGATGCATAATGTATTTGATTTAGAAATGGTTAAAAGAGAACAGCATACAAAAACTTGGGCTAAAAGTGAAATTTCAGTGTAAAAAATAAGCAATTTGTAGTTTGGGGATCAAGCTATTCTATCACTGAAAGTCTTCAAAATGAAGTTTTTCATTCAAATTCTTTTCATACAACTTCTACATTATACAATTAAAATGCAAAATCTGAAATAATCAGCCTAATATTTGTTTTATTTTAACTTAGTAGTTCAAGGTTATTTTAATGGATGTAAATATTATAATGGTTTACAAATGCTGGTGGATACAGAGTAAGAAATGCTAGTGGGTCACACTAAGAATCCCCTGAAGTTTCTTGAAAAATGCAGGTTCCCAGTTTCCATTTCCAGATGGAGATTCATTAAGTCAGATGAGACCTGTGATTAAATACTTTTAAAGACAGGTGTTTCTAATGAGTAGCATGGTTTTGGAATCTTTAAATCACATATAAGTGTGTCTAATTCTAAATTCCTGAAATACATCTTGTACTTCTACATCTGTATTGTATATGTGTATGAATTAAGTATATATGTATCAATTAAATATTGGAGAAGCCCAGTAATTAACTATACTTGATATTGAGATAGGATAACTCAAGACTCACCTGATATTTTGGTTTCAATTCTATATATTCTGGTCTGAAATGTGATGGAAAGTATTCTTTTGATGAAAAAGCCACCTTATAAAAGAAGAAGTTTTAATTTAAACTACTTGTAATAAAAGGATATTTGTTAAGGTCATTTTATTCTTCCAATAGTCATTTTTTTTGAGAGAGAGAGAGAGAGAATTTTTTTAATATTTATTTTTTAGTATTTGGCGGACACAACATCTTTGTTTGTATGTGGTGCTGAGGATCGAACCCGGGCCGCACGCATGCTAGGCGAGAGCGCTACCGCTTGAGCCACATCCCCAGCCCTCCAATAGTCATTAAAGATATAAAATAGTTTTTGAACCTAAAAAAGTATTTTTCTTATAACTGCTGTTTCAAACTTTTTCAAATAAATGTATATGTATATGTACTACTAGCTTCCTTAGCATTATAATTTTGTAAAATCAAAATAATGCACAGCCACTTTAAGCAGAAAGAAAAGTAAAAATAAAATAGAACTGTCAGAACAAATGTCATGTGATTTTTAAAAGGTTGTGAAAATCTTCTAAAACTGGAGATGTAGCTTAGTGGTAGAGTGCTTGCCTAGCATGCTCAAGCCCTGGATTCAATTCCCAGAACTGTGAGAAAGGATGGAAGGAATGAATGGAAGAAGGGAGGAAGGGAGGGAGAGAGGGAGGAAGAAGGAAGGGAGGGAGAGAGGGAGGGAAGGAAAGTATACTGACATAGCATTTCCTGATGAGTCTCATCTTGGCATTATTACATGAATACTATAAAGTGCCTAAAGAAATAATTGGTGCTTAAGCAAGGTATGTAAGAACTATTCTAGAATCATAGAACCATTGATAGAGATAAAGCCACTTTAGAGATAATCTAGTCTTAATCCTTATTTTACACAAGAATAGAAAGTTGAAGTTCTTTTCCCCAAGATACCCAGATGATTAGTAGCCTAGATTGTGAGTCCTAAGTCATCACCAGGTACTTCTTCCACCACACAATCAAAACAGCATTGAGGGAGTTTGGGTGGCCTTAGAAGCATCCTAATGTACCTCTACATTGTCAACGTGGCCAAGGAAAACTTGACATCATTGTAGAACACTTGACAGTTCAAACCACCATCCTATATGTTATCTCCTTTAGTCTGTGGAAGATTTATTACATACCTGGTCAACAAAATCATTCAGTGAGTGATGTTTTCATTAGAAATACTTTTGGATTATTTTAAGATTTTTACTGTAAGCGGTTAACATCATGACCTTACACTCATATCTTCAGTGGTTTCCCACTTATGCTGCTATTTGTTGCCTTCTCACACAGACTCCACCTCTTCAAGCTCCTCAGCATTCCCCAACAGTCCCTCTCCTCCAGCCAAGTGTGTCTAATTCTAAATTCCCAAAATACATCTTGTACCTCTATACCTGTTATTTTGCTCATAATGTTTTTGTTTAAATTTCCAAAAATCTCTCTTAAAAACAGTTTAACTTCTAACACTGAAAAATTTGTTTTAATTGAATTTACAAAAAATGAAAATAAATGAAACATCTATGAAAATGAAGTAGAAAAATAAGATTTCATTTTTGAAAAAAAAACAAAACAAAACAAGAATTACCCCCTAACATAAACATGGGAAAATGTGTAAATGGATTTGAAATACTAACATCATTTTCTCAAGGGAGTAACTCTGGAGGAGGGAAGAGTTTCTCCCCTACTTTTACTCTGTTTAACTTTCTATTATTAATTGGATGGTCATCTGATACTTCTGTAAATGCAAAGCTTCAGTAAAACTATAGTGAGAGGAAATGCTATAGGCATTCATATTAGGAAGCCAGAAAAAGCAAAACAAACCCACATAGGAGCTGCAGCACAGTGAACTGCACACGTGTGTCCATTCTCCCACTTTCCAAGGCTTCAGGGCCTTAACTGAAAGCATTATGTCAAAAGGAAAGAACCTATGGTAATACTGGAAATCAGTAGGTGAGACTTCAGGATCCAGAAAGTTTGAGAAAATTCAGAAAATATGGAATTGATTTAATGGAAAAAATCAGGAAAACTACAACTTTAAACATCAGAAATCAGGTGAAGTAAAAATTCAAAGTCAGTATATACAAAGAAAGTCAGATCATAGGGCAGTTTTCAATTTTTAATGAAACAGCTGCATTTAGAACAGAAGGATCACTTGGGCCCTTCATCATTGTTCTCTTTTTCTGTGCTTAACAGAGAACACACTGCTGGCCGTACTATCTTTCCCTAATCACTCACCCAAAAGTCAATAAACTGTTCTCAACAGAAAGTGCCATCTCTGACACACAATAAAGTAGGTGGGTGTGTGTGTGTGTGTGTTTGGGGTGGAATAGAAGTTCATTGAATTAGACAAAGGGGAATGAAGGGAAAGGAGTGGGATGGGAATGGGAAAGACAGAACTTTCTGGTATTCATATATGAATACACTACCAGTGAAACTCCACATCATGTACAACCATAAGAATGGGTAGTTATATTCCATGTATGTATAATATGTCAAAATACACTCCATGGTCATGTATATATAAAAAGAATTTTTAAAAAGTGCCATCTTCCTAGGTGAGATTTTATGTGACTTTTGGACCTTGACAGAGAAACAGAGTAGAGCCTGCTGAAGCTCATAGTTCCACATCAGACAACTACAAGGGGATTAAAAAAAAGAACAGAAAAGCTGGGCACAGTGAAGAACACCTATAATCCCAGGGACTGGGAGGTTGAGGCAGAAGGATTATAAATTTAAGTCCAGCTTCAGCAAGAACTTGTCTCTAAATAAATAAATAAATCGTACTGGGCATGTAGCTCTATGATAAAGTGTTCCTGGTTTCAATTCCCAGCATTACAAAAGAAGTTATATCCATGAAAGAGACAGATTATTTGGAAATTTCCAGCCATCCAGCCTGAGGTCTTCCATCTGCACATATCCTCCAGGGAAGCATGCCTGTCACCTACACAGAGCATACTTCTACCACCAACATACTCTTCTATCTACAAATTTAAGTGAACAAAATTTAACAGATATATGGGGAAAGTCAACACATACAAGTGAAGTTTCTATAAGGACAAAAGGAATTAACTCCAAAGTAAATAGAGAAATATTTCTGAGGAGGGTAGTGAGTTGTGGAAAAGATCCCAAATAGTATCCTCTGGAATATTCAAGAGAATATTGATTTCCACTTAACTATATAACAGTCATCTCAACTGGGGTATGGGATGGGATACTAGGAATTAAACCCAGGGCCTCACTCATGCTAAGCACACACCTACTACTAAGCTATATCATGAGCCCCATCATCTTATATTTAAAGTGTATAAAACATAACTCTAGATTACCACCCATCCCCCAAACAAACCAACAAAACAGAACATACCCTTGGCTTCTGCTTTTCCTTATCTCAGTCAATGATGCTAACATCTGCTGAATTGTCAGGGCAGAAATCTAAGAGTCACCTTTTATTCTTCTCCTCTTTTTCCTTTCTATAGCTAATTCAATATTAAGTCCTATGACTGCTGCCTTCAAAATACATCAAGTATACAGTCACTTTTCATTATAACTCCCACTATCACTACAGTACCAGCCACCATCATCTCTCTCCAAACAGTGGACTCTTGTTCCCTGTGACAGACTGCTAGTTGTCTTCTGAGAATATATTCTTTCAAGAACCTCAAAAGCTTATATGGGGCAGAAATGTCCACAGCTAAAAAGGATATTCTGGCCACTTGCAAACAGGAGAGGACACATGACAAAATTATGGCCAACTAGATATAATTGGGAGCTGCTGGGAGAAGGCTCAGAGAGAATATCAGAGACAGACTAAGCTGACAAGAATACACTTCCTTCTTCCTGCTTGGAAAACACTGGGATGCCTGGAGTTAGGGAGTCTTTTGGCAAGTAACAAGAACATGCTGAGGATCACTGTCCAAAAAGGGAACCTGGATCCCTGATGACATCCTGAAACCACCGCATCACTGTTTACACCACTGTTTATAAGTTTTTGTTACTCAGAACTCAACATGGTTCTTAACTGATCTAACAATTTTCACACATACTGAATTTATTCTCCCACAGTAGAATGAAGCTATAAATCACTAATCCAAAAAAGAAACTGAAAAATTCACAAATATGTGGCAATTAAATAATTCCTTTAAAAATATTGTTATTATTTTAGTTGTAGATGGACACAATACCTTTATTTTATTTATTTAATCTTATGTGGTGCTGAGAATGGAACCCAGGGCCTCACACATGCTAGGCAAGTGTTCCATCAATGAGCTACAATCACAGCCCGACAATTAAATAATTCTTAAACAATCAGTGGGTTATGGGAGAAATTACAAACCCATTACAACAAAAGAAAATGAAAACACAACATACTCAAATTTTAGGGGATGCAGTAAGATCAGTTGCTAAGAGAGAAATGTATGGCTAGAAGATTTACATTAAAAAATAGAAAGATCTCAAATCAACAATTCAATCATAAACCTTAAGGAACCAGAAGAAGAGAAAATTAAACCCAAAGCTAAGATAAAGAAGGAAATAATAAAAATTAGAGGAAAATAAAATAGAGAATAGAAAGACAACAGAGAATATGAATAAAATTAAAAGCTGATTCTTTGAAAAAAACCAAAAGAAATAAGTAACTTTTAGCTAGACTAAGAAAAAAGGAAATACTCAAATTACTAAATTCAAAAATGGAGACAAGATATTACTACTGATATTATAGAAATAAGGATTACAGGGCATTCTATGAACATCTGTATACCCAGGGGAATAACTTAGACAAATCCTTCAAAAGAGCCAAAATGGGGTTTTAAGATGGCAGAATAGAGATGCCACTTTCCTGACTACTCTGTGGCATGAAACCAAGAAAGCAGACAGACAGCTTCTCAGCAAGGTGGGTGGAAAAAGAAAAAAAAATGGCAGGGGGTAGGACTTTAGAGGAATTTAAAACTGGACATTCAAAACAGATTGGGGACTCAGGAGGTTGGATATAATAAAATAAGGAAAAAATCCCCAGCAATACCCGCTGCCTCCAGCAACACTAGCCATAGTAGTCCCTCCTCGAGCAAAGTGGAAAAGGCAATTAAAGGAACCCACATTTTAAAGGAGGCCTGAGGTGTGTCTGGATATGGAGAGTTTAGAGATCAAAGACACTGCCTGACAAAACTGAAAGGCACGCTGAACAATATCCTTCTGTGTGGAAGAAGCCACCCTCTTTCCTGGCTGCCTGGAGAGAACAGAAGAAGGAACCATTTTTGCGGTGGCTGAGGAGGGTCTGGTAGCTGGGGGAGTTGATTTCTGGAAAATACAGATCTGGCAAACCTACACACAGCATGACATAGATATGCCTAAGTGACAGGAGAAAATCAAACATAGAGTGACGTTTATATCAGAAAGAAAATACAGGAAGTGAAAGATTACTTATGGAAACCCATCCTAATCTCCCCCTCCCATTCCAATCTGGCTGCTTTGTAGGACTAGCTGGGATAGATGCACTTGGCCAGGAATTTGAAGGGTTGGGACAAGAGAATTTGTTTGAAGACTGAACCCGAGACAGGAAATGTGGGGTCTACAGGTTTCACAGGGGACTAAAAATTGGGTCCCCCACCACAAGAGTAGAACTCAGGAGAGATCCCTGGGGTGCAGTCTTTTAGAATGGACCAGCAATTGCTGGGCCCTAGAGATGCACTGATTTAAAATCTCCATATCAATTGGCATTTAGCAAAGAGCCTGCAGTCCAACTAAATCTAAACTCCACCTCGGGAATACCTCTCTCACTCCAGCAATCCAGATTGTGGAGCATCACGTTCTAGACACCTCAGTAATTCTGCCGAGAAGAGAAGCTGAGAATTTTTGGAACTCCAATGAAAAAATAAACTTTTCATTGATTTGTTTTTTCTTTTTTCTTTCTTTTCTCTAATTGTGACCTTAATGGTTCATGAACATTTATATATACTCATATTTTTTTCTCATTTCTAGCATTTTTGAAGCCAGTTATTTTTCATGGGTCAGTTTTTTGAAGACTAGGATGCTTGATCAGTATATTTCAGGGTTTTTATATTTTTATTTTTTAAAATTATATATATATAATTTATTTTTCTCTTACCTGTTTCCCTGGATTCTCTCTCTTCCATTAACAATTAATCTCTATGAACTCTTCCTTTATTTTTTTTACTTGTATCTTCTCTCCTTCTCCCGTATAATCATCACATTATATATAATTTCTGTTCTCTCCCCCTGTTCACCATTTGAAATTGTGAAATCTTTTGCAAACTTTCTGTTTTTATTATAGGCAATAACTGATCATATCATTTCGTTTATTGTGACAATTAACACTGTAGATGTCATAGCAGAAACTATTTAGTTTAATGCTGTTTATTGTTTGCATTGGTTGTTGTTATTTGTCTCCCCCTAAGTGGTGGTGTAGTAGAAACCTCCAGGGACCCTGTAAGTCCACAGGGTAGAAATTCTACTACCTCAGATGCATCCTATCAGATGGGCAGACACACAAACAACATGAAAAAGTAAGGGAATAAATTGCCCCAAATAAACCAAGATACTTCAATAACAAAATCCATTGACACCACAGTGGAAGAAATGTCAGAGAGGGAATTTAGAATGTACATAGTTAAACTGATGTGTGGGGTAAAGGATGATATAAGGAGTGAAATCAGAGAGAAAATACAGGAAGTGAAAGATTACTTCAATAAAGAGATGGAGATCCTGGGGAAAAAAAAAATCAAGCAGAAATTCTTGAAATGAAGGAATCACTAGACCAAATTAAAAATTCAATTGAAAGCATCACCAATATACTAGATCATTTGGAAGACATAGTTTCAGGCAATGAAGACAAAATATATAATTTTGAAAACAATGTTGACCATGGAGAAAAGATGCTAAAAGACCATGAACAGAACTTCCAAGAAATATGGGATAACCTGAAAAAACAAATTTAAGATTTATTAGGATAGGTGAACAAACCAAAGGAATGTACAATCTTTTCAATTAAATGAGAAAATTTCCAAAATTTAAAGAATGAAATGGAAAATCAAATATAGGAGGCTTACAAGACCCAAAATATACAAATAGACCTACACCAAGGCACATTATTATGAAAGTGCCTAATAGAGAACAAAGATAGAATTATAAAGACTGACAGAGAAAAATAACAGGTAACATTTACAGGGAAACCAATCCAGTTCTCAAATCCAGTAGATCTTGAAATAATATAGCTCTTAAAGAAAATGAATGCCAGACAAGCATACCATACCAAGCAAAATTAAACTGCATAATTGACAATGAAATACAAACCTTCCATGATAAAAAAAAAAGTTAAAAGAATTCACCACTAGAATGTCTGCACTACAGAGCATACTCAATAATAAGATTTTTTTAAAGAGAGAGTGAGAGAGGGGGGGGGGAGAGAGAGAGAGAGAGAGAGAGAGAGAGAGAGAGAGAGAATTTTTAATATTTATTTTTTTTAGTTCTCGGTGGACACAAGATCTTTGTTGGTATGTGGTGCTGAGGATCGAACCCGGGCTGCATGCATGCCAGGCGAGCGCGCCACCACTTGAGCCACATCCCCAGCCCCAATAATAAGATATTTTAGAAGAAGAAATAAAAAACAAAAGTGAAAACCAGCAAAGGGAGGAACTACACTAAAGGAATAGTCAATCAAAGGAGAAACTAATTCAAATTAAAAACTAGAAATAAATCAAAATGACAGGAAATAAAAATCATATCTCAATAATAACATTGAATGTGAAAGGCTTAAACTCACCAATCAAAAGACACAGACTGGCACATTGGATTAAAAAACAAGACCTGAGGGCTGGGGATGTGGCTCAAGCAGTAACGTGCTCACCTGGCATGTGTGGGGCACTAGGTTCGATCCTCAGTACCACATAAAAATAAAATAAAGATGTTGTGTCCACTGAAAACTAAAAAATAAATTAAAACAAAACAAAAAAAAAAAAACAAGAGACCTGACAATATGCCCTCTTGAAGAGTCTCAACTCATAGGCAAAGACATGCACAGACTGAAAGTGAAAGGATGAAGAAAAATATATCATTCACATAGAACTTATAAACAAGCAGGGTTTCTATCCTCATATCAGATAAAGTGGACTTTTCAAGCCAGCCAAAGTTAATCAAAAGGATACTTTCTACTACTTAAGGGAATTATACAGCAATAAGACATAAAAATTGTAAATATTTATGCCCCAAACAATGGAGCATACATCAAATAAACATACATCAAATAAACCCTTCTCTTAGCAAATAGAAAAAAGATAGAGATAATACCTTGCGTTCTATCAGCTCATAAGGAAATAAAATTAAAAATCAACAACAAAATAAAAAATAGAAACTAACACCTGGAGACTAAATAATATAGTATTGAATAACCTATGGATAGCAGAAGAAATCAGGAATGAAATTTTAAAAATGCTTAGAGGTAAATGAGAATAATGACACAACATGTTAAAATCTCTGGGACACTATGAAAACAGGGGTAAGAGGAAAGCTCATTGCATTGAGCTCATTCATTAAAAGAATAGAAAGTCAACAAATAACCTAACCGTACATTTCAAAGTCCTAGAAAAAAAAAGAACAAATCAACACCAAAAGCAGAAGTCAGGAAATAATTAAAATCAGAAATGAAATTAAAACAAAAGAAACATTCCAAAAAATTGACAAAACAAAAAGTTGAAAAAAATGGACAAAATTAGCTAAGCTAATGAAGAGAGACAGAGAAAAGCCAAATTACTAAAATTCATGATGGAAAAGGAAATATCAAAAAGGACATTAATGAAATACAGACAATAATCAGAAATTATTTTGAAAATTTGTATTCTAATAATATTAAATAGAAAATCCTGAAGACACTACCAAACTTCTAGAAACATATGAACTACCCAAATTTTATCAGGAGGACATAGTAAATTTAAACAGATCAATTTCAAGCAATGAAATTGAAGACAACATCAAAAGCCCAGGACCAGATGGATTCTCAGCTTAGTTCTACCAGACCTTCAAAGAATAACTAACATCAATCCTCTTCAAATTATTCCATGAAATAGAAAAGAAGGGAACCCCTTCCAAACTCATTCTATAAAGCTAGTATCACCCTAGTACCAAAATCAGACAAAGGCACATCAAGGAAAGAAAATTTCTGACCAGTATCCCTGGTGAACATAGATGCAAAAATTCTTAATAAAATGCTGGCAAATCACATACAAAAATATTAAAAGGAAAGTGCACCATGATCAAGTAGGGTTCATCCCAGGGAGGCAAGGTTGGTTGGTTCCACATATGGAAATCAGTAAACATAATTCATCAGATCAGTAGACTTAAAGACAAGAATCACATGATTATCTCATTGGATGCAGAAAAAGCATTTGACAAAATTTAGCATCGATTCAAAACACTAGAAAAACTAGGTATAGTAGAAACATACCTTAACATTGTAAAAGTTATATATGCTAAACCCAAGGCCAACATCATTCTAAATTGAAATCATCCTCCAAGAACTGGAACAAGACAGGGATGCCCTCTCTTTCTCCACTTCTATACAACACATCCTGGAAACTCTAGCCAGAGCAACAACAAAAGAAAGAAATTAAAGGGATACAAATAGAAAAAGAACTCAAACTATACCTATTTTCTGATGACATGATTCTATATGTTCTATATTTATGTATATTTATATCCAAAAACTCCACTAGAAAACTTCTAGAACTCATAAATAAATTCAGCAAAGTAGTAGATATAAAACTAACACCTATAAATCAATTGTGTTCCTATACATCAGTGATGAATCAACTGAAAGAGAAATTAAGAAAACTGTCTCATTCACAATAGCCTCAAAAAAATAATACTTGGGAATCAATCTAACAAAAGAGGTGAAAGACCTTTATAATGAAAACTACAGAAATAAATTGAAGAACACATTAGAAGATGGAAATGATCTCCCATCTTCTTAGATAGGCAGAATTAATATTGTCAAAATGGCCATACTACCAAAACTGCTATACAGATTTAATGCAATTCCCATTAAGGTTCCAATGGCATTCTTCACAGAAATAGAGCAGTCATGAAATTCATTTGGAAAAATAAGAGGCCAAGAATAGCCAAAGCAATCCTTAGCAAGAAAAGTGAAGCAGGAAGCATCACAATACCAGATGTTCGATTATACTACATAGATGCAGTAACAAAAATGGCATGGTATTCACCAAAACAGGCAAGAAGACCAATTACAGAATAGAAGACACAGAGACAAATCCACATTAATATAGTTATCTCATACTAGACAAAGGCATCAAAAACATAATTGGAAAAAAGATAGCCTCTTCAACAAATGGTGCTGGGAAAACTGGAAATACATATGTAACAAAATGAAATTAAACCCCTATCTTTCACCGTGCACAAAACTCAACTCAAAGTAGATGAAGGGCCTCAGCATGAGACCAGAAACCCTGTGCCTACTAGAAGAAAAAGTAGGCCCAAGTGTACATCATGTTGGCATAGGAACCAACTTCCTCAACCATATTTATAATGCACAAGAAGTAAAATTAATAATCAATAAATGGGATGGATTCAAACTAAAAAGCTTCTTCACAGCAAAGGAAACAATAATGTGGAAAGCATATGGAATGGGAAAAAATTTATACCACATGCACCTCAGAGTAATAATCTCCAGGATATATAGAGAACTCAAAACACTTAACACCAAAAACCCAAATAATCCAATCAATAAATGGTCAGAGGAACTAAATAGGTACTTCACAGAAAAAGAAATACAAATGGTCAACAAATATACGAAAAATGTTCATTACTAGCAATTAGAGAAATGCAAAGGAAAATTATACTGAGATTCTTTCTCATTCCAGTCAGAGTGGCAATTATCAGGAATACAAGTAACAATAAATGTTGTGAGAATGTGTGGGAAAATGCACACTCATACATTGCTGGTGGGTCTGCAAATTGGTGCAACTACTCTGGAAAGCAGTATGGAGATTCCTCAGAAAACTTGGATGGAACTACCATTTGACCTTGTCATCCCACTCCTAGGTTTATCCCCAAAGGACTTAAAATCAGCATACTATATAGTGACACAGCCCATCAAGGTTTATATCAGCACAATTTACAATAGCTACACTATGGAACCAACTTAGGTGTCCTTCAATAGATGAATTGATAAAGAAAATGTGGTACATATACACAATGGAATATTACTCAGCCATAAATAAGAAAAAAATTATGGCATTTGCTGGTAAATGGATAGAACTGGAGGCAATCATGCTGAGTGAAATAAGTCAATCCCCAAAAACCAAAGGCCAAATGTTCTCTGTGATATGTAAATGCTGATTTACAATCAGTTGGGGGCAGGGGAGAGTGCAGGTTCACTGGATTAGACAGAGGGGAATCGGGGGAAGAGAAAGGAGATGGGAATGAGAAAGATAATCGAATGAACTGGACATAATTTTCCTATGTTCATATATGAATACATGACCAGTGTGACTCCATATCATGTATAACTACAACCATGGGAAGTTATATTCCATGTATGCATGTCAATATACATTCCACTGTCATGTATAACTAAAAAGAATAAAAATTTTTTAAAAATTAAAGAGCCAAACTACCAAAACTGACTCAAGAAAAAGCAGACCATATGAATAACTTCCAATAAAAAGACTGAATTTGTAAACAAAAAAACAAAAAACGATCCCTTCTGCATCTTAGATCTCTATCATAAATCCTCACTCAGAATCTCCTGACCCAGTTGTATGTGAGTTTGTTGGCCTCTTATAGCTTTTATGACCAGTTCCCACTGCTTTCCCCACCTGCATTCCAAGGTATGCAAGATGGAGATAAGCAAGCCAGGATCTCCACCAAGTTAGGGCAGACAGACACAATGATCCCCCCAAAAGGTTGGCTACATTCCCTCCAGTCTCATGAGGGAAACTGGGAACTAGTGTTCCACTACTCATGACCAAGAGTGCTTCTTAGTACCTGAGAGGAGGGGACTAAAAGTGCCACAAAAATTTCCTACTGTTTGAAGTTGAAAAAGTTGATATGGTAATTAAGTATGTTGCATATCAACATTAAATGAATTTAAAACCATAGTAATTGAAGTTGTATAGTAGTGTAGTACAACAAAATTATATTAATGGAACATAATGAAGACTACTAAAATATCCCTGTGCAAACAAGGAAATTAGCATGTGGTAATTAACATAACAAATTAGCATATGATAAAGGTAAATGTCAACACAGTGGGAAAAGATGGTCTATGTAGTCAAGATTCTCATTTGCAAATTAGGGAAACTAATTTTAAGAAACACATGTGGGCTGACAAATGGATTTCTTATCTCTCTTCAAAGAATAAAATATTTTTTTGTAGACTGGGAGAACAAAAGGACTATAAAATGCATAAGGAAGGTGACAACTGCAGGAAATTTCTAATTTGTTTTTGTGTATGAAACTGTACACTTATGTTTGAGAATAAATGCAGTGAATCACTGAAATTAACATTAGTTGATCTAAAATAATAAAAATGAAGATGTCAAAGTTTAGACTTTAAGGAATTATAGACAATGAGTATTTCCTACAATTGAGAGAGTTTGTTTTCTTTTTTTATTGTGATTAAAAGAACACAACAGTAAATTTACCATATTAACCATGATTTTAGTATACAGCTCAGTAGTGTTAAGTATTTTCACATTACTGTGTAGCAGATATCTGGAATTTTGCATCTTGTAAAACATGAACTCTATAATTAATAAGCATTACTTCCCTCAGTCCTTGGCAAACACCTTTCTACTTTTGATTTCTATGGCTTTGGGTACTTTAGATACTTCAGATAAGGGGAATCATGCAGTGTTTGTTCTTCTGTGAATGGCTTAATCTCAAACTTTAAACATAGTACAATGATCTCAAACTTTAAACACGCTATAGCATGAAAGAGAATTGCTTCCCTTTTAAGGTTACTTGATATTCCACTCCATGTATGTACCTGTCCAAGAACATTTGGATTGCTTCTACATCTTGAGTATTATGAACAATGCTATAGTGAACATGGGTGCTCACCTATTTCTTCAAGATCCTACTTTGAATTCTTTTGAATGTATACCTAAAAGAGATTATAGGATCATATGATAATAATAGATTTTTGAGTATCCTCCATACTGTTTTCCATAGCAATTGCATCGACTACATCATTTTATGTTCCTATCAATGTGCATAAGGGTTCAAATTTCTCCATATCCCCACTAACACTTTTTCTTTCTTTTGATAGTGACTAATCTAATGAGTGTAAGCTGATAACTCACTGTGTTCTGATTGGCCTTTCTCATATGATTAGTGATATTGAGCACCTTTTCATATGCTTATAAGCAATTGTATATTTTCTTGGTTTCCTGAGTTATTTGATATTTTGTTGTTGAATTGTAGGAATTCCTTACATAATATGGATATTAACCCATTATCAGATACTTGATTTACAAATATTCTCTTAAATTCCACAGGTTACTTTTTCACTCTGTCAACTGTTTTCATTGATGCAAGGAAGTTTTTAAGTTTGGTATAGTTTCAATTGTCTATGTTTACAAATGATTTCAAGTGCTCTGAAATTTAGATCTCAGAAGCCACTTCCAGATAAAGATTTTAACAATTTTCTCAAATTTAACATCAAACCCATGTTCTCTTTGTCATTTAAATGGAAACTCCAAATGGTGTTTATTATTTCATGCAGTGAATTCTGTCAATTAAAAAAAATTGTAAGTGAGCCATTTAATTTTGAAATAGTTGACATGTGGTGGTGGAATTCTATATATCTTAAGGTGATTGGATTCTAATGTAATAAATCATGCAGGAAACACAGTCTGCATGATTGCAAATTTTAAAAAGAAGTAATGGGAATGTTTTTATATTGATTGTATTGGTAACATACATTTCAAAACTGATCAAAATTGCAAACTTGAAATACGTACATTTTATTGCATTGCAATTTTAGCTCAAAAAAAGCTATGGAAAAATAAATAAAAATAAAGAGGAGATCCCCAAGATGGCCGCGAATAGAGTGCATTACACCCCGTGTACCGTGCCACCGCGCGGGTGACTAACGAGTTAGAACGACAAAAAACTATCTTGTTAGTAACTTACAGCAAAATGGGGGTGCGCCGAAACCTAGAGGAAGGATTTCCAGCACCGAGGTCTGGTAATTGAGTCTCATACACGAGCCAACTGTGCGACCGGAGATCCAGGTTGGCTGATCCATGCAGCCCGCCCCGCGGCTACAGACGGCGGGGAGCCGCCGAGGAGCGACCAGCAAGCAGGGAGATTGCTGCAGATTCTGTGGAATCCTGCCGCCTGAGCACTCACGGAGCCCCGGGCTGAGTTCGGGATTTCGGACGGGGAAGGAAACTGGACAGTTCTATCCCCCACAACGGAAACTCCACCAAGGAAACCAGCAGCCACCATCTTGGAGAGCTGAAGTAACCACCCCCACTCTCCGACAGATTGCAACAATAAAACAGGTGCATGTTACTCAGCTCATCTCCCATACAGCGGGGAATTCACATAAAATCTCTCCTAGGCTCTCCGGGGGAGGGATTATCAGAGCAAGCCTGCATAAAGACGTGGGGAAAACTAGAGACACCCGACCTTCAACTCCCCCTCCCATCAGCGGGGAAAACGAAACCTGTATTGCCAGTGCAGGGGGAGGGGCAAGCGGAAAAATCAAAACAATAGAGTGCCAGGGTTCTCAATAGCCACCCTCCACGCCCAACAAACGGCAGGCCCAGAGTACAGTTTGAACTGCCGAGAGGCATCACTTGGGAAATCTGGTCTAGCAGGAGAAACCAGGACTAGCAGGAGAAACCAGGGGACTAGAGGCCAGGCCCTCGAGACTGGGCGGCTGGAGAACGCAAGCCTTCTGGCGAAACTCCACCTGCCGCCCACGTGATGGGCAGCTGGAGTCTGCCCCCCGCATGACTGGGCAGCTAGAGATTGCCTGCCCACCAGCAACAGCCGGCCCATTGCCCCTGAGACTGGGTGGCTGGAGACCGCATGCCCGCCTGCAACAGCTGGCCCATTGCCCCTGCGACTGAGCAGCTGGAAACCGCACACCCGACAGTGACCAATCGCCCGCCGGCTGCCAGCGCGACTGGGCAGCTGGAGACCGCCTGCCCACCAGCGACAGCCGGCCCTTTGCCGCTGCGACTGGGCAGCTGGAGACCGCACGCCCGCCAGTGACAGCCAGCCCATTGCCCCTGCGACTGAGCAGCTGGAAACGCACGCCCGCCTGCGACCAATCGCCCGCCAGCTGCCAGCGCGACTGGGCGGCTGGAGACCGCCCGGCCGCCGGTGTCTGGGATCTGAAACCAACCAGAGACAGTCCAGTCCCACCCCTCCATTCGGACACCCCAGTAAGGAGCCTGGGGCCCGCCATAGCAGAGAGGTGACGTCACTGGAGCTTGGCCGTCGGAATTCCTTCCCAGCGGAATCCACTTTAGCAAGCATAGTCTACCAACACAAAGGAGAGACAACAGAGATGTAAAAACCCAAAACAAATTTATAGAAGAGAGCAGAAGCACAGCAATCAAATAGAGCTGGAAAGTAGCGTGAACATCATGAAAAAACAAGGGAAAAAAGGAGTACAAACAATGCAAGACAACTTATTTCTACAGGAGGACCTAGAAGCATCAGAAACAGGGATAGGGAAAGAACTCAAGGCATACCTAACTCAGATGGAAAGGAATATTAGAGAAGACATGAGACAGCAAGCCCAAGCAATAAAAGTATATTTTGAAAATGAATTAAACAAACAAATTCAAATGGCAAAGAACGAGCTTTACCAGGAGATAGAGATCTTAAAAAAAATCAAACAGTAATCCTAGAAATGCAGGAAACTATAAATCAAATTAAGATCTCAAACGAGAATATTACAAATAGACTAGATCAAGTAGAAGTCAGAACATCAGATAATGAAGACAAAGTTTATCAACTTGAAAAGAATAGAATCAACACAGAAAAGATGCTTAAATCCCACGAGCAATCTATTCAAGAAATATGGGATGTCATAAAAAAACCAAATTTGAGAGTCATCGGGATAGAAGACGGCATAGAGAATCAAACCAAAGGAATGGAAAACCTACTAAATGAAATAATTCTAGAAAACTTCCCACAGATGAAAGATGGAATGGATTGCCAAATCCTGGAAGTCTACAGGACCCCAAACATTCAAAACCGTAATAGACCAACTCCAAGACATATAATTATGAAGATAGCCAACGTACAGAACAAGGAGAGAATATTAAAAGCTACAAGAGAAAGGAGGCAGATTATATTCAGGGGTAAACCAATTAGGTTAATGACTGATTTTTTATCACAGACTTTAAAAGCAAGAAGATCCTGGAACAATGTATTTCAAATGCTGAAAAATAATGGTTTCCAGCCAAGAATACTGTATCCAGCAAAATTAAGCTTCAGATTTGACAATGAAATTAAAATTTTCCATGATAAACAAAAGCTAAAAGAATTCGCAGCCAGAAAACCAGCACTGCAAAGCATTTTGAGCAAAATACTACAAGAAGAGGAATTGAAAAATAGTGCCCAAAACTAACAGCAGGAGGTATCTCAGTAAAGGGGGAGGAAAATAACCAAAAAGTAAAAACTAGCCAAACTAAAATAAATAAATAAATAAACATGACTGGAAGTACAAATCATATTTCAATTGTAACCTTAAATGTTAATGGCCTAAACTCACCAATCAAGAGACATAGGCTAGTAACCTGGATCAAAAAAACAAATCCAACAATATGCTGCCTTCAGGAGACTCATATGATAGGAAAAGACATACACAGGCTGAAGGTAAAAGGTTGGGAAAAATCATATCACTCACATGGCCCTCAGAAGCAAGCAGGAGTGGCCATACTCATATTGAATAAAATCAACTTCAAACCTAAGTTAATCAAAAGGGATGAAGAAGGACACTATAAACTGTTAAAAGGAACCATCCACCAACAAGACATAACAATTATCAATTTGTATGCACCTAACAATGGAGCTGCAACGTTCATAAAACAAACTCTCCTCAAGTTCAAGAGTCAAATAGACCGCAACACAGTAATTATGGGTGACTTCAACACACTGTTCTCACGATTAGACAGATCCTCTAGACAAAAGCTGAATAAAGAAACTATTGAACTCAATAGCACAATCAATAAACTAGACTTAACCGACATATATAGAATACATCAACCATCATCAAGTGGATACACGTTCTTCTCAGCAGCACATGGATCCTACTCATATATTATGCCATAGGGCAACTCTTAGTAAATATAAAGGCATGGAGATAATACCATGCACCATATCTGATCATAATGGAATGAAACTGGAAATCAATGATAAAAGAAGGAAGGAAAAATCCTACATCACATGGAAAATGAACAATATGTTACTGAATGATCAATGGGTTACAGAAGACATAAAGGAGGAGATAAAAAAATTCATAGAGACAAATGACAATACAGACACAACATACTGGAATCTATGGGACACAATGAAAGCAGTTTTAAGAGGGAAATTCATTTTTTGGAGTTCTTTCCTCAAAAAAAGAAAAAACCAACAAATAAATGAACTCACACTACACCTCAAAAACCTAGAAAAGGAAGAGCAAAACAACAGCAAATGTAGTAGAAGACAAGAAATAATTAAAATTAGAGAAGAAATCAATGAAATTGAAACAAAAAAAAAAAACCATTGAAAAAATTGAAAAAACTAAAAGTTGGTTCTTTGAAAAAATAAATAAGATCAACAGGCCCTTAGCCATGCTAACGAAGAGAAGAAGAGAGAGAACTCAAATTACTAACATACGGGATGAAAAAGGCAATATCACAACAGACACTACAGAAATACAGAAGATAATTAGAAAGTATTTTGAAACCCTATATTCCAATAAAATAGAAGATAGTGAAGATATCGATAAATTTCTTAAGTCATATGATCTGCCCAGATTGAGTCAGGAAGACATACACAATTTAAACAGACCAATAACAAAGGAAGAAATTGAAGAAGCCATCAAAAGACTACCAACCAAAAAAAGCCCTGGACCGGATGGTATACAGCGGAGTTTTACAAAACCTTCAAAGAAGAATTAATACCAACACTTTTCAAGCTATTTCAAGAAATAGAAAAAGAAGGAGCTCTTCCAAATTCATTCTATGAGGCCAACCTCACCCTGATCCCGAAACCAGACAAAGACATTTCAAAGAAAGAAAACTACAGACCAATATCTCTAATGAACTTGGATGCAAAAATTCTCAATAAAATCCTGGTGAATCGAATACAAAAACATATCAAAAAAATTGTACACCATGATCAAGTAGGATTCATCCCTGGGATGCAAGGCTGGTTCAATATACGGAAATCAATAAATACTATTCACCACATCAATAGACTTAAAGACAAGAACCATATGATCATCTCAATAGATGCAGAAAAAGCATTTGACAAAGTACAGCATCCCTTTATGTTCAAAACACTAGAAAAACTAGGGATAACAGGAACTTACCTCAACATTGTAAAAGCTATATATGCTAAACCTCAGGCTAGCATCATCCTAAATGGAGAAAAACTGAAGGCATTCCCTCTAAAATCTGGAACAAGACAGGGATGCCCTCTATCACCACTTCTATTCAATTTAGTTCTTGAAACACTAGCCAGAGCAATTAGACAGACAAAAGAAATTAAAGGCATAAAAATAGGAAAAGAAGAACTTAAATTATCTCTATTTGTGGATGACATGATAATATATTTAACAGACCCAAAAGGGTCTACAAAGAAACTGCTAGAGTTAATAAATGAATTCAGCAAAGTGGCAGGATATAAAATCAACACGCATAAATCAAAGGCATTCCTGTATATCAGCAACAAAACTTCTGAAATGGAAATGAGGAAAAACACTCCATTCACAATATCCTCAGAGAAAATAAAATACTTGGGAATCAACCTAATAAAAGAGGTGAAAGATTTATACAATGAAAACTACAGAACCCTAAAGAGAGAAGTAGAAGAAGATCTTAGAAGATGGAAAAATGTACCCTGTTCATGGATAGGCAGAACTAACATCATCAAAATGGCGATACTACCCAAAGTTCTCTACAGGTTTAATGCGATGCCAATTAAAATCCCTTCGGCATTTCTTGTAGAAATAGATAAAGCAATCATGAAATTCATATGGAAAAACAAAAGACCCAGAATAGCAAAAGCAATTCTAAGCAGGAAGTGTGAATCTGGAGGTATAGCGATACCAAAGGTCAAACTGTACTACAAAGCAATAGTAACAAAAACAGCATGGTACTGGTACCAAAACAGGCAGGTGGACCAATGGTACAGAATAGAGGACACAGAGACTAATCCACAAAGTTACAACTTTCTTATATTTGATAAAGGGGCTAAAAACATGCAATGGAGGAAGGATAGCATCTTCAACAAATGGTGCTGGGAAAATTGGAAATCCATATGCAACAAAATGAAACTGAATCCCTTTCTCTCGCCATGCACAAAAGTTAACTCAAAATGGATCAAGGAGCTAGATATCAAATCAGAGACACTGTGTCTGATAGAAGAAAAAGTTGGCTCCGATCTACATACTGTGGGGTCAGGCTCCAAATTCCTTAATAGGACGCCCATAGCCAAAGAGTTAATAACAAGAATAAATAAATGGGACTTACTTAAACTGAAAAGTTTTTTCTCAGCAAGAGAAACAATAAGAGAGGTGAATAGAGAGCCTACATCCTGGGAACAAATTTTTACCCCTCACACTTCAGATAGAGCCCTAATATCCAGAATATACAAAGAACTCAAAAAATTAGACAATAAGATAACAAATAACCCAATCAACAAATGGGCCAAGGACCTGAACAGACACTTCTCAGAGGAGGACATACAATCAATCAACAAGTACATGAAAAAATGCTCACCATCTCTAGCAGTCAGAGAAATGCAAATCAAAACCATCTCACTCCAGTAAGATTGGCAGCCATTATGAAGTCAAACAACAATAAGTGTTGGTGAGGATGTGGGGAAAAGGGTACACTTGCACACTGCTGGTGGGACTGCAAATTGGTAAGGCCAATGTGGAAAGCAGTATGGAGATACCTGGGAAAGCTGGGAATGGATCCACCATTTGACCCAGCTATCGCCCTCCTCAGACTATTCCCTGAGGATCTTAAAAGAGCGTACTATAGGGATACTGCCACATCAATGATCATAGCGGCACAATTCACAATAGCTAGACTGTGGAACCAACCTAGATTCCCTTCAATAGATGAATGGATAAAAAAAATGTGGCATCTATACACAATGGAGTACTACGCAGCAATAAAAAATGACAAAATCATAGAATTTGCAGGGAAATGGATGGCATTAGAGCAGATTATGCTAAGCGAAGCTAGCCAATCCTTAAAAAACAAATGCCAAATGTCTTCTTTGATATAAAGAGAGCAACTAAGAACAGAACAGGGAGGAAGAGCATGAGGAAAAGATCAACATTAAACAAAGGCGAGTTGGGGGAGAGAAAGGGAGAGAGAAGGGAAAACATATGGAAATGGTAGGAGACCCTCAATGTTACACAAAATTACATAGAAGAGGATGTGAGGGGAAAGGTGGGGGAAACAAGGGAGAGAATTGAACAACAGCAGATGAGGTAGAGAGGGATGATGGGTGGGGAGGGGAGGGGGGATAGTAGGGGATAGGAAAGGTAGCAGAATACAACAGTCACTAATATGCCATTAGGTAAAAATGTGAGTGTGTAACCAATGTGATACTGCAATTTGTATTTGGGGGTAAAAATGGGAGTTCATAACCCAATTGAGTCAAATGTATGAAAGATGATATATCATGAGCTTTGTAATGTTTTGAACAACCAATAAAAAAAGATATTATTCTCACTATTTTCACACTTAGAAGTTTTATCAATTATCTTAATTTTATTTTTAAAATGCTTCTTAGTGAATTTGTATATGAATCTACTCATTTGTCATCTTTTACTTAATAATTAATTAGTTTACAGCTCTCAAATGTATGCAGCAAAATGCTAAATACTAGGCAGCAACCTAAATGCTGGGTGACAGTTGCTCTCTTCTCCCTTCCTTACCCCAATAATGAAATAACACCTAAGTATAATCATCCTTAACATGTCCATTTGACTTTAAAGATACCGATGCATTTATGGTTTGCTTTGTAAGTAATATATTTCATTAAAAAAAGAATGTATTGGTTCATTAAGTTCTACGGACTCAATATGATCAGGAAACTCTCCATGACTGTTCATTTCTCCATAATTGTTTTCATAGGCATCTTTCTTCACTAGGTAGGAAAACCACCATTAGCAGCTACTGCTATAAAAATATAAAGACTTCCTCTTTTACCATTCTTATATAAATTTCCTGGTCATCCTGGCATCAACAGAAGCAGAATGTTATAAGTATTTGATTGCCAACCAACTAGAGATTAGATGGGGGGTGGAAATGATTTCCTCAGGAAGGGATCCTAGCAGATTAAAACATGTCGACTATGGAAAATTTAATGACATTGAGACAATAGTCTATCCATTTCAGCAAGATATTGGTAGATTCTTACATTATACAGAAAAAATAAAGTATAGGTAGGTTGAATAGTTAAACATAAAAAGCATACAACAGAAAAACTTGTAGGAGAATACTTATATAATCTTGGGGAGAGAAAAGACCTTCTAAACAAGTTATAAACTAATAACCACAAAGGAGAAGTTACCAGATTTGATCATATAAACATTTGAAATGGCTAGAACCCCAGAGAATCATACAGATTTTGCTGATCACAAACAGCACAGATGACAAAATCTTATAATTCAGAATCCATAAAGCATTCTCACAAATAAACATACAACCGAATTTGTTAATATGGCAGATTATAAAGTCAACAGAATTACAAACGAATAAGATGCACATGAAAATTATTTACTCTCATTAACAATCAGAAAAATGCAAATAAAATATCATGGAATATTATTTTTGTGCATCAAATTAAAAAAAAACTAAACTGTTGACTGTGGGATAATGGCTATTTTCCTATATTTTCAGCACAAATGCAAAGTAGTATATCTGGTTTCAAGGCTAATCTAGCAGTGCCTATCAAAATTAAACATGCTCATACTCCTTGATCCAACAATTCTATTTCTTGTATTTATCCTACAATATATTTGTACAAGTTAATAAAGATAATACTTACCATTTAATAAGTGCCTATTATGTTCCAAGCCCTTTAAAATTCTCTGAAATAGGTGAGATGTACACATTTTGCAGATGAGAAAACTGAAACTGAGACGTAAATTGCCCAGTTATGTGACCATGGAAATGGAAGAATCTGGATTTGAATCTAGGTATTTCTGCCTGTAAAATCCAAGCTCTTTTTACTATATTATTTCTCTTACCACCACCAAACACTCTCTTTCTTTGGTGAGTAAAATTAAATTCCTCATCTCTCCCCACCTTTTTGCATCCTGACCTTTGGGGAACTGATTTTGAGGCCAGACAAGGTCAGGGTTTAAACGGAAGCTAATTTAGCATATCTTGAAAGTCTTATTTTATGGAGGGGCTCTAAAAATGTGAAGGAACTATTGAAAAACTGTCACCTGCATCAGCTATGAGTTGAAAGAGATGTTTTCAATCCTTTCCAATTCAGATTAGTACTCCAGAAGTTTGTCTCGCAATTCTGCATTCCTTTAACATACTGTCTACTTTGGTTCATAGAAAACTCTTCTTTTAACTTCCAACAACTCCAAGGTTTATTTTCATAGAATTCTGAAGATTTTGCAACTTGTTTGTGAAGCAATTAACTTGGACTTTTAGAAATTTGTTCTAGAACTCTGACATGTCTTCAGTTTATAAATCTGTTGCCCTAGGTGATAGATTCTTTCAAACTTCTAATTCTGTTGATTGCATAAGATCTGTTTTATGGGTTGCCAACTAAACCGTCTTTTAATTTTCATGAAGTTTTATATGTTTGTACAGGTTTGAGTACCACCCTTAAGAACAACTTTAAGGTAAGTTTTCTTTTTCTTCTAAAAATCAAATTTTCTTTAAAATTAAACTCTATAGGCCCTAACTATAGGTTCACGTGCAGTTGTAAGGAATAACAGAGTCTATGCACTCTTTATCTAGATTTTCTCAACAGTAACATCTTGCAAAACTATAGTACAATTTCACAACTAGGATACTGACATTGTACAGTTAAAAGACGAAGAACATTTCCTCAGGATCCCTAATTTCCTTCTTGCCTCCATACCTTGCATAATCCCTACCAATCACTAATCTGCTTTCTGTTTTTTATAATTTCTATTTTCAAGAATGTTATATAAGTGGAATCACAGAGCGTAAAATATTTGGGCATTTTCTTTTTTTTTCATTCATTATAATTCTCTGAAAATCTTTGAAGATTGTTGTTTGTACTGTTTGTTCCCTTTTATTGTCAAGTATTATTTCCTGATATGAATGTGTTGTGGTTTGTTGATTCACCAACTGAAGGATATGTGAGTTGTTTCTAGTTTGGGGCTATTATGAACATACAGGCATGCAGGCATTTTTTTGTGAATAGGTAAATCTTAATCTAGGATAAATGACCAAGTTCAGTGGCTGGGTCATTTAGTGGCTGTACATATAATGTTTTTAAGAAACTGTCAAACTGTTTTCAGGAGTGGCTTTAAAATTTAATTATCCACCAAAAAGTTCTCCACATTTCACCAGTATTGAGTTTCATCCTGTTTTTAATTTTAGATATGAGACTTAGGCCATTCTTCTTCTCCTTCTTTGTTTCGTATATGAATATTCAGTTGTACAAGCACCAGTTGTCGAAATGTTGTCTTCCTTCCACTGAACTGTTTTTGGTAGAACTGTCAAAATAAGTTTAACATATTTTGTGGGTCTATTCGGGTGATGTCTATTCTGTTCCATTTATCTACATGTCTACCTCTCCTCCAATACCATGCTCTCTTGAATTTTGATTACTTAATCTCAAGAAAAGTGATTTCTCCTGCTATTTCCTTTTTAAAGAGTGTTTTAGCCATCCTAGGGTCTAGGCCTTTGTACACACTTTTTGGAATGATCTTGTCTCTGCCTGCTTCTAAAAAGCTGTAAGTTAGATAGAATTTGCATTAAATCTACAGATAAATTGGGGCAAATTGATATATTTACTATGTGGATAATTTCTTTCATTAACTTTTAAGTTTTATCATACAGATTTTGCATATGTTTTGTTAGACTTAGAAGTAGTTAATCCTCTTTGAAATTCTTATAAATTTTATTTATAATAATCTCTCCCATTCCTTTACTATGTCATTGTATTTGAAGTTAGCTTCTTCCAGACAGTATATTATTGGATCATGTTTTTTATTCATACCATCAGCACTTTTAAGTGGAATTTATTAGACCATTTAGATTTAAGACAATATTTGGCATGTTGGAATTTAAGTCTGACATTTTGTTATTTCTATTTATTTCTGCTATTCCTCATTTCTCTTTCTCTCCCTTCCTGTGAGCTATTTGAACAACTTTTTAAGAATTTTACCTGGATTTATTTACAGTGTTTTGAGCATACACCATGTATAGTTTCCTTAGTAGTGATTCTCTACATCTTAAAATATATTTGTGTAGCTTATCATACCCTTCTGATAATTACATCACTTCAAGAAAAAGATAGAAATCTTATCCATTTAGATCCTTTGGCCATCTCCACTTTTTAAATATAAGTGTCTAAAGTATTTCCTCTAACTCCATTGAGCATGATATCAGATGGTTTATAATCTTTGCTTCAACCATCACATCTTATTTAATACTCCTAAGAAGTAGGATAATCTATTATCATTCTAATGTTCTTTTGTTTCTGACATGCTGCCTTTTCTCCTTTTTTTTTTTTTTTTGGTTTAGAGAACTTCTCATAGCCTTTCTTTAATAATATGTTTGCTGTCAACAAATTGTCTTAGATTTACTTTGAACATGTCTTTATTATTCCTTTATTCATAAAATATATTTTTCTAGGTATAGGGGTAACAAGTGACAGATTTTTTTTCAATATTAAAAAAATATTATGCCACATCTTTCTGTTCTCCATGGTTTTTAAATAAGAAAATCACTGTCACTAAAATTGGTATTTCCTTATATGTAATGCATTATTTCTCTCTAACTGCTTTCAGGATTTTTTGTTTTTGATTTTCTAAACTTTAATGATAATATGTCTTATTGTGGATTTCTTTGGGTTTATTCTATTTGAATTTTGCTCAGCTTCTTGAATCTGTAGTTTTATGTCTTTCACCAAATATGGGGATGTTTCAACAATTATTTCTTCTAATTTGCTCATTTTATTTTCCTCCCTTCTTCTGACC
Organism: Spermophilus citellus; assembly: GCF_964194105.1. Classification (NCBI taxonomy): domain Eukaryota; kingdom Metazoa; phylum Chordata; class Mammalia; order Rodentia; family Sciuridae; genus Spermophilus; species Spermophilus citellus. The sequence goes on from NC_138192.1 coordinate 102,709,196, forward strand.
TCCTTCCCTCCTCATTTCTATGTGTCCTCTCTCTCTCCCCATCCTCTTCTACTGAGACTCTAATGATATAAGCATTAACTCTTTTTGTTATTGTTCCACAGTACCTGAAGCTCTGCTTATTTTCTTTTTCTTCTATTTTCTCTCTGTTGCTCAGATTGGCTAAATTCTATTTATCTTTCCTCAAGTTCTCGGCATCTTTCCTCTGTCATATGTTTACTATTAAGCCTGACTGAGATAGGGATACAGATTTTTTTCCAGTTCTATAATCTTTTTATTACTATTTTTGTAATTTATTATTGCTAGCTATTTTTCCCACATTTTTTACTGGTGCATTACAGCTGTACCTACTGATGGAATTCGTTGTTACATATTTGTACATGCACACAATATAACAATATAATTTGACCAATATCACTCCCCAGCCTTTCCTCCTCCCTCCCCTGTTAGTCAGTTTTTTGTCACTGTGACAAAATACCAGGGAAAAATCAACTAAGAGGTTTTATTTTGGTTTGTGGTCTCAGAAATCTTATTCCATGATTGGCAGACTCCAAGGCGGAAACATCATGGTGAAGGGCATAGCAGAACAAAGCTACTCACTTTGTGATGGCTAGGAAGCAAAGAGAGGGAGATAGAAAGGAAGGGCCCAGGTATATGATATCCCCTACAGGGACCTGCTTCCAGTGGCCTACTTTATCCAACTAGGCCCCACCTTTTACAGTTTCTAAAATCTATATTGTCATCAAATTATGAATTCATTAATGAATTAATCTGCCAATGAATTTAGTGCCTTTCTCATCAAATCACTTCTCAAAAGCCCCACCTATGAACACTGCTGCATTGTTCATTGTTCATGGACCAAGTCTTCAACAAATGAGCCTTTGGAATACATTCCAGATCCAAGCTATAATACTTTTATTTCTCTGCTGAGAAATTCTATTTTTTCATTTGTTTCTAGAGAGCTTGTAATGCTTGATGAAGAATTTCTGTGAGGGTTGTTTTAAGATCCTTGTTAGATAATTTAAACATCTGATTGAATGGGATAAATCTCTTGTCCCAATCTAGTAAGGGATATGGTCACAAACTTAGTTATAAAGAATGGGATACTGCTTTGGTGATACTATATACTGAATTTTATGTCTTCCCCAAATTTGTATATTAAAACCTAATCTCCAAAGTCATGATATTTGTACATGAGGCCTGTGAAAGACGATTTGGTCAGAAGGGCATATCCCTCATGAAAGGGATTAATACCAGCTGTGATTCAAATGTGTTCCCCAAAGTTCACGTGTTGGAAGTTTTATTCCCAATGTATTGGGAGATGGGACCTCATGGGAGGTGTCTGGGTTAGGACTGGGAGTGGGCTCCTTACAAAATGACCAATTGTCCCTCTCTTGTTCTCTCTTGCCTTCTCTGTGACCCTTTGCCATTTGATGATGAGGCAAGAAAGTTCTCTCTAGATGTGAGCTCCTCAACCTTGGACTTCCCAACCTTCAGACCCATGAACAAATAATTTATGTTCATTATAAATTATCCAATCTATAGTATTGTTTTTATAGTAGCACAGAAAGTACTAAGTTACTGCCCTGAAAGGAGACTTTAGAGAGCTTCCTTGTCCCTCCTGCCATGTGATAACAGGATGAGAAGATGCCCATCTGTGATCCAGGAAGGGATCTCTTAACAGATTCCTGTCTGCCAGTTCCTTTATCTTGAACTTCTTAGTCTCTAGAACCATGACAAAAACTCCTTCTACTTATAAGCCACCTGGTCCATGGCATTTTTAAAATAGCAGCCCAAATGGACTAAGGCAGAAATTTGTACCAGGTGTGGAGTACTGCTATAACAAACATCTAAAAATGGAGACACAAGCTAGACAGCCTACATTTCTACAAACAGAACTTAAAAAGTGATTCTGGTGAGGGCTCAGGAAGAAAAGAGCAGTAGAAAATCAGTCTTCTTAGATAATACCTAAGTAATCCTGAACAGAATGTTGGTAGGTAAACTATGGGTGGTAAAATCCATTTTTTTTTGTGGGACTGGGATTGAACCCAGTTAGCAGGCAGGTACTTTACCACTGAGCCACATCTCTAGCCCTTTCTATTTTTTGAGACAGAATCTCACTAAGTCACAGAGTCTGGTCTCAGACTTGTGATCCTACTATCTTAGCCTCACAAGTCACAAGGTAAAGTTCATTCTGATGAGGTCTCGGATGGAAATGACAAACATATTATTGGAAATTGGAGGAAAGGTGATCCTTGTTATAAAGTGGTAAAGCATTTGGCTGCATTGTGTTTATGTTCTAGAATTTTCAGAAGGTACACGTTGTGAGCTATGGAATTGGATATTTAGCTGAAGCCATTTCTAAGCAGTGTTGAAGACATGACTTGGCTCATCCTAACCACTAATTATAAACATCAGAGAAGAATGACTCCCAAGATTGAGTAGTTAAGTAAAAAGGAACTAGAACTGGTAAATTTTTAGCCTATTCATATTGCAGAAGATGAGAAAGCATGGACACTAAGGACTTGACCAAATGACCATATAATAAGGAGATAAGTATATAGGTGAGAATCACAGCCTTATCAGCCATCTCAACAGAAGTCAGGCACTACTATTCAAAACAAGGAAGAATGCCCCAGAAGAATTCAGAAATCATTAGGTTTCCCTCTTAGGTTTCAAAAAGGGGATCATTCAATTTTCAACAGATTGGATGGTCCTTATTCAAAGTTGTGGAGATGGGATCACACAAGGCCATAGGAGCAGGAGGGCTACTTGGATCCTGGGATCTAAGTTCTTTCTGGCAATGCTGTGGGAGCATTCTCTGTCCCAGTAGGTTAGAAGGCAGGATCTCAGCCCAGTAGGCCTTGAGTGCAGAACATCCTGGAGTTCAGAAAAGCCCAAAAGAACTGTTTTAAACCTCAAAACCTTATAGTTTGCTTGTAGAATTTATACTTTCTTGGACTTTCTACTCCTTTCTTCCTTCATATTTCTTCCATTTGGAATGGGATGTTCCTTTTATTCTTATTCCACAGTTGTATTTTGGTAGACATTATATGTTTGGCTTCACAGGTTCATAACTGATAGGGAATTGGTGTCAGGATACCTTACATCTCATCCATATCTGACTTAGATGATATTTACACAAGACATTGGATTTTAGATTTTTGAACTGATGCTAGAATGAGTTAAGACTATTGGGGCTGTTGGGATGGAATTAATTCATTTCTCATGTGAGAAGGACATGAATTTTAGGAGGCCTAGGATGAAATGCTATAGACAGAATATTTATGTGCCTTCCAAAATCATGTGAAAACCTAATCTTCAATATGATAGTATTTGGAGGTCATGAGGATAGTATTTGGAGGCCCTTATAGATGGGATTACTACCTTCATGAAAAATCTGTCTCTCTCACCCCTATCACCATGTGAGAACACGCAGAGAAGACAGGAATCTCTCTATAAGCCAGGAAGCAAGCCCTCACCCAACAATGAATCTGCAAGTGCCTTGACCATGGATTTCTCAGTCTCCAAAATAGTAAGAAATAAATTTCCATTATTCACAAGCCACTCAGTTTATGACCTTTTTTTTTATAGCAGTGGTATAATGTGCCAAATCACCTAATATGAAGTCAAGCCCAATCTTAAGCCAGCTATCAGATCTTTAAGTGCTGCTTTCCTATACCTATTATACAAAGTATTTTGAAAGCGCATCTCCGTTAGAACAAATAGATTTACTTGAGTAAACTGTTTGTTTTTTTTTTATCGAAATAATCTATCTGGCTGAAAGGTCTTTGAACTCAGGGCTGTATTCTTTTAATTTTTGTATCCATAATGCCTGGCATTTAGTAGGTACTCATTCAAAAAGTATTTGTTGGAGGCTCAGATACTATCCTAGATGCTGGGAACATAAAGTACACAAACTCTTTGCACTCAAGGAGCTGACATTCTGATGAAAAAGAGTGGCAAGAATGACTGAAGACCTTGGTACACTAGCTTTTAGGAAACGGTTTGTACTTTGCTTAGAAAACCATTTCTGAATCCCTTGGAGACACTTATGGCTACATATGTTTGCTAAAATTTATCTTTGTCAAAATATTCAAATTTGGATTGAACATATAATTTCCATTTTTTTTTTTTTTTTTTTTTGCTCAGTGATACTACCACAACATGAACTGTTTAAATAGTCCTAGAAATTTTATTGCTTGGAGGCTTTAGTTCAATTCAACCTACACAATGAAAGTTGTATGTGCAAGGCACTAGACAATATTTTATATTCTCTATGTATTACCTCTTTTGACTAAAAAGAGTTTTCATTACCTATTTTTACTCTCCTTCCCCTACTCTAGGTCCCTATTAAGTACATTCTTCATAAGATGCTCCTAAGGGAACCCTGTGCATTCATCTAATATAGCTATATAATAATTCTTTCTTACTTTTGAGCTCCACAATGGCATTTTAGTCAATGATGGTGGACCACATATGAGATAGTTGTCTGATAAGATTATATCACCTAGTGATAACATAGCTGTCTTATTTTGTAAGTACACTCTATGACATTTGCACAATGAGATGGCCCAATGATGCTTTTCTCAGAACCTATCCCCATCATTAAGTGATGCATAAATTCATAAATGAATATTTTTAATTTCTTAAGATTGGAAAGCAAGGGCTGGGGATGTGGCTCAAGTGGTAGCGCGCTCGCCTGGCATGCGTGCGGCCCGGGTTCGATCCTCATACCACCACATACCAACAAAGATGTTGTGTCCGCCGAGAACTAAAAAATAAATATTAAAAATTCTCTCTCTCTCTCTCTCTCTCTCTCTCTCTCTCTCTCTCTCTCTCACCTCTCACTCTATCTTTAAAAAAAAAAAAAAAGATTGGAAAGCAAGAGAAGGTGGTTAAATATATGCACTCTAGGACCAAGTCCTAACATCCTTACACAGTTATCTAACCTCACAGAGCCTCAGTTTTTTTCATCTTCAAAATGTAAATAATATAAATGCCTAATTTCAGGAGAACTAAATAAAACATGTTCATAAAAAGTTTAGTAGGATATCATACATTATAATCTCATCAAGTATTAATTAGCATGGTGTCTGCTACATAATAGGTATTTCTATAAATTTTTCATAGACTGTACACATTTATCCTCCAGCTAACAAGTGAAAAGACTAATGCCAGAATTCAAGTCTTCTGAAATATGCATTCTTTCTGTATGGATGTGTTAACAACTTATACATACATACCTAGACCATGTAGTCAGATGCATTTTTTTGTAATATTTTTAAGTGCATAAGTCAATCAGGAAGAAGTAGTTTAAGTACAAAAATTAATATTTCCAGGACATTTTAATGTCTTATTGGAACAACTGGACTGAATATTAGAATTACTAATGTCTTGCACAATTTGGAAATTGCAGTCTTTTAAAGTAACTATATCCTATTGCTTGGAGTCCTGGAAATTCTCACATCAAATTCCATTTTCTACAAGGATATTAGCATGAGCTGGAACTGTATTGGATTAAGGAGTCAGTTAATCACCAAAAATTATAAGATTGCCAGGTGTAGTGATGCATGCCTGTAATCCCAGCAATTCAGGAGGCTGAAGCAGGAAGATTACAAATTTGAGAACAGCCTCAGCAAAATAGTGAAGCCCTAAGAAATTTAGCAAGATCCTATTTAAAAAAAAAAAAATTAAAAAGGACTTGAGAATGTAACTCATTGGTAAAGTGCCCTTGGCTTAAATTCCCAGTACAACAACAATAACAATTTTTAAAAAAGGAAATTAAAAAAAGAAAAAGAAATTATAAGGAAAAGCACTGACACTTCTTTTAGGAGTCAGAATCTTCTACCCTGTGTGAGCATAGTTCTTGCCTTCTGATTGCAAAATATGAGGTAAAACACATTTTTCTTTCTCTTCTCACCTTTCATCTCAATATTCCTTTCTTGCCTGATCCTTATCTCAAGCCATATAACACCTGTTGTGTTTCTAAAATACTTACTATTAGCATGGCATGATATTTATACAACTGAATAATTAAAAAGTTTCAAAAAAAGAAATCCAAAATAGTTAAATTCAAGTATTAATAGGCAGTAGGCAATTGAGATAAGGAGGATGGTTTTTTAAAAACAGTTCATCTCACAATGGAAGGTCTTGTATGGTCTGTACTTTCCTAATATTATTGTGGTTTGCCTATTAAGCAATAGCTATTTGTGGGAAGGCAGAGCAATAAATTAAGTAGTGTAGCCTGCTAAAGTTGATGTTTCTATTGCTTTATAATAATTTATAAATGTATAAAAATAAGTAAAAATGAATATATGATAAAACTGATTTATAATAAAATCATACTTTTATAAAATAACTTTCTTGATGACAGAATGCTACCAATAAATATTAATGACTCAAAAGAATATAAATGCTAACAATTGTTTTTAAAGGATACAGCAATCTACTTACTGTTTTTCCTTTTCTATTTGAATTTTTACATCCAATGCCTTTATCTTTCATGTCCATATCTGAAAAAGAATGAGAAAAATGAGTACATAAGTAAATTCCATGTTTGGCATTTGACGTGTGTTTTGTAAAGGCTCATGCCTCCCTAGTGATTATACGGAAGCATAGTGGCTGAGTGCAGCCCCTGGACCTGACTGCTTGGACAGTTCCTGCAACTAACCATTTAAATTTGGGCAACTAATATTGCCTCTCTCAGCTTCATGTACCTCATCTATCAAAGAATGAAGAAACTCTCCTAAGGCTGCTATGTAGTTCAGTGGACCAAAGCATCTAACACTGTATCTGGAACAAGAGAAGCACAAAGTGAATGTAAGTTTTGTTGATATCATTACAATGACACTCTTTTCTCTGATCCCTGAATACACTGTACTCTTGGGTTTGTCACCTAATAACTCTAACTGCTATTTTCAATTGTATTGTTGAAATGTATACATTAAATGATTAAAATTAAATGTCACTATGCTCTCTGTATTTTCATGTACATTAGGGACTATCTTTTAGTTAGATTAGAGTAAATGTTGGTATACAGTACTTGTACTAAACTAAACTAAAACTTTAAAAGAATATCTCACTATTGCACTTCTGGTGATTCTGACCATTTTTGTGGCTGCTAAATATCATATACATTAGTCAAAGCTGGCTTCACTGAACATATTAAGAATAGCTTTTAATCATCTTTCTTGGAGCTACCACAGGTTAGCCTCCCTCTGTCAGTCATTTGGGTAATCTTCCATCATATCTTTGGTACACATACTCAACCTGGTAAAGCTGTGCAAAAACACAACCTATAGTCCAGATACTTTTCATGAATAACTATTTTCTTAAGAATTCAATTCATGATTCTATAGAGAAATCTTATTAAGAAACTAAGAGAATTTTAAAGTAGGGAGGGGAATGACTTATGATTTTCAGTGAGTTACAGGGCTAGGCTGAAATAAATATATACACATACATATACAAACACACATATACACATACAAGGAATGAGAAGGTCACATTGAGAGATGCTCCAAAGTTAACTGGGCTAGCCACACACATCTAATTTACTTACAGTGATAATAATTCAAGGAATTTAACAAGAGTGCTATATGAAAGTGCTAAAGTTTAAAAATAATCTTTTTAGTGTACTGTATTTCACTTTATATAATGTAGATATACTTTATGCAATGTTTTTATATAATGTATTGGGTTAATGAGACTGGTCTGCGAGACCAAACTGAAATGTATAATGGAAGGTATAGCAAAAGCACTATATCTATCTATGTCTATCCAGATAGATAGATACATAGATAGATATATAGAGATATCTTATTTGAATAGGTCCCCCCCCCCCAGTACTGGAGATTGAAACCAGGTGTGCTCTACCACTAAGCTGCATCTCCAGCCTTTTTCTTTAATTCTTATTTTAGTTGTAGATGACATAATACCTTTATTTTATTTACTCATGTGGTGCTGAGGATCAAACCCAGTGCTCCACATATGCGAGGCAAGAGGTCTACAACTGAACCATAACTCCAGCCCTTGTTTTTTATTTTGAGATAGGGTTTGCTCAGTTGCCCAGGCTGGTCTTGAACTTGAGATCTTCCTGCCTCAGCTTTCTGAGTCGCTGGAATTACAGACTTAAATAGTTTTTAAAGACTCTGTTCAGATATAAATATATAAACTTATAGAGTAATAGGAGACAAAACAGTCCTTAAACCACCTCTCTGGTTTTTTGTTTTTGTTGTTATGTATAATTATAATCCACTGATAAAAAAATTGAACAAAATTTCACTATGTGAAATTTATTGTTACATATTAATATATGCGGGATTTATTGTTACTTATTAATTCATGCCCACAATATAACAATATAATTTGGTCAATTTCAATCCCTATATCTTCCCTCCTCCCTCCTTTTCATTTTAAACATGAGAAAAATTGAGAAAAGTTAAGCTGCCCAAGAACTAGATAGTGGTGGTCGATAAGAAAATAAGCCACATTTTCTCCCAAGTATTTGCATTTATTTTATATCTACCACAGATTGTATTTGTCATTACTTAGTGGTCAGAAGAAACTGGACCACTAATTCTTTAATATAACCCTTTTGTAGTATTTTCAAATTATTCAAACTTTTCATGCCTTAGTTGCCACTTCTCTAAAACTAGAGTGATGCAATTTCATAGCACATATGAAAATTAAATAAGGTAATATATGTGAAGCATTCACAGAATTCTGAAGATGGATTGAGGTAATATAAAGAAACTGCAAAGAATTGGAATATTATACTTAGTACCAAGTTCCATTCTTTCATATTTAAAGTGGGAAAATTGAGGCTTTTATAAGACAAATAATTGTCTAAGTCACAGACATCATGGAAAAGCAGGGGCGAGACCTACTTTATAACTTCATTTTACTTGATACAATAATTCCCCTTTTCCAACAAATAATTGAGAATAACAGAATGAGAATCTCCAAAATTTCACTTCAAAAGTTCTTCTATGGTTAAAAGAATCCAAAAGATATTAGAACAAAATTTTTATCAGTATCTTAGTCTGTTTTGTGCTGCTATAACAGAATTCCTGAGTCTGAGTAATTTATAAGGAACAGAAATTTATTTCTTACAGTTCTGGAGTCCAAGATCAAGGAGCCAGCATCTGGTGAGGGCCTTCTTATTTCATTATGCCATGGCAGAAGGCAGAAGGGCAAGAGAGGATAAGGAAGACAGAGACAAGGAGGGCCCAAACTCTCCCTGTTAAGGAACCCACTCCTTAACAAACCCACTCTTACAATAATGTCATTAATCCATTCACTCTACCCTTATGGCATAATCATCTCCCATTAGGCTCTACCTCCTAATACTTGCACTAGGGATTAAATTTCCAACACAAGCTTACTGGAAAACACATTCAACCACAGAATTCTGCCCCCAACCCTCAAAATTCATCTTTCCCACATGTAAAATATAATTCTGTCCCAATAGCCCCAAAGTCTTGACTCAGTCCAGAAACTCAGAAGTCCAAAGTCTAAGGTCTCATCAAATCAGATATTGTTGATACTCAAGCCATGATTCATTCTGATGCAAATTTTCCTCCAGCTGTGAGACTGGAAAATTAAACAAGTTTTCAACTTCCAAAATACAATGTTGGCATTGGGCATATGATAGGCATTGTCATTCCAAAAATGAGAAATAGTCAAGAAAGGGGCAACTGGTTCCCAGTCAGCCCAAAAATCCAAGGGGAAAACCAACATCAAATGTTAAGACTACAGCATAGTCTTACTTAACTCCATGCCCTATTCTGTGGCCATCTGGGATGTGGGTTTGGTCTAGGCCTCAGACAGCCTGCAGCTCTCACAGTTTGGAGTCTCAGAGTCTCTGGTGTTCTTGCGGGCTGGCATTGCATGCTGGTAGTTCTGGGGGTTCGCATCAGCCTCGACACCACAATTCCACTGTGAATTTCCCTTGTAAAGGTTTTCTGTAGTGGCTCTGCCCTTGTGACAAGTTTTTACTGGGTTCTTCAGGTTGATATCCTTTGAAATTTAGGTGACTGTAACCATGCCTCCACAGTTTATAAACTCCGTGTGCCTGCAGAATTAACAACATATGATGCTACTAAGGTCCCATGATGTTCACCTTCTGGAGTAGTGGCTGGTTTCCACCATGGTTGTGTGGTTGAGGAGCACTGTGTCAGAATACAGGGAGCAGTTATTTGAGGTGGCACAGGACAGAAAATTTAGAGGTCCTATAAATGTCTCACTGGAAACCTTGCCATGAAGGTCCTAGAAGTTCTCAAAAATGCCTTTGGAGTCACTGTCCCATTTTCTTAATGAATAGCACTCGGCTCCCTTCTACCTTTACTAAACTTTTTAGCAAATGGTTGCTTGGCCACACTCTTGGTTTGCTTTCCTAAGCACAGTGTTTCACTATGTGCATGACCTGGTTACGAATTTTCCAAATCTTTCCATTCTGCTTCTGTGTAATTATAAATTCCTTCTTTAAATTTATTTCCTTCCTCTAGTATTTTACTAATGCAGTTAAAATAAACCATGAAGTTTCTCAGTATTTTGCTTAGAAATTTCTTCTGCCAGATTCTTCTTTCTATAAAGTCTCTAGGTATGAACACAATTCAGCCAAGTCCTTTGCCATTTTATAATAAGGATGACTTTTTTCTCCAGTTTCTAAACCTTGTTCCCCATTTCCAATTAGATTTCCTCAGAATTGTCTTTACCATCCATAGTTCTACAAATATTCTGACCACAACCCCTTAAGTAATCTCTAAGAACTTTCAGATTTTCCCTATAGCTTTCCTCTTCTGAGCCCTCACCAAAATTTACATGCTGGCCTATTTATTTCCAGGTTTTTTTGTTTTTTTTTTTTTTGTTTTTTGTTTTTTTTTTGCACCAGGAATTTAACCCAGTGTGCTTTACCACTGAACCACATCCCCACTCTTAAAAAAAAAATTTTTTTTTTAAATTTTTGAGACAGGGTCTCAATGAAATGCTGAGGGCCTCATGTCTCACTAAATTGCTGAGGCTGGCCTTGAACTTGCAGACCTCCTGCTTCAGCCTCCCTAGTTGCTGGGGTTATAGGCATGTGCCCCTGTACCCAGCTCAACCTACAGCTTGCTACTCCAAATTCTTTCACCTCTAATTCATTGTGCAACTTCAAAGCTCCTTTCATATTTTCAGGTATTTGTTATAGCAACTTTGTGTCTTAGTCCATTTTGCACTGCTATAACAGAATACCTGAGACTGGTAATTTATAAGGAATGGAAATATATTTCTGATACTTCCAGAGGCTGGGAAATCTAAGATCAAGGGGCCAGCATCTGGTGGGGATCTCCCACAGCAGAAGACAGAAAAGCAAGAGAGAGAAAAGGAGACAAACAGGGAGGGAGGGAGACAGAGAAAAAGGAAACCAGCTTCACCTTTTATTGCAGAGGAGTCCCATGATAACAAACCCACTCTCAAGAAAAAGTCATTAATCCATTCCCTCCAACCTCATGGTGTAATTTCCTCTTATTAGCCCCCCTCTTTATACTGTTGTACTGATAATGAAGTTTGCAACACATGCTTTTTGGCAGACACATTCCAATCACAGCATTATCATTTTATAGGCAACCAAGTAATCCCAGTCTCTCAAGATATCTTATTAATCCTGAATATTTTTCCAAATGTTTTTTTCTTCTAAAATAAAAAACAGTTGAAGTGTATTTTAGATTTTTCCTGCCATTTCATTCATTGGTTCCAGAAATTGATATATTATGTTCCAAAATGGCTTTCTGCATGGAACAGATGAATAAATACACATATGACTAAAGTATTCAGATACAATCATGCTAAAATCCTTCAATTTTATCATATTATACTATTAAAGCTAAGCCAAACTTGCCTTGTCATTTACAATTTTGATATGATTCTTTTCCCCATAAATCCTTAGAGAGACCTCTCTACAATCCAAGGATGCTTGTATGTTATAAAGAAATATGACTGCTTGCTCACTTGTCCCCTTATAGAACATGGTCCAGCTATTTTCCTATTTCATCTTCATTTTGATTATTATAGTCACCTCTAAATGGATATGCAGACACTACATAGCTATGACTATTTTAGTTGCTAGAATTTAAAAAATATTTCTATGCTAAATATTGGTAAAACATTGCTCCTTCAAGAAATCCCAAGTTTTCTTTTATATGAATTGCCCTTCATTCCCTGGGAATTTCCCATTTCCCTCAAATCCAAAATGGTACATCAGGGATTTCTGGAACACTGATCCAACAGAATAGGATCTGTTTTTTCCATGCTTATGAAGGGTTTATTGTTAAATATTTTGATTATCAGCTTTGGGTTTATTGATAAGTTAATGATATTACTGATCTAATCCTTAAATTAGAAAAGCCATTTCATTAGCTAGAACTAAAGGGTAGATAAAAGTTTAGAAACAAAGATAAACAAATGTAAGAGGTTATTTACCAATATTATATTATAATAGATAAAAAATAAAAATTTTCTGAGCTTCTTGATTTTAAGGCCAACTGTATTTAATTTTGATTATTTTCCTACTGATAGTGTGTCACACTCTTCATACCCATAATAAAAAAGTATTACTTACTTTTGAAAGAAAGTAGTGATAATTATTTTATATGAATTAATATTCCAAATTTCATTGAATATTTGAAAATTATAATAATATATATGTAAGTTAAAACTTACCTACAAAAGCAGGAAGATTTGAACTTTTTTTTGGGCTAGTCTGAAATGAAAGCAGATCAGAGGAAGTAGAGAGGAAAAATAATTAAATGTCAATATAATCTTGAAAGAGCATTATTGTTATTATTATAATGAGAGTAAGTGTTAGCATTTGGTTTTATCTCATACAAAAAAAAAGAATTTATTTACAACTAACAAGTGCATTGGGGGGATCTATGACTGAAACATTTAAGGTAAGGTATCCCAAACATTAAATGAAAATGCATGATATTGCATCATACATCATTAAACCTCTTCTAATCCTCCAAGCTCCAGGGGGGAAATAGTAATTTAAAGGACAACAACAACAAAAAACCTAGGTTAATATCAATGAAACTATATATCAAAAGAAAGAAAGGAAGGAAGGAAGGAAGGAAGGAAGGAAGGAGAAACTACATCAGGGAAAATGGTAACACACATGTTTAAAGAATCACTGAAATGAACTTGAACTGTCAAAACCTAAGAGATTAACTACTTCAGAATTCCCGTATAAAATCTAAAACAAATAGGGAACTGCTTAATAAAGGAAATAAGACGAGGGTAAATTTTGATGTGTAAAGAAATCTCTTCCAGGTCACTAGCTGACCTGGAAGAGGTAACAGAATAGAAAACAAATTGATCATAATAAAGGAGAAGGATGATTGCATCCTCCAACAGTAAACAACAGTAATTCCTGAAGGAGGAGGAGAATTGATTTTCACAGTTACCCATAGTATAATATTTTAAATGCCTGATTTTCAACAAAAAAACTATAAAATATATAAATAAACATGAAATATGCTGACTTACAGGAAAAAAAATAGAAATCATTCTTGAGGAAGCCCAAACTTTGAACTCAACAGCAGATATTTTTAAACTACTCTTCTAAATATGCTGAAAAGCTAAAGGGAACCATTGACAAATAACTAAGTATACCAGGAAAAGGAAGTATAAAGAAAAATGAGAACACTAATAAAGAAATAGAAATTATACAAAGGAACTAACTAGAAATTCAACTTATAAAGCACAATAACTGAAATGAAAAATCTACTCGAGTTTAATAGCCGATTAAATTAGGCAGAAGACAGAATCAAGGAGCTTAAAAATAAGAAATTTGAAATTATTCATTATTAGGAGAATAAAGAAAAAAGAATGAAGGAAAGTGAAAAGAGCCTAAAGGTTCTATGGAACAACCAAGTCTACCAACATACACATTATGGAGTAACAAGAAAAGGGAAAATATTTTTTTCAAAAGAAATAAAATTTGAATAAATAATGGCAAACATGTTCCAAATTTGATGAAAGTCATAAATCTATACACCAAGGTCAATAAATTCCAAGGAAGATAAACTCAAAGACAGCCACATCAAAAGGCACATTATAAGTCAACTGCCAAAAGACAGAGAGAGAAATTAAAAGTAGCAATAAAGAAATGACTTATCATGTACAAGTGATTCTCCATAAGATTAACAGCTAGATTTTCATCAGAAACCATTTAGGTCAGAAGATGGTGGGATGACATATTTAAAGTACCATACTACCACAAACACTGTGTATATTTGATGCAATTCCCATCAAAATTCCAATGATATTCTTCATGGAAATAGCAAAAGCACTCATAAAATTCATCTGGAAAAACAAGAGGTCCAGAATAACCAAAGCAATCTTTAGTGAGAAAAGCAAAGCAGGAAGCATCACAATACCAGACCTAAAATTATACTGTAGAGCTATAGCAACAAAAATAACATGGTATTGGCACCAAAACAGGTAGGACGACCACCAATGGAACAGAATAGAAGACACAGAGACAAAACCACAAACATACATTTACCTTATACTCGACAAAGTTGTCAATAACATTCATTTGAGAAAAGATAGACTTTTTCAACAAATGGTGATGAGAAAACTGAAAATCTATATGTAGTAGAATGAATTTTAACCCCTATTTCTCACCTTGCACAAAACTCAACTCAAATTGTATCAAGGACCTAGGTATTAGACCAGAAATCCCACACATCCTAGAAGAAAAGGTAGGCCTAACACTACACCATACTGGCTCAGGAATTGACTTCCTTCCTCAGAAATGGTCTTCCTTAATAAGATCCCTAAAGCACAAGTATTAAAATCAATACTCAATAAATGGAATAGCAGCAAACTAAAAACCTTCTTCATAGCAAAGGAAACATTCAAAAGTATGAAGACATAGTTTATGGAATGGAAGAAAATCTTTGCCACCTGCAACTCAGAGCATTAATCTCTAGGATATATGAAGAACTAAAAAAACTTAACATCAAAAACAAAAACACCCAATCAATAAACGAGCAAAGAAACTAAACAGATACCTCACAAAAGAAGAAATATGAATAGTCAACAAATATATGAAAAAATGTTCAAAATCTCTAGCAATTAGAGAAATGCAAATTTAAAAAATATTGAGATTCCATCTCACTTCAGTCAAAATGGCAAAAAAAATTTTAAATGCTGGGGGTGGGGGCAAATCTCTCAACTAAAAATTTTATAACCAACAAAGGTATTCTTCAAAAATGAAGAAGGTGAGAGTGTCCCAAACTAAGAGAAGCTGGGGAAAATTTGCTGCTAGTAGACCTGTCTTATAAGAAACGCTAAGGGAGTTCTCAGGCTAAAAGGAAAGGACATTCGACAGTAGACACAGACATTAGACTTAAACCCATATTAGTAAATAAAGAATGCTAGAAAATGTATGTGGGGGTGGTAAAAATGTAGAGATTTGTTTGGTTTGGTTTGGTTTTTGATACTGGATATTGAACCCAGGGGTACTTAAACACTGAGACACATCCCTAGCCCTTTTAATTTTTTGTTTTGAGAGAGGATCTCTTTAGGTTGATTAGGGCCTGACTAAGTTGTTGAGGTTGACCTCAAACTTGCAATTCTTCTGCCTCAACTTCCTGAACTGCTGGATTCCAGGATGTGTACCACCATACCTGGCAAAACTGTAGAGGTTTATTTGTTTGTTTGTTTGTTTTTTGTTTTTTAAGCAATGAAAATTAAGCTGTCATAAACTTCAAATAGCCTATTACCACTATGTTTTATGTAAGCCTAACCAAAAAGCAATACCTATAGTAGATACAGAAAAAATAAAAAGTAAAAAATCAAAGCATACCACCACTAAAAAATAAACAAAATAATTCAATCTCAAAGGGAGACAGCAATAGAAGAAAGGAACAAAGGATCTGCAAAACAACTATAAAACAATTAACAAAATGTTAGCAGTGAGTCTTTACCTATCGATAATTGCCTTAAATGTAAATGGACAAAATTTTCCTATCAAAAGAATGGGGTATCTGAATGGATTAAACGAAACCCAAAAGTAAGTTTCCTACAAGAAAGTAATTTCACCTTTAAAGACACTAAATTTAGACTGAAAATGAAGGGATGGAAAAAGACATAACATGCAAATAGAAACCAAAAGAGAACTGGAGTAGCTATACATATATCAGATAAAATGAGATTTTTTAATTAAAAGTTTTAAGAGACAGAATGTTAGTATATAATGATAAGGGGTTGATTTATCAAAAGTATATAATAATTCTAAATGGACAGTCCTCAAACTTATGATGACTTGACTGATGATGGTTCAACTTTATGATGGTTCAAAAAGCAAAACACACTCAATAGAAACTATACTTTGAATCTTGATCTTTTCCCAGGCTAGTAATGACCAATATGATATTTTCTCATTATGCTGAGCAGTGGCAGTGAACCACAGATCTCTCATGCAAGCAGCACTCTATAATGCACTATATTGCAAAGTGATGATGTTTGGTAGGCTAGGTGTACAGTATTAAATGCATTTTTTGGCTTAACAAAATTTTCACCTTACAGTGAGTTTGTCAGGATGTAAGTCTATCATAACTGCAGGAATATCTGTATGCCCCCAATATGGAAGTACCTAAATATAAAGCAAACATTAATAGATCTGAAGAGAGAAAGAGAGACTGTAATACAACAATTGTAGAGAACTTCAATATCCCAATTTTGAAAAATGGATAGATAATCCAGACAAAAAGTCAATATAGAGGCATTGGATTTGAACTACACTTTAGACCAATTAGACCTAAAAGATATACACAGAACTTTCTATCTGCTAACATTAACAAAATGTTAGCAGTAAGTCTTTACCTATCAATAATTACCTTAAAATTCATCCAGAAGCAGCAAAATACACATTTTTCTCAAGTATACTCAGAACATTCTCCAGGTAGGGTGCAAAACAAGTATTAACAAATTTCAGAAGACTAAAATCATATCAAGTATCTTCCCTGATTACAGTGGTATGAAATAGAAATCAATAACAGGAGGAATTTTGGAAAAATCACAATTACATGAATATTAAACAACTTCTCCTGAAAAATATCTTGAGACAAATGAAAATGGGCCCACAACATTACAAAACTTGTAGTATGCAGCAGAAGACATTTCTAAGAGGGAATTTGAAAGCAATAAGTGCCTACATCAAAAATCAAGAAGGACCTCAAATAAACAACTAGCATTACACCTTCACAAACTAGGAAAAAAACAAATAAAATCCAAAGTGAGTAGGAAGAAAAAATAATGAAAATCCAAGCATAGTTAAATGAATTTCATTATCAATAAAAAAACAGAAACGATCATGAAACTAAAATTTAGAATTCTAAAAGACCACAAGAGACTACTATGAATATTACATATCAATAAATTGGACAACCTACAAGAAATGGACAATTTTCTAGAAACATTCTAACAAGTCTTAATAAACAACAACAACAACAATAAAAAAAAAAACCAGATAACCTGAATAGACCAGTAATAAGTAATGTAACTGAATCAGCCAATAGTAAAACATCTCCCATCAAAGAAATCCCCAACAGAGAGCCTACATCCTGGGAGCAAATTTTTACCCCTCATACATCAGATAGAGCACTAAAATCTAGGGAATATAAAAAACTCAAAAAGCTAAGCACCAAAATAAAAACAAATAACCCAATCAATAAATGGGCCAATGACCTGAACAGACATTTCTCAGAAGAGGATATACAATCAATCAACAAATATATGAAAAAATATTCATCATCGCTAGCAATTAGAGAAATGCAAATAAAAACTATTCTAAGATATCATCTCACTCCAGTCAGGATGGCAGCTATTATGAATACAAAAAATGATAAATGTTGGTGAGGATGTGGGGAAAAAGGTACACTCATACACTGCTGGTGGGACTGCAAATTGGTGCAGCCAATATGGAAAGGAGTATGGAGATTTCTTGGAAATCTGGGAATGGAACCACCATTCGGCCCAGCTATTCCTCTCCTTAGTCTATACCCCAAAGACTTAAAAACAGCATACTACAGGGCCACAGCCACATCAATGTTTATAGCAGCACAATTCACAATAGCTAAACTGTGGAGCCAACCTAGATGCTCTTCAGTGGATGAATGGATTTAAAAAAATGTGGCATATACACACAATATAATTTTACTCAGCAATAAAAGAGAACAAAATCATGGCATTTGCAGGTAAATGGATGGAGTTGGAGAAGATAATGCTAAATGAAGTTAGCCAATACCCCAAAAAAGAATGCGGAATGTTTTCTCTGATATCAGAAGACTGACTCATAGTGGGGTAGGGAGGGGGAGCATGGGAGGAATAGATGAATTCTAGATAGGGCAGAGGGGTGGGAGGGAAAGGGAGTGGGCAGAGGATTATCAAAGGTGATAGAATGTGATAGACATCATTATCCAAAGTACATGTATGAAGACACAAAATTGGTGTCAACATACTTTATATACAGAGTTATGAAAAACTGTGCTGTATATGTGTAATAAGAATTGTAGGCTGGGGATGTGGCTCAAGCGGTAACACACTCGTCTGGCATGCGCCGGGCGCTGGGTTCAATCCTCAGCACCACATAAAAAAATAAAATGAAGATGTTGTGTCCACTGAAAAAACAATATTAAAAAATTCTCTCTCTTCTCTAAAAAAATTAAGAATTGTAATGCATTCTGCTGTCATTTATTTAAAAAAAAATCAATAAAAAAAGAAAAGAAGTCAACCAAAAAAAAAAATCTTTCACTTTTTATTAAAAAGTGGGGAAAAGGAAACTCATGATTACGTGACTTTACTATATTCTAACAAACATTTAAAGAACTAATATCAACTATTCTCAAACTCTTCCAAAAAATTGAATAGGAGGAAATACTTCCATACTCATTTTATGAGGCAAGCATTACCCTGATACCCAAAGCTGGATAAGGACATTACAAGAAAAGAAAACCACAGATCAGTATTCATCATGAATACACATGCAAGAATCCTCAATAATTCACTAGCAGGCCAAATTCAAAGCATATTAAAAGGATCATTCACCATGAACAAGTGGGATTTATATATGAATGTGTTATACAACATTAACAAAGTAAAGGACAAAAAACATCTCAATAGACTCAGAAAAAGCATTTGACAGAATTCAACACTCTTTCATAATAAAAGTGACCAACAATTGGACATCAAAGCAATGTACCTCAACACAACAAAGCCCATAATACCATTAGCTAACATTCTACTCCACAGTGAAAAGCTGAAAGTTCTTCCTCTAAGATCAGAAACAAGGATGTCCATTCTTCCCACTTCTATTCAACATAGTACTGGGTGTCTTCACCAGAACAGTGAAAAAAAGGAAGAAAGAAAATGCATACTGAATAGAAAGAGAGATGTTACTGTTTCTATATGCAGATGATATGATCTTATATGCAAAAAACCTAAAGAATCCTCCAAAATTCTGTAATAGCTAAAAAGTTAATTCAATTTACAGAATAGAAAATCAACATAAAAAATCAATTGTGTTTCTTTACACTAACAAGGAACTAACTGAAAAAGAAATCAGGAAAGCAATCCCATTTATATAAGAGCTAAAGACATTAGGAATAAATTTTTAACAAGGTGGAAGATCTGTACACTGAAAACCACAATCAGTGATGGGAACAACTGAAGTAGACACAAATAAATGGGAAGATATCCTGTGGTCATCAATTGGAAGAATAAATCTGGCAAAATGTTTGTATTACCCCATTCTACAGATTCAATTCAATCTCTGTCAAAATTCCAATGTCATTTGTTTTTCACAGAAAAAAAATTCTAAAATTTATATGGAATAAGAAGAGACTGATTAATCAAAGAAATTTTAAGCAAACTGAACAAAACTGGAGGCATCACACTACCTGATATTAACTTCTACTACACAAAGCTATAGCAATAAAAACAGCATGTTCTTGGTATAAAAACCAGACACATAGATGAATGGAACTGAATAGAGAGCCTAGAAATAAATCCATGCATTTGTATTCAATTAGTTTTCAACAAAGAAGCCAAAAACAAACAATAAGGAATAATAGTTCCGTCAGTAAATAGTGACAGAAAAAAAAACATGTCCCACTTGCAGATGAATGCATGCATTTGGATCTGATCTTATACCATATATAAAAATCAACTTGAAATGGGTTAAAGACAAATGTAAGATTGAAACTATAAAACTACTAGAAGAAAATACAGTGGGAAAGTGTATAACATTGGAGCAGGTGATAATTTTTTGCATATGATCTTAAAAGCATAATCGAAAAAAAAAACAGACAAATGGGATTTAAAAAGCTACTGTACAATACAGGAAGACAATCTATAGAACGAAATAAAGTATTTACAAACTTAATGTCTGATAAAGGGTTAATATTCAAAATATATAAGGAATTAAAACAACTTAATAGTAAGACATACCCCTGCAATTTAAAAACAGACCTAAGTATACATTTCTCAAAAGAAGACATACAGTTAACAGGTATATGAAAAGTGCTCATCATGTCTAGTCATCAGGGAAATGAAAATTAAAATCACAATACCATTTCACATATATTGAAGTGTCTATATTAAAAAGATGAAAAACACAACATGTATTTCCAGAATGTTGAGGAAAGGGAACTCCAATACACTGTTGATGGAAATTTAAATTAGATAGTCATTATGGACAACTATATAGAGGATCATCAATAAATTAAAATTAGAAATACCGGATGTTGGAAAGATGGCGGCCAGCGAGGAAACAGCACGTTCAGTATCTCTACAGTAACGGATCAAAAAGATCCATTAATACACCCAGATTCTACCTACTGATGAACTTCGAGCAAAACTCCGCTGAAAAGAGACCTGCCGGAAATTAGTAAGTTGATTAGAGGTGACAGTTTGTCCCAGAGGAGTGAATCTTGGCCACGCGGTGCAGAGGACTAGTCCCACTGCCAGCCGCCGCCAAACGGCAGCCGGCGCTGCCCGCCCGGTTCTGCAAACGGCCCCCGGAGGCAGGACCTGGCACGGCGGGAAGGGTCCCCGCTGCCTGCCCGTTCTGCAAACGGCCCCTGGCTGCAGGACCTGGCGTGGCGAGAAGGGTCTCCGCCCGCTCATCAAACAGCCCCCAGCCCGCCCCGCCCAGGAGGCGACGTGAAGGGAATCTAACCAAGCCTCTATGAAATAGCGAACTGGGCTGCGTATGGGGGTGGCTGAAGTGCTGAGCCTGGAGCTCAGAGCAGAGGCTTTAATCGAGACTTTGCGCAGCTTGTTAGAGCTCCTTTCACCATTAGTCTGTAGTGGACCACCAGGCCAAGCAGCAAAAAAAACAAAAAGATTGAAAAAGAGACACTTGGCTCCCTGACGCTTTTCTGCTCAGAGCCACGGGCGCTTTGCGCCCATCTGCTTCCTCTTCCACTTCGCTCCCCGCAGAGAAGCTGAATGGGTAATCAGCAGTGGATCCTAAGTACCTGAGGCTAAGAAAGCTCAGTACACCCCGCCCTTTTTTTTTTTTTTTTTTAATATTGTCTATACAGGGAGAATTAGTGGACTGAAATTGTTGGCTGGGCTGGGGTTTCGGGGCCGAAAATCCACTCCGCGGGAGCCGCCATTTGCTTTCGGCATGCTGCCTTGAGGGCCCTGTCTACTCGGTCTAGCTGCAGCAGCTAGAGACTAAAACGGAGCGGCGTGCCGAACCCTGTCCTCCGAAGGCTGGGTCATTCGGCATCCCCCTGCGAGAGGACCCGTGCTCCGGAGGAGGCGGTTGGAGAGCCGCGGCGGCAGCCGCTTGGGCCCTGGGAGCTAGGCACCGGGCCGAGGAACAGCGGAGGCTGCGGCGGCGCTGCTATCTAAAGCCTATTTGCTCAGGATCACTAGGCAATGCTGAGCTGACGTGGAGCTAGGGCGTACACTTTGGGCCCCTCAGAAAACGCACACTGAGCACGTATCTGCGGCGTTTAAGCCCCGGATCGCCTGCTTCTCGTGACTCAGCACTAACGACCCAGCTGAAATAACTAGTCGGCCCACATGATCTCACAGAGGTAAAAAAAAAAAAAAAAAAAACAGAGCACCATAGCCAGACCCAGGGAATCGGGAGTGATGTGGGACTAGCGGCACAGAATTCCCGGCTATTGCCCCCACCAGGGCCGACAACAGAGGTCCCTTGCACCACCTAACAGGGGAGTTGCTACCTGAGGGCAAACAAATTCGCTGGGGGTCCTCAGCCCCAAACCCTACAAACTTAGGGCCTGAGGGAGGCAAACAGAAAGGGTGTGCCCAGACATCCATGAAAACAGGGCTCCCAGGAGCAGCAGACCCGACGTGTAGACAGTAATGCGATAAGCATCACAGGCGAGTGGGGCCCGGATTGAGGAACCACAAGAAAAGGACCCAGGCATTCAGGACTGGAGACCCGCACAGTCTGGGAAGAAGAGCTGAGGCACAGTGATTGGCTCCCACCTATCAAGAGGAGAAGCCTGGCCCAGTGGGCATAGCTCCACCCACTGGAAGAGAACTCAATCGAGCTTTATGACTGCATTTATTATTAGTAATTTTTTTTTATTTTTTTAAAGATTATTATATTTTTTTTTATTCTCACTTTTTGTAGTTGACGTTGTTGTGTCCTTTAACTTTCTTACTAATGGTTTCAATTTTTTTTTGTTAATTTTTCTTATTCTATTATTATTACTATTATTTTTTAAACTTCAAGTTCCATTTTTTATTACCATTATAATTTTTTTTTCGTTTGTTTTAAATTTCAATTTTTTCATTTTTTCTCTCTTTCTTCTCACTTTTTTTTTCTTTTGTCTTTTCATTTCTTTTCAACTTTCTTATTCCCCCTCTCTTGAACTCCACCTGCCTACACTTGCTCTCTTTAGTGACTTCTTCCCTTCCCTTCTAATACCTCTCCTCCCAAGCATCAAATAAACTTATAAGAGTAAACAGTAATTCAACAGTCAAACAGAACAAGAAGTATCATGAGCATAAAAAAGCAAGGAAGAAAAGGAATACAAACAATGAAAGACAGCCTAAATATTCAGGAGGACATGGAGTCATCAGAAAAATGGCCATATAAAGAACTCAAGGAACACCTTAGACAGATGGAAAGGAACCTTAAAGATCACATTGAAAATGAATTACAAAAACAGATAAAAGAGGAAATTAAGCATCTTTATCAGGAGATAGAAATTATTTAAAAAAATCAAACAATAATTCTAGAAATGAAGGAAACGATAAACCAAATTAAAAACTCAATCGAGAGTATCACTAACAGAGTGGAGCAAGTAGAAGCCAGAACGTCAGATAATGAAGACAAAATATATCACCTTGAAAAGAGTCTAGCCAACTCAGATAGGCTGGTAAAAAACCACGAGAAAAACATCCAAGAGATTTGGGATAACATAAAAAAACCAAACTTACGAGTCATCGGGATAGAGGAGGGCACAGAGATTCATGCCAAGGGAATGGGTAACTTACTGAAGGAAATAATTACAGAAAACTTTCCAGAAATAAAAAAGGATACAGATATACAAATTGTAGATGCATACAGGACACCGAGCACACAAAATCACAATAGACCAACGCCAAGACACATTGTTATGAAGCTATCCAATATACAGAACAAAGAGAAAATATTAAAAGCTACAAGAGAAAAGAGGCAGATTACATTTAGGGGTAAACCAATAAGGTTGACAACGGATTTTTCATCACAGACGCTGAAAGCGAGAAGATCCTGGAACAATGAATTTCAAACACTGAAAGACAATGGATGCCAACCAAGAATTCTGTATCCAGCAAAATTAAGCTTCAGATACGACAACGAAATAAAAATCTTCCATGATAAACAAAAGCTAAAAGAATTTGTAGCCAGAAAACCAGCATTGCAAAGCGTCTTGAGCAAAACTCTACACGAGGAAGAAATGGAAAACAATAACCAAAACCATCAGCGGGAAGTGCCTCAGTAAAGACAGAGGATGGGAGGAAAGCTAATCATGGAGAAACAAACTAAATTAGGGAAAAAAAAAGAGATAAATAATCAAACATGGCAGGAAGTACAAACCATATATCAATAGTAACTCTAAATGTTAATGGCTTAAACTCTCCAATAAAGCGACATAGGCTGGTAACATGGATTAAAAAAACAAATCCAACGATATGCTGCCTCCAGGAGACACATCTGACTGGAAAAGACATACATAGGCTCAAGGTAAAAGGTTGGGAAAAAATATACCAAGCACACGGTCCTCGTAAGCAAGCAGGCGTGGCCATTCTCATATCGAATAAAATCGACTTCAAGACTAAGTTAATCAAAAGGGATAAGGAAGGTCATTATATACTGTTAAAAGGAACCATTCACCAACAAGACATAACAATTATCAATATTTATGCACCAAATAATGGTGCTGCGACGTTCATAAAACAAACTCTCCTCAAGTTCAAGAATCAAATAGACCACAACACAATAATCACGGGTGACTTCAACACACCTCTCTCACCATTGGACAGATCCTCCAAACAAAAGTTGAATAAAGAAACTATTGACCTCAATATCACAATCAATAACTTAGACTTAACTGACATATATAGAATATATCAACCATCATCAAGTGGATATACTTTTTTCTCAGCAGCACATGGAACCTTCTCAAAAATAGATCATATATTATGCCATAGGGCAACCCTCAGTAAATATAAAGGGGTTGAGATAATACCATGCACTTTATCAGATCATAATGGAATGAAACTGGAAATCAATGATAAGAGAAGGAAGGAAAAATCCTACATCACATGGACAATGAACAATACGTTACTAAATGATCAATGGGTTATAGAAGACATAAAGGAGGAAATCAAAAAATTCTTAGAGATAAATGAAAATACAGACACAACATATCGGAATCTATGGGACACAATGAAAGCAGTTTTAAGAGGGAAATTCATCGCCTGGAGGTCATTCCTCAAAAAAAGGAAAAACCAACAAATAAATGAGCTCACACTTCATCTCAAAGCCCTAGAAAAGGAAGAGCAAAACAATAGCAAATGTAGCAGAAGGCAAGAACTAATTAAAATCAGAGCAGAAATCAATGAAATTGAAACAAAAGAAACTATTGAAAAAATTAACAAAACAAAAAGTTGGTTCTTTGAAAAAATAAATAAGATCGACAGACCCCTAGCCATACTAACGAAGAGAAGAAGAGAGAGAACTCAAATCACTAACATACGGGATGAAAAAGGCAATGTTACAACAGATGCTTCAGAAATACAGAAAACAATTAGAAATTATTTTGAAAACCTATATTCCAATAAAATAGAAGAAAGTGAAGACATCGATAAATTCCTTAAGTCATATGATTTGCCCAGACTGAGTCAGGAGGAAACTCACAACCTAAACAGACCAATATCAATAGATGAAATAGAAGAAGCAATTAAAAAACTTCCAACCAAGAAAAGCCCAGGACCGGATGGGTATACAGCGGAGTTCTACAAAACCTTTAAAGAAGAATTAATACCAGTACTTTTCAAGTTATTTCAGGAAATAGAAAAGGAGGGAGCTCTTCCAAATTCATTCTATGAGGCCAACATCACCCTGATTCCGAAACCAGACAAAGACGCCTCAAAGAAAGAAAACTACAGACCAATATCTCTAATGAACCTAGATGCAAAAATCCTCAATAAAATTCTGGCGAATCGGATACAAAGGCATATCAAAAAAATTGTGCACCATGATCAAGTAGGATTCATCCCTGGGATGCAAGGATGGTTCAATATACGGAAATCAATAAATGTTATTCACCACATCAATAGGCTTAAAGAGAAGAACCATATGATCATCTCAATAGACGCAGAAAAAGCATTTGACAAAGTACAGCATCCCTTTATGTTCAAAACGTTAGAAAAAATAGGGATAACAGGAACTTACCTCGACATTGTAAAAGCTATCTATGCCAAGCCTCAGGCTAGCATCATTCTGAATGGAGAAAAATTGAAGGCATTCCCTCTAAAATCTGGAACACGACAGGGATGCCCCCTATCACCACTTCTATTCAATATAGTTCTCGAAACACTGGCCAGAGCAATTAGACAAACGAAAGAAATTAAAGGCATAAAAATAGGAAAAGAAGAACTTAAATTATCACTATTTGCGGATGACATGATTCTATACCTAGAAGACCCAAAAGGGTCTACAAAAAAACTACTAGAACTAATAAATGAATTCAGTAATGTGGCAGGATATAAAATCAACACACATAAATCAAAGGCATTTCTGTATATCAGCGACAAAACTTCTGAAATGGAAATGAGGAAAAACACTCCATTCACAATATCCTCAAAAAAAATAAAGTATTTGGGAATCAACCTAACAAAAGAGGTGAAGGATCTATACAATGAAAACTACAGAACCCTAAAGAAAGAAATAGAAGAGGATCTTAGAAGATGGAAAAATATACCCTGTTCATGGTTAGGCAGAATTAACATCATCAAAATGGCGATATTACCAAAAGTTCTCTATAGGTTCAATGCAATGCCAATCAAAATCCCAATGGCATTTCTTGTAGAAATAGATAAAGCAATCATGAAATTCATATGGAAAAACAAAAGACCCAGAATAGCAAAAACAATTCTAAGCAGGAAGTGTGAATCAGGTGGTATAGCAATACCAGACTTCAAACTATACTACAGAGCAATAGTAATAAAAACAGCATGGTACTGGTACCAGAACAGGCGGGTGGACCAATGGTACAGGATAGAGGACACAGAGACTAATCCACAAAGCTACAACTATCTTATATTTGATAAAGGAGCTAAAAACATGCAATGGAGAAAGGATAGTATCTTCAACAAATGGTGTTGGGAAAATTGGAAATCCATATGCAACAAAATGAAACTAAATCCCCTCCTCTCGCCACGCACAAAAGTCAACTCAAAGTGGATAAAGGAGCTAGATATCAAACCAGAGACTCTACGTCTGATAGAAGAAAAAGTTGGTTCCGATCTACAGATTGTGGGGACAGGCTCCAAATTCCTTAATAGGACACCCATAGCACAAGAGTTAATAACAAGAATCAACAAATGGGACTTTCTTAAACTGAAAAGTTTTTTCTCAGCAAGAGAAACAATAAGAGAGGTAAATAGGGAGCCTACATCCTGGGAACAAATTTTTACTCCTCACACTTCAGATAGAGCCCTAATATCCAGAGTATACAAAGAACTCAAAAAATTAGACAATAAGAAAACAAACAACCCAATCAACAAATGGGCCAAGGACCTGAACAGACACTTCTCAGAGGAGGACATACAATCAATCAATAAGTACATGAAAAAATGCTCACCATCTCTAGCAGTCAAGGAAATGCAAATCAAAACCACCCTAAGATACCACCTCACCCCAGTAAGATTGGCAGCCATGATGAAGTCAAACAACAACAAGTGCTGGCGAGGATGTGGGGAAAAGGGTACTCTTGTACACTGCTGGTGGGTCTGCAAACGGGTGCGGCCAATTTGGAAAGCAGTATGGAGATTCCTGGGAAAGCTGGGAATGGAACCACCATTTGACCCAGCTATTGCCCTACTCAGACTATTTCCGGAAGACCTTAAAAGAGCACACTACAGGGATACTGCCACATCGATGTTCATAGCAGCACAATTCACAATTGCTAGACTGTGGAGTCAACCCAGATGCCCTTCAATAGATGAATGGATAAAAAAATGTGGCATTTATATACCATGGAATATTACGCAGCACTAAAAAATGACAAAATCACAGAATTTGCAGGGAAATGGATGGCACTAGAGCAGATTATGCTTAGTGAAGCTAGCCAATCCCTAAAAAACAAATACCAAATGTCTTCTTTGATATAATGAGAGCAACTAAGAGCAGAACAGTGAGGCTGAGCAGGAAGAAAAGACTAGCATTAAACAGAGACATGAGGCGGGAGGGAAAGGGAGAAAAAAAAAAAGGGAAATCACATGGAAATGGAGGGAGACCCTCATTGTAATACAAAATTATATATAAGAGTTTACGAGGGGAATGGGATAACAAACATGGAGGGAAATGAATTTCAATAGATGGGGTAGAGAGAGAAGATGGGAGGGATGGGGAGGGGGGATTTTAGAGGATAGTAAAGGTAGCAGAATACAACAGTCACTTAATATGGCAGTATGTAAAAATGTGATGTGTAGCCGATGTGATTCTGCAATCTGTATTTGGGGTAAAAATGGGAGTTCATAACCCAATTGATTCTAATCTATGAAATATGATTTGTCATGAGTTTTGTAATGTTGTGAACATCCAATTAAAAAAAAATAAAAAAATAAAATAAAATAAAATAAAATTAGAAATACCATATGAAGCAGCATCCTTCTACCGAATATATATTGAAAAGAAATGAAACTGATATGAAGAAGAGATATCTGCATTTCCATGTCCACACTGCAGCATTATTTTCAACACCTAAGCTATGTAATCCACCTATGTATACACCAACAGATGGAATGATAAAAAAATATGGTACATATTCACCAGAGAATAATATTCAGCCTCAAAAAAAGAAGGAAATCCTGTCATTTGTGACAACAAGGATGAACCTAGAGGACAGTATACTAATAAGCCAGGCACAGAACAACAAATACAGCATAAATGGAATGTAAAAAAGTAGATCTGAAGAATGATGATGACCAGAAATTAGGGTGAGGGTTGGTCAAACAGAAAGAATACCTTAAAGAGATTCGTTATACCACACAGTGACTATAGTTAGTAACAATGTATCAGCTTGAAACTGGATAAGAGGGATTTTAAATGTTCTTTTCCCTAACACACGAAGTAAATCCATATGTTAATTAGCTTGGCTTAGCTGTTCCACAATGTATACATATTACAAAACATCATGTTGTACACCAAAAATATATATTGTTTTAGTCAGCTTTTTATCTGCTGTGACTAAGGGACCTGACCAGAACAACTGTAGAGGAGTTAAAGTTTATTTGAGGGCTCACAATTTCAGAGGTCTTAGTGCATAGAAGGCCAGCTCCATTCCTCAGGGCTCAAGGTGAAGCAGAACATCATGGCAGAAGAGTGTGGCAGAGAGAAGCAGCTCATACAGTGATCAGAAAGTGCAGAGAGAGTGAGTCTCCTTGCCAGACACAAATATACACCCCAAAGCCATGCCCCAATTCCCACCTCCTCCAGCCACACCCTACCACTTCAGCCACCACTCAGTTAATCCCTATCAGGAGATTAATCAACTAATTGGGTTACCACTCTCACAACCCATTCATTTCTCCTCTGAACCTTCTTACATTGCCTCATATGTGAGCTTCTGGGGGACACCTTATATCCGAACTGTAACAAATATGATTTTATTTGCTCCCTCCCAAAAAACTTAAAAAATGAAGTGCTTATATATGCTACAACATGATGAAACTTGAAAGATATTATGCTAAGTAAAAAAGTCAGACACAAAAGGTTATATATTGTATAATTCCATTTACATTAAATATTCAGAATAGGTAAATCCATAGAGACAGATGTCAATTGATGGTGTCCAGTGGCTTGAGAGATGAGCAAATGCTTGTATAAAGTTTTCTTCAGCTGAAACAATTCCCAGAGGGTTGACAGCTAAAGGCTTTCCTCCAACAGCACCCCAACAGCTTGGAAGCAAGTCCTATATTCATAAAATAGGCTCTAAATGGCAAATTATGACATCCACAAAGTCCATCCTTTGTGCTGCAAAAATCCAATCCTTCATACAGGTTCTGGAAGCAGATCCTCAAGGATTCCAGGGGATCTCTCTTCCTAGGAGAAATCTAGAAGAAGAAAATTATTGGGACATACTATAGCTCCCACCTCTGCAGCTGGTCTCAGAGATAACTGAATCAAAATTTCTCTCCTTAACTATCCATTCTAGATTCTGCTGATTTTCAGTTAGCATTTCTGCTGATCTTGATGGTTTACCCAGTTATAATGCCTCACTTCTGATGGTCACTTCTCGGGCTGAGGTAGCTGGTTTGATTATGATGAAAATTGGACAAGGAATTCCCAGGAGGCACCAAACTAGATCTTCTCCATGTCCCATGTTCCTCCATGCTCCCATTGCACAACAGCAGCCCTACTTCCTCTGGGTGATCAAACTCAATTATCCCTGACAAGATGGTGACTCCTCTTCCTATTTACTGGTGACTTGTCCCAAGAAGTAGAATTACCTGGCCAGGCTTATAGTAAAATGAACCTCCTCCTGATGGAAGTGCCCCCTATTTGGGAAGCAAGACCTCTAAACTCACAGAGCCCAGAGCTGTGAAACAGAAAGCACAAACTTCCCAAGTGATGGGTTGCTGAATAAAACAGGATTGAAGATGAAATAAAAATCTTCCACGATAAACAAAAGTTAAAAGAATTTGCAGCTAGAAAACCAGCTCTTTAAAACATCCTTGGCAAAACATTACAGAAAGAGGAAATGAAAAATAACAATGAAAACCAACAGTGGGAGGAAGTACAGTAAAGGAAAAACTAATCAAAGAGGAAAAACAAATCATGTTAAGTAACATAAATAAACAAATATGGCTGGAAGTACAAACCATATCTCAATAGTAACCCTAAATGTTAATGGCTTAAATGCACCAATCAAAAGACATAGGCTAGTAGACTGGATTTAAAAAAAAGATCCAACAATATGCTGCCTACAGGAGACTCATCTGATAGGAAAAGACATACAAAAAAAAAAAAAAGGAAAAGACATACACAGACTGAAGGTGAACGGTTGGGAAAAAAATCATACCACTCATATGGACCTCGAAAGCAAGCAGGGGTGTCCATACTTCCAAAGTTAATCAAAAGGGATAAAAAAGGACACTACATCCTGCTCAAGGGAACCATACACCAACAAGACTTAATGATCATTAATATATATGCCCCAAACAGCTATGTTCATCAAACAAACTCTTCTCAAGTTCAAGAGTCAAACAGACCACAACACAATAATCATGGGAGATTTTAACACACCTCTCTCACCACTGGACAGATCTTCCAAACAAAAGTTGAATAAAGAAAACATAGAGCTCAATAATACAATAAATAACTTTGACTTAATTGACATATATAGAACATACCACCAAACATCAAGAGGATACACTTTCTTCTCAGCAGCACATGGATCCTTCTCAAAAATAGACTATATATTATGTCACAGGGCAAATCTTAGCAAATACAAAGGAATAGAGATACTACCATGCATTTTATCTGACCATAATGGAATGAAATTGGAAATCAATAATAAAATAAGAAAGAAAAAATCCTACATCACATGGAGAATAAACAATATGCTACTGAATGAACAAAGGGTTATAGAAGACATCTAAGAGGAAATTTAAAAATTCTTAGAGGTAAATGAAAACTCAGACACAACATATCGAAATCTCTGGGACACTATGAAAGCAGTACTAAGAGGAAAATTCATTTCATGGAGTTCATTCCTTAAAAGAAGGAAAAGCCAACAAATAAATGACCCCATACTACACCTCAAAGCCTTAGAAAAAGAAGAACAAATCAACAGCAAATACAGTAGAAGGCAAGAAATAATTAAAATCAGAGCTGAAATCAATGAAATCGAAACAAAAGAAACAATCAAAAAAATTGACAAAACTAAAAGTTGGTTCTTTGAAAAAATAAATAAGATTGATAGACCACTAGGCACACTAACAAAGAGAAGAAGAGAGAGAACCCAAATTACTAGCTTACGGGATGAAAAAGGCAATATCACAACAGATACTTCAGAAATACATAAGATAATTAAAAATTATTTTGAAACCCTATACTTTAATAAAATAGAAGATAGTGAAGGCATCAATAAATTCCTTAAGGCATATGAGCTACCCAGATTGAGTCAGGATGATATAAACAACCTAAACAGACCAATATCAAGTGAGGGAATAGAAGAAGCCATCAAAAGACTACCAACCAAGAAAAGCCCAGGACCAGACGGATATACAGCAGAGTTTTACAAGAACTTTAAAGAAGAACTAATACCAATACTCTTCAATCTATTTTAGGAGATAGAAAAAGAGGGTGTACTTCCAAATTCATTCTATGAGGCCAACATCACCCTGATTCCAAAACCAGATAGAGACACTTCAAATAAAGAAAACTACAGACCAATATCCCCAATGAATATAGATGCAAAAATCCTCAATAAAATTCTGGCAAATCGGATACAAAAACATATCAAAAAGATCATGCACCATGACCAAGTGGGATTCATCCCTGGGATGCAAGGCTGGTTCAATATATGGAAATCAACAAATGTAATTCACCACATCAATAGACTTAAAGATAAGAACCATATGATCATCTCAATAGATGCTGAAAAAGCATTTGACAAAGTACAGCATCCCTTTATGTTCAAAACTCTAGAAAAATTAGGGATAACAGGAAATTACCTCAACATGGTAAAAGCTATATATGCTAAGCCTCAGGCCAGCATCATTTTAAATGGAGAAAAATTGAAGGCATTCCCTTTAAAATCTGGAACAAGACAGGGATGCCCTCTCTCACCACTTCTATTCAACATAGTTCTTGAAACACTAGCCAGAGCAATTAGACAGACGAAAGAAATTAAAGGCATAAATATAGGAAAAGAAGAACTTAAATTAGCACTATTTGCCGATGACATGATCCTATACCTAGCAGACCCAAAAAGTTCAACCAAGAAACTTCTAGAACTAGTAAATGAATTCAGCAAAGTGGCAGGATATAAAATCAATACTAATAAATCAAAGGCATTCCTGTATATCAGTGACAAATTCTCTGAAATGGAAATGAGGACAACTACTCCATTCACAATATCCTCAAAAAAAAAAAATAAAATACCTGGGAATCAACAAAAGAGGTGAAAGATCTATACAATGAAAACTACAGAACCCTGAAGAAAGAAATAGAAGAAGACCTTAGAAGATGGAAGGATTTACCTTGCTCATGGATTGGTAGAATTAATATTATTAAGATGGCCATATTACTACCAAAAGCACTTTACAGATTCAATGCAATTCCCATCAAAATCCCAATGACATTCCTTGCAGAAATAGAAAAAGCAATCATGAAATTCATATGGAAAAATAAGAGACCCAGAATAGCTAAAGTAATTCTAAGCAGGAAGAGTGAAATTGGTGGTATCATGATTCCAGATTTTAAACTATACTATAGAGCAATAGTAACAAAAACAGCATGGCACTGGCACCAAAACAGGCTGGTAGACCAATGGTTCAGAATAGAGGACACAGAGACAAATCCACAAAATTACAACTACCTTATATTAGACAAAGGTGCTAAAATCATGCAATGGAGAAAGGATAGCATCTTCAACAAATGGTGCTGGGAGAACTGGAAAATCCATATGCAACAAAATGAAATTGAATCCCTTTCTCTCACCATACACAAAAGTCAACTCAAAATGGATCAAGGAGCTAGGAATCAGACCAGAGACTCTGCGTCTTATAGAAGATAAAGTTGGCCCTAATCTTCATCACATGGGGGCAGGTCCCAAATTTCTTAATAAGACACCTATAGCACAAGAGTTAAAACCAAGAATCAACAAATGGGACAAATTCAAACTAAAAAGTTTTTTTTCTCAGCAAGAGAAATAATATGCGAGGTGAATAGGGGAGCCTACATCCTAGGAACAAATTTTTACCCCTCAAACATCAGATAGAGCTCTAATCTCTAGAGTATACAAAGAACTCAAAAAAGCAAATAACCCAATCAACAAATGGGCCAAGGACTTGAACAGAAACTTCTCAGAAGAGGATATACAATCAATCAACAAATACATGAAAAAATGCTCACCATCTCTAGCAATCAGAGAAATGCAAATTAAAACTACTCTAAGATACCATTTCACTCCAATAAGAATGGCAGCCATTATGAAGTCAAACAACAATGAGTGCTGGCGAGGATGTGGGGAAAAAGGTACACTCATACATTGCTGGTGGGACTGCAAATTGGTGTAGCCAATTTGGAAAGCAGTATGGAGATTCCTTGGAAAGCTGGAAATGGAACCACCATTTGACCCAGCTATTTCCCTTCTTGGACTATGCCCAAAAGACCTAAAAAGAGCATACTACAGGGACACAGCCACATCAATGTTTATAGCAGCACAATTCACAGCAGCTAGAATGTGGAACCAACCTAGATGCCCCTCAACAGATGAATGGATTTTAAAAATGTGGCATTTATACACAATGGAATATTACTCAGCACTAAAAAATAACAAGATCATGGCATTTGCAGGCAAATGGATGGCATTAGAGCAGATTATGCTAAGTGAAGTTAGCCAATCCCTAAAAAACAAATGCCGAATGTCTTCTCTGATATAAGAGGAGTTACTCAAAATGGGATAGGGAGGAAGAGCATGAGAAGAAGACTACCACTAAATAGGAAAGAGAGGTGGGAGGGAAAAAAAGGGAGAAAGGGAGTTGCACAGAAGATGGAAGGAGAACCTCATTGTTATACAGAATACATATATGATGCTGTGATGAGAAAAAGAAAAAAAAAGTGTGTCACATTAAATTGGATAGAGAGAAAGGATGGGAGAGGAGGGGAGGAGTAGGGAGGATAGGAAGGGCAGCAGAATAGACAATATGATTCATGTATGTACATTCCATGTATGTATTATGTCAAAATACATTCTGATGTCATGTATGACTAAAAATAAATAAATAAATAAATAAAATTTAAAAAAAAAATTAAAAACAGTATTCCTAATTAAATTTGAAATTCAGATAAATAAGAAATGTTTAAGTAAAAATATTTTAAATATGTAAATATAAATATATTTTTAAGTATCAAATATTGCTAGAACAATGTGTTAGCTTTATGTTGGTGTGGTTAAAATACATGAGATCAATTTTACAGGAAAAACGATAAATTTTGGCTCATGGTTCTAGTCCATGGTTGGCTAGCCCCATTACTTTGGGGCCCATGATAAGGCAGAGCACCAGGGCAGAAAGGCATGGTACAGTACAGCTGCTCACCTCATGGTGGCCAGGAGGAAGAGGGAGAGAAGAAAGGTCCAGGAACAAAACATACCCTTCAGAGGCATGCCTTTTTCTACCTAGGCCCCTAAAGTTTCTACACCTCCCTGTAGTGCCACCAACTAGGGACAAAGTCTTCAACAAATGAGACATTCTAGATCCAAACTGTAACAGAGATTTACTTTTTGTTTATAAGAAATTCAAACTTTACTGTTTTCTGTATTTCTATTTACTAAATATATGATGACCCTAGCGAGTATATCACTGTGAATGATACTAAGCAGGGTCACTCCTGCTTTCAATCTATGGTTCTCAGACCCAATGTGTTCTAACTATTGGAATCACAGCATTGTATAAAGTGGTAAAGGCCTGGTCCTTAATGTAACAACATTCAGAGGTGAGGCTCTTGGAAAGTAATTGGATCATGAGGGCTTTAACCTCATCAATGGGTTGATCTATTAATTGATTCATAGCTGAATGGACTATTGAGAGATAGTGAAAAACAACCTTTCTCTTTTTCCTTCCTGGCTGCCAGGAGGTGAGCTGCTTTCTCCACCAGGTCCTGCCACCTTGATG
The DNA here is from genome assembly GCF_964194105.1 of Spermophilus citellus. Taxonomy (NCBI): domain Eukaryota; kingdom Metazoa; phylum Chordata; class Mammalia; order Rodentia; family Sciuridae; genus Spermophilus; species Spermophilus citellus. The sequence goes on from NC_138192.1 coordinate 102,744,848, forward strand.
TTCTGCCTTCTCACAGACTGAAACAAAATGGAGTCAAGTTGACTATGGACTCAAACCTCTGAAATTGTAATTCAAAATAAACCTTTCCTCCTTGAGATTGTTTTTCTCAGGCATTTTGTCACAGCTACAGAAACCTGACTGATCCAGTAACATTTTTACTTCCTATAAGTATCTCATAACAACATGCTGTATACCTTAAATCTATGTAATGAAAACATGTATGTGAGGCAATAGGTATGTTAAGTAGCTTGATTTAATCCCTGCAAAATTTTATATATTTTCATATATCAGAACATTATGTTGTGCACTATAGATACCAATACTTTTTCATTTGTCACTTAAACCTTAATAAATCTGGAAAAAACTTTTGAAAAACAGAAAAAAAGAGAACAATTTGAAAGTAGTAAGATAAAATAACTCAATGTATAAGGAACCAAAATAAGATTAACATCTGACTGCTTATCAGAAATTACGGAGGCTGTGCTGGGCATGGTGGCACATGTCTAATGTCTAATTCTAGAAGTTTAGGAAGCTGAGGCAAGAGAATCAATCACAAGTACAAAGCCAGCCTCAGCAACTTAGCAAGGCCCTAAAGCAACTTAGTAAGACCCTGTCTCAAAGAAAAAAAAAAAGGGAGGGGGGCTCGGGATGTGGCTTAGTGGTTAAATGCCCCTAGGTTAAATTCCCAGTACAATAAATAAATAAATAAATATTTTTTTTTAAAAAAAGATGGAGGTTGTAAGACAATGGGATGATATTAAAAGTTCTGCAAGGCAAACAACAACAACAACAACAACAACAACAACAAAAACTAAAAACTAAATAAAAATCTGTAAGCAAAAATTAAATATCTAGCCAAATTATCTTTCAAAAACCATGGTGGAAAAAAACACTCCCAGATTTTAAAATAATACCAAGCACAAATAAGAATACCACTTACTATTCCTTCATTAAATATTAATAAAAGATCCTCTGAATATTTAAGGTCTTTGATCCATTTTGAGTTTATTTTCATACAGAGTGAGAGGTAGGGATCTATCTTTTACAGGAATTAAATCCAATTAATATAAGTATATACCATTCCTGGGAATATATCTGAAGGAATCAAAGTGAGTGGATACTAGCATTCCTTGGCTTGATATACTATACAATGTCTCTGCTTAATCTTCATTATTACCCTCTCCTCTGTGTGTCTAATCTTCCTTTGCCTCTTATGTAAGGATGATACCCACCTGGGCAACCTACTATAATTTCCCCATCTCAAGGTCCACCACTTAATCACACCTGTAGTCTTTGTCATATAAGGTTAACATTTACAGGATCCAGAGATTAGGATATGATATCTTTGGGTACTATTAGCCATCCTACTACAGAATAAATTCAAATAGTTGTCCGTTGGTATCCAGAGGGGGGTGGTCCCAGGTACTCTGATGATATCAGAATTCTGAGATGCTCAAGACTTTTTTACAAAATAATGTATAGTATTTGCATATAGCCTACACCTATCCTCATGTTATACTTTAAGTCATTTCTAGATTACATATAATAATCAATACTATTTAAATACCATGAAAATACTTGTTATACTGCATTGCTTAGGGAAAATGTCAAGAAAAAAATCTGTTCATGTTCTGTGCAGATATATTTTCTTTTAGAATAATTTCATTCTGCAATTAATTGAATCTGTGGATGTGGAACCTGAAGATATTACAGGGTGGATTACATATACTTTTATGTTAAATATAAATATAATTCTGACTGAAACCTTAAGCTATCATATAAGAAGTCTGGCTACCCTACTGTAAATAAACACATGGAGGCCACTAGAGTAGGAAAGACTATGTATGAAACTACATGGACTACAAGGCTCATTCATCTCAGGATCCTAATTGAGATAAACTTTCCAGTCATTTTCAATGAGGCACCAGATATATGAATGAGTCATCTTGGGGACAGTTTAACCCAGGAAAGCCCCAGAAGACTGTATGTGAAGCAGAACTTCCCATATAAGTACAATCAACATACCAAAGGCATGGTGGTAAAAATGTTTTCAGACACTTAAGCTTTGGGGTGGTTTGGCACACAAATATATAAAAATGGGTACCTAGAGATAGATTGCTGCCACAACAAAAACCTAAAACAGTGCAATTTATTTGGGGACTGCATGTTAGACAATAGCTGAGGGAGCTTCAATAAAACTGTTAGATAATGCTGGAAGGACATGTAGGTAATTTTTACTAGGGACAAAAATGGTAACCAACTTTTTCTAGTTGTGAAAAGTGTGGCAACCCTGCTCCCTGTGTTAACAGGAAATAAAAGCACTGAGTATTTGGCTACAGAAATTTCTAGGAAGCATGATGAAAGTGACAAATGGATTCTTTTAGATGTCTATTACAAAATACAAATAAAAAGAAGTGACCTTTTCAAGCAGAATCCAGGAGAAATATTTATGAACCAGAATTTTTCTGGAATATAAAAGTGTGTCTCATACACACCTCTCCTAGTCAATGACCATCAAAGTAGGAAATGACCTCAGGGTGAAGATCAAATCTACAGCAATACCAGTAAAGTGTGGTGTCAAGGCCAAGATCACAGGGGTATGGATATAAGATTTGTTGTTAAAACCTCAAAAAGATGTAAGATTGTACCTCATAGACCCACTGAGGAAGATAAAATTTATTCTCAGAATTTTAGGTAGCATCTCAATCCCTCTCTGCTAGACAGGAACATTTCTAAAATTCTTAAGGATGTTATGTCACAGTACTCTGATACTCAACTCAAGGAAATATAGGCCTTTCTTAAAGATATACAGGGGTATGATAATTGCCTAATTAAGATCAGAATTTATTACATAAAATGACCACAAAATCTTTAAAAAGAATCATACTATCTTGAACTGAAAAGAACAGGAACAGCTGGGCACCATGGCACCCACCTATAACCCCAATAGCTCAGGAGGCTGAGGCAGGAGGATCACAAGTTCAAAGCCAGCCTCAGGAAAAGTAAGGCACTAACTAAGCAACTCAATGAGACCGTGTCTAGAAATAAAGTACAAAACAGGACTGGGGATGTGGCTCAAGGGTTGAGTATCCCTGAGGTTCAATACTTGGTACCCCCTCAAAAAAAGAATAGGAACAATTGAAAGTAAAAAGAGACACTCAAACCCCCAACTTTCAGGCAGAACACAAATTGAAAAGATATTCAACTACAAAGTTCTTCCTTATGGAAAAAGAATTAATCTGAGGGAAAGCCAACAACTTCAGAATTATTATGGTCTACTGACAGCTACATGTTTCATGTTGGCCCTCCTCCATCTTTGGAATCCTATGTTTCTATTCCAGTTTTTCTGTTCTGGACTCACTATTGTATGTAGGGGACAGAAAACTGATAAATTCACAGATTTCAAAACTGAGAGGTACCACAACCAAGGAGCCTCTCTCATCTGGACTTGGTTTAAATGCTGAAATTCTGTATTTCAAGCCCAAGCTGAGGATCTTGGAAGGGAAATAAATATATTTTGCATGTGGGATGGAAATTACTTGCTAAGTAATTAAAAATCTGTAGTTAATCTCCAAATATGGTCCCCAATGAACCACACCTCCCAAGATTTATACCCTTCTGTGGTCCCCTCCATACTGAACTAAGCCTGGCACTTGCTATAACTAATAGATTCAGAGGAGATAAACCTGAATTAGTATGAAGCCAAAGTCTTCAGAGGTCCTGAAGCTTCTATTTCTGTAATTTGGAAGGCCTCAGCTGCCACATAAGTTCAGCTGCCTTGTTAAAAAGACCATATAGACCACAAGAGATCACATGGAGAGGTTGAGGGCCAATTCCTGAGAAAGTATATGCAGTATCAAACTAGATGTCCAAACAGCCCAGCTCAGCCCAGCCTTACAGCTGTTCCCATCAAAGTGTCAATCATGTAAGTGAGCCACTGTTAAGTATTTCAACCCAATCGAGCCCCTAAATAACCACAAGTCCAACAAATATCCAATATCATGTGAAGCAAAAGTGCCCAGCTAAGCATAGTCAGTCCCACAAAATCTTGAGAGATAATAACTGTCTTAAGTCACTAAGTTTTAGAGTGGTTTGTTGTGCAGCAACAAATTATTTATGAAATGAAAAATGAACATTTTGGAAGTCAGACTGAATAAAATCAAAGGCAAACTACAAACTATGGAAAAGTACTTGACTATGCAAGTTGTCACTATTCTTAAACAGAAATAATTTAAAATATGTAATCCATATGTCTTCAAAAGAGGAAAAAATAGACAAAGGACATGGTATTCTACTTATAGGGAAAATGAAAATGACTATTAAGCATGAAAAGGTTTTAATCATTATTTAGAGACTGTTAATACTCAAATACTGCTGGTGAATATGTAAAGTCGTATAATCTTTCTGGACAGTAATTTGTCAACATACCATTTCTGTATTATTAGATAATCACACATTCAAATAAATAGTAAAAGAACACCAATTTCAAACTTTAAAAAATGTTCAAGAATATGGAAACTGTCTTAAAAAATTCATAGAATAACCATACTTGAGGATATTTTGCATCTTACAAATTTTTGAAAATTCAGGTGTGTTTATAATGTTAACTCATAAAAGCAAAATATAAAATTATACGTATAGTTTTATCCAAGTTGTAAAATTAAAGTATATATAGGCATAATGAAGATAAAGATAGATCTATAAACAGATATAATAAAATATAAACTTTCTAAATTTTATATGATCATGCATTACTTTCTTGTTTAGTAAAAAGAATAACTCCCTAGCTAGAGATATTTAATAAAATTGTATCTTTTGAAATTTGGAAGGGAATTTAGAAATGATCTGGTCTGATATATCAAAGGATGAGGAAATAGGTCTACAGATTTAGGTGACAAAGCTAGCTGAAATATTTAGAAGCAGAGCCTTACTTAGAACCCTTACTTGATCCATACACCTTTTCATACTGTTTTTTAAAGAGCTACCTATAGTACACACCTGTAATTCCAGCTACTTTGGAGGTTGATACAGGAGTATCACAAAGTTAAAGGCCAACTTGAGCAACCTAACAAGACTCTGTCTCAAAATAAAAAATAAAGGTGGGACAGCACTGGGACTGGGGATGTAGCGCAGTGGTAGAGCATCCCTGGTTTCATCCCTGGTACCAAAATAAAAAGAGCTACCTGTAATAGTGATTCAAATGGGATGCAAAGATCTAAGCAAAATACTATCATTTTGAGAAAGGCTTTACTCTGGTGTACCTTTAAATTTATATTCTTTTAAAAGTATAACATTATATGTAACAAGGATAACATATACTATTTTCTGTAATATAAAATACAACAGTTTCATTAATTTTTCTACTGAAATAACTTCCCAGGCTTTTACATTTCCTTTGAATTTATATGTTGCTACTGATGTTAATTTTAAAAATGAACTTTAAAAAAGTTACACTTTCAGCAGAATTTTGCATGCGCCTAGGAGATTAGTTTGTATAATTTGTATCTTAGATCACTTTGCTTTTTCTTCAAAAGTTTTCCTCATTTATCAGTAAAAACTGGGTGTAGAAATATTTAATACACTTAGACACATTTCTACTTAGAGACATATGAATATATTTTCAATTTATTTGTATTTAATTTTTTAAAAAATAAATCATTTTCCCACTAGTCTGTACTTCAAATATGAAGATAGGCTAATTCAAGATCTTCTAAATCATGGCTTTGAAAGCTACCTTTCAATTTCAAATCTGAGGAAACTAAGCTTGTGCTCTTCCTTTCAGCTAAGGTTAGATAGCTGCTTTGTCACCTAGTTCCTCTTGAAGATGAAGCCAAATTCCTCCTCCTTATTGACTCTGGCTCCATACAGATACTACTCAACTTTACCTCTGATAGAGCTGAAATTGCTTTTAAAATGCTTCGATGTGTGTCATCTGATTTTGCATCTGATAGAAATGGTATACTTCTCCTTTCCTCTGGCATGACTTCTGATTGGCCTTCACTGAAAAATGGTATTTTGTCCAGTAGGGTTTTTTCCTGCCTAGGAATAGAGGGCAGTAGAGAGTCTGAGGGTAGAGGTGTTGACATAACACTCTCAGGAGTAGCAAGAATTGAATAATCTTGGTCCATTAGGCTCGAAGTTGATGTAGGTACGCCTTCTTTATTATCATCACCCAGCAACTAGAAAATATAGCAATAAAACAAGCTACTAATTAAATGTTATTCACTAGAAAGTACTGAAAACAAATTAAAATCAATTGTACCCTTATCCTTTATCATGTTACCATGACTACATGGTAATGACTACATTAATTAACAAAAGGAATGAGAAATTCTCTAATTCTGGAATCAGAATTAGATAAAACAGTGGCTTATAAAATAATGGTTCTCTTAGGTCAGGATTTTATAATCAGTAACATCTTTAAAAAGAAAATCTGGGATCTGACATTTTAGTGTTATACTATCACCAATATGTTATGAAACATGGGAAATTTTAATAGCATAATAACACAAAGAACAATATTATAAAATAACAAGATATTATATAAAAGAAAGGAAATTTTAGTAGCAAAGTACTACAAAGAAGCATGTCATAAAGTAAAGGATAGCCTGTTTAGTTAAATAAATTCAGCTTTATGAAAAATTCAATGTATTCACTTTTTTTCTTCTCTCCTTGAACTGGGAAAGACAGTACACACTGATTCTTCAAATTTGTATTTATAAGCCTCTGACCAAAAAATGGAAATCATTAAATCCTACTTGTCAAGCAGTAGAAAAAAACTTTTCCTATTGTTTACATGGGATCTACTGTTATAATAGAATGGATGCCTGCTATAAAATTAGCTGAAGAGCAAATTATATTAAGTGAATTTCTTTTTGCTGATTTTTACTGTAAAATACATGATATTATTCCATGAACAAAGTTTATAATATGATAAATTAAAAGATTTGGTGAGAAAGAGCCCAGAATGTGGGTAGGTCTATGGCAACCATGTCTAAGGTCTTATGTAGAATTTCATACTTAGTTCTTATCTTCCTTTCTTCTCTTCCTGAAAACCTTTTTTGTTTCCTATCTTCATATATATTCTTAAGGGCTACTGTTTTATGCTGAAACCAATATTTCCAGAGGGCAATTTAACTTTAAAAAATTGTACAATGGTATAAATGTTCTCATATAGAAATAACCATGAAACAACTGAATAATTTCTCAGGTGCTTTTTTTCTTTACATATATAACTATTTCTCCATTCACAAATATTTCACCCCTGCTGGGTGTGGTGGAACATGCCTGTTATCCAAGGCATGTTCCTCTAGAGGCTGAGGCAAGAGGATCACAAGTTCTAAGCCAGCCTCTGCAACTTAGCAAGGCCCTAAGCAACTTAGTGAGACCCTGTCTCTAAATGAAATGTACAAAAAGGTTGGGGATGTGGCTCAGTGGTTAAGTGCCCTAGATTCAATTCCTAGTATAAACAAAACAAAACAAAAAACAAGCATTTCACCCCTTCATAAAATAATGACTATTAGACATTTTCTTCCAACTTCCCTTACCTCACTTGGAGTAATTTCAGGTTCATTGTCTTTAACAGGGATATCTATTTAAAAAAAAGCAAATAGAAGTACTTTGTTACACAAAACAATAAAAACATTATTTATATTTATGTACACAATAAATATTATTACACTTTTTCTCACTACAAACAAACATCAACTTAAGTCAAAGCACCTATCCTAACATAAACACTGCTTAGTTAAAATAGGGTGATGAATCTCTGGGAAGATGGAGGAGTAATAATCAAACAAGTATGGGGATGAGATCAAAACATGCATGAAGGGATAAGATTTTCCTGTTATTTTTAATAAATATGCTATTTCCAAAAGTGCCTACACCATTTTATATTCCCACCAAAAGTGTACAAGGGTCCCACTTTCTCTACACCCCACAAATGTGTGATCTTTGGACTTTTTGATAACAGCTATACTAATACAACTGTGAGATAGTATCTCATTTTGATTCTGATTTGCATTTCCCTGATGATTAAAGATGTTGGGCATATTTTCAAATACCTACTGATCATTTGTATATCTTCTTCAAAGAAGTATGTACTCAAGTCCTTAGCCTATTTTTTAATTGAGTTAGTTTGTTGTTATTGCTTGAGTTGAAGTTATTCCTTATATATTTTAAATATGAATCCCTTATCAGATATATGATTTGCAAATATTTTTTCCCTTTCTGTAGGTTATCTATTCACTCTGTTGTTTCTTTTATTGCACAGAAGCTTCTTGGCTGGAGGTAGCCCCATTCTCCATTGTTGCTTTTGTTGCCTTGTGCTTTTTGTCTATTAAAGAAATTACTGCCCACACCAATGTCATTGAATTTTTCCTCTTTATTTTCTTCTAGGGGTTTTAGAGTTTCAGGAATTATGTTTAAGTCTTTAATCCATTTTCCTTTTCAGATAGATCATGGTTGGTGTTCAGATTTTTGTATGCTGATTTCGTATCCTAAAACCTCACTGAATCCATGAATTAGTTCTAATGGGGTTTTTCTTCTAGAGGCTTTAGGATTTTCTACATATGAGATTATGACATCGGCAAAGAAAATTTTCCTTCATTCTTTCCAATTTGAAATCCTGCTATTTATTTTTCTTGACTAACTGCTCTGAGTAGGAGTCTATGATATGAGCAAAAATTCAGGCAACTTCTTAGCTAGAATATAATACAAATGGCTTCTAGTCCAATTTCCAACAGAGTCCTCCTTCTCTTATAAAATCTCACAAGCCCAGTCTTTACTGTCCATAATTGTTTTGACATTCTGGTCTTCTGAACTCCCACCAGAATCACCCATTAAGCTCAACCTACAATAATCTAGAACATTCCTAGCTTGCATCTCTAGATATTTCAAAATTCTTTCCATAGTGGAATGAAGTGGCATAAATCTATAATCCCAGTGGCTTGGGAGGTTAAGGCAGGAGGATTGCAAGTTCAAGGCCAGCTTCAGCCAGTTTATCAAGGTACTAAGCAACTCAGTGAGATCCTGTCTCTAAATAAAATAAACAAAGGGGCTAGGGATATAGCTCAGTGGTTAAGCATTCACTGGATTCAATCTCTGATACAACAATAACAAAAAAATTCCTCCCAAATTCCAAAATACTCTAAAAGCTTCTAAACCACGTGGTCAGGTTAGCCACAGAAATAACCCCAATTCTTGATATCAATTTCTGTTTTAGTCAGTTTTTTTTCACTAGTGTGGCCAAAAGTTCTGATAAGAGCAATTTCAAAGGCAGAAAAGTTTATTTGGGGCTCATAGTTTCAGAGGTCTCAGTCCACAGATGGCTAACTCCATTTCTCAGGGCCAGAAGTGAGGCAGTACATCCTGGCAGAAGAATACGGCAGAGCAAAGTAGCTCAGGACATAGCACCAGGAAGGAGAAGGAAGGATGGAGGGAGAGGGCGAGAACAGTAGAGGAGAAGAGGAGGAGAGGGGGAGAGGTAGAGAAAGGGGGGAGAGGTAGAGGGGGGGAAGAGGGAGAGAGGGAGAGAGGGAGAGAGGGAGAGAGCTCCCATCTCATCACAGACAAAATATAAACCCCGAAGGCACACGGCCAATGACTCTCCACCCCCCTCCAGACATACCCTACCTTCCTACAGTTCCACCCAGTTAATTCCTCTCAGGGGATTAATATACTGATTAGGTTAAACCTTTCATAACCCAATGATTTCACCACTAAACTTTCTTGCATTGTCTCACACATGAGCTTTTGGGGAACTTCTCACAAAACCATAACACTTACTTAGAACAAATTACTAATTTTTGTGATATAACACCTTGATTTTAATTATCTTCATAATAAACACAGAAATCAAGTTTGTTTCTTACATAATGTTGTGATATTTTCAGGCTTCTCTTCATCTAAATCATTACTCTCACTTTCAAGGTCTTCATCTAAATTACTTTCCTAAAATCACAGAAAGAAAGAAAAAATATTGGGGAAAATATTTAAGGAGGAAAAGGTTTTAGTTCCTTATTTTCATAACTTCTTTTTAATGCAATATTCTCCCCCATCCCCTGCTAAATCTACAAAGGACAGAGGATAAGACAGAGAAGTATTTGTAAGAAATTCAATCCAAAGACTGCCATTTTAAAGAGGAGTTGACAGTCACTAATATGGCAGTATGTAAAAATGTGATGTGTAGCCGATGTGATTCTGCAATCTGTATTTGGGGTAAAAATGGGAGTTCATAACCCAATTGATTCTAATCTATGAAATATGATTTGTCATGAGCTTTGTAATGTTGTGAACATCCAATAAAAAATAAATAAATAAATAAAGAGGAGTTGATATTCTAGAGAGAAGATATCCAATAATGGGTAGAGTATTTGAATAATGAATGTACATGATACACATAGGGTAAATTATATAATATTGTAACTTCAAGGACTAAGAAAGGGTACCCGTAGGTAACAGATTATTATTTTTATTGTAATCCATTATGGCTTATGACTTGGAAAAGGATGTATATTTTTATAAAATTCTAAGGAAAATTGGGTCTAAAAATAGTTAAAAGACAGAATGACAATGGGCTTTTTATAAAATACTGATCTTTCAGTAACAACCCAAAGTCCATAGTTCTTTTAATTAATAACCCTCCAAATTTTCCCTAAAGTATTACTTCTGTATTAAAAAATACTTAATTGTTCCTGTAGCAACATGAACTCTGCCTATTATAGAGAAATTGAAACACATGAAAATATTACTTTTTCAGGGTTATGATCTCAGTCAATGTTTCATCTTTTCACTGAGATAGCTATAAATTCTTTATTTCCAGATCAGTATAGGTGAGGTTGTATTTCTAAATATTAACCTTTACTCCTATCTGACAAGGATCTAGTATTAAAAAGACAAATCATTTAACTTAAAAATTGGCAAAGATCTGAAGAGAAAGAAATGGCCAGTAAACATATGAAAAGATGCTCACAACATTAATCTATAGAGAAATGCAAATCAAAAGCACAATAAATCACCATGTCAAACCCACAAAGATGGCTATAGTAATAATAGTAATAAAATGGAAAATAATAAGAGTTAGTGAAGACTTGGAACTCTCTACTGATTGTAATATAAGGTAATACAAAACTACTGTGGAAAACAATTTGATACTTTTTCAAAAATTTAAACTGAGAATTACCATATGATGCAGCTTCTACTCCTAGGTACTCAAGAGAAACATTATTATTCAAACTAGCTTAACAGCGAAAACAATGCAAATGTCCATCAGCTTATGATTATGAATAAACCAAAAGATGGCATATCCATTCAATGGAATGTCATTTGGAAATAAAAATAAATGGAATACTTATACATATTACAACAAGAATAAACTTTGAAAACATTATGGCAACTGAAAAGGAAAATCACGAAGGACCATATATTGTTATGATTCCATTTATATGAAATGTGTAGGACAGGTAAATCTATAGAGAAGAAAGTTGGCTATTGTTGCATAGGGCTAGAGGACAATGGGTGGATTGAGGGAGTGCTGGCTAAAGGGTATGGGTGTGCTTTTGAGAGTAAAATATTCTCAAGTTGATTGTGATGGTGGACACAATAAAGGCCATTAAACTGTACATTTTAAATGGATCAATATTGTTAAACCTAATAATTTATCATTAAATACTTAGTGAATGGAACATTATCAAAATAGGAAAGTGTGTGGTCCAAGAATAACATTTTACATGCTCTCCAAAAATAAGCGACATATGATCATCACTATTAATGACAATAATATTTCTTTTAAAAAAGTATTCAAAGCTCCAGGTGGAAGAATGTATTATACCAATTACCGAAGATTCTTTAGGTTCCAATTTTGGGTTCAGAATGTTTTCTAAATAGTCAACTTTTTCTTTCCATGTACCCAGATTTCTATATTCTTTTTTCATTTTTTCCAGCCTAAAGAAAGTAATCAGTCATAGATGAAATAAGTCAGTAACAAAAGAATATGTATGTTATGATTCACATAGTATGATACACTTCTAAAAAGTTCTAAAAGAGACACACACACTATATTGTCTAGGGATACAGTCAAAAGAATGGAATGCTTCCAACAAAAATGAGTGAAGTAGTTACCTGAAGATGGTTAGGGAGATTATCATAAGGGCATATAAAACACATTTCTGATATTGGTGGTATTGTATATCTTAATCTGACACATAAATATCTAGGTAATATAAAAATGTTTCAGAAATTATTCAATACATATCATTCTAAGTGTTTTTAACCACACACCCTGGTCAGGTTGGGTTGCTTGGACAAAATGCTACAGATTGGGTAACTTAAACAACAGAAACAACAGACACCTATTTCTCACAGTTCTATAGGCTGAGAAGTCCAATATCAAGGTGCCAGCAAACCCAATATCTGGTAAGGTACTCTTTCTGGTTTCAGATGTCCATCTTCTTGTATCCTCGGAGTGGAGAGAGATGGATCTCATGTTTCTTCTTTTAACAAGGGAATTAGTCCCATCTATAGGGCCTCACCATCAAACCTAAACTATTCCTAATTATCTCTCAGAGGTTCCACCTCCAAATACCATAATATTGAGGATTAGGTTTTTAACATATGAATTAGGATGAGCAAGCCAAAAAATTCAGTTCATAGCACTCTACATACATATTTTATAAATTAATCAATGTATAATATGATAGTTTCCTTAAAACAGGTTTAAGGGGTTAGGGTTTAGCTCAGTAGTAAAGCACTTGCCTAGCATGTGGAAGGCCCTGGGTTCAATCCCCACCACTGCAAAAAATAAACAAAAATAGAAAAACAGTTTTTAATAACAGGAATTTAGCCTTTAGTCCAAGAAATTTCAAAAGGCTTGAGTAATCTAAGGATGCAGTCATTAAAAATTAAATGGAAAAGAGAATGTTTTCCAATTCATTTCATGAGGACACTATGGCCTTGACAATAAAATCTGACAAAGACATTTTAGGCTAATATCATTCATAAACATAAATGAATAAAATATAGTTTCAGTATGAAAAATCCAGTATTGTAGAAACAAAATAATATACAATGAAAAGTCAATTCATCCTAGGAATACAAGGGTGTTTTGATATTATCATTAGAAAATATAATTTAAATGTCATTTAACTGACTGAAAGAGAAAAAAATCATTAGACAAAATTCAACATCCACTCATGATTTTTTAAAAAAATTCTTAGATCACTAGGAACAATATTCAACAATATAGTTAACTGGCTGCAGCTCACATGCACATATGCATGCACACATGCACACACACATATACACAAAAAACCTATATAAATAATGTTCTTCAATGTTAAATATTAGAAGTATTACTTTTAAAGATCATGAAGGAAAAAAAAGAGCTCCACTGTTACCACTTTTATCAGACCCTGATTGGTGCTTATAGCGAATGTAATATGTCAAGAAAACAAAGAGGATAAGGTTTGGGGATAAAGAAACGAAACTGCTGTTATTTGTAGATGAAACGATTGTCTAAATAAATTACCTGAGAGATACTATAAATTAAATATAAATAATTTTAAATGTGAAAACAGTGAAACAGATATGAGAGGGAACTTCTGGGAAGGTAGTGGCAGCAAAGGCAGCATGATTTTTGAAACATCTTAACTCCCCACATAACATTATAAAGAATATTGAGGTAGCAAACCCAAAAGCCTATGGACAACATTTATAAGAAACCATGCAGGAAAGTATATACACACATAAGACCTTCATGGCATCAACGTATATGTGGGAGAAAGCAGTTAGTGTAAAAAGTAATATGATAGCCCTGAGAACAACAGACCCCCAAAATAGCCAATAGGAGGTCACTGGAGAACACAGAGAGCCAATTTGAGAAAAGCAGTTGATATTGGGAGGGGTTTGTTCATTTAAATAGTAGTTGAGCACAAAGAATTTATGTAAGAGCTGATGAGGGGATTTAGGATGGTGAGTTAGAGGAAGGCTGCATTCTGTCGCTCCCTTACTTGGGATTCAAAAGTGGGAAAACTGCTTGTCAGTGTGGTAGGTAAAAGAGGGATTTCACTAAAATTCAATATTTGGACAGTCAGAGTGTCTAAGAGACTCAGAGATTTGAATCTATTAAAGAAAGAGTACAGTGAAGCCAAGCCAGCTACACCAGTGGCAGTGGCAATAGTTCTAGTCTACCACATAGGGATGGGAGAGAAACACAATGGAGAGATTTGGCACAGAAAACATGTAACTTAGGTGATTCAGAGGCTGCAACATAAACTGGTGTTTGAAAAGTGTTCAACTGGCAAGTGGAGAATTGAGGCGAGAAGCATTTGAGGAGTTCATGTTGTAGCTTGCTGCTGCGGAGCCCAGGAGTTCATGGCAAACATTGCCATACTCTCCCAGCACTTAAGTGCCTACCATGTGGCTTAGGGTTTACCTGCCAGGATATAAATGAAACAAAAACACAGAAAAGGTACCCAGGGGGATTCAAAGTAAGAAAAATGAAGGAAAGTCCAACTTGCTTTTCCCTATGTCTAGAGGCTTCTGTGACCAACTGAATAGGGTAGGAAATCTGAATATGTAGGTGTGAATATGTTCAGGGACTAAGTCTTGAAAGCCTATGTATGTTTGTGGGTAGAAGAAAGGGTGAAATTTGTTGCCCCTGCCCCACAAACAAAATTTGTTGAAAGGTTCTAGGATTCAGACTCCCAGAAGAGATTGGCATCTGCTGAGCCCTAGGTGTGTATTAGTTTAATCTCTCCAGAGCAGATACCACCCAAAAAAAAAAAGCCCCACGGCCTGATTAGATCCAACCCTTAGCCACCAAAACTTCCTTTTGGTAACTCTGCAGCAGCCTCACCCTGGAAATACATTTGATGTGGTGTATCCAGGAAAAACTCCATTTGACATCCTACCTTATACTGGTCAGAAGGCAAGCTGAGAACTATTTCAACCAGCTTCAGTTTTAGATACTCCAACTGGCAGTTTGGTGAGCAACACAAGAAAGAGAAAGGGGTTAACAACCCCCAGCCCTTGCTCTTTCTCTCTCTTAGTATATACCTCAAGAAAAAATGGAAAGGACAGATGGGCATAGGCAGTGATTATCCATTATTTTCTCTTCTTTTTTTTAATGAGAAAAAGGAAAAAGATTCATTATTTTGCTAGCAAAGGAGAAACACAGGGGACTCCTATCTTAGAAGCTGCCCATCAGGAGGCTTTCAAAGAGGTGATTCAAAGATTACATTCCACATGTTCCCTGTTGGAGTTGTAATTCACTTGTTAATTTGGGAGATAATAATTTCTGAGATCTTCTGGTACCACCCCCAAAGTCTGGATTACTTTATTCCTATGGTGGGTGTGTACTTAGAAGCAGATAACTTCCTACTATGGGGAAGAAAAGTAATCTTTTTTCCCTTGATATTAGGGAGGGGAAAAGATTAGGGGAGGAGTAGAGAGAGAAAAAGATAAAGAAACATGTCCATTTTAAAAATAAGTTGCAGTGCAGAGAAGCAAGGGCTATATTCAAAGCATAAAGTGGACCACTGTTACATTACCCCACTGTCAATTTCCACATCCCATTTCTATAGAAAAATGGGTAATGACATCTCCAAGCTGCTTCCTGCTGAAAGAGGGCAAAGTTGGGGGAAGTAAACCAAAATTCTTGTTCTCTATTAGGTAGGGCTTAAACAATTAAGGATATTCAGCATTAGGGCAGTCCAGAAGTCCACAGTGGCATCTGGTGGGTGACTGGAAAACTCATACATAGGACAGGGATCATGCTAAGACAACAATAAATAAAACATCAAAGCATTACATCTTGTAAACAATAAGCACAAAAGAAATTAAAATTTCAGCCAGTCTCTGAAAAACATGAAGCCAGTAACTCATAATTATATCAGTGAAAAGCAGATCAAATTTATCAGTGTAGGAGATTAGGAAGATTTGTAGGTCTACGAGGTCAGGCTCAAATTAACTCAGGAAAAATTTACAACTCTAAAATCCTTTGATATAATTATTATTAAGCACTCCCACACAAGCTTTCCTCTACTAGTAGTGCCATCTGCCAGGACATGTCGGGGTCTTGCTGACCATATGTGGTTTCTCTTGGAAGTATCAGGGACATTTCTCTGTTCACTTTTTAGACACTGTAAACCCTCTTCTAGCTTCCTATCACATTGTTTCCCTTGCTGAACTGTTTGTACCATCTTTTAGAACTAATTGCTTTATATAACTCCTTTCTCCATCATGTTGTTGCAATTATTACTACTTTGGATGATATACAGTTGACACCTGCTGTTTGCTTTAATGCCAGAGTTAGTTCATGGTTACTGATTGTTTTTACTGTTGACATTTGCTGACTCCACCATTCCTTGTTTGTTTATTGACTGGTTTTCATTGTGAGAATTACCATTATAGATGTCATCCTAGAAACTAGGTATTTATATTAATGCATCAGTTTTTGCTATTATTTATTTACTCCTATTCTGTGAAGTGCTGAAAACCTATAGGGACTATGTTGCTAAACTAACCCAAAACACAGAATATACCTTGCTTCACACAAATTAACATTGAAACTTCAACTATACTTTAATACAAAGAATAGAAGAGGAAAAAGCCCAAACTAATGACCAGGTACCCAGTAGGAATGGCTAGGGGGTGGCCCTCAGGTCACATACACAGACATTCACTGCTAAGAGCAAAAAGCTAAAATTAGCACAAAGGCTGTGGGTAACACACCTATAAGGGGATATCAATCTAGATCACTCTCTGAGAAGTAATCTAGAGAAGATTTTGGAAAGAGAAGGCAGAACCCTAAAAAGGGCCACATGTGAGACTGGAAGAGAAATCCATCCCAACAGATGCATAAAAACCAATATAGGAATACAAGAAATATGAAAAGCAAGGTAACATAACACTTCCTAAAGCATATAATTTGCCATAAACAGACCCCAAAGGTATTGAAGTATATGAAAGAATTTTTAAAATGATTATAAAAATGATCAATGAATTCTGAGAGAACACAGATAAAACAATTGTCTGTTCAGGATATGAATGAGAAATTTAGAAAGGAAATAGAGATAACTGAAAAAGAACCAAACAGGAATCTTGGAAATGAAAGGCACAATAAATTAATTTTTTAAAATGTTCAGTTGAAAGTCTCTCGAATAGAGTTGACCAAGCTGAAGAGAGACTCTCAGAGCAGGAAGACAAAGTAGCCAACCTTGAAAATTTAGACAGGATTTAAAGAAAAGAAAATAAGTAACCATAATCAGAATATACAAGAACTCTGGGACAATATTAAGACACTAAATCATTGAAATTGAGGAGAGTTGTAAGAGGCAGGCTAATGGCAAGAGTAACATTTTCAGGGAAACAAAAACAGAAAAATTTCCAAACCTTGAGAATGAGATACACATCCAGATATAGGAATCATTCATAACCCTAAATAGACAAGATCAAAAAAGAATTTCTCCATGACACATTAAAATGCCTAACACATAGAAAAAGGATACAATTGTAAAAGCCTCAAGAGAAAAACATAAGGTCATATTTAGAGGCACGACAATCAAAATTCGTTCCAATTTTCCAGCACAAAGCCAGGAGGATTTGAAATGATGTGTTCTAAGCACTGAACAAAAATAACTGTCAACTAAGATTGTTATATCCAGCAAAGCTATCCTTCAAAACTAAAGCAGAAAGAAAACCTTCCAAGATAGGCAGAAACTAAAAGATCTCATGACTACAAAACCAGCATTACAGAACTTACTAAAAGAAATACTCCATACAGAAGAAATCAAAAACAAACCCCAGTGCTCACAAATGAACAAAACTTATTTGAAGAGTAACCAAGCAAATGAGAAACAGGACCAAATTAATGTTACAATTAATAAAAAAGGCCAGAATTAATAAGAATCTCTCTATAATAACACTGAACGTAAATGGTCTCAACTGAAGACTTAGACTGGCAGAATGACAAAAGAATCAAGACCAAACTGCGGCAGCCTAGGCCCAGCCCAGACTGCCCACACCAGCCTGCGTGGGACCCAGGCTCACAGTAGGCCCAGGTCCACCCATCCACCGGTGGGGCAGATACCCGCCAGAGCCCAGCCTTTGGCACAGGACCACCTCTTCCGACCACCAGAGACTATCACAGGAACCCAGACCCTGACAAGATCCATCCACACCGACTTGCACAGTACCTAGATCCAGGGTAGGTCTGAGTACACCTCCCACCCCCGCAACCTGGGAGCCTAAGCCTAACCCAATTCCATCTTGGGACACTGTAGTCATCGCCATAGCCTTACCCATGCAATAGCCCCTAACTTTTTAACAACAGACAGGGCCTAGAAGCAGCTGCATTTCAGAGAAGGCATCCCAAAGGGAGTGTGAGGCCAACTCTTTCAGCCCCATCTCTGTAAGACATTGCTTCCATCTTGGGGCACCTTAACTATTATCTCGAATTACCTCAGCTATTGCTGCCATTACTTTTGGATACAGTAGCATACATTGAGGGATACCAGCAGAGTCTGAAAGTCCAACATCAAGATGAGGTATAGACAATCAGCACGGATACTACAAGAATAAAGGGAAGAAACTATAATATCTCAGATCCACACTGCAAGAAAGGAAGACACATAGACAACATGAAGAAACAAGGGAGGAAAGTGCCCCAAACAAACCAGGATACTATAATAACAGAACCCATGAACAGCAAAGTTGATGAAATGTCAGAGAAGGAGATCAGAAGGTTCAGAATTAAAGTGATCTGTGAATTAAAGAATGACCTTAGGGCTGGGGATGTGGCTCAAGTGGTAGCGCGCTCGCCTCGCATGCGTGCGGCCCGGGTTCGATCCTCAGCACCACATACAAACAAAGATGTTGTGTCCGCCGAAAACTAAAAATAAATAAATAAATAAAAATATAAAAGAATGACCTTAAAGAGCAAATACAGGCAATTAAGAATTGATTACTCCAACAAAGAGATAAGAGAACAAATACAGGTAGCAAAAGATTACTTCAAGACAGAGAAAGAAATCTGAAAAAAAAAAAGTCAGAAATCCTTGAAATGAAAGATACAATAAATCAAATAAAAAACTCAATTGAAAACATAACCAACAGACTAGATCACTTGGAAGAAAGAATATCAGATAATGAAGTCAAAGTACACAATATGGAAAATAAAGTTGATCACACAGTGAGGACAGTAAGAAACCATGAATAGAACATCCAAGAATTATGGGACAGCATCAAAAGACCAAATCTAAGAGTTATTAAGATAGAGGAAGACACAGAGTTTCAAACCAAAGGAATATACAATGTCTTCAATGAGATAATATCAGAAAATTTCTCAAGCATGAAGAATGAATTGGAAAACCAAATACAAGAGGCTTACAGGACACCAAATGTACAAAATTAGAACAGATCTACATCAAGGCTCATTATAATGAAAATGCCTAGCATACAGAATAAGGATAGAATCTTAAAAGCCGCAAGAGAGAAAAATCAGATCACATATAGGGGGAGACCAATTCGTATCTCAGAAGAGTTTTCAACCCAGACCCTCAAAGCCAAGAGATCATGGAACAACATATACCAAGCTTTGAAAGAAAATGGATGCCAACCAAGAATCTTATATCCAGCAAAACTAAGCTTTAGATTTGATGATGAAATAAAAACCTTCCATGATAAACAAAAGTTAAAAGAATTTACAACTAGAAAGCCTGCACTACATAACATCCTCAGCAAAAGATTCCAAGAGGAGAAAATGAAAAACAATGATGAAAATCAGCAGATGGAGGGATTACACTAAAGGAAAATCTAATCAGAAGAGAAACCAAGTCATGTTAAATACCAAAAATAAACAAAAATGGCTGGGAATACAAATCATGTCTCAATAATAACCCTGAATGTTAATGGCTTAAACTCACCAATCAAAAGACATACACTAGCAAAATGGATCAAAAAAAAAAAAAAAAAAAAAGACCCAACAATATGCTGCCCCCAAGAGACTCATCTCATAGGAAAATACATCCACAGACTGAAGGTAAAAGGTTGGGAAAATCATACCACTCACATGGACTGCGGAAGCAAGCAGGGGTTTCCATCCTCATATCAAATAAAGTAGACTTCAAACTAAAGTCAATCAAAAAGGATAAAGAAGTACACTACATACTGCTCAAGGGAACCATACACCAACAAGACTTAACAATTATAAATATATATACCCCAAACAATGGAGCATCTACATTCATCACACAAACTCTTCTCAAGTTCAAGAGTCAAACAGATCATAACGTCAATAAATTTGGGTGACTTTAACACACCTCTTTCATCACTAGGTAGATCTTCCAAATAAAAGCTGAACAAAGAAACTATAGAACTCAATAATATATGCAATCAATAATTTGGACTTAACTGACATATATAGGATATTTCATCCTTCAACAAGCAAATACACTTTCTTCTCAGCAGCACTTGGATCCTTCTCTAAAATAGACCATATACTATGCCACAAAGCAAATCTTAGAAAATATAAAAAAGTAGAGATACTACCCTGAATTCTATCAGATAATAATGGAATGAAATTAGAAATCAATGATAAAATAAGAAGTAAAATCCACTCCAAAACCTGGAAACTAAATAATATGCTACTGAATGAAGGATGGGTTGCAGAAGACATCAAGGAGGAGATTAAAAATTTTTAGAGGTGAATGAGAATACTGATACAATATATCGAAATCTCTGGGAAACTATGAAAGCAGTTCTAAGAGGAAAGTTCATTGCATGGAGTTCATTCCTTAAAAGAAGAAAAAGTCAACAAATACATCAAAAGTCAACAAGTACATCTCAAAACCCTAGAAAAAAGAAGAACAAATCAACACCAAAAGCAGTAGAAGGCAGGAAGTAATTAAAATCAGAGCTGAAATCAATAAAATTGAAACAAAAGAAACAATTGAAAAAAATTGACAGAACAAAAAGTTAGTTCTTCAAAAAAATAAATAAAATTGACAGACTCTTATCCATGCTAATAAAGAGAAGGAGAGATAAAACTCAAATTACTAACATACGTGATGAAAAAGGAAGGCACTACAGAAATACAGAAGATAATTAGAAATTATTTTGAAAACTTGTACTCCCAATAAAATATAAAATATCGAAGGCATTGACAAATTTATAGACTCATATAATTTGCCCAAATTGAATCAAGATTCAGTATACACAATTTAAACAGATCAATTTCAAGTGATGTCATCAAAATCTACCAACCAAAAAAAGCCCAGGACTGGACGCATACACAGCTGAGTTCTACAAGGCCTTTAAAGAAAAACTAATTCCAATACTCTTCAATTTATTTCAGGAAATAGAAAGAGAGAGAGAACTTCCGAACTCATTCTAGGAGGTCAATATGACACTAATTCCAAAACCAGGCAAAGACACATCAAAAAAAAGAGACCAATATCTCTAATGAATATAAATGCAAAAATTCTCAATAAAATTCTGGCAAATCAATTATAAAAATATATGAAAAAGATCATGCACTACGATCAAGTTGGATTCATCCTAGGGATGCAAGGTTGGTTCAACATACGAAAATCAATAAGTGTAATTCATCACATCAATAGACTTAAAGATAAGAATCATATGATCATCTCAATAGATGAAGCAAAAGCATCTGACAAAATACAGCACCCCTTCATGTTTAAAACACTAGAAAAATTAGGGAAAACAGAAACATATCTCAACATCATAAAGGCTATGCTAAGCCCCAGGCCAACATCATTCTAAATGAAGAAAATTAAAGGCATTCCCTCTAAAAACTGAAACAATCAGGGATACCCTCTTTCACCACTTCTTTTAACATAGTTCTTGAAACACTGGCCAGAGCAATTAGACAGGCAAAAGAAATTAAAGAGATACACATAGGAAAAGAAGAACTCAAATTAGCACTATTTGCTGATGATATGATTCTATACCTAGAAGACTCTAAAGTTCCACCAGAAAATTTCTAGGACTAGTAAATGAGTTCAGCAAAGTAGCAGGATATAAAATCAATAACCATAAATCAAAAGCATTTCTCTGTGTTAGTGACAAATCCTCAGAAAGGAAAATGAGAAAACTACCCCATTTATAATAGCCTCAAAAAGAAACCTTAGGAATCAACTTAACAAAAGAGGTGAAAAATCTATATAATGAAAATTATAGAACCCTAAAGAAAGAAGTCAAAGAAGACCTTAGAAGATGGAAAGATCTATCTTGCTTTTGGATAGGCAGAATTAATATTATCAAAATGACCATCCTTTGAAAAGCACTATAAAGATTTAATGCAATTCCAATCAAAATCCCAATGACGTTCCTCATAGAAATAGAAAATGCAATCAAGAAATTCATCTGGAAAAATAAGAGACCCAAAATAACCAAAACAATCCTTAGCAGGAGAGTGAAGTAGGCAGCATCACCATACCAGACCTTAAACTATACTACAGAGCAATAGTAACAAAAACAGTATGTTATTGGCACCAAAACAGACTGGTAGACCAATGGTACAGAATAGAGGACATAGAGACTAACCCAAAAATTACAATTATATTAGACAAAGGTTCTAAAACATGCATTGGAGAAAAGATAGCCTCTTTAACAAATGGTGCTGGGGAAACTGGAAATCCATATGAAACAAAATGAAATTAAACCCTATCTCTCACCATGCACAAAACTCAACTCAAAATGAATCAAGGACCTAGGAATAAAACCAGAGAACCTGCGTCTAATAGAAGAAAAAGTAGGCCCTGATTTCCATCATGTGGGATTAGGCTCCAACTTCCTTAATAAGCCTCCTTTGGCGCAAGAATTAAAATCAACAATCAATAAATGGGATGGACTCAAACTAAAAAGTTTCTTCTCAGCAAAAGAAACAATCAGTGAGGTGAATAGAGAGCCTACATCTGGGAGCAAATCTTTAGCCCTCACACATCAGATAGAGCACTAATCTCTAGGGTATATAAAGAACTCAAAAAGCTAAGCACAGAAAAAAACCCAAATAACCCAAATAAATAAATGGGCCAAGGAACTGAACAGACACTTCTCAGAAGAGAATATACAATCAATCAATAAATATATGAAAAAATGTTCATCATTGCTAGCAATTAGAGAAATGCAAATCAAAACCACTCTAAGATTTCATCTCATTCCAGTCAGAATGGCAGCTATTATGAAGACAAACAACAATAAGTGTTGGTGAGGATATGGGGAAAAGGTATACTCATACACTGCTGGTGGAACTGCAATTTGGTGCAGCCAATATGAAAAGGAGTATGGAGATTTCTTGGAAAATTGGAAATGGAACCACCATTCAACCCAGCTATCCCTCTCCTCAGTCTATACCCAAAGGACTTAAAAATGGCATACTACAGGGACACAGCCACATCAATGTTTATAGCAACACAATTCACAATAGCTAAACTGTGGAACCAACCTAGATGGCCTTCAATAGATGAATGGATAAAAAAAATATGGCATATATACATAATGGAATATTACTCAGCAATAAAAGAGAATACAACTATGGTATTTGCAGGTAAATGGATGGAATTAGAGAAGATAATGCTAAGTTAGCCAATCCCCCAAAACCAAATGCTGAATGTTTTCTCTGATATAAGAAGGCTGATTCATAGTGGGATAGGGAGAGGAAGCATAGGAGGAATAGATGAACTCTAGATAGGGCAGAGGATTTGGAGGGGAAGGGAGGGAAGATGGGGTTAGAAATGATGGTGGAATGTGATGGATATTATTATCCAAAGTACATATATGAAGATATAAATTGATATGAATATATTTTGTACACAACCAGAGATATGAAAAATTGTGCTCTCTGTGTGTAATAACAATTGTAATGTACTCTGCTGTCATATATAAATTTGGTCTTGATTTTTTTCTTTTTTCTTTTTAAATTTAGACCAAACTATATGTTGTTTGCAAGAGACACACCTTCTAGGCAAAGACAGTCACAGGCTGAAAGTAAAAGGCTGTAAATTAATATACCATGTGAATAAAGCCTGGAAGTAAGCAGAAGTATCTATTCTTATATTTGACAAACCAGACTTCAAAATAATATCAATAAGAAGAGACAAAGAAGGTCTAAAAGAGATACATTAAAGAGATACTACTCAAATTAAAGCCTTTGACAGAACTTAGTACAACAATACTGGGTGATTTCAACATACTTTTCTCACTATCAGATAGATCATTGAGATATAAACTCAGTAAAGACTCTTTGGACCTGAAAAATATTATAAATCAAATGAACTTAACAGACATCTATAGAATATTTCATCCAACAGCAGCTGAATATACTTTCTTCTCAGAGAATCATGGAACCTTCTCAAAATCAGACCATATTTTAGGCCACAAAGTAACTCTCTAAAAGTTAAAAAAAATGATATAATTCCTTACATCTTATCAGATCATAACAGAATGAAATCAACACACACACACACACAAAAAAAAAACCCTGTAAAAACTGTATAAACAGATGGAGATTGAAAAATTTACTTCTGAATGATCAATGTGTGATAAGAAATCAGGGGAGAAATTTAAAAATTCCTATGGGATGTCAGAACCTCTGGAATACTAGGAAAGTAGTTCAAAGAGGAAATGTTACAGCTATGAATATCTACAAAGGAAAATCAGAACAAATAAACAACCTAATGATGCATCTCAAGGCCCCTGAAAAGGAACAATAAACCAATTCCAAAACCAGCAAAATGAAGGATATAATTAAAATTAGAACCAAAGTTAATGAAATTGAGAATTTAAAAAAATACAAAGAATCAATGAAACAAAGAGTTGACTCTTTCAAAAAGTAAACAACATTGTTAAGCTATAGGCAAACTAACCAAAAGAAAAAGAGACAAGACCCAAATTTAAAAATTAGAGATGAAAAAAGGAGAAATCACCACAAATATCATAGAAATACAGTGGATCATTAAGAACTATTCTGAAAACTTAATACTCTAATAAACTGGAAAACCTACAAGAAATAGAAACATTTCTAGACAAAAATTACCAGCAAAATTGAATTGAGAAGACATAAAAAACCTAAACAGACCAACAAATAGTAATGAGATAGAAGCAAAAAAAAAAAAAAAAAAAAAAAAGGTCTAACAAAGAAAAACCCTGAATTCTACAAGAACTGTGATGAAGAATTAATGCCAATGCTCCATGAAATAGAGATG
The DNA here is from genome assembly GCF_964194105.1 of Spermophilus citellus. NCBI lineage: Eukaryota > Metazoa > Chordata > Mammalia > Rodentia > Sciuridae > Spermophilus > Spermophilus citellus. Next base: position 102,770,071 of record NC_138192.1, read on the forward strand.
GAATACTTACAAGTCCATTTTATGTAGCTAGTATCACACTCATACCAAAACCAGATAAGGAAACATCAGGAAAGAAAACTAGAGACCAATATTCCTGATGAACTTAGGTGCAGAAATACTTAATAAAATATTAGCAAATCATATTCAACAGCATATTAAGAAGACTGTACCATCATGAGCAATTTGGTTTTATCCCAGAGATGAAAGAATGGTTTAACATTCAAATCAATAAGTGTAGTCCACCACACAAACAGAATTAAGGACAAAAAACACTTGGTCATCTCAATAGATTCAGAAAAAAACATGACAAAATTCAGCACCCATTCATAATAAGAACACTGAAGAAACTAGGGAACTTAGCTCAACATCATAAAGGAGATCATATATATATATATAAATCCAACATCATAGTAAATCAGGAAAAACTAAAAGCATTTCCTTTAAAATCCAGAATAAGACAAGGATGTCAACTCTCACTATTCCTATTTAGTACTAGAAATTCTAGTCAGAGCAATTAGGCAAGAGAAGAAAATAAAAGGAATAAAAATAGGAAAGGGCTGGGATATAGCTCAGTTGGCAGAGTGCTTGCCTTGCATGCACAAGGGCCTGGGTTCAATCCCTAGCATCACACACACACACACACACACACACAGGAAAAATTTTTTAAAAAAAGGAAAGGAAGAAGTCAAATTATCAGTGCTTACAAATATGGTCCTATATTGAGAAGATAAAAAAATTAAAACTCCAACAAAAGACTGCTAGATCAAATAAACAAATTCAACAAAGTAGCTGATTACAAAAGTAATATACAAAAATCTCTTTTATACCAACAATGAATCTGCTGTGAAAGTAATCAGGAAAACAATCCTATTCACAATAGCCTCAAAAAATTATCCAGGAATAAATCTAACAAAGAAGATGAAAGACTCTGTAAAGAAAACTATAGAACATTGAAGGAAGAAATTGTAGAAGACACACAAAGATGAAAAGACCTCCCATATTCATGAATAGGCAGAATTAAAATGTTAATGTAGCCATACTACCAAAGCAATATAGAGATTCAATGCAATCCCCATCAAAATATCAATAACATTCTTCACATAACTAGAAAACAGTTCTAATATTCATTTAGAAAAATAAAAGATCCAGAATAGTTTAAGCAATTCTAAGCCAAAAAAAGTAATGCTGGTGGCATCACAATATCTGACTTCAAATTATACTAAAGAGTTATAGTAACAAAAACTGCATGTCACTGACATAAAAACAGACACATAGACCAAAAAAAGGTACAGAATAGGAGACACTAGACAAATCCACACAGATACAGTCATCTGATCCTTGATAAAGGCACCAAAAACACACTGCATAAGACAGACTTTTAAACAAATGGAGCTGGGAAAAGTGGTTATCCATATGTAGAAAAATGAGACTACACCTTTTCTCTCACCCTGCCCCAACATCAACTAAATACATATTAAAGACCTAGGAATCAGACCAGAAACTATGCAATTGCTAGGGGAAAAATATATATATATGGTCAATACTTTAGCATATAGACACAGGCAACAACTTTTTCAACAGGACTACTAATGCTCCTGAAATAATACCAAGAGTTATTAATAAATAGAATGGCATCAAATTTAAAAAGTTTTGCATAGCAAAGGAAACAATTAAGAATGTGAAGAGAAACCCTACATAATGGAGAAATCTTTGCTAGCTGTTCTTCTTATAGAGGATTAGTATCTAGACTATATAAAGTCAAAAAACTCAACACCAAATAAAAATAATAATGCACTTAATAAGTGGGCAAATGAATTAAAAGACACTCCTTAAAAGAAGATACAGAAATGAACAACAATGATATGTGTGTGAGTTTCTCAACATCATTAGCAATTAGGGGAATACAAATCAAAACTACTCTGAGATTTCATCTCACAGCAGTTAAAATGGAAGCCATCAAAAATACAAACAATACTAAATGCTGGAGAGGATGTAGAGAAAAGGGAACACTTTTACACTGTTGTTGAGATTGTAAACTAAAAAAAAAATACAACCCCTATGGAAATCAGTATGGAGGTTCCTCTAAAAACTAGGAATGGAACCACATAAGAACCAACTATACCACTTATCAGTATTCATCATAAAGAATTAAAGTCATCATACTACAGTGATACATGCATGCCATTCATGCAGCACAACTCACAATAGCCAAACCATGGAACCAGTTCTTTACCTTCTTGGTTACAACAAATGCCTTGAAAAATAAATGGCACCAAATTGTGGGCTCAACATCTCTGGGCTTGCTTTCTGTATGGAATCTTGGATCTGCAACCCTTCACTACCTCTACAACTCATTGATTTTAAGGGAGGAAGGTACTGGGATCAGGAGTGCTTTGTCACTGAGCTACATCCCTAACACGTTTTATTTTTTTTATTTTAAGACAGGGTCTTGTTAAGTTGCTTAGGGTCTTACTAAATTTCAGAGACTCTCCTTGAACCTGTAATCTTCCTGCCTCAACCTCCCAAGTCTCTGGGATTGCAGGTGTGCACCACCACACCTGGCCCTCATTGAGGCTTTCTAACAAAATTGAAAAATATATTTTATCTAGCTTCTTTAAATATCATGACTTGGTTGTCTTTCCTCCTCCTAATTCCAGTTCTGTCACTAGGAGTAAGAGTAAAGCAGAAAAAGATTAATCATCACAGGAACTAAAGACCAGCTACAAATCATTTCAGTCTTGATCTTAATTGCATTAAAGTGATCTGGGAATTTCCTGTACTCTTTGCCTAACTGGCTATCAGATGCAAATAAATACTTTCTCTGTAATAATATGTAGTTAAGAACCTCAAATTAGTTCTAAAAATTTTCAAATACAGTACCTATATCCAGTAGCACAACTAGGCATACAAGAATGTAAAATCTGCCAGGAGCAGTGGCACATACCTATAAGCTCAGAGGCTCAAGAGGCTGAGGCAGGAGGATTGGAAGTACAAGGCCAGCCTCAGCAACTTGGCAAGGTTCTAAGCAACTTAGCAAGAACCTATGTCAAAATAAAAATAACAAAAAAAATGGCTGGGGATGTGTCTCAGTGATTAAGCAGCATTGGGTGCCAAAAAATAAAAATTAAAAAGACTGAAAACTAATATAAAAACCAACATTTGGAACATATTTATAAGAGATTCAGATAATGGAGTCATTAGATCTTAACATTAAAACAGCAATAATTCCTGTACTTTGAGTGCTCTCCCCCTACCCAAATTAATATGTTGAAGCCCTAATCCCCTATGTAATGATATTTGGGAGGTAATTTATTTCTGAATGAAATTAGTGTCCATATAAGAAGAGACATAAGAGAAATCACATACCCCCCCCCTTCCACTCTGTGATGGTACAGCAAGAAGGTGATTTGCAAATGAGGAACAGGGCCCTCAGCAGGAATCAAATCAGTCAGCACCTTGATTCTGGACTTCCTAACTTCCAGGACTATGAAAAATAAGTGTATAAAGTTTTAGCCACCTCCTCTCTGATATTTTTTTTAATAGTGGTCTGAGCTGACCAACACAACTAATATGTTTAAGGTGTTAGAAGACAAGGCTAGGGGTTTGGGAAGATAAATAGAAAGTATACAAATACATGGACATTCCAGAAAAAGAAAGTAACTGAAATAAAGAATTCAACTGGTTTAACAGCAGGTTAGAAACAAACAAAGAAGAACCACTGAACTAGAATGTAAATCAGAAGAAAATATCTAGACTGAAACAGAGAGAAAAAAAAGGATAAGAAATACACAAAAGAACAAGAGGCTATGGAAAACATTTTTGATTGAAGACAGTAAGAAATAATAAGCTTTCTTCCTCATAATTCTTCAAGAAGATTTTCAAGTCTTTTCTTGCTATAAACTGACTTTTTTATTGTTGTTTTTAAACAAAACATCTGAATTGGATAATCCATGAACCCATGAAATAACACAGTCAATGTGGCTGGACCTATACCAAGCCCATGTCTCAAAGGAAGAAATTAACCTATGACATAAATAATAAATAAATGAAAACTTTTGTGTTTTTTACCTTTCCCGGGGTTGTTGCTCAAGTTTTTCAAGCCGCACAACAGGTGTCTGGTTTGTCTCCTTCGAAGTAGTTGGAGTCCCAATAGTAACATTCAGGTCTGGGGATAAAAATGCTGGATATTCTACTGGTCGTGGTGTAATAACATTTCTGAAAAATGGTAATAAAGTTAAATATTGATATATATCAAAGTGCACTTCTAAAACCAGTGGTAGCTATTACTTCTTAAACCTTCTGTCTTTTATTCAGCTTGCCTATCTACCTTAAGCCATCAGAGTATAGAGTTAAGAAAGAAGAAAATAATCAGGAATTATTGCTGAGAAAAGTGCTAACTTCACTCTGCTTTCTACTAAGATCATGAGCAGCAAGGGGGAAAAGAGAGACCTGAAGAAAGAAAAATAGAAAATATCTGAGCCCAGACCTCTCTCCCAATATTTACAGCTGAATCTGTCTCCCAAGTATCTCAATCTTTAAATCTATTAATTCTATGGAATATATTGTGTGTTAGACACTGTGTTCATATGACTCCATATAAAATATTACCTCAGTTTTCATAGTAAATGCATCTAATGAGATGAAAATCATTAGATCCTACTTTACATATAAAAAGCTAGGTTATTGGGCTGGGGATGTGGCTCAACCGGTAACACGCTTGCCTGGCATGCGTGCGGCCCGGGTTTGATCCTCAGCACCACATACCAACAAAGATGTTGTGTCCGCCGAGAACTAAAAAATAATTATTAAAAATTCTCTCTCTCTCTCTCTCTCTCTCTCTCCTCTCTCCTCTCTCACTCTCTCTTTAAAAAAAAAAAATTCTCTCTTTAAAAAAAAAAAAGCTAGGTTTAAAGAGGTTAAGCAACTACCCCCAAAGTCTTGTAGCTGAGAAATGACAAAGCAAACATCTGAACACAGCTTCTTTGACAATAAAACTCATGTTCTTAAACTGTATTATGCATAGTAGTAAGCACCTTAAACTCAGTATGTCTAAAACAGAGCTCACCATTTTTCCCCTTCTTTAAATATATTATTGCCTCAGAATTCTCTGGTTCAGGAAGTAATAGCACCACATCAATCACCTACAAGTGCAGTAATTCCTTTGTTTGCTTGCTGATGCAGAGGAATGAGGAGCCCAAAGTGGCTAGATAGCAGTATTCACATCCAGTTCTGTGGAAGTCATTATGTCTACTTGTCCCCTTAGAACTAAGACTTCTAGGTCAGTGGAGGATAAGGTTACATGAAACAGAGCAAGAATTTTGCTAGAGGATCCCTATGGGTAACACTGAGTAGCATAACTTCCATTTCCACACCTTTATGCATGAACCCATGCATGAATCTTGATTATGGGAGAAAAAACAATATATATCAGTCACTGATTCAGAGCACAAACAACCTTCTAAAGAACCTTGCCCCAGACTTAAAAGTGCCACCCAGCTGCTACTGTAACTGAATCTTCAAAAGGCTATTCCATTGTTAATCCAGATGCTTCAGTATGGCAGGGAACATGATAAGACCAACAAATTTAATGATCATGGAAACAAAGCTGCATTTTGTTTGCTATGAAGTGAGTTCCTTGATTAGAACAATGCTGTGTGGAATACCATGATCATGGAAAAGGCATCTTTCAAGTTCATAAACTGTAGTTTTGTCAGAAGCACTGCATGTAGGGAAGAAAAATATGTAACTAGTGTAAGATTGGGCCCGGTCACATAATATCATTTCTGTTTGATGATGAAGTATCACTGTGCACTGCCAACTTTATGGCTTAGTGGGTCAGACAACCAAGTTAATGACAGCAGCTCAGTTTGCATGGTAACTTGGTAGCCTATGATTAAACATTCAGTCTCTACTAAGTCCAGTGTCAGACTGGAACTCTTTCTGAAAAGTAGAGTAGCTATCTGCAGGTGGTGACAGGGCTTTGTTCCAAAATTCTAAGGGTCTGTTCCATGATTCATCCATAGGGGCTTGCTAAAATCTCCAAACATACTGTCTCCATCTGTCACTGACATGTATTATGACACTAGATCTGTTGTATCATATGGGTCCAAGTGGCAGAGCAACTGGCAAAGCAGCTTGCAACTGTTGCAGAGCCTTCTCTTGTTCTGGGTTCCATGCAAAACTACCAGCTTTGGGGGTCACTCAGTAAATAGGCCATACTAACACACTCAAATGAAGAACAGGGTACCTTCAAATCCAAATTAGCCCACTAGGTATTGTGTCTCTTTTTTGGTTGTAGGAGGGACCAAATGCAACAATCTCCTTAGAAGGGATATCTCAACATGCCCAATATCACTGGCCCTTAGAAATTCCACTGAGGTAGAAAGCTCCTGAATTTCTGCATATTTATTTCCTACTCTCTGATGTGAAAATGTCTCATTGATAAACCTAGGATAGTTGCTACTTCTTATTCACTAGTCCAATCAGCAAAATTTTACCAATGCAATAGGCCAGTATGAGATTTTACAGAAGGAAAACGTGATCAAGATCCCGGGAAACTAAATTATGACCTAGGGCTGAGAGCTGATATACCTCTGAGGCAGGAGAAGGAAAGTGTAGCGCTCTTCTTGCCAGTTAAATGCAAACTGATTCTGATAGTCTTTACTAGCAAGTAAGGAAGAAGCAGCATTGACTGGATCTATAGCTGTATACCAGATACCACCAGATGGGTTAATTTACTCCAAAACTGGTGCCACAGCTGCAACTGGACTCATCACCTAGTTAATATCACAATAATCCTCTGTCAGTCTCAAAGCCATATGTCTCTGCACAGACCAAATATTCAATAAATAAAGGATCAATTACCTAGGTAACTTGCCCAAAGTCATATAGCTAGTACTGGAACCCAACTAGTCTGGCTCTAGTGCCTGAATTCTTTTTTTTTTTTTTTATACTGGGGATTGAACCTAGGGGTGCTTAAGCACAAAGCCACATCCTTGCCCTTTTTTCATATTTTATTTATATATAGGTTTCACTTAGTTACTTAGGGCCTTGCTTCGTTGCTGAGGCAGTCTTTGAACTCATGATTCTCTTGCCTCAAACTTTCAAGCTGCTGGGATTACAGGCATACACCATCCAGTGTAGATCCTGTTTTTTTTTTTTTTTTTTTTGGGTACTGGGAATTGAACTCAGAGCCACTCAACCACTGAGCCACATCCCTAGCCCTATTTTGTATTCTATTTAGAGAAGAGACAGAGTCTCACTGAGTTGCTTAGTGCCTCGCTAAGTTGCTGAGGCTGGCTTTGAACTCATAATCCTCCTGTCTCAGCCTTCTGAGACACTAGGATTACACAGGCACCACCACACCTGAACCTGAATTCTTAATCGCTATACCTTGCCTATGCCTACTCCTCTCTCTCACATTATTCCCCTCCTTGCTCCTGTGCTGCTCTTAGCTACTCACAGCTAACTACTCACTATCCACTCACAACTAGATACGCAATACAGCATAGCCTTATATATGTGCCCTCTTTGGAGAATGTGTTCCCACACCCCTCTGAAATCATCTCAATGTATCTTTTTTTTTTCCAAAATCTTACCTCAAACATTTCTTTTTTTGTAGCCTTACTTGATAATACTGTCTTCCCCAACTCCTCAGAGAATTAAAAGCATATTAACTGTCCCATGGTTCTTTATGTTTAGCTCTGGAAGGGGTCCTAGAAGGGTTCTTATCCTATCTGCATTATAATGCTAGTTATCATTAATTTTTTGCATATTATCTTTTCATTAAACCATGAGATTGAGGTCAGCAACCAGATCTCATTTATCTTTGTAGTTTCAGTGCCTGGGGGATACAGCAGACATTCAGTAAATTCTTACTTAATCAATAAACAGAGGGGAAAATGTCAATATGTAATGGAAACAATACAACAACTTTATTATTTTCACAAGTCACAATACCAAATAGGTGATATATATTTTTAATACCCAGTATTGGTGTGACTAGGGAAAATAGGCATTTAGAAAACAATTTTGCATTCTATATGGAGTTCCCTCAATACCATTTCAGATTTTTTTCCACTTCTTATTCTTTTTTTTTTTAATTTTATTGTTGGTTGTTCAAAACATTACATAGTTCTTAATATACCATATTTCACAGATTGATTCAAGTGGGTTATGAACTCCCATTTTTACCCCGTATACAGATTGCTGTGTCACATCAGTTACATTTCCATTGATTTACAAATTGCCTTTCTAGTGACTGATGTATTCTGCTGTCTATCCCATTCTCCACTGTCCCCTCACCCCTCCCCTCCCCTCCCCTCCCCTTCTCTCTCTCCATCCCCTCTACTATAAATCGTTTCTTCCACTTATATAATTTTCCTCCTACTCCTCCTTTCCTCTTATATGTAATTGTGTATAACCCTGAGGCTCACCTTCCAATTCCATGCAATTTCCCTTAACTCTCACTTTCCCTCCCGCCTATCATCCCTGTTTAATGTTATTCTTCTTCTCCAGCTCTTCGTCTCTACCCTGTCCTTGGTTACTCCCCTTATATCAAAGAAGACATTTGACATTTGTTTTTTAAGGATTGGCTAGCTTCACTTAGCATAATCTGCTCTAATGCCATCCATTTCCCTCCAAATTCTATGATTTTGTCATTTCTTATTGCAGAGTAATACTGCATTGTGTATAAATGCCACATTTTTTTAATCCATTCATCTATTGAAGGGCTTCTAGGTTGGTTCCACAATCTTGCTATTGTGAATTGTGCTGCTGTGAACATTGATATAGCAGTGTCCCTGTAGCATGCTCTTGTTAGGTCTTTAGGGAATAGACCGAGTAGGGGAATAGCTGGGTCAAATGGTGGTTCCATTCCCAGCTTTCCAAGGAATCTCCATACTGCTTTCCAAATTGGCTGCACCATTTTGCAGTCCCACCAACAATGAACAAGTGTACCCATTTCCCCGCATCCTCGCCAGCACTTGTTGTTGTTGGACTTCTTAATGGCTGCCAATCTTACTGGAGTGAGATGGTATCTTAGGGTGGTTTTGATTTGCATTTCTCTGACTGCTAGCGATGTTGAGCATTTTTTCATGTACTTGTTGATTGATTGTATGTCCTCCTCTGAGAAGTGTCTGTTCAGGTCCTTGGCCCATTTGTTGATTGGGTTATTTGTTATCTTATTATCTAATTTTTTGAGTTCTTTGTATACTCTGGATATTAGGGCTCTATCTGAAGTGTGTGGGGTAAAGATTTGTTCCCAGGATGTAGGCTCCCTGTTTATCTCTCTTATTGTTTCTTTTGTTGAGAGAAAACTTTTTAGTCCCATTTGTTGATTCTGGTTGTTAACTCTTGCGCTATGGGTGTCCTATTGAGGAATTTGGGGCCTGACCCCACAGTATGTAGATCATAGCCGACTTTTTCTTCTATCAGACACCGTGTCTCTGATTTAATATCGAGCTCCTTGATCCATTTTGAGTTAACTTTTGTGCATGGCGAGAGAAAGGAATTCAGTTTCATTTTGATGCAAATGGATTTCCAGTTTTCCCAGCACCATTTGTTGAAGATGCTATCCTTCCTCCATTGCATGCTTTTAGCCCCTTTATCAAATATAAGATAGTTGTAGTTTTGCGGATTGGTTACTGTGTCTTCTATTCTGTACCATTGGTCCACTCGCCTGTTTTGGTACCAGTAACATGCTGTTTTTGTTACTATTGCTCTGTAGTATAGTTTGAAGTCTGGTATCGCTATACCGCCTGATTCACACTTCCTGCTTAGCACTGTTTTTGCTATTCTGGGTCTTTTATTATTCCATATGAATTTCATGATTGTTTTATCTATTTCTACAAGAAATGCTGTTGGGATTTTGATTGGGATAGCATTGAACTTATAGAGAACTTTTGGTAATATCGCCATTTTGATGATGTTAGTTCTGCCTATCCATGAGCAGGGTATATTTTTCCATCTTCTGAGGTCTTCTTCTATGTCTCTTTTTAGGGTTCTGTAGTTTTCATTGTATAGGTCTTTCACCTCTTTTGTTAGGTTGATTCCCAGGTATTTTATTTTTTGGGGGGATATTGTGAATGGAGTAGTTGTCCTCATTTCCGTTTCAGAGGATTTGTCGCTGATATACAGGAATGCATTTGATTTATGAGTGTTGATTTTATATCCCGCCACTTTGCTGAATTCATTTATTAACTCTAGTAGTTTCTTTGTAGACCCTTTTGGGTCTGTTAGGTATAGAATCATATCGTCTGCAAATAGTGATAATTTAAGTTCTTCTTTTCCTATTTTTATGCCTTTAATTTCTTTCGTCTGTCTAATTGCTCTGGCCAGTGTTTCGAGGACTATGTTGAACAGAAGTGGTGAGAGAGGGCATCCCTGTCTTGTACCAGATCTTAGAGGGAATGCCTTCAATTTTTCTCCATTCAGAATGATGCTGGCCTGTGGCTTATCATAGATTGCTTTAACAATGTTGAGGTATGATCCTGTTATCCCTAATTTTTCTAGAGTTTTGAACATAAAGGGATGCTGTACTTTGTCAAATGCCTTTTCTGCATCTATCGAGATGATCATATGGTTCTTATTTTTAAGTCTACTGATGTGGTGAATAACATTTATTGATTTCCGTATATTGAACCAGCCTTGCATCCCAGGGATGAATCCTACTTGATCATGGTGTATAATTTTTTTGATATGTTTTTGAATCCGATTCGCCAGAATTTTATTGAGGATTTTTGCATCTAGGTTCATTAGAGATATTGGTCTGTAGTTTTCTTTCTTTGAAGTGTCTTTGTCTGGTTTAGGAATCAGGGTGATGTTGGCCTCGTAGAATGTATTTGGAAGTTCTCCCTCTTTTTCTATTTCCTGAAATAACTTGAAAAGTATTGGTGTTAGTTCCTCTTTAAAGGTTTTGTAAAATTCTGCTGTATACCCATCCGGTCCTGGGCTTTTCTTAGTTGATAGTCTTTTGATGGTTTCTTCTATTTCCTCTATTGTTATTGGTCTGTTTAGGTTGTCTATATCTTCCTGACTCAATCTGGGCAGATCATATGACTTAAGAAATTTATCGATGCCTTCACTATCTTCTATTTTATTGGAGTATAAGGATTCAAAGTAATTTCTGATTATCTTCTGTATTTCTGAAGTGTCTGTTGTGATATTGCCTTTTTCATCCCGTATGCTAGTAATTTGGGTTCTCTCTCTTCTTCTCTTCGTTAGCATGGCTAAGGGTCTGTCAATTTTATTTATTTTTTCAAAGAACCAACTTTTGGTTTTGTCAATTTTTTCAATTGTTTCTTTTGTTTCAATTTCATTAATTTCAGCTCTGATTTTAATTATTTCTTGCCTTCTACTTCTTTTGCTGTTATTTTGCTCTTCTTTTTCTAGGATTTTGAGATGATATATGAGATCGTTATTTGTTGGTTTTTTTCTTTTTTTAAGGAATGCGCTCCAAGCAATGAATTTTCCTCTTAAAACTGCTTTCAATGTGTCCCATAGATTCCGATATGTTGTGTCAGTGTTTTCATTTATCTCTAAGAATTTTTTAATTTCCTCCTTGATGTCTTCTATGACCCATTGATCATTCAGTAACCTATTGTTCATTCTCCACGTGATGCATGATTTTTCCTTCCTTCTTTTATCGTTGATTTTCAGTTTCATTCCATTATGATCAGATAGGATGCATGGTATTATTTCTACTCCTTTATATTGTCTAAGAGTTGTCCTGTGACATAATATATGATCTATTTTTGTGAAGGATCCATGTGCTGCTGAGAAAAATGTGTAACTACTTGATGTTGGGTGGTATATTCTATATATGTCAATTAAGTCTAGGTTGTTAATTGTGTTGTTGAGTTCTATAGTTTCCTTATTTAACTTTTGTTTGGAAGATCTGTCCAGTGGTGAGAGAGGTGTGTTGAAGTCTCCCATGATTATTGTATGGTGGTCTATTAGACTCTTGTACTTGAGAAGAGTTTGCTTGATGAACGTAGCTGCACCATTGTTTGGGGCATATATATTTATGATTGTTATGTCTTGTTGGTGTATGGTTCCCTTGAGCAGTATGCAGTGTCCCTCTTTATCCTTTTTGATTAACTTTGGCTTGAAATCTATTTTGTTTGATATGAGTATGGACACTCCTGCTTGTTTCCGCAGTCCATATGAGTGGAATGATTTTTCCCATCCTTTCACCTTCAGTCTATGTATATCTTTTCCTATCAAATGCGTCTCCTGTAGGCAACATATTGTTGGATCTTGTTTTGTGATCCATTCGACTAGCCTGTGTCTCTTAATTGGTGAGTTTAAGCCATTAACATTTAGGGTTATTATTGAGATTTGGTTTGTTCCTCCAGTCATATTTGTTTATTTATGTTACTAAACCTGATTAGTTTTCCTCTTTGGTTACTTTCCCCCCTTTACTGTCCTACCTCCCACTGATGGTTTTCAATGTTATTTTCAGTTTCCTCTTCCTGTAATGTTTTGCCAAGGATTTTTTGAAGAGATGGTTTTCTAGCTGCGAATTCTTTTAACTTTTGTTTATCGTGAAAGGTTTTAATTTCATCTTCCATCCTGAAGCTTAATTTCGCCGGATACACGATTCTTGGTTGGAGCCCATTTTCTTTCAGTGTTTGAAAAATGTTATTCCAGGATCTTCTAGCTTTCAGAGTCTGTGTTGAGAGATCAGCTGTTATCCTGATTGGTTTGCCCCTAAATGTAATCTGCTTTCTTTCTCTTGTAGCTTTTAAAATTCTCTCCTTATTCTGTATGTTGGGCATCTTCATTATAATGTGTCTAGGTGTGGATCTCTTATGATTTTGCACTTTTGGCGTCCTGTAGGCTTCTAGGATATGGGATTCTGTTTCATTCTTCAAGTCTGGGAAGTTTTCTCGTATTATTTCATTGAATAGATTGTTCATTCCTCTGGTTTGGAGCTCTGTGCCCTCCTGTATCCCAATGACTCTTAAGTTTGGTCTTTTAATGTTATCCCATATCTCTTGGATGTTCTGCTCATGGTTTCTTAGCAGTCTTGCTGAACTGTCTATGTTCTTCTCAAGTTGAAATACTTTGTCTTCATTGTCTGATGTTCTATCTTCTAAGTGATCTATTCTGCTGGTAGTATTGTCAATTGAGGTTTTAAGTTGGTTTATTGCTTCCTGCATTTCTAGGATTTCTATTTGTTTGTTTTTTATTACTTCTAACTCCCTGTGAAATTGATCTTTTACTTCCTGGATTTGTTTCTGTAGTTCCTTGTCAATGTGATCTTTCATTGTCTGATTTTGCTGTCTCATGTCTTCCTTGAGACTCCAGATCATCTGAAGCATGTATATCCTGAACTCTTTATCTGACATTCCATCTGTTGCAGCTATTACCTCTTCTAGAGTTGAGTTGACCTGCATTGCTTGTGGTCCTTTCTTTCCTTGTCTTTTCATGTTGCTTGCGTTTCTTTCTGCTTCGTGAAACTGTTGTGTTTTTGAAAATTTTCCCCCTGTTTATTTATGTTGCTCTTGTATATTTGGGATATCTCTCTTGTAGGGCGGGTAGTGGCTGTGATCCTCCTCTAATCAGGGTGATCTATCCACTACGCTGGTTGGTCGTAGGTCTGCCCGCCCTACGGGCACGGGTGGCTGCTCTACTCTGCCCCCACTCCAATTGTGGTGACGTTCCTACCACGTCCTCGGATCGTTGGTCCTGATCCGGACGTGGGCAGCAGCTCTTCTCCACCCCTACTCCAATTGATGTGACGTGTCTACCACGCTGGTCGGCCTCCAAGCCTGTTCCGCCGGTGGGTCTCAGATCTGCCCACCCTGCGGGCCTGGGCGGCAGTTCTGCTCAACCCCCACTCCCAGTGGGGGTACCTAACTGCCTCTCCAACGGGTCTCTGGGCTCCTTCCGGACGCTGGCGGCGGCTCTGTTCAACTCCCACTCCAACCAGTGTGACGTGACTGCCTCGGTGCTACTCGTCCACCACACTGGCCGGCTGCCGAGCCTGTCCTGCCAGTGGGACGCAGGACTGCCTACCTTGCAGGGTCAGACGGCAGCTCTTCACGGCCTCCACTCCAAGTGGGTTGACTTGGCTACCCTGCCGTCAGGTCGCTGGTCCTGTTCCAGGCGTGGGCGGCTACTCTCCTCGGCCCCAGCTGCAGTTGGGGTGTCGCTATACCACACCGGCGGGACCCTTAGCCTGCTCTGGGCACAGGAGGCAGCTCCACTCTGCCCTCCAGGCCCCTGCAGCACCCAGCAGGGCCCGGACCAAGCAGCAGTCCCTGTAGGATCCCCAACCCTGAGCCAGAGCCGCTTCGGGAGCCAGGAGCCGGTCTCTCCGATCCCCGCCACTTTCTGCTAGGAGCAGGCTCCTCAGGGCTACCGCCTCGGGTTCCCCAATCCCAGGCCAAACCCGCCCCGGGAGCCCAAGCCTGGCCGCACCAGACTCTCCCTGCTCGGTGCCCAAGCCTGGCCACACCAAACTCTCCCTGCTCGGTGCACGCTCCCCTGGGAGCAGAGTCTAAGATGCACTTCCCGCGGGCTCCCTAGCTCCGGGTCAAAACTGTTCCAGGAGACAGAGTCCCGCTGCCCCTCGTCGCAAGTTTCACTTGTGGCTGGCCTCAGCTCGCGGTCTCTGCAGGCTCCGCGGCCCTGGGCTCAAGCAGCCACGAGAGCCAGAACCCAGCCTCTCCGATCCCTGCCACACTCTGCTCGGAGCAGGCTCCACAGAGGTACCCCAGCCTCAGGCTCAGGCAGCCCCGGGAGCCCGAGCCTGGCAGCTCCAACCTCTCCCAGCTCAGTGTGCGCTCAGACAGGGGCAGGGTCAAAGACACAGTCGCCACGGGTTCCCTAGCCCCGGGCCAAGAAGGATCTCCCGCCCTGGGCCAAAGCAACCCGGGGAACTAGAATCTGGCCGCTCAAAGCCCGGCGCCCGCCTTGCCTTGCCAGGGGTGAGGCCTGAAGAGTATTCTCCTCAGAGTTTCCAATCCCGAGCCTGAGCGATCTGTCTGCGCGACGCAGGCAAATACCAGCCTGGAATCACCTGTTCTGTAGTTGAATGAGCCGAGATCAGTAGAAAACAGGGATGATTGCATCAGCTCTCCATGATGGCGGCTGCAGTCCTCCTCCGTGTTCCGACCGGTGTCGGGAATCGAACTGGACCGATTCTCTCCTGTATTTCAAAGCTGGAATTCAGCACTCAGCGCGGCCAGTGTGCCACTGGCAGGAGCCTGCAGAATCCGCTTCGCTGTAATCCCGCTCTGGTACCTCGCGGCTAATTAACTCGGGCGCGTCCCAGACTCCATCCACGGGGTGGTCCGCCGACCAAGTACTGCTTCCCTCCGTTCGGAGAAATCGCCCGCGACCAAGCCCCTGCAGCCGAATCCCACGCGCTGGAATTCTGACCTCTAGATTCTGGAGCACCTCAATTTCACTGGGGATTCCCACCAAGGTAGCCTTCAGCCATTTCACCTCATGTTTCTCCCGCACAGTGGCGCAGCGTACTGGTGTGCTGCACTCCCTTGGCCGCCATCTTCCCAAGCCCCCCCACTTCTTATTCTTTAACACTAAAGATTAAATCTCTTTCTTGGGTGCTCATTTTTCTTTATTTTTATTGTTGAAATTTCAAGATAGATCAGCATATTATATTTATTTATTTATTTTTTTAAAGAGAGAGTGAGAGAGAGAGAGAGAGAGAGAGAATTTTTTTTTAATATTTATTTTTTTTTTAGTTCTCGGTGGACACAACATCTTCGTTGGTATGTGGTGCTGAGGATCGAACCCCGGCCGCACGCATGCCAGGCGAGCGCGCTACCACTTGAGCCACATCCCCAGCCCCAACATATTATATTTTAAATTACTTTTATTTTGCTAGTGATGGTTTTTACCATGTCTTTTTACTGTTGATTTGGAAGTAACAATTGGAGTGTTGTGGAGGTGGAAGTAACATTACTATACTGCAGAACAGAAAACTGACAACTACCTGACACCCTGATCTTAAAAGTCCCTGATCTCTATTCCCAGAAAGGAGTCTCTCACTGGACAACTTTCTCATTAAGCCTCTCCTGTTCCTCCTTCAGGCATGAAGGAGGCTCTTTCTCTCTCTTTCTTGACTCCACATCTTCCCATCTCCTTTCTCCAAGTCTACACCCAGAAATTCAAATATTTTACCACCTTATTAAACAAAACAAGTCAGTATTTTCTTTACCTTGGATTCTAGCCCATCCTGGTCATGTCCTCAAGGCTTTTTAAGATAACTAAATTGCTCTGTCAAATTTTACTAAAATTGTACATGATCTGACCATATTAACGAGACTTAAAACACTTACGTTAGGGGATCTGTTCTTTCTGGAGGTGGTGCAATATTCATAAACATAGATGGTTCAACAATTTTTTGAAGAGGTTTTAACTGAAGAAAAATGTAATTATATTTTAACACTATTTAGTTACAACTTATCCTATTATTATTAATCCCTCACGACGATGAGAGAGTACTTAAGTGACAATATAAGAAGAAAAGGCATGAAGAAAGGAATGAACTTTTATGGGTATTAAATATTTACAAGCTTTTTTATAACTTTAATCTTATTCAATCCATTTAATAAATCAATGAGGTAGGTAGTAACTGCCTATTTTACAGATGATACCAGAGATCAGTAATTTGTTTAAAATTAAACAATAAGCATGAGAGCCAGGATGTGAACATAGCCTATTCTCTCCTTGAGTATGGTATTATTTTTACTGTATCATGATAGATAAGGCTAACTAAATAGTTCATAGGCATAAAATCAGCTGAATTTTTATGATACAACCCATTCTTTTCTATATGTATATCTTTGTTCCTTGTTTTAGTAAATTCCACATATATAAAACAATACCTGCTCAGTTTTATATGAAAAGTATCTATCTCCTTAAGCATTGCTGTGTTTACATGATATGCTTTTATCTGGACTCAAAACCTACTTCTGAAATTCATGCTCATAAACTATGACTATCATCAAAAGGTCTGAACAATTAAGGGTTCCTAGATAGCCTAACTTATCATAAGAAAACAGAAAGAAAAACAAAATAGAAAAGAAAACCTGTTCCTTGAAGCTTTCACCTGTATATTATTTACTTCTTCAAAATACATTAAAGATAATTGTGATATACCATAGGCAAAATTTTAAAATATATAGATTTCTCAGTTAACATTGCAATATGCTTAGTCAATAAGGCTGATGTTCCCACTTTCAATTACTAATTTTAAAACACTCAACACTTTAAAAAATATTGAAATATAGGGATCATTTCCCCTATTTAATAGCAGCACTAATGGGACTGGATTTTTAAATGTCCCAAAACTGTGATAATACTCAAAGATATCAAGAGTTCTTTTAAACAGTGGGTAAGAGTATATATTAGTATAACTTTTCTAGAACAAATTCTTAACAAGGCCATTGTTTTGAACAATAATTTTCTTTCTAAGAATCTAGCCTAAGGATGTAAAGAAAAGAATACAGGTTAGTACACAAATATTTATATATGGTAGTGAATTTGAACAGGCAAGAAGCTATCTTCTCTCAGTATATTACTCTCTTGATGAATTGAAAAAGTTCAAACAACAACAGAAACAATCATGGTTGTTTTTTCAATTGAAAACAACCATGGAGGAAAAATCAAAGTAGAAAACATTATCTGAATAACATTATTTTAATAACTCCATTTTTAATATTTTTAAGTGTAAAAATCCACTCATTTCTTGAATACTTAAAATACATTCATTTTCAATTTTAATTACATAAACGTGTTGTAGGTTTAACACAAAAGCAAGTTTTGTAATAAAGTTTCTGATATGAAAGATACATTTAAAAATATATAAGGAAATAATGGTAAAGTCTCTTGTTTTTAGGCAGAAGAAAAATCTATACACCTCAAGGGCAGAGAGTAGAGCAGCATTCTTTCAAAAACATTTATTTTGGTACCAGGGTTTGAATCCAAAGGCACTTACTTACTAAACCATATTCCCCAGGACTTTTTTTTATTTTTTATTTAGACACAGGGTCTCACTAAGTTGCTTAGAGCCTCTCTCTAAGTTGCTGAGGCTGGCAGCAAAACTGAGATCATCCTGTCTCAGTCCTCCCAAGCTGCTGGGATTACAGGCATGAACCACCATACCCAGCAAAATACTAATTTTGAAGAATTTAACAAACTGGAAAAAAACAGAGGCTCAAAAGAAAATGATTTGAATGAAGAGCCAAAATAGAATCAAAGTTTTTAAAAGAGGGGAACTAACCTGATGTGAAAATCCATAACCAAAATTTCCATAGGAGAACATAAATTCCACCTCCAACCTGCAGATAAACTAAAAATGGCAACTGTATTTTATTGTTTGATCAGAATGGTATTTCACTAGAAAGGCAATAGCAAGTGATAGTTTTACTTCACAAATGTATAAGTTACAAAAGCCTAAGTATGAATCTCCAGATTTTAAGAAATAAATATTTACACAAGGAGTACCTATAGAAAACCTATTCATTTCCTGAAATGTTAAAATCTTTCATGTTAGAGTTAAATATTTTTGTATGATTAAAGTATGGAAAATATCAACTCAAAATTGTTAATAGGCAAAGACACTGGCATAAATACATGTTCATATACATATATGTACATTATTTACTCACATTCCTCACACCTCCACTTCCAATTTCAGATAAAATTTTGATTTCTATAAGTGATCTCACCCCTGTAAATCCCAGGTTGCTTATGTGTGAAATGAAGAAGGATGTCAAAGGAGATAACCCTGTGTTCCTTGCCCCTGTTTTGGCCTTGAGACAGAAGTCTCTTGGAATAGAAGAGCAAATAATCAAGTTAATTAATTTTAAGAACTTAACTACAAATAAAGCACTGAGAATATCTGTTCAGAAACTCCCCAAGGAGAAACATAATCCTCCCTCAGTGCAGCGGGGGTTGTTCCTGAGGCTCCGTGGTCCAAGCAGCAGTCAGAGCCATTCTATTCTCTCACATGAGGATTTCTAATTTTCTCCTTCACAACTTAACAATAAGAGAGCAGCTTTTAAAAGGGGCGGGGGAGGTGTGAGAATTTTGTGAGCAAATATTTGTACTTTATATTTAATTACATTTTTACTAATTTTACACATAAGTAACTGTTAGTTAAATGTAATTTACTAATTCAAGTAACTGTTAGGGTAATAAAAAACAAAAAGATGTAGAATACAAACAATATCAGAATAGCTAAGAGAATATTCCATGCACACAAAACTTAGAAAGTTTTAGTAAAGTTCTTACTGTATTTTTATTCAATAACTGTAATTCTTCAGTAAAGCACCCTTTCTAGAAAAAAATAAAGTAAAATTCTTCAATGTAGAATTACTCATCTATGTTTTCCCATATATCATCTAAAACATATTATAGCAAGAAAGAATCAGGTAATGATTTTTCAAATGCACATATGAAGCTAATAGCTAAAATACAAATAAAATGAATGTTCAAAAGAAGAAAAGAATTCTGAGTACAAGTAACAGAAATGTTAATATTTGCATTTATATTTTAGACAAAAATGTTTTTGCTAGTTAATAGTTCCCCATTTTGCAAATCTTAGAGCAACTGCTATGCCTGTATTCTTTGTGAGGGGGGGTTCCTTATACATAAATCTACATGATGATCTGATTCTTGACAGGACTGAATACCTTGCTTCTCCCCCTAGAACTGCTGTGCTCTTGTAAACCAGATAAATCTTGGTATGTTGGTCACCATCTGTACTCATCTCTAATGTCCTGAATTAGACCACTATTATGAATGAGCCATGTCATTAACAGACCAAACAAATTTATGTCTTTCCAAAATAAATTCATAAACTACATCACGGTGGTGATTTTCCTGGGCAAGGCTCATCACAAGTGACCAGGTGATGTGATCAGGTGCTACAGGGTTCAGTCTAAGGGTGTTCCTTCTTTTGTGAGTCTTAAGTGAGGGATTGCTTCATTCACTGGTCTAGAATGTTCAATAAGCTCAGGGGCCTGGTTTTTCCATATGAGTTTGATATATTCATGCATCCCTGTGCTTCTGGTTAATTTGATAAGTTCACAGGTGGTCATTTGTATTAGCATGGTTAATTTATTTATCCATTTGTACCATACTATTGTATGAGGTAGATGGTGGTTTTTTACTTGTACAAACAAGGTGTAGAATCATTCTACCTAACTACTTAACCTCAGAATGGAATAGCTTATAGTAAACTACTGCTTTATAAAATGGAGAACAAAATTAGGCACAGTCTGAGAACTATTGGTCTATACATCATGGAAAGACCCAGAACAGGGTTCAGTCTTCTCTCCACATCCACCCAAACCATGTTTCCCTTTTCTCCCAGAATCTTCTGCTACTTCCATGGTTAACAAACCTACATTTAACTGCCTCACTAAACATATCTTCTACCTTTCTGCTTTACCTAAGATCCAGCTCACTATGGAAGATACAATGCTTTTCTTATAGACTGCTCAAGTAAAGGTACTTTTTCTCCAAAAGCCCTCCAGGTCAAGAGGTATATTTCACATAACCTTCAATTGCTTTCAAATTGTATTATTACAAAGGAGTATAAAAAAGTTTCTTCTTTTAAGTCTCATGCTTTTTGGTGATTCTATTGTTTTTCAGATATTTGTGTCACTAATTCTTATTAGATAAAAAACAAAAGGAGTCTATTAGGTATAAAGAATCACAACAAGAAGTGCCAACTGGACAATGTGGAATCAAGGTGAAAACAAAAAGATTTTCCTCACAAAACTGAAAATAGAACTACCATGTGATCCAGCAAGTCCACTGTGGGTGTAGACCCAAAGAAGATGAAACCTTTATACCAAGATGCTTGCACCGCATGTTTATTGCCGCACTATTCACAATAGTTACAATACAGAACCCGTCCCAATGCCTTTTGGCAAATGAAGGGACCAAGAAAATGTGGTGTATTTACCCAATGGAATACTGCTCCACTACAAGAAGAAAGAAATCCTGTCATTCACAGCAATATGGATGGAAGTGGAGAGAATTATGTTGAGTGAAACAAGCCAGAAACAGAAAGACCAACTCCACATGTACTCACTTATGGAAGCCAGTAATTCGACCCTGTAGAAGTACAAAATCGGAGAGTGATCACTAGACATGGGGAGAGATGGGGGAGGGAGACAGAGAAATCAAGGGGGCCTTTGAGGGAATGGGAAGGGTGCTGGGTCGGGTGAGGATGGAGACCAGAGTAAGGGGTGGATGCGTACGACCAGCAACACCCATGCTATGGAACAACACTATGGAAACACCCAACACTATGGAAATGTCATAGTGAATCCCATTAATCTGTGTAATTAATATGCATTGATAATCAAAATTAAAAAGAAAGAAATGTGGCCAGTTTAGTGCTGCAGATGAGTAACTTGGTACAATTTTAGGATCAAGACCAGCTATCTAAATTGAAAGTGAAAATGTGGTTCCTTCCCTTTGTTGAGAAAATCTGAAAAAAGTGCAGTTGAAGATACACATAAGACTTTTTTCCTTTTTTCCTCTCTCTCATCATGTGATTTTCTTATTTGCAATTTAATATCATCCTGAATAAACAGAAAAGTTTTAATTGTTAAAAAAAAAAGATTCTTATACATACCTGAATTACTTCATAAAGATGTACCTCAGCATTCCCTAATAAGACAGGATAAACTTCTGTCTTGCTATGTTGCATTAGTTCCAAGGAAATATTATTCCGTGTATCATCTTGACGTCGGGGAACCTCAATATCAAAATATATACAAAAAAACCCATAAGATTTTCAGTCTTAAATCTAGATATTATTTCCAAATAAACCTGAAATGAAACTCTCAACCCTGTGATGCCTGAAGTACAATACTATAAATTATATTATGTGCATAACTAATTATAACTCATAAAATCAGGACCTTGTTTATATCTAATGTTAATCTGTTTAAATCATCCATTGCCAACAATCCTTTTATTTAATGCTACACAAACTTTCACTCTGAACTACTGAAACTATATTATCAAAGGTAATCCCATCAATATCTAATATGAAATCCAAATAATCCAGGTAATTCAAATTAAGGTTACCCATATATTCAAAATTAAAGAATATCTAATATCCTTTTCTGTCTCTATTCTTGAACATTTTGCCACATTTCTTCTTTTTTTTTTTTAATCCTAAAGTGTTGGAGATCAAACCTAAGGTACAGCAAATGGTCTACCACTGAGCTATATCTCTGGCCCTTGTTTTTTAAATCATACCATTAAATTTGAATGTGAAACTCTCAACCCTGTGATGTCTGAAGTACAATACCATTATTATATAATGTTTACATTTTATATACAATTTTGCTAATTAGAAACAAATCACATGCTTCCCCATTCCCGAGATCCTAGTTCCTTCTATAAAGTTTCTTCCCATGGTTGATACCACACAGTTGGTATGAAACTTCTGAAAGTTATGTTTGTAACTATTTTCCCCTGAGAAATGAGAAAAAGGAAATGAGGCCCTGTAATGCAGTGCAGTGATTAAGAGAGAGAGCAGCAGGCTCAGTTTTTCAGCAATGTGGAATATAGATTATTAGAACCAGTTTGTTTACAACTATCAATGCTGAATAAAAATTTAAAAGTTATCTTCTTAAAAGCATGAAAGTGTAAATAAAATGGTAAGAAGTAATTACATAAACTCCAAGTATTAGTAAACATTCAGAGAGGTAAACTTGATCCTTAAGTTGCATTTTCCCATAGGGTATTTCTCAATCAGTTAACCTAAAATTGCAGTATTTAAGACAACAAGTGGGGCATTTAGGCATTAACAAAGGTTTCCTGTTCAACCCTTCTTCCATAATGCTAGGAACTCAAAGAGCTGTGGCTTCAGTGAATGGGGAACCATTCTCCCATCCCATTTATAGAGGCTGCAAGGAAAGTTGCACTATACAGAAGAAGGGGAGGCAAGGAGTTCCTAATAAGTAATAAGCAAAAACCTGTTTGGTGAACTGTAGCCTAAATTCACATCCACTTAATGGCATAAAAACTCTTGAACCTGACATTTAAAATGGATGGTAAATTTTATATTATGTATATTCTGCCACAAAATTAAAATAGGACAACTTAATTATTTCATCCATTCATTCAATTATTTATTTATTGGTAATAGGGATTGAATCCAGGGACATTTAACTACTGAATCACATCCATAGACCATTTGTTTTGTTTTTGAGACAGGATCTTGCTAAGTTGCTTAGGACCTCACTAAGCACTAAGTTGCTGAGGCTGTCTTTGAACTTGTAATCGTCCTGCCTCAGCCTCCAGAGTCACCGGGATTACAGGTATGCACTACCATGTCTGGCATAATTTTTTTTTAATTCTCAAATATAACATTTGTTTTAAAGTGATCCCAAATTGGTAGTAGTCTCACATGCCTTAAAAGCAAACAAAGATCTTTTTTACATTTGCCACTTTCATTCTAGGCCTCAAAGGAGTTCCACAAATAATTTTCCATAGAAAATGAAAGATCATAGTAAAAAATAACTAAGTAAGCATGGAAATAAAACACCATGAATGAGGATCAGCAGAAACAGACCCACAAAATCCTCAAATGTTGGAATTTTAGAGAAATAGGCTTAGAATAATGAAGGTAAAAAAAATCTGAAAATACATTCCTGATATGCTCTTTTATTTATTTATTTATTTTTCATTGTTGATGGACTTTTATTTTCACTTATTTGTATGTGTTGCTGAGAATCGAACCTAGTGCCTCACGCATGCTAGGCAAGCGCGCTACTGCTGAGCCACAACCCCAACCCCTCCTGATATGTTCTTACAGGAAAATGTAAAAACCATTTAGCACACCTGAACAAAGAAGACTCAAACAGAACTTGAAGAAATGAAAACTAAAATAATTGAATAAAAGCACTCACTGAATGGATTTTATGACAAAATACTCAAATTTTAACAAAATTAGTGAAATGGAATAAATATTCAAAGGTGTGGTGCAAGAGTATGTGTGTGTGTGTGTGTGTGTGTGTGTGTGTGTGTGTACTGCAGTGCTGGATATTAATCTCAGGGTCTTGCATGTGCTAGGCAAGTTCTGAGCTACAGTCCCAGTCCCAAAAATGCAAGGCAGAGACACAAAGTGATAGGAAAAAAACAAAGAGAAAAAGAAAAAGAATAAGAAAGATAGGAAGAATGGCAGAGACGGAGGAAGAAAAAAAAAAGACATGAAAGATAACATAAGAACATCTAACACACATTACTCAGAGTGCCAAAAAATAAAATAGAGGATCAAGAAAATGGGCAAGAGAGGCACTATTTGAAAAAATTAAAGCTAAAAATTTTCCAGAACCAATGAATATCAGCAATACGGTTTAAGTAGTCAATATATCCCAACATAACAAAAAGATATCCAAATACAAATACATTAGAGTAAAATTAGAAAAAAAACACAACACACTCACACATAGAAAAAGATACATTATTTTCAAAAGTGAAAGACTGATAGATAACATATCCTCGTCCCTCCCCTCTCTCCCCCTCCCCTTCCTTCTTCTTCTTCCTTCTTCCTCCTCCTCCTCCTCCTTCTTCTCTCCTCCTCCTCCTCTGCTTTCTCCTCCTCCTCCTCCTCCTCCTCCTTCTTCTTCTTCTTCTCTCTCCCTCCCTCCCTCCCTCCCTCCCTCCCTCTCTCTCTCTCTCTCTCTCTCACTCTCTCTCTCCCCCCCCCTCTCTCTCTTCCTCCCCCCCACCATGAAGTGGACATCTTTCTTCCCCAATGGTATTCTGTCACCATGGTATTCTGCCTTAGCTTGGGCTTACAGAAATCTAAGCCAACCATGGGCTGAACTTCTGAAACCATGAACTCAAAATAAACTTTTCCTCCTCTTAAATTTTCATTGTAGGATATTTTAGTCACAGCAATGAAAAGCTGACTAACACAGAAAGTAAAATATTTATGCTCCAAACATTGGTGTATCTAAGTACATGAAATGAACAGTAATTGAAATAAAGGCTCAGATAAATTCCAAAAATAGCGGGTGATTTCAGCATGCTTTTCTCATCAACAGATACATCATCCATAGAGAAAAACCCACATAAATAGTTTTCTTATACAAAAAAAAAGGTGCCAAGAACATTAACTGGGGAAAAAAATAACCTCTTCAACTAATGGTGCTAGGAAAACTGGAAATCCATATGTAGCAAAATGAAATTAAACCCCTTTCTCTCAC
Organism: Spermophilus citellus; assembly: GCF_964194105.1. NCBI lineage: Eukaryota > Metazoa > Chordata > Mammalia > Rodentia > Sciuridae > Spermophilus > Spermophilus citellus. Next base: position 102,795,294 of record NC_138192.1, read on the forward strand.
CCTGCACAAAATTCAACTCAAAGTGGATCAAGACCCAGGCATTAGACCAGAGACTCTGTGCCTACTAGAAGAAAAAGTAGGCAAATCTATACCATGTCAGCTTAGGAACTGACTTCCTTAACAAGACTCCTAAAGCCCCAAAAGTAATAGCAAGACTAAATAAATGGGATGAATCAAATTAAAAAGTTTCTTCAAAGCAAAGGAAACAATCAATAACATGATGAGAGAGCCTACAGAATGGGAGAAAATATTTCCCACATGGAACTCAGATACAGCATTAATCTCCAGGATATATAAAGAACTCTAAAAACTTACCATCAAAAAAACAAATAACCCAATCAATATATGGGCTAAGAAACTGTTTCGGCACTTCACAGAAGAAAAAATACAATCAATCAACAAATATATAAAAAAAAGTTCAACATCACTAGGCATTAGAGAATGCAAACCAAAACTACACTGAGATTCTATCTCATTCCAGTCAGAATGGCAATTATCAAGAATACACAGGGGGGCTGGGATTGTGGCTCAGTGGCAGAGCACTTGCCTTGCATGTGTGAGGCACTGGGTTCAATTCTTAGCCTCACATAAAAATAAATAAAATAAAGGTATTGTGTCCATTTACAACTAAAAAAAAATTAAAGAAAAGAATACGCAGGGCTGGGGTTGTAGCTCAGTGTTGTAGCTCAAATAACTTGCCTAGCATGTGTGAGAAACTGGGTTCTATCCTTAGCACCACATAAAAATAAAAAAAAAAAGCATGCTGTCCATCTACAACTACAAAAATTTTTTTTTAAAAAGAGAATACAAGTAACAATAAATGTTGGCGAGGATGTAGGGAGAATAAAGGTATACTCATACATTGCTGTGTGGCTGCAAATTGGTGCAATCACTATGGAAAGCAGTATGGAGAATCCTCAGAAAACCTGGAATGGAACCACCATTTGACCCAGTTATTCCACTCCTCAGTTTATACCCAAAAGACTTATAATCAGTATACTATAGTAATGCAGCCACATCAATGTTTATAGCATCTCAATTCACAATTGTTAAGCTATGGAACCAATCTAGGTACCCTCCAACAGATATATGGATAAAGAAAATGTAGTATACATACACAATGAAATATTACTCGGCCTTAAAGAAGAATGAAATTATGGCATTTGCCAGTAAATGGATGAAACTGAAGAATATCATGCTAAGTGAAATAAGCCAATCCCAAAGAACCAAACAAAGACCAAATGTTTTCTCTGATATGTAGAAGCTAATCTACCACAGGGGATGGGTAGAGAAGAATAAAGGTACTTTGGGTTAGACAGAGGGGGAGTGAAGGGGGTGATATGGGGGTAGTAATGATAGTACAATGAATCAGACATTATTACCCTGTGTGCATATATGATTACATGACTGGTGTAACACTACATCATGTATCAAAATGCATTCTACTGTCATACATAACTAATTAGAATAAAAAATAGGTCATCAAGATATAAAATCAGCAAAGACATCTCAGACCTACCTAAAAGATACCTTATATCAAATGGAATTAACAGATATTTACAGAATTTTTTTATCCCAAAACAGCTGCTCATGGAACTTTCTCCAAATTAGTCCATATTTTAGGTCACAAAAGAGGTTTTAGCAAATACAAAAAATATATAATTTCTTGCATTTTATTTTATCAGAGTATAATGGAATGAAATTAGGAATCAATAGTATAATAAACTACAAAAACTATATAAACACAGGGAGATTGAACAATACATATTTGAATGGTGAATGGGTCATAAAAGAAATTGGAAGAAATAAGAAATTCTTAGAATCAAATGAGAAGAGAGATACACAGCACCTCTAGAACATGATGAAGATGGTTCTAAGAGGAAAGTTTATAGCTATGAGTATCACATTAAAACATCAGAAAGATCACAAATTAAGAACCTAATGATGTGTCTTAAGGTTTTAGAAAAAGAAAAGAACCAATTTCAAAACCATTAGAAGGAAGGAATAATTCATATGAGAGCTAAAAATAATAAAATAGAGAATAATACAAAGAAACAACATAATGAAGATTTAGTACTTTAAAAAGATAAACAAGATTTATAAACCCTTAGCCAAACTACCAAATGAAAAAGAGAGAATGCACAAATAAGGAAAATTGGAGATGAAAAAGGAGAAATCGCCTTAGACATCATTGAAACCCAGAGGATCATTTGGGACTATTTTGAAAACTCCAATAAATTGAATGGAATTTGATAAATTTCTAAATACATATGACCTGTGAAATTTGAACCAAGACTATATAAAAAAACCTTAACAGACCAATAGGAAGCAATGATGCTGAATATATCATACAAACCGTTCCAACAAAGAAAATCCCAGCTGAATTCCATCAGACCTTTAAATAATAATGAATGCCATTGCTCAACAAACTATTTCATGAAGTGTAAAAAGGGAACACTTGACAATTTGACTTTTTCTCCCTTTTTGTCATCCCTTTTATTTCTTTCTCATACTTAACTACTCTGCCTGAAGTTTCAGTACAACACTGAAAAGGAATGGTGAAAATGAACACTTTTATCTTGCTCTTGATTTTAGAGAAAATACTTTCAGTTTTCCCCCATTCACTATAATGTTGGCTTTAGATTTGTCATAATAAAGTCTTTATAATGTTGAAATAAGTTCCTTCAATCTAATTTCTTTGGTGATTGTATCATGAGTGGTGCTGAATTTGGTCAAAGGTTTTTTTCTGCATCTACTGAGATAATTATGTGCTTTTTGTCCTTGGTTTAATTTATATGAATTACATTGCTGAATCATCCTTATATCCCTGGAATAAAACCCATTTGATCATAGTGTATGATCTTTTTAATGCACCACTCAATTTGGTTTGCAAATGTTATATTAAGAATTTTTGTGGGCTGGGGTTGTGGCTCAGTAATAGAGCACTTGCTTCACATTGTGAGGCACTGAGTTTGATTCTCAGCACCATATATATAAATAAATGAATAAAATAAAGTCCATCAACAACTGAAAAAAAAGAATTTTTGCATCTATGTTCATCAAGGACACTGGCCTGTAATTTTCTTTCTTTGATGTGTCCTTGTCTAGTTTTGAATTCAGGGTGATAGTGTCTTTGTAGAATGAGTTTGGAAGTATTCCTTTCCTTTGAATTTCATGGAATAATTTAAGGAGCATTGGAAGTGTTTCTTTCCTTTGTATTTCACAGAATAATTTGAGAAGAATTGGTGTTAGTTCTTCTTCAAAAGGCTTAAAAAATTCAGTCATGAATCCATCTGGTCTTGGGGTGTTTTTTTTCTTTGATGGGAGACTTTTTATTACTGCTTCAATCTCATTGCTTGTTGGTCTGTTTATGTTTTCTATGTTCTCTTGCTTCAATTTTGAAATGAAATATATGTCTAGAAATGCAACCATTTCTCAGAGATTTTCCACTTTATTGGCATGTAAGTTTATCAAAACAGTCCCTAATGATCCTCTAGATTTCAGTGGTGTCCATTTCTAATTTTATTAGTTGGGTCTTTATCAATCTTTTTTACCTTTTCAAAGAAACAACTCTTTTTTTCATTTATTGTTTGTGCTATTCTTCAATTCTCTACTTCAATAATTTCATCTCTGATCTTAATTCTTTCTTTGTACTGGTTTGGAATTGGTCTCATTTTTCTAAGACTCTTGAGGTACAGCATTAGGTCATTCATTTTATATCTGTTTTGTTTTTATGTAGGCACTCCCTCTTAGAACTTCCCTCTTAGAACTGCCTTTACTATACCCGACGGATTCTTCTATATTGTGATTCTATTCTCATTTGTTTTTTAAAATATTTTTTATTTTTGCATTACAATTCTTAATACACCATTATATCATAATTTATCATATCTCTGATTATACAGAAGGTATGTTGACACCAAATTCACATCTTCATACATGTATTTTGTATAATGATGAGGGTCTCCTTTCACAATCCATGCTATTCCCCTTCTCCCTCCTTTCCCTCCCATCTCTATTCCCTATTTAGAGGTAATCTTCCTCCCTTGCTCTCCCTCCCAACCCCATTTTGAGTCATCCCCCTTATATTAGAGAAGACATTCGGCATTTGTTCTGGGGGGATTAGCTAACTTCACTTAGCATAATCTTCTCTAATGCTATCCATTTCCCTGCAATTGCCATGATCTTATTTTTTATTGCTGAGTAATATTCCATTGTGTATAAATGCCACATTTTTTTATCCATTCATCCATTGAAGGACATCTAGGTTGGCTCCACAGTTTAGCGATTGTGAATTGTGCTGCTATAAACATTGATGTGGCTGTGTCCCTGTAGCATGCTGTTTTTAGGTCCTTTGGGTATAGTCCAAGAAGAGGAATAGCTGGGTCAAAATGGTGGTTCCATTCCCATTTGATTATAAGAGTTTTTAAATTTTTCCCCTGATTTCTCTGAAGACTCTGTCAGTCATAATTCAAAAGTTTGAACAATAATTCAATCTCCATGTTTTTGTAGAGTTTCTGTAGCTTTTATTACTGTTGATTTCTAATTTATTTACATTATGATCTGATAAGAAGCAAGGAATTCTTTTTTTCTATATTTGCTAAAACTTGCTTTGTAGCCTATTATATGATCTATTTTGGAGAAAGTTCTGTGAGCAGTTGAGAAGAGGGTATATTCAGTTGTTGTTAGATGAAATATTCTCAGGATGTCTGTTAAGTAAATTTGATCTAAGGTGTTGCTTTAACTCTTCAGTATCTTTTTTTTTTAAATTTTTAGTCTGAATGACCATTACTGAGAGTAATGTATTGAATTAGCACCTATATGCTCCTTTATCTTGATTAGTGTTTGTTTTATGAAATTGTACCTTTTTTTTAATTTTTTTTATTGGTTGTTCACAACATTACAAAGCTCTTGACCTATCATATTTCATACATTAGATTGAAGTGGGTTATGAACTCCCAATTTTACCCCAAATACAGATTGCAGAATCATGTCGGTTACACATCCACAATTTTACATAATGCCATATTAGTGACTGTTGTATTCTGCTACCTTTCCTATCCTCTACTATCCGCCCTCCCCTCCCCTCCCATCTTCTCCCTCTACCCCATCTACTGTAATTCATTTCTCTCCTTGTTTATTTTCCCATTCCCCTCACAACCTCTTATACGTAATTTTGTATAGCAATGAGGGTCTCCCTTCATTTCCATGCAATATTCCTTTTCTCTCCCTTTCCCTCCCATCTCATGTCTCTGTTTAAAGTTAATCTTTTCTTCCTGCTCTTCCTCTCTGCTCTGTTCATAGTTGCTCTCATTATATCAGAGAAGACATTTGGTATTTGTTTTTTAGGGATTGGCTAGCTTCACTAAGCATAATCTGCTCTAGTGCCATCCGTTTCTCTGCAAATTCTATGATTTTGTCATTTTTTATTGCTGCATAGTACTCCATTGTGTATAGATGCCACATTTTTTTTATCCATTCATCTACTGAAGGGCATCTGGGTTGGTTCCACAGTCTAGCTATTGTGAATTGTGCTGCTATGAACATCGATGTGGCAGTATCCCTGTAGCATGCTCTTTTAAGGTCTTCAGGGAATAGTCCCAGAAGGGCAATAGCTGGGTCAAATGGTGGTTCCATTCCCAGCTTTCCCAGGAATCTCCAAACTGCTTTCCAAATTGGCCGCACCAATTTGCAGTCCCACCAGCAATGCACAAGTGTACCCTTTTCTCCACATCCTCGCCAGCACTTGTTGTTGTTTGACTTCATAGTGGCTGCCAATCTTACTGGAGTGAGATGGTATCTTAGGGTGGTTTTGATTTGCATTTCTCTGACTGCTAGAGATGGTGAGCATTTTTCCATGTATTTGTTGATTGATTGTATGTCCTCCTCTGAGAAGTGTCTGTTCAGGTCCTTGGCCCATTTGTTGATTGGGTTATTTGTTATCTTATTGTCTAATTTTTTGAGTTCTTTGTATACTCTGGATATTAGGGCTCTATCTGAAGTGTGAGGAGTAAAAATTTGTTCCCAGGATGTAGGCTCCCTATTTACCTCTCTTATTGTTTCTCTTGCTGAGAAAAAACTATTTAGTTTAAGTAAGTCCCATTTGTTGATTCTTGTTATTAACTCTTGTGCTATGGGTGTCCTATTAAGAAATTTGGAGCCCGACCCCACAATATGTAGATTGCAGCCAACTTTTTCTTCTATCAGACGCAGAGTCTCTGATTTGATATCAAGCTCCTTGATCCATTTTGAGTTAACTTTTGTGCATGGCGAGAGAAAGGGATTCAGTTTCATTTTGTTGCATATGGATTTCCAGTTTTCCCAACACCATTTGTTGAAGATGCTATCCTTCCTCAATTGCATGCTTTTAGCCCCTTTATCAAATATAAGATAGTTGTAACTTTGTGGATTAGTCTCTGTGTCCTCTATTCTATACCATTGGTCCACCCGCCTGTTTTGGTACCAGTACCATGCTGTTTTTGTCACTATTGCTCTGTAATATAGTTTGAAATCTGGTATCGCTATACCGCCTGATTCACACTTCCTGCTTAGAATTGCTTTGGCTATTCTGGGTCTTTTATTTTTCCATATGAATTTCATGATTGCTTTATCTATTTCTACAAGAAATGCCATTGGGATTTTGATTGGCATTGCTTTAAACCTATAGAGAACTTTTGGTAATATCGCCATTTTGATAATGTTAGTTCTGCCTATCCATGAACAGGGTATATTTTTCCATCTTCTAAGATCTTCTTCTACTTCTCTCTTTAGGGTTCTGTAGTTTTCATTGTATAAATCTTTCACCTCTTTTGTTAGGTTGATTCCCAAGTATTTTTTTTTTTTGAGGATATTGTGAATGGAGTGTTTTTCCTCATTTCCGTTTCAGAAGTTTTGTCGCTGATATACAGAAATGCCTTTGATTTATGCGTGTTGATTTTATATCCTGCCACTTTGCTGAATTCATTTATTAGTTCTAGTAGTTTCCTTGTAGACCCTTTTGGGTCTTCTAGGTATAGAATCATGTCATCTGCAAATAGTGATAATTTAAGTTATTCTTTTCCTATTTTTATGCCTTTAATTTCTTTCGTCTAATTGCTCTGGCCAGTGTTTCGAGAACTATATTGAATAGAAGTGGTGATAGAGGGCATCCCTGTCTTGTTCCAGATTTTAGAGGGAATACCTTTAACTTTTGTCCATTCAGAATGATGCTAGCCTGAGGCTTAGCATAGATAGCTTTTACAATGTCAAGGTAAGTTCCTGTTATCCCTAGTTTTTCTAATGTTTTGAACATAAAGGGATGCTGTACTTTGTCAAATGCTTTCTCTGCGTCTATCGAGATGATCATATGGTTCTTATCTTTAAGTCTATTGATGTGGTGAATAACATTTATTGATTTCCGTATATTGAACCATCCTTGCATCCCAGGGATGAATCCTACTTGATCATGGTGCACAATTTTTTTGATGTGTTTTTGTATTCGATTCGCCAGAATTTTATTGAGGATTTTTGCATCTAGGTTCATTAGAGATACTGGTCTGTAGTTTTCTTTCTTTGAGGTGTCTTTGTCTGGTTTCGGAATCAGGGTGATGTTGGCCTCATAGAATGAATTTGGAAGAGCTCCCTCTTTTTCTATTTCCTGAAATAACTTGAAAAGTATTGGTATTAATTCTTCTTTAAAGGTTTTGTAAAACTCCGCTCTATACCCATCCGGTCCTGGGCTTTTCTTGGTTGGTAGTCTTTTGATGGCTTCTTCAATTTCATCCATTGATATTGGTCTGTTCAAATTGTGTGTATCCTCCTGACTCAGTCTGGGCAAATCATATGACTTAAGAAATTTATTGATGTCTTCACTATCTTCTATTTTGTTGGAATATAGGTTTTCAAAATAATTTCTAATTGTCTTCTGTATTTCTGTAGCATCTGTTGTGATATTGCCTTTTTCATCCCGTATGTTAGTAATTTGAGTTCTCTCTCTTCTTCTCTTCGTTAGCATGGCTAAAGGTCTGTCGATCTTATTTATTTTTTCGAAGAACCAACTTTTAGTTTTGTTAATTTTTTCAATAGTTTCTTTTGTTTCAATTTCATTGATTTCCGCTCTGATTTTAATTATTTCTTGCCTTCTGCTACATTTGCTGTTGTTTTGCTCTTCCTTTTCTAGGGCTTTGAGATGAAGTGTGAGCTCATTTATTTGTTGGTTTTTTTCTTTTTTTGAGGAATGACCACCAGGCGATGAATTTTCCTCTTAAAACTGCTTTCATTGTGTCCCATAGATTCCGATACGTTGTGTCTGTATTTTCATTTATCTCTAAGAATTTTTTGATTTCCTCCTTTATGTCTTCTGTAACCCATTGATCATTCAGTAACATATTGTTCATTTTCCATGTGATGTAGGATTTTTCCTTCCTTCTTTTATCATTGATTTCCAGTTTCATTCCATTATGATCAGATAAAATGCAAGGTATTATCTCCACCCCTTTATATTTACTGAGGGTTGCCCTATGGCATAATATATGGTCTATTTTTGAGAAGGATCCATGTGCTGCCGAGAAAAAAGTATATCCATTTGATGATGGTTGATATATTCTATATATGTCAGTTAAGTCTAGGTTATTGATTGTGATATTGAGTTCTATAGTTTCTTTATTCAACTTTTGTTTGGAGGATCTGTCCAATGGTGAGAGAGGTGTGTTGAAGTCACCCATAATTATTGTGTTGTGGTCTCTTTGATTCTTGAACTTGAGGAGAATTTGTTTTATGAATGTCGCAGCACCATTATTTGGTGCATAAATATTGATAATTGTTATGTCTTGTTGGTGAATGGTTCCTTTTAACAGTATATAATGTCCTTCTTTATCCCTTTTGATTAACTTAGTCTTGAAGTCGATTTTATTCGATATGAGGATGGCCACCCCTGCTTGCTTACGAGGACCGTGTGCGTGGTATATTTTTTCCCATCCTTTCACCTTCAGCCTGTGTATGTCTTTTCCAATCAGATGTGTCTCCTCGAGGCAGCATATTGTTGGATTTGTTTTTTTAATCCATGATACCAGCCTATGTCGCTTTATTGGAGAGTTTAAGCCATTAACATTCAGAGTTACTATTGATATATGGTTTGTACTTCCATCTATGTTTGATTATTTATCCTTTTTTAAAAAAAAATTAGTTTGTTTCTCCATGATTATCTTTCCCCTCGCCCTCTGTCTTTACTGAGGCACTTCCCACTGATGGTTTTGGTTATTGTTTTTCATTTCTTCCTCATGTAGTGTTTTGCTGAAAATGCTTTGCAATGCTGGTTTTCTGGCTGCAAATTCTTTTAACTTTTGTTTATCATGAAAGATTTTTATTTCGTTGTCATACCTGAAGCTTAATTTTGCTGGATACAGAATTCTTGGTTGGCATCCATTGTCTTTCAGTGTTTGAAATACATTGTTCCATGACCTTCTCGCTTTTAGTGTCTATGATGAAAAATCCGTTGTTAACCTTATTGGTTTACCCCTGAATGTAATATGTCTCCTTTCTCTTGTAGCTTTTAATATTTTCTCTTTGTTCTGTATATTGGATATCTTCATAACAATGTGTCTTGGTGTTGGTCTACTGTGATTTTGTGTGCTCGGTGTCCTGTATGCATCTTCAATTTGTATATCTGTTTCCTTTTTTATTTCTGGAAAGTTTTCTGTAATTATTTCATTCAGCAGATTACTCATTCCCTTGGTTTGAATCTCTGTACCTTCTTCTATCCCAATGACTTGTAAGTTTGGTTTTTTTATGTTATCCCATAACTCTTGGATGTTTTTCTCGTGATTTTTTACCAGCCTTTCTGAGTTGGCTAGACTCTTTTCAAGATGATATATTTTGTCTTCATTATCTGACGTTCTAGCTTCTACTTGCTCCACTCTGTTAGTGATACTCTCAATTGAGTTTTTAATTTGGTTTATCGTTTCCTTCATTTCTAGAATTATTGTTTGATTATTTTTTATAATCTCTATCTCCTGATAGAGATGCTTAACTTCTTCTTTTATCTGTTTATGTAATTCATTCTCAATGTGTTCTTTCACTACTTGAATTTGCTGTCTTGTATCCTCTTTAAGGTTCCATTCCATCTGTCTAAGGTGTTCCTTGAGTTCTTTATATGACCATTTTTCTGATGACTCTAGGTCCTCCTGAATATTTAGGCTGTCCTGCATTGTTTGTACTCCTTTTCTTCCTTGCTTTTTGAAGCTGCTCATGTTACTTCTTGTTCTGTTTGCTGATGAATGAATGTTTACTCCTATAAATTTATTAAATGCTGTAGCCGCAGGGTTCAATGAAGTTATCTCCTCTGCCGCAGTCTGATGACGTCAGTTCTCTGCCATGGTGGTATCTCTTGCAAATGGCGACAGTTCGTTTCCCTTTGCCGGGTGACCAATGCAACGGGTGGGTCCTTACTGTCTCTCCCAAGCCCCGTTTCAAACCTGCGGCCACTACTTATGAAGGCTCGGTAGGCATTTACCTCCGTAGGATCAGAAGGGCTGACCAGTTTTTTTAGCCGGATGGATTAGTGCTGAGTCACAGCTGTTTGTCTGCGGGAAGCAGGCGAACTGGAGCTTGAATTCAGCCGATCCGGGCTCAGTGTGTGTTCTGTGGGGCACAGACTATTCGCCCCAGATGCACGTCAGCTCAGCATTGCCTAGTGATCCATTTCTTGGCTCTCAGGGTTCTCAGCGTTCTCCCTGTGGTTTGTTTTCAGATTCTGTATAGCACAGACACCTGGTCTCCGGATCCAGGACAGAAGTCTTTCACCAAGTGCAGCTTAGCCTGCTTCCTTCTGCCTGGATATGTCCGGGGCTCTGGGAGCTCAGTCGCCCTCCGCAGGCGGCTCCCCCTCGCTGCCCCTGTTATACTCTTCCACAGCCTCCCATGCCGCAATCAGAGAAGCCTGGCAGAGATCTACCTGTACCAACGTTTGGGGCACAAATATTTATAATATTTTTCTTGTTGGATGGTTCTTTTTATCAATATATAGTGACCTTTGGCTCTTTTAATTTTGGCTTGAAGTTTGCTTTTTTATGATAAAAAAAGCTACCCCCACTTGCTTCCAGATTTCATTTGTGTGGAATATAATTTTCCATCCTTTCAATTTCAGTCTGAAAGTAACTTTCCTGGTGAGGTGTGTGTAAACAGACAACATACAGTTGAGTCTTATTTTTTAATCCAATAAGACAGTATATATCTTTTAATTGGAGAATCAAGACCATTTACAGTGTTACTACAGAGAGGTATGTGTACTTCCTGTCATTATATTTCTAATGCTTTATTTTTTCCTAATTCTCATGCTTATCTACTCTGCTAATGATATTTATCCTTTCCATGCTCACTTGGATGTTTTATCTTCTTATCCTGTGAGCAGGATTCCTTTAAGTATCTTCTTCAATGCTGTCTTAGTGGTCATGAATTTTTTATTTTTAGTTCATGTTTATCTTGGAAGGTTTTTATATTTCCTTATATCCTGAAGGATAACTTTGCAGGATATAGTAATCTGGATTGGCAGTTGCTTCCTTTCATGGTATGATATGCAAAGTTCCATGGTCTCCTGTTTTTTAGAGTTCTGAAAAACCTGTTAGTCTGATGTGTTTGTCTCCATTGATGCCTTGGCATTTCTCTCTTGCAGCTTTTAAATTTCCTTCTTTGTTCTGGATTTTTGGCATTTTAACCCTACTATAATAAAGAGAGGTTTCTTTCAAGTCTTGACTATTTGGGGTTCTAAATGTCTCCATATCTGAATGTCCATCTCATTTCCAAATTTTGGGAACTTTTATGGCATTATTTCACTAAATAGGTTATCTATGCTATTAACCTATATTCTCTAGTCCCTCCTCAAGACCAATAAATTTTTTTGAGGGGGAAAGGGGACCAGGGATTGAACTCAGGTGTGTTTAATCATTGAGCCACATTTCCAGCACCCCATTTTAAAATACTTTATTTAGAGACAGGGACTCACTAAGTTGCTGAGGCTGGCTTTGAACTCATCATCCTCCTGCCTCAGCCTCCCAAGCCTCTGGGATTACAGGAATGTGCCACTATGCCTGGCAAGGCCTGTAAATCTTAAATTACATCTTAGGAAGCAAGGGAAAAGAAGGGAAGGGAAGGGAAAGGAAGAGGAGAGGAGCAAGTGGAGAGGAAGGATGGGATAGAAATAAAGTTGAGAAAGAAAAGAAATACTGAAAAGAGTCAATTAATTAAAAATATACATAAAATTAGATGTAAATATGGAAAACAAATGAGAGAAAATAGATCAAAACCATTTACAAAAAAAATGAACTCAGAAAACAAACAAACAAAAGATTAAAATTTCTCCTTACTGAAGCAATTAAAATGTAATTAAAATTAAGCCCTTTTTTCCAGGGCTTCATTTTAGAATCCACCAGCTACAGGTAGGTGTGTAGGATATAATCAGAGTTTGTTCCTCATTAATTCCAACCCAAATAGAGAAAATTTATTAGGGGAGTTTTTATGGTGAGCTCCACTCCTCCTTAACAATAGAAAGTCCTAAGAGTATGCTATTCACTGCAAAACTAAATTCACCCTCAGTAGGCCTAGGGACAGGGCATGGCTATAGCAGAACTTCTGACCAACACACTCACCTGCAGATTTATCCTGATTGTGCTGCATTCCATATCTCAAGAGCCTCCATTTGTTTTATGGGGGTAATGGGATGGCTAGGGTCTCAGTTACCCCAACAAATCCTCCAAATACCTCTGAGCATGGGGAAGGTAGCTGCCCACCAGGTCTGGGGTTGGGTGGAGTGTGGCAGGCATGCTTTCCACCAAACCCAATCAAAGCACACCCATTCCCAATCTCATTCCACATCCATACAAACTGGACCCTTATCACAAAGCAAAGCTCAGACTGCTAATTTCAAAAGAAAAGCTGCTCCATCTTCCTCTGCATGACAATTAATCTCACTCCTACTGCCCAGAGCCTCCAACAGGTCCATTCTCCCAGCTCAATGACTTCCTTCAAGGCTGGTGCTCACCAACCCAGTGAAAAGAAAATCAGAGGTTGTTGACTCTTAGACTCTCTCTTCCTCTCTCCTCTCCACATTCTCCCCTACTCTCTCTCTGCAGGGACTTCTCATCTCCCATGCAGAAAGCCTAGACAACAAAGTCCCACCCCAGCTCTCACTGAATACACAGGAAAGTGCTGGAAATCTCTTCTCTGTTACTGCAGCTCTGCAGGATGATAGTTTCCTTATGTATTTGCCAGATGGTGGAATGTGCATTCCTTGAAATCAGTAAAATTTTTTCTTTTGGTTCACAGAAGAAGAGCTTCCCCTCCCCCACTGAACCTTCAAATACCTGACAGTAGCACAGTTTCTTTCTAAAAAAATGCTCCACCATGCCTGGTGTTTTTGAGAACTTGCCTATCAATTTAGGAAAGCTATTTGCAAAATAAAAGAAACCATATGAACTGCCTGAAGCAAAACTGTCTTATTTGTTGCTTTTATTTTTCCATTCATGCTTTCATATCCAACATTCAAACTTTGTAAAAACACATGGTGTATAAAGGAAATGCTTTAGAATTTTGCTAAAATTCAACTAATATAATAAAACTATTAAGAAATAATTGGGCTTTAATCAATGAATCCTACAAGTCTATGAAATAGTGTCACTATTCAAACAAAAAAAGGTTTGAGATACATTTTACAATCTAAGAATCTGTTTAACTATAAATAGAAACACAGCAAGTCCTGGTGTGAGAGGCACTTTAATGATGGGTGGTCTGGAGTCAGAGTGCATATATTACAGCTCACCACATATTAGCTCTATGACCTTAACAAAGTTCTTTAACCACACAGCACTTCAGTTACCTCACCTGTAAAATAAGGATGATAATAAGAGAATGTATATGTACATCTCTGTGTCTATCTCCATGTGTGTGACAGATTTACAAATCTATCTTTTGGAGTTGTTATAAAGACTGAATATGTTAATCTGTGTAAACATAATTAAGAGTTTATATAAGGGGAAATCAGAAAAGAAGGAAAGTAGATAAAAATAAAAAAGGGTAGAAGAAGGTAGATGAAAAAGGAAAACCAAACTACAGAAAAAACATACATAATAAACACTCAAAATCACAGACTATAACATCTCAAAAAAGAATCCACTAAATTATGCATTTCCCAGCAATCTGTTTATTTAAAAATACCATTATAGACCACAGTACAGAAATAGAATACTGTAAATACCAAATAAAAAGTCACTACTTATCTTTCTTTCCTACCTATTAAAAAAGGTATAATTAGAGTAGAATATTTGAAACTGTAAAGAAATATTATATCCTGAAGAGAATTATAACTTTACCTGCACGGAAAAATACTTAATTTCATCAAACCGAACTACAGTGCTCTTTGCACTACTTCTAAGCAGTAAGATATGACGCTTTGTAGATTTCATAATGTTGTTTACAGAGATTCGAATGAACAAATCGATGAAAGGTTGTGAAGTGACTGAAAATAGAATGTTTAGGAAATAAATTTTTGTTGTAATTGAACAAATACACATTATAAAATTAATTCATTATAGAATTCAGGCTAAGTCCTAAAAAAAAAAATCAACCAAGTAAACAAGGTAATTGTAAAGTATATTTAAAAAGAGAAAAGAAATCTTAAAATAATATTTTGCCCATCACTGATAGATACAATATGATATACATCATAATTTCTTTGCAAAATTTTCTACATATTAACTTCCAGGTATATGTAATATATATAACAACATAATTATGTAGAAAAATTATATAGTCAGAAAATTGTCACTTGGGAAGAATTATTTTAATTTTAAGGCAACAGAATTTGGAGCAAAGTGTTCTACTGTCAAGTTCACCTTACTATACACTCTATTTATACTGTACTGATCTGTTTCATTATCTTTCATAGTACTCCAGGCTTTAAAACAATTTTTTTTCATGATTTAATTATCTTTTACAAATCTCCACAAAAATGTTTTTAAAACTTCTGTTTATATAAAACAAACACCAAAGTCTCCATAATGAATGGTTTTATGTCATAAGTCTAAAAATAAGCATTCAGTTTATTTAAGGGACTGGTATAAAATAAATCCTTTAAAAATATTTGAGGGAAGCATATATACTACTTTCAAACAAATTAGTATTACATCCTAGATAATATCTTTTCCTTTAACTTGCATGATGATTGGAATAGATTATAGATGTTCAAAATTCTTTTGTCACTTCCACATAAAAAGTGGAGTTTACCTTCTCTGTCCTTGAATCTGAGCTGGCCTTATGATTACTGTTTGCAATGGACATGACTAGGACTGGGACTAAAATGGCATTCACCTAGGGTGTAAAATTAATAGAATACTAAAATCTTAGTAATCAAGATAAAAAATATTAACATTTTAAATTCAAAATTAGTATAGGAAAAAAATAAGCATGATGGACCACACAGAAAGAATGAAAGTTTTTCTTGGATATAATACTAATTTGTAAGTAATACATATGCTTCCTTTAAATATTTTTAAAAGATTTATTTTATATCAGTCCCTTAAATAAACTGAATGCTTATTTTTAAACTTATGGCATAAAACCACTCATTATGGAGACTTGGTGTTTCTTTTTATATAAAGAGAAGTTTTGAAAAATTCAACTAATACAGTTCAGTATTACTTGAAAAGCTCAGTAAAACACTGACATATGTATACCTGACATATGCAAAACTCAAGCACCACACACACACACACACACACACAAAAGTACATGAGACTTCCAACAATTTCAGCAACCCAACTAAGCCTAACCTTCCAGTCATCCTCACTAAAGCACCAGACATGTGAACGTGGTACTTGAGATATCACAGCCCTTTTGAACTGCCAGGTAACTACAGCTACCCAAGCTATGCTACTGTGAAGCAGAGGTACCATCAAGTGGATGCACAGATAATTATTGACAATGAAACTGCTAAAGTCTTATAGCCCTAAAAGTGTTGGAGAGGTTTGGAATGCAGCAGTGGATAACTAAAACAGTGAGATATAATCATACTATGAGTTTTAAACCCAAAGAAAGGATACTCCTCTGTGCAAAATTTCTGCAGTTCTTTACATGAACAGCCAGGCAGCCAACCTACAACCATCAAAGCAAAAACACAGATAGTAAATGCATGTTTTACAAAGTTAACTTATCTTCCACTTCACACTGAACTATATTTAAAATTTTAAGAATGAAGTTCACTTTATTATTTTTTTCTCATTAGAAATATTACTTCTCATTTAAAATATCTAGTTAATGGAAAGCATTAGAAAGAAGCAGAGAGGGAAAAAAAAGTGAGCAGGATTATGTTCCCGATAAACTTACAGGAACAAGAATACAAAGCAAAGGAATATTTCATTATAAACTTAAATCTAATTATCATTCTTTGAATTGTTTTTATTTTATAATAAAGGTGAAAATGATAAAATACAGCATACTGCATATTAAAAATAAGAAATATACTTTGTTTTGAATAAGCTCTTTTACTCAGTATCCTAAAACCACTTAATTCATTCAACAATCATTCATTGCCTACAACACGCCAGAGATCAAGAAATAGTCGTTCTCACTTTAAAAGATTTTTCTAAATGTTAAAGAAAATTGTGCTTTGTGCTTTAACCATAAATCAAATACAAAATGATTATAGGAAACTTTAATTCTAATATATACTATTAAAGTATATTTAACCATGTTTAGTATCAGAAAACAATAAAATTAGAAGAAATATTATATTAAAGGTTGTATATGACAGGAAATAAAGAAGAGGGACAAGGGAAATTCTTATACCCAGTAACTTCTCTAATAGTGCTATAAAAGAATAAAGGTATTCATTATTCTTGTAAAGGAATGCCATGATAGTTCACAGTTCCAAATATGCATAGATTCTCATGTCCTATACTCTAAACCACCCAAAACAGAATGACAGACTTTTCTGATTTTCTGCCTCAATAACAGATCCAGTGTATGTATGTCTGATGACTATGTTGGCTTTTGTTTCTGTGGGACCTTTTTGGACAGGAAAGGGGTGTGGGGTCAATTTCAAATTGAAAGTCAATCTGGCAATAAATATATAAATCAATAGAAAAGCTCAGTAAAACACTGATTCCCAGGCCCATCTTCTGGAGGAGATTCCAACTTAGCAGATCTTAGATGATGCCCAAATCAATGATTTGAAAAAGTATCCCAGGTAATTCTGATACAACTGGATTTGGGAATCTTAAGTATAAAAATCACTGTTTCTGGGGCTGGGGTTGTGGCTCAGCGGTAGAGCACTTGCCTAGCACATGCAAGGCCCTGGGTTTGATCCTCAGCACCACATAAAAGTAAACAAAATAAATGTATTGTGTACAAATAAAAATAAATATTAAAAAAATCACTGTTTCTGTGAATCAGGATGATTTCCATAATTTCAGAAACTATTATAATGTTTCTCTGACTCATAAAAAGAATAACTTCATGAGTATGTTTTCAGAGAATATCATTTTATGCACACACTCTTTGATTACCAAATTATAAATATCAATAATGCTTTATATCCAATCATAAATAATTTACACTGGGTTTTTGAGGGTTAATCATACATACCACATCCCCAAATGGCACCAAAGATGGTAGCTCAGATGGTGCTATTTCCAGTTCTTCACTCTCAGACCCTTGAAGAGTTTTTCTCAACATCTACCATGTAAATAAACAAAGGGTTTAGAAGAAAAAGAATATAACAAGATAAAAGATTAATTCAGTAATTATCTCAAGAGTATCCAGTAAGTAGCAGGTAGTCTAGGCAGTGAGATACTAATATACCTAAGAAACTCACTCCCATCCTCAATAAATTTATCAATAAGTAATCACGGAAATAAAAACATACACAATTAAATATAAAATCAATAAGGGAATCATGAAAAAGGAGAAAAGTGTATATTAGTATAAGCATGACCTAATCAGTTTGTCAAAAGACTGAACATATAGTAAGACCTATTGAAAACTATAAAAAAAAAAAAGAGTTCCAATTGGTCCTAGAATGGGAATCACCTGAATCTGAATTTCTACTCATAAATATAAGTATGTCAAAACAAAGAATACAAATGAGACCAGACAAGGCTTATGCTTCCAACATTATTTGAAAAAGCATGTCACAAACTTCAAATTTCCTAAAGGAGAGGAATAAATACAAATCCCAACAGAGTTCTCCCTGAAATTCCTGCCACAACCTATGGGGACAGAGACAAAGAGAAGAAAACTCTTAAAAGAATCTGTGGGAAAGAGCAGAGAGAAGTGGAAACCATAAAGAAAGAACAGACATAATTATCCTGAGAAAGAGAAAGTTCAAAACTAAGTACAAAAATTCTGACCAGGGGTCTAGGATTTGGAGGTATAGCAACAGCTATAGAGAAGAGAACTGAAAGAGAAGGATTACAGGTGGCTTTCTCTGGAAAGCACTACTTCTGGGCTGAGGAAGAAAGAGGTGTCCCTTGAATACATCTAGTAATGAGAAAGAAGGATGTGACAAGGGGAAATTAAGAATAACAAAATAACAAGGAACCATAGGCCACTGTATTCAACCTATCCCCTCACTTCTCATCATCTACAAGTTCATCTTTTTTTTTAACTGCACCTAAATGCATGCATAGCCCCCCCACACACACACACACGCATATATACGGCACACGTGAAGTAATTAGAAATAAGAAAACCCAGACAAACTCCATTAAAAGCTCTTATTAAAAGAAATGGGGATGACTGACAAAAATTCTGCCCTCCAAAAACAACACAAAATAGAAGTAAATTATAGCACAAATTTTCAAACTGAATTAAAGATCTTCAAACAAGCATTTGGAGATATTTTTTAATGCCTACATTCACAATTTCAACAATGTCTGAAAAGAAAAAAAAATGAGTGTGTATCAACTCAAGAAATAAATTTTCTAAAAAAGAAAAACCATCTTAGAAATAAAGACAAGGTACCCAAGATAGCATGGTTTCAAATGAAACTTGATACAGGGCACTGGAAAAGATAGGAAAACAATGAAGAGAATGAAAATGATACAGAGAAATAAGTATAAAAGATCAAGGAACAAAAATTAAAACATTTTGCAAAGTACCAAAGAAAATTTTAAAGAAAAATGATAATCACACATATGAAAAAGACATAGGAAGTATGACATGACATATTGAAACCAAACATTATCAGTTACATCAATTATATACTAAAGGAAAAGGATATTTAAATGGGCTCAAGGATTCACAAAACTCAAGTCTATGCATAAATATTATTGGGTAACCAACCATTCCAGTTTGCCCAGAACTGAGGTCTAGGACTCTGGACTTTCAGATAGGATAGTTTAGCAAGACAGTCACTCTATTAATATGAGAGATATACCTAAAATAGTGATTCAAAAAGGCAAGTGTAAAGGGACAGGTACAAATATACTAAATAAAAAGAAAACAATAAGAAAGCAGAGATCTAGACCATGACATGAGACGGTAGAATTCAGGCAAAACATCTACTGCACAAGACAAATGAGAACACTTTTTAACGCCAAAAGACATAATCAGAAATAAAGATTTAAAAGTTATACCATTTTCCCTGAGTATGCACTGCTAAAATGTGAAATCACATCACAAAGTTTTTCATTACAGTATTATTTGCAACTGCAAAATGTTGCAAACTACCTAACAGCCAAAATAGGACACTGGTTGAATAAACTATAACATATACTTAAAACAATAAGGAAGATTGCTATGAAATAACAGTGATTTACACTACTATTAAATGACAAAAGAAAAGCATATTTTGTATTACAGGGAAAAAATAAAGTACACATCTGAAGTCATATAGGAAGAATAAATCATAAACAGGTTACCAAAATTGGAAAGAAGGTGGGGTGAAGTGGAGAGAATGAGCTGAAAGGGAAAGTGATAATTTCCTAAGTATATTATTTGGTGGTTTTTACTTTTTAAAAGTGTGTTAATGTCCTATATATCAAAAATAAAATCTATAGATTGCTTTGGGTAATACAACCATTTAAACACCATTAATTCTTCTATTCCATGGAAATACCTTTCCATTTACTTGTATTCACTTCAATTTCTTTTATCAGTGTTTTGTTGTTTTCAGGGTAGAAATATTTCACCTCCTTGGATGAATTTATTTTGTTTTTTATAGCTAGTACAAATGCAACATTTCAGATAGTTTGCTATTAATGTATAAAACACTACAGATTTTTGTAGTTAATCCAGTTTCAGATTCAAGCAGTAGGAATATTCCTTCTCAGCAAGGTGAGTTTCTAAGAGAATTCACTAAAATTCAACATCTGACAGTAAAATCATAATAGAGATACAGAAATTCAAAAGCTTTAGCCAGAGAACAAGAAATATATTTGAGATGCATCAGCTTTGTTCCTTGCAGAGAAGAGGGATAACTGAGGCAGAAAGAGAAAAAAGTACTGTGAATAAATTTGGCATGGGAGAATCTGGGGAGTAAAAGTGGCTATCTTAACCAACCCAGAGGTGGTGGGGCAAGCTCAAAATCTCTCTGCAGGCAAGTGGAAAGTTGAAGTAGAAGTAATTTGCAGGTGGCCATGTGGCAGTTTTCAGTGACAGGAGTTCATAAGTTCATAAAAAGTACTGCCAGTCTGCCATGGGAGCCAGAAATAGGCACAGACAGGATTGTGTCCCTGGAGATTCAGGCTGGGGACAGTGGGAGGAGAAAGGCTTGCTTTCCCTTTGTTTCTGGTGTTTCATGTGACCAGGTTGGGAAAGGCCAGAAACTGGTCAGATAGATATGTCTGAACTCCATGTCTAATCCTGGTAAATCCACATCCATGGTAGTGAAATACATGGAGAGGATTCTATAAGTGGAGTTTTCAGGAGGTCCCTGAGACCCAGACACCCAGCAGAGACTGGCATTTGCACAGCAACAGGAGTATGGACCTAATCTCTCTGGAATAAATACCTCCCAATGAACTTAAAAGAACAGTCAGAACTAAACCCAGCTGCTGGAAGTTTCCATTTAGAACTCTGCATCAGCCCTGGGACAGCATGGACCTTCCCATCCAGACAAAACTCCAACTGTCAGTACTCCCCAACCTGTACTACCCTACACCATAAGATAGGAAGCAGAGAGCTACTACAACATATGCCAGTTCCAGGCCACACAGCCTGGCATCTTGGTGAGAAACATAAAGAGGTCAGTCCTTGATCCAAGGGATTCATAGCCCACGAAGAAATGCACAGAAGGATGAAACAGCATAGGCAGTGACATGCATCCTTGCAAAACAGTTTTTAACCATCTCAGTGCAGACAAGCCCTTCATTTTTCATTGAGAATTTTTTCTCTAGGTTTTTCTCCATCTCTGTCTCTTTTACTTGTTTTTTTTTTACTCTATTTTACTCTGTGTGTTATCACTGCACTAATCTGTTTGATAATTTTTCTTTCACTTTAATCATATTTTAATTACCTCTTTATTATTTAGCCTTTTTTTTAACTTTGGAAGGGCAGATTCTTTGTGGGTTCGTTTTGGTTTGATTTTTTGTTTATCTGTTTTTGTTCCTCTCATTATGTCCTCCTCACTTTCTTTCTCCTCTAATAGCCAAATTCTTTTGTTTCCTCTTCCTCTTTATATTATTATTTTTAGTTATTTTCATTCTTCATTCTTCGTAGCATTATCTGTAATTGTTCCGTTGCTTCCTCTCTGTTCACTTTTTAAATATTTTTAAACTTTCTCATGCCTGCCTACTTCATTTTCTCTTCACTTAAGTAACTGTAACTTTACTGTCTGTCAGCTATTCTACAAACTGTCTGTCTGTAGAATTCTTGCCCCCACCATTCATGTTGTTGTGATTATTAGTATGATGGAGGATACAGTTTACAGCTGTTGTTAAAGGAGAAAATGTAGTTCACAGGTATTTGTTACTGATACTGATGTTAAATGCTGACAACACCATTCCTTTCAATGTGGCAATCAGTGTTATAGACATCAAAGTAGGCACCAGACATTTATTTTAAGGCTGTGTATTAGTCATTACCGTTATTGCTACTGCTTGCCCCTCCTTTTTCTAAAAGGGTCTGAGCAGTGACTGAGAAATTACAAGTTCACAGGGTAGAGATCCTACTGCAGAGCTACAACTCAGCCAAATATCAGTGAACCTCACTCCATGCACAAACTAGTCCCATTTGAGATCCAACAATACTTCAACACAAAGAATAGGGGAGATAAAAACTCCAAACCAAAACCAGGTCCCAAGTATAAAGAGCTATAAGATGACCTCAGTTCCCACTCCTGGATATCTACTCATACAGCGGGAAAAAAAAAAATAGAAGTCACAAAGTTGAGGTAGAAGTAATTTGCAGGTGGAAAATAGCTTAGAAAAACCCAGAGGATTGCAGAAGCTCTCTAAGAATAAATTAAATCAGTTGTTCAACAGCAGAAAAGTTAGTGGCACTGGAGAATAATTGATTTAAACTGAGTAGCATTGGAGACTCAAATTAATACTCAGATACATGGAGCTTAGAGGTTAAAGCTAAAAGATACAAAGAACACAGAACTTACCACACACACACACACACACACACACACACACACACACACACAAAATAACTATACACCTAAAGAAGAGGAATCCATCTCAACAGATGAGCAAATTCAAGACCTCTGAAAACATGAAGGAACAGCTAAGCCCCTACCATTTATAATTCCCCAACAAAGGAACCCATAGATACAGAAGTGGATGAAATTCCACTTTTATAAAAGACTATAAAAAATGATTATTGAAAGGTTTGATCCATTAAAAGAATTGAGGAAAAGCAAATACAGAAGGTAAAAGGCCATTTCAATTTAAAAAAAAAAAAAGAGTAACTAAAAATATTCAGAACTTTTTGAAAATAAAACATAATGAATCAAATAAAAACTTCCATTTGAAAGTATGACCAACAGATTAGATTATGTAGAAAATAGACCTTTGGGCCTCAAAGACAGAACTTCATGCTTTGAAGAGAGTATATAAACTTGAATACTCAGGATGCAATAAAGGAAAAAAAATACAACAAGAATATATAAGAACTCTGGGACAGCAAAAGACAAAATTTAAGAGTCATTGGGTTAGAAGAGACCCTGAAGATACAGGCAATGGCATTAAGAAACATTTTTGTGGACAGTAGATAACTCCCCGGTCATTGGTTGATCCTGCAGAGTCAGCAAAAGCCAAGCCTGGGGGGAAAAATTCCTTTTCAAAAAGGCAAGGATGTTATTAACACTTGGCTCATACACTAACAGTTTTCAGACATTCCAGGACAATAGGCTCCCTAGGTGTGGCAGGATAATAGAAGAATGTTCCCAGCACTGCAACAGTAGGATAGCTACAAAAATGTTACTAGCTCAGTAACTTTTTAGTGCACAAAGAAACCTCTTGATAACTCACAAGCCTTAAACTATTTACAATGCCCCTATAGTTAACTTCGTGATTATGAGACCCTACATAATAAACTTGCAGAGTGAGTTCTGAGTCACTGTTCCTCCATCAGAGTGAACTGTCCTACCTGGACCTAGCTTTACTTAAAAATATCTGTGTGTTTTCTTTGTCTTGGTATTTTTCTCCATCTCTCATTGCCCCTACTCAAGATCCTTTGTTGATACTGTGAGGGTGGCAGCACATTTTCAGTGAGATAATAGCAGAAAAATTTCCCACCTTTAGAAATGAGAGGAACTAAATATCAAAGGCATTGACAAATTTCTATAATCATATAATTTGCCCAAATTGAACCAGAATGATATATACAATTTAAACCGATCAATTTTAAGTGATGCCATCAAAAGTCTTCCAACCAAGAAAAGCCCAGGACCAGATGCACACCCAGCCGAGTTCTACAAGACCTTTAAAAGAAGAACTAATACTGATACTCTTCAACTTATTTCAGGATACAGAAAAAGAGGGAGCACCTCCAAACTCATTCTATGAGACAAATATCATCCTGATTCCAAAACCAGGCTAAGACACATCAAAAAAAGAAAATTTCAGACCAATATCTCTAATGAACATAGATGCAAAAATTCTCAATAAAATTCTGGCAAATCGATTACAAAAACATATCAAAAAGATCGTGCACCATGATCAAGTGCGATTCATCCCATAGATGCAAAGTTGGTTCAACATATGGAAATCAATAAGTGTAATTCATTACATCAATAGACTTAAAGATAAGAATCATATGATCATCTCAATAGATGCAAAAAAAAAGCATCTGACAAAATACAACACTTCTTCATGTTCAAAACACTAGAAAAATTAGGGATAACAGAAACATATCACAACATCATAAAGGCTATCTATGCTAAGCCCCAGGCCAACATCATTCTAAATGGATAAAAACTGAAGGTATTCCATCTAAAAACTGGAACAAGATAGGAATGCACTATTTCACCACTTCTATTTAACATAGTTCTTGAAACACTGGCCAGAGCAATTAGACAGGCAAAAGAAATTAAAGAGATACACATAGGAAAAGAAGAACTCAAATTGGCACTACTTGCTGATGATGATTCTATACCTAGAAGACCCAAAAGTTCCACCAGAAAACTTTGAGAACTAGTAAATGAATTCATCAAAGTACCAGGATATAAAATAAAATAAACACCCATAAATCAAAGGCATTTCTGTATATCAGTGACAAATCCTCAGAAAGGAAAACAAAGAAAACCACCCCATTTACAATAGCCTCAAAAAAAAAAAAAACACTTGGAATCAACTTAATGAAATAGGTGAAAGATCTATATAATGAAAACTATATAACCCTAAAGAAATAAGTCAAAGAAGACCTTAGAAGATGAAAAGATCTACCTTGCTCTTGGATAGGCAGAATTAATATTATCAAAATGACCATCCTTTGAAAAGCACTATACAGATTAAATGCAATTCCAATCAAAATCCCAATGAGGTTCCTCATAGAAATAGAAAATGCAATCAAGAAATTAATCTGGAAAAATAAGAGACCCAGAATAACTAAAGCAATCCTTAGCAAGAAATAAGTCAAAGAAGACCTTAGAAGATGAAAAGATCTATCTTGCTCTTGGATAGGCAGAATTAATATTATCAAAATGACCATCCTTTGAAAAGCACTATACAGATTAAATGCAATTCCAATCAAAATCCCAATGAGGTTCCTCATAGAAATAGAAAATGCAATCAAGAAATTCACCTGGAAAAATAAGAGACCCAGAATAACTAAAGCAATCCTTAGCAGGAGAGTGAAGTAGGCGGCATCACTATACCAGACCTTAAACTATACTACAGAGCAATAGTAACAAAAACAGCAAGTTATTGGCGCCAAAACAGATTGGTAGACCAATGGTACAGTACAGAACAGAGGACATAGAGACTAACCCACAAAATTACAATTATATTAGAAAGGTTACAAAAACATGCATTGGAGAAAAGATAGCTTCTTCAACAAATGGTACTGGAGAAACTGGAAATCCATATGAAACAAAATGAAATTAAACCCTATCTCTCACCATGCACAAAACTCAACTCAAAATGAATCAAGGACCTAGGAATAAAACCAGAGAACCTGCGTCTAATAGAAGAAAAAGTAGGCCCTAATTTCCATCATGTGGGATTAGGCCCCAACTTCCTTAATAAGCCTCCTTTGGTGCAAGAATTAAAATCAAAAATCAATAAATGGGATGGACTCAAACTAAAAAGTTTCTTCAGCAAAAGAAACAGTGAGGTGAATAGAGAGCCTACATCTGGGAGCAAATCTTTAGCCCTCACACATCAGATAGAGCACTAATCTCTAGGGTATGTAAAGAACTCAAAAAGCCAAGCACCAAAAAAAAAAAAAAAAAAAAAGAAAGAAACCCACAAAAAAACAAATAAATAAATGGGCCAATGACCTGAACAGACACTTCTCAGTAAAGGATATATAATCAATCAACAAATATATGAAAAAAAAATGTTCATCATTGCTAGCAATTAGAGAAATGTAAATCAAAACCACTCTAAGATTTCATCTCATTCCAGTCAGAATGGCAGCTATTATGAAGACAAACAACAATTAGTTTGATGAGAATATGGGGAAAAGGTACACTCATATACTGAGGGTGGAACTGCAATTTGGTGCAGCCAATATGGAAAGAAGTATGGAGATTTCTTGGAAAATTGGAAATGGAACCAACATTTGACTCAGCTATCCCTCTCCTCAGTCTATACCTAAATGACTTAAAAACAGCATACTAGAGGGACACAGCCTCATCAATGTTTATAGCAGCACAATTCAAACAACTAAACTGTGGAACCAACCTAGATGCCCTTCAATAGATGGATAAAAAATATGGCATATATACATAATGGAATATTACCCAGCAACAAAAGAGAATACAACTATGGCATTTGCAGGTAAATGGATGGAGTTAGAGAAGATAATGCTAAATGAAGTTAGCCAATCCTCCCAAACCAAATGCTGAATGTTTTCTCTGATATAAGGAGGCTGATTCATAATGGGGTAGGGAGAAGGAGCATAGGAGGAATAGATGAACTCTTGATAGGGCAGAGGGGTGGAAGGGGAAAGGGAGTGGGTGTGGTGTTAGCAATGATGGTGAATGTGATGGACATTACTATCCAAAGTACATGTATGAAGACATGAATTGGTCTGAATATACTTTGTACACAACCAGAGATATGAAAAATTGTGTTCTATATGTATAATAAGAATTATAATGCATTCTGCTGTCATATATAAATTTTAAAAAATAGTTTAAAAAAGAAATGAGAGGAACTATTCACATCCAGGAGGCATACAGAAATCCAAATAGACAAAATTTAAAAAGAACTGCTCTCCGAGCTGGGGATGTGGCTCAAGTGGTAGCGTGCTTGCATGGCATGTGTGGGGTGCTGGGTTCGATCCTCAGCACCACATAAAAATAAAACAAAGATGTTGTGTCCAGCAAAAACTAAAGAATAAATATTAAAAAAATTTTTTTCTCTCTCTCTCTTAAAAAAAAAAGAACTGCTCTAAGACACACTATAATTAAAATGCCTTACATAGAAAAAAGTAAAGAATATTAAAGGCTTCAGGAGAAAAATTTTAGGTCACATTTAGAGGTAAAGCAGTGAGAATCATTCTGACTTTTCAATTGAGACCATATAGTCAAGGAGGGCTTAGAATGAGATATTTCAAGCTCTGGGGGGGGGGGGGGACAATTGCCAGTCACGATTGTTATATTTAGCAAAGCTATCTTTCTAAACAGGATGATAAATAAAAACATTTCATGGTAAGAATTCCTGACCACTAAGGAGGCTCTACCAAAAATTACTTAGGAAAATACTACATTCAAAAATAACTCAAAAACAAGCCCCTAAGCCCCAAAATGGAAAAGTTCTATAATAGAGTAATTAACTAAATGAAAATTAAGACTGAATGAAATACAACAGACATGATGACACGATTCTATATTTAGAAGACCCCATAAAACTTCACCAGAAGACATTTAGAACTCATAAATGAATTCAGCAAAGTAACAAGATATGAAATTAACACCCATAAATCAATTGCATTCCTATACATCATTGATAAATCCACTTAAAGAGAAATTATGAAAACCATTCCATTCATAATAGCCTCAAAGAAAATAAAATATTTGGGAATCAATCTAATGAAAGAGGTGAAAAACTTCTACAATGAAAACTATAGACCACTAAAGAAAGAAATTGAAGAAGACCTTAGAAGATGGAAAGCTCTCCCATGTCATTGGATAGGCATAATTAATATTGTCAAAATGGCCATACTACCAAAAGTGCTATATAAATATAATGCAATTCATATTAAGGCCCCAATGATGTTCTTCATAGAACTAGAAAAAGCAATCATGAAATTCATTTGGAAAAATAAGAGGCCTAGAATAGCCAAAGTAGGGCTGGGGATGTGGCTCAAGCGGTAGCGCGCTCGCCTGGCATGCCTGCGGCCCGGGTTCGATCCTCAGCACCACATACCAACAAAGATGTTGTGTCCACCGAGAACTAAAAAAAATAAATATTAAAAATTCTCTCTCTCTCTCTCTCTCTCTCTCTCTCTCTCTCTCTCTCTCTCTCTCTCTCCTCTCTCACTCTCTCTTTAAAAAAAAAAAAAGAATAGCCAAAGTAATGCTCAGTGAGAAAAATGAATCAGGAGGCATCACAATACCAGATGTTAGATTATACTACAGAGCTATAGTAACAAAAATGACATGGTATTGGCACCAAAATAGACATGAAAACCAATGGTACGGGGCTGGGGATGTGGCTTAAGCAGTAGCGCGCTCACCTGGCAAGCGCAGGGCACTGGGTTTGATCCTCAACACCACATAAAAATGAAGAATAAAGATATTGTGTCCACCTAAAAAAAACTAAAAAATAAATATTTTTAAAAAAACCAATGGTACAAAATAGAAGACACAGAGACAAATCCACATCAATACAGTTATCTCATACTAGAAAAAGGTGCCATGTTGAGAGCCACAGCCAAAGGGGCCCCAGCAAACTTCCAGCTGCCAGCAACCAGCTGCCAGCTGATGATTGGCTCACAGCGGCCCCAGCAACATCTAGCTGATTGGCTCCTCTGCGGTGATGTTCATTGGGCTGTTTTCCTGCCCTTCAGACTGCCAGCTGATGATTGGCTCACAGCGGCCCCAGCAACATCTAGCTGATTGGCTCCTCTGCGGTGATGTTCATTGGGCTGTTTCCCTGCCCTTCAGACTGCCAGCTGATGATTGGCTCACAGCGGCCCCAGCAACATCTAGCTGATTGGCTCCTCCACGGAGCTGCTCATTGGGGGACTTCTTTGGCTCCGCCCACGCAACCCAGCCAATCAGCCTCAAGAACAGGAGGATTGTGGGAGGTGGTGAGGTTTGTGTGGGGGTGAGAGGCTTGTGGGAAGCCGGTGGTGGCAGTTGGGCTCTGAGGGGTTTTCCCTGAGGAGCTGTTTTGTTTGGCGTTTGTAGTTCTAAAAATAAAGTTAGTTTCTTTTGACAAGTGGCTCCTGAATTGTGCCCAGCCAGACTGCGGCATTTGGTGGCCCGTACGGGGAGCGACTGAGGGTAAGTAAACTGCTCGCCCCTGAGGGCAGGGCGAGAGGATGGATAGCCATTCTAAGTTTCCTTTTTTGTTTTGCATCATTTTTGTTTTAACTTGCCTGTTCCTGGAGATGAGTGAGACGGAAGAAAAACCGCTCACATCTGAGGAAAAACTATTTGCGTCTGAGGAACAGATAGGGAGAAAGGACGGATGCACATGTCAGGAAGATAGAAAGGCTGATATAATGATTTTGTGTGGTTCCATTTTTATTGCATTCTGTCTCGGTTTTGTTTGGCATCATCTTGTTGGGTTGTATTATAGTAGAAACACGGGATCAGAAATTAGTAAAAAACAAACCAAAAGACTGTTAAGTAAATTGTTAGAGGAAGGAGGCATCGCAGTAAAATCAAGAACAGTCAGGGCATACGTTGATACAATACAACAATGTAGCCCATGGCTTTTTAAGGAGGAGTTGTTAGATATATCACAATGGAACCATCATGGTGAAGATTTAAAAAGAATAGAAAAGAACAACCCAGGGACTCTGCCAGTTGGCACATTGACATTGTGGGCGTTGGTATCTGGTTTGCTTAGTCCAAAGCCTTCAATTCAGACAAAGGTAGAGGAAGGAGAAGACATATTGATTCAAGTAAAAGAGAAGGTCTCTCAAGTTAGTCAGAAAGAGGAAAAAATTCAAGTAAAAGAGAAGGTCTTTCGAGCTAGTGAGACAGAGGAAGGAAGTTTAGAGCAGAAAAAGCCATCAGGGGAAAAGTTACAACAGGAGACTGCTAATAACACCTTTCTATCAGAGAGTGTAAGTGTCCAACCATCAGCACCACCTCTACAGGAGACTGCTACTAACAGCATTCTATCACCAGAGGACATAAGTGTCCAATCAACAGCACCACCTCCATATGCTAGGAGACTCCCAACCCCCGCAGTTGATAGTTGGGATCCTGAGACAGGATCTCAAGTATGCCCTGTATTTGAGGTAGGAGGGCAGCGAATTTACCAGGGTTTAAATTTCAAAACAGTGAAGGAGCTAAAAGAGGCTGTAACAACCTATGGTCCTCAAGCACCCTTCACTGTAAGCTTGGTCGAATCCATTAACAACTTGAACATGACGCCAGCAGATTGGGCTAATATGTGTAAAGCTGTGCTAAATGGAGGACAATACTTGTTATGGAAGGTTGCCAATGAGGAATTTTGCAAGGAGACAGCTAGGCGAAATGCAGCAGCTGGTTATTCTCAGAGAAATCTAGATATGTTGTTAGGAAAGGGACCTTATGAGGATCTGCAGCAACAAATTGCATATGATCCTGGCGTATACTCACAAATTGCTGTAGATACAGTTAAGGCATGGAAGACTTTACAAGGACATGGAGGTTTACAAGGTCAATTATCTAAGATAATACAAGGAGCTAATGAACCTTACGCTGAATTTGTAGATAGGCTTATTCAAACAGCTACCAGAAATTTTGGGAATACAGAACAAGCAATGCCATTAATAAAACAACTGGCTTATGACCAAGCAAATCGTTGGTGCAGAGATATCATTAGACCATGGAAACAGGAAGATTTAAACACATATATTAAATTATGTAGAGACATTAATGAACAAGAGCAAGTCATGGCAGCTGCAGTAAAACAGGCTTTAGATGCCAGAGACATTAATGAACAAGGGCAAATTGTGGCAGCTGCAGTAAAACAGGCTTTATATACCAGGCCAAGAACATGTTACAATTGTCAACAAACAGGACATTTTAAAAGGAATTGCCCCATAGGAGGAGGGTTTAACAAAACTAGGTATCAAAGGAGTAGAATACCGGGTATTTGCCCACGATGCCGTAGAGGGAGACATTGGGCTAATGAATGCCGTTCTCAAACCACCATAGAGGGTACTCCATTACATTGGGCTAATGAATACCGTTCTCAAACCACCATAGAGGGTACTCCATTAAAAAACGAACAAGGACAAGGTGTTTATCCACAATATCGTGGACAAAGGCATCGGGCTCCGTTGCCAAAAAATGGACAGGGGGCCCCAATGCTCCGGGGCCCCAAACCACAAATATACGGAGCACTGGAGGAACCCAGCAACCCCATCAGGGTAGTGACCAGGACACACTGTCCATCAGATCCCTCATCAGACAAACCAGAGGGAGCGCAGGGTTGGACATCTGCGCCTCCGCCAGATCAGTACTAACTCCAGAGATGGGAGTTCAAATCATTCCCACAGGGGTAAAAGGACCTCTTCCCAAAGGAACAGTAGGCTTATTATTGGGACGCAGCTCTTCTACTCTAAAAGGACTTTTGATAAGTCCTGGGGTAATTGATCCCGATTATGAAGGTGAAATAAAAATTATAGCCAGTTCTCCAAAGGGTATATCAGTAATTTCACCAGGAGATAGAATAGCACAGTTACTAATAATACCAAGCCTACATGATAAATTTTCCAGTCATGCTGTAGAAAGAGGTTCCAAGGGATTAGGCTCCACAGGTGTAGATTGGGCTATGCTTTCTTTAAATTTAGATTCTCGCCCCATGCTAAAACTAAATATTCAAGGACATGAATTTAATGGGCTACTGGATACAGGTGCAGACCTTAGCATCAACTCTCGTCAAGAATGGCCAAAACATTGGCCATTACAACAAGCCACTCAAACGCTTCGAGGCCTAGGAGTGGCGACTAATCCCGATAGAAGCGCAATGGTATTAGATTGGAAGGATCCTGAAGGATGTGAAGGAACTATACAGCCATATGTATTGGATCATCTTCCCGTAAATTTATGGGGACGAGATGTCTTAGATCAATTAGGTTTGACATTAACAAATAACATCAATCAAAATGCACCCACTATTATGGCTAGACAAGGTTTTAGGAAAGGAAAAAGATTAGAAAAACAAGAACAAGGTATAGCAGCACCAATACAAATAGATCAAGAAACAGACAGACATGGGTTGGATTTTCACAAAGGGCCACTGAGACAATAAAAATTACATGGAAAACAGAAAGACCAGTATGGGTTCCTCAGTGGCCCTTGACTAAAGAAAAGATACAAGTAGCCCATGATCTGGTCAAACAACAATTAGCAGAAGGACATATACAACCTTCTGTATCTCCCCATAATACTCCCATTTTTGTCATCAAAAAGAAATCTGGTAAATGGAGATTATTGCAAGACTTAAGAGCCATTAATAATGAAATGGTCATTATGGGACCTGCTCAATCGGGGATTCCTCAATTGTCTGCTTTGCCAAAAACTTGGTATGTTTTAGTTATAGATATTAAAGATTGTTTTTTTTCAATTCCAATTCATCCTGAGGATAGTCCACGTTTTGCATTTACTATCCCTGCACTAAATCATGAAGGTCCTGATCAGAGATATGAATGGAAAGTACTCCCTCAAGGGATGGCTAACAGCCCAACTATGTGTCAAATTTATGTTAACAAAGTAATCCAGCCACTTAGAAATCAAAATCCTGAACTACAAATATTTCACTATATGGATGATGTATTATTAGCACACAAAGCTAAAAACACATTGCTAGAATGTTATGCCACACTTATAAATTTATTGAAAAATTATAATCTAGAGATAGCAATAGATAAAGTACAATTAAATTTTCCAATTAATTATTTAGGAGTTCTATTATCCTCAACCATGGTCCGTCCACCAAAAATTCAAATACGAGTAGATCAACTCAAATCACTTAATGACTTTCAAAAGTTATTAGGAGACATAAATTGGATAAGGCCTTATCTAGGTATTACAACAGGAGAATTGGGACCTTTATTTGATATCTTAAAAGGTCCATCAGATCCAAATTCACCCCGAATGTTAACGCCTGAAGCAAGAAAGGCATTAAAAATCATTGAAACATATATGGAAAATATGCATTTGGATAGAATTGATATAAGTTTGCCTTTATTATTTATTGTACTACCAACAAAAAATATTCCTACAGGAGTATTTTGGCAAGAAGGTCCATTATTATGGATACATTTATCTTATTCTCCTAACACTATTCTTACTAGGTATCCTGAGGCTGTAGGACAATTAATACTCAAAGGAATAAAAACAGCAAAGGGAGTATTTGGAATTTCTCCCAATAAAATTATTACTCCATATACTATGAATCAAATTGATGAATTAGCTAATGAGTTAAATACTTGGGCAATAATCATGTGCAAATCTAATGTTTCATTTGATAACCACTTACCATCTAATCCTTTATTGTCTTTTTGGTCATTGCATCCTGTAATTTTTCCAAAAATGACAAGAAAAACACCTATCATGAATGCTCCAAATATATTCACTGATGGGTCAAATAATGGTACAGCAGCAATAGTTACACCTGATCAAACTTTTACATTTTTAGTACCCAAACAATCAGCTCAAAAGGTAGAGCTTAATGCAGTATTACAAGCTTTTGTGATGTTTAAAGATTCTGTATTTAATTTATTTTCTGATAGTCAGTATATAGTTAATGCTATAATATCCCTTGAAGATGCTGGTAGGATTTCCCCTTCTTCTAATGTTTACTCTTTGTTTTCCACTATACAAAGTTTAATCTGGGACAGAAAAGATCCATTCTTTATAGGACATATCAGGGCACATACAGGATTGCCTGGAGCCCTTAGTTTGGGCAATGATATAGCAGATAAAACTACACATGACGTACATATTTTCTCTAC
The DNA here is from genome assembly GCF_964194105.1 of Spermophilus citellus. NCBI lineage: Eukaryota > Metazoa > Chordata > Mammalia > Rodentia > Sciuridae > Spermophilus > Spermophilus citellus. Next base: position 102,829,059 of record NC_138192.1, read on the forward strand.
ACTAGAAGAAGCTATAAATTTTCATAAAAGGTTCCATGTCAATGCTAATACTTTACAAAAGCGTTTTAAAATAACTAAGGAACAAGCTAGACAAATAATAAAACAATGTCAAAATTGTGTGACCTTTTTACCACAAGTTAATCTTGGAGTCAATCCTAGAGGATTGATACCTAACCATATTTGGCAGATGGACGTCACACACTTGCCAGAATTTGGAAAATTAAAATATTTGCACGTTACAGTTGATACTTCTTCTGGATTTTTGATGGGCTCCCTTCATGCCGGAGAAAAAACTAAAGATGTTATAGCTCATTGCTTACAAAATTTTGCCACTGTGGGCATTCCAAAACAGTTAAAAACAGATAATGCCCCTGGTTATACTTCTACCTCTTTTAAACAATTTTGCTCATCATTTGGCATTACTCATATAACAGGAATCCCATACAATCCACAGGGACAAGGCATAGTTGAAAGAGCTCATCAAACTATTAAAATGTACTTATTAAAGCAAAAAGACGGAATTGGGAAGGGGTATATATTCCCCAAAGATAAACTTAAAATAACCCTTTTTACTCTAAACTTTTTAAATTTGGATTCATCAGGACTTAGTGCTGCAGAAAGGCATATGTGTCCAAAAAATGTACATAAGCCCAAGGTACTTTGGAAAGATATTCTAACAGGACAATGGAAAGGTCCTGACCCAGTAATTGTCTGGAGTCGGGGGTCTGTTTGTGTGTTTCCACAGGAAGAACAGCAGCCGATTTGGATTCCGGAGAGATTAACTAAAGTCCTGACCCAGTGATTGTCTGGAGTCGGGGGCCTGTTTGTGTATTTCCACAGGGAAAACAGCAGCCGATTTGGATTCCAGAGAGATTAACTAAAGCGATTTCTACAGACCAAAAAGAAGACGATTTGGCTCAAATCCATAACAGCTGATATCCAAAACTCCAATTTAGCTATCCTTACATCTGCAACAGAACCAGGATGCTTTTTTTAATATCTATTTTATTATTGCCTTTTCCCATATCATGAAGTTCTATTTTGGTTTTTGAGCTCATACAGACCTAAGTTAATGTTTTGCTGATCAGTTCTATTTTTTTTTTTTTTGACTATAGAGTTTTTAAACATTGCAATGGAGATTTCACCTGTAAAAAGTTATAAGGCCTTTACTATTATGTTATGTGTTATATGTATTATATTATGTGTGCACACTTGTGTTTTGTGTTATATGTTTGAATGTACGTATGTCCATATATCATATATGATGAGCGCTCATGAAAAAATGGATCCAAATATTTTTTTTTATTCACGTGATTTAAATGGTTTAATTTAAATTGGGTAAATAACTATTAAGAATTGTTTTAATATGTAAACAAAAAAGGAGGTTAACAGATCTGTTTGTTTACTTTCACCTTTCCTTTTCATTATATTTAATAATTCTCACCTTACCTTTTCATTATATTTAATAATTCTCTTCAAGATAATGTAAATTGTTAAGAAAATTGTTTTCTTTTAGTGTCTTCTGGAATGTTACACAATTTTTTCTTTAGCCATTATTGCCAGAATTCCTATCATCATCCCAGTGCCGGTGAAGACAATGTAAATTGTTAAGAAAATTGTTTTCTTTTAGTGCCTTCTGGAATGTTACATAATTTTTTCTTTAGCCATTATTGCCAGAATTCCTATCTTCATCCCAGTGCCGGTGAAGACAAAGATAAAACTAATCTATAGTTTCTGCAATAGCCATCACTGAACTGCTTGCAGAACTTGCCTAAACTATGTGCAGAACTTGCAGAACTTGCCTAGACTTGCCTAGACTATGCATTGTGAACTATCTGTTGGTGCAGCAACTTGTGGTAGTGTTGGGGTATTTTTGCTGATGATGTCATTGGTGGTACAATTTTTCCAACAAGAGCCATCAGTTGGCTTGGTGTATCTTCCTCCCTTCTGCTTCAAAGACCTCTCCACAGGTGTGGCTGTATACTGGACCGGTAGTCAATGACAGGTAAGATCCAATTACAATGGTACCAACCTAAGACAGGAGGCTGACGCCCTGAGGTCAGCTCATCCGAAGACGGGTAAGGACCATATGTAGTATTGGACAACCTAAGGCAGGCACGGTCCCCAAGCCACATGCTTGTTGTTTAAACAGAGAGGGGGAGATGTTGAGAGCCACAGCCAAAGGGGCCCCAGCAAACTTCCAGCTGCCAGCAACCAGCTGCCAGCTGATGATTGGCTCACAGCGGCCCCAGCAACATCTAGCTGATTGGCTCCTCTGCGGTGATGTTCATTGGGCTGTTTTCCTGCCCTTCAGACAGCCAGCTGATGATTGGCTCACAGCGGCCCCAGCAACATCTAGCTGATTGGCTCCTCTGCGGTGATGTTCATTGGGCTGTTTCCCTGCCCTTCAGACTGCCAGCTGATGATTGGCTCACAGCGGCCCCAGCAACATCTAGCTGATTGGCTCCTCCACGGAGCTGCTCATTGGGGGACTTCTTTGGCTCCGCCCACGCAACCCAGCCAATCAGCCTCAAGAACAGGAGGATTGTGGGAGGTGGTGAGGTTTGTGTGGGGGTGAGAGGCTTGTGGGAAGCCGGTGGTGGCAGTTGGGCTCTGAGGGGTTTTCCCTGAGGAGCTGTTTTGTTTGGCGTTTGTAGTTCTAAAAATAAAGTTAGTTTCTTTTGACAAGTGGCTCCTGAATTGTGCCCAGCCAGACTGCGGCAGTGCCAAAAAACATACACTGGAGAAAAGATAGCTTCTTCAACAAATGGTGCTGGGAAAACTGGAAATCCTTATGTAGCAAAATGAAATTAATCCCCTATCTCTTATCCTACACAAAAGTCAACTCAAAGTGGATCAAGGATTTAGGCATTAGACTAGAGACCCTGTGCCTAACTAGAAGAAAAAGTAGGCCCCATTCTCCATCATGTTGGCTTAGAAACTGAATTTCTCAACAAGATTCCTAAAGCACAAGAAGTAAAATTTAAAAATCAATAAATAATACTATACAAACTCAAAAGCTGCTTCACAGCAAAGGAAACAGTCAAGAACATGAAGAAAGAGCCTACAGAATGAGACAAAATGTTTGCCACCTGTACCTCAGATTAATCTCTAGGATATATAAAGGACACAAAAAAGTTAACACCAAAAAACCCCATAACCCAATAAATAAATATGCAAAGGTACTGAGCAGACACTTCACAGAAGAAATACAAATGGTCAACATATATATGAAAAAATGTTCAACATCTCCAGTATTAGAAAAATGCAAATCAAAACTAAACCAAGATTTCATCTCAGTCTAGGCAGAATGACAATTATCAAGAATATAAGTTAACAATAATGTTGGCAAGGATGTGGAGGAAAAGGTACACTCATACATTGCTGGTGGGACTGTAATTGGTGCAACCACTCTGGAAAGTAGTATAGAGATTTTTCAGAAAACTTGGAGTGAAACCACCATTTGACCCAGTTATCCCACTTCTCGGCACATATACTAATGACTTAAAATCAGCACACTATAGTGATAAAGCCATATCAATCAATGTACATAACAGCTTAATTCACAACAGCTAAGCTATGGAACCAACCTAGGTTCCCTTGAGTAGATTAATAGATAAGGAAAATTTGGTACATATATACAATGGAATATTACCCAGCCATAAAGAATGAAATTATGGCATTTGCTGGTAAATAGATGGAACTGGAAACTATCAGTTTTTTTTTTAAGTGAAATAAGCCAATCCCGAAAAACCAAAGGCCAAATCTTCTGATATGTGGATGTTGACTCATAATAGGCTGGAGGGGAGGGAGGAGTGGAATTTTATTGGATTGGACAGTGGAGAATGGGGGAAAGGAAAAGGGATGGGACTGGGAAAGGCAATAAAATTAATTAGATTATAACTTTCCTATACTCATAAATGAATATATGACCAGTGTAACTCCACATCATGTACAACCACAAGAATGGGAAGTTATACTTCATATATGTATGACATGTAAAAACACATTCTATTGTCATGTATAACTTAAAAGAACCCCCCAAAAAGTAGCTCAAATCCAATTTTGTCCCATTTCAAAATCTGGTGCTTGAACCACTGTTCTACCCCTCTCCCCACCAAGTCACCTTGTTAAGAGAAATAAGCCAGATTCCGAAAGACAAGTATTGAGTGTTTTCTCTCATAGTGGAAACTAAACTTTAAAAAAACAAAAACAAAAAGGAAAAGGGACTGATGGAAAGGGGGAAGAGAATGCTGAGAGAGGGACTGATAAGGGAGGTGGATATGATAAAAGTACATCACACATGTGTGGAAATGTCAGTCAAACCCATTAATTAATCTGTGCAGTTTATATGATTTAATATTAAAAAATAACTGCCCCTCCTGTATAACACTCACAAAGAAATACAGCAGACAAACGAAAGTGTCAGGAATAACAAACATCTGTCCATAATAACACTGAATGTAAATGGTCTCAACTCTTAAATTAAAGTCATAGGGTGGTAGAATGGATTTAATAAAAGAAGAAAAGAAGATACAATTATATGCTGTTTTGTTTTATTATTTGTTCTTTTTAGATATACATGACAATAGAGCGTATTTTGACATATTACACGTACGTTAAGTATAACTTCCCATTCTTACATGCTGTTTTCAAGAGACTCATTTCATTACCAAAGATATCCACAGGCTAAATGTAGGATTAAAAAGGAAAAAAAAAGATTTTCCATGCAAATCTAAAGACAAGTAGGAGTAGGTTGGACATATGGAACAAGGTAGATTTCAAGCAAAAATTAATCCAAAGAGACAAGGTCACTACATATGGGTAAAGGTCACTACATATGGGTAAATCCAACATGATGATATAACAATAATAAATACATATGCTCCAAATGTCAGTGTACCTAATTATATAAAATAAATACTTCTCAACATTAAATCCAAGATAGACCCCAATACAATAATACTAGGGGATTTCAGCACACCCCTCTCACAAATAGACAGGTTATCCAGACATAAGATCAATAAAGATACTTCTAACCTAAATAATACTATAAATAAAATGATCCTAAAAGATATCTATAGAATAGTTCATCCAAAAACAGCCGAATTTACTTTCTTCTCAGCAAATCAAGGCATCTTTTTCCAAAACAGGCAATTTATAAGTCTTAGCAAATACAAAGAAACTGATATAATTCTGTGCATATTATCAAATCATAATTGAATGAAATTAGGAAGAAAAAATTATAGAAACTACATAAACCCACGGAAATTGAATAATAATCTTTTAAAAGAGGAATGTATCATAGAGTAAATGAGAGGAGAAATTAAAATACTCCTTGAATCAAATGAGAATAGTGATAAAACATATCAAACCTCTGGGGTACTATGACAGCAGTTCTAAGAGAAAAGTTTATAACATTAACTGACCATATTAAAAGAAAGATCCCAAATAAGCAACCTAATCTTTAATCTCAAGTCCTATAAAAGCAGGAGTGAACTAATTCCAAAACCAGGAGAACACAGGAAATAACTAAGAGTTGAAATGAGGAGGAGGTGGAAAGAAACTATACAATGTATTTTTAGTATTACCAAAAGTTGGTCCTTTGAAAAGATAAACAACATCGATAAACCCTTCACTAAAGTAACCAAAAGAGAGGGAAGACCCAAATCAACAAAGTTAGAGATTTTAAAAAGGAGATATCACCTCAGACATACAGAAGATCAATCATAAGGGACTATTTTATACAGAATAAAGGACTATTCTGAAATACAGAAGATCATAAGGAACTATTTTTAAAACTAAATGGAAAATCTAGTAGATAAGGACAAATTTATAGACACATTTTACCTACCCAAATTGAACCAAGAGAATATAGAAAACCTAAATAGACCAATATCAAGCAACAAGATTGAAAATTCTGGGGCTAGGTGGAATATAACCTTCTGACAGAGGAATAATGACCCAGAGCTAGTACAGCATGTTTATTACATAGATTTTTTTCATCAAAAGGTTATTTGTGGGAAAGTTTCAGCAAAGAAGGAAATCTGAAGAATGCAGGACTGGCAAGATATTAGGATTATCTTGTTATGCCCAGAATTCTCTATCCCCAGGAGTTGGTGCCTGAGCTCAAAGTCTCAACTGACAACAGCTCTGCACCTTTGAACAGAGCCTCCTCAGCCCAGCATCACCATAGCAACTGAGACATCTTGACCTGCACCTTTGCACAGGAAGTTTCCAGTGCAAAGCAGCCACAGGCGATCAGAGACCATGGTTCAAGTCACTGTTCTCCATAATCCTTGATGAACATAGATGCAAAAATCCTAAATAAATATCTGCAAACTGCATCCAAAAACACATTAAGAAGATTATATGTCATGATCAAGTGGGTTTCATCCCAGGGATGCAAGTTTAGTTCAATATATTTAAACCAATAAATGTGATTCATCCCATAAATAGAATCAAGGACAAAAATCATATGATCATCTCAATAAATACAGAAAAAGTCTTGGACAAAATTCAGCACCCATTCATGTAAAAAACACGGAAGAGTGCTTGCTTTGGCAGCACATATACTAAAATTGGAATGATACAGAGAAGATTAGCATGGCCCCTGAGCAAGGATGACATGCAAATTCATTAAGCATTCCATATTTTTTATAAACACCATACTGTAAGGGGAAAATATAATGTCTTAAATAACTGTATTTAAAATTGGCAAAAAAAAAAAAAAAAAAAAAACACTGAAGAAACTAGGTATAGAAGGAGCATCCCTGAAATCCCTGAATACTATCCAGGCTATATATGATAAACCCATAGTCATCATGATACTAAATGGAGAAAAACTGAATGCATTTCCTCTAAAATCAGAAAAAAGACAAGGATGTTCATTCCACCACTCCTATTCTATATAGTTCTTGAAACTTTAGCAAGAATAATCAGACAGTAGAAGGAAATTAAAGTGATACAAATAGTAAAAGAAGTCAAACATCTCTACTGATGACATAATGCTAAACTTAGAAGACTCCTCCAGAAGACATCTAGATAAGCAAATCACTGAAGTTATAGGATACAATATCAACACACAAAAATCAATAACTGTTTCTATATTCCATTAAAAAATGCACTGAGAAAAAAGTTTAAAATTATTCCATTCACAATAATCTCAAAAAATGTATTTGAGAATAAATCTAACAAGAGATTAAAGACTTTCATAATGAGAATTATAAAATATTAAAGAACAGAAGATGAAAATACCTACAATGTTCACTGAGAGGTAGAATTAATATCAATCTATAGATTCAATGCAATTCCCATCAAACTACCCAGGGCATTCTTCCACACAGTTTATGATCAAATTAGTTATGGCAAATGGATGTAACTCGCATCCCTCAGTTTGGCAAAAATTGCTATGTTCATGTTATTGTTGAGACTTATTCTCGATTTATCTTTGCCACTGCCTGTGTAAAAGAGAATGCTCAACATGTTATTTCTCATTGCCTAGCTGCTTTTGCAGTATTGTGCTGTCCTTTATCAGTTTTAAACTGACAATGCTCCATCTTATACTAGTTCTTGTCAACAGTTTTGCCACCAATTTCATATTGATCATAAAACAGGCATTCCTTATATCCTCAAGGTCAAGCCATTTATTTATTAAGCTGCAATCACAAAAAACAAAAAGTGGGAAATAAGACCCCACAAAATAACCTTAATCATGCTTTGTTTTAAATTTTTCAAATTGTGATTCTTAAGGTCACACTGCTACCAAGAGACACATATCTTCTGCTATAAAAGGTCTGTTTGGGCCTAGTTTGGTGGAAAGATCTACAAACAGGACAATGCAAAAAAACAAGATTCAGTGATCATATGGGGTAGAAATCATATGGGGTAGAGGTCATACTTGTGTTTTCCCAGAAGGTGCATTTCATCCTTTTTGGGTACCTGATTATGCCATCAGGCATGGAGGACCTGGAGCCAAAGTTCAAATGACTAAAGATCAATCCAGAGATGTCAGCCCTGATCCCCAGCAGAATCAGGAAGCTAATAAGGAGGAAAAGGGTGAGGAAGATCTTGTTGGATCAAACATGTGCCCTTGTGCCCTTGTGGAAACAACTGAAGAATCTAATGCAACAGACCAAGCAGATGGTTCATCAACAAGTAAAAATTAAAGTCTCCAACCATAATGTTTGTGTCCATGATAGCTCTATTGAGCTGTCACGTAAGTAGGGGCCCTGGAGAAACTTATTGGACCCATTTACCTTTAGTGCATCCAGTGGTATGGACTGGAGAATCCATCCCAGTATTTACTCATATGATGGAAGGTTTTATAGATACTCACATTACACCCATCCATGTGACTGAATCTAATTATACTGGCTACAGTAGGCAACTACCTATATGCTGGTCCCATAATAAACATGCTGGATGTTTAAAGAAAAAGACAGCATTTGGGGGGACCTAGACCAGCCAATTGTATTGGCCCATGGGACTCAAGATTATATGTCCAGACAGTTATTAAAATTGGACTTTCTCATAACAAGCCATTCATTTCCACAGAACATCCACCAATACCTTACTGCCCTAATCATTCTGCAATAGAATTTTTCACCTTTCCTAAATGGATGGAATGTGCAAACGTCTTTCCAGTACAACTTAAACCTTCTGGAAATGGTGGATATATTTTGGATTGGTCTCCAAGAATTGATAAAAGACAACTACATAAGGATGTCATGACCCCTGGAGGTTTCATTGGTAATATTCTAATCTTCAGTGAAGGTAGTATCCAAAAAGATCTCTGGCGTTTAATTGCAGCCTCAGTTTTTCTACATTAAACAGATGGCCCTATGCTTGACTTTGTAGGCAGGAATTGCAAAAAGGGCTCCTCCTGTGGCCTGAGAGCCTGTGTTCAATTTCCTTATGGCTTAATTACTGTAACTATAAGACTTAAGAAAAAAAGGTAAAAAATATCTTGTAGCCTATAAAAGATGCAATCTAATTACACCACTAGATTTAACAGAGAGAGGAATGTTAATCCTTCACCAACTCTCCTGTCTCACTGCCAGCCAATATTTCACAACAATGATATGCTGATGCTGGTGTTCAACTTTTAAAACAGATAACCAGAGCCAAATGAGCTCTTGGTCTCATAATTCTTGGAGTGGCCGCTTTAATCTCCTTTATGGCATCTACAGTAATAGCTTCAGTAGCTATATCTCAAAACATTCAACACGCAAATTTTCTTAATAATTTTGCTCAAAATACTTCTAAAGCCCTCCATAATCAGATAATACTGATGAGAAGATTGAAACTAAAATGCCTTGGAAACTACTGTCATAAATACAAGTAATGAGCTTTCCTTTCTCAAATTTAAACAAAGGCTTAAATGCCATGCTGACTCCAAGTATGTCTGTTACTGCCAAATATAATGCTTCCCAATAGGATTGGTAAAAGGTTAAAAATCATCTTATGGGTATTTGGCATAGCAATAATAATAGCTCAGCTCTTCTGGAGAAGACTCAATTCATTTATTACATCATCACATCCAGGATATTCAGAAAAGTAAAATCGATCTTATGGATTCTGCATCTCTAGCTGATCAGATACTTCATGAATTGAATGGCTTTAATCCTGGAAATATGTTGAAACATTCTGCATGGTATATTATTGGAATGATATGTTTGTTACTAATTCTTTTTGGTGCATACCCTCAGAACAAGGACCTAGGAACTCAAAATAATGGCCCATCATTTGCATTTAAAAAATAAAGAAGAGGGATGTGTGGGGAGCCATCCATGAACTGTGCATGAATCAACATGGAAGCCATTAGGCAGGAAAGTCTGGTATCGGGAACTCCCAGCATAACTCTACTGGTTTGAGAATGCCCAATTCATGTGACTTCCTATATAGCCCCATCAGAGGTTAAGCACAACACCAGAGATGGGCATGACCCATTAAGAACCAAAGAGCCTGTTTACCCCTACCCCTATCCCTGTTTTTCTAGAAGCTCCTATCAAACCCTTTTGATCTGTACCACTATATATAAAGCAAGCATGGGCTCCTTCTTTGTGTTAGAAGCTGTACACCTCTGGTCAGTTGAGTCCATCATTTATTATTTCTGATCTCTCATGTTTATTTCATGGTACTATTTATTTTTTTTTCAATTGTATTCACCTCTTTGCTTTTTTTTTATTGTTGGTCGTTCAAAACATTACATCGTTCTTAATATATCATATTTCACAGTTTGATTCAATCATGGTACTATTTACATAGTTTTTATTTGACAGCCAGCCCATCCTCCAACAGGAACTTTTTCCTCGCACATGAACAAGACCTAACACTAAAAAGACTTAATAACTGACTCAATAAATGGATGAATGATCTAGACATTTCTCAAAAGAAGAAATACAAACGGCCGACAAATATATGAAAAAATATTCAACATCCTTAGCAATCATGGAATTTCAAATCAAAACTGCACTAAGATTTCATTTCAACCCTCAAAATGGCAATCAACAAGAATACAAATAACAAGGGCTGGGGTTATAGCTCAGTGGTAGAGCACTTGCCCAGCATATGTGAGGCACTGAGTTCAATTCTCAGCACCACATATAAATAAATAAATAATCCACTGACGACTTAAAAAAAAGAATACAAGCCAGGTACAGTGGTGCACACGTATAATCCCAGTGGCTCAGGAGCCTGAAGCAAGAGGATCAGGAGTTCAAAGCCATCCTCAGCAAAAGCAAGGTGCTAAGCAACTCTAAAACACAAGATAGGAAGGGGATGTGGCTCTGTGGTCGAGTGCTCTTGAATTCAATCCCCAGGACCCACCATCCAAAAAAGAATACAAATAACAAGAATTGCTGGCTAGGATATTGGGGGGGAGTACACTTATACATTGTTGGTGGGACTACAAATTAGTATACCACTTTGGAAAGCAGGATCAAGTTTTCTCAAAAAACTAGGAATGGGGGCTGGGGTTGTGGCTCAGTGGTAGAGCACTCGCCTATTACTTGTGAGGCCCTGGGGTCGATTCTCAGCACCACATATAAATAAATAAAATAAACGTATTGTGACCACCTACAACTAAAAAATAAATATTAAAAGAAAGACTAGGAATGGAACTACCGTATGACACAGCTATCCCACTTCTTGATATTTATCCAAAAGATCAAATCAGCATGCTATATAATGATAGATTCATAAATATAAATAGCAGTACAATCAACAAGAGCCAAGTTATAGAACCAGCCTAGGTGCCCATAAGTAGATGAATCAATAAAGAAGATGTGGTATATATAGACAATGTAGTTTTACTCAGCACAAAGAAGAATGAAATTATGTCATCTGCTGGCAAATGGATAGAACTGGAGAAAATCATGCTAAGTGAAATAAGCCAGTCTTAGAAAGTCAAGAGTCAAATGTTTTCTCCCATACATGGAAATTAGAAAAAAAAAGAATAAAAAAAGGAGAACTCATAAAAATAGAATGGAGAGCAGCAAAGTAGAAGCAGGGAAAAGGGTGAGTGAGGAGGGGAGGCAAAAGGGAAGAACCAGGGAATAAAGTTGACCAAATTATTATTATGTGCAATATGAGTAAATCACAATGTATTGTATTTTTATATGTAACTATAAGGCAGCAATTAAAAATAAACACACAGAAGGAAAACCAATAGAGAAAAGCAATCAAAGCGAAGGAGGAAGAACAGAAGGGGATAAATAATGGGGATTGAAATGAAGAAAACTATGCTATACACATTTATGAATATGTCCAAAATATTGTAATATATTATGTAAAACTACAATGCACTAAATTTTTTAAATACCATAATATGAAACAGAAATACAAGTTCATTTAAAAATTTTTGCTACCAAAAGCACAAATAATCTAATAAATAAATTAGTTGAATATACACTTCTCCGAAGAAGCACAAATGGCCAATAATTACATGAAAAAAAATGTTCACCATCTTTAATCACTAGGAAAATACAAATCAAAATTACATTCAAATTCTATCTCACCCCAGTAAGAATGACTATTACCAAGAACACAAAAAATAATAAGTGCTATTGCAGCTGAAGGAAAAAAGGTACCCTCGTATACTATTGGTCAGAATGTAAATTAGAACAGCCATTGTGGAAATCAGAATGGAATTTCCTTAAAAAAAAAAAAAAAGAAAGAAAAAGAACTGAAGATGGAGTTTTCGAATGATACAGCTATTCAATTATTCTTGAAGGATAGAAGGATAGGAAATCAGCATACCTGCATATCCATGTTTAATGTACCACTATTCATAATGGCCTAGCTATGGATCCAGCCTAGCTTACCAACAGATTAATGGATAAAGAAAATGTGATATATGTATGTGTGCACACACACACACTGGAGTTTTATTTCAGAAATAAGAATGAAATTGTGTCATTTGCAGGAAAATGGATGGAACTGGACAACATAGTAAGTGAAACTGAGAAAGGCAAGTATTACACTGTTTTACAGTGTTTTCTCTCATATGTAGAATCTAGGAGAAAGAAGATAACATGTAAATAGAAGGGAGATATTAGGGAAGGGAAAACTGAGTAGTGAGAGGGGGAAAAGGGAAAAAGAAGGAAATAGGGAGGATGCATATTCAAGTACATTATGTGTATGTACAGAACTTTCACAATGAATACCATTGTTTCATGCAACTAATATGCACTAATAATTATAATTTTAAAATAAAATAATTTTAAAATGCCTGTAATAAGGTTCAATGAATGTGTTAAATTTATATGTAATTTCTGCAGAAAAAAAAACTCCAGGTCTGATTTTCTAATAGAAATTTTAAAATTCAAGGCAATCTGTTTCACATAACCCTCTATAATGAATAAGATGGTTGTAATATAGATAACTCCCTCCCATATGGAAAAAAGGTAAGTATTTGTATTGCTAGTTGAATGTTTCTACTTAAGCACTTTATTTAAAATTTATATGGAACTCTGAAAGATGCTGCATGATACCAAATGAAGTAAATTTTTATTTAAAAAATAAAAAGAAGGAAATTCTATCATTTGCAATAACATGGATGAACCTAGAGAACATCATGCTAACTGATAAAGGAATACAAAGACCAAAACTTCATGATCTCATATATGGAATCTAAAAACAATGAACTCACAGAAGTAGAGGGTAGAAGGCTGATTATTGGAGGTTGAGAGGGGGGTGGGTAGATGAGATAGAGCCTCCCTGCTCACATTACTACCTTTTTCCTTCCTTAGCTGAACAGACCTCTTTTCAGTGGCAGCAGCATCAGTAAAATAAGCCTTTGCCAAATTCCTATCAGAATCTTGAGCAACAGTTCTAAACATATCTCATAAAGCCTCTGACTCCACCTAGAATTTCTCCTGAACCTGCAGAGAATTTTGATTTCAGTTAATTTCACCATGCCATTCATCTCTATACCTCTTGCTCCACCTTGAATAGAAGCCTCTTGTGGCATTTCTGTTAAAAAGTCTGTGTATCATATGCATTCTCTGCACTTCCTTCTCCAATGACTTTTTTTGATCCACTCTGCTCCATTCCATATTTTTCTTTGAAGACCTACTAGCCTACATGTTTGCATTTTCCTAAAATACTTCTACTTCCTAACCCTAATTGAGCACTCACTATCCTTACATTAATTAATTATAACCCTGATTGAGTACTCACTATTCTTATATTAATTAATTATTATAATAATTATTAGGAAGTAGAAGTAGAAGCTAACACAACTATATGCCTGGCACAAGGTAGTTTCCAACTTGAAGTGTTTTTACTCTCAAAGAGTTTCAGTCTGGTATTGAAGACAGATAAGTAAAAACTAGTTGCAGTTTCAATATATAAAAATGGCTGCCAAAATAGTAACAATAACAACAATAGCAGAGTAGAGCATGTAGAACATGGGGTGGGAGGAGAGGAATTAGGAAGGGACTGCGGGATGAAATTGATCAAACTATGTTATGCACATGTGTAAATATGGCAATAATGAATCCCACAATTAATATATATTTATAATGTTCTGATTAAAAACAACTTGGGGGCTGAGGTTGTGGCCCAGTGGCAGAGCACTTGCCTCACATATGTAGAGGCACTGGGTTCGATCCTCAGCACCACATAAAAACGAATAAACAAAATAAAGATATTGTACCCATGTATAACTAAAAAATATTTTTTAAAAATTGGCTTGAAGAGAAAAAAATATTGACAAAAAGGGAAAATTTTGTCAACCTTCCTCCAACTCAACCTCCACATAAGACGAGTTAACTGATTTGATTATCCAGATCCTATCATTCATCACACAAGTTACAGGTATGTGGAATTAGCCCAAAAAAGATATTTTTCAGTCTTCTTTTTCTCTACCAAGCTCAAGAGCAATGACTCCTCTTTATTCTCTGGAGTTTTCTGTAACTAAGAAAAAACAAGAACACCCACAACAGGTTCCAGGCTTTATCCCTACAGTTGCAGGAGAAAATATTAGAAATTTCATTTTTAATCAACAAGAAAGTAAATGTAAATTGGCTGGCTGTGGGCAGCAGACAAATACCCTAAGGAAGTGTTTCACACTCAGTTGGGTTCATAACAGTGCCTCATACTTTCCATGTTTTTTCAGGGCACTCCATTTGCTAATTAAGTGGACTGATCAATTGTGTTACCTTATATAACTGAATGTCTCGTCTGCTAAACAACCAATAAGAAATAAAATAATAACAAAGATGGCAAATGTAACTGGGCATGATAGTGCACACCTGTAATCCCAGCTATGTGAAAGTCTGAGGCAAGAGAGTTACAAGTTTGAGGCCAGCCTGGGCAATTCATCGAGACCCTGTTTCAAAAAAAATTAGAAAACATTTTTAACTAAATGTTTACCTTGTGCCAGGCATATAGGTGTGTTAGCTTCTACTTCTTCTTCCTAACCCTAACATTTAAATTCTTTGAGCTGGAGGTGCAGATCAGTGGTAGAGTATGCAAATAGCAGAGTCTAGGTTCCCACCCTAGCACAGGAAAAAAAAAGTTGAAAAATGTGAAGAAATGTCACACACTTTGATTTTATAAAAAGACAAATGTTCCAAATTTACTGGCTTTTCTGTGATGACAAATGGGTGTTAGTACGTAAACTAGTAGATATTTTAAAATACATTTTTTAAAAATCTGTCCTTCCAGAGTTAGGTCATGATACTTTAATAATTAATAGGAAAAGAAACATCTTTTTGAAATATACTCACGTTAAAGTGAGAATATTTGAAAGCATTTGGAATATTTCCATCTAACATTATTTTGAGTGTGTGAAAACGATGTGCCAATCAATGCACAGCGTCATAGCTTCATATTTTAAAAACTTGGAAACAACTTTCTTATTTGTTTAAAAATCTCCAAGAGTTTCAGAAGATTAGAAATCATTTTTCTTTTTAATATAAATAAAATGCAATACTTCCCAATTGGTTTACAAGCATTAATTTAATCATAGGAGATGGAATTTTACTGAAACTAAAATTTTTGTATAACAGAATAGAAACTTAAAATAATGATTTTTACCAACCAAGAAGCATTTCTTCCATATGGAATTTCAAATCTTTAAAGATATCATGTTCAAATGTAACAGAATTGAAAATCAAACACTGAAATAAATTGACTTTAGAACCAGACCTTCAAATCATATTATCACAAAGTGTTAAATCACACTTTTTAAACATAGTAATGCTTTTTGGTTTTATACTATTAATAAATAAAATACAGCTAAAAGTCATTTTTAAAAATATTTCTTATTGATCATTTTTTATTGATTTTTTTAAAAAAACAAATGCCAGCAGAATGCATTACAATTCTTATTACACATATACAGCACAATTTTTCATATCTCTGGTTGTATATAAAGTATGTTGACACCAATTCGTGTCTTCATACATGTACTTTTTAATTTTTTGTATTTCAGAATTTACAAATAAATTATAGTATGTTTAAATAATGTATGAATATACATAGAAACACTGATAAGTTGATAATTGATAAATACTCATGTTTTCTACTAATAAAGGTTAAACAATCAAAGAAATTTAGACTAATTCTATAGTGTTGCACCTAGATGCCTGTGTGTATGTGTGTGTGTATATATGTTTACATGGCTAAGGGATTGAACCCAAGGTCTCATAAATTGCTACAGAAGTGCTCTACCAATGAGCTACATCCCCAGCCGTAGATGTCTATTATCATATCTTGCTTTGCTAAATCTGCCTTTCTGAAGACTTTAAACTGCCAGATCCCAAACATGTGCCAGAAGTCTGAGTCTAACACTCAGCCGAAACCAGATGACTACCATTGGCATTCTCCCTCAGGAGGGTTTACAGGAAGTTCTTGCTTCTCCCAGATTCTGATGGCAACCAACATTTCTTGATTTGTGACTGCCTCTTCCTCTGTAATCACATTGCCTTTTCCCCTTCTGTTCATGTCCAAATCTCCAACACTCTCATTTAATGACACATTGATTACATCTAGGGCACAGAATAATCTCTCCATATCAGTATTCTAAATTTCATTATATTTCCAAAGTCTATTTTGCTGTGTAAGGTAACTACTACAACTATACCAATTTTATACTAAAAAAATTAGACACTTTAAATGAATTGAAAAAATAGACACAAATAACCAAAACTGATTCAAGAAGAAAAAGAATATATGAAAAGATTTACAAAAATAAATTGGATTAATAATTATAAATTTTCCCACAATGAAAAACCCAGGCCCAGATGGTTTCATTGGTGAATTCTATCAAACATTTAAAGACAAAATAATAGAAAGGTGATATCAGCAAGATGACAGAGTAGGAGATACTAGCATTCTTCCTGTCTCACTCACACACACACACACACACACACACAAAATCAGCTAACCACAAACAAAAATAGCTCTAGGAGGACAAAAGAGTCCAATTAGAAACCTATATCAAAATAGTAAAGCAACAGTGGGTCACTAGGGAGATCAGTTTAGTGGAGATATGTAGGAGCAATGAGGAAGGGCACAAACTATCTGTATTACCTACAGAGTAGATGCTATCATGATTCACACTGGCCTGCTCCATGGAGAACCTGGTAGCCTTTGCTGCTCAGGACCTTGATTACCAAAACAGCTGAAGACTACCCACAACTTTCCAGAACAGGACGCAATACTGTTCTTTGGTATCAGTCCCAGTGACCCATTCTACAGTGGACACATCTTTCACTACTGAGATAACCACCACTACTGCAACCATTCTTGAAGAAAGAGCCGCTATTGCACCACTCCAGGACCAGGGATTCCATTCCTCCCCAAACTCCACATATACTCCAGATCCCAGAGCTAAGGCTGCTCCACATGCACCTGCACTTCAGATCTTGGCTCTGCAACTGCTTTGTTCATGCTCACAATCCAACTTTGGCTCTGTGGCCACTCTGTCCATACCTGTTCCCCAGACCCAGCTCAAAGGCTACTGTGGATGCCCACATCTCAGGTAAGAAAGCTCCTGCCATTATAGCTACTCAGCCTCTGGACCCCAGAGTTGCTGTGGCTTTATGAGCACCCACACTCTAGACAATGGTTCCAAATCTGCTCAGGTGCTTGAACATCAGATCTCAGAGTCCTCAAGTTAAACCTGGTGCCAAGAGGTATTCTCCTCAGCTATGGCATCCCTCATGGAAGAAAAAGTTGTCAGGAGATTCCCAGAAGCCATCATCACTGAATACCCCAAGAGCCCTCAATACC
The DNA here is from genome assembly GCF_964194105.1 of Spermophilus citellus. Classification (NCBI taxonomy): domain Eukaryota; kingdom Metazoa; phylum Chordata; class Mammalia; order Rodentia; family Sciuridae; genus Spermophilus; species Spermophilus citellus. The sequence continues at coordinate 102,846,804 of NC_138192.1, forward strand.
ACCAAAAGTGTCTGAAGACTTACTGTTAAGAGCCCCTTCACCAACTATGACCCCAGCTAATAGAGATGCACAAAGGCTATGCCACTGGTCTTCCCTGGAGCCAGAAGCCAACAGCCCATTCAGTCAGCCTACTCACATCCACCCTACCAAAACCAATCTGCAAAGTTCATAAAGGTAACTGCTCCATCAAATGCACAGATCAACATAAGGCTATAAGAAACACCCCCCCACCCCTGCCTGCCAAAAACAGAAAGAAAAAGAAACACCCCCCCAAAAAAAAAATAGAAAGAGAAGAATACATGATACCACCAAGGAAACATAATTTTCCAATTAAAAAAAAAACAAAAATGAAGATCTATGAGTTGCTGGACAACTAATTTCAAATTATTGTTTTAAGGATACTTAGTGAACTCCAAGAGAACACAGACAACTCAACAAAAATCAGAAAAGCAAATCAGAAATAAAATTTGAAGTTCAATATCGAGAAAGCAATTATTAAAAGAACCAAACTCTTCAGTTTGATTAACACAAGGAATGCAATTAAAAATGCAACAAAGAATACCAAAAGTAGACTTCATAAAGCAGAAGAAAGAATATGTAAACTCAAACCCAAGTTGCTTGAAATTATTCAGTCAGAGGAGAAAAAATGAATGAAAAACAATGAAAAAAACCTTCATGAGTCATGGAGCACCAACAAGCAAACCAGTATATGCATTATGAGCAGTCCAAAAAAAGAGAGAAAGAGGAAAAAACATTTATTTAAAGAAATAATGGCTGGGAAGTTATGTGGTCATCCTACTATATGAAGTTCATATGTCCCCACACAGATTCAACTGAAAGAAGACTTCACCAAAGCAAATTATAATAAAACCGTTAAAAAACAAAGACAAAGATAATTTTGAATACATCAAGGGAAAAGAAACTTATTTCATAGAATAGAACACTCATAAGGCTATCAGCAGATTTCCCAGCAGAAATTCCCAGGCCAGGAGAGAATGAGATAATATACTAAAAGTGCTGAATGGGGTTGGGGTCAGGGTTGGGGGGGGGGACAGACTAACAAAAACAAAAACCTGTCAACCAAAAATATTTTATTCAGCAAAGCCATCCTTCAGAAATGAAGGCAAGATAAAACTTTTCCAAATAAAATTTGGGAGAATTCATCACCACTATATTGTCTTACAAGAAATAATAAAGGGAGTTTTTAAAGCTGAAATGAAAACATATTAATTAATAACATAAAAACATACAAAAGTATGAACTGTTAGTGATAACTACACAGTTGAATTCAGAATATTCTAATACTATAATAGTGATATGTAAATCACTAAACCCTAGTATAAAAGTTAAAAGACAAAAGTATTAAAAATAACTTTGTCACAATAATTTGTTAATGAATACACAATGTAGTAAGATGTAAATAGAAACATCAAAACATAAAATGGGTGGGAAGCATTAAAAAGGTGGAGTTCTTGTGTATTAAAATCAAGTTGCTACAGGCTTAAAATACTATTAAAACTGTAAGATAGATGGGTGTGGTGGTACATGCCTGTAATTGGGAGGCTAAGGCAGGAGGATCACAAGTTCAAAGCCAGTCTCAGCAATGGTCTCACTAAGCAACTCAGTGAGACCCTGTCTCTAAATAAAATACAAAATAGGACTGGGGATGTGGCTAAGTGGTTCAGAGCCTCTGTGTTCAATGCCCAGTACCCTCCCATACAAGAAAAATAAGATATTTTAAGTAAGCCACATGGTAACCATAAAGAAAAAAACTTACAGTGGATAAGTTAAAGAAATCAAAACAAACCACTATAGTAAATCATCAAATCACAAAGGAATACAGTAAAAGAAGAAGACAGGAATAAAAGAACTACAAAATAGCCAGAAAATAAGTTACAAGAGGACAATAAGTCTTTACTTATTAACAATTACTTTAAATGTAAATGGATTAAATTTTCTAATCAAAAGACACAGGAAGTCAAATGACTAAAACAAAAACAAAACCTAAGTACATACTGCAAGATTCACTTCAGCTTTAAAAACACACCTGGGGCTGGGCACAGTGACATGTCTGCAATACCAGCTACTTGGGAGATTGAAGCAGGAGGATCATGAGTTCAAAGCCAATCTTAGCAACTTTGCAAGGCCCTAAGCAACTTAGTGAGATCCTGTCCCCCCAAAAAAGGATGGGATGTTGGGTGGTGTAGGCTGGGGATATAGTTCAGTGGTTAACTGCCCCTGGGTTTATAACCAGTACAAAAAAAAAAAAAAATACACACACATGGGGGGTAAAAATAAAGCTCAATAGTAGAGCCTAGCACACTTGAGGTTCAATCCCTAGCACTGTCAAAAAAAAAAAAAAAAGACAAAACACACATAGGCTTATATTCTATGCAAATAGAAACTAAAAGAGAGCAGGCATGGCTATACATACTATCAGTCAAAATAGACTTTAAGTCAAAAATGTAAAAGGAGACAATGAAGATCATTATATGATAATAAAGGATTCTATTAATCAAGAGGATATAATGACTATAAACATATACAAACCCAAGGTTGGGGCACATTAAACACAGAAAGTAAATATTAATGTAACTGAAAGGAGAAAGAGATAGCAACACAACAATAGTACAAGACTTCAATGCCCTAATTTCAATTAAAATCAATAAGAAGTCATCGGACTTCAACTATACTTTAGACCTAATGGATCTAACAAATATATTCAGAACATTCCATCGAAAAGCAGCAAAATACACATTCTTATCAAGGGCACATGGAACATTCTACAGCATAGACTGTATGTTAGGCCAAAAGAAAGTTTTAATAAACTTATGAAGACTGAAATTATATCAAGTATTTTTTTTCTGATCACAGTGGTATGAAACTAGGAATAAATATAGGAGGAAATTTGGAAAATGTATAAATATGTGGAAATTAAACATGTTTCTGAACAAACAACGTATGAAAGAAGATATCAAAAGAGAAACAAAAAATCTTGAGAAAAAATAGAAATATGAAATACCAAATGTTATGAATATAGCAAAAGCGGCTCCAAGATGGAAGTTTATAACAATAAATGCCTCATCAAAAAAGAAAGATCTCAAATAAACAAGATAATTTGATACCTAAATGAACTAAGTAAAAAACAAAAAGGTAAGCTCAAAGTTAGCAGAAGGAAAGAAATAATAAATCCCAGAGCAGAAACACACTAAAGAATAGAAATTCTGAGAATCAACGAAACTAAGAGTTGAATAGCAAAAAGTACCATAGTCAAAAGATAACTGTTAGTTGTAGGAAAATATTTGTGATGTTTATTAGAGATGAGTTCAGATGCCCATAATAAAGATAGAGCTTTTGAAAAATTGAAAAGGGAAAGAACATAATCTGATAGGAAAAAAATAAACATGACTCTCCAACCAACAATTCACAAACACAAAATATTTTAAAAGGACTTAAACATACAAAATATATGTTATAACTTCATCTCAAGTCATTCCTCCTCTCATTCATTGTATTCCTAGAATATTCTAAACTTTTTTCCTCCGTAGAAGGAATAAAGTTTAGAATATGTGATGCTTGTTCACCTTAATGTTCTACCCCCAACTCCTTGAACAGCTCACCTCCTCTCATTCTTCAGGTTTTCACTTAAAAGCCACCTCCTCAAAGAAGCCTTCTCTGGATCCCCTATCCAAAGTACTAACTGTCCCTCCACCACAGCTGTTGTTAATTTATTTTATCACAGCATAACCTATACTATCCAATTTGAATATCAGCTTCCTAAAAAAAAGTGCTTTGTCTGGTTTTGTTCACCATCATATCCTCCATGTCTAGCAGATGCAAGAAAAGTGAAGTAATTACAGTTCACGAAACAGAATACTAAGTTATGGGATTTGACAGCGAAATCACCAGAGTGAAGATAAGTTTCAATATGAAGAATTACAGTGAGTTACTGAAAGGAATTAAGGAGGTTCAAAGAATTGATAATAAAACGTGAGGTAAGTTATCCACATTTTTACTTAAGTTATAAACCACAATATCTCTCAGTTTAAGCACTATCTCTAGTGGATCTAATTCTCTTAGTAACCTCCATTTAATAATTTATTTTTATTTTATTTTTATTTTTTGGTACCAGGGATTGAACTCAGGGGCGCTTCACCACTGAAAGTCCCCAGCCCTTTTTATTTTGAGACAAGTTCTCACTAAGTTGCTTAGGGCCTCACTAAATTGCTAAGGTTGGCCTTAAACTTGCAATCCCTCTACCTCAGCCTCCTGAGTTACTATTTACAGGCATGCAGCACTGCACCTGGATTAATAAACCTTTTTTAAAAACTCTTTGAGACTTCTCTTTTATCCCTCCTTCTTCTTTCATCCAGTCATCCAATTCCTCTGGCTGTATCTGCTTCCTTCTCCATCCTACATCGTCAATTTACAACATTAATGTCAATCCTTTCCCTCTCTAGTGATTATCAAGCCTGAATCTAAAACCTGAATAGGTTTAAATTTGAACACACGACTGTGGACCCACCCTTTGGATTCAGGAGGACTATGGTGGAGGCTCATTTCAACAAATGCCCCAGAAGAGCTGGATACAGACAATCCAAGAAAAAAAGAAACACTGATCTGGAGCAAACTCCTTTAATAACACCCTGACTACTTGGCAGCCTTTTGTGATTACATATTTTCCCAATCAGTGAATAATAATAAATAATAATAATTGCTGAGGGCCATTGCCAAGTAGGAATGACGCATCGAAATTTCCTTGCCAGCGTACCCCATGTTGCTTAGAGGACATTCGCTGGGACATTGCATATATGCTTTATTTATTTATTTATTTATTTTTTATTGGTTGTTCACAACATTACAAAGCTCTTGACATATCATATTTCATACATTAGATTGAAGTGAGTTATGAACCCCCAATTTTACCCCAAATGCAGATTGCAGAATCACGTCGGTTACACATCAACAATTTTACATAATGCCCTATTAGTAATTGTTGTATTCTGCTACAATGGTATAGAATAGAGGACACAGAGACTAATCCACAAAGTTACAACTATCTTATATTTGATAAAGGGGCTAAAAGCATGCAATGGAGGAAGGATAGCATCTTCAACAAATGGTGTTGGGAAAACTGGAAATCCATATGCAACAAAATGAAACTGAATTCCTTTCTCTCGCCATGCACAAAAGTTAACTCAAAATGGATCAAGGAGCTTGATATCAAATCAGAGACTCTGCGTCTGATAGAAGAAAAAGTTGGCTCCGATCTACATATTGTGGGGTCGGGCTCCAAATTCCTTAATAGGACACCCATAGCAGAAGAGTTAATAACAAGAATCAACAAATGGGACTTACTTAAACTAAAAAGTTTTTTCTCAGCAAGAGAAACAATAAGAGAGGTAAATAGGGAGCCTACATCCTGGGAACACATTTTTACTCCTCACACTTCAGATAGATAGAGCCCTAATATCCAGAGTATACAAAGAACTCAAAAAATTAGACAATAAGATAACAAATAACCCAATCAACAAATGGGCCAAGGACCTGAACAGACACTTCTCAGAGGAGGATATACAATCAATCAACAAGTACATGAAAAAATGCTCACCATCTCTCTCAGTCAGAGAAATGCAAATCAAAACCACCCTAAGATACCATCTCACTCCAGTAAGATTGGCAGCCACTATGAAGTCAAACAACAACAAGTGCTGGCGAGGATGTGGAGAAAAGGGTACACTTGTACATTGCTGGTGGGACTGCAAATTGGTGCGGCCAATTTGGAAAGCAGTTTGGAGATTCCTGGGAAAGCTGGCAATGGAACCACCATTTGACCCTGCTATTGCCCTTCTGGGACTATTCCCTGAAGACCTTAAAAGAGCATGCTACAGGGATACTGCCACAACGATGTTCATAGCAGCACAATTCACAATAGCTAGACTGTGGAACCAACCCAGATGCCCTTCAATAGATGAATGGATTAAAAAATGTGGCATCTATACACAATGGAGTACTATGCAGCAATAAAAAATGACAAAATCATAGAATTTGCAGGGAAATGGATGGCACTAGAGCAGATTATGCTTAGTGAAGCTAGCCAATCCCTAAAAAACAAATACCAAATGTCTTCTTTGATATAATGAGAGCAACTATGAACAGAGCAGGGAGGAAGAGTAGGAAGAAAAGATTAACATTAAACAGAGACATGAGATGGGAGGGAAAGGGAGAGAAAAGGAATATTGCATGGAAATGAAGGGAGACCCTCATTGCTATACAAAATTACATATAACAGGTTGTGAGGGGAATGGGAAAATAAACAAGGAGAGAAATGAATTACAGTAGATGGGGTAGAGAGAGAAGATGGGAGGGGAGGGGAGGGGGGATAGTAGGGGATAGGAAAGGTTGCATATATGCTTTAGTAAGGTGACCTTGCTCAAGGACCAGGGCGGATCCGGGTTTAGAGCTGATCAGGTTTTCGGGAGTATCCCGTCCTTGGGTTTAGGGAAGTTCCAGGTTTAAGGTGTACCCTGGGGGGGGGGGGGATAGTGCGTATCCTGCTGCCTCAGGCACGCGGGATCCTTGAGTTCCCGTTGAGTTCTCCTGAGATTCAGAAATTATTTGGAAAAAAGCCTGGTGGAGTATGTGAATTTGGGCCCAGAACTTGGATTTCCCCAGAACGTGTGTAGAGGCCGGTGTGAGTTCGGGAATAAAGAATTGCTGTTTGAATCTACAAGGTGTGTGGTGGCTCGTGATTCTGTGCCCAGCCAAGACTGTGGCATTAATAATAAATAACCACTTATTTTTAGGTGGGGGAATTTCATTGTTTACATTAAAAAGGGACCCTCATACTCAAAAAAATATTGGAAATCACCACTTTATAGTAAAAAGTCCAAATTCCTTAAAATGACACACAACTAATATCTCCCATGGGCTAGATTTCCAAGCACACCTCTCTTACACGACATTTATGATTTTTTTCCCTGATGATTTTCCTTATCGCTTACTCCTAATACGATCTCAATTTATCATAACAATGCTTCAATAGCGTTTTAAATTGGGGGAATTAAAAGGATAGCTCAAAGATCAAGTAATTCAACTCCTTAATGTCACTGAGAAGGACTTCATCTTTTGCATATCATTTATTTCCTAATACTAGAATTTAATAGCTTAAGACCAACAAGGATATAAAAGTTCCTCAAATTTTTTCTAAGAACTTTCACAAAGCAAATTTCAATTTGATTCTCCTTTGCCATTTAGGTCCCCAGGCTCTAACGGTACCGGTACAGCTATATACATTGGAAAACTCCCAGAAGTTTCAGGAGGCCAATAATTCACTCTGCAGACAGACAGAGATTCTGCAGATTCACTATGTAAGAACCTTGAGAATGAAAACAAAAGTAGCTAAAGTTTCCAGACTGTAGCCCTGTAATCATTTAGATGAGATCCCAGAGATGATGATAAGGACAGCAGCTAACATTTATTGGCTCCTTGTTCCTGCACTCCCCTAATCACGTTATATCATCAGCCCCTTTAGCTGTCCCTAAGTAAGGTGGGTAGCAATTATTGTCTTTAACAATTAGCAAATGAGGCTCTGAGAAGTTAACTAACTGTCCAGGTACCAACGAGTAAACTTCTCAGATATTACCGACTTCCGGCTGCGGGCCGGTCTCCCCCGCCGTCGGCGCTGGCCTCAGGTTCTTGGCCCCCACCCCCTCAGCTAGACCCCACCCTTCAGTCACCAGGCCCGCACTCACGTTCAGCAGCCTATGCCCGGTGGTCTCCTTCTCCTTGTCCGTTACCCCGGACGACCTCTCAGCTTCCTGGGCACTGCGGAAGTAAGTGGTCTCTGATCCTCTCAACTCCACGGGCTTCCCATCCGACGTCTTCAGGTGTATGGCTTCCGGGATGGCCAGGGTACTCCTCTTAAGTACTGGGTCTGTGAACAGGGAATGGACCCGCCCGCTGCGGCCGCTGCGGGTATCAGCAGGGAGCGAGGCGGGAATCTTCCGGGTGTCCTGTGGCTGCGCCATTCCGCCATGCTCCGCAGGGGCCTGCCTGTGCCTGCCTAACCGACAGCTTGCTACTGCGCCCGCGCAATCCAACGAGCTCTCGCAGCCTTTCGCGCGCTTTGCTTCTCACACGTGCAGCCATGCGGGCCCTGATGGTTCTTGCCTGGATGCTGCCAGGGCCGGGGCTTTGCAGGCAGGCAAGTTTAGTGAGCCTAAACGCAGCAAGCACTAGCCCGGGCCATTTCTGTCTCCTTTAGGAAGAAATCGGAGCATGCGCTGGGCAGCAAGCTGCTCAGAGCTGTCGTCCGCCCCAGTTCTGTCTTGTCTGCCCCAATAAGCAACCCTGGTGAACCCTCTTCTCCCTGCACCTTTTCCTTCTAGGAGATTTAAAATATCAGTCATCACTTCCTCTGCACTGTCTCCTGTGCTCCAACAGCCTACTTGGATAACTTTACTTGTTACAAAAGACACATTAATACTTTATATATTGCTCTTCCCTCTGAACCTCTAGTATGGTTCCAAACCCACTTGTAGTGTTTTTAGGAAACAAGCAGCAATTGGTATTCGGAGAGGAGAATTCCAAACTATTTTATACCTGTGGGCTGAGAGGAAAACAAAACTCCAAAGTCTGAGCTCCCATCTACAGTTTCTCACAACATTTATAGGCTATATTGTGTCAAATTATCTAGTCCAGATTGTCAATGGGGTTTCTAGCAGGAAATATGTTTACAGAAGCTCAGTGTGATAAGGGGAAGAACTGGCTCCTCTTACAAGGCCTTTGATAAATCTCTAGGCTTGGGCCCTGAGCCTCCAAAGGTGCATTTACAGGTTAAAGGGAGTAGTTAGACTCCCAGGGGAAGTTATCTACAATCCAAAAGGTAGGGGGGACTCATGATCACTCAGGCTTCCAGGAGAAAGGCTGAGAGGGGAAGGGTAACTGACCCCTTCCATAGGCATTGGTGTCTTACTATAACATAATTTCATTTCACAACCAGGTCTGATTTTGCCATCACAACCATTTCATGGTTGTTTCATGTGAACAACCATGAAAATTCCGACATTTTTAAAAAATTTGAATCCTATTATCTGAACTCAACTTTTTCTTTTTAAAAAACGTAATTTGGGACCCTCACACTCAAGACTATTGCAAAGGTTTATTCCCTGTCTGCTGCCCTGGTGAACCCTCTTCTCCCTGTTCATTCCTTCCACTATTCAAGTAGTAATACTGTTTTGCCATTATACATAAAGCAAACCCAGAAACTTCCAGAACTGCATTATTGACCACAAAATTTAAATTTCTTAATACAGAAGACAACAGTCTCCAAAATGCACTTTCCTACCTCAGAATTATTCTTTATCACTATTCTGTTTGGAATCTATTCATTTATAAAATGGTCAGCTTAACAGCATTTAGTTGTCTTTATAACTCCATACACATTTATTCATCAAAAGCAGAATAAACTGTTGTCTTCAACCTACTTGGCATACTCCTATTAGTTCATCCTATTAATCTCAAAAGATACAGTTCTTTGAGGGTAAGAACCTGATCCACACCTTTTACTTTTCAGGGTACATGACACAATAACCCAAGACCCTAAATACATATTTGTTGTCAGTTTGGGTCTATGCCACATTGGGCCTATGTGTTTAATCACTCTGTCAATGAGAATTACTATTTACCATCTCACTCTGACTTCCTTAAGGTTCATGTTATGCAGCATCTATGGAAGCATAGATGAAGTAATCTTGTTTCTTTAAAAAAGAAAATATCTAACCTAAAGGTAATCAAACTTCTAGACCTAAGCTCCAGTCTACGGAAACTTCTGTTTGAAAAAAAATAAATAAATAAATGACATTATAGGGGAAAAGTCAGACAGTCCAAAATGTGAGACACTCTAAAACAAAAGTGGCTTGGACTGTTAAAAAAAATTTTCGTGGCAATGTGTAGCATACAAACAGCCACTCTAGAAAACTTTTAAAAACCTACACATGCAACTACCATTACAACCCATCAATTACACTCCTGGGTATTTATTCCAGAGAAATGAAAACTAATATTCACACAAAAATCTATATACACTTATAAGTTTTATTTGTAATAGCCAAAACCAGAATCAGCTTAGATGTCCTCTCACAGGTAAATAGTGCAGTACAAAATACCTTGTAATACTGGTCAGCAATGAACCATTGATACACACACTGGGATGAAATTGACAGGGAATTATGCAGGGCAGAAAAAAAGGCAATCTCAAAAGATAATATACTGTATGATTAAATTGATAATATTATTGAAATGACAAAATTTTCAAAACAGAAGACAGATTAATGGTTGCCAGGGGTTAGAGTCAGGGGTTCAGGGGTATACTGCAGAAGTGAGATGGGCATGGTTAAAAATAACAACATGAGGGCTGGGGATGTGGCTCAAGCGGTAGCACGTTCGCCTGGCATGTGTGCGGCCTGGGTTCGATCCTCAGCACCACATACAAACAAAGATGTTGTGCCCGCCGATAACTAAAAATAAATAAATATTAAAATTCTCTCTCTCTCTCTCTCTCTCTCTCTACCTCTCTCTTTAAAAAAAAATAACAACATGAAGGAATTTGTGGAATTGTTCTATATTTTGGCTGTGATGGCCAATACACAGATTTACACAAAAGGTACAACTCTATAGAAATTAAAACTGAGAAAATCCAAATAAGATGGGTGGGTGATCCATTTCAACATCCTGGCTGTGACATTAATACTATAGTTTCACAAAGTGTTATTGGGAGACACTGACAAAGTATACAAAGGATATCACTATATTATTTTTTTTATAATCAATTGATTCTGTTCGTCTCCATGAAAATTCTCATTAAAGAATGTTTTGGAGGGGGCTGGAGTTGTGGCTCAGCAGTGGAGTGCTCACCTAGCATGTGTGAGGCACAGGGTTCAATTCTCAGCTCCACATATAAATAAATAAAATAAAGGCATTGTGTCCATCTACAACTGAAAAAATATTTTTAGGAAATGTTGTGGAGAGGGACAAAAGGTAAGGAAACCAATTTAAACAAAGAGATAAGGGAGACAAAACAAAAAATAAATGTGTACACCTTGACTACTACAGAAACAAGTGGGAAAATCTGAGAATGGACTGGATATTAGATATTATAGAATTATTGTTTTCCAACTGTTTTAGTAACATTGTACTTACACAAACAAGTGTCCTTATTTTTAGAGCCACATGCTGAAATACTCAGGTGAAATGCCATGATTTTAGCAATTTATTTTCAAGACTTTGAAACAAAAAAAGAACATACAAAGAAAAGACAAATGATGCAAATTGTTAACAACGATTAAATCTAGGTTGATCTATATTAGTTACTATTATACTGTCTCTCAACATTCTGTTTTGATCAATTTCAAATAAAAAACCCTCAGGGTTCACTTAGCTGTGGCTTTTTCTGGGGTCCCCATCTCCACCAGTAGAAATCCCATATATCCTATAAACTTCCTATTCACAGCATCCTATTAATCTGATCCACAATTCCCTCCTAGGTTCTTCTACTCCTTTGCCTACCTATGGCTAACTACATTACATGAGCCTCTAGAAGGCTACCACTGTTTTTGTTTGTTTGTTTTTTGTCTTCCCACAAACCTAAACCTCATCCTTAGAGAATCTAATAGGTCTGATATTCTCATCTATAGCCATAGCGACCTGCCTTGACTTAGCCACAGTGAGATTATTCCCTAAATCCTGGGGCATTCATTTGCAATAAAACTTCTTTCCTGCTTCCCAATCATAATCAAAGGAATCTTTAATAGACACTTAGGTTTTCCCTGATGAAGGATTTTTTCAAGTGCACCAGTGGCTCTAGAATTTTGTACCTGCCTGGGGTCATCAGGAGATTTGAAGTCCAGGTCATATTTCCCAGACCTGAAAGAATTCTAAGACAACCATACTCATGCCAGCTTTCCCAGTTGCATTCCATAGCAGCTCTAGGCTTCTTTATTCTCTAGGACTTTAGGAGCAAATTTAGCAGCTCAGACAATACATTTGCTATCTTATAGTTCTGTGTACCAAGTCTAATGTGGGGTATCATAGGGCCAAAATCAAGGTTTCCACAGAGCTTCATTCCTTTCTGGAGGCTCTAAGAAAAGATGTTTCTTTGTTCATCTGGGATGTTGGCAGAATTAAGTTTCTTGCAGGTTTGGGACCAAGATCTCTGTTTCCTTGCTGGCTGTTGGCCAAAGGTTTTTCTCTATTCCTCTGAAGACACATTCCTTCTCTCACAGACCTCTCCTGCATCTTAAAATCAGCAACATCACAACTAGCATCTCTCTCTTTGATCAAGACATGAAGGTTCTCTGCTTTTAAGACTCATAAGATTATACTAGGTCATCTGGATAATACAGAATACTCTCCCATTTCAAGGCTCATTACCTTAATCTCATCTACAAAATCTCTCTTGCTGTATAAGGTAATATATTCACAGATTCCAGGGATTAAGACATAGACATCTTTAGTGGCCACTGTTCAACCTATCACAATCCTCCACATCAGTAGCAGAGCCCCCATATTTCTCCTTGGTGACAGACTTCAGGTATGATAAGCCTCAGCAATAATGAGCATGGCTTCCCTGCAGTTTGCTGACAGGGAGGATCATGAACCCCTACACTGCCCACCTTGTTCAGCAAGAGAATCATGGCAGACAGCAGGGAAAGCTGGAACTGGCAGAATGACTTCCGAGTTGCCAGGATTCACAGTTCTGTGACAGCAGGGCAAACAGCTGTTTAGCAGCTCCAGCCTTACCAATAGCAAAAGACATTTCTACATGGTGCTGCCATCAGATACAGAATGCTTCTCAGGGCCATCTGTCTCCGTTATCAATTTATCAGTCCTCTTCTATTCCACAATCTTTATTGCTTGCCAATCAGTGCAGGCACAATAGTTTTATGGATGTGCTGAACAGCCTTTAAACCACCTCTTCACCCAGCAAATTTTATCATTGTCTTGAGCTGTCGAGTCTCACACATGCCAGGTGAGGAACCACTGGATACAGCCCTGAAGATACCTTTTTCAGTGCAGGATCCACCTCAAGAGTAGGATTTCCTAGAAAGCCAAAGATCTCTCCAACAAAGAGCTTATAAATAGGGATGGTGAATTTCTATCCATATTTCTTGTTACTCAAAACAAGAAACAAGAAAGGATACTGCAGCAGTCAATCAGAAGTGTTAGCTCAACAAGCTCACAGGCCTCCTGACTGGCTCAGCTTCTCTTTTGCTATGTATGTTTGTTTTTGTTTTTTTGGTTTTTTTAAATATTTTTTTAGGTGTCAATGAACATTTATTTTATTTATTTATATGTGTTACTGGGAATTGAACCCAGGGCCTCACTCATGCTAGGCAAGTGCTCTACCACTGAGCCACAACCCCAGCCCTGCTGTTTGTTTTTTAAAGCTCCCTAACCAGACATGGAAATCACTGGTACAAATTTCAAAGGGAAATTAACATTTTAGGTTATAAAATTTTTCAAACAAAAAGATATACTTCCATTTTATTAGCCATAAGAAAAGCATCTTTCAGGCTAAATTACATCATATTATAATTATTTCATGACACACAACCACTAAGCCAGATTCAAAGAAGACAAGTTTCATATTTCAATTTGTTCAATAAGGAGACATCAAAAATAAATAATGAAGGCCTTTTTTTCCCTTCTAGCCTATTCCCTAAATGTAACACCAAAGTCGTGGGTTTTCCAGAATTAGTGCTTTTTCAGATAATGCTTATGAAAATAACTAATTTGAAAGAATAAAAAATAAACTCTTTTACCTGCTGGTTTCTGGCTCATTATCTCCTTTGCCATTAAGATGACAATACTATAGAAATTAATGTTTACGTATAAATTGAGGTACAAATTTAACATTTTCCATAATTTTGAGAAAATTTCCAGTATTATGTAACAAAAACAACTAAAAATACACATATACATATCTTATAAAAATACACTTAAAAACAAAAATGGAAAAAATACTGCGTCATTATTCCTCTGAACATGAGTTGGTATTATGAAGAGGCTTTGATTTCTGTATCAGGATATTCGTCCACATCAGAGAAGAACATTAACTCTGGAGAAGAAAATGAAGAGATCATATTTAAAAGTGGTTTCCTAGTATCTCACAAAGATTTACAAAGCTTAGTTATAAACAGTCTCTTAAAATATTGGCATAATACACAGTAACACAAACCCTCAAGTACAAGTAAGAATTCTTGACAGTGAAATCTGATTTAAAAAGTGAGCTAATAATAAACGTACACATTTTACTTTTTTTTCTCTTCTTTTTCTTTTTTTAGTCGTTGATAGACCTTTACTTTATTTATTTTTATGGGGTACTGAGAATCGAACCCAGTGCCTCACACATGCCAGGCAAGTGCACTACCGCTGAGCCACAGCCACAGCCCCACATTTTACATTTTTAAATGTTTAAGTTTTAAATTTATCATAAAGCCTGAAATAAAACTATATAATATAATGGATACAATATATTAAATCTTAACAGGAAATTTAATTCACTAGACAAGAATTATTGTACAGATAAAAAGTCTAATTTTATAGTGATCATATAAAGTGTAAGGAACATATATGAAGGAAGGACTTGGAACTAATATTAGGTGTGTAGTAGGGTATGTTGAATGTGTTATTCCATTGGATCACCAAAACAATCCAATAAGCTAGGCATTGTCCTCATTCTATATTTATCCATATAGAAATAAAATGTTATATGACTCACATGGCCCTAAAAAAGAGCAGGTTTCTAGATATATTTACTGTACAATACATACTTTATGATTTAGACTGAATATTGCACAAGCCAGCCAGATGCATCTTTAGTCCCAACCACAGCACAGAATGGTATCAGTTGACATTTTACTTAGCATAGATAATATAATTCATCAAAATGCCAAGAAATATAAAAAAGAAAACTTTGAGAATCTAGTAAAATAGATTCCTCTAATGTAAGTAACTAGATGAAAAATTCTTTGAATAATCAAAACTATACTGAGAGAAAAACAACAAAATATATAAAGCAGAAGACTTTTAAAAAATATTTTAAGTACATCAAAATGAATAAAGCAACAGGATATTTACTGGAGCAACTTGAGAATTGCAATGCAAAAAGGTACACTTATGAATGAAAATACATAAGAAGATAATAGTCTTTGTCCTGGTTTTTATAAATAAAAATGATGGGAAGATTCTCCATTCTCACACTTCTGGGACAAACAAGTTGTATTAATTAATCAAATAAAAAATAATAACCAAATTCCAGAAAATATCCACAAGAAAGATTTAAGGATAGAAATGTAGAACACCTGTCAAGGAAGTGCAATGTGCACTACTAAGCAGTTCCTAATGCATTGCTGTTGGGCTAGCAGTCTGCTAACACTCTTCTTGTCAGGTGTTCAAAAAGGGCCTGGCTGTAGAGATTAGTAAATCTCACTAGACCCTGGGCATATTAAAGGCAAGATAACTAAATACTATGTTAGACCATGAAGGGTTAGGAATTTGTGCCAACAGCAAAGAAAACAATTAAGAATGCAAAGAGAGAGCCTACTGAATGGGAGAAAATCTTTGCCACCACCTGCCCCTTAGATGGAACATTAATCTCCAGGATACATAATGAACTCAAAAAACTTAACACCTAAAAAACAAATAACCCAATCAATAAATGGGCAAAGGAACTGAGCAGACACTTCACAGAAGAAGAAATAAAAATGGCCAACAAATATATGAAAAAAAAAATGTTCAACATCTCTAAAAATAATTGGAGAAATGCAAATTAAAATTACTTCTATCTCACTCTAGTCAGAATGGCAATTATCAAGAATATAAGGAACAATAAATGTTGGTGAAGATGCAGGGGAAAAGGTACACTCATATATTGCTAGTGGGGCTACAAATTGGTGCAACCAGTCTGGAAAGCAATATGGAGATTGCTCAGAAAACCTGGAATGGAACCACCATTTGACCCAGTTACCCCACTTCTCAGTATATACCCAAAGGACTTAAAATCAGCATAGTACAGTGGTAGCAGCCACATTAATGTTTATAGCAGCCCAATTCATAATAGTTAAGCTATGGAACCAACTGAGGTGCCCTTCAACAGATGAATGGATAAAGAAAGGGCTGGAATTGTGGCTCAGTGGTAGAGCACTGGCCTAGCATATGTGAGGCACTGGGATCAATTGTCAGCACCACAAATAAATAAAGATCCATCAACAACTTAAAACAATTTTTTTAAAGTTTCTTTAAAAATGAGGTATATATACATAATAGGAATATTACTCAGCCATAAAAAAGAATGACTTTAGGACTTTTGCTGGTAAATGGAGGGATCTGGAGACTATCAATGCTCTCTGAAATATGCCAATCATAAAAAAAAACAAAGGTAGAATGTTCTCTCTGATATGCAGATGCTAACACACAACAAGAGTGGGAGAAGGAAGAATAGAAGTTCACTGGATTAAACAAAGGAGAATGAAGGAAAAGAAGGGGAAATGGGAATAGGAAAGACAATAGAATGAATCAGACATAACTTTCTTATGTTCATGTTTGAACATAAGTGAAACTCCACAACATGTAGAGCCACAAGAATGGGATCTTAATTAGAATAAGTCATACTCCATATATGTATAATATGTCAAAATACACTCTATTGTCACATATATCTAAAGAGAACAAATTTTTTAAAGAGGAAAATCCACAAGCAAATGTTCCAAGAAGTCTGAGTAGAGTCTGTGAGCTACATTATGACTGTGTCCTGCTTTCCCAAACATCACTTCTGCTCCCCTTATACAAAGAAGTAAAAAGGCAAGCCTAGTTTCAAGGAAAATGTAATTACACCCCATCTTTCAATGAGAAGAGTAGCAGTCTTTATAGTCATCTCTAACTTACCACATAAAATAAATAAATATACTAAAAAAATTTAAAGAATTTTTGCCAAGTAGAGGAAGTGATAAGAATAATTTATTTGAATATGTATCTGACAGAGACAACATGGATAAAGCACAATTTATTTTAAGTTTAGAAATACTTTCATCAGAAAGATACTAAGAATAGCAAAGAACAAAGAATTTCTATAAATTACTTGAAGATTCCAAGAGGAGAAATACCTCTTGATTATGCAAAAGTTCAGCAGATGCCCCTATTCACTTCCACCCTCCCGCTCTCTAGGTCCTTCTCCATGCTTCTCCTGTCACTCTGTTAGACCACTTTATTTTTACTTTTTTTGAACTATTTTATTTTGAATATATCTTTGTTTTAAAATATTATAAGATTTATGAAATAATTAGAGAAGATTTCAGGATATTTTGTATCATTTTCTCTTGAATACCTTCACTAAGATCCATGCCTGGCCTATAAGACAAAAAAAGCCAAGATAATCCAACAAGAAGAGCCACCACCAGATTCACCACAATCCATGGCTGGAGAATCTGTTCCTCAATTCCTGCTGCCCTGGAGATACAGAAACATTCATTAGAAACATCTTTATTTTGGTTTATATACCCAAATGCAGTTATTTTACGAATTTGGGGTGGGGGAAGCAGTAAAATAACAAAACATGAAATAAAATATAACTTCCCTATGAAATACACCCTATACATCAGGAGAATAAGGTTCAAAGGTTATTAAAAC
Organism: Spermophilus citellus; assembly: GCF_964194105.1. Lineage (NCBI taxonomy): Eukaryota > Metazoa > Chordata > Mammalia > Rodentia > Sciuridae > Spermophilus > Spermophilus citellus. The sequence goes on from NC_138192.1 coordinate 102,864,492, forward strand.
TGTAAATAGATCTGCTGTTAACATTAACATAAATGGAAAGTTAGCGTTCCCAAAATGTTTCCTAAAAGTTTCCCTTCTAACTACCATAGCCTTTTTCTTCAATTAAGTATCTTTCCCCTTCCCCAAGCCACTCTCCCAAGGACTGTCCCTCTGAGTTTAAACTCAAACCTCAGGATCCTGTAAGCTCTATGTTTGGCCACTAATCTGCAAATGTTGGCTCTCCCTACTCTTCTCTTTCTAGCATTCTTGGTTTTTCTGAATCTATTCCAACCACTCTCTTCCACCCAGTCCATCACATGATGACTTATTTTAAAGATCTAATTTTTTAAAAAAAATTTTTTTAGTTGTAGATGGACACAATATCTTTATTTTATTTATTTTTATGTGGTACTGAGAATCAAACCCAGTGCCTCACACTTGCTAGGCGAGCACTCTACCACTGAGCCACAACCACAGCCCCCTAAATATACTTTTGAAAAGAAGACATTTTATTTAAAATGGAGGCATTTATAACAATAGCTATCAATTAACCAGAGGAATAGGGATTTCCTTTCCTTATTTTTGGAAATCAAAACAGGGTCTTAATATTATTTATAAATGAAAATATAAAAAGAATGGAAGGGCCAGGCACAGTAGCATACATTTGTAATCCCATTGGCTTGGGGAGGCTGAGACAGAAGAATGGCGAGTTCAAAGCCAGCCTCAGCAACTCAAGGAGGCTCTAAGCAACTCAGCAAGACCCTGTCTCTAAATAAAATACAAAAAAGGGCTGAGGATATGGCTCCATGGTTAAGTGCCCTGGGTTCAATTCCTGAAACCAAAAAAAAGCATAGAAGGAAAAATTCCATTATTTCCACTATTGCTGTTATTACCATTAACATGTTACTATAAATTCTTACCAGAGGCTACCATTAACAGAAGAAGGCGTATAAAGGTGGATTCTGTCACTTGTCATTTGCTGACTCAGAGATAGTATAAGAGCAGTCAAGTACACTGAGAAAAAGACAGATAAAATTACTAATAATTTTTAACAACTCAAGTTTATTTTGACCTATATATTTCTTTAAGGTCAAAAATACTATATACTTTAGTGAGTGATGGTATCAAAGACACTCACTTGATCAATTTCAATAGAGAGCCTTATAGTATTTTTCAAGAACACAATACAGTCCTTTAGATGCTATTTTATCATTAAAACTAATAAGAACTTAGAAGATCTTTTAAGAAATTAAATGAACTTTCTCAGGGTTCCAGAACTAGCTCTATTAATATTCTCATAATCTAGAATAAAATGTATTCTAAATTACCAGAAAGATACCAAATGGTGCTTGCTACCAAAACGTTGATTCTGTTTAATGTAAAGTTGAAAAAAAAAAACTAAAAGTTTTTAAAAATACTAAAAATTCTAAATATACAACACAAGTTAAACTTTTATTTATTTGTTTCTTTTTAGTGCTAGAGATTGAACCCAGGTCTTCATGTACAAATGAAACCTTTACAAGATATTTAGATGAACCTCTAGTGAAAAATAACATCAAAATTATATCTACCATGTTTTTAATTACAAATTCACTAAACATCTATAGGTAGTGGTTTCTAAGTAATAATATAAACTTTTTTAAAAATAAGATTATATTTTTCCTGGGTCAAAATTACAATATAATTCAAGTATTACATAAAAATTAAACTATTACTCACAGAAAGACGCTAAAGCTGTTGGATCCAGGGCAAAAAAATTTCGGATTGCTACTGATGTTTTAGCAAAGTCAATTCTAGAAAATACAAAAGCTTCTCATCACAGTGCAATTGTAAACTTTTAATAAAATTTACTTTTCTATATTTTTTTCCTTTTTTATTCTATTACCAAATATATTGTTTATTAATAGGCTTTACATATCTATAATTTATACTTACACAAGAATATTTTCTTTACAAAGGCCACACAAAATACCTAACTAGAAGGCTATTTTAGGAAACATTACTCTGCAGTTTAGACATACTGAAGAAACAAATTATACTTGATCTGTAAAATTCATTAGCTTCTACCTTTTTCTATTACCCATATCATTAGGTTACAAAGAGGGGTATATGTGCATTTAATGGATTATATTGCATTCCCTCCAAAAATATGGTGAACTCCTAACTTCTGATACTTATAAACATGACCTCATTTGGAAATAGGGTCTTTGCAGATGTAATAATGTTAAAATAAGTCACCCTGATTCAAAGACTGGCTTAAAAATGGTAAAGAAATACTAATATTCTATAATTCTATTTTAAAAACTGACATACTCAGAGACACATTTCTTTCAGCATTTTCTCTTGAATAAAAGTTAGAGGAATATTTAGTCACAACATCTTACCTGTCAAAAGCTGAAACTGTACTTAAAGCCAAAAGTAAGTAAAGGAGACTCTGGAATGGATACGCTAAGGTCTTATAGTGTTGCAAAAGGTTGGAGAGGTCAGACAGCTGATCTCCAGCTAGTACATATATCACAACAATATTCCATATAGCACAGCCAGCCAAGAAGCCATGAGAAAACAGACCAATCATCCTGCATGAAAAAGGGTTAACTATTATACACAAACTACTTAAGTAAAAGGCTGAAATATTTTTAATTTTTTTCACATAAAAGAATAAAATTTGACATATTATCAAAACTAAAAACAAGACTGTGTGTGTATGTGTATGCAAGCAAGTGTGTGCACGCGCTCAGTAATTGAAGCCAGGGCCTCATGCATTCTAGGCAAGTGCTATACTACAGAGCTACATCTCCAGCCCCAAGCCTGTTCTTTTTCTTTACACTAATTGGTAAGTAGTTTAACTTTATTGGAAGGCTTAAAAAAATAATTTTTATAACCCATTTTAAATTGCAATTACATTAACAGAATTAAACAGCTAAGACTTTTCTTTCATTTTAAATTATGAAACCCAGTTAATATTTATCTTAAGTTCAATAAAAGCAGCCACCTAAAAGCTCGGTGTACTGAAAGTGCCACATCTCTGGTGGTCCAGGAAGGCTTCATGTCCATTGACACATCTATGTTTTCTGTGGTCTTGATCAATTCTGAACGATCAGCAGCTTGGAATCGCCCTAAACACACAGAATACAATTATGAAAAACTAGCAAGAGAGAACCTATTATTCCATACTTAAGAAGCTTCATCCTAAGACTGAAATGTTGCTGTTTTTCCGAATAAAAATCTCTTTGACTCATACCTTTTTTCTTTTTTTTGTGTATGTAGGGGGAGGTGTTACTTAATCATATAATTTCTTCATCTTTTTAAAAGATAAGCAACATCAATGCACTTCTCAACAAATTGATGTTAAAGTAACTATTTTAGAAATCAATTATATTTAATAATAAACTTTCAACTCAAAGTCTAAAAACCTTAACATGACATAGTGTATAAAATTCAGATTCAGAGATTTAAGAAGTATTAAAGTTTAAATGCCTATACTATCAACGTTAAGTCAATATTTGAAAACCAATTAATTTCTTAGGAAAAGACACCAAGATGTATAGCATGGCTTCTGTAATGACAAAAAGAAATTAATTGTTTCATAAATTTATCTTAAGATTATCCAGAGTATATCCATGGGAGTAGGACATGGTCATGATCACACTTGGGGCAGGATTTCTTAAACACTGTAATATGAAGTGAATATGTCCCACAAAATTCATAGCCTTGAGCTAAACCCAGTGTGCTAGTATTTGGAAGAGGTACCATGGGAAGTAATCAGGCTTACATGAGGTCACAAGGGTGGGTCCCATGTTGGGATTAGTGTCCTTCTAAGTAGAGGAAGATATACCAGAGCTCTCTCCACCATATAAAATGACATCTGCAAGCCAGGAAAAGCGCCATCACCAAAAATAGATTCTGCCAGCACCTGTCTTGGACTTCCCAGTTTCCAGAACCATAAGAAATAAGTGTCTGTTGTTATTGCAGCAGCCAAAGTTAAAATTAACTGCAAGCCCAGTTGTTGTTGTTCTGATTAGTTATGCATGAGAGTAGAATGCATTTTGACACATCATAAATAAGTGAAGTGTAATTTCTCATTTGTCCAGTTATATATGATGTAGAGTTACAAAGGTCATGTAATCATATGTGCACATAGGGTACTAATGTCTGATTCATTCTTCTATCATTCCTACCCCTGTGACCCCTCCCCTCCCTTTCTTCCCTCCCTTCACTCCCCTTTCAAGTCCAAAATACCTCTACTCCCTCCTTATTGTGAATTAGCATCCGCATATCAGATAAAACATTTGGTTCTTTGAGATTGGCTTATTTTGCTTAGCATAATATTCTCTAGTTTCACCCATTTATTGGAAAATGCCATAATTTCATTATTCTTTAAGACTGAGTAATATTCCATTGTATATATATAAACCACAGTTTCTTTATCCATTCATTTGTTGAAGGGCACCAAAGTTGGTTCCATAGTTTAGCCTTCTGCTTCACTTTTCTTGCTAAGGATTGCTTTGGCTATTCTGGGCCTCTTATTTTTCCAGATAACTTTCATGATTGCTTTTTCTATTTCTATGAAAAATGTCATTGGAAACTTAACAGGAATTGAATGTAGAGGAACACATTTGATTTATAGGTGTAATTTTTTTATCCTACTACTTTGCTAAATTCATTTATTAGTTCTAGAATGTTTCTGATGGAATTTTTTGGATCTTCTAAATATAGAATCATGTCATCAGCAAATAATGATAGTTTGAGTTCCTCTTTTCATATCTGTATCCCTTTAATTTCTTTCTTCTAATTGCTCTGGCAAGCCCAGTCTTATAAGCAGTACATGCTACACAACATCAGAACTATTTTTCCAAAAAATATATATTTAGCTACAAAGATGTATTTCTTATTCAATATGGTAGTATCATCATGTAGTTTCTCTTTTGTTTTACTTGAATTATACTATTACCTGCCCTACTACCATAACCACTACCAATTGACAAAAACTGATCAAGAACAATAAAACATGAAGAAATGGTTGGGAATGGGGGGAGATATAAAAATTACTCATAACTCACAATGAACCAGCATTAATATTCTGGTATATTTCCTTCAAGTCTTTTGTCCTATGCATTTTTCTATATTTGAGATCAAACTGTGTATATGTATGTGAGAGATAATTTTTCATTAGAATCTTCCCATGAAATGAAAAATTCTCTCTGAAGATTTTAATACCAAAAAATAGGTTATTATAGACAAAGCCTAGCCTTCTGAAATCACTCCCCTTATTTTACATATAGGGTTGTCCAGTTTTCACTCTCCTGATAAAGTGTGGTGATAAATTCAGTATATAAATTACTGTCCACATTTTTTTCAGATTGCATAAATATAATTAGAAGGTCAAAGGATTTCCTTACATAATTTTTAAAGAGGTAATACTACAAAATAAGAAACTACTTACGGCTTTTTTCCACAAATACTTTGCCTACAGGCTGGCTAATGCCAGTGGGTGCAGTGAATCTGGACTGCTGTTCTGGAGTTGTTTGCTCATCAGTGATTATGTCTTCATCTTCTACTCCTAGTTCATTGGCATACCGTAACTGCGCTTTCTGGGTTTTCCTATAATCAGGGAGAACATTAGGTTAAAAAAAAAAAAGATTCTTGAATTTTTAAAGAATCTAAGACTTAGAGTCAAGAAATAGTTTTTTACTCAAATGAGTAAAACATTTCTCTGGGCCTCAGTTTTCTCATCTGGAAAATGTAGATATTTCCAGACTTAAAATTATATGATTCCATATATAAATCAATCACTTTGTAGGATCACTTTCAAATAAAATATAAGTTACATAACTTTCAGGGTATTTCTTACATCATTCTATTTTACCCCAAGACAATCTCCTGTGCTAAAATACATAGTATTACTATTGCTAAAATAATCATAATTCAAATTCTATTAACATGATAAATCAAATGGCCTAATTTATTACCTTTAATTTTTAATATCTAATTTTTTGTAATTTATATAAAATAGTCTCTATTATTTCTTAGAGATGACTCCTTAGGTTTTTATTTAAGTACAATATTGATTTTTTTCCTTTCTTAGTTTTTACCTCTTTTCAAATTTAACAGTAGGTTGGTCTGATATTTCATAATACTACTTATGCTAGAGATATACCAAAAAATATTGACCTAATAAGAAACTACCCTTGGTAGCTCTGAATTAAATATCTGAATAATCCTAGAGAAGATTTGGAAGGATAAATAAACTATTACTTTGTCTTCCTTCGTGGTTTTGGAATAACAGCCTCCTCAGCTGGCTCTGCATCAATACCATTTTCATTTCGTAATAAAGATGGATTAGATGTCTTCTTCTGAGTGAAAGAAGTCTCCAGCTCTGAAAATAAAATAAACTATATTTTCAATGACTAAAAGGTAACAATAAAAGTAATGTACAAGACTCTTGTAAGACAAGAGAATTTTAATGGGGCTAAAATTTTTTTTTACTCTTACAAATTCTTAATTTCTGAAAGCTGACATCTATAAATTCTCAACACCTAATTCAAGATAGCAATGCCAAACAGATAGAAAAGAGTTAAGTGATCTTAACACCCAGAGTTGGGTTATCTCCAGGTCTAGTGATTTGCTAGAACGATTCACACAACTCAGAAGTCATGACATGCACTACTACAGTTTATTACAGCAAAAGAATAAAAAGTAGAGAGTGCAAAGTCCAGACAAAATCAGGTATAAGATTCTAATAGTCCTCTAATAGTAGCATCAAACAGGATGCATTAATTCCTCCAGAACTGAGTTATCACAACACATGGGGTCTACTCCCTGCCAAAGAGACTTAGTACCCAAGGTTTTCATTGAGGGCTAATCAATAGGCTTAGCATATGCCAAAATTTCAGATTCCCAGGAGTTCAGCATAAACTATATTTCATGCACAACTGCACAATGAGCTACCCTTATAGTTTTATGTCAGCGTAAGGAAGTGCTTACCATCTAAGTTCCCATATACTAAAGACCAATTTCACAAGCAAGCCTTGCTAAGAATAGCAGTATCAACTCTCTATGTTAACTCCTTTCTGCACCCAAGGTAGGTATTATGTTTAAATGAGTCAACAGAGACTTCTAACCTTCTAGCTACTCTTCCTTCCTGGAAATACTGGCTCCCAAGAATGCCCTTATATCCATTCAAATTCAATTTGAATAAAACAATTCCATCCTCAGCTGGAAAGACTATCTAAGCAGTGGATCCTACAGTGATCACTCTAAGCAAAAGAAAACAAAATTTTAAAATCTTGCAATTCAGAAAGCTCAGCTTGCAAGGTGGAGTACACTCTGGATAGTGACAGGTCTTTACTGAATCCAAGCTTAGTTGGATCCTGAGTTTTCTGAAATTGGTCATTTCTGTTACAGACATTTTTTTTTTGCAAACTATAAAACTTGTTATTAATATCCATCTTAATTTTCAAATCTGCCTGTCAATTGAATTACAAAAAGGGTAGCTTTTATTAAACTATATTTAGAGTCAGTGATAAATCATTTCACTGAAGTAAAACTCTGGGAATTGTTCCTGGTTTGTTTTTCCTTCTGCCCTCTTCTGCTCTTGCCTTTTCCTCATACTCCATACTCCAGGCTCTGTGGCATCCACTTCAACTTGTCTTCCATAACTGTGCTGCATTCCCCTCTCTTTTCTATTATTTTTTTATCCTATTATTTTTTACTCCTATTTTTTTATCCAATCAGGACCTGCTATTTTATAAGAGGACAATTAATTAGGGAAACTAAATTGTAATAAGTTACTCACAGGGGCTGATGTTAAAGGACAGCATTAATCTCACAATCTTATGCTCTTCCCTTTGTTTTACACTAACTAAACCTGTTTTCTTTTTTTCTATTATAAAAGCCAGACATACCTCTATGTGAAAATTAGTACAATATAAATGAAAAAAAAAATAAAATCACTTTTCCTTTTGAAAAACTTTCATTTTTTTATATACTTTTATTTTGTTTATTTTCACATGGTGCCGAGGATTGAACTCAGAGTCTCACATGTGCTAGTCGAGCGCTATACTGCTGAGCCACAACCCCAGCCCCAAACCTTTCACTTTTAACACTGCTATATTCTTCCAATTCATTGTATATGTGTAAATTGAATTGTGCGTTCAAAAAAAAAAAAAATTTCAAGTCCTAACTCCAAGAAACTGTCAGTATAACTTCATTTGGAAAAAGGGTCTTTGAAGATATAATCAAGTTAAGATGAGGTGAGGAGGTAATACTGGATTAGGATGAACCCTAAATCTAATGACCCATTTCTTTATATTTAAAGAGGAAAATTTGGACCCAGATACTCAGGGGAAAATGTGAAGATGGAGGCAGAGATTGGCATTTTGCTGCCACATAATGCTACAAAGACTCACAGAACTCGAAGTCATGACACACACATTAAAGTTTATTACAGCAAAACAATAAAAAAGTAGACAGAGCAAGGTTAGACAAAATCAGGTTCAAGATTTCAATAATCCTCTAATAGTAGAGGATTAATTCCTCCAGAACTGAGTTATCTCAACACATGGGGTATATTCCCTGCCACAGAGACTCAGCATGCAAGAATACCAAGGATTCTTAACAATCACTAGAAGCTAGAAGATTCAAGGAAGGATTCATCGTAGACCATTTAGGGGAAGTGCAGACCTATCTTGATTTCATATTTTTATCCTCCAGAATACATTTCAGTTAAGCTATCCAATTTGTGGTAATTTGTTACCCCACCCCAGGAAACTAATCTGTTAAAAAAAAAAATTGGAATCCTCCAATGCATACTATTTTGTAACCTCTGTTTGGGATTTACCAATAGTCAGTTTTCCCATATCACTGTTTCACTTTAACAATTCTTTTAAAGAAAGAATTGGTTTCCATTTATTGGCTAAATCATGTTTATTTATAGTATCATGTTGTTAAGTATTTGGTTATTACCATTTTCTACTCTTAAAATAATGTTGCTGATAACATTCTTTCATTACCATAGCTATTAGGGTTGTTTTATTTCTAGCAATCTGGACAGGCTATATCAGTTTACACTCCCATCAGTGTTTGAGTCCATTCCTCTAAACACTGGGTTTTCTAATTTGAAAAAAATCATTGCCAAAAAGCATTACCAAAAAAAAAAAAAAAAGATGATATAGTATTCTGTTTACCTTGTGAACAATTCATAGAATAAAGACTCAATAAGTGTCAGCTAGTGTTTTCATTATATTATCATTAACACAGAAGTTATGCTTTCTTCACTAATCTAAAATGTCTATTTCTTTTTTTTTTTTTTTTTTTTTTTTTTTTGCAGTACTGGGGATTGAAGTGTGGGTCTTTTTAATATTTTGAGTGTAAGCCTGGCCTTAAACTTAATCCTCCTGCCTAAGGTTCCTGCGTCTACTGGGTTTACAGGGATGTACCACCACACCTGGTATCACTTACTAAATTCTTATGAATACCAAGATCTGAATTTTCTGTTTTAGTCCTAAATTTGTACATGTATTATCAAAAGAGGCCTGTAACATGTTCCTGACTGAAGTCAATGGAGTTGTAGTGGTGAATATTTTAAGAAAAAAAGCAAGAAAACACCTGTGAGAAATGGATGGGGGAAAAATGAGGGTAGATATGTTATTATCATACCCCCACTCACAACTGCTAACATATAAATGAAGAAAATAAAAATCATCCTTCCTTCTTAAAAATCTACCACTGTTAACATGCTACGTCTTTCCATTCTTTGTGTTTGTGTGTGTGTTCTGTGTCAAATTGTGCTCCCCCCAACAAAAAAAAAAAAAAAAAAGGAAAAGAAAAAAATGTTTTCAAGTCCGAACTTCCAGAACCTATAAGTATAACTTAATTTGGAAATAAGATCTTTGCAGGGGCTGGGTTTGTGGCTCAGTGGTACAGCATTTGCCTAGCATGTGTGAAGCACTGGGTTCAATTCTCAGCATCACATACCAATAAATAAATTTAAAAAAAGATCTTTGCAGATATATTCAAGTTAAAATGAGGTAATGCTGGATTAATTTTCTTGGTTCTTCACATACCAAGAGGTAGCCTCGTCTTCCTCTGTCTCCTTTGAACAGGAGCCTCTGGATGCTCTTTGAGTTCATTAGTTGGGGGCTCAATGCCCTCAGATGATCTATGAACAACAGTCTCATCAAAACCTTCCAAAGAAGCACTAGCTACAGGAAAAAACAGAGCAGGAAAACATGGGTAACTTGAACAGAGATTAATCAGTCTTTAAAAGATAGGAAAAAGATTAACTAAAATGTTTCCTGCAAAGTAACACTTTCTCTTTCAGAATTGGGCCTCAAATCTTATTTTCTTCCTCCTCACTTGTAACTTTAGACTTTAAGTTAAGCAAACATATAAATGAGGAAATAAGAAAGGCTGAGGAAGAAAAGAGTAGGGGAGGGCTAGAAAGAAGAACACTAGAAGGGGAGAAGGACAAAATGGTTCAGAATATTTAGAATTATCAAAAAGGTAAAAATATTATAAAAGTTGACACCATAGAGAACTCTTCTACTTGTCTCCTGCCTCAAGAATTTTTATCAGCCTCTAATCCTTCATTATTAACCCATAATGAAGTCATCACAGATAATTAATCAGATAACAGGTAATTTTTAAATCTCTTCATTTGTTCATTCATTTCAATCTCTCCCCTCATGAAATATTTTAACAGGATTTCAATAATTTCACTTGACTACATTTGCTTGCCTATCTTCTTTACAAAAAGAAGAAATAGAAATGTATTAATAAGCAAATTAAAATATATAACCTCACTAGTATTTGAGAAATGCAAACTAAAATAAACTACTTTTCACCCCATTGAATTAATTTTGAAATTAATCAAGTGAAATTTAGAAAATATAACACTCTCGAACTCTATTGGTGGTGAGAAAATAACTAATGCTTTGGTGAAAGCAATTTAGCAGAATCTATCCTTTTCAGTACATTGCTGGGGTCTTGTCTCTACCTGATTTGTGAGGTTTGTCACATCTCACGTCCTGGGGAAACCTGTGATCCCATGCTAAAAAGAACTTCTTACCTAGTGTAGCTTTGGTTCTGGACTTCTTTCTTTTAGGACGACTTTGTGAAACATCATCTATAAAACAAAGAACATCAACAGAAAAGCCTACCTAAAATTCAATGCAGAGGAGAGTCAAAAGAGAACTGTTGTTTGGGAATATTTCCCCTCTCTTCCCTGGATCTAGCTAACTTCTACACATTAGAAGAGAAAGGCAAGAAACTGACAAGGTCAAAGAGAACCCATAGGGTGGCATCAGTAGTACACTGATCAGTAATGTCAGAAACAGTGATAATAGAAAGTGAGTTTAACAAACGTTCATCTGACTTCCAAGCCTCTTGCACTTAGGTGTGGCCTCTGATGGGTTCTAGTCAATGGGCTATGAGTAGAAGGGATATATATCTGCCTCTGGTTCTACAACCCAGAAGGTGCCTGATCTTGTCTGACTTTAAAAGCTAAGCAGATAGACCTGGTTAGCACTTGAATGGGAGAAATAATCTGTGTTACATGGAGGCCAAAACACTGAAAAAGTCATCTACTATGTTAAGAGCAGCATGTTAAGATTAAAAAAACAAAAGATAGAAGTAACCAGGATTTCACATCATTAATGAAGAGGAAAAGGAGGGCAACTTTGTTGCCACAATGAACTTTGCAATTAACCTAATACTATTTCTAATAATCCTACATGATATTAAGTCACTGAGATTTGAAAGTGGTTAGTGTAGCATGATCTTTCCTATGCTGACTAAATGAGGGGGCAAAAAAAAGGGCAATCTATCTTACAGTTATAAACTAGTCAACAGTTATGTTCTGGGTAACTTCTTTCAGGGATGAAGTGCTCTTATAATAAAGCAATCTGGTGTCATACATCATTCATATTTAATAAATGAAAGTCATGGAAGATGATTATGACTAGTAGATACTATAGTATTATCAATGACACTATTCAGATATAATTTTAAGAGAAACAAACTAAGAAATCAAACTGATTTTTATTTTTGTAGCAGGAGAGAGCACTTATTTTGGGGATATGGTCTGTGTTGCCCAGGCTGGCTTGTACTCCCAGGCTGAAGCAATCCTGCTGCCTCAGCCTCCCAAATAGCTTAGACTAGAGGTGTATATCCCCATGCCCAGCTTTCAAACTTATATTTGAACACCAAAAACTATATTTAGAAAATTTTATATTAACAGCAAACTAACTCACCTTGAACAGCACTTCATATGACACCGACCAAATTTAATCAGCACAACAAAGACAAAAAAGGAAACTATTAATTAGAAATTTATTGCATGAATGAAAACTGACTTAAATCATTACAAATTTAAAGTAAAAATAGTTTTTATAATGTCAGCTAGTTATAAACTACCTTATCAGTAATAACTAATAAGCCTTTTAATTGCACTGCTAATAAAATAACCCCCAAATTTTCCTGAATATATTCCTTGCTGTCTATTAATAAAGTGGATTAAGCAGATTAAGAACTCTTATTTGTCACTGACTAAAATCAGCTTAAACTCTGAGGAAACTATTCTAGCAAACAAAAGAGGATCAAAATTCTGATAAACAAGACACTAAAACATTCAGAATGGATTCATTGTTCTATCATGTTGATATTCAGGCTTTCAAATAGAACTTTTAATTATAACTGTTATTTTCATGATTCAAGGATTTTTTTTTTCCTTTAAAACTTTAGGAACCCTTTTCCTAAAATGTTCAGGAAGTTTTCTCTGAAGCATCATATTTTTTCAATGGTACTAGTCAATTTTTCCACTTTACTCATTTTACATTTTTAAAACTCAATAATGAAATTAGTGAGATTTTTACCTTGGTGCAGGTGGAAGTGCTCGTGGAGGACGCTATTGGGGAGGGGAAGAAATAAAATTGTTTGTAAGTAAAATCCTGGAGCATCTTACCATCATGTATCTCAAGTACCATAAAGCTATCCTCTAAAAAGCCTATCGTTCAGACACAGCAGGAAAATATAATGGATCAGATGAATATCCTCAAATCTTTTGATAACTGTGTTCATCAGCAAAACCTGGGAGGAACTGATATAAATCAGATGGGTCAGTGTAAATTTGTTCTACCATTTCTAAATTTCACATAAAATTCTTTCCTTCTTACATTTCTTTCTGTCCACAAGCCAGGCCCCATTTTAAGCATTAGGGGTGGGAACAAAAGAGGATCACTGCTTTTCTGAGCCTACATTGTAGAGATTAAGCATTAGAAGATAAAGTTTATATAATAAAAATACACATTTTATGATAAAATATGTAGATATGTATATATCTACATGTTATATATGATAAAATGTATATCTATATATGATAAATAAACATATATATGGTTTTAAAATGAGGAGTGCTACTTAGGGAAAAGTTTCTCTGAGATACTTGAGCTAAGACATGAATGAATAAGGTAATGGGCAGCAAATGCTAAATCCTTCGGGCAAAACTAAGCAAGGCTGCAGCACAGTTATCAAGAACATGTAGAAAAGAATCCGATTAATTAGGGCCTTGAAGACAGAGGGAAGAAATCTGGATTTTGTTTGAATTAAATGGGAAGCCAGTGGAAGTTTTAAGCCACATGGTAATATGCTTTAAAAAAAAAAATCACTTTGAATACACAGTTTAGGATGGATTTTACGACAAAAAAATGGGGGTGGGCTCAAATATGCTGCTATACATGAATAAAAAAGTGTGTGCAGTTCAGAAAGTATTACAGTTAAGAAGCATTCTGAAATCTTTCAAAAATAAATACAGAAATGTCTACAAGCGAATTCAATATTCCAGGTAGCTCATGCTGCTTGCAGAAGACACTGATTCCAAAGACTTACATTTTAGACACCCTGGTAGTCTGTCCCATTCAGCACACTACGTTCCATTTAGCAGTCCATTCAAACCCTAGTTTTAACACAAATGCTACAAGATTACGACATGACAGGATGTCTTAATACTATTCCATAGTCAAAACTACAACTGGAAAAGAATGAGAGGGCAAAGTCTGGTGAAAGCACTAATCTCAAATTCTATCCAAGGACCCAGAACCCTAGATAACTGCAGCATCTCAAAAGCCCCGCAAAAAAAATGACGTTTCCTCCGTACAGAAACCTAACCTCTAAGACCCTCGAAAGTAGATGGCTCAACTGAAGACAAAAGTCCTAACAGCTCCAAAGTTACTAAGGCTCGCTTACCACCTGCTTCTTCCCCATTCCGTCTTCAGCCCAGCCAGCGGCCGCCGGCCCCGGGCGCAGAGCGCCACTCTGCCGCCTGGCTGCCCGGCCTCGCGCAAGCGCAGTGCGTCATCGAGCTGCGCCTTACAGGCCGTCCAGCGCCCGTGACCCCTGAGGAAGATGTGAGGGGGACGGGGGCGCTGGGACCTGGTTTGACCTTTCCAAACCAGCATTACGAAAAAGGGGCCTCGAGATCGCGGCCAAACTGCCCGGGAGCCTAGACTCCAGCGGGGATGGGGCTGCGATCACGGTTTCCCCCATGGTTGGCTAAGTGCTTGCCGTGATTTGTTGTGGTGGGGGTAGGGGTAGAGAATAGGAGAGGACTCCTTGATTGAAAGGCTGAAAGGCCTGTCTGGGAGCTCTCGGAACCCCGGCTTTAGCTGCAGCACCGCATCCCGCCCGGGGACGGCGAAGCGACGCGTCGTCATGGCAACGCGAACTCAAGCGTCGGAAACTTCCTGTTTGTTCCCAGCCCCTTCCCACCCTAGACAGGCTCCAGCGGCCGGTACGCAGCACAGGAGTGCAAGGCCTCCCGAACCCCGCACGCTGGAATCGGCCCTGCCCCAGGATAGCTACTGCTTTAGGGCACCCTCGGACCCGCCAGCCCTAGGGGCAGACGCGACCCTCGCCCGCTCACCGGGTGGCCCTCCTCCAGCGGAGGCCCGGCGTCGGTCCTCATGGTGGTCTCCCCCGGGCTCCTTCGAATGCAGCGGACCAGAGCCTCGCTCCCCGCGACGCCGCGGCTTACAAGACCTGCGAGATGCTGGAGCTTCGTGGCACGGGGCGAGGCCGCCACCCCCTGGGCCAGATCCCCGCCCGCATTTGATTTGACAGGCGGCTGGCTTAGAACGGAAGGAATCCGCGCCTGCCTGCCTTTCCATTAAGGCGGGCAGTTCTGCTTTTCTCCAAAAAAAAAAAAAAAAAAAAAAAATCTGCTCACCCTCCATCCTACATCAAGTGTGGAGAAACCTTTTCTCAAAGAACCACAACATAAAATCAAATCGGATCTCACATAAGTATTAAAAAAGACAATTTTTTTCGTAAATTTTTTTCTTAGAAATGTTAAGGGCTGGAATTGTAGCTCAGTGGTAGAGTACTTGCCTGGCACGTGTGAGGCTCTGGTTTTGATCCTCAACAAATAAACAAAATAAAGATATCATGTCCATCAGCAACTAAAAATATTTTTTAAAAGGAAAAAAAATGATGCCTTGCAGTGGGAACTTTGTCTCAGTGAAGACAGACAGGAAATCGAGTCAAGGCAAGCAGGAACATACAGGCTAAGCTTTTATTGGGCCTCTACTTGAGAAGGGAGACACAGCTCCACAAGAAACAAAAGAAAAGAGCTCCTTTTATTGGCTCTTAGCAGAGATGGGGTTAGGAATGTTAATTGGCTTTAGAAACTCTTCAAACCGTGAGGTCATTTCAAGCATCTTTGCCCTGTGATAGGGATGAGTCGCCTGAACTACCTTGGTTGTAATGATAGTGGATAAATGAGGCACCTTTGTTATCTGAAAATCTGCGAGTGAAATGGGACCTTTTAATGGCTGTCAGGCTATGAGCCAAGGCCCAAGAGTGCTTTTGCCCTTTATCCCTATGATGTCCCCTGATTATATCAGAAAGATAGCAATTTGTTATCTAAGTAAAAAAGAACCATAAATATTTTTGAATCATACACTCTGCTTTATAGTTAAGAGATTGGAGGCATGGTGTACATATGGAGAAAGAAAGTGATGCGAAAGATTAACAAATATATGGGCAGGGAGAGCAACTGAAAGTCTCAGATCTAGGAAAAGAAAGAAAAATAAGTCTTTGGAATAATATCCTCATCTTATGGTGTTCTCAGATCTACAGATCTACAGGACTAGTCCATCATCTTTTCCAAATTTAGGCATACATATGGATGTTGGCTTTTAGGAAAATTTATGATTGTTATACCTCTGATCAGAAGAATATGTGTTCCTTGTAGCCTGATTCATAAATGACAATGGCATTTGTAGAAGTTTTGATGTTAGATATGAAATGTACATATTAGCTATTTTTGCTGATTTGGTCAAGTAGGCACTTTTTGTAAAAACAAATTTCATAAAACAAGTTTCATGAACTAAAAATACAGTTTCTGAAATTAAGTACTGTTTATTTTATTTAGGAAAGCTCTTTTTACCTGAAACTTAGACCATATGAAATCTATGAAAGGTTCTCATTTTCAGCAACTTAACATAATTCATATTTCTACCAATTCTTCATATGAAGTAAAGGGAAAAAATGCCTAAAAGCCAAACAGGTAAATCTGTGTAACCATACAATAACATATCTAACCATACATTTTTAAAAATAAGAATAATTAATAAACTACAGTACTTCACAAGTTGCACACATTATAATGAGTCAAATAATACTGTTTTAGATTGCAACTATCATTTAGATCTCTGAAACAAGGGTACAATATTAAAACTTCAGTTTTAAGCAGGAGGCTTGATTAAGACTCAGCATCGGTGGAAATCCATGTTGCTGGTACCCACTGAGGCTCTTCCTGAGCCTTCTGTACTGCAGACAACAATTGGGCACATGCATCTTGCAAGTTGTCATTCACAATCATATGATCAAAAAACTGGCCAAACTGAGTCTCTATTTTTTTGGCTAAATCTTCCATCTCTTGTAGGTCTTCATCCTTCAGAGAAAAAAAAATATATTGATGGCACAGACTTAGTGACACAGAAATAATACACAGTTTGTTATACTGTCACATTCAGTTGTGAAGTAGTTTATAAAAACATGTTAAATAGGGGCTGGGATTGTGGCTCAGCAGTAGAGCACTCGCCTAGCATGGGCGGGACCTGGGTTGGATTCTCAGTACCACATAAAAATAAAGGCATTGTGTTGTGTTCATCTACAAAAAATATTCATATTCTCTCCATCTCTCTCTCTCTCTTAAAAAAAACATGTTAAATAAATGCCCTATATTCTATATTACAAAACCTACATTTTTGACCTTTAGTCTTACTCAATGTTTCTCTCATCAGTATTGCAAATTTTAGGAATAGTTTATAGACAAATTACTCCTCAACTTCCCATGTAGACTTATTTTGCTCCAGTATCTACATATTTGAAGCTCTCAAACCATATTTGGCATAAAACCAAAGGAAAATTACCCACTTAAATAAAATTTAAACGTAAATTTCAAATGAACATTAACCCAATAAGAATGACATTATTTTGCAGATACAAAATGACCACTTGCAACATTAGGGTACTCTGACATATTCCTATTGCATTGGGCATACATAAATTACCTTTTGTTCTATGATGACATAATTTACCTATAATATTGTCTATTTCTTCCCTTGTGAAATGATCCTTAAAAGAAGGTCATTTGGCCTTCATTTGTCCCTAATGCACTAAATTCATTGCTGTTGTTTTCTTAGTTGTCTACAACAATTAGAATAGTACATTTTGTTGCCAATGCAATCTTAAATGCACATATAAATGCTGCATAGAAATATGTGGCAGTATTTCTTTACAAGGTAAATCATACTCATGATCCAGAAATAATTTTATTAATTTGTTTAGACGACTACAAATAAGAACACACTTTTTTTGGAAGTGTTGGGAAGGATCCCAGGGCCTCACACATACTAGACAAGTGCTCTACCACTGAACTACATTTTTTAAAATAAACCTTTCCCTTTTTAAAACTTTTTAAATTTTTATTTATTTATTTATTTGTAGTTGTAGATGGAAAGCATTCTTTTATTTGTTTCATTTTTATGTGGTGCTAAGGATTGAACCCAGGGCCTCACACATGCTAGGCCAGTGCTCTGCCACTGAAGTATAGCCCCAGCCCCTAAACTACATTTTTATTTTATTTTGAAACAGGATATCACTAAATTACCTCAAACTTGTCAATCTCCTGCCTTAGTCTTGAGTAGCTGGGATTACAGGCAAGCACCAACACACCCGGTGAAAACACAATTTTAAATGCCCAAAAGACTCAGAGAATACATTCGTGGACTCCAGTCCAAAAGGCAAATTTAATACTCATTGAAAAAATATGATGACAAAAATAGTTAAAAATAAAAGATAATATAAAGCCACTTTGTGCTTACTTTGGCAGCACATATACTAATAATATAATAGTATGGAGATTAGCAATGTCCTCTCTGCAAGGATAACATGGAAATTTGTGAAGTAGTCATATTTTTAATTTCAGTTTAGCAAAATGAATAATATTTGGCTCTTTACAGTAATGTGAATATACTCAACACTATTGAACTATACACTTGGTAAAGATGGTAGGTAGGTTTTATGTTGTGTGTTTTTTACTTCCCCCACACACAAATAAGTATAATATTTTAGTCTAGGTGATGGTTGTAGGGTGCATACAACATGTAAAAATTCATTGAGCTGCACACATAAGATTTATACAACTTAATGTATCATATCTTATGACCCAAAACATCTCAAGTAGACTTAATTTAAATATACACATACATGCATACATATATGTGTGTATGTATGTATGCTTAGTTTCTCTATTATTGCTATCATCATTAATAAGAGTTTTTACAAGGGACTGGGATTGTGGCTGAGCGCTAGAGCACTTGCCTAGCATGTGTAAAGTACTGGATTTGATCCTCAGGACCACATAAAAATAAATAAGCTGGATGCGGTGGCACATGCCTTTAATTCCAGAGGCTCGGGAGACTGAGGAGAGTTCAAAGCTAGATCAACAAAAGCAAGGTGCTAAGCAACTCAGTGAGACCCTGTCTCTAAATAAAATACAAAATAGGGATGAGTGGGGATGTAGCTCCGTGGTTGAGTGCCCCTAAGCTCAATCCTTGGTACCCAAAATTAATTAATTAATTAAAAGTATTGTGTCAATCCATAACTAAAAATATTTTTTAAAAGTTTCTGTGAGATACCTCATATTACAAAAATACATTCACTAAAGCATTTTTAAAAATTAATGTCCAAGTAAAAATAAATGATCTGTTCAAAATATAAATATGCTTGTACATACTCATTTCTGTTTAGCTTTGCAAACTGTGGCATGAGGGTCTTTTAAAAAAAAAAACTAGACCCCCAAAAATAAAAAAGACAAAAAATAAGCATCATAGCATTTACTAACTTTATTTAAATATCTATAAGTGATGTCCAGTAAAAAAGAATAAATTATAAGGGCACTACTCATTAGGAACAAAAATTACATTCTTTGATATGGGGATCATGTAAAAGCAATACAATGATTTTTATTTTCTTATTTATTTTTGATTGAACCATTCTGAGGGACTCTTGGGGAAAGGATCAAAGAAGGGGTGAGTAGGACAATGAGGTCAAGGTCTTCAGCTCAGCCCAACCTGGCTTGGATCTCCTGGCCTCATCATCACTGACAGAAATACAGTAATTTTTTTAGTTGATCTACCTTGAACTTCATGTCCACAAAGTAGTCAGTGATAATCTTGGCATTTTTCCGAGATTGTTTCATGTAACTCAGGCTAGATGGCTTTATAAATATAACATAGGGCTTCAGTTCACGGGTTCGAGCCGCCTGAATATCCTACAAAGAAAAAATTGAATGTACATTTAAAAACCAGATTCCTAACTTCCTAGAGTCAACAGGAATATTCTCAAAACTTCTAAGAAGACCAGAAATAAACTAGAGTATAGACTCATGAACTCCCAATTCCTCAACTCTAAAATAGTAAATGTTTTTTTAATAATTAAAAGGTGGGGTTCAAGAATCAAAATTAAGTTTCAATCCTGGTCTTCCTCTTTCTAGTTATGACTTGCTACATAAAACTTACAAGCTGATTAAGTTCTATTATGTGACAGAATCTTACTGAGAATAGGATCCTATATATGATTTCATTCACAGACAGAAACTCAAGATGAGTCAACTCTGTTTCACCCTCATTTCTCTTTCCTTTTGCTATCACCTCATGTTGGATACTGCTACCATCTTCACCTTGACCACTGGCTTTGACCCAATGAAAAAGAATCTCTCTTCCTTTGATTCTCTCTAGCATACAAAGTATATTTTTAATGTTTTTATTAGTGCATTATAGATATACCTAACATTGGGGTTCATTTTGACATAATCATATAAGCATGAAATATAATTTGCTCTACTTCAGTCCCCAGTACTTCCCTTTTTCCTCCTCTTCTTCCTCTCTGTTCCCCTTCCTCTAGTCTTTCTTCTACTTATTTATAGTTTTTTTTTTTTAATTAGTACATTATAGACATACATAAAGGTGAAATTCACTGTGAGATATATATATATACATATATATATATATATATAACTTATGCTATGTTATTTATATATATATATATATACTTATTTATAGTTTTTTTAATTAGTGCATTATAGACATACATAAAGGTGAAATTCACTGTTATATATATATATATACACACACACATATATATAAATTATGCTAAACATAGCATAGTTTGGACAATTTCATTCCACGATTCCTCTCTTTTCCCATTTATCCTCCCTCCCCCTCAAGCCCTTCCAATGTTCCACTGATTTTTTATGGAACTCTGCACATACACACACACACACACACACACACACACACACACCAAAAAAACCACATTTTCCCCTTCATTTTAGTTTCTGCATACGAGAGAAGACATTCAACACTGATTTTATAAGTCTGGCTTATTTCACTTAGCATGATGTTCTCTAGTTCCAGCAAATGCCATAATTTCACTCCTCTTTTATGGCTGAGTAAAACTCCGTTGTATATTACACTATGTTTTCTTTGTCCATTCATCAATTGATGGGCCTCTGGACTGATTCCATAACCTAGTTATTGTGAGTTATACTGCTATATACATTGAAGTGGCTATATCACTATTGAATACTGATTTTAGTTCTTTTGGAAAAATACCAAGGAGTGGGATTGCTGTGTCATATGGCGGTTCCTTCCTAATTTTTTAATGAAAAATGAAACAATCTCGGAAAAATGCCATACTGCTTTTCAAGTGGTTTTACTAATTTGCAGTCCCACCTACAATGTAGGAATATATACCTTTTCCCACACATCCTCACCAGCATTTATTATTATTTGTATTATTAATGATTGCCATTCTGACTGGATGAGATAAAATGCCAATGTAGTTTTGATTTGCATTTCCCTAATTGCTAGGGATGTCAAACACTTTCATATATTTGTTGGCCAATTTATATTTTTAAATGACTAAGAAAATATGAATCATAAAAAGTGAACCTATTCCTTGCATGCTCTTGAACTTACCCTATGTTGCTCACCCCTGCTCCTCTACATGTGGTCTCAGAGAATTAATAAAGATATGAAAACCTAGGAACCTCACCCTCCTTGTATACATCCACATGTTATTGCTTCCACAAGAAGTTACCTTGATGCATTTATGATGAAGGTCAAAGCAAGAAAGATTCTAAATTTTCTTTATGACCAACTTTTCAGTTCTGTTCTTGTGTCTGACAAGCAAGAGTTCTTCCATAACTGAGAATAAGATGTTGGGAACTGATACTTCAAGTAACAACCTCGTCCTTAGAGAGGGGGGTCTTATAAGGCTAACAGAATAAAATGTCTCAGCTATAACCTGCAGCATATGCATAACACGGGTGATGCACTCATAACTTTGGGGCGATCAGAAAAATTGCCACACACACCCACCTGAGGCTCTAAGTCCATGACACAGACCTTTCCTTCATCAAGGACAGCATTAACAGCATCCACACTAGTGCCATACAGGTGGCCTTTGTACTCACCATACTCCAGCATCCTGCAGGGGTAGAACAAAGGAAACAAGAACTTCTCTACAAGTAAAATCATAGTAGTAACATGAAAATAATTTCCAATAGAATTGAATATAAATATAGAGATTTTATATTTGCTTGCAAAGAAAAGAATTAGTGGATATTCGGTGGGAGAAAATATATTAGAAGACATAGGTCTTAACTATTTCCTCAGATTCTCTAAATTTTGCAACCTGATTCTGCCCCCTTTCCAAAACCAATGGATTGGTGTACTAGTGTATCAATGTACATTTCCTTGCTTAACTCTTTAGTCCAGAGGAATTTTCCCCGAGGAGCTTTAGAAAATGCATTTTAAAAAATGGAGAATGTCAAACATTTTAAATTTCAAACAACTAGCAGCAAGAATTAGCTTCTGAACGTTACCTGTGACTGTACATGAGGTTTTCAAATGTTTCTTTCGACACATAGTGATATTCACGCCCATTCATCTCATAACTCTTTGGGGATCGAGTAGTATCTATGAAAAAGGGGAATGAAAGTTTTCAGAGTCTTCAAAATATTTTGCTTTGTTATCGATATGCATTTGGATAAAGAAGCTTGATCAAAACAAATAAGTGAATACGTAAACAGATAAGTAAAATGCAAAAACCAAAAAGAGGAAGGCTGAATTGGTGATAAGAAAGAAGTTCTCATATCATAAACAATCAATAAACCTTTATTGAGTGCTCAGAGTGTGGAAAAGAATGTATTAGTATTAAGCCAGGATAAGAAGGCCCTAACAGAACACCTGCTAGAATTCAAAACAGGGGTCTGGGGATGTAGCTCATTGGTACAGCACTTGCCTAGCCTATGGGAGAGCTTGAGTTCAATTCCCAGCACTGGGGGGAAAGTCCCTTAGCCAAAACAGACAATGATTAATTATGTGTGGACCCTAAAATTCCTGTATACTCCCAGGTAGCAATACCAACAGTACCTTTTGATTGGATAGTACCTTTCTAATTATTTCATTTCATCCCCCATACTCCTAGCTAGATGAATGTTATTATTTATATTTTTCTGAAATGTAACTCATGCTTTTGGAGAGTAACTAGCTTTCTCACATTCATGAGACTAATGAAAAGCGAGGGTGAAACTAGAACGTAGTATTCTGCCTCCTCCTAGACTACTATTTTCTGTTCTACCAGATTGTCTCAAATTTGAAATGGAAAAAGTCCATGTCATTCTGCAGTCTTGCTCAAATGAAATGTAATAGTACCCAAGTCAGGATGGTGATTATTCTTGGAGATGACTGAAGGGAAAAGTTAGGCCAAGTCTAGATTCAGTCTGATTCTTTGACATGGCTGCTTTAATTTTAGAATCTTCAAAAACTTAAATAATCTTAAATAACACTGGTAGAAAATATAGGAGTTCATCAAATACCTAAAAGTGAGTTACTTATTGTCTGCTCATCCATTTATTCAACTAATGTGTACTGTGGGCCTTCTGTGTTCCAAATATCATGTTAGGTTCTTAGAACTCAGATGAATAATACACAGTTCCAACTCTGTATCCCACATGCTGCAAAGCTAGTTCCTTACTCTCCACTACAAAAATCTTCCTTTATTAATAAAGAACTTCTGTTTTTGCATTTGATAAAGTTTAAAGATGAAATGGATCGATACCTGATGATATCAAAACATGGAAATGACCAAGCCAGAGCTGGAAACATACCCTAAATGATCAAAGTTACAGACCTTCAGGTGGCTCAAAAAAAGGAAATGCCATCTTGGGCTCATTTTTGTTTTTTATTCATTCAAGTCTCTAAGATGACTCCTTCTCCTTTTTTCAGTTGGATTGATATTTTATAAAGTAGGTGACCTTCAAGGATACATAAAATTATAAGAGGTTATGAGGGGCAAGGGGGAGGGAAAAAAAAAAGGGAGAGAATTGAACAATAGCAGGGGAGGTAGAGAGGGAAGATGGGAGGGGAGGGGAGGGGAGGGGGGATAGTAGGGGATAGGAAAGGTAGCAGAATACAACAGTCACTAATATGGCATTATGTAAAAATGTGAATATGTAACAGATGTGATTCTGCAATCTGTATTTGGGGTGAAAATGGGAGTTCAAAGCACAATTTGAGTCTAATGTATGAAAGATGATATATCGGCTGGGGATGTGGCTCAAGCCGTAGCATGCTTGCCTGGCATGCGTGCGGCCCGGGTTCGATCCTCAACACCACATACAAACAAAGATGTTGTGTCTGCCGATAACTAAAAAATAAATATTAAAATATTCTCTCTCTCTCTCTCTCTCTCTCTCTCTCTCTCTCTCTGTCTCTCTCTCTTTAAAAAAAAAAAAAAAGAAAGATGATATATCATGAACTATGTAATGCGATAAATAATCAATAAAAAAAATTAAAATAAATGAATAAATAAATAAATAAATAGATATGTAACCAAGCCTCAAAAAAAAAAAATAAAGTAGGTTAAAGTCTACAAATTAATACATAAGCGGAATAGCCATTTTAAGTTTAAAACTGTTCAGCTAACTTAAAAAAACAAAATATGGGCATTTTTTTTCCCTCACTTTGAATGATAGGTATCCATGCCCCTTAAAATTCTTCTACGATCTGTGGGCATCTTGCTTTTATCTGGACTACTGAAAAATGGTGATTTCTTAGTTTTTGTCTTTGAGACATATGTGATATTTCACAAAACACAACTGATGGGGTGGGACCATAAAGCAACATTGATGGTCTCCCATTGCCTCTGGGAAGCAAGACCTTCCGTTACCTTGGAAGAAAATCTAGTAGTTCCTCAGACTTTTCTGATCAGCCTTAGGTTTAATTTTAAACAATGTTTAAAATCTACCATCATTCCTTCCACAATTACATTTTCTTCATTCAGATTCAATTTAATAATTTAAACTCCTTTTCCATGTAATAATCAAAATTATGAGCTGCATTTATATTTTTGGCATTTCTTCACATCTGTCTCAAATATGTTACACAGAGGGAAGCCTGAAGTTAGAGAAGCCAGAGGTCAAGAAAAGGAATAATATTCTCTTCTCTTTCTTTTCATTGCATTTCTACCACTCCTCCCTCAGTTTTTATAACTCTCCAAACTAGAGTGCAGGCAGAGAAAGGAAAAACAGGTCAGAGAAGTTTCCACTTGACGGATACCAAGGCTGCCCTTGGCTTCCTTTAGACTCATCAGATGTTTAAATCTGGCTCTTTCTCTCCTAGATGAAGTATTGGACTATTTTGCAAACCCTACCACCCTACCATCACCACCCACACAACAACTGGGGCTCACAAATCCAATCTCTTTTCCAGCTTGTCTGTGTAATTCCTTCTATACTCTGATGCATCTGGGAGTCCCTTTTGGTCTTCAACTGAGGCCTCCTCTTGGGCAGGTGCTAAAATAATCCCAGGCTGACATTTTCCCACACCATCTACCCAGATTTGCCTGTCTACACAGGCAGCTATTTCCCAAATGTCACCATTGGCCTCTTGCTCTAATCTCTTGTCCTTTAGATTTTTCAGGAATAATTCTAACATCAGTCTTCTGTGTTTCTCCCTCTACATTCCCTCCATGAAGGGAGCACATATAAAGCTCCCTAAATTAGTCTCCCTATGTCCCTTCCTCCTGCTCTGAAGGGAAGGGGAAACACCACACCCACATGCTCTTCCCACCCACACTGGCCTGGAAGCCATCCTACAGCATGGCTTACTCCAGTAAAAGTGTCCTTAAAATCTCCTATTATTTCTATTCCCACTCCTTTCACTCTGCTTATATGTGCGCCAGGCTTAAATAATTTCTGCATTCCTCACTTAAAAGTTTACATCTTAGTGCCTCAGTTAAAACTTTACCCTCCTTTTACATGTAATAGACTATATATATTAGAAACCTTCTATTTTCTTGAACTCAGGAATTCTAAGTCAAGTCTTTGTCTTTTATATTTTTGCAACCAAACTGAGTTTCTTAGAGTGATTTTAAAGATTTTTTTTTCGAATAATGAAGCAAATAATAATAATACCTTATTTTTTAGAAGTACAGTTCTCAAATATCTTAAAACTTAGAAAATATACTCTGACTGGATAAATGAATATAGAAAAATCTAAAAGATTGCATCTTGGGAGGTGGTAGTGGTGAACCGGTAGCTTATGAGAAATAAAGGACCCCTGGGTAAAAGGTAATAAGAGAATATGATTTTTAAAAACACCATGTGTGGTTTAATCATATTTACAATTTACATAAAGTTATATGTGCAAATATTAATTTTTTAGATTAAAAAAACAGTAAGATAGGCAAGAGCCAAGAACAGTGCCAGGAAGATAAGAAGTACTGAATGAATATTTAGCCTTTTTTGCTAAAATATTTGTTTTCCTGAGAGGTCATTTATATTACTGTTAAGAAATGGAAAGTCACATTTGAAAAGCCTCTCTATCTGAAATGCCAGTATATAGTTAGAAATACTTAGGGACTATCCCTTGTGTCTTACAACAATATGACACGGTTAAGTAAGATTGGGACATTTGAAATAAAGTTTTACCAAAACATGAACTGCTAAAACAGAAACAAAACGTACGTGGCACAGCACTCTGAAAATGGTTGGGATTAAATTCAATAAGTTGTCTTCTCAGCTCAGTGACTCCAACGCCAGAAGGTCCTAAATATAAAAAGAGTCACATACAGAAATCATTAGATGTGCATACAAATAATTATGTGCTAAGGTCATTATTTCAGTCCTTTTATTGAAGAAACTTGAGAGCAAAAGTTTCTTGGGGAAATTATGTAACATCCTTTCTTGTGAATTGATAAAACTCTTGGGAATTTTCTTGGTGACCCGTGGAGTAACCCACACTGCTTCAACATGCAGAAATGAGGTAAGGAATTGCAAGCGCCTGTTACTCCAGTGAACTTTACCTAATGTTGGATGCTGTGAGAACTTGCTGGTCTCATTTAGGATAATCTGAGACATCCTGCCTTTCCTCTTCAAATGAAGTTACTAACATATCACAGTCAGAAATCAGACTTGACAGCCATAGGTTCTGTGACTTAAGGAATTCAAGGGCACATTTCTGACTGGTAGTTAAATCAGCAAAACATGTCTAACGGGAAGCAGGGCTGATTTTCTGAGCACAGAGGGCCCATGCTTAGGATACCTTACTTGCATTAATGCTGTGCTATTCTACCTTGAAATCCTAATAATTTGAACAAACAACTCTTGTGTTTGCATTTTACACTATTCCTTGCAAAGGAGATAACTGGTTCTATGACATGTTCTGCCCTGCAGGGGCCTGCCCTGCTCACAGCTGAACAGAAAATGGCAGTAAGATATAAGCTGCTAACTTTGTAGAGATCTTGATTACAAAAGCAAGACACTCAAGCTCAACATTTGCCTGGTTCTTTAGTCCCCAAAATACAGTACAGAAGACTTCAGCCACTTTTCTGGAGGAAATGGTTACAAAGTTCTTAGGGAAATCAACTTTAAGTGTTTATATTCCTAACACAGACTAATGATCCAGTTTGGGGGCATACAGAACAATGTATACTTACAGAACAACTTCTAAACAGACAGAAGAAATCTCAATTATGACTTTGTCATAATACAACTTTTTATAATGTTCATACATAATATGAACATAATAATTAGGTTTATTAGGTTCATACATGGCATAACATATTCAATTGTATATTTTCCCCAAAGCTTGCTACAATAAAGTTTTGTTTATAAACACAAATATGAAATAAGCTTTTTTTTTCTCTCCCAGTTCTGGAAATTAAACCCGGAGTGCTCTACCACTCAGCTACATTTCCAGCCTTTTTAAAATTATTATTATTTTATTTTTAAGATGGGATCTTCCTAAATTTCTGAGGTTGGTCTTGAACTTGCAATCATCTTGCCTTTACCTCCTAGATCTCTGGGATTACAGGTGTGTGCCACCCACACCCTGCTGAAACAGGCTTTTTTTTTTTAAGGAATTATATAAAGGTCTATAAGGATTTCTACTACTCACAATGCAAGACAATTAAATCTAGAAGGCAACTCCCCAATGACAAGTAGAGGCAGAGCATACTGAGACATACCCACAAGCACTATGAGGCGGTGCTTGTCTGTTGGGCGTCGCTGGTACCTCACCACCTCCTCATAAGGGGCACCCACTGCATTGTAGCAGCTGCCAGCGCAGCATGCAGTGGCATGCAGCTGGCTGAGGTGAGACTTCCTTCGACAAAGGCGCATGCTGCGGCGGAAACCAGCTGGGGAGGATGGAAACACACAGAACATGAGCTCCAGGGCAGGAGCTTCAATTCTGATGAAGCACGTAATGACTGTGATATCTGTCTGAAGTTAGAAAATAAGAAAGAATGTGAAGGGAAAATACCCAAATGTCCCATGTGCTATCTAAGTTGCATCCAGCATCCATTATGTGCCGGGCATTGCACTGGGTGCTGGAGATGTGTGACCAACCAGTCCAAGCCCATCATCTCTTGAAACCTATGTTAACGGAGGAGGAGACACAAAAATGGATGATAACAACCAAAATAAATACTTGGAGAAAATAGTAAGTAGACAGAGTGGCAGGGGTGCTTTTTAAGACAGTTCAAGAATATGAAAAGTTGGCATTGAGCAGCTGTCTGGATGCAGAGATGGAGCCAGTTAAGGAAGCATCTAGGGAAAGAGCAATCCAGGCTAAAGCAACAGAAAATCAAAGGAGCAGAGAAAGGACTGCACTTGCAGCATTTGTGGAAGGCCAGGGAGCCTGGATAGCTGCAGGGCAGAGAGTAATTGGTAGTGTAGGAGGAAATGGGGTTGGAGAGGTAGCTGGAGGCAGATCACACAGAGTTGGTGAAGTGTTGGAATGTGGTTCAAGTATAAGTCATTGGACAGTGGAGAGACAGTTTGTGACTTTATTTGATTTCTGTTTCTAAAGGATTCCTCTGATTGCTGTTGGCAGGATGCAAACTGTAGAGAGTAAGTCAGCCTCAGGGAGAGCAGTCAGGCAGCTACCACCCTAGTCCAGGTAAGAGATGATAGTGGCTTGGACCAGGGGGGACAGGCTTCTCGTTCACATTTTTCAGGTGAATACACTAGAATTCAGATTAACTGGGTTGCTCAGGACTATGTGATCAGTGGCAAAGTTGGACCTCTTCATCTTGATTTCCAAACTCCTAGAATCCTGCTTTGTCTGCCCATTGAATCAAAGAGCTTTCTGGTACTTTCAGAGCTGTTTCTAGCAGTACAACTAGAAACCACATATGTGTGTGTAATATATACACACACTACTATTTGTATTTGTACCTATACATATCGAAAGTCATGAGATCATACCAATGCTTATGAAATGAGTTCAAACCACAGGATTCATTGCAGCCTTCCCCTTCAGTTGCGACTCCCTTTTCTAACAGGAAGAACCCTGTCATTCTGATTCTCAATACATCTACTTATTACATCAGCTAAGAACATCTGTGTTAGATGGGACCAACAGTAGTGGCAGCCTGACAGAAGGTGTCAGCCCATGAGAGATGAGGTGGGCATCTTTGTAAAGGTTATGGAGTGTTAGAGGCCAACAAATGACAACTGCCATCCTCATTTCCTCTGACATTGACCACCTGCATCAGGCTGCCCTCATCCCCTGCACAGATACCCTCCACCTTGCTCTACTCAGGCTCCTCATTCTCCATCTTTGTGCTGCTTCCTACCCTGCTCTACCTTACCTAATGGCTTTGGGGCTGATGATTCTGGAAGTAGTACAGAAAGGTGGCCACTTATTTTTTTAAAGGTCCCCCAATGATTTCAAAGTGCATCTAGGCTTGGGATCCAACACTCTGGTTTACAGACTGCAGCTCTGTGGTTCTCTCTCATCTTATGAAGAGGGAAGTCCAGAGTAGCTCTAAATGAGAGATACCTGGTCCCTTCAGAAAGCTCTGCCAGGTGACAAAACATATAGAAATGTGACCATAAAAGGAGAGTTTAGTAATTAGAGAACTGGTCTCTTCAGAAGGATAAATAGTTTGTGGAACAGACTTGGAGACAATGAAAAGAAGTATGTTTCATAAATAATTAGGAGATACCTAGTGGAAATTAGAAGACTAACAATGAATAATTAATAGATCAGAGCACTGAGCAGAAAAAGTAGACAGATGGAAAACAGGACAAGGAACAATTTTGGAAACATCCACCAGCAAAAGAAACTTTCAGCAGAACACCAGGCTGATATGAATACCACTTCAAAATGATTAAGACTCACCTCTTATTAATCATCACTTACCAATAAAGAACTTTTGACCAGAGCCAATAAATTCCTCCTTGTCTGGGACATGGAATGGCAAGAACAGAATATGAGGACAAAGAGAAGTTTACTTAAAACCAATGCATGAAATCATCTTCAGATTGTCAAGTGACGTCGTTTTATTAGGTGGCAGCACAGTTGACTTGATTCTTGAGTAGCTTTCTAAGATTGTTCTCAGCAATTTCCATCCTTTTATTCTCACTCAATAAACTATAGAAAAACATTCTTCAGAACTTCCATATTATACTGAACTATTTTTATAGTATGGTTTAAAAAAATTAGGCTTGTTTAAAGATATAAGAAAAGAGATGAAGCCATAGTAAAAACACAAAAGCTGGGTATTCATTTTTGAACATATCCTAAGAAAACTGATTTTTAAAAAGAAAGAAACTGGCTTTTGTCTTTAACTTGCTGATACAGTGTTCTTACAGGTCCTATAATTAATCTCTTTGCTAAATATGAGCTTTTATTTTCCACTTAATTAATATTCTATATAAAATTGGTCCTTGCTCTATGATAGTCACTTGTTTTCTTATTGCCGAGAAGCTATAAGACTAAGTAAGGAAAATTGTGCCTGGGACCTGTAGCATATAGAACTAGTTCAGAAACCTGTTTCTGCTTCTTCTGAGTCTTTGGACAAACTTATAAACTCCATAAAAAATGTTCTAAAAATGTCATTTCCAAATTATTTGTACTTAAATTTCTTGTCATCTATTCAACTCTGCTTTGCTCATTAAATAACATATAAAAAACATTTGTTCATAGGATGAACTGACAGACAGCCTTCTTTTTCTTAATCTTTATTTAAAATTTTTTTTAAATACACATTTTAAAATACAAAAAAGACATACCAATATCAGTTACATCTGCTGGTAAGTACATTTTTCATCTCAATAAGTTTAAAAGACAATGTCTACTGAGGGACAGTTTAATAATGCTTAATTACTTCCATCATTTATATTTATTTACTTATTTGCAATACTGGAAATCCCAGGGCCTTGCACATATTAGGTAAGTGCTCTAATCATCATTCATTTTAAAATGCAGTCTATGAAATTGAGTATTTTATCATTGATTTCACCTTTAACATATCTACTTCTCATTCTAGAAGTTATCCTGTCGATTATTCACTTTGTGGCACACTGAAAGACTTTAAATAGAGCTCGGTCTAGTGTGCCCAGGAAATAAAAATGAACAATTACCTTCTGAAAGTTCCTCTGGGTATTTGGTCAAGTGCAGAAAGAAATGTGAAAAAGTTAAGCCAAGTTAGCCATCAAATACAGGCAAATGACAGCATTCATGTCACCATTAGCAAAAGTTTTAACTTGGGTAAGGCCTAGGACACTCATCTGACCTCACTCTACCCCTGAGGGACAACCATTTTTTCTGCAAGTTGCCTCTGAGACTCTCCATGAAGTCTTTTGATCCATGAAGACTCTGTGGGTTGGTACAAGATGAGTCTTGAAAGAGACAACTACCCATTAAAGGCAATGGATTTGAGGCTTCTCTCTCCTCTCCCAGAGGCCATTTTGTGGCACCTTGTAAGGGGGAAGAAGAAGCGACATGAGGGTGGGGGTGGGACAGATGCTGACCCAACCTCTGGTCTGATTATCCCCATTCCTTAAGCCCTTCCTTGGTCTAATGTACACATTTTCATCTCCAACTGGCCCCTTGGAGACAGGGGGACTGAATATGAAGCAAACTGTTTTGTTGTCTAGACATCTTAAACAGCTGTACTTTCTTTTCTTTTTTTAATGGCCTTCTTAATTAAATGAGCCTCCCAAAGAAATTTAAGGAAGTCACATTATACCTCATGCAGAGATCAAAACTGAAGAACCTTAACTGCTACTAAGTGAGTGTCTAGGTAACAGGAGTAAGTACCATGAATGAATGCCAAAGGTTATCTACTTGGAAAATACGCCAGTTGGGTGCTAATTGTTCCTTAATTGAGCTCCTAATAGAGCCAGGTCAGCATGTTCTTGAGAGTTCTCTTTCAACTGAGAGGCTTTGAAAGGAGAGCTTTACACTGCATGCTTTCCTCTGAAGGGCTGGTCTTAAAAAACCAGCCACAAACTGCCCTAAAGAATAAGATTTCGACAGGTTTGAAAAGGGGCTTGGGAGAGACAGTAAGGACCCACCCATTGCATTGGTCGCCCGGCAAAGGGAAACGAACTGTCGCCATTTGCAAGAGATACCACCATGGCAGAGAACTGACGTCACCAGACTGCGACGGAGGAGATAACTTCATTGAAACCTGCGGCTACAGCATCTAATAAATTTATAGGAGTAAACAGTAATTCATCAGTCAAACAGAACAAGAAGTAACATGAGCAGCTTCAAAAAGCAAGGAAGAAAAGGAGTACAAACAATGCAGGACAGCCTAAATATTCAGGAGGACCTAGAGTCATCAGAAAAATGGTCATACAAAGAACTCAAGGAACACCTTAGACAGATGGAATGGAACCTTAAAGAGGATACAAGACAGCAAATTCAAGCAGCGAAAGAACACGTTGAGAATGAATTACATAAACAGATAAAAGAAGAAGTTAAGCATCTCTATCAGGAGATAGAGATTATAAAAAATAATCAAACAATAATTCTAGAAATGAAGGAAACGATAAACCAAATTAAAAACTCAATTGAGAGTATCACTAACAGAGTGGAGCAAGTAGAAGCCAGAACATCAGATAATGAAGACAAAATATATCATCTTGAAAAGAGTCTAGCCAACTCAGAAAGGCTGGTAAAAAATCACGAGAAAAACATCCAAGAGTTATGGGATAACATAAAAAAACCAAACTTACGAGTCTTCGGGATAGAAGAAGGTACAGAGATTCAAACCAAGGGAATGAGTAATCTGCTGAATGAAATAATTACAGAAAACTTTCCAGAAATAAAAAAGATGAAGATGAAGATGCATACAGGACACCGAGCACACAAAATCACAGTAGACCAACGCCAAGACACATTGTTATGAAGATATCCAATATACAGAACAAAGAGAAAATATTAAAAGCTACAAGAGAAAGGAGACATATTACATTCAGGGGTAAACCAATAAGGTTAACAACAGATTTTTCATCACAGACACTGAAAGCGAGAAGGTCATGGAACAATGTATTTCAAACACTGAAAGACAATGGATGCCAACCAAGAATTCTGTATCCAGCAAAATTAAGCTTCAGGTATGACAACGAAATAAAAATCTTTCATGATAAACAAAAGTTAAAAGAATTTGCAGCCAGAAAACCAGCATTGCAAAGCATTTTGAGCAAAACACTACACGAGGAAGAAATGAAAAACAATAACCAAAACCATCAGTGGGAAGTGCCTCGGTAAAGACAGAGGGCGAGGGGAAAGATAATCATGGAGAAACAAACTAAGTTTTTTAAAAAAAGGATAAATAATCAAACATAGATGGAAGTACAAATCATATATCAATAGTAACTCTGAATGTTAATGGCTTAAACTCTCCAATAAAGCGACATAGGTTGGTATCATGGATTAAAAAAACAAATCCAACAATATGCTGCCTCCAGGAGATACATCTGATTGGAAAAGACATACACAGGCTGAAGGTGAAAGGATGGGAAAAAATATGCCACGCACACGGTCCTCGTAAGCAAGCAGGGGTGGCCATCCTCATATCGAATAAAATCGACTTCAAGACTAAGTTAATCAAAAGGGATAAAGAAGGACATTATATACTGTTAAAAGGAACCATTCACCAACAAGACATAACAATTATCAATATTTATGCACCAAATAATGGTGCTGCGACACTCATAAAACAAATTCTCCTCAAGTTCAAGAATCAAATAGACCACAACACAATAATTATGGGTGACTTCAACACACCTCTCTCACCATTGGACAGATCCTCCAAACAAAAGTTGAATAAAGAAACTATAGAACTCAATATCACAATCAATAACCTAGACTTAACTGACATATATAGAATATATCAACCATCATCAAATGGATATACTTTTTTCTCAGCAGCACATGGATCCTTCTCAAAAACAGACCATATATTATGCCATAGGGCAACCCTCAGTAAATATAAAGGGGTGGAGATAATACCTTGCATTTTATCTGATCAAAATGGAATGAAACTGGAAATCAATGATAAAAGAAGGAAGGAAAAATCCTACATCACATGGAAAATGAACAATATGTTACTGAATGATCAATGGGTTACAGAAGACATAAAGGAGGAAATCAAAAAATTCTTAGAGATAAATGAAAATACAGACACAACGTATCGGAATCTATGGGACACAATGAAAGCAGTTTTAAGAGGAAAATTCATCGCCTGGTGGTCATTCCTCAAAAAAAGAAAAAAACCAACAAATAAATGAGCTCACACTTCATCTCAAAGCCCTAGAAAAGGAAGAGCAAAACAACAGCAAATGTAGCAGAAGGCAAGAAATAATTAAAATCAGAGCGGAAATCAATGAAATTGAAACAAAAGAAACTATTGAAAAAATTAACAAAACTAAAAGTTGGTTCTTCGAAAAAATAAATAAGATCGACAGACCTTTAGCCATGCTAACGAAGAGAAGAAGAGAGAGAACTCAAGTTACTAACATACGGGATGAAAAAGGCAATATCACAACAGATGCTACAGAAATACAGAAGACAATTAGAAATTATTTTGAAAACCTATGTTCCAATAAAATAGAAGATAGTGAAGACATCAATAAATTTCTTAAGTCATATGATTTGCCCAGACTGAGTCAGGAGGATACACACAATTTGAACAGACCAATATCAATGGATGAAATTGAAGAAGCCATCAAAAGACTACCAACCAAGAAAAGCCCAGGACCGGATGGGTATACAGCGGAGTTTTACAAAACCTTTAAAGAAGAATTAATACCAATACTTTTCAAGTTATTTCAGGAAATAGAAAAAGAGGGAGCTCTTCCAAATTCATTCTATGAGGCCAACATCACCCTGATTCCGAAACCAGACAAAGACACCTCAAAGAAAGAAAACTACAGACCAGTATCTCTAATGAACCTAGATGCAAAAATCCTCAATAAAATTCTGGCGAATCGAATACAAAAACACATCAAAAAAATTGTGCACCATGATCAAGTAGGATTCATCCCTGGGATGCAAGGATGGTTCAATATACGGAAATCAATAAATGTTATTCACCACATCAATAGGCTTAAAGAGAAGAACCATATGATCATCTCGATAGACGCAGAGAAAGCATTCGACAAAGTACAGCATCCCTTTATGTTCAAAATATTAGAAAAACTAGGGATAACAGGAACTTACCTTGACATTGTAAAAGCTATCTATGCTAAGCCTCAGGCTAGCATCATTCTGAATGGACAAAAGTTAAAGGCATTCCCTCTAAAATCTGGAACAAGACAGGGATGCCCTCTATCACCACTTCTATTCAATATAGTTCTCGAAACACTGGCCAGAACAATTAGACAGACGAAAGAAATTAAAGGCATAAAAATAGGAAAAGAAGAACTTAAATTATCACTATTTGCAGATGACATGATTCTATACCTAGAAGACCCAAAAGGGTCTACAAAGAAACTACTAGAACTAATAAATGAATTCAGCAGAGTGGCAGGATATAAAATCAACACACATAAATCAAAGGCATTTCTGTATATCAGTGACAAAACTTCTGAAACGGAAATGAGGAAAAACACTCCATTCACAATATCCTCAAAAAAAATAAAATACTTGGGAATCAACCTAACAAAAGAGGTGAAAGATTTATACAATGAAAACTACAGAACCCTAAAGAGAGAAGTAGAAGAAGATCTTAGAAGATGGAAAAATATACCCTGTTCATGGATAGGCAGAACTAACATCATCAAAATGGTGACATTACCAAAAGTTCTCTATAGGTTTAATGCAATGCCAATCAAAATCCCAACAGCATTTCTTGTAGAAATAGATAAAGCAACCATGAAATTCATATGGAAAAATAAAAGACCCAGAATAGCAAAAGCAATTCTAAACAGGAAGTGTGAATCAGGCGGTATAGCAATACCAGATTTCAAACTATATTACAGAGCAATAGTGACAAAAACAGCATGATACTGGTACCAAAACAGGTGGGTGGACCAATGGTATAGAATAGAGGACACAGAGACTAATCCACAAAGTTACAACTATCTTATATTTGATAAAGGGGCTAAAAGCATGCAATGGAGGAAGGATAGCATCTTCAACAAATTGTGTTGGGAAAACTGGAAATCCATATGCAACAAAATGAAACTGAATTCCTTTCTCTCGCCATGCACAAAAGTTAACTCAAAATGGATCAAGGAGCTTGATATCAAATCAGAGACTCTGCGTCTGATAGAAGAAAAAGTTGGCTCCGATCTACATATTGTGGGGTTGGGCTCCAAATTCCTTAATAGGACACCCATAGCACAAGAGTTAATAACAAGAATCAACAAATGGGTCTTAATTAAACTTAAAAGTTTTTTCTCAGCAAGAGGAACAATAAGAGAGGTAAATAGGGAGCCTACATCCTGGGAACAAATTTTTACTCCTCACACTTCAGATAGAGCCCTAATATCCAGAGTATACAAAGAACTCAAAAAATTAGACAATAAGATAACAAATAACCCAATCAACAAATGGGCCAAGGACCTGAACAGACACTTCTCAGAGAAGGATATACAATCAATCAACAAGTACATGAAAAAATGCTCACCATCTCTAGCAGTCAGAGAAATGCAAATCAAAACCACCCTAAGATACCATCTCACTCCAGTAAGATTGGCAGCCACTATGAAGTCAAACAACAACAAGTGCTGGCAAGGATGTGGAGAAAAGGGTACACTTGTACATTGCTGGTGGGACTGCAAATTGGTGCGGCCAATTTGGAAAGCAGTTTGGAGATTCCTGGGAAAACTGGGAATGGAACCACCATTTGACCCAGCTATTGCCCTTCTCGGACTATTCCCTGAAGACCTTAAAAGAGCATGCTACAGGGATACTGCCACATCGATGTTCATAGCAGCACAATTCACAATAGCTGGACTGTGGAACTAACCCAGATGCCCTTCAATAGATGAATGGATAAAAAAAATGTGGCATCTATACACAATGGAGTACTATGCAGCAATAAAAAATGACAAAATCATAGAATTTGCAGAGAAATGGATGGCACTAGAGCAGATTATGCTTAGTGAAGCTAGCCAATCCCTAAAAAACAAATACCAAATGTCTTCTTTGATATAATGAGAGCAACTATGAACAGAGCAGGGAGGAAGAGCAGGAAGAAAAGATTAACATTAAACAGAGACATGAGATGGGAGGGAAAGGGAGAGAAAAGGGAAATTGCATGGAAATGAAGGGAGACCCTCATTGCTATACAAAATTACATATAAGAGGTTGTGAGGGGAATGGAAAAATAAACAAGGAGAGAAATGAATTACAGTAGATGGGGTAGAGAGAGAAGATGTGAGGGGAGGGGAGGGGGGATAGTAGGGGATAGGAAAGGTAGCAGAATACAACAATTACTAGTAGGGCATTGTGTAAAATTGTGGATGTATAACCGACGTGATTCTGCAATCTGCATTTGGGGTAAAATTGGGGGTTCATAACCCACTTCAATCTAATGTATGAAATATGATATGTCAAGAGCTTTGTAATGTTGTGAACAACCAATTTAAAAAAATAATCCTATTTATAGTAGCACCAATAAAAAAAAGAGTGAGTGAAAGAAAAAGCAAAAAAGGAAGGAAGGGAGGGTAAGGAAAGTAAAAAAGAATCCACAAAATATTTCGGAATAAGGTTAACCAAGGAGGTAAAAGATCTGTACACCAAGGATTATAAAACACTGATGAAAGAAATGGAAGACAACGCAAATAAATGGAAAGATACCCCATGTCCATGAGTACAAGAATTAGAATTGTTCAACTGTTTGTAGTAGCCAAAGAAATATAGAGATT
This sequence comes from Spermophilus citellus, assembly GCF_964194105.1. Taxonomy (NCBI): domain Eukaryota; kingdom Metazoa; phylum Chordata; class Mammalia; order Rodentia; family Sciuridae; genus Spermophilus; species Spermophilus citellus. Next base: position 102,902,719 of record NC_138192.1, read on the forward strand.
CAATACAACCCTTATGAAAAGTCCAGTGGCATTCTTGTATTGGGGTGGGGACAAGGTCCCCCAATGTTGCTCAGAGTGACCTCAAACTCTTAGGCCCAAGCAATTCTCCTGTCTCAGCCTCCAAAGTCAGCTGGGACTATAAGCACCTGCCATCATATCTGGTTTCCAATGATGTTCTTCACAGAAATAGAAAAAAGCAATCATGGCATTCATGTGAAATCGTGAAAGACCCTGACTAGCCATAACAATTCTGAGAAAGGAGAACAAAGTTGGAGTTCCTCATTTCCTGATTTCATATTATATCACAAAGCTCTGATGGTCAAACCAGCACTGTCCTGGCTTAATGACAGCAGGAAACAGATGGAGAGCCCAGAAACAATCCAAGCACACTCCATCAGCTGATTTTGAACGGGGCATCATGACCTATACACAATAAGGAAAGGACAAGCGCTTCAGGCTGGGGAAAAAAAGAATAAGATTTCATAATAACACCAAACTAACCCTCATGTAGCATTTACTAAGTGTGGAGGTGGTGGGGGGTGAGACACTATTCTAAGCACTTTACTTATGCAAATAATCTAATTATGGTTCCCATTGTGTGTGTGTGTGTATGAGTTACCAGGCCCTTGTGAATGCTAGGCAAGCACTCAGCCATTGAGCTACATCCCCTGCCCATTTTGGAGATGAGGAATCTGAAGGCAGAGGGGGTAAGCACCAGAAGGTTAGCCAGTAATGGACCCAGGATTCATACTTGGACAATGTGACATGAGATCATGGTCTTACCTACAATGACACACTGGCTCAGCTTTTACAGACCCTTAAAATAACGCCCCTGAGCCTCAGCCACAGCCTTAGCTGGTGGAGTATTTTCCAGCAACAGAATGAGTTGAGCAGAACAAAGAAGGATGGGTATAACTCAGAGGAATGAAAAACAAAACCAATCCCAAACACTGACCCAAGTATAAATAATTAAATTATCCCCAGTAGACCAACCATCTCATGAAATACAGGAAATTTTAGAAATAAAATAAATGATAACTAGGCTAATTTAAGTGAGTGGTTCCAAACTCTACCTAATTCAATGCTATCTTTTTTATAACTAATATTTGTAGCAGTCTATTTTTCTGAAATAAAATTCATAGGTGATATAATCTACAACACATGTAACTTTAAAAACCTATACAATGCTCTAACTATAATGTAAAGGAAAAACAAAAGGAAGTAATTTATATTTTAAAAGTATATATACCAAATATAAATTTATGGGCAACATCTCTAAAAGACATAGAAAACTAGTAGATGTTTATACCTACTTAAATGAGGAGGCATAGATTTAAAAGAATCACGATCAGAAAACATTCTTTATAGGAAGTGCAGAAGAATAGAAAAGAAAAGGAAAGAAGTGGACACTAGAATCAAAAGTAGTCTGCCAAGTAATAACAGACCAGATTGACTTGTACATGATAAGAAAGGGAAATTGCTTTAGTTGAGATAGGGATAATATATCAAAGCAATTGGAGACCAATGAAATAGAGAAAATGAGGAAATGTAATATACTTGGAATCAGGTAAGTAACGTTAACAGGCCCCAACAGGTTGCCAGCTTTTATAAACCTCCCCGTGGGACATATTTTGCTACAAATGGGGTCAACATTATTTTGCTGGATAGACCCTTGATACTTACTAGGTGTCATCAATAATAACAAGTAATGTATTAAGGAAGAAGAAAATGGATTCAGTATAGATACAATACTTTCCAATTTATTTACTATCCATGTAGTGTAGACAGAAAGTTTGGAATAAAGGACTTCATAATTTCTAAGGCAATGTCATTATGTCTCTCTAGAGTGACCATCTTCTGAACCACTGGGCCCCTTCGTGTTGACTTGTGAAAATTTACTATCATGTAGTAAAGAGCTTTTCCATTAGATTGGTAATGGGTTTTGCCTAACAGGAAGATATGTGGGTCTTGAGTTGACCCTTCATTGTGCAGGACATTTAACATTCTTGATCCTACTAGGTAAAGGCTGGGAGGGACCCCAATCCATGTGGCAGCCAAAAGATGCTCCCACAGAGTTCCAAAATGCCCAATTGAGGGTAATATTGACCCTAGGAGAAGCATTAGTTAAGGTAAAACTTATATCTCACAACCACATTGTTGATTTTTTAAAAATAAAACTTGTATTTTTGAGATTTACAACATGTTAAAGAATATATACAGATAATAAAATGGTTACTATAGTAAAGCAAATTAACATGTTTATCATCTCATATGTTTATTTTTACTGTCATATTTAAACAATTATTATATCATATCTCTAAATATATGGCTAAATTATATTAAAATGTGGAATATATATTTAAATTCAGTACAAATTTTTCACTTACCAGATTCAAATGTTTCTTCATCTATGGTTTTCCATGGAGGCAAAAAGCAAAATTGTTATTACATTACTATCTACACTGAGTCTGTATTTAACAATATAATTGCCTGGCTAATGCTTTTGTGCCTATGCTACCTTTATCAAGGTCAAGACAGTGGTATCTCTAAATCATATACAGATATCTTAAATGAGATACATAATATTTAGTAGTTGGGCTGTAATGACAATCAGAGGTGTAGCCGGAACTTAAAATAAATAAATAAAATAAACAAAAGAGAATAAGTAAAACACAATTTTAAAAGAGGCTCAGAGAGAAGGGAAAAGTGAAATGTCACAGGAAAACCCTATGGACAGTTGTACACTGCACCACCTTGCTTCTGGAAGACTCGCATGTGTGGGAGGGAGGCCTCTGCCTGCAGAGCTGGGGGCTACAGGCAAGGAAAGGGAGAATGAGTACTTGAATGTCTTGATTGAGCAGGATCAGGTGACTGAGAAAGCATGAGAGAAACCAGCTTCTTCCTTCATTAAAACAATTCTTGTTAGCATTTTAAAAAGGGATTAAGGATTACAAAAGTAAAAATTTATATGGAGGACAATTTGAAAGATATAGTAATATTACCAATGCATATACCCTTGGCTCAGGCAATGGTACATCTTAAGTATACATGTGTGAATGACATATCTATATAGCTATTCATTGTAACAATGCTTATAGTAGAAAATGAACACAACTCAAATATCTACAAATAAGCAATTTTTAAAAGATGATGAGATAGAATCATCTTTAAGATATATGAAGTTAACCAGGCGCTTCAGTGCACACCTATAATCCCAGCTACTTAGAAGAATTATTTCAAGTTTGAAGCCAATCTGGGCAATTTAGCAAGACCTTGTCTTATAATTAAAATTTTTAAGGGGCTGGGGCCATAGCTCAGTGGTAGAGCACCTGCCTTGCATGTGTGAGGCCCTGGGTTCGATCCTCAGCACTACATAAAAATAAATAAATAAAGATATTAAAAAAATTTTTTTTAAAGTACTGGGGATGCAGCTCAGTGGTAGAGTACCCCGGGGTTCAATCCCCAGTATTGAAAGGGAAAAAAAAAGATATACAGTTAGAAGGCCAGGAACAGAACAGTGTATATATCATATCATCAAAGGATGTGTGCATTCATGTTTGGGGAGACAAGACTGAAGTGCAGAAGAAAAAGAAGACACATCATTATTTTTGTATGCAGAGACTGTCTGGAAGGATACTTAAGAAACTGATGACATTTATTGGCTCAAGAAAGAAACTGAGTAGGGGAACATGGAAAGAGAAACTTATTACAGGGTACACTTTTGCAGGTTTTTTTTTTTAACTTTTGAATGATGTGAAAAGATTTTGAATGATGTGAAAAGATTACTTTTGTAGTATGAGCATTATTTTGTAGTTGTTCTAGGAAGTATATGTAAATCTCTGAAATAGTTCTTTCATTTCTAAAACCTAGATTAACCCATAAAGCCAAGACAAATTCATGTGTCAGGCAAATGACTTTCAGCAAAACCCTAGTGATTTTTGAACCAACCTTAGTACCATCACTAAATTTGAAAAAAAAAAATTCCAAATTTTTTAGAAAACCTGAAATATAGAAATGTAAAAGCTTTCATATATTTCTCAAAATTCTGGAAGCCATTACTACCTATCTATACCAGAATTTACCAGAAGATGGGGCATCAAACTTAATAACAAAAAGATGTGTTTTGCTTTCTACACATTTGGTATCACAGATTTTATGCTGTTCCGCAAAAACACAGGGAGGAGGAGGAGGAGAGTTCCAAGTGTTCCACTGTCTGGTAAGCTGATTGTTAGCACGTGTTCCTGAGGTCATTTCTAAGATGTAGCTTTCTAGAACACTTTCCAGAAGTTTAGTGGGGACCTAGAGACATCCCCAAACTATGTTTTTCCTTCTATGTGCAGAGCCACAAAAACAGGGGTGGGGTCATTTTACATGTCAATTCTAGAGGAAGGATCTATGGCCACTTCTACCACCTCTGCTCCAGATAATCTATAGCTGAAGTGCTTCATGTTCCTTCTGGGGGAATCAATCAAGAGGAAATGTTACCTGCTTCCACACATTTCTCATCAATCCTCATGTCATCTTCTATAAAAGAGCATAGAAAGGAAAGAGAATTAATAATATGTCAGCATTAAAAACAGCGTTCCCCATGTAGAGGCTTGTGTCAACAAAACTGAGACCACCTTACAATGTTGTTTGTGGAACTATCACATATTTGGTGAGGTAAAATGGACTCTACTATATTAAATGAAAATGTGTAACGTAGAAGGCAAAATACATAAAATGTTATATTGGAGCATTGGATTGTCAGTGCTGAGAAAATCAGCTATCTCAAAGCCATAAATGGGGGAAACAATACCATATAGAATAAGATTCATTGAGATAGTTCATGAAAATGTCAGGTACATGGTAAGTGCTCAATAAATGGTAGCTGATTTTACCTTTAGCTGATGCATATATAAGAGTGCTAAGTGCCACAGCCAAGTAATATGATGCATGGCACTTTTGGTTGTAAGGTGACGCCAGCTAGCCATTGAGATGATATGATTATGTTAAGATTTGCATTCATATGGATATTGGACTCCTGCTGTTCACCTCAGGACTGCTACAGGACTCCTGGAGAGTTCCCATTGGTTGGGGAAGTACAGTAGGAGGGAATTCCGGGGCAGAAAGTTGTTCTGGGGTTCTGGTAGAACACCACCACGTGGGTGGACGGGCTTCTGCCCGGACGTGTACGGGGTATTGGCGGCATTTTCAAAAATAAAGTTTTGTTCCTGCTTGAGTGGCTCGTGATTCTGTGCCCAGCCAGACTGCGGCAAAGAGAATTAAAGAATGAAACTTAAAAAACACTTATGGGATGAGATACACCCTAGGTACATGTATGACTGCATATATGGTGCAATGCTATTTCGTGTACAACCAGAGAAATGAAAAGTTGTGCTGCAATTGTGTACAATGAATCAAAATGCATTCTGCTGTTACATATACCTAATTAAAATTAATTATTTTTAAAAACACTTATCCTAACACTCAAAGCCTTCATCATGTGACCCCAGTTAGAAGGTCCATATCTCCCCTTACATCTCTTGTATCACTGTTAGAGCTCACCACATGGGTCTTTCTGTTGTGCCTTAGTGTATGTTGTTTTTTCCCTGTGCCTATGACACATCAAGGCCCACCTCAAACAATGATTAAAACAAATACCCTTCTCTAAACCTCCTCAGCATGTTCTTCCAACTACCTTGAACTTCTTTTGTGATGTAACCATTTGAGTGTTTGTTTTACTTATTCTTCTAGAATGTTCCCTGAAAGCAGGCACTATCTAGTTTTCACATACTCTACAGAGCTCAGAACAATGCCTTGCACATAGTAGCTATAAGATTAATTATTCATTAATTTGAATTTACTTTTGAAGATTAAAATAGTTGATTTGAAAATGCCTCCTGAGAATTTTTTTTTCTTTCAGCATTGTACATCTTGTGCCTAGCATAGTGCCCAGCACTTCCCAGATACTCAAAACAAATAGTGGCTTAATAAATGAGTCTTACACATGTCACCAAAATTCAAAGTCTAAGCAACAATCTATAATATTATAAAGTAACACTTATCACCACTGCCTTAAAAACTATATCATTCATTATTGTTTTTAAATAAAATATGAAACATGATAAATTTTAAGAAGTAATATTCTCATGGAGACTAGCACAGATAAACAAGTAACACAGCTGAGATATTTAGCCCAGGTACATGGTAAGTGCTCAATAAATGGTAGCTGATTTTACCTTTAGCTGACGCATATATAAGAGAATTAAAGAATGAAACTTAAAAACCGCTTATGGGATGAGATAGACATCATTACCCTAGGTACATGAATGACTGCATCTTATCATTCAGATAAGATGGAAGCTTTTATTCATTTAGAGATTACTTTCCAGATTAGCCATTTATATTAACAGGTCATAGCTAAAGTGTTTTTTTTTTTTTTGAAAGCAAATAAAAACTACAATTGTCATTTCTATTTTACAACATAGGTACAGAAACCAGAAATGATTCTCCAATGATCACACAAGGACCCCTGAGGCTCTTCTGACATGTGACTCTGGAATCTAGGATAGGGGAATTGCTTTTATTCTCCCAAATCAGCAATTCTACATTACTAGCTAGGGTGGGTGCTACAGAATGAATTAGTTCCCACGGTGTTCATAGGTTGAAGCACCAGCCCTCAACATGATTGTATTTAGAGATAGGGTCTTTTAGAGATAATTAAGGTAAAATGAAGTCCTTGGGATGGAGCCTAATGCCAAAAGGACTTAGAAGCAGATGAAGAGACAATAGATATCTATCTTCCCAAGTATGTACTTAAGAAAGGCCACATGAATACACAGTAACCAGGTGGCTGTTTACAAGCCAGGAAGAGAGGCCACAACAAAACAAACTTGATCTTGAACTTCCAGCTTCCTAAACTGGAAAATAAATGTCTGTGTATCTCATTAGGCGGCCCACTCTAAGACAGCCCACCCACTGAGTGTCAACCCCTCCCCAAGTGCCAGAGCCAGACTGCCCTTCACAGCGCTGATGTTGACGTGGCCTTGGATACAAAAACCTAAGCGAACCCTGGACTTGGCTCTCTACCACCTCCTCTGGTTCCCTGCCTGTGTCATATACAACTCCTGTCCTTGGAGGACCCAGGCTGGAGCCTATGCGGAGAGATCAATTCTCAAAAGTCCCACTCAGGAGTTCTCAGGTCTCTTGTTTGTGCATTTGTGACATCATAGTGCATTATCTGGATGGTTGGACATGGACAAAGAGAAGAGGTAGCCACTGGTTCTACTTGCCCCCAATACAGGGCCATTCAGATAAGATGGAAGCTACATTGTTTGCAACTTCTGACAAACGTTATTGGGGTTTTTCTGAACCTCAATCTTTTCATCCACAAGATGGTGAAAATAATTGCAATCTCCCTGCAGTGTTTTTTTTCTTTCCCCTTTTTTTAATTTGTACATTATAGTTGTACACAATGATGAGATTTTTTGCTACACATTCATACATACAAGATAATATAATTTGGCCACTATCACTCCCCAGCACTCCCCCCCCCATCCTTCCCTCCTCTCACCACCTGGTCCCTTTAATCTACTGCTCGCCTTTGATTTTCATGAGATCCACACCCCCCTTTCTTTTCCTTTTGCCTCTATAGCTCCCACATATGACAAAAAACACACAACCTTTGACCTTCTGAGTTTGGTTTATTTTGCTTAACATAATGGTCTCAAGTTCCATCTATTTTCCTGCAAATGACATAATTTCATTTTTCTTTATGGCTGAATAAAACTCTATTTTGTATATATTCCACATTTTCTTTATCCATTCATCTGTTGATGGACACCTAGGCTGATTCCATAGTTTGGCTATTGTGAATTGTGCTGCTATAAACATGGGTAGCATGTATCACTGTAATAAGATAACTTTAATTCTGTAAGGTAAATACCAAGAAGTGGTATTGCTGGGTCATATGTGGTATTGCTGGGTCACTTGCCTAGTCTTTTGAGGCACTTCCATATTGATTTCCACAGGGGCTGTACTAATTTACAGTCCCACCAACAGTGTGAAAGTGTCCCCTTTTCTCTACATCCTCTCTACCATTTCTTATAGTTTGCATTTTTTTTAAACTTCAGAATTTATTTAAACAGGAAACCTGTAGATTTAAACAAGAGGGGGAATGGAAGGTAAAAAACAGCATCTCCAGGAAAATAGCCCAAACCTGCTGTGCCCTCCCAAATAGTAAAACAGGTATAAGGAGCCCAAAGACCATATGCCTACCCGATGAGGCTCTGCACACACTTTTAGACTACCGAACTCTAAGCTTCATTGTACAAATCACACTTGAAATGTGTATCAAAATCACCAGCCAAAACAGCTTTTCAAAGCTGAAGCCTCAAAGCCCAAGTTTAGATACCATCACAGTGTGGAATAGCTTCAATCTTGTGTCCCTGTGGGAGGAAGAGCAGCATCCACCAAGTGGTGCCTCTGAACTTGGGCCACTGACCACAGAAACCACCCCAGGAAGGCTATGATAGGTGCTGAGTGACAGCAAAAAGGCACATGTCCCTGTTCAAGTTGTTCATTCCTGGGTGGTTGTAAGTGTTCTACTTACCTAATCAAGATAATCAACTGAACTTATCAATGTTCTGGGATGAAAATGGAAGAGCACTTATTACAGAACTTTTGTTTTCATGTTTGGTAATATAAAAACTCACTGGATTTTATAAAAATTTCTTCCAACAGATTACTGAATCTACAAAACACTGAGAATTTCACCAAGAAGGACTGCACATAAACCACAAATGCAACTCATGGACAAGAGCTGCTCTTATTGCGGGTGGCCAATAACACTGTTTTTAGGTCATGAAATTAATATCTCATGATAAATATGCTGAGTGAAGACGGCATAGTTTGGGGCACAATTGCACATTCAGATGAAGCACTGCTGATCAGGGCACACCGGAGCTGGGAGCATCCAGAGGTCCTTTATGACTTCTCCTCCTCATCTTTAATTTCGGAAATTCTGTCTATGGCTTTCAGGATTTCAGCAACAAAATTCAACGTTTCAGCTCCAGAAACCAGCTGCTTTATGGAGGCATGTGCACCGTTCATGACAACACGGAGATTCTGTAAGGCCATGTCAGTGTTCTGCTTTACCACCGTCAGGCTGGCACCCTGGCCCGACCTCAGGGCTTCATTCTCGCGCTTGAAGTTGGAGACCTGTGCCTGGAGCAAGTTTATTTCCTGTTTCAGCATTATGACGTGATTTTCTGCCTTTACAGCTCGTTTCATCATCAGCTCCAGGTTCTGCTCCACCTGCTGGACCACTGACTCCAGGTCATGGTAGTCACTCACCTCCTTGATCCTCTTTGCCTCTAGCTCCCGCTCAAGCGTCCTTATCATTTCTGTTTGAGTTTCGGAGAAGCTCTGAACCTCATTCAGCTTTCTTCTTAGCTTAGAATTTTCATCTTTCAGGGTTTCATAACTTATCTGCAGCGTGCGCAGGTGTCTGTCACCCAGAGACTCCCCGAGAGTTGTAAACTCTGCACCAGGACTCGCCGCACAGGGTGCTGTGCCGGCCAAGGCCCTGCAAGAGAGCGTCTTCTCCACGGCAGATGGCAAATAGGCCCCATTCCACCGCCTGTTTTCGTCTTTCGCCTCCTCATCCAGGATGTTGCCAGTCCCTGTGGGGCCTTCAAAAAATGGCTGCTGATATTCCAGGCCGTACGCCACAGCCGGGTGGGTGGGAGCGCTGTGGTCCAGTCCCAATGAATGCCTCGAGGCTTCCTTTGGATAAATTCTGCTGTTGGTCATGTCCTCTTTCGTTAGACCAAGGTTCTTGGTTTTCAGAAACTCTTTAAAGGAGAATGGATTTGCCTCTTCAAGGTCTTCCAGTTTGTCATTATCGGGAACAACGAGGCTTCGGGCCCGGGACATCGGTGTGGCACCCAGGCGGCGCGCGTAGCCCGACATCATGGCAGTGGCGTGGCCGGCCTCGGCCTCACAGCCGGCCACCGCGTCGCAGCCACCGCTCTCATCCTCTGGCCGCCGCTCCCATCCTCTGGCCGCTGCTTCCCATAGTTTGCCTTCTTGATAACTGCCATTCTGACGGTGTGCGATGAAATCTCAGTAGGGTTTTTTTTTATATATATATTTTTTTTACTTGTAGTTGGACACAATACCTTTATTTATTTATTTTTATTCGGTGCTGAGGCTCGAGCACAGAGTCTCACACGTGCCAGGCGAGCGCTCTACGGCTCAGCCCCAGCCCCCCCCCCCCCCCAGTATAGTTTCTATTTGCATTTACCTAATTACTAATGGTATTGAACATTTTTCATCTATCTTTGGCCATTTGTATTTCTTCTTTTGAGAAGTGTCTGTTTAGTTCATCTGCCCATTTATTAACTGGGTTACTTGGTTTTTTGTTAAGTTTTTTTAGAGTTATTTATATATTCTAGATATTCATCCTCTGTCAGAAGAGTAGCTAGTAGTGATATTCTCCCATTCCCTGCAGTGTCTTTTTTATAAAATATACCAAAAGCAGTTGAAATAAGATATCTAATCAGTTTCACAACTCATTGGGTTCTTATTATGAGCTGTGTTAGACTCAGAGTTGTGTATAAATGTTACTTTTCTTTCCTTGATTCTTTTCAGTGTTAGGATAGTTATGCTTTGAATTCTAGCACACTAATGGGTACATAGGAAGTTTAAAAAAAATACCTGAACTGAAGTGAATTTTTAAAACTAGAAGAAATTTCTAGGAGACTTTGAATATAAGATCTTCCTGCCCTGAATGTTATTTCTTACCTTCTTCCATAGAAATCACTGGTATGTTCAAATGATGGAAGCAGGAGAAGAAAAAGGGAACACAATGGTTTATGCTCTCATTTCTCAGATTCATTTACATTAAGAAAAGCAAAGTGCCAATACTATTGTAATTGATCTTCGAGAAATTTAGTGGAAATTCAATAACAAATGATAAATGACTATATTTGGGAGAAGCTCCCTGCTTCTGGCAACTCCCATCCTCTTTCAACCCAATTAGCTGTATGAGAATCACACAGTTGACTCATTTCTGAATTAATGCTCTTACACTTCAGTGTATTTTAGGAACTAAAATCTTGAATGGAAGGAAGGAATAAAGGAAGAAAAAAAAGAAAAGTAGCTGGGAAGGAAGAAGGAAGGAGGGAGTAGGAAGGGAGGGAAAGAAAGGCAGATGACAACAAATACTTTTCAGTATAACAATAATCTGCAAACTACCAAAGGCTAGGAATTTTTCAAAACCTCTGAGTCAATTGACTATACCTCTTCAATTAGTAGCTTGTTCCTGAGATCTGCCCCTCCCTCCCGCACCTCCACCATGGGAAGATTTAAGCAGAATTTAAAAGATGTAAAATAATATTTATTATAGTATCATCTACAACAGCTAAAAAGAAATGATCTAGTAGTTTCAAAAGTGATCATGCTCCATCAGAAACATGCCCTGTGAGAGATGTCTCTTTAAGTTAGTGGCTGCAGACCTGGTTTCTGTACTCAGGAATGTGTGAAGATACTAACAGGCTGATGTAAACTACTTTCAGTATAATTAAAAGTCTACTATAAATCACACTTAGGCTACAGGAGCAAATGATGTGCCAACCCGACATACAAGTTATCAGATACTGTCTGGAAAGTCTAATTAACATCTCCCTGTGCCTTTGGTGATTGAAATAGGTAAGTGAATAAAGAATTTTTTCAATCTAGATTGGTTTAAGAGGGGGAACAAAGGTTTTTCAGGGACTGGGGATGTAGCTTACTGGCAGAGCACTTGCCTGGCATGTGTGGGGCCTGAATTTGATCCCTAACACTGCCCTCTGTGGGGTGCAGCTGGCCTCTGTCCTGGTCCTAAGAATGGCCTCCCACTCCCATGGCCCCCTTTATTAAGACCATAAGTAGTTCCCAAGCATTTGCCACCATGGATCCCTTCACTAACCACTCCCCTATTATTTGAATAATATTGTCTAATAATCAAACTGCATTTGTTAAGAAAATTTGGCCTCCTATTTAGTCATCTAAAGAACATATGACCATCAACCAAGGAGATTATTTGGAGCAGTGGAGACATTTAGAGGTCCTCTCTTAGGCAGGAAGCCCACCCTGGACAGAAGGAGCAGGCTTCCCTGTGCACCTGTTGTGTCTGAGGTGGTTTCACTCACATGCGGTTGATTTGAGACAGGTGTGAGGCTGGTATGGCTGAGACCACCAGAATTCCCGTTGCTTTCTGTGCAAAAAAAGAAAGCAGAGACTTGCTGAGTCAGGTAGTGTCCATTTCCTCACCCTGGCTAATGACTGCATCGGACATGGATGTGAGCAGAGATGCCACAGTAGGCTCTTGTTGGGGACTCCAGCATGCCACTGTGCATGGCCCCTTCCACTGCACCTGGAATGCAGTGTGTCCTTGTCCTCAATGCCATTTCCATATTCATCTCCCTTTTCCTTAAGAGCCCCCACTTTGAACATCATCCCCAATCACTCCTGGTTGCTCCTGTGCTCTTCATACTACTCAGTCATAATTCTTGATGGTTTTATTAAACATATAAATGCTCCTCTAACACCCTGGCTTCTCGGGTTCTTGATCTTTTTTTTTTTTTGCCAATGACGTTCCCTCCTCCTTCCTCAGCCTCTGCCCTCCCACTGTCATAAACTAGACCTGTTCAGTACCAATAGCTAATCTCTCCATAATTTCAATTTCTGGCATCCCTTTACCTACCAATTATCTGTTGACCCTATAGGGACCTAAAATCTATTAATCTTATTTCCTTCTTATGGATCCTCATCTGCTTAATTTCCTCATCATCCTCCTTAACACTTTAAATGCCATGACCCATCACTTCTCTTAGGTCCTTTTCGGATTTGCAGTTAAATCTAACCCTCTGTCTAATCTGGACCTGCATCCAAAAAGCTGACCGGAAGCACTTCAGGTTTATGATCTTTAACCTTCAGTGGATCCTTAATGCCAATCATACTATATTGACCTAGTTTATTTTCTCTCCAGCTCTCATTGAAACTTTTCAAGTTTTCTCCTTTCTCCTTCTCAACACCTCCTTACCCACCTTATTTTCATCTTATGACACTGCTTCTCATTTTACACACTCCCACCACTCCCAACCGTGCCCTTCTTTCCTGTGACTAGCCATGTGGATGAACTGTCTCTGCTCCTACATCAGTATAACCCCACTTCTTGTATACTAGAGTGTATCTCCCTTCTGCCTGTTCAAGGACCTCAGTAACAGCAATCCTTTCTCCTGAGACTTAAAAAATTCCCCTCTCACTGTATATTCCCACTAATATTATTCATCTCATCTAAAAATTCTCTCACATCACTCCACTTTCCTTTCTAGATATTTCTCCATTCCTCTACTCTGCTTTATACCCAAATGTCCCAAAACGTTTTCCATGCTTATTGTCATCCGTTTCTTTAAATACCTTTCTAACAAGGATTTTGGCCCCATCCCTCTACTAAAATTGCTGTATCAAGATCACCCATGACCTCCACATTGCCAAATTTAATGGTCAATTCTCAGATCTCTCTGCCACAATTGACAGATATAGCTGATCAGGACACAGTATGGTCAGGACTTTCACCCTGCCTCAGTGGTTACCCCTTCTCAATCTCCTTTGCTTGTTCCTTTTCTTCTTCTTGATCTTTAACACTGGCTGAGTCTTGGACCTCATCTTTCTATATTTACTCACTCCCTAAGTGATTTCATCAAATCTCACAGTGATGGATTGAGATTCCGTAGCTGAGGGCTCAGCTCAGCCTTGAAAGATTAATACTTTTTATCTTAGTTAAGGCTTCTTTAATGAAATACCATAAACTGAATAGTTTACAAACAATAGAAATTTATTTTATCACAGTTCTGGAGTCTGGGAGGTCTGGTTTTCAAGCTTCCAGCAGATGTGGTATCTAGTGAGGGCATCTTTGAGCTGTCCCTTACTTGGCAGAAGGGGGTAAACAAGCCTCTTCCCTTGGTTCTTTATAAGGACAGTAATCCCATTCATAAGAGGTTGACCTTCATGACCCAGTCATCTCCTAAAAGTCCCACTTCTTCATATTATTGCCTTGGGGATTCAGTTTCAATACATGAATGGAGATGAGGGCAAAAATATTCAGACCATAGTACTTCTTAAGTTTAATTTAGTTTCACAAACACTTTTCTCTCTTTTTCATCTGATTATTCTGGTCCCTTTAATATTTACAATGCTTAGAGCACATCAATAAATTGGCATTTGGATTTATAAGCCAAGTGTGTGTTTGTCCACTACTTGATTCTCTTTATTTCGTGTTAACTTCACTAACAGAAACTTGCTGTCCCAGGCCTTTCCTGAGGGCCCAGTCCTGAATACAGGAGAATGACATTACCTCTTCAGAAGGTGGTTAGAAGGGATTAGCCCAGCACAGGTAGAAAGGTCTGAGATTTTCCGGGCCTGCCACCAGAGGGCGTCATTCTGGTCCACAATCTGGAGGATGTCGCCCTTCTGGAAAGGCAATCCAGCATCCATGCAGGGGATGGAAGGATCCTCCTGTGGCCAGTAATCCGTCATGGCACGAACGTAAATCTGATGGCAAGTGCATAATGGTGTCATCAGAAGAGCCTTTGTCCTTGTGCTGGTAAGACTTAAAATCATTACTCCCCTTCTTCATGAACTGGTCATATCTTTCCTCTCTCACCAAAAAAGAGAATTTGCTTCCTAAACTAAGTACCATAAAAAAAAAAAAAAAGCATCTGGGGTAATAGCTCTGAAATGTTTATGTTCAATTTTTCAGAATTTTCAATGTCACTTCATGACTTTGTGGCACCCCATCTCCCTTTATTGTGCTCCTTTACTCATTTGCCTCTTCGTTCATCAGTATTGAAAAATATCCAGCACAGTATCGAACACATGTCAAAACAGCATTGAGGATAGGAGCGTGATACATCATGTTGGATCATGTCATTATTTTGGGACTCAGTGTGTGCAAAACTAAAGGTTCAGTCAGCTCTTACCATCTTCTGACTATTCACAGGAGGGTCAGAAACCGGAACCACCTTGAACATGATTGTGCTGCGAGACATGGCCTAGAAAATGACATGGAGGAGAAGTCACGGAGTCAGCAAGGTTGCTGGGGTTTGGCAGATGCAGTCACAGCTGAATGTGTCCAGGACTAATGGTGACATCCCCCATAGTAACTTTTACAGGGCTCAGAGCTGTTTCCACCCAGGAATGGAAAGAAATTAGGAATCAGTGTAGCTCTGTGTCTGCAGGGCTCTGGAATCACAGGTTGCTAAAATCCACACCCTCTTCCAGGGCCCCTCCATCTTAGTGCTGACAGAAACACCCTACTCTGCAAGGTTTCCTTCCCACAGGCCCTGTCTGACTTTCTGTCCTCATGTCTGTGATTTACAGTACTTCAAACTCCCTTTGCTGCACCTTATGTGCCACACAGAAAGTTGAGGCCTTGTCCTTTTCATATCTTTCCTCCTCTCGGTCTCTAAGCCATCACTATGAAAGGCTAGAGTTCTCCCAGGCACCCAGTTTGAGAATCACTGGTCTATATAATATACAGTGACAAATCTCAGGCCCCAAAGGTGGGGTATGCATTGGGGAGATTGATGGAACCATGCTGCTTTGGCTAATTAATGCTGGACTGTGATTCAGGGAATGGGCTAAGAGGTGGGAATGGAAACAAGAGAGACCAAAGTCTCATAGATTCAGACTATGAATCCTCAACTTCAAACACCAAGGAAGAGGGGCGGGGCCAAACAAGGATGTCCTCCTCCCTATCTTCTGTCCCATGGTGACTTCTTTCTCCCCTCAAAGCTGCCCTGGAGAAAGAGGTTAAGCAGATTTCAGCTGCATAAATGTGTTAGGGGAAGGATGGGGTTGCAGCTCAGTGGTAGAGCCCTTGTCTATCCTGTGCAAGTCCCTGGGTTCAATCCGCAGCATTGAAAAAAAAGCAGGGATGGGAGGAGCAAGCTGTGGTTTGCTTAGGCTCAAACTCTCCTGCAAAGCTCACTTTGCCCACCCACGCTCAGTTTCCAATGGAGAAACACAGGTGACAAGAAACCTGAGCTGGGGACCTGATCGTCCCCTAAGGAGAGCTTGGGTAGGAACATTTCCCAGGCAGGGTCAGAATTTCTGGGGGGTAAAGGAGGAAGGTCAATGAACTACATGGCAACAGATAAGATCTGCAGGCCTGGAGACTGGAGGCTGCGGAGAGGAACCCAAGTCCCCACACTACAACGCACACACCACGGGCTCCATGGGCCCAGTGCCTCAGCTCTTCACTAAGTCATGAACAAAAGGACAAAGAGAAGACAGTTACCAGAATATGGATCACTTGCTCAGGGTCCAGTCCCTCAACTGAGACTCCGTTCACTTCCACCAATTTGTCTCCGGCATATAACAACCCTAGGCAAACAGAAACAAAGAAAGGAAAAAAAGGAAAAAATGAGGTCACCATCTCTAAAGCTATAAGCAAACTCACTAGCCCAAGCATCCTCTAAACATTCTAAATAAACCGTTTATTCCAACCTATACCACCACAGAAATCTGTGAGCATGCCATCCACCTCTTTTCCAATGAAAATAGTGATATTTTTCTTTCTGCTAATCTAATATAAAATGGAAGGAGAGCATTGTAAGAAGTAGCACTAAAATTAAAGATGTTGGGGTCATGAATAAATGATAAAAGGAAGAGGTGTGTGTTTGAGGGTATTTTCAGAAGAGAAAATGTCCAGAAATTTGGGAGGGTTCAAGATTATACCTTACCCCTAGAGGTTAGGAAGGACAGGGGAGAGCAGATACAGAGGAAGGTTAGACAATAGGTACCCAAACATAGCTACGTAGAGGGAAGCAGCTCCAATGTTCTACAGCACAGTAGGGTGATGATATTTCACAACAATTTATTGTACATTTTATAAAAGACTAGAAGAGAGGAGTTCAAAGTTTTCCAATACAAAGAAATGATAAACCTTTAAGAAAATGGAAATGCAAATTACCCCAATCTGATCAATACACATGTGTACATGAATTGAGTTTATCACACTGTACCTTCTTAATATAGTTATTATGTATTAATTTTTTTTAAAGGAGGGCTAGGGTTATGGCTCGGTGGTAGAATGCTCGCCTAACACATGTGAGGCACTGGATTCAAACCTCAGCACCACATTAAAAAAAAAAATGAAATAAAGATATTGTGTGTCCACCTACAACTAAAAAATACTTTTTTCTTAAAAAAAAAAAAAAAAAAAAGGAGCCAAGCATGGTTGCACATGGCTGTAATCCCAGCAGCTTGGGAGGCTAAGGCAGGATGATTGAAGGTTCAAGGCCAGCCTCAGCAACTTAGTGAGGCCCTAAGCAACTTAGTGAGACCTTGTCTCAAGATGAAAAATAAAAAGGGCTGGGGTTGTGGCTCAGTGGTTAAGCACCCCTGGGTTCAATCCCCAGTACAAAAAAAGGAAAAAAGGATTAAACCTTGAGAAATATGAGGTAAAATGGAGGAGCTGTGAGGGAAATGAGCAAAAAGCAGGATGACCTCACAGAAAAGACACCAAGGTAACAAGATGTCAAGAAAGGTGTCCATGGCAAACGTGATGCAGCAGGAAAAACAAGCCTGAGATGAAAAGGGGGTCCCAAGGGACTTAGAAACTGGGAACTCCTCAGTATTTGCCAGAAGGATGTTGGGGTGTGAACCACATGTGGGCTCTAGGGAACCCCGGGGCCAGAACTGAGGCAGCCGGTGAAGAGACACTCATATCAGAAGCACATTAGTGAAAGGAGGAAAATGTGCTTACCTGGTAGAAAGAGCAAACCAAAGGCATTTCAAGATGGAAAAGAGCTACTATGTCTTTTTGAAAGCAGAAGGGTCAAAAAGTGGGGACTATGAACTCAGGTACTCAAATCCTGACTCAAACTGTATAACCTTGATCAAGCTAGTGACTTCATCTCTGTGACCCTCTGTCTCTTCTTCTATAAAATGGCATGGTAATGTTAGGCTACCATGAGAATGTAAAGTGAGAGAGCTTTTATATGGTGCCTAGAATGGGAGGGACTCTGTGAAGAAGGGAATCGAGACTTCCCTGGACTATCTATCTGATCTTTCTGTCTTTGCTACTCTCATGAAACCATGGAAATTACAAAAGCCCTGACCTGTCAGGAGAGAGGGTTCCTCGGAAAAGAGACCACACAATCAAGGCTTTTGAGTAGTCACACTAGAACCCTGCTGCTCTTGCTTACCACTCCTCTCCACCAGCCCGCCATGGATGACCCTGGCCACCAGGATGTCTCCTGTCATCTCGTGGCGCTTGATCGTAGCTCCCTAGAGAGAAAATAAAATGGGGTCCCTCTTTTATCCCACATGGCCACTTTCCTGGTGGCTTCCTTCAATCAACGCAGCTCTGGCCTTTCAGACAAGGGTATGTATACCAACCAGTGAGAGAGGGGCCACACAGTGTCCTGTAGCCTGCCAATGACACCAGGCTATCAGCAAAGGACAGACCATTCAGCCTTGGCCTTGTGACGTCAACTTACAATCATACAGATGTAAAAGAATATTTAGATCCTTCCAAAGATAAAGTTCCCATGATAACCCAATTGTAACGACTGCTCCTAGAACATCAAATTAATGCCTTACTTGGTTTCCCATTAATAAAGGATAAAATGTAGGCAAGTGCATTGGAACTGAGTGAAATATAAACACATCAGAAAACCAAACAATAAAATAAAAAATATATATTTCTGATTTCTCACAAAATAAGTCTTGCAAGACTTGTCTTACTTTTCCAAAAGGAAAAAAACGCTAAGCAGAAATCATTCCATAACAAACACTTTATAACATGCCATGTGTTTAAAATCACAGACAAAAATCAGACAGCTCACTGTACCATCACTGTCACCTGTGCATGACCCAGGGTGGGGTCGTATTGCCCAAAATAACTCTGGAATAATCCTAAGGAAAAGATGTCATGACTTCCTTACCAGGGGCTGCTGGTTTTTCACCAAGCAAACAATCCTCATGGCTTCCTCGCTCTCAGGGATATTATCAGGCAGTGGGGGAAGAAGGGGCTCAAAATCTTTCTGAGCTACCGTGTCATGGGCACTGAGCAAGGCCTGGGAACAGGGAAGAAAACGTGAACAAATGTCACTCATGGGTCACGTGCATCTAGAAGATGATGACTCCACACCACACGAGACATACACCAACACACGCGTGCCAGGCATAGTTCTAAGCAATGTCAGTCTTCATGGTAACCCTGTGAGGCAGGATCACTTACTGCCTTCTATTTAAAGATAAGGAAACAAGCCACAGAGGGGTTAAGCAATGTTGAATATTCCTCCATTTTTGCTAAAATGTGTTATTCCACAATATTCTGATTTCTGGGAAGCCCAAGTAATCCAAAGTGCTCCTATGAAGTTTTGGCCTCCAAAACAATTTCTATAATATTTTGTATAATGAAGGCAGAATGAGGACAGTAATCAAAACATCTAGCTACTTCAACTTATCAGTAACACCCAAGGGCCCATGTGGAACAGAATAGGAAAATTAGTTCTTGTTTTACGGTGTGATGAGAGTTCCTTCTAATGGCCACTCAAACTTTCAACTGACCAGGTGGGAGGCTATTGTCATTCTTCAGCCTGCCTGACACTGGACATGCTATAGTTAGAACTCAAAGGAAAGTTGTCCATATAGGCTGTGGTGTTGAAGATATGTGATAACCAGTTATCTTGTGAACCCTGAATTCCATGACTCCAAATTCAGTCCTTCTCTTAAAGTTCCAGTGTATTGATAAAATGATCTCAAAATCCATAAATCCTAAGAGAAGATTTCTTTTATGCAATCAAATGTTCATCATATAGCAACTCACAGGGGTTAATCATCATTACACTGTATATTCCAAATACCTTCACACACTATATCCAAAATTTAAATTATTTTCAAGTTGGGAAGAAAGTGTGGAGGTTAGCTAGAAGATTCCCTGATTTCCCCTTAGAATTTTCCAGGGATGATTGTTTTGTAGGGGAAACAAGACACCATGGAAAATTCTGGAAGCCTCGTCATAAATATAACAGGTCTGGCTCCATGATTGGCAATACTGAATCCCACATCTTCAAGGTACAATCTGTTGGTCGCTCATGTACAGTAATAGAACATCCATTCAGAGAGCACATTTTCTACTCCATGTACTCATTCTTTCCAGTTTTGTCTGTGTGCCAGTTGCCATACCTTATCTATTAGCAAGTACTTGCCTTATAGTGTGGAGCCTGAAGGAGCTTTCTCAGCTCCTGGACTTCAGGAGAATTAGGGACATCACGTAACAGCTCTATTACCTGGTTCATGGAAAAGCACAAGTTATAAATTCTTAAAAACTTTCACCACCTAGTCAATTCCACCCAGTCTAGATAACAGCTACACTGACTAACATGAAATTGACCTAAGAAAAGCTGTTATTAGAGCCTCCTTTTTCATCTTTAAAATCAGAGCCTAGCAGCCCTTCCTTAGCGATTAAACTTCACTAGAGCAGGTAATTCAAAATTGGGGGTGGATCTAAACCCCAATCCCAGGCCTGGCACATTATAGCACTGGAGGAAGAACATATGGATTTTCTAATAGCACATGGACCAAGACAAGAGCCCTCTAGTGGTTCTAAAGTCACTGTTTGCCAATGTCAATGCTTCAAGGGCAGATGAAGCTGCATTTAGGGTGAACAGAAGAACTTGGGAAGTTCAACCCATGGAGTTCTCCATTCTTCAAACAGAAAATTGGAATAATAATTTATATTTCAGGGTAAGCTATTTGATTAGTAATTTTCATGATTGTTGTAATATAAAAATGCTAAACAAAATTGATCCTGATATTTTTGCTGCAGTTTAAATGCAGAACTGCTTTTAGAGGACACAAGCTCTTTCAAGACTTTAGTCAGCCCCATGAATCTTTGGCAGTCAATCATTGTACATACAGACAAATGAAAACAAGTGGCTTACAAAACTTTATCCCCTTTCAGTAGGACTACAACTGAATGAAATATCATGAGTGTATTTTTTTGTTAACAAATGAGGAAAATTTGAGTTGTTAATTACTGGAATTGAAGGTATAGTTTTTTAATTTTTTCTACATATTTGAATATAATTTGGACAATAATAATAACAGGGATTTCACTTATTTATCCATTCCACAAATATTTTTGAATACCGTTTTAGGTGATGTGAAAATAGTGGTAAAGAGGTGGACAAAAATCCCCATTCTCATGGAGTTTATATACTAGTGAGGAGAAATGGTCTCTCCTTCCCCCCATACACACACACACACACACACACACATATACACAAATACATGTGTAAAATAAATAATTTTGTTTGGTGATGAGAAGAGTTAAAAACAAAAATAAACCAGGGAAATTGGCTAGGAGATGCTAGGAGGAGGGCATGCAGATTTAGGAAGATTATCAGGAAAAGTGTCACTGAGAAGTGGTGTTTGAGTGGAGATGAGTGATCAAATCATGATAGATGGACCAAAGCATGACTGAAACAGGGAAAAGCAAGTGTCTGATTAATTCAAATCTCCACAAGGGGCCAATATGGCTGGAACAGAGCGAGCAGGTGGAGAATAGTAAACTCAGAGTCAAAGAGCCCATGGCAGCTCAATTATATTCAGCTATGTAAGAACTTTGGCATTTGAGATGGGAAGTCATGAGGATTTGAGCAGAGAGGTGATTAAAGAGGTGATTCAAGAGCAACCAAAGAGCTGCTGTGTGGGGAACAGGCTACAGGGGGCAAGAGTAGAGCCAGGGAAAGAGGTAGGAAGCTTTATGCAGTTATCACAGCTTATATTAGGTGGCACAGGGGTGATGAGATTCCAGATGTTTTTTGAAAGTGGAGCTGATAAAATTTGCCAGCAGATTGGGTATGAGTTTGAAAGAAAGAGAGAGTTAAAGATGACCCCGCAGATTTTGGCCTAAGCACTGAAGAACAGAGATATCATTAACTGAATAAGAGAAGGCTATAAGAGGAGTGCGGAGGCGGAGTGAGCAGGAGTTCAGTTAAGGACACTTTAAGGTTGAAGTGCACATTAAACAGCCTCATCATATGGGGAGGAGACAGTTGGGTAGTTGAGACTGTAGTTCAGAGAAAGGGTCCAGATTAGAGAGAGAAATTGGAGAAGCGTTAGTGTAATATTATTCCATTTATATGAGGTAAATTGAGTTTAAAGTTTAGAGGGAAAGAGAGAAATGATGGATACATGCTAAGAATGTAGGGGTGTTTAATTTGGGGAAATATCCAGATAATTTCCTTCATTAAAACTCAGTTAAAAAGGAGAGGAGATAGGAATAGGAAAGATGGTGAAATGAAAAAACCCAAGTGAATCCCACCATTATGTACATCCTCAAGAATAGGGTCCTAATTAGAATAAGATATAATTTATGCATGTATAATTTTATCAAAATGAATTCTACTGTCACATATAACTATAACAAAGTTCAATTAAAAACATTTATTAAAGCCAGGCACAGTGGCATATGCCTGAAATCCCAGCGACTTGGAAGGCTGAGGCAAGAGGATCATGAGTTCAAAGCTAACCTCAGCAAATAGCAAGACCCTTAGCAACTCAGCAAAACCCTGTCTCTAATGAAATATTAAAAAGGGTGATGGGTGGGGGCTGGGGCTGGGGCTCAACAGTAATGCACTTGCCTGGCATGTGTGAGGCACTGGGTTCAATTCTCAGCACCACATATAAATAAGTAAATAAAATAAAGGTCTATCAATAATTTGAAAAAAATTAATTTAAAAAGGCTTTAAAAACATAAATAAAAATAAAAAGGGCAGGGGGATGTGCTTCAGTGGTTAAATGCCACTGGATTCAATCTCTATTAAAAAAAACCCACTTATTAAGATGCATGATCATCTCTCAAACTTTTCCAGTAGATCTTTAATTCACTTAAAAAAAGCACTAGAGGAAGGGCTGGGGTTGTAGCTCAGTGGTAGAGTGCTTGCCTAGCATGTGTGAGGTACTGGGTTTGATTCTAAGCACTGTATATAAATAAATGAACAAAATAAAGGCCCATCAACATCTAAAAAAATTTTTTAAAGAACTAGAGGAAAAGTCAGAGTTCTGGAGTGAAATCCCCTTACCTCACAGGATAACCTCTGTGCATGGGGTGTGGCGGGAACTAGTTTCTTTTCTTTAAATTCTTGGAGGCAGTCATAAACCTGCAGATGGGTGAGGGTGGAGAATTGATGTTAATAACATACATGACTATTAACATTCTGGATTTAAGACTCTCAAAGGGAAGAAACAACCTGGAAAACTGTCCAAGCAGCTGAATAGCAGGATGTGAGTTGGCCTTTAATAAGGTGTGTCTCTAATTGCAAAAGAGAAATGAACTCAAGTCCTGGGTTCAGTGTCTTAATTATTGGCTACCATGAGTCACCGAATTTCCAAGAAATTTTATTGAAAAAAAAACCCAGCCAAACTTGACCCTTTTTACACTGAATAAATTTTCCAATGCTGAGACCAATAGGCATTGGTAGATGATGCACACAGGGGTGTCTCAAGCAAGGGACTCTGTGAGAATAGAGACCCATGAAGATCTCTGCACAGGGAAACCGTGTGGCTTTGGGCCAACCCATGTCCTGAAGAAGAGACCCACCAGGAACACTGTGCTTATCTGTCCTCTGCTCTGATCTTTAGGGCTGTCTGTTTCACATCCCTCCCTTAATTTTCCAATACAACTTTATTTATAAAAATTCCAATCACATCTCTGTGGGTCCCTAGGAATTTTTTTCTGAACCAGGATGTAGGATCAGGCTGAGTATACTAAACCCTAGCTCCACAGTGCAGTCCTTAATTTTATTTCAGGAATTAAGCTTTTCTTATAGAGAAGCAAGGCCCAATGGGCCAGCTTAGCCCAGTCTTTTCCACCAAGTCTGTGGTGTTACTGCTGCTTGAACTTTCCCTAGGGACCAGCATTCAGTGTACCTGGAAATGATCCGAGTTGATGGATCAATGCAAGAGCACAAAGCACAAACAGCCTGCTAGTGGGGAGCAAGGACAATGCCCATAAGGAAACCAAAACTCCCCTCTTTTGGGTGGGGAGGTCCGATAGATACCAAATGCTTTGGAACAAGCGAAGTGTTCATGTTGAAGATGTTGCCTTTTCAAGTTTTAAACAACATAATACTAGCACGCATTCTAAGATGGACCACAACCCACACTTAAGAGAAACACCCACACAAAAATGACTTCAAGATTTTTCTTAATAATAAGATTTGTTCAGAAAAACAAAATTATAGTAGTATTGATTCTTGAATAATGCATGAAGTTTTAATCAAATTAAAAGAGAAGGGCTGGGGATGTGGCTCAAGCGGTAGCACGCTCGCCTGGGGATCCTCAGTACCACATACAAACAAAGATGTTGTGTCCTCCGAAAACTAAAATGAATAAATAAATAAATTCTCTCTCTCTCTCTCTCTCTCTCTCTCTCTCTCTCTCTCTCTCTCTCTTTAAAAAAAAATTAAAAGAAAAACCTAAAAGAATTATATTAAAAAAAGGCTGGGGATGTTGCTCGGTGGTTGAGTGCCCCTAGGTTCAATCTCTGGAACCCCCCAACCCTAAAAAAGAAGAAGAAACCTAGGGATGAGAAAATGTTAAGATACCCAAACAGAACATGGATGTCTTATTTCCTGATTTTAACAAAGAGAAATAATTTTTTAAAGATATATATATATATATATATATATATATATATATATATATATATATGCATGTGTGTGTGTATTTTTTTTTTCAGGATTGGCCTCAAGAACAAATGATTATAATAATTATAGAATAGCTGATAAGATGCTGCTGATAGCCATTGTGGCAGCTTTGTGATTCTAGGGCTCTCTGCAAGAAAAAGAATTACAGGCTGTTATGACTTGGATCTGTTATGACTTGATCTTCAGCTCATGTGCTGAAGGCTTGGTCCCCAGGGCAGTAGTGTCAACAGGCAGAGGAGACTGGATCACAAGGGCTCCAACCCCAACAGTGGATTCATCCACAATGTTCTGCCTCCCCACAAGCCCAGAAGCAACAGAGCCAAGT
This sequence comes from Spermophilus citellus, assembly GCF_964194105.1. Taxonomy (NCBI): domain Eukaryota; kingdom Metazoa; phylum Chordata; class Mammalia; order Rodentia; family Sciuridae; genus Spermophilus; species Spermophilus citellus. The sequence goes on from NC_138192.1 coordinate 102,927,799, forward strand.
GACTGTGGACTGAAACCTTTGAAATAAGCCAAAATAAATAATTCCTCCTTTAAGCTGATTCCTCTCAGGTATCTTGTCACAGTGGCACAAAGCTGAGTAACTCAGGGGTAGAAAAGAAAGGAGCTGCCATATTCTTTTCCACCTATGTCAATTCCTTTCAAAGCTAAGAGGTGTGTGTGGGTCTTCTCTGAGGATGGCCTTCTAAGAACTTTTTCCATGTTGAAATTTCCTGCCAGGTAACAAGTAATACCACTGGGTAAGCAGCTGCTATGGTCTGAAAGTGGCCCCTGGCCCCAAATTCGTAGGTTGCAATCTTCACCCCAGGGCGATGCTATTAGGAGGTGGTGCCCTGGGGAGAGGATGAGGTCATGAGGGCTGCACCCTCAAGAATGGGATTAGCATCCTCATAAAAGAGGCTGGGGAGATCCCTCACCTCTTCCACCATATGAGGTCACAGTAAAAAGATGGCCTTCTGTGAATCAAAAAGTGGGTCTTCATGGGACATGAAATCTGCCAGCGCCTTTGATCTTAGACTTCCCAGTTTCCAAATCTATCATAAATAGGTTTCCTCTTTATAAGCTATCCAGTCTGTGGCATTTTGTTACAGAGCCTGAATGGACTAAGGGAGTAGTTTTTAACCAGCCAGTTAGCAAAGAGCTGCAAGCCACAGAGTGCTCACCTTTAGCAGGGCCCGCAGCCATGGGGAGTGCAGGAGATCATAGAGGAGGCACACTCCGTTCACATCTCGGCTGTAGAACAGGCTCAGCTCCTGCAGCACATGCCTCAGGATTTGGGAGAGGCCTAGAAAAGGGAGAGGACAGAGACTGATGGGGTGGGGAAGGTAGAAAAGCCGCTATATATATGAAAGGCAGCTGGCCAACTTCAGAAAGTCCCATGACCATCTGGAGACCAGTTTCTTTGTGGCTAAATGAGAATATGCTGGATTTCTTACAGGGTTGTGGCTAACCCTAGATGAAACAGATCATAATATTCAGAAGTAAGATATCATAAGAGCTTCCCCCTCCTCCATCTTACTAGTCTGTGGTTTATCCAAAATTATCTGTTTCCTGGATCCTCTTTCTCACATCCAAATATGGAGTCATTTGTTTTTATGCTTTCTGAAAATTCTTATGGAAAGTGTTACTGAAAAACATTTAACTCACAATAGGGTTTTAATACAAATTTCAGTAGTCTGCTGGGTAAAAGGATATTAAGTAGGTTTCAGTGAACGCTTGATTTTTTCCCCCACAAGTATATTTATAAAAATTCTTTTTTTAAGTGATATTTTGAATGTGAACAAATCGTGCAGTTCTCAGTTTTACATAAAGCATTGTGGGAATGGGGGAGGTAGGGAGGTCTGAATCTACTGTTTTCTTTCCTTTTTGCCTTGAAAACTGTTTCCAATCTGTCATTAGCAGTTGTAGTAGGGTGATCAAAAGTGTATAGCAAATCCCTGGTTGGGGTGACAGTAAATGTGTTAGAATCTCATTCCATGCCTAGATTGCGTATCTAGAGTGATACCATTCTTTCTGATTTCAAGGGAACCTTGGTGACACGTACCATTCCGTGGCTGGGTTGCAGTAGAGAGCTTCCTGTCCCTGTCTGGAGGATCTCCTCCTTTATCTGACTGTATCATCCTTCCTGCCAGAGCTTCCAAAGAGAGGTGGGACCTAGGAAGCAGATCATAAACAACTCAGAGTTCATGCAATCACACTGGCCACACACTCAGCCTGCAGAAATATATTTTCAACGGCATTTATAAAGCACACTAGGCATTGTGCCACACACTGGGGTACACATCAAATAAAATGCAGTCTTAAAGACAGTGGAATGAATTGGACATAACTTTCCTATGTTCATATATGAATACATGAACAGTTAACTCCACATCACGTACAACCACAAGAATGAGATCCTAATTAGAATAAGTTATACTCCATATATATATAATACATCAGAATGCACTCTACTGTCATGGATATCTAAAAAGAACAAAGAGGGGCTGGGGATGTGGCTCAAGCGGTAGCGCGCTGGCCTGGCATGCATGCGGCCCAAGTTCAATCCTCAGCACCACATACAAACAGGGATGTTGTGTCCGCCGAGGACTGAAAAATAAATATTAAAAATTCTCTCTCTCTCTCTTTCTTTCTCTCTCTCTCTCTCTCTTTCTCTCTCTCTCTAAAAAAAAAATAAAATAAAAATTCTCTCTCTCTTAAAAAAAACTTTAAAAAAAAGAACAAAGAAAAATTACTAATAAATAAGTAAATAAAACCTAGTCTTGCCCCATAGCAAATTAACCATCACCAGCAGTGGGAAGGAGAAAACTACTATTTCAAAAAGTATTCCCACTATCCCTCTGCTTTTTAAAAGCAAGTTACAATGTTATATATATCTTCCACTGATTTGCCTCATTAATTTTACCTATCTTTCAAAGCTCAAAAGGGTCTCCCCTGGCCTGACTGCTTGTATGTATGTGCACCTTACGGTTCTTCATAAAAAAATAATAACTAGTCACAATTGTACAATTGCTGTTAGAAGACTTAACTGAATCCATGTGTGATGGATTGCTGCTGAGGCAGACTCTTAGAATTTACAAACAACATGATAATGATTTTTTTTTCCTATAACCTTCCTGACTCAACCCCACGATCTATTTAAATTCTAGAGAGCCCTACCAGATTCAATACTAATCTTTAACAACTTACTTGAAATGCTTATTTTCTATATTGCTTTAGGTGGGTTTGGTTTTGAGAAAGAGAAACACAAAGTGAGTTCAGAGGCAGAGACAATCCAGGATTGGCAGGGCAGTCTAGCTCCACAAAGTCCTTAGGGAACAGGCTACTTCCAGCTCCCAATCCCCACCCTATGTGTGACATTGTTCTCATCTATGGGCTCCAACATGGTGGCTGAAGCCCCAGCCATCAAGTCTACATTTCAGCCAGCAGGACTGGAAAGGATTAGGAAAACAAAGACAGAGGGAATGTGCATACTGCTCTTCAAGAAAATTTCTTAGAAATTGCCCTACATAACAGGGAATCATCTTAGGCCCCATGGAATTTTCAAATGTCCTACTGGAAAAAACAAAAAGAACTATAATTATCTGAATCTAGAACCCAACTTTTTATTACATGTAAGTACAAAAGATTTTGCATATTGATTGGATGGAGTGGTACCACCGTAATTGAGGAATGAATTTACTTGGTTTTGCTTTAAACTTTACCAAGCTGTCCACCAATTCAGAAAATCATGTCACTAATGGTAATGCTGCGTGTGGTACCCAGGAAATCACTACAGCCTATCAGTATCAGGCTGCATCTGTGCCTGTATTCAAAACTGCCAAATCCCTTGAGGAGATTTTTGTGTATGTTCAAACATTTGTAAGTTTCTTTTAACTTTTGATGTAGAGAAGTCACATATTTACATATTGAAATATACAATGTCTTATGATCAATTCTTTTTTTTTTTTTTTTTTTTTGGTGGAAGAGTACTGGGATTGAACCCGGGAACACTTTAATCACTCAGCTATTCCCAACCCTTTTTATTTATTTTGAGACAGTGTCTCGGTGAGTTACTTAGGGCTCACTAATTTGCTGAGGCTGGCTTTGAATTTGTGATCTTCCTGCCTCAGCCTCCAGAGTTGCTGGGATTACAGGTCTGTTCCACCATTCCCAGCTTGATCAACTATCCTTTTAATTATTATTAGGGAATTATATGCAATTTTTTTTTCAAAACTCATGAGTAGGTATGTTGGTTGAGTTCCCCCAGATCAATGAGCAAGGACTATAGGGTAGATAATGTATTTATAAAGGGACCCCAGGAAATTCCCATAGAGGAGTAGGGTATAAAGGCAGGGAAGAAAAACAAGTCATTAAAAGTGTGATCAAGTGAGTAAATACTGTGAGTGGCAATTGGATGGTAATCCCATGGGGTAAGAAGGAACACAGGAATGGAGGTATTTAAATACCAATGTTGCTGCAGGTCCTTGGTTGAGGGCCATTCCTGAGAGCATTTCTTCTGGCCTTTCCAGCCTGCTCCAGGTGGACTTTCAGATAGCAAGGATAGGTGCTAGCAGTTGGCCCAGACAGAGTACACCAGAATGGAAAGCATTGAGGTGATATATGTGGGTAGGGCAATGATAATATTTCTTATAGTAGGATAAAAAAGAATAAATTAGGATTTTTTAAAAGAAGCATTTAATGGGCTGGGGTTGTGGCTCAGTGGTAGAGCACTCACCTAGCATGCAAGAGGCACTAGGTTGGATCCTCAGCACCACATAAATGTAAAATAAAGATATTGTGTCCATCTAAAACTTAAGAATAAATATTTTTAAAAAAGAAGCAGCAGCATTTAAAATTAGCTGTTTAAGACTGGGGTATTGAATCTGATTGGGTCACAAACCACTGTCTCGATACTAAATCAATTATGGGGTTGAGCAGGAAATCTAAAAGATAAAAAGATCATTATTACATTGTCTCTAAATTCTACAGCAGTGAGAACAGCTCGGAAATTTGCACAGAATTTTCAGCTGCTTTCCTATACACATTCTTCTCCAGTCACACTGAAGTATTTTACTAGATTTCACCAAAACCTGACATTGTTGTGCCTTTCCTTTGCCCACTCCACTCTAGATCCAGCCCAGCCAGGTTAAACTGGGCCTTTTCCCATGTTCTGCTTTTTTTTTTTTTTTTCCCCCCAAAATCCACAGAGTAGGTATATTGGAAAGGGAAAGGGAGGGCCTGCCAGATAGGCAAAAGTCAGAGCAGACAGATGGGGCTGACACCAGGCAACCTCTTAAAACCTGTTAGCCCAGCATGTCCCACAAATCATTGTCCTTGGTAAAACAGCACAGATTAAATAAGCCAATGTTGTTTGCACACAAGATGGACCACATTTCTTCCATATTTAATGCCTAAATGATAACACACTGAATGAGGCCTACTCATTCAGTAGATAAGGGCACTGGAGACTGATTTCTGATATGAATGTATTCTGAGCTGTGAGGCAGCAGCTGACAAGGCAAGTGCCTGGATATACTGACCTTAACCTTTTGTCCTATCAGACTTCAAAAACTGGGCCAATGGGCATCTTAGAGAAAATAAAATACAACACTTTTATTTCCAGATAAGGACACTGACTTTAAAAAAAAAATAGTAGCCCCAGCCACATGCAATTCTGGGTGATTAAGTAACACATGAATAACCAGTTCTCTTGTCATGGATTTAGAAGCTGCAGTACTGTCGCTGACTCCTAAGGCATTTGTCTTAAATATTATTTTAAAATTATTTCTATTAGCTTTCTAAAATGCACTAACTACTATTCAATGATCCAACCTATTACCCCTTTTATCCTGTTTTTAAAAATAATGCTTTTTAGCTGACAAACACTGAAAACAACAACAAAAAAAACACTTGAAGACTTAATGAGAAATGGTCCCTATGATAACGACTGGCTTCCAAAATGCCACTGTATAGGACTGGGATAAATGCTCAGTTTTACTCAAACTCCATGACAGTCCATTATTCCATATTAAAAGAAATGGTTTCTCAAAGCAGAACCTCTTCTTCCAAAGTCATAGAATTCTCCATATTTGAGTTGCTCTGAAATTCAACTATTTGAATTAGATTATCCAGAATGATATTTTAGCTATTAAAAAGGACAGACATGCTAGACAGTTATAGGAGGGATCTCTGGTAACTGAGGATTATTTGTAGTATCTTACCTGTAAGACTGAACATGCAATGTTGCTCCTATGCAGACAAAACCTTGGGTGGAAAATACTATGGGCTATTAGCTGCCAAAGTCACCTCACTGCTCTAAATAAAACCTCTGCACATCCTCTTTGATTTAATCCACACACAGACCTAACCTAGCCTAACCATGAACTCATAAGCTTCCCCTGCCACAAATCTTAAAATATTCCTTAGACTAAACATCTAATTTATATAATTTTCAACCTTTACCTAGTATCTTCTTACATTGTCACAAGTTAACATACACACACACACACACACAACACAATTTTTGTTAACGATTTCAGAATAACAATCTACAACAGAAGGTGGCATTTTTTATTTTAATGAAAAAAAAAAAAAGCAAAAACCCTGTAGGCACCTGGAGTAAACTAACCCCATTAGCCTTATTTTCTCATGTTCTGTTGGGAAAACAATGGGACTCTTCTGCCAGTAATAAAGAGAGAGCACCATCAAAAACAGCTCCTTCTGGTCTGTAACAATTAGTGCGCCCATGCTTGATTCTCAGATTGGAGCTACAGTAGGGAACCCAGCAATATCCATGAGGGCATTAGTTCCGGGGCTGCCTGCTAATATGCAAGTCTGCAGATGCTCAAGTTCCTTTTATAAGACAGCACAGTACTTGCACATAACCTATGCACTACTGTAAATCATCTCTAGGTTTCTTATAGTATCCAACACAACACAAATGCTATGAGGTTATTATACTGTATTGTTTAGGAAATAACGACAAGGAAAAACAAAATCTGTACATGTTCAGTACAGATGCAATGTTTTTTCCTGAATATTTTCCACCCATGGCCAACTCCATGATGTGATCCACAGATAGAGGTCAACTGTATTTCTGGTATTTGAAAATTTATATTACAGGGTATAGTCAGTGGAAAGAGCACTTTGACAAAGATATCACACAAAGAACATAAGAAAGGGTGAAGAGCAAATGGCAATTATTAAGAGGTTTTCCAGCCCTGTTATCCTAATTAAACACATAGTTTTCTTCATCTCTCCACTGCAGAGGGAAATACAAGCTGAGAACGTAAGACATTTGTGTTTTGAGCACAGAATGGTTTATCAAAAGCACTTAATTTTTATGTAGTTTTCATTTTCAACTAACTTTTTTATTTTTGAGAACTACCAATGCCTAACCCAGCTATGAAATACCACCTCTGGCAGCTGTAGTCAGAAAATGCGTTGGGACTACAGGAGGGGTTTTAGGATGGGATACCAGCTCCAGAAGTGAGCAAATCATATACTCTTTGTTGAAAAGTGAGCAAATCACAGATACCTGCAGCCAAGAGGTGCTATGAGCATTGGTACAAGTAAAAGATCACCATCAACTGTTGCGTGAATGCTAGGTATTTCTATTTATAGATACTGGCCCGGATATTTAGGGCTTCTCCCAAAAGAACTGGAAATTCAGGTCTCTTTTAACATGCAATCTGAAAATAAAATATACAATGAAGAATCTAAAGTATTTGGATAGTTTCATTCAAGACTCCAAGTAAAAGGATGAATTGTAACATGTTTTTCTTAGAACTGAGATATCATCCTTTGTCCATTTCCACATATTATCCCTGTCTCTTAATGAGTTAGATATTCAATAATTTGTCTTTATCAGCAAATGAGGCATTTGTGTGGTTATTCAGAAAGACAAAACAATCCCCAGTGGAAATGCAAAGTGTTTAACATAGACAAATCTTTAAGAACCGGTCCCTTTCCTACTACAAGTGTGTACATTCCAATAGAAGGCATGGTGAAATGGAAAGGCTCCTTGAGAAAACATTACAACTAATCATTACCTGATGCCTAATGTTTCTCACCAAACTTTTATTCCTTACCCTTTCCATGAATCTATTTAGGGTAACTATCAATAACTATCAAATACATCATTTTTCCCCCAAGAAATACTAGATTTAAGACTTGTCCCAGGATCTTTAGGATCAGAAAGTTAATCTGTTCTTTGCTAGCAAAGGTGCTGTAATTATTGGTTTTTGTTTAAAGAGAGAGATCTCTAAAGTCCTAGAAGTTCTTCTGAGGTCAAAAAGGCATAAATTACAATGTGGGCAGAGGAAATACTGGGTTTCTTTTAAATTTTAAGCCTGGCTTTCTTTTAAATTTTTAGGCTGCCCTGTGTCATTTCTTCTGTAATCATAAACCACCTCATAAAGATGAATGTTTTTTATTATGAAAATCGCTGTTACAAGCCAACATTCCAAAACAGTATTTTAACAAACACTTGTCTTGATTATAAAGTAGAGCAGAAACCATGATCCTTCTTCAAAAGTAATTAACATCAGCTTGAGTCACTTCACATAAATCAGGACACTCCATATGTTCACCGCAGTGGGTAGGAGATGAGATGAGGGAGAGCACCTATGTTATCCAAAACAGCTACTAGTGTTACTGGTACAGTGTAAACCAAAAACTTACAGTAAGACATTTTTTAAAAAAGGAAAACACTAAACTGATGAGGTGCCACAATACTTTAGAGATGGAAACAGTCAAAGCTTATATTCTTTTTCTTTCCATCTTGGGTTCAGTGTGAGGTATAGGGAAGAACCACAACACTAGGTTGGGGATCGATGCAGTTCTTTGCTTCTGTATTTCCCAAACTTCAGTCCTGCTCCAAAACAACAGCTTGTATGCAGAAGCTCTTCGGGCTGCCAGTCACAGGCCTTGGAATACAGCATTTGCACATAGACAAATAAGGGTTCCACAGCAGCTGAGTGGTGCTTCAATTCCAGTGTACTCAACTTCCTGCAGCATATTGAGAAAACCAAAACCAAAATTCCTATGTTCCTTTCACTCAACAGGCAGAAGGCTCCTATTTAGATTCATTCTGTGTCTTGGGTCAGGATGTGGTAGTCACTACATAGAATCTCTCCTATCATAAATATCCTGGTGGAAAAGCTTAGAAAAAGTTAAAACTGCAGTTCAAAAATTCCTCCTTCCCCTCTCCAAGCAAAGAAGCATAACACACACAAGATTGGAAAGGATCTAAAAAGGCATGGTGTGGCTACTACAGTTTTTAGTACAATCTGCTCCTTGCAAAGAGATCTGGGGTAACTGCAGATGGATTCAGGCAAACCAGAAACTCAAAAATATTCATCATTAACTTCTTTAATGCAAGAAGAGATGCTGAGAACTTGCCTTACAAATCCACATGGCTGACATACCCTTCACTTCAGGAAGGGATATCCTTTTTTTTCCAAATAGATGCATGAAATTTCTGGGACTTAACAAAGGCCAAGCACTGGTCTGATTGATTTCTATCTTCTTTTCCATCCTCCCTTTAAACTAGTCTTTTTTGTTTTGTTTTGTTTTTTTCCTGAGCTCAGGGCTCTAGTTTGTAGTAAGGCTCTGAAATAACAACCAAAATAACACAGTCCTTTTCAATTTTCAACACCATTTTTTTCACCACTACAAAGATTCCAGATGGTGCTGTGACCCTTGGTAGATGATAATCCAGTTTTCAAGCTATTATGCAGCCTAGTTAAGCTTCTCACGCTGAATCTGGTAGTAACATGCCTGGAAAAAAGTTCAAAATAATTTTCAAATTTACTTTTAAAGAAATTACATAAACAAAGCAATGAATATGTAACCAAAGAAAGAAAAATCCTTTATTAAAAACTAGTGACCGAATAAATTCAGTTGCTTACACTTTTCCCTGTTCCTGTCAAGTCCCCCATACAATGGCTATTTCTTGTCTAGTTGTAATTAATATAGATAAAATTCTGCATTTTTTCCTCTAATTCTAAAACAAACAAAAAAACTCCTTACAAGATGTATGATATTCTTCATCAAGTAGAAATACCATAATGAACCATTTATGATTGAGCAGAATATACTGATCTTTTAAAGGTATGCTAGAACAACTGTCATCAGAAACACCTGGGACATTTAACAAACAGAGATTAAGTATCATTGCAAATCTAGTGAGCCAGAATTCTCAGGAATCTATTTTTAAAGAAACATCCTCAATGTTTCTGAAAGTGCCTAGGTCTGGGAATAATTCATACTATAAAGAACACCACGTTCAGATAATATATACCATTTTTCTTTTTTTAACTCCTTAGGATAAATTCCCAGGAGTAAGATTACCCAGTCAGATTCAACATATCTGTTAATAACAATTTATAGCAATTGTAATTATAACAGCAAAGGATGACAGCTATTTACCCATTGTCAATGTGGGAAATGATTTCAATATAAAGCCATCAGCACTGGGCATAATTTTGACACATTTCTGCTAATTAAGCAAGCACAAAATGATATCTTGTTTAATCAGGAGTACTTAGATTTTCAGCAAGTTTGAGCATTTTTCCACATCTAAACTCACTCATTTAGTCTCTTGTTCTCTGTTTAGAGGCACTCTTCATGTAACAAATACTAATAATGCAAGCAATTTGCAGCCAGTGTCTCCTAGTTTCCCCCCTTTTTCAGTCTGTTTAATAGAAATGTTAATGGTTTTAATTACAAGTTTTAAAAGTTGTCAGAAATCTGACATTAAATTCTAGTTTTTTTTCATTTCAATTTACCTGTTTTTCTTCTCTCTTCCTTTCTGTTTAAACCCCAAAGCATCTATAACTTGCTAGTCTACCCTTCCCCCAAACTGCTAATAAGCTTTATTATTTATTAAATAATTCCTCTCTTTTCCATTTTTTATTTGCCTTTTCCATTTTTGATGCTTCTATTTTCATGAGAAATTTTTAATATAGTGCTGTCTATACAGGGGCTATTGCTTAGGTATTATTTATTTCTATGACAGCAACATACTATTTCATCTGAATTATTATAATTTCATGATATTCCATTAACTGACAGAGTGAATCTATTTTTCCTCCCTCTTCTTTTGAAGATATTCTGTCTGTTGCTCTTCTGATAAACTTTAGAGTAATTCTACGAAATTCCAAGAAAAAATTCAAGGTGGGAAGTGAAAATTACTTCTAATAAATCCCTAGAGGGTATCCAGATCAGAGAGCCTCATGTAACCTATTGGTTATAGTAAATACAAGTGAAAGAAAAAGATGGAATTCAAATTCATTATTTTCATGTTGCCTCTGTGTCTTTCCTTAGTTTCATTACATAGTTCTACTGCTGGATACTTTTTAGGACACTAAGAATCCTCTCTGCTTCTTTTCTAGAGTTATTTATATAAATGTAAGCATTTATGATCACTTGAAATGTTCAATTTACAAAGAACATTGGATAATGAATAATTTGCTTTAGTATACTGAAGAATAACTGACTAATCCTACTTTTCTTCAAAATGTTATCATGCTTTTAAATATCAATAATGTGCTTTTCTAAAGGTATTTAATGTTTACAGTAAAAATTTTCTATAAAGAAAACAGTTAATGACAGGTTTATAATATAGTAAATGAAGGACAATTTTTATTATTAACTAATACCTACACTCACCTTCAAGGTGGTGAACATTATGCCCTGTTCCCCATGCTGAAGATAGGGGTCCATTAGATCCTCAATGAGATGTACCTCAGAGCCTAAATTCCTAATCCTGTTCCAAAGAGAAAAAGATGCTAAGTTATTTCTGCTTACAAGTCCATCTTCCTTTTTAATCTAGGATGGGAAGAGAAAGAACAACTCAATAAAAAGATAATACCAAGGCTGGGGATGTAGCTCAGCGGTAGAACACTTGCCTAGCAAGTATGAGGCCATGTGTTCAACCCCCAGGACCCCAATAACAAAAGGAAAAAAGGTAATGTCATGGTGGAATGGATTAAGAGAGTGGATTGTTTTTCCCCCTGGTAAGAGAGCATATTCTTGGCATCAGTTCAACAAAAGTAAAAAGACTCGTTAAATAATGATTTAATAGTAATAAAATCAGAAAAGATAAGCTACCTGGCCCGTAGCACCACATATAAGAAAACAGGGAACAAGTCATCCATGGACCACAAAAAGTCTTCCTGCAGCGATGCCAGGACACTCTGAGAGATCTCCTCAAAAGTCTGCTGGATAACCTTAAGTTTGTCTGATGGGGTAAATGTTGTGCTGTTGTGGGAAACAAAACAAAACAAAAATATATCCTCTCAAAGATAGATATATAGCAAAGACCAGATCTTAATATAATATCTTAATAAACTAACCACTACTTTGTGTGATTTCTCCATAAATCACAGACTTATTACCTGATCTGCTGCAGACACTCTACTGCTGAGGCAAAGCAAGCATCTTTTGTGGTTGGCAAAACCTACAAAATGAATTAACAAGGGTCAGAGAGGAGAGCTGTCTTTTTCAACAAAAATAAGTGCTGCTGATGGCAGAGTGCAGCTCACTGGTGGGTAACGGATCCAAGTAAAATGGAATTTTTTTTTTGCTATCTTGAATCCTTCATGGCAAAGAAAAACATATTTACAGAGGAAACTAAATTCTACTATACCTTTTTACTCTCTCCAAGGATTGACAAGGTCACTGGCCAAAATTTCCTAGAATGAAATCCATAAATTATTAATATATAGTTACTATGATAGAAAAATCCCCATAAAAACAGTTGACAGCTGTATTAGCTTTCTGGTTCTCGTTAAAAATAACTTCTGCCGATTGGCTAAGCTTTAATACACATTCCAGAAGTGATTTAAGAGTTTCTAAGGGCTGGGCATGGTGGCACATGCCTTTTATCCCAGCATTTCTCCTCTTATAACAGCAGCTTGGGAGGCTAAGGCAGGAGGATTAAAAGTTCAAGGCTAGCCTCAGCTATTTAGAAGACTGTCTCAAAATAAAAAATAATCTGGGGACGTAGCTCAGTGGTTAAGTGCCCCTGGGTTCAATCCTTGGCACAAAAAAAAAAAAAAAAAAAAAAAAATTCTATTATATTTCTACGGGATTTATAATTCTACACTTCAACAACCCTGTGCACTAATAGGTACTGGCCAAAATCTTTCCTTCATTCAGTTTCATCTAATTTTTACTTATTACTATGTTATTGCACTATGGGAGGGGGGATGTTGAAAACTGTGCAATTAAAGTTCATTCACTTTTTTTGATAGCACAATATATAATCATGAAACAGGTAAGAGATCAGCTTTATCACTACAGGAGAAAAAAGCCAATGATTATTATTTAGCATTCCCCTGGACCAGCAGAAGTTTCTTTAAGTATATCCAGAATATTAAATTGCAAATTGCAGAAGAGAAAAAAAGGAAGAATGCCAAAGACTGAATACAATTACTTTTATTTCTGAGGAATATGAATATAAAATGTCTTTGAGCTAGGTGTAGGGTGCACACCTGAAATCCCGGCTGGTGAGGCAGGTGGATCAAAGCTAGCCTCAGTAATTTAGCGAGTATCTAAGCAACTCAGTGAGAACCTGTCTCTAAATAAAATATATTTAAAAGAGTTGGGAGGAGCTGGGGATGTGACTCAATGGGGAAGTACCCTTGGGTTCAATCCCTGGTACCAAAAAAGTATTTTGTTTCAAAGAAGTACAAAATAGCAAGATAACTGATATTTAACCTATATATACATAATAAAAATCACATTGATAATAAACAGTTTCATTCTCATCTCCAAATACTCTCAGAAATAAGAAATATTAAATATCACGATATTGCTAAATAAGATATACAAATAAGTACATAAACTACAAGTCATATATATGTAAAACTAGATATTGAAGTACCAGACTCCTGATAAACATGATAGAGCTTCAATTAAAACCTTTTGGGTCTATTCATAACTGTTGTCCTTACCTCTGTACTCCAAGAAAGCCCAGGAGAGCAATATCTGGCTGCTTGTTTAGTCGAAGAACACATTCCCAGTAAATGTCTTCCTCTCGATCATTGTCCAAAGCATAAAGCATGAACAGAGGTGGGTAGAGGCGGGGGAGCAGCACAGGAAGCAGTAATCCAGAACTTGTTACAACGTAACTACACAATATTAGAACCAAATATAGAATCAAAGAGAGTTGCAGTTTCTAAAAGTCAAAAGTATGAATGGAAAATTTTAAGGAAATTATAATGCTACTCTCCTCTTTACATACAGAATTGACAGAAGGAACTCATCTATGGCCCCAGAGCTTCATCTTGGTCCAATTAAGAATTCTACTCAATAACTCAAAATCTAACTGAAAATCCACTATGTTTATACTTTGAGGCTGCTTTCTTTGGGATTATTCTTGGTAAGTATTATTTGTGGTTGCTCGTTCCTAGGGTATGCTAATAGAACTGAAGACCTTAGGGGAACCTCAGGTCTTTAGTTCTATTAGAGATCTCCTAACCCAATCATGTCATTGTAGAAATGAAGAAACTGATCTAGGAATCTCTGGATAAGATCATCTAGCTCTCACACCCTTTCTTCACTATCTCACCCAACTGCATTTACCCTGGCTCTGGTGATTCAGATCTGGAATCCGACTTTCCTGTGCAAAATGACTTCCTTTCTGACGGCAGAGGAGCAGAGAGAGGAATTGTGCTGCCCTCTTCTGGAAGTTCAGGAAATAAGAACCTAAGAAAGAATAATAAATATAACTGTACTCTGAGTGGCTGCAAAAAGTAAAAATACAGTTCCATTAGTTAATCCATTTCAAGGCCTATAAAATCAAACTCTATCATCAAGTAAGTATTTTACTTCTTTGAGGTTCTTAACTGATGCTTCCTACAGAATAAAACAGAGTGCAGCTAGTTTCTGACATAATGGTGCACACCTATAATCCCAGCAGTTTAGGGAAGCCAAGGCAGGAGGATCACAGGTTCAAAGCCAGCCTCGGCAATTTAGCGAGGCCCTCAGCAACTTAATGAGGCTTTGTCTCAAAATAAAAAACGAAAATGGCTGCAGATATAGCTCAGTGGTAAAGTACCTCTGAATTAAATCTCTAGAACCAAAACAGTGCAGTTAATAATATTTTAAAACCTTTATTTGCTGTGCTTTTATCCTGCTTAATTACTAAGAAATGAAAATTTATGATCTATACAAGGTATGTATTTCTTTTGGCAAAGCTTATCTGAGGTTATTATGTACTAACTCTGACCAGAAATCATTATCCTTAGAGTACATGCAAATACTAGTGGATATTACTTATCTGTTCAAAATTAAGGTAAATTTTGAAAGTGAAGATGCTGAAAGCTAATTTTCAAATGACCAAGAGACTAAATTATTGAGTTTGGTTTTTTCCCTAGGTTTTCTGGAGACTTTCCCCCTAGATTTATCTAACTTCTCGTATGCCTGTGGCCTCTACCATAAATAAGTTTATTGTCCTCTTTATTTTTATAGACTTAAATCTCCACCCTTCAAAAGTACCTGATAATTTCTATTTGTGTAGACTTTTATACCTTGCCTCTTCCTCTGCCCAAATTTTATAGTTGGGAAACTAATAAATATCATGAAATTTATCTTCATTATTCACATCTACCTAATGTCATCTGAAACACTTCCAGCTCAGTGATTTTGGCGATGGGTTTGGAGGGTGGTATAGGGGTAGTTTACTGGAGCAATCCAGAGGTGCTCTACACTGAGCTACATCCCCAGCCCTTTCTACTTTTTGAGACAAGGTCTTGCTAAATTGACAAACCTGGCTTCAAACTTGTGGTTCTCCTGCCTTGTCCTCCTCAGCTGATTGGATTATAAGGCACATTCCATTATACCTGTTCCAACTCAGTTACCTTTTAAGTGGGACAGACTGTTCCCTCAAAACCTGAAACACTTTCTTACCTTGTTCAAAGTCTCTGTTCAAATATTACCTAACTAGTTAGGCTTCTCTGACCTTCTATTAACATAGCAGCATCTTATCTCTAGCCATCTCATTCCCTTCCTTATTTTTCTCTAAAGTGCTAATCATCCCAATATCCCATGTTTTTTATTTGCATAGAGCAGTTTATTTTTGTTTTGTTTTGATTTTTTTTTTTTTTTTTTTTTTTGCCATGTTCACTGATAAATTCCCCCCAAAGCATAGAATGGTCAGTAACATACAGAAATACTCAACAGATTATTTGTTGAAAAAATTAATATATATGATGCTGTTGTCAATGGACAGGCATCATATATGTTAATAATAATCAGGCACAACAACAAGTGCTGGAGAGGATGTGGGGAAAAGGGTACACTTGTTCATTGTTGGTGGGACTGCAAATTGGTGCAGCCAATTTGGAAAGCAGTATGGAGATTTCTTGGAAAGCTGGGAATGGAACCACCATTTGACCCAGCTATTCCCCTTCTCGGTCTATTCCCTAAAGACCTAATAAGAGCATGCTACAGGGACACTGCTATATCGATGTTCATAGCAGCACAATTCACGATAGCAAGATTGTGGAACCAACCTAGATGCCCTTCAATAGATGAATGGATAAAATAAATGTGGCATTTATACACAATGGAGTATTACTCTACATTAAAAAATGACAAAATCATAGAATTTGGAGGGAAATGGATGGCATTAGAGCAGATTATGCTAAGTGAAGCTAGCCAATCCTTAAAAAACAAATGCCAAATGACTGCTTTGATATAAGGGGAGTAACTAAGGACAGAGTAGGGACAAAGAGCTTGAGAAGAAGATTAACATTAAACAGGGATGAGAGGTGGGAGGGAAAGGGAGAGAGAAGGGAAATTGCATGGAAATGGAAGGTGATCCTCAGGGTTATACAAAATTACATATAAGAGGAAATGAGGGGTAAGAGAAGAATAATACAAGTGGAAGAAATGATTTACAGTAGAGGGGGTAGAGAGAGAAGAGGAGAGGGGAGGGGAGGGGAGGGGAGGGGAGGGGGGATAGTAGAGAATAGGATAGACAGCAGAATACATCAGACACTAGAATGGCAATATGTAAATCAATGGAAGTGTAACATGTGATAAAGCAATCTGTATACGGGGTAAAAATGGGAGTTCATAACCCACTTGAATCAAACTGTGAAATATGATATATTAAGAACTATGTAATGTTTTGAACGACCAACAATAAAAAAAAATAAAAATAAATAAATAAAAATTCTTAACAAAAAAAAAATAATTCCTTATAGCTAAAAAGTGAAAATATCTCAAATGTCCATCAAAATGAATGAATAAATAAAATGTGGTATATCTACAAAAAAAATAATAATAATCAGGCACAAAAATTTATGTCAAACCTCATCCATTTTGTGGTTAGGTTTTAGAGGCATGTTTAGAACTTAAATACAAATAAGAAGACAACTACATTTCATACCAACTAGGATTGGAAACAGACAAATATTCATTTTAACCTTCTGAAACACTTAATAAGCAAGAAAACATAAAAGGAAATAAGTAACAATGGCTAAGGTTCATATTTTTTTATTGTTTATAGAATAAACAAATTTTTTTGAAAAATCTTTTTTGACATACTGGGAGTTGAACCCAGGACTTTACATTTGTTAAGCAAGCACTCTACCACTGGGCTATATTCTCAGCCCTTTTCATTTTATTTTGAGACATGGTCTTGCTAAGTTGCCCAGGCTGGCTTTATTTAATTTGTGAGCTTTCCAAGCAGTGCCACTGTGCCCAACTCATTATTTAATCTATTTAAGGACCTATGGCATAAAATCATTTTTTTGATGAATAATTTCCAAGATAAATGGTAACATTTATTATTCTTCACAAAGTTGTAATGTCTAGATTTAGGGTGAAGATACCCAGGCATTAATATACATTACTACTCTCTAACTTTCAGACTTCAATGAACAGATCTTTTACCTCACCAGCTGGAAGATTCGCTTAAGATAGGACTTAATCTCCTTTACAGCCTCCTGCAATAATCGGCGGTTGGCTCCCACGCCCACATATGTCATTCTATATACTGCAACCAGTGTCTCCACAAGTCTGCCCAGAGGGTGCAGAGGAGTGTCACAGGCCTGAGCAGGAAAAGAACCAAAGAAGTCAGTCAACACACATTAATAACAAGATCAATCAATAACAAGCAATTCATAAAGAGTAAATAATAAGCAATTTCATAAACAGTAAACATTTTCAAAATGTCAGGAGTCATTTTTTAGATCAGGAAAATTCAAATACTTTAACTTTTCTGAAAGTATTAAGTCTATCCAAATTATACAGAGCTGGAGTTTCTAATCTTTTCTCTTCTTTTTTAAATGATAGATACTAACTGCACACCTGTATAGGGAACAGTATGCTTTTGTGTGTATGTTTACAGTGTGTATGTTTACACACTGCATATTGATAAACTGAGGATACTGAGGTTATCCATCATCTCCGACATTTATCATTTCTTTGTGATGAGAACAATCAAAATCCTCTCTCCAGCTATTTGCAACTATTTGATACAATCCCATTAAGCATATTTGCCCTCTGTGTAACAGAACACTATCCCTTACTCATCCACAATGAAAAAAAACTACTAAGTCATAAAAAAGTACAAAATTCTGTCATTTGTAGCAATATGAATGAACTTGAAGATCACAATATTTAGAGAAATAAGCCAGCTGGGGGTACACGCCTATAATCCCAGCAACTCAGAAGCTGAGGAGGAAGGTTGCAAGTTCAAAGCCAGCCTCAGCAACTTATCGAGGTCCTATCTCAAAGCAGAAAATAAAAGAGGGCTGGGGATATGACTTGGTGATTAAGTACCCCTGGATTAAATCCCTAGTACCCCCACCCCAATAAAGACAAATACCACATGTTCTCACTCATATGTGAAACCTAAATGTGTTGAAGTCACAGAACTAGGGAGTAGAAAAATGGCGATTAGAGTTCCTAATCTTCTTAATCAAAGAATGCTTTTAACATCTTTAATATGTATTTCCTTCCTGCACCCTCTACCAATGCTTATCATACTTTGAACTCTAGCTGATCTTACAGGGTTGAGAAAGAAGTAAAGAGTATTTTAGAGGGTGAGGACAGTGTACTTTATATATGATCTCTAGTTTGCTAATGTTAGTAACAAAAAGCCACTTTAAATTCTTGTCTTAAGTTTTCAAGAACTATCTCAAATACCTTACAAAACTCAAAAAGTCTTATCCTAATAATGGGATAATCTTCATGTAGAAATGTGATCTTAGTACTCAAGAGAATTTGCAAAAGAAATACTCAGAAAGTAAAACCAGTATTAGGTTAATATTTGCATAATGTTATTGTAGTTTCATTATTAATTCACAAAACCAATGTAATTCAAACTCCAGTTTACCTTTATTAAGTACTTCTTGATGTCATCATATTTCTCCACAGAGAATGCACCAACATGCTGTGGAATGAATTCCAAACTTTCTAGTGTCTGAGTTTGTGAACGACTTAGTATTTCTGGACTGTAAAAAGGGAAAGGAAAGCCATTATGTATTTCACATTAAGAAAGCAAATAAGTGTAAATGTACACACAAAACATAGTTATGAACTAAGGATGAAGTAGAACATCAAGCAAAGTATTGGGCCCAGATAAGTTCAAAAATGGTAAACAACCTGCCATTAGGTACCCTGTTAACATAGCACTCATTCAAATGGCATTTAAGATTACTTCATACCAACTACAATAAATTAATGATTTTGCTCCAATCTAAAACATGGTGTTGAGAAATCTGTGACATTAGTTTGAAAAGAAAACTGGTCATAGACCTGGTTACTGATAAGAGGAAAATGGAATAAAAACAGGGGAGGAGCTGAGGGAAAAGGAAAATAAATCAAAGGGCAAAGAAAGAAATGAAAATGAGCTCAAGAAGCAAGCTGATGAGAGCATTCCAACAGCTGGCAAGGGAAGCACCTAATGGGTAAAGAGATGTTTTGGATGGAAAGGCTAATGACAAATCACATGCTAGCAACCAAGAGAAACTTTTGGCAAAGGCACTCTATTGTTATAATACAACCAGTTGGAAACTGGAAACAGCACATAATCATTATTATATTACTTAAGATATAATAAGATCTTTGTGGTTGCAATGTGGCTTTATGTACAAGTCCGTTCATTCTCAATTCTCAGGAATACCCACTGGCACTTAAGCAAGGTTAGCTGGAGGGCTATCAGCTAAGGTCTACACCAACAGCTATACAATGAAAACTGATAATTTGCATCACACACAAGGGCCAGTCCATGATTATAGTCAATTCTGGAAGTTCGAATTTCTTCCACCAACAGAATAGAAGGTAATAATCATGAACTACATTAATGAAACATTATAATCAATACCTCTTTATCCCAAATATTTTATAAAAAAGACTTTCATACATTTAATTTCTTAAAAATAAAATACACAGAAAAACAGCAAGAAAAAAAGATAATATAGTTTATTTTAAATCCTAATCAAAAATGGAATTGAATACCTTTTGGGACTCAGTATATACCTTTTGGGTATTGAATTAGACAGAAGCTAGATTAACCTCTCTAGGCTAGAATAACAATTATTACTTGTTAGACTTTATTGTGAGATATTTAAACTTCCTGAAAATTTTTTCAACCTCTGGAATTTAATTTCTATGTAATTATATTGAGCTCAGTATCTCAGTTATTTGAAAATTGATAATTTATTTAGAGAATTAAGTAACTTTTAGGAAACCACAATATTTGATTACTCAGAACAAACATTTATATTCTGAATAAATGGACACTTGATGAATTTTCTTTCCTCAATTCCTGAATATTAGAAAGCAACTGATACATGTAAATGAAAGTTGGCATAAATCTAACAATAAAGGAATAGCTCAAATAACTTCTTAGAATTACACAAGTAGTTTAATAAGGGTTTTGCTATGGGGATTAGTAAATTCTTTAGGTCCAAATGCTAAACAATCCTTATGGGAGTTTTTGGCTAAATTTTAAAAATAAGGAAATAAAAAAGGCAGTTGAAAAAAATGCAGGAGAAAAACAAGAAAAGGGAGAAAGATTTTAAAGTTCATCTGTAACTTTCCTTTTAGCACAAAAAAGTTGTGCCATTTCTTTCTGGCCTCCAAGTTTTCTGACAGAATCAATATGCAGTTGTTTGAGCTGCTGTTTCCTTATGTATGATAAAACACTTTTCTCTAGCTGCTTTCAAGATGTTATTCTTTGATTCTGAGTCCATATGGTAAATGATTTTGGTTACTGTATTTTTCAACTCTGCAACTTCGATTTGGTTCTTAATTACGTTTTTATAATTTCTTTGCTGACTTTTTCAGTTCTAATATTTATTTCAAGGATTCTGTGATTGTTCACTTCAGAATTTTTATAACAGCTGCTTCAAAGTTCTTTTAGGCACCAAAAAAAATTAAAAATAAATAAGCAAATAAAGTTCTTGTCAGGCAACTCTAACATCTACATCATTTCATTGTTGGTGTCTGTTGACTGTCTCCCCTAATGAGTTGAGGTTTTCATGTTTACTCTGGATCTTGTTTATATACTATGGAGAATACTGACATGAATAAAATAGTTATCTTTTTGCCTGCATTGTTATCTTTAGAATAACTTGTTTGTAAGGCTGGCCCTTGGCTGGAGCCCAGGAACTCAGCTTGTTAAAAGTTCTCTGTACTGATAAGGGTATATGCTGTCCACAGATGTATTAACAGTGTGATTTATGGTGAACATCTGCTTTCCGTCTGTGACTGTGGAAGTTTGGTAGGTGCCAGGCGTAGGGTACCAATGTGACCAGTTACATTGGGTACCAATGTGCTTCCCTGGGCCGGAACATTGTACATATGTAACTGCATTTTACTGCTGGGAAAAGTGTGTGCTTTGGTGTGACCACTCACAGAAAGGAGAACGTGGGAAGTTCACATGTGGAATTCTCTACATTCTACCTCCTTCTTCCCTTCTCATAGAGCTATGTACCCATGTTGCCTTAATCTTACTTGTGAGTGTGATTATATTCTGAGTCTTGTGAATTAGTGAAAGTGTAGATAATCTTGGGAATCTCTAAAACAACCAACATTTTAGTCTCTTGTAGGCTAAAATAGCCTCTGTAATCCTATTTAGGTCTGAACTGTGAATGTAGCATTTAATAGTCAGTCTGGAACTGACCTATTAGCTCAGTTCTCAAAGTCTTTGATAAATTAATTAAAACCAAACTGATGTGGATGCAGGTCTGAGGGGACCCCAGGAGTTCATGAACAACTTTATGGGGTTGTTTCCAGAGCTTTTCTCTCTCCTTTACCTCCCTGGCATTTTCAGGTTCTCAGGACTTCCTGTTTAAGTATTCCAGCCAGAAAATGCCAACTTCCATGAATGTGCCATATCTAGAACTGAAAGATGGGAGAATAGAGTCCCCCGTCCACCCAAAATTAGGTTTAACCTTGCCTCTTGGACCTGATAATCCATCAATAGAGGAAAAAGATTCCATTCCTTTGGAGTTATGCTTCCTGTTCATGGCTGCTCTAGCCACTGCCATTGTTACCTTTGCTAGAGACTACAGCAGGAGAGACTGGGGAAAAGGAAGGGGAAGAGAACCAGGTGCATAGGCTCTGTTCTGAGTTTTAGGAGTCCTTATCTCACTCCTTGAGTCAGAAGCAGAGGACATTTTCTAGATCTCTTGTCTGTCTGCTTACTTTAGGTTTCAGGTTGCAATGAGTTCAAGCTGAGAAACACTGGGGCAAAAACTCAGTACTAACTCGCTACTAACCACTGGTTTGGTGGCACTTTGAATTTAGGAGTTCTTCACTTCATTGTTGATATTTACTTTTCAGAATTTTCAAATAGCTATCAAGTATTCTGTTCAGGTTTTATCTGAGTTTAATAGAAGATAAGGGAGGTATGCTTTAATCCATCTTACACAGAAGGAATACATGATTAACTTTTAAATGAAATTGTAGTTTGTAGTTGAATGTACAGAGCCTTGACTAGTTCTAAGTTACATCTTCCTAATGCTATGTCCTGTGCTGGGTAGGCAAGCGCTCACCTGTCTCTGTGCTGGCGCCGATTGGTGGTCAAGGCCACAGCAATATTGTCCCAGGCTTTCCAAACATCCCCTTGGCCTGGGCTCTCACAGCCCAGCTGATGCCAACATTCATCAAATACTGCTCTCCACTTTTCATCAGCAGCCACTGCCAGGTTTCCTAGCTTCCTGCTAATAAATCCATAGCAACCCATTATCACTTCTTTTGTACAGTATCATTCTGAAGAATAAAAACTTTCTAATATACAATTGAGAACAGTTCTGTGACTAAAACTGTTTAGTTCTAGTTTAAAAACACTGAATGAAAATTTAGAAGGGATGCTTTTTACCTAATTAATGTTTATTAAATATTAAAAGTTTATGGATTTTTTAAGCTTAAACCACATCAGAATTGACTTGTCTGCCTCCTTCATTTCTACAGAATTTATTTTGTAACATTGATTCATGTTAAAACAAGGGCTTCCTGAACTTAGCACAGTCAATGATGAGAATTGTGAAATATATCACACAGAGGGTTTAAAAAATACCCTAAAAATAAGCATACTACAGAAGACACATCCAGCTCCCATTGGAATAAAGAATCTGAGATACTACCAAAAAATAAAAAGCAAAGCTAATAAAAGAAAGGCACAGGGCAAAACCTTGGAAGAAAAAATAGATTTAGGTTTTGACTTTTTAACTCATATGCAGATGGTACTAGTCCACATGGGGTGGGCATATATCTATCTATCTACTGATCTTTACTTTTCAAATTAAAGTCGTGAAGGGATTTTATTTAAGAATGTTCTTTTAGTCAGTTGGACACCTGCAACATTAACAGTTGGATTACTCTTATCCCTAGTAACTTTTATTTTAAACATCTATTACTAAGACTTAAAATTTAAGCCAAGACTATAGATTTAGCTATCTATACAGTGTCAGTTCACAATTTAGGAGTTTCACGGTTTTACAATGATGACTTTAAAAACTTGATTTTTCTTTTAAAATATTAACCAGCTTTGATGAAAGCAAAACAACTCAAACATTCAATAATTAATCCAGAATTAACATCAGTTACTCACAAAACTTTGGGTTTGTCTTTGTCATTCTCATACAGACTAGGTTTAAAGTAGGTTCCAGTGATTTTTATCCCAGATCCCCATTCTCCACTAAAGTATCCTTCAATATAATCTCCATTTGGCATGGTCAGTGTTCCCTAGGTAAAGTTAGAGGGAAAAAAAAATGTGGACTTAGAGGAATTATTTTCAATTTTAAAAATTAAGAGCCCAAACCACTAAATTGTTAACAATTTTCTTTTTAATTTGATTTTACCAGTCTCCAACTCTTTGATAAACAACAACTACAACAACAAAATGTATATATGTGCAAGTCCAAAAAATGTATGAAAATAATCCATGGGTGAAAGAAAAAAAAATCCACAGGAAAAGTTGGAAAACATTTTTAGATGTATGAACATCTAAACCCTATTAAAATTTATGGAATCAGGCTAAAGCAGTGCTTAGGAGGAAATTTACAGCTGTTAATACCTGTCTAGGAAAATTAGTAAATCTCAAATCAGTAATATGAAATTCTACCTTATAAAACTAGAACAAGGGGAACAAACAAAAGCCAAAGCAAGAAGCTGAAAGGAATAAAGACTAGAGCAGAAATCAATGAAACAGAAGAACCCCCCCCAAAAAAAAAATCAATGAAACCAAAAGCTGTTTCTTTGAAAAGGTACAATATTAACAAATATTTAATTAGACTAATTAGGAAAAGAGAAGACATAAATTTACAAAATAAAGAATGATGCAGGGATATTATTAGCATTTTTACAGAAATGTAAAAGGTTAGAAGGTGCTATGGTTTTAGTATGTGTCCCCTCCAAAATTCATGTTGAAACTTAATTCTCACTAGGGTGGAATTAAGAGGTATAGAGGTCTTTTGGGGAAGTGAAGAGGTCATGAGGGTTCTGACCTCACAAATAGATTAATGCCTTATAAAAGGGATAGAGGGAAGTAGTTTACAACCTTTTGCCCTTCTGCCTTCCACCATGTGTCTGCACCTTCTACCATGAAGGGTGTAGCAGGAAGGCCCTCACCAGGCACCAATGCTGTGCCTTGATCTTGGACTTCCCAGCCTCCAGATTTGTCAGGAAATAAGCTTCTCAATCTATGGTATTTTGTCAAAGCACCACAAATGAACTAAAACAGAGAATACTAAGAAAACAACTTTATGACAACACATTAGGTAACTTAGAGGAAAAAGAAAAATTCCTAGGAAGACAGATGACCAAAATTCAATCAAGAAGAAATGGAATATCTAAATAGACCTAAAATAAGAAAAAAAAAAAAGAGAGATAAAAATCTTATAAAGTAATGCTCAGGTCCAGGTGACTTTTGTGGTGAACTCTTCCAAACACTCAAAAGAAGAAATAATATCAGGGCATCATGAACTCAGAAAACAAGAGAGAAACTTCTCAACTTGTATCAAAGAGACTGGAAATATAATAGAATGCTTGCCTAATAGAATGTATCATGAGGCCCTGGGTTCAATCACTAGTGTAGTTCTGGAGGGACAGGAAATGGAATGGGTTGGGGGGCACATGAGAAAAGAAAACTACAAACTATTACCTTTCAGAAATATAGATGCAAAAATCCTCCATAAAATATGAAATGGCTTATGCTTTACAGTCCCAATACTCAGGGGGCTAAGGCAAGACAACCACTTGAGCCCAAGAATTTGAGATCAGCTTAGGTAACATAACAAGAACCTATTTTTTTAAAAAAATCCAGCAATATATAAAAGGATTATATACCCGCGACCAAGTATAATTTACCCCAGAAAAGCAAAGTTGGTTTCACATCAGAAAAGCAACCAATATAATACTGATAGAATAATAGACAAAAACTATATGTTCACCTCAATAGATGCAGAAACCCTTCTTTAACAAAAATGCTTTTTGCCTAAAACAAGGAACAATGTAAAGATGTTCACTCTTCATGACTGCTTTTTCTATTTCTATGAGGAATGTCATTGGGATTGGGATTGGAATTGCATTAAATCAGTATAGTGCTTTTAGTAGTATGGTCATTTTGATAATATTAATTCTGCCTATCCAAGAGCAAGGTAGATCTTTCCATTTTCTAAGGTCTTCTTTGATTTCTTTCTTTAGGGTTCTGTACTTTTCATTAACTCTTTCATTAAGTTGATTCCCAAGTCTTTTATTTTATTTTTTTGAGGCTATTGTAAATGGGGTAGTTTTCCTCGTTTCCCTTTCTGAGGATTCATCACTGATATACAGAAATGCCTTTGATTTATGGGTGTTGATCCTGCTATTTTGCTGAATCCATTTACTAGTTCTAGAAGTTTTCTGGTGGAATTTTTTGGGTCTTCTAGATATAGAATCATATTATCAGCAAATAGTGCCAATGTGAGTTCTTCTTTTCCTATGTGTATACCTTTAATTTCTTTCATTTCATTGCTCTGGCCAGTGTCTCAAGAACTATGTTAAGTAGGAGTGGTGAAAGAGGGCATCCCTGTCTTGTTCCAGTTTTTAGAGGGAATACCTTAAATTTTTTTCCACTTAGAATAATGTTGGCCTGGGGCTAAGCATAGATAACCTTTATGATGTTGAGATATGTTCTTATTATCCCTAATTTTTCAAGTGTTTTGTA
The DNA here is from genome assembly GCF_964194105.1 of Spermophilus citellus. Lineage (NCBI taxonomy): Eukaryota > Metazoa > Chordata > Mammalia > Rodentia > Sciuridae > Spermophilus > Spermophilus citellus. The sequence goes on from NC_138192.1 coordinate 102,953,974, forward strand.
CATGAAGAAGTGCTGTATTTTGTCAAATGCTTTTTCTGCATCTATGGAGATGATCATATGATTCTTGAAGTCTATTGATGTGATGAATTACATTTATTGATTTCTGTATGTTGAACCAACCTTGTATCCCTGGGATGAATTCCACTTGATTGCAAATCAAAATTACTCTAAGATTTCATCTCACTCCAGTCAGAATGGCAGCTATTATGAATACAAACAACAATAAGTGTTGGTGAGGATGTGGGGAAAAAGGTATACTCATGCACTGCTGGTGGGACTGAAAATTGGTGCAGCCAATATATGGAAAGCAGTAAGGAGATTTCTTGGAAAATTGGAAATGGAACCACCATTTGACCCAGTCTATACCCAAAGGACTTAAAAACGGCATACTACAGGGACACAGCCACATCAATGTTTATAGCAGCATAATTCACAATAGCTGAACTGTGGAACCAACCTAGATGCTCTTCAATAGATGAATGGATAAAAAAATGTGGCATATATACAAAATGAAATATTACTCAGCAACAAAAGAGAATAAAACAATGGCATTTGCAGGTAAATGGATGGAATTAGAGAAGATAATGCTAAGTGAAGTTAGCCAATCCCAAAAAACCAAATGCTGAATGTTTTCTCTGATATAAGGAGGCTGATTCATAGTGGGATAGGGAGAGGAAGCATGAATAGATGAACTCTAGATAGGGCAGAGGATTTGGAGGGGAAGGGAGGGAAGATGGGATTATAAATGGTGGTGGGATGTGATGGATTTTATTATCCAATGTACATATATGAAGACACAAATTGGTGTGAATATACTTTGTACACAACCAGAGATATGAAAAATTGTGCTCTATATGTATAATATGAATTGTAATGCATTCTGCTGTCATATAAATTTTAAAAATTAATTAAAAAAAAAAAGATGTTCACTTTACCACATCCATTCAACATTTTACTGGGGATTCAAGACAGTGTAAAAGAAGAACCCAAACTGTCTTTATTTGTAGATGACACGATTCTGTATACAAGAAATCTTAATAAGTCTACAAAAACAAGCACGAGAACTAATAATAAATGAGCAAGGTTTCAGGATATAAGAACAAAATACAATATCAACTATATTTTTATATTATAGCAATGAACAATCTAAAAATAAAGAAAACAATTCTCTTTACAATAACATTATACCTAGGAGGAAATTTAGCCACAGAAACACAAGACATGTACACTGAAACCTACACACTGCTGAGAGAAATTAAAAACCTATGTAAACTGTGAGATGTTCAACATTTACGGGTTGAAAGATTTCAAAAATTATTAATATATCAATTCTCCCCAAAAGTGATCAGCAAAAACTGATTCAACAGATCACTATCAAAATCTCAACAGGATTTACTGCAGAGTTTGACAAGCCAACCCTAAAATTTATACAGAAAGACAAAAGATCCAGAGTAACCAAAGAAACCTTGAAAAAGAACAAGATTGAATGATTTACACTTCCTAATTTTAGTTTTCGGTGGACACAACATCTTTGTTTGTATGTGGTGCTGAGAATCGAACCCGGGCCGCACGCATGCCAGGTGAGCGCGCTACCGCTTGAGCCACATCCCCAGCCCTACACTTCCTAATTTTAAACCTACTGGAAAGCTGTAGTAATCAAGATAATGCAATATTAACACAAAAAGAGACATATTAATCAGTGTAATATAATTGAGAGTTCAGAAATAAGCAATTTTACAATCAATTAATTCTAACAAAGGTATCAAGAAGATTCAGCAGGAAAAGGTGTTGGGCAATTAGCCATCCACAAACAAAAAGAGGAATTTAGACTTATATCACCCACAAAAATTACCACAAAGTAAATCACAGGCCTAAATGGAAGAAGTTAAAAAACTATAAATCTGTTGTTTATTTATTTTTACAGTACTGGGATTGAACCCAGGATCTCAAATATACATTGGCTGGTGGGAATATAAAATAGTGTAGGCGGTTTGGAAAACATTTTTGCAGTTTCTTAATATGTTAAACATCATTTACCATATAACCCAGCAATTGCAAATATGTACACACAAGAAATTGTATTTGAATGCTTATAGTAGCACTATTTGCAACAGTCTAGAGTTAGAAATATCCCAGTGTCCATCAAACTAGCAAAAGGACAATATGTGATTTTGGAATACCATTCAGCAATAAAAAGGAATAAAGTACAACACATGCCGCAATATGGAAATACTATGGGAACTGTCAAAAATACTATGGTAAGTTTCAAAAAACACAAAGAAGAAACCACATGCATGATTCCATTTATAAGAAAAGTTCAGAAAAAGCAAATCTACAGCATAATAAAGTCCACTTCCATTGCTTGGTCCTGGAGGTAGAAAAGGGAGTGACTGTGAGTGGCAGGAGGGATCTTTTCAGATGACAGACGTGTTCTAAAACTAGGATGCGGTGATGACTATATAACTATTTTCTTCAAATAGGTGTTATGTACACTTAAAAGCAGTGAATCTTATGGTATATAAATTGGTTTCATTAAAGTCAAGAAAAATTGGCAAAAGAATGTATTAGGGAGACAAATAAAAAAGTTCCAACCTTTCCACTAAGAGTCCAGTCATCAGAAAATTCTCCTTCGTAGATAGTATCATCTTCAGAAAGTAAAACCCCATTTCCCTATGTGAAGAAATGAAACAAAATCACAACACACAAAAGGTGAGTACTGAGAGTATGTTCAGCCATGCCCAAAGCTTAACATAATCTTAAAGACAGGAGAATAGCACCAAGAAGGTAGAATACTAATAAAAAGATGATTTAAAAGTCAGTGTGAACACTCCACTCACCATCATTTTATTAAGGTGGAAGTTGCCTTCATAGTACAATCCAAACTGGGTAACGACCACACCATTCCCTTGACACACATCATCCTGCCACATTCCCATGTACTTTTCTCCCCTGCATAGAAATAAGGGGAAAAAATATCACCAATAATAAGGATAAATCACCAATAATAAGGATAAATATCACCAATAATAAGGATAAATCAGATTTTAAAAATTAAGACAAAAGAGATTCCAAACATCACCTCTAGTTCCATTTTTCTAGTTAAAGTGGTTACCTAACCCCTCAAACATGGGACAATGTGATAGCAAAAGACATCTTATTCCAAGTAATGTTCTCTCAGGAATTTAATATTGTGGCCTACTTGATACAGATCTGTATATACTTTATAGATTTCCTAGATACCTTTAATCACACAGCTTATAATAACAGCAATTTTTAAAATCCCACATTATGGAAGCTATGGCAAATAATAACATGGGTGGGATTAGTATACACTAAGTCCAAAGTAAATTAAGCCAAATCAAATATGGAGGCAAAAGGATTATATTCCTCCCCAAGGTTTAGTTAACTGAATTTTATTAGGCTTGATTTCTGGTAGGTAGGCACAATAACAAGTTTCCAACTTAACAGGAAGCCCTAAGAAGAAAGTTGTTTAGATACCATTCTATCCTTTCTTTGGGGTAAGGGGGGTACTGAGCATTGAACTCATGGATGCTTTATCCTCAGTCCTTTTACATTTTTTGAGACAGGGTATTGCAAAGTTGCTGTGGGTCTCCCTAAAGTGCTGAGGCTGGCCTTGAATTTGTGATCCTCCTCCTGCCTCAACCTTCTGAGCTGCTGGAATTGCAGGTGTGCATAACCTTGCCCAGCTCCAGACTATTCTCTTTAACCTCTAAGCGTTATCCATCGGTTCTCTCCTATCTTTTGTTCCTATTTTCTATTGACTGCATTAGAAATTTTTCCCTAGTCTGGTGTGGTGGTGTATACCTGTAATCCCAGCAACTCAGGCAGCTGAGGCAAGAGGATCACAAGTTCAAAGTTAGCCTCAGCAATTCAGTGAGGCCCTGTCTCCAACTAAAAATAAAAAGGGCTGGAGGCAGGGGTGGCTTTGTGGTTAAGCACCTCTGGGTTCAATCCTGGTACTAAATTTAAAAAAAGAAAAAAGTTTTTCTTTGTATAATAAGATGTGGTAGCTTCTTTTAGACAGTGAAATTTTTGTGTGAAGCTTTAGGGAAAACAGCATAAACATAAATTTTTAGTTATTATGATTTCATAAAGAAGTAATCTATTGTCTGACCCACAAGAAAATGGAAAAAGAAGCCTGGTGTGGTGGTGCACGCAGTAATCAAAGCCAGCCTCAGCCACTTAGTGAGGCCCTAAACAACTCAGTGAGACCTTGTCTCTAAATAAAAGACAAAAGGGGGGGGGGGGTGCTGGGGATGAGGCTCAGTGATTGAGTGCCCCTGGGTTCAATCCCAGGTACAAAAAAAAGAAAAGAAAAAAAAAAGAAGAAGAAAAGAAAATGGAAAAGATGATGGCTGTCACCTCTGCTTCCTTATGAAAATTTTATTAATGTCGTTCAATGAAGATGCTCAGCCTTCATATAACCTTCACTATTTTCGGAGAAGTAAAAGAACCTTATCCTGTCACACACTACACTTTTGAGATTAGAAGTAGAATAACGTACCTAGTGATATCATCAAAGACACCATATCCTGCTTTCTTATCCATTACCCACTGGCCAATGAACATACTGGGAGAAGAAGAAGTCAGTTTTCCGCTTCGAAGGAGACCATGACCGTGACGCATGTTATCTTGAAAGCAGCCTTCAAACACTTCACCAGAGGCATAACTATGGTTGGAAAGAATGGATAAAGATCACACACACACATTGAATTCTGATGTTTATCTTAGTCTAAAAACTCCAAAACTATACTTTATCTCAGTGGTAACTATAACTATATACTTGTTTATATAATCATTTTTCAATCAAAAACTCATTTTTCAACGATTGAGCCTAAGAAGTTAAAGACATCATGGGTGGTTATCTTGCATTAATAACATGGAGAAAATTATATTAGTTCCTTATGAGAAAATTAAATAATAAGTTGTCAATAAAGAGAGAAGAATATTAGAGTTGAGTAATAAAATTAAATTTGTAGACAAGATGTGGGAAATGTTATGGTTTATATGACATATACAATTTAGATAAGAATCAAAGTTAATAACTTAGAATTTCATCTTGTGATATATGAGGGGTTGCTCTTTATAGGAAGATTATACTTTTAGTCATTAAGAGTCATTAAATAGGTGCTGGGGCTCAGTGGTAGAGTGCTTGCCTAGCATGTATGAGGCACCAGGTTTGATCCTCAGCACCACATAAAAAAATATATATATATATATATATTTTTTTTTAAAAAAGAGTCATCAAATAAAATTTACTCCTTAGAAGTTCTGGCTACACAAACTTTAGATTTACATGGTTCTTTGAAAAAGCAATACCAGTCTAATAACCTTTCTAACATAATTACCTATAGACTCCTTGACCACACATTTTTCCTTCTTTCCAGTGGCCCACATAATGGTCTTCTTTGTTCAGAGCCTTGTTTGGAATTCTGTATTCTCCATACCTTCCAAGGAACATTTAAAAATACCAGAAGATACATTTATGATCTATTCACCTTTATTATGTATATGTCAGTAAGCATTTTAATGTGGACAGAGAAAAGATTTCCCTACAGGAAGAAAGGGGAGGTTGGTTAAGTTGTATCTATTACTTAGATCAACTGGCAAGCCTTAGAAGGGACATCAAGCCTACAGTGTACTGACAGAATGGATGTTTTATTCCAAGGCCAGTGAAAAGCAAAGCCCTGTGCTCCAGGCCTCTCTCTCTAACTAATAAGCTGTATCACCTTATGTAAGTCTGGGAATCCGTCATCTCTCATTGGCATAATAAAGGGGGTAAAGCATATTACCTAAAGGCTCTTTCATTTTAGAAATCTATTAAAAAGTGATCAAAAGACATAAAAAAATTTGTATTATCACATATACACAATCATGTACTACACATATATAAATTACTTCCTTAGCATGACACAAAATGTCACCACCATAATTTGATTGTGTAAATATATTTACAGTGTTATAAAATATGACAAGCTCATGAAAAAATTTATGCCAAGTTTATGAAAAAGATGTTATTAGAGTATCATTAGGATAATACATCACTTGCAAAATTTCCTTTTTTTAACGTACCCTTTATATTGAATACACCTTATGCCTCATATTTCACATATATTACTACCATGTCTCCCAGCAACCAAATGTCAACAAGGGTCTAATGTCCATTTTATAAATCAAGGAAATCAAGGCATATAGCAATTAAATAATTTGTCTAAATTCATAAATCTAGGTACTAGAACTGTTGGAGTTTGCATGGGAGTTTCCTTATCAGCACAGTCCCAAATGCTTGAGGCCTGTCTCTGAGGAGACATTGACATAGATAATTACAAATTACAATACAAGATAAGCGGCTGTGGTGATAAAGGAGAGTGCAAAGTGCACTGGGGCTAGAGAAAGGAAAATCTCACAATGGCAGAGAGCAGGGCAGGGCAGAACTCCTCAAGATTGCCCTTTTGACAGACATATCACAAAAATTAAAGATGATTTAAAACTAAAAGGAAAATTACTCTTGTTCTTTGTGTAAAGGGGGCACTACTGTCTGGACAACCTCACCATTGACATTCCCCAAGGAATGGGAGATGGAAGGAAAGCACAGACCCATTTTAATAGATGGAAGGCTATGTAACTGAGGCCACGTGACTATTAAGGTAAATCAGAGGCTACACCCCATATTCCCAGCTCCATTTATGGTCACACATCTGCAGTGTAAGTACTAATAAACTGTAAGCATGTCTAAAAAACAAAACGAAAATCTATTGCATATTTGAAAAGCAACTCTGAACATAATATAACTTGTGATCAAACTCAAAATTTATTCTTATGCGTTAAACAATTTTCTTACCCATCTTCCAAGCCATTCCTGAATAAGCCAGAATACATTTTTCCATCAGGCCACTTCAAGATCCCCCTGGAAAGCATAAGCAAAGAATAATGCATATCAACTAATGTTTCAGGTACTTTTTCTATAATGTGACTTTAATTTCTCCTAATCGCAGGGACAAATCTTAAGCATTTTTACCTGCCATGAGGTTTCCCTGATAGCCACCGCCCATCATAAGTGGCATCCTTTAGGCGAGGATCCTTGTAGAATGTATATTTGGCACTGCGTGAAATGGGTGGTTCCTGCCTCTGAACACTGCTACCACTTCCATAAGGTGGAAGATCGGATGTGCCCCTCAAAGTGTGATCCACAGCTTGGCTTATGGCTCGTAGCCACTTAGTCTAGGAGTAGAAAGTGAATGTCAATAAGCTTAAGGCAACAAGTCATCAAAAACCACTTTAATCACAGTTTTCTTTGTTGTAATTTTTCTGTCTCCTAATACTTTTCTAATTAGTTGAGTAATAAAACTTAGTTATATGGTTAAGATTATGTTACATTGAAAAAAACACATTTTTTTGGTTTAATAAAGAATTATATAACTATGGATTCTTAGTCAAGCAAGAACAATTTTTATTTCCTCTTTACTACCAAAAGAGGCAGAAATAGCCAGGTCAAAGACAGAAAGAAAATATCATAACGGACTAACCTTTTCCTGGGGTGTTGATGAAATGAGAGTGAATTGTTCTTCAGGTGTAGTTATCTTTAGGCCATTCCTAAAATGTTTACAAGAATAAATACCAGTAGGTATGACAAACTGTCATTACAATATCAATCCTAAAATATGAAAAGCAGTCTATTTATTTCAGGAGGGGCAGAAGTCAATTAAATATAAATGCTAATGGCCTGATTTTGAATCCCACAGTAGGGGAAAGGATGCAGAGCTACTTTGCTCTGTGTTAACAGTGGGGATGAGAGCAATGGAGATGTCCTTCTACTCTCTATCTTGATTTTTACAATGGGCCATTTTATTATCAACAGGCCACTTAACCAACTCTGATTACTCAGCCTTCCAAGCCTTCCAGAGTGTCTTTTTTTTTTTTTTAAACAAACAAACAAACAAACAGAAAACATGTAAGGAAATGACCTGGGTAACAGGGAGAGAAGTAGTGGAGGTAAACTGGGAAGAGGAAGTGCACTTACACATTACCAGCTTCTTCAGAAAGTGGCTCCACCCACAGTGTGGCCAAAGGGAATACATGGTGTGTGGAGAACTGAAATAAGAGAACACAGAGGTATGTCTGTGAAAGTCCACATACACCTAGGGTCTCTGCGCACATCCTCTCCATGCCCTTGGCCCATATGGGCCTATCTCTGCAGCATAATCCCCTTGCAATGGTTAAGTCCACGTGGGTGCTACCATCTCTGTCACTGAGTTCCCATAATATAACTAAACCCAGTGGGCATTGCCATTACTGCTGCAGGGACCTCTTCATATGGCTGACACGCATTCTCAATATAAATAAAGGATATTATTCAGTGATAAAGCTCATGCCTCGTGGCACACAAGGTCCTAGGTTTGGTCCCCAACACTAAACAAACAAACAAACAAAAGTTCTCTGAAATCTAGTCTATACTACAAATGCAAGCTGTAGCTAAATATTCTCTTTTATTCAACAGTTGTAGAGAAATCACAATAGTTTTTAACACAAATTGATAGTCATGTACTACCTAATGACATTCTGGCCTATGGTGGACCATACATATCATTACAATAAAGGTGAAAAATTCCTGTCACTGCACAATACCTTATTCATGTGTTTGTGGTGACTCTGATGTAAACAAACCTGTTTAGATACATTTAAATATACAAATATTTTCCACTGTGTTACAATTGCCTATGGTACTCAGTATGGTACCTGCTTTACAAGTTTGTAGCCTGAGAACAACAGGTGTATAGTGGGCTATATCATCCAGGTTTTTGAAGCACACTCTATGATGTTTGCAGAACAAGATTACCTACCAACATGTTTCTTAGTATGTCATTAAGTAACATATGACTGTAGTCATTAAGAATAAGGCCTGTTAGAAATCTGGCCTACCTGGGCATGGACCAGAGCATCATTAAAGAGAATGAACCAATTCACAGAAAACCTCCCAGCATGCTGCAGAGAGAGGGCTCGGTTACTACTTTCGCATAGCAGTCGACGCTCTGGCTTCCTCAAGGAATCCTAGAATTAAAAACAAATACTATGTTAAACAATCAAAATTATTTTAACATGCAAAGAAAAAGTGAAGCAGACACAAACCACATTTAGGGGAATCTCCTGGTCATGGCTCAGCATGGTATTTTACTTATATTTACATGGGATCCAAATACTTCATAAAATTAGAGCCCTAAGGATATTAAAAAGAAGACAGGAACAAACTAAAGAAGGTAAGACTTCCTTAGAATTGAACAACAGCAGGGGAGGTAGAGAGGGAAGATGGGAGGGGAGGGGAGGGGAGGGGGGATAGTAGGGGATAGGAAAGGTAGCAGAATACAACAGTCACTAATATGGCATTATGTAAAAATGTGAATATGTAACAGATGTGATTCTGCAATCTGTATTTGGGGTGAAAATGGGAGTTCAAAACACAATTTGAGTCAAATGTATGAAAGATGATATATCATGAGCTATGTAATGCTTTAAATAATCAATAAAAAAAAAAAAAGACGGTAAGACTTCAGAGGATTCCTATAAATGAAGGGAGGTGTTGGTATTTAAAGTCCCCATTGCTCTGATAGGATCATTAAAACACTATTGTTATAAACAAGTGAGAAACCAAGAAAATGATGGCAATTGTTATGAAAATGCCTGCTGTTTGCTGGAGTAACAAATGTCAGTTGGCATGGATTACCGTCATTTTTCCAGGAAAAGTCTTCCAGAAACCCAGTGTGTACTCTGCTTCCTTCCTTTTCCTGCCGAGATGGAGAGCAAGAGACTCATAACAAGAACTGGAATCCTGCAGTTTCTGATATTCTGGAGATGTCTAGAGGCCAATAATTAAGAAAAACAAGAAAAGAATATAAAACAATTGTCTAGAGTCTGTAGCCTTAGTGTGATTTAGACATGTAGTCTTTAATTGAGGGAGAAAATTCAGCCCAAGGACAGCAGTGGTACACTAAAGGGAACTGGGGAAAAGATTCATTTCCAAAAAAACTTACGATGTAAGTATGTCTACATGAGATGGGGGAATAATGCAAGGGGTGGGGGAAGAGTGCACAATGGCAATTATCAGTGAGGACACAGGTTAGGGCAGGAGGTCTCAAATGTTTTATTTTCAGAGTCCCTGTAGGGCATACCTATTGATAACTGTCATTTTAGATAATAAGAATTTTTTAAAGATATTCATTCATTTCAAATAAAATTTAAGATTTTAAATGATAACTTATTTCCCAAAAACAAAAAGCATTTTTAGTAAGAAAACTGGCACTGATTTTCATTTTTTCAAATATCTTCATTATCACTTAAAAGACAATAGCCAGATTTTTATATCTACTTGTGCTTTTGTTTGGTTGAAATATTGGAAGAAAATCTGGCCTTATAAGGATAGATAACTAGAAAAGGGAGATGTACTTTAATATCTATTTAAAATAATTATACAGATATTTTCCTTTGATACACACTAAAACTTAAGATAGTTTCTTAAAGGGTAGCTACAAAAGTGAAATCTGAAACCACAGCAAGAAACTTCTGTACTGTTATATATATCCACTGGAGTATCTTGCACTTTAAGTCACTTTCATCATACATGATTCTGTAACATTGTAGATGAGGCAACTGGAAAACACTAAGTTATACAGATCTTCCAAATATAGATACATTTTTATATACAACATCAAAAAACATTAATATTACCATCTATTTGATCAGAAAAAGTTCTAAGCATTAGGAAACTATCAGTGATTGTCTAATTTTTGCTTATAAAAGTCCAGATTTGCTGGGTGCTGTAATCCCAGCAACTTGAAAGATTGAAGGAGGAGGACCAAAAGTTTGAGGCCGGCCTTATCAACTTAGTGAGACCTTGTCTCAAAGTAAAAAGGGTTGGGGATGTAGCTTAGTAGTAAAGTGCCCCTGAATCCAATCCCCATACCAAAAAAAGAAAAAGGTTCAGATTTTACCATTAGCAACAAATATCATCATGTTTTCCCTGAAACAATAGGTTCCTTTACTCATATTTAAGAAAATATCTCACAATACCCAAATCTGAGTAACCATAGTTTATCATCTGTCCATTTAAATTGTCCACTCAAGTTAAAAAAAAAAAAAAAATAGCAGTTCTCAGCTTGATTGCCATTGTGCTTTTTCTTGAGAAAAACTTGGGGTAGTAGCTGAACTGCTCTATGGGTACTTTCCCTTTTATCACACAGAGAATTAAGAAGACATCTACTCGATGGCCGGGGTTAAATAAAGTTAATAATTTTAACTGCTTCCTCATTCTTTTTTTTTAAACATTTATTTTTTTAGTTGTGGGTGGACACAATACCTTTATTTTTTATTTTTACATGGTGCTGAGGATCGAATCCAGTGCCTCACGAATGCTAGGCAAGCACTCCACCACTGAGGCACAACCTCTGCCCTTGCTTCCTCATTCTTAAAGGAAACTGGAATTTTTGTTTTGGTTTTAAACTGCAAGTACAAGGCTAGTACAGTTTGTTACCTACCATTGCCTGATTCCTGCTAAGGAACCAGTGGTTTTACCCATCTTTACTTTTGTACTATTAATGCAAATCACAACATGGAAAAAAGGACAAATGTCTTAGTATTGTCATGAAAATAGAACCAACTGCCAAGACAGGATACAACTGCTGCGCCATATGGTAAATGAGCAGAAGGTAAGAGTGGCTTATATTCATATTTGCTGGATACCTGTAATCCCAGCAACTATAAAATACTTAACAAACATTTAATGAGTATCTAAGAGATTTGTCTTCTAGGAGCTTATAAGTAGGCAGGAAAGATTGAAAAACATGTAATACAGGATAATGCAAGTTTTTAAAATAGTTTCTATATCAGGAGACAATATAGTAAGGAAAGTGGTTAAAAGAACAGACTCTGAAGTCAGAATGCCTGATATGAATTCTAGCTCTGGCAATTCTCTGATGTGCCTCAATTCTCTCATCTGTAAAAGGGGGATAGTAGTAATACCTATTTCATAGGTTTGATGCGGAGATCAAAAAACTAGAAGATGAAATGCATTAAACAAACATTAAATATTATTAATTTTTATGGGGAAGTTTAAAAAATATACAAAATGATGATCTAGGTTGTACCTTAGACTTACTAACTTATACTTTACAATAATGGAACACAGGTGTGTGTTTTGAGAAAACTTCCACACAGATGATTTCAATACACTGTGACAAGGAGCACTGAAAAACATAATGGAGAAATAAAGTGCTGGCAGAGCACAGAGGAGGAAGTAACTAACTGTTAAGAGCTGGGAATGGGAGGAAGAAGCAGTATAAGCTAGAAGGGCTTGATTTTTTAAAAATAATAAAACTTTGGAGCCAGGCCTTTACAGTTTCCATAGTGAGGATAGTATTAAGGTTACTTTAGGAAGGAAATATAAAGCACATGACTAACGTATCAGACACAGGAAAAGATAAGACTAGAAACAAAAGAGGGTTAGAGTATGCAAGGCCTTGATTGACAAACAGTCTTGATTATTCCTCAGAATTATGCCCTTCAAACTAGAAATAGTACAACACCAGTCTTGCTGAACAATTCTAAGCTGACTTAGTAGAGAAAATTTTTGATCAACTGAGGCCATATTGAGGTGAAATCTCCATCTTGTTGGGTTATTTGGTGGCTCAAACCTGCACAGCTAAAACTAGATTAGTCTGGGCAAAAATAAAATGAGACTAAAGGAAAGACATAAGAGATCACACAAGTATCAAATACAGAAATCCCATATCAGTTCCTGGGTCACTCTGGGGACTGAATCTGTCCAGATCAGAAGATTATAATTTTGGAATGGTTTTAAGGGGGGCGGCTGGGGTTGTGGCTCAGTGGCAGAGCACTTGCCTCACACATGTGAGGCACTGGGTTTGATCCTCAGCACCACCTAAAAATAAACAAATAAAGATAAAAAAAAAAAAAAAGTTTTAAGGAACCCTGGAATCATTACGGTTTCTCTAGAGTTCTTCAGAGTAGAAACAAAATGCAATCACACATTTCAGTATAATTTCAAAAGTGAATATCTCAGCATCAGCTCTTATACCCAAATCCTACAGTGGTTCTAATTTCCTAGGGCTCCAATTGGTTAATTTTACACAGAAAGTAGACTCGCTAACATTTGAGAAAATCCTATAACAGTGATTTCTCAAAGCACTTGCTTCAGTGACCAAAACACCTGATGTCAGTCTACCATGAATCCAGGCCAGGTGGTAACTCCATTACCTCACAAGTGTGTACCATTATACAGAAGCCAGGGTTTAAAGAGTTCCGTGTCACTCATACTCAGTATGCATTCCACAGACACTAACAACTACTGAATGAGTAGCACTCATAATAGGATCTCAAGTTTAGACACAGTTTCATAAAGTGAATATAATCCATTTGGATATGGTCCTGAAAGGAAGCTGAATCCAAAGCAAAGAAAACTAGATTTACCTACACTTTTATGTTCCTAAAGAAAAAGAAATTTAATTAGACACATGTAAATACTAATGAAGTTTTAGATCTTATGGTAGCATAACCCAAACAGACTACCATGATCCTTTAGCTTCATAAGTATCCAAAGGCAGTACATATGGAAACTTACCACTTCAAAACAAGTAGCAAGCTTTAGCAAAACTTTTGCATAATTATGAAGCCGTCTAATTGGCAAGAAAAACAATGTATTCAGTATTTCCATCAACTGAGTACTTTCATCATTCACTTCTGATAAGTCTTGCAGCAGCTCTTGGTTTTTATTTAAGAAATCACTGGAGGTAGAAGAAAAAAAAATTCAGTTAATAATTTGGTATTAGCTAATACGCAGGATATTGTATAGAAAATTTTATCAGATAGTACCTTTGTTCAGAATATACATGTTTAGGTGCTATGTTCTAGGAAATGAATCATATATTTCACAGTTTGGGGGAATAATCAGAGACCAAATGACACCATTACCTGTTATTTTCAAAGCAAAAAGTCTAAATTTTAATTCATTTAGTAAAAGGATCAAGTCAAAAGACTTTCCCTGGGCCCTCAAAAACACACAGCACTATAAAACATGATCTTTGGATATTAGGATAACTGGAGGAACACATTTGCTTACATGGCAGGTTTAGCAAGAAGTTGGAATCCTCCCATAACCAGGAAATTTGTAATTGATGTGCAATACCTTGAGCAAAAAAAGAAAACACATGTATATTAGTGATAAAATGTAAATAGTTCTTCAGAGTTTTCAAGCAAGTATCTGGAACAGATGCTTCTTGAAATCTCACCAATGAGTTTCAGAACTTTAGTGATGCCAACATTCGGGAACTATAAAGGAATGAAGAAAAGAGCAGATGGTGGGATAATCACAAGAGGGTGGGAGTGGTAAATGCCAGTTTAGGGGTAAATGTTAATAAAACAGAAAATTTTAAAAGCATCTAAAGCTATGAAGATGCTGAATTTATTTGGCAGATAGTAAATGGTAACTAACTAGAAAAAATATGATTAAGGTTGTTTAATTTTAATGAAAATTTAATCTTCACTTCAAGTTTCCCAACTAAGATTTCAGAAAATGAATAATAGAGAAGGTAAGAAAACATGTTTAAAGAGCCTGAGTGTGAAAATATTAGAAAATGTTGATTACATGTTGACACTGCTAGAGAGGTAGACAAACTGCTCTAAGCTAGGTACATTAACTTTATACTCATTTTGAAAGAGAAGGAACACCCTCTCTCTCTCTCTCTTTTTTTTTTTTTTTTTTTTGTCATACTCAGAATTGAAACCAGAGGCACTCTACCATAGAGCTATATCCCCAGTTTTTTGTTAGTTTGTTTTGAAACAGTGTCTCAGTAAGTGGCCAAGTCTAGCTCGGAACTTGAGATCCTCCTGCCTTTGTCTCCCCTGTCACTGGGCTTTCAGGTGTGTGCCACCGTACCAAATAAGAAGGGAAATTCTGTATTTTATTTTATTATTGTACTGGGGATTAAACCCAGGGGCGTTCTTCCACTGAGATACTTCTCAGACCCCCTTTATTTTTTGAAACAGGGTCTCACAAAGTTGTCCATTCTGGTCTTAAACTTGCAATTCTCCTGCCTCAGCCTCCCTCTCTTCCCCAAGATTATAGGCATGTGCTGTCACAGATACCAAGAAGGGACTTGTGTGTGTGTGTATGTGTGTGTGTGTGTGTGTGTGTAAAAACATTCCTAACAACTTTATTCAGAACATACCCAAACGGGGGGCGGGAGGGGGACCAACAAATGTCATCTATCAAACAGATAGGTAAACAGACAAACTGTGGTATACTCATTTAATGGAATACTAATCAGATTCAAAAAGAAATGAATTATTGATACACAAACAAAATGGATGAACTTCAAAAGTATGCATAGTAGCCACCTCAAGTGGTACACGCCTATAATTCCAGTGACTCAGGAGGCTGAGGCAGGAGAATCACAAGTTCAAAGCTAGCCTCAGCAACTTACCAAGAACCTCTGAGATTTAGTGAGACCTGACTTAAAATAAAAACCAAAATGGGCTGGGAATGTAGCTCTGTGGTAAAATCAACCCTGCGTTCAATCCCCAGTATCAAAAAACGAAAAAAGTATTTGTAGTAAAAGTCTTATATGTACTTTATAATCCCATTTATATGCAGTTCTAGAACAAAAAAAAAAAAACTATGGTAGGAAAAAAAAAAAGAAGAGAAATTCTTAATAAAAATAACTCAAGATGTTGCAGACTTTAAAAAAATGGTTTTGGTGGTAAGTTTTAGGTGACATGAATTTTACTACAAATAAAACAATTTAAAAAATTCATGGGGTTGGGGATGTGGCTCAGTGGTAGAGCGCTTGCCTAGCATGTGTGAGGCACTGGGTTTGATTCTCAGCACCACATATAAATAAATAAAATAAAGGTCCATTGACAACTAAAAAATATGCCGGGTTTTGTGGTACACTCTTGTTAACTCTAGTGGCTCAGGAAGCTGAGGCAGGAAGATCACAAGTTCAAAGTCAGCCTCAGTAACTTAGTAAGGCCCTAAGCAACTTAGTGAGACCAGGTCTCAAAATGAAAAATAAAAAGGGCTGAGGATGTGGGTCAATGATTAAGCATCCCTGGGTCCAACCACTGTAACAACAACAACAAAAAAATCATAAACACAGTTATATTTTGTACCATCTATAGGAATAAAAATAAATTCATGGTTGAGGTATGAATGAATAAAGAATAAAACCAACACATATTTCAGCATAGCAGCATAAAATAGTATACAATAAAATAATTCATAAAGTATGCCCTAAATCATAATATCAACATACAAATCAAGACAAAATGAGAAAATTTCTAAGTTAAATTTTCAAATACACCCAGGAAAGTTTACTTAAAAAACAGAAAGAACCTTCCATAACTATTCTATGTTTTATTGAGGAAATATTTTTATGTTAAATATAGTAGACCTTTTAAACCTTCCATTTATATAAATAAAAGCAGACATCAGAACAGCTCCATATTTATAGTTGGTCTTAAAATAATATTGTTTAATTTCTTATTTCCTCAAATTTTACTAAAAATTACTTAAGTAAACAAAATAATCAGATTTACTATAATACATTTCATGTAAATTGAGTATACTATCAATCACTGCCAGAATATAGAAGGAAATAAGAGAATCCAGAATTTTTTTTTTCCCATTAAAGAAAACTGAATTTTAGCAATGCAGAACTACAGTCGGTTTAAAATTAAAATACTGCTTTTCAATTTCTATTACCTTATATCACTCTCCCTAATCTAGTCTCTTCTGATTAAGGAGCTGTTCTCCTTGGCAGAATAACCCTGCAGAGATTGAACATGACACGGGACTGGATACTTGCTCTGTATAACTATCCAAGAAGAGACTTGCATGTTTCAGAATGACCAAACTCCTGGCTTCCTTTATCCCCTGAAGGAAGCTGCTCAGGGAGGCTCCATGCTGACCAATTAAGTAACACAGCTTGCTGAAACGGCCTGCCACCTCCTGTAACAGCTGGACTGCAGGCATAGTGCCCAAATTTTCTGCAACAGAATAATAATGATGACAACACAAAGACCAAATGCTTTCTTATGATTAAATTAAATCATATTATGATTATATGATCAAGAGTTTTACTTTTCTAAGAATACTTAACATTTTGAGATGTATTTTCATCTATAGAACCCAAATAATTACAGAAAATGTTACAGAAAGCAATTTCAGAAATCATGGAATCCAATCATTTGAGGAACTTACAACAAATTCACAGGAACTTTTAAGTTCTGACCCAGTAGATCTAGTTTTAAGATTCCAGGTAGTTAGTTTAAAAACAAAAAAGTCCTTTCTAGCTGAAGATTAACCAAATTAGAACCTCTGAGCTACCCCAACATGTCTCAGGTTTTGAAAACATGTAATATGAAGCTAATAGAATGGAAGTGAATTATTCAATTTCACACAATTAGTGACATCCAGGAATTAAACTCACTTCTATAGTTATATCTTGATTAACCTTTTCAACATTTTATACTAATTTCTTCTATACTTGCCCCTTAGACAAGTTTAATGCAGAGGGAGGGCAAACCAAAAATAATACTGCCTAGATCACTCTGAATTTTATAAAAGGCATCCATAGATTATTTGCCTTTTCCCTCTCCAAAGTTACTCATTTCTAGGACTTCTTTCCAAGAAATGAAATAGATGAATAGATCAGATAAGACCAACACAGACATTGGGAACTGGGGCAGGGGAAAGGTAGTCTTCACTTTCTTTCCAGAGTAATCCAGGAAGGAGGGGTTGCTCCCTTTCCCTTGTCTGAATCCTATAGTGTTAGGCCCTCCCAAGAGAGAGAATTTACAGAATAGGGACTGTGAACAATTAAAAATGCAAAGCATATTAAAAAAAGAAAGAAAGAAAAATGAGATCATCCCCAATTTACAAAGTGATTGTATTCACAAAGAATGAGGTAGTTGTTAGGAAAGCAGATGTTTTTCTATTAGGAATAATAGGCGAACCCACACAAATTGATGTCATCTTAATGTAGGAAAACTGATATGCTAGAGATTAGCCTAAATTCTAGGTCCTCAAAGCGCAGCAGGGAGTAAAAGAGAAAAAGAAACTTCCTCTCCATTTTCCGAGCACAGGACCAAACATAGAAAAAAACTTTGAAAAAAAAAGGAATGGTTATCTTCAAACATCCCCCTGATCTATTTACCCCACATTCCTTCCTAACCTCCCAGAGACTCAGGTCCCAGTTATTATTGGAAAGCAGCATCCTATTGAGTACCACAGTAACTACTTTCTCCACATCACAGCTCACTTCTAATCCCTCTTTGTAGCCAAGAGTAGAAAAATAATAGATTTAATCAACTTGTGCTAATGTGGGATAAGACCCTCAACAATAGGGGGTGGGGGTACTGGAGATTTTACTCAGGGGCGCTTTACTACTATGCTACGTCCCCAGCCCTTTTTTTTATTTTGAGACAGGGTCTCACTAAGTTGCTTAGGGTCTTGCTAAGTTGCTGAGGCTGGCCTTAAACTTGTGATCCTCCTTTCTTAGCTTCCAGAGCTGCTGGGAGTATAGGCATGTGTCACTGGGCCTGGCCCTTACCAATTATATGGAGATCACTTGTTAATCCAAATGAATCTACTTGATATAATTCTAAGACCTATAGCAAAGAAAATGAAAAATTCAGAGTATAATGGAAGATATCTTAACACTAGTGAAGCTGGAAGTGTTGCTTGGAAGTCCAAATGTTGGGTTACTTCCCCAGATATTAATATTCTGAAAGTTTCAATTTCAACTTGCATACAAAGAAGGAGCTCTGGGAGCAGCAGGATAGGGTGGAGACAGCTGGGCTAGTGAGAAACTAAAAACAGTTTGAATTGCCTGTGTCCAAAAAAAGAGAGGGGGAAGGGGAATGGAAAGAAAAGGAGTAAACCATAAACTCAAAGGCTTTTCTTAAAGCCAGTTAAGGTAGTGTGTGCCACTACTTGGAAGGCTAAGGCAGAAAGGATCATTTGAGTCCAGGAGTTCAATGCCAGGTTGAGTAACATAGCAAGACCTCATCCCTTTAAAAAAAAAAAAAAAAACAAACCACAAAGTCTTATTTATAATACAGGAAGAACAGATAAAACAAGCGCCCTGATGATTTGGAGTTGCTGGTGGGAAGAGGTTTCAACTTACCTAAACTGAGAAGAGGCCTGAGTATCTGAGATTTGATATCACTTAGTTTTGAATAGAATCGTCTTTCTGTAGTAGCCAATTCATGGAGACTGGCAATATACCCCATAATGTTTTTGTCCACCAAGGCTAGGTAGCTGTCTTTTCCTGCTGTTACTCTGCTTATATATCCAAGCTGAAAAAGAGGAAAATTTTAAAGTTACAGATAAAATATAATTTATTACCATCAATTTGGTGGGCTGAAGCTGGCTTATACAACTGGAAAATGCAAATGATTAAATATTCAGGAATGTTTTAAGCAGGTGAATAAACCATAGATAGCTTCAAACTGACCATAGTGGAAATCTGCAAACACTAAAGATCAGGACCTTTTCATTTGTTTATTTTAGAGCTGGTTTGTTGTACATATATCTGGACCTAGGTATTGTTATATATATCTACTTCAATTTATCTCTAAGATACTTTTTATTTCATATTACAAGTGCTTAGAACCATAGACATCCTAGATATATAGATCCAAATGACAGCTACAAGTCTCAGTAACCCCTTTTGCATGACATAAGATTAATGAGAATGAAGAAGAACCTTATGCTATATATGAAATTAAGAGTCTAGGAATTATCTTGCCTTCTTGAAAGTAAAACAAAAAGGAATTTCCTTTAAGAAAACAGGGGATATGTTTCAGGATGTTGCTCTGGGCAAGTATTTTTTGGCTATCATCCAAAAAAGTATAAAAGAAAAAAACTAACAAATGGGATTATAGCAAACTAAAAAGCTTCTATACTGGAAAAGAAACAACAGAATGAAAAGAAAATACTGTACTTATAGAATGGGAGAAAATACTTACAAACCATCCATCCAACAGAAGATTAATAATATAATAATAATAATATGTAAGGAGCTAAAAAAATTCAGTAGCAAAAATCTTCCCAAAATCCACGGAACAAATGACCTAAATAGCCTTTTCTCAAAAGAAGATACACAAATATCTAACATATATGTGAAACAATGTTCAACATCACTAGCTCATCAGGGAAATGCAAATTAAATCATAATGAGATATCTCACCCAGTTAAAAGAATTATCAATAAAAAGATAAATGCTGGCAAAGATGTGAAGAGAAACTCTCATACACAGTTGGTAGAAATGTAAATTACTTCAGCCATTAGAGAAATCAGTATGAAGGCCTCAAAAAATTAGAAATAGGGCTGGGGTTGGGGCTCAGAGGTAGAGCGCTCTCCTAGCAATGCGTGAGGCACTGGGTTAGATCCTCAGCACCACATAAAGTAAAATAAAGACATTGTGTCCACCTATAACTAAAAAATAAATATTAAAAAATTAGAAATAGAATTATCATAAGTTCCAGCAATCCCACTCCTGGATATACACTCAAAGGAATTAAAATCAGTATGTGAAAGAGATATCTGCACTAGCATGTTTATTGTAGCATTATTCACAATAGCCAAGATACAGAATTAACCTAGGTGTTCACAGATAGATGAATGCATACAGAAAAAGTGATATATACACAAAATGAAATACTATTCAGCCATAAAAAAAGAATGAGAAACTGTCATTTGTACCAGCATGGATGGAACTAAAGGAAATGTCATTAAGTATAATAAGTCAGGTACAGAAAGACCCATAAAACATGTTCATGCTTACATATGGAAACTGAAAAAGTCAATCTCATTGAATTTGAAAACAGAAGCATGGTTACCAGAACCTGGAAAGGGTGTAGGGGCAGAAGTGATGGAGAAAGAGTGGTCAATGGGTATAGGGGTGTAGTAAGAAAGAGTAACTTCTAATGTTCTATAGCATGGTAGGATAACTATGGTTGGCAAAAACTGAATATCTCAAAATAACTAAGAAAGGATTTTAAATGTTCTCAACAAAGAAAAGATAAATGTTTGAGGTGACAGATATACCAATTACCCTGAATTGATCATTATACACTGTATACATTTATTGAAGGTCACACTATACTCTGTAAATGTTTAATTAGTATGTGTCATTAAAATAGATTTTTTTTTTTTTTTAGGGAAAAGGGGTTTCTGTAAAAGGAATTTTTTATCATTCACCCATGATACCACTGAACGTAAACATGCAATGTCTTTATTTACATATCTTTATTAAACCAGCAGGCAAAATGTATACACAATGCAAAGTTAACATCCCATGGTAACCAAAGATATATATTGGAACCTCATCCCTTTCATCATCCTATTTCACCCTTATCTAAACTGTGGACCCTTTCAAGGAGAATATGGTCAACAACTACAGCTAATCAACATGCTGAAAAAACAAGCTATACATAAGTCAAGAGTCAAATCTTGAACAATGATGCCTTAGATCTTGTCCTATAAAATCTTACTAGCCAGAAAAAGACTAAAAAGCAGTCCATAATACATATTATTCAACAAGAATAAGAAATACAAAACGTAGGAGCACTAAGGGTTAATTTTCCTATGGCATGTTACTTTGAGGATATGAGTTATTTGAGAGAGGAACACAAAAACAAAAATAAATCAATGATTTACATTTATAAAAAGAAACACCAAAGCAGAAAAGCAACACTAAGCAATGTGCCCAATCAAATGCAGAAAAGATATAGAAGTAACAAGAAATCCCACATATAGCTTTTTAATATAGAATTGGATTATTTTTATAAGCAGTAGAAAATAAAATGAAAAGGTAAGAGATCAGGGGAAGCAATGAGAAACAGCATTGTTAATGGTCTGTAAGTTTGTCATAGTCTGCCACTAGCCCTTCTTAGGACCCTGTAGCTTTTACTTCCCACCAAGAGAAATTCATCTACTCTATTTGTATACTAATTCAACTGAAGGCTCCCTGAAACACACGCAGAACTTCATTGTGAAATGTGCTTTTCAATATACTGACATGAGGGTATTAATTCAACAAATACTTATAAAGTATGTACTATGAGAACCAACTAAGGACACAACAAGGAAAGAAAACTAGACCAATATCCCTGATGAACTCAGATGTAAAAATACTTAACAAAATATTGGCAAATCATATTCAATAACATATTAAGAAGACTGTACATCACAACCAAGTTGATATTATTCCAGAGATGCAAGGAAGGTTTGCCAGGTGCAGTGGCACACATCTGTAATTCCAACAGCTCAGAAGGCTGAGATAGGAGGACGGCTAGTTCAAAGCCAGCCTCAGCAACAGTAAGGCATTAAGCAACTTGGTGAGATCCTTTCTCTAAATAAAGTACAAAATAGGGTTGGAGATATGTCTCAGTGGTTGAGTGCCCCTAAATTCAATCTGTGGTACTCCAAAAAAAGGATGGTTTAATATACATAAATTAATAAATGAAAGACAAAAATCACTTAGTCATCCAAAATAGATGCAGAGAAGGCCTTAGAAAAAAATTCAGAACACATTCATGATAAAAACACCAAAGAAACTAGTGATAAAAGGAACCTACCTCAACATTATAAAGGCTATATATGAAAAATACAAAGCCAACCTCATAATAAATGGGGGAAAATGAAATGCATTCCCCTTAAAATCTGGAACAAGACAAACATGTATACTCCTACCACTCCTACTTAATATTAGTGCTAGAAATTCTAACCAGAGCAATTAGGCAAAAGAAAATAAAAGGGATAAAAAAAGGAAAGGAAGAAATCAAACTGTCACTGTTTGCAGATGACATGATACTACACATAGGAAATCCAAAAACTCCACCAAAAGACTGCTAGAACGAATAAACAAATTTAGCAAAGTAACAGTTATAAAATCAACATACAAAAATCAAGTTTTCCCATAGAACAACAATGAATCTGCTGACAAAGAAATCTGAAAAACAATTCCATTCACAAAAGCCTCAAAACAAACAAACAAACAAATAAAAAACCCAGAAACACAAACAAAAGAACACCCTAGAAATAAATCTAACCAAGGAGGTGAAAAACCTCTACAACAAAAACTACAGAACACTGAAGAAAAAAACTGAAGACCTCAGAAGACGGAAAGACCTCCTATGTTCATGGATAGGCAGAATTTATATTGCTAAACTGGCCACATTACCAAAATCAATATATAGATGCAATGTAATCCCCATCAAAATATCAATGACATTCTTCACAGAACTAGAAAAAACAGTTCTAAAATTTATTTGGAAGAATGAAAGACCCAGAAAAGCAAAAGCAATTTTTTTTTTTTTTTAGTTGTAGGTAGATACAATACCTTTATTTTATTTATTTATATATGGTGCTGAGGATCGAACCCAATGCCTCACATGTGCTAGGCAAGCACTTTACCACTGAGCCACACAACCCCAGCCCCTAGCCAAAATAATTCTAAGCCCAAAAAGCAATGCTGGAGGCATCACAATACCTGAGTTTAAATCATATTACAAAACTATTGTAACAAAAACTGCATGGTACTGCATAAAAGAGATCAATGGACAGCATAGAAGACACAGAAACAAACCCACACATCTACAGTCATATGATTCTGAACAAAGGTGCCCAAAATATACATTGGAGAAAAGATAGCCTTTTAAACAAATGGTGCTGGAAAAACTCATTATCCACAGGTAGAAGAATGAAACTAGACTCTTATTTCTCACCCAGCACAAAAGTTAATTCAAAATGGATCAAAGCTCTAGGAATTATACCAGAAAATATGCAACTCCCAGAAAATGTAGGGTCGATACTAGCAATTAGGCACAGGCAACAGTTTTCTCAATAGGACCCCTAAAACTCATGAAATAAATGCCAAGAGTTAATAAATGCGACAGCATCAAATTTAAAAGCTTCTGCACAGCAAAGAAAATCATTAGAAATATGAAGAGAGAACCTACAGAATGGGAAAAAAAATCTTTCCTCTTCTGACAGAGGATTAATATGTAGAATATATAAAGAAGTCAAAAAAACTTAATACAAAAAAAACCCAAATAATTCTATTAATGGGCAGATAAATTAAACAAATACTTCTGAAAAAAAAAGAAGTATAAATAGCCAACAAATATATGAAAAAATGTTCAACATCATGGGAAAATACAAATCAAAACTTTAGAGATTTCTTTTTGCAGGGGGGTTGGGGGGAGATTTACCAGGGATTGAACTCAGGGGCTTTCAACCACTGGGCCACATCCCCAGCCCTATTTTGTAGTTTATTTAGAGACAGGGTCTCACTGAGTTGCTTAGTGCCTCACCATTGCTGAGGCTGGCTTTGAATCAGCAACCCTCCTGTCTCAGCCTCTGGAGCCGCTCGAATTACAGGTGTACGCCTGGCAAACCTTTAGAGATTTTATCCCAACCAGTCAGAATGACAATCATCAAAAATACAAATAACAATAAATGTTGAGAAAGATATAGAGAAAAAGGAACACTTTCACACTATTGGTGAGACTGTAAATTAGTACAACCATTATGTAAATCAGTATGGAAGTTCCTCAAAAGACTAGGTAAGGAACCATCATAAGATCCAGCTTGATATTTATCCTAAAGATATTTATGCAAAAGATATTTATCCTAAAGAATCAAAGTCATCTTACTACGGTGATACATGCACTCCCATGTTTATATCAACACAATTCACAATAGCCAAAATATGGAAACTGCCTAGCTGTCTATCAATGGATGAATTTATTTAAAGAAAATTCGGTATATACACAAAATGGAGTTTTAGTCAGCCATTAAGAAAAATGAAATCATGTCATTTGCAGGAAAGTGGATGGAACTTGAGACTATTATGTTAAGTGAAATAAGCCAGACTCAGAAGGTCAAGAATCATGTTTTCTCTCTTATGTGGAAGCTAGAGAGGAAAAAGGTAAAGAAAGGTGGGGGGTGGGGATATCTCATGAAAACCAAAAGATCAGTAGAGGAAAGGGACCAGGTGGTGGGAGGAGGGTAGGAAGGGAAGAAGTGCTGGGGATCGATGCTGGCCAAACTCTACTGTTATATTGTGTACATGTACAAATACATAATGAGATGGGAATCTTTATGTATAACTATAATGTACCAATAAAGGAATATGGAAAGATTTTAAAAAAATAAAGTATGTACTATGAGGATATAGCAGTGAATAAAAGCCTAAATCCCTTCCCTCATGAATCTCACACCATAGTAAGGATAGACAATACACAAAACAAGTAAATTACACAGTAATATGCATGCACTGCTATTTTATAATAATAGGCATACATACAATTAAAAACAGAATCAAAGACTTCTCGTGTTACAGAATGTGGGCCTAAGATCCAATTACTGTTCACCTTACTACAGGAGAGAAGTACTGGAGTCTTAGTACCACTGGGATTCTCTGGAGGGCTGTCACCTTCTTCAGGGTCCTGCCGGCCACTGTAATACAACCCAGGCTGGAAGTCTTCTGTATCCACTAAAAACAGGGAATAATCCTGGCCTGCAGCTACACTCCAGACTCCATTTCCACCATTTACCTAAAATGATCGAAACATACTGTCTGAGATGAAGATAATCAGAAAGAACATCAGATGCACAGAACCAAAATGTTAGGTTACTTAAACAGGCATGGCACAAAGTCACTCAGCAAAGTGTGCAATCAAATGCAGAACAGATAAAGAAGTAGAAAGAAATACCACGTTTAGCCTTTTCATTTAGAACTGGATTATTTTTATAAAAATCCAAAGACTGGTATCTAAAAAGGAAAAACCACAGATCTAATTTTCTGAGTTATTTTTGGAAGCCCCAGAGTAATCTGTGTTACAATCAAGAGGCTCAGAAATGTCTGGAGCCCCACTCTAAAAGTAACAGCTAAAATACACCTTTGTCCACCCACATTTAGTTGTGTGCAGAAATATCAAGGTAAAAAGAAAAAAAATTAAGGCTATATTATCTTCTTTCTAATAAACCTTGGATGCTAAAATGCAGTTTCCCAATTGTAATTTATTACCTTTCTGATATGAATTCACTATGCCAATTCCCAGAATGTTGAAATAGGCAGGACCCCTAGAAGCCCATCTGTGTGAACCTAGACCAGTGGTTTTCAAAGAGTGGTCTTTGTTGTAGCTGCTACAGCAGAAACAATCACCTGGCAACGGTTAAAAATGCAAATTCTCTGGCCCCAGAGTTACTGAGGGTGACATCCAAAATTCTGTTTTAACAATCCCTCTGGGTAATTCTGATATGTGTAAAAGCTTGAAGACCATTAATTAAACCAATGATTTTCAAAGCTGAGGTTCTGCCTAATGATTCAGGAACTACCATGGAAAGACCGGTGCCAGGGAATTCCCACAAACCTTCAACTAAGGTGGTTCCATCATGATCTGTTTTACATATCAAATTCATCATAAATTAATTTGAAGAAAGTGTACTGCTGCAGAACTACTTCCCTAAAACCTCTAGACCCAGCTTTAGCCTTGACTCCAACCCTGATAAGAAAAAAAAAAAAACAAAACCCAATCTGTTGATCTTTTATGTCTATACAGCTTCCGTCTGATTCCTGAGCTGATAAACAAACAAACAAACAAAAATCCTAGTCCATTAGATCCTTCCTGTCTAGATAGGCTCCAAGCACAAGGTGACTGTGCAAGTGGTGATGGGGGTGCATGCGTATCTCCACAACTTCATACCTATCCTTTTCTGCTTTTCAAGCCATTCAAGCCATTCAGTTACCTGGCTTCTGGGTGGGTCAGCACCCAGAAGATTTTAATAGGAAGAAACGGAGATTTTAATAGGAAGAAAAAACTCATCATCTCAGTCTCTAATCAAAACTAATTCAAATCTTACTGTCTTTACTTTTAATTTTCTCAGACTGATTGGAATCACTTCAAAATTCATGTTTACCCTTCCCCAAATTAAAAAAATAAAAAGGTGATGCTATAACTTTTACATATACAATTAAAGAATTATGAAACTGAGACCTAATAACAAATTCTATTCTTCTCTGACTCTAAAAATGTTAAAAGAATATTTGATTTCTAGGGTCTCTAATGCTATACTTTAAAACTTTCCTTAGTGTGAATAAGTATACTTTCTATTTTATTTAAATTAAAAAAAAAAAAGAAACAACAATTTGCTATATTTTTGTGAAAACAGAAACTGGATGGCTTACTACTATGTCATATACTGAAAATATTTAAGATTAAACTAGACTACCTGTTCTCTGATGCTTTATTATCTTTACTTCCAAGTAAAATTAAGTTCATTGAAAGAAAAGGCAATATGGAAAAGTCTTAGTGATGGATACATGGTAAACATTGCATATATGAATTAATGGAATATTTATTAACTATAGTTTAAATTTGAATCATGTTCCTAAAATTGAGCTAACTACCCTTTTTTTATTTTCTATCACTCTCAATAGAAAGAGGATGCCTTCAGATGGGGGAGATACTAGAATCAAAATGCATAAAGAAATGAGATCCATATCCCATGCACCTACCTTGCCCCCAACCAAAAAACCAAAACCCTTGTAAAAGAAACTAATATTATTAATGAGAATTTGATATTTCTTCCAAGTGTTGAAAAAGGTTGAAAAACACTATTCCAGATTTATATAAAAGGAACTAGAAGCTACCAAGCTCTTAACAACATTATATAATAAAAACCATTCATAAAACAGTGAAAAAGTGACCTATACTTTTTAGTTTTATTACAGAAACTGAAAAGGCTTACAAAAGGATTTTACTGCTAAGTATGTTACAAAACACACACACACATACACACACAACACCACAAAATGTTATATGAAAAAGTCAAATTGAAGTGAGAAGTCAAAAAGTAGACATTTTACGAATAAAGCTCAGAAAATATCACAGTCCTAACACTTGTTTTAAAAGAAAGTACTTTTAGTCAGGCATGGTGGCACATGCCTGTAATCACAGTAATTTGGGAAAAATGAGGCTGGAAAATTTCAAGTTCGAAATCAGCTTCAACAATTTAGTGAGACCCTCAGCAATTTAGCAAGATTCTGTTTCAAATTAAAAAATAAAAAAAGTCAGGAGAGGTAGCTAGTGGTAAAGCACCCCTGGTTCCAATTTCTAGAAAAATACAAAATATAAAAGAACTTTCACTATTTGATTTTTTTTGCCTTAAAAAAGACAAAAGAACTATAAATATTCAGTGAACAGTTATGGTTAAGAAATTAAAACTAACACATTTGGTAGGGAGTACTTGAATCCAGGGTCTTATACATACTAAGAAAGTGTTCTACCATTAAACTACATCCCCAGCTCTTTTTGTTTTTTGAATTAGAGTTTCCCAGAGTTGCCTAGACTGGCCTCAAATTTGTGATCCTTATGCCTCAGCCCCCAGAATAGCTGGGATTATAGGCATGTTCCACCATGCCCAAATAAAACATATTTTAAAAAGCATATTTAGCTTAAAAAGAAGTGGCTTCGTGTTACTAGAAAAAAATTTTAAGGATCAAAACAATATTAGGCTACAAATATACAATTCCCCTAATTTTTTTGTAATTAGAAATAATAAACATGAAAGTATTATAATTTAGAAGTCTGAGTAAATTGTTATCAAGCTCAGAAAAGTACCTTTGCAAGACGAGGAACTGTTGTTGGAAAATCAGAATGCCCAAGTTGACCAAAGGTATTGCTACCCCACGAGTAAACCTACCAGAAAAGCAAAAGAATGGAGATAAGAGTTGTGAATCTGATCTTGCATATCAATTTTGAACCTTTCAAATCATTAATATATATCAGTAATCATGCATAATTACTCATATTATTCATTCACTCTTTAAAATAACAGGTATTTTAAAGTAACATTAGAAGTTACTTGCAAAGAAAGTGATAAAAAAAATAAAGGTAAATGTTCTGCAGAAGGGAAACTATGGAATGACAGAAAGCTTTTGGTATATGAAGTTCAGTGTCACTATAGGAAAAACAAAAGTATCTGTGCTCTACCAGAGACAGCTGAAAACTGGATCACAAAGATTATGTTAAATGAAAATGTTTTTTGTTCATAGTGATCATGAAAATAATTCATGGTCCTTGTATAAGACTGTGATGATAGTTCAAAAAAGGAAAACATTGATGAATTAGCCACTTAAAGACAATTACTAGTGTGTTTTGAGAACATATATTCTTCCAGAAATTGTTAGGTATGTGAAATCTAAAATAAAAATCAAATATTTAAAAGTTTAGGACAACCTGCTATCAGATCCCCTCTTGCCCTGTGAGAGTTCTCTTTTCTTCTCATTTGAATAAATCCTACTCCTTTCAAAATAGGAAGGGGGGAGGGAGGGTAGCTAGAGTCCTTCACTGGCTTCTTAAAAAGATAAGAGAATTGGTAAAGAAGCCATTATCTGAATATATTTAAGAATAACTTAAAACAACTTATTTTCTTAGAAAGGTTTATAATGTCAGAAATCACTTTTAAGTCCCATGATTTCAAAAGAAAAATGCCCTTTTTTGTGTATTACTATGAATTTTCTTCATCAAAGAACAAATCAACAATATAAAACAACATTAAATAAATAAGGCTTCTTGGTAAGATAGACCAGTGCTAAATGCAAGCTCTACTATCTGGCATTTGTGATTTAAGAATATCTTAAGCTACAAAATTTCTCTTAGCTTACTTTCTTCCTGTGTAAAATGGAAATAGCACCATATAATACATTCAAAAGTTTAAATGAGATGTGACATTTTTGCCTGACAGAGCAGGTACTCAATAAACCATATTTGCTTTATGTGGAATGGAAATAAGATCAGCATTTAAACGGTTTATCTTTTACCTGGGATTTGGCAGTAAGTGCAAGAGAATGGTAACCACCTGCCTCCAGGTGGATCACTTCTTTACCATCCAGACACTTTACACACAATGGCTGAAGCCTTAAAGATAAACACACAAACATTACAAAATCAATGTATTCTCAGCAAGAATTATGATCTTGCTCAAATTATAGGGTCTTTTCAGTAAAAATGAACATTAAAATAAACAATAACATATATGTTCACACTACTCCAAATTTTATAAATAATTTTAGAAGGTTTTTAATTCAATTTTTTTTATTGAACACTAATGAACCCCCATAAGTCAGAATATTTTAAGAACCACAGAACTACAAATGATTCATTATAGCAGAGGGTATACTAAGGACACAGTAGAACATAACTATAGAAGTGGGTGAGTTAAATTTTTTTTTTTTAATTTCATAGTATCCTTCACTCTGCTAAGAACAGACATTTATATCAACCCATTGTTTTAGACAATCATTCCATTTACACATCTTCAAGCTTCACAAATATATACTTTTTAATATAAGTATTTCTATACTTATATTAAACATTTCTATACTTATATTAAACATAATGATAGTTTTTCCCTGATGTACGTATAATTTAGTGTTTCAGTTATAGTTATTTTGACAGTGGCAGAGAGACATCTTTTGGATAAAATAACCTTGGTATTACCGCATAAGTTAAAAATTTTAACTATTCAAATGATGTAATGAAATATCATCTTATCTTTAACATTGCTTTTTTTTTTTTAATTCCAAGATCAACATACATCAAAGGAGACATGGAAAAGTATACCATGAATACTTAAGTCCTTATTATTAGGAGCAAATTCAAGGCTAAAGTGACAGTTTTTTGTTTGTTTGTTTGTTTTGTTTTTTAGCAGAGTTAATGGTGCATTATAACCTGGATCTAGAGGGACCGGATTTCCTCTAAGAGGAAATGGACATGTAGAGACCTTCATACTCGGGCAGTTATTTGTTTAATCCAACTTTTATCAGTAAATGCTTGTTGCACTTACCTAGGCAGAACATCGCCATGCCCCAACTGCCCTTCCTTTCCTTTCCCCCAGGTCCACACCTCTGTTCTCAGAGAAGGCAGAAGGGCATCTGCTTCTCCACTATATGTGGGAGTCAGAACCACTGTCCTGGTTTTCACCCGTGCAGCTTTTCTTAAGAGCCTGGGAGAAACTAAAAAGAAACCAGAGATAAGATAAAGGAGCAGAGAGCCAGGGAAAAGATACAGTTTTCACAGAGTATCATAATTTAAGTATACAAAATTTTGAGATCTCTTTGACCCACAGATGTGGAATATTTATTTTGCCATGTCACTAACACACTTCCATGCTAAGGTCAAATTTTACTTAGTAATCTAAAGCATACCTAGAAAAATTTTATTTTTCCTCTCTCTCTCTTCAAAAATTATCTGTGGAGCTGGGTGTGGTGGTGCATGCCAATAATCCTAGGGGATTAAAAATTGAGAATTTTTCAAATAAATACATTAACATGGTATTTTAAAGCATATTTTGATAGGTTCTCTGAAAAAAGGGGGATTTAATAGTCATGTACATTTGTAATAAAGGACTTATTTATTTATTTACTTACTTACTTATTTTGCAGTGCTGAGAATTTTGAACCCAGTGCCTCACACATGCGGGGCAAGTGTACTTCCACTGAGCTACAGCCCCAGTCCCCTAAAGGACTTATTTT
The DNA here is from genome assembly GCF_964194105.1 of Spermophilus citellus. Classification (NCBI taxonomy): domain Eukaryota; kingdom Metazoa; phylum Chordata; class Mammalia; order Rodentia; family Sciuridae; genus Spermophilus; species Spermophilus citellus. The sequence goes on from NC_138192.1 coordinate 102,985,611, forward strand.
AGATAAAAAATTTCAAAACTTGTATGGTAGAAAAAGGCTTATAAAATGTTAGTATTAAAAGCTTTTGCATTTTGCCTGTATATTTCAAATTATTTTATAGAGAAATAATCTTTTGAAAGGATGATGCCATCTTTGTAGTATTCAAAATTATAACAAACATACACCACACTATGTAAATCTTATATACCAATGTGGTTGCAAGATAAATTTTGAAGAAAATCATCAAAATGTCACTAAGTGCAGACCTATTCACTCATGAACTTAGTCATTAACTTGTGGGCCACCACAAAGTGATCATCATTTCTTACATTCTTTTCTGGTTAATGTACAATTTGTAAGCATAGAGACCCAAATAAACTACTTGAAGCTTCTTCAAAGATGTACTGCAGATTTTTTTTTTTTTTTTTTTTTTTGGTACTGGGCATTGAACCCTGAGGCACCCTCTCTGTCCATCTTCAAAGTCAGTAATATCAGGATGAGCGTTCACAGTGTCCTTTCTCTTGCTTTCTTCCTATTCCTTTTATTGAACCCAGGGACGCTTAACCAATGAGCCACATCCCCAGCCCTTTACGTTTTTTGATTTTGAGACTGTGTCTTACTTCAAAAGTTGCTTAAGGCCTCACTTAATTACTGAGGCTGGTCTTGATCTTGTGATCCTCCTGCCTCAGCTTCCTGAGTTGCTGGGATTATCGGCATGCGCCATCACACCCAGCTCCACAGATAATTTTTTTTTTTTTTTAAAGAGAGAGTGAGAGAGGGGAGAGAGAGAGAGAGAGAGAGAGAGAGAGAGAGAGAGAGAGAGAGAAAATTTTTTTTTACTATTTATTTTTTAGTTCTCGGCAGACACAACATCTTTGTTGGTATGTGGTGCTGAGGATGGAACCCGGGCCGCACGCATGACAGGCAAGCGTGCTACCGCTTGAGCCACATCCCCAGCCCTCCACAGATAATTTTTAAAGAGAGAAAAAATAAAATTTTTCTAGGTATACTTTAGATTACTAAGTAAAATTTGACCTTAGCATGGAAGTGTGTTAGTGACATAACAAAATGAATATTCCACATCTGTGGGTCAAAGAGATCTCAAAATTATGTATACTTAAAAAGCTAAAGGATATTTAAGATGAAAAAATTTTAATTCTCCTACAGGCTTAATAGAACCCAAGGGCTTTCTTATATATCATATATATATCATACATAAAAATCTAGTGGCAATGAGAATCAGGAGATCGGATAAGAGAAGTACACAGTGGCACAAGAAACTGTGGGAAATAGATCAAATGTAGGGAACAGGGCCATGAGAGGTAAATTTTAGTCAGGCTAGGATTTCTAATTTTGGAGCTCTACACAAAATGGTATAAATCAGGGGTTGGTAAATTATAGATCATAGATCAAATAAGACCCACTGTCTGTCTTTATAAATAAAGTTTTATTGAAATACGCACTTCATTCATTTATAGACTGTCTGCAGTAGCATTTATGTTACAACAGCATAGTTGAGCAGTTATCACAGACTGTGTAACCTACAAATCATATTTCTCTTTGGCTCTTTACAAAAAAATTTGACAACTTCTAGTCTGACCTCATACTTTTCAAATACTAATGTCACACTAATCACCTCAATACCTTGTTATAATGCATGTTTTGATTCAGTAAGTTTAGGGAGAAGTCTGAGATTCTTCCTTTCTACCAAGTTCCCAGATAATGCTAATGCTATTGGTCTGCAGACCATTTCAAGGAAGCAAAAGTCTACTTGGCTGAGATTACAAAACTGATTCGAAAATGCAAAAGAACCCCAACTGTGTAATATTCTAAATACTCTGTAACCACATTACTAATGGTTACAGAAATGAAGTTTTCTCTTATTGAAGCTTAAAAATTCACTTACCCAATGCTCTTATCTGCAAACTCATTGATTTAGATTAGAGGTCCCAATAAGGAAATAAGGCTACTGCCACATTCCAGAACAAATAAAGATTCATAACAAGGTTCATAAGCAGAAGCAGACATCAAGAAAAAATTATGTTCTATAGTTATTTCTAAAGCAAAGCATATATGTAACCCTTTTTTTAAAGCCACCATTTTAATAAAACTATATAAAGTTTGAGTATGTCAGCTCCATAATCAGAAAACCTAATTTATTATAATATAGCATACAGTACTGATAGCATCTACAGTTCACCAGAAGTCAGTTCACAAAGCTGGTTATTTCCTTACCTTGTGACAGTAATCCAGGGAGGGAGAGTCTTCGACTGCCTCCCTCTGATTCTTCTTCCCTGATATCCACAAGACTTGAACTTTTCTTTCCTTGCATTGACTCCTGTTTAACCTGTTCTTCTCTGCTGTCTTTCAGACCTTCTGGGCCTATGGAACTACTGCCTGCCTGTGCTCCAGTTTCACAAGGGGCTGTACTATAAAAGTTCATAACTTTCTTAAGAGACAAGGCCCCAGCCTCATAGGTAGCAGCCACTCTCACACCAACAGCAGATGCACAAGAGACCACCAGGCTGTTGAGGGCTGAGGTGCTTGTGGTTGGTGGGCTGTGAAGATTAGGAACTGCTTCTTCTACAAGAGGCTAAAATACACACACATAAAAAAAAGAACATAAAAATATAATCCCTTATAAGACAAATAATCAATAAAGAAAATTTAGCCATCACTATATGCATATAAAAAATTTAAACAAGAGAAGTCTTCATCTCCAACTTAAAAGTATCCCCTCTTGATCACAGTTAACATATTAGTACTTCAGTTTCTTATCTGAAGTACTTCCTTCTGTCTGGATGTTGTGTTTTTTCATGACATTTAAAAATAAGCTCTAACTGTTTTCATAAAATCAAGCAAAGGAAAAGAGGAGAGGAGAAGGAAAGATACAAAAAACACTGGCTTTAATATAAGGTACACTGACACAGCCCTGGATATAAGGTGGAAAAAAAATCCAAGCTTTACTACTGATCACTTTTAGGAAAACTTGCAGATTGCTACTCAGAAATAGCAGAAAAAATAAGATTTTAAGAACATTTTATAAATGGAAATTTAGATATGGGATATACAAACAGAAAAATAAGTTAGGTCTCTGATCTAACATCCTCAGAATTATGTTAAGGCTTTCTGCTTCTTTTATCAATGAGTTATTTTCCATGACCCAGTAGCTAGACAAGTTGCGGGATTACCTTTGCTCTTGTTACTATAGAGAGCGAAAATGATACGTTAATAATTAAACACCTGGAACCAATGTCCTTAATGTGATTCACAGATATATTAAAAAGTCAAACCAAAGTTTTCTACTATCTTAGTAAAAAAATGAGCTGAAACTTACTCTAAGCTAATAAATACCATTGTTCACTAAAAAGAAGAGTCATTAAATATACCTAGTTAACACACAAAAAAAGCTTTTTGGCATATAAGCATAATTATAATGAAAAAAAATCATTTCTTATTCTACCCTAAGATCCCAAAGGATAGCCACACATTCCTTAATTTGTCCTGAATTAAAAAACAAACCAGGGCTGGGGGGTGTAGCTCAGCAGCAGAATGCATGCTCAGCCCAAGTGCCCAAGGTTCAATCCCTACCACCAAACCAAACCAAAACAACAAAATAAAATATATATAGTACTTCACTTTGGCTTCTGATTTTCTTAAATAATTCCTGGTTCCTGGTATAGTTTCTGAAGTGTAGCAGGTACTCAATATGTTTTCTTGAATTAAATATTAAATTCAGGAGAGCTATTTCTACACAAAGTAAGTAGTCTGTAATAAGTCAATGAAATAAAAAATATACCAATCACATGAAACGAAAGATAAATAAAAACCCTGTTACTTCTTTGGTAATAGAATTCTCATAACTTAGCTGGGCATGTGGTGCATGCCTGTAATTCCACAACTTGGGAGGCTGAGGCAGGAGGATCATAAATTCAAACCCAGTCTCAGCAACTTAGTGAGGCCCTAAGCAACTCATTGAGATCCTATCTCTAATAAACTATTAAAAAAGGCTGGGGATGTGGCTCGGTGGGTAAGCATCACTGGGTTTAATCTCTGATACAAATATGTGTGTGTGTGTGTGTGTATTTTTTTTTTTTTTATCTCATAATTTGCTCAGAAGAACCAACCTCAATATTCCACCCTTTATGAAGTTTCACTACGGAAGTAGTGATATACTTAGGGGTGACTATTAAGGTGTTCTTACCACTAGGTAGTGGAAAAGTAACAAAAGGCTATCTATTGGACTGGGGGTGTGGCCCTGAGTTACAGCAATTGCCTAGTGTATATGAGGTCCTGGGTTCAATCCTCAGCACTGCCAAAGAAAACATATATGAAAAACAAATAAACAAAATATCTGTACCTTATATAAACATTAAATTATTATTCTAATTCAGTCTTTCTATTTAATTACATTGGAGAATATAGTAAGTGAATAAATAAAACAAAAACAAGACAGAAAAAAATACAAAACCAGCAATTTTGATGAAAGACAATTTAGGAGTACTGGTCAACCAATAACATTTTGGTTTACTTCACATAAATGGGAAACACTTTCAGTTATATCTGGCCAGAGGAGAAAAATCTTGTCCCAAACCTCAATTTCTAAGTTGAATATATGACTGAAATGCTGTTTATGAAGAAAGAATTAAACTTAATAGGAACACACATTGCCAAAACTGGCACAAGTGACAAAAACTTTCAATATTTAACAAAATAAGTCTAAAGTAAAATGCAATGTCATTGATGGCAATTTAATAATTAAATAAGCTATATATAACAAACTAAACTTTAGTAAATTAAAGGAATGACTTTTTTTTTAATCACACTTTTTTTTTTATAAGCATGTGCAGTCTATGAATGTTCTTTTGGTTTTTGTTTTGTTTTTGGCAATACTGGGAACTGAACTCACAGCCTCACACATGCTAAGCAAGCACTCTACCACTGAGCTACAGCCTTCCGGACATTTTTATTTTATTTTTACACAAGGTCACCTTGCTAAATTGCCCAGGATAGCCTCAAACTTGCAATCCTCCTACCTCAGCCTCTTGAGTAGCTGGGACTAGAGTTAATATTAGAAAACAGCTATTATTAGATACCCACCAACAGATGAATGGATGAAGAAACTGTGGCATATATACACATTGGAATATTTCTCAGCCATAAAGAAGAATGACTTTATGATATACACCAGTAAATGAATGGATCTGGAGACTATCAGCTAAGTGAAATAAGCCAATCCCCATAAAACCAAAGGTTGAATGTTCTCTTTAATATGTGGATGCTAACCCACAACAAGGGTTGGAGGGAATAGAAGCTTAGCAGATTAGACAAAGGGGAATGTAGGGAAAGGAAGGGGGATAGGAATAGGAAAGACAGTGGAATGAATCTGACATAACTTTCCTATGTACATATATGAATATACCACAGTGAATCTTACCTATACATCCACAAGACTGGGATCCTAATTAGAATAAGATATATTCCATGTTTGTATAAATATATCAAAATAGATTCTATTGTCCCGTCTAACTAAAAAGAATTTTAAAAGTGCCAAATAAAAGTTGAAAAAACCCAGTTATTATTAACTTTTTACAAATGAAATATCAACATGGTTTCATGAATGGATTGTGAAATAAAGATTATTTCTAAAAATACCTCCATGCTCTCATTCTGACAGAGTAACAACAGCAATAAAGAATCAAGAGACTATATGGTTTTTAAAGCATGAAAAAAATACCACATGGCAGATCTTCTATGACTAGATGTTTTTTTAATTTTAGTTTCTTAATTTTAGGGTTTGGGTAAAAGCAAAATCAAAAAGCTACACCTAAGTAAAAAGCAGAAATTATCCTTTTAGAAAAATTAGTTTTAAACAGGGAGACTCAAACTTTATTGCAAGGTACAGGTAAAAGCTTTTGTTCATCTTGCCACAAATATTCAAAATGAGAATGGTTTTAATAAGATAAGAAAACATTACCTCCCAACCAAATAAAGTTCAGTAAGGACCACAGCTATAACTGACAAAAACGCAACAGAATGCCTTTTAGTGTCTTTCTGCCTACAACTGAAGGATCTGCCACCCTGCAACCTTCCCTGTTAGGAAGTAAAGGACTTTCCAAAACAGAACTCAGAACATTCTGTGCATATGTGATTATATTAGACTAAACTATTCAGGGATCCACCAAAATTCAGTACCTTAGCCATGCTGGGGGGTCACTAATGAGGAGGAAAAAAAAAAGGAGGGTGCTAATTCCAAAATAGGCCCAGCAAGACATTTTTCAACATGATAAAGAATCAAAATATGAACATAGTGATTTTTAATTAATATAGGTTCTTTTCTCTAGGCTCACCTAATAAAACAGAAATATAGTCAAACTTACAAACTAAAACACACCACAAAATCTTAGCATTTCCAAGTTTCTAAAGCAAAGTGCATATAGTTCAACTCCAATAATACCCTTAGGCTATGAAATTTAGCAAGTACCTGAGGTGGCACTGACTTTTCACCATTCTTTGAATCCTCCCTTACTGAATGATCTGACAGTTTCTGCAAGTATTCATTTACTGCCTGGGTGTCAGGGTATGATGGTATGTTTCTGGCAGAAGAAATTTCAGTTGTTCCCTGGATGTTTTGTTGGGAGGAAGTAGTATCACCACTTGTGGTGGGGGTGCTTTCAATGTTCAATTCGGTGGCAAGCGGCAGTCCAGCTTCTACAAGCGTGTTCTCAAACACTCCTCCCTGACTGTCAAGGGTCTCAGCAGAGGGGCTGATGGCAGAGCTGGCGTGGTTTTCTGCCTGGGATTCTGATAGTGTCACACCTAAAGGGCAACAGTGACTGTCTGAAATAATCACATGGTCCTCTTTGTCAGTCATGGTAATGAGGAGCTGGCTGCACTGGGTGCATCTCTCAGGAACTGGCTTCAGGTCCTGGGAAGGGAGGCACTGCACAAGTGCCAGGCTGTGGAAAGCACCACAGGCGACTTGTAGCACTACGCGTCCAGCAAGATGTTCCACCTTTTGTGGCTTTGTCACTGGGAAGGTAGTGGTGATGAGACCCAACTGACAACCGGTACCCCATGCCCAAATCTCTCTGCTTATTGACAATGCCAGAGTGTGCTCCTCGCCACATGCCAACTGCAAAATCCTGACTGCCAACAAAGGGCTGGTTTCAGAATCAGAAATGCTGACAGGATTCGGTTCTGGCACGTACTGCTGGTTAGCTACTGCACACTGACCCGCAGAATTCTCCCCCCACATGTACACTACGCCACTTTCTGTCACTGCTCCGCTGTGGAAGCTCCCTGTTGCCACAGTAACAACATGTTGCCCAACCAGGGCATTTTCTAGAATGGGACTATCTGGACAAATTTCTGCTGATTCGCTTCTCCAAGGAAGAGTCCCAAAGCTGTAGACCTCACCATCTGAAGGTTTAAAAAAAAGAAAAAGAGAAGGTTAGTGAATTAACTAAAAATTTTATCAGCAAACTTCTAGCACTACGCCCCCATATTTAACAAAACAGAATTTTTAAAAATTCTTTCCAAAGGACAGTTGTAGCGATTTGATTCAAACACACACTATTTCACACTTATTTGTCTTTTAATAAATAACATAACTTTTTTTAATATTTATTTTTTTTAGTCATAGGTGGATACAATATCTTTATTTTATTTTTTATGTGGTGCTGAGGATCGAACCCAGTGCCTCACGCATGTGAGGCAAGCACTCTTCCTCTGAGCCACAATCCCAGCCCCAACAAATAACATAACTTTTAACAAATAAACATTCTATACTATAATGAGAATTTACAAACCGCAGCAGGTTACTTTTAGTCAAAGGGTATTATTACTCTTCCTTCTGCCCCATCCTAAAACTCCCAGCATGAATCTACTACTAAACTCTAGCTAGTAGTAACAGTCTACTGGAGAAGCAGATACCAAATACTCAGAAAAAAGTAACCATAGGATAAAGTAAGCAGAAGATATTAAAATAGACACATTTGCTAATGTCTAGAAGTTGGAGCAACAGAAAATCATACAATGGCATAAAAATAAAAGATTCATTTGGATCCAGACTAGGAAAGTGGCTTTATGCCTCTAGGTTATACAGAAAGCACCAGTATCAACAAGACATGTAAGTCACATCATATGTAATTTCTAGATTATATATATATATTATACCAGATACTAGAGAGCCTTTCTAAGATAAGATTTATTTAAAAAGCAAATCGTCACAACAAAATAAATATAGCAGAAAGCAAACGAAACTAACAAATGACTAACTTTAGAACTAAAATGAAAGGCAGTGAGATATACACAAAATTATAACTTCTATGTATCCAGGTAGCTATAAGTCTTAATTTTATTGCTATATTGTAGGAGTTTGGGAGCATGTACATATGGCTGGCTAAAAATTCAAGCGTAACAAAGACTTGACCGTAAGTTTTAAAAAATATTGAATCAAATTTACTATTCCTTCTTTTCTATATGAACAGAAACTTATCCATATTTTTTGATTAATGAAGAAATAAGTACTGTTTTCCCCTCAAGGCAGCAATTAAGTTGATAATTGAAAAAATGCAAACTTTATCTCTGTCCTGTTGTATGTGGCATATATAGCTACACACACCAACTCATCACAATAGTTATATAGGGAAAAACACAATAGTGGCTAGAGGGAATATAGGAACTTTTATTAAGAAATTTATGCTTGGATAAAAAATAAATGGGGGGCTGGGGTTGTGGCTCAGTGGTAGAGCACTTGTCTAGCACATGTGAGGCACTAGATTCAATCCTCAGTACCACAGAAAAATAAATAAATAAAAAATAAAGTCATTGTGCAGGGCTAGGGATATAGCTCAGCTGGTAGAGTGCTTGCCTCACGTGTGCAAGGCCCTGGGTTCAATCCCCAGCACCACAAAAAAATAAAAAATAAAAAAAGTCATTGTGTCCATCTATAACTAAAAAGAGTATTTAAAAAAAGAAGAAGAATGGGAAAGTAAGCTCACTGATTAAGACTTTCTAAACTTTTCTCCCAAGGAATAAAACAATAGTCACTCACTCTTTCAAGTAACATTATTCCACTAGCAAGAGCAACATTGCAAATAAATGGATATGTAACTTCCCCACCACTTTATTTTTACCCTGAAATACATAATAACGGAGCATCAATGAATTATGAGCTAACAGTCAAATTTAATAGAGACAAAGAATCTTGAATCAATTTAGCATTCAATCAGAACCATTCATTTTCTCACCTGAAAAGGATAACATTAGAGATCTTTGTGCTAAAATATGCTCACATTGTGTGAAATGAGGATTTTTTACTTTGTTTTTTCTGGAGCGTAGGCATCTTTGAGGATACTGCTTTAAACACGAACAATAATAGGACATTTATATATATTTCAAGTTATCCCTCAATTGTCCCAGCTTTTACTGAAGATTTCCAAATATCTTAATGAACATATTCCAACTTTTCATTCAAAACAACAGTATTCTACTTTTATGAGCTTGAGAACTCCAAAGTCAGATTTAAGCTTTATTTCCTAGAGTTTATCTTCCCTTAGTTCCTAGAAGGAAAATACCAAAGCAGCATTTAATATTTAATAAATGTTTATACAGCAAAATGTATGAATTAGTGAAATCAGTGGCAATCCTGGCCCAAATCAAATTTGCCACGATTGATTTGATAAACTGACATCAAGATTAAAGGCAACTCTCAAAGCTCACAACTATAATCCCAGCAACTTGGGAGACTGAGGCAGGAGGATCAGAAATTCAAGGCCAGTTTTAGCAACTTAGCAAGATCCTGTCTCAAAATGAAAAATAAAAAGGTCTGGAGAATGTAGCTTAGTGGTAGAAAACCCCTGAGTTCAATCCTCATTGGAGGCAGGGGACTAAAGGCAACTCTACATTAGCACGTTTCTATTTTAGATGCACAAGTTTTTATGTGCTCTTATGAGCTGCTACTTATGCCTGAGAAAAACTGTACTGATACAATACAGTCCAGTGACTTAAAAACTAGGCTTTGAGGGGCCAGAAACAGTGGTGCACACCTGTAATCCCACTGGCTCTGGAGGCTGAGGTAGTAGGATCACAAGTTCAAAGCCAGCCTCAGCAACTTATCGAGGCTCTAAGCAACTTGGCAAGGCCCTAAGAAACTAGGCAAGACCCTGTCTCAAAAAATAAAAAATATAAAGGGCTGGGCGTGTGGCTCAGTGGTTATATGCCCCCCTGGGTTCAATCCCCAGTACCAAAACAAACAAAAAAAGTAGGTTTTGAAATCAGACTGAGTTCCCATCCTGATTCTGACACTTTAAATAGCTATGTATGCAAAGGGAAATTATTTAACTTCCCTGACATTCAGTTTATTTATTATGACCTTCATTTTATCTGTAAATAACAATAGCAGCCACGTCATAAGGTAAAGATTCAAAGATAAAATGTGGAAAATGTTTAGTGTTAATTCTGGCACACAAATGTTTGATAAACATTGACTATTATAAGCAGCAAAGTTCACTGAGAACCCCTAACATTCAATAACTCTCTTACCTGACTTTACACACTCAGGCATTTATTACCATTTTAGTTAGTATTTGTTAAACCATTCTTTTCAATACCTTCAGTCAAAAGAACTCCATGTTTCACTCCAAGGGCTGCTTGAAGAACAGTCTTTCCTCCCCAGCCTGGCAATCTCTCTGGTATGATGGAAAAGGATCCCGCCTGCCAGACATGGACCAGGCCTCTTTCTTTGGATCCTTCTGCTTCTGTTGAACTATAAACATTTGGGGAAAATATATAAATATATTTTTTTTCTTACAATTCAAAACTGTATCTTTTGGTCTTAATATTTTCCATGAAATTATGTTTTTTATCAGGATTCATGGATGATTGGGTCCTAAAAGTTTAATTAATTAGCGCCTACATTATGCTTTGGTTTTGATATAGGAGACAAGAAAAAACAACTATTTACATAAAGGCTGGAAGATAATCTAAGCCCACAAATTATTTCTCTCTGTCTAAGCAGAAAGAAAAAAACTGGATATTTTTGGACGTTTTATGATTTGGGAGCATAAAATTTTGAGATTCTAACTTCTCAATACATTAATTAACACCTTGTTTAAATAGTCAAGTTAAAACATACCCACTGAGTTTGTTCCCTAGTACCACATTAAAAAAAAAAATTAAGTAAACAAAATAAAGGTATTATGACCATCTACAACTAAAAAAACTAAAAAAAAATAAAGTACCCCCAAGATGAAGTCTTATTTTAAAATTAGTTTATAATTGATGAAAAGTTTTGATGAGAAAGATCTGAGAAATAGAAATCCATATTTTACTTTAAGCTGAGTTTAAATCTATAATTTCTGTTTAAGTTTTTAAAATAATTTGAGCCAGGCATGATGGCACATGCATGTAATCTCAGTGCTTCAGGAGGCTGAGGCAGGAGGATCGAAAGTTCAGAGTCAGCTTCAACAATTTAGCCCTAAGCAACTTAGTGAGACCTTGTCTCAAAATAAAAAATAAAAAAGAGATGGGGATGTGGCTCAGTGGTTAAATGCCCCTGTTTTTCAATCCCTGGTATCAAAAATAATGTTTTGATTTGTAATTGATACATAATTGTACATATTTATGGGGTGCAGTGTGACTATTTCAATACGCGTCTACAATGTGTAATGATCAGATAATCAGAGCAGGGTAAATGGCATATTTATCATTTCTTTATGTTGGAAACATTCAAAATTCTCTCTACTAGAAATTTTGAAGTATGCAATTAATTGTTGTCACTCATATTTCCCTACAGTGATATACTATCCCCATTAACCACCCTCTCTCCATCTCCACATACCCCCCAATCCTTTCCAACCTCTGGCAATCACTATTCTATTCTATTCTCTACTTCTTTGAAATCAACTTTTCAGTTTCAGCATGTTAAGTAAAAACCTGTGGTATTTACTTTTCTGTGCCCGATTTATTTCACTTAACATAATGTTCTCCAGTTCTCTCCATATTGCTGAAAATGATAAGATTTCAAATTTTCATAGCTGAATTTTTTTTCCATTTTTCTTTTTTCTTTTTTTTCAGTACTAGGGATTGAACACTGAACCAAGGGCCATTTTACCACTGAGCTACGTGCCCAGCCCAGCCCCAAACTTGTGATCCTCCTGCCTCAGCCTTCCCAGTAGCTAGGATTATAGGAATGCCCACAGTGCCCAGTCATGGCTGAATATATTCTGTTGTGCATATATATACCACATTTTCTTTATCCATTCATCCGTTAACAGGCATGTAGGCTGATTCCATATCTTGGCTACTGTGAACAGAGCTGCAATAATCAGACATCTCTTCAATATTCTTGTTTTCTTTCCTTTGGAAATATTCGCCCAGTAGTGGAATTTCTGGGTCATATGGTAGTTCTTCTTCTAGTTTTTCAAGACTCTATACTATTTTCCATTATTTAGATTTAAGAAAAATTTACAACAGATGCCAGTAAAATCCTTCAGGCTTTATTCATTTTCCAGCCTAAGAATTCTATCTTATTTGATGATTTTATTTCAAATAATACAAAACTCACAGCTGAAAAATAATGACTATAATCTAACAGCCACCCCTTCTAGGAAAAGTGTATATTAAGCTATTCTGTTTTCCTTTACAAAGTTTTCCTACATGCCACAATGATAATTTTCCCCCTTTTCCTTTTTACTAGAACACAGGTGCTAAAAATTTTAGTGGGGTAAATTTAGTTGATATGTGGAACAATTTTTTTGAATACCTAGAATTTCTCTACTTTTGCTAAACAATACTCCCTTAAATTATTATTGTGTAAACCATGGTTCTATGGAAGAAAAGCCACAAATTTAACCTTCTTTCTAAATATCTTCCATGATTAGTTTTCTAAGGATAGTTTGATTAAAATTAGTAAAGATACCTCTGAAAACTTGAAATTATTTGTAAGAAAAAAATGGCTACAAGAGCTTTAAAATGATGAAGTGAAGCTATTTAGTTGTCTTTACAAGCATAAGAAACTAGCAACAAAGCTTATTACTAGTCAAATTTTAATATTATTCTCTCTTTACCAATCAACTACAAATGTCACTAACTATTCCCACTTAACAACCATCAACAATCAAAAAAATTAAACTGAAGAAAAGCTACCGGCATAGAATTGTTTATTGTTTTCCTAGAACAATAGAAGAGAAGGAAGAATTGATTTTACCTTCTCTTCTTTGAGTCCATGGGTCAGTGGGAGCACTCCATCACCAAACCATTCCCTCTTCAGAAAGAGTATATCAAGACCTAAATGGGAAAAAAACAGGGTAAACACAAAGAGAGTTAAGAATACTTTGCTATTTTATTCCTCAGACTTGAAAACGGAGGGGGGAGGGCTGCCCACTAACAAGTGTACACTCACTGGGCAATAAATACACAGCAAAACTATTTAAACTATTTCACATCCTGCCTGCCAAAGTCAAATATCTAGACTGAGCCTGCCCACCAAGCTTATAAAAATGCCTGTTGACCTGCCAAATGTAATGTCAAGGAAGAAAAGACTACTACAGTTAAATTGTAGTGTTCCAGGCAACTGATTTTTTGTTTGTTTTGTATTATGAAGAAGGTGGTTTAATTCAAAAATCAATGTGTTAAGTTCAAAAATCACATACATATTAAGGTTACTTTTAAAATGTTTCTGGAAAATATGAAGACTTAAATATCAACTGAGGAAGATTTGCTAAAATCGCCTCAGTAACGTATTAGATTCAAATAATTTTATGTATTTCAGTAATGAACAAAAAGTTACATTATTAAAAAAGGAAGTTTTTTCATTTATTGGAATTAGCAGTATTTTCCCCAAATCAACCTCAATTCAAAACTAATAACATGCCTCATCTAGAGAGCTAGAAGTTGCTTGAATTTTAAAATAGTTGTTTTAAAATCCACCATTCAGTGGGAAAGAGCCACATCAAAATCACTGTGCAGGGGCTGGGGTTGTGGCTGGGTGGTAGAGCACTTGCCTAGCATGTATGAGGCACTGGGTTCAATTCTCAGCACCGCATATAAATAAATGAACAAAATAAAGGTCTATCAACTTCTAAAAAAATTTTTTTAAATCACTGTACAAATATCATGACCCACCTGTTTAGAAACTAAGTGTTGAATAAATATTAAGACATTGAAAAATAAAGAAGCAGAAGAAATGCTGAAAGCATTTCAATTCAGATATTTACATTTTTAAGGTTACCAAAGCTCATGAAAATAACAGCAATGAAGCCTTTTTATATGTGGACCACAAAAATACTGTGCACAAATTTGTGATTTTTTTTCTGGAAAAGGATATGGCTCACAGTGCACTGGAAACAGCCCATACTGGCAGGGGTAATCTAAGGTCCATCTGTTTACTCCAGGTTGCCTGTGAATTCTTACTGTTTTCCATCTGTATATTTAAGGAAATTACTTTCTACCTACTGCTTATTTTAGAAAGATTTTGAATCACTCAAAGTTGGATGAAGGGTACTGTGTAAACAGGAAGTAAATCAGAATAAATTTAATAAATGTTATTGATTTAAAAAATACAAGCATTAAGTGCTACTGCATTTTTTGCATAAGTAACTAGCTTTAATAAAATCTACATTTCGTGGTGTACAGTGAAATTTTGAAGCCAGATCTAATCTGTGCTTATCTGTTGCAGATCAAGCAGTTCTATACCTTTGGCTAAATTCCAGCAGTACCCTTCGGAAGCCAGAGAACTCCTCTGGGAGGATGCGGAAGTACATAAGCACATCATACTTCTCACAATAGATTCGCTGCATGGAAAATACCTCAAGAATATTGAGAGCCTTTTGGTAAAGTGAATAAAATCATCAATATTTATTCTTAGTGTCAGAGTTTTGAATAGTTTTTCTTTTCTTTTTGTTTTTATTATTTTGGGAGATGCTTACTAGGAATTTTAACCCAGGGGCAATTTTATGCTAAGCAATATCCCTAACCCTTTTTATTTTTTATTTTGAGACAGAGTCTCACTGAGTTGCTTAGACTAGCATTGAACTTGTGATCCTCCAGTCTGAGCTTCCCAAACTGCTGGGATTACAGGTGAGCACCACTGCACATAGTCAAGAGTTTTCTTAAAAAAACAATTACATCTTTATTTATCACCACCCCTCTGTTTCCCTAAACCCAAATTGAATTAAAATTCCATAAACTGCTTTGCAAAGTTTTTGTTGTTGTGTTTTACTTATTGTACAGGGTAGACAGAATAATGGTCCCCAAAGATGTCCAGGCTCTGGGACTCATGGTACTAATCAGCTGACCTTAAGAAAGGGAGATTATTCTGGTCATCCAGGTGGACCCAAGGTAATCACAAGAGTTCTTCAAAGTGGAAGAGGGAAGCTGGGTACAGATGTGCCAGCACCATGGTACACTCCTGTAATTCCATTTGATAGGTTAAGGCAGAAGGATGGCAAGTTCAAGGCTAGCCTGGACAACTTAGGGTCACCCTGTCTCAAAACAAAAAAGGACTAGGGATGTAGCTCAGTGATAGAGCGTCCCTGGGTTCAGTCCCTGGGTTCAATCCTCGGTACTGGGGGAAAAAAAAAAAAGAAAGAAATAATATTGGAATATCACAGTTAAATATGAAAAGCTTGTTATAAAGTTTTACTCACATGTGTAAATTTATCAAGACATTCTTTCTCAATTATGCATTCATACAGAAAAGGGAAGTAAAACTAAATTTTTTCTTTTTCTAGTATTTTTAGGATTGCCTCTCCAAGATATCTATAAGATTTTTAATAGCACTTAAGCTTCCTTAATTGCTTTCATTGCTGTATTTTGTAAAGTTTTATAAAATTGTTTAATCATGGGGCTTCCTCTAAACTTTAAGGTCCTTACCCTACATTCTTTGAGGGGAAAGATCTCTGTACTACTGCTTTTCTTCTATTAATAATAACTTTCTTCCATAGACCTGTTTTAGATTAAGCAGCTCTCATAAAGAAGCTGTGTGATGCTATATAAGCATCACTTACTTGGAGTCAGAATACATGGGCTTCTCTTGCCTTTTTACCTCTCCAAAGATCAATGGTATCTCCAAAAAGTAAGCAAACTAGTCTCTAGCATTCCTTGTAGCTATTAAGTTCTATAAGCCAAAGAACAAAGCTTGACCCACTTTAAAGTATATCACCCAATACTTTAAATTACTATCTCTTCCACAGTAAAATGTAAAGTAATTAAACTCTCAGATGCTCTTTAAAAATAAGAGCAAATAGTTCTTAATGATCTAACTCCATTTTTGGATTCCACTGGATACACATCCTCCTGCTACATATAACAGAAAAAGAAGCTGGTATGTGCTGAGGATATCATTTAATACCATAATCTGGGAGTGCCCTAAAAATTAATCTGGTCTAGATGTGCTAATTATTGAAGAAAGAAGAGCTACAAATCACCTACAGTTCCACAATACCTTAGCCAGAAATCCAAAATCTAAAAGCTTTTAAAACTAGATTTTTTTCCATAATTCTTTTGGTGAAATAATCTAATCTGACCTGAACCCTCTGACGGCAAAATCTGACCTGAACAAATGTGAGGTAGTCTAGACTTTATATCTCTCTATCTTGCTGCATAAATATTAACATGATAATAATGTAATAATATTATAGATCCTACACAAAGTATTATATAACATATGGTTTATACACCTTATTCTTAAGAGAAAAAGAAATATAAATTCCAAAACACATCTTGCCCCAAGGGTTTTGAACAAGAGACTTGAATCTTGTATTCTAAAACAACTACCATTTTTGGTACATGTCTCCCAACTTTTAACTATTTTTATATTTCCTTCAGTTTATGTATTTTTGGGGGGAGTGGGGTGGCAGATGGGGGTCTCACTATGTTGCTCAGGCTGGCCTCTAACTCCCAGCCTCAAGTGATCTCCCTGCCTCAGCCTCCACAGTAGCTGGGATTATAAACACAGGCATCCAGTTCTTTCTTGTACTTTTAACATTAACTTCACCTTGAAGAGTACAGGAAGAAGTTGTACTGCTTCCACCAAGATATTCTATCGATGTTTTGATGACTTAATGGCAATGATTTACATTTCTTTGTTTTTTAATTTTTTTTAGTTGTAGATGGACCCAATACCTTTATTTTAGTTATTTTTATGTGGTGCTGAGGACAGAACCCAGGACCTCACACATGCTCTACACTGAGCTACAACCCCAGCCCTATGATTAACATTTCTTTGAAAACATTTAAGTCAATTTTATACTGAACATATTCACTTACAGCACACAAATTAATTTTGCAAGGAATATCCTGCCTATAAATACTCCCTTGGCTCATGTTCTCATTGGAGTGAGATCTGGGCTCTCTCAAGATCTGCCAACTTGGTGGAGATGAAAGAGATGAATAAATGACATAAAGGAAGAGGTATCAAGTTTGGGCTCCAGGTTCTAACTTGAACAGCTATATGTTAATGGTTCTTTTTTTTTTTTCTTTTTTTTTTGAGTCCTGGGAGTTGAACCTATGGCCTCTCATATAAGCTAGGCAAACACTCTACCACTCAGCCACATCCCCATATCCTTTTAAAATTTTATTTTGAGCAGGGTCTCACTAAATTACCCAAGCTGGCCTGAAACTTGCAATCTTCCTGCCTCGGCCTACTGAGTAGCTAGTATTACAGGTATGTACCACTGCCCCAAGCTTAGTGGTTCTATTTACTGAAATGGGAAAGACTGAGAGAGACAAGATCCTCAAATGAAATACAAGACTCTGGTAAAATTTTTCTTGTTTTTGTTAAGTTCAAGTTGCCTGTGAGAAAGTACATGTCAAGGGTGGGGATATAGCTCAATTGGTAGAGTGCTTGCCTTATATGCACGAGGCCCTGGGTTCAATCCCCAGCACCACCATTGGAAAAAAAAAGAAAGTACTTGTCAAATTAGCAGTTTAATATAAGAACATGGAGTTCAGAAGAAAGACATATGGGAAGACATATGAATAATATCTGAAATCAGCACAATAGGCATCGAGTGTGGGTAAAGAAAAAGGAAAGGCACAGGATCAAGCTGTACAGAGCTCCTACACATACAGCTTGACCAGAATGGGGACCCAACAAAGATGACTGAGGTCAGAAATGGTCCGAAAGGAAGGAGAAACTCGACCATGTTGTGGGTACATGGAAGCAAAGCAGAGGAGGAGGCCAATTAGGTCAAGGCAGCAGAGATCTTAAAAAGTGTCCGCTGCATCTGCCAAAACAGGTATCACTGCTGAGCTTGGTCACAATTTCAGTGGTCTGTTTGGGGAGTGAAAACCACACTGTAAAAAAAGTGAATTTAAATGGGAAATGAAGACCCAAAACAAAGAACTAGAAATGTAGAAATGGAAAACAAAGGAATGGAGCAGTAGCTGAAGGGGAATGTGAAGATCAAGGGTTTTGTTTCCTTTTGTTTGAAGTGGGGGAGATGAGATAGTTGAACCTGTTTGCACAACACTGGTTATCATCCTAGATACAGGGAGATGAGGACAGAGGACAGAACCAAAGTCCCAAAGTGAGAGTGAAAAAAATAAAATAAAAATTTTATAAAGCAACCAAAAAACAAGAGACTGGCATCCAGAACATGTGTAGAAGAATTCATCTTTCACAAGAGGGTCTATATTTTTTAAAAGAAGAAAAAAGATGATCAGTACAGACAAAGGCAGGATTATGGATTCTAGAGGAGGATGTCCCATATGATGCTGCTTGTAGGTGATTAGGACTTTACGATATATGTGTTGTATATTCTATTCTCACTCCTGGCTTCATTCTTTCTGTTTCTTTATTTTATCTTATATTTACACACTTTTGTAAGCTGCCTTAAACTTGGAGGGAACAGGGCAGGATATAGATAAAATGTTTGTGGTAAAGGAATGCATTAGTAGACTATTATCTCAAGTGCAAAAAAGAAAAAATTGTATAGGAATTTCCTGTATTTATCTCTAGTAAACTTTAAAAGGATAAAGTCCTTTTTCCTTAATAACTTAGTGACAGATAAATCTGTGGATCATAGTGAAAACTTCAAGTGCTTAAATTTCAACATCTAAATTGCATGTATTTTTTTATTATTATATTCCAGGTACTTTGCTAGTCTAAAATTTCCATGGACACAGGGTGCATATCCTAGCTGCTTAGCATGTTTCTAAGGTACTTAATATCTGTAGACAGACAACATACATGTGTAAATAAATGAATTTCCATACTACAATAGTCCCCACCCTTATACACAGGAGATAAGTTCTAAGTCCCTTAACAGATGCCTGGGACAGTACCAAGCCCTATTATGTTTTTTCTTACATGCATTATCATACAGTATCAGAGTTAAATTATCCGTCCATGTTTTATATCCTGGTATCTCCTTTGTACCACCATTCTTACACTTTGGGGGTCATAATTAGTAAAATAAATTACATGAACACAAAATAACAACAACAATAATAACAATACCAGCTACTTAGGAGGCTCAGACAAGAAGATCAAAAGTTTGAAGCCAGCCAGAGCAACCTAGAGAGACCCTGTCTCAAAACAAAAGGAAAAGATCTGGGGCCATGACTCAGTGCTTGCCTAGCAATGTATAAAGGCCCTCGTTTCAATCTCCAGCACCACACACACAAAAACAAAAGTTCAAGTACCCATTAACATTTTCTTCTTAAAGTTTTAGTTGGTCATATTTTATTATAATGTAGTAAGCTAGAATTTATATTGTGAATACAGCAAATAATAATTTAAGAGTATCTGGAATGTACACAGGGTAAATGCTTAATAAATATTTGTCTCAGTCAATATATTTACACCTGGATTAACTCAAACATCTGACTTACAAATAACCTATACAATAACAACTGCTCTTTTTTGGACATCCTGCCACTGAAACCTTCACCAAGCACTACAGAAGGTTAAGGAAGATCACCTAGCACTGAAGCCTTGACAAATCAATCACCATGGAAGGTCAAAGCCACTTAAAATCCCAGCGTTCTCAACAGTAAGTGATGCATAGGGAGCATTGCCTAACACTACTTCAGGAGCTGACTAGCCTTTAAATTTTCACCCAGATGAAGAACTCAGTAAATTAATGTATTGAATAAATTCAGTAGGCTGATCTAGAAAGCTACGTATTTACAACTTTGTTACCAATAGGATAATGCACTTACTAAGTCATTCATTCATGAAAAATTACTAAAGGTAAGGCAGGCACAGTGGTACACACCAATAATCCCAACTACTAGGGAGGCTAACACAGTAAAATAGGAAGTTTCAGGCCAGCCTGGGAAACTTAGCAAGACCCTGTCTCAAAATAAAAATATTAAAAGGGCTGGGGAAGTAGCTCAGTAGAGCACTTGCAAGACCTGGGTATTGCCAACAACAAAATTCCTGAAGCCAAGACACTAAACCTTATTCATTGGTACAGTACACTGGTACCCATAGTAACCACTTCATACAAGCTGGTTACATTTAAGTGAATACTTGAGTGGGAGACACTGCCCTTAAGTTCTATTCTACAGTCTTCCAAATGCTATAGATTTCTAGAGCCTATAATAAAAGTCAACATCAGATACAAAAGTAAAATATCTTTCATAATAGAAATTCTTGTACACAATTTGATAATGGTATTTCCTAACCATGGAGACACTTTTATTTCATGCCACTTTGCAAATGTTACACAACTCAAGGAAGAATAATATCTTTCTCCCTTTCCCCTTAGTACAGGGAGACACATTTTGGTGTGATCAGGGATGTGAAGATTTCTCAGTGTTTATTTATTTATTTATTTTTGGTGGAGGGATACCAGGGATTGAACTCAGGGGCACTCAACCTCTGAACCACACCCCCAGCCCTTTTTTGTATTTTATTTAGACACAGGATCTCACTGAATTACTTAGCTCCTCTATTTGCTGAGGCTGGCTTTGCATTCACAATCCTCCTGCCTCAGCCTCCTGAGCCACTAGGATTACAGGTGCTCCACCGCTCCCAGCCTTACAGTGTACTTTTTGATCTCTGCTAATTTTATACCGAAACCTAATAAATCTGCACTCTTCTGATTATGGGAATCCTCTAAAAGGGAAAAGTATGTAAATGCAGCACGATAAATACCCAGTCATGCTCATTTAGCTTCTTTTGTAACTACTGCATATTTTTTAAAATGAATTTTTCAGAATTACTAAAATTCCCATGAAACATTCTGTAATAATGCCAAACAATAAGAAGCATAAATTGTTGCAGTACTTGGGAATTTGAAATTCAATTGCTAGAATTATCATACCCATGAGAATAACTAATGCAAACCCAACTAAACCCAAACTTCACAAAACTGTTAACGATCACATGAAATCTGTGGTAATTTCATATCTGAGTTAATCTATATCCAAATTCCTTTTATAGTACTATGATTCAACTTACTCCTCTATACTTTGAGAATTCAAGACCAGTATATGCCTGTATTTCCCAGAATCTCTAGCAGTTTAATTCCCCTGCAGCTCTTTAAAAGGGATCACTCCTCATTTCCTTAAAAAAAAAAAAAGTGTTTCCCAGGACACAAAGTCAAACTGCAAAGTAAAACTTGACCAAAGAATTGGTCTGTCTCCTGTCTTCAGAACAGTATAGCTTCACATAGTGGAGATGCACTGGTACATTCCTTCCCTGTGGCAGGGAGAGAAGTTATTTTTCATTCTACTACTTTGAGGTTACAAAGTAAAATAAAGAAAGCATGTTGGAAAGTACCCTGATTAAAAAAGAAATTTTAAAGTATGAGTTTCACAAACCATCTTAGCCATACATAAAACTGTAAAAATAAAAAACAAATCCACATATTCATCACCCAGTTTTAACAGATTCATGAACATATTTCCAAATTTGCTTCAGCTTTCTTTAAAAACAGAAGAAAAAGTTATATTGAGAGCTGAAGGAGCTCTAGTCAGTAAAAATAGATCTCATTCCCACACAGATGCTTATACTTTTATGTACTTTAGATAAATACATAATACATACATGATATATACTTATCAATAAACAATCTATGTGACTGGATGGCTTTAAAATACATCTTACTTTATATTCCTTTGGCAACTTGATTCTTTTTTTTTTTTTTTAATATTTATTTATTTATTAGTTATTGGCGGACACAACATCTTTGTTGGTATGTGGTGCTGGAGGATCGAACCCGGGCCGCAAGCATTCCAGGCGAGCGCGCTACCGCTTGAGCCACATCCCCAGCCCCAACTTGATTCTTTTCAGTTAACATTATGTACTTGAGGTGTATCTATACTGGTAAGTAAAGATATAGTTCATTTTCACTAGGGAATAAGTATTTAATTGCATGCATAAACCAGTTTTCCTACAACATACAGTTGGATTGTTATTATTATTCTGTATTATATTGCTACTTTAAATCTTTGTTACATGTTTGTTTGGGAAACTGCCCCAAGTTCAGTTAAGAAATTGGTTCAACAAAAATTTAGGCTGTCAGAGAAAAGAATCCTGAATAAATTACAGCCCACCCAGATGCCACTTTCCAAATAAGAACCATGTGACGACTCAGAAGAAAAATACTTAACTAATATGTGATAATTAAGGGAAATATAAGTTGATCAATTTATGGAATTAATTAGACAAAAGCTAATCTTTCTAGGCATACTTCATTGGCAGCAAAATGAACCTCTACCAAACAGCCCCAATCTTTTTTTCCTAAGAGCTGAGAAAAACTACATTTTCTTTAAATTTAAAAGAAATATAGATAGGCAGGCATGGTGGTACACACCTGTAATCTTAGAATATGGGGAGGTTGAGGCAGGAGGATTGCCACTTCAAGGCCAGCCTCAGCAACTGAGCAAGCCCTGTCTGAAAATAAAAGATAAAAAAGGACTGGGTATGTAGCTCAGTGGTAAAGCTCCCCTAGCTTCAATCCCCAGTACCAAAACAAACAAACACACTATACAATATCCCAAAAAAGTATTCAGTACTTGACTAATTTAAATAGTTTTGCTCTACCCTAATTGGATCAAGTAGTTCATCTGCATACAGGCAAACACCAAGACATAAGCTAAAGACACCACCATCACATATCTAGAGAAACAGGAAATACAGATAGGAAAATTAGTACAATACTAAAAAAGAATCAAATCATAGTATATTGCTACTTTATTTGTGATTACCAAGCAGTTTCTTAAGGACCCACACCTTACAAAATGTACTACTTTCTTATTAGTGATAACTGGATTATTTGGTTATCAATAGATGGGGGTTAAAAGAGAAAAATCTGCTAAAAAAAGGAAATTCTATCAAGAAAATCCATATCTCTAATATAGCTGGACTATGTGGTAGATTTAATACGTAAAGTTATTTTGAAAAGCTAAATGATTTGGAAGTCACTAAAATCATCCTATCATTCCTTAAAGTGACTGAAAAAGGTATTCAACTTTCTACTACAACAAAGCAAGCCTTCTTAAACACAGTCTCAAAAATCACCATTCCATCCTGCTTCGTAGTTTTTCACTCATACCTTACTAGTCTCATACTAATAATCATAGAAGATTGTTACAATCCTGTGACATTTTTTTAGAATACTGTTAGAAGGAACTCCAACAGTTACTGCTTAAACCCATGTTTTTTATGAAAGGTAGACTGACAGTATTCTTTCCACCTAATCATACGAAAACTAAAATCAGGACTCAGTAAAGTTCTTAACATGACCTTTGCTTCTTTAACAGTCAAAATGCTCAAAGTAAGGGTTTCAAATGATAGTCTAAACTGTGAAAAACAAATCTGATAAGAAAGGATGCAGTTCATACTTTGTATATCAATTTAAGAAATGAGCAGTCTGAGAAATGGTACTCAAATTTTTTCCCAAAAATTATGATTTGGTACTTTATTTTCTGGACCATTACCTATTCAAATCTTAACATCACAAAGTAGTTTTAAATTTTTTCTTGATAAAACTATGAGCCTTCAATATGCCTAACTAGTCGCTGTTTAGAAGGTAATAAATTTAAGGTAGGTATAGATGGCATCTTTTACACATTAAAATGCCTTATTTAATATCAAAGTAACTAGAGACCAACCTGAAAGCACATTCTCTAAATATAAGTATCACAATATTATGTGGAAAACTCTCTTGATTTAAAAACATGAATAATAATTGTTCTACTAAAATATATCTTTCTCACCACTCAGGGGAAAAAAATCCATATAGTTTGGATCATGATGAAGTGAAGAAATAATTATAAGAAGAGTTAATATATACTGAATATTTACCATGAACCAGGCACTGTAATAAACAGATACATGAACCATTAAATATAAAAGTTACTAATGTTAGGAAAGCAATTTTATCCTCGATTTAGTGATAAGGAAACCAATGTGAAGAGGTTTCAGTAACTTGCTCAAAGAAAGATGTAAGCATGCCAAAGCCACTATGCTATATTATTAAGATTAAAATAGTGCAATCTACTACAAAATAAAATTTTCACGGCTTTAAATTCTGTGAATAGCCAGGAACGGCGACACAGGATGGTAGTTTCAGCTATTCAAGAGGCTGAGGCAGAAGGACTGCAAGTTTGAGGCCAGCTTAGGCAATTTAGCAAGAGCCTATCTCAAAATAGAATTTTAAAAAGGGATGGGGTAGTAGCTCAGTGGTAGAACGCTCGCTTGGCATGCGTGAGGACTTGGGTTCAATCTCCAGCAAAGAAAAAAAAAATCTGTTAAGTTCTAACCTAAAGATCACTCCGAGTCACACATGTATACAAAGGAAAAAAACGTGTGACTAATTGCTTTGCCAAATATTGTACCTGCTCAGATAAACATACGTCACACAATGTTATTTCTTAAAGCACTTTAAAGAACGTTTACAGTCACCAACAAATAAAGGCAACAGAGTAAGGATCTTCATTTGGATACAACAGTTATTTCCTTCACCTTCCTAAACCAAAAAGGAAATGCCGTACCGAAATACACCACTTCAACTTCTAATACTTCTTAACTTAACCTCTCTTCTAATGGATCACTTGACTCACTAAAAAGAATTGACTAAACTCCTAATTACTAATATCAAAGTCATTTACTTCTTTCCGCAATCGCCTTTTCAAAACACCAAAGCCCTCGGTTTACTCTTCACCACGATTTGCACCGTAGGGCAAATCGGCCTGGGACACGCACCAGGGTTCATGGCCAGGGACCCGGGTTTATCTCCTTAGCATCTAGTGTGGGCAGTCAATAAATCCTCAAGAATGAATGGCTGGAAAGCAGCATGGGTGGAGGCGGGAAGAGAGGGCATGAAGGAATTTCACGCCACTGAGACCACTGCAGGGGAGGCCAGACTGGGGAGGGTGAGATACGGGCAGAGGGACAACCTAGGGCCCCGGGCAGCGTCCGGAGCTCCTCGACAGGCAGGCGCCGTCTGTAGACTCTAAGTGGAAAGACCCGGGCGCCGAATCCGCAGGCCCCCGCAGTGCACTCCAGGGCCTCGGCCGGAGTCTCCGCCTCGCTCCCGGACCCCAGCCATCCGCACCCAGGAGGTCCCGACCGATAGATCAGTCCTCGGAAGCCAAGGGCCACCCCGGGACCCGCGCTGGCTCACCTGACGCTCCACCGGCAGCACCGCGATCAGCATCCGGCGCGAGCCCAGCAGCCCCGCGGGTCCCAAAGATCAGCTGATTCACGGGGGCGGGGCCTCCGTACAGAGGCGGGGCCGCGAGCGGTGAGCGGGTGGAGGGCGGGAGGGGATTGCTCCCGGAGTAGGTGGGGTGAGACTGGAAGACTGGAGACGGCGCCTGGTAGGGACCAAAATTATTGAAGATGCGTTAAGCACTGAAGCCAACGTTTCCATGTGCAGTGCTCCTCCCTAGGCCAGGGCGGAACCACCAGTTCCCGGGCGCGCTTCAACAATGACGTAATATGGAATTGTCCCGGCCTAGCCACCCAGTGTTTCCATGGTGACGGGCGACGGTGAAGGAGTATCGTTTTGTTACAACTTCAAACTGCAGGAGGTGGAAGTATAAAGTAAAACGCCTGAAATATCTTTAAACTGCCTTTGTGAACTGTATCTTAACTGATCGCTTCCTGTCCCCTGGAATGACGTTATCGCCACGCGGCGCCGGTTTGCTGCAGTGTCCACACTGTTTTTACTACTCAGTTATAACCCCGAAGAGTATTGGCCTCCCCTATGATTCCTGCGGGGCTCCCCAGTGTGCGGTCTGAATAAAATGAGTTTCCCAACCATCTGCTTGTCACAGCCCCACCCCGCCAGCACCCTGAAGTCCTTCACCGCCGGTCTTGGTACCAGGCCCCAGGGATGCTAACTCTCTTAAGCTAGGCGGTGCACTGGACCTGCAAACATATATTTAAACAGCCAACGATGAATGTGTACTCAGAGTCTGAAGCTCCCAGCTCCGAATGGTCTTTCACCAAACCCTCAACCGCTTGCCTCCTCAATGCTCCACCCACCTGCAAAACTCTTCTGCAACCTCAACCAGCTCCATCCACTCATGCACCAATGCAAGAAATCACACGACCCTGCGAATTGATGCCATTATAAACCAAAGGTGTCCAACTTATGTCAGAACTTCCATGCGATCAGGTATTATTGATTGAGCCTAAAACAGTCACATTTACACATTGCTTCTCAGACTATCAGCGTTTCCCTCCTGGCTAGTCCCAACCCTTGTACTCCTAACCTCTTACTTAACCCCCATCCCCTTTGGAAAAATAAAAATAAAATACTTCATCTCCTACATTTCTGAGGAAAATGAGACCAGTAGAGGTGAATTTCCTCAACTCCGCTAGCCACTATTTCAAAGTCTACTTGCAACACCAGCCTTCCTCGCTATCTCGCCATCTCCCTTCTGCCTTAAGAGAAATGTTCTGACCTCTCAAGGTTAATCTCTCCACTTGAACTCGGGAAACCTTCTGAGATAGGGATTTAGGATAAACAGAGAAATACTGAAACTTGAAGGAAATACGCACAAGCCATTGAGAGGCACAAAACAGTTTGTAAATTTTGGCCCATGTGCTTGTAAAATGAGGGGAAAATGCAGAATTGTGCACCTCCAGCCCTGTCCCTGGACATCCCACCCCCCACGCGGAGCCCAAGTCAGCTTTCATTCTCCCTTGAATGTATATCTACCTTCCTAAATAAACCTCTGTCTCTGCCTTGTCTGGCTTATGCTGAAATTCTTTTCCTTCACCGATGCCAAGACCTCATTGGTTCTGATTTGAGTTCCCCCTCTCCTCTGGGAACTCCTTGGACCCTTCTCCAGAGACATCTCTTCCAATTCCTTTAGAGACTTTGCTCCATGATTTAGCCCTACTTTTTTTGTGTATTTTCAATGTCCACCTCTCTTAATCTTTCAGTATATAAGGTTGCTCCCCTCTCCTTCCCTTCCTCTTTCCCTCAACCCCAGCCCCATACTAGAGATTGAACCTAGGAGCACTTTACCACTAAGCTATATCCCCAGCCCTTTTGTTTTTATTTTGAGTCCGGTTTTCACTAAGTTGCTGAAGCTAGTCTTGAAGTTGCAGTCCTCTGTCTCAGCCATCCCAGTAGTTGGGATTATATGTGTGATCCACCGCATCCAACTCTGTCTCATTTTTATTTTTTTTTTCTGCCTTATTTCCTTTGCAACCTAATGTTATACCTCTACTTTCTGACCTCTCAGTCTTACCCAGTCTGTAATCCAGGTTTTTTCAAGTCTACTGGAAGCAGTAGCCACCTCCTAATTATGGAATCTAATGATATGGTCAAACAGGGGAACCACTCTAAATAAGAATAGATGGTTAGGCAGTCAGAGTAATAGGCCCCACCAAAGCCTTTTTCAAATGTAAAGACCATGAAGCTAAGGGGTGGAAACATTCCAGTCAACTCCTTTGTCCCAGAGCCCAGGGAAAATGGAAGGTAGGGGTGAACCCAGGTGGGGGTGAACCCAGATGGAAGTGACAGGAAGGATTCAAACTCAAAAAGACTAAAGGACACAGCCAATAGCCTTGATATTTTTTTCAATACCTATTTACCATGTATTTTGACCAATGGCTTTGGTATACTTTTTCAATGCCTGTTTAACAAATTTTCCTCAATGCTCATACTTAAAACCCACATTAGCCCCTAGGTAGCACATCAAAAGGTTTTCCTGCTATCAGGTCCCTTCCCACATTGCAAAAGTTCTATCTCTTTTCACTTAAATAAATCCTACTCTTGCCTTCCCTTATTGTCTGTTGGCTTTCATTCTTCAAACCTGAGGGAAATTGTCGAGGCCTGCATAGAACCCATCCATGAAGTTTCATCTCAAACTCTGCTTTTAATTCTGCACAACCATTTAAAAGAATGAGGATTGTTTATACAAAATGATCTGGAAGTTAGGTTGTTAAAAGGAAAAAAAAGTTAGATGCTGGATCATGTGTGTAGTATTCTACCAATTGTGTTATGTATATGGTTTTTCAGGAAAAAGGTTAGGTAGGTTGGTGAATAGCTATTGTAACAGTGGCCCACTTTATGCTTTGAATATAGTCCTTGCTTCTCTAAAACTGACATTTTTTTTTCTTCTTCCCAACCTTCTCCTCTCTGATCTTCCTAATCTCCTCCCTAGTTTGGGGGTATAGCTTTTAAATCACTTTTTAAAAACCCTTCTTCTCCTTATTCCCCTGATGGGAAGAATCACAGCCTTTGAGAAAGGGGTCCCCTGTGCTGCTTCTTTGCGAGATTCTATGCAGGCCTCGCAAAACTCCTTTTTCCTTTTTCTTAAAACTGTGTCCTCGGCCTGGAGATGTGGCTCAGCGGTAGCGCGCTCGCCTGGCATGCGTGCGGCCCGGGTTCGATCCTCAGCACCACATACCAACAAAGATGTTGTGTCCGCCGAGAACTAAAAAATAAATATTAAAAAATTCTCTCTCTCTCTCCTCTCTCACTCTCTCTTTAAAAAAAAAACAAAAAACAAAAAACTGTGTCCTCATTATTGGATTGACATCAAGGTCAAGAACTGAGTTTTCAGTAATACTATGACATATATCCTTATACTTGATTAGCTCTAAAAGAACACATTTAAGAGTATCTGCCACTGGGGGAAGGGAATTGGGAACAAGAGAGTGAGGAAAACTTGACTTTACTCTATGCCATTTTGTATGGTTTGATTTAATCATTTGCTTTTTTACTTATAAAACTTTTAACATGAGAAGAAGGCATGGAGTGTTGAGAATGTAGCTTAGTAATAGTGCACTTGTCTAGCATGAGTGAGGCTCTGGGTTTGATCCCCAGCACCACAAAGAAAAAAAAAGGTATAAAAAGAACAAAGCAGGAGGCATTATACTGGTGACTTCAAAATATATACAAAGCTATGGTAATCAAAACAGTATGGTATTAGCATTAAAAAAAAAAAGACATATAGACCAAATTAACAGAATACAGACCCTAGAGATAAACCCAAGCATCCATAACCAACTGATTTTTGACAAAAGTGCTCAGAACATCCACTAGGGAAAGTACAGTTTCTTCAATAAACAGTTCTTGGAAAACTGAATAACCACATGCAAACTAACTGAATAATATCTACCTCCCCACCCTCTCTCCAAATCAACTCAAAAGGGATTAAAGCCTTAAATGTAAGACCCAAAAGAAAAATCTCTAAAAGAAAATAGGAGAAACACATCAGGACATTGGAATGGACAAATGTTCTTGGTTATAATCACAAAAGCACATGCAAAAAAAGCAAAAATAGACAGCTAGATCATATCAAACTAAAAATCTTCTATACAACAAAGAGAACAATCTATAGAAGGGGGACACAACCTACAAAATGGAGTAAAATATTTGCAAACTATACATCTGACAAAGAGTTGATATTCAGAATATATAGGAAATTCAAACAATTCTATGGCAAAAAACGCAAAAACCCCAAACAATTCAATTTTTAAAATGGTTTATATGCCTAAATAGACATTCTCAAAAAAGACATACAAATGGCCAAGAGGTATATGAAAAAAAATACTCAACCAATCCGCAGGGAAAGGCAAGAACTATATTGGGATATCCTCTCATCCCATTTAGAATAGCCATTATCAAAAAGACAATAAATAAATAAATAAATAAACGCCAGCAAGGATTTGGAGAAAGGGGAAAATCTCATAAACTGTTGGTAGGAATGTAAATTAGTACAACCACTTTGGAAAACAGTATGGAGAATCCTCAAAAACTAGAAATAGCATTACCAGCAAGTATAATACTGGGTATATGTCCAAAGGAAATTAGTGTATAAAAGATATGTATGTATGCCCATGTTTATTGCAACACTAGTAGCCAAGAAATAGAATCAATCTAACTGTTCATCAACTGATGGATGGACAAAGAAAATATGGTGTACATACAATGGAATACTATTCAGTCTTTAAAAAAGAACAAAATCTTGTCATTTGGGGAAACATGGATAGAACTGAAGGACATTAAGTGAAATAAGCCACCATGGAAAGAGAAATACTGAATGACCTCATTCAGTGGAATCTAAAAAAGTTGATTTCATAGAAGTAGAGAGTATAATAGTGGTTGCCAGAGCCTGGAGAGTATAGGAATGAGGGAAAGATGTGGATAGGTTGGTCCAAGGAGGTCCAAGAATAACTAAGTTAGTTATAGTTAGATAAGAGAAATCAATTCTAGTGTTGTATTACACAGTAGAGTGACTGTAGATAAAGATAAGGTACTGTATATTTCAAAGAAGCTAGAAGAAAGAACTTTGAATGTTTGTATCACAAAGAAATGATGTTTGAGGAGATACATATGCTTACTCTGATTAAACAATGTGTACATGTACTGAAACATCATATGTAACCCCATAAATACGTACAATTTTTATGTGTCAATTTAATAAGAGAGTAGAAGGTAAAGTTCTTGGTTGGGTCTTTCTTTCACTCTTTTTCTTTGACATCTGGGACATAGCTCTTCCTGGTTTCCTCTTACTTTGGACCTTTCCATTATCTTTGCAAATACTTTCTTTCAAATGTGCCTTAAATTCACGGATGAAATAAATATTTATTGCATACTTATTATGTGCAAGGCACTATTCTAAGAACTGGAGAGGCATAATAATAAATGAAATAGCAAAGAGTCTCTGTTCTCATGGAAGTTACACACTGGTAATGTAGAAGACCTCTCCTAAGATTACATCTATCAGTTCCTCCTTCCATGTATACAAATGCCACTCTAAGCATCAAGAGATGGAGACTTTTTCTTCTCCCCCAAATATGGGTCAACCCTGTGATTTTATTTATTTATTTACTTATTTACTTACGTTTTTTGGTACAAGGGATTAAAACCAGGGAGGCTTAACCACTTAGCCACATCCCCAGCCCTTTTCATTTCTTTATTTTTGAGACAGGCCTCACTAAATTGCTGAGACTGGACTGGCCTCAAACTTGTGATCTTCCTGCCTCAGCCTCCCAAGTCACTGAGATTATAGGCGTGTGCCACTATACCTGGCAATTTTTAAAAAAAAAATTTTCTGTAGTTGTATATGGACAGAATGCCTTTATTTTATTTGTTTTATTTTTATGTGGTGCTGAGGATCAAACGCAGTGCCTCACGCATGCTAGGCAAGTGCTCTGCCAGTGAGCTACAGCCCCAGCCCCTGGCAATTTTATTTTAACTGATATATTGCAATAGAAATTAAGTTCTAGGATTTCTGGATCAAGAGTTTAAGTAAACTGGCAACTTTCACATCCTCTCTGAGAAGCCAACTGCCATGTTCTAAAGCTTCAGCCATAGCACGGGCCAATAAGAAACAATGTGAAGACAGAAGCCACATTCAGGAACACTGAGGTTCCAGAGTGTAGCTTTCTGAGACCTTCCAGGCTACTCAGTCACCAAATGAATGCAGGTGAGTAAGATGGGCCAAGGCAAAGTAGGTCAGAAAATCAGCCTAGTCAAGCCTTGCCTGAATTCCTGACTCAAATTCCTGAGGAATGATAAGTTATTGCTTTAAGCCACTAAGTTTGGGATGATTGATTATGCTGAAACAAGTGATAAAACTGTGAGATAATAAATATAAAATAGGTAGTGACTACAGCTATTAAAAAATAAGACAATAAATAAAAAGAACATGTTGGAGCCAGAGAGCATGCATTCAAATTTCAATTCCATCACTTGATTTTGTAACTTTGGAGCAAGTTATTTAATGTCTGTATGCCTTAGTTTCTTATAAAATGGGAATAGTAATATTGTCTATATAGGGTGATGTGAGGATTAGATGATTTACTATCTGTGAAGTGCTTACAATGATACCTGGCATATAGCGAATGCTATATGTTCTATGCTCTATGTGATGTTGTTGTTATTAAAAAGGTATAGGGATAGAAGGGAAAGGGTTCTGCTTTTTATAAAGTAAAAAGCTTTCTTTTAAGAAGACATCTGAGCGGTGGTGCACGCCTGTAATCCTAGTGGCTGGGGAGGCTGAGGCAGGAGGATCGAGAGTTCAAAGCCAGCCTCAGCAACTGAGACACTGTCTCTAAATAAAATTCAAAAAGGGCTGGGGATGTGGCTCAGTGGTTAAGTGCCTCTGGGTTCAATCCCCAGTGAAGAAGAAGGAGGAGGAGGAGGAGAGGAGAAGGAGAAGGAGAAGGAGAAGGAGAAGGAGAAGGAGACAACATCTGAAAAGAGACATGTAAGGAAGTGAGAGCATGAACCTGTGGACACCTGGCACTCCAGGCAAAGGGAGCAAGTGATTGCAAAGGCAGGGAGGGCAGTACTGTTAGAGATGCATGATAAAGGTTCAAAGGGTCTGAATGAGGCTAAAGATAAATGAAAAAAGAATAGAAAGGTATGAGATAAGATCAGGTTGACAATGATGTGGTAGTGAGGCAATCATTTGGGTCTATGGGTTTATCTGATGTTCCTGACCCTTAGAGGGCTTTGAGCAGATGGTGTTAGAGGCTGGCTTTCTTTCTTTCTTTTTTTTTGAGCAGGGGTGGTACTGGGGATTGAACTCAGGGGCACTTGACCACTGAGCCACATCTCCATCCCTTTTTGTATTTTATTTAGAGACAGGGTCTCACTGAGTTGCTTAGTGCCTTGCTTTTGCTGGGGGCAGGCTTTGAACTCATGATCCTCCTGCCTCAGCCTCCCAAGCTGCTGGGATTACAGGTGTGCACCACCTCACGTGACTGGCTTCCTTTTTCAGAAGGATAGCTCTTCTACCAAATGGAGAGTGAAGAATAGAGTGAATAAGTGGAAGCAGGGACATCAGTGAGAGACTATTAGAATAGTTGAGGCAAACAGTCACTATGGCTTAACCCTGAGTGGCAATGGAGGAGAAGGTCAAAGTGTTACAGAGCCATTGATGGTGCACACCTATAATCCCCAGGGGCCTAGGCAGGAGGATCTCAAGTTCAAAGCCATTTAGGACCTCAGCAATTTGGAAGGCCCTAAGCAATTTAGCAAGACCCTGTCTCTAAATAAAATATTTAATAAAAGGGGCTGGGGATGTGGTTCAGTGATTAAGGCCCCTGGGTTCAATTCCTAGTACCAAAAAAAAAAAAAAAAATGTATTACAGAGCAAGGGCCTGCAGTAAAGCCAAGGCAGTCACGGAGGTCCTCAGTTACTGGTTCTTACAATTATGCCAGAAAGATTTCAGATGTATCGCTCAGAGTAATAGGCATGAGCGATAGGAAAAGGGACAAAAAGGACACTCTCAAGGGAGAGAGTAGGTCCTCTCAGAGAGGAAAAGAATGGTGCACCCCTCTGACCCTCCAGATTTATTGGTGGGGGTGGGGCTGAGGGAAATTTCCAGAGAGTCCCACCCAGGTCACCTCTTGACTTCTGACTGATAGCAGTATTGCATCAGACTGTCAAGTCCCCACTTCACAGGGCCTTACCCCATGGAAGAGAGATCTTATTATGATGATGGCATGCCAAAAATCCAAGGCAACTCTGAGTTATGTTGGCCCACATTAACTGGTTGTTATGTTCATCTCTCCTTGAATTCTGAAATCTGGTTGGTGTAAAGGTCACAAAAGTCACCCTTCTCCTTTAGGGTAACTTGTGCTTTTCTTATCAGTAGAGAGGAGTTTGGGGATCTGCATATCGCCTGAAGATAAGAGTTGTTTGCTAAAAAATGTAATATATCCTATTGAATTATACTAGGCAGGGCTGCACATAAATTGCTTTTTAAAGGAAAGCATGTTGGGGTCAGTCAACTCGCTAGGCCCAATTTACAGAATTATCCCTTGAACCTCATGTTCCCACTGCTCATTTCTGTTACCTATTGAAAGGAGTTAGATTCTGGATATAATTTGAAGGTAGGGGCTACACTATTTGTTCATGGATTAATTACAAGCTTTGAGAGAAAGAAAGGACTTAAGACCTGAGTTTTTGGTAAAAATGAGCCATCATTTATTATGTTAAATGACAAAATTGCAACAACTTATTTTAAAATCTCCTCCTCCTCCTCTTTCTTTTTCCCCCTCCTCCTTCTCCTCTTCTTTTTCTTCTTCCTCTTCTTCTTTTTGTTGCCCTGTTCCTAAAAGTACTGCAGTACCAGGTGGATGCATGGAGTGGATGGAGAAAACTCCTGTTCCCTTTCCCTTCTTCAAAAATCCATTAACTATATTGTCCTCATATAGAGGAAATATCAGATAGTGAGTTGTAAATTGAGAAGAACAGATACTACACTTGATCTTCCCCAAAAGGTCAAGAAGGATAGTTTAAAGATCTTAATTGGCTTTATTTTTGATTCTAGAGTTAGGCAACACTGCATTCCATAAGTAGAATAAGTGTTCCAGGGTACTGAGTAGTACCAGCTTGGTATTATAGAAAGATAAAGGTTGAAAAAAGCAGCAACAAAGAAGACAAAGTAGGCTGCTCATTTCAAGTTACTTCCTTTCGAGGCAGAGACAAAATAGAAAAATAACTGACTAGTTAATATCAGGTTATTTTGAGGCATTTCTTTTGTGTAAAGCTTAACTTTATTATTATGAACTATTAGGAAATTCAGCTTTTATCTCTCTAATGCTGATTTCTCTGAAGTTTAGATAAACAGTTTATTTTCATATTGGTGATGTGGAAATATAAGGTCAATAAGTCCATTTTGATTTCTATCCCGGTCGTTTAGGTTCTAGTACAGAAGCCTGTTCCAAACAAGGCTTCCTATAATTTTTATTTAATACTGAGATAGGAAAGACTGGGAAAACAGTATGCTTGGGGAGGTAGTGAGGTTGGATATCAGAACTGGATATGTCATATATTTTGTATTGTTATTAGACATCTGAACGGACATATCAAATAGACAGTTGAGGAAATGATCTTGTTGAGAGAAAAATCCAGGCTAGAGATATAACTTGAGAAGTCGTTGAAAAAGAAAAGCAAACTGAGGCCTGAGCTCTGAGACATTCTTCTAGAGACAGAGAAGATGAGAAGGCCCTAGCCCAGGCTCCCGCTGGGTTCTCTGAGGGAACAAGTGACCTGTGTTTGAGAAACATAAAGAAGGCCAAATTAGCAGAGAATGGGTGAAAGGGAAGAAGAGTAGAAAATGAACTTGTAATGACCATGGAAATGTTGGTAAGCCATTGTATGAGTTTGTATTTTGTTCAAAATGCATGAGAAAGTTTTCTTCCCCTGCTCTCATCCCAGGACCTTGGACATAATAGGCAAGGACTTGACCACTGTGCTACATCCCCAGCCCTGAGAAAGTTATAAGGAGGAGAATGATTTGATCTGATCCAAATTTTAAAAAGTTGATTCTGGCTCATGCTCCAAGTATATGTCCCATTTGTTTACACAGAATATTAAAAAGATGCTTAGTTAAGGGCTAAGTCCTAATACAAATAGTTTCTTGTTTAAGTTCATTCGGGGTGAATAGATACAGGAGGATTAGAATGGAAGCAGAGAGACGCAGTAGGTTCTTGCATTAGGCCAGATGAGAAACGGTGATGCCTTGAACTGGGGACAGAGCAGTATGAGCACAGAATAAGACACATCTGAGTGGTTCTCTGGAGAACTGACTAATGGATGACACATGAGATTTGGCTGAGATTTTGGATGGGGGCACCCACCTCTTGCTGACATCTGGGAGCACTTTACTGTATGGCAGAACTTCATGCAAGATATTGGCCAAAATGAGGAGCAAAGACCTACAGATGACATGTGGTAATTCGGGGGATGATTTAAATAGAAACGCTTCCACTCATCTCATACCAAAAAATAATTAGTGGGTTGAATGACTAATCACCAGATGTAGGTAAGCAGATGCTAACTTGTTATTTTTAGAATGGAAGCACATGCTATATGAGGATAGTTGAGACGCATACTCATAAATCCTATATTATGACAGGTAAGTAATTAGATATTAGAGCAGCTTTTTTTTTTTTGGTGTGGTACTGGGAATTGAACCCAGGGGTGTGCGCTACCACTGCGTCACATCCCTTGTCCTTTTTATTCTGAGATAGGATCTTGCAAAATTGCTCAGATTGGTCTTGAACTTGTGATCCTCATGCCTCTGCCTCCTGAATAGCTGGGATTACAGGAGTGTGCCACACACGGACTACAGGAAGCATATCTAAATAATAATATGTTTAATATTTAAATAATATAAATAAATATTTAAATAATATTTAAATATCCATGTTTAAATAAAACTTCTTTTAAATCTGAATTACTTTATATAGTATGTGCATAACACTGCTACAATTATTTCTTATTGTCTCAGTTTTGTTGGCAAAATCTATTCTATTGATATATCTTGGCATTTTGATCTCAAACTTAGCATTACAAGTTGCATTTTTTGTTTTTGGTTTGTTTTACTAGTTTGGGGCTAAAGAACTTCTTTTGTTGTTGTTGTTCATGTGTTACAATGTATAACATGTACATTTTTCTGAAATATTTTTTAAAAAGCATTAGGTTCCCAATCTACAAAAAATAAAAATAAAAATAAAAAACAAGAAAGAAAGATTTTGCAAGAGAATTATTTAAAACGTAGAACACATTTTCCCATATAAATAGTAAGGAACTTGAGGAGTAGCTTGGTGGTAAAGTGCTTACCTAGCATATTCAAGGTCTGGGTTCAATCCCCAGGACCAAAAAAGAAAATCATAGGTACAGTGAGGTAAATAAATACTTAATTTCTGTTAATTTATAAATGTTATTTGTGGTTATAATATTATTTATGATGTCACTCCTTTATGAAAACAATACTTTTGCAATATTTTGTAGTTAAAGAAACAAGAAGAAAAATTGTTTGGTTTTGAGTGAGTCATTTTTCATGAATGCTGGTCCTTGTAGAAAAGCAGATTTTAAGGGACAGTGAAGAGTTTCTGGGAGGTGGTGCAGTTGAGGAGGGAAGAGAAGCAAGGATGTACAAGCAGAGAGCAGAGTCCTATCCAGCCACATTGGAGCCTGAAGCAGAAGAGAAAATGTGCCCTAATAGAACAGGTATCCTTTCCCCAGATTTTGCAGGGAGGTTAATGGAGATTGATCCTAGGGGTGTTCTACCACTGAGCTACACCCCCAATCCTTTTTATTTTGAGGCCTCAAACTTGTGATCCTTCTATCTCAGTTTCTTGGGTCCCTGGTATTAACAACACCACTCCCGGCATCCTCCTGTATTTTGAATCAAGTGGAAAAAGTCAACAAAAGCCTACAATTTAGAAAAATGTCTATACATAAGGCCCCACGATGTCCATATGTTCTCATACTACTATCAACTCTCATAAACCTGCCCTGTGGTGGGGGATTGTGATGATGTCAGAGTGGTAGGGGGACAGTGGGTGCACCAGGTGTCCAGCAGCCTGCAAACCACTGGCTCAGGATTGGAAAGGATGTTCCCTTTGCATAATCACATGGGTTTTGAAACAGGCCACCTGTTTATATTTAAAATTCAGATACTGTATTTTTTTAAAAACATTTTATTGTGTTGTTAATAGAACTTTATTTATTTATTTTTATATGGTACTGAGAATCAAACCCAGTGCCTCACACATGCCAAGCAAGTGCTCTACCACTGAGTCACAACTCAAACCCCCGGATATTATATTATTTTTTTAATCTCTTTTTTTTGTGTGTGTGTGGTGCTGGGGATTGAACCCAGGGCCTTGTGCATGTGAGGCAAGCACTCTACCAACTGAGCTATCTCCCCAGCCCCTCAGATACTGTATTTTGTTCATCAGGAATATTTATGTATTTTTAGCTTAATTTTTAGAAATACTGCATCACACAATTATTTATTTATTATTTTTATTACTGAGTGGGTTTTGGTGCCCCTTGTTTCTCACCCTCACTCTTTTCCTTTCTTTCTTCTTCTTCCCTCCTTCCTTTCCTCTCTTTCTTTTTTCCTTTCTCCCTTTCTTGTTTTCTTGCTCTCTTTCCCTTCTCTCTTTCTGTTGTCTGCCTGCCTCCCCCCCCCACACACACTGCTATCTTTTCTTATTGTGGGTCTGTGTCTCCCTCCCTGGTTGTTAAAGAAGCTTATCAGGTACTGGGGGCTAGGAACTGGAAAGAGGACAGTATTTCTGAAGTCCAAGTAGCCTAAGCAGTTTGAATAAGGTTTTGAAATGTTCAACTTCAAAAATCATGGTTAGTGTCAGGCATGGTAGCGCATACCTGTAATCCCAGCAGTTCAGGAGGCTCAGGCAGGACAGCCTCAGCTTCAGGAGAGGACTGAAGCAACATAATGAGACTCTGTTTCAAAATAAACCAGGAGGGTGGCTCAGTGGTAGACCACCCCTGGGTTCAATCCCAGTACTAAAAACAAACAAACAAAAAAAGTCATGATTAACTCTTCCACATTTCCAAGCATGGGGGCCAAGAGTGGGTGGCCTGGCTCTAGTAGCTGCCAGGTTTACATATGTTGATAAAGGCATTTGGAGGAATAAGAAAAGATTTGAAGCAGCTTGGTAGGAAGAAGAAGAAATATAAAAGGATGTATACAAGTGTGAAAAACGATTGCCTGAGGTGGAATCAACTTGGCTATGGGTAGCTAAATCCAGGGAAAGTTGGGGTGGGTGGAGAGACTGGGGTTTGAAGCACCTTGTCTGAGGAAAAAGTTGAGTAGGAAGAGTTTTTAGTCAGTTCTTCACCCTGGCCACAGAGTGGTGCTGTTGGAACAAGACTGTCCTCACTTGGACTTGGCCAGGGGGCCTCAGGAACCCTGGGAATGGAGATGAGGAGAGAGAGGCTCAGAGATCTGACCCACAATTTGTGAATATCAGAAATTTACAAGCCAGGATATTGTAACGTGCATTTATTTGCATTTATGTAGACACAGTAAGTACCTATTTTAAAGTAGAAATAACTTTCAGTAGATGTTTTTCAAACATTCCTAAAACCACTGCTTTTAAACTGCAGAGTGCTCTGAACTTCACTGTGACAAAAGGATGTTTCCAGCTAGACCATTTTACCCTGACATAGAAGAAACTTCAGGACAATGTTAGAGGTAATTGGAGCATTTTAAAGCATTCAGAGAAATTAACAGTAACTAGTTGGACAAAGGTATCATTATTTTTTTTTCTTTGTGGTGCTCGGAGTCAAACCCATCAAGACAAGTAAGCCCTCTACCACTGACCTGCACCCCCAGCCCAGGTATCATTATTCTTTAGACACAGACTGAGAACATATGTAGTGGACAAACTGTTTTAATTGGACATTGACTAAAGGGACTGGCAGAAAGAGAGCCCATGGAGTTCAAGATCCCTATTTCAGAAAGGAAGTTTTTTTCACATGGGTTGGGTACCATTCTGAGTACAAGGAGCAAAATTCCGTTCCACATAGGTATGCTAAGTTGACCAACTCACAGTGTTGGAAAAGGGTGCTTGCTCACAGAACCTGAGTGCCCATTGTGTGGAGGCAAGAGACTAGAATCAAGACCATTGGGTTTAAAATTCTAATTCTGACAGTTACAGTCTAAAAAAACATGAATGAACCCATTTCCTCATTTAAAATGAAGGGAATAAATACATTGCCAAATTAAATGAGATGAGATATATATGAAGATATTGTTTAGAATAGATTAAAAAAATGGTAGATGTATTTAGTGGCAATGTCTAATTAAGGAAGAAACAAGCACAGACATGAACACTCTTTGGGTATGAGTGGACATTCTTAAATTGTATCAGACAGGAAAATGGTCAAGCAGCTTACAAGTATTGACTTAGGAGCTGGCCTGTCTTGATTCACATCCTGGTTCTACCCCTTCTGGCTACTTTGACTTTAGGGCAAATTATTTAATACTTTTGACCACAATTTTTTTTCCTGGTACTAGGGATTGAGCCCAGGGATGCTTTACCAATCAGCTACATGCCTAGCCCTTTTTATTTTGAGACAGAATCTCACAAAATTGCCCAGGCTGGCCTTGAAATTGTGATCCTCCTGTCTCAGCCTTGAGTCGCTGGAATTACAGGCATGCACCACTGGGCCTGGAAGTTTTTGGTTTTTGCTTTGAAATATTTTATTGGGATCCCTTTTATAGAACCAGATACTTGTGTTAAGAACAAATTCAAGTGAAAACTGAAACTGTCCCAAAATTTCTAATCAGTCTTTGTTCCAATAAGTTGACACCTACTCACACAGGTTAATACAGGAAAAATATAAATTCCTAGGATCTGGCTAGCACCACATAGAGGTCAACCTGTGTACAAAATCCACAGCAACCAGAAAGAAAGGGCTTGCTCTGCACTTGTCACAGCATGCACCAATTATCAGGGACCCTTACCCTGGCATCTTAGCCATCCTAACAGTTTCCAAGGGGAAGATTACAAACCTTAGGCTTTCAGTCAAGTTAGTGCAGAATCTCTGTGATCACAGAATTGTTATAAGAAAATACAAGAAAACTGGGTATTTTCTTTACTAATGTCGATTTTCCCCCTCTACCCATAGCCAGAAGAGTTGGACTTAAGTATGTTTCAAATTGGCTTACTAGGGGACCTGACTATGCTATATTTACAAATATGTTGTTTATAAAAAGAGCATTGACTCATTCTTTTTAAAAACTTGAGCTGTTAAATCGAAAGCGGAAAATTAAATATAGCATTCGTTTCTCTCATTTCAATAGGGACCAAATTATTAATTTGTTTCTGGAATATCTCCTTTGTCCATTCAGGCTCAAGAAATTAAAACAGTGCTGGGGATGTAGCTCAGGGGTAGAATACTTGCCTAGTACAAAGTTCTGGGTTTGATACTCAGAACTGCAAAATAAAAATAAATAAATAAGGAAATGAAATTAAAATAATAAAACAATCATACACATGCAAAGAACAACCAAGAAAATATCTGGTATATAGAAACACTGTTTTCTTTTTCACTTAAAACTAGAAATAGGAAGTCTTCCTCTTTCCCTACATCTACAGCTATTCCCAACAATTTTAGACAATGGGTCCTTTTTTTAGGTCTATTGTTTAGTATAATTGCATTTATAGTTTCACAAGCCATTCTGTCACAGAAACACCTTGCAATTAGATTTCCCTACTTGCCTGTGAAACGTTTTGCTTTAAACCTATAATTCCTTTCCAGTTGTTTCAGAGTGTGGGACTACACATATGGAATTACTTGGCATCCTTGAGCATTCCATTTATCATTAAGAGTTTTGATCCACAACAGGTAAACTGTGCTTTCAGAAGTGAAGGCCAGGATGTGGGAAAAGCCTGAATAAGAGGTAGGAGTCTACTAGGAGGGCAAGGAACATAGATTTTTTTTTTTCTTTTCTTTTTGGTGTTAGGGATTGTACCAAGGACTTTGGATATGCTAGCTAAGCCCTCTATCACTGAGTTACATATGGAATTTAAAACTAGAAAACTAAGCATAGTAACTGGGACATTTGGCATTTGTGCACAGAAATTCCCAGGGCTTCAGAAATTACCTTCTTAAGTCAGTAAGAATTCTTAAAATCTGGAAATATGGCTATCTTGTTCCACATTCTTTTCCAATAACTAAGTCACCAGTTTTGAACATTACTGTCTTAAAATCAGT
Source organism: Spermophilus citellus (assembly GCF_964194105.1). Lineage (NCBI taxonomy): Eukaryota > Metazoa > Chordata > Mammalia > Rodentia > Sciuridae > Spermophilus > Spermophilus citellus. Next base: position 103,027,524 of record NC_138192.1, read on the forward strand.
GGAAATAGAAGACAGCATGTTTAGAATGTCAACTTCAAAGTGAAAATTAAGTACTAGTAAACAAATAACACACTACCATGCAATAATAATGTGGGGTAGAAAACAACAATATATGCATGTAAAGATACAAAGGAAAGCCTACATGCCATGTGCTTGCAGTTCTGCTTATTGTCATCAGACAGCACTATCAACATGTGACAGTTACAAGTTAAAGTACTACAGGAAGAAGGAAGAAGGGTGATTTAAGAAATTATATTTTGTAGCTTTTATTTTTCAGAAAGATATGTATTTTACCAAAGATGATGACGTATGCCCCTGATTAATGAACTACAGTCACTTACTTATTGTTGGTAAGTATTATATTTTGAATTGAGTATTATATTTGAATAAAATGACTTATCTTAATTTAGCCCTCATAACTGAGGAATACATCCAAACTAAAGAGATTTCATGCTCTTTGTGCAAATATAATTTATTAGCATCTCTCATTAAATGAGATTTGTGAAATTTGGTATGTAATCTTTGGGGAACTTTATAAATATTTTTTTTGGTACTTGCTCGTTTAGTTACCTTATGAAAAGGCTACTTGAACTCATTAAAATTTATTTCCCCTAATGATTAAATGGGGATAGTAATGGTACTTACCTCATCATCATGGCATAGTGATGATCAATCTCCATGCAGCATGTAGTTTGCCCCAGATCAAGCATGGACATAGTAGCTGTGATGATGATGATGATTGCTATATTTTTATAAAGGCCTACCTGCCTTTTTGTTGTTGTTGTTTGTTTGATACCAGGGATTGAACCCAGGGGTGCTTTACCACTGAGCTACATCGCCAGCCTTTTTTGTATTTTTTATTTTGAGACAAGGTCTCCCTAAAATGTTGAGATTGGACTTGAATTTGTGATCCTCCTGCCTCAATCTCTTGAGTTGCTGGGATTTGAGAGAATTTTTTTCATATATTTATTTTTTAGTTATTGGCGGACACAACATCTTTGTTTGTATGTGGTTCTAAGGATCGAACCCAGGCCACACGCATGCCAGGCGAGCGCGCTATGCTTGAGCCACATCCCCAGCCCTGAGTTGCTGGGGTTATAGCCGTGCACCACCATGCCCAGTTTACCCAACCTTTTTTGGAAATAGACAGGAATATAAATAAACAATCAAAAGGTATGGATTTTGCGAGAATGTGTTTTTAAAAATATTGTTCTTCTTTTTATTCAGAAAAACCTTAAACACATGACTGATCAGTGGGCTCAGCTGATTTTATGACAATGTTCCTCATCAGTCTTTTATCTCAGGCTTTCAGCATTCACTGATGACTGATTAGATCTACCATTGCATTAAGGATTGCATGATAGTGATTTTCTCTTTTTATTCTTTCTACTACATTCATTAGCTGGAATTCTATGAGGACTTTCCCCTCATTAGTAATTTGATAAATCTGGAAAAACAATTTGCAAAAATATTTTTTAAATACTTGTTTTTTTTTCTTTTTTAAAAAATTAATTGATATTCTGAGTAATGTTTGTACACTAGAAACCTCCAAGTGACAACTTTTTTTTTTTTTTTTTAAGAATTAGTCTACAGTTCTCGATTTTATGCACTCCTTGTTGTTCTGTTTGACACTTAATTTGTTCCACCTTAAGACAATGGGGGGTCCCTTTCAGGTTGGTTGCTGTGTCCTTTTAACAAGGCTCCTGTCAGCTTACATAAGCCTGAAACATCTTTCTTGATAATTTTCTTGCTTTCTAGCTAGTCAGATACCCATCTTATCCTGTGGAATTTGTACTCTAGACCTAGAATCCATGATTTCTCCATGGATGTTTAGTTCTTTTTAGAGGAAAAAAAATGGTATTTAGAGACCATTAGGGTCTCTAAATTGAACTTAAGATTACTCATTTCTATTGTGTTGTTGTTCCTAGGTCTTTTTGATTGACAGAGCTTTTGGCTTCCCCCTTAGGTGCTTGGGATTGAACCCAAGGCCTGTACATGCTAAGCATCACTGAGTGACATCCCTAGCCCCCAGGGCTTTTCTTTTTGTTAAAGGAATAAGAAACATAAGTATATGTTTCCAAGTCCAATTTAAGTTCACGTAAGTTTTCCTTGATTTAATATTTATGTCTATTTTCTCTTACACTGAAGAGTTAGATTTCTAATGATATTAGCATATTTGTTTATTTGTTTTAGCCTTAGATACACATATAAGTGATGGGGTTCAGCCTGTATTAACCCACAATATGGCACCTTGATAAGTGAAAAAACAGCAGAAGCAGAAAGCTTTCTCTTACTTTCCTCTTCCTCTTCTCTCCTAAAGCAGGCCATTAAACCTAGCTGACTTTTCTCTAAAATGGGTTATAATACTTAATTCTAGGGATTACCACTCTCTATCCAGAGGAAGGGAACATCCCTATCTTTAAAGACACAGAGATACCAAGAAGAATCTGAAAAAACAGGTTTTGCTAAGTTCTCCCCAGTTTATTAACCATCAAATCAGACCCTTTTATCTTCCAGTCATATTTCTTCCCAACTATCTACTTCATCAAACTTAGAATAAAAATATACAGGCTTCCCTGTTTCTTTGAGTCTTCATGTGTGTCATGTATGTCTCCCATGTCACATAAACTTACATTAAATAAATCTGTATGATTTTCTCTTGTTAATCTATTCATTATAGAGATCTCAACCATGAAGTTAAGCAATAGATAAGAAAAGAAATTACTTCTCCCTTACAATAGACAACAAAATAAAAATAATGCTAATATTGCTACTATTGGTAAGATATTTAACTACATTTTATTTCCCCTAATTTTTTTTTCTACAAAATGTAACAACACACTATAAACATTGTTCTGCATTTTGTTTTTTCACTTAAAATATTTTGGTGATCACTCTATGTCATTATATAAAGATCTCACTCCTTTTTTTTAGTTGCATATTATCCCACTGTGTAGATGTATATGAATTATTTTTAATGTTTCTAATACAAATTTTATATATTTCTCATGTTATTATCTGTTGAATATCTATGATAATCTACATATCCTAGAAAGTTATAATTAAACCATAATTCCCACTATTTTGGCTAAATTTAATAAAGATAGAACACACACACACACATACACAAAAGGGAAAAAAACACATACTCCTAGTTAAATATGGTAGTTCAATTTCACATCACTTGTAAAAGAAAAAAAAACTCAAAAAAAATGGAATGAGTGGAGAAGCTAACCTGAATTTGTCAATAATATGATTTTACTGCTAATTTTAAAATGGCTGGCATTTTTCTTGACATAATTCCTTGAAAACAAAGCCTGAAAAAAAAAAGTAGGAGGAGTAGGTGACATATGCAATCCCAAGAAAGGTGAGGGGAAAGGAGAAAGCAAATGAATGGAGCTGGTTTCTGAATTGCCCAACTCTTGCTGGTTTCATAATGGTGGAAGTGTGCTCCAGGAGTCTTCCTGCATTTCCTAATTGTGTGAGCTGGCCCTTGTGGGACTTTGCTGAAGCCAGAGTCTCTGTTAGTCCATTTGGGATGGTGGGCAGGCCCAGGGGTCTCTCCCTGTCAGTCAGCCTCATGTGTGGGGGCTCTTGTTCTACAAAAGCAAGAGGGAACGGCAATAATGGACATTCTTCTCCAGACAAGAATGGCTTCTCCCATTGGAAAACTAGTCAGACTGCAAAAAAGCAGGGCAGCCAAGTTGACCTGGAGTGGTGCATGAACCGGGTCTGAAGCAGAATTCAAAAGGAGATTATCATCTAAGTCTTCTGTCCTTATTCAGACATCTTTGGTAACAAAAATTATTGTTTTGGACACAAAGCTAGAAAACACCTTAAGAATTCATCTGATATTTTTCTTAACTTTAAGCAAGACCATAAATTATTTGATTTTTTTAAATTCTGAAGAATATTTCACAATTTCTCCTCAGTAGCCCATTCTAGTATCTAAACAGCAATTTTAATCTTTAAAATATCAGGCTAGCCCAGTGCAGTTGTGCATGCCTGTAATCCCAGCGTCTCAGGAGGTTGGCTTGCGGCAGGAATGCAAGTTCAAGGCCAGCCTCAGCAACTTAATGAGAGTATGTCTCAGAAAAAATGAAAATAAAAAGGGTTGGGATGCAGCTCAGAGACAAAGTACCTTCTGGGCAATAAACAAACAAACAAAATAAATCAGACTATTCTAGTATACTTGTTACTTTATGCATAATTTCCTTGACTAATAATAATAATGATCATTTAAAAATTCTAAAGCTTAGGATAATTAGAGAAAGGTAAAAAAAATTATCTTACACCTGTTCTAGAATATAACTTTTATTTGATGAAATACATAATCTCCTTTTAGGAAGAAATTGGCATTTCTAATAAAATGTATTTTATTTTGGGCAACTAAGCAAGACCCTCAGCAACTTAGTGAGACACTGCCTCAAAAATAAAAAATAAAAACATTTTGATAAATTCTAGTGGAGTTAAATATTCTGAAAAATTAGCTTTTTGTTCTTTGTTAATTGATTGTTGGTTAAAAGTTTAATAGTTTTTCAAGACTATTTTAAAAATATTTTTGTATATTAGTGAAATTCGTCTCCTTTTTATGAAATATGAATCTTTGAATTGATTCTTTTTTGAAATAAAGCTTAAATACGTGTTCATAAATGAATTATCAGAAAGTTTTTTTTAAAAAAGTATTGTATTGTGAGGTTCAGATATCAAATATCCATAAATATTATTGTGACAATAGACATGACTCGCACACACATGTGGGCACGTGTGCATGTGTGCATGTGTGCATGTGTGTGTGTGTGTATTTGTGACTTTTCTGTATCATTCTGTGAGTGGTACATTATAGTAGCAAGAATCTTAAGCGTCTGTCACAGAAAAAAATTCTGTTCACCTGGGCACAGTGGCACACACCTGTAATCCCAGCAACTCAGGAGTCTGAGACAGGAAAATTGTAAGTTTGAGGGGATCCTGGGCAACTAAGCAAGACCCTCAGCAACTTAGTGAGACACTGCCTCAAAAATAAAAAATAAAAAAGACAGGGATGTAACTCAGCACTGAAGTGCCCCTGGGTTCAATTTCTCACAAACAAACAAACAAAAACATAAAAATAAATTATAAAAAAAGTTTTGTTCAAAAACTGAAGGATATAAAACAGTTTGAGCCAGATTCCTGGTCATGTCAATATTAACATAGTACTTACATATAATAAGTATTATATTTTTATTTGGGAAGAAGGAATGGGAGAAAGAAGGAGAGAAAGAGGGAAGAAGATGTTTCATGCAAATTCGTGTCTCTTTACCGTTGGCTTACATCCTTACCTGTACAGTAAGAACAACACTGGTGCTCATCACACCGTGATGGAATAAATGAATGAATGACTACCCATCTAGGACTGTTAGATACACTGTTGCCCGGAGGCAAAGAGATGAAGTAGACATCCTCAGCTTTCCTCCTCTTCTCATTCTATGTTTTTTTTGACCACTAAACATTGTCTGTATTGCAATTTTGTTTTAAAAGTCGGAAAACCAAAATGCTTTCAGATGAAAGGCAGGGAGAAAAAACTTCCTCAGTGTATTTGCTTTAGTGCCAGGAAAGCCTACTAAATATCAATGTCATTATCCATGATATCTTGTAAATATCATCACATGGATAAGCAATGTGAATTCAGAAAAAGTATGCATACAAACAGCACTAACTTGTGGCTGGAAGAACTTTAACTGTGCCCAATTTTATTCTATCTCATACTAGAGCTGCCTTGTTTTCGTTGTGCATATATGAATGCAAGCAGCCGCCTTTCTGATGTCGAGCTACTTGCACTGAGATGGAGAAACTGCTGAAGTCATGAGGCTGCTCCAGGCAGAGCCTCATGTGAGTCATATGAAAGCTCCACACTGCTGACCTCTGGCAAAAAGGGAGTGAGAGAGGACAGGAGAGGCAGAGGGGGAGAGGTTCAAGTGTGGGTTTTCTCCTTGAACCTGAAAGACTATGGGTCAAGAGCTGTGTGCTAAGAGTCTACAGCCTGGGTGCAGCTGCTATCACCGTTCCAAAGGAGGCGAGACACACAGCAGCCGGAGGAGTCAGCCTGTGACCATGGAGGCTGAATTCCAGGTATTGGTATCCCAGGAGGAGAATCTTTCTCTATTGATAAACCAAGGAGTTCAGACAGACGCTCCCTTTCTGAAGCAGAGGTCTGATTCCTTCTGCGGTAGGTCGAAACCCATAAAAAGAAAATTCTATTAAAGTCACAGAGAATTTATGGCTGTAGTTATCAATTGTGGGGATGTGCTTGTAAACCAAAAGGGAAAAATAATCCTTGACTTTGTGCTGCACGAAACTCCCCTTGACTTGAAGTGGAAAAAGTGGTTCTTCTCCTGAAATCTCTAAGGTACTACATTGCAGAGCTGACAGGCTGCAGTATTGGTTTGCGGTGGATTCAAAATTCCAGTAATTAGCTCATATCTATTAGCCATGTCGTGCTAGAAGACTATTCCTCTAAAGTGATAAATTACACAGATGTGTGTGGGGCAGAGGAGGCTGAGTTAAAGAAAAAACGAAAAACATGTATCAAGGAGATTCAGGTTAACCTAAGCATTAAAGGTAAATGTATTCAAGTGAAGAAAGATTGCAGCATTTCCGCAGATGATACCATTATGGTCGTTTTGGTTTTGTTTTGTTTTTTTTTTGTTTGTTTGTTTTTGGATCTGACTTTCAGAAAGGTGCCTTTTGGGGGTGTAGGAAGAACCTTAGAAAACATCTTAAGGGTGAGAATCGGGTAAATTAAAAAAAGATGGTTTTGGCAGCGGCTGAATCTTGACTTTGCATAGATTTTACTCCTGCGCTTTCTTTTCTCTCTAGCTAACGGACCTAAAAGAAGCGTCAAGCTGCATGACTTCATTTCACCCCAGGGGAGTGCAGGGGGCTGGTGCCCGGAAGTTTGAGAGTAAAAGGCCACGGAGTAATAGCGATTCTTTTCAGGAAGAGGATCTGAGGCAGGGTTTTCAGTGGGTGAGTGAACTGCTGACGGTGATCTAGAAGAATTTAATGTGTGCTGGTCCCGGGAAGCTGGTCCTCAACTTCCAGGACAATTACTGAGCGGGCCTTCCCAGGTAGCTTCAACAATACTGTTTCCCTGGGGGGAGCAGGGAAATCAACACTAAAAATAAAATAAAAGAAAAAATTGATCTTTCTGTCTTTTCCACCTCTCACCCCTCCCCTTCCTTTCAAGCAGAGGAACAGCCTCCCTTTTGGGGCCGCCTCATCTTACTTGAACTTGGAGAAGCTGGGTGAAGGTTCTTATGCTACAGTTTACAAGGGGATTAGCAGGTGAGTTACAGTTGCAGGAGACTTTAAAAGATGAGGGCTCCATCCCCCTCCTTTTACATTATAGAGCCAGATGACACAGTACAGAAGTTCACAGCGTTTGGAACCTGTATAAGACACCAGGGCCAACAGGGAGAGAGACATGATGACTTAAATAGCCTTAAAAGAAAAATAAACCTGTCCTACTCCAATTAAAACCAGCTCTCTAAAATGTTTATCAGCCTTTCCTATCTTTTATTCCATTAAAATAAAGTAGACTTTCTCTACTATTAACCAAAAAGAACAATTACTGCCTGGTGGGAAACACAATTGGGAAGGTATTTCTAGAGAGTTTTTCATATGTAAGTCACAATGATAAAGTTTTACAATTGTAATTTATTGAATTTGCTGCTAATTCTTCCACCTTGCCTTCTTATAAAAAATCTGAAGTTGGTTTCTGCAAAGTATGGAATATGCAAAAAAATGATAAATCCTGAGTTTTCTACACTTGCAAAATATGCAAATAACTGGAGAATAAGAATACTACTTATCCAAGACAATTACCCATTTTGGAAAATTGAATTCCATTGCCTTTTAGGGTGGGAAGTTTGGAAGGTCTTATTTCTTTCATATTTCTTACTTGGATGGAGAAAAATAATGGCTTAATAGTGGTTAAATGTTAATTTTAGAAATTTAATATAAACACTACAAAATTAAGTACTTACTATTTATCTTAATGGTTTGTGATTTTTATGATTTTTTTACTTGTTAAAACAAGATTATAAGGGAAATACAGTTTAAAAATATTGTATAGAAGCAAGATTTAATTCACACCTGCAGATTGTCATAGGAATTAATGATCTAAAAAAATTATTTCTCCTTTAAGAAACTCACCAGGAATAGGATGAAAAGTGCATTGGAAGTACATGTTCAAGTGCACAGGGATATAAGTAGAGGTGTGCAGCTCACTTAGGGATTTATAATAGAATAAATAAAAACCTGGTCACAAATAGTCATCAAGGCAGGACTGGGTAAATAATCACCATAGTGTGAAATTGTATGCAGCCATGTGCAGTATGAAGTAGATGTACTAATATGAAAAGATGTCCAGTATTTTAAAAGAAAAAAAGCAAGTTACTGAACAATACATACTCTTTGATCCCTTTTAGAAAAAAAAACACTCAGATGTATTATACATATATAGATTTGTATGTACATAAAAGAGTCTGGGGAAATACACAAGAGATTAGTTATTTCTAGTGGTTGAAACTGGAGCAGGGAAACAAAGATCACTCTTAAACTTCTCACTTTATTCCCCACCACAAAGGCATTACATTTATAATATAAAAATATGTTCAAAAATACCGTAAAGATAGATGCCAAAAAGGCATTTGGTAAATTCAACATCAATTTCTAGTTTTTAAAACTCTGAACAAAACAGAAATAGAACGATAATTTCTCATTACCATGAAGGATATTTCAAATCAATAGCACACACACTTTTCTGTTAATTACAGAGACTTTCCTGGTAAGATTGAAATAAGGCAAAAATGACCATTATCCATAACTGACAAACAATGTCAAAAATACTTTTTTTTGTATATGATATCATTGTCCCCCTAAAAAAAACAAAGAGAATCATCTAAGAAACTATTAAAAGTAGTAACGGAACAATAGGTAATCGGTTACAAAATCAATGTATACCTATTAAGATTGTCATATGTATTAGAAATGATTATTCAGAAAATATAGTAGGAAAAGCTCCTCTCATAATAACAACAAAATGTGATGATTAACATTAAAAAGCAGAGCAGGATTTATGTAAAGATTTACTAAGGGACATCCAAGACTTAAAGAGTCAGACATTCATTCTTTCTACTGAAGTCTATTAATTTTTCTAATTGTGATATTTATTATGTGTCACATACTACTTAAGCTAATAAGAATACATTGGGGGCTGGGGTTGTGGCTCGGAGGTAGAGCGCTTGCCTAGCATGTGTGAGGCACTGGCTGCATATAAATAAATAAAAGGAAGGTTCATTGACAACTAAAAAAAAAAAAAAATGCATTGGAAAACAAAAGAGACAAATATCCCTGCTCTTACAGAGTGTGATGGGGGTGAGATAAACAGTGAATAAATCAGTAAACTACTGAATTTGTTGAAGGGTGAAAAGTGCCAGGGAGAATGAAAAATGGCCTGCGTGGTGGTGCACAACTGTCATCCCAGCTCCTCAAGAAGCTGAGGCAGAAGGAATACAAGTTGGAGGCCAGGCTGAGCAAAGTAGTGAGACCCTGTCTCAAAATAAAAAGGGCTGGGGAGGTGGCTCAGTGGTAGAGCACCCCTGGGTTCAATCCCCAATAATTCATAGAAAAGAATGAAACAGAGAGAGAGAGAGAGAGCACCAGAGTTGTTGTTGGATTACCGTTTTAAATAGGGCTCCAATAGGAGGCCTGGCTGAGAAGGAAACACTTGAACAGGGAACCTGTTGGAGGCAAGGAGTGAGCTACTTATTAGCACAGTGGAAGGCAGGGGAGATTGCAAGTACAATAATCCCTGGGGCAGAGTCAGCCTGGCATTGGAGGAGACAGTGGACAGAGATGAGTGCAGGCAGGAGATCGTATGTGTGCCCCAGGAGATTGTGTAGGTCTTGTACAATGACCAGTCCAAGGACTATTTAAGTACAGGGTATTTGAATTAAAAATTCTAATTATGTGGCTGGGAGTGTGAAGCTCAGTGGTAGAGGGCTTGCCTAGCACATGTGAGGCCCTGGGTTCCATCCTTAGCACTGCATAAAAATAGATAAATAAAATAAAGGTATTGTGCCCATCTACAACTAAAAAAAGAAGAGGAAAGAAATTCTAATTGTGCAAACATGTCAGTGATTGTCTAATTTCAAGTTTTGATGTATTCTAGATATAGTGAATTCTCAGAGAATTAGACCCCCTTAGACACCAAAATCTATGAATCCTCAGGTGTTTTATATAACAGGGGGCAGTATTTGAATATAAATTAATACCTAATGCAATGTAAATGTTATGTAAGTAGTTGTTACATTGTATCATTTAGAGAATAATGACAAGAAAAAAAAGTCAATACATGTTCAGTACAGACATAATTTTTCCCAGATTATTTTCAATCTGCAGTTGTTTTAACAGATACAGAACCTACAAATACAGAGGTCCAACTGTGTATTCTAAACTACAATAATTAAAATTATGCAGCACAGGGCTGGGGATATAGCTTAGTTGGTAGAATGCTTCCCTCACAAGCCCTGGGTTCAATCCCCAGCACCAAAACCAAAAACAACAAAAAAAGACCAGCACAATATAAGGAAAGACAGATCAAAGAAACATGGTTTTGAAAAGTCCAGAACAGTTAAAGATCCAAGTATCACTAAAATATATAATCATGGTGGATTAAGGAGATAAATGAAAAAGAAACATACAAGAACTAGAAGAAAAGATAAGTGTATTCTTTGTAACTCTTAGGCTGGAAAGTCTGTGTCTAACACTCAAATCAGAATCCATGAGAGAAGATAGGAAGTGTCCGTGGTGCCCCATATATCCAAGTATGTTCTAGGGATCCCCAGTTCTGAGACACCTTAATAGATGTTTCATTGAAACAGTTATGGACAAATCAATATGGGCAGCCCTAGAACAAAACCAAATTCGATTCTTTATTATAGATTATTTCAGTATTTTTTAAAAATGTCAGTGTATACTGTGACCTTCTAAGAACAATCAAGAAGCATTTTCTAAACATATTTGACCAAAAAAAACTTTTCTTGGGGGAGAGTAGGGTAGAATTTTACAGAAACAGGCTCTAAGCAAAACACTTTGGAAAATACTGAACATCATAAAAATCTTTTTAAGTTCAAAACTTCAGGGCTAGGGATGTAGTCAGTGGTAGAGCACTTGCCTAGCATACATGAGACTGTGGGTTCGATCCTCAGCACCACAAAAATAAACAAACAAGTAAATAAATCTTCAAAGACATTATAAAGCAAATGAAAATAACTGGTGAGATGTATATGTAAATATTTCAAAAAAGTAGGCAATTTAGGAAAAGCACAAAAGAAATAGAAATGACTATGAAAACTCACTTGCATAAGTAAAAAAATTCAAGTGTGATAACGTCTTTAACTTATCATATAGGCTAAAATGTGAAGATAGAAACAAAAACATCCAAAAACAACAACACAAAACCCAGTTTGGTGTGGATGTGCCAAAGTGACATGAGAGCTAACGGAAAGATTCTTCAAAGGACAAATCTGCAAACATTTGAAAAACAAAGTAAAGTAAAATTATAACCCAAACAATAAAATACCTATGAGTCCATACTGATATAAATAAATGGTTCAATAAGTTAATAAATAAGAGAGGAGAAATAAATCTCCCATGTAGAATTCCACCCAGTTCTCAAGGAGGTAGATCATAGCTCTCAATTCCTTGTATGTAGTGACATTCATCCTGAAGTACAGAATGGAAAAGGGAAAGAGTAACTTCCCAGTAGAGAAACCTGACAAATGCTACTCCAGCCACGTGGTTAAGGTCCACATCGTAGGACATACATCATGTCCACAATAGGTATCCTGAATATAATGTGAAGGTGGCTCCTCCCCAAATTCATGATCCCAAACCAATCATAAGAAAAACAGAAAGATCCCAAGAGAGGAGCATCCTACAAAATACTTGACCAGTATTCCTCGACACTGCCAAGATCATCAAAAACAAGGAAAATCTGGGAACTATCATAGCCAAGAAGGACACATGACAACTGAATGGGATCCTGGACAATAAAAAGGACCATTAGGTACAAACTAAAGAAATCTTAATCAACTCTGGGCTTTAGCAAATAATAACTTATCAATGTTGGTTTACTGTCTTCCTAAGTTTTCTGAAAAAGTGAAACTGTTCTTTAAAAAAAAAAGAAATCTAAAAATACAAAAATAGAAACAAAACCCAGCTCAGTGTTGGCAAGGAAGTGATGGAATGGCCACTCTCATGCCATCACTGCGTGATCACTTAGTGAATTCAAGTCAATGAAAACATGGGCACTGAATACCCTTTGACTCAGCAATTCCATATCTACCTAAGGAAATAATAATTAAGGCTGTATGAGAAGATGAATCTTTAAATATGATCATTATTGTATTTTTATAGTAGTCCAAAGGTAGAAACAATTTACACACGTTTGGAATTGGCTGAACAATTTAGTATGTTTACATGATGAAATATTAGGCCATTATTAAACATCATACAACACAATAAGGAATGATAAGAGAAAATGTTAAATGGAGAAAGATCAGATTTACTGACAATATGATATAAATCCTGCTCTGTAAAAATAACATTTATAGTTGGTTGTGGTGGTGCAGGCCTATAATCCCAACTACTCTTGAGGCTGAGGTAGGAGGATCACAAGTTCGAGGCAGCCTGGGCAACATAGCAAGAACCTGTCTCAATATAAAAAGTAGAAAGGGCTGTGGCTGTAGCTCAGTGGTAGAGCACCATAGGGATCAATCCCCAGGACCCCACAAACCAAAGCAACCCAACATATTTATACCTGCATTAAAATCTCTGTTCTTTTTCTTTTTCCTTCATTCCTTTTTTTTTTTTTTTTTTTTTTTTAAATCTCTGTTCTGGGCACTTGGCTTACATTACAAACAAAACAATGAATAAGGGGAGAGTAGAAGGACGAAGGGGGAGAGAGAGAGAATGGTGAAGCCTGGGCAGATCAGGCAGCACTTGCCTGATCAGGAGGCTGTTGTAAAAGTCTGGCTGGTTTTTGAATGGAGAAGTGACTTGTTTTGACTTTGGTTTTTAAAATGTGCCCCCAGCTACTCTGTTCAGTATAGATAGATGGAGTACAAGTATTTAAGCAGGGAGATGGCTAGGAGACCACTATAAAGAGTCAGATGAGAAATAAGAATATCTTAAATGCACAAAAGGGAAATAAAAGAAACAATGCACATCAAACTATTATGAGGGCCGGGCACGGTGGCACATGCCTATAATTCCAGCGATTTAGGAGACTAAGGCAGCAGAATCACAGGTTCAAGGCCAGCCTCAGCAATTTAGCAAGATCCTAAGAAACTTAGTAAGACTGTCTCAAAAAATAAAAAGGATGCTGGGGATACAGCTCAGTTGGTAGTGTGCTTGCCTCACATGTACAAAGCCCTGGGTTCAATCCCCAGCACCCTTATAAAGAGGGGGTTGATTTCTCTATGCTTCTATTTTATTCAATTTTTTTCTATAATGAACATACATCGCTTTAGTAGATATAGTGTTGTTAAAATATATGAATCATATATATGATATATACTTTACATATATATATATAAAACTTTGAAGAATATGTTTATGTACTTATATGTATAAATTTTTTTGTTTGGAGATAATTGTAGATCCATATGCTGGAATATATTTTGTCAGAAAACTCCTTTTCTTAAGCCTTCTCTTTCTATTGCTGCTTTGAACCATGTCAATAAGTGAGTGCCATACTTCCCATCCCCTTTTGTAGGATAAATGGACAACTAGTGGCTTTAAAAGTCATCAGTATGAATGCAGAGGAAGGAGTCCCCTTCACAGCAATTCGGGAAGGTAAGAACCGGAAAAGCAAACCCAAGAGATCTGTTTTGATTCCTGGATTTGGTAAAAGAATGCTTTGAGTTTATCTGTTCAACATCTGTTTTTTTATATTTATGAAAGAAATATTACCATTACAATTTTATTCTTGATGCCAGGTTTCTAAGAATACTTATACTACTATTTCATTATTTATTCTTGAGGGTGTTAAGATTCAAAACTGTTATATCACTTGACCAAAACTTTGACCTCAGTGTTTCTGAATACGTTCCAAGTGTTTGGCCTCATGCTGGTTGTGAAAACTGCATCTATACAACACCAAAAAAATTCATATGAAATTTTTTTTTAAAAAAATCATACAAATTATTAGTGGGAAATTTGCCTAAATGTAGCATGTTTCTTTCATCATAGTTGAAAAACTCTTTTGGGAAGGCATGCACTTTAAGTGTTGTGTCTGTATTTCCTTTATACCTTGGTTGGTATAGCAAGTGAGGAAGGATGAACTTGGGTTTGCATTGTAGGTCTACCATTACCAGTGGTGTGGTGTTGGGTAGGTTGCCCAAGACTTAGTTTATTGTAGAGAGAAGATAATAATAGTCCATGTTTCACAAGTTGCTATGAGGATTAAACAAGAATATATATACAAGGCACTTATCACAGAGTCTGTTTTCAGACTTCAGTAAATGTTGGCTCCATTCTGTTCTTGCTCCTTTCTTTGGATAATTTCTTGTTAAGCATAGAGATAACTAATAATTTACACCATAAAAATTGAAAAGCCAGGCTGAGGTAGGAGGATCACAAGTTTGAGGTCAACCTGGGCAACTTACCAAGACCCTGTCTCAAAATAAAAAATAAAAACGACTGAGGATATGGCTCAGCAGTAAAGCTCTTGGCTAGACTGGGTGAGGTACTGGGTTTGACCCTCAGTACTACAAAAAGAAAAAAAAAGAAAAGCCAATAGAGTGAATAAATCATTAAAAATACAATGTATCAACTTTTTTACATGGGCCATTTAAAATGAAATTGAGATTACTGTCCATTTCAGCAAAAAAAAACAAAAGAAATGCCTTTCCCTGGCTTTACTTTCTCCCCCTTTTATCTTCTCTTCTTTACTGAGCACATATTATGTGCAAAGCATATTGCTGAGTGTTGTGAAGGATGAGAAAGCTCCAGTCTCTTTTCTATGTGGTTTTCCATGTGGAGCAGATAATTCACGGAACAAGTGTGTAAAAGATATTGTAAATCAAGACAAGAACCAGTGGTCTCATTATGGCTAATGGAGTCAGTAGATGCTGAGCTTAGGATGGGTTTATGCAAACAGGCATGGAAAAAGCAATTCAGCAAATGAGTTTATAACTGAATTTAATGCCATTTTCAAAGTCTTTCAGAGCCTCTGGGGAATACATCACTTCAAATTGAAGTGGAAGGGCCAAATGGCTGTCAGCTTAGCCAGGGACCCATCCTGGTAGGATCAGGTGCATTCTGGGGAATGCATGGTTTTAAGTGTGTAATACCATGGAAGCTGCATTTACTGATGTACTTATTAGTGGTCCCTGTGAAAGATGATCATGTTTGGAAGAAATGTGTGGATAGGACAAAGAGTATTTCTGAATAGAATAGAAATCACCAGATCACTCTCCTTCAGGGATGGGATCCAGGTCCAGGTTCACTTCATTCTCCAGTTGTGGTCTTTGTGAGCTTGATTGTGTAAGGCCAGCGTTGCTGCTTAGCTTTTGCCCACAGCCAAGCTTTTCAGGTTGACATTTGAGGCTAACAGTGAAATCTTTTTGCTGGATTTGCTAACAGATGGTTCTCAGCATGGTTCAGAAAAGCTGGATCTGTCTTGTTCCGTATGCTAGATGCTTCTTTCATTGCACTTTTACCAACGAGCTGCCCCCCGGTCACAGGTGCTTACAATTACATTTAGTATTGAACTGAGGACATTCTTGGTTGGTTTTATGAACTTCCCTTACTGAAAGGTTTGCAATGTATAATAATAAAAACCACAAAAGGATTTTTGACACATTGGAGGTTGTTAGGCTTCCAGTTTCCAACAACGAATGTTTCTTTTTCCATCAGTATAAAAACTTGGAGTCCTTGTCAGAGAGGCCCTCTCCCTTCAAGATGTGAGGCCTCATTTAAGAACTTTGGCACTGTCCCATTTCTCCCGAAAGAACTCGAAGGATGTGTGCCCAGGGAGACAGGAGGTTAACTGAGTAGGGCTGGAAGGCAAAATAAGAACAGCTGGAGTTCATTAGTTAAAATCCAGGGTCACTAGCTAAAAAGGCAACCGAAAGCCAAGTGCAGAAAAACCAAGTGAGTACCACAGCCTGCTTTAAAAAGCCTTGAAGCAGGAATTACTTCTGAGCAGTTTGGCGGCTCTGATGGCATAGCAGCCAGAGACATATTGAGGAGGATTTTGCTACATGAACAGTCTCTCTGTATGTTATAGGGAGAATACACGTGGCAGTTTATTAGTCTGGTCAAGTACAATACTATTTGTTTTTATTTGATCTTGACATATAATATTATGAAATTAGCAAAAGTATAAACAGCACTAAGGAAAACGTCTTAATTCAAGTTCCAGGTCCTTTTTATACCTCTTTCAATTTTCTTAACAATTTTCTTTAGCGATAGGTGTTATGATTGCACTGTAAGACACAAACTAAATCTCTCTGATTAAAAAATCCACAACTTCCTATGCATTCATTCTACAAATATTTATTGAGTACCTGTGGTGGCCAAGCACTCTGCTGACTGCTAGGTACACAGCACTGCACATGTTTCTTACATTATTTTGCTAATTAAAAAGATCAGAAGCTTTTGCAAAAACTTCTATCTTTCACAATTGGCTCAAAATTATATTTCAAATGTTTCTTCTCATAGCTAGAAGAAAATATGTTTATGTTTTTATATCAGGATGAAGAGTCTTCATTTTATTCAACTCTTCATCAATATCTTAGTAATATACCTTATTTTAAATATCTTTGTACAAATGTTCAACTTTTGGTTTAAACCTAGGACCTTCAATTATTACCAATATTTTCTTAGGAAGCAATTGTATAATTAACCTTTTCTAAGAACCAGGCATACAAGGTAGCCCCTCTCCATAATCAATTTTTTAAACCCCTTCATGAACTCTTGGTAGTAAAAAGTGTTATTTTTGTTGTAGAGATGAAAGAATCTGAGTTTCAGAGAGGTTAGGTGACTTGTCCAAGGTCACAGAGCTAGTAATAAGAGTTATTAGGTATTAGAATCCATATCTATTCTATTTAAATTTTTTTTCTACTTTATTATATAAATCTGGAAATGCTTGGTCTAAGCATTTCTTTTTTTAACAAGATTAAAAGTGAAAATAGAAAAAAAAAAAGTGAAAATAGAAATCTGTTTTTATGATGTTCTCTGTATAAACATTAAGGAAAATGCAGAAGAAACATTTTTAAAGAAAATAATATTGTATATTTAGCAATTCTGATTCTATCATTGATTTTACAACACCAGTAATTGCATTCTCTAAATTGGAAAGTTTCAGCTAAGGATCTTTTAAGACCATTTGCTTTTAGGAAAATTACAGAGTAATTATTTCCAATCCATACAAGAGAAAAGTAAGCCAAAAAATAGTCCAAGGAGCCTTGCTGAGGTCATGGGATGAGACAAAGGAGGAGTGTGATTCGAATATCAGAGTTGTTCCTGATGTGGTAGAGCATACCTGTAATCCCAGCTACCTGGGAAGCTGAGGCAGGAGGATAGCAAGTTCAAGGCCACCCTGGGCAATTTAGCAAGACCCTGTCTTAATAAAAACATTGACAAATAGTCTGCAGTGGAATGCAAGCAAATCACATCACACACAGCAAATTCACATGTGCATGGTTAGATCTTTATAAAACAAAATGAAGGTATGTGATGGAGATTATAATTCCAGAAAAATCAGATGATAACCTCCTCCTCCTCCTCCTCCGCCTCCCCTCCTCCCCTTCCTCTTCCTCTTCTTCCTCCTCTTCCTCCTCCTCTTCCTCCTCCTCCTCCTCTTCTCCTTCTTCTTCTCCTTCTCCTTCTCCTTCTTCTTCTTCTTGCATCAGGGATGGAACCCAGGGACATTTAACCACTGAGCAACATCTCCAGCCCTGTTAGTTATTATTTTTTTATTTTGAGATAGGGTTTTATTAAATTGCTTAGGGCATCCTAAATTGCTTAGGCTGGCCTCAAACTTGCAATCCTCCTACCTCAGCCTTTTGAGTTGCTGGGATTACAGATATGCGCCTCTCTACCCACCCAGAGGATAACTTCATATCTGACATTTGTCTTAATGTTTATCTAGATTGTATCTTTTATTGGAATGTATAACTTGACTCATTGACCTGATTCCATGTCAGAGAAAATGGGACTATAACTGCAACACCACTTTTTTTTTGTAGTGCTGGGGATCAAATTCAGAGCCTCATGCCTGCTAGTTCAGAGATTTACTACTGAACTACACCCCCAGCACACCGACTCTTTTTTATTCAATGTCTAGTGGGAGTTGAGGTGGGTTGCCTTATTGACTCCTACATAAACTCATTAAAGTGGCCTGCTCTTTATTAATTCTCAGTACTTATTGAGCACCACATTCAAGGCCTGTGTTAGTGCTGGAGATGGGAAAATAGGGATGGATTCAATCCATACTCAAGGAGCCCACAGTCTGGAGAGGACTCTGACCTGCAGGCACTCACCACGACTTGGGGAGGCAGCCTTGCTCTCCCTTGTCATCATCTTCCATATTTTCTTCACATCTCCAGGACAAGGAAGAGACATTGTGACTCATTGCACTTGAAAAGCATTACTTTTCCTAAAACTTCATTAAGCCACAAAATCCAATGAAATGGACAAAACCAAGATATTAAATATTCTCTTGGGCTGGGGATGTGGCTCAAGCGGTAGCGCGCTCGCCTGGCATGCGTGCGGCCCGGGTTCGATCCTCAGCACCACATACCAACAAAGATGTTGTGTCCGCCGAGAACTAAAAAATAAATATTAAAAAAAATTCTCTCACTCTCTCTCCTCTCTCACTCTCTCTTTGAAAAAAAAAATATTCTCTTATTGTGAGATGAAAGTGATAATTGCTGAATTTTGAAATAGCTTACATTATCATATTACTATCTAGATTTGTAGATATCTTATGAACAGAATCAAAATCAACCATGCATGATTTTTCCTGATCTTTGGGATTGTGTTTCTTTTTTCATGTTTCTTCTGATTTTCTGGATGTTTTCATGATCAAACCAAGTAGATACATACAAAATTCTTACAACAATACCTGGGATGGCCTAAATACTCAATGAGTGTTAGCTATTATCATTGACATCATTTATAAAATTACTTCATTTGCTTTTTTCTTTTTCGGTGCTGGTGGTTGAACCAGGGCCTTATGCATGGCAGGCAAGTTCTCTATCACCGAGTTACACCCCCATCACTGAAATTACTTTAGACGCACCATATAGCTCAGTGGTATAGCAGGTGCTTACCATATGGGAGGCCCTGGGTTTGATTCCCAGCTCCACATTAAAATAAATAAATAAATAAACCCCATTGTGACTTGTCTGGAGCTTTAAGCACCCTGCACCCCATTTATTTGTGTGTCTTTTTGTCGAAGAAAAACAAAAATAATGTCAGGCACAGTGGCACAAGCCTGTAATCCTAGCTACTGGAGAGACTGAGGCAGAAGGATCACAAGTTAGAGGCCAGCCTCAGCAACTAAGTGAGAATAGTCTCTCTCTCTCTTTTTTTTTTTTTTTTGCATTTCATTATTTATTTAGATGTTTAAGCTCTCGCACTAAGTTTTTACAAGCTGGTGAACACTGACAAATTATTTCTCCCACAGAACTATAACCACACATTCCCAGACAGTATAAATATATGGTTGAACTAACATTAATACACATCACCATTTTATCAATTACATAATAAAACAAAATTATCAAGTATCCAAATATTAAGTTACACAGCTCAAAAGGCATATAAAATATTAGATGTCTGCTCACATCAGCAGAAACCCACTTTTTTCTCTCTTTTTTTTTTTTTTTTGCAAGAGGTTGGGAATAAAAGAAAAAAAATCACACTTCAAACAAAAAGTTGGTTAAACAACTTCTGATAATTATGAAAAAAAATTACAAGAATTTCAGAAACTTTATGATTAAGAATTGTTTTACCTACAATAACAGAGCATCTCTACCTTTTAAAAAAATATTTACTAAATTAAAGAGCATATATTCTACAGGTTCTGCATGAGACAAAGGCAACATTTTACTAAAAATATTTAATAGCCCCCTCCCATTTTTTTTCAGGCCCTCCCTGTGAAGTTTCACCTCAGAGTGCAAACATTAAATTAACTGTAAGGCTTTTTTTTTTTTTTTTTTTTTTTGGTCTGGAGAATTAAAGACATGTGCTTCTGTAAAAACTTAGGTTTTCAAAATGGAGGTTTCCCATAATAGCAAAAAATAAGACTTATAGAAAGATATTGAATAAAAATAATTGCTGTAAGACTTGGTAAAAGGAAAAAAAAATCCAATAGGTAAAAGCAAACCTGATGTATACTGGTATGAATGTGGGAGATGTAAACATAAAAAGAGCAGGCAAATAATCATATAGGGCCTACAATGTTTGAAATGACTGAAGGAATAAATCACATAAGGTCTAGAGTGTTCTTAGTTCCTGGAATTTTGGTTTTGTATGATACTAAAAATATACAAGTATTGTGCTGGGTATTTTGGCACCGAATCTTTCTAAATTTCTTATGTAAGATTCTGGCGTGGAAATAGATTTAAAGACATTAGCTCAATACCACATGAACTCAGGAAAGGTCAGCTGGTACAAATGATAAGCACATTTCAAATGGTGAACAGCAAGAATCTTTTGCTAAGTGTCCAAACAGGTTGATCATAACCCAAACATAGAGGTTGAAATTCTGACAAGCTTGTGGCCTGGTAAAACTGCTTTCCAATACTCCTATGGAAGCTTCATCAGACTTTTTCACCACGCCAACCTGTTGGCTAATATGTACGACAAATTAGGTCCCGTCTTAAGTTCCACTTCCAAGGCAATAGCATCAGACACCCGAGTTTTATTGAATGCAACAGTTGTTTCTATGACCATTGGAGTCTTTGAAGCGCAGCCGCATTTTAGGACAATACTTCTCCAAATACAAAAGTTGCTTGCTGTTAAAGGCTCCACACCGCTTTTGTCTTATGAATTGTACTGCATCTTCATATTTCATTCCGCCTTCAATCTATGCCAGGGCAACAAGCACTGGAGCTCTCCCAAGGCCACAGTAAAAATATTTAATTATTTTTCTGTCTTACATTCTTTCATAGCATCTTTATTAAGATCCTTCCTCTTCCCGGCGCCGCCTGCCACCAACCCGCTGGCCACCATGTCGGTGGAGCTGGAGGAGGCCCTACTGCTCCCGGGCACCGAGAGGGCCATGGGGGGGGGGCGGCGACGCATGGGGGGCAGTGACAAGGACCTTGGTGTCCCCAAGCATAAGAGCAGCCACAAGAAGAACCAGCTGAGCAAGTACAGCCAGCTGGTGGTGGAGACCGCAGGCTGGGTGAGCAGTGGCTTGTCGCTGGTGTGCATCTATAGTCTCTTTTTTTAAAAATATTTTATTTACATTTTAGTTTTCGGCAGACACAACACCTTTGTTTGTATGTGGTGCTGAGGATCGAACCCAGGCTGCACCCATGACAGGCGAGTGCGCTACTGCTTGAGCCACTTCCCCAGCCCCATATAGTCTCAAAATTTAAAAATAAATAAAGATAAAGAGCTGGGGGATGTAGCTCAGTAGTAGAGAACCCCTGGGTTCAATCCCCAGTTACATAGATAGATAGATAGATAGATAGATAGATAGATAGATAGATAATACTTGAAATATGATTATGAAAACAGCAATTTTACCAGAATCAGAATGCTGATTTTAGGATCTGTCTCCCTTTTTCTCAGTTGACTTTTGCATCCTCAATATGTTTAGTCTGCAGAACAGGCATTACATCCTACTGCAAAGATTATAAGATGTCCTTGAAATTTGAAGAAAGACTGTTCTTCCCTGGGTTTGAGACTCTCATATTGAAACTTAAGACATTTTTGGTTCTGTAGTGCATACACTCAACCACATACCAATGCCACCACAAGATAAAAGCTTTAAACATCATGTGCTCTTTCATGCAAACTCCCTATAAATTACTCAGTAAAATTCAGTTTCCACATAGCTATTTCAGTAGTCTCAGGCATTAAAAAAGCACTAGTAGGGGCTGGGTTGTGGCTCAGAGGTAGAGAGCTAGCCTAGCAAGTGTGAGGCCCTGGGTTTGATCCTCGGCACCACATAAAAATAAATAAATAAAATAAAGATATTGTGTCTACCTACAATTGAAAAATAAATATATTAAAAAATATCCGTAATAGACATGGCTATAAAGCAGAACATTTGGGAGGGAGAAGACTAAAAAAACAAGGAATAAAAGCATCTCAATCAGAAACACTCTCTACCAGCCAACAATGGGTGGAATTTATTGATAACACGAATATACCAGATGTAGTTCTGTGTACCATAGACACAGCAATAAGCAAAAAAGATAAAAGTCCCTATTGTTGATGAATATTATATTCACAAGGATCAAGGCAGACAGTAAACGTATGTGTGCATGTATATACACGTGTGCATGTATGTATTTTGTCTCTGGTGCTGGTAAGTGCTATGGAAAAGAATGAAGCAGGGTCCAGGGATGGAGGCCTACTGGGGTGGGATGGAGTAGAGAGCTGCTTTTTCATCTACAGTGGCCAAAGAAGCCCAGACCTAATGTGTATCATCCGGCAAAATCCTGAAGGAAGTGTGCAGAGAGCTGAGGAAAGAGAGTGGCAAGTAAAAGGATTGCAAACCTGAGACTTCAGAGAAGAATTGTGTTTGCAAGTTCCCCAGGAACAGGTAGGGGGCCAATGTGGCTAAAGTCCAGCAAGCCAGGGTGGCAGTATGAGGAGATGCCCAGGAGTGATGGGCATGGTTGGATGAGCAGAGGTGGGGCTGGCCAGAGCAGGAACTTCGGATTTTATTGAGTGAGATGAAAGGTCACTGCAGGGTGTGGATCCTTCTCCAGTGAAGGATCCCAGTGGTTAGCTGTGGAAGAGATGGTAGGAGCAGGGGGACCAGTTAGGAGACATTTACAGCAGTTCTGCCAGGGTAGGATGGTGACTTGGCTCAGGAAGAGCGCAGAGGACCTGGCCCGTGAGGGCTTCTGGAATGTCTTGAAGGTCTTGCCAACAGATTTGCTGATGGATTGGGTGAGGGTGTGGGGAAAAAAGAGTAGAGAGAAGTAGCCATTTGCCAGAGCAGCGAACCTTCATAAAATGAATGAATGGCTTAAAAATATTTCTGCAAAAAAAAGCTGTGACCTGTAAGGGCTGAGGATGTGGCTCAGTGGTAGGGTGCTCGCCTAGCACATGCGAGGCCCTGGGTTCGATCCTCAGCACCACATAAATATAAATAAGTAAAATAAAGGTATTGTGTCCAACTACAACTAAAAAATAAAATAAGAAACTGTTACCTGTAGATAAAACTAATCAGAAAATATAGATCAAAACAGAGAAATGGCAAAATTCCTAATAAGCAAAATAATCAAGAAAATTACATGAAATAAAGATTTATATTCACTGTTGTTAGTAGTCTCATCCAAATAGATATCATTCCTTGAGCTTTTTAGCAAATGATAGTTTGAAATCATCATGATTAATAAAACATACGATCATGATTTTTAAAATAAGCATAAGGGTTTTTAGTAATATAATTAAGACTAAAATTGTATTAAAAATCTTAATATTTTTAGCAATGTCAGCTTTACCATGTCCTTTTAATTTTTTTTTTTTTAGGGATCAGGTCCAGGGCTTAGTACATGCTAGGCAAGAGCACTGGAGCACTGAGCCACACTCCTAGCCCCTAATACTAATTTTGATACATACTTTGTAGTGTGTGTGTGTGTGTGTGTGTGTGTGTGTGTGTGTGCACGTGCGAGTGTATGTTTATAAGAAGGGAAAATTATGAAACAATTTATAAGTAAAAATATACATAAAATACAAGCATTCTCAGTAAATGGTCAGAAGTCAAGGTTATAAATACAGAAAGTGTTGAAAACTCTTGCAGAAACATACCAAAAGCAAGACTTTAAGACTGGATGTGGGGGTTTAATAGGTTCAGTGTGAAAGGGGCATAGAGAAGCAGATTTGAGGACATTAATTTGAATTTGCCTATGAGTGATGCTTTCCAAGCGTTCTGCAAAAGGGAGCGGAGTCCATCCTCGCATCAATCCTGTGGAGTAAAGTCAGGAAAGCTGATAGGACTTTTCACTAGGAGTGGCTGCATGGAGACTTGGGTTGAGATACTCTCCAGAGATACTCAGATAGAAAGTGACAGGGCCAGGATTCATGTAGGGCTTCTGGCTCCACAGACAGTTCTCCCTTAAGACACTCAATAAATATTCTTGATAAATTAAGTGCTTACTCTTGGCTGAGTGTTGTAATAGGTGGTGTGGCAGGGCATCCAAAAGACAGAGAAAGTCATCTCTCTATTCCCATGTAGTCTTTGGTCTGGAACTTGAGAAATGAAACAGATGCCTGTGGAACTTGCTGATTACATTTATAAAACAGTGCATTTGTAAAAGCAAAATACTGAATTTAGTCCAAAAGGACTTTGGGAGCAAAAAGTATAAATTAGAGCATAATAGGATTTTGAACTCCTTTGGTGGTAAGAGGGTCCCAGTTCCAACCAACTTAATAAAGAAGGAAATGCACTAGCCCACAGATCTGATAATTAAAGGTTTGCAGGGTACAAACAGTGATGGTGGGAAGCCACGAATCTCCATCACTCAACATTGGTTTTCTCTGCCTTAGTTTTATTCCTAGGCCTGTTGTCACCAGGTGTTGGTAATTTGGTACCAGCAACTCCTGGCTAAATCCCACAATTCATTTCTCATGGTAGAAAAGAAAGCACCTCTTTCCTGATGGTACCACCAAAGTAGGGCTCTCCCAGGCCTGGGTTTTGTGCCAGTGTCTGAACCAATCATCCATCACTGGGGCTGATCTCTGGTTGGGTCGTATGCCCACATTGAATGGAAGTGAAGTCAGCCACAACAGAAGGGCATTGACTAAGTCAGAAGAGGGTTGAAACAGAAAAACAGAGGTGTCCCCATTAGAAGGGAGAATGGCTGTCAGAAGGGCTGTAATAAGGATTCATTATAACTGGATAAGATTCATGCAGGAAATAACTTTGTTCCCCAATTTGAGTACTTAAGTTTGTTTGCTTGTTTTTAATCTTAGGGAATTCTATACTAGGAGGGAGTTGGTGCAAGAGATTTGTGAGATGCAGGTGTACCCTACAGAACTTTTATACTTAATATTTCTTTTCTTTCCTCCTTCTCTCTCTCCTCAATGATGGGGGTTGAACCCAGGGTCTCACACATGCTAGGCAAGTGCTCTACCACTGAGCTGCATCCCAACCCTCTTTTAAGTCTTTTTTTTTAAAAAAAATATTTATTTATTTTTTAGGTGTAGATGGACACAACACAATGCCTTTATTTTTATGTGGTGCTGATAGTCGAACCTGGGTCCCGCCCGTGCTAGGCGAGTGCTCTACCGATGAGCCACAATCCCAGCCCTCTTTTAAATCTTAAAGACACTATTTCTTCATTCAGGAATGCCCTGAGCTGAGACTTATCATCTCTTTATGGTGGCTTTTCTGGTTTTTGCTCTCCTGAAGACAGGGTCTTCCTATCTCTAGAGCCCTCAATGATAGCCTTTCAACTCTGTTCCCAGCCACTCCTGGCCTTTGTGATTACTTCTCCCTTTTAAAGGGCTGCCTTTAGCCATCTAAGAGCAACCTGTGATTGAAGAGGCAAGAAACAGTCATCAGCCCTTCCCCTCTCTTCCCCTGACTTCCCAAGTTGGCTCTCTTTTCAAGTTTGCATTTTTTGTCTTTCCACAGTGGTATGCAACATTCCCTAAGAAAGCCTTTCCACTCTCTAATATGCCTCAACAAATCTTCGCCCTATGCTTCCCAGTTATAATCACCTCCACTGACCCTGTTGACCACTAGCAGGACTTTGCATTTTGGAAACGGTCCTACGTTGCAAAGTCCTGCTCTAGAAGGCAGACAATCTATTTCCTGCTCTCCCAGTGGCCTTTATCTCTCCAGGCCCCTACTCCTATTGCTGTGGAGCGGGGATGATGAGATTCCCAGAGGAGAGCATTCACAAAGTGCTCTGAGTGCTTTGATGAAATTGATGAGGTAAACAGAAACAGATTTTGCAACCATTCTAGCCTGTAAGAATGATAAGTTGTATATATGCAGTGATTTTACCATTTAAAAAATAATGGACTTTGTCATTTTAAGTATTCTTTCCAGAGAGATTTATTTCTTGCTGTAAGAAAACAGAATGCTTGATTTCAAACGTTTAAAAAAATAAATACGGCTTGATAGCTTTTAAAACAGCACTTTCGTTATCAGTGATTGATTTAATATTTTGTTTAATCTTTCTAGCTTCTCTCCTGAAGGGCTTGAAACATGCCAATATTGTGCTTCTGCATGACATAATTCACACCAAAGAGACCCTGACATTCGTTTTTGAATACATGGTGAGTTCTCCAGCATTTTACAACACATGAAGGAGAGGCCTGGTGCTTGTATAATGAATCTGTTAATATTTTATGGCATGGTAAAACTTTCATTACAATGTGGAAGGGAGCATGGAAATTTCCATTATATTGTGATTTGTGAAGCCTTAATGTTCCTGTATCCATCTTTAGTCCAGCTTCTTTGTCCACTCTTTTTATTTTTATTTTTTTGATACTAGGGATTGAGCCCAGGGTTGCTGTACCACTGAGCCACACCCTAGCCCTTTTTATTTTTAATTTTGAGACAGGGTCTCTCTAAATTTCTAAATCTGGCCTCAAACTTGCAATCCTCTTGCCTTAGCCTCCCAAGTTGCTGTGATTTCAGGGATGTGCCACCACACTTGGCTTCCTTGTCCACTATTTTTGCTGTCTCTTTTCCTGTCTCCACCAACAATAAACTAGGACTTTGAATTTGCCTTCTACATAAAATTTTGCCCTTTAAAAACAACCTAGTTGAGCAGAACCCAACATTTATTTCATTGATAACCAAGATATGTCACAAATATTTTAAAATTATATGTAAGCTTATTAAAGAACAACTCATTTTGTACTTTTAAAAGAAAAAAAGATTCAAATGAGCAGAAAGAAATCACAAGGCGCATGTATTTGACTTGCCTCCAAGGATCCTTGGAGGGTGAAAAATTCCTGTGTTGTGTTCAGTCCAGTCATTCATAATGAGCATCCCCATTTGTGCCAAGAAACAGGCTTCCTTCTACAAGCCGCCTGTTAGAAAGACACATTGTGTTTGACCTTAACAGTGTAGTCTCAGAAAACCTGGTTATAGTCCTTTAACATCTTGGTCTCAAAATCCTTAACTTCGTCATTCGTCCTTCATGGACAGGTCTGTGGTCTGCTTTAGGACAACATCCCAGCACCCCTGACTTCACTCTTGTCTTCTCTTCCTCTGCTGCTCCATTCAGCACACAGACCTGGCCCAGTATATGTCTCAGCATCCAGGAGGGCTTCATCCTCACAACG
This sequence comes from Spermophilus citellus, assembly GCF_964194105.1. NCBI lineage: Eukaryota > Metazoa > Chordata > Mammalia > Rodentia > Sciuridae > Spermophilus > Spermophilus citellus. The sequence goes on from NC_138192.1 coordinate 103,055,076, forward strand.
TCAGGGTGAGTACTGCAAAGGTCAGGCTTTCCTGTCCACAGCAGATTTTTTTTTTTTTTTTTTTGTCCTGGGGATTAAACTCAGGGGCACTCACCACTGAGCTACATCCCCAGCCCTATTTTGTATTTTATTTAGAGCCAGGGTCTCACTGAGTTACTTAGCGCCTCACCTTTGCTGAGGCTGGCTTTGAACTCACAATCCTCCTGCCTCAGCTTCCCAAGCCACTGGGTTACAGGCATGCACCACCATAGTCCAGCTACAACAGAAGAATTTTGAAACAGATTTACATCACATAGCCAAGTACCATGACACCAAATAAGAGATGGTCCTCACTGATATTTTAGAGAAACATCAAATAAATAAATAAATAAATAGTTGTCCCTTGAGAACTGGAGCAATATCTAGCTATTTTCTGGGTAACATAACCCTGTCAGTCATCAACATCATACCAAGGTGTCTTCAGAAATATAAACTAATTTAAGAGGATTATATTAAAAGAAAAGAAATGAAAGTAGGTCTTCATAAAATAAATGCCTTTTTCATGGGAGACTACTGTGGCCCATGATAAAATTTGCATTGCTTGTTCTAGTGGATCCTATTATACATATGGGACTAAATTCCATTTTCTCAGTCATTAGAAAAGAAATAATAGTAAATGCTTAACTAGCAGTAATTCTACATTATAAATTTTAGAAGTCATTTATATTTCATACTTTCTACTCCCGAAGGGTTTATTGGCATTAATTAATTGATCGACTCTTAGAATAACCATATGAGATTTGTATAGGATATATTTATTCATTGAACTAATATTTATGTATTAATTTATTCATTCACTCAAGAAATACTGAGTACTCAGTGTTATATTAAGTTCTATAGTTTCAGTAACAAGTTGTGTTTCTTATTTTCAATGAGCCTAAAGTGAAATAAGATACATGAACTCAACTAGGCAGTTTGAAGTGCAGTGCTAAGAACTATGTACACGTTAACTAAGAATATTATGGGAATACATGGCGAGTGGACCTAACCCAGTCTTGGGTCTGGTAGGGAAGATTGAGGACAAGACCTGTAGAGTGGGGGGAAAAAAATTAACATAACTATGGATGATGAGATAAGGAACTAACCAGGGAAACCAAGAAGGAATGTCTAGTCTGTTGAGGACTCTGCTACGGATGAAGTCCATTAACTCATCTGTATGACGATGGGATTTATTTTTTTTATATCAGTGTTTAGCAATTTGAATGGAGGACAATTGGAGAAAGTAAACATTTGGACTGATCCAGAGTTAGTTTTGCCAGACCCGTGAAAAGAAAAGCCAGGTAAGCAAGAGGAGATAAGGAGATTGCTAAAGTGATGGTCAGCAGCTTCTAGACAGTGTCTAACATGAAGATAGGAAGTGAAGCTAAGCAGTTGCTCAGTAGAGGATGGAAGGGCCAAGGAACTGGAGTGTTGATTAAACAGAAGACCAGGCAGAAGAAAGATAACGGAGAAGACAGATTTTCAGGTCTGAGTGACTTACATAACCAGACACTGTCCAAAATGACGACAATGAAAAAAAGATACAGAGGGCATGATTCCTGACCTTCAGGACCTTGCACCTAAAAACAGCAGATAAGATATATACACTGGTGTTACCGTGGGACATTTGTGAATTATGCCAACTAAGAAATGAGACCTGGTACTATAGACTTGCAAAGAAGACTTCCGGAAAAGTTTCAGGCTTTAAAAAATGCACTGCATTTGAAGAGGCTGGAATAGCACAAGATGGTCCTGGGGGAGGGAATGCTTTCAGAAAAGGCACAGAGTGGGAAGTCAAGGATGTGCTTAAGGAAGAGGGACCCTGAGTTCTGCCCTGTTAGGGCTAGAAGCACTACAGTGTTTTTCAGTCTACAGGTTCTTACCAATGAGAGGGTCATAAAATCAATTTGGTGATTAGCAACCAGCATTTTTAAAACAAAATAAAATGAATGAGAAGAGAATAGAAAACATTAGAATGCATTTCACTTAAAGCAAGTATTATTTTGTGCACCTTTTGTTCTGGTTGTAACCATACTTATATTTGTGTATGGAGATAAATGCTGGATGTGTATGTATTTTTTACTGTGGATTGCAGTCAACAAAGTTTCAAGGCACAGGGCTGGTCTGACTTCCTTATTTTGCATACAAGGTATCCAGAATTTGAGAGGACCACTATATTGCCTGAGTTCATGGAACCAGACTTACTGTTACTAAAAGTGATACCTGGTTAAGATTCTTTTCTACAAGTGCCATACTGCATTTTTGGTTTTGTTGGCCTGAAATACAGAGAATATTAGTGAAACAGGGTACACAGTCTAGGGAAATAGATTAGGTGGCTGAGAGCCTTATTTTCTGAGAGGAATGGACTTTATTCCTTAGTATAGTCAATTCAGGAGTTTGAGTTCAGAGAGAATGGCACAATCAGAAGGAAATGTTTAGGACTGTGATTTGTGGGATGGATAAAAGGGAAACAGAGGCTAGAGTCAGAGATTCCAGTTAGGAGTGATCTAGGATATGGTCTAGTCTAGCACTTCTCAAACTCTATTGGCAGACAAGTTACCAGGGGATCTGATTCAGTATGTCTAAAGTTAAGCCTGAGTTTCTGCATTTCTGACATAATCCAAAGTGATACAGATGCTGCTGGTGGAGGACCAAACATTGGGTGACATGGATATAGGTAAAAAGTTATAAAGGTCTAAATTATGGTAGTGATGTTAAGAATGGAAAGAAATGTGAAAAACAATAATAAAGAAGAGTTTACTTTGGACTTGAGGGCCAACTGGGCACAAGGAAGAAGAGGATGGGGCTGTTCAAAATCATTTTGAACTTGATTGACAAGGAGAATTATAGCTTTATTAATAGATATAGGAGAAGTTGGTTTGGGGAGGGAGACGAGTCCTGTGGAGACATGTCCAGTTGAGATGGGATACCCAAAGGGAATGAGCAGCAGGCAATTGAGGAGGATCTTGGTACTCAGAAGGGAGCTGTGAGCTGGAGATGTAGATCTGATGGTAGTTAACTCATAAATTTTGGAGTAAAAGACAGGAGAGTAGGCCAGACATGGTGGCGCATGCCTGTAATCCCAGCGGGTCAGGAGGCTGAGACAGGAGGATCGCGGGTTCAAAGCCAGCCTCAGCAACAGTGAGGCACTAAGCAATTCAGTGAGACCCTATCTCTAAATAAAATCAAATAGGGCTGGGGATGTGGCTTAGTGGTCAAGTGCCCCTGAGTTCAATCTCCAGTACAAAAAAAAAAAATAGGAGAGTAGATAACCAAAAGTGCACCAAGAGAAGAGGATTGAGGATGGAACTTTCAGTTTAAGGATGAGAAGAGGGACAGGATAGCAAGTGACAAAAGGGAGAAGCTTTCAGGAATGTACAGCACCCTGAGAAATACTTTGTCATGGAGGTCAAAGGAAGAGCTTATTTCAAGAGGGGCATAGTGGAGAGTATCACCAACACAAGAAATACAGTTAAAAAATCATCCTCTTGGGAGTTGGGGCTGCAGTTGTTTGAGGGGATGTGACATTAGTGGTCAGGGGACTGAGAGAAACTACTAATGTTCCTGTGGAACTGCATTTGAATTTTATAAAAATGTAATGGATAGAGAGGAGAAAACCTATAGTGGCGGTGAAGACCCTGATGCCATCTATGTCACATTGAAATCTTCTGATGGTCATGAATATGTTGTAAAAAGAGAACGTACACTAAAATAGCCCAAGTCAGTCTGCCAGAAATGAAACCATTGAGGTCAGTTTTAGAGAGATCCTTCACATGTACTATCAAAGGTGTACACAGCTCCACTGAGATTCCTGAATTCCCAATTGCACCTGAAATTGCACTGGAACTGCTGATGGCTGGAACTTCCTAGATGTTAAAATAAAATAAATCATAATAAAAAAATCATCCTCTTGGCTTCAAGGGCTTTGTAGATCTGTGAGGGATACACTAATAAGCAGAGGAACTTATTGGGGGTATATGGAGGCAAAAAGGAAAAAGTAATCAATCAAAGCGGGTGGGAGTGGGGATGATTTCCCCAGAATGGAGGCAGCAGTTAAAATGTCAGAATGCCAGAGAAGGCATGGAACAGCCCCGAGACCAAAGCTAATTCAGTAAAGTAGGCAGACTTTGGGATGGGTAAAGATGAGACTCGGGAGATAATGAGTAGGAGCCAGAGCATAAAGACCCGGTCTGTATCATTCTGTGCCCTATGAGGACCCATTAAATGGTTTTAAACAAGAAAGGAGTAAACTCAGATATTCTTTTTGTAAAGCTCATGATGATAACAGGTGTGGTGATTGAAAGGAGGGAAATACTCTTAAAAAATATTGTATTATCCAGACCCAACATCCTCCTTGATTTATCCTACCTGCCCCGCCCCCAACTCCCACTCACACAGTATGTAGGCTTCTCTTCCTCTGCTCATTCCCTAAGTGCTGGTGTCTACCTTGACCGTGAGGGTAATCAGCACAACGGTGGTGCCATGTGAGGTGATGGTGGAGGGAAGTGGCTCCATATGCGATCAGCTACCTAGCCAGCATTGACAGGAAGAGGAAGCGTTGGCAAGAACTGTTCTGGCTTTGAGTATTAAGGGGGATGGTGGTGCCATTTGCTGAGATAAAGGAATAGGAAGACAATGGATATTGAAGGTACAGTGCATGATGTTCGGACCTGCTGAGTGAGGAGATGATGGGATGTCCAGGTGAACATCAGGCCATGTGAGTCTAAAGGCCAGGAAAGAGATCAGAGTTGGAGATAAAGGTTTCAAATAAAGGTTTCAAAGAATATGGGTGTTCCCTGAAGTCCTGTCAATGGGTAAGGTGGTGAAGGGAACTTATTAAAAGAACAGCCAGAAAGGCAGGAGGAAAATGAGGAGATTGGGGAACCAGGAAGAGAGAGAGTATTATAAACGAAAACATGGTCAACAATGCCAAACGCTGCAGAGATAAGAAATGAGAGGAATCTATTGGATTTCATGGCAAAAGGCATTGGTGATCATGGCCTTTTGTAGAAAACCTCTTTCTAGGCCTCACCGTCAAAGCCTTTTTATGAATTTCACATTTCAAAAGACAGTTTCATGTGATGGTGAGATCCAGCATGTGACCATGGAGTCCGTGGCCACAGTAGACCCGAGAAGCAGATCGGGGGTGCTGGGGAGATTGACTAGACTCACTCTCCTGAGCACTGATGTCCTGAGGCAACAGCTGTGATCCAGATGCCCATGTCTGCAGTGTGATAGACAGGGAACAGGAGTTGACGAGATGACAGTGAAGACAGAGTAGAGGAAGACTAGCTGAATGCATGAAAATCTAAGAGATACTTAAAATTAAGGGTAGAGAAGTAATGCTTCTGTTGTTTGTTTGTTTGTTATTGAGGTACTGGGGGTGGAACTCAGGGTCCCTCTACCACTGAATTATATTTGTAGTTCTTTTTAAAATTTTATTTTGAGAGTGGGTCTTGCTAAGTTGACCAGGCTGACCTGGAATATAGCAATCTTCCTGCCTCAGCCTCCCAAGTAGCTGGAATTACAGGTGAATGCCACCATACCTAGAAAAAGTAATGGTTTTGAAGTGATATTGGGAAGGGAGAGGTAGCGTATCCTACCTTTCGTGATCAAAATTATGAGGAAGTTGTAGAAAAACTAGCATATAAACAAGAAAAGAAAAATTCCATAATAAATCTAAAAAATGAAAAGTAAAGAAAAACTAGCATCTACTAGAGAATAGTGTAAGGAAGCAATGAACTCACTTCTCATTGAAGGAAAGGAGGCAGAAAAAAAAATTCATTAGAGCTTAGCCTTTGGAGTGTTTGAAACCAGGATTGAGGAGTAAAGAGTAAAGAATGAAATGGTTCGGGAAAAAAAAGAGCAACAGACACTGGGTTCAGTGATAGGAAAAGCAGAGCCACATGGACATGAGGTTATGGGAGAGAAGGCAATAGTTAGAGACTTACATATTGAAAAGTGACCAAGAAAAAAACAGGGTGGAATCCTAGTGAGGTTTAACTTTGTGTTAGTCAGCTTTGTATCACTGTAACAAAGCACCTGGGACAATCAATTCAGAGGAGGAAAGATGTTTGGCTCAGGGTTTCAGTCCATGGTCACTTGCCTCTGGTTTTGTTTTTTTTTTTTTTTTTTTTTTTTTTTTTGGTGGTTGTTGTTGTTTTGGTCAGGGAGCCTGTGGTAATGCAGAACATCATGGTGGGAGAATGTGGTGGAAGAGGCTGCTCACCTCATTGAGACAGGGAAAAGAGAGAGAAAGAGAGATCTAGAACAAAATATACCCTTCCAGGTCATGCCCCCAGTGACACACTTCCTCCAACTAGGCCCCACCTCCTACAGTTTCCACTACCTCCCAGTAGTCCATTCAATTATGAGCCCATCCAATTAATCCATTAATCCACGGATGAGATCAGAGCCGTTGTAATCCAATCACTTCCCCAAAGCCCCACCTCTGAACATCGCTGCATTAGGGACTAGCCTTCAATACATGAAGCTTTGGGCCACTCTCCATGTCAAAACCTGATATCTGCTGGGCACCGTGGTGCATTCCTGTAATCCCAGAGGCTGGAGAGGCTGAGGCAGGAGGATTGTGGGTTCAAAGCCAGCCTCAGCAACAGCAAGGTGCTAAGCAACTCAGTGAGACCCTGTCTCTAAATGAAATAAAAAATAGAGCTGGGGATGTGGCTCAGTGGCCGAATGCCCCTGAGTTCAATCCCTGGTACTTCCCACCCCACAAAAAATAACATTGTTTTTTAGATTTCTAATATGAGTCCTAGGGATCCCTGGTAAGTGGCAGGAGGCAGGCTTCCCTGCACATAGCAGGCTAAATGACTCAATTCTGTTTTTGAGGGACTCTAGCCCAGATGGCACTAGCCCAGTGGAATTATTTTGTTCCCCTCAAACCTTATTGTATTGGAAACAGGTCTAACCCGTGGGGTATGGGAAGTCTCTTTGGAAAGAGTCGCCCACGGTCTGGCTTGACTTTGAGAAAACCCCATAGGATTTGGTGATAGCAATGATGGAGTAATTGTTGAAGGAAGAATCCAGGTTGTGAGGGATGAAAGAGTGAGTGGGTGGTGAGCTTAGTCAGCACACACTGCAGTTTTAAGAATTGTGGCTACAAAATACTATACCTTGATGCTGCAGGGCTTTGCCATTTACAATGCTTAGAGGTACCTGAAGAGGCAGAGAAGCAAGGCACTGAGCAGCAAGAAGGTAGGAGGTGGGTGTGACTAATTAGTGAGACCTGTCTACACTTGGGACATGAAAGGCATTTCAAGCTGACCCACCAAGAAGCTGTATCTCTGACTCAGCCAGCTGACTCTTTCCTTCTTGTCATGTTTTAATTTCCTGTCTTTTCTCAGGATGGTATAGTGGAGTCAGGCAGTCCTGAATTTGAGTCTGTGCCTTGCCTTGTGTCTTTCTAGACTCTTCCTAGACATTTTTTTTTCTTCCTGGCACTGGAGGAATTCAGCATACTCTTCCACTGAGCTACATCTCCAGTCCTTGTTATTTTTAAATTTTGAGACAGGGTCTTGCTAGGATGGCTTCAAACTTTCAATCCTCCTGCCTCAGCCTCCCCAGTGGCTGGGATAACAGGCATACACCCACTGTGCCCTGCTCTAGACATATTTTTAAAGTTTCCTGAGTCCTGGTTTTCTTATCTGAAAACTGAGGACAAGTTATCTTCCAAAGGCTGGAACGCTCTCTGGCCACCATATTCCTATCTACTGTCTCTCACCTGTCTTCATCTCCCTCTTTCCTTCATCCCTTCTCATTGAAAGAGCATACTATGATACCTTATCTTTTGCCTAAAATTTCAAATTGCTTCTTTTTATTGTCTTGGCTATGAAAATTTCTATTTATACCAATTGGAAGTTTTGAATGTTAGCATAGGAATTTTGTGCTTTGGTAGCTTATTGGTGAATGGTAAATTGAATAGTGTATGTGTCTGAGGTACCAGAAACATAAAGTGTTGGAAAGACTCATAGGAACAGTGAACATTTGAAGAAAGAGTCATATAAAAAAAAAAATTGGAGGGTGGTAGTGCTGGGGGCCTCATACATGCTAGATGAGTGCTTTAGAACTAAGCTACATTCTCAGCCCAAGAAATTTCTAACTTTTTTTTTCTCAGTATTAGGTATGAACCCAGGGCCTTAAACATGCCAGGCAAATGCTCTACCACAGACCCATATCCCCAGATATCTATATATAGAGAGATTCAGATACACTGGCATATAAGTTTGCCTGTCTCCTGCTTTGGTGGGACCATGCTGCTCATTAACTTGGCTCCAATGTCTCCATGTCATTGTTAGGTTAGCCCTGCTCCTAGTAGCTCTGAAGTTCCTAGTTTTCAAATTGCCATGAGAAAAGTGGATTTATCCACACACCTCTGCAGATGCCATTTTGCCTCTGTTCCCAGGAATGCTGGGCCTGGCCTTTTCTTTTCTAAACTGTCAGAACATGTTCCCACTTGGCAGAGATCTTTGTAAACACTGATGTCGGTGTTTGGATTCTCATTGCCAGTGGCACTGGAAAATAGCAAGAGACACATTAGTTTTTCCTTGTAAGCTTTTACATCGATGGGAATTTAGTAATGTCTTTGGTTTCTGTGCTTCACAATCACAAGGGAAAAAAAATTTTTTTTTTCAGTGCTGAAGATGAAACCCTAGGGCTTCGTGCATGCTAGGCAAGCACTCTATCACTGAGCTGCACCCCTGGCCTCCATGTGAAACATTTTAAAATTGTGGCCTGGAATGAATTTTTGCTTTTTCCACCAGTACCACCACTCTTTCTCCTTTCTTCTCCCTACTATTGATTCCTTATTTTCTTTTGATTTTTTTTTGGAGGGGGGTTCATTTCACTTGGTCTCTCTTCCTTCCTAATCTATACTGTGTATTTCTCTTGTTTTTAGCTTTGAATTTAAGACTTTAAAATTAAGTTTAAAAAGATAATGATTCCTTTCTTTCCTAACACCATCGAAGGATCTATCCCCCAGCCAGGTCTCTTTGCATTGTGTTTCAAAGAGGGTTTCATATCAGAATCTAGAAAACTTTCATAATTGTAAACTTTAGAATATCATTTCCAGGTCAACTTTGATCTTATATGCCAAATTCATTGGTGGGGGGAATATTATATCTTTCACATCTAAATCAATAGCTAGTGTTCCAAGGGAAACTTCAAAGTTTGGCTTTATATTTTTAAGGAAGGGTAATTCCTGCAGTGTCAAAGAAATGAGATGTCAGGAGAAGCCAGAATCCCTTTGTTTAGGATGTGGTCTAGTTACTAGATTTTCTTTGTCCTTTTTTCCTCCCTCTGAATAAATGTAAAGTCTTTTTTTTTCTCTCTCTCTCAAGAGACACTTCCACTATATTCTTTCAGATGCCTGTTTTTGATTTAGAGGAGAAGTCAACACATAGTGGCTCAAATGTCCTTAGGTTTGGTGTTCATTCCTTCCAGCTTTTCATGTTTCAACTTTTGCGGGGCCTGGCGTACATCCACCACCAACACGTCCTTCACAGGGACCTGAAACCTCAGAACTTGCTCATCAGTCACCTGGGAGAGCTCAAACTGGCTGATTTCGGTAAGTCGCCCCTCAGGTCTCTTTCTGGGCTGTGAACAATGATGCTTTTGTGTGTATGGACTATCCTGGCCTTTGAAAACTTGGGGGCTGGGAAGGAGATGCCCAGTGAGGATATCGGATAACTACCATCCAGGAAGTGTGAGGCAAAAGAGAGAGTGGAGATCAACAGCTTCCTAGGATTCCGTCAAGCCCAAATCTAGTCAGATGCCTCAAAACTTAGGCATCTTCTACACCCTTGCTGCCATTTTTTAATATAGTGGCATTGGCAGAGTAGACTCTACTCATTAGGTTTCCCTACATCTGAGTGGATATTACAAATTCTGTTAGAATAGATCAAGGTTATCCCAGGATAAAGAGGTTACCTCCAGACTACAGCACAGACTCTTGCAGGAATGGACACTTTTTCCTGCTCACCTAAGTATCTGCAGAAGTGTGACTGTGTTCCCATCAAAGTGACAGATTTCCTCTGAGTATCACTATTATCTTTCCATTTTAGCATTTATCACAGTTCATAATTATATTCACATACCAATGCATGCACACACACATACAGGTACACACGAATACACACACATGCCCATACATGAATGTACATACACATAGCTTTTTCTCCTCCACTAGAGCATAAGCATTATGAGGGCAGCTAGGATTAGATTTGCTTATCATTTTATCCCTACTGCCCTGTACCACACTAGGTACTCAATAAATGCTTGTTGACAAACTGATTCCATGAGAGTGGAGGAGCCACTCTTCTCTGTTTGACAAATGTCAAATGGTAGTGCTGAAGCTGCAGGACTTTATTATGAGGTAGTAGCATTCATCTTGACATATAAGCATTTAACAGAAATTCATTTACCACTTCTCTACAACAGTGAACTCCTCTTTTAAGTTTTTTTTCCCGATTACAAATCATATAATTATGTGAAATAAGCAGCTGACAAAAATACTGTCATTTTGTAGAATAGTGCTTGAGAGAAAATTATCTCAGGTCCTAATAAATGAAATAATTTGGATCATCAGTCCCTATCATTTACCTATGAAACTGGGGGTTCTTGCAAAAATCGAGGGTAGACATATTAGTCCTAAACACAGTTAGTTTGGTTGCTGTTGCAGAGACCACAAATTATAGAGGTGTAGCATGCTAGAAGCTAAGAGTCCTAACCACACAGTCAAGCTTGTATGGTGGCCCCTGGTGTCTCCGCTGAGGCTTCTTGTGTCCTTAGCCCCACCATTCCCATGACATTTTCTCAGTTGTGTATTTCAAGGTGTTTGCCACTTCAGGCTCATCACAGCTCAGAGAAAGAGAAAAAGGAGACAGAACACTTCACTCCTCCATGAGGACATGACTCAGAAGCTCACACATCATCTCTGCTCACATCATATGGGCAAGAACTTGGTCACCTGACCACAATTAGCTACCAGGAATTCCATACCTAGCTACAAAGCAGTCAAGCTTTGGGAAATCCTCTTGGTGAGAATCAAGGGTGAAGAGAGTTGAGTGCTTCTATTAAAATCCCCCAAAGTTTGTGTGTTATTTTTTAAATTCTGTTTACTCTGCCATTCACACACTCTCCCAGTAGAGTGAATCATTGTGTCTCCCAGAAGGGTCACCACAGTGAGTTCCATGATTTTCCTCCTTTCGGCAGGTCTTGCTCGGGCCAAGTCCATTCCTAGCCAGACATACTCTTCAGAAGTTGTGACCCTCTGGTACCGGCCTCCTGACGCTTTGCTGGGAGCCACTGAATACTCCTCTGAGCTGGACATATGGTAAGAGCTGATGCCAAGAAATTGAAGAAAATGTGAGTCACCCAACCATGAGGGTTGCTTGATCATCTATAATACATGTCAAGTAATGATTTAATAAGGACAGTCACTAACGTTTATATAGAGAGACCTTAGGTGTTTCGAATGCACTATCTCATTTGATTTTTGCCATCAGTCTATGAGTTTTTATGGTAAAGAAACTGCTATCCAGAGAGGTCTTGCCCAAGGGATCTTCTGCATTTTACACTCCTTCTACCACTCCCCTCCTCCTGGCTCCTCATTTCAGTCTTTTGCCTTTTCTCCTTAACACCTTGTCCTCAGAAAAACACATATAAACCCCCCAAAGAGACAGATACAAACACACATAACTGCACCCACACACTCTCATGTGCCCAAACATAGGGCACAGTCTGGTGGGAAAGGCATGAAGACTAAGACCAGGAGACCTGATATTCATACCAATTCTGTTTCTTTCTTTTTTGAGGGTGCCCAGGGGCACTTAACCAATGAGCCAGATACCCAGCCCTTTTTTATATTTGATTTAAAGACAGGATCTCACTGAATTGCTTAACACCTCGCTAAGTTGCTGAGACTGGCTTTGAACTTGCAATCTTCCTTCTTCAGCCTCCTAAGTTGCTTGAGATTAGAGGCATGTGCCACCATACCCAGCTTTATTTCTAATCAATTAATCTTGATTCTAATATTTTGAAAAAGTCATATATCTTTCTTTTGTGTGTTTCTTCATTTTAAAAATGAGGGCCATAAGCTCTCCCCACCAGGGGCTAAATGGAACTGTAGTGCAAGTATGAGGACAGATAGATAGATGCTATAAGTAGAACCACATTGTTAGGGTGACTCTTGGGTCAAGGGAGTATGTGGAGAGAATGGGACCTCAGTGGTGTTATTTACTCTGGGTGTTGTTCTTGGAGGTAGCCCATCATTTGAGGGCCACAGTTACACAGTCAACTCTTCGAAGGTGATAAAATGCACAGACCTCTTTCAAGAGGCTTTAGAAAAAGGGTTTCTATAAACACAGGCTTTGTTTTTAAAAATCAATATTTTTTTAAAATTAAACAGTGCACTAAAAGGCTGATGTAAGCTTTTAGATTTCCCAACAAATTGAAAAAGTTTGCAGAAAATTTCCTCCAGTTTATCTAGAGTCATGGATTTTTGATATCTGGTCCCATTTCTAGAAATATCACCTGATAGTCAAACCCCTCTGAAACTGTCAGCTTACCCTGCTCTGCACTGTCACTTCAAAGGCCTTCAACAGGCTCAGGCATGCTCAGCTCATAATGATGTCTTCCTGTTGTGTTTCACAGAATGAAACTTCTACCCATCAATTTTAAACTCGCTCTTATTAGAGAATATTTAAAACACTCAAACATATGGAGAACACATATGTAGATCAGTGATTCTTAACCAGGAGCAATTTTGCTCCCCAAGGAACACTTTCCAATGCCTGGAGACATTTTTTTGTTGTTGTTGTCAAGGTTGTGTGTATGGGGTGCAGTGGGGTGGGTTGCCACTAGCATCTAGTAGGTAGAAAGACCAGGGATACTGCTAAATATACTACAATGCATAAGATAGCTCCCCACAGCAAAGATTTATCCAGCCCTGATTGACAATGGTGTAAAGATTGAAAAAGCTGATACAGATTAAGAAGCATAATAAAGTGAACTGCATGAACCTACTACCCTGTATAACAGCTAGAACTTAATATTACCATATTGACTTGTGTACCTTTTCCATCAACTGACTGCTCCACTGAATCGGTGTCCTCCTGAATTTTGTTTTATTTTATTTTTTGATCCTATTCCCTTACCCTAAAACTTTTAAAAATAGTATCTTACCTGGGCATAGTGGCACATGCTTGTAATCCCAGCATCTCGGGAGGCTGAGGCAGGAGGAGGATCATGATGTTCATAGCCAGCCTCAGCAATTTAGCAAGTCCCTAAGCAGTTTAATGAAACCCTGTCTCTAAATAAAATATTTTTTAAAAAGGCAGAGGATGTGGCTCTGTGGCAAAGTGCCTCTGGGTTCAATTCCTAGTACCAAATAATAATAATAATAATAAAAATAGTACCTTCACATTTTATTTGTATTCTTAAAAATTTTTATTTTATTTTACCTGCTTTTGAGCTTTTATAAAAATGGGATTACATTGTTTAGTCTTCTGTATCTTGCTCTTGTTCTCATGCAATGTTTCTAGAATTCATCCACATTGATTTATGTAGCTACACTTTATTTCCTGTTGTTGAACATTTTATTTACTTTGATTTTGTTTTGTTCCTGCTATTTTGAAAAGAATTGGTGTTTATTTTTAAGGGTTTTTCTAAGATACTTTTTTTTTTTTAATATTTATTTATTATTATTATTTTTTAGTTCTCGGCGGACACAACATCTTTGTTGGTATGTGGTGCTGAGGATCGAACCCGGGCCGCACGCATGCCAGGCGAGCGTGCTACCGCTTGAGCCACATCCCCAGCCCCCTTTCTAAGATACTTATCTAGGGATAAATGTGCCATCTCCCAGGGGATGTAAATGTTCAATTTTATAAAACAGTGCTTCATTGTTTTCATAAGTGGTTATAATAGTTGATATCCCAGCAGTGGATTGTAGCCTCTGATTCATATCTGTACCACTTTGCAATAGCAGAATTCTTAATTCTTGGGGTTCAATTCTTAGCACTGCATATAAACAAACAAACAAACAAACAAATAAATAAATAAAAGTCCATCAACAACTAAAAAAAATTTTTTTAATTCTTAGTTCTTGTTCATCAAGTGTACAGAATGTTTTCATGTTGTGATGTAAATCTGCTTGTCCTTAATCAATAAGAGGTTGGGCATCTTTTCATGGATGATTTGCCATTATGTTTCTTTTCTGTGATTTACTTATTCCTGTCTTTTGTTCATTTGCTGTTGGTCTCTCTGGTTCCCTCTCTTCCTTTGTTGATTAACAGTAGTTCTTCATGTATTCTGGATTTTAATCTTTTATCAGTTACGTGTCTAACAAGTAGCCTTTCCTAGTTCAGGGCTTGTGTTTTCATATCTTAATGTTATTCTTTTGGATAAAGTTTTTAATTTTAATATTGATGACCTTTTGTTTATCCATTTTAATTTCATATTTCAAAAGTCCTTCCTTCCTTCCTTCCTTCCCTTAGGTGAGGATGATATTACCTAATAGATGCTTTTAAAGATTGAACAGTTGTGTACGTGTGTGTATGTGTGTGTGTGCACACATGCACACCACTTGGGATTTGCACAGGATAGGCAAGCACTCTATCAGTGAGCTATATTTCCAGCCCTTTTAAAAAAAATTTTATTTTATTTTGAGATAGGGTCTCACTAAGTTGCCCAGGTTGGTCTTGAGTTTGCGTTTTTTCCTGTCTCAATCTCTTGAGTAGCTGGGATTACAGGATTGAAACACAATGCTCCATCAAAGGTTATAAAGTTTTTTCTTTGCACTTTCAATCTTTGGTGCATTGACTTTTGTGTATGCTAACCAAATTGTCTCACTCACTTCTTCAGTGACGTGCCATGCCAAATCTCTCATATATCAAGTTTCCATAAATGTATAAGTCTGTTTCTGGGTTCTCTATTATAGTCCACTGGGGTCAATTTATCTGTCCTAACTTCTATAGCATTATAATAATAATTGATAGTTTGTAGGACAAGTTTTCTCACCCACTTCAACTCTTCCTTCAAGAGTATCTTGATTATCACAAATCTAGAATCCCATATCTAAAATCCCAACTACTCAGGTGGCTGAGGCTAGAGGATTGCAGATTGGAGCCCAGCTGGTCAACATAGCAAAAACCCCATCTTAAAAAAAAAAAAAAAGTTCTGATGATTTTTTGTATAAAGTTTAGATTCAATACTTCAAATTTCATAAAAATTCCTAATATGATTTTCACTGGGATTATGTGGAATTTATAGACTACTTTGAGATTAACACTCATGATATTGCCTTCCAGTTTTTGAACATTATATATCTCTCCATCTGTTAGTTATTCTTTAGTGACTTTTGGCAAAGTTTTTTTTTTAATTTATTTTATTTATTTATTTTTTTAATTGGATGTTCACAACATTACAAAGCTCATGACAAATCATATTTCATAGATTAGAATCAATTGGGTTATGAACTCCCATTTTTACCCCAAATACAAATTGCAGAATTACATCGGTTACACATCACATTTTTACATACTGCCATATTAGTGACTGTTGTATTCTGCTACCTTTCCTATCCTCTAATATCCCCCCCCCCTTTCCCTCCCATCTTCTCTCTCTACCCCATCTATTGAAATTCATTTCCCTCCATGTTTGTTATCCCATTCCCCTCGTAAACTTTTATATATTATTTTGTATAACAATGAGGGTCTCCCTCCATTTCCATGTGATTTCCCTTTTTTTTCTCCCTTTCCCTCCTGCCTCATGTCTCTGTTTAATGCTAATCTTTTCTTCCTGCTCAGCCTCCCTGTTCTGCTCTTAGTTGCTCTCATTATATCAAAGAAGACATTTGGTATTTGTTTTTTAGGGACTGGCTAGCTTCACTAAGCATAATCTGCTCTAGTGCCATCCATTTCCCTGCAAATT
This sequence comes from Spermophilus citellus, assembly GCF_964194105.1. Taxonomy (NCBI): domain Eukaryota; kingdom Metazoa; phylum Chordata; class Mammalia; order Rodentia; family Sciuridae; genus Spermophilus; species Spermophilus citellus. The sequence continues at coordinate 103,071,042 of NC_138192.1, forward strand.
CCGTGATTTTGTCATTTTTTAGTGCTGCGTAATACTCCATGGTATATAAATGCCACATTTTTTTTATCCATTCATCTATTGAAGGGCATCTGGGTTGATTCCACAGTCTAGCAATTGTGAATTGTGCTGCTATGAACATCGATGTGGCAGTATCCCTGTAGTGTGCTCTTTTAAGGTCTTCAGGAAATAGTCCGAGTAGGGCAATAGCTGGGTCAAATGGTGGTTCCATTCCCAGCTTTCCCAGGAATCTCCATACTGCTTTCCAAATTGGCCGCACCCGTTTGCAGTCCCACCAGCAGTGTACAAGAGTACCCTTTTCCCCACATCCTCGCCAGCACTTGTTGTTGTTTGACTTCATCATGGCTGCCAATCTTACTGGGGTGAGGTGGTATCTTAGGGTGGTTTTGATTTGTATTTCCTTGACTGCTAGAGATGGTGAGCATTTTTTCATGTACTTGTTGATTGTTTGTATGTCCTCCTCTGTGAAATGTTTGTTCATGTCCTTGGCCCATTTGTTGATTGGGTTGTTTGTTTTCTTATTGTCTAATTTTTTGAGTTCTTTGTATACTCTGGATATTAGGGCTCTATCTGAAGTGTGAGGAGTAAAAATTTGTTCCCAGGATGTAGGCTCCCTATTTACCTCTCTTATTGTTTCTCTTGCTGAGAAAAAACTTGTCAGTTTAAGAAAGTCCCATTTGTTGATTCTTGTTATTAACTCTTATGCTATGGGTGTCCTATTAAGGAATTTTGAGCCTGTCCCCACAATCTGTAGATCGGAGCCAACTTTTTCTTCTATCAGACGGAGAGTCTCTGATTTGATATCTAGCTCCTTTATCCACTTTGAGTTCACTTTTGTGCGTGGTGAGAGGAGGGGATTTAGTTTCATTTTGTTGCATATGGATTTCCAGTTCTCCCAACACCATTTGTTGAAGATGCTATCCTTTCTCCATTGCATGTTTTTAGCTCCTTTATCAAATATAAGATAGTTGTAGCTTTGTGGATTAGTCTCTGTGTCCTCTATTCTGTACCATTGGTCCACCCGCCTGTTCTGGTACCAGTACCATGCTGTTTTTATTACTATTGCTCTGTAATATAGTTTGAAGTCTGGTATCGCTATACCACCTGATTCACCCTTCCTGCTTAGAATTGTTTTTGCTATTCTGGGTCTTTTATTTTTCCATATGAATTTCATGATTGCTTTATCTATTTCTACAAGAAATGCCATTGGGATTTTGATTGGCATTGCATTGAACCTATAGAGAACTTTTGGTAATATCGCCATTTTGATGATGTTAGTTCTGAGACTTTTGGCAAAGTTTTATAATTTTCTTTTAATCTAAGTTCTTACATATCTAAAATAAAGGTTCTTAGCCAGATATAAGAGTACAACATCTGAGGGAGTCTGAGGCAGAAGGAGCCCAAGTTCCAGGCCAGTTGGGTAATTCAGCAAGACTCTGACTCAAAACAAATTAAAAAGTACTGGGGAAGTAGATCAGTGGTAGAGTAGTATGGGGCCCTGGATTCAGCACTATAAGAAGAAAAACAAGTAGAAGTTCTTGTAAGCCTATTTTATGGTTTCTTTTGTTTCTTATATATGGTGTGTTTTCCCCCCTCTGTGTTTAGTTGTTTTTGACAGTGATGTTAATTTGCTTTGGAATTTTATTTGTGGGATTTCTTTGAGGTCTTAAATGAGGTGAGTCCTTCAGAGAGGGTTTGTATTTGATGACACTGGGGATATTTATCAAAATAATACAAATATTTTATTAATTGCATTAATTATTTATTAATGTAGTTTTACCTACATTAATTACCTTTTGATTTCTTTTACCACTATCTACCAAAAAGAACTGTGTCAATTTAGAGGAATAGTTGGGTAGAATATGTAGCCAGGAGCATCTTACAAAGTGATCCAAATGGTTGAGGGTGTGTCAAAAGGACACAGAAGGGCTGGGGATGTATCTCAAGGCTAGACTATTTGCCTAGTATACAAGAAGTCTTGGGTTTGATTCCCATCATTGCCAAAACAAAAAAAAGGACAGGGGAATCTGTTTGAAGAGATTTCAATTGACCAAATCTAGGGAAATTTGGATAATATTAAAGCAAATGATGAGAGTAGAATACATATGTTCACGCTAAAGATAGCTAGCTAGTTAGATGGATAAGAAGGGCGTTGCCTTCCTACAGTAGAATGCCAATTTAAACTGAAGAAGAAATGATGGAGGTGGAAAGTCACTATTTTATAACCAGTATGGGAGTAATTTGTTGAAACAAGAACCATCGGTGCTAAACTAGAAGGGGAAAGTTTGATGAGCAGTAAGATATTTACATGGTCTCAAAGTACCTCTTCTCAAATCACTTAATTACAAAGAAAAACAATAGTGACCTTATTGGAGAGAAATATGGCAGGCAACATCTTACCTAAGTAATGAAAGTTAATATGATAAGACTACTGACATCATGTGCCTCCAAACATTATGCTCTGAGAAGGACGCCCATCATTTGTTTGGTATTCCCGAAAAACATAGCCTGAATCTAAGCACGAGGAAACAGGAGATAAATCCAATTTAAGAATATTCTACAGAAGTAGCCAGCCTGATTGGTACACTCTTTAGAAGGTCAAGCCCCCCCCCCTTTTTTTGGAGGGCCGTGCTAGGTAATGAACCCAGGACTTCATACATGCTAGGGAAGTGCTCTACCACTGAGCTACATACCACCCCCTGGGTCTAGGTTTTGAAAGCAAAGAAAAATGGAGGGACTGTTCCAGATTAAAGGAAACTACAGAGACATGTCAACTAAATGCAATGCACAATGCTAGATTGGATCCTAGGACAAATGGAGCTATAAAGAATATTAGTGGGTTCAAAATGCTAGAAAAACTAGGGTTATCAGGAAAATACCTCAACATCATAAAGGCTATCTATGCTAAGCTCCAGGCCAACATCATTCTACATGAAGAAAAATTGAAAGCATTCCCTCTAAAAACCGGAACAAGACAGGGATGCCCTCTTTCACCACTTTTATTTAACATAGTTCTTGAAACACTGGCCAGAGCAATTAGACAGATGAAAGAAATTAAAGGGATACCATAGGAAAAGAAGAACTCAAATTATCACTATTTGCAGACGATATGATTCTATACTTAGAAGACCCAAAATATTCCACCAAGATCTCCTAGAACAATAAATGAATTCAGCAAAGTAGCTTGATATAAAATCAACACTCATAAATCAAAGGTATTTCTATATATCAGTGACAAATCCTCTGAAAGAGAAACTAGGAAAACCATCCCATTTACAGTAGCCTCAAAAAAAAAAAATACTTGGGAATAAACTTAATGAAACAGGTGAAAGACCTCTACAATGAAAACTAAAGAAGGGAATTAAAGAAGACCTTAGAAGATGGAAAGATCTACCTTGTTCTTGGATAGGCAGAATTAATATTGTCAAAATGACCATACTACCAAAAGCACTATTCAATGATTCAATGCAATCCCAATCAAAATCCCAATGACATTCCTCATAGAAATAGAAAAAGCAATCATGAAATTCATCTGGGAAAAAATAAGAGACCCAGAATAGCCAAAGTAATCATTAGCAAGAAGAGTGAAGCTGGTGGCATTACTAGTCCAGACCTTAAACTATACTAAAGAGCAATAGTAACAAAACCAGCATGGTATTGACACCAAAATAGACCTGTAGACCAGTGATACAGAATAGAGGACACAGAGACTAACCTACATAGCTACAGTTATCTTATATTAGACAAAGGCACCAAAAACATACATTGGAGAAAAGATAGCCACTTCAACAAATGGTGCTGGGAAAACTGGAATTCCAAGTGTAACAAAATGAAATTAAACCTCTATATCTCACCATGCACAAAACTCAACTCAAAGTGGACCAAGGACCTAGGAATTAAATCAGAGACCTTGCACCTAATGGAAGAAAAGTAGGCTCAGATCTTCATCATGTCAGATTAGGCACCAACTTCCTTAATAAGACTTTTATAGCACAAGAATTAAAACCAAGAATCAATAAGTAGGATGGATTCAAACTAAAAAGCTTCTTCTCAGCAAAAGAAACAATCAGTGAGGTGAATAGAGAGCCTATAGGATGGGAGCAAATCTTTACCACAAATACATCAGATAGAGCACTAATCTCTAGGATATATAAAGCATTCAAAAATCTTAATACCAAAAAAACAAATAACCCAATCAATAAATGGGCCAAAGAACTGAAAAGACACTTCTCAGAAGAGGATATACAATCAATTAACAAACATATGAAAAAATGTTCAGCATCTCTAGCAATTAGAGAAATGCAAATCAAAAGTACTCTAAGATTTCATCTCACTACAGTTAGAATGGCAGTTATCAAGAATGCAAACAACAATAACGTTGATGAGGATGTAGAGAAAAAGGCACACTCATACGTTGGTGGTGGAACTGCAAATTGGTGCAGCCAATCTGGAAAGCAGTACGGAGATTCCTTGGAAAACTTGGAATGGAACCGCCATTTGACCCAGCTATCCCACTCCTTGGTCTATACCTGAAAGACTTAAAAAACAGCATACTACAAGGACACAGCCACATCAATGTTTACAGCAGCACAATTTACAATAGTTAAATTGTGGAACCAACCCAGATGTCCTTCAGTAGATGAAAGGATAGGGAAACTTTGGTATATATACACAATGGAACATTGTGTATACGTACAGCATTAAAAGAGAATAAAATCATAGCATTTGCAGGTAAATGGGTGGAGTTGGAGAATATAATGCTAAGTGAAGCAAGCCAATCCCAAAAAACAAAGGCCAAATGTTTTCTTTGATATGAGGAGGCTGACTCATAATGGCAATGGGTGTGGGGGGCAGGAAGCATAGGAGGCATGGAGGAACTTTAGATAGGGCAAAGGGAAGGGAGGGGAAAGGAGGGGGCCAGGGGTTAGAAATGATGGTGGAATGAGTTTGACATCATTACCCTAAGTACATGTATGAAGTCAACGAATGGTGTGAAAATACTTTGTGTACAATCAGTGACTTGAAAAATTGTGCTCTATATGTGTGATATGAAATGAATTGCATTCTGCCATCGTATATAAAACATTAGATTAAATAAATAATTTAATTTTTAAAAGAATGTTAGTGGGACTATAGGTGAAATTTAAACATGGTTTATGAATTAGTGATTTGGGATCAATGTTAAAATTCCTAATTGTGGTAATTGTACTGTTTTTATATAAGACAATGTTTGTATTCTCAGAAAATAACCTACCTAAGGAAGCTGGGAAGGATAAAGGAAAATAAAGGTTGGGGGAGGGTGTCTCATGGAAATCAAAGGGAGATGACTAGAAGAAAGGGATGGGGGCCAGGAGGAGGGGAGGGCAAAGAGAAACACTGGGGAATGACATTAGCCAGATTATATTGTTATATCACATGCATGAACAAATATGTAACAATGAGTCCCATCGTAATGTATAATTATAAGCACTGATAGAACACATGGGAAAATAATAATGATTGGTTAATTAATTAAGGGGCAAAAGAAAAAAACACATAAGCATTTAGAAGTGAAGAGTCATGATTGCTGCAAGTTGCTCTCTAATGCTTCAGGACAGTTAGACAGGTGGGTAAGATGAAATGAAAGCAGGAAAACACTGGCAATGGCTTACTGTGTTTGAAAGACATAAAGGAGTTCTTTCTGTTCTTACATCTTTTCTGTAAGTTTGAGATTATTTCAGAGTAGAGGATGTAACTCAGTGGTAGAGCATTTGCCTAGTATGCAGGAGGCTCTACATTTGATCCCCAACAAGGAAAAAAAAAATCAAGATTAAGAGTTACCAAAAAATGAAAAACTTGGTCTTTCCCCAAAGATAGTATAAGAAGCACTACTTAGTACATGATCAATGCTTGTAATTATTTCAAGCATGTTTGAGAAGAAAGTATTCCTTAATTTTTAAGTACAGGTTTTTAATATATCCAAAAATTTAAGATTGTTAATCATATCACCCAAATCTTTTTAATGTAATTTTTGTCTCTTTAACCTATCAATGGAGATATGTTGAAATCATTCACTGTATTGTCAGTTTATCACAATTATATCCATTTTGGGGGTGGGTAGTGGGATTGAACTCAGGGGCACTTGACCACTGAGCCACATCTCCAGCCCTATTTTGTATTTTATTTAGAGACAGGGTCTCACTGAGTTGCTTATCCCCTCACTTTTCCTGAGGCTGGCTTTAACTCTCAATTCTCCTGTCTCAGCCTCCCCAGCTGCTGGGATTACAGGCATGCACCACCGTGCCTGGCCTTCTATTCATTTTTGCTTTACTTATTTTGAAGCTACTTTCATTAAGTACAAATAATTTTAAGAGTGTCCATTATTCCTTTCTGCACTTTAGATGTTACTTTTGGAATGATTTTCTTTCTTCTAAGGTCAGTCTTTTAGAATTTTCTTTAGTGTAGGCCTGTTGGTGGTGAACTCTCCCTTTTGTTTTCTGATGGTAAACCTTCACCTTCACAGGCAGTTTTTCTGAGGGTGCAGTTCTGGATGACAGTTATTTTCTCTCAGAACTTTGAAGAGGTAGTACCCTGCTTTGTCTTCCATTGTGGCTGCTGAGAAGTTTGCTTTAAGCTTTTCAGTCTTCCTTTTGCAGGTGTTGCGTGTTTACCTTGAGATCCCCATTTTCTCTGGATGTTTTAAAGAAATTTTTCTTTGCCTTTGTTGTTATGCAGTTTCACTATGAGGAGTCTAATATGCATTTTTTTCATTTATCCTGCTTGATATAGATAGTACTTCTTCCATTTATAAATTCATGCCTTTCATCACTCTTTTTTTTTTTTTTAATATTACCTCTATTCCGCTACTTCTGTCCTCTCTTTCTAGAGCTCCAATGAAAGATTTTTGGACCATAACCTATTAGCCATATCTCTTTTTCTTTCCTTCATATTCTCCATCTCCTGACCCTTTTGTGCTGCATTCTGAATAATTTCTTCAGCTCCTGTGCCAGTTCTTTAAATCTCCCTTAAACCATGTTATTGCATGTACAAAGATGTGCTTTATTACTTTGATAAGTGTTTCATGGATTTAATCATGGATGATGATGGCACAAAATTCAATTATGAGTTAAAATGATGTCATTACTCTTATTCATCCCACTATTATTATTGTTTGCCAATAAAACTAAAAAAATAATATAGAAATATTGTTTGTTTTTCTGGTACTGGCGATTAAACCAGGGCCCTGAGAATGCTAGTGGTCTCTGAGCTACATTCTCAGCAGGAATATAGAAATAGATCAACAGGCGTTTTCCATGGAGTTTACTATATTTGTTTACCCTCAAAGCCATTGCTAGAAATTGAGTATTTGCATTATGATTCTCCCTCTCCACTCCCATTTAATTTTTTTTAAATTTTTCTTCTCAGAGGGATAAGAGGGCAAGTGAGTAGGGAGAAGATCTCTAATCTACAAAGGAAAGAAAGGGGAGGAAAAAATCCTGTTCTGCTAGACCATGCAAACCTATAAGGTCCAAACCAAATGACTTTGTAGGAGGCAAATGTCAGCGAGTGAGCATTGGAGTTTTTCTCTTTTTTTTTTTTTTTTTATTGGTTGTTCACAACATTACAAAGCTCTTGACAAATCATATTTTATACATTAGAATCAAGTGGGTTATTAACTTCCATTTTTACCCCAAATACAGATTGCAGAATCACATCGGTTACACATCACATTTTTACATACTGCCATATTAGTGACTGTTGTATTCTGCTACCTTTCCTATCCTCTACTATCCCCCCTCCCCTCCCCTCCCATCTTCTCTCTCTACCCCATCTACTGTAATTCATTTCCCTCCATGTTTGTTATCCCATTCCCCTCATAACCTCTTATATAAAATTTTGTATAACTATGAGGGTCTCCCTCCATTTCCATGGAGTTTTTCTCTTAAAGAAAGCAGTTGACTACAGGGCTCGGGTTGTGGCTCAGTGGCAGAGCGCTTGCCTAACATGTCTGAGAAACTGGGTTTGACCCTGAGCACTACATAAAAATAAAGAAATAGAATAAAGGCACTTCACATTGTTCCTCTTTCCTTCCCCTTTTCAGACCTTAAAAGAGTCCATGAGGTACTTCAGTCACTGAAGTAAAAAACTCTAAAATTGTTCTAAAAACTGTTTTAGAATAATTACAATGTTGTTGTTTTACTTTTTTGTATTAGAGTAAAATTTATTTTATTTTTTATTTTTTAGTGCATTATAGTTATACAAATAGTGGGGTTTGTTTTGACATATTCTACTTATATACATACATATAATAGTTTTCTCCTTTTCAGCTCCCAGCACCTCCCCCTTCCCTCCCCTTCCCTCCCCTTTCCTCTCCTTCTGCTTTCTGTCTTTATGAATTTGACTGTTCCAGGTGCCTCATCTAAATGGAATCATATAATACTTGTCCTTCTATGTGTGGCATTCTGCTCAGTGTACTATCTTCAAGGTTCATGGCAGTCTAGTGTAGAGTTTTAAAGGAGGCTTTATTTGGGTACACCAGCTTCCCTATTTAGTACTGACTTCCATCAGCTGCTGGTTTTAAGACTATGGAAAGTTGTCCCTGCCTGATTCCTGTCCTGTCAGGCTTCTCTCTGCAAACTTGCAAATAAAAAATGCTGGCCAGGAAAAGCAAATGGACATGTGATGTCCCTGCAATGTATTATGCTATTCTGAATCAAGTTCAGCACTAAAATGAAATACTGATTCATTTCTCCCAACAATATATCTTTATATGCTCCTTGCATCTCTGAAAGCCTTAAAACTCCTGAGATGGTTTTCTCCCCAGGGATTGCCTGAGGAATTTGAGGAATCTTTTTCTCTCTTATGGAAGATTTTATTCATGCTTAGAATAGAGAAAAAGTTAGGAAGATTGCCAGAAGGAGTAGAAAACATGTAAGCTGCTTTCTCTTGACTGAAGTACCACAGTTAGAGCAATAAAATGACCCAGGGCATCTCTCCCTTCCGAAGGATTCGCTGTTTATGCCACCTGGTCTTTTTTCCTCCTTGTGTGTGAAGTTCCTCTTCATCTACATGAACAATCCCAAGAGTATCTCCAGACCAGAAATCCACTGAGAAGCCTAGGATAAGAACAGCCACCAGAATGAAGATTTAAAAACAAAGCAGAAGCCAGACGAAGTGGTGTATCCTTGCAATCCCAACAACTCAGGAGGCTGAGGCAGGAGGATTGCAAGTTGGAGTCAGTCAGCAAATTAGTGAGGCCTGAAGCAAATGAGCAAGACCCTGTCTCAAAATAAAAAATGAAAAGGGCTAGGGATGTAGCTCAGTGGTAAAGGATCCCTAGTACCAAAAAAAAAAAAAAAAAAAAAGAAAAAGAAAGAAAGAAAGAAAAAAGAGCTAGTTTCCTATCTAGACTTTAGTGTTCAGAATATTTTAAATGTTTGCTTAATCCTAGTATGAAGTGGGCAAAATGGATGATAGCCTCACAGCTTATATTCTTAAATTTAAAAAGTAAATAAAAAATAAAGCAGCTAAGGAATTTATATATACATATATATTCTTATGTCCACATCTATTCTTATATCCATATATACACATATGTATCTATATATAAATGTGTATATATATATATATATATATATATATAGACTCCAGATTTGTTAAAATTTCTGCCTGCCTTGAAATGATTATGAAACATTTCAACCAATAAACCAAATATTATTATTTTATCTCTATAACACAAATATCTTGTGTTACTTTTGTAGTACTTGTATAATGGCCTGAATGTTCTAGATTTAATATATTTTACATAATTTTGTGCTCCGTCTTAGCAGCGTAGAAGATAAAGACATTAAAAAATTGTGTAACAAGCTGGGTGCGGTGGCTCACACCTATAATCCCAGCCACTCTGGAGGCTGAGGCAGGAGGATGGTGAGTTCAAAGCCAGCCTCAGCAACAGTAAGGCACTAAGCAATTTAGTGAGACTCTGTCTCTAAATAAAATACAAAATAGGACTGGGGATGTGGCTCAGTGGTCGAGTGCCCCTGGTTTCAATCCTTGGTACAAAAAAAAAGGAGGAGGAGGAGGAGGAGGAGGAGGAGGAGGAGGAGGAGGAGGAGGAAAAAATTATGTAACAAAAGGACTTCCTTCTTGTTTTTCCAAATCTACCAATTGAAAAGATACTAGGAGGGGCTGGGGGTATAGGTAAGGGCCAAAGTAGCATGCCCAATGCAGGAAGCCATCTGTGAAATACATGAGGACCTTCTCTAGGCATGGGAGCTAGGGAGGGATAGGCCTGGCATAGGGAACTTTCTGTGGCTCTCCTGTGGCAACAGATTGCCCAATGCATGTGACCTTCCCCTCCACTCTGCTAGAAAGGTCTCTCATAGTAGTACTGGAGATGGGCATATCCTGTTAGGAACTGAACAGTCCACCTTTACATTATTTTGGTGAAGAACAGTCTAATACAGAAGGCCTTTGATGTTTTCCAATAGGCTGGGCTCCATATTGTTCCAGAAGCTCCATCCATTGATCAGCTTGCTGGTCTTGCCCCCGTTTTTAAAACTACTTTCTGTGTTCTGTGTTTTTTTCCTGTGTTTTATTTCTCTTAGCTTTTATTTCTCAGCCAGCCCATTCCACCAAGGGGAACCCCATTTCCACCATCCGAGGGGGACGTGGGCAGGACCCAGGGCCCTAGGTTCAAGTCCCAGCAATATACACACACACCTTGAAAAGACAACAAACTTTTTCCAGGCAATGAAAGTCTATTTTAGGGAGAAGAAAAAAAGGTCGACTTCCAGTTTAACCCTAGGAATGACATACTTTTTAAACCTTGTTTAATATGTCTTCTCTTCTAGTGGTTTGTAAGCCATAGAATTTCTTGAAGGTAGTTGGGATCTGGAAGGAGTGTTGGGTCTAGTCTTCAAAAGCCAATACATTTTAATTTTTATTTTATAAACAAGTAATAAACCAATTACATATATATTTTATGTCCACACAATGTATACATTTCACTTCAAAATGAAATGGTGTTAGGCTCTTCAAGTGTGTTTGGAGAAAGCTTGGGCTATGGAAACCATTTGGGGGTACTTGCTACCTGCTCGTCAGTTGACTTGCCCCTTATGTTACCATTGCTAGCAACCAGGATGGGTTTACCATTTGATAGGGTGCCATTACTTTCATTCTCCTCCATATATTGTTTCATTTAAACATTTTGTATCTGTTGTTTTAAAGACAACAAGCAAAAAGAATAGGAATATTTAGAAACAAATTAATGAGTTTTAAAATAACAATAATTCCAGAACTCCACGTCAAGATACTCTTTACTAGATCCATAAGTTACATTTATCTGATCAAAATTTAAAATGTATGACAAAAAATTTAAAAAAAATGGGGGCTGGGTTGTGGCTCAGTGGTAGAGCAATGGGTTGAATCCTCAGTATCACAAAAAAATAAATACATAAACAAACATAGAGGTATTTTGTCCGTCTACAACTAAAAAAATTTTTTTTAATGTAGCTCTTATATACTAATTGACTTTTTAAAAAATGTGTAACAAAGACCTATTGTTCAAGAGGGTAAAGAAAAACCTGCTTGTAAAGCTTAGTCTGATATCTTTCTTTTTTTCATGAAATTATGAGAATAAGCCAGTTGATTAAGTTCAAAGGGTACATCATGAAACCAGCTTTTGCCTATTGTGACATAAAATAAATTTCAGTTTTCTTTGAAAATATATATAGTCTCTCCCCAAACCAAATACAAGATAAGACTTTTTATTAAACTTGATTGTCGAGAAACCTGCCACCTTCTGCACAATCAGTAAAAGTAAATTAAACAGTGTATATTTACAGTCGGATGGAAAAAGTAACAATCTATCATATGAAGTAAATGAATATGCAGTAGAGACAACATTTTATATGAACTTGATAATAAGTCTTTCATAATACAACAATCCATGATAAATGTTTTACTTAAATTTCCTTGTTCATGGTGCCCCACAAAAATTACAAATTTATGTGTTATGGTGAATGGGATTTGGAGTAGAAAAAAATTGAGAAGTATTGGGCCATGAAGATAATTGCTATAAGCAGTCACCTGAATCATTTTTAACACACAAAAGACATAAAAATGTGCACATGGGGTTGGGGATGTGGCTCCATGGTAGAGCACTTGCCTAGCATCTAAGAGGCCCTGGGCTGGGTCCTAAGCACCTGCAACAAACAAACAAAAATGTACATTCATTATTAGCAAAATAAATCTCACTCCTTCTTGTCCCTCAGGAATGATCTTTCAGTTTGATAATGGAGGAAGGAAAATTTATGTTTTGCCCTATTTAATCTTTTTGAAGATGCACATTTTCTGTTAAATTGGGATGCATCTCACCAATAGTAGCATCTTCAATAGAAGTCAGCCAGCTGCAGTTGTGACTGTAGTTACAATTGCAGAATGAACATCAAATGAGCCAGCATCAAAACTTGCAGAATGGGTATCATTGACTTGGGAGGAAAACTTACAAATAAACAGCCTTAAAAAAAAAAAAAACTGTATGAGCCAAATGATGTGGAGAAGGAGTGAGTTGAACATGTTTAGCAACATTCTTTAAGCAGGAGTCAAAAGTAAGCTAACTATGTAATTGCAAAACCACTTTAGAAGCCCAGAACCAATGACTTAGTTCTTTTATAACTTATTTTAAGAAATGCTGCATCATCAACATCTTAATACAGGGGATGATACTGTGAGTAAATACAGACAGATATTGAGGAGTCTGAGTCAAATGCTAAATTTGAATAAGTTTTAGGAACCAATTTATTTTGTTAATGTTCCTTTTCTTCTTGCATGTGTATGATAAAATAATCTAATTAAATTTATAACATTCCTTTCAATAAGTACAAAATAAATGTTCTGACCATGTCATAGTTTAACTTGCAAGGTGTGTGTGTGTGTGTGTGTGTGTGTGTGTGTGTGTGTGTGTTTTAAGGGGTTGAAATCTTTTAAATTATTAAAAAATCTTAATCGACATGGAATAGTTGTACATACTTATGGAATAACTTGCAGGAGTTTTTAAATTATCTTAATGAAATACACCATAGTGAGGTCTTTTTTGGGGAGTGGGTGGGTACTGGGGATTGAACCCAAGAGCACTTAACCAGAGCCAAATCTCAACCATTTTTTATTTTTTATTTTGAGACAGGGTTGCACTGAGTTGTTTAGGGTCTCACTAATTTTCTGAGGCTGACTTTGAACTTGCAATCCTCCTGCCTCAGCCTCCTGAGCCGCTGGGATTACAGATGTGCATTGCTGCTCCTAGTGATGTCTTTTTACAATGATAGCATCTTAGATTCAGTGGAAAGGGCTATGCAATTTGTGAATTCAGTACTTTCCCCTCTTCTCATAAAATGGATCACTAATAAGCTTGAATGACCTAAGATGTTTGATGATCACATAGTGTTCCTTACTGCTGCTGGCTTAGTTGCATCTTAACAAAAAGCTGCATGTTGTTCTCACTTTCATTTGACGTGGGGACTTTTAATAGCATATGGCCCCTATTTAGTAGTCTCCAAAGTATTCCTCAGAAGTTGACACTCTAATAATTCAGTTTTGCATGTGTGGTTTCCCTGAAAATGTGTTGTTTTCCTTTGCTAGGGGTGCAGGCTGCATCTTTATTGAAATGTTCCAGGGTCAACCTTTGTTTCCTGGGGTTTCCAACATCCTTGAACAGCTGGAGAAGATCTGGGAGGTAAGAAAATAATTCCTCTTAAGGAAGAAGAAATATCCACATTTCAAACCTTGAACTAAATTTGCCTTAGAGACAAATGGAGCAGTCCGTCTGAGTCATGTATTAAGGATTATAGAAACTGTGGTATTTGCTACAGGGATAAGCACCTTAGAGATGAGTGTTTAGGAAAACCTCTGCTGCTCCATAGCAGCCCATGAAGCCACCCCACCAATGACATAGGTCTCCTGATTCCTATTCTTATTATGGTCTCAGCCTCCTGGGGCAATTTCTGCTATTACTACTTAAGCACTTCTCTGCCTTCTCACCTCCGACTATTTCCACCATGTATTTGGCCCTGGATGTTTCTCAGTTGAATGACATACTGTCATGGAACCCTCATCAAACAGAGAATTCCTTGACTTCACTTGTCAGTATGAGGTAGGTATTCTCTTTATCATGCTCCTCAACAATCAGGTTCCTAAGATGTCTAGGTGCCCGTGTAGTGTACTTCCATTCCTTTGTATTATTTATCTCTACCTTCTTTGGTACTACGATGTGGTTGGTTTTTATGCCCCTTACATAGAAGTATTTCAGTCATACTATAGTCACCTGTATGTTTCTCTTTTGATGATTTTTTTTATTGTGACAAAATACATAAAATTTGACAGGTTGGTCAATGGGAACTAAGTTACCGTTAGGATAGGATAAATAAGTTCTGGTGTTCTGTCGCACAAAAAAAGCTAGAATAAAGAATTTTGAATGTTTTCATCACAAAGAAATGTTTTTGGTTTTGGGGTTTTTTTGGGGGTGGTGGTGGTTCTTGTTTTTTTGTTTGTTTGTTTGTTTTTGGCCCTGGAGATTTAACCTGTGGGCATTTTACCACTGAGCTATATTCCCAATCCTTTTAATTTTTAATTTTGAGATAGGATCCCCACTAAGTTGTAGAGGGCCTCATTAAATTGCTAAGGCTGGCCTCAAACTTGAGAGTCTCCTGCCTCAGCCTCCCAAGTCACTAGGATTACAGGTGTGCATCACTGTACCTGATTTAGAAATGATAAATGTTTAAAAACGTATATATGTTCATCCTGATATTAACATTACACAATATACAAATGTGTTGACACATCACACAATACTCTATAAATTTGTACAAATTTTATGTGTCAATTAAAATGCAATGAAGTGAAAGCTTTTACCAATTTCATCATTTTTAATTGTATAGTTCATGCAATAAGTTCATTCCCATTGAATGTCATCGGTGACATCATTTCCAGCGCCATTGCATCATCCTAAACAGGCTCTGCAACTATCAAACAATAACTCCCCATCTACCCAACCCCCCAGGTCCAGGTAACCTCTAATCTACTTTCTGTCTCTATGAATTTGCTTATTCTAGGTACCTCATGTCAGTAGAATCGAGTAACATTTGTCTTTCTGTATCTGGCTTATTTCATTTAGCATAGTATTTTCAAAGTTCATTCATGCCGTAGAAAATGTCAGGTACTTTACACTGGGGCTTTTATCACTTGCAATTCTGGATCCTGCTCCTTGTCTTCTGGCCAAGATAAAATGTACTTTGGGAAATTAGCACATTATATAGCAATTAATCACTGACTTATATTTTCTTTTGGAACCAGAGCGGCTTTTATGAAGAAACCTGGGACAAATTGGAAAGCATTCATAAACTAAAAGAACATTTTTCAGACCAAAAAGACTTAGAAGTTTTTCCTAGCAAAACAGATAAAATGCTACTTTAAAATAACATTGTTAGATGGTTGTAACCATCTAAACTGGATACAGGCTAATGAAATGGCTTTGGAATCAGAAAACCTGGATCTTCCTGAATTCTAGCCACTTTCTAGGTATGAATGTGGGAATGTTATGTAATATCTCTGGACTTCATGACTTTCTAATCTTGCTGTGAGAATTCCATAAGATCAAATGCATAACAAACTCAGTATGCCATAAATGCTTGACAAATATTTGCTTTCTTCCTTTCTCATATAAATTGTTACAGAGATGTTTCAGTAACCCAATTACTATAGAATGTTATCTGATATTTAACTTATTTGGTAGATTCTTCCACTTAGCATTATTACTTCTTATCCACAATAGAAAAAGCACAATTAGCACTGCCTAAACTTTACCCTGCAAGAACCCTTTACACATTCAAAGAATTTTTCCCAGCTGTTTGATACCTATTGAACATTCACCATATATAAATTCTTTTCAAGGACTTATAGGAAGCAGCAAGTCATGGAAAAAAAGAGAATAAGAAATATTCGTGATTATGTTTTCAAGAGTTGTTCTAGGTGGGATGATGGATAGAGTCCAAGTAAATACATATAGAACAAACAAATGTGTATATATGGAAAGGATATATGTATAGTTAAGATAAATTTTAATATTGAAATAAGATGTAATATTCAGAGATTTGAAAAGTAGCGTATTTTAAAAGAATATATCCTTATATGCTATAAGTGTTTAAAGAGCGGTGTATAAACTGACTTTTTAAATATCACACTATTTAAATTATCATGCATTTAAAAAGCAATCATTTTATACTTCTTTGCATTTAGCATAGCACTTAGAAATCATGAACAGAAAGAGTAGACTAGATGTTTCCCAGGATCTGATGACACTCTAGCTATTAGTTCAAGTGTTTAGGCCTGACCTTGGTAAGTGACACTGGGTGCCTGAAGGATGTGTCAGGTTATTCAGTAAGTGAAAGATGCTGAACTTGAATCTGGATGTAAAGTTCCAAAAAAGAGTGAGGCCACAGAATCCAACAGGACCTGTCCCAGAAGCCATGTTCATGTCTACCATTACTTTTACCACATTGCAGTGAGTGAAAGGGTCTTTATTTTGACATTTATGACAACCACTACAAATTTAAAACAAGTGGACATATTTGAAATAACACTGGCCTGAAGTCAGGACTCAGGAGTTGTGAACACAACTCCAACTTCAGGCACGAAGTAGAGCAAGTGTGTATCCAACACCCCTGGCTCCAGGCCTCAGAGTCTTCAATTGAATTTGATTCTCTGACTCTGACTTCAATAACCAAAGTGCAAAGAGAACACTGTAGCTCCTATGAATTTTAATCACAATATTCTCTGTTCATTAAATTTTTCCCTCAGTTTTTTTCTCAAGTTTATGTAATTGCATTGTTCACTGTTGACTTTCAACCTGTGCTTCTAGAAGATAGTTCTGTATTGTGTAGCTGTGGATTATGGGCACTAGGAGGTCAGAGTCATGAAAGCTCATTTTCTCATTGTCCTCTCCAAGCAGTTTTGTTGTTACATCTGTAGTTCCATACTTTGAGGAAAAATGTGAATATCATGAGTTAGCAGATTTGCTGTCTTTTGTATCACTGTACCTCATCTGGTTAATCTCAAGCAGATTAGAATTATTTTTTCCCCAGTGCAGTGCCTGGCCTCTGGTAAGTGCAAAGTTAATAATCATACTATTATTGATAATAATACTTGTATTCCTCTTTGGTTTCCATATGTAAAATCTGATTGTAACTAGTATGTATTGCTTTAGAAGCAATAGGGCCATCAGGTAAGTGAGTGTCTGGAGGAAAAGTGAGGAAAGAACATCTACAAAGGGAGCATATAACTGTGGATTGCCACAGTCTGGCTGGGCACAATTCAGGAGCCACTTGTCAAAAGAAACTAACTTTATTTTTAGAACTACAAAAGCCAAACAAAACAGCTCCTCAGGAAAAACCTTCAGAGCCCAACTGCCACCACCAGCTTCCCCAAGCCTCTCACCCCCCACCCCCACAAACCTCACCACCTCCCACAATCCTCCTGCTCTTGAGGCTGATTGGCTGGGTCGCGTGGGCGGAGCCAAAGAAGTCCCCCAATGAGCAGCTCCCGTGGAGGAGCCAATCAGCTAGATGTTGCTGGGGCCAGCTGTGAGCCAATCATCAGCTGGCTGTCTGAAGGGCAGGGAAACAGCCCAATGAACATCACTGCAGAGGAGCCAATCAGCTAGATGTTGCTGGGGCTGCTGTGAGCCAATCATCAGCTGGCAGCTGGAAGTTTGCTGGCAGCTGGAAGTTTGCTGGGGCCCCTTTGGCTGTGGCTCTCAACAGTGGATTCCAGTTTTTCATTTTTACAGTTGAGGAAATAATGTCCCAGAGTAGTTTCAACATAGACAAGTTTGCACAGATAAAGTCACAGCAAAAAGGCCATAGAGAGAAAAAGACCCTGTTGAATATTGTTTGAAGCCACTAACATTACATTTGATGACATCACAATACCTATAAGCTTATCCATATGGCTCTACTATACCTCTAAGTATAGTGGATATGTGCTTTGGGTCTGGATCGATTTCTTTCTTTTTGATTGATAAATTAAAAGTGTGTTTATTTATCATATACAACATAGTATGTTTCTTGGGATTTTTGGTTTTTTGTTTTGTCATGCTGGGGATCAAATCCAGGACCTTATGCATACTAGGCAATTGTTCTACCACTGAACTACACCCTAGAACCAGTATGATGTGTTTTTTTTTAAGACGTTTTGGAACTAGGTACTGTGGTGCACACCTGTAACCCCAGTAACTTGGGAGGCTAAGGCAGGAGGATCACAAGTTTGGAGGCCAGTCTCAGCTATTTAGTGAGACACTGTCTCAAAATAAAACAAAGCCGGATGTCATGGCACAAGCCTATAATCCCAACAGTTTAGGAGGCTGGGGCAGGAAGATCGTGAGTTCAGAGCCAGCCTCAGCAAAAGCGAGGTACTAAGCAACTCATTGAGACCCTTTCTCTAAATAAAATACAGAATAGGGCTGGGGATGTAGCTCAGTGGTTAAGTGTCCCTGAATTCAATCCCCAGTACAAAATAAATAAATAAATAAACAAACAAATAAATAAATAAATAAAACAAAAAGGGTTGGAGGTGTGGCCCAGTGGTAGAAGACTTCTGGGTTCAGTTTTTCATGTCACACACACACAAAAAATTAATTAAAAATCAAATAAAATAAATATTGGAGTGGCTAAATTGAGCTAATTAAAATATGCATCACCTCACATACTTTGTGTGTGTATGTGTGTGTATGTAAGTGTATTTAGAATACTTAAAATCTACTCCATGATATTCAAGAATACCATACATTAACTATAATCACCATGTTGTATTATGATATATAATACAATAATATGATATAATTTATAATTATATAAATATAATCAATATGTTGTATATTTCTTAACCTTTTTCATATCTAATTGAAATTTTGTATCCTTCAACCAACATCTGCCCAACTCTCAGCTCTAGTCCCTGGTCACCATTAGTCTAGTCTACTTCCTTGAGTTGACCTTCTTTAGATTCCACATACGAAGTTATCACAAGGCATTTGTCTTTCTGTGCCTGGCTTATTTTACTTAACATGTCTTACAGCTTTATATACGTTGCTGCAGATGACAGGATTTCCTCCTTTTTTCCAAACATCCCCTACCAGATGCATGGTTTGTAAATATTTTCTACCATTCTATAGGTTGTCTCTTGATTATTGTTCTGTTTTCTGTGCAGAAGCTTTTTAGTTTTATGTAATCTCATTTGTCTGTTTTCACTTTTGTTGCCTGAGAAATAGGCTAGAAAATTAAACAGATTACAAATAGTTCCTGAATTTGTGTTTTACTAAATGTGGTCTTCACAGATAAAAATAGGAAAGCTATTTGAGGTTCTGTGATATTTGATGTAGGAATTGCTTCTTTGAAATCAATGGGCCCATTCTAAATTTCCCAACCTCTAACCACATTTTTCTCTACAGTTAGATCTCAGTCTTAGCAATAAAGACAAAAGGAGAAGTTCTGAATATTTATTTTAACATCTTTTGGTCTGTGGGTGTGTGTGCATGTATACGTGATGTATTTACATCTAAAGTCATAGCTGCCAACAGTTTCTGAAGTATTTTTAAAATATATTTTTAAAGTGTTTTTGCAAGCAATCATGTATTCAGTCCTAAAATCAGAATAAACTATCAGAATAAACTATGCAAACTTTAAATCCATTCATCAAAATGCCTTTAGTTTTCATTCCAACGAAGGCAAATAAACAGCTCCTCCAACCACTGTGTTTAAAACCTAGAACTCTGCCTTATAAGAGCCCATGGGAAGAGAGAAAATCAGTAATTTTTTGAGTTTCAGTTTCCCAGAAAATGAAGATGAAATTTAGTAACTTTCTCAAGTGAAAAAGAATTCTCTAACTTTCAAATGGAAACTGAGCATCAAATTTCCAAATAAAGTATATTGAATATTTTGGTTTACACTTCTAAAATCTTAAGCTTAAAGCTTTTAGCTCAAAAGAGTTTCCAAAAACTTTGGTATCTGTTTCATTGGCACGAAATGCAACACTAAGTAACCGACAAGTCTGGTGATACCTAGAGAAGATATGAACGTGGTTGTTATTTTGTTTGTATTGTTTTCTCTCTTTGCTTTCTTTTCCTCGTGTTTTGCCACCCATCAGAAGATGAATGGGTGCACATGAATCACACCCACTCATTTATACTTGCATCAAGGCAAATACATATGATGGTAGGTTAAGAAAGAAGAATTAGCTTCCCGTCCTCTGGCCTTTTCCTACAAAAGAAGAATTAATCCAGTTGGTTTTTCAAAATGGATTCTAGGATTCTGAGTGTTCCCTCAGGCTCAGGGTGGTTGATAGGAAAAGTCTATAATCCCCTCAGTCGCTTTTCAGTTTGTTTAGAGAATGGATCAAAGCAGGAAGATTTTGCTGGGTGGCATGATTTTTTTTTTTTTAATATATGAGGGAAAATAGCACTTCAGTATCTTTTGTTTAAGGACAAGCTTAAAATGCTGGAAAAGTAGACCTCTCAGCCAGAGTCCTAGTCAGCAAACTGATAGGTTTGAGATTCTGGATTCCTTATTGATGATACTGCTGGTGTTGGGCAATTAACTTCTTTGTCATAAAAGTTGCGCCAGCATCTTTATTCACATGGATCCTCCAGACTGTCTCTGCGAGATGCTTCTCAAGAGTAATCCTGAGGTATGCATCTATGAAGAGTTGTGCTATAGCAGTGTATTGGAAGCTACAAGTGCTTTACTAGTATTTCACAAAAACAGTGTGATTCAGACTCCCAGATATAACTGGCTATGGGCTTTCATGATCATCTTAAAAGAATGGGAAGAGGAATCCTATAGGGGAACTTCCCAGGACAGCACCATCCAAAATCTATTTTGGCTTTGTGTTCCAAACAACTTTTATTTTCATACAGCATCTTAATTTAGAATCAAGACCTTTGATTTGGTCATCTAAAGCATAGGCTAGCTCTTTTTCAAGTGATGCTACCATTATAGTTCACTAGTGAAAAAACCAAAAGCTATATTCTAGGCTGCTGGATACAAAGAAAACAACCCATGAGATGAATTTGGTAGAAAGGACTGGAGTTAGGTTAGGGGTCATTTTTAGCCAACATTCCACTGCCTAAAGGTCAGTAATCTGAATCCTTTTTAATCTGAGCACGTTGGGAACAGCTGAATGCCTATGCTGAGGCATGATTTAAGCTGTCAAATGTGCTCTGTCAGTATGCTTACGGTAACGTGATGTAAGGCAAAGGGACAGTCACTCCGGCTTGTTTATACCCCATCTGCTAAAATGACCTCCTTGTGCATGGTGTTTATGCAATAAATATTTGCAGATGAGGGTGACTTTAAGCAAGGCCATATGATCTGCCTCAGAATATCAAGTCAATTAGCAAAGACACACAGACCATAGGCATGTACTAGACTTTGCCCAATATTGGAAATACTACAGTTTCTCATATATATTAGCTAGTGTAATGCGACATAATCAAATTTTCTCCACTCCTCCCTGATCTATCCTTCATATCTCTGTACCTGCTTCATCCTCCTGGTCTTCCCATCGACCTTTATTTGTCTTTTTCTGTCTTTATATAGGTGTTGGGAGTCCCTACAGAGGACACTTGGCCTGGAGTCACCAAGCTACCTAACTACAATCCAGGTAATATCAATCTAAACTTCTGAATGTTTGGAATTAGCAATGTCAGGAGAGCATTGGCCACACAGAGTGTCTGCTTTGCATTGTGAAATTAACTTAAAAGATGGAGTTCAATTCATCCATTTCCTGATTCTTTTATGAGAAAGACATTGAAATAGTAGTTAACGTTAGATTGGTTTCCCCAACTCTGTAAAACACAAGTAGCAAACTGAAACATAATCTGGAATTACTAATACTATGGATTCCTCATTCATTTCCAACTGCCTGATGGCAAAAATAAAAAATTAAAATTAAAATTAAAAACCCCCCAAACTCAAAATATGATCTCACTTTTAAGTACCCCCCCCCCACTGTCATTGAGTTACAGTGGTGTTCTCATGTTTTCCCACCCTGTCCCTACTTCTTCCTGTCCACTGTCCTCTCCATCTGTATGAAAGTGGGACCCCTAACTTTCCTCAGCTTTCTAACATGTATGCAAACAGAAGTTTGGAGTCACAGAAAACATTGTGCATGAGGTCCAAACAAAGCTGCTGTGGTAAACACATGTGCTGTTCCCCCAAACTTCAAACATTTGGGTTTCAGGTTGTCCAGGCAACAAATAGAGATCCTTAATACTGAATGTCTTGATGAGAATAACAATGCTAGAAACTTGGCCAAAAATGCCTTCCTGCCAGAGTCTATGCTAAATAAGAAATCTGTGCTATAATAAAACAGAAGTGAGTTGCATTTTACTGTCATATCAAAGTAATGTGCATTTTTTTTACAAAGAAAACTCTCAAGGTTTAACACCAGGAGGGTTCATACTTTGCATTGTTTTTAGTAAGAGTTCAACTTAATTCAAGTAAGTCAAAAATTTTTTAGTACTATCTGTTAGGCATTAGGAGAGGTGCTGAGGCTGTGGGGATGAATACAGTGTGTTTTGGGATCTTTGAAGCTTAGGTTGAATTCATTCATCCACACTCTTGCACTGGTCCTCCTTAGCAGGGTGCCTATTTGTAAGTGCTGCTCCCTAGGGCTTGGGAGGCTTGTGGCTTTGAGCCTGGCTGAGTTTATAGAAGGAAAGGAGCCAAAACCTTAGCCAGAACCAAGATGTCTAATCCTGCCTTTGCAAATCTTAAGAGTTCATCCTATTTTGGGCATGGGGTCAGTACTATTAATAACTCAATTATAAGGAATATGTTTTTGAAAGGTCATCAGGATCTGTGTTCCAGGAACATCCCTTCATGTGAATCAGAAAGTCCCATTTGAGTCACCCCCATCCCTAGCCTTGAGGTGCTGCTTCTGCTTCCATACACATGAACTCCAGCAATTAAAGGGCAACTGAAGGGGAGATGGGAGTCAGGAAAAGTGTCAGTTGGAACAATGTTTACACCATTCTGGACACGATTTCCACACCTTTCCCTTTCATTCCACATAAGTAAAAACACCGAAACTTTGAACTCAATCAGCACAATCTTCTAAGTATTTTTTTTAATTTTTAATTAACACAGTAATTATATATATTTATGGGGTGTAATGTGACATTTCAATATGTGCATACAAGGTGTAATGATCAAATCAGGGTAATTGACATATCCATCACTTCAAACATTTAATCTTTTTTTGTGTGGGGAATAATAAAAATCCTCTTTACTGGCTTTTTTGAAATATCTAGGTAATTGTTGCCAACCATAGTTATCCTACTGTGCCATAAAACATTGGAAGCTATTCCTCCTATCCAACTGTACCCCTGGACCCATTGACCATCCTCTCTCCCTTCACCATACCATTTCCCAGGTTCTGGAAACCACTATTCTATTCTCTACTTCTTTGAGATCAACTTTTTAGCTTCCACATAAAATATGAAACATGTTATTTACCTTTCTGTGCCTGACTTACTTCACTTAATCCATATTGTTCATCCATATTGCTGCAAATGACAGAATCTCATTTCTTTTATGGCTGAATAGGATTCTATGATGTATACATACTACATTTTCCCCCATTCACTTGTCAATGGACACCTAGGTTGATTCCATATCTTGGCTATTGTGAATAATGTTGCATTAAACATGCAAGTGCAGATGTTTCTTTGACATTACCAAATTTAATTCCTGTATATACCCAGTAGCGGGATGGCTGGATTGTATGGTAATTCTATTTCTAGTTTTTTTGAGGAACCTCCGTACTGTTTCCTATCATGGCTCTACTAATTTACATTCCCACCAATAGTGTGTAAGAGCCACCCACCCTGCTCCACATCCTATAGTACTGGCTATTTTTTGTCTTTTTGAAAATAGCCATTCTAACTGGATTTAGGTGATATTTTGGCTTTGATTTGCATCTCTGATGATTAGCGATGTTGATCATTTTTCAGGTACTTGTTGGCCATTTGTATGTCTTCTCTTAAGATATATCTAAGCAGGTCATTTGCCCATTTTTAATTGGATTATTTATTTTTGTGCTGAAGAGTTGTCTGAGTTCCTTATATATTCTTCAGCCAATGTAATTTTGAGAGAATTCAGTTGCTCTGAACTTGGGAGAACCATCCAGGGTCCATCCACGTCCACTCTTCCATTTCTCTGCTTTGTCTGGGCTCTGTCTAGGAGGACAACACAGTTTCTGTTTGTACAGTTTTGAAAACTCACCTGGTGCTGACTCAGCTTTAAGATATCTCTGCTGTTACCTGTTTTCTTGGATCTCTGATCAGCAGGGTGGTAAGCTTTCTAGCTACAATGCAAACTCTTTTGCCTGATTAAATCTGGCAAGGTGAAAGGGGTGTATTATTTTAGAGTCTGGCTCCTTCCTTCTTCCTTTCTTCCTTCCTTCCTTTCTCTCCTTCTCACCCACTCCCCATTTAAGTAAGCTGGCTGAGAACTCTGTGTCCTCCACTTCAAAGGGCCAGTTGTCTTATTTTGATGTGGGCAGATTGAGAAGTAGGCTTTGAAAAGTAGGCCTTTTTTTGTTTAATCTTTTCTCCTGGGATAGCTTTCAGAGCAATATATCCAAGTGTCAGTGAGGGGGTTCTGACGAGCCCGGATTCCCAGACGCTCAGCGGGATCATTCTCTAACAGAAATATAAAAGTGAAATATTAAAAACCCTGGAACGTGAACTCCATCTGCAGAGTAGCCGGTGTCTTGCCTGCTTGCACCATGGGAAAAAAAAAGGATCTTGAAAAAAGAGGGAGGAGAAAAAAAAGTGCTTTGAGTACGAGGTTTACAGGTTTAGTAGAGCATAGTAACATCCCCTCAAAGAAGTGGGTGTTGCTCTTGACCCCCCAAAATGCTCCTCCTTTGACTCGGCCGCCAGAACACTCCCCCTCCCCCACAACACACCCCCTTTTCACATGCTAACTGAGTGCCCGTGATTGGCTGAACAATAAACTGGTCACACTTGCTAAAGGGCTGCCATCTTTCACACAATTAGTCAAGACACATTAATCAAACTGGCGGTGGAACTGGGGCTGTGCTGGCCTCCTGCAGTGGGGGAAGGGAGAAATTTTGGTGATCCTGCCTAAGAGACCCTGGGTAGCAAAAATAAAGACATGAATGCTGGAGGGGATTCTACTCTCAGAGAATTAGAAAAAGTTAAAGGCCCAGTTGATGCCTTATCTGGGATTGGTTGGTTTGTGGCTCAGAAGATCCCAGAAGCTTAGAGCAAACTGGATATTCATATTGGCTAAAATCTGTTCATGTAGTGGTATGGATTTGAACAGTGAACCCCTCTAAACAACTCTGCAAACTTCCTTCAACCATCTTAGCTTCCCTTTCCACACCCACTCAGGTCATACCCGCCTTGAGTCTAGAGCACTAGACAGAGGACACGCCAATCCAGCAGCAGAGGTTTCACTATTGTGGGGACAAACAGGAATAAAACAGCCAGCCATTTAGAACCAGTTAACACAAGGCATCAACTGGGAAGTTGTTGGTCCTAAACTCAGTATTTGAAAGACATTGAAAATAGCCAGTTCTGAGAGAAAAAGTTCAAACGTTTGTACTTTTCATCATGATATTTTCTGGTTTTTCTTTCCCAAGTCCCCATTTAATAGGTTTTCTGTTGGCCATAAGGACCTGATAAGATCATACCTTAGAGACCCATTTGCTACAGAATCATGTAGGGCTTTTCAGAGGATCAACTAAATATTTGGACACATCTCAGCTCAAGTAAATGGAGGCCTCCCTCCTCCAGGGGCTGCCCAGTCCACCCACTACCTCATTAGATGCAAAGATCCTGTGATAAAGAGAAACTTTTTTTTCTGCCCACATGATTGCAGCCCAGTTGTGGTTTTTTAATGTGTCGTTGATTGTTTCATCCAACTCCTTTTGCTCCCCTGAAAGGGTCTGTCGTGGCTCTGTTTGCTTCCTTAAACACGGTTTTTGAAAGCGCTCACGCTGTGTGAGCTCAAATCCTAGCATTAATGCACTGCTGAGTTCATTTCACCACACTCAAAAGCGCTGAGTTTAAATCCCTCTCAATTCCATTTGAGGCACCAGAAGACTTTATCCTCCACTAATGGTTCCAAGTTTACGTCTAGATACTAGGGTTCAAGGACAGGAGAGGATTTAGAAATAACAGCCCCTGATATTAGTCAATGCATTTGCCAAATTGGCAATTAGTTCCTGATGTGCATGCAAAGCATTTTACTCCTGTCTCTTTGATGCCTGTTCCCATAGAGAAGGGAACAGAGTCCACCGAGGCCTTCCAACTTTTAAAGCAATATCTGCTGAAAATCATGCCTGATTTGTGACATGAACTCCGCCACAGGGAAGCATCCGGGATTAGCCCAGTTCTTTCAGTCCCAGGAAAGAACGCCTCACATGGGAAGTTTTTCCACTGGAGGAACTTAGTGGAAATCAAAAGGCAGAAAAGCAGTACAAAAAACCCCACAGGGACCAGAATCAGATGCACTCTAAGTGATAGGCCCATGGCCAGGGATAGGCAGCAACGCCCAGTTGTTTTTTGGTATGCTTGCTTTTTCAACTTTTGACCACCAGGTGGAAGCAAGAAATAACCAGGGTGGAATGAATCCTGACATAGAGCAACCCTCCAGCACCATAGCCTTGCTCCCAGAATGTCTAATTTTGACTAAATGCAACATGAGAGTTTCACTGCCTTTGACACCACTGTGGGATGGAGGAAGAATAAAATCTAAATAATCCATCTCCGTTGGGATTATAAAGAGCTGTTATGCTTTAGGCTCGAAGGGTTCTGAGCATATCTCTCTCTGTGTTTGCTATGAATACAACCTAAGATTGCTTCTGCATTGTTATCAGCTTTGTCACATGAGCTATTAGCTGAGTGCGTTATTCAGTGGATTGAAGAAAAATGTGATAAGACAAGGCATTAACTAGGGGCATCAATTCTCATATGGAATAGCAAGTCCAAGCTCCCCTTCTTAATGTCAAGGGAATTGAGGAAGTTGTTTCCAGTTCCCAAATCTGTAAAATCCTGTCATTTAAAAAGTGCTCCCTATATGCCAGGCAATGTTCATAATTATATACATATGTGATGTATATATACAATATAGCAATATGCATATGTTTGTTGCTAATATACATAACTGCTAATTCCTACCATGGCCTGCCAACGGCAGTGCTGGAAAGGGTAACACCATCCTACAGATGAAGAAACAGAGGCCTTCCTCCCAGGCTCACAAAGAGGCATTTCTTGACTGGAAATGGGTCAAATCTGTATCCAAACCTTGTTTTCTCTCCGTTAATCATGTTGTGTCCCTGTCTGATTTCGCAGGGTGGTGTTGAGAAGTCAATGAAATTATTGAACTGCATCTGCCATGGTGTTTAACCTTCAGTAGGTGCTCAATAAATTAGGCTTTGGGGATTTTTGCTTTTTTTTTTTTTTTTTTTTCAGTGCTGGGGATGAGCCCAGGGCCTCATACATGCTAGGCAAGTGCTGTACCACTGAGCCACAGCCCAGCTCCTACATTCTGTTTTGTTTTGTTTTGTTTTTTGCAGTATAGAAATTCAGCTGCCTAATGACTCACCATGGTGCAGACCCAATGACAGGTGTGAGAACTGATGCTGCCTCTTTCTTTATATTTAGCTCCTTCAAAAGCATAGCCTCCTTCTAAATGTCAGGTGTGTCTCCCAACAACAGAACTGACTTTGTTTCTGCTTGCTTAGGCCTAAATGTTGCCTGAATTCCCACATTCTAAAAGTGGGTGCTCAGTGTTCAAACATCTACCTGAGTCAGTCTGAGTGCCTGTTAAGGCTGTCCCTGTCAAATGGTCTATCCATTCTGCTCCTCACACCTGAACTGCTGTGAGATGTTTGCCCATTCTAGGTCCACAGGGCTCTTCCCTAGGAGAATCCCTGTGAACTACCTACCACATAATGAATATCCAGTAAGGGCCACCAAATCACAACAGCATTTGTGTTATCTTCATTCATTTTACCCAAAGATCAAAGATGGCATGGTGGAAAGAGACAGAATTTTCTCCAGACCAAACTTCTAGCACTTCTAGTATTTTATACATGTCCCCTAAATGGCACATAATAGGTAGTCAGTAGATATTTGTGAAATGAAATCAATGACTAGGAATTATAAAACTTGGGTTCAAATTCCAGTGGCACCCTCTAGGGCTCTAATTATTCTTGTTCTGTCTGCTTTCCCAAGAAAAAAACATATAGTTATTATTGACCTTATTACTGGGCATAGTAACTATAATTTATTGAGTATTAACAAGGAGAAGCATCATTTTACATTGATTCACAACCACCCTATCAAATCAGGGCGCTGTTATCCTCCATACTTTACAAAAGAGTGCTGAAGCTTTGACAGGTATGTCTTACTTAGGTCACCTGGCCAGTAAGGGGTGACCCAGTATCTACAGACACATTGAACCCCAAGATGGTGCTCTTAGCTGTGTTTCACAATACCTTAAATGTCAAATGGCAATGGTAATGATTTGGTGATTAGGACAATGTCCTACACAGGGGCCCAGCCTATGTCACTTTTCCAAGTCCATTTCCAGATGATTATGTCTTTCCACCTAGTCTTGACGTTCGAATCTGTGAGCTTGGCGACGGGTTCCTGGAATGTAATGTGACTGCCGTCCCTACCCTGGGACTCTGGCAGCCCTCCCTTGCTACAGCTAATGAAGCCACCAGCGATCACCTAATCTATGAACCGAGATTGGGCTCATTACTGTTTCGCTTCTGGAGCGCTGCCGAAAGCTCCCGGGGAGTTCCTATTAACATCTTTATTAACCCGTCCCCCACATCAGTCAGTGAAATTCATTTAGATACACAGCCCACTTTGATCTTCATTAATAGTTTCTTCTAGTTTCTACATTTATTTTTAGTTTTCTCATCTTTAATTTATTTAGTGGCAATTATTAGTTTTTATGGAGGGGGAGTAGATGATCTTAAAGTAATTAAGATTAGGAAAAATTGGGAGTGAAAACAGGTAAAACACATGTCTTTCTAAGAGAAAAGAAACATGCAATTTTTATGTTGTGTGCTATACGTAGAATATATAAATTATATATATATAAATTTGTCAATTAAAATAAATAAATGCATTAGATGTTTAAAAAAATTTTTAAAAAGCAAAACCTGTCTATATTCTTGTACAGTTTCAGAAGAAAAGGGTTTTCAAAGTGCCAAATGTCATGGAACTGACTCAAACCAGGGGCTCCTTCCTTAACTTTAGTGCCAATGCCTTGTGGCGTCGTCAATCTCTGTTACACACAGGGCTGGATACACAAGTGGATTCTCATGAGTTACTTTTACATTTTAAGAGTAAGGTTAACTAAATTTATTGCATTTTTATTTTTTATCCAAGCATCAACTTCTGTCTTTCATTTAGCAAATATTTATTAAGTGCTAGGTGCTGGGACTGGGAGAATAAAAAAGAAATACAGCATGGAATCCTGCCTTCAAGGAATATAACCCAGAGGGAGAAATAAACCAATTACACAAGGTGGAAAGTACATTATAGCAGCATGCCCTGGGGACCTAAAGATCGCTGGGGAGAGGCCATCTTTATTTGGGGAGTTTGGAAACCTTGTAAGAGGAAGAAACATGAACTGAGATTCTACAATGAGTAGGGAAAGGTGATAGGGGTGAGCAGGAGGAAAAGATATCCCAGACGAAGGGACCAGACATAGAAGAATAGGAAAGCAGGCTTATGTGGTAATGTAGCAAGCCAGTCAGTTGCTCGGGGCAGCTAGAATGGTGGCATCACTGGAGATGAAGTGGCAGAGTAGTCAAGGACCAGACTGGGAAATGCCTGGTAATCATGCTAAGGATTTGCACATTTACCTGTAAACAAAGAGAAAGACTTGAATGATTTTTAATGAGAAGTGATATGGCAGGATTTAATTTTTAGGAAAAAAAAATCTTGTAAGACTGTAGAATCAAACTGGTGGTTAAGCAAGGTGAGGCAACAAGCAAAGCAATGCTCTAGATTCTAGAAGACAATAGGATGTCTGTACTTGAGCAGTGACTGATTAGATTTGAGTTGTGAAGGAACAAAAACCTGTCTCTATGGATGAGAGAGAGAGAGAGAGAGAGAGAGAGAGAGAGAGAGAGAGAGAGAGCACCATTCACTGGGACAGGAAATAAAAGGGGGTAGGAACAGATTTATGCGGAAGGTAATAAATATAAAGTTTCAACATTTTGAGCCAAATGGAAATATTTAAAAAGCAATTAGAAATTCAAGTATGTGATCACAAGAGTCCAGTTTAGAAATGCAGAATTGGAAGTCATCTGCTTAAAGCCCAAGATGTGAATCCTGTTACCGGTGAGAGACAATACAGAGAAAGAAGAGAAGACACTGCCAACCTAGTACTGAAAGGGCCTGGTAGAAGGAAGGGAGTCTTTGGGAGCTGAGAAGACCAGGGGGTGATGATAATAATAACATAGAAAACCACATGATTGTAAGCTTACTGGAGGAAGCCAGGCACCATGTGTGTATATTCTCAGTACTGAGCACAATGACTACACATGGTGGCCCTTAAATATTTGTAGAGACTACAGGAGAATGACAAATGTTGTCAAATATGCAACTGTGAAAAGATGGTAAACCCTGAAAAGCATGATCAAGTTCAAAATCCATTTTAACCTCGGTACTGCTTGCTGAGAGAGAGGTGATTCCTAACTGTGCCCACGCCCTTCACCTTCATCCACCAAGAGCAAGGCCCGGCTGCTTCACCTACAGAGACCTTGGGAACAGGCTTCAGAGGATGGTGCATCTTCTCAGACTCACAGAAGGTTTTGATGCAGAGTTAGAAAAGTGGCAAGTTACATGAATCAGAGTGCCAGCCTCAAATGCCAAGGAACCTTGCCCAGGAGAACGCTGACTCTTTGAGTCCTGATGATGCTCAAAGAGGAATCTAAAGCCTGGTAAAAGCTCCTGGAGCCAAAGAATATGGAACCTTCCAAGCTAGCTCCTTGAGGAAAAGCAAAGCCAGCAGTTGAGTAGTTGGGAGGTAGGGAACGATAGCGTGTGTGTGTGTGTGTGTGTGTGTGTGTGTGTGTGTGTGTGTGTTTGGGGTGGACAAGAGGCACAGGTAGGAGAAAACGGCTACAGATTTTGGTAGTGCACTTTTAAAGTTACTGCTTGAGATAGCAAAGTAAGGCTAACAACATTATCAACTATCTAAATATTTGGTATCTCAAGAATGCATTGTATTCAGGAAATTCCAGAGGTGTAGTTCAGTAGACCCGCACTATAAGATAACCTTAGAGTGATTGTGGCAAGACTAGAAAATGTTTTACTTTGAGCGGAGATTCCAAATGTCCCAGTGATGTTTTATCAATCAACCAACAAATCTCTATTGACTAAGGTTCCCATATTTCAGTCAGTTGTGAAATGAGTTCTATTAAACATTTATGTGAAATAGAATTTATTTATTTATTTATTTTTATGGTGGCAACAGCTCTGCCTTCAGTGAACTTTCTTCCACTTACTTTGGACATTTAAATATCCCATCTTTAGTTTTCTTTTGCAACTTGCTTTGCTTTTCCTGCCTCAAATTTCAGTTGAACTCAAACGAGAGAACTCTTAAAAGAGAACCGCTGAGGGAGGAGATGGAGGGAAATCTGGTCTAATGATTTACTATCATCTATGGAAGGAGAAGGGAAACAAGCTACTCCAGATCTGTTATTTTTGAAGGCTAAATGGTGATGTGTACAATGCCTATCTGTTTGTGGACGGTTCCCTCATCGATCGCTTGCAGCTTAACTACTGGGAAAAATCAATGGAAGAGAGACAAGGTGTTTCGATGTTATTCAACATCTGGTTACCTGCTTAAGAGTGGGAGGGTAGGCCACAATAGGCCTGGGACTTTGACTTGGCTTCCTAGCAGCTCCTGGCTACATCAGTTGCTGTGAGAATGTAGCTACAAAATAGGAGTGGCAAAAGCCAGCCCTATCATTCTACACAGAACATGGAACCTCCAATTCAAAATGTTGTCACTCCTGGGGTCTGGGGGCAACTCTCACAGTCATCCTTTCCTGGTTGAATTTATGAGAGCTGATTTCTGCCTTGTCACACTTCCTCTTTTACATCCTGGAACAAAAAAATATTAAGATATGAGTCAGACTCTACTGCAGTTTTTATATACATTGATTAATGGAATTCTCACAACAACCTCACTTGTCACAGCTGAGGAAATGAGGCTCAGAGAAGCATGTGGAGCCGCTGGTGAGTGCTGGACCCTCTCTCTTAGCTAGACCAGCAGTCCTCTGTCTTAGCCTCACTACAGACATCTGGAGACCATTAAAGACATAATAACAGCACAACAACTAACCAATGCCTGGACCTTCCCAGACTAGTTAAATCAGACTCTCTGGGGGGAGTGGAGCCAGGGCTGCCTTTCTTTTAAAAGCTCTGCAGGTGAGGCTAATATGCAGCCCCCTTGAGAGCCACCATGTTAGACCATGCAACCTCTCCAAGACAATGGTAAGAACAAGAAGAAGAAGAGAGAAGGAACGAGACAAACACCTTTTTAATTCCCTCTGTATATCAAATGCTTATTCTTTTCTAATCCTTCCAGCAACTGGAAAATTATGCCCATTTCATGGATTTGTAAGCTTTCTCGGTTACTTGACCAGAGAGGTTAGGCAGTTTTTCCCCAAGTCCCAGTGCTCCTAAGCAGCAGGGAGCGATCTGAGCCTGGGTTTGTGTTCAGGTTACTGCACTACACAGCTAAGAAACACACCTCTGGCTCACACTGAGGCCTCAAAAGAAATCAAGCCAGACCTATAAGAATTGGAGCTTGGAGCAAGTTAGAATTTCAGTAGCAGGAAACAGTTATGGAAGGTTTCCTAGGAGAACAATAAAGCAGAGATACCTGAGAGGAGAGAGAGAAACAAGGTACACCAGGCAAGGGAAAGGACCAGGAGAAACAGTGAGCAAAGTTTACAGGCACTTATTACCCACTTCCACAACCCTGTGCAGAAGGAACTGTAATTATCCCCCTTCTACAGATGGGAAAACTGAGGCCTAGTGAAGTTAAGCCATACTTTCAAGTCAAACAATCAGTAAGTGGTTTATTGAGGAATGAAAACCCGGGTCCAGGATCCAAGTACGTCACCACACAGTTTTCACTGCTCATCACTTTTCAAAGAAAGAGGAAGAAAAGGCAGATAGGGTTTATTTTGCTTAATGCTCCAGAGCAGGCACTTTACAGTCATTGTGTAATTGAATTGCTTTAACGTCCTTGAAGGTGACTGTGACCTGCAGCTTGGGTTAAGGAAACCGAGGGTCACCAGGGTTCAAATATTTGCTTCAAGTCT
The DNA here is from genome assembly GCF_964194105.1 of Spermophilus citellus. Classification (NCBI taxonomy): domain Eukaryota; kingdom Metazoa; phylum Chordata; class Mammalia; order Rodentia; family Sciuridae; genus Spermophilus; species Spermophilus citellus. The sequence goes on from NC_138192.1 coordinate 103,104,483, forward strand.
TGACAAAACTAAAGCAGCAGTCAGTACCCAGATGGATTCAGCTAACTCCCAACATGAACAACACTAAAGCTGGAAATAGTATAAAATTACTAAAGGCTAAAAAACACAGCGCAGAGAGTTCTACACTGGGAAAGACAGAAAATGGGAGAGGACTGACATGGATTTCATTATGCTAATTGGAAATTGGGATATGACTGAATGAGGAAATATTTTAATGTTGTTTGGCCAGGGAAGAACTGTAAATAGACAGCAGAAAGTGGTTTGGAAATAAACATACCAAACGAATACCAGATATTCTTATCTTTATTGGTTATTTTGAACTCAGGCACAATTGTACTGAACAGAGGGTAAATAACCTGTATATACTAATGCTTCCCTTAGTGCCCACCTGAGACTATAAACCACCGGCAGAGTGGTTCACATTTGATTGCATCTGACCTTGAAAATTCAAACCATTTTCTTTGATCACTGCTTTTACTCTACAACTCAGCACTATAAATTCAGCTTTTAATTGAACTTGCTTCTGAAAGTACAGCAGGATACTGACATCCTTCGGTATCCACAGGGGATTGGTTCCAGAACCTCATGAGATACCCAAATCTGCAGGAGCTCAAGTATCTTAGTATTTTTCATATAATTTATGCACATTGTCCCATATGCTTTTCATCATGCCTAGATTACTTATTGTACATAGTACAATGTGAATAGTTGTTATGATATATTGATCAGGCGATAATGACAAGGAAAAAATGTTTGTACATGTTCAGTACAATTGCCCCAGCAATTTTTTAAATATTTTCAATTCATGGATGGTTGAATCCTTGGATGGGGAACCTGGATAGAAACCTGCAGAGACAGAAGGCCAACAGTAAGCTAGGTGTGGTGCTGCACACTTGTAACCCCAGTGATGTGGGAGACTGAGGCAGGAAGATTACAAGTTTGAGGGCAGCCTTAGTAACCTAATGAGGCCCTCAACAATTAGTGAGACACTGTCTCTAAATAAAAAGTTAAAAGGACTGGGGATGTAGTTCACTGATAAAAATACCCCTGAGTTCAATCCCTATTACCAAAATAAGAAATAAAAAATAAAAACTGGGCTGAGGATATAGCTCAGTTGGTAGAGTGCTTGCATTGCATGCACAAGGCCCTGGGCTCAATCCCCAGCACCACAAAAAATAAATAAATAGATACTAAAAAAAAATAAAAGGCCAACCATATATGCTTTTTATTAATATTTTTTGAGAAAATGGGCACAAAAGTATAAAGGGTAAGCCCCTCTAACCACAGTCACTATTTAGTGAGTAGTCTTCTACATGTTTCTATGCACATACCAGCTTGAATATGTCAGTATTATCAAAATGATTTTTTCTTTTGCCAAACTCTGATGAAATTCTTGGTTGTAGTAAACAGCATTGATATATTCCATTTGTATAGAACCAAGAAGAAGAAAAATTTTTTTAAATCAAAATTTCATGCTTTAGAAAAGGGTAAGGCAGAAATATCACTTTACACGAGAGTCAAAATACTCTTTTCTCAATTTGGATGAGAAATACAGCAAATTTGATAAGCAGCATCAGCAAGCATCTTGTATGGATCTTTTCATGGCCCTCACCTAGAGGTGATGTTGGATTTCTTGAATGAAAAATATCCCCTTTCAATGTGGTTTTATTTGGAGTTAGTATCAATACCAAAAGTTATGGGAAAATCCTGTATCCAAATATAAATGTTCTAGAATGTTCCAATTAAAATTACAATCGTTATTATTGGTTGTTTTTAGCACAAATGGCATATAAAATTAGTTCCCCTTTCTTTTTACCACTTTTAAGTCTTTGGAACTTTGCCCTATTGTTCCTTGCATGGCTTTTCATGTGTCTATGGCAAAGTTTCTTTTGATTCCTTCATATTCTCCTAGCACTTGATACATGCTCTGCACACCATATATGCCAAATAAATGTTTGTTGACTTTACTGAATATTTTGACTCTATTAGGGCTGCCATAACAAAGTTTCATAAATGGAGTAGCTTAAGCAACAGAAATTTATTGTCTCACAGTTCTAGAGGTTGGAACCTTGAAACTGAGATGTCCTCAGGTTGGTTCTCTCTGAGGACTATGAGACAGAATCTGTTCCAGGCCTATCTCTTTGGTTTGTAGATGTCTGTCTTCTCTTTGTATTTCTTCACATCATATTCTTTGGTAAATGTCTACCTCTGCATCCAAATTTTTTTTTTGTGTGTGATGTTTTTGGTTTTGCAGTACCGGCTATTGAACCCAGGGTCGCTCTACCACTGAGCTATATCCACAGTCTCTTTTATTTTATGATTTTGGTCTTTATTATTTATTGTATGTATGAGTGTGGTGGGGTGAGTAATAAGGATTTAATCCAGGGATACTCTACCTCTGAACTACACTCCCCAGTTCTGTTCATTAATTTTATTTCAAGATAGGATCTTGCTAAGGTGTCCAGGCTGGCTTCCAACTTGTAATCTTCCTGCTTCAGCCTCCCAGTTGGCTGGGATTATAGGTGTGCACCACCCTCCCCAGCTAAATTTTCCCTTTTCATGAAGAAGCCAGTAAAATTGTATTAGGGTCCACGCTAATGACTACATCTTACCTAATTATATCTGCAATAACCCTATTTCCATAAAGGGTCATATTCTGCTGGGTGTTATGGTGTGTGCCAGTAATCCCAGTGACTCAGGAGACTGAGGCAGGAGGATCACATGTTGAAGGACAACCTGGGAAACTTAACCAGACCCTTGTCTCAAAATTAAAAAACAAGAGGGCTGGGGTTTAGTTCAGTGCTATGTAGAGCATTCTTAGGTTCTATCCTTGGCACCAAAAAAAAAAAAAAAAGTCATATTCTGAGTGAGATGCTTGCAATTAAGACTTCAAAATAAAAATTCAGAGTGAGAAGAGGCCTTAAGAAGTCATTAGTTAGCTTATCTAATTTTTTTTTTTTTTTTTTTTTTTTGGTACTGGGGATTGAACCTAGGGGCAAGCAACCACTGAGCCACATCCCCAGCTCTTTTTATTTTTTATTTTGAGACAGGGTCTCACTAAGTTGCTTAGGGCCTTGCTAAATTGCTTAGGCTGGCTTTGAACTTGCAATCCTCCTGCGTCAGCCTCCCAAACCGCTGGGATTACAGGCGTGCACCACTGCACCCGGCTGATCCTTGAGTCCTCTTTTATCCAGGCCAAGAAGAGTATTTAGAATTTTAATAATATTTTTGGCAACATATGGGAGGGTTTTTTTTTTTTTTTTTTTTTAATGTTTCTCTCTGTGCTTTCCAGAATGGTTTCCGCTGTCGAAGCCTCAGAGCCTTCAGATTGTCTGGAACAGGTAAGCATCACATTGGGGAAGCTGTTTTTTAGGCAGGAAGAAGAGACATGTCCCTGGACCTTGGTCCACTGAACAACCTCCAATGCCTTGACCTGGGAGCTCTGAGTCCCAGAAAGAAGCTCTGAGAGACCCAGCCCCCTGTGAATGTGTTGGTTTTTCTCTATGAACCATTTTACTTTCAGTGAGTTTGGTCATTAAAATTGTTTTGTGCCCCTCAGTCATGCCCCAGGCCCTGAGAACAGGGAGTGTTGGCTTGCAAGAAAACCTAGTGGGTTTATTATTCTCTGACACAGAGAAACCAAATAACATCATTGAGTGGCCATTGGAGGGGGAACTTGATTCATGGAGGTCATGCTTTCCCAGGCCCTCTCAACGCAGTCTCGGCTCAGACCAGGGCAGACTTTTATTACCAGCTTTCAACAAATCCCTAGTTTCTTTTGCAAAGTAAAACAGATAATAGAGACATTCCGGGAATAGTTAGCTAACTAAGCTGTGCCAGGCAACCTCAGGGCTAAGAAGAACTCAGTGTTTTCGGACAATGACCAATTACAATAACCAGTATTATTTGATCTGAGAGTAATTAGCCGAGCCTCTGTTCTTTTTGCTTCAGTGAGGAGGCAAAAAGGGCAGTGAGGAAAACATCAGAGACAGGGGAAAGGAGCTCAAATGTCAAAGAAAAACACACTCACACAGGTGGGGAGAAGTGAAGAGTTTCACAAGCCAAGATCCTAACCGAAAATTTGAACATTGCTCTTGACTGAAAATATGGAAGAGTTGAATCTAACCAAATGTCATTTGACTGTTCCATTCCTACTTTTGCATGCTTTAAAAAGTCACCACGTAGACCGAATACCAGGGCACAAAGGGTAAATAGGTTGGAAACAGAGCTATGGACTACCACAGGACCTTGTATTGGGAGGATGACTTGAAACTCCTCATTATCTCAGGGGAAGCTTCCAGAGAATTGCTGTTTATCATTTCATTCACATTTTCTCTTGCCAGTGTAGTCAGGTTCCCTAACCCCTAGCCAGAAACATTTGGATTTTCACACTGCCCATGGCTTGCTTTCATTCCACTATTGGTTTTCAAAATAAATGGTACCTCCACACCTGTGAGGCATCCTAATGCAGTCTGGAGCTGCAGCCTCCTGCTGTTTGCCCACCAGCCCTTCCTTCTGGGCCAAGCATGACTTGAATCCCTACTCTGACTTTTCTGACTACACAACTCTTACCACCTCTGCCCATCCCCTTGCCCATGGCAGTGTCTTTGCCTCTGCTTAGGCTTTTCTCTGCTCAGATTCTCAAAACAAGGAGTAATGTCTGGAGCTGTGCTAATACAGAAGCCACTAGTCGCACATGGCTATTTAAACTTAAATATTCCAAATTAAATTTAAAGTTCAGTTGTTCAGTTGCACAAGCAGCATTCCAAGGACTCAAGAACCATATGTGTGCAGTAGCTACCATATTGGGCAGAGCAGAAATAGAATACTTCCATCATCAATGAAAGTTCTTTTTTTCAGTACTGGAGATTGATCCCAGGAGTTACACTGAGTTACATCCCTACCTCTTTTTATTTTGAGACAGGGTCTAAGTTGCTGAAGCTGGCCTCCAACTTGTGATCCTCTTATCTTAGCCTCCTGCCTTAGCCTCCTGGGTGTGCACCATGGCACCTGGCTCCTCATAGAAAGTTCTTTTGGGCAGTGCTGGCCTACATTATCACATGAGAAAATTCCTGGTGCTCAAAAGAGCCCTGCAAAGAGCAGTAGCATTAGGTGAGCTACATACTATATGCTTAGCAGAGTGCTGCTTATATTATTACATTCAATCCTTACAAATGTCATTTTCATGTCAAAGAGGAAGAAACTGAGGATCAGAGATGCTAACTAACCTGGCCAAGGTCATCCAGTTAGGTAACTGGTGGAGTCAGGATTCATCTTGTGTACAGGTCTCTATGGATTGCCAACTGAATCCACAATTCAATTGTTAGTGTGGTTAAATCAAGAGCAGCTGACTTTTCATGACTTTTCTACATGATTCCTACAGAGGTGTGGTGGAACTATGCTCCGGCCTGTAAATGGGCACAGGTTCTCGATAGGGGTTTGATGGTGACCTCTTTAATGTGGACCTAGTAAGACACTCTTTAGACTGATTAGCAAATTGTAAGACAGCTTCTCTGCTGTTGTTTCTTCCTAATGCCAGTGATTGCTTCCTGTGGGCATCTACTTTACCATGTCCTAAACTGAAAGCAGTAAGAAAATTACCTACTCCATTCCTGCCCTTTTCCTTTCTATGGTTGCTGGGGGGAAAGCAAAAAAAAACAGTTAAGCTCAAGGTAACCAGGCTCATCCTGTGCTGCAAGGATCAATGGCAGATTTTCATACTTAGAGCCAGGTTTTGCTAAGAAATTAAAACCACTGTCTCATTCTTCTGAGAACAACTAGATTTAACATATGTTGAATGATGGGTTCATAGACAGTGTTTGACATAATCACAAAGACTGGGCTCGGCACCCTGAATGGAGAGTTACACCTGCCAGACCTCCTCAGTCCTCCTCCTTCAGGCTCCTTTTAGTCCTAACTGATCTGGAAATCTGCAAGGACTGGGGATTTCCAAATTTCTTCTTCATCTTGTCTATGAAGAATTTATTCCTGAGTTGGAGGATAGTAATCTGTTTGCAGAAACAGTCTTATGTCATGGAAATCAGGGATCTGAAAACTTCTTATGCAAGCCTAGTGCAAAAATTAGGCAAATTACAAATGTGCACCAAGACCTCCCGCATCCCAGCACCATGGAATGCAGAGGGAAGGAGTCTCTGCTTTCTTGCTTTTGCTCTAAGTTAGTATGTGAATTTGATGTTAAGTAAGCTGCTCTGTTTTTTGCTTGATTGTTTCATGACCATGCAATTTAATTTTGAATGTCAAACATCAGTCCTATGGTTAATTGTCTTCCAGGATCTGCATAGTTTTCCCTCTTGTGGCTTTCTACTTGTAAACCTATTTGTGGCTTGTAGAGATGGATGTACTTAAATGATAGGCACTAGATTAGCAAAAACTTTAAAGCATTGTAAGTAAATAGGCAACAGGAAGGACGTCCCCTACCCTACCACTCTCCCCAGGTTCATTTCAGGTGCCTCTCCCTCTCTTTTTCTCAGGCCAGTCACTAAGCCTTGATTCCCTTCTTTAACTCACTCTTCTCCCTTCCACTCCAGGCTCTGTATGAACACCAGAGATTTCTGCAGCAATGCCTTCCCCTTGCCTATCCCCAGTTCTTCAGCTCTCAGCTCAAATGTCACTTCCTCAAGAAAGTCTTTCCTGGGGCTGGGGTTGTGGCTCAGCAGTAGAGTGCTTGCCTTGCATGTGCAAGGTTCTGGGTTTGATCCCCAGCACTACATAAAAAAAAAATAAATAAGATAAAGGTATTGTGTCCAACTACAACTAAAAAATTTTAAAAAAAGAAAGTTTTCCCTGACTGCCTTCTCCCATTCTGGGCCAGGTATCAGGGCTGTCTTGATTTGGGTTGCTATAATAAAATACCTGCGATTATATAATGTATAATCAACAGAAATTTATTGCTCACAGTTCAGGAAGCTGGGAAGACTAAGATCAAGGCCACAGTAGATTTGGTGACTGGTAAGAACTCTGTGCTCAAAGACGGTGTCTGTTTGGTGTGTCCTCATATAGTGGAAGGGGCAGTCTCCTTTATAAAGGCACTAATTCCATTATGAGGCTCTATCTTCATAATCTAATTACCTCCCAAGGGCCCCATCTTCTAGTACCATCATCTTGGTGATTAGATTTCAACCTAAGAATTTCAGGAAGAACAGAAACATTCAGACTAGAGCAGGAGCCTTTTCTTCAAAGTGGTCCCTATGCATTTTTGTGATAATTTGGTGAAATTCTGGCTTACTAGACCAAGATGCCAGAAGACAGTCTTGCCTCATACCCCCCAGAACCAATCACTCACTAGCACATAATAATTGTTTGATAAATTATTTTATTCATCTCCAAATATACAGTTCAACATAAAATCAAGTTGAAAACTCATCCTTTGTGTGATTTGAGTGCTTAATTATCTCTCTTGTTCTGCTCTATCTCAGGAAGAACGAAGAGGACTTCCCAGCTAAAAACCCTGGGGCTGAGCTTCAGAAACACTATAAATAATTGAATTTTCCACTCGAGCTTCACCTTCAGGAATCACCTCTCTCCCTCCGGGGTTCCTTGCTTGATGCTTTTGGCGTCCAGACCTAGAAAGCATTGTCAATTGGGCTTTTCCGCTTGGTTGAGGCTGCTGTGTCTATCCAAGAAGAATCCTTAATTATATATTTCTGTTTCTATAATTACAAAACTGTGTCCTTTATGTGTACATGGTGCTCAGAGACATGGTGGAGGGCAGGCAAGCTGAAGGATAGAACTTTTGAGATTTTTTTTCCCCCCTTAATCTTAGTAATAGGACAGATAAGAATTTCAGGATGAAGGTTATTACTCCAACAATTGTGGTAAACCCAGGAAAGTTCTATTTGAAACATTATTCTACATCTAGCCTTTTCTATACTTTTAGCCATTTCCTTTTCTATACTTTTCACACACACATCCTCCCCCCTCCTCCCCCAACCTTTATTTTCCAGGATGAAGGCCTTGGAGAAACTCTATTTCTCTCTCCCACTTTTCCAGGCTGGGCAGGGTTCCTGAAGCTGAAGACTTGGCCTCCCAAATGTTGAAGGGCTTTCCTAGAGACCGGGTCTCTGCCCAGGAAGCACTGGGCCATGATTATTTCAGTGCTCTGCCCTCCCAGCTGTACCAGCTTCCTGATGGTGAGTGAGGAGTGTGTGCATGCGTATTGGTGTTAAGTTTCCGTGTCTTCAGTGTTCAACCTGGAGAATCATAAAATGAAGATAATAATGAATTTGCCTGCAGGAATGCAAGATGGGACCAAATCTTGCCTGAGTTTTGCATGAGATTCTCTAAAACCCTGAAGCACTGGTAGAGAGGTGACAAGGATCCAACATTTCAAACACACAACTTACACTTAGAAATTGGACGAGATGAAAGTTCCCTCTGAGTTGTTTGCTTTAGCTAGCATCTGCCAGGAGAAGCAAAACCAAAATTTCTAACAAGCCCCTTCTCTCTTTCCATAGAGAGTAAGATGATAGGTGACACGGATATGTCAGAGAGCAGAGCTGGGCCTTTCTTGATTGGTAACATGATGCTGCAGAAGGAAGTGTGGAGGTGGGGCGCTGTGGGGAGGGAAGCACCCTCCCAGGCCAGCTGCCCGCTGGAGAGGCAAGTTACCCTGAAATCAGCCTTTGCTGCCTGGGCCTGAAGTCATCCTCCAAATCTGAAATCTGCTGAGGGGTCATGTGGTTGGAGCTGTCCTCTTGTTTCTCAGAATGTGGCCAGAAAGGGCTATGAGGAGGATGTGGGCATTGTGGTCAAGGTCTGGGCTGTTTGAGGGGAATGTCCTTAGGTGGGGTTTCTTTGAAAATATCCACCATTCAACTGAAAACAGTTTTTAGGAGTCCTGAGGCAGAGAAAAGGAAGCTAAGCAGGAGGGTCTAGGGGCTCAGACTATGAAGAGGGGACTGAAATGGGAGGAGGGGGCAGGGGAAATGAGGTTCATTGGGGTGCAGTGGGGTGAGGAGTTACTGCCCAAGAGGTGTAGACACAGTCTGGTCCAAGTGGCCAGGGTTTGCAAATAAATGCAGTTCCACTGTATTTGTGTCATTGTCCTGCAGTAGTTCAAAACTCTTAGTTTGGGACTTGTTGAGGAATTTTATTATTAAAATGAGTCATTTAAGATCTCCAAAAATAACTGTAATCATACAACTGGGGTTAATGTCGTACTTACCCTTGTAGAAAGAATCAGTCATTCGAATTTATTAAGTTGACATAAGTGTCAAAAACATATGAAGTGCTATAAAAAGTTGAAGAAAACAAGAGACTTGTCCTTGGCCTCAAGGAGTGGGAGGAAAAGAGGGTGAGGAAGAGGAAACAGGGCACCCTCGTACACATATTAGCACAAATCATATCTAAACAGCTAAAATCTGTGCGTAATCAACTGCAGATGTTCAGGACTGCGTGTGCTAACGGCAGTTCTTTGGAGAAACTAGAATAATTCAAGTGAGATGGATTAGGCTGGAGGTGAATCTGAAATGGAATTCGAAAGGAGGGGAGGGACAGGGTTTGGCATGTGGGTGGAATGAAAGATGTGGCGGGCAGACCTACAATTCTCACTTCCTTCCTGGCACCTCTGCCCCACTTCAGCCCCACCTTGTCCTCTCCCATCCCAATCCCCTCTTCCCAACCTCAGCCCCTAGCTCTTTCCTTCTTAGCTTTCTTCTTTGGGGTTTGGGATTTCTAACTCCATCACATCGTGCAAGTGTCCATGCTTGGGTGTACACACACCCTTCTCCCCACTTAAAAGAAACCTCCCCCATCAGCCCTCTCCAGGGTCTATTATTCTGAGAACTGCTGAGGGATCTTCAAAGTTTTCTGGGCACCAGCTTTTGCTTGATGAAGGGTAATTAGGAAGAAACAATCACTGTCCAATTGATGTGTTGTTGGAAACTTGAGTTTTGATTCTTCCTGGCAAAGCCACCAACAGAGGGGCCCTGGTGCATGCATGTATGTCTAGAGGTGTGTGTGTGTGTGTGTGTGTGTGTGTGTGTGTATGCGCGCGCGCGCGGAAGGGTGAGAGAGACAGAACAATCTGTATTCCTTCTCTGTTCACCCAGCCACAGAGCCCAAATCTACTTTGACACTTTTAGAAAAATGAAAAGATGGAATCTTGCAGGAGCCTGCCTGTGCTGGGGGGAGATGAGGGGTGCTCGCAGCAGGAGGGAAGTTGACTTTTCTTTATACATATAGGGGTTTTTCCATGCAGAGTTTAAATTATGCCTGATAAAAGGAGTTTCGTGGATGTTTCAGTTCTTTCAAATTCTCCTGGCTTCCTCCCAATTAAATGAGGTTTGTCAAAGCCACAGGGCTCTGCTGCTGCTGCCTCGGCGGACAAGCACTTCCTGCAGCGACATCTCGAATCCCTGAGGGAGAAGATGAAAGGGCCAGCGCCAAGAGACAGGGGAGGGGGGGCGAGTGTGTGTGCGTGCACGTGCATATGTGTGTGTGTGTGCATGTGCCTGTGCGTGTGCATGTATGCTATGGGGAGGGGGTAGAAATACATAGAGAGACAGATCGACATTAGGACAGGGGACAAGTAGAGAGGAAAGGCAACGCTACCGGGAAAATTGGTAAAAGAGGTAGAAGAAGAGAGAGAAGCCCCTGAAGCCAGTTTGTGCACCTTCGATACAGTGGCCCTTGCCAAGGGCACATTATCCACGAAGGGCTGCATTCCCTGGGCCTGGCAGTGCCAGTCTGCTTTTTCATTGCCCCTGGCAAAGAGCCTTTGTTAAGAGTCTCCTTTGCAGACAGACAGCACCAGTGGGTAATCACAGTTCCCAACCTGCAGGGACATAAAATCTCCATCACCAAGGTGGGCTGCTGCCCCAGGCATGAGAATCTAGCAAAAATGAGGTACGCCCTTGTTGGTGATTTGTAAGGAGAGTTTTCTGACCATAATTATGCAAGAAATTTTACTCTCGGGTAGCATTTGAGTATGGAATCATTTAGGAGCTTATATTTATATCAATTTATTATTCTGGTTGCAGGATAACAGAGTTGTCACTTTAAAATATATTCTGTTTCCCCTTTGATCTGGAAGATGCCAGCTATTATTGTCTGCCCTCTGAAGAAGACAATTAAAGTATGAAACCTGTGCCTGGGAAATATGTGGAGGGCAATGGAATAGCCTAAATCTCAGCAGAAGCGTGGTTTAGCCTTTCCCCCCAAAAGAACGGCTCTCACATCCAGCCAGCTTGATTTTCATCAAACCAAGTCCTGAATAACACTTTCTCTAGATTGTAGCAGTCCGCTCAGAGCCAGAGGAAATTTATCAGGGGGTTATTTGCCATGAAAAACCAGGAATTCCAGGATTCGTTCCCTTTTGGAGATGGCTCTTAAGTGGAAAAGCGTGAATACGGGAATGGAAAGCATGTGGGAACCTCAGCCAAGCTCTGACATTTTCCCTCATTGACTCTTGAACACCTGAAGAAACATTTGTTGAAGGAGAAATTATTGGTAGTCCCTCTCAAAACACACCCAACATCAAACTAATTGCTTTTGCAGATGGCCAGGGAGCCGCTCTCCCCACTCAGGCACCAGCTTATGGCCACACTTGTGGTCCCCCTGGCTGAGCCAGCAGTGCAGCACGTCAGCTGGGGCAGCAAGGACCTAAAATTAGGCTGTTGGCAACTCTCTAATCTTAGCTGCAGGTTCAGCCTCTTCACTTAATTCCCTTTGCCCCCAGCATGAACTTGGGCTCTGGGAAAGGAACACTGCTTAATGATCTGGGGGCAGGGGCGGGGGGAGTAGAAAATCATTAAGCTGCCCCTTCTAGAAACTGGCTCCACTCTGGTCTTTACAGGAAGCCTTCCAAATGTTGCCCTTGGAAAGTTAAGACTGATTTTGGAACCTAGCCATTTTGAATTACACACACTGATCCAGAAAAGTTTTTTTTTTTTTTTTTTTTTTTTTTAATCTGGGGCAGCAAATGCCATGTGATTTAAGAGTCTGGTCCTTAAGCCACCGTCCTTGATTGTCAAGACATCAAAGGCTCTCTCTCTCTCTCTCTCTCTCTCTCTCTCTCTCTCTCTCTCTCGGTTGGTCCCATTTTCTCTCCAAATCCCAGGCTTCAGTGTCTACTGTTCCTCTTCCTGGACTAAATCCCCCTTCTTCTTTAAAACAGATTTTAGCATCTTAGGAAAAAAAAATTAAAACTTAAAAGCTTGCAGTTGTTTCACAAGTAAGTTTCTGAAAACAATGTGCCGCAGGCTGTATTGTCATCATGTACTTTTGTACACACAGGGTGGAAGGAGGCATGGCTTTGCCCTGCCCGTCTTCACACCACCCTAATACCTATATGCTTCAAGTTCTTCAGCAAGCCCCGCTCAGATTGCCCCATTAAAATCTAAACCATATTTTGTTTTACTCTAAACAAATTCAGGCCTTCTTTTAACATTACTTTAATGTACTGGAAAATCCCTGTGATATCCCTTCCCAAAGGTCACTTCTCTAGGCTGAATATCTTCCACCATTTTTGTTGTTGTTTCCAAATGTAGATTGTTTCTTCCACTTTCTTTCTTTCTTTCTGCTTTTTATTTCGGGGGGGTGGGGTACCCAGGATTGAACACAGGGTCGCTCAAACTTTGATTCACATCTCCAGTCCTTTTTAATATTTTATTTTGAGACAGGGTCTCCCTTAGTTGCTTCACTAAGGCCTAAGTTGTGGAGGCTGGCTTTGAACTTGCAATCCTCCTGTCTCAGTCTCACTAGCCACTGGGATTATAGGTGTGCGCCACCACACCCAGCTGATTCTTCCACTTTCTTAGTCTATTCTGAATCCATTCCAATTATTTTGCTTATCTCAAAGATTCTGAACCCAGTGTAGACTCAGGTCTCTAATACAGTGGGAGAATTATGTTCCAGTTCATTCAACAAAGATTTACAAGTGTCTATTAGTTGTGATTTTGAAAATAATAGAAATGATTTACTCATGGACCCTGTCCTCAAACAGCTTCCAGTCATTAAGGAAATGAGACAAGTATGTAAACAATTACAGATCAGATAACATATTTAAATACTCGGAGAAGCAGAGATTAACCAGATTAAAGCCAGCTGTGGGGATCCAGGATGACTTTGAAAGAGTGAGTCCTAAAAGATGATGAGTCTGGAGGGCCAGGGAGAAAGGACATCCAGGGAAAGGAATGTCATGTTCCTCTTCAAACCATGCAATATCATCCTAAAGATGTCTTCATTTTAATAATAGTAGCACAATCTTAATTCATATACCATGGTAATTTTTACTTTTATCATTGTGTATATTCTTGCAACACTCTAACACTCTTAAACACTCTTTAACATTGACTAGTGAAGTTTAACTTATATGCTTCTACGTGATTTCAGATTTATTTCATTTATTGTTTTTATTGTCTGGTTTACTCAGAGTTTAACCAGAATATTCTGGAGGCCAGGTTTCAGGAATTGAGGGTGGTAGGGAAGAGGGAAGGCAGATTCTGAGCCAGCTGTCTGAACTTTATACAGCTTCTAGGGGTTTCCAATATACCTTACACCACTCTCTCCAATTTTCAAATCCTCCATTAATCAGTACTTTAAAAACAATACGTTAAGAAACAAACTGGGAGTGCTGGGGACATAGCTCAGTTGGAAAAGTGCTTGCCTTGCATGCACAAGGCCCTGGGTTCAATCCCCAGCACCACCAAAAAAAAAAAAAAAAAAGAAAGAAAAGAAACAAATAAATTGGGTGCCGGGTGCCATGGCACATACCTGTAATCCCAGTGGCTCAGGGGGCTGAGGCAGGAGAATTAAGAGTTCAAAGCCAGCCTCAGCAAAGATGAGGCGCGAAGCAACTCAGTGAGACCCTGTCTCTAAATAAAATACAAAATAGGGCTGGGAATGTATGTGACTCAGGGGTCAAGTACCCTGGGTTCAATCATGATACCAAAAAAAAAGAAAGAAACAAATTAGGAAATGGCTTTCATAAAACACTTATTCATACCTTCTACACTCAACAGTTGTCCTCAATGTATTACAATACAGTAGAGGAAATCTCAGGTTGAGATATGGTTTATTTTGAGATATGGTTTATGGTGTTGCATAGACTGTTGCTAGGAGACAGCGGGGTAAACCAAGTCCCTCTGCCCTGCCAAGCTCTTAAATTGGTTAAATTTGTTATCATTATGTTCTGAAAGAATCTCCAAGTAAGGATGAAATTTTGAGGAAAGAGAGACCCTTGGAGAGGGAAAGGACTTGCAGACTACTTGTTCTATACCTTCATTACAGAGATGGATTGCTGACACCCAGGGCAGAATGGTAATTACTGCCTTTTATGGAGCATCCATGTACTTTACATAATTCTCATTCAAACTATATACTAATCGATGAAGCTGGGATTATTATCTTCATATTACAGATTAGGAAATTGGACTAAGAGAGGCCAATTGCTTAATTTATGGCTGTGAGTGGTAGGGTCTAAACCTGACTTCACATCAGACTCCAAGCTCACTCTCTTCCCACCACATATTGCTCTTGTAGAGACCTCCTAAGAACTTCAGAGCAAAACCAGCAGCAGAACCAAGAGCTGGATTCCCAGTCCCTGCCCTTTCTGCTGTCTCATGTTCTATGTTTAGTTTAAAACCTTCCTGGGAAAGATTCCGAACGTCCCTAGGTAGCATGTTTAATATGCAACACTTGAAGGTTCACTTTTAGATTTAATAGACTCACAGCCCAGTACCACTGACTCCTTCCTCAGTGCCATCTGATCTTAGTTTCTATTCTTTTTCTTTTCTTTTTATAATAACATACACAGTCACCCTTGGGTTTTAAGACTTCAGTGTTGGTTATGGTTTTTGTTTCACTCTATAACTCATTCCATTTTACAAGACAAACATCAGGAATCAAATAGTAAATGGGGCAAAAGCATAAAATAGCAGTTTATGCAGAGGAAACAAAAAGAGCATACCGATACATGGAATAAACAGACAGCTTTACTAGGGGTTAAATAAACACAAATAACTGTTAAGTTAGTTAATTCTCCCTTTTACCTAATGACTCCCAGTGCTGGTTAGGTTGTGGTAAAATGATTCTCTGCTGTAAATTGGGGCATTTTTTGCAAAGCATTAGGGTAGGAAACACACAAATAAATGCTCATACCCTTCTACCCTGTGTTGGGTTCTTTTTTTTTTTTTTTTTTGATTGCTTTATTGAGGTAAAACTAAAGTACGATAAAATGCACATATTTTGAAGCATGCAATTTGATCAGTTTTGACATGTATGTAATCAAAACAATCAATACAAAAAGCTGGGGTTTTTTTCCATTACTTTATTTTTTTTAATTTGAAATCATGCAGACTTGTGGTTCCTGCCTGATTTATTACATTAGAAATCAAACACCATCAACTATTCTACCCTGTATTTTTATTCCTGAAAACTATTCAAAGAAACGATTGAATAGGAAAAAAAATAAAATAAAAGCTAGGTTAATGAAAATGTTCATTGCAGTGGTATCTATAAGGTTTTTACAAATATGAAATAAAAATGAGGGAAACAAGTTCAAATATTAAACACTAGAGAAAGGATTGGGGAAAGTGTGTGTTGACTCAACATACAGTTCCATGCGGCCAATTAACATAATTAACAGACGTGTGCGGTACTATGGAAATGCTTCTGCTGGGACATGAGCTGCAAGAAACTAGAATACAAAATTATAATGTACCTGTGAAAATTACCATATTTATGAATAAAACTGAAAGTTAGCACACAAAAGTTAAAATGTTCTTCTAGTTTAGGGGGTTTGTAGATTATTTTTCCCCTTTCAAATTTTTTAAAAAATTGATATTGAATTATTTTTATTGTTTAAAAGAATGGATTAAAACAAAATGGTACAGGGAGCCTGGGTTCTGGATTGAGAGTTAAAGACCTATGTTTTCTTCTTTTTTTTCCCCACTTAACACAACATGCACTATTGGCCTTCATAAACCTTAATTTCTCCATCTGCACAGTGGGCCAACACAAGTTTCCCTTACCCCAAGTGGAACAGGATGTTTATTTTGTAAAACTTTTAGCTCACTGGTTCATGTAAGTGTGGTCCTAAGAGAACGAGAAGTAGGAGGGAGAGGAAAGATAAATAGGCACTAATTAATTTTAAAAGGAAAGATCATCTGCTTTAATGGGAAATGCATATGTACCGTGCCCCTAGTCAGAGTCGGAAGTGCACTCCTTGTTAGTTAGCAGCTTCAATTTAAGGTACTGTGTGATCCTTTGGGCTTTGAAGATATGAAGCCTCTATACATACACATGAGCTAAAATTACCGCCCAGTCAGGACTACGTGTGCACTCTGAATAATTGCATGCACTAAGCAACCCCAGCTGATGGACTGATGATATGTAAGCATAGTGCAAAGACCACGTGATGAGGGGAATGGCAAGACATTTTGAAAGGATGGCATAATTTCCAAGCTTTCTTTTTAACTTACGCTTTTTCTTTTTGCCATTACAGACAAGTAAAAGGGATTTGATTATCTTGTTTCCTGTGAAAGGTTATTTAGCCTCTCAATCCCATTAAGTCACTCTCTGCACTCCAGTGCACCGCGCCTTCTCCAGGTTATCAGCCCAGGAAGAGTAAATGGAGACACCAGGATCAGATTTCTAAAGGAAGGAAAGTTAAAGCAAAGTTTGAAAGGGGTGACAGCCAACAGCCCTGAGCTTGGGAACTCAATTAGAATGAAAGACAACTATCTCATTATCTCCTTCCGAAATGATCTAAATACATAAGAATCTAAAAGTTTTAAATAAACTTGTCCTACTGACTTGTCGAGATGACTGAATTTCTCATCTCAAAAAAAAAAATTTTTAAACACCCACTTTCGTATTTATTTATTCTAAGCGCGAAGCAGCTGCGATAATTATGCTGTCAGATTCAGTCAGCTAATGAGGAGTCACCAGAGTGGAAGGTTTTGCATTTGTGAGATTGCTGAAGAAGGAGAGCCGCTCTACCGCTTTTTTCTTTCTTTTTCTTTCCCACCTTTCTCTTTCTTTTTCTGAGTTGGGAAGGAGAGTCTGGCAGTCCACAGTCAAACCAGAATCCTTTTGATTCCTTGTTTGTTCTGTCTGTCTCTGTCTGTCTGTCTGTCTCTCTCTCTCTCTCTTCCTCCTTCCCTCTCCGCAGTCCTCTGTGTTTTTGAGGAGCTGCTTTTGATAGGCAAAGAAGCCTGGGGGAAATCCCAGCTTTTCATGCCACTGTCCCCAAGGCACAAGGAGACTTCTCCCCCATAGAAGTTCCCAACATTGTTTGGATTTGAGGCGATTTGAGCATCACCTGTAAAGTGTACACACTGTTTATTTTAGCCATTTAACTGTTCATGCTATGACATGAGCTAAAAGAAAGTTGACTACAAAAGTGCATATTATAATGTCCCTGTGGGGATGTCAAATGCATATCGACAAAACTTGTCTCCCCTTTCTAGTCTAGCAAATATATAATTCCAAACCAAAGAAGTAAGAGCCACAGACTCCCCACAGCATCTAAGAAAGTTCTGGCCAAGCGAGGCAGGGCCAGCATTGCAGGTTTATTTCTACCCTTTGGGTGAGAGCATCTTCCAGCAAACACTATCATTAAGGACATTTTATGCATGTGGAGAGCCAAACATAGAAATTTCTCTCTTTATAGAGTTGTGAGATGTTCTGAGCTACCCAGGTTTGTGCTGATTGTGAGGCTTGGAGGAGAACGAGTTCTCTAGTAGATTTGCTTTGGCGCCATTGTTAAGGTTTCTAACAATGGCTACTACTTATTAGAAACATTGTATGCCAGGAACTCCTCAAGGTGTTTTGCATATGTTCACTTCTTTAAATTTACAGCAATCTGCCAGGAATTTCAGCTTTCCCCATTTGTAGATGGAACTCTTAAATGTTAACTTTTGGAGGATTTGGCCCATAACTGTAGTTTAGTAAGCACTCAGAAACAATAGGCGCTTAATAAAAACAGGCGTCTGTGGACATGGAAACTGCTAGTGTGCTCAATGAACCAAATACCAACTGTCCCTAATTGACAGTGGTTTTATTTATATATTTTTTAAAACTTTTTGATGGCACAGAAGTCATCCACACGTCCAACAGAAACCTTACAATAGACCTCTGTGCCCAAAGGATCCTCATCAGTTGGTTTACCGACTTTGGTTTCGACCAACCACACAGATCAAAAATATTCAGGGGAAAAAAAACCCTCACATATGGACAGAACATGTACTGTTTTTCTTGTTATTATTCCTTAAGCAGTGCAATATATAGCAACTATTTACATAGCATGTGTATTATATTAGGTATTATAAGTAACCTAGAGATGATTTGAAGTATACAGAAGGATCTGCAGAGGCTGTAAGCAAATACTGTACCATTTTATATAAAAGGAATTGGATTCTTGGATTTGGGAAGCAAGAACCAATGGAGAACTGGACTTAGAATTCTGAATTTTGATCTTTTTCCAGGTTGGTGACGCTCTTTCTTGATGTTCCCCAAGGGGACAGATTATCAAAATTCTTTTGTTTGCACCTCACTTTCCGCCCTTGCTTGTGTCTGTAGGTCTCTCCCAACTCGATCCCTGTTTTTACCATCTGCCACACATAGCACCCTACCTTGCCCTAGTCTTCATTTGGTAAATGCGCCGTGACCTGAGTCAAGTAGGAGGAACATGACGATTATTAGTAGATTTGGTAAACTGAGTCATCCTTGAGTTACTATAAATCTCTAGTAAATAAGTCTGGCTCATGTTTTGACATCTCTTCAGGTGACAATGTTACAACAGACATAAAAGTATAACATACTGTGAAACATCCCAGGAAATAATATGTTGGTGCTTTTTTTCTTCCCTACAGAGGAGTCTTTGTTTACAGTTTCAGGAGTGAGGCTAAAACCAGAAATGTGTGACCTTTTGGCCTCCTACCAGAAAGGTCACCACCCAGCCTGGTTTAGCAAATGCTGGTGAAAAGAAGGGGTGGAGTCACCAAGAATCTTCCAGGTGAGTGATCCCAACCAGGAGGCTCCTTATAGATAGAACTGAAAAGCAGTTGCCGCCAGGCAGAGAGAACATTATTCACCAGTTCAGAGCATCTCTGTTCTGGGTCTGAGGAACAGGTGGCCTATGCTTCAGACCTCCATTATCATACCTCCTACCCTGGGGAAGAGGACAGTGTATATCACCTGTCTCTCTCACTCCTGGCATGGTGGGGCTCTGTAGAAAGCTTCCAGATCACTGTGACACCTTTGGCCCATGCAGCTGTGACAAAACTTTACAACTGACCTCGTTTTCCCCTTCCTTAGGTGGCTCTCCAACAAAGCAAGACCATAAGAAAGGGTGACCAATCGTCCTAGTTTATCCCAAACAGAGGGGTTTCCTGCCATGCTAGACATTGAGTGCTAAATTTGGCACAGTCCCCGGTAAACCAGGATAAGTAGTCACCTTAATGGTACAAATGACCTTCCAAGGTAATCTCAAGGAGGAAGTGATATTGTGGAGGATTTTTCCAAAGCTACCATACTCTAAAAGAAATTCTGCCAATAGGAACCAGAAGCCAGGTGGGACAACCCCAAAAGCCACCATAATAGAGACATCCCTAGGAGCACTTCCCACATGGTCCTTCTGTGGAGGCTAGACAGAGAAGTCAAGCTGAAACTCAAGTACAGGGCCAGCCAGCTCTTTAGGAGACCCTGGCTATGTCCCAAACTACAAACATTATACTACAATCTGACCATCCATTTGGTGGGCACAGCTGGGCCATGCTTGCTAACAGAGCTATTGGGGCCTAGATGGTAACTACCAACATATTCCCTACACACACACCCGACTTACTCACATGGCAGGATTCAGCTCTTCGGATTTCTCTTTGTTTTTCTCTTGGATCTCTATCTTTGACTGTCACTATTTAAAGGCATATGTACATCAAGGATGTCTGCCTTCTGGCTCTTCAACAATGATCTAGACTTCAAAGAACAGGGAAGTTTAGAGTTAGAGCTATTCCCCAGAGTATTTTATGAAATACGTTAAGTTTGTATTTTGACAATATACAACAGGAATTACAATTGGCAATGCAATAGCATGGTATTCCTCAAGAAAAATATTTTCTAGAGCAGAGATTTTATTGTTTAATTATGCCACATCAAACCACCTAGGTGTGAGAGCTGGATGAACTTCAGCTGCAATATATAAAGTGAAGCATGTGCCCTTCGAAAAATGATCAAAGATACTAAGGAAAATGGTCTCAGATGGTGGTGGTCCTTAGCATTATCATGATGATTTCAATTGCTGTTGTTATGTATTTGGTCTTACTTAGCAGCCAGAAGGTGGGGAGATAACCTTGCCTTTCGGATCTACAGTGACTTTGCACAAAGAATTGTCACCTATTAGGCATAAATTAGTCACAATAGAAGATCGATTAAATGCAGCTGGTCAAGCTTGGTGCCTGTGCCAGCGACTGAAGAACGGAAGAAGCAGATTGAGTCTCGACTGGAGTAATCTCATGATATCCCTAGGCCTTGAGACTAATGTAAGGAGATAAAACCGGTAGGAGATGAACCACAAGAGGGAAAAGCTAGAGCAATTAAACTGTTTAATAAATGGCTTGGGATCTGCAAAATCTGAGAGTGCTGGAGTTAAAGAGTCTAAGAGCTGTAATCACACAGACACTGGGGGCCTGTAAATCTTTTCCACTGAATTGAATTTATGTTAAAATATTCACTTTTCAGGAGAGTCAAAATGTAAATTGAGGTATTAGGATTTGGTAACTGGCAGCAATTCCTCAAAATTAAAACTCATGATAGATCCTTAAAATGTCAGTTTCAGGCATGAAAAAAAAATGTCTACTGCTATCTATAGGAGAAATTGGAAGGAACTAAAATTCTCTGGATGCATTCCATGTGCCAGGCACTGCAATGGGCCCTGTTCACATGTTATTTCAAAGCATAGCATGTTTTGAGTGGTGGATTGGGGTGAGTTAACACTATATTTTGTACACCCAGAGTTAGATTTGGATTATTTTTTAAGTCTCAGTTCTTATTACCAGGGGTAACATACTGCCTCTTATACTTACCACTAGAAACTTTGCGATACTGTTTAACAGGTTTTCTTGACTCAAACTATATGTTATTGTTCATTATTTTGATCTTATTTATTCTTTATTCCCTTCTAGGGCTGTTTTCATGCTGCCTCAGTTTTCATTTGCTTCAGCTTACTAAGAAGCTTCCAATCTAATTCCATACTGCACACCTGGGATATTTTAAATATGATGTTCAAGGCAATGGTTCATAATACTCAAAGAAAAAGCCATGGAAGATTGTTATGGTCATTGCCTAGAATTTAACAGTGATTGGCTCAAACACTGGGCAGAAACTAAGGTTCTCTGAGAGAGAACTTCTGAACAATTTCATCTGTTTTGAGAGAGATTCCTGGGCCAGAAAGTCAATTTCCCAACAGGACAGATGGGAAACTGACAGTTGAAAGAATTTGTAGACAGAGCTGGTGCTTATAGAGGGCTGTCCCTCTTGTATTCACTTACAATGTCCCCCAACAAAAGGACTTGTGTGACCAGGAAAGGATTAGTCTAAAGTTGAGAAAAGTCTCCAGGGAAAATGGTCTCTTGGATAAAGGCATCAACAAAAGGACTTACTATAGACTGGTTGTTATGCCTTGGTAGGGGGCGCTTCTCCTTCACCACCTGCTTTATCAGAACACATTGCCGTCCCACCCCACACAGATTTCAAGTTTGGATTGAGCCACTGGTTAGAATTGAATTTCAGACTGTCTCCCCCAGAATCCTAATTGTCTATGGTAATGGCAACAGTGATGAGGAACCTTAGCTCCCATTTGACTGTGGAGATACTGAATAGACAGGAGCAGAGTCCACAGATGTCATTCAAGCCAAGTTGCACTATTGGACACATGTGTGCACACACACATAGCCCTGGAGTTAAAGGAGATCTGTCTTGACTAAGGCTGCCCCCATTTACTGCAATGACTTTAAAAGGAACCAGGGAAACTCTAACTTCATTTTGGGAAATTTGGTAGTCTAGAAACCAGAGACCTCTATGTATCCTTCAGAAGAAAAAGGAGGACCAATTAACAGAGAATTTTAAAAATAATAACTATCCATCCAAAATTTCATATGGAAGAAAGAAAGATGCATACAGATAGTCCCATGAAAACTGCCTTAATGAGTATTAATAAGGCATTAAACAAAACCTTCCCAGATGTACCTAAAAGATGAAATGGAATAGTGTAGGCTAGATCATGGGGCAGATATGTGTGCTCAAAAATAATGACTGTCCAGCTTTAAAGAAGGCTGATGGTTGTGTGGTACAGAGTTCAGACTTGTCTTATTCTGGTCAAATATTTTTTATTAATTGCTCAAATAAAATCTGAGAAGGTGGCTCTCTCCTGCTAGCCCTGAGTAATCCTTGCTGCCCTGCTGGGCGGTTAGAGGTGGGAACCAGAGAGGGGAGCTGTCTGGGACCTGGCAATAGAAATAAGGAATACTGTTTGGGCTCTCTTGAATGGCAGAACCCCCTAAAGTCCAAGTTGGGACAAAACTGGGAAGCTTGATGTCTTCAGTTGCCCTGAACAAGTTACTGCAATCTTCTAAAGCCTGACCTCAACCTGGCACCTGCCTCATGAACATCTAAAGCTGTTAAAGAAGGTGGCAGCAAAAAAGAGACGAGGTAATGGGGATTGAATTCAGGACTTCATAAATGCTAGGATCACTAGCCAATGCTGAGCTGACGTGGATCTGGGGCGAACAGTCTGGGCCTCTCAGAACACGCACTGAGCCCGGATCGGCTGAATTCAAGCTCCCGTTCGCCTGCTTCCCGCAAACAAACAGCTGTGCCTCAGCACTAATCCATCTGGCTGAAACAACTGGTCAGCCCTTCTCATCCTACGGAGGTAAATGCCTACCGAGCCTTCATAGGTAGTGGCCACAGGTTTGAAACGGGGCTTGGGAGAGACAGTCAGGACCCACCCATTGCATTGGTCGCCCGGCAAAGGGAAACGAACTGTCACCATTTGCAAGAGATACCACCATGGCAGAGAACTGACGTTATCAGACTGCAGCGGAGGAGATAACTTCATTGAAACCTGCGGCTACAGGTGTGTAATTCCCTAGCCTTCCCTCTCCACACATCTGGGAAACCTTAAGGGCCCCTCCCAGCTCTCCCGTAAGGGCCCCTCCCAGCTCTCCCGTGAGCGCGATAGCCAGACCGAGGGAATGAGAGGTGGCGCGGGACCCGCGGCGCGGAACTACTGCTCCCACCAGGGCTAACAGCTGAGGTCTCTTGCACCAGCTACCGGGGGCATGGCTACCAGAGGGCAAGTAAAATTTGCTGAGGATTCTCAGCCCCAAGCTCTACAAACTTAGGGTCTGAGGGAATGGCAAACTGGAAGAGTGTGCCCAGTCATTCATGAAAACAGGGCTCCCAGGAGCAGCAGACCTGGCGTGTAGCCAGTATTGTGGTGAGCGGCACCCATGAGAGGGGCCTGGCTAGAGGAAAAGTGGGAAGTGACTAGACAAAAGAGGAGGCCCTAGGCACTCAGGATTGGAGACTCGCCCAGTCTGGGAGGAGCTGCTGCACAGTGATTGGTTCCCGCGTATTGACAGGAGAAACTTGGCCTGGTGGGCACAGCGCCACCTACTGGAAGAGAAGTTAATCAAACTCTAAGACTGCATTTATTAGTTTTTTTTTCTTTTTTTTCTTTTCTCTTTTTTTTTGGATTTGGGTTTTTCTTTCATTTTCATTTTTCTTTCTTGTTGTTTTTTTAAATTTTTTTACAATTTTTTAAATTTTTTTTCTTCTAATTTTAATTTTAATTTTTTTATTATTTTTTAAAAAATTTTTTTCTTTTTTTATTTCCTATTTTTTTCTTCTTTTGTCGTTTCATTTATTTTCAATTATCTTATCCCCCCTTCCTTGAATTCTACCTGCTTACTCTCATTCTCTTTAGTGACTTCTTCCCTTCCCTTCAAATACCTTTCCTCCCAAGCATCTAATAAATTTATAGGAGTAAACAGTAACTCATCAGTCAAACAGAACAAGAAGTAACATGAGCAGCTTCAAAAAGCAAGGAAGAAAGGGAGTACAAACAATGCAGGACGGCCTAAATATTCAGGAGGACCTAGAGTCATCAGAAAAATGGTCATATAAAGAACTCAAGGAACACCTTAGACAGATGGAATGGAACCTTAAAGAGGATACGAGACAGCAAATTCAAGCAGTGAAAGAACACATTGAGAATGAATTACATAAACAGATAAAAGAAGAAGTTAAGCATCTCTATCAGGAGATAGAGATTATAAAAATAATCAAACAATAATTCTAGAAATGAAGGAAACGATAAACCAAATTAAAAACTCAATTGAGAGTATCACTAACAGAGTGGAGCAAGTAGAAGCCAGAACATCAGATAATGAAGACAAAATATATCATCTTGAAAACAGTCTAGCCAACTCAGAAAGGCTGGTAAAAAATCACGAGAAAAACATCCAAGAGTTATGGGATAACATAAAAAAACCAAACTTACGAGTCATCGGGATAGAAGAAGGTACAGAGATTCAAACCAAGGGAATGAGTAACCTGCTGAATAAAATAATTACAGAAAACTTTCCAGAAATAAAAAAGAAAACAGATATACAAATTGAAGATGCATACAGGACACCGAGCACACAAAATCACAGTAGACCAACACCAAGACACATTGTTATGAAGATATCCAATATACATAACAAAGACAAAATATTAAAAGCTACAAGAGAAATGAGACAGATTACATTCAGGGGTAAACCAATAAGGTTAACAATGGAATTTTCATCACAGACACTGAAAGCAAGAAGGTCATGGAACAATGTATTTCAAACACTGAAAGACAATGGATGCCAACCAAGAATTCTGTATCCAGCAAAATTAAGCTTCAGGTATGCCAACGAAATAAAAATCTTTCATGATAAACAAAAGTTAAAAGAATTTGCAGCCAGAAAACCAGCATTGCAAAGCATTTTGAGCAAAACACTACACGAGGAAGAAATGAAAAACAATAACCAAAACCATCAGTAGGAAGTGCCTCGGTAAAAACAGAGGGCGAGGGGAAAGATAATCATGGAGAAACAAACTAAATTTTTTAAAAAAAGGATAAATAATCAAACATGGATGGAAGTACAAACCATATATCAATAGTAACTCTGAATGTTAATGGCTTAAACTCTCCAATAAAGTGACATAGGCTGGTATCATGGATTAAAAAAACAAATCCAACAATATGCTGCCTCCAGGAGACACATCTGATTGGAAAAGACATACACAGGCTGAAGGTGAAAGGATGGGAAAAAATATACCATGCACACGGACCTCGTAAGCAAGCAGGGGTGGCCATCCTCATATCGAATAAAATTGACTTCAAGACTAAGTTAATCAAAAGGGATAAAGAAGGACATTATATACTGTTAAAAGGAACCATTCACCAACAAGACATAACAATTATCAATATTTATGCACCAAATAATGGTGCTGCGACATTCATAAAACAAATTCTCTTCAAGTTCAAGAATCAAATAGACCACAACACAATAATTATGGGTGACTTCAACACACCTCTCTCACCATTGGACAGATCCTCCAAACAAAAGTTGAATAAAGAAACTATAGAACTCAATATCACAAGCAATAACCTAGACTTAACTGACATATATAGAATATATCAACCATCATCAAATGGATATACTTTTTTCTCAGCAGCACATGGATCCTTCTAAAAAATAGACCATATATTATGCCATAGGGCAACCCTCAGTAAATATAAAGGGGTGGAGATAATACCTTGCATTTTATCTGATCATAATGGAATGAAACTGGAAATCAATGATAAAAGAAGGAAGGAAAAATCCTACATCACATGGAAAATGAACAATATGTTACTGAATGATCAATGGGTTACAGAAGACATAAAGGAGGAAATCAAAAAATTCTTAGAGATAAATGAAAATACAGACACAACGTATTGGAATCTATGGGACACAATGAAAGCAGTTTTAAGAGGAAAATTCATCGCCTGGTGGTCATTCCTCAAAAAAAGAAAAAAAACAACAAATAAATGAACTCACACTTCATCTCAAAGCCCTAGAAAAGGAAGAGCAAAACAACAGCAAATGTAGCAGAAGGCAAGAAATAATTAAAATCAGAGCGGAAATCAATGAAATTGAAACAAAAGAAACTATTGAAAAAATTAACAAAACTAAAAGTTGGTTCTTCGAAAAAATAAATAAGATCGATAGACCTTTAGCCATGCTAACGAAGAGAAGAAGAGAGAGAACTCAAATTACTAACATACGGGATGAAAAAGGCAATATCACAACAGATGCTACAGAAATACAGAAGACAATTAGAAATTATTTTGAAAACCTATATTCCAATAAAATAGAAGATAGTGAAGACATCGATAAATTTCTTAAGTCATATGATTTGCCCAGACTGAGTCAGGAGGATACACACAATTTGAACAGACCAATATCAATGGATGAAATTGAAGAAGCCATCAAAAGACTACCAACCAAGAAAAGCCTGGGACCGGATGGGTATACAGCGGAGTTTTACAAAACCTTTAAAGAAGAATTAATACCAATACTTTTCAAGTTATTTCAGGAAATAGAAAAAGAGGGAGCTCTTCCAAATTCATTCTATGAGGCCAACATCACCCTGATTCCGAAACCAAAGACACCTCAAAGAAAGAAAACTACAGACCAATATCTCTAATGAACCTAGATGCAAAAATCCTCAATAAAATTCTGGCGAATCGAATACAAAAACACATTAAAAAAATTGTGCACCATGATCAAGTAGGATTCATCCCTGGGATGCAAGGATGGTTCAATATACGGAAATCAATAAATGTTATTCACCACATCAATAGACTTAAAGATAAGAACAATATGATCATCTCGATAGACGCAGAGAAAGCATTCAACAAAGTACAGCATCCCTTTATGTTCAAAACATTAGAAAAACTAGGGATAACAGGAACTTACCTTGACATTGTAAAAGCTATCTATACTAAGCCTCAGGCTAGCATCATTCTGAATGGACAAAAGTTAAAGGCATTCCCTCTAAAATCTGGAACAAGACAGGGATGCCCTCTATCACCACTTCTATTCAATATAGTTCTCGAAACACTGGCCAGAGCAATTAGACAGACGAAAGAAATTAAAGGCATAAAAATAGGAAAAGAAGAACTTAAATTATCACTATTTGCAGATGACATGATTCTATACCTAGAAGACCCAAAAGGGTCTACAAAGAAACTACTAGAACTAATAAATGAATTCAGAAAAGTGGCAGGATATAAAATCAACGCGCATAAATCAAAGGCATTTCTGTATATCAGTGACAAACCTTCTGAAACGGAAATGAGGAAAAACACTCCATTCACAATATCCTCAAAAAAAATAATATACTTGGGAATCAACCTAACAAAAGAGGTGAAAGATTTATACAATGAAAACTACAGAACCCTAAAGAGAGAAGTAGAAGAAGATCTTAGAAGATGGAAAAATATACCCTGTTCATGGATAGGCAGAACTAACATCATCAAAATGGCGACATTACCAAAAGTTCTCTATAGGTTTAATGCAATGCCAATCAAAATCCCAACGGCATTTCTTGTAGAAATAGATAAAGCAATCATGAAATTCATATGGAAAAATAAAAGACCCAGAATAGCAAAAGCAATTCTAAACAGGAAGTGTGAATCAGGCGGTATAGCGATACCAGATTTCAAACTATATTACAGAGCAATAGTGACAAAAACAGCATGGTACTGGTACCAAAACAGGCAGGTGGACCAATAGTACAGAGTAGAGGACACAGAGACTAATCCACAAAGTTACAACTATCTTATATTTGATAAAGGGGCTAAAAGCATGCAATGGAGGAAGGATAGCATCTTCAACAAATGGTGTTGGGAAAACTGGAAATCCATATGCAACAAAATGAAACTGAATCCCTTTCTCTCGCCATGCACAAAAGTTAACTCAAAATGGATCAAGGAGCTTGATATCAAATCAGAGACTATGCGTCTGATAGAAGAAAAAGTTGGCTCCGATCTACATATTGTGGGGTCAGGCTCCAAATTCCTTAATAGGACACCCATAGCACAAGAGTTAATAACAAGAATCAACAAATGGGACTTACTTAAACTAAAAAGTTTTTTCTCAGCAAGAGAAACAATAAGAGAGGTAAATAGGGAGCCTACATCCTGGGAACAAATTTTTACTCCTCACACTTCAGATAGAGCCCTAATATCCAGAGTATACAAAGAACTCAAAAAATTAGACAATAAGATAACAAATAACCCAATCAACAAATGGACCAAGGACCTGAACAGACACTTCTCAGAGGAGGATATACAATCAATCAACAAGTACATGAAAAAATGCTCACCATCTCTAGCAGTCAGAGAAATGCAAATCAAAACCACCCTAAGATACCATCTCACTCCAGTAAGATTGGCAGCCACTATGAAGTCAAACAACAACAAGTGCTGGCGAGGATGTGGAGAAAAGGGTACACTTGTACATTGCTGGTGGGACTGCAAATTGGTGCGGCCAATTTGGAAAGCAGTTTGGAGATTCCTGGGAAAGATGGGAATGGAACCACCATTTGACCCTGCTATTGCCCTTCTCGGACTATTCCCTGAAGACCTTAAAAGAGCATGCTACAGGGATACTGTCACATCGATGTTCATAGCAGCACAATTCACAATAGCTAGACTGTGGAACCAACCCAGATGCCCTTCAATAGATGAATGGATAAAAAAAAAATGTGGCATCTATACACAATGGAGTACTATGCAGCAATAAAAAATGACAAAATCATAGAATTTGCAGGGAAATGGATGGCACTAGAGCACATTATGCTTAGTGATGCTAGCCAATCCCTAAAAAACAAATACCAAATGTCTTCTTTGATATAATGAGAGCAACTATGAACAGAGCAGGGAGGAAGAGCAGGAAGAAAAGATTAACATTAAACAGAGACATGAGATGGGAGGGAAAGGGAGAGAAAAGGGAAATTGCATGGAAATGAAGGGAGACCCTCATTGCTATACAAAATTACATATAAGAGGTTGTGAGGGGAATGGGAAAATAAACAAGGAGAGAAATGAATTACAGTAGATGGGGTAGAGAGAGAAGATGTGAGGGGAGGGGAGGGGGGATAGTAGGGGATAGGAAAGGTAGCAGAATACAACAATTACTAATAGGGCATTATGTAAAATTGTGGATGTGTAACTGACGTGATTCTGCAATCTGCATTTAGGGTAAAATTGGGGGTTCATAACCCACTTCAATCTAATGTATGAAATATGATATGTCAAGAGCTTTGTAATGTTGTGAACAACCAATAAAAAAAAGTTGTACACAATAAATGAAAATTTAAAATAAAGTAAATCCTGTTTATGTAAAAAAAAATCTGAGAAGGTGGACGGCTTATTCATACAACTCACTGAAGTACTATTATTATGCATGTGTTATTTCCATTTTACAGAAAAGGAAACTGAGGCTCAACAAAGTTAATCATTCCTCCCTGGGAGTACTCCAGAGTTCAGATGCAAACTTCAGGTCTGGCTGTCTCCAGTGTGATCTCTCCAGGAACCACATACATATCAGATTTATAGAATATACATCTCTTGAAGAAGCAGTTGATATTTAGCATTGGATCATGATTCAAAGAATTAAGCTTTGGCTAGAAGCTAATGAGCAATAAGCTGAAGCAATATTCATTCCTATCAAATTTTATCTGATTTAAATTCTTGCATGTTGGGCTTAAAATGCCTACAATTTAAGTCAAGCGGTGACTTAGGGGAAATTGGCACTGTTAAGTACAATGTGAATGAATAGTATAATCTGGCTGCCCTCAAAAGATAATGCTAATACTTTCAGGCTACATAAATGAAGGACTAAGATGATATCCCAGAGAAGGGAAGTATCTTGCTCCCTATAGAACAGACCACATTTAAATTATCATGTTCAACTCCACACATCACATTTTAAAAGAAACATCATGCTGAAATAAATATTTATTGTGCACCAATTAATCTGCTGATCTAATCCTCTTAATGAGACTAAGACATCAATGCCCTTGGTCACCATTTTACAGAGAAGAACATTAAGAATCAAATATTAGTTGCTAGAAGTTGATGCCCATACTCTCTCTGTGCCCAATGTCTGTGCTTTCTCCAGCCTACTTCCAACTCTGTTGCATCCTCCAAGAAGAGAGGGCATGTGGGCCAAGCCACAGGGAGAAACAGTAGCAGAAAAGAGAAAGGCCAAAGGCCAGGCAGACTCCTTCCTGAGAGTTAAGGGTTGTCACAAAGCAAAGCAGCTGCCCTCACTGGGTGGCTGCCCAGCTAGGACAGATGGAAAGCTGTAGGATGCTTTTTTGTTTTGTTTTGGTACTGCAGATTGAGCCCTGGGGCACTTTACCACTGAGCCACATCCCCAGTCCTTTTTTATTTTAAGACAGGTTCTCACTAATTTCCTGAGGGTCTCCCTAAGTTGCTGAAGCTGGCCTGGAATTTTGATCCTCCTGCCTCAGCCTCCCCAGTTGCTGGGATTACAGGCATGTGCCACTACACCCAGCCTGATGCTACTTTTGATGCAGCAGGAGGAGTCCCCAAATGGTTTCTCCTGTCCACCAATCGACTGTGTTCCCACACAGTGGTAGACTTCCTCTGCCACCCCAAAGATACAGATTTCTATGGGAAGGACTCTCATATTGGAGGTTAGAACAGCTGATCTCTACGGCCCTATCTTCTCTCAAAATTTTCTGATAATGGTTTGTGAATAAATATGGACAGATTATACTGGGAACTCGGGTAAGATATTACTGTTGCAAGGATAGAAAGACTTATTTTATTTTCTAAAATAGATATCTTTTCATTTAAGTCTAAATTGACAAAATTATCCTTTTTATAATGAAAAGTAAATTATGCTTATGCTTTCTTCTTTTTTCTTCTTCAAATGATAGATCTGCCTATTGAAAAGCTTAATAAAATTATGTGAAAGATTCTGAAACAGCATTCAAATCCTCCTTCATTCCTTGATTTTATAAAGTGAGCATTTCTGGTGTTTGTGCACAGTTTTTCCCTCCCATGTTTCCTTTGGTTCCTTTGGTAGAAACACACTTGAATTTTAAAAGCATCATTTATTTTTGCTCAATTTTATTAGTAATGCTTACTTATTTAGTCATGAGTGCTGATCATCTAAAATTCTCTCTCTTGACATCCATAACTGGATGGCACTTCTTGGCTCTTTGGTGGGTAGATAGGGCAACATGATTGGTTCTGGCTAATGAATTGTGACATGAAGACATCTGTGTCATGGGCCAAGTTTTCATTTGGTTGCTGGTGCAAGGCTCTTCAGACTTTTAAAAAAAAAATTGTCCCTCTGTTACAGAGACCAGCAGCATTCAAGAGGATCCCAGAATAAGGAAACATGGAACAGAATTCCCCAGATGACATGTGATGAATGTGTAGTGGGAAAGAGAGATAAAACTGTCCGCTGTTTGGAGCCACTCTTCTTTTAGGGTTATTTGTTACTACAGTATTATCTAGCATATCCTGACCAGTAGTGGGGCACAAAAATTTCAGACCTGCAGTGCCCAACATGCAGGGCTACATGTGACTATTTATATTTAAATTTGAATTAATTATTAAAGTAACTTTAAAACATCAGCTCTTCAAATATGCTGATCACATTTCAAGGGCTCATTAGACAACGTGGCCTGTGACCACCATGCTGCATGATGCAGATGTTTCCATCATTGCAAAATGTCCTATCAACTAGTGCTAATAGACTGCTGGACTTTTATGAGAGTTGTAATGCTGTCTTCTAACATGTCTTGATATTTTAAGTGTGTTCATCTAATACCACCTTGGAGTTAATCTTATAAAGTTTTAAGTTTTAAAATGAAATCTCTGATCCTTCATATAATGCACCAATTGAAATAATAATACTAGAAGGGAGATCAGTAGAGCAAGTGGGTGGGGGAGGAAAGGGGAAGAGATTGAGGAGTTAGATTGATCTAATTATGTTAAGTGTAAGTTCAAATATAGCATAATGAATCTCACTATTATTTGTACTTATAGTGCACCGATGTAAAAAATTTTAAAAATTAATAAACAAATGAACTAAATCTCTGGGAGCATCCAATGGAGGTTACCCTGTGGAAGAAAAGAAATCATTCTGAGCAGTTACATTTTTTTAGAACCAAAGAGCTCAGAAGGTGCATTCCTGAAAGTCACATTGATAAAGAAGATTAATATCTTTTTGTTTCTCTTGATACCTTCTTATTTATTTATTTATTTATTTATTTAGTGGAACTGAGGATTGAACCCTTGGATGCTTTACCACTGTGCTACACTCCCAGTACTTTTCATTTTATCTTGAGACAGGGTTACAACTAAATTACCCAGTCTGTGTCAAATTTTCAATCCTCCTGCCTCAGCCTTCTGAGTAGCTTGGATTACAGGCCTGTGCCACCACTTTGCATAAATGTAGTCCATCTTCTCGGAGTCTCTGAACTTTGCATTTTTTACTTCTTTACTTTTCTTCTCTATCCCTAGATGGTTTAATGTGCATGAATATGAGATCTGATGGGCTCAGTAATGAATTCATCCAAGTTCACTATCATCATTATAACCACTGCCATTGAATATTACAAAAATGTATTGTGGGAGTGCAAAACTGAACCAAAACATAAAATAATCTTCCAATTCATTTGTTAATTCACTCAATAAACATCTATGCATTAGAAATACAAAGATTATCAGTGGCTTCAAGAATCTCATGGTCTAATGGAGAGGTAGACAGAAGTAAATATAAGATCCCATGACAACATATCCATCTATCCTATCACAGAGGAGACGATGGGAAGGAAGCCTTGTCTTGAAGTGGGAGTTTGCCAGGCACGGAATTGAAAAATGGAAACAGCCCTGTGCAAGGGAAATATAGAAGGGAGAGGATGTATTTGACTATAAGGAAATGAAAACCCCAGTCTAAAGGTCTCAAAATATTACTTCACGTAAGAAGTTCCAGGGTCTGGAGTTGTAGCTCAGTGGTAGAGCACTTGCCTGGCACATGTGAGGTACTGGGTTTGATCCTCAGCACCACATAAAAATAAATAAAGATATTGTGTCCATCTAGAACTAAAAATATATATATATATATATATATATATATATATATATATATATATGAAGTTTAAATTAGTTGGCTCCAGGATTAAGTCAATGGGAGAGCAACACCCAAGGACACAGGTTCCTTGTCCTTCTTCTCTGTGTCTTCAGGGTCTGCTGCCTCAGTGTTCAGGCTGGTTCCCCTCATGGTCACAAGGGGGATGCACGCTTCCAGGCATCACATGCAGTGGAAGCAGAGGGGATCTCTTCCTGTGTGATTCTTTTTAAAAGAAAGCACAAGTTCTGTTTACACCTTACTGATCAAGCTGTCACATAGTCACATTGAATGCTAGCAGGGAGAATTAGAGGACCACTTTAGAAGGTTCAGGATCTCTTCCTGACCTGAAGCAGGACCACCTTCCCTGGATAGTCATGACAGCATACGGGTCTGCCCCTTCCCCGTGGAAGCAGGAACAACATAATCTACAGCAACTGATTGACTGTGGGGTCAAGCGGGGAGGCTCAGGGGGTGTAAAGAATGGCTGGAAGCTTTCCAGTCTGGGGCCAGGATGACTTGTAACACCCTTCACAGTCAGGTGATCAGTCTGGGAGAGAAGGTTATGAGCTCATTTTTAGATATCTTGAATTTGAAGTGCTGCATTCACCAGACAATTAGAACCACTGGCCTAACTGCAGGAAGTGGAGCCTGGCCATATTGGGCATCACCTAATACTAATGGTCCTTGAAGTTCCCCAGTGTATTTCCCAAAAGGACATAGGCAAAGGGAAGAAGTACAGGAACTATACTAGGCCCACATTAAGGGAGTGGGAGAAAAAAAAATGGCAAAGGAGATTGCTATAGTTTGCATATGGTTTGTCCCCCAAAGGTTCACATCCTGAAGACTGATCCCCAGTGTGGAGGAATTTTCAGGGTGGAATCTGTAAGAGGTAGGGGCACAATGCCTGGTAATTGGGCCATTTGGGGCCTTCCCTTCAGAAGGAATTAATGTTGGTCTCACAAAGCGAATTAGTTCTCTCAATAATGGATTATTATGAAGTAGGCCATTCCACATGCTTGCCCCTCTTCAAGAAGCTGGTTCCCTTTCCATTTCTTTTCCACGGGATGATGCAGCCAGTACTCTTGCCAAAACACTGGAGCCATGCTTTTGGATCCTCCAGTAACCAGAATCGTGGGCTATATAAACCTCTTTTCTTCTTTTCTCAGGTATTATATCACAGTAACAGAAAATGGACTAATACAGAGATGTAACGTTAGTGGCTAGAAATTGATGGAGAAAGGAGGTATTATCAGGAGGGGAGAAAAAACAAGAGTCATTCTATGTGACAAAAGTTAAGAAGAGCATTCTGAGACTGAGTAGCCTCCAGAGAAAAACTTTAGAAAGGTGTAAACTCAGAAGGGTCATGGTTGTGTTGACAGTTGGTCATTGGCAACCTACAAGGGAGCAGCTTTCATGGAATTATGGTCACAGAAAAACATGATGGATTAAAGAGAGTGACTGGTAAGAAAGCAGAAGCAAGGAACATCTATCAGAAATTCTTTCATGAAAGGATGAAAAACGTGGGATACTAGCTAGAGAGTGGAAGGAATGGGAGGTTTCATATTTTCTTTAGCAAAAGAAAGCTATGCATTTTTATGGGCTAAATTAAAAAAGAAGGAGGAGGAGGAGGAGGAGGAGAAGGAGGAGAAGGAGGAGGAAGAGGAGGAGGAGGAGGAGGAGGAGGAGGAGGAGGAGGAGGAGGAATCATCAAATAATCTAAAAACACCAGGCTTGCTCCACTCTGGGGCTTGTGTCTGGCTCTTTCCCAATTTAGACCTCTTTCCCCCATGTCCACACAGACAGCTCCCTAGCTTACAGCAAGCCTTTACTCCTGTCACCTGTCAGTAAAGCCAGCCACAGCCACCTTAAGTAAGGGGGTCGCCTTCCTGCACATCAATCCCCTTAACCTGTTGTATGCTTCTCCAACACATTATCACTCAATTTCATGCTCAATAACTTATTTCCTTTTTATGACATTTATTGTTTATTTCTCCATTGCTAAAATACAAGGTCCACAAATACAGGAATCTATTTTTTTTAGTCACTGATGCATCTTGATCAGTGCCCTACACATAGTAGGTCCTCAACAAGTGTCTCTTGAATGAATTGAACACCTTTTCCATGTCTTCAGGCAGCCCAGCGTTCCCTTTCTCCCTTGCCGTGTCTGTTTGTTCTGGCTTTTTTTCCACATATGAGACACCCAGGTTTTATGTTTATTGTATGTCCTCCATTTCCCTCCGTGTGAGCCCTGCGGGAGCACGGATTCTGACACGTTCTACTCACTGATGTATGCTAAGCACGTGGATTTGTGCGCGATGCATACTCATGTTTACAAAATATTTATGAAACAAACAAATAAATAAATCAGTAAAGATTCAGAAATTGAAGGAAATGAGACAAAGAGTCTCTGTTTTCCTGGGAGAGGGTAAGAGAGGTGTGTCCTCTGAGACAATAGAAAAGGAAAAAATACACCAATACAAATATTAAGAAGCTGCTAAGCAGGTGTACAAGATTGGGAGCCGAAGGATGACTTCTGCTCAGATCTGGCCATTAACTAATTGCTTGACTTTTGGGCAAATTATTTCTCTGTGCTTTTACTTCCTCCTGTGTAAGACACAGATAATAACAGTACCTGTCTCAGAGATTTGCTTATGAGGTTTAAATGAGTTAATACATTTTAAATATTCTATTTTTTGAGAAAAGGTCTGTCTAGGTGGCCGGTTCTGGCCTCAAACTCATGATCCTCCTGCCTCAGCCTCTTGAGTAGTAGGAATTATAGATATGCACCACCACACCCAGCTTTATTTAACGTCTGGAACACAGTAAGCGCTTCAAAAGTTAGCTAGTAGTAGTAGTTCAGGTGGCAGTAATAAGATATCAAGTTAGGTTCCAGAGTTAGATTGGCTCTGGGAATGACATGGGGAGGTAGTTGACAACCCCTAATTCTGTTTGTGACTGCAGTTCTTCCGGTGAGCCTGACTAGGTATGGCTGCGGGTACTTTTCTAAGGTGTGTACTTGGGTTTCCCTAACCTCTTAGTCAAACAAACAGATTTAAAATTGAGGATCAGTGTTTAAAAACACAGATACCGTTCTCTTCAGGCACATTCCAATTCCTTCTATAAAATATAATAATGGCATTGATTTTTTTTCATCCCTGATTCTTTTGGGGTTTTGTTATTATGTGTAAACAATGTTTGAGAAAAGATCTGGAGTTTTCAAAGCAGGAGACACAAAAAGCCAAGCTAACAGCCCTAGCAGAGCCCGCGATGGCTGCAATGGGCCTCGCAGTTCTGGAAAAGACGATTCCCCAAAAGGGTGGCTGGGGAAGGCAGATAAAAGACCCAAGTTAGGTCATGTGACAGGTGTCACTTGAGTAAGATACTGGGGCCAGAGATAAAAGCCCACTCCTTCTGGTCACATGATACAGCTTCATTACGCTCCCAGTGGGGGGTTAGAGAGTCTGGATGCCATTTTTACTTATTTATTTATTTGTGTTTTTCCCCTTATTCTGTGATAATGAGAAAATGTTTAAACTCCCATCTCTGTGTTTAAACATTTCTTCCTGCTGACAGCAGCGGGATACCCCTTGATCAACTGTCAGATTGGAAAGTGCAATTTTTCTGGAAAGTAAACAGCATGTTAGCTGGTTGGAAATAATTTTCTGTTTATTGGTAGCTGTTAGCCCAGGAGTGATGGAGCCCTGTGACAGCACTTGTCAACTGAAGAATAAGAAACAAGTTTGGAAATACCTTTAAGACACAGCTCTGACAATGGAGCCTTACTATTTTTTTTTTATATATATATAGAAATGTACTCTAAAAAAGTTAAATTAAACCAGGCAAAAAAAAAAAAAAAAAAAAAAACTTTCTCAATGTTACCAGCTCTTGGAGATCCTATGGCAAAACTGACACAGAATCACAGCCAAACTCTAGGGATGCTGGAGCCGGAAGGGTACTTGGCTGTCACTGAAATCAACCCCTAATTTTATGATGAGGAAACTGAGGCTCAGATGAATCCTCTAGACTCCTCTCACAAGTAAAAGGAAAACAAAGCTATCCATGTAACAAAGAAATAAAGGTTTTATTTTCTTTTAAAATTCATGGTGTAGATGAATGGGAAAAAATGGTGAAGGCTGTTTAAACTTTTTTTTTTGTACTGGAGATTGAACTCAGGGGCACTCGACCATTGAGCCACATTCCCAGCCCTATTTTGTATTTTACTTAGACGTAGGGTCTCACTGAGTTGCTTAGCATCTTGCTGTTGCTGAGGCTGGCTTTGAACTTGCAATCCTCCTGCCTCAGCCTCCTGATCTTCTGGATTATAGGTGTGCACCACGAAACCCAGCCCATTTAAACATTTTTTATCTAAGTTTGGTTCTTCACAATTTTTAAATTATACACACATGGAGAGATATGTGTGTAGGTGTGTGTGTGTGTATATATATATATATATATATATATATATATATATATATATATACATATATATATATATACATATACCTATATATGAATTTATATGTATAAAAATACTACCATTTTTTTTCAGTGGTGAAAAAGATATCATCATAGTCTTTTAATGATTAAACAAATCATCAGGAGAGAAGATGGGTACTTCTATGTCTAATAGAAGAAATACAAACTATACACAGTTGTCAGGCCACACCTATCTTGAATTAGGGTCAATCTGAGGTCCTGATTGGTTCAGTGAATGGACCGGAAACATATCAACACTTGCTGTCTTTCCTTGAGATCAAATCATGGTACCATTTTGCTTTTCTTTCCAGAATCAGTAGAGCCCATATAGCTCATACCATACATGTATGACTCAGGAATCACACAGGCATAACCAGGAGCCAACAGATTTAGGTTCTGTCACTTACTGGGCCTTCTTTTTTTAATCTTTAAAACAGGGTTGATATTGCCTACGTTGTAAAGTAAGTGTAACACCCAGCTGCCTGGCTGACACAGACTAGGCACTAAATAAATTACTTTTTTTTTTTTTTATTATACTAACAAGCAAAACTAACTGAGAAGAAAGCTAAACGGAACAACACTTGTGTTTATACGTCTGTCTCCCCTTCAGAGTGTGAACTCCAAGGTGGAAACTGTCTGATTTATCTGTGTGTTCCCTGGGGAGGGAACACCGTAGGCATTCATTAATGAGTTCATTCAACGAGCATTTATTAAGTTAGTGAAAGAAATGAATGATATTGGGGTTAGAATGGTGGCTTGCTGTTTAAGCTTGGAGAGACACAGAAGTGCCCATCTTACAAAACTCACACACGGTGGCAGCTGGAAGGAGTGTCAAAGGTCACCTTTAAAGGTTCTCTCAAGGTGAGGCAATGAAGGCAACAAGTCAGGAAAGCCATTTTAATTTCAACCTTTAATAAAGCTTCAAGTTGATGTTGACCAAGTAGGAAAGCAAGTCCCCTCAGCAGCAATCTGTTGGGGAAGGGCTCCATCGCTAGGAAGCGCCTAGTTGGCACCTAATGAGAAATTGGGAGACTGAGAAAAATTTTAGAAAAATTCCCTGCAGGCACCTTTGAATATTTTCAATTCTGGATTGTATAATTCCTCTCATGGAAAACAAAGTACTTTCATTTAAATTTATGTTGCTGTCCTTTCACAGGCAGGAAGAAGCTCGACTTGGGTCATTTAATAGGTAAAGCATGTAGCAGACATATCCATGTAAATAAGTTGCTTTTCAAAAATGGATCACCTCAATAGACCTGAGCCCGAGAGCTGAGTCACTCCTGGGAGGTCTGAAAGCCATTTTCAGGACAGCCTCGCATGGAGCCTTCCAGATACAGAAGAAAGGGAAATGATTGTGTGGAAGAAACTTGAATGGATGAGTGCTGCAGCCACACACTGAGCCATAAACACCGTGAGGCTTTCCTCTGTCCATTCCGACTTCACCTGACACGTGAGAAAGCACTAGGGGGCAGGTCCCAGGTCACTTGGAGTTCGGCAGGCAGCCCCGAGCCCCAGCCCAGATAGCCATCCACTCTCCAGGAATGTGTGTTAGGAAAAGTGTGGGCTGAGGAGGAACACTAAGTGGTTTTGTCTGTCACCTCTTCCACCCCAGCTGGAATTGGGCCACTATCTGATGGAAACACTTTGCCCACTTTCAGAGAATTCTCCACTATCAGTAAGGCTGTTTTTTCATACTTAGGTTATCGCCAAAGGCTTTCACAACAGGGCACTGCTATCACCTGGGGCAGGGGGGCAGTGCCTTAAGACAGGTGGTAGGCCACCAAAGCCAGGGGGCACATTGAGTTACTTGAGGTTTTCATTTACATTAACTACAGCCCCTGTTTCCTGAGGACCAGCTCCATGCTAGACCTTGCTCCCATAGCTCCTCTTCTTCAGCCCCAGGGGACACAGGACAGGTTTGGGGGGTGGGATTCAAACTCAAATTGGCCCATGGGGCTCCATTGTCCACACTTGAAGCCCAAGGACTGACTGGGCTTCCAGAATAGCTGCGTGGAAGGGGATACAGGGGCCAGCTTGCAAATCAAGTGCTGGATTCAACTCCCAGTGCCCTAGCCTTGTACCTGAATGCCTGTGAGCAGGTTACTAAACCTGATGAGGCCTCCTTTTCCTTATCTGTAAAAATGGGTCTGTAAAAATAATAGTACCTGCCTCTGAGGGGGTTATGATAGGCTTGAAAGGATCTGACCCGGGCTGGGGATGTGGCTTAAGCGGTAGCGCGCTCGCCTGGCATGCGTGCGGCCCAGGTTCGATCCTCAGCA
Source organism: Spermophilus citellus (assembly GCF_964194105.1). Lineage (NCBI taxonomy): Eukaryota > Metazoa > Chordata > Mammalia > Rodentia > Sciuridae > Spermophilus > Spermophilus citellus. Next base: position 103,144,462 of record NC_138192.1, read on the forward strand.
CCACATACCAACAAAGATGTTGTGTCCGCCGAGAACTAAAAAATAAATATTAAAAATTCTCTCTCTCTCTCTCTCTCTCACTCTCTTTAAAAAAAAAAAAAAGAAAGGGTCTGACCCACCGGGAGTGCTCAACAAATGACAGTTACTAGAATTATCATATCCTCACAAATGCAATCAATGTTATTTGTTCCCACATAGTTGTGAACAGGCATATGTATTTGGAGGTCCACAATGTGACAATGAAGGAAAGCAACAGCCACTATTTACCGAGCACCTACTATGTGTCATCTAGTAGACCTGGTGCTTTATATACATGACTTTGTGCTTTAATACATGATCTTATTTATTTCCTGTGGCCATCTTGCAAGATTGTATAATCTCCTGTTCAGAGAAAGACAATGAATCTCAGAAAGATTAGGTGACTGGCTTGAAGTCATCCAGCTAATAAAGGGGGAAGCTGAATTTAGAATCCAGGACTGACTTCAGAGCCTGTGCTAAGGGCTATGGTATGGTGCCTCTCTGACGAAATAGACTTTTACAAAGAAATAAATTCTTAATATTGCTATTCAAAGATGTGCTGTATTTTTTTTTGAGAGAGAATTTTAATATTTATTTTTTAGTTATCGGCGGGCACAACATCTTTGTTTGTAGGTGGTGCTGAGGATCGAACCCAGGCCGCACACATGCCAGGCGAGCGCGCTACTGCTTGAGCCACATCCCCAGCCCGATGTGCTGTATTTTGAAGAAAGCATTTTGAAAACTGTCGGCTCACCCCGTCAGTGCCGCCGTCGTTCCCACTTTTAGGTCCATACACAAGCCTCCTGAGAAAGCTAATCTAATTCAATTTTATCAACCTCATCTTTTAATCTAAAATAGCATTACTTAACTTGATTATTTATGCACCTTATTCCCTAGGCTTTGATCTGAATGAATTTTGGCTGTTGTTAAAAATCAAATCCACCTTTAAAAGATAAATATTTGCCCTCGTCAAGATACTCCAAAGAATTCACTGCAGTGTCTGAAAAGAAATGATCCAGGGGATTTTTAACAGCATCTTTGGGATAAGTGATTCGTCTTCCAAGGACATGGCTTTGAAGGGGCGACTCATGTGGGATGCATACGCTCTGGTATGTTTATTTAAAACATACCTTAAATTTCCTTCCACAGATTTACAAGTAACTTCCCTGGATGCCCCAGACGCTCAACCTTGCCGATGTAGGGGAAATTGATGAGGTCACCAAATTCTTTTGAATTGTGTCTTCCTTGGACTTCTAAACTTTTATTCAGAGGTTTATAAACATGAGCAAAAGGCTCCACTGAGGAAAGAGATCCACTGAAACAGACACCCCCACACTTACACAGAGACCCATCTCAGTTCTGCGAGGCTGATAAGACAGAAATGGCAGTTACAAGGATAGTTCGCGGCTCTGAAGAGACAGTTTGAGTATTGAGTTCAGCTTTTTTTATGCAACTACCCTAAGCTTAATCTATATGCTTACCACTTGTTGGACACCTAGTGTGGCATCTGAGCCCAGACAGAGCCAGACAACTTGTAACAAAAAACTGTCGATTTTTCCATGTGTTTTCTTTTTCTGACATTTGATAATCAATTTAATGTCAGACTTAAGGGACTACCATTCCTTGGCCTTTCTCAGCCCCAACACTTGATGAATCAGCCAGTAGGCCTAACCCAGCCCAAAGACATTCTCACTGGGCTGAGTCATTACATCAGACTCCACTGAGGTGCTTCTCTGCTAATTTACTCAAAGCATAGCCCTTCTACTTTCTGCAGTAACACGAACTTGTCACTTTTGGTTTTGCCTATACTGATGCCCACTTCCTCCCAAAGCACCTCCTCCCCATGCTGAGCTTCCCAGGGGTTCACAACCCTGAAATAAGCCATACAATAAAATGTCTACATGTTGTACTTGTCTTACCTTGGTGCAGTTCCCATTTGTCTTATCGATTGAACAGTAAAACTTTGATTAGTGTGGTGCGCAGGTTCATGGTCCCCCAAAGATGCCCAGTCCTAATCCCAGGAACCTAAGGCTGTGTTCCATTACATGGCAAGGGGGAATAAAGGTTGCAGAGGGAATCATGATTGCTAGTCATCTGACCTTACTAAAGGGAGAGTGTCCTGGATTATCCTGGTGTGCCCAGAGTTATCACAGGGTCCTTAAAAGTGTCAGAAGGAGGCAGAAGAGGAAGGCAGAATACTGTGACAGGGAACTGGACCTGCTATTGTAGGCTCTGAAGATAAGGGAAGAAGGCCATGCGCCAAGGAATATGGTCAGCCTCTAGAAGCAGAAAAGGAAACAGATTTTCCCCTCTGGCCTCTGAAGTAGAACTAAGTCCTCCTGAGACACTGAGACCCATTTTAGACTTACAAACTTCAGAATTATAAGATAATAACTGTGTTATTTTAAACCACTCGATTTCTTTTTGTCATAGCAGTGAGTAGAAACAAATGGGTTACTAAGACTAAAACGACCAGAAAGCATGATTCATTGACCCTTTTCCTGCATATCACTTCTAAGAGAAATATTCAAATCTCAAGAAAAAGTTAAATCAGAAATTTACTTTTAAGCAAGATCTTAGGTTAAGCTCTCCAGAAACAGACTCTGACACGAGTTGGGTGCCACAGGCCTACTTGGGAAAGGTCTCAGGTGAGGAAAGCTGGACCCACGGATGCTGGCCTGTAATATGGTTGCCTTCGAAAGATTTAGCCCATCCTACAGGTAACCATGGACCTGGAATGGCCCTTCAAAGTTGTCCCAAACTAAGACAAAGGAACGTGACCTTTGTATCCACACCATCCATTTGGGGAGGGAGTATAACTTTGGTTGGGGCAGTTCCTGGTAGCTGAGAAAAAGGCCCTGCAAGGAACATGCTGTGAGCCATCAACAGTGGATGGTCTCAGCTGCTGGGGGACAGGTGATTTGGCCCTGAGCCAGGCAGACACTAGAACATTCACTGCAAGCAATAATATTTGTAAGTATGCACCTGAGATCAATATATTATATACTCAATGTTGACTTGATATGACAGGTAAGAACCATTATGAGTTTCGTGCTTTCTATGAAGCAGACTTTATGTTAAGAACCTTGCAATCACCATCTCTAGTCTTGGTAAAGTAACCATTATTAGTTCCATTTTACAGATGAGAACACTAAGGCTCAGAAGGCACAACTGGTGAAGCTATTTGTCTCAGGCCACTCAGCTAATAAAGTGGCAGAGCCGGGTTTGGACATCAAAGGCAGTCCACTTCATCCACAGCTCACCACAGAGCACATGAAATGCGTCCCCAGGAAGAGAACTAACATCCACTAACATCAATCTAACACCAAGATTCTTGGTTCTCAAAGAAAGATAAGATTATATTCAGTGAACTCAGCTTCCTAAATAGGGAAAGCGGCCCAAGACCAATTGATAAGACATTAAACAAGGGTTGAAATGAAAAAGAACTTCTGGTGGCCAGAGGGTTGAATAGATTAAGGTTTGTACCACATGCTGTAAATCAAAGTTAATTACATTTTTACTCCACAGTGTGCATGGTGAAGTGGGTCATAATTTTTACTTATGTCTCAGTGTTCTCTTTCTGGATGGAGGTTCCTAAGGGAAAAGTGTCAAGACATTCTAACTTTCCTTATATGGCCCCTAACACTGCGTCAACCCAGGACAGCACATAATAAATACCGTTTGATGATTTTCTCCCCTCACATTCAAGGCCTCAGACCCCATCTAAAGGCTTGCAGTTCAATATCGCTCACTGTAGCACTCTCCCTGCGGGCTGAGTCCAGAAAATATGGTGCTCTGGAAAACACCGTAAAAGCTCTCCTCTTTAATAAGGATCCTGGTGTCCCATGATGGATGCTATAAAATCCGGGACCGGCTGGTGTGTTCATTGCCGTGTGGGCCCATTAACAGCGTCTGGTCCTGTGGTAACATACTTCATATCCAAAGTGCAAAAGCGAAAGCATTTATTATAAATAACACCAGGTCACCCCGGAGTAAACACAGCTGTGCCCTCGTGGTGTCTTGTCAGTGGTGCTCCCTCAGTAGATTAAAGAAATCCATGTTTTATGGGGCCATCACTTATTCTGTATATACACAGAAGGCTGCTTCACTATCAACTCAAGGCTTGCTGCATATAATGTTTCAGGTCCGGGAATTGAATGGAGCAGAGATGCTTTGCTAAAACACTTATTCTTACATGTTTTAATATTTTCAGAAGGGTCAGTTTCTGTTTATTCCTAAATGATTTACACAACATTTTGGGCTAAGTTAGGATAATGACAAGCTCAAGGAAAGCCTTAGACCCTGTCTCAAAAACAAAATAAAAAGGGTCAGGGATGTAGTTCAGTGGTACAGCTCTTGGTTAGCATGTGCAAGGCCCTGGATTCAATCCCCAGTGTCACAAAAATAAATAAATCTTTTTTTAAAAATTACATATCTACTGAACATGTACAGACTTTTTCATGTTTATTTCCTCAACAATACAGTATAACAATGATTTACATAGCACTTATATTGTATTAGGTATTATAAGTAATCCAGAGATGATTTAAAGCATAGAGGAGGATAAAACGTAGGTTATATGCAAATACTAGGCCATTTTATATAAGGGACTTGAGCATCTGCAGCTCTAGGAAGCTGCAGGGGTCCTGGAACCAATCCCTAGCAAATTCCAAGAGATCATGGTATACATAAAGCCTCTGCATGATTCTAACTGTATACAATTAGTGCAGTAGTACACACATCATTTATAAGTAAAAACTTTGCATAGATGGGGACAAGCTAGGAAGACCCACGGAGGTGGGGGGGCAAAGCTGCAGACACATGCTGCAGTCTCTGGAGGTGAACAATGGACACGTGATGGTTTTCTCATAAGGTTCACCACTTTTCCAACCTCTTTGTCTCCATCGGTGGGAACTAGACCCAGAGACATTGAACCTTTCCTTGTTTTCCCTAACTTCTACAAACTGAGATGCTCAGGAATTTTCCTCAACAAAGAAGAGGGTGATCCTGAGTCAGAGGGAAGAGATGTCCCTCCTGAGGTGGGTGATGTGTCTCCATTCCACACTACAACTGGATTTTTTTTTAATATTTGGGTTTTTTTAGTTTTCAGCGGACACAACATCTTTGTTTGTATGTGGTGCTGAGGATCGAACCCGGGCCGCACGCATGCCAGGCGAGCGCGCTACCGCTTGAGCCACATCCCCAGCCCACAACTGGATTCTTGTTCAATAGATGCCACAAGAATGAAACCCAACTCTTGAAGGTTCTATTTATACATAAACTTGATTGCTTCTTCTCAGTTTCAAAGGGGCGAGAAAACTACATAACTTACTAAAATAATGCAGTTTTACTATCCCAAGTTCAGGACCCTCAAGTGTTCCACTTGTGTTCCAAGGGCCTGCTATGTCTCAGGAGTGTCGTTTGGCCCTGAGGATTCATAAATTTCCACTGTGTCATCCCTGATCTTGATGTGCTCACAGTGGAGTGAGAGAGATGGACAGGATAAAAGAGAATCTCAGGGCATGTGCAGATGGTGAGTCATGCAAAGAATTATGGGCACAAGTACACTGCCTGGGGTCCAGAGAAGGCTGCCCAGAGATTCTTCTTTCCCAAGGAGTAAGTTGAATTTTGCCAGACAAGGAGTCAGGAGGGTGGAAACAAGTCACAGAAGACAGAGGCATCTCATCTGTGAAGGCACAGAAGTGGGGCAGAGTGTGGGATGATGGCGGGGTGGCAGGGGTGATGTCAGGAGATGACCTAGGAAGTTAAGCAAAGACAGCTTGGGAAGAGTGGTGTCTCTTCTGCTTTATCTCACAGTCTATTTTAGAACATTTCCAGTTCTTCCCCACAAATAAACCTCACAAAGCCATCAACCTCCAATCTTTCCTTTCAGTCTTATGCAACCATGAATCTACTTTCTGTCTTCATGGATTTGCCTGTCCTGGACATCTCTCATAAACAAATATTACCATTTGTACTCTTTCTTATCTGGCTTCTTTCATTTGGCATGTTTTCAAGAGTTGGTCATATAGTAGAATGCATTAGTTCTTTATCCCTTTTTATGTCTAAATAATGTTCCATTGTATGGATGTACCATTTTTATTCATCCATTTGTCAGTTGAGGAACATTTGGGTTGTTTCCACTTGGGAGCTATGAATAATGTCCACACTTTTGGGGCAATGTATGCTTTTCTTTCTTTTGGATATATCTCTAGGAGTAGATTCACTGGATCATAGGGTGGACCTGTATTTAACATTTTGAATAACTGCTGGACCATTTTGCAAGCAGTGGCATCAGTTTACATTCCTACCCTCAGTGTACGAGGAACCGATTCATTTTAATCCCACATTTACCTTAACTCCTACATGAATTCTTCAGATCGGCTCTTGACCCTCACTCCTGAGGGAGGAACTAGGAAGTGGTTTCAGTAGTGGCCTTTACTTTGGCCCTGCCTGGGACTTGTTTTAGAATATCTAGGCCACCCCCTTTCTGTCAAGCAGTCTCAGCCTCAGGGATACTGGAAGATATGCGTACTTTCCTGTTTTGTAGGAGTGTTTTGAGGAGAGAAATTCTTTGGGATCCTTGGAATGGAAGTGCACAGTTTTATGAGGTCTGTTGGTTGTAGTTGCCACAACAAAATGAACAGCCGTAATACTTAAAATTATTGAGTGTTAGCCCTGGAAGGAACAGCAAAGACCATCTAGTCCCACGTGGGCCATGAGCAGCCGCTTACAGGACATCTGCTCAATTGTAAGTGCTTGGGATGATGGAGCCCTGTCCAGGATCAGGGAAAGGACTGTGATTGATTAGCAATGTCTGCCATGGTGACAGGAGAACATCCGTGGTGGCACATCTGCTACCTATTTGCACTCCCTGATTGAAGCCAGCTATAGAACCACTGAGGAAACAGGTGAGGAGGCAGCCAAGGTCACACATCTGGCTAATGACAGAGATAGAGCAGGAATCAGTTCAGTGTTTTTTCCTCTACGCCATACTGCCCCTGGTTCTGAGAAGTGCCTCATGAAAGCACCTGTTTGGGAACAATTATAGGGTTACCTGGTCAGATGGTCTGTTTCTATCATGCTATGTCCAGATCATTCTCATCAATGCCAATGGGACTCACTCCACCAGGGCAACTGGTTAATGATTACAAAGACTTGGTAAATGCTAACTAATAAAGAGGAGTCCTTCCCACCTGCTGCACCCCCGTATCTCCAGCACTCGTTTGGAACGCCCTTTGAAGTCCTCACTTGGTGCTCTGTACACAGGGAGCCTTGAGCAGGCTGTGTTTGGACCAAAGAGAAGTTGAGCCCCTTCTGCTCTGAAAAGGAGTGTGTGTGTGTGTGTGTGTGTGTGTGTGTGTGTGTTCTCCACTTGAACAGAGAGAAAAGGAGATCCATATTCAGCTTTTAGATCAATCAAACTCCATTTTCCCAGAAATTATAAGAACCCAAGGCATCTGGAGGTGAAAAATAACGTTTCTATAGGGGAGATATGAATATTAACTATATTGACTATTTTGGGGATGGCTACACACATACAATGTACTTAATACCACTGAACTATACACTAAAAGTGGTTTAAATAGCAAAGTTTTTGGAAATTGAACCCATTCAACCACTAAACCATAACCCCAGGCCCTGCTTTTTCTTTTTCTTTCTTTCTTTCTTTCTTTCTTTCTTTCTTTCTTTCTTTCTTTCTTTTCTTTTCTTTTTTTTTTTTTTTTTTTTTTTGAGGCAGAGTCTTTGAGGCTGGCTTTGAATTTGTAATCCTCCTTCCCCAGCCTCCTGAGTCGCTGGGATTGCAGGCATGCACCATGGATGCCAGCTAAATAGTAAAGTTTACTTTTTTTTTTTTTTTTGGCAGTACTAGGGATTGAATCCAAGTGTGCTCTACCACTGAGCACTGAGCTACATCCCCAGCCCTTCTATTTTATTTATTTTATTTTGGAACAATTGTTCAGACCAGCCTCAAAACTGTGATCCTGCCCTGTCTCAGCCTGCAGCTAGAATTACAGACATGTACCACTGCTCCTAAATCTAGAATTCCATTGACATGTAAAGCATGCCTGAGTCTTTCTTTTTCTACTTTATTAATAAATGAAACTACCAACCAAAAATGACAATAGAACTAAGACTTCTTGAAACCATTTTCATTTATTTTTTTAAATGTTACTATATATATAAAAAAGAAAGAATGCCAAAAAAAGATCTCCCTTTCCCTTTTGTGTCTCTACCTTCTTTTTCTTTTTTCCTTCTCATCATCACTTGAACACCACTCTATGTCCCACATGACACCGTGATTTAAATGATGGGCCATGATCCCTGCTCCTAGGAGCTCACAGTCCAGTCACCTGTGCTTGTTCCATAACCAGGGAACAGACACAGCTATTCCACTGCCCAGCTATTTCACTGGAGGTGAAGAAACAAGCTTTCCCGGGAAAGGGGAGGTCAGGGAAAGCTCTTCTGGAAGACAAATAGGTAACCCCCAGACAGAGAAGTAGGAGAAAAGCATAGCATGGAAGGTTCCAGAACTGCAAAAAGTTAAAGATCTGATGCATAAGGTGGATGTGGAGGAGCAGCTGCTGGGGAGAAAGGAGCTCTCTTCCTGTTCCTGTACTCCTGTGTAAACCTGCCTCCTGACCCCAACTGTAGAGAAGACACCTGGGTTTCTTCATGAAACTGTTGAAACTAAACTATAAATGCAGGCAGGCGTATGTGTGTGTGCGTGCGCGTACGCATGTGCAAAAAAAGAGAGATTGAGTTTGTGATGAATAAATTTGTTAAAAATTGGAATTCATGTCTAACTGTTCCTTCAGATCTCCCGTTGCATAAGACATCATTTGTTTAATTTGACAAGCTCATGACATCAACCTCAAAGGTGAGGACTGCCTCTGTCAGCCAGAGATTTGTTTAAACCTTTCATGAACGTCATCGTTATTTTTTTCAGAATGCACCATCTCTTGAATGACAGGGGATGTGCAAATTTCCCACCAATGATGCCCTGTCGTCTCTACCTACCCCCCAACCCTCTTCCCCCTTAGGCCAGTTTCTCTCAGCTCTGAGCAGAACTTTGGAACCCACCGAAGAAACACACATGAGCAGGGTGGTAGAAAGGAAAGAGCTTAGCATCACCAAACCGGGAGAGTTTAGAGAGTTTGCCCACCTCTCTCTGCTTCCTGTGGTTCTTCCCCCCCCCCCCCAATTAATGGTATTGAACCCATGGACATGCAACCACTGAGTTATAACCCACCCCTTATAAAAGCTCAGGCTGGCCTTGAACTCTCAATCCTCATGCTTCAACCTTGGAAGAAGCTGAGATTACAGGCATGCACCACCATGCCTGGCCACAGATTGTTCACTTTCAATGTTTATCTATGTTGTAGCATTTTCTAGTATTTCATTTCTTTTCATGGCTGAACAATATGACATTGTTGGGACATACCACATTTTATTTATCCATTCATCCTCTGGTAAACATTTGGGTTATTTTCATTTTTTGGCTATTAGGAATAATACTGCTATGAACATTTATATACATGTTTTCAAGGGGCTCTTTGCTTTCATTTCTTATACAGAAGTAAAATTGCTGGCTTTTATGCCAGCTCTATATTTGACATTTTTAAGCACTGTTTTCCATATACATAGACCTTTAAAATCTGAAACAAGGCTGGGGGCATACCTAAGTGTGATAGAGTACATACTTAGTATGTGTAAGGCCCTGGGTTCAATCCCTAACTAACACACACACACACACACACACACACACACACGCCAAAAACAAACAACAACAACAACAAAAACCCTGCACTAAATAGATAATTTTAAACCTTCAAAATATGTAGCTTCCCTCTTGCAGCTGTACACAACAACTTGTACTCCCTCGTGTATTTATTACATAAATAGGACATCATAACAGTTTTCCTGCAGCTCAGGAATGGAGCACCCTGGGGCCCCACTCATCTCCCAGGAGAATCCCAGATTAGTATCTCAGACTCATGGAGGAAGTTTCCTTCCTGTCTGGCCTCAAATCTCTTCTTGCTATTGGCTTTGAGCAATGCTCACATCCCTTAGGTCCCACCCTCCTTTCCTATACATGTCAAGAGTATTCATTTAGGTTAACAGTAAAGGCCTACATAGTTCTGGGATTCTGAAGTCCTGTAGCAATACAGGGGAGAAAAGACCAAAGGGTCTAGGCAATCCTTCCTTGACTGGGTCCTAGAAACCCAGACTGGGGAGGGCAATGGAATGAAGAAGGGTATAGCTGGCCAGGCAGCAAATCCTACAGTGTGTGACCCCCCCCACCCACTACATATCAACTACTCTGTGTCAATTCCTTATTTATTATCATTTTATGGAGGATGAAACCAAGAGCTCAAAGACAGAAACACTTGCCTATGTGCCCACAGCAACAGAAGGCAAAAGTGGACTGAAGACAGATGAGGTCTAAGTACCCAACTGGCCTCAGAACGAGGTCCATCATATCTATGATTTAGACTCCAGATGCTGGCACAGGAGAGTGGGCCTGGCTCCATTTGCCCAGAGAATTCATTCCACATCATTCCCTGGCCTTCAAACACTAGCACCTGGCCCTGCCCAGCAGAGCTGCTGTCACTGCTATTTTGGAGGCAATCATATATTTTTAATGACCTGCAAAATCTCCCTGTGAGCAGGGAGGGAGAGCAAGTTGAAATTACAGCCAAGCAATTTGCATTGCGAATCAAGTTATCCTCACTCCTGCCCTCCAAGAATATGCAGAAATAAATGCCTTCTAATGAACCCTGGGGGGCTGAGGCTTTGATATGAATTCTGCTAGAGGGGTAAAGAGCTCTAGCCAGACTGAGACCCAGCATGAAGTTGGAGCAGGAGGGCCAGGGCAGTCCCCTCCTATTCAATGGAGAAAGGAAATTGGATTATCTTGCTAGCAGTTGGTGTTTTTCTATCACTTAGAACCACAAATGAGAGCTTCTCTCCTTCAGATGGAAGGAATTAGATTGAGCACTATTTAACTAGCCAGCTCCTCACCCCACTTCATCCTCCCCACCCTGGCTTTGCTCACTAACCCTGCAGCTCCAACCAGACTCTCCAGGCCTTCGGAGACCAGGAATTCTAAAGCCTTTGTCCTCTCCAAGACTAAAGACGACCTATTAAAGATGGATGGATGGATGGATGGATGGATGGATGGATGGATGGATGGGCAGAGAGACAGACAGACAGCCTTTCTACCTGAAGTCAGATAACCTTCAGTTCTGGCTGCCACTAGAGAAAACATCTCCCCCCTTTCCCACAGTCTCTAGGGTCTGTTTATCCAGCACCAGCTAGTCTCTGCTTGTGGAAGGGAGTCCTGTGGAGACTGTCCTGTGAGCCAAGCAGCTGGGTCGAGTGTATAGTGTGGATCTGAGAACATGTGGATATGGTATTTGTGTGGGCTCGAGAGTATGTGGCAATAATGATTTGTGTGGACTTGTGAAAGAGAGGGGGTGGGGGAAGCTGTTCACTGCCTCCCTCAGGGATAGGCACAGGCCATTGTGGTCAAAGGGAATCCACAGAAGATTCCCAGGTCTCTGTTGGCCATGCCCGACCACTGCCTGCTTGCCCGAACCTTTCCCCAAGGGTGCAAACATCTCCTGCTGATCTAGGTTTCTCCTTCCCTGGGCTCTGCTTGAGAGGAGCCATGAAGCCCCAGAAGCCTTGGCAGGAAATAAGCCCTTGCATAATGAAGCAGTGTCTCTCAGTGGTTAGGCACGTGGGTGCATTCAACAGACAACCTAATTCCAAAGTCAAGATCGGGATGAGTAGAACTGAATCTTCTCTCCCTCTATTTTTTTATCTGTAAGGTAAGGTAAGGATTGTAAAGGACCTATCCTACTGGGTTGCGGCAAGTACTTATTATGTGTTAATAAATGTGAGTTTGGGGCTAGGGATAACTAGAGTGCTTGCCCAGCAAAAGCCCTAGGTTCAATCCCCAGCACTGGCAAAAAAAAAAAAAAAAAAAATCAAATTACATAACTTATTATTGGGATGAAGGGGTTATAACTGTTAGCCCTCTAGGTTCTCATGTTGCAATCAGTATTGGTGTAAGATGATTCAGCTTTCTTAGGGCATCCTGAGGGATGTCGGCAGAAGCCTTTGAGTGGGGGCCATGGTAATAGGAAGCCATGGCAGAAGAAAAACCACAATATAAAAAAAGTTTCTAGGAATAAGGGTGCTTTGGGGATTTCCTCATTGGTGAGGACATAGTGAACATATGTTTTGGGAACTTGTCTATTTCAAGATGCCCTGGGGTTGGGGGGAGACTATTACAGATTTTTTAAAAACACATGAGTCATCACATCAATCAAATGTAACTGGGATCTTGATTTGAATGACTCAAATATTAAAAGCTATTTAGGGACAATCAAGAACATTTGAACACTGAGTGGATATCAGATAATATTAAGGAATTATTGTTAATATTTTTAGATATGATAATGCCATTGCAATTCTGTTAAAAGCTCAGATGGTCTTTATCTTTTAGAAAATATATTGAACTCTTCATAGATGAATGATATAGTTTAATTTAGATGAAGGGCAGTTAAGAAAGTAGAGAGAAACAGATCAAACAAGATGGGCAGGTAATGGCAGGTAATTATTTCCTATAATTTTGCATTTCGATATTTTCATAATTACAATGTTTTTTTAAAAAGCCCCTTCTGGAGCTGCCTCTCAGAGGGTAGCTTGTGCCCTAGCACCATGTCACCAGGGCAGATGGCTCACTCAGGCCCTTGGACCAAGGCAGGGGACCATAGCTGAGCAGTACTCTCTGAGTTCCATAAATCAACAAGTACAGCTGAAGCCATTTAGTAGGAAGCTTGTTAATCAGAAAAATCTGGCTTAAATGGGTCATTTTATTGGAGAAAAGGAACAGAAGATGGTGAACAAGCCCCCTGGCAAAGAGGAGGTTTACAACCAGTGCCACATTCTGCCCCCCAAGTCAGAGTTGGGTTATGTTAACTACATGTCCATCTCAAACCTTTTCTAGGAGAATGGGGAACTCAGGGTAGGAGCAACAAGAGGAGGGCTGGGCCCAGAGGGTAGCCGGGAGGCACCTCCGTGGGATTATCCACCCATTCTGAATGTGTGGTCCCTTCTAGGACAAGCTGGAGTTGGGGATTCTAAGGAGGTCACATCTGGGATGGAGCATAGACTCTTATGAATGACCCAAGGCTGAAGAATGAAGGGAAACTGGAGTCAAAGAGAGAAGGAAGACCTCCTGGAAATGGGAATCTTAGTAGAAAAAGACCCAAGAGGGACCCTGAGAAATAAATATCACAACCAAACAAAGGTGGGGATGGTTGTGGTTAAAATGTACTGGAAGGTATTTTTTGAAAATAGTTGCTAGAGAGTCATGTGACTTAGTTTCTTCCTCAGCCCAAGAGTTTTGGTAATTATTGTCCAAGGCAAAGGGGCCCTGTAAGAACAAATTTGTTAGTGACGGGGACTACTGCAAGGAGTCATAAGAAGAACATTGAATTTAGAGCCCCCAAACTCAAGTTTCTCTGGGTGTGGTAGCACAGACCTATGATCTCAGCAACTCTGGAGGCTGAAGCAGGAGGATTGCAAGTTTGAAGCCAGCCTCAGCAGCTTAGGGAGGCCCTGCCTTAAAACAAAACATAATAAGGGCCCAAAGTACAGCTCAGTGGGTAGAATACCCTTGGGTTCAATCCCAAGGACTGGGAAAAAGAAAAAGGCAGAATGCTCTTATTGTTTTTAATCTTGTGTTTGAACTGGATAGCTTCAGAAAAGATTTTAACATAAACAGTGATTTCTAGACCAAGAATATTAACACTGCAGAAAAAAAAAAGTTCATCTTGCATTAATACTCATGGGTCTATACAGATCTTTAAATAAGGGTGAGCAGTTGTTGTTCCCAGAGTTTGTACCTTTCGGTTGCTAAAGAGACAGTTATGACACTACCCTTGCTAAACTAAACCTCATCCACTTCACCCACATTTGTTCTTGGCTCCCGCCACACAGTAACACCCTCTCTCCCCTGGCTCTGGCCTCTGCCCTGGCTGGTCCCCAACCCTCCCACAGAGCAGAAGGTGACCCCAGCCAGATCATGGGATGTTTTCCTTCCCGTCTGTCCCATTGGTCCCCTTATGGTAGACGCCCAGGGTGTGAAACTGCACACCTACAAAGTTGGCCTTCTGGTTTCAGAGGCCTCAGGAGGAAACCAACAGTACCTCCATTTCCTGTGGATGAAGGATTATGTGATTGAAACAAATCACCTGTCATTCCTAATTCCCAAGTCACACCTGCCTGGTGGTGGAGTTAAATGAACATGTGACATCAAATTGAGGCAGGAGTTCAAAAATAGCTGTTTGGGCCTCGGCCTGGCCTCTGGGGAGAAACAATCCCACCCCACACCTCCCTCTCTCTCATACATACCTTCTCTTTGGGAAAGGGAGTGGCAGGAAGGATCCCTCATGCAGAAAGGGTTAATTCCCCCCCCCTTGCTTTTGCATTCTCATGACTTTTCTTCCACTCCCCTCTCCTCCCTTGCAAGCTGATGAAAAGCTTTTTGAGTTTGGGGGGGTTTGTGTCACAACAGCTCTGTGCTGCCAGTTGGATGCCAGGCAGGCAGTCTGCACCCCTATTGAAATAGGATGGAACAGGCCAGGGTGCCTGGAAGGACCCAAAGCCCTTTTTACATGGAGATGAGCCGTCACTTGGCTCCTTCTGTAACTAATCATCACTGTTGTTGAAATATTACTGCTTCTGTTACAACTACTAATGCTCCAAATGAGGAACAGGCACTTTGGGGTGACATTGAATATGGGATGGTCACTTCACGTTCGGCATATCCAGACATCCCAGTGAAGAACAGGGAGCCCCATTTGTCTGCTACCTGTGTTAGCTGAGTTGGAACAGTGCTAGGATCTGCCTGTCTCCTGTTTAAACCAGGGCTTCCCTAGCGAAAGTTTTGGGGTGTAGAACCTGAAAAGACATTTATAGGGGGAGCAAATACTAAGAAATGAGGCCCCAAAGACTCCTAGCCTCAGTTTGAGTCTCAATTTCATCTCTTACTACTATATGATCTTGGACCATGACTTGTCCTGAGTTCCTTTCCTCTTCCAAAAATGAAAAAGAAAAATATAGATACACTAATAATATCACTAATATCAGGCTGTTATAAGGCCTCAAGGTAATGCAGGTAGTCATTAGCACAGTGCCAGGCTCTCAGCAGGTAGATCCAGAATCAAAGCTGTTATTACAGCGTCTCTTCATGGACTGTCCCCGCTCCACACACATCCCATGCACAGACACATCCAGTGTCCTGAGCAAAGTAACTAGCTGGTGATTTACACCCCTCTCCATTGGTCCTGGGTCCTGGGAAACATGGTAGAGATCAAAGCAGTGGCAATGACCAACGTTTGCATTTCCCCTCTTGCTTAATAAAACACAAACACCCACACACTACTATTTAATCCTCAGACCCACCTGTGGGGTATATGCATATTCTTCTGTCTTTTTTTTTCCTCAGAAGAGCAAGCTAAGCAGCAGAGATAGTAAACAAAGTACCCAAAGTCAAATCATCCACAAATGGCAAATCTAGGACTGAAGGTTGATGTTCTTTCTCCCACTCCAAAGTCGCCGTTGCCCAACACTCTGCCCATACACATAAGCCAACATCCTCATGTCCCCAAAACAACACTTACTATCCCTCCAATGCCCAGTCCTCTGCTAGGGAATTACCCAAGTTATCTGTAATAATGTAGAAGCAGTTGTCAAGGGGTTGGTTCCCATCCTGGATGAAATATGGTTTTTGGGTTTTGTACTAGGGATTGAAACCAGGCATGCTTCACCACTGAGCTACATCCCAGTCCTTTTTATTTGAGACAGGGTCTTGCTAAGTTGCTGAGGCTGACCTCAGACTTGCAATCCTCTGGCCTCAGCCTCCGAAGTCGCTAGGATTACAGGCATGTGCCACCACACCCAGTGAAATATGTGTATTTTGATGGACATCTTCTATTGACTAGGCCTGAATCCAAAGGACTCACTGTAATGGGTACTGTCAAAGGACTAAATTACAGTAATTCAGTTTAAAGATCTTAATTGGCATTATTTTTTATTCTAGAATTGGGCAACACTCTATTCCATAAAATGGAATAAGTGTTCTGATGAGCTGAGCAGGGGAGTCTGTTTTATAGACAGAAAAGGCCAAAAGAAAGCAGAAACTAAAAACAAGAATCAGATTGGTCATTTCAAAGCTACTTTGCTAGTAAGGCAGGGCAGGGAGACAGAACAATAGAAAAATAACTGGTTAGTTAACATCAGGTTACTTCAGATTACCTTTTTTTGTGTAAGGATTAAGGCAAAGGGACTTTCATTATCATGCCAGTTGAAACTGGCCCCATTTGGGAAATTTGGCTGTTATCTCTTTAATCCTGATTTCTCAGAAGGTAAGGTAAACAGCTTAGTGACAAGGAACTTTAGCTTGAGAGACTCTATTTTGATTTTGGCCTGATCTGTTGGGTCCTAGTGCAGGAGCTTAGTCCAAAACAATGGCCTCCTGTATTTTTTTTTTTTTAAACAGTGCCAGGGATCAAACCCAGGGCATTTTGCTTTCGAGGCAAGTGCTCTGCTACTGAGTTACAGCCCCAGCTTTAAATTATTTGCTCTTAGCATCACCTTGTAAGGTTGTGCGAAATAGATACTACCTTCCTTTATACAGAGAAGGACCACCCTGAGGAGCTCAAAGGAGCTGGCCAAGATTCCAGGCCAGCATACAGTGGTATGGGACTAGCCTCAGTCTCATCTTTTGCAAATAGTACCTCTTCTTCCTGTAGTCCCTGTAATTTTCTCCTCACAGAAGGCTAGGCACTGGCCAATCCATGGCTATACAGATGGGAAATGGAATCAACCCTGGTCTACCATCACATTTCATTCTGGTATGGATCCTGTAACTCTTCCATGATGAGAATTTGAAGATGGTTCAGAGGTAACTCTCTCTGCAAATGAAAGCTTTGTGATATAAGCCCTAGCTACCTTTGTAGGGTGATAGAGAGGGGTTGGCTTAGTTTTGCTCTGTAAGAATGTGAAGGATTAACTATGGCTTCCATTTTCCCTAGGACAGGACAAAAAATATGAGTTAAAATCATAGCACGAAGACTTAGGATAAACAGTAGAAGGCACTTTCTGACCATGAAGTCCATGAAAACTGAAGTGGATTCAATGAGAGGAGAGCAAGTTACATTTTTGGAGATTTGTAGGGAAAAAGGTTAGCCGCCCATCACAGAGATGAGGTTGAAGTCTAGGATTACTACATTACCCTTTGAGCCTCTAGCTAAAAGCTGCTAGAAGATATCATGTAAACAAAAAGTGTAACTACACTTATTTTTAATTGAATAATCATTGCTTCCAATTTGGGATGATTTCAACAATGCTTCTTGTATTTCTATTTTGGCTCTCTAGAGGAAATTTGAAGTTTCCTGGTAATGTATAATTTTAACCACAGTTTTCCTGAGGCAGTAAGTTTATATGGGAAAATAGTTCAAACTGAATCTTAAAATTTTTTTTCTTATGGTATAATTTGCCATCACATGTCATTATCTCATAAGCTCATAATTGCTGACTCCTCTAACCCTGACATCTCTGGAACAGGTAATTCTCCTTCAAGGAACATCTCATTGCTATACCAGAACAGAATTCAGGTGCCCCTATGTGACAGATAGAGAAGTTTAAAAAGAACCCACACCCAGTTCAGGTTCTGGGACTCTGAACCTCAATGTTCTCCCCTCCTGGGATCAAAAGATGCTGTCCATCACACACCAATGGGTGCCTAACTGGTTCTCAGAGGACATGGGCCCAACAGCCTTTATGGTAGATGAAGGGTTTATGTGAATCCGGGCCTCCTCTTGCTGTGTCTCTCTTGTGTTCCTGAGATGCTCCCAGAGGAGTGAGTAGAGTCTGAGAGGCTAAATCACCAGCCTCTCAGGCCACCCTGGTGGCAAGTTTTTTCTAAGCTGACCAGAGAGTAACAAGTAATATAGACACTGATTGAATCATCTGTCACGACTATCTTATAGAACAAAGCCATGCTTCCCAACTTTTCTCACATTGTGGCACACAAGAACATGATAATACAATATGACAGACACCCCCACGATAAACTGAGAAACCAGACTTTTTGCAAGCAACTGAGTGACTTCAGCCACTCTAGGCCTTTTCAGAATACCCAATAGCTGAAGGGCCAGTATTTTGTGCCACCTGTTGGAAGAGTGGCATAGAGCAAAATGGTTAAGACAGAGTGGTGCTCAGGGGAGGGGACTCTAAAAGTCAGCTGAGCCCTGGCTCAGTCACTTATGACCTTGAGTGAGTACTTCTTCCTTGCCTCAGTTTCCTCACAGATGTAATGGGATTGATAATAGTACCTACTTGAAAGGGCTGTTCTGAGGATTAAATGAGTGAATCCATGTCTGGTACTTAGGAGAATGTCTGGCACCAAGTAAGCACTGGATAAATGACAACTGCTACTGATACTGCCGTTGGCTCCAGGGCCAGCAGGGAAGAGAAAGCATAAGTGGTCTCCTGCTCCAATTCCAGTTCGGAGAGCATAGCAGGACGATTTATTGCTTTCTCAAAATCGGTGGCTCTTCTGTTCTCTCTTGTCCATTTCCTTTGCCACTTCTCTGAGGTGGCTGTGAATGCCCAACAAGTAGCAGTAAAAGAGGAAAGAGAATTGACCTGGGAGCCAGAAATTCAGATCCCAATTCTTTTGTCCTAGTGTGGGCTGCTGGTAGCCCACAATCTCCTCCCAGATCAAGAGAGGGTGGTTGACCAGATGACTGCAAACACCTTTTTTCTGCTCTGAGGTACCATGACTATTCTGTGGTATAGATGTGGTAGCTGATACCTGAACTTCAGGCACCAAAGTCCATGACAATTAACACAAAATAAGTGATTGATTTTGGTTTACTATGAATCAAAACATTCCAATATGTCTCCACCTGCAGTAAGAACACATCTTCAGTTTGCCAATGTTGGCCTCCCAAGAGCTGAATTCTAAATTGAAGTGTTTTTTACCTGAAGAATAAATCTGTAAATATGTCTCCTAGGTAACATCTTGTTAGCTTCCTTATTCAAAGATCTTGAAAATAATAAAACTGCATTCCTTTTAATAAATAGTAATTCAGACATCTCACTTAAGCCTCCTACCTAATTAGTCTGAATTACTAAAGTATATTCATTTCTGCTCACATGAGGACATTGGGTAAATACACACAGACTTATATTCTTCCACTAAAAAATACATTAAAAATGCCATTTCCCAGCATCTGGGGTTATACTTTCCTAGCTCAATTTTATTTAGAGGTAATTTTAACACATATATCCTCTTGCTATTAAAAATTTATGTGTTAGCCCAAAGAGTCACTCATAAATAACAGACAGAGCAACAACTCAATTTAATCCTGATCCTGACAAGAACTATCTCCCACCTTCACAGTTTGAGGAGAATTTTCTCTCCTTCTCCCCCATACTCTGGAGAGGAGGGTGCTCTGAAGCCATCTCTCAAACCTCCTAAAACCAAACTGCACTGCTTTTGCAAAGTCACACAGGAATGTCCTGGCACAGGGAGGAGGAGAGCCAGGGCAGGGCTGTGTAGCCTGAAGGATTTGGCAGAACAAAGCCCCACCAAGCAGGACCCTGTGGTTTCACTTTGTTTGCGTTGACATAATGCCCTTCCTCTGTGAAGCCCAGCTCAGGCCCATATGAGAAAGACTTTCCTGGAGTTTGGATCTACCACAGCCTCAGATGATGCTTGTCCCACCCAAGAAGGAGGGCGATTTATTTGAGGACATAGAGAGAGCTCCCCACTGCCTCCTGGGAATGGATAGGCTGACATCCTGGAGCAGAGCTGGCCCCAATAACCAGACTTCCTCACAGTCTTTTTTATGTGTTGGGCTGAGGGGGACCCTGGGGCCAGCAGCAGTAGTATTCATGAACCTGCAGCCTGGAGGCAGATTCTCAAGGTCCAGGATGAATGTGGCCAAGATTTTCATTGCCTGCTGCCTCTGACAAATGCCAGTGGTTGGCAGAATGAGTTCACCAGCAAAGAAAACACAACTCATGGGGCAGAGTGGAGCCCTTTGGGGAGGCTTCCACTTGTCTTCCCTGGTGGCACAGACATCACCAAAGCAAAGAGGAGCAGGCCCCTGAGTGTGGCCTGGGTCAACCAGACTTCCCCAGACTCGGTTGCTGTGGTGGGCTGTAGAATGGCCCCCCAAAGATACTCAGGTCCTAATCCTTGGAACGTGTGAATGTTATTTCATGTGGCAAAAGGGACTTGGCAGATGTGATCATGTTGAGGATCTTGAGATGGAGAGATTATTTTATATTTATTTGGGTGGGCCCTAATAATTTAGTGTCCTTGAAAGAGAAAAATAGATCTCTCTCTGTCTTCCTCTTAGAGGCGAGTACCTGCCTGAAGAGGTAGTGATAGGAAGCCTGAATCAGAGATTGGAGTGATGTGCTTCAAAACTGGAGGAAGGGGCCACAAACCAAGAAGAAGGGCAGCTACTAGCAACTGAAAAAGGCAAGGAAACAGGTTCTTCTTTAGAGCCTCCAAAAGAACTTGCCTTGCTGACACCTTGATGTTAGCCCAGTGAAACTGATTTCACACTCGTCTCCAAAGCTCTAAGAGTATAAATTTGCATTATTGTTAAGTCATAAAGTTGTGGTCATTTGTTACAGGAAACTCAGACAGTCCCCAAGAATGGGAGATATTCCCAAGGCAGGTCCTCTCTTTATGGCAGAGACACTCCTGAGAGACACTTTCCAGTGCACCTCTGGAAAGACATGCCCTTTTTATATTTGTATTTTAAGGTAAGGAATCACTAAATTGCCTACAGTGATCTTGAACTTGAGAGCCTCCTGCCTTAGCTTCCAGAGTAGCTAGAATTACAGGTATATGAGCTCCGCTCCCACCCCCCCCCCCCCCCCCCGTCCCCCATGCCTGGCAGGAATAGGATTTTGTAAGCAAATTATGTTGATATTTTTTCTGAAAGCCCACAGCCCACCTGAGGCAAGGGCATTGATCCGGAGGGTCACACATGGTCCATAGTGAGAATTTTTTTTTTTTTTTTTTTTTTTTTTACTAAGTGGGAATAAAGCTTGGCTTTGTTGGTAGCTGTCAGCTCAGAGGAAAGAGGGATGACACGCTTCATGCAGAGGGTAGCACCACTGCTCTTCCTGGAGATGTCCATGTTTGCCCTGGGCCATGATTCTTTCACTTTACTCCCTGCACACCGAGGGTGAGTGTTAGTTAATGCTTGGCCTGTGAAACAGTCCAGTGAATCTTGATCTGGGGCTTAGCTTAGACTTTGCTTTCATCGTGTTGAGCTCTGCAAAGGCAAAAACAGGGCCTAAGACTTGCATCCATATCCCAGCTGCTCTGTTCTGGGGTGTAGCAGACACTGTTGAGTTTTCAGTAGGTGTCTCTCTCTCTCTCTCTGTTCCCTCCCAGCAAAGATGCTGACTTTGTGTCCTATTTGTTGCTGTCTATTGTAAGTTATTTAAGATGGAATGGTTTTAGTTGTAAAAGAGGGCCAATTCCATGAAAACTGGCTCAAGATATTTTATTCAGGTGTTTGATACATAAAGATTTTTGTTTTGTTGGTACTGGGGATGGAACCCAGGGTGCTTTATGACTGAGCTACATTCCCAGCCCTTGGTGATGTTCCCACCTGGGGGTCAATCAAGAAGGCCAAGGAAAATGTAAGCACTGATTTACTGGGTCACATGCTCACTACTTAGCATTAACTGTGGAATCATCTAGAATCACACAACTGAAAATGTGAGGGAAGATAATTTCCCACAGGAAATTGAAGATTTTGCCAAGAGGAGGAATGGATATGGATTAATATTGGGGAGCCGACCAATAATGTCTATTTAATGTCTATAAAACTGACAAGGTTTTGTTGTTGTTTTGATCTTAAATGAACAGATTCTCCATCCTTCTCCATGCTTCCTGGGAGTGGACGATCTTGCAAGGGCTTCCTTAATTGGGTACTTATGACATCCTGCTCAACATTCCCATGAGCAGAGTCCTTCTTCATTAAGGCTTCGGGAGTTTGAGATGCCCACTCTTCCCAGTGTTCGTCTCTGGGCTTCCCTCAAAGAGGCAGAGCTAAAATATTGTCCTTGATCAATCACAGGCCAATTATCTAGTTTGTGGGTTACTATGACTCCCCCTTTCTCTACCTACTTCTGCCTGCCTTTCAGCTATCCCCTGCTCATTAACAAGCCTGCCCGAAAGGATTGGGTAAAATAAAAATAAAAAAGAAAAGAAAAAAGGAAAAAAAAAACCCTCCAAATCAGCCAGTTTAGCTTCTTAACTAACCCCAGTAAAATGTTTGAGGAGGAAGTTGAAAGGAAATAATGGCTTAAGATTCTCTTGAATTTCCATTATCTGTGATGACTTTGTTGACTCCATCCTCCCTCCCCTTCTACCCCAGCCCCATCCTCTTTAGAGAGATCAAAAACAACTGAATCCAGAAAAGGTTCCTTGAGGAATTGGAAGGAATCCAGAAAAGGTTTCTCAGACATCCAGATATTTCAAATGGTTCCATTCTTCTTCTCTCATTTCCCTGGTTTCTCAGTTAACTTTTTTATTATTTTTAAAGTGTTTTTATTATTATATTTATTTGTTTATGGTGGTACTAAGAATTGAACCGAGGGGCGCTTTACCAACTGAGCTACACTCCTAGTCCTTTTTATTTTTTATTTGGAGATAGGGTCTCACTAAGTTGCTGAGGCTGGCCTTGAACTTGTGATCCTCCTGTTTCAACCCCCAGAGTAGCTGGGATTCTAGTCGTGCACTAGCTTTGTATATTTTTTGTTTGTTTGTTTTTGTTGTTTCATTTGTTTTTTTAAGCAATCAACACAGTTGCCTGAGATCTAGTGGTAGGACAACTGGACTTTAGTTCCAAGCTGAGAACTCAGGTCCCATCCCTCAGTTTCCTAATGACTGGAATGCAGATAAACACAATCGCCATGGGTAACAACATAAACTGGGGGACCAGGCATGCCCTCCTGCAAGCACAAGTCCTTGGTCACCTTCACTGACCACTATTCCCACCCACCACCCATGTGGAGCTGGATTCACCCTCACTCAGACATGGAAGGCTTTTGGGCTCCTGAATAGAATTCAAACAAAAATTAAAAGGAGATCTTTTCTATTTTTCAAAGAGCAATTTCTTCCCTGAACCATCAAAAATAAAGAAGCCATTTCACTTTGAGATTTGACTTTTTCTCCTGACCATACCTGATGGCTCAGAGACTTCCAATGCAGCTCCCAGCTGGGGACAGTGAGCATAGTTTTCAGAAAGCTCCAGCATGTTTGTACCATCCTATGAGTCACCCAGAGGCTTGAGGTTCAGTAATGAAACCGGTGGAAACGTTTTTGGAACCCAGCCATGAGCCCCATATTCAGCCTATAAGTCTTGGCAGAAATTCGGGGTTTGGGACATGACGTTTCCTTTTACTGGCAATGTAGCTTGGCTCAAGTGACCTGCATGTTTATAGACAGGGAGTGAAGCCTGGACAGCCCTCCCAGCGATGTTTGAAAGGGTCATAAGCAACACATCCCCTCAGCGGTATTAGTGAGGACTGTTCTCGTAATCACATAACAAAGAACTGGGCTCAGAAACAGAAGAACTGGGCTCCAGATCTACCTCTGTGCCCAGTGCTGTGGCCAACCAAGGCAAATAACAACCTCCCTGAGCCTCGGTTTTCTCCTCTGGAAATGTGAACTTCCACCAATGTCATAAGATTGTTCTGAGGATTAAATGCACTCATGAATGTGGAGGTCAATGTGTTTATAAACTACACCCAGTTTTGAATACTAATAACGGTAATGGCCATCGTGAGTCCTGAATACATGGTGTGTAGTCACCTTTCCACACAAATATGCAAGATTACCAACTTATACAGAGAAGAAGGGTTTGGAGGGTACACAGTTTTAGCGGTTTGGGTTCATGATTGGTTGGCCCCATTGCTTTTTGGCCCGTGGTGAAGCAGAACATTGTGGTGGAACAGAACCACTCACTTTAAGGTCAGAAAGCAAAAGAGAAAAGGAAGGAACTGGTATCACAAGATGTCTGTGAGCATAATAGCCTCCTGAGGGGATAAGTCTGGCACTCCCCACAGGCATTGACTGCCTGATGCAGGTGAACTTCCCCTCAAGCTCTGCCTAAGATCTCACACAGCATCTGAAATGGGTTTGACCTGCCAAGATGTCTATCAGCCTGACTGCAAGACATCACAAAGCAAGACTCTGCCCTTGAAACCTAACCCCTGCCTTTGATGTACCCCTTTCAATAAAACCACCAGAGCCATCTTTTCTTTGTCTAATTCCAGAACCCATGTGGACTAGATCTATCAGGGGATTCACTTTTGTAAATATATTTCTGAGTGTTTGTGTTTTATTATTTGTTAATTATTTGAGATATTAGGATTTAGGGTGGCTTAATTATTTGAGATATTAAGATTTAGAGTGGCTATTTAGAGTGGCTTGGATTCTTCTGGGCAGAAAAAACCCCCAATGAGATGCTGGCTATCTTTCTCACAAAAGGCTGGGGTTCCACTGTCCCCTTCAAAGTCATGCCTCTCAGTAGGCCCCATCTCTAAAAGTTTCCACCATCTCCCAACAGTTTCCAACATCTCCCAACTGGTTAAGCTATGTTGTTTCTAGACCTGAAAAGAATAATTAGAGGAGGAAAGGTTTATTTGGGGGCTCACTGTTTCAGAGGCCTCAGTCCATAGATGGCCGACTCCATTCACTGGGGCCTGACATGAGGCAGACATAATGGTAGAAGTGTATGGCAGAGGAAAGAACTCAAGACATCACATCACGAAGTAGAGACTCCACTTGCCAGAGTCCAAATATATACCCAAAGGCATACCCCCAATGACCCACCTCCTCCAGCCACACCCTATCTGCCTTCGGTTACCATTCAGTTAATCCCTATCAAGGGGTTAATTCACTGATTGGGGTGAATTAACCCAATCACCTCACCTCTAAGCCTTCTTGCATTGTTTCACACATGAGCTTTTGGGGGACACCTAATATCTAAACCATAACAGCTGGGGACCAGCCTTTTAATATATGGGCCTTATGAGGACATCCAGCTCCAAACTAGAGCACGAGACTTCCTTCTAATGGCCTCAAATGGGCAGTGAGTATGGTTGGGAGGAGGGCTCTTCCTACACTGGTCACCCACAATACCTTCCTCATGAGGGTAGTCGGTGCCACAAAAATCCAAGTTTTAACTCTGCTCGAACTTGGTTGACTTCACAGCCGCCTCTCATTCCCACAGAAGGACAAGCACCTCTCCACGGCCATTGTCATTTACAGGTCCTTCTGCCAGGTTGGAATTGAAATCATCTTCTCCTCCAATTATTATTATTTCCCTAATAATAGGCACCAGGCCCCACACTCAGCACTCGACATATGCAATATCATGTCATTCTTATTTGTAGGTGATAATAGAGTAATAGTAAAACATATTCCATTTTTACATGGGAAGAAACTGAAACCCAAAAAAGATTAGAAACTATAACTGTCCCAAGGCCACAGAGCTAATAAGAGACAGAGCTGGGTTTCAAATCAACCAGGACCTTCCAGACTCTGTGCATTCTCTGACCATGAGACCTTATTGTCTCTCCACTCCCTTTGCCTAGAAGATCCAAAAGGGCCAGTCAGGCCTGCTTTTTCTAGACCCTTTAGGAAGGCTAGTGCTTCCTTCCTGGATCCTGGAGCCTCCTCCTCCAGAGGGTGTGTTCTCTGAGCCCCACAAGTTTACACAGGATTTTTAGACAAGAATCTACTCCTCACAACCCACAGATAAAGGAGGGGAGTGGACCCTTGCATCAGGCGGGTCTCAGAACCTGAGGATTAATTGCCCTGCGAGCAGCTTGTTAGAGGCTGTGTTGGCAGATGAGGGGAGCAGCATAGAAGCAGCCAATTAAGCAGCCAATGGTGCTGAACTAAACGTGACCTCGTCCTTAATTGTGAATGTTGTTTCTCAGCAGTTTCTCACCAGTCTGAGTTTAGGGGAAAGAAAGGGAAGGATGAGGGGAGAGTGAGAGGCAAGGCAGGATCCCACTTTCTTCTTTCCTAAGGAAGATGTAGCACCAAGAATTCAGTGATTCCCAGTACAGGCAAGCTGAAGGTCGAGATGGACCCTGTCTGCTGTAGTCCCAGGGCAGCAGGCAGGTAGATGTCCTAGGTTTAGATGACAAAGGGACAAGGCCATGTCAGTTGAATGAAATGTTCCTCAACAGGCCTGAGCCTAAGGCTCAGAGTGGGGAGGAGGAGAGGATGCCAGAGGCAGGAGCCTGACCTGCCCTTTACAGAGTGCTCACAATTTGGGACCTTCTCTTTCCTCCGCTCTTAGGCCACCAGTTTGTGACTGGGGAACCCCTCGGTCTGCTCCGCACTTTGTCAGTGAAGTACCTGAAGCACCGTGTTCAGAAATTTGTGAGCCTGGAGAACAGGGGCTTGGGGCTCAGATGGAAAGGGAGACAGCAATATCTTCGTATCTCATGGGACCAGCCAATCTACCTGCTTCTGAGCTGCCTTTGGAGCAAGTCACCAGGTGCCCTGCTTGGGTCTCCCGCCAAGAAACAAGGTGCCACTGGCTACAAAGAATACAGTGAGCCTCCAGGACCCACCTCAGGTCTGAGGCCACACCCTCCTGGGAAGCCCCCGGGGTGACTGAGCAGAGCAGAATACTGGGGCCTGGCCTGCTCTGCAGCACGAAGCTCCTCTACTGGGCAGTCTTGGCTCCAGAGCTCCCCATGGGCTTGGCTGAGACAGGGTAAGATCTACACTGTACTGTGAGGCTCTCCCCACGCACTTCTGCCTCCTTGCCCTTTTATCTTTCACAAGTGTCACCCCCTATCAATAAGCTTTTTATTGGGGGTGGGGGGGGGGGTAATCAGGGATTGAACCAAGGAACATTTGACCACTGAGCCACATCCCCAGCCTTTTTATTTTTTCTTTTGTGACAGAGTCTTGCTAAGTTGCTTAGGGCCTTGCTGAGTTGCTGAGGCTGGCTTTGAACTTGTGCTTCTCCTGCTTCATCATCCTGAGCCACTGGGATGAAGGCATGTACCTCTACACCCAGCTTCAATAAGCATTTTGAACTTTCAAAGTATCATCTGCTTCCCAGTGAAGGGTCCAGCACATGCTACCCCAAAGTACAGCACCCTGGAACTGAGAAAATAGCAGAAGCGGGTCTAAAACCTAGAAAGGTCCATCTTACTTTCTCCTGCCAGCCCCCAGAGCAATCCTAATAACCCCCTTGGGAGGTACCAGTCCTATGCCCACCTGAAAGCAACATCTTTATCTCTGAAGATACAGGACACAGTGAAAAGTGACACACACAGGACTTGCTGAGCTGCTGGCTTATTGTCATTAACTCATATTTTTTCTTCCCCAATCTCCATAATTGTCCAGTCTTCATCTAACAGCAGGCACAGAACTACTTAAATTCTTTGGGTCTTTGTTTTTTTGGGGGGGGTCTTTATTTCATTACACAAATTCCCGAGTCATGTAAAACTTGTAGTAAATAAATGTGTATGCTCCTTTCTTGGTCATCTATCTTTTGTTAAAGGAGCCTCAGTCCCATATATTGGGGTAACATGAACCTGGCAATGGGTAAGAATTTTTTCCCCCACCTATAGCAGGAGACCCATCTGGCATGACCTTCTACTGAATTATGTCCCAGACCCAAAGGGTTGTTCCCTTCTCCCCTACTTCTATTCTACCCGGCCCTATTCAGATTCCCCAAAGATGGCCCCTCCCTGCTTGATTTTGTCTGCATCCTACAGAGCAGGCTATGCTCGGCCCAAGGCTCTGTCAACCAGTACCTAAATGTCTTCACCCATTCCCAGGCTCTCAGAAAGATCCAAACTAGGTTGCCAAAGACTCGGGATGTTTGAGTCAACAAGCGTGAAAACGTGACTGGATAGAGAAAGTGTGAGTTGCAGTCATCTGACAAAGCACAGACTCTGAGAGAGCGCTTCCGCAGTGAGTAAGCTGCCAGCGGGGATTGTGTGGGGCCTGCCTTTGTAGCAGACATCCACCCACCGTGGGCCGGGAGATGTGGTGCTGACCATGGAGCACATGAGAAGCCCCGGAGAGATGACCCCAGGTGAGGGGAACCCAGAGGAGCAAGAGGCTAACTCCGCTCGGGAGAACCCAAGAAGGACTGCTTGATACAGTGTGCAGCACTTGGGATTGGCCTTCAATGACAAGAAGGGCGGGGTGTTATAAACAGAGAAGGGGCAGAGATTCAGGGTCAGGAGGGTGCAGGTGTCCTCAGGGTGCAGTGACCAGCCCAGCGTGCATGGACAATAGGGTGCTTTGAAGATAAATTTAGGACAATAGGGTTTGTTTAAATTATGGAGGTCCCTGAGTGCTTAGGGTATTTCACTTTTATTCTGTTAATACTGGGGAGCCATGAAAGAGGCCCCCCAAGGAGTATACGATCAGGCCTATGTTTAAAAAATATAGGTTCTTGGTAGGACAAAAGGGTGGAATCCGAGATGGGTAGAACAGTTAAAGACTGTTCATTAGTGAAAGCAAGAGTGAGGACCTGTCTAGGTCAGTGAGGTGGCCATGGTAAAGAGGGGGAAATAGGAGACGTGTGGCAGAGGAGAATGACCAACAGGAGTGGACGTGGAGCAAGCAGGTGAAGAGAAGTTGCTGGGATGGCGATTCTTAATGAGCCACTAAATGACCTCAGCACAGGAAGAAGAGTGTGGGTGAAGACAGGCAGGGGCTGACCAAAGCAGCTGGGCATGGAGTTCTGGAACCATGGAGAATGATGAAGTTGAAGAGGAAATTCTGGGAGTCACTCCCACTGTCATCCTCAGACTCCTGGCTCAGGAGCCGAAAAGGGGAGATACGAAGACAGAAAAAGAGAATCCCAGACCAACTATTGGGACAGCGTGAGTCCCAAAATGATTGAGATGATACAGTCTAAGGGCAGAGGGCCACAAGTCTCTAGAAAGACTTCCAAGTAAAGGAGGATGGTGAAGGATGTCAGGGGCTGTAGAAAGGCACAAAGGGTGTGGATCTCGGGCAGGATGCCCAGTGGAGGACACTGGGGTGCAGGGTCTTATAAAGACCCTGTGGGCAGAAGACAGTTTTCCTGGGTTGTGGATTGAGTCAGTGTCAGAGAAATGAGGAAGAAGATGCTGATTCCTCTTTTAGGATGGTTTGTTGAAGAATAAAAGGAGAGATGTCAGGCTGAAATTTATGTAATAATAAGGCCCAAAGAGTGAGTTAGGAGCAAATATATTTTTGTTTACTTTTTATTTGCAAATAATTTTAAACATGCAAAAAGGCTGCAAGAACATAGATTGGAAAAAATAAAGAGAAAAAATAGCAAAGAAAAATAAGAACATAGACTGGATATATAACACCATCTACTTTTCCCCTCAGATTCATATTTTGCCCATTTGTTTCATGATTAATTCTCTCTTTTATATAAATACATGTATGTGAAGATACACAATTTATATATATAATGTTCCTTGGAATTATTTAAGAATAAAGATATACATTATGACCTTTTTATGGGCCCATGAAAACATCATTTTGTATTTACTATGAATAAGATATTCCCTTTTATGACAATAGTCTGTTATCAACTTCATCAAGTTGAACGTTGCTACAAACCTTTTTTCAGTTGACCCAATATGTCCCTTTTAGTGTAGAAGAGGAAAAGCAATCACAGGGTTCTTGGCTGGGGTCCCTGAAACAACAGACAGACTAGCAGGCATGGTGGCACATGCCTGTAATCTTAAAGGCTTAGGAAGCTGAGGCAGGAGGATCAAGAGTTCAAAGCCAGCCTCAGCAAAAGTGAGGCGCTAAGCAACTCAGTGAGACCCTGTCTCTAAATAAAATACAAAAAAGGGCTGGGGATGTGGCTCAGTGATTGAGTACCTGTGAGTTCAATTCCTGGTACCAAAAAAAAAAAAAAAAAGAATGCAAATTTTGTAAATTTATTTAGTATATTTATTTAGTATAAGTTTTACATGACACAGGACCCTTTGTAATGAAATGATGACCCAAAGAAACAGATAAATTTGTTGGATGAAGAGCAGGCCATTGTGAAGAAATGTGATTGAGGGACAAAAAGTATGAGCTAAAGATGACAAGCTGGGGCAGCTTAGCAAGGCCTATCTGTCACTCTTCTCTGTGTCCTGTGTCTTCAAGGGTAAGGATGCTGCTTTCCTCTGGTTACAGGGAAGGCACCTTTAGAGGGTCTCGTGGCTGACTCAGAGAAGGACAAGGAGAAGGTGAGAGAGTTTCTGATGTTTTTCCAAATTCCAAGGTGCCACTTTTGGGTAGCGTGTACTGAACCCTGTCCCAACTATAAATGGCCTTGCCGCAGAAGGCAATTTGGCCTGAGGCAGGAGCACATAGTTAAAATAGAAACCGCTATCTTTGGATTACAGCCCAAGTCCTTGTGTTTACTTAATTTCTCCTGGGGAATTTGAGTCCATCTCTGACAGAAGCCCAAAGGGAATGCTAGTCCAGGGGAACACTACCTTCCCACATGATTTTGGTAAGAAAGAAAGAGCCAGGCGTGGTGGAACACCCTTGTAATCTCAGTGACTGGGAGGCAGAGGCAAGAGAATTGCAAGTTCAAGGTCGACCTCAACAACTTAGGGAGATCTTGTCTCAAAATAAAAAATAAAAAGGACTGGGGAGGGACTAGGGTTGTGGCTCAGTGGTAGAGCACTCACCTAGCACATATGAGACACTGGTCAGATCCTCAGCACCATATAAAAATAAATAAAAGTATTGTGTCCATCTACAACTAAAAAATTTTTGGAAAAAAAAAAAGCACTGGGGATATAGCTCAGTGGTAAAGCACCCCTGGGTTCAATACTGAAAAAAAGAAAGAAGGGGGGGAGGAAAACTCTCACCTGGGGGAAGTGTGTGCCTCATACCAGAGAAGGCAAGAGGGTGGGAAGGCAGTTCGCTCACAGGTGGACTCCTAATTGATTACTGGCTCAGGTCTATAGAGCAGGACCAAGAACACAGAACCAACAGGTCTGTGGAGAACTTCCACCAGGCACAGTGAAGCATTCCTGTAATCCCAGTGACTCAGAAGGCTCAGGCATGAGGATCACAAGTTCAGAGCCAATTTCAGCAATGTAGCAAGGCCCTGAGCCACTTAGCAAGACCCCATCTCTAAAAAAACTATAAAAAAAGACTGGGATCCAGGTGCAGTGGCTCACATCTGTAATCCCAGCAGCTCAGGAGACTAAGACAGGAGGATCGTGAGTTCAAAGCCAGCCTCAGCAAAAGCAAGATGCTAAGCAACTTAGTGAGACCCTGTCTCTAAATGAAAAATACAAAATAGGGCTGGGGATGTAGCTCAGTGGTTGAGTGCACCTGAGTTCAATGCCTATAGTTATAGGATTCAGACTACCTTTTTCTCAGGCAAGACATACTTTAGTCTCAAACCCCCAGAAATGAAAAAAAAAAAAAAAATCCACTCACAAGAGCTGTCAGTCCATTTTTGTATCCATGAGCCAGAGATGACAAAAAGGGAGCAGATTAAGAATCTAGTTAGGGGGGTTGAGGATATAGCTTAGTTGGTAGAGTGCTTGCCTCACATGTACAAGGCCCTGGGTTCAATCCCTGACACCACAAAAAAAAAAAAAAAAAAAAGAATTTAGTTAGAGGTCTGGGATGTTGTTCAGTGGGAGAGCACTTGTTTAGCAAGCATGAGGCCCCGGGTCCATCCCCAGCATGGTGAAAAAATAATCTAATTATGTTTCTTTTGAAGAATTTCAGAGACATCACTCTTCAAGCTGCCAGGAAGATGGAGAGAATTTAGATCTTTTATTCACTCAAAACACATTCACCAAAGGCCTGTTTCATGCCGAGCACTTTGCTAGTTTTTACAGACATTACTCAGACTCAATGGTCCCTGTAACATGGGGAAATGGAGTAGAGAGAGAAAGATCCTTCACTGAGCATGGGAAGGCCTGAGCAGGGGTCCCATTCTACCATTAGCCAACTGTGTGACCTCACCAGACTCCTCTGTAAAGTGAAGGGTGAGATTGGACAATATTAGAACAGCATCTCTAGCTCTAGAATGTGATTCCAATGAAGTCACAGTTAATACCCGTGTCTAAAAATCACGAACATCTTTGTATTAGACATTGAGATAGGCTCTGTCACGTACATCTATTATTTTTCAAACAGGTATCAAGGACAAAATAAATCAGACAAATAAGAAGATGATTTTATCCAGGCTATTGCAATAGGGAAGAATTCATTAATGAGGAATGTATTGAAAGATTTTAAGGGCTGGGGTAGTGGCTCAGTGGTAGAGCTTTTGCCTAGCATGTGTGAGGCACTGGGTTCGATTCTCAGCACCTCATATAAATAAATAAAATAAAGGTCCATTGAAAATTAAAAATTATTTAAAAAAAGATTTAAAAATATGCCACTCTGGCATGTTGAGTTAAAGCTACTTGAAAACCCGCAGATGCAAGATCACTCTGACTTTCCTTCTGCTTCTTAACAGCAACAGATAAAGTGAGACCCTGAGCAATTTAGCAAGACCCTGTCTCAAAGTAAAAAACAAAAAGGGTTTGGGAACTGGGTGTGGTAGCTCATACCTGTAATCCCAGTGGCTCAGGAGGCTGAGGCAGAAAGATCACAAGTTCAAAACCAGCCTTAGCAATTTAGCAAGGTCCTGAGCAATTTAGCATGACACTGTCTCAAAAAATAAAAAGGGTTGGTGACATGGCTTAGTGGTTAAATGCCCCTGGGTTCAATCCCCAGTACCACACACACACACAAAAAAAAGACATGACTGCCACGTGAAAGATACTCTCCTTATACTGGAAGGAAAGAAACATTCTTATCAAGAAAGGACCATAGAGGGGCTGGGGCTATAGCTCAGTGGCAGAGCGCTTGCCTAGCACATGTGAGGCACTGGGTTTGATCCTCAGCACCACATAAAAATAAGTAAATAAAATAAAGGTATTGTGTCCATATACAACTAAAAATAATTTTTTTTTTTAAAAAAGGAGATTTTTAGGACACTTGGGCTACATTTCTAGACCCTCCTCCCAATCATTTGGAGTACTTATATACCCCCTCCCCCAAATTTGATAAGCACAGGTCTCCATTATTGAATGCTCTGGGCATCCCTTTGTCATAAATAAATTGTTTTGTTGTTGTTGTTGTTGTTTTGGGGGGGGGTTGTTTGCTTTTTAGGGACCATGCCATCTTTTATATCATGTTTTTTTCTTCAAGTGACTCCATATTTTTTTTTCTTTTTCTATTTGCGGTACTGGGGTTGAACCCTGGCCAGGGGCACATTACCACTGAGCTACATTCTCCAGCCTTTTTTATTTTTTATTTTATACAAGGTCTTGCTAATTTGCCCAGGCTGAACTCTAACTTGCAGTCCTCCTGCCACAGTCTCCCAAGTTGCTGGGGTTATCGACATGCCTAACTGCGCCTGGCTCTGTAACTTTTTTCTAACCTCAGAATTTTCTTAATGACAAAGTTTGTTTTGTAATATTACAGAACCATTGCAAAGCTAGTACAGAGAATTCCTAAATATCCTCTTTATCTGTGCTCCATTTCCACTAATGTTAACATCTTGCATAACCTCAGTACATTTGTCAAAACTAATAAAATTAACATTGGCCATTACTATTAGCTAAACTCCTGACCTAAATTCCACCAGTTCCTTTTGCTGTTCCAGCATCCAGTCCAGGATTCCAGGTTGTACCTAACATAGATGCCTTTTGATTGAAATAACTTTTCATGAGGACTACTAAGTGCTTAGCTATTGCCCTACATCTCTGGGGAGCCAATGAAACCAACAGTCCTGGATTTATGAGCATAAAAAGGGATAGATGTGGGGTAGATGGTTTGCCTGCTCTGCACTAGAGAGATGTGATAGCCTATTATCAAGAATTATATCTTTGGGTCTGCAACTATTTGCAAACAAGTGTGCCAACTCTGGCACACACTTGTGAATCATCAACTAGAGAACTTAGCACTTGTGTCATCTGGGTTTCCCAGTCCCCGCTCCCAACTCCCACAGTGGGTTTGAGCCCAGGACATGACCCTCATTAGTCTCAGCGCTCTGGAGCCCAGAGCTGGAAGGTTAGCGCCTTTGAAATCAGATAAAGGGCATCCAGACCAGCTGTGTTTGTTTTATAAATTAAAGAGTGAATCTTTAAAATCATTGTTTTCCTGAAAATAAAGAGATTTAAACAGGTCTCCCTTCTCCCCTAAGGTCTCCCCTCCTTTTTTTTCCCCAATTTGTCTCTAAAGGACTCCAGCTTGTGTTAAACAGCAAAGAATTATCTCTGTTTCAATCGTGGGGACTGGGCTGGCTCCATAACAATTATAATCTCTTATCTGGGCCGCCTGGAGGCAAGTGGCCACTGAGGCCAAATTCCTTCCAGTATTAACCACCATTCAAATGGGTAGAGGAGAATAATTGAGCCTGTTCCTTTAACACTGGGGGGCCTTCAAGGTGATTGTCAAACTTTCCTTAGGTACTTGCCCTCTAGCCGTCTTCAGTTAAAAAAAAAAAAGATTAAGTATACATGGGAAATTTAAGATTTTAATACAGAGAGGCTGTAAACGAGAATAAAATAAGTTTGTGAAAAGTGCTTGGTAAGTATTCAATAAATGATACGCAGTACACACTCAATGGTCGTTATCAGTTAGCATATTGAAGAAGCCTATGAGAGACATTGGACTTAATTTGAAAGGCAAGGGGAAGTCACAAGTGTATTTTAGGTGGATGGTGCGGTTAACAGACTAATGAAATTGAAGGAGCTTGTCAGCTGGTTCTAGCATCACACCTGACATCGAATAGCAAGTATCTAATAATTATGTAGAGGTCTTTTACCTGTATGATATAATTTCGTTGTTTTACCCCGAATTTATAGAGAATCAGAAATTTAGAAAGATGCCCAAGCCTATCTAGCTAGTAAAAGCTCAGGAGGGTTTGACACCTTTGCTGCCCGCCAGAGAAACACAGAGGGGTCTTCCCTTCCAAACCCACTCCACACACAGCTCCACCACAGTGCCCAGATGTGACATGACTTTTGCTGTCCCCCACAGACTGGAGTCATTGTAGGGTGGAGTCCACTTCTTCTCCTCGTGCATCTCCAGTGCCTAGCGCACAGCCTGAAAGGTGTGGACACTGAACATAAAGTGATTGAATATATAAAGGGAAGGGAATGGCAGACTTTCCTGCCTAGGAACTCCAGTATCCTTGGTCTCTTGACTGATCTCATATTCCTATTTCCTCTTCCAGACATCATGGACAATTAGCAATGGGAATTCTAAAATGCACAAAAGATGCAAGCAGGTATTGTATCAGTCCCCTGACTTTTTATGATGAAAGATCTTTTTTTTTTTTCAAGTAGGGAACTAAAAAACTTTCTTCCTCAAACCAGAATGGAGGGTTGTGCTCCATGAAAAAAGTTCTGGACAGCCCAGGAGATGAAGGCTGAAAATGAACTTTAGGCCTGAAGGTGTCTCAGGATAATCGATAAAGATGGTGGCCTGTAAGGGTTATTATTGTGTCCAAGTGAGACTTTCAGAATTTAAGTAAACCTCATCATCATCTGCCCCTTTCCCAAAAAAGAAAACATCGACACTTAACATTTAAAAAATAATAACAACAATAAATCTTTCAGCATAGGCAAGAAACAAAAGAAAATGAATTTTCCCAACCAAAACTAAAAATAACAGACTCTTTCAATAAGTATTAGCCATGTGAAGGGCTATTGTTAAGCCCCTCAGTCCTATGAATTGTTCACCAAAAAAATCCCTCAGCAGAAATTAGAGAATGATGAAAATGACTAATGCCACTTTGTGTGGTTAAACAGCAGCACAGCCCTGCATTTAAAAAATGCTAAATGGATTCAAACTGAACAACCAAGCAGTTCTCACAAGGGTCCAAATGAAAATCTGAATAAAGCGAGGCTGAGCTGGGGAGGAGGCAGCATTCGGAGCGGTTCCCTTCCTTCCTTCCCGGCTGACATCTGATCCCTTCCCTGGGGCCTATATTATTTAATGGTGTAGAACTTCCCTTTCCCCTAAAACTGAAACCAATCTGGGCCATTTCTGGTTCCCACAGGTGTGTGCAGGTTTGAGCCACTGGGGATAGGGATGCTGAAGGAGGCAGGCTGGGCTGGTCTGGGCTTAGGAGGCTGGGTGGTTGCTGAGGCCCAGAGGAGTCTATCCCACCACACCCCAGGAGACAGCCCCCTCCTAAGCTTGCCCAGAGACAGCAGAATGAGCTTGGTTTCAGCTGAGCATTTAGCATTTGTTTGCTTCTCAGCTTGTTTCATGCTCCTTTTTTTTTTTTGACGAAGATCAAGCACAAAAATGTCAAAAGAATAATACAATGAACCCCCATATCTACTTTACCCAGACTCAACAATTATCACAATTTTGCCACATTTGCTCTAACCCTTTTTCTTTTTTCTATCTTTACTGAAATGTGTTATTTAAAGCAAATCCAGGCATATCATTTCCACTCTATATACTTCTCTATGCACCTTGAAAAAAAATGGACATTTTCTTATAAACATGACACTATCATTATGCCCCAAGGGATAACCAATAATTCATTGGTGTCCTCTAATACCAGGGTCCCTTGGACTATAAGAATCCATACAGCAAGGTTAGAATGAGGGTCAAAGAAAATCCTCCCTTGACTCTGTGTGAGGGCAGAATAAATACTAGCTACAAATCCCAACCTTCGGCCAGAACCTTTGCCTTGTGGACTTTTCTTATAAACGTCTGCTTTTTATGTCTGGCACCAACATGGGGATTCTTCTATCTCCAACCCCAAGGTAGCGTCTAAAACAAGAGCTTGGACATTTCAGGCACAGAGTGTTCTCAAACTGCAGAGTGGACCAGAATCACAGGGAAGGCTTATTAAAATATAGATTTCTGGGCTTCACCCCCAGAGTTTCTAATGTAGTAGGTCCAAGATGGTGTGTGTGTGTGTGTGTGTGTGTGTGTGTGTGTGTGTGTGAAAGAGAGAGAGAGAGAATCTAGAGACTGTGCTA
The DNA here is from genome assembly GCF_964194105.1 of Spermophilus citellus. NCBI lineage: Eukaryota > Metazoa > Chordata > Mammalia > Rodentia > Sciuridae > Spermophilus > Spermophilus citellus. The sequence goes on from NC_138192.1 coordinate 103,181,623, forward strand.
TTGAGGCCATTAATGCCTGCCTTGGTTTCAGCAGCACCTTGTGCTTGGGGCCATCTGTGGCAGGCAGGGATAAAGGTTTCCTGTTATAACCTGGAGTTATTCTTGATGCTGACACACTTGGGTCTTAATATATCAGTTCCCACTAATGAGGTTTCCGTTGCTTGTTACCCAGTAACCGTGGCTCAGCTTGGCTTGCCTATGCCTGGGCTCCTTGCCTGGACCCCACTCCGTAAGGGCCCAGAATTTTCACCATCCAATCTCAGTCTCCTATTGACTGACCTCACACCCGTCCTTGACTTACCCCAGGGCTTGCCAACACTTGTGAGGAGACATCCTTTCCTATCTGCCCAGAGTAGCACCTTTTTCTAATTCACACCAAGGTGCTGTGCCAGGCCCTGGTCTGGTCCTCTCTCAATTGCTTACTCCATCTGACTCCTGAACTGAATACCAAGCCTATCTGGCTCCCCAGCGTCCTCACTCCACTCCCTTTCAACCCCAAGCCTTACCTGAGCCTGTGGTCCACATGATTCCCAGCCTGGGGCTGCCCACCTCTAGTTCTGTAAAGGCTCAAGACCAAGCCAGCTCCATCCACCACCTGGCTGTGCCTGAGGGTGAAACTGGCAGAGTCTGGAAGGAGCTGAACCAAGCTCCCTGAGTTCTAAGTATATTTGAGATCTGAGCCCCAGAGGTTATTGGAATTAAAGCCAACATATGCAGGTTCATGAATGACCCCTCTCCCTAGTTAAGAAACTTGCCCCAGGATGCAGCTACCCACAGCAGCATTGGGTGTTTCTCAGAGTCGCTGCGGCCCAAAAACTAATGCTGGTTTCCCCCAGTTCTCAGAGGGTTCATTCACTCTTGGGGATTGGAGTCCTTTTAAAATCAAAGTGGATAAACCAGTTAGTTAACCCTTATTAACCTCCAGAAGAAGCCCTGTGGACAGAGACTAAAAGAGCTAATGGAAGGGCCCAGCTTGGGAGAGGAGATGGGTGGGCCCATCCACCCATCCATCCACCCACCCATCCATCCATCCAATGAACTCTCACTATGAACCTGGGAGTATGGCAGTGAAGCAAATGGACAAAGCCTGGTCCTCCTGAAGGTTACCTTTCAATGGAAAAGATGGACAATAAATAAATGAAAATATACAGGACACAAGACTACAGCAGAGAGAGAGAATGAAAAAGAAAGTAACCTGGTAACCTGGATAGGGGCACAATTCCTCCTATACGTACAGTGCTGGAAAATCCAGAGGCCATAGAAGGCTCAAAAAATAGAGGCAAGAAAAGGAAGTCTCTAGAGAGACTATGGCAAAGGGTTCAAGAGAAGGACCCAGAAACAGATCCTCTAGCAATTGATGAAGTCTCTCTGGCATCCCTTCAGAGAGTAAAGGAGGGGGGCATTCCAGACAGGTGGGACAAGATGCCCATGACTCAGAGGTGAGAAAAAGCTGAGTTTTCCAAAAACACTTTTCCTTGGCTGGATCTTTGAAGAGCAAGATTTACATTAGCCAGGTCTAAAATGAAAAAGGGTGAAAACCCCGAGATCAGGAAGGATTTTATTTTGTGCCAAAGGCCCTTGGATGCCTTTATAGGTTTGGAGGTGCGGGTGGAACCCACAGATGTGCAGGAAAGACCAGCAGGAAAGCTGCTGTGGAGACCTGGCATGTGTCAAGAGGCCGGGTCCCACGCTGGCGGTGGACATGGAAAGGCTGGCAGGGTGGCAGTCGGGAAGTGCACGCTGTCCTGGCCCCTTTGTCTCTCCAAAGATATGTGGGAGCCATAGAGGGCCAGAGGTTTGCTCAAGTGCCGAGCAGCGCCCTATTCCTGTTTATTCTTCCTTTAATGAAACGATGAGCTCATGGTCTCCAATGGTGCCAGGAATGAATTAGCCACTCAGCTCCCTTCAGCATTAACAGGAATCACAGAGGTTTTCCTGCAGCAGGTGGGTCTGGGCTGCATGTCTAGGGAGAGCCAGATGTCAACCCCGCAGCTTGCCAGCCCTGCTCCTCATGAAGCTGAAAGTCTTGGCCACCAAAACTGATGGCCAGGCGGCTGTGGAGCTGGGAGGTGGAGGCTCCACCAGCTGCTCAGACCACCAGGGAACAAAATGTTCCACTCCTCTTTGGAGAATAATCAAGCCCTTTCACTTCCTCTCCTTTTCACTCCTCTGCTTGGTATGACAGAGCCACAGGCTCTCCAAGGGGAGATTCTTTTAAACCTCTGCTTCTTTTTCTAGGTCTCAGCTCCTGGTCCTGAACACCCTGAGGATCCCTAACCTCTCCCCTACCCAGCCGGGCCTAAAATCCTGCTCTTGCTCTTAGGCTACCCCTTGACTTCCCACCTTTCCACAGTACCTTCTGGAAACCCTGCCAATTTCAATTTAACCTCGATTCCCCCCCACACACAACCCAAACCTGCACACGTCAGCCCACATCCTGCCCCTCACTGGCCTCCCCAACAGAAGTCTCCTTCTCCAGAGTCCTCAGCACAAAGGGGTAGGGAAGAGTGCGTCAAGTCCATGCCGGCTGGTCATGCCAGTCAAATCTGGTCACCCCACCTTCTCTAGGTCCCTGCAGCTTCGCTTGCTATCATCTTCTGTGACCTCAGTCTCCATGTCACTGACCTGACCAGTCCCCTGACAGCCCCCTCGTGTGCCCTCCTCCACAATGGTGACCTTTGGTCCACAGTATAGTGACCACAGCTGGACCCCATTACATGGTTCTGCTTCCCCTCCAAGACCTCGACCTGGGGCTGCCTCTCTTCAACCTCAGCCTTCTAACCTGCCAATGGCCCTGAGTCCTCAGACCTCCTGAGCCAATTCTTTGTCCTTACTGGGTCCTTTCATTTCTTGCTTTATAACTCACACATTCTAAAATCCCTGTTTGGACTACACTACACCACACACACACACACACACACACACACACCCCTATCCAGGAATCTACCATGCCATTCTTTCTCTCTTGGGTCTCCCTGCTCTGATATAAGTGCCACTGCTGAGTTAAAGGAAGAAAACACTTGCAAAATGACCTTCTCTCCCAAGATGATAACTGTATGCATTGTGTACTTACTGTTAGCCAGAGAATCTAAGGAATTAGGTGTGGAGCACCTCCTTTAATCCGCACAATAACCCCTCAAGCAGATGCAGTTATCACTTCCATCCAAGACACAGAAGAGGAAAGTAACTTGCCCAAGGTGATGTGGTTAGAGGCAGAGTTCAAACCCAGACTCCAGCCTTTACCAACTGGCCTCTACCAACTCTCACCTCGGAGTTGTGTAGAACAAGTGTTGGTTCACTAAGATTTGAAAGGCAGTGTTCCTACACCTCAAATGTCTTGCGATTCATTCTAACACTGTGCTTAGTGGAGGAATATATATATATTACACACACACACACACACACACACACACACACACATACACACCCTCCTACTGGGGATTAAACCCAGGGGCACTCTACCACCCCCAGCAGTTTTTATTCTTTATTTTGAGACAGGGTCTTGCTAAGTTGGTAAGGCAGGCCTCAAATTTGTATCCTCCTACCTCAACCTCCCAAGTTCCTAGAATTACAGAAGTGTGCCACCATACCTGACTCTAATTTTTTTTTTTTTTTGATAGCAGGGATTGAACCCAAGGATGCTTAATGCCTGTACCACATCCCCAATCCTTTTGATTTTTTATTTTGAGACAGATCTTTCTAAATTGCTTAGAGCCTTGCCAAGTTGCCGAGGCTGGCCTTGAACTTGTGATCTTCCTGCTTCAGATTATAGGCATGTACCACTTCACCCAGCCCAGCTTTATTTTTAATTGATAAATAATTGTGTATATTTATGGGATGCAACATGCTGTTGTACTCTATGTATACATAGTAGAAAGAGCCAATCAAGCTAATTAACATGTCCATCACCTAACCAACTTATCTGTATATATGTGTGGGTGGGTGTGGCTTTAGAAACATTAAAAATCTATTCTTTAAGCAATTTTGAAACATGTAGTACATTATTTTTAACTATGGTCACCACACAGTACAGTAGATCACTAAAACTAACCAGCTTCTTAACATGATCCTAGAAAACGTGGTGCTTTCTTAATCTAAAATCTGATCCCTGGAACAAGATAACTACTGGCAGAGGAAACCCACTGTTATTATAAGCATACAAAAACAGGCCTTTCAGCAGAGGCCAAGGCTATTTGAGAATTGTTGGGACCTTGAGTAGCTCATGGTTTACCAGGCAGTCACCATTCCCACTTGCTGCGTGGGACCATGGCGGAATGACATGTAGAAGCTGTGTCATCACACTGGCAAAGCCCCTCCACTGCCACCTACAAAAAAGGCTTCAACTTGGCAAAGTAGATACATGCCAAGCCCTTGGCCTTCTCCCTCAGGCGAATTCCTCCAACGCTGAGGCAATAACCATTCAACAGCAGCTGCTCCAGGTGACAAGTGACCAGTGAGGCTGATTCTTGGCACATTTCTCTGAGTTAGTCAAAGTTAATCAAAAGCAAAGAAAGAAAAAAAGAAGGAAGGGAGAAACAGAGGGAGGGAAGAAAGCTCCCAATATTTTCTAAGGGAGAACTTAAGAAATATGGGAAATGTTATAAGTGGCTTAGTGCCAATTAATACATGGTGTCAGGAGGGGACACATCATAGGACACATCAAAACCAAAAAAGGGGGAGGAGAGGAGAAATACCTAAGGGCAGATCATGAATCAAGACTCACGTTCCTGAGATTGCAGCAACTGAAGCTTTGGCAAAATTTGTCAATCCCAGACCGGCTTCAATTGTCACTTAAGAACAGATGTCTTTTAGGTGTGGAGTATCTGAAGGCATTTAACTAAGACAAAGCCATCCGGCCACTCTAAGCACATCTGCTTGGCAATCAGCAAATGCTTCCCAAAAGGGTGGTGACAGAGGACAATGGAAAACTAGCAGGAAGCCAGAGAGGATGTGGGGAGCCTGGCTTGCCCACCCACGGCCGGGGAGAGTGGGTGCCACGACATTTGTGGCAAGAATCAGACAGTCAGTACTGAAGAATGAAACTAGATCCCCACCTCTACTGTACACAAAGATCAGCACTAAATGGACCAAAGACCTGGTAAAACCTGAAACTATAAAATTGCTAGAAGAAAACACAAGGGAGACACTTTAGGACCTTAGTGTAGGAAAATATTTTCAGGGGACGGGGTATAAGTCCCCAGAAGCACAGGCAACAAAAGTAAAAATAGACAGAAGGGATGATATACGACTAAGCAAAGGAAGAGTGAAGAGACAACCAGAAGAATGGGAGAAAATATTCCCAAACTATTCATCCAACAAGGGACTAATATCCATAATGTATAAGAAACTCAGAAAACTCAACAGCAAAAACCAAGTGATCTAATTTTTAAAATGAACAAGTACTCTGGATAGACATTTCCTAAATGAAGATACACATATGAACAAAAAGTGTATAAATATGCTCCATATCACTAGTCACCAAGGAAATAAAAGTTAAAACCACAGTGAGATATTATCTCACCCCAGTTGGCATGGCTATTACCAAAAAGACAACAATAACAAATGTTGGTCAGGATGTGGAGGAAGAAGAGAGACTCCTGCACACTATCGGTAGGAAAGTAAATCAGTATAGCCACCTTGGAAAAGAGTATGGAAAGTCCCTTAAAATTGAAAAACAGAACTAAAATGTCATCCAGCAATCCCACTACTGGGTATTCATCCAAAGTGATATGTGAAATCATTATATCGAAGAGATACCCGCCCTCTTGTGTTTATTGCATCACTGTTCACAACAGCCAAGATACAGCATCAACCAAGATGTCCACCAATGGATGAATGAATAAAGAAAGCATGGCACTTATACAAATGGAATATTATTCATCCATAAAAAAAGAATGAAATCCTGTCATTTATATCCAAGTGGGTAGATAAAGGATATCGAGTTAAGTAAAATAAGCCAAAGAGAAAGACAAATACCATATGTTCTCGTTCACTTGTAGAAACCAAAATATTGATCATAGAAGAATAGTGGTCACTAGGGACTGGGAAGGGTAGGAAGGCATGGGGCATGAAAAGAGGTTAGAAAAGGGGCATCAAAATACCATTGGAGTGGGCCAGGGCTGTAGCTCAGCGGCAGAGCATTTGCCTAGCATGTGTGAAGCAGTGGATTCAATCCTTAGCACCACATAAAAATAAATTAATAAAATAATTTAAAAGAATAAAAAAATTAAAAATACAGTTGGAGCCAGGTATGGGGAAGCATGTCTAGGAAGAAGGATTACAGGTTTGAGGCCAGCCTCAGCAATTTATCAAGACTCTGTTTCAAAGTAAAAAGAGCTGGGGATTAGCTCAGTGGTAGAATGCACCTGGGTTCAATCCCCAGTTCCAGTCCCACCCCCCCAAAAAAAATATATATATATACACATTTCGATTTAATTCTCGTATTCTGTAGCACAATAAGATAACTACAGTCTACAACAATCTACCGTCTACAACAAATCCCTGATTTGATCATTATGCATTGCATATATATATTGAATTATCTTTCAGTACCCTATAAATATGTACAAATATTATGTCTTAAGGCTGGGCGAGGTGGTGCATACCTGTAATCTCAGCAGCTCCAGAGGCTGAGGCAGGGGTATCACAGATTCAAAGCCAGCCTCAGCAACTTAGCAAGACCCTATCCCAAAATAAATATAAAAAGGGTTAAGGATGTGTCTTAGGGGTCAAGCATCCCTAGGTTCAATTCCCAGGACAGACAGACAGACAGACAGATATATATATATATATATATATATATAATATCTCAACAAAAACAAAAGAAAATAATCAGGGAGTACCTATTAAAACTTAAAAGTTGCACCCACTTTGGATCAGAGGCCCCACTCTGAGAAATCTGTCTTATAAAAACAGAAGCCCTGGAGGACAATAACGTGAGACAGACATCTGTGGACTTCCCACTCAACATCATCTGCCCCTCTGTTGACGGAGGCTCAGTTTTGTTTAGGTATCTGCTATGGTTTGAGTGTGTCCCCCAAATCTCATGTGTTGGAAACTTGTGAAGCAGTGGGAGAAGTGGGACCTTTGGGAACTGATTGAGTCAGGAGGGCTCTTCCCTCGGCACTGGATTCATCTACTTACATGGGGATTAATGTTTTGTTGTGGAGAGGCTTGTTATAAAAGTGAGCTCTCTGGCACACTGGTTCCAACTCACCATGTGATGCCTTCCACCATGTTACCATGCAGCAAGAAGGCCCTCAGCAGGAACCAAGCTGAGGCTGGTACCATGTTCTGGACTTCCCAGCCTCCAGAACCATGAATTACTAAACTTTTATTCTTTATAAATTACTGGGTCTGTGGAATTCAGTTATAGCAACAGAAAAAAATGGTAAAGACAGAATCCTTTTCCCAGGAAAGAAGGAATGTAGCCCTGATTCCAGGGGAAAAGGTAAATCATTAAGAATCCTAAGCCAAGTGTAGTGGCGCACACCTATAACCCCAGCAGCTCAGGAGGCTGAGGCAGGAGGATTGAGAGTTCAAAGCCAGCCTCAGCAATGGTGAGGCACTAAGCAACTCAGTGAGATCCTGTCTCTAAATAAAATACAAACTAGGGCTAGGGTTGTGTCTCAGTAGCTGAATGTCCCTGAGCTCAATCCCTGATACAAAAAAAAAAAAAATCTTAAATAAAGTAGACTTGAAATCCACTGTTTCCTCCCTGGTCCCACCACATCGAGCCTCATGACCTGGGTGTCACTCACCTGCCTGTGCCCCAGTTTTCTCATGACAAAATGCTCATTCCCATAGTTGCCTTACCTGCACAGTAAGGCTTTCATGCTGGAAAGGCATTTTGCAGACTTCTAAACATTCTACCAATTTAATCACTGTAGACTTTGGAAGTCAGCCTCTCTGTGTGCTAAACTCTGAATCTGCATTTGCATCCAGGCCCACATTCCTGCCTGAGCCTCCTCCACCCCAAGGTACCCTACACAGAACTGCTTAGCAGCCAGCTGGTCCCTGAGCCCTTCCACATGGGGCTCCAGTCAATTCTAACTGAAAACTAATGGTGCCGTGGAATACAGCTGCTCCCGCCTTAGGTGGGATTTCTAGCTCAAGACCCATTGCTCAGACATTCCATCTATACCCATCATCTTTCCAAGGAGAACGTGTAAGCCTTGCTGTCTCCTCCACGCTCAGTCGCCTATAATCACTTAAAGTGTGAAGGTGTGACTTGGGCTGGTCTTTCTCCATTGACCCTCACTTTCCACGCCCTTTCCCCCCCCCCTCCTCTAGGATGCGCTCCTTCTCTCCACACTCACTCTCTTGCTCATTCTGTCTTGGGTTCTCCTTTGTTCTCCTAGAACATTCAGCTTTCCTAAAACGTCATTTCCCATTCTCTGGAAACTTTAGTAAAATTTATTCCCAGAGTTGCTGCTGTTTCTTTTTCTTTTCTTTCTTCTTTCTTTCTTTTTTCTTTTTTTTTCCCCAAACATAGAGATGCCATTTTATTTTTGGAGTGGGGGGCATGTGCATGTGGTGTTTTAAGGTCACAGGGCTGGGTCGCTGGGGATGAGCTGGATGGATAAATTTGCTAACCCATTTGGTTATAACAAAGAGTTGTTTTCTCCTAAAAGTAGCTTTTTGAGAAACAACATATGTGGGGAACAAGTGGAAGTGAGGAGGGGATTCCAAGGGTCCTGAAAGGCAGGTTGGGGTGGCTCACGGTTAAAGAGAAGGTGGGTTGTAAAGCAGAATGCTCCCGGGTGTCCATTTGGCATTGGCTTTAGGGACCTCCAGGACTCCTTCCCATAAGCCCCCTGAGCCCTGCCTGGCTTCATAATCCCTTCACATCCAAGGTAGAGGACTCACAAAGAAACATTGCAGAGAGGACCTGGACTGTGGTCTGCAGACCTGGGCTTGAATTTTGACACTACTCCTTCCTAGTGATGTGACCCTGGGTAAGTCACCTCTCTGGGCCTTGCTCAAGGTGTGGACCTTTACTAGATAGGTCTGCAAAGAAGGGTGTGTGATAAAGAAAGAGAAGCTCATTCTGTCCCTATGGAGAAAATTAGTCCCATTAAGGGAAAAAGAAAGAAGCCCTACATTATTAGATTTTAGTTGTTCCCACAGATATGTTAAGAACGAGCTGTCTTTGCTCACATGGTGGCAAAGAAAAATGCCTGTAACCCCAGTGATTCTCTAGGTTAAGACAGGAGGGTCACAAGTTTAAGGTCAACCTTGGCAACTTAGTGAGACCTTGTCTCAAAGTAAAAAATGAAAAGGGCTGAGGATGTGGCTCAGTGGTAGAGCATCCCTGGGTCTAATCTCCAGTACCCCACCCCCACTCCATACACACAGAATTAGCTGGGTGACAGGATCTCTCCTCTGACAAGTTAGCTCCAGTTCTGGTAAAGTCCAGTCTAACCCTCTGGGGCTTGGTCTGTTTCTTTCTGGGTGGGAGTTTACCAAGAGACACACAGAAAGTCGTTTGTCACTTGCTCTGCATATAAGAGATAGTGAACCAAATGTCTCTATCCAAATCACAATATGCAATGCCAGTGTCCTCAACAACTGCCCCTATGTTACCTGAGGATCTATGTGTTGCCTTGGGAGAAAGACCTTGGCCCTAATCCAGATTCTGACTCTACCTGTGTGATCACAGATGGCTATTTACCTCCCCTCAGGGCCTTGTTTATTCATAGGCAATGAAAGGTTGGAATCGGAAGTTGTCCGTGGTTCTTCATCTCAGGCACTGGGCGATTCTGGCCTAAGGGGCACACCTGGACCTCATCATCCCTGGCTCCAGGTCTGAGCAGTTCCAAGGAGTCTGAGTCTACCATGAGTTCTGAAAAATGAAAGTCTCAGGGCCAAAGAAAAAGACTCTACAGGTTGAGCTGATTTTCCAAAAACTCCGCTGGTGGTGGGAGGTGGCGATCATCCACTCCCCATCTAAATTTTTTCCAATGGCCTTCTCCATTACATATTGTCCCAGATCCACAATGGTGGGTCTCAACATTTTTTGACTTTATGAGAATGTGATAGTCATACATGTTTAGTAAAAACCATGATTCAAATTTTTAATTTGGACCTTTTCCCCAACCTAGCTACATGCAGTAAGATCCTCTCTCACAAGCCTACAGAATGGGAGAAAATCTTTGCCACCTGCACCTCAGATACAGCATTAATCTCCAGGATATATAAAGAACTCAAAAAATTTAACCCCCCCCAAAAAAAATACAAATAACCCAATCAATGGAAAAAAGAACCGAACAGGCACTTCACAGGAAAAGAAATATGGTCAACAAATATATCAAACAATGTTCAACATCTCTAACAATTAGAGAAATGCAAATTAAAACTACACTGAGATTTCATCTCACTCCAGTCAGAGTGGCAACTATCAAGAATACAAGTAACAATAAATATTGGTGAGGATGTGGGTGGGGGGGGGATTTTCTCATACATTCCTGGTGGGACTGAAAATTGGTGCAACTACTCTGGAAAGCAGTATGGAGATTCCTCAGAAAACTTGGAATGGAACCACCATTTGACCCAGTTGTCCCACTCCTCAGCATATACCCAAAGGACTTAAAATCAGCATACTATAGTGACATAGCCACATCAATGTTTATAGCAGCTCAATTCATAATAGCTAATGGAACCAATCTAGGTGCCTCTTCAACAGACGAATGGATAAAGACAATGTGGGACATATACACAATGGAATATTATTCAGCCATAAAGAAGAATGAAATTATGGCGTTTGCTGGTGAATTTGTGGAACTGAAGACTATCATGCTAAGTGGAACAAGTCAATCCCCAAAACTCAAAGGCTTCAAATATTCTATCCGATATGTGGATGCTAACACACAATAAGAGGGTGTGTGGGAGGGAATAGAAATTTATTGAATTAGACAAAGGGGAATGATGGGAAGGAAAGGAGTATGGGAATAGGAAATACAGCAGAATGAGTTGGACATAACTTTCCTATGTTCATATCTGAATACAGTGAAATTCCACATCATATACAACCACGAGAGTGGGAAGTTATACTCCATGGATGTATAATATGTCAAAATACACTCTACTGTCATGTATATCTAAAAACAACAAGAACAACAAAGATCATTTTTCGCGATGCTCTCAGTCAACCCTACACAACCTCAAGGGAAAACCAACAACACTACAGTAACCAACTGGGTTGTTGGAAACCCAACAACACTGCTGTTACTAAGCAGTAATGCTCAATAGGTTGGGTGTGTTCAATGCATTTTCAACTTAAATTCTCAAGTTACTCCGTGTTTATGGGGATGTGGCTCTTTCATAAGTCCAAGAGCATCTGTGCTCCACCAGAGGACTGAGCCTTGGTGTCCAAGGTAGATGAAGCCCCTCCTACGTACCACAGCCCTCCAGCGTCCACAGACAGGACTGCCCGTAATGGTCTTTGTGGCTGTGCCCCGAGGGCAGGCAAGGTGATTCTGTATTCTAGAGAGAAAAAAAAATATCTCAACTCTACCTTCCAGAGGAAGGGGATGGCCAGGACCTGCTGACCCCACTAGCATCCTAGACAATGGGGTCAAGCTACAGGGGAGTCCGTATGTTCCACTGAAATTAGCCACAGGCTTGCTGCAGCCCACATTCAGGGAGAAAGTGATGACCAGTGTCCATTGTGCACATTTGGCACAAGCCAGGCTGGGAGCAGGAACAAGTGGGTTAGGAGGTGGACCTGGCTGTCCCCCTTTCTCTTAGAGCCACAAAACTGCTCCAGCAGGGCAGATGGAAATTCCAGCAAGAGAATGAGATGAGAAAGGAGCACAGCGTTTTCAGAGGGAGAGGACACTTTGACTCCCTTGTGTGCTGACAGCTCAACTATCCTAACCCACCACTCCCCAGCTGGTCCCACGACCCGGGGCTCTGTACACCGGCCCCCTGCCCTTCAATAGTCTGCATTGTTCAGAGAATCTCTTCCTTTTGTTTTTCTGTCCATTTATACCTCGGCTCATTTGTTTTCCATTCTTGGGAGCAATTCGCCGGCTCCTGGGCCCCACAATCTCTTTCTCCCCTTGATCCCTAAACAAGATGCTTGGACAGGCCCATTGTCTTAACAGTGGCCAACTAGAGGTATTTATTAAAATTGTGTTTTAAAAGGAAAAATCAAGGGGGATTCCAGTTTTTATCCATGGTAACTTCTGCGGAGTTTGGTAGTGGTGCTGCAGCCGCATACCCTGGCCTTTGTCCCCTGGTCTTCGGTTGGATTTCAGGGTAAGCTGAGTTACACGAGGAAACCTGAGGGAAATTCCCTTTAAACCAGCAAGCAGAGTTCTTTCCTGTTCTCTGCCATCCAGGGACAACCTAAAATTACAGTGTGTCAATAGTATGTTGATATGGGGTCTCCTTCCCCCCCCCACCCTGTGAACATACAACCCCTCATGACTGTTGGAGAAAAATGCATCAAAAAATAAAAAGAGAGGAAAGAAAACAGCGAGGTTCAGTGCAATTTGAGTCCAGGCAGGCCTGTATCTGGAAAGAGCAGACGTTCTGAGAGAAAGGTATTGCAAAGACCTGGCCCTGTAGTCCAGAAAGGCCCTAATTGCACATCATCTTGTCTATGCTCTTGAAGGCTTTGCTCAGGGTGCGCCAGAGAAATTACTGCTGCTGGGATCATTACCGGAGCAATTATCCCACTTATTAATATACCACTAAACGTGGGAGTGGAAGGCGTGTCCGGCTCCATCCATGGGCTGCCGAGCTGCAAGTTTTCATTTCCTAACAGCACAGGAGGCCTCTTAGTGATCCACGGAACTTTTAAAATAACTAATAGCATCTCAAGACTCCCACAGAGACTTGCACAGATTTATAGACAAAGAAATGCCACTAAAGAAGTGGTTTAAAACTCTAAAGGGTTGAATCTCCTTTTGACCAGAAATAAAATGAAATGAACTCAGGAAAGTAGAGAAAAGACACAGCTCAAAGGGGAATTTTTCTTTTCCTAAAAAGTATGTTACAAGGCTGGGAATGCTGGTGCATGCCTGTAATCCCAGCGGGTTGGGAGGCTGAGGCAGGAGGATCATAAGTTCAAAGCCAGCCTCAGCAACTTAGTGAGGCCCTAAGCAACTCAGTGAGATTCTGTCTCTGAATAAAATATATAAAAGGGCTGGGGATGTGGCTCAGTGGTTAAGTGCCCCTGAGTTCAATCCCAAGTACCAAAAATAAACAAATAAAAAGTATGTTTCAGGTAAAGTATTTCCAAGCAAAACTTTAGGGTAACATAGAAAGTAGCAAAGTCCACCTGCCACATAAGCCTCGGGGTCTCATGATGTGTTTTTCTATGCTTGTGTCTGTGTACACACACACACAGCCTTGACCATGGCCACTGTATGGAGAACGAGGAAACACTGCAGGCCCTACCAATCTGGAGGGGGCGTCTCACTGAACCAGACTGCACAAAGTTACCTCTTCAACATGGCGGATGCTCAGCACTCTTGGCAGAAACGCTTGGCACTGGCAGGAAATCTCAGCAGGGCGGCTTGTTTCTGCTCATCAAACACCAGTAGCTTTCACCAAAAGCAGCAGAAAATGGGAGAAATGTGTCTGATCGCATCTGGGCCATGTGTCAGCACTTTTCTGAGGCAGTTAGCTGAATTCTAGCTTTGAAGAAAAATGGTTACACTCTCCTTCTGCCCCACAGAATCAACCAAGGAGATTGTTGGCAGGAACTTACCTGTAACCCAGCTGCCCTCCCAATACCCCTGGAGCAACCTGAGAGGGTCAGTTATTGAGAAACAGAAGCTAATGATAGAGTCCACCCTCTCCCTGCTGAACACAAGGCTCCCAGTTACATAGAGAAACGAACGCCCAGGAACAAATTACTTGGCCTTCTCTGGTAACTTCTCTGTAGCCTCCCCACCCCAATAGCTTCCTGTCCATTTCACTCTTGTTGGTTCCACCAAAGACTGGACAGGGAATGGGGAAGCAGACTGTAGAGCCTATGTATCAATACGGCTTGCACCTGCTTAGCAGTGAAGAGAAGCAATCTGTAAACTACCAATGGATCAGGGATTTGAGGATGACCAAGGATCCCCCAACAAACAGTTGTTCTATCAAACAAGAACCCACAACTGCTCCCCATCTCAAAAGAGAGACACTCATTCCTCTTATCACAAATTCCTATCCAGATTAGAGAAGGAAGTAGCCATTTGCCAGAAAGGATTTGTGGATCCCATGGTTGTATGCACTCTTGTAGTAGGCCTTCCTTGTGTATCAGGGAGTTCAAGAGGACTTCTTTGAAGATATAAAGGCCAACACTTTTTAGAATGTTTCTTTAGAATGTTGGAACTTTTATTTCTTTTTCTTCTCCTCCTCCTCCTCCTTCTCCTCCTTCTTATTCTTCTTTGTTTTTCTGTTTTCCCTGTATTGCTGGAGATTGAGCCCTGGGCCTCAGGTATACGAAGCAAGTACTCTACCACTGAGCTATACTCCAGCCCACACATGGTCAGAACTCTTAAGAAAAGTGAAGTTAAGGCTGGGGATTAGCTCAGTGGTAGATTGCTTGCCTAACACCACAAAGCCCTGGGTTCAATCCCCAGTACTGAAGGAAAAATAAAAAGGAGAAGAAGAAAGAAAAGTAAATAAGGACAATCTTTGAAATATGGTAGTCCCCCCTGTCATCTACAGTTTCACTTCCCATGGTATTAGTTGCCCACAGTTAACGAGAGTCTGAAAATACTAAGTAGAATCTTCCAGAAATAAAATACCATTCTGAGTAGCATGGTAAAAATTTTAATGCAGCCCTGCTCTATTCTACCTGGGACAGGAATCATCCTTTTGTCCAATGTATCCATAGTATATATGTTACCTTCCTGTTAGTTACTAAGTAGATGTCTCAGGGATCAGACAGCTACTGTTTTAATAACACAGAGCTTGTGTTTAAGTAACCTTAATTTAGTTAATAATGGCCCCAAAGTGCAAGACTAATGATACAAAGGAGTCATCAGAATTGAAAACATAGGACATTTTAACTCCGATACTATGTGGCAGGCAGTGCTACATGACATATAAAAATACATGGTTTATAAGGTTCGATACTGTCCATGGTCTTGGGCATCCAGTGAAGGACTTGGGATGTGTTCCCTGTAGATACGTGGGGATTAATATACTTGTATGCCTTCTGAGGTCACGAAGAGTAATCACAAGGAAGACATCAAGACCTATGATTTAAAGATGGTGGTAGATGGCAAAACTAACCTATGTTATGGCTTATCTTTTTTATACTTTTTACTTTTTTATGGAAGTAGAATGTATACATTAAAGTAAAAACATGTAGCAGGCCAGTGTTGCAACCTTATAATCCCAGAGATTCAGGAGGCTGAGGCCAGCGCTTAGCATCTTAGCAAGAACCTGTCTCAAAATAAAATAAAAAGGGTTAGGAATGTAGCTCAGTAGTAAAGCGCTCCAAGGTTCAATCCCTGGTACTAGGGGGAAATTTTTAAATTTTTTTTTTAAAAGGATGTAAAAGTTAAGTGGAGAACTTGATGAATTTTTACAGCAGCATACACTGTATACCAGATGAAGCTGTCGAACATTGCCAGCAGCCCAGG
Organism: Spermophilus citellus; assembly: GCF_964194105.1. Taxonomy (NCBI): domain Eukaryota; kingdom Metazoa; phylum Chordata; class Mammalia; order Rodentia; family Sciuridae; genus Spermophilus; species Spermophilus citellus. The sequence goes on from NC_138192.1 coordinate 103,197,219, forward strand.
AGGCTCATCATGCCCTTTCCCAGTTAATACCAAGTTAACTACTCTTTGGACTTCTGTCACCATAGGTTGTTTTTGCCTGTCTTTGGGCTCCATGTAAATGGAACCACACAGTGTACTCGGGTGTCTGGCTTCTCTCATTCAGCATTTTGCCTGTGACACTACGGACTCATGTTGTGCAATGGAGGAGGGGCAGTGGGACATTTTCATTGTTGAGTTGTTTTCCATTGTACAGAAATCCAAATGCTTTGCTTTGGTCCCTTCTGGCGTGCATGAGAGGGCAAGAATGAACTGCACGGGCTTGGCTCTTCAGCTGGGCCCATGGCAAATGGAGGCCAGAATCCAGGCGGGGGGGGGGGGGGGGGGAGAGGAAATGCAAGAAGGCTGACTGCGGAGTCTTCAGAAGGAAGGTGGGAGCCAGCGAGGCTGTCTTGGACCATTTGCCCTGGGCGCTCCTGCTGAGCAAGCAGGAATGGCTGCAGCCCAGCCTCCTGCCTAGCCCCCGCGACAGCTGACTGCTCCTGCTCCTGGCCCCCTTGCCAAAAGCTGGTTCCCCAAGGACAGAGGGGAGCCCAGAGGTCTCAAGACTCTCCCATGAGCCAGGGCGAGGAGAGGCCCTTTCTTATCCTGGGGCCCTCTGGCTGACTAGCCAAACCAGTTGAGCATGACAGCAGCCTGCCCACCATGGTGAGTGCCAGCTCCAAGCATCTGTTTCTGTTTCCCTACTGCTTCCCGTGGGTGGTGGGTGGGAGCCCACTCCAGGTCCTCTCCATTTTCCCTCCTAATCACAATCATTTGTTCTAACAGAACTGTAAGCGGCTGTGGCTAAAAAACCCAGGCAGTGCCCACACAAAGCCAGCAGGCCCCGGCCTTTCCCACATCCCCTGGTTATCCTACATAAAATTAAAGCAGCCACCCTGCCATTATCCTCTTTCCTGCATGTTTTGTAGGGTCCCCAACTACTCTTACAATTGCCCCCACTGCCTGATGTGGGCTCCAAATATCTGCCCACCCCTCCTCTGGTTTCCAGAGACAAATGCCAGGACCTGGCGTCTCTACACCCAAGGCCTGATAGACCTGAAGGCCAAAGGATCAGACTTTGCAAGGGGCCCAGCACACGGCTTTGGAAAGGAGACAGGAATCCCTCTGGATGTGATCTTTCCGAGTGTGTTCTGCTCTTAATAAAACCCCCAAAAAAGCTTTGGAAAACGTGAAAGGGACTGATTACCAAGGATGAGAAGCCACCCTCAGCCACCAGCGGTCACAAACTCTACCTGCCCTTTTCTACTCCTAGCTAAGGGTCCTAGGTGGCCACTCTTCACCCAAATCCCCGCCTAACACCAAGTTACCAGCCTGGTGCCCTTGTCAGTGCCACACACTGAGCTACTTCAGATTCTCTCCCTCAATTCTTCACCACAAAAGCCCCTCCCGGCAGCTCCCCTATACATTCACCCCTAAAGCTGAAGCCCACCCTTGACCTCAGTATGTCCATTCATGCAGAAGCAGTGTTGCTGCTAGTGTCACGGCGTGAGCTCAGGAATGATGAGTGTGGAATGCTGCTGCACTTAGAGGACTAGAGCCTGTCCTGATGGATGCTTACTCCCCACTTAACCTTAAGTTCAGTCTCTGCTAAAAAACTATGTTGCTATATCCGTGCAACAGGGTTACAGATACTCTCCCAGCTACTCCATAAAATTGTTCCTTGCTACAAAGTAACACGATTGTTGTGATGGATTCAAATAATCCTGGCCATTGGTGGAGGTGGCGGGGGATAAATGCACAGGTGGGTAGGGGAGAGGGTGGACCTGTGTCACTTTTTCTCTATACCATGCCCAGGGTGTTTCTGCTGGTCGAAGAACACTCTCTAACTATCCAGGAACAATATTCACATTCCCAACTATCAGACACTGTGTACCAGGCACTGTGCCAACCAGTTACAACTTCATCTCATTTAATCCTCATAAAAGTTATTTGAGGTGGGTATTATTAGTCCCGTGGTATACAGGAGGAAGTTGAGGCTCAGAGAGGATAAGCAACTTGCCTAAGGTTGCACAGGTAGGGTAGGGAGAAGCCATGCCCTGCAACTTCTATGCAGGCAAGGTCAGAGGCCTCTGTTGTCCAAGACAGGAGTTCTGGCTCCCACCTTCCTTCTGAAGACTCTGCAGTCAGCCTTCCAGACCTGCTGACACCTTGATCTTGAACTTTGAGACTCTGGAGTGAGGAAACAATTGTTCTTTCAGCCACCCAGTCTGTGGCATTTTGTTATGGCAGCTCATATGGACTAATATACTTGCCTCCTATTTTCTTTGTAGAAGGGCTCAGACCTTGGTCACTGCTCCAGCTGGCCTCACAGGGTGACCACACCTGCAGGGTTGTGGGGAATGGAAAAGTCTAGGGATTGGAGGGAGGGAGTCATCACCACCACCCAGTGCAGGTATAACCCTACTGTCCTGAGCCTCCTGCCACCAAGTGTCCCTGGGACACTCTCTCCCCTTGTCACATCATTGCTCAGCAGTAGAGTCTCCTCTGGGCTCCCAGAAAGAAGAGGACACCTTGCTGCCTTCTAGCCAGCAGAACCACGGATCCCTTGGCCACTTGAGAACAACGGTGTGATCTGTGCTAAGAAAAGCAGAGCCTCAAAGCAGAGCAGACACGTGAGGTCCTGAAACAAAATAGGATGGTGTCTGTCCTGGCAGGGCTGCCTCAGGTCCTGGGCAGACTCTAGAAGGGCCGGCACAGGAGAGGTAGGCTTGGGCCCATGGGTGGCCCTGAATGGCAACAGGCCCCCGAGCTGGCCACAGGGCGCTTTTTCCTCAGCTACCTCCTCCCTCCTCCCCTTCCCCAGTTCCAGGTCTTATCCTGAGGCCCTGGAACTCAGTGGCCTTTAACTCAAGGTAACCAGGACAAGAGCTAGTAACGTCATGTCCCCCCTCAGACCAGCAGCAACGTGGACAATAATGTCAAGTTGTTCCTCACCCAGAGACTCTGTCCCAGGCCCCTTGTCTTAATTTCCTATTGCTTCTGCAACAAATTACCAAGTTTGGTGGCTTAAAACAACACGCATTTATTCTCTTACTGTTCCCTAGGGCAGAAGTCTGAAGGAATCTCGCTGCTGGAAGGAAACATCCAGGTGTCCACGTGCCTTGGCTAGTGGTCTCTTCCTCCACATTCAAAGCCAACCATGGCCAGTCTGTTCTTTTTCATGGCGTGTCACTCTAATGTAGCCCTCTGCTTCCCTCTTTCATAGATGCAATCCCTGTCTTTACAGTGGGTTTCCGCATACCACCCAGGGATTATTTCTTTATACTGAAGTCAGTCTGGTAGTAACATTAAGTCCCCCCTTGCCACCTAATGACATATCTCCTGTTTCTGGGGACTAGGATCTGCACATTTGGGAGATTATTATTCTGTCTATCAGACCTCTGGATTTATGTCTGTGGGTTTTCTCACATTCCAGGAAGGACAAGATGTTTTATAAAATATATTCTGGTCTCCTCCCTCATCCTTCTTTGCCATCTTCCCTCTCTTTCCCTTTATAACTCAGCCCACCCAGCATGAAAACAGCATCCGCAGCCAGGCGCCATGGGGCACACCTGTACCTGGGGAGGCCTTGTGAGGCACTGGGATTGCAAGTTCAAAGCCAGCCTCAGCAACTCAGTGAGACCCTGTCTCTAAATAAAATATAAAAAATGGCTGGGGATGTGGCTCAGTGGTTAAGCGACCCTGGGTTCAATCCCCAATACAAAAAAAAAAAAAAAAAAAAAAAAAGGAAAAGGAAAAGAAAGAAAGAAAGTAAGAAAACAGCATCTGCAGGTTCTGAGGTGTCCCTGTCCCTGTGATGTGTTTTTCCAGATCCAGCACTGGTCATGGAAACAGATATCTGCCACGCATGGCTAAGAAGTTTGGGTTGTTTCCCTGGGTCTCACAAGGAGGGCATCACCCTGATTAAAGGTCCCATGTCTCACCCCTTGTGACTATGATAGTCCAATCATCCCAAGGTGATTGGTCCCTGAGAGAGCTGCACCACTAAAATGTCAGGTCCAATCCCAGAGCCAGGGTAGACAGGTACACACGTCAGAATCCCTCTTTCCCAACATAGAGCCAGTGGCTGTCTTGTGAGCACAGAACCATAGGAAAAAGAATTTAAGTTGTCTGGAGGCAATGTTTCCATCGAATCATGGAAGCTTGATGACTCACATTTTCCCAGCACCCAAATGTTCTTGTTCAGTGGCCTGAGAGTTTCCCACTGAGTGTTTTTAAACAAAAGCTTCACACACACAGCCTCTCCCACCCTCTTGGCTCCAAAATGACCCCATTTTAAAATTTCTTCCTCCCTATCTTGTCAAAACACCCTCAGAACAGCCACCCAAAGGCCACACCTTTCTTTTATTTATTTATTTACTTTTTACATACATGACAATATTTCTATGCAGGGCCATGCTGAAGTGCTGTCCAGCCACGGGCATAGAGGGGGGCGTGGCACAGTGAGAGGGGACAGATGGATCCACTTCATCCCTTGTTGTATGCTCCAAGACAGAACTATAGAAGGAGGAAGTTGGAAAAGAGACCTCGAAGTGCATCTAATCCAACTCCAACATTTTCCAAATAAGGAAACTAAAAACAGTCTGGAAAGTTAAAGTTTGCACATAATCATTACTGCCGTTGTCATCTTTATCATCATAATCACCATCACCATCACCATCACCATCACCACAATTTGGGAGTCTGGATCCCACAGTCCACTTTGTCTACGGTCTTCTCTAAGAAGCTGGTTTTTCTCACTTCCCCTTATGTAGAATCCCTATTTATTCCTTCTGGCTCTTAGAGGGTGGGATGATCTAAATGTTCCCACCTCCCTCCCCAAATTTGTATGTTGAAACCTAACTCTAGGGTACTGGTATTAGGAGGTGGGGCCAGTGGTATTAGGAGGCGTGGCCTTCAGGAGGTGACTAGGTAATGAGAAAGGTGCCCTCAGGAATGGGATCAGAAGCTTGAGGAAGCTCACTCACCCTTTGTGCTACAAGGGTGCAGCAATGAGTTGCCAACCATGGAACATAGTTCTTACCAGACACCTTCATCCATTGGTGCCTTGATCTTGGATTTGCTAGCCTCCAGAACTATAAGTAATTTACACGGCTAAGGGGTTGGTTTGCTTTACCAGGCTGGGAATTGAACGCAGGGCCTCATGCATGCCAGACAAGCACTCTACCACTGAGCTACAACCCCAGCCACCTAAGGTATTTTGTTCTAGCAGCTCCAACTGAGTAAGAGGGAGACAGCTCCAAGGTCAGGAGCACTCATGACTTCTAAGAGCTTGCTCCTGGGCACAGCCCCCATGGTTATGCATGGGCCCCCAACCCTCCTGTATACACACACACACACACACACACACACACACACAACAAAAGGCTGGGAAGGGGAGGCCAAGTCCTCAAGGAGTCTACCTGAGAGGAATTCTGCAGGTATAGAGCTTTAACTAACCAGAGCATGCATGGGGCACTGCATTCCAGACCTGGTGTTGTACAGTGTCAGTGTCATCTCCTGGGATCATCACCTAAGCCCTTCATAAGATGAGGAACCTGTAGTACAGAGAACCTACAGACAAGTCACTTGCTAAGGCCCAGAGGCTGGCAAGTGGAAGAGCCGCATTCAGAGCCACAGTCTGACCCCAATTCCTGTCTGCATTTCTGTGCAGAACATTCTGGGACCCCATTTTTCCCCACACTGTTTCCTTTTTCTCACCCCAAGTATTCCCTTCTCCTCAATGCTACAAAGACTGGGGTGGCTTATCTCCATTTCTTTGCCCAACCCCAACTTTGGCATGCTAATTCTGGAGGGAAACTAGAAAGGAGAGTAGCAGTGGTATTTTCAATTCTGAGTTCTGCAGCAGTCCAAGACCCAGCATGGGGCCCTGCCCTCTGGGTCACTTCCTAAGGGATGATGAAGTTAGTGTTGGTGGTGATGACAGTGGAGGGGAGCGAGAGACTAAAATGTTAGGGACAGGGCAAGAGAAACCAAGTAAGACTATAATTTGCTAAACCCTGCACCAACATCTTTGCCAGCCACAAAATTGCTATGCTCAGGCCTGGATTTCCATTCCAACCCAAGTGCTTTATGCAGCCATGCTGGGGCCTTGCTGAGATTCTGGGTGTGGAGCCATTGGTGACTCCTGCTCCCCTAGCAACCACAGAGCTCCTGACACCTGGAGCCCAGACACAGCCTCCCCAGAAGGCTCCAGGATGCCAGAGTCAGAGTCGGAAGCAGAAACAAGCTTTCTGCTGTCCTCACCCCTTGGACGGGTTTCCAGCTTGAGACAACGCGTTTGTCAAAGCCCCTTGGAATTGTCAGGGTAGGCACAGTATAAACATTCATGTAGTTACAGGATAATAATTACACCTTCCATGTACATAACACCTTTCTTCCCCAGAGCAGCCGGCTTCTCACATTATCTCATTAATCCTCCCATCCCTGGGAGGCAGGGAGGACCCAGTGTGACTACCCACAGTTCACTGGGAGAGGAGACAGGGGGGGCGGCGGGAGGGAGGGAGAAGGTGCTGGCCCAGGTCACACACTTAGTCACAATTTTAGGTATAGCTTGTGCTGGGGCCTTGGCCAGAAATCAGAAAAATACTGGCGGTTGCCCTCCACTGAGCTTTAGTGAGATACACCAGGCAGCCACGGGCATGGTTTCCCACAGCCCTGGTGATACCCTGGAGAGGCTGGGAATATTTTCATCCTCACTTAGTAAATGGGGAAAGTGAGCTCAGAAAGGTACGGTTCCTGGCCAAAGGTGTCAGTAGCAGGAGAGCTCTTTGGCAAATACCTAACAGCTAGCTCCCTAATCTGGGCTCCCTCCCTGAGAAATGAGAGGTAAACAAAGGCAGAGCACATTAAGCAGGGGAGGGGCTGACGCCCTCTTATGTGCCCCCCCACACACCAGGTCAGGGGGTAGTGAAGCCAAAGGGCTCATTATGTAGCCTTATGGAATCTACAGAAAAGGCCTAATTCACTGAGAGCTACTCCCCACCCCCACACCTCCTCCAGTCCTATTCCTGTTTCCTAGCTCATCCTTTTGACACAAGGACAATTACTGCTATTCATGCCCACCCTGAGGCCACCTGCCACTGACCCATTCTCATGCACATGGAGCCAAAGATCAGACACAATGCAAGTCAATCTGAGGTTTTTACCAGACCTGGGAGGGGACCCTCGGTGCACCCTCCCATCCCCAGCCTTCAGGGCCATGGGGCCTCTGCAAATTCCAGGATCCTTCTTGGAGGGTCCTGAGAGACCCAGTCAGGAAACCGTCGGGGCTAAATCCCAGCTACTAGGGAGGCTTAGCCAGGAAGCCATTCATCCATGCAACAAATCTTACTGATCGTGTTACACTCATGGTTCTAGACATTGGGGGTGCAACCTAGAACAAGGTGGACCTACCCCAGCCCTGTGGGAGATGGATGAGTACATCTAAAACTGAGGCACATGTAAGAAGACTCCCTACCCCAGACTTGGTGTATCAACAAAGGCTTTCAGAGAGTAAATTCCATAGTTTGGGTCCAAAATGTGTCCCAAAGGCCTGTGTGTTAAAGACTTAGTCTTCAGCTTGGCACTTTTGGAAGGCGGTAGAAACCTTTAAGAGGTGGGGCCTGGAGGGAGGTTTTAGATCATCTGGGAGTCTGCCCTTGAAGGAAATAGTAGCAGGACCCAGGTCTCTCTGCTCTTTCTCTTCTCAGCTACCATGAAGTGATAGTTTCCTCTACCATAGGCTCCCACTATGATGTGCCACAGGCCCAAAAGTGACAGTCCAACTGACCATGGACTGAGACCAAAATAAATCTTTCTGCTTTTTAAGTTGATTACCTTGGGTATTTTGCTAAAGGAACTCAAAACTGACCAACAATAAATAAATATCAGGCTTCATGGGCCTTATGATCTCTGTTGTAACTAACTCAATTCTGCCTTCACAGCACAGAGCTGCCATACATAAACAAATGGGCACGGGCATGACTGGGTTCCATAAACTTGGATAGTTAAATTTGAATTCATATAATGTTCAGGCATCATGAAATGTTATTCTTATTTTGATTTTTTTCTTGCTTTGTTTTTTTTTTTTTTTTTCTTCCTACCATTTTAAAGGGTAAAATTTCATAGCTCCTGGGTTGGAAATGGCCCAAGGGAGGAAGAGTTGTCAATGTGGAGGCGGAGGCTGGGATTCAGGGTCTTCCAGGCTGAGGGGGAGCCTGAAGGCGGTAGAAAGGAGGTGAGTCTCTATGGAATCATGCAAGCTCTGGAAAGGAATTTGAACTTTCTTTCCCCTGAGTTCCTGATGGATTTTTGGTTTGGGACTTATTTGTTAAATATTTAAATGCCTACTGAATGCCAGGTACTAACAAGGGATGACTTTAGAATGGGTGGCCAGAAAGGTTTCCTGAGGAGGTGGCATTTGAGCTGAGATATGAACTATAAGACCTTTAATTATTACAATTATCTCTGAGGAGGAGTTACCTGATTCTCATTTTACAAGTAAAGAAATGGAATCTTAGCAAGGTTGCCTAAGATCCCAGAGGTAAGAGGTACCCAGAGCTAGGAAGTGGCAGGGAGTTAGTATCCATCAGTGCTGGGTTCAAACCCTGCCTCTTGCATTTATTAGCTAAGTAAACTTGACTTTGACCTCACCTCAAAGTCCCCACACAATAGTAATGAGTTCCTCTTTTCTTCACAGAGAAGTCTATCGATGACATTTGTGCATTAAAGAGATACATATTGCCAGGCACAGTGGCACATGCCTGTAATCCCAGCAATCCATGAGTCTAAGAGGAGGATTGCAAGTTTGAGGCTAGCTTCAGCAACTTAACAAGACCCTCTCAAAATAAAAACTTAAAAAAAGGCTGGGGATGTAGCTCAGTGACAGAGAGCCCTGGATTCAATCCCCAGTACCCAGAAACAAACAAATAAATAAAGTAAGAAATAAATAAATACACATGAAGGGCTGACTCGGGCAGGTCAAGACTGTTCTAGGTGCTCAGAACTATGAAAAAGACAATTCTTGGAACAGTAAGAAAACAAAGATCCCCATATGTTTCAGTCAGCCTTTTCATCACTGTGATCAAAAAACCTAACAAGAACAATTAGAGGTGGAAAAGTGTATTTTTAGGGTTTATGGTTTCAGAGGTCTCAGTCCATCCATGGCTGACTGGGTTGCTCTGAGCCCAAGGTAAGGCAGCATATCATGGTGGAAGGGTGTGGATGAAGAAAGCAGCTCAGTGTGGTAACAAGGAAGCAGAGAGAGCTCTGCTCACCAGGGACAAAATATAAACCCCAAAAGCACATCCCCAGTGACCTACCTTCTCCTATCACACCCTAACCTGCCTACAGTTACCACCCAGTTAATCCATATTGGTGGATTAATGCACTATAAAGTTAAGGCTCTCAAAACCCAATCATTTCACCACTAAACTTTCTTGCCTTATCTCACATATGAGCTTCTGGGTGACACCTCATAGCTAAACCAAAACATTAGAGAGGAGAAGGCAGGAAGTTTGGAATTTTTTTTTTTTTTAAAGAGAGAGTGAGAGAGAGAGAGAGAGAGAGAGAGAGAGAGAGAGAGAGAATTTTTTTAATATTTATTTTTTAGTTCTCGGCGGACACAACATCTTTGTTTGTATGTGGTGCTGAGGATCGAACCTGGGTCGCATGCACGCCAGGCGAGCGCACTACCGCTTGAGCCACATCCCCAGCCCAAGTTTGGAATTTTTGATAAGATGATCAGGGTGAACTTTACTGAAGATCTGCCATTTGAACAGACTCAAAAGAGAGGAGGACATTAGCCAAGCAGTTTTTCTGAAAATGAGTTCCGTAAAGAGAGGAGCCAGAGCCAAGGCTTTGGTGTGCTCAAGAACAGCTGGAAGTTCAGCGTGGCTGCCGCAGGTGAGGGATGTGGAGAGTGGTGGGAGATGAGGTCTAAGAGGTGATATGGGGATGGTAGGGAAGGGGTCAAGAAAGCTCATGAAGGCCTGATGACATTGAAAGAGCTGATTTCCTTTAAGATTCAGTCTCTTGAGGCTCAAGCAATTTGATCCCGTGTCCAGGGTCCCTCAGAGATCTACAGTTCTGTGGTTCTGTGATAGAGAGCAACATCCCTGCCCACCACAGAGCGACAGCCAGGATTACCTCAGAACTAAGAAGTCACCAGAGGAGAGATTTGGGATTGGGAGAGGCTAGACCAGATCCTCCAGCAGATCAGAGACTGGACAGCATTAACAAATGGAATTTTCTCTGCAACACAGGGCTCAGCTTGCACCCAGGTCCCTAATGCTGAAGCTCCCTAATTCTTAGAAAGTAGGTTGCTTCAGAAAGTGCAGGTTGCATTCTAGAACTATTCAGGGAAACCATGCAGGGCTGAGGATGGGACCTGGCTGGAGCTTTATACATGCTGGGCAAGCACTCTACTACTGAGCTCCAACCCTAGCCCCCAAATCTTCATATTCTGTGAGAGTCTCATGGTTCCAACTGATCCCAGAGTGGTAAGTGCACCTGGAAGAAGGGCTCAGATTGTTTGTTCTGGAAAGACCCTAAGAGTATCCTCCTCATACTAGGTCTTGGGGAAGGCTGGGGAGGCAGTTGGAAGAAGGCAGGAAGGGGAGTTTCCAGAGTACTGGGACAGGCCTCCACTCATCCCCCACCTTAATTATCAATCCAATCTATGCTATCTCCAGGCCTTCCTGGGTTTTGTTTTGGGGGTCTGTTTATTTATATTTTCTTCTACATCTGTTTCTGAGTCCCTTTTGTATAGTTCTTTTGCCCCAAATTGATCAGTAATGGTCTCAAACTGTGTATGGGGTTCTGACTGAGACCACTGGGACTTCTGATAATTTCCCTCAGACTCACACTGGCCAACACAAAGGTGAGGTGTCCTTCATGGACCTGGTCTTGGGCCAAACAGTGAGAGCGCCTCTCCTGGGTAAGTGCTACATGTCCAACTCAGGGACAACTCCTTTTTTTTTTTTTTTTTTTTTTTTTTTGGTACTGAACCCAGGGGCACTGAACCACTGAGCCATATCACATCTCCCAGCCCCAGTTCTTTTATTTTTTATTTCAAAACAGGGTCTCAGTAAGTTGCTTAGCGCCTTACTAGGTTGCTAGGCTGCTGAGGCTGGCTTTGAACTTGCAATCAATCCTTCCTCAGCCTCCCAAGCAGGTGCCACAGAGCCCAGGAACAGCTCCTCTTGAACACCCAGTAGAAACAGACTCTTATGTGTGAGCCCCAGGAAATTTCTTCTGTCCTTAAGGAATCTGAAACCAACCAGGTTCCAGTTCTGCTAGAAATCTACTTTCCAGTTAAGAAAAATTCTTGTTGCCAAATGTCCCCCTTCCACATCCTCCCAATACACACCACAGGGCACCTGTAAAATAAGTCCATTGTCTTGTCTGAGCTCAGTGTGAATTCCTCAGCGGTTAAAAATGTTAGTTTGTTTTTTCCTGCGTTTTACAGTCTGGTACAATTTCATTAGATACCTTTCCTTCATTCCCCCCCAAATAAGAATCCCTGTACTGTGTGTGTGTGTGTGTGTGTGTGTGTGTGTGTGTGTGTGTGTGTTAGTTTCTGGGGATTGGCCTCCCACAGGCTACTCAAGAGCTCCACCATTGGGCTACATTCCCAGCCCCCATTACCTTTTGACATCCTCCTGTTTTGCATTTCTGAGACCTTTACACATTGTCCTAAATTTTTCTCCCACAGAGAATTGTCAAATAACCAAGTAGCCAGTTCACTTCCTATTCCATTTATGCCTTAACACTGAGTGCGGCTCATTTAACTGAGTTTTTCTGAAAACACATCTAAGGAGGTATAGAGATGTATGTAGAGTCAAAGATTGCTGTGAGTTTTTTTTTCCTTTAAAAATCTTTATTTTTAATGACATGATTCTTTTCTTTAAACACTCAGAATGCAAAGGAATTGATTCCTGGGGAGAATGATGACTATTCTCAAGCCAGCAGGGAAAGATGTTGCCTTTCGCCTCCTTTGTCTTCTATCAGGGGCTCACCTGGACCATCTTCCCTTGAATCAATAAAAAAAGTTTCTTGCTACAAACACCACAGAACCAGCAGGCTGAGTCCTGGATTGTTCAAAACAGCCATGGAAATGCTGCTCTAAATAAACCTCACCAAAGTCTTTATTAACTTAGTTGCAAAGCCTCACCAGCTTCAATAATCTCAGGACCTGGAAGAAATGGACGTATAGCTGCATTATCCGGGGACAGAAGTCAGAGCTGCCTGTCACTGCACTTGGTATGATGATGGGGCCATGGAGTGGTTAAGGGCACAGGTACAGGGTTTACAAAGCACATGCCTGTGCTAGCCTGGATAGATTGCATAACACTCTGTGCCTCAGGGTCCTCATCTTTAAAATGGGGACAATAAAAGTAGCTACTTGAAAGTTATTCTGAGTTTTAAATTAAATACTACATGTAGAGCAATTAAAATAGTGCCTGAGGGCTGGGGGGGTATAGTTCAATGATAGAATGCTTGCCTAACATGCTAGAGGCCCTGGATTCAATCATCAGTACTGCAAAAATAAATATATAAATAACAAAACAACACCCGATACATAATAAGCATTATATAACAATAAGCTATTTTGTATTATCATCGTAGTAGCATCTGATATTAACATCTGGCATATGATATATATACTAGATATATTCATATGTCTCTCCAAAGCATATACAAATACTTTGTATACATATACAAAGCATATACATATACTCCATATACACACTCCATATACAAAGCAAAGCTTGAGCAACTCCTTCATTTCTTTGTGTATTTATATGCACAGGGGTTGCCTGATTGCAGAACATTTATAAACCCATCAGCCATGCCAAGATCCTTCTACCCTAAGCTCTCCCTGCAAGCCCATCATCTTGCTTCCTGGCACTGAGCCTGGCAGCCTGTTCCAGCCCCACATCAAGGTCAGAGAGGAAAGAGACAGAGGGCCAGCTGCTCCATCTCCTTCTGTCTGGGAGGGCTGTGGCAGGCAGGGAGCAGCAAGGATTGGGACTTTGGCAGGAGGAGTGAAGTCCCCAGCCAAGGAATGACCAGCCAAGCATGAGAACAGAGTCTTGCTCCCCTTCTGTCATATATAACCCACATCACACATCCTCACAACACTCTCAACACTGCACAACATCCCAACACCCCCAACATGACACAACACCCCAAAACACACAACACTACAGCATAACACATACAACATGACACAATACCCCAAAACACACACATCCAACTCTATATAGCCCTAACACATATTCACAACACCATTCAATATCCCAACACTACACCACACCACACCACACCACACATGGTGCCACACAATACTCACATACCACTACGCACCACCACCACACACACAGACACCAGCAAAGCTGTCCTATCCTTTTATACCCTCTCCCCTTTTTTTTCCATAGACCAAAGGGGCAACACTCAGCTCGTCTGCTGGGGGCCGAAGGGGAAGGGGAAGAAAGTGGGCAGGACAGGGCAGACACTGGGCTAATCCTGGCTCATCCGGGTACCAGCAAGAGAGCTCAACTCTCTGAGCCTCAGTTTCCCTGTCTCTGAAATCATTGTAATGCTTATATTTAAGGAAATATTGTTGGGATTCATCTAGATAATGAGTAAGAACCATCCCACCTAGTGCCTGATGCACAACAACTGCCCTAGAATTGGTAATGGCTGAAAATAAGGCTGGAAAGTGGAGAGGAGCAAAGATGGAGAGATGCAAGCTAAAGCACTCAAGGAAGGAAACCCTCACCCCAGAAAAAAATCAGCACCCTTTGTCCTCTCATTAAGGTTGGAGTATCCACAGCAACCCCACGAACTTGTATCATCTGTCATGATTTCCAATTTGGAACCTTAAAGAGAACAGCATTAGCAAATGTATTAATTAGAGTCAGGTCCTCAACCTAAATCATGTATTTGAATAGAAGAATCCCTGGTTTATTGTCCTAAAAGCCTGGCAGCCAGAAGCCATATGGTGGTTTTGGGGGAGAACACAGCTAGTGTCCTCAGCACGGCCATCCCCACAGCAGAGCCTGAGTGGGACCCTGACTGGCTTACTAATGACCATCTCATGCTGGAACATTTTCCCGGCTTCTCCCTCCTGGCTATGACTGTCCTGGGTCATCTTCTTTTCAACATGATTCCCATTTCAAGGTCCCAGGCTCCTTTAAGAAGAAACTGGGGAAAGGATAAACTCTCCCTTGCAATTTTTCATAGTTCTGACTGGCTTCTGGGTCCCCTTAAAACCACTGTTTCAGGCAGTGTGGGGACATCAGAGCCTGCTTCCTGGCTTGGCCATACCCTACAGAGTCCACAAAAGTTTGGCTTCCTTGAGGATCAGAGAGTCCTTCCACCTGGAGGCCGTGTTGAGCCAATTGGTTTACAAGCAGCCTCGTGTGGAGCACACCGTTTTGCTTAGAGGTCCATGTTATGGCAATGAACCCAAAGAGGACCAGGCTGAGTGGGGAACGCACATCCCTGTCCCACTTCAGCAGCAGAAAGAAAGCTGCAAGAGTTTGCATTTCTCTGCACAGCTTTCAGAGTGGCTCCACTCCCACAAGAAAAATGGAAAAACCAAGTGTTGGCAATTCCCCAATGTTGTACCAGAGAAGAGTATGTGGCCTTCACCCGGGAATCAGGGAGAAGGGACACTCAACCTATGCTGATCATCAGTTCATTCCATGTGTGGAAGGAATATCATTATGCCCCCTTTATAGAAAAAGAAAAAAGGGCACCTGGAGGTAAATTAACTTGCCAAGATGCCAGGATGGAAGAGCTGGGGTCCAAACCCAGGGAATCTCATCTCAGAGCCCAAACTGCTGCCTCCATCGCACCCACTTCTGTGATTGTTTGTGGGCTTGTTGTTGTTGCAGAAGCAGTGAGTAGAGACCAGGAGCAAAAGAACTTTCCCACAGAGCTCGCTTCTGGCATCACCTCACTGATGTCATGCTCCCAAGCAGATTGAGATCTGGGAAGAGAAATAACCATTCAACAATGTGGGTTCCCTAATGCCCTCTGCTCTCTCCTGCCCACAAAGAAAAGGCACTGGAGAGGGATAAATGGTGAGCCCAATACCAAGGTCTTATTTTGCCACCAAACCAGAGCATCTTTTCAGATGTGGGCCAGAGGACCTGACCCTTGGGTTTTCTCCCCCCAGCCCTACTCCAATCCCTTTGCTACAGCCACACTAGCCAGGATAAAGCCTAAACACATATTCTGGTGGCTACCAGAATTCACCAGAACACTTTCATCTGGATTGTGGAAATTAAGGTATAACTTTTTACTCAAGAACTAAAAAATAAGATGGGTTGAGACTCAGCATTACCATGCCTCAAGTCACCTACCCTCGCAAACGACCTAATTACAAATTTTTATCCAGAATGCCTGCCATGAGAACACTCCCTAAAGCAGTGCAGAAGCCTAGCAGTATTCTCCACACTCCTGTGGCAATGACAACATCATGATGTCAAAAACGGGATGGTCTTTTTGACCAAAATCACATACTTTCAGATACCCTATAATGCTGTATTCCAGATGGATCTTATAACCATCCTGATCATCATTTGACAACAGTATGGAAACAAAACTAGTCTTTGTCATTGTGCTTGTCCTGAAGTACACAACTTGATTTCTTCCCAGCATTGTCATGGTCTGACACCCTTTTGATTGACTGCTTCTGTGAAGGGACAATGTGAGACCGATGGTTTGGAAGATCTGAATGGAACTTAGAGAATAGCTGTCTTTCACAGATTTGGGAAATGAGACCCAGAGAAGTTTAAACCACACCATTATTTTACGTGTTGAGAAGGTCCTTGTGATTAGAGACAGAACCTGGTGTCTGAGTGTTGGTTCTGCCTCTTCTGATCCCTGTGACCTTGGTGAAGTTACTTATCAGCCTCGGTTTCCTCCTCTGTTAAAGGAAACCGTAAGTCTCATCTCCCAGAACTGAGGCAGGGACGACATAGGATACCATAGGAGGTAGAAATGCTTTATAAAATGTAACATGTTGTTCAAAGAGGGTGTATTATGAGAGGTGTTCCCCACCAACCCGCTCTTATTTTTCCTATATTGAAAAGAGGAGAGAAGCAGCAGAGGATGTTGGTAATGTTTATGCTGGCTTTCAGCATGTTGAGCTCTCTTCTAATTAAGATCCTATCTTTTCTCTTCCTCAAGCCGGGGGCAAGCCTGGCCTGGCCTTCACAGCCTCCAGACCTGCATGCGTCACTGCTGTCAGCGGAGGACAAAACCCAAAAGGAGAAGAGGAAAATAAATCTTTTGTTTTTGAAGCTAAATAGCCCAAAATGCAGCTCAAAAAGTTCCATAAAGGTTTGGCTTTCACCAACACAGAGTGGAAACAAAGCTGACCCCTCCCCTGGCCATGCCCTCTGACCCCACTGCCTGGAAGACTGTTCTCTCAGCCTCCTGTGCTTGCTTCAGGGTTTTTGTGGGGTGGGGGACTTGCCTTTGGGGGTCAGGGAGGGAGAGTTTTAATATCAGCCCCAGTTTCCAAGTGGCAGGGGGAGTTTATTGATTAATATTCATGAGCAGTGTTTTATGCCTGCCGCAGTTTCTCATGCAAGGTGGGTTTAGAGGGAGGAATATATTACGGAAATTACCCTCCTGCCACCACCTTGGGAAATACAGGGCCCAAGGCCCAAGTTGTAAATATTTAACAGGGCGAACCCCCTTTCCTTTTGACTTCCCCACCACCACCCCTCAGCCTCACCCTGTGTACATTAAACTCATTCTTCCCGTTTAACAAGGACCACTGTGTTTCCTCTGGGCTCTGTTCACTTGGAACCATGGGTCTGTGTCCATAGAGTCACAGAAAATGTCCATAAATCCCTTCAGCCACTATAACACAATTGATGGTAAGTCTTTGCTGTTAAAGTTGTCACTGACCCCCCCGGCCCTGGAGCAGAGAAATGCTTCTGTCTGTCAGATCCAGCCCTCTAACAGAAAAGGGGAAGAATGCTGAGGTGCTTTCCACTCATTTGGGAGCGGGGAGGGTATTCCTTCTTTCCCACAGTCAGTCCCAACATAGCTGGAATATTACCCCAGCAGGAATGCTGTACTTGGCAGCAGGTGGAGGCAGAAAGGACAAGGGGACCCGGAAGTAAAGAACTGGGTTTTGAGGGCCACATGGGGACTTTTTCTTTCATTAGTAAAATGGAAGAGAGGAGATTTGTCTTCTCTACTGAAGAGGGACTGGGAGGATGGAAGGCGATAGGGATTCTGAAAGCATTTGGTCGACAGCCAGGTAGAACATATGAACTACATAGCCCTGGTTTCTGAAGTCTTCATGCAAATGCAGTGTGTGGTGGCAATGGAGCAGCAATACTAAGACAGTGATAGTGCCAACTCTGAGATGAAGTCGGATTGCATAGGGTAGAGGGCCCGTGATGAGCCCTGCGCCTAGATTATCTTATTTAAGGCTCACATTAGCCTTGTCAACTAGGTACTTCTCTTATTCCCCTGTAGAGTTGAGGCAAGAGGCCCAACAAGCTTGAGTAGCTAGCTCATGGCCACCTGAAAATGCACTGGTACAGCCAGGTCTTAATCCTAGCTTTCTTGTGAGAACTTGGCCAAAATATTTCAGATCTCTGAGCCTCAGTTCCCTGAGAATGCTGAACCACCATTTTTGACAATTCTGACACCATAACAAGCCAATGTCCATACTCCAGTGGGAGAGACCCTAGCTGGTATCTGCAGGATGAAGGAACGGATGGCCAGGCCAGTCCAGCTGTGTACACATTCCAATGGGGGGTCCTCACCAGCTGCCTCTTCCAGGGTCAGTGTCCCCTGTCGGTCATGCAGATACCCAGCCAGAAGGGTCCTCATCCAGGAGGAAATCTCCTCAAGCAAGAAGCTACGGGCTATGGAGCAGGCCAGATGGACCTGGCTTTTCCCAGAGGAAATATTCTCCCTGGCACCCAGCCTCTTGGTTCTTGAGCAGACCAAGAAGAACAGCTACCCTGCAGCCTGCTGATGGGCTGGGTGGTGGCAGCCTGCCAGCCCTGTGCCCACATCCCTCAATCAGCTCATTCTCCTGGCATCTTCCCTGGGGCGCTGCTCTGTTCCTCTCACAGGGTCCCACAGAAAGGAAGCTGGGCCAGAGCAGATTGAGGCAACCTTGCTCCTGGTCCAACCTCTCCAAAAGGCAATTTAAAAGGCTTGACTCTGTGGGAGTTGCTGGGGACGCTCCAAAACCGGAATGGCTTCAGTGCCTCCAGAAAGATTTCCTGTCTCACCTTCACCCCCGCTGCCTGCTTTTCCCAGAATATGAGATGCACGGATTCCGGAAGCCCATGCTGACATGTGAGATTACCTTCCGTGCTGCCATAGACATACCAGGAGGCAGAGTCATACTGTGGTGAGAGGAAGGGAACTTGGCCACTGGGTACTGACTCTTGGCATGACCTTCGGTGAAGGCCTCAGGAACTCTTTGCCTCAGTTTCCCCCAAGGTGAAAATCAGGCCCAGTTCAATTTGTGAACAGCTTAATTATAGGAGTAGCTTAGAGACTTCAGGCCTCACAATCAGGTACAACATGACAAGGATCACACAGACCTGAATTGCTTCCCATAGTATAAAAAAACTTGGCTAAAATGCACAAGGCCCTGGATTTGATCCCTAGTACTGGGGGGGGGGGGGGCATATTTTTCTGTTTGTTCACAGTTACCTATTTGTTTCTTACTTGTTTATTCTGATTCAGTGACCTATGAGTACTTGGCTTAAGTCCCTGAGATTCAGAAGAGGGGAAGTCTCAATTACCATTTTACCTGGTCGATTCAACTTAGAGAACTGCTTCCTCCCAACCCCTGCCCTCAGCCTCTAAAAAAATACCATAGAACAATCTGTTCCCTGTAACAGCTGGCAAATGAACTTCGTGTGAATTATTGATCCCTGGGAACCCCCCGACGAACCCAGTTATCAGGTACCAGGGAATGCTGAGTCTTTACCGACAACCTGAGCAAACTGTTATTCACTCAGCTACAGTCAAGTCAGGGTTTCTCACCAATTCCCTTCTTCCTTGTACATGTTATAGAATGTTCTCTCTGAAGACAAGGAAAAAAAGAGACCTTAGAATGTTTTCTTCAGGTTCTTCTTGCTTTGAATGGAGAATCCCTGCCTTCTCCATCTGCACATGGCAGGAATTTCTACTACCAGGAGCATTTTGTTGGCCTTGAGGGCAGCTGGAGCCTGCTTAGTGGAGCTGACTTAGAGAGCCTTGAGTCACATGACCTGTCTCGGCTTCACTTTTCTCTGCCTGTAAAAAGGAAATGTGCCTGCTTAGCATTTTGGGGTTGGTAGATAAGAGGTACCTTAAGTATGGGGGCAAGAGTTGGACAATAAGAACGAAATCCCACTGAGGCCCCCAGGGATGTTTCTGAATTGTTTTTTGTTTGATGCTGGGAGAAAAAAAAAATATGACTGTGCCCTCTGGCCAAACATGGATTTGGTACAAGGATGTCAGGTAACTTCCCTATACCAGGAGCCCTCTGGGGGCCCAGGGGCTTCACAGACCAAACTCAAGGCCACCACCCCCAACCCCATGTCCATGCAACGGTGCTTGCCCTCCGCCAGTGCTATGTGGTCTTCTGCATGACACTGGCTTGGAATGGTTTCCAGGCCATGGTGACTCTTCACAGACCCGTTCCTCTCTTAAGTGGTCTCCTTGGGAGGCCACAGTCCCATTCAGCCAGGGAGGTGGTCAGGGTAAGAGCCACAGATCTGGGGCTGTGGCGAGAACAAAGCTGACCCACTCCCATCAGGCAGGAACCTGTGACCCCAGGCACAGCTGAGATATAATCAGTTGGGCCGATCCGCCTGTCCCCAGGGTAAGGACTAACAGGTCTCAAGATGTACTTAACCACCACTTAAGCTATTAGATAATGCCACTTGCCCACAGGCCTGGGACAACAGATCTCTAAAACATTTTTTTTTCTCTTTCAAGGATTTTTAGCGTGTGTGTGTGTGTGTGTGTGTGTGTGTGTGTGTGTGTTTTAAGAGAGTTTTTTTTTTCTTTTACAATCCAACATTTTTTCTTACATTCATTAAGAAGTCAATAAGTGCAAGGTGTTGTTTCTGCTCATGTTGACAGGCTGCTGGGGAAGAATTGAAGAAAATGCTTATCACAGATTTGTTCTTATAGGACCCTAGTTTATGTTGCACCCCTGCTAGTTGGAAATCATCTTCCTTTTAGGTTGCACTGCATTGTTCAGAGAAACATTACCTCTAATGTGCGAAATTTATAAGGTGACTCTAGGGCTAAGAATTCTGTGGTTTGGGAAAAAATAAATATTTGATATTGGTTCTTAAACAAAACAAAACAAAATGTTAACACCCAGGGCATCAATATGTTTTAAATTCTTATTTCAAAATGCCTATTTTAAAATTAAATTAATTAATTCAACAGATATTTGTTGAGCACCTACTATTTACCAGGTATTATGCTAAGCTTGGGGGGGATACTATATTGAACAACACAGACAAGATTTCCTAACATCAAAAACTGGAGCTGTGGCTCAGTGTAGGCACAAGACCCTGACTCTGTCTGATCCCCAGTGCCAGTAGGGAGGGTGTTAAAAATATATACAATGTCACATAAGACTATTTGCTGTGAAGATAAAACAAAGCAAACTAGAGCGAAATAGTGGCTGCTATTTTAGAGAGTCTCTCCTTAGTCATGAGGGAAACTGATAACACCTGAGAGGATGTGAGAGAGGAGGCTGTAGTATATCTGAGGACAAGCATCCCAGGAAGCATAAGTGGCAAGGGCAAAGGCCCTGAGGCAGGAATATCCTTGGCATATCTGAGAAGAAGCTAAGAGAAATGGGAGGGACTGAAGAGTAAGAGGAGATGCCACAGTAGAGGCTCAGCAGCCAGAACAGCTGATGTCATGCAGGCCAGAGAGGACTTTTGTGCTTTTTTTTTTTTTTTTTTTTTAATATTTATTTTTTAGTTCTCGGCGGACACAACATCTTTGTTGGTATGTGGTGCTGAGGATCGAACCCGGGCCGCACGCATGCCAGGCGAGCGTGCTACCGCTTGAGCCACATCTCCAGCCCGACTTTTGTGCTTAATACCAAATACAGAGGGAAGAGAGGAGGATTTGACATAAGGCCACACTGTGAAGAATAAACTATAGGAGAGCCAGAAGGGAAGGCAGGAGCTATGGAAGAATTCAAAGCAGAAGCAGTGAAGTTAGAAGTAGTTATACACTGTACATCCACATAAGGTAGATCCACGAGGATTTGCCAATAGATATGAATGAATGGATCAAAATGACCACCCCCCATCCCCATCTCCATCCCCATCCGGTACCTAGGATGGAACCCAGGGCCTCACACATACTAGGCAAGCACTCTACCACTGAGACACATCCCCAGACTCAGAACGGCTTTTTAAAAATCTCTCAGATCAACTAGGCTTCTTTGATCTCAGAGAAATTTCTGTGGGGGCTCTTTATATATTCAGTTTTCTTAATTTTACTAATTTCTTTGGTCATGGGCTGTTAGATAGATTGTGACAATAAGCTGAGTTTAGTTATTCACTTAAATCAAACCGTCCTTGACAACATTTCTCAGACGCCTGGCCCAGGAGGTTAGGGCCATGTGAATGCATTCATTAGAAATTCCACTACTGATTTGCTAAACTGTGAATGCTACCTTGAGACAAGTAGGCCTAGAAACATCTAATTTATCTAGAGAAATACATTGTTGAACTTGAATATAAATGATGAAAAATATTAATGGGAATTGTAGAGCAAAGACTGTGATTTTTGTAGCAAAAAAAAGGGGGGAGGAAACATTTGTTTTAATAAAAAATCCTTTGAAAGTTTAAACACATGAAGAAGAAACCTGTAAAGTTTCAGAATCTAGACAAAACAAGCAAAAACAAAACCAAACGGGTGGGGGGGGGAGCTTCACAACTCGATTACTGATGTCACCAAGAATTATCCTCTTTGTCATCTCCACCCCACAGAGTAAAGACAGACAAATTACACGCCTGAGGTCACACTCCAGGCAGTGGTCTAGACCGCCCTTTTTTCTTTTTTTCTAAATCAGACATGATCAAGGCAAGATGAATTTAAAGAAAACTTAGTAGGATAAAAATGATTTATGGGGAACAGAAATATTCTGTGTGTTGGTTTTAACACAATGTGCTTCATCTTGCACCTTATATGAGGTGTGCTTGGATCAGAATAATAAGGGATTAATGAAAGAGATCATATAGTTCCTGCCTAGAATCATAAAATGACATGTTCAAGAATGTTGAGGGCTGGGGTTGTGGTTTAGTGGTAGAGCACTGGCCTAGCATGTGTGAGGCACTGGGTTTGACTCTCAGCATCACATTAAAAAATAAAAAATAAAACAAAATCATTATGTCCATCTACAACTAAAAAATTTTTTAAAAAAAGAAATGTTGAAATTATCTGGTCCATCAACAAAGATGTTGTGTCCGCCGAGAACTAAAAAATAAATATTAAAAATTCTCTCTCTCTCTCTCTCTCTCTCTCTCTCTCCTCTCTCACTCTCTCTTTAAAAAAAAAAAAAGAAATTATCTGGTCCAGATTTAAGATTTTTTTAACAACAGTGAGATTGGAAAGCAGCTGGGACCTCGGGATGGTAACTTCTGTTGTAATGTCAACCCTGAGCGCCCTCATTTCTCAGGAGCTTGGCATCCAGAGAGGCACAATGACTGACTAACAGATAAGTTTGCCCAAAACCTTTATTTCTGGTCCAGTGCTTCTACTACCACAATATTCTGGTCGTTATTCAGTATTAAACATCAAATATAAGTACCAAATAACAAATTACCATGGTCTGAAAATAGCTTTGGCTCGTGTGCTAAAAATTCCAGGAATGGGGCTGACTTCAGATGCAGCTTGAGACCAGTTTCTTCCTCTCTGCCTCTTGAGTCAGCTTCTGTAGGATTGGCTTCCTCCTCAGATGGGCATTCCTCTCATGGTGTGAAAGTGGCTGCTAAAACATCTAGACGTAACATCCCTTCAGGTTAAGTCCAGTAGGAAAGAGCTTCCCTCTCTCCCTCTCCTCCTCTCCCTTTTCCTCTCCCTGTCTCTCCCTTTCCCTCTCTCCATCCCAGCAAAACCTTTACTGTGTCTCACTGGCTCTGATGGGTCATGCGTCCGGTGCCAACCAATTACTACGGCCTGGGAAATGGATGAACTGATTGGCTGCGGATTAGGTCGCAAGCTCTCTCCTGCTCACCTCCAAACCAGGGCTGAAAGTTAGGGAGGGGTGTGTTTTGGGTTTTTTTGTTGTTGTTGTTTTTCAAGAAAGCCTGGGTACTGTAATCAGAATTGGTGTAAATAAATGAATGGATATTTGAGAACCTTAAGCAACAAATGTAGTTATCAATAATTATTACAAGTGTTGTCATATAGACTGTCCCTGACTTAGGATGGTTTTATCTATGATTTTTTTAAACTATACAATGGTGCAAAAATGATACGCATTCAGTAGAAACCAACTTTGAATTTTGAATTTTAACCTTTTCCCAGGCTAGCCAAATGTGCGTACTATCTCTTTATGATTGACAATGGTAGCAAGCCACAGCTGCCCATCACTATGCCATTGTGAGGATTAACAACCAACACTCGATAGTATGGTATGGCTTGTCTAAAATATTTGGAAGGATAGGTGTATTCAATGCCTCTTTTATCAATGTAACTCTACATCACATACGACCACAAAAAAATGGAAAGTTATATCCATGTATATATGATTTGTCAAAATATGTTCTACTGTCACATATAACTAAAAAGAATAAAATTTTTATTCAATCATTAAATAAATAAATGCATCTTCTATATAATGCTCTCAATTTACAATGAACTTATTGGAATGCAACCCCATTGGAAGTCAAGGAGCATTGGTATAATACAGGAGAATGAACTTCAGGGAGAACTTCTAGGATGCTGCTTGAGGAGAGGATTTGGCTCAGGTCAGGAAAAAGCAGAAGACTGTTTCCCCTATAATATGGTCCTGTGACATCTGCAAACCCTAAACCCAATGAAAAAACTGACTCCAGTGTATTTCAAACAAAGACTACAGGATTCTAAAAAATGGAGAAATGATGATCAGGCTGGAGGTATGGGTAAGATTATGGAGCTGTGGGATTGGGGATCAAATTTTGAATAAAAAGGAAAGTGGATAAATGGGTAGAGTCCTATGGTCTGAATGTTTGTGCCCCTGCCCCAAACTCATATATTGAAGTCCTCAGCCCCAATGTAATAGTATTAGGAGGTGGGAACTTTGGAAGGTTATTAGGTCATAAAATGGTACCCCCAGAAAAGGGATTATCACCTCTTATAAAAGAGACCCAAGGGAGACCCTCAAACCCTTCACCAGGTAAGAACATAGCAAAAAGGTGAGCCAAAAAGTAGGCCGCACCAGAAACTGAATCTGCTTTGAACTTGGAGGTTTTTAAACTCCAAAATCAAGAGAATTAAATTTCCATCATTTCTAAGTCTACAGCATTTGGTTAAAGCAGCCTGAAAGGACCAAGACAAAGAGTGATGCATTTCAAGGGGGCACAGAAACCCAGTGCTGGCAATGACTTATGTGGGAGAGATGGAAGACCTTCACTCACTATTTCTTCCTTCACTTGATCAAGGAACAGTGATTGAACACCTGTGTGTCCCACCCAGCAGACGTCCTGGGGCTATGACAATGGACAAGATACTGTCCTTCCCTCAAAGAATTTGGCCCCCAGTGGTTTCCACAGCAAGGAGACTGAAAAATTGCAGGAGTGAGCACTGCTCAGGAACAGGGTACCCATAAGTGGTGGGGGTCAGGGGGAGCCTGGGGATTTATGCTGAGATCTAAAGCAAAGGGACAAAGGGGGCAGTTCTGGCTGAGGAACAAGTGTGTGCAACAACCCGAGGGGTATGGACATACAGGCCAGGTTGGTGAAAGATCCCGAAGCCAGACAGGAGAGGTGAGGTTTGATGAGACAGGCCCCACATAGATCAGACTTCTGCAAATGGTGCAGAAGCAAAACCATTACAGCAAGGAAGGAGGGACAGCTTCAGGACACTCTTGTCAACTGAAGGGCGGGAATACTGACCTGAGGATATGGCATCCAAATGGAATGAAACTTGAGGTAGAAAATCAACAACACAGCAATGCCCACAAGACCCGCTAGGAATGAAAAAGAAATAGAATGGTCATCAAGAGAAGACCCTAGGACCTGTGTACTGCCAAATGCAGCAGGACTATGGGGATCTAGGGACACTTGCAGATGCTGATGGGACTGTGGGCTGCCATAGCAATTCTAGGGAGCAATTTGGCACAGTTGATGAAATTAAGTATAGGTAGGACTTAGACCCCAGCAACTCCACTTCTGGGTGAAAGTCTAAGATACAGTTTCCTAACCCATAATAATGCTGATTTCCCAATTGGGAGGCATCCAAGTCCATCACTAGGAGAATAAATAAGTCAACGTAGTAAACAGGCCATTTAACTTGGTGATTTATCCAGCCTCCCCAACCCCAGGTCAGCACTCCTAATTCTCCTTTTCTGGATGATTTTTCCCACTTACCACCTTCTAACATATTGATCATCTTCTTATTTTTATACTTATAGACTATTGCTTTTCATCCCGTTAGGATACACACTCCATAAGAGCAATGGTCCTTGTCACTTTCGTTCACTAATGCGTTTGCAAATACCTGGCACAAAACAGGTAACTCCACAAACATTTTGTTGAACGAATTGATATTCAAGACAAAAATATATATTTCTCAAGAACATGTACATGCCAAAAGATCCACTTTAGAGACATAAGAATAGTTGTCTATGGAGTGAGGAAAAGAAGTGGGCCCTAAGAAAGGAAACAAATAAACCCTAAGAAACAAAAAGGAAGGATGGAGGGAAAAGTCAGAATACAAAGAAGAGACGATATGGGGAGGGAGTTGAGGCAGAGGAACTGTGCTGTACAAAACACTCTTGGCTTCAGCACGTCAGTGGCTTCCTGTCCCTTTCTCTCCCATCTCCCAGTGGCTGCCCTGGGCCTGCAATCAGCCGTGCTTGTCTTTTCTGAGCCATTAGGTCTTGAAAACATAATATATCCAATGATGCTGTGAGTCCTTGTCCTGAGAGAACAAAAGTCCAAAAGATTCCAGGAGGATTGTTCTCCCTGAACCCATCTTCGGAAGAGTGTTGCCAGTAGAGCCTGCCCTAAGGATCACTCAGGGCCCATAGAAGGTCGGCCAATTTGTGGATTTGGAATTCCCAACCAGATCACATGTATTCGCAGGTTTAAAACAAAACAATGACAGTATTCATGACAGAAGGTACCTTACAAGTCACCATCTTCCCTAATAGTGACATGAGAAATATCTGGGGAGCTTTGGAAAACAGATTTTCAATATTGATTCCCATGGAGGTTTGGATTTGAAAGATCTTTGGGGATCCAGGAATTTTTTTTTTTAACTCCCCAGGTAATCACAGGCCAACCTGGTCCAGAGCCACCACAGTGCCCCACCCCCATCCCAAACTGGGCATTCAGAATATCAGTCCATTCCTAATAGCCCACCTGGCTCTCCCCAGGGAGGCAGGGATTTCCTGGAGGAGGAATACAGAAGCCCAGGCAGTGGGAACTCTGGGTGCAGGCAGCAGATTATGGACCAAACTACCCTCTCAGCCCTGCTCTATAGTATCAACATTCCAGGCCCACCCACCTGAGCCCTGGGTCACCAGGAGACCTCACGTGTACACACAGGCTGTAACCTGCCCTGAGCCCAGTTCCAGCAATTCCCAAGCTCTCCCAAGAATGCACGTGTCTATCCATTCTCTCTCTCTCCCTCCTGTCTCTGTTCCCACCTTTAATCCCTGTAAAGAAAGGTGTTCTAAATATGGCTGCCTTTGGTATGTTCTCCTCTCCAAATTGAAAGTCACTGGCTCTTGTCCGTTGTTATGCATAAATCCTTCCTCCCACATGAGCACCCTTGAGTAGCTGGAGGTACATTTCTCCACACTGGGGGCTGTGGTACAGGTAGAGGGATTTAAATATATATATATTCCTATTTGGAGATGCCAAGCTTCCTGTGAGAATCATTCTATTATTGAAAGGATGGCTTGTGTCTGTCCCTGCCCCCACCTGATGAAGCAGTAAATTGTAACAAGAGAATCTGGCTAAACAAGTTTCCGCTTCAACGTTATCTTGTAGACAAAGAACTCTTTGAATATGGTTTCTGTGTTTGGCTTCTAGTGATGGAGTGGAAAGTGATGTTTTCACTCTTGCTAGAGTCCTCTCCCTTCAGCAGGGTCCAACAAGGGCTATTCAACAGAGAAGGCAGCTTTGGGTCCCATGGGGGCAGGGGAGAGCTGTGGCCAGGCCATTTCCTGCTCATTAACCCATGGATATTGATAATATTTCTCTCTAGGAAGCTGCTGCAGATAAGGCATCTGTCCCTTTCTGGTCACCATGTCAATAGGCAGAGGCCCCCCTTTCTAGCAGAGGCCATAATCCAAACATGCTTAAGGCCGGTGATTGATAGAAAGCTCCCATTTTAAAAGGATTCCAAATCTAAACAGAATGTGTCTGGTTACTGACAAAATTAAATTACCCTCTGCTGGAGGAACTTCCCCTTCTAGTGAAAACAAAGTTATAGTTACAGATAAAATAGAAACTTGGACATAAATTCTTAGAGACTTCTAAAAGCAAGCAAGTATGATTGTTAAATTTATGAGCTGAATTTTATTTTATGTTTGTCCCACTTTGATATACTTCATCAGTGACTAAATAAAAAAAAAATAGTTTGGGTAGTATTTGAAGGGTCAAAAGTCCAAAAGATCCAATCAAAAGCACCCAGAAGCCTAGGTTTTATTTAATTCTCTTCTCTGTGCTGCTCTGGGAAATATCTCCTTTTCTCCCTCGAAATATGATAACCAGGCTGCCCAGGGCAGAAGGAAAAGGTAGAAACTTTTCCTGACTGTGATGGTCTTTTTCCCTGGGAAAGATTACCTCTACAACTCTGCCTTCGTGGATGGGTCTCACCAGTCCCCTCACCTTTCCTTGCAAATAGAAATGAAGCCAACATGGCAAAAGAGGAAGTAGCCTGTGAGGATTTCCGTTTTCACATCAGCCAACAACAGAACCCATCTGGTCCATCATCTTATGTATTCGGCAGGTCTTTGTTGATTTTCTGCTTCAAATTGACAGGATCTTAGGCTCTGAGTAGAATACAGGAGTCTGTGAGGGAACTAATGCTGGTGCAACCCACTCCTGCTCAGACACTCTCACCTACTGTCCCTCAGACAGATGGCAAGTCAGAAGGAAAATGGCCTCTGGATTTCAAATGCTTGGAGACTGGCTGGGGAGGTCCAATTGCAGAGATGAAAACTTCAGAGAATGGGAGAAGCCCTAGCTTAATCCAGGGCTAACTCAAGAGAACCATATCAAAAAATGCTGCCGCCGGAGACAGATCAGTGAAACCTGGGCCTCCAGGTGCTCCCCACCAGGGAGTCTAGAATTTCCGATTTTGAGGGTTTGGTTTAATAAGTGTTCAGCTGTAAGGATATCTTCCTAGGAGACTCAAACCTCAACAATAACACCCTTCTCTAGCCTTTGAAGCCAGTTTCGAAATCTCTTCCATGACAGAGAAACTTTATCTCCCACATCCTCTGCATCCCTCTTGGCTATATCATGGACATGGGGCCAGCAAGGCCAGCTGGACCCTGCCATGTCCCTGTTCTGAAGAGAGTTATGTCATCGACATGGCTTTGTGCATGGGGGAAATTTGCTTTTATTTTGCTTTTGATGGATGTGCTAAGATGTTACATTAGGGAAGATGCCCCGCCCACCCCGCTTTGTGGGCCCCACCAAGCCCCATGCGTTCTCAGGAGAGCAGCTGAGCCAATGTGGACATGTGCGTTCCCCGCACTTGGCAGGGCTGCAGGAGGGTTGCAGGCCATGACTCTTCCATCACGCTGTCATCGCGTTGCAGAGAACACCCTGAGCAGCCCAGCTGCAGTGCTGCTGGCAGCAGAGAGCTGACCGGGATGGGGAAAGGCACCCAGCCAACCCCTCCTGTCCATCACAGCCTCCCTGTGATGTCCATGAGACCGGATGACCCATCACTGCTCTCAAGCAGGTCCTCTGTCTTTACAGGACTTCAGTGTACCCTGAATTACCATCATTACCACTTGCTGTGAACACTGTTACCAAAGCCACTCATCCCTTGATGTGCTCCAGAACAGTCTACTTAGGCCCCCTTTCAACCAGATTGTCATTCCTTAAAGCCTTCCTATGTAAACCTTGTAGGTCCCTGGCTGCTGGAGTAGCAGTGGTTTAACATTCAATTCACTAAATTTATTGAGCATCTATTATCTTCATTCATTTCCCATTTATTGATTTCCTATGTACTAAACACTAGGGAAAAAAAAAATTAGGCTGACCTTCAGCACTCAGGGAAGGAGTATCCAAGACAGTGCTAGTCATAAAATTCTCCAATCTTCTTGAAAAAATTCCCATATGCATTCTTCTCATTTATGAGACTTTCCTAAAGAAGTAATCATAATTGTTGACCAAGTATTCGTAAAGGAGACTGCAAAAGTGTTGGCACTGTCAGATACTTGTTCAAATTGTGGCTTTACTACTTGTTCTGAAATATTAAGTTGTTTGACATCTCAGCTCCATTCCTTATTTATAAAATGCTGGTGATAAACCTTCAGTTAAGGAGTGTTGTGAAGATTAAAAAATCAACATGTGCAAATTGCCAATTGGGGTACCTGATGTGGCAATAGCACCACTGTTGTGGGTTTGTATTACCATGGCAATGGCTGGCCTTATTCACATCCTTGTGCTTTGTGAGAGAGGAGAGCCTTTCAGTGACAAGGGAGAGGAACAAGACTTTGAAGGGAGCATCTGTCCTAGAAAGAAGGCTATCTAAGTATCATGTGTGGAGATTTCACATGGTACCAATTTGAATTTTTCACGGGGGGGGGGGGCATTTTTCGGTTGCAAAAGCAAAGATTCTATCTTTCTAAAGGCAAATCCAATTGAGTTGGGTTTTTGGTTCTTTGAATGTTTTTTGGTTTTGGTACTGGGAATTGAACCCAAGGGCATT
Organism: Spermophilus citellus; assembly: GCF_964194105.1. Lineage (NCBI taxonomy): Eukaryota > Metazoa > Chordata > Mammalia > Rodentia > Sciuridae > Spermophilus > Spermophilus citellus. The sequence continues at coordinate 103,227,369 of NC_138192.1, forward strand.
TTTCCACTAAGCTTCATCTCATGCCCCTTTAAAAATTTTTTAATTTATTTTGAGTCTCACTAAGTTGCTGAGCTGACCTCGAACATGTGATCCTCCTGTAGAGCTGCTGGGATTATAGCAATGAACCCCCACACTTGGCTGCTGCTTTTTTTTTTTTTTTCCTTTTGGCTTGTATGTGATCTTTAATTGATATCTCCACCTCCAACTCTGGGGATCAGTCTTCTTAAAATAAAAAATAATAATAAAAAAAATAAAGTGTTCTCTGCCAAATTTGTCAGAGGTTCAAGGTGATGGGTTTCAGTCTTGCTCTTAATTACCATAGGGAATAAGCACCACAAATGCTTCTTTTTCCTTATTTTTTTTCTTTTAAAGGGTTGGCAGTTAATGATAGAAAATTGTCATAATAATCTAAAAATTCTTTATATGTGAACAAGCATTGTTTGTTTGTTTTAGCTTTGGGAAGTTGGTAGCTACAAGACAAAATTAAACTTGTTGTCTCCTTTTTCATCACCTTACACAAGCAGAAAATAAATAATATCCTAAACCCACTCAGGGCTCATTCCATTCAGATCAGATCAACAGTTCATAGCTGAGTTTATGGTGGTCAAAAATATAGAAAAACTTATATGTCAGTTTCTTTTATTGTGCAGAAAGTTTTATTTTTTGTTTGTTTGTTTTTATAACAATTTTTAAGACAGAGTTTATGTTGCTCAGACTGACCTCAAACCCCTAGATTAAAGCAATCCTCCTGCCTAAGTCTCCTGAGTAAGTAGGACTAGAGGTTCACACCACTGACCCTAGCAATAAATTTTAATTTTTAAAGATAACTCATTTTAAAATCCAGGAAGGCTGGGTGCCGTGGTGCACACATGTGATCCTAGTGACTCAGGAGGCTGAGGCAGGAGGATTTCAAGTTCAAGGCCAGCCTCGGCAATTTAGCAAGGCCCTCAGTAACTTAGTGAGAACCTGTCTCAAAATAAAAAGACTGCAAGGTAGCTCAATGGTAAAGCACCCTTGGGTTCAATCTCCAGTATTCAAAAAAAAAAAAAAAAAAAGAAAAGAAAAGAAACACACACACACACACACACACACACCGAGGCCCAGAAGGATAAACTAGACAATGCCCTCTATGCATAAACAAAGATTTCCTTCAGTCAACACAATGACCACAAACTGGTTTTCCTGACATCCATTTTCAGATTTTCATACTGGACCCAATTTACAATATTTTTTTCTTTTTAATTCTGTGTGTCTATATATCTGTCTATGTTGAAGATTGAACTCAGGACCTTGCATATGCTAGGCAAGTGCTCTGCCACTGAGCTACACCTCCAACTCCCCCAACTCATAATTTGAATACAGTTGTCCTATCTTTATTGTCAATACATCAAGTACATCTATTTCCCATTGTTTAAATCCACAGGATAAACTTCATCTAGGATTTTTTATTTTTATTCCTTAATCTTAATTCATATGCCTCTGGAGAATATATCTTTTGTATGATTCTGTTTCCAAAAACATAAGGAAAACGGAAGACAAAATGTTATTGGTTAAGGTCATTTAAAAGGCTGTGTGATGGGGTCTCTCCTGAATTTTACTTTCTTTCTTTCTTTTTTTTTTTCCTAAGTCATATTTCAAGTCTTTGATCTTGACAGCCCTGAAATATTACCTTACCATTACATCATAGCCATGAAATGACTTTTGTTGGCTAGTGACGACTTTTTAAAAAGTTTCCACTAAATATACAAATATTGCAGTGAACAGATGTCAGAGTATTCCAAATGATTAGTGATGGTATTAAAATTGCCAGCATTGCTATATATTATACCTCTAAAAAATTTAGAATATTTATGACCAGACTTTCATCTAAGTAGTCAGAGTTTTTGTCCTTTTTTTCTTTTTAAAATGATTGGTAATTTCTTCTTTTAGTCCCTTCAACGTGTTTTGCTATTACTTGAAAAAAAATTAAACCATTTTTTTTCTAGCTTATAGTCACACAAGAGTCAATAGAGCAAGCGAACTAAATAACTTCACCTTGAACATTTATTAAATCAATAAATATTTGCTGTTGCATCATAACGTACCATATGATACAAATTCAGCCATGTACATTTGGCCCTTCCCTCTTGCATAAAAAAGAAAACACTTTTAAGAATAGCCATGTTGGGTTGGTGATATAGCTCAGTTGGTAGAGTGTTTGCATGCACAAGGCCCTGGGTTCAAGCCCCAGCACAACCCAAAAATTAAAAAAAGCATGTCAATCACCCACCCACTCAAAATACTGCAGCCTTAGAATCAGCAGAAAGAGGGACAAGAGCTAGCACTGTAGCACACATGTAATCCCAGCTACTTTGGAAGCTGAGGAAGGAGGATCACTTGAACCCAGGAGATTGAGACCCACCTGGGCAACACAGCAAGACCCCATCTCAAAAAAAAAAAAAAAAAAAAAAAATGAGGGACATAAACCTGCCATTGACTCAGCTGATTTGGTTTCATTTTCCTTGTATATCTAAAAGATAGGGCTGAATGTGAAGCTAGAATTTGAATTTTGAAAGATAAGTATTCAGGATATATTCAGGTCTCTAAATAAGAGTCAGCTGATTTATCTGGTTCTCAACCATAAACAAACAAAACAAATTCATAATCTGATTCTTTGTTGGAGAAAAACGTAGCTATGTTGGATTTAGTGAAGGGTGTCCTCAGACTGACTAAAGTAGGCCATGGAAAGTATTTTTCAAGGATAATCTTGATTCCCACTCCTGGTAGATGTTGAATACATTAGATCCAGTTAGGTGCATCTGCTGGAAACAGGCTCTGTGCTGAACTTACAGGGCTGTTTTAGAGGTAAGAGAACAAGATTCTACATACATGTGCATACACACTTGAAAATGAGCCATGTTTTTGTAAAGAGTGTCAATCTTGATATGTCATTTTCTAGCCTAACAGTTTGGCTAATCTTTAGTAATTAGGAACAATAAGCATGTTGAATGATATGTTTAAATGATAAGATGAAGATTTGCTTTTAGAACTAATTATTGGTAGAGTTGGAGATTTTGTTGGTGGTCAAGGTAGTGGTGGCAGTTTTTTAGGACAAGTTAGTGGTTTAAAAACAACATTGTAAACACATCGTTTGTTCATTTATTTGCTGATCCCTGGGCTACATTAGGCAGTAGAAGGCTTTTATCTGTAACATGTAGAGTATGTATATATTGTATAGTCATGAGCCATAACATCAAACATTAGCTACTACAAACATGCTAGATTCAGGGAGTTGCCTCCCTATCCCCATACAGTCTTCGTTTCATTAAAATGCACCATGCCAAGCATTTCCCCCCTAATTGTTTCAACAAAGGATATTTTCAAGAAAATTGAATCTACTTTTTCTAATTCAGTTAGTTTACCTCCTTAAGATGTTACCTTGCCAGAGCTAGCTACATTCTCTCCCCAACCCCCCACCGCCCCCCCAAAAAATCTTTTTAAACTCTCCTTTAGGTTTCACTGTTTTGCAAACAGGTGGTCCATCAAACAGCTGTGTTTCCATCCCAGCCCTCAACGCAGATTTGATGCAAGCACAGAATGAGCCTTAGTTAAGCAATCAGACTCCCCAAGAGGTCGGAAAACATACCACCCCTGATCACAAGGAAAGAACTGTGAAGCAAGCATTGAAATTTCTCACAATTCAAACTTAATCTTTCTCTCTTTTCTTAAAGGATCAAATGGAAATTGCAAAGGTTACGCGCAATCCGTCTTTCAAGCTGACCTTTTCAGTTCAAGAGAAACAAGGGGGACAAGATGGGAACGTGACTTTTGGACAGAAGGCCATCCTGACTGGGGACTGTGTTCCTGTAGGGATTACATCAACAGATCTTGGAAGCTTTATTTCAGAACTAGAAAGAATGGCAGGAAATGCAAAGAGCGTCCTCATTAAAGATGATTTACTAGAGAAGTTAAAAAACCCTCCTTCTCTCTTTAGTATCACCCAAGTTACTCATGCCAGTTTGTGAAGCTGCACATCATTATTTTAATTGTCTGCAGCCCCTGGGTAAGTTTTAATCATCTCACTGCCCCGGCTGCAAGCAGGGCTCTGGACACTGAAGAGTTTCAAGGGATATTTGGTGTCCACCAACTTAGGTGCAACCAAAAGAATTAAAGGATCCTAGTCATTTATAAGCTTTGGAGCAAGTTTTTGGGTGCTTTTCCCCTTTTGCTCACAACATAGGAGCTGACTGTCCTCTGATGTAACAAAGATAAATTGGAATCAGGCTCTGGCAAAGCATTTTATTTGATCAACAAAACACTGCACAAAGAATAGTCCTCCAGTGCCCTGCTTTCTGAAGATCTCTCTTCTGTAGGTTCATCCCTGCTGAAAATTGCCCCTTTTCTCCCAGCCTCCCCCACAACCTTCCTCCAGGAAAGAGCTCTCACAGAAAGCTCCCATTGCACAGAATGTTAATTACCAAGCGATGGAGTGTCAGAGGGTTCAGCTTCAGAGAAAGTGCTGCCATCAGCTGCACATGTCTTCTTTCCATTGCTCTTCATTTTCCCTTGAACTCCGGCAGGCTTCCCTTACCCTGGGGAATCCACAGGCCAGTGGCTCAAACCCTTTTCCCTGCCAAAGCACCAGGAGCTGACGAGCCCTGGGTCTGGCTGCAGACTGCACCCGCAGCCTTGGGTGGGTCCCATCTGAACTTCTGCTCTTTATCCAAAGCTTCTTGGAAACTTTACATATTCTTTGTATGTGTCTGGTATTTGAATCACTCTCTAAATAAGAGTTTGACATAAAATTGTTAAGAACTTTTTTAAGACAAAAAGGAGAGAAAGTAAAGAAAGAAAATAGTAAAGAAAAAAAATAGCAATCTTGCTGGGCATAGTTGTCCATGTCTGTAATCCCAGCTACAGAATAGAGCTTTATAAAACTTAAGATAAATTCATAATCTAATTTATTAATATTTTCTGGAGATACGTAAAAGTAGATAAATATTTTTTTCTGATAATATTTCACACTCACACAATAGAAGAAAACAGGTATGGTGATACATGTCTATAATTCCAGTGATTTGGGAGGCTGAGGCAGGAGGATCACAAGTTAGAGACCAGCCTGGGCAAATTAGCAAGACCCTCCCTATCTCAAGATAAAAAATAAAATAAAAAGAACTGGGAATGCAGCTCAATCCCCAGTACTAGGTGTGTGTATGGAAGGGAGGGGACAAAAGTAGTGATCTGGCAATATCTCAGATAAAACCCACAGAGTAAGCCAAAGGGTGGTCTCTTAGGATGAGAAATTTGTTTTCAATCAAGTCCCATAGGGGATGCTGGTGACTATCAACACTGCCACCAACCTTGTGTCTGAACATTTCTGGTTATACCCCTCACCACTGCTCTGAATTGGTGCGATTCTAAATTTCTGTGGCTACTCAGAGAAAAATGAGGTCCAGCTGAAATCAGAGGTGGAGAATCTCTTGGATTTCAAGGGAAGTGTAGCCAAGGGGTGACCCACGAGAAAGTTCTTCTATGTGAATGTAAGATCTTCACTGCCCACTGGGGTTGCAATAGGAATTGGCATGGAGGAAGTCAGTCTAGACTGGGCCTTTTCACTAATACTTCAGATTGACTGGCACAAGCAAGGTGAGGGGATCAACATGACATGGTAAGGGTGAAGGGGGTGGAACAGTAGTTATGTGGATACGATAACGAGCCACAGAAGAACTTGGGAGAGAGATATAGAGGGCTGGTTCACTGTGAGATATAACAACAACAACAACAAAAAAAACTTTCTTCAAACAAATCAACACCATATTTGTGCCACAGAGTTAAGAAAAATAGTGATGAATCAACCCAAAATAATCTCCAAAGGAGCCAACCTTAAGATAGGACAAGCCATAGTCTGATTTCCCAGCATGTCCCTCCCATTCCTCACAGGGTAGGGTGATGTGGATTTATTAAGCCAAAGTGAACTGAGGTGTCTTTAATTTTGAGGAGCTGTGCACTGGCCTTCAGGTAATTGTCCACACTGTAGGTTGTTGTGAAACCCAAGTTGGAAGTGCCTGTGTTCCCACAAACCTAGGCCTGGTGGGGCAAACCAAGTGCCTCAGGAAAACAGAGAAGTTAGAAATAAGAACCAACCCAGATGCCCTTCAATAGATGAATGGATTAAAAAATGTGGCATTTATACACCATGGAATATTACGCAGCACTAAAAAATGACAAAATCATGGAATTTGCAGGGAAATGGATGGCACTAGAGCAGATTATGCTTAGTGAAGCTAGCCAATCCCTAAAAAACAAATACCAAATGTCTTATTTGATATAATGAGAGCAACTATGAACAGAGTAGGGAGGAAGAGCAGAAAGAAAAGATTAACTTTAAACAGAGACATGAGATGGGAGGGAAAGGGAGAGAAAAGGGAAATCGCATGGAAATGACGGGAGACCCTCATTGCTATACAAAATTACATATAAAAGGTTGTGAGGGGAATGGGAAAATTAACAAGGAGAGAAATGAACTACAGTAGATGGGGTAGAGAGAGAAGATGGGAGGGGAGGGGAGGGGGGATAGTAGGGGATAGGAAAGGTAGCAGAATACAACAATTACTAATAGGGCATTATGTAACATTGCGGATGTGTAACTGACGTGATTCTGCAATCTGCATTTGGGGTAAAATTGGGAGTTCATAACCCACTTCAATCTAATGTATGAAATATGATATGTCAAGAGCTTTGTAATGTTGTGAACAACCAATTAAAAAAAAGAATACAAAAAAAGAACCCCCTCTTTTCAGGTAAAGGTGAAGAAAAAAAGGCTCAGCACTTTAATTTAATAAATGATTTCTTGGCCTGTGAGGTCCATCGTCCCAGGATCCAGCTGTGGGGCTAGTCTTGCCGGGCTCTGGCCCAGGTGGGTCGGGGCTTCTGAGCCCAGGCCTCTGAGGGGTCCCAGGCAGCTGAGTCAGGGCCCCTGCAGGAGCCTTCAAAGGTAAGTCAAGCGAGCTGGCGAGTTTTCCTAAACAAAGTGCGCACACATGCACAAGTACTTGATTGAAGACAAATTTCTATAAACATTTCCTTCTGAGCAAATGTGAAGGCACAGCCTTGCTTTTTCCCATAGACAAGGGGAGAGATGAATGGAGACAATTACACTCACTGGTTTGCTTTGTGAGATCATAATGTTTCATTATTTGCCAGACTAATAACGTGCACATTGAGATGGATAAATTGTCCAACCTGAACACCAGGAAGCTTACAGGTCAACCCCTTATTACAAAAAGTCTCTGAATTCTTCTTCTCTGAAATAAGTTCTCTGTATGCCCCTAGACCAGGCTTTGCTGACAAGAGTTGGGATGTTTTCCACACTCCTCAGCTAAAGTCTTCATCTAAAGCAGAGATAGGCTCGGCTTCCTCCATAGAAGCTGTAAATGGGGACTTCTCGCTGCATATCTGTCTTCTGAGCATCCAGTGCCATGCAAGTCCCTGGGAGAAACATAGAGTTCCTGCCCTTGACAAGTTCATGGTTAGGGGGAGCCAGGTGCCAAGGCCCTGTCAGGGCAGCTCCTAAAATGGGCCACAGTTGCTAGGCGGCTAGTTCAGAACAGCTTCTCAAGTCAGAAAGTCAAATCCTGCTTTTAGTTCTGCCTCTTGACATGTGAGAGAAGTCACTTTTCTCAGGATCCTCTGTCCACAGTGTAATACATATAATTAGAGAATTACTTAATATCTTTCCTAAGTGAGCTACAGTTGCATATGCCCAGATATAGTTTAATGACTCAAATTAAAAGCAAATACAATCCCATTCCCAGGTCCTCTTGGGTAAATTCCAAGCACCCTTTCCCACCACTCTTAAAGGTCATTATTATACTTCTTCAGTGTCCTCCAAAATGCAATGCACAGTTCAGCAACTATTTGCTAAGAGAGTGAGTTAATGACTCAAGAACCAACATTGGGTGAGCTGGGGTTATAGCTCAGTGGTAGAGTGTTTGCCTTGCATGCATGAGACCCTGGGTTCGATCCTCAGCACCACATAAAAATAAATAAAAATAAAGATATTGTGTCCATCTACAACTAAATATATATATATGTAAAAAGAAAAAAAATTGGCTCCCCATGCTACAGGGTCTAGCATATAACCACGCCCTCCACTGTCGTAACCTCTGTCATTTTTGCCTGCTCGACCTCCATTCCCTTTTTCCTAGTCATAGCTTCTCATCTGGCTTTGGCTCTCTGTTGGATATAATCACAGCCAATTCTTTTACACGAATCGAGAAACATAGCATCAGAATTTCAATCTTGAATGTTCTTGAGAATGGTCAGAGGTCAAAGTATCCTGAAGAGATTACCATTGATTCCTGGTGCTTCACCCAAGGACCTACACTGGTACCTGTCCTCTCTGAAGCCTATATTTCCTGCTTTCCCATTATTTCTGAATCCTGCCTGTGTTTCTTTTTCTTTTTCTTTTTCTTTTTTGAATATTTATTTTTTAGGTTTTTTTTTTTTTTTTTTTTTTTTTTTTGTGGACACAACATCTTTGTTTGTATGTGGTGCTGTGGATCAAACCCAGGCCGCAGCCATGCCAGGCAAGCGCACTACCACTTGAGCCACATCCCCAGCCCTTGCCTGCATTTCTTTATTGCTTAAATGAACTAGAGTTCTTGCCACAACTAGAGTTGATTTCTCTTGCCTACAATTAAAGTATTCTAACTGCTCTATACACTTTCAGTTTTAAATTGGGATACCAAAAGAGGGACTCAAAATCTGGTCCAACTCTTTTGTTTCCCAGACCATCAGACTCAGAATTGAAGCAATTGAACAAAATCCTAACACTGATGGGTGAAAATCAATCCAAAGACCCAGGACAGCTGGCTTCCTGTCTACAAGTCCTTCCACTTTTCACTATTTCTTGTCCTCAGATATTCTCTCCTACAGTTAGTGCGCATAACTGTAGAGCTCAGTAGTTGTCACAGTGGACATATAGTCCACCACACCTGAACTACTTATTATCTGGCCCTTCCCAAAAAGAGTTTGCCAACCCCTGCCATACATCATATATAAATCAATGATCTGGTGTGTTCCAATAAAACTTTATTTACAGACACTTAATTTTAAATTTTACATCATTTTCTAGTTTCTCAGAATATTCTTTTGGCTTTCTTTTTTTTTTTTAATTGCCAACTTTTTTTTTTATTGGTTGTTCACAACATTACAAAGCTCTTGACATATCATATTTCATACATTAGATTGAAGTGGGTTATGAACCCCCTCTTTTGGTTTTCTATAGCAACATTTTAAAATATAAAAACCATTCTTAGTTCATGGCTTATATAAATCCAGGTGGTAGACTGGATTTGACCTACAGGCTATAGGCTACCCATTCTAGTTTAAGCCAGTTTGAATTAGTTTCTGCTACTTTCGATGAACTATAGTAATTGATACAATAAAATTATCCATATATTTATTGATCATTTTACTACATATGAGGCATACAATGAGGAATAAATGATATAATCCCTTCCCCCAAGGACCTCACAATATATTTAGGGACTCAAGGCTTCCACAAACCACCACTTACTAAGCACTTATTACAATGCACTAATTGCCTTACTTTTTAGATGTATTATCTCATTTAATCTTTATTAACAATGGGAAATGTCTTATTCCCATGTTAGAGGAAAAGAAATTGAGGTTCAGAGAGATCAAGTACTGGCTTAAAGTCACATAGCTAGCAAATAATAGAATGAAAACTGGAACCCAGGTAATGTGAAGCCTGAGAATCCAAACCCTGTGCCCAATGAACCCTGCCTAGTGTGGCTCCCACCTACACTGTGATGCCCACCTTCCACCACCTGCCTTCTTCTGCCAATCCTCCACAGAACAGAGCATCACTGAAATGCTGCTCAGCCCTCTATCTCAGGTCTTTGAACACCCTAGCCACCCGTTTGTCCCAACTCCACCTTCTCAACATACAGCACCTGATGTCTCATTACCCATCTTGAACTTACACAGGGCTTTGATGGTTATTTGAGTTCTTCTGTGTCTGTTCAAGCTTTACTATTGGTGTCAGGGGTGAGAAAATCTCTCTGCTTCTTTGGTGACCCTCAGGGGCAAACACACAATAAACTAGAAAAAAATCAACAAAAGAATGCAATAAAAGAAGAAATCGGGCATCTAAAGAAACAATCAAGAACCAAAACATTGCCGGGTGTGGTGGGATGCCCACCAGTAATCCACAACTAAGGAGGCTGAGGAGGCAGGAGGATCACCAGTTTGAGGGTAGCCTGGGCAATTTAGCAAGACCCCGTCTCAAAATAAAAACTGAAATAGACTGTGGAAGTAGTTCAGTGTTAGAGATCCCCTAGGTTCAAAAACCAGTATGAGGAGTGAAAGGGGAGAAAAACCAAAACATCATCACCTATGAATAAGAAAAAAGGTAAGGCACAAAAAGACCAGCCTGAAAAGTGACACATATCTGGAAATACTTGAGTTTAATCAAAGTTAAACAGAGGGAAAGACATGGACTAAAGCAAACACAAAGAAAGAAATCAAAATAAAGGATAAATTGGCATCTTTTTCTGAAAGAGGAAATTCCTCTTTACACCCAAAAGAAAAGAGAAAAAATATTTGAGAACATAATTAAAAAAAAAAAAAATTCCTCCAGTCTCAAAGAACACTTGAATCTACAGATTTAAAACATCCACCCTAAGGCTGGGGTTGTGCTCAGAGGTAGAGCACTTGCCTAGTAAGCCTGAGGTACTGGGTTTGATCCTTAGCACCACATAAAAATAAAATATTGTGCTCATCTATAACTAAAAAATAAATATTTTAAAAAATCCACTCTAAACTAGGGAAATTTGATATGAAAACTATCAACAGGACTTCTAAGAATTCTTCACCAGTTTTGGTGATTCCAGTTACTCTAGAGGCCAAGGTAGGAGGATTGCAAGTTGGAGGCTAGACTGGGCAACTTAGTGAGACCCTATCTCAAAATTTTAAAAAGTAAAAAGGACATATAGCTCAGTAGTAAAGCACCAAAGAACAAGGCTGGGTGTGGTGGTGCATGCCTGCCAACTCCAGTGACTTAAAAGGCTGAGGCAGAATTGCAAGTTCAAGGCCAGCTGCAGCAACTTTAGTGAGACCCTGTCTCAAAAAAATATATAAATAAAGGCTGGGGATGTGGCTCAAGCGGTAACACGCTCGCCTGGCAGGCGCGGGGTGCTAGGTTCGTTCCTCAGCACCACATAAAATAAAATAAAGATGTTGTGTCCACTGAAAACTGAAAAAAAAAAAAAAATATATATATATATATATATATATATATATATATATATATGGGCTGGGAATGTGGCTCAGTGGTAAAGTGCCCCTGGGTTCAATCCCAAGTACAAAAAAAAAAACAAAAAACCACAAGAGAGAGGGAATTCTTCAAGCATTCATGAAAAGCCAGGACCCAACGAAAGGAAACCATTCTCCCGGCTTTATCCTTCTGACTAACAGCAACAGTGCCAGAAGGTGATGGAGGGGTACCTCCAAGGCCCTGACAGGAAGCAGAGGGTTCCAGCAGGTTACACTGGGCACGCAGTCCTTCCGAGCAGAGAGGGAACAGGATAGATGTGCTCTACTGTGACAGAACTGGAGGAAAGAAGCATCCATGGCCCTTCCCAATGAGGCAGAAAAGACAAGAAAAAAAACTACTTGACTATTAAATACAGCTAGTCAAGAAATTGACCAAATTAGAGAATTAGTAAGTGAAAGCCTTGATAAAAGGACTAGCAGTAAACATTGAATCCAATTAAATATCGAGTGAGGACTTACCCTCTGGAGAAATAAACAGATGCAAATCAGAATGCAGATGCTATAGACCCAAACAAATTAAAAATCATAGAAGCAACAGGAAGAAGCCTGAGAGCACTGTCATTTTTCATCACATGGCAACTGGTCAGATCCAACCATGCACCTGACCCTTCCATTGGTTTTCTTTTTTTTTTTTTTTTTTTTTATTTTCAGAGTGGAAAATTAGAAGTTTATTAAAGGCCAGCAGAAAAGACTTCTCCTGGAGGAAGAAGGGGATCCAAGAGATGGAATCCATGGAAGTGCGGTTGTCTCTCCATTTTATAGTTTTTGGTGATGGAATGTAGGTGGGAAGGCCTGAAGGGTTGGGACACAGGTGGGCCAAAGAAGTAATCTGGGCACTTCAGAGTCAGCATCTTCAAGTTTGCTGTTCATTAACATTTTTTTGGGATGGACCTTGGCCTTGGGCTTTTTTCCTGGACTTCATTAACATTCCAGGAGAGTTGCTCAACTTTTCCGGGAATTCATTCTCAACATGGCCTCCATTTAGATTTCACTCGATATTAGACCCGATTTACCTAACTACACTGACTACCTAACTTTAAATCTGGCTTCATTCCCCCCTCTAATTTTGGGAACTCCTTACTGCTGTAAGGAAAGGGAGCGAAGATCGTTCTGGCTTCTTCAGGCTGAAAGGGGACCATGTTGGGCAAGCAGTTTGGAGTCCCCCTTTAAAATCAGGTCTATGGAGTGGTCCATGATAGAAGTCCGATTGAGAAGTAATAGGCTGGAGGGCCATTTGAATGGATGGGTGGCCTATAAGAGAAACAAGGATTCATTAGTACTGGAACCAGATTGATGCAACAATAAATGCCACAGCACAGGAATATGCCAATGAGTACGATGTCAAAGACAGAGACTAACAATGTTTTCCACCAGGAAGTTAACAGAGAACCAGGAGCTAAGATATTGTTCCCATGACAAAGTTGGTGAGGACATGGCTTCTATCTGAGCATGTAAATCTTTAAGGATATTTGTCACATTGCCAGAATTGTCAGGGATATAAACACAACATTTAACTTTTAGGGTTACAGATGCCCTTCCCCTTAAGATACAGTTTAATAATTTAATGTCATCTGATCTTGCAAAATCCTTTTTCTAGTATGACCTCTGTGTCTAATAGAGAAACCTTTAATTTTGTTACTCAGGGCTGGATAATCATACTAGCAAACACCAAGCCTACCTGTGTAGGTTAGAAATAGCTGTAGGCCTTAAACTAAAAACTACTCTGGCAGTTCCTTTTTAATAGTTATCAGGCATTCCTGCCTAAGAATCTCTTTTGTAGCCTCCAGTTTACTTATTCTTGGAAGTTACATTTAACTATTATTATTATTTAAAATGCCCAGGAATAGCTGTGTTTTGGTTTTAACTGTCTTTTCTAAGTGTTTAAGATGAAGCAAGTCAAACTGACTTTTGTTTCTATCTATGGTTAACAGTCAGCTGAGTTTCTCTGGGAGTCTTGGGGGAACTTTACAGCAGCTTCTCAGTTCTGCTAGTGCCATTTGCACTAGGATGGATCCAGGCCTTGCTTGACCATGTGGCTTCCCTTGGAAGCATCAGGGATGTCTCCCTTCTCTGATGATCCTCCTCTTCATAGCAAATGCACTGATTGGCTTTCTGTTCTCCAATCTCCGGGAGGTTATGTGGCCCAGAGTTGCAAAGCTCTTTAGAGAAGTCCCCTATTCCCTGGATTCAGACTGACTCAGAGGGCAAGAGCCAAATATTGGTTTTCTTGGCCCTTTTAACTTAACTTTAATTTTAAAACTTAAATCTTAAACATCCAGCAAATAAATTTCAACAGCCTTATATTAAGAGTACTGGGCTTTAATGCCTATCTCTCTATCCTGTAGGTGATAATGAGTTATCTTAAATCAACCCAGGTTGTGTGTTCTTAAATTAGTACCTCTGCAAAACATTAACAGGCAATCTTTAGACCATTTATAAGAAAACTACAAAATAAAATTAACAAGAGTAAAAACATATTTAGTTCATGTAATAGCTACCTTGAATTTTGGCAGAGTTATACATTATAATCCCCGGTTTGAGATCCTAGTAATCTTGACAAAAAGCAACTTTTGGACACAACTTTAAATGTACTGAAATCTGGCCTACTTCTTTCATAGTCATTTTTACATGTTGTAAGATAGGACACAGAGCCTTATCTCAGGTAAGGCAGGGCTCTTCATAAATCTTAAGTACTATAGTTCTGAAGCTGATCTTTGTTTTTTAGACATTATTTTATAAAGCCTACATAAATTGTTGCTCAAGTTTACAAAAATATTAACTAACACAATATAATATCACATCTAAAACATGAATTAAAGAAAGACTGAAAGATTTTAACCTTTTGTAGAAAAGTAGCAAAGTACTTTTGTGTTTTGCAATAAAACCTTTACACAAATTAGGCTCTCATTAACTTAAACATACATTTAAATTGTATCTTAGTGTAAAAAAGTAACATAGAACTTTACATATCTTATTGATAACAAGTCTAGTTATAGAACACAAATGATATAAATAAATATCCAACATGTTTTTCTTTTAAGCCTAAAATTACCATACAACTTTAGAACACCAGCTTGATATAATGCTCTTTTAAAGCTTCTACCTTACAGACTTGTATACCTGGAAGATATGAACACATTAATAGCACCACAATTACATTGATGTTTTTATATTAACCAAATTTAGCTTTTAAAGAAATAACATAGCATAATTCTCTAAAACAACAGTTCTTGTTTAACCAGCTATTTAATTTCTGTAAGATTACTTGCTCAAAAAACTTACATATATAACCAACTAACACAGACCTTCTTTATCACTTACTAAAACCTTCTTATTTACTTAATCACATAGACTCTCTTATCCAGAAACATAGACTAGCTGTAAACATAGAATCCAATTAAATATCGAGTGAGGACTTACCCTCTGGAGAAATAAACAGATGCAAATCAGAATGCAGATGCTATAGACCCAAACAAATTAAAAATCATAGAAGCAACAGGAAGAAGCCTGAGAGCACTGTCATTTTTCATCACATGGCAACTGGTCAGATCCAACCATGCACCCGACCCTTCCATTGGTTTTCTTTTCCTTTTTCTTTTTTTTTTATTTTCAGAGTGGAAAATTAGAAGTTTATTAAAGGACAGCAGAAAAGACTTCCATTGGTTTTCATCATCTTTTTTTTTTTAACCTTGGAATGATATTTTAGAAATGAATATTTCTTGTCATTCAGGAGTTACAATATTTCAAGTTCATTAATATTATGTGATTCCTTTCTTCTGTTCAGATAAACCTAGACCTAATGCTTTTACTAATTTTAAAAGCATAAATAATATGATCATGTTATTATAAGATCATTTCTGTTGTCTGCTCTCTTTCTCCCTACACACACACACACACACACACACACACACACACACACACACACGGTATATGTACACATGTACACATCTGGAATATATGTATCAAGTATTATTCACTGGTTATTTTTGGATGGTAATAATAACAATATCTGATTCTTACAAGTTATTTTAAGTACTATACATGCATCTACAAAGTTAATCCTTATAAGATTCCTAAGAAGAAGATATTACCATCACCCCCATTTTACTGGTAAGGAAACTGAGGCTGGGCACTGTCTCCTGCTGTTAATACATGGTAGAGCTAAAGGATCCAGCCCAGAGATGCAGGCTCCAAAATCTGAGCTCTTGACCCACCTTTGCTTCTCCACAGATGGGCAGGTCATTTGTTGCTTTCCTTGTTCTTGAATTTTTAAGTGATGATCATGTGTCGTTTTTAAAAAGAAAAAGAAATTACCAAAAAGCAGAAGCTTCAACTCCCAGGTACTTACTACCCAAGCCAACAGAGCAGAACCTAACCTCTCCTGTCCTCCTGCCTCCACTAATCAAGGCAGACTCCTTAAAGGGGGTAAGTGGTGGGTAGGGAGCAGAGGATTAACTCCTTAACAACCTGCCACAGCTTTAGAACAATAGGTGGTCTGAAACTTTAACGATAATCATTGCAAAAGGATAAATCAAGATTCAGAACAGCATACCCATGTTTTATTGGCTCTGGGTAGATTAGCTGGGAAAAAAATAAGCCTCCTTAAGGGATCATCTCTGTGAGAGAAGAAAATGTGTCATAAAACAGGAGGTCAAAGAGGTCCCTGGCACACAGCCACCCACTCAGGTTACCATACCTCTGACAATTTGCCCACTGACACAGCTTCATTTAAAAATGACATAACCAGTGTGATCTATTCCACCGTCCAGGTGCTATATAATAAGAGTGGTAATGGGAAGCAGCTCCCAGGAGGATGGAGAAACAGCTGTTTGTGTCCCCTGGGAATGGCACCCACCTACAAACCCGTCTCTTTGACAATAATTCTAAGTCCCCCTGTTACTGTCACTCACCCACAAAATTAATAACTAAAGGGGAGAAGGACCGCAAATGCCTAGCCCCTAAAACAGAGAGAGAGAGGAGAGAGACAGAGAGGGACAGAGCAAGTTAATAAATAAAACAAGAGCCTGAAGGGAAGAGCTGCTTTGTCAGAATATAAATATTTCCCTTCCCCTTTTATCTTTAATGTAGTGTGAGAAGCTTATTAAAGGGAAATGCCTCCCGTCCCTGGAGCCCTCGCACAAGCCTTGCGGGAAGCAGCCTGCAGAACGGCTGGCCTAGCCCCATGCTTCTAAACTCTTCCCTGCTGGAAGTGAGCGGAAAGCACAGAGCAATAAAGAAGGACTGGGGGAAGAAAGGGAAGCCATTGTGGCCATTAGGATCCTTATCTTGATGGGCCTGGTGTCATGTTATGTTAATCGCTCTGAGATGCTGAGAGACTGAAGATGAGGAATGCCTGTCTGCTCAAAGGCCTGGCCCCATATTCCAGGAGAGGCTGACACTGCTACGCTTAGCCTCTGTGCATTAGAGAGCAATATCCAAATTTAGACAAAGGGGAATTGTCCAATGGAGTGGGGGGGGGGAGACCGTGGATATTCCTCTGAGAAGCACCCTACACCCCCACCCCCATAGCTGTACACCTCACATCTCCAAGAAAAGAGCCAACACAGGCAGAGCTAATATCCAGCCAGCAGCATCCTATTCCAACTGCAGAGAAAATGTTCACCCTCCACATCTCCTTTCTAAAAGTCCTAAAAGGGGGCTGAGATGATCAGAGCTTCATACCAGCTCAGGCTAACACAGAGTTTTGCACAATGAGTCTGATTAGCCTGACATGGAGACTGAGTTGGTCTTGCTTACCACTGTAGCTACAGGCCTGGCCCACGTGTCTTTGAATGGATGTTTGAACACACAATTAGCACAACAGAGGCATCTTTATTTTATTGCATATCTTTGCCATTTCTCCAAAGATCTTCGGTTGGGGTCAGGATTTGGGTTCTACCAAGTTTTGGGGCTGTCATCATTGCTGACCTTTTGGAAATTCTTGGCCATGTGACCACAAAAGGATAGATAATAGGCCATGAATCCATTGGGTGCTATAGTCAAACTGAAAGCTGGTAGTTGAGGGCAGAAAGGGACAGAAGATAGCTAAAGATTGCTGTCAAAGGTGCTTCTTCTCATTCCTTTCCATGAAGCCCTCTAGGTGAGCTGGCCTGGTTGCTTTAGTACTATATCCACCCGGCAACTTTCTTAAGTGTTCTGATTTCTATTATGTAATCAATGGAGAAGACAAACACTTCCAGCTCTTTCATGTCCAGACCAAGGTATTCATTTATCTCCTTGCCTTATCTGCTGCCATCTTTCCTGCTGCAGAATGGCTTTTCATCTCACTCAGGTCCTTCATCCTCTCCATTTTTATGTCTTTCTGTGTCTCATCGTCACTAATTTTTTTGCACATGATTCCCTTTCCTAGGGAACCCCATTAAGTTGGAATAAAGATTCAGCTATAAATCAGAAGGTCACAGTCACAGCTATTCCACTGTGCTCCCCAATTTTAGGACCAAATACATCTTATAGCAACATCTATGATACAGGGTGGCATATAATTCAGGGATGATAGGACTACTCAGCTAGTTCCCAAGAAATTCTTGCCCACGGTTCTAAATATTGCCTGGGAGCTATTTGCAATACCTGATTTAACATTCCACCCCCTCCATAAGCTCCATCCAGCCTCCCCTTGGCCTCAGCTGCTTTGGGGGCTTGGAACCATGAGAGGGCCTATTTCCAGTGTTCCCACAAACGATGTGCAGGAAGAGGCATGGGGGCGGGGTGGCACACATCTGTGTGAGAGCGTTTGTATGGAAGGGGGATTAAATCTGTACTGTGTAAAAAAAAAATAAAATAAAATAAATTTGTACTGTGAAGATCAATGGAAGCCTTGGGGAGGCAGATTTTAGTTCAATATAATGAAGGACTTTCTAACAATTAAACTGAAAAATGAAACGGGAACCTTTAAAGATAGCCTTCTCTCCCTGGAGTTCAGGTAGAGGTGAGATCTTGCCAGCCAGAAAGGCTAATTGGCCAGAGGTACACATACACCTGATATGCTGGTGTGACCAAGTGGTAGCTCCAGTGCTAGAGCGGGACTGCCTGGGTTCAAATCCCAGCCCCAAGAGTTACTAGCTCTATGATATTGGGCAAACTATTCTGCCTCTTTAAGTCTCCATTTCTGCATCTAAAAAAAAATGGAAATAAAAACATATTAGACTTTTTAAAGCAATTATGAGGGTTTTTTTTTTCCCTCTACATTTATCAAAAGAATGTGAGGTTTTTTGGGGCTGGGATTATGGCTCAGAGGGAGAGCGCTCGCCTCGCATGCACACTGTGTTCGATCCTCAGCACCACATAAAGATAAAAATAAAGATATTGTGTCCATCTATAACTAAAAAAAAAAATATATATATATATATATAATTTAAAAAACAATGTGAGGTTTTTTTAAAGAATAAGATGGTATTTTTAGGGCTTGAGGTGTTCAAAGTCTTTAATGTTTATAGAAGCCATAAATGAGAGACCACCATTTTTCACTTGGTACACCATAAAACAGCATTTTTATAACTGTTTGTTTCCTTTTTTTGCTGTTGTTGTTTTTCCAGTGCTGGAGGATGAAACGGGGGCCTTGCACATGCTAGGTAAATGCTGTCTGAGCCATACCCCTGGATTGTAATTAATTGGTTTTGTCTGTTCTTTTGTTTTGTTTTGTTTTTTTATAGATGGTAAGGCAAACTTTATTCAAGAGGAGGCCATGGTGATGATAGGTCTAGGGACCACTGCAGTCTTGTAGTGGGGGACAGAGATTGGGCTCAACTCAGGCAGTTAATTGTTATTTCATATACATAAACACAAACTTCAGTTCTTTAACTTTCAGAAATTATGATGGGAAAATGATCTTAAATTTAAAAAATTAGGGGCTGGGGATGTGGTTCAAGCGGTAGCGCACTCCCCTAACAAGCTTAAGGCACTGGGTTCGATTCTCAGCACCACATAAAACAAAATAAAGATATTGTGTCCACCTAAAAATAATAATAATAAGTATTTTTTAAAATTTTTAAAAATTAGTATGTAAAGAAAGATAGAAAACTACTTTATTCAATACATATTTATTTAAAGCCTCCTGGGAAATAATAATATGGTTTGGATGTAGGCACTGCCTACCAGGGATTTTCCAGGCCAATAACTGCTTCTGAGTCTTTCACTTGCAAAGATGGACAGGATTCCAGAGGCTCCCCGCCCTCCATGGAGCTACAGATAGAACCCAGGGCCAGGCCAGCACTCTACCACTGAGCTACAACCCCAGTCTAGATTCTAGAATGCCCTGAGGGCATTTCTAATTGGCTTGTATTCCAAATGAAATAGAAAGGACAAAAATAAAAAGCAGGGGCCGGGGATGTGGTTCAAGCGGTAGCGCGCTCGCCTGGCATGCGTGCGGCCCGGTTCGATCCTCAGCACCACATACAAAGATGTTGTGTCCGCCGAGAACTAAAAAATAAATATTAAAAACTCTCTCTCTCTCTCTCTCTCTCTTTCTCTCTCTCTCTAAAAAAATTTAAAAATAAATAAATAAATAAAATAAAAATAAAAAGCAAAGTTGAGCTGGGTGTGGCAGTGCTCACCTGGAATCCCAGCAGCTTGGGAGGCAGAGGCAGGAGGATCATGAGTTCAAAGCTAGCCTCAGCAGTGGCGCTAAGCAACTCAGAGAGACCCTGTCTCTAAATAGAATATAAAATAGGGCTGGGTATGTGGCTCAGTGGTTGTGTGCTCCTGAGTTCAATCCCTGGTACCAAAAAAAAAAAAAAAAAGAAAAAAAAAAAAAAGAAAAGTTGAACAAGGTGAAAAATGTACCATTGGGACTTCACTTTTTCTGTTTTCCACCAGAAGGTCAGCTGCTCTGAAGATTTTGATTATTTTGATAAACTCTGTGTACATAGTGCTAGGAAGGAAGGCTTTTTCCCCCTTTCATTCATACCTAGCACAGTTCTTGGTTCTGAAAGACCTATGCCTAAAAAGGACATGTGTAGAAATAAACATGGGAGGCCCAAAATATCTTTTCTATGGGGTGTAAGTATCCAGATTTGGAAAAGAAATCTTTCTTTTCAACAGCTCCTGTGGTCTGTCGCAACTTATAAATAGCCATCTTTTCAGCTTACTAGTTCATTGGAAATATTCAGATGGAAGCCTGCCTTTCCTCTGGCCCCACTATTCCTACAGTATTTTCATTCTCAACTGAGCATAAAGGATACTGGCAGCCTTCTGAGAAATCAGAAACTTCAGCTCCCATCTTCCTAGACTGAACTGCCTCTTTAAGCAATGACCAATAATAATTACCTTTTACTGAGCATTAATGGCATGCCAGGTGCTGAGTTCATTGTGCTATTTCATTTAATCCTCACAATCTTATAAGGCAGGTGACATTATGATTACCAATTTACAGATGAGGAAACTGAGCTCCAGGGAAATTAAATAGCTTATCCAAAGCTACATAACTAACAAGCTACTAAGCGAGGAGTCAAACCCACAAACCTGGGTTGTCAGTCAAGCCTCTCAAATTGTATCTCCAAAGAAAGAGGAAAAGAGTCCCCACGATACCAAAACTAAGAGCTTTAAAAACGGTCATGGAAAAACTCCCCCACTCCTCCTAGCAGAGTGCGAAATGTGAGCTGGTTGCGAGGAAAGGTGTCCTAAGTACCTGACACTGATCCAGCATCCTATGAATATCCTGCTCTTGTGATGTCCTCTTAGAGACAGACATGTATCCTCACCTAGGCTTCCATAAACAACCGGAACTCACCCTTCTCTTTGCTGTCTAGGGGCTTTCTCCAAGCCAGAAAACACTTAGGCACCTGGCTGGCTCATGCTGTTAGGAGCAAGCTAAATTTCTTCCCTTTTCTTCTTTCCTTCCCACAATTTCCTTTCTTCAAAGAAAGAACGGAGCTCAAAGTTTCATTCCTTTTCTTACTGCTTATGTGACACTGGACCTCTACATACCTTGATTTCCCCATCTTTAAAATGGGTTAAATAAAGGGTAGCCACTTCCGAAGCCTGCTGTGAAGACAAGGAATTAAGGAGGGCGGGTTAAGGGCTTAACGCAATGCCATGCCTGACGGGGGTGAGTAGCAGATAAATGTTAGCTACTAATAAAAATAGTAACAATACGACTAATATTAGACACTGGAGTCAGTCAGCTGGTTTAGCCTCTGCTGTTAGCTGGAATTTAAGTCAGGACATCACCACCCTGGGTGCCAAAAACACAGCAAGACCAATATGGTCCTCAGAACTCAGGCTTTAAAATCATGGGCCATCTCTCTGAGCCTGGACCAGCTTTACAAATTTAAGGCTGGGGGAAGAGGAGGAGTGAAGTTTCACAAGTAAACCAAAGTGCCTTTTGCTAGAGTGAGAAGTCTGTCGCTTCTCTTGTTTACCTCTTCTCTAAATGCTTCCTCTCCCATCTCCGGGGGCTGTTTTGACTCTTCCATTTTGGCAGCAGCTCTTCACAAGTCTGCTGGAGGCCCCAGGAATAGGCCAGCAGCACACTGCCTGGCTCAGACAGCCAACAGGAACAGCCACCTCCCTCCCCTGCCTCTGGGATCAGGCTGGACCCCTACAGTGGCTTTTCCACCCTCTCCCAGTGAAAGGCCCAGGTGTGAGGGGTCAGGACCACAAGCAGAGCAGCCACTCACCAGGACAGAAGCCACCCTGTGGTGGCTTAGACTAGTCACTCTGATCTTTTACTTTGGAGCTCCTGCAAGCCATTTCTAGTTTGAGAGGAGCAGGAAGTAGAGAGCACAAAGCCATTTTATGTGCAAGGTTCTTGGATAAAACAGGGTCCCAGGAACCAAAATGTGTGGATTCCAGTCCCAGTTCTGTCTGTCAATCCTTGGAAAATTCATTCCACCATCTGGGCCTTGAGCTTTCTTACCTGTAAAATAAAAGGAAGGAATTACTGGACTCTGAGGTCCTTACTGAAAAATAAATCCCTGACTCATTCTCCAATACACCCTCTCCTTTTTAAGTCACAGGATAGGCTGGCTCCCTAGCTCAGTGCTGAAGTCTCATTATAATTTTGAGACCAATTCGAGGTCACAGCAGAAAACCACATTTATTTGTTAATCAAGACTGTAAGATTCAGGAAGGCAGGGACATATGTGCCCAGCCTCTGGCTCAGAGCTTGACACTTGGTAGGCTCTAAATAAAGGCCATGTGGTTTTATGACTCCCTTTTCAAGTTAAGCTATACCTTACTCAGTCACTCAGTCATTTCTTGAGCACACACATCCGCCTGGCACAGCACCCTGAACCCCACTGCAATGCAACTGCCATGATTTAAATAAACTTCTGTGATTACATATAAACAGAGTAACTGGTGACTGAAGCAGGGAATTAAATGCAAGGAGAGATTCCTCAACATATTAATGAGTGAGCTGAGAAATAAAGGGCTCCTCTGTTCCCATTCCAGAGGCTTCTGATCGCTAGCATTCTAATAGCAGTTGCTTTAACCACCTCACACACTTTCAAAGCCAAAATTAACACCAAGAAACAGAACCCCCCTGCCGCCACCACCACCCAGATAAATCCAGAAGGGACTCAGATTTTCTCTAGAGAAGGACATTTCAAAAGCCTCTCCAATTTTAGCCCAGCTCACTCTGCCTGCCCTCCGCCACCACTGCCATCGCCGCTTGGGGACCCCACCAGGTCACTCCAGTCCAGCCGCTCCTTGATCCTTCCTCAGGTGAAGCCATTCTCAAATTAAATCACAAAGAGGGGCAGCCAGTCTGTAATGATCTGTGTTTATTTAGTAAATGGGTTGATTGCCCTCATTTGTGGAGATTAAGGGTTAATTTCCCAACTGCAAAGAGAACTGATTTCTCCAAGGGCAGCCCCAGATAATTACCAGGGGAAATCAAGATTCAGATGACTCCCACCGAGGGCAGCCACTGCCACCACCATCACCTCCCACCCGGCCCCTTCTGATCCAGCCATGGCTTTTCATCGGCCTTTCCTGCCAGGTAGCCCAGCCCCTGGTTCACTGAGGTTTGGAGGAAGGATTTGGTAAACAATGGCTGAGGAATTCCTAGGCCCCTTTAAACTGACATCTGGCAAATTCGAGATCACTTAACAGTTTCTCCCTCCTGCTTTCCTGGCTTTGAAAGGCAAATGTTTTGAGGTTTGTGTTCTCTTTCACAGAGTTTTTAATCAAGTGGAGTCAAACCACTTTGTCTACACCTTAATTGAAGAGCCTGGCTCTAGAGTTTAAAGTGCCATTTATAATAATAGGGAGAAGGCAGGGAAAAGTGGGGGGAGGGGCTAAGTGGAAATGTGAAAGGGAAGAAAAGCGATGGGCAAGTGGCCCTCAGGAGAACACTCAGGGTGCAGAGCCCAGCCAGATGGAAGCCAGTTATCAGGGGCCGGGAAGAGATGGGCTCCATTCCAGGACCATGCATGACAGTACCTGTTGTAGGAAGTCCTGGCTTTGGTGAGGAACTAGATCACAAAGCCCTGCTCCCCGAGGAAGAGCCTCCGCAAAGGTACACCCACTGGCTAGGCCAAGTGGCTAGTGGCTGGATCAGGACCCTGAGGGTTCTTCTCAGTTTCCTGGCTGTCCCTGAAGTCTTTCCTAGAAGGATCCAATGGAGAGAGAAATCCAACCATCCATCTCAAAACAGACTTGCATACGTTTGAGGACATAATTAAATGACTTCATATGTTTTCCCAAGAGACACCAACACTTTCACCTTGTCTTCTTGTCAGCTGTTTTGGATCCTGGCTTCACATTAGAATCTCTTGGGGAGCTTTTAACAGACTTTCCAGAGGTGGCCCCAGCAAGCAGGTTTTTAAAAATTCAATCTTTCTCCCACCACCCCCACCTCTCCTTTGAGAATAATCGTCTTTTAAACTCATTTGAGGTACTCTTCATACCAGTTCCTTCGTATCACTTAATTTCATTTTCATGTCCCAAGTTTATGTTCAATTTAAGAGCCATAGTAGTACATCGTTGATATGCACTTGTGGTCCTTAACTATTCCCAGGTCTTTTGTCCCTAGCTAGTCTTTCTTCTTTATCTCTGCCATTCATAGGCCTTTATTTTCACGAAACCTCATCTGATTGATGAGCTGCACAAATTCATATCAAACATCTGCCTTGTGAAAGGCAACTGAGAAAAATAAGACAAGATTCCTACTCTCAAGGACTTCCAAATAAATAGGTAAGATAAGAACACACTAAAATATAAGAAAGAATACAGTACAAAGAGCTCTCAAAAACATTGGATTGTGCCTACTACTCACCAGGCATATCGCAATAAATAGGACAAATCTTGGCTGTGAGCATAGGAAAACCTCAAATAATGTTAGCTAAAACAAAACAGAAGTTTATTTCTATTTGAGAAATCCAGAGGGAGTTTGTTCAGGTCAGCATGGTATGTCACAGTTTCAGCCACCCCAGCCCATTTATCTTTTACCCCTTTCCCAAGGTCACCTCTGGAGTTCTGGCATTAGAAGGAGGGGAGGAGAGGAAATCTGGTTCCCTCATATTGCACACAACAATATTGTTGACATTGGTGGCCAGAACTTAGTGGCTGCCATTCGGAGGCTGCCATTCTGAGGGCAGGAACTTGGTCATATGTCCAGCCAAAGACTGGAAGTTCTATCACTGGAAAAGAGGAAAAGAGATATTGTTCCGCAGTCTGGCTGGGCACAAATAACTGAGCTGCCACAAAGCCTTGTAGATTCAAACAGCAACTCTTTATTCCCCAACTCTCACCGGCACTGCACACCACACGGGAACACACTCCTTCCACCTGGCCAATCTCCCCGTTGCTCGGGAACTCCAAAGTAGCGGGCGCCTGAGGCAACAAGAGCCGCCCAATTGCCCGACAGTAAAGGTCAAATATACAATTCAATCAATCCAGCACCACAGCAATTATATATAGCTTAATTCAAATCATCATCTCAATGGTTCGCTGGCATCACCTTTCAACCATTCCCTCTGGCAAATGCCAGGCGTCATTCTGACTGGGCTGTGGCTCTCAACCATATTGGGGGAAACTAGCATCTCTATTCAATGCTGAGGACACTATATGCTTTAGCATACTTATTTGTTTTTCCAAACAACCTAGAAGAAAGAGTTCTCCTGGGCCTTTACAGATATTCCTTCTTGCACATTTGCAATCACAGTCAACTCAATGTCAGTTGCAATCATGGAAAGTATACTCTGGCATTCTTAATCCAGGCTATTGAGCAAGGTGAAGGTGGCTACAAAATTGAGCCTTGCTAGCCAGCCCAGAGTGGATGCCTCTGCTAGACTGGTGCTGAGCCTGCGTTCAGCCTTCTGCAGCTAAGGGCCCACGCTGCCCAGGGGAAAGTAGGAAGAGACCTGTTTTCATCCTTTTCCAGTTCCTGGCACTGTGGTAATATGGTAAGAGACAAGCAGCCAGAGATGCTAGGATTCTGAGGGAAGGAAGAGCCAGGAAGCAACTCTTGTAACCTGGTCTTTTAGTCTTCTTGAAACAAATGTTCCTGTCCCCTTCCTTCTTTGGTTTCTACTTTCCCCTTCTCACTCAAAGTTTCTCATCTTCTGCCAGTATATTTACCCTTAGACACCCCCCCCCACCCCAGGAAGAATCTAGTTAGGTGGCCATTTGCTATCTAGCAGGCACATCTGTTGGACAGGGGCCTCATGCCAGACAACCTCATGACTGGGTCACATCATCTATTCCTGACTCAATCTCTGAGGTCAAGGTTCATGTGGTACAAGGATGGCAATGTCAGTCTGAGAAAATGGTACCAAGTGCACTGTGGGAGTAGCAGCTGTTACATTTCAGAATAGCCACTGTGAACTTGAGTCTCATAAATAAGGTCCCAGACCCAACATCACACCATACAACCAGACAGTGAACTAACCCTCTCTCCTACTTTCTATCTTTTACATGCACACACGTGCATATGCATACACACACACACACACACACACACACACACACAGAATCACACCTCATGTAAGACTTCCTTGTAGGTCTCATTATTTCCTTTCTCTAGTTCATCAAGTAGAGTGAGGTGTTCGTGAGTGACTGAAAACATTCTATAAGGCATCAGCAGCATCAGTGACACAATGCACTGGTTTGGAATAGAAGTCTGGATCAGCAGTTCCCAAGCCTGACTAACCCAAAAGAATCACAAAGTGAGCTTTTAAAAATTAAATCCCCAAGTCCCACGCCAGAGATTCTGACTCAACATTTCTGAGGTAGTGCTCAGGTTTCTGAACTTTCTTCTTTCCTTCCTTCCTTTCTCTTTCTTCCCCCCTCCTCCTCCTCCTTCTCTCCCTCACAAGTACATTTTATTCCTCAGATGATTCTCATGACCCACCAGGCATGAGCTCCACAGCTCTAACTTCCACCTTCAATTTTCTGGAAGGTTCTCTGGAGACTTTCACCACTGCTGTGAATCTGGTTCTTGTAGCTTCTCCTAGTTCTCTGAAGTGATAGCTTGCCAAAATTCCCTTTGGGGAGAGACTGATCAGCCACCAAATTTCCCACATATTCTAAACTAGATGCCCACAAGTCCATCTTATACAAAGGGGATTAAATTGTTCCTTGAGAAATTAGAGAAAATTAATGGACACTTCCAAAAAGGTTTGAGACCTGTATAAGTATAATGTTCAGGGACTCATCACTAACTGTTACCGCTGTTGACCGGTGACGAGTCCTTGCTTCCCCTTGTTGAAGAATAACACCAAAGAAGCACGCCGAGGCAAGGTCAGAGGAGAAATTACAAGTTTATTAAAGGACAGCAGAAAAGACTTCTCCCAGAGGAAGAAGGGGACCCAAGAGGTGGAATCCGTTGGCGGGCAAAAGTGTTCCCCTTTTTATAGGTTTGGTGATAGAATGCAAGGGGGAAAGGTTAGGACACAGGTGGGCCAAACAAGTAATCTGGGCAGGAAGGAATTAATTATCACTTTTTGGGATGGGCTTATCACTTCTCTGGGATGGGCTATTTCCAAATCTGTTGGGGGCTGTTTCCTGGGCTCCATTAACATTTCTTTGGGGTGGACTTTGGCCTAGGGCCTTTTCGGGACTTCATTAACATTCCATGAGTTGTCCTGCGATTCCCAGAATCATTGTCAGCATGGCCTCCATTTTAGATTTTACTCGGTATTAGACCCGATTTACCTAACTACACTGACTACCTAATTTTAAATCTGGCTTCATAACCAGGCTTGATTTCCCAAGCCTAGAATTTGGGGTCTTCTCTAAATGTTGGGATGGCTTTTGATCAGACATATAAAAGGAGTAAGATTAGCCATGTTTACCCTGAAGACATCAAATAGTGCAGTAAGAAGTGAAAAATATTATATAAAAGTTTTAGTCCAACTTGGCTACTATAAAAAGGAATCTATACCTTGAACTTCCCCAGATTGTTATGAAATTAGAGATAGTGTACCTAAACCACCTGGCACTGTATAAATATAGTCATTATATTTAAAATATTATTTTGATTCTTAAAGCAATCTGAAGAGAAGTTCTATAAAACCAGAGGTGAGCTAGAGTCAGCTCTTAGGGGCTTGTGTTGCTGCTTATGTACATGTTTTACAGACTCCAAGTTCACTGACATGTTGGCTTGAAATTGGCCATGTGTTCACACCATGGAAATTGGAAAATTTATAGATCAGGGCTTTTTTTCCTCTAGAGAATTAGACATTTACCAACATAAAATGTAAAAAATAACCTCAGCAAAGATCCAGAGCCACAAATAGGCATCTAATGTGGCCTTTTATTTTCTCTCCTTTCTGCTTTGTATCCATATAACCAAACCATGATTTTTTTTAAGGTACTTTATTTAATTATTTTGCAGTGCTAGGGATAGAACCCAGGGTCTTATTATGCATGTGAGGTAAACATTCTGCCATTGAACTACACCCCCACCTCACCAAACCAGAAGTCTGTCCCGATGATTTTTTTACCCTTGGATCACAAAGTATTTTGTAAATATTATGGCATTAATTCTCCCAACATGCTGGGGATCTAGAGAGGTTAAGTGACTTGCCTGAGGCAGGACATGAGGTCAATGGTGAAGAGCAGAAGTAAACCAGTATGTGCCAACCACCTCTGCAGTGCTTCCTAGATCTGGGCATTGTACTGACTGGCCCTTAAGACACAGGTAGCAATTACTAGCAGTACTTTCACCTCATAACCCAGATGGCTAAAGTCTCTTTCTGTAGCCTATGATCCAGAACCTCTGACCTCTGAGCACAGATTTGATATCCCAGACTGGCCCACCTTCTGCACTTGGAGATTTTGTCCAGGATCACTGATGGCCTTTCGTTAATCAACTTCCTCCATATTCTTTCTTCCTCAAGTCCAACTGTTTTGAAAAAGAAGTTGGTCAGAGTTAGGGTTCTGTTCTAATTCTATCAGATACAAGCGGCAACCTTATGATGCTTTTTCTGGACTCCTCAAAGGCAGAGACCCAAGGGGTGTTTCTCTCTGTGACCTTTTGTTCATAATACTCTGGGAAGGAAGGAAGGAATAACCCTCATAGTACACAACTTCTAAAATGTTCCATTGGATTTTCATACCTTTCTGTAACCCCTGCTACTCACTGAGTATAAGTAGATCTAATGATTTGTTTCTAATGAGCAGAATATGGCAAAAGCAACAGGATGTCACTTCCAAGGTTAGGTTACAAAAAGACTGAGGTTTCCATTCTGATTGACATCTTTCTCTCTCTGCTCTAAAGGTGCCATATTTTTAGTGGCCTTATGAGAGGTAAACATGCCAAAGTACTGATAGCTCTGGCAAATGGCTAGTGAGAACCAGAGGCCTGCCAACAGCCACTTGAATTTGGAAGTGGTACTTCCAAAGGAGTGTTGAAGCAACTGCCGCCACCCAACACCCTGATGGCAGCCTTGTAACAGACTCCAAGCCAGAGGCCAAGCTTAGTGCTGACACGTAGAAACTGTGAGACACTATTATTTTAAGCTGCTACAATTTGGGGTGTTTGTTACACAACAATAGATAAATAGTAGAACTTACTCAACAAGGGAAATGTTGATCAGACAGCTTCAATGACTGAATCTGCCATTAAATCAACATGAAGTCTGCATGGTCTTCCTCTACTTCAATCTGGACATCTCTTTCATGGTATTTGAAAGTGTTTTAGAAATGAAAATGTTCCTAGCTGAGCATGGTGGTGCATGCCTATAATCCTAGCTACTGGGGAGGCTGAAGCAGGGGGATTGCAAGTTGGAGGATAACCTGGGCAACTTAATGAGACCCTGTCTCAAAATAAAATTTTAAAAAGGGGTGCAGGGGGTGCTGGGGCTCAGTGGTAGAGCACTTGCCTAGCACATGTAAGGCACTGGGTTTGATCCTCTAGCGCTACATAAAAATAAAATAAAGGTATTGTGTTCAACAACAACTAAAACAAAAAAATATATATTTTAAAAAAGGGGGGGTGCAGGGGCTAGGGATCTATCTCAGTGACAGATTCAATCCCTAGATTCAAACCAGGGAAAGAAAGAAAAGAAGGCGGAAAAAAAGAAATAAGAATGTTTTTATTTTTGGAATGATTCAACACCCCAAACAAAAATGAACACCAGTCAATGGCAAACTGTCAACTAGATATTCCAAATCCTCAATACTATTATGTCAAAACTGTCTGGTAAGAGATAGGCCAAAAAGGGAAGCATGTGCTCAAAGCTGCCCTTTCTGGTCTTGCATGAGTAATTCCTGCAGCTGGAGTTTCATTATAACCACAGGATTGTGGCACCACAAATGTGGACATTTTCAAATCTGTCCTGACATCACAATGTAATTCAACTAGATAAACCTGGGACTTAGCCAAAATAAGTAGCATTTGAAAAACTGGAGCTAATGAATAGCATCACTTTTCTGTGGGACCATATGACTATGATGTGAAGAAATAAAGACCTTTGTTATTTTAAAGGGCAGGGACAATTGGAGTTTTGCAGCAGACAGTTACAAAATTTTCCACCCTTAACTTTGTTCCAAAGAAGATACCAGTAAGTGCCTTTGGGAGTTGGGTCTGGAAGGTATTGCTTGGAAAGAAAATTAAATTGATCCAAGACAGAATGGAAACCAAAGTTACTATACTTGTCATAAAGCCTAAAACAGACAATTTAGCCCCTTCCCATATGAACTTACTTTTCCTGATCTATTCCTTTTTATTATTTAACTCCTTAAAATCAGAGCATACTGTATCAGGCAAGGCATGGAAAACTACAGCAGACATCTCACAAATAGCAAATTCTTATTTTTTGTAATAAATTTGAACTGAGATGTGTGTGTGTGTGTGTGTGTGTGTGTGTGTGTTTCTCTCTTTTCCTTCCTTTCTTTCTTTTTATTGTGTGGGGGATTTAACCCAGGGTCTCCAGCATGCTAGGCAAGTGCTCTACCACTCAGCTACATCCCTGCCCTGGACTGAGGCTTTTTTTTTTTTTTCTTTTTAAATCATCTTTAAAAACAAAACAATGTTTTTTGTTTGCTTGATTGTTTTTAATCTGCCTTTGCTTCTCTACTTTTTTGCACTTGTCTGCCTAGGACAAAGCAAAGAAGACTCACATCTGTGACATTTTCCATCTGGGATGGGTTTTCTGCATCTTATGCATAGATTATTTTAAAAATATTTCATTTGTCCCTTGTCTGTTTTATTAAGGGCTCTTTTTTTTTTTCTTTCTAAATTACTATTTCTATCACCTAACATCAGAGCTGTCTAGGACTATAATATGAGGAGTAAAAGCTCATCAACTAAACTGGTTTTAGTTGCATTTGAAACAGTATTTTATCCTGTCGGTTTTCATTTTATTTGATGACAGTGCTTGGTATTTCTCCCTCAATAAGCAAAGATGACTTAGATCAGTGGCCTGATGAATAAGCATGAAAATTTGATTTAGAAAAGGAGGATATCCTGAACCTCATGGAGAGAAAAAAGGAATCTAACCCCCCACCACACACATTTTAAATGACAAAGCAAAGCAGCTGTATTGCCTTTAAACATCTTTCAACGAAATATCAACACTCTGCAATGGTAGATAATAGGAATAATAATTTAGAAAGAAAAAGGGAAGACCTTAAAAAATACAAAATGAAACATTTTTAAAGCAAATAATGTTTCCTTAACCTTTTTTATTAACTTGAAGGGAAAAAAAATGGGGAAAGGGGGGAGAGGGAGAGGGAGAGAGGGGGGGGAGGGAGGGAGAGAGGGAGGGAGAGAGAGAGAGAGAGAGAGAGAGAGAGAGAGAGAGATCTGTTGTGATGGGGAAACTGATGCTTAAGGGGAAAAAGAAGATACCTCTTGAAGGCCGGATGGAGGGTGTGAGCAGTCTGACACCTTACCTTGATCCAAAGGACTCATCCCCTTTAGAACCATTAACAGGAGTGGGAAACGACAAAGAACTGTGAAGTGGAAGGAAGATTTCTTAGAAAACTTCAGTGATAGAAAGTAAATAAAAGAAAAACAGAAGACGTCCAAGTCTCAAGGGAAGTGAATCCAATTAATTTGTCTTAGATCTCAGAATCCGTTTTTTCTCCCCCTAGCTAAAGAAGTGAACTGGAGGCAGCCACTTGTGCCAACATTCAACATGATCAGAAATTTCTCAGAGCACCAACACCCCGAACTGAGACAGGCTGAAGGGCTTGGCCAGCAATAACGTTTTTTAAAAGCATAAGATTGGTGTGGGGTGGGGGTATGGGTATGGGTAGGTGGCTGTGCACGCGCGCGGGGTCGCGCGTGAGAGAGAATTTTTCTTTTTTCTTAATATGTTACTTGACTGCATGGGAATTCGCGATATTCCTGGCTGCCCAGAAAAAACGGAGAGGCCCCCTGGCAACTTCCAACCAGTCAGGAGTAATCAGAACGCGCGCGAGAGCGCCCAGTGCCTGGAGCAGGGAGAAGATTCGATCGAGAACAAAAGAACGCTTGCCAATCAGAAAACGCTACCCGAGAACAAGGGTAACCCTTCTTTGTGTTTTTGAAAACCCTTTAATTAGCACATGCACTGGTTTCTAATACGCATTAAAACTTTTCTAAGCATATTCCAAATGGAGGATCGAAATGATTGCTTCTGCAACGAAGATGGGATCCTGAAAGGCCGTACGCCGCAGAACTAAGGAAAACAGGGCAACCGCAGACGCTCTAAACCGTACAGAGTGTTCCTGGGCACTGGTCTCAGGTTACTTTTATAACCATACCCCCAATGCTGTCTTAGCTTTCTTATAACCCCACTAAACCACACCAGCTCTCCAGGCTCTGAGCCGTACAAGCGGGCGGGTGGCCTGGGTCACGGGTCCCCAGCATCCCCCATTCTGGGCCCTCTCGAGGGTCTGCACTTCCTCCCGCCTGAAGTCGCCTCCTCCGCCGACTCAGATTTCTCCTCCGAGGCTGCCCCTCCATTTTACAATTGGGGAAGGAGGTGAGAGGAGATTGTGGCTCACGTGGTCTGTTGGGGCTTGGAGGAAGAAAAGCGATCCGCAAGGCGCACCCCCTTCTCGCCTCCTACCGAAACATACATTTAGGTAACCAAGAATCCCCAGCCCAAGCCAACCTTTTCAGACCAGGCAGGGCTACAGTGATTCTCTGGGTCACGTCTCTCGGTGAAGGCATTAAGCTATTCTCAGCTTCTCCTCTCAAGAGCCTTTGGAGAAAGCACCCTTCTGCTCAGGAATGTGTATTTTAGTGTACCTGGAAGAGGAGCAAATCTTTCAAGCAAGTTCCCTTTCTGGTGCGTTTTTCTCCCCTGAGCAAATTCAGGGTAAAAGTTTTTCCTAACTTTTTCCTCCCGGTCCCCTGCCCCTCCCCTCAGGAATCCGCCCAGAGCGCTGCAGACACCGCCTCCCCTGTTCCCTTGCCCGCCCCTTTCGACTTCCACCCAACCGGGAGGCGACTACAGAGAAAACAAAGGCCGTCATTGGGCCGCCCGGGGGCTCGGGGGCCCGCCCCCGGAGTGGTTTGTGAATGGGGGGAGGGGAGGAGGCGGGGCGGCCCGGAACCCCGCGAGCCTGATGCTTCTTCTGGTCACTAGCGCGGCTCTCAGGCGTTACTCCGCGCTCCCCACCGGCGGGCGGCGGCGGCGGCGGGCGCCGGGACTCGGGGGCCAGGGCGGCGCGGAGCTGGGGGGACCGGATCCAGGCCGTGGGCGCCAAGGGCCTTGAAGATTCAGACACGGTGTAACTGGATTTCCAAAGCGAACTACCCACGCTGTTTGGCTCCTAGGAGCCGATCAGACTGAGAGCGAGAACCAGCCTCTTGGGTGAAACTTGGGGCCGAGCTTTCGGGGCTGGAGAAGGTGCGGGGTGTGGAGGAGGAGGCGCAGGAGGAGGCGGCGGCCAGCGGAGCCTCGAGGCGAGGAGGCGGAGCAGTACCGCCGAGGCGGCGACCAGGGCGAGCAGGCGGCGGCGCCCGGCTCTCGCCTGGCGGGGCCGGACTTGGTGTGGGGGACGTGCGCTTTGCTGTGCGCTGAGGGTCGAGAGACTTGGGCAAACTTTGAAGGGTAACCGGAGACGCTTGTTGCTCCTTGCCGCAAAGAAAGCCGCACCGTTACGTCTCAGCGGGGAGGGCAAGGCGGCCCCCCTCGGAGCCCCCGGCCCAGACGGACGAGTTTGGGGCCCCGGTGGCCTCCGGAGTGCCAAGCAGAGGCGGCTGCGGCGCCCCCGCGGCTGGCGGCCTCTCCCCCGCGGCTCAGGCACCCAGCGGCAGCGCCCTCGGCTCCGCGCCGCCCACGGCCCGGCCCCGGCGCCGGGAGGACTCTCATGCGCCGGGCGCGGCGGCGCCTCCCCGCATCTCAGCCTCTCCCAGTTGTCTGGTCTCACTCCTCCGGCTGAGAACGCCGCTGCACCCGTGGCCGGCGATGCGGGGGCCTGGCGCAGCAGCGTCGCGCTTGCCCCTGGGCCTGTGCGCCCTGGTGCTGGCGCTGCTGGGCGCGCTGCCCGCGGGCACCGGGGCGCAGCCATACCACGGCGAAAAGGGCATCTCGGTGCCTGATCACGGCTTCTGCCAGCCCATCTCCATCCCGCTGTGCACGGACATCGCCTACAACCAGACCATCCTGCCCAACCTGCTGGGCCACACGAACCAAGAGGACGCGGGCCTCGAGGTGCACCAGTTCTACCCGCTGGTGAAGGTACAATGTTCTCCCGAGCTGCGCTTCTTCCTGTGCTCCATGTACGCGCCAGTGTGCACCGTGCTGGATCAGGCTATCCCTCCGTGTCGCTCCTTGTGTGAGCGCGCCCGCCAAGGGTGCGAGGCGCTCATGAACAAGTTCGGCTTCCAGTGGCCAGAGCGGCTGCGCTGCGAGAACTTCCCCGTGCACGGTGCTGGCGAGATCTGCGTGGGTCAGAACACGTCTGACGGCTCCGGGGGCCCGGGCGGTGGTGCCACAGCCTATCCTACCGCGCCCTACCTGCTGGAACCGCCCTTCACTGCGGCGCCCCCGGGGGCCGCAGATGGCAGAAGCCGCTCCGCCTTCCCCTTCTCGTGTCCCCGCCAGCTCAAGGTGCCCCCCTACCTGGGCTATCGCTTCCTGGGTGAGCGCGACTGCGGCGCCCCGTGCGAGCCGGGCCGCGCTAATGGCCTTATGTACTTTAAGGAGGAGGAGAGGCGCTTTGCTCGCCTCTGGGTGGGCGTGTGGTCGGTGCTGTGCTGCGCCTCGACGCTCTTCACCGTACTCACCTACCTAGTGGACATGCGGCGCTTCAGCTACCCAGAGCGGCCCATCATCTTCCTGTCGGGCTGCTACTTCATGGTGGCCGTCGCGCACGTGGCGGGCTTCCTCCTGGAGGATCGTGCCGTGTGTGTGGAGCGCTTCTCCGACGACGGCTACCGCACGGTGGCGCAGGGCACTAAGAAGGAGGGCTGCACCATCCTCTTCATGGTGCTCTACTTCTTTGGCATGGCCAGCTCCATCTGGTGGGTCATTCTGTCGCTCACTTGGTTCCTGGCGGCGGGCATGAAGTGGGGCCATGAGGCCATTGAGGCCAACTCGCAGTATTTCCATCTGGCCGCGTGGGCCGTGCCAGCGGTCAAGACCATCACCATCCTGGCCATGGGCCAGGTGGATGGGGACCTGCTCAGCGGGGTGTGCTATGTGGGCCTGTCAAGCGTGGACGCCCTTCGGGGCTTTGTGCTGGCGCCTCTGTTCGTCTACCTCTTCATCGGCACGTCCTTCCTGCTGGCGGGCTTCGTGTCTCTCTTTAGAATTCGCACCATCATGAAGCACGACGGTACCAAGACAGAGAAGCTGGAGAAGCTCATGGTGCGCATCGGCGTCTTTAGTGTGCTCTACACCGTGCCAGCCACCATCGTGCTGGCCTGCTATTTCTATGAGCAGGCCTTCCGGGAGCACTGGGAGCGCACCTGGCTCCTGCAGACGTGCAAGAGCTACGCCGTGCCCTGCCCGCCAGGCCACTTCCCGCCCATGAGCCCCGATTTCACCGTCTTCATGATCAAATATCTGATGACCATGATCGTGGGCATCACCACCGGCTTCTGGATCTGGTCGGGCAAGACCCTGCAGTCGTGGCGCCGCTTCTACCACAGACTCAGCCACAGCAGCAAAGGGGAGACTGCGGTATGAGCCCTGGCCCTTCCCCCACCCTTGCCTACCTACCCCTGGGAGGGGGTGAGGCGCGGTAGGGAAAGAACTGCGGGGGTGGGGAGAGTGTTTCCATAACTTGTCCACCTCCCCTGAAAAGTGACCTGGAAGCTAGAAGTTATTTGGAAGTGGGAAGAGATTTGGAAGGAGAGGTGGTTTGGAGAGGAGACCTGATTGTAAAGGCGGTTTGGATGAAAAGATTCTGGCAAAGACTTGCAAGATGATGATGATGGTGATGGTGATGGTGATGATAAGAAAGGTAAAGAATGACGTTAACCGTGAAAGGTATGGACCCGCCTGGGCTCATCCAAAAGGGTGAGACCAGCAGAGACTGCTGTGAGTTCTTCCCGCCTCCGGGTTTGAGCTGGGGCTGTGAGCGATCCGCCTGTGCAAGGCAAGTGGCCTGTCCTCACTCCTGTGGGGCCCGGGAGAAAGGTACAGCTCTGTCGGCAGCAGCGGCTTTGTTGGGAAGAGGGAGAACCCCTGCGGTGTCCTTGTCAAGATGTGGTCAAACCATAATCTCTTTTCACTGGGGCCAAACTGGAGCCCAGATGGGTTAATTTCCAGGGTCAGACATTACAGTCTTTCCTCCCCTGCCCCCTCCCGCCTGTTTTTCCTCCCCTGTTCCTTTCAAGTCTTGTAAAATAAGCATTTGGAAATCCTGGGAGGCCTGCCTGCTAGAATCCTAATGCGAGCATGCAAAAGAAATGACGATAACATTTCCAGATGAGGCCAAGGAACCCAGTAGTAGGTATTTCTGCTACTTTTTCATTTTCTGGAGAAGGCAGGAGGCCAAAAGAAGGGTGTTTTATTTGGTTTAATACCCTGAAAAGAAGTGATGACTTGTTGCTTTTCAAAACAGGAATGCATTTTCCCCCTTGTCTTTGTTGTAAGAGACAAAAGAGGAAACCAAAGTGTCTCCCTGTGGAAAGGCATAACTGGGAAGACAGCAACTTTTATAGGCAGAGCAGTGCAAAGCTGAGCTTCTCTTTGATTGTTAATTTGGTTGAGATAAACATTCCTTTTTAAGGAAAAGTGAAGGGCTCTGTGCCTCCATGTCCCATTCAGCCAGAGGTTCTGACTTGGATAAAGGAAATGCAAGGAGTTTTGTTGTTTGTTTTAAGCACATTTAATTCAGAACACATGATCCAACAGGCTGTGTTAAAATGTTTAAGGAAATCTGCCCACCCTCTTTTTTTTCCCCCTCCCTATAAACCTACATTTAGGTTTTCTACTTTCTCCTTCCAATTTGGATTCTTCAGGATAAAAGGAAAAACATACTGCCTTCAGCCTCATAATAAAGGAAAGTTAAATCTTAAAAAGGGTAAAAGAATCATTTTGCCTATTTTTTTTCTTGGTTCCACAATCTGTTTATAAAACATCATGTGTATGTTGACCCTGAAAGATTGGGTGAGGAGGTGATCTGCAGAAATGATAGTGAATGAAGAGGAAAGTTTGAACTATGGGCCCCATTTTTAAAGAAAGTCATTAAAAGAAGGTAAACTTCAAAGTGATTCTGGAGTTCTTTGAAATGTGCTGGAAGACTTAAATTTATTAATCTTAAATCATGTACTTTTTTTTTCTGTAACAGAACTCTGGTTCTTTTGCATAATGGTATAAAGCTGAGCAGAAGATCATGGAAGCTAAACTTTACTCCACCTTTGACATTATCCTCCAATCTTGCAACACTATTCTATTTCTCCAACAGTTTTTAAATGCCAATCAGAGGGTACTGTCAGGAAGTTACTTTGTATATGTAATGTTCAGATGAGTGGAGCTGCTTTTACATTAAATCTAAAGTTGATCTTGTGTTTCTTAAACCTTCAAAACTGTCTCACCTTTGAACTGCCACTACACAGGTTTTGGCATCTTTTGTGTTGTATCTCTTAAGTGCATGTGAAATTTGTAAAATAGAGACAAGTGCAGTATGTATATTTTGTAAATCTCCCATTTTTGTAAGAAAATATATATTGTATTTATACATTTTTACTTTGAATTTTTGTTTTGTTTTGTTTTGCCTTTAAAGGTCTACAACGAAGCCCCACTATCACATGTACAGATCACAAATAAATTTTTTTAAATACAAAGTGAATGTTTATTTCCTATTTTTGTGATATTAAACCAAAGAACAAAGCTTTGTGCTATGGAAAGAAGGTAGGGAGGGGTACCAATGAGTGTATCCCCCATAGAGGAGGCTGGTGTATACTATTAAGGTCTTTTCCCCCTACCTTTTAAAATACAGAATATAATGAATGCCTCGACTGTCCTTTTTTATTCTTTTTTGTTTGTCCCTGCTTCCTGTCTCCCATGTCACTCCACCACATACACCTCTAACCCTTTTCACATGAAGCAGTTGAAGGACCTACTGAAGGTACAGAATATGCATCTCCTTTAGGGAAGTGTTGGCTGGTCTGTGTTTATTACCCTTAAGAGATGAAGTCCTCTTTGAGAGAGAACTAGATGGTATTTTTTGGTATTTTAAACTTTTCTGGTAGTGTTTCCTTGGGAAGAATTCAGTGACTTTTTTAGTGTTTGTTGTTATTTTAGCCAATTGATGTTTTTGTATTCTAATGCACCTTATCTAAATTGTTACTATTTAAATACTTTGGGTTCAAGTGTTAGGAAAAGTCAGTAGATGCTTTCAGATAAGAACAGAGGCCTCCCACAAAGCTCTTAGCTACAGGCTTCACTCTACCTTCTAGGTACACCCAAAACAGAGGTCAGGCAGCTCCCTGGGCTGGCAATGACTCAGCAGCTGGGGCAGGAATAGACTCGGCGCCTGACCCTGGAATGGCCTCAGAAGCCACCAGGCTATTCTTTCCTCTTAGAAGAAGCTAACTTTGGAATCAGATGAGACCAAGAAGCCCTCCTCTCCAGGCACTTTGATATTTAACAGCCCCTCAAGGAGAGCGATGGCAAAGGTGTATCCCCAATTCCAAGCCTTCCAAGAATGTTTTTTTCACTCACCTCTCTTTAATCCAGGTGCCAATTTTCTGGCTTTTAAAAATACAGTCAATTCCTTCTGTGGCTGTGGAGACCCTGCAGCAGACTGGATGCTGCTGTTTCTCTTATCCCGCTTGGGCTGGAAGTTTCTGTAGTTCTAAAGCATAACAGAAACAGTTCTGTTTTTGTTTTAATTAACAGGCTCACACACATGCCTGGTGTGTTTTACAAACTCAGGGAATGAAAACCAGTGACAGTCTCTCCAGGAGGAGGAAGCCTCACATAGACACTCCCGGTGCAAAGCAGCCTCTCTTTTACGAGCCTCCTGGGTTTTGGACATCACAATGGGTGTGAGGTCATCTAACCTGTGAAGATTTTGGCATTCAGGAAGGAGAAAAATAACAACTTCTAGTCTCTTAAGGTTTATCCAGTTTTTGCTCATAAAATGACACCCTTTAGGTTAAAGCATGCCTCTCTTCACACCAAGCTAATATGCCTGTTAAGAATGTTTGCTTTTAGAGAAGGTGGAAGGCTCCCAATGGGGTTTTTTTCTTGCAAATTAACTGCTGAAGGCACTTAGACCCTTCTGGGGGAGAGTTGTGTGACTGCTCTTAAGAACACATCCCCTTCCTCTCCTGGGCACTGCCTTGTCTTTCAGGGCTTTCTAAGATTGAAGAGTGTTGGTCTTTAGTAAGGGAACAAAGACGCCATGTGAATAAATTGCTACCTGCCTTTTGGTAAGCAAAGATAAAAGTGTTCGCTTTAATTCCTTTCACATTGTGATGCCTTCTTATGCCCTTAAGAATTTTAGCAGCTCAGGGGTTTTTCTTAAGGAGGTGCATTTTAGCAGAAAATATGTGAGGGAGAGTGTTTGTGAAAGGGCATGTGTAGAGTTTAAGAAAAACACTGGCAGGAGTTTGGTGTTAATCCCCAGATAAGGGGCAGAAACACTTGTGAAAATTTTCTGCAGTTTTTAAAACAAAACTAGTCTGCACAACAATCACACACCACACCTAATCTTTTTAAGTAGGTATGTGAGAAATCTTGGCAAGAAAAAAAAATTCTCCTGTTAACATCTTAACCATTAAAAAAGTGTCTTGAACCTAATAGATATAAAATATCGATATTAGAAATTCTTTAAGTAGAAACATAGTAGAGTAACAGCTGTAGGTTTGAGCCCTGAAATTATACTGGGAAAATCTCTTCTGACTGTCCCATCTTTAATTTCACTGAAAAGGCAGGTGGCTATTTATAGATGGTATATTTTTATATATGCGTATGAACAGTGAATAACAGTCTGCAGGCTCCAGGAAATCCTAGAAGAGACCCAAAACACTCCAATGTGGACTTAAATAAATAATTCATAGGTGTGTGTTCAATTTTGCTCTTACTTCCCCTTCGGTGCATCCAACTGGTTTCCTAAAATTTGGTTCTTAAACTCTTACTGCTTAGTATGTGATTTTTCTTACATCTAAATCTATATTCCTCACATTTCATACAAAGGTCAACTAGTTAAAAGAGTACCATTAAAATGTTAACTCTGGATTAACACACACAGTGCCTGCCCCTATCCCCTTTGGTTATTTTTGTTTTTGTTTTGTTTGTTTTTAAAGATACAGTCTTTCGGAATTTTCTCTTTTAGTATCACAGTGGTAGGAAAAACGCAAGTTTGACAATGGTAGTTTACTTATTATAAGTGTTCCAGTTCAACAAGCAACTGATCAAGTGGTCCTCAGAACAGAAGTTACTGGACAGACAACAGACAGAAGAATGACAAAGTCCACCCAGAGTAACTCTAGTCCTAATTCAGAGGGAAGAAAGCACCCCCAAAGAAAAAAATAAGCGATAACCGTCATGCTAGACAGAACCTGGCAAGGGTCTGGACAGAGACACAAATGCTATTTGGAATACTGACTTGGTGGTATTTGCCATTTTAAAAAGCACCTTTCACATTCATCATTTGACTTTATCCTCACAATTATTCCAACCCTGAAATGGAAAGTAATTCCTCATTTGAAAGATGAAGAAGCTGACTCAGGGTAGTGACACAGGGAGAAGAAATGAATCTCCTGTCCTCACACTGAACCCAGTTGACTTTCTTTAATCTGTCATCTGGCCTTCCACACAACGTGAAATGAACCATCCAATCATAGAGAGCAATATCCAGCAAGAATGCATTCCCAAGAAACCAGATAATGTGGTGCTTTTAGGTTGGTTCTACTTCTACTGTCCTCAGCTGGTGAAGGTGACCTCTGAGACCAAGGCCTTCCTCCAGCAGACAGAAGAATGACAAAGTCCACCCAGAGTAACTCTAGACCTAATTCAGAGTGAAATCCTCCTATGATTGCAAGCACAAGCACAGTATGAAGTGCTAAACTGGCTCATTAATTTGTGGATCATTCAGTTATTTCCAAATCCCTGGCTGATTGGTCCCCCAGCCCCACCCCCCAACCCTTGTATTTTCCCTCCTTCAACTAACCAAGCCAATGTGTACTCTGGAGGAAAATGAACTTTAATTCTGGCTAATTCAAAAAGTGAGATCTCTATTGCATCCCTGTCTACTGAAGCCAAATTACAAATTTAGAGACTACCTAGTTTCTTCATCTGGCTACTCTGCCATTCCCCACTCCTCTCTACCAGCAATTCCACAGCCTGATAGTTCATCTTCCTCAAAATCCAATGATTCCATGGGATCTTCTTGGCTTATCTGCATGAACACAACCTTTGTCACAGCCTGCTTTAGCCATAGTCTCTCTGATCTTGGAATTTCTGTAGCTGGGAATTTTGATACAATTGACAGAACAAAGATTTTTGATTCTGATCAGTTATACTCAGGCGAGAACTTAAGCACTTCTCTAGGTCCCTGAAGCCTCTTTCAACAAAAGACTTCCAACAAGCAAAATAAAACTAGAGCTATTGTGAGGGGTTCAAGTGTGCTTAGGCCGGGCGTCTGGCTTCACTTTATAAGGGCCCTTTCAGTAGCTCAAGTCCACTTCTTTTGTTAGATACTTCCATTAATGCTCTCACCTATAACCTCTTTATGCTGCTCATTGCTGGCATCAGATTCAATCAAGAAGTGGTCTTGAGAGATAAGCATATCAGGAGCACTAAAGGGCATTCAGGAGGCAGTGACAAAGGGAAGAGGTGAGAAGAGAGAAAGTTCCACATAGTCCATGAATAAAGACAAGCTGTGAAAATGACTTTACCTAATCCAACCACCCACAATTGGAAAATTAGATCCCCCAACTTAGGAGTGGCCTTGCAGATTCTAGGGTACCATTTAATCAAAGAGAAAAGTATGTTGAGGAAAGTATGGTCAGACAGGGAGTGGAAATTAAGTGCCAATAATGGAAGCATGTGATATGTAACTTAGCACCAATTATGTGTGTGTGTGTGTGTGTGTGTGTGTGTGTGTGTGTTTAATTTCTAAAGGCAAACAAATGGCATATAACATTTAGTTCCTGTTTCCAGGTCTGGAGGAGCTGGAAGGAGGGATGGGTGGCAGCTGGTCCCTGAATTGCTTTTTGCAGCAGATGTAGAGAACAAGACCCTGAGCTAAAATCATGAATTCCCTTCCGCTCCAACAGATGGTTTCTGGAGGACCCACCACGTGTCACGTGCTATGCTGGCCCTGTGTTTCGCACAATGGCTGCTGGGACTTGTTATCCTGTGTCTCAGCCAGAGTGGCAACCAGCAAATAATGCACCCTCCTTTCCTCAGAGGCAGGTAGGGCAGAGTGACTGGAAAACACCATGCTCTCTGTTTAAAAAACACTTTCTCCCCTGAATACTAACAAATGGGTAAAAGTATCTTGATTATATTCCAAAGATGGAGAAACTAGAGTTGAGGGGCTAAAAAGCAGCTCATTCATTGTCACAAGTAATCCCAGATGGTGAAGGAACCACCAGGTCTCCCAAATACGGAATCTGGTCATCTAATTTCCAGAGAAATGGTATTTAAAGAGGTGGTGTGGCTGGAAGAAGACCTAAGAGGAGCTGCAGAGTGACAGAGGGTTGGACCACTGTTATAAAAAGAAACACAATGGAACAAACGCATTGCAAAGGGCAGTACACACTGGCTTTTATTCATAATGATGATCAGTATCTTTATAATTGCTGACATTTTTTGAGCATTGATCATATGCTAAGCCCTGGATGCAATATGGTGTACTGGGTGAGATACCACACAAAGCTCTAACCATAGTATTTGGCATCTAACAAGTGATCAATAAATACCAACAATCATCCTCATCATTCATATAGCATCATTGTTATTATTTTTTTTTAGAAAGAATTTTTTTTAATATTGATTTTTTAGTTTTCGGCGGACACAACGTCTTTGTTTGTATGTGGTGCTGAGGATCAAACCCGGGCCGCACGCATACCAGGCGAGTGCGCTACCGCTTGAGCCACATCCCCAGCCCCGCATCATTGTTATTAATAGGTAATTGTCTCACTTATTTTTTACAACCCAAGGAGGTAGGGATAGTTTTCCTCCGTTTGAAGCATGAAACTCAGCCCTACAAGGTAAGCTTGGATCTAGTCTGTTCTTCTGATGACCAGGCCCCAGATATTTACTGAGGTCTTACTGTCTTTCCGTTTTCTATTCTTTTTCATTTAATCCAAAACCATTCAAAAGACAGGAAAATAATTTACATCAGCACAGAAAAAAATTAGAAAGGGGATTTTCAGTGCTAATTCCCAAGAACTATTTATTTTATTCTTAGGGAGAAGCAGGAGGCTCGTAAATGCTATTTAAAATCTGAAGGCTGAAGGCTCCCCATTGTTGCCTGCATAAGTTTCTACATTGGGGTTTGAGGGCCCAGTAGAAAGAATAAACTTGGGGAGATGCTTGGCAGACATTCCTGCCAACCCTTCAGGACTTGGTTAAGAGTTCCGGAGAGACCTCTCCATAGCCACAGGCTCCTGCCTCTTTCAGCCCTGAAGGAGAGTATGTGCTCCGAAGGGTGGGACAGGGGCTCAGTGGGAAAGTTCAGGCTTCTTGCTGACCAGGGCAGGCTGTCTCCCCACTGGTGAGTCAGTGAGTGGGAACATGAGGAAAACAAACTCTAGCACAACGGAAACCCCCTTCTTGAAGGCCTATGTGGAAATGACAAAAAAATGTTCACATTATTATTGTTACACATATCAATTTTATCAGAATGAAATAATATGGGTAGTTGTCATTTAATAAGTGCCGACTCTTGTGTCAGTTCTGTGTTAAGTACTGATATTAACGCCTTTAATCCATACAACATGATGAGAGAGAAATTATCATTATTCTCACTTTACAGGTTCTCAATATGAACTTCTGGAATCATTCTGAGCATTAGAGTTGGACATGAGCCCAAGAAAGCTGTGCAAACTGTGTACCTTAAAACTCTTTCATTATAGAAAGGGCAACTGAGGCACAGAAACCTGGGCCCAAAGGAGGGAGAACAAGCATTGTTTGAGGTCTGCCTGCCATTGGAGGGCTCTTCAACAGGAAGTCATTTTGGGGAAACAGTGAAAACAATTTCAGGGAACCATGAATTCCCCCAGGAGGCATGAATTCAGAAGGCAACACAATTTTTTTTATTGTTGTTATCCTTAACAATAATTTGAGAATAATACATAATAAAATA
The DNA here is from genome assembly GCF_964194105.1 of Spermophilus citellus. NCBI lineage: Eukaryota > Metazoa > Chordata > Mammalia > Rodentia > Sciuridae > Spermophilus > Spermophilus citellus. The sequence continues at coordinate 103,271,829 of NC_138192.1, forward strand.
ATAAAAACACATTGAAATAATTTCCTTTCATCAATAACAAATAACAAAGTAGAACACTGCCCTTTTTCCTGATGCTGAAACAGCATCTTGCACCCCTAGAACACAGCACTTCTCTCTCCTGCATCCATGTTTGGCAGAATGAAATCTAGGTTTCCAACAGAAGAATGGTCCAGTCATAAGAGACTTTGTGGCACAAGCCCATAAATGAAAACCCAAAAGGCTCTGACCAGCACAACTGTTCTACTAATCTGCTCATTGTTTTTCATTGTTGTTCTTGTTACTGGGTTTGAATCCAGGGGCACTATACTACTGAGTTCCATCACCAGTTTTGTTTTAATTTTTTTTTTTTTTTTTTTTTAAAGAGAGAGTGAGAGAGGAGAGAGAGAGAGAGAGAGAGAGAGAGAGAGAATTTTTAATATTTATTTTATTTTTTTTTTTAATTCTCGGCGGACACAACATCTTTGTTGGTATGTGGTGCTGAGGATCGAACCCGGGCCGCACGCATGCCAGGCGAGCGCGCTACCGCTTGAGCCACATCCCCAGCCCCTTTTACTATTTATTTTGAGACAGGGACTCTTTAAGTCTCTGAGGTTCTTGCTAAGTTGCTGAGGCTGGTCTTGAACTCACAAAGCTCCTGCCTTAGCCTCCTGAGTCACTGGGATTATAGGCATGCACCACCATGCCCCGTCTAATCTGCCAATTAAAAACTGATAGTGGTTAGATGTAATGAGGAGTTGGCATGTATTTTATAGTTTATCCAGGGTCTTGGTGAACTCTAGATGCTTAGAAATTCTAGATTCTCACTGTAATTCAAAGTCATGGCATAAAAGAAACAAAAAGTTGTGGCTGCTGGTGGGATACACACCTAGTATTTAAAATAAAAGTGTTCTGGGGGTGTAGTTCAAGTTGGACTTGGTTGACCTAAAGGTGGGCAGACTAAAGGAAGGAAAATCCAAATGTTAAGGTACGATCTTTTTAATTTTGTCTGTGATTAGAAGGCTTGCTTATTCCCCACCCACCCCCACCCACATTGAAACACCATAGTTACAACTGCATTTTTTATTGTTACCCTCTGGGTTTCATTCTATGAAGGTTGATGTGGATTTCAAATGAATGTCCTTTCGCATCTTTACACACCTTTACCACTCTGACACTGTTTAACTTTTAGCAGAGAAGAATCCATTGAAAGGATAACTTGTTGCCATTTTCATCACTATTTGCACTTACAAAAGTTAGTAAATAGTTCAGTTTCCTTGGGAAAGTCAATGCCATATTAATCAGCCACCAGCTCTCCTGGCATCCAGCATGGTGTGCATTTGCCAGTTCCTACAGCATTCTTCAAAAGCCAAATGGCTTGATAAAGTCAGAAGAGCCTCAGAAAATACAAACAAATGTTTCAAACCAAACCAGCCTCTCAAGTCACAAAGAAGTTTCATTTTACTGTCAGCACAAGTGACTAACAAAAAGGGAAGCTAAAAATTAAAAACTTTGAGTTCTTTATCCAAAGTCTGCGTAAGGGAGCTCCCTCTACAAAAACAAATTCTTACTTCATTGAAGGTGGGAATATATTTTGCAGTAAGAGTTAAACAAAACAGCCAGGAAATTCAGTTGGTCCACAAGTCGTACAAAATGTTTACTTCAGATCACCAAGTCCTTTTTCTGTGCAAACCATCTCTATTATATATTTATAACTTCTCTGTGTTTGTTTCTCAAGATTACTGAATGTCTGAGCAGTTGAAGTGGCACTAAGAAAAATGTAAATGCAATCCCTGCTGTCCAATCAGAAGGCTACTTCAAATGCCTTTCATTATTTTAAATTATAAAGCATGATTTCTGCTAGTCCAAACATCAGATCTGAAAAACTCTGCATGTGACTAGAAATCATCACCTAGTTCCAACCTTCAAGAGAGTTACTGCCTGTGTACAAATAAACATTATTGTATCTAACATTGTTAGTTCTGACTATTTGATTTTATAAAAATGAAAGAATTTAGCTCAGGTATGTAGCCTTTTGCACAGGCTAGAACTTCAAGAAATGTTAGAATAGAGATAGTTTCATTTTCCTTAGGGACACCTCTTTTAACCTGGAGATCTTTCTTACCTGTCACTCTTAACCAAGAAAAATAAAACAAAGATAGAATGTGTTTAAAAAGGAAAAAGAAAAAAAAAAGGAGGAGGAGGAGGAGAAAGGAAAGGAAAGATCAAAGAAAACTCAGGAAGGAGAGAAAAAATTCTCAACACAGCCCTGTTCCTGAGTCACTTACACATTTACTCAGTTGTCTTTGGCCAACCGATTGTTATTACTCTCATTCCCCATATTATAAGTGGTAATAGTTGTTGAGGGGTTTGAGGCACCTGGCACATAGGTAGTATCCCCTAAGCACGCTATATATCTTAACTCATTTGATTATCTCAACAATCCTCTGAGATAATACACTTGCCCCATTCCCCACCACCACCCCACCTTTTTGTTTTTTGGTACCAGGATTGAAAGTAGAGTTGCTTAACCACTGAGCCACATCTCCATCTATTTTCATATTTCATTTAGAGACAGGGTTTCACTGAGTTGCTTAGCACCTCACTTTTGCTGAGGCTGGCGTTGAACTTGCGATTCTCCTGCCTCAGCCCCCTGAGACATTGGGATTACAGGCCTGTGCTACCATGCCACCATTTCATTTTAAAGATCTTTTGATTTCTGAAGTGCACAGCATCCCTCGTCCTACTTTCCCCCACCCAACCCTGACTACTAAATTGTTGCTATCCTTAGAATTGCCTGTTTCTTTGAAATACCACTAAAACTGTGGTTAGCTTCTTTTATGCTTCAAATACCTTTATTCCATGTCATGTTTTACTTGTTAGCAAGGAATTAGACCCTGCTTTTCCATGACCCATGTCTAATGACCTCACCCCATGTGACAGAGTGTCGCAGTAGGATTATGGCCACTGGTGGGGCTGAAGTGAATTTGGATTTAGTTCATCTCGTTATGTTCTTACATAGCAGGGCTGTTGAGGAGCCAAGTAAGCTCCCCGCCGGGGCAAAGTGACTCCAGAAGGTCAGCATCCAGGTCCAGATGACTCACTGCATGTGCCCCCCAGTGCTCCCCCTGTGTTCAGGCTCCAAACTCTCCCTTGAAGGTGTGGGAGTTGAAAGATAATGACAAATTCCCTGAGGAGTTTGGGAATTACTTGGGGGGGAAATGCATTCATGGCTCTCAAAGTTTGAGGAAATATATTTGGCTTCGTTGTTGAGTTCATGGTGCTAAGATGGCCAAGGGACACAAGAATGTCCCATAGCAAACTAGCCTTCTCTACCCCACAAGCATGAGATGTCCCCTTTCCTCCAGGGACACCCTGGGTAAGAAAACAGGATGTTGAGATGCCTTCTGATCAGCACTCTGGGAAGAATAAGGGCAGCAGGCATCGGGTGCAGTTAGCATTGGAGTTCGTTCTAGGGCACTGGCCTCAGGGGAATGGCAAGTTTCAAGGGAAAAGGTGGCCCTGATCCTCAAGTTGTCAGGACTGGCTGGCTCACAGCTGTCTCCTGCAGCCATGCAGGTTTTGATGTTTAAAAGGCACCATGGACTGCCTAGACAAAGTGAATGGCTTGAGACCCAGCAGCTGATGCTATTTTACTCTGTGGGAAACTGCAATTTATCCTTGACTGTGTCCTCTCCCTCAATCAGCAAATCCACTTGAATTCTAGTTCCTCCCTACCACCTACATCTCTTGCACCTGCACCTCTTGCTTAGATCAATATAATGACCCCTAAATGCCCCACCCCCACCCCCGCCTCATTTTGTTTCCTCCTCCAGTTTGTCCTGACCTGTACCAGAGGGAACAATCCCAATTGCAACTTTAACAATGTCTCCATATTTTAAAATCTTAAATCCGCCGTGATCTCTGCCTGGCTCCTGGTCTCATCTCCCACCCTTCCTGCCATACAGTGAGCACTCTGGTAAGGTTGATCTGTTACAGGTGCCTATATACTCATGTAAGCCACACGAATTCATTTTTTGAGGAAGGGGAGAATTTGTAGCTATTATGATTTTTAAAATATACACCTTTGGTAGATATACCCCAGCTTTCTTGCTCCCTCCAGAAATGGGCAGGAACATGAGTCCAGTAAGAAATAAGAGTTAAGACCTGAACCTCTAATACTCCTGTATCACCCTAAGACAACTAAAGAAAGAGACACTACTAAGACAACTAAAGAAAGAGACACTACTTGATGGAAAAAAAAATTCAAACAAGGTCATTAAGTACCATTAGTACTTGGAGAGCAGTGATTTTTCTTATATTTGATTTCAAGTGCCCAACACAATATCTAGAACATAGTATATTCTCAGTGTTCTGGGGTGAATAATGTTCCTCCAAAATTCAAATCCTTTCTGGAACCTCAGAATGTGACCTTATTTGGATAATAATAATTTGAAATACAAGGGACTATTAATTCAATATCAATATTATCCATAAAACAAGCAAAGAAACACAAAGAAGATGTCATGTGATGGTGACAGAATAAAGATTGGAGCCATGTATCTGTTTTGAAAGCAAAGAACACCCAGGATTGCCAGCAACCTCTAGAATCTAGGAGAAGGTAAAGTAAGTCCCCCCCACCCCAGAGCTTTTCAAAACAGCTGGTCCTGCTGACACCTTAATTTCAGACTTCCAGTGTCCAGAACTATTAGACCATAAATGTTCATTGTTTAAGCCACTCTGTTTGTGGTCATTTGTTACAGCAGCCCTAGGAAAGTAACACATTCACTGAATGACTGACAGATAAATGAATAAAAGAATAAGTGAATATATCACCTATGGGAAATTATTTGGAGCCAAATAAAATATTAACACTCTTTAAAATATCAGTTATAGATTACCTATCCAAATCAATTCCTCCTACCCCATGACCTTCTAAATAGACTAAAGTGGAATCTGCATTTGAAACTCTAAATGCTTCAGGGAAGCCGTGAGTTTGCTGTCGACTGACTACAATACCTCACCAGTGCTGAAGAGAAGAAAACAAGAATCCAGAGGTTCTTGTAAGGCATCATAGATCCTTTAGAGAATCTGATGGAAACTATGGACTCAGTCCCCAGGAGAGAAAAAATTAAAGCCTAGTCATATACACACAGTTTGTAGACAATTTTTTCTACCTCCCACCCCTCAGAACCCACTGCCAACACTAAGAACTCCTGAATTAGAAGACAGAGGTAGAACATTTAGGGTTTTTCGCCTTGCCTCTGGACACACTGAAAACAGCAGAATTGTTTCTCCTTTAAATGGGAGGCCATGATGAACCAACCAGACTTAGAACAGGCTCCATGTGCCCCTGAGTGAAAGACCTCAAGAGAGCAACCTGGCCTAGAAACAGAAACCCAACTTCCAAATCCAGCTTTGCCACTTAATTATTTTGTTCTTTCTCTGCTCCTCACTGGCAGGCCCAGTCCAATGTGGATGCTTTTAGGGTCAGAGGACAGGTTAATGAGATAATGGTGGTAATGCACTTTGCCCCCAGGAAAGGGCTCCTATGTAAACACCAGATATTATTAGACATTATCAAACTCCAGCAATGACCCAGCCTCAGTGGTGAGTCCTCTTTCTTATCACTGTTTGGCCAAATTGGGTTCTTTGTCTGAGGCTCCGTGTGGGAGGTCTCCTGCAGGCTGGTGTTGGAGACTCCTATCACCTCCACCAGAGCAGTGCAAACAGATCATTTGACTACACTGGATGAAAGGCCCCCTTTGCTAACAGTCAGTCCCCAATCTCTTTGTGCATACATATTGTATACCCTAATCTTCAGGGAATTCTTCCTTTACTGTGTGTAACTTCAACGTAAATTCAACTGTATGAACAGGAAAATAAATCTTATTTCCTGTTTTGTGGTTGTGATTTCTTATTACTCTTTTGGAACTGACTACATAGGATTTCCTGTTTCTTTCTGCTGTTCGAGGCTAATTTGAAAAGAGGAGAAAAACATGACACCAGTCTTAGGGACATTGGTTTCAGAACTTACAAAAAGAAAAAGGTAATTTCTGCAACCAGTATATTGCAGCCAAACTGAAAGATTTCAAACTAATATTTTGACCCACCCTTCTCAAAACAAGGCAAAAACAACAACAACAACAAAAGTAATTGCTTGAATTCTATGGGAAATTATTTTTTAAAAATCTCATGATAGCTATTTTTTTCTATCATCAGAATTGACAAGGACATAGTGAGCTTGAGAGGAAACTAAAATATCAGCAATAATTCTCATCAACGTGAAGATGGAATAGAATCTTAACCCAGACACTTAAGAATCCCTCTACAAAGGAAAAAGAATTTGCCTATAATTATCCACTCCTCATGCACATTGAGGATCTCTGACACATGACATTATCCAGTGCTGTTTGGTCAAACCAGTTTCACCAAATTTCACTGGTAATACTTTACAACCAGAAGGATGAACTTTCATAGAAATTTTTGAATCCTGACCATATAGAATATGAGAATCTTCTCTCCCTTTCTTCCTTCCTTCCTTCCTTCCATAAAGCATATGTTGAGTAGCCATTAAGAACCAGGTACTGTGCTAAGTAAAGGTGAACAATGTACTTTCTATTACCCATAAGATTACCTTTGAAACTATTTGGATTGCAGATTTCCATATTGTGGGTAAGCAGAGATGCATGGGGGTAAGGAGGAGTGGAGGAAATTGCCTTCAATGTGTAAAAAGGGGAGAAGTGAGAGGAGAAAGATTGGTAAGAGTGTTGCACCTGTAAGGTCCTATTTCAGACAAGTTCAAAGGCACCACCATGATCTAACTGCTAATATCCTTGCCACATTACCCTCTTTCCTTCTCTGTCCACTGGATCTAGCATGTAACAATTACACAGAATCACCTTGACTGACCCCCCCACCCTGACCTATGGTGTGCAATCTATGTGTTCATACCCAGATACTTGTATTTTTATCACAGGCTAAATTACAAAGTTGGGCTATTCTCTTAAATAAGTCCCTCTGAATGATATGTTCTTGGAGCATGCCTTTTCAAAATGGAGTAAGGATGAATGAAAGAGAACCCCAGCAGGTTTTGAAAAAATATGTACATTGAAGTTATTCAAATACATATTTAACATTTACTAAAAATAGCTCTGATTGCAGGAGAAAATTAATTAAAGTAGACAAAAAGCTTCTAATCAGATTTATTCTATCTGATCGTATAATTAAAACTGGCTTTTAGGCCATCCTAACAAGTTTATTTGAAAAGGAAGAAAGATCACTGTTTATTGGAATGGCAATAATTTGGGTTTCTTTAATTGACTCCTGGTGTGAATACGTTGATACCTGCTGTTCTCCAAGAGGCAGCGTGGAAAGTTTCCAGGAAAAGTTCACATTCCAGGGGCAGCTTTGGAATCTACTTTCCATTGCAACCCAAGTCAGCCTGCCGTTGGGGTTTGAGTTTGTACCAACAAAAGTAGCTTCCCCAGGCAGCAGTCACTGCAGCTGTGCCAGGGGCCGGGGAAGGAGCCTGGCATTGAGTTGGCCCACCAAGACACTGGAAGGCATTTCCCAAATCCTACCTTCCCTATGTCCAAAGCACTAAAAGCACCAGAAGCTGTGGCTCCAGAGCCCACAGTGATGACTGAGGAATTAACATTCTGATACTAAGTCTGCCCAAGCAGAGCTGCAAAGGAAGGGAAGAGGGGAGCGCTAGATATTTTTCCTCCCAATGCTCCCAAACTCCCCAAAGCAGCGTTGCCAGTTGCCCGCTGAACATGAGTACATTCCACAGGAATTTAATAAGGTGCAAAATAAAAATAATCCATAATTCACTTGAAAGCAAAGGTGCGTTTTGAAGTCCCTCACTATTCTAAGCTCTGGTAAATTGACATATTTTTTTAAAGGGAATTTTAGGTGAGAAGAAAGGTAGAGACTAGGGGTCCTGAAAGAGGAAGTAGGGATTTCAAAGCCTGGTTTGATCCTGAAGGCCTAACAGATGACCACCTTTCTCTATATATAATCATGACAGCTACCATTTGTTCAGCACATCTGTAGCACATATTACCTGTGTTAATCCTCAGGACGAATTGGCAAGTTTGATGGTGTTATTTCAGTTTTACAAATAGGAAAATGAGGTTCAAAGATATTAAATAACCAGTGTAGGATCATATGTCAAAATTTAGCCAGTATTTGAGCCTAACTCTGTCTGACTCCAAAATCCAAGTCTGTCCTCAGCTGTTCCAGAGTACCTGGCTGCATGCTGTCTGCTGTCCCCATGGATTGGTCAGGTGGGGACAGCGGTGGCAGCCAGTTGTCCTGCACATGAGGTCATACGATGTGTTGTTCTCTGACCAGTTCGATATTTCCTACACCTCTCTTTAAGAGGGATCATGCATTTATATCCCAGTTTCCTTTTCTTTTCCTCCCTATTTTGTTTTTATCTTCCTAGAAAACGGAGGGCCTTTGGCCAGAGCCACCACAATGGAAGACATCCTCATTTCTCCACCCTGCCCACATGCTTACTTGAGGCAAAGGACATGCTGAATCAGGCTGAGTCAGGACAGGTGAGGAGTTTTCCCCTCCTCCCCTTGCTCTCTTCCTGCCAAATATCCTCCAGAAAACACCCGCCCCCCCCCCACACACACACACGTGGGTATACGAGAGGGCCCTGTTTCCATCAGGAGAAGATGGGACACAATCAGTGGTCTGCACCACCTTTATAAAGCACAGATTCCATCAAATCACTCTGCAGCTTCAAACCTCCAGTGGTCTTCCATCACAAACCCCTGATGCTGCCTCTCCAGAGGTCACCTTGCTATGGTTTGGGTGTGGTTTTTCCCATAAAGTTTCATGTGTTAGAAGCCTGGTCTCCAGTGTGGTAATGTTAGAGGCGCTAGGACCTTTAAGAGGTGTCCTATTAAGAGTCATTAGGTTCCTGGACTAGTTTTCCTGGGACTGGGGACCCTAGTGAGTTCTTAAGATAGGCTGTTATAAAAGGGCAAGCCTGGATCCTCCCCAGTTGCTCTCTGGCTTCCTGTCTTGCCATGTGATCTGTCCCGCTCACACACGCTCCTGCCATTGTGATGCCATCTGCCACAAGGTCCTTGCCAGATTGAGCACCATGCTATTGAGACTTTCTGCCTTTAAAACTGCAAGCTAAAAAAAAAAAAAAAATCTATTTTCTTTACAAGGTATCCAGCCTCAATATTTCATTATAGTAAAGGAAAATGAGCTAATATGTACGCAGGCCTCATCTCTCACCACCCTCCTTCTTGTCTACTGTCCCCCTGCCATGCTGGCATCTTTCAGGGGTCAGATGCACCAAGCACTCTCACCTCTGCCTGGGAATGCTGTTCCCACTCACTCGTTAGCCCTGCAAGCTCCTTCTCTTTGTGTCTTAACCACCCCACCTCCATTATTCACCTTCTAAATTCCAAATTCCATTGTTTTTTGGAATGTATGGCATCTTGTAATTGTATATTTTTGGATACTTTTTCATTGTCTCTCACCCCATCTAAGCTCCTCATATGGAGGCTAGTACATAACTACATGTTCAAAAACTATTTGTTAGAAGCACTAGCTCCAAAAACCATTTTTTGATTGTTGTTATTTGTTTTGTTTTGTTTTTTCTTGACAGAATGTCTGTAACAACCAGTACTAATTTATTCAACATATCCTTTCAAGGAGAACTGGAAGATGCTGCTTCCTACAGAAATGCCAATATAAAATTATAGAAAAAAAAAGTGCGGTTGTCTCTCCATTTTATAGTTTTTGGTGATGGAATGTAGGTGGGAAGGCCTGAAGGGTTGGGACACAGGTGGGCCAAAGAAGTAATCTGGGCACTTCAGAGTCAGCATCTTCAAGTTTGCTGTTCATTAACACTTACTTCTTTGGGATGGGCTATCTTCAAATCTGCTGGGGCTCTTCATTAACATTCCAGGAGAGTTGCTCAACTTTTCCGGGAATTCATTCTCAACATGGCCTCCATTTTAGATCTTACTCGATATTAGACCCGATTTACCTAACTACACTGACTACCTAAATTTAAATCTGGCTTCACAACCCTTAACACTTTCTTATTAGGAAGAAAAGGTGATGGGGAGTGGGTTTTAAGTAAGAAGGCAGCACTAATCACAAAGAAATGCCCTATAGATTCTTTACAGAGTGACAGTGCATTGAATCATAGGATCCTTGAGTTGGAGAAAACTATAAAATGGAGAGACAACCGCACTTCCATGGATTCCATCTCTTGGGTCCCCTTCTTCCTCCGGGAGAAGTCTTTATTGCTGTCCTTTAATAAACTTTTCTAATCTACAGTTGAAGAGTTGAAATTTCAGTGCAGAAAGACATAGCTACATTGAAGATATAAGCAAAATAAGAATCCAGGTTTCCTACTCTAAAATTGATGTTCTTTCACCTGTGCCATGCAGATTTCTTCTGGTCAGAGAAATAACAAACACCTGAAAGTATAGCCCAGCAACTCTGATAATTTGGGGCAGGTGGGAGAGGACACTTAGTAATTTTGAGGTTGCAGACCTTAATAGAGCTGAAGCTTCTCACTGAAACTCTGAAAATCTACATAGATCAAACCCAAGAGCTGCATGCCCTAACCAGAGTTCATCCCCTTCCAATCTCCTCTTGAGAGACTATCAGAGGAATGAGGACTGGGAGTTTGTGCACTGCTGAGAAGATGTGGCATTGCAAAACATATTCTATGTAGTATAAATGTAATGTTGTCCTCTCAGTGACTCACCTCCTTTCTCCCCCATGCAAAAAATGCACACAATGGCCATGAGCCCTTCATGTTGGTGTAACATGGACCAATATCATGGTCTCTTCCTCTAACCAATTCCCTTGACCATATTTGATTCATGTCAGGGTGAGCAGCTAACCCAAGCTGGGCCGAGGTGAGCTTTCTCTTGGGAATTAGGACTAGAATTGAAAAGAAGATAACCTTTCTTTAGGTCTCTGGGCTGTAGGATGTTATGTCCAGGTTTATGTCCAGGTTCTAATAATGGCTGTCTTATGGACCTGAGACATGAGAAGCTGCAGAAGCTTCCTAATGCCTCTTAGGTCCCTGATTCTGCTGCTCCTGAGATATAACTCAAGCTAACCCTTTTTGTTCAATCTAGTTGGCACTGAATTTCTGCCATGAATGCTTCCTTTCTTTTTTTTTTTAATGTTTTTTTTAAAAAGCTTTTTAGAAATAATTAAAATAATAAGGAAAAATTAGGATGTTTTTCTAATTGTTCCCCTGGCCAGCTTCCTTTTCTCAGTGGGAATTCCCTATGTGTACTTCTCACTATTTAAAATGTTTTTTACCCTAGAATGTCCTATGGTATCGACTTCTAAAAATAGTGGTGTTTGGGAAGGCATTGGTAAATTATAAAGCAAATGAAACACTAGATTGGGAATGTTCCAGGGATACCTACCTGGTTCACCATAAGGACTGTATCTTATAATAAGCAAATACTTAAGACAAGATTAAGTGTGCATGAAATTTATTGGAGAAAACACCTGTGAGAGAAAACAGGGAAGGAACCAGGAGAACCATCAGACAAGGAACAGGTCTAGTCATACGAAGGAGAGAGAGAAGAAAAGGTTAGATGGAAGTGTCTAGACTGCTGTGCAGTTCTAAGGAAGATCCACAAAACCATTTAGAGCCCCTGAGACAAAGTCACCCATCAGAAGACTCCCAGGACCAAGCATGCCTCTGTTATACTGAGTCATTGACTAGGAGCAGCCTGTAGGAAGCTTGGCCTCAGCACACATGTGATTTCAGAGCACAGCATCTAGGGCCTTCAGTCACTTATGCTCCTTGCATTTGGAGAGTTGAGAGGTGCTTTTTGTAGTTATTATGGACTGCCTCTTCCCTTCACATGGCCCCATTCAGGAAGTATGTTTTCAACATCCACTTGAAGTTCACATGCTCTGCCATCTTATTCTCAGACTCATTTGTTCTACTGGAGGTAGAGTTAGTTGAGACAGAGTTGTTATTGTGTACCCCATGGAAGAACTGAGCAATAAGTGAAGCAAATGTTTATAGCTGAAGGTATAACTATACTTTCATGTCTTCTAGTAAAACAACAACCAACCACTTCAAAGGACACAAGAAGATTGCCAGTCTACACAATGGGCACCATAATTGCACAAACGAAAACCAACAGATATCTCAGAAGAAATAGAATTTTTAAAGTTAAGGGAGTTTGGTGTGTTCCACTCATTTATTGCAAAGTCACCCTTAGGAACCAAGTAGCTTTCAAAAGAAGCCCTTTATCTTCTAGAAACGAAAAATCTAAGGGAAGAATAACCAAATAGGAAATACAAATAAATACAAATAAAATCCTGGTATTCCAACATATGACTGATCACTAGACTACCTAACCAACATTTGATAAGGACTTCCAGATCACTAACCCAGGGGATGAAAGCAGAGAATTCCCATGATGCTATGCACCACTGCCAATTGTCATAAAAGACTCCAAGAATCCATACACTGAAATTGAAGGGTTTTATTCTCAAACACTGAATGAAGTGCTAACAAAGAATATATAGATAAATATATTTTTATCACTCATGTTTACTGTAGTGGATTTTTCCCATTAAATGAGTAGTGTACTTAAATTACATGGCATCTTGGATTTGAGGAACTAGGGTTAATATAATAGTAAGTTGAGAGAAATTAGGAAAACTACCCCATTCACAATAGCCTCAAAAAAAAAAAAAAGACTTGGGACTCAATCTAACAAAAAAGGTGAAATATCTCTAAGATGCAAACTACAGAACACTAAAGAAAGAAATTGAAGAAGACCTTAGAAGATAGAAAGATCTCTCATGTTCTTGGACAGGCAGAATTAATATTGTCAAGATGCAATACTACTAAAAGCGCTATTCAGACTTAATGCAATTCCTATTAAAATTCCAATGACATTCTTCATAGAAATAGAAAAAGCAGGGCTGGGGTTGTGGCTCAGCGGTAGAGGCTCCCCTAGCACATGCGAGGGCCTGGGTTCAATCCTCAGAACCACGTAAAAATAAATAAATAAAATAAAGGTATTGTGTCCAACTACAACTAAAAAATAAATATTTTAAAAAATAGAAAAAGTAGCCATGAGATTCTTTTGGAAAAATAAGAGGCCCGGAATAGCCAAAGCAATCCTTAGTGACAAAAGTGAAGCAGGAGACATCACAATACCAGACCTTAAATTATATTATAGAGCTATAGTAACAAAAACAGCATGGTTTGAGCACGAAACTCAACTCAAAGTGGATCAAAGACCTAGACATCAGACCAAAGACCTTGCACTTACTAGAAAAAATGTAGGCTCAACTCTTTACCATGTAGGCTTAGGAACTAACTTCCTCAACTCTTAAAGCACAAGAAGTAAAGTCAAGAATCAATAAATGGGATGGAATCAAACTAAAAAGCTTCTTCACAACAAAGAATCAACCAAGAATGTGAAGAGAGAGTGTACAGAATGGGAAAAAAATCTGCCACCTGCACCTCAGATAGAGCATTAATCTCTAGGACATATAAAGAACTCAAAAAAACTTAACACAAAAACATTAAATAACTCAATCAATAAATGGGTAAAGGGACTGAACAGGCACTTTGCAGAAGAAGAAATACGAATGGTCAGCAAATATATAAAAAAATGTTCAACATTTCTAGCAATAAGAGAAGTTCAAATTAAAACTATACTGAGATTCCATCTCATTCCAGTCAGAATGTCAATTTTCAAGAATACAAGGGACAATAAATGTTGGTGAGGATGTGGGGGAAAAGGTATACTCATAAACTGCTAGTGGGACTGCAAACTGGTACAACCACTGTGGAAAGCAGTATGGAGATTCCTCAGAAAATTTGGAATGGACCTACCATTTGATCCAGTTATCCCACTCCTGAGTATATACCCAAAGGACTTAAAATCAGCATACTACAGTGACATAGCCACATCAATGTTTATAGCAGCTCAATTTACAATAGCTAAGCTATGGAACCAACCCAGTTGCCCTTCAACAGATGAATCCATAAAGAAACTGTGGTATATATACACAATGGAATATTACTCAGCCATAAAGAGAAATGAAATTATGGCATTTTCTCATAAATAAATGGAACTGGAGAGTATCATGCTAAATGAAATAAGCCAATCCCCCAAAACCAAAGGCCAAATGTTTTCTCTAATATGTGGATGCTAACACACAATAAGGGTGTGGGGAGGAAAGAATAGAAATTCACTGGATTAGACAAAGGGGAATGAGGCAGGGGAGGGAGGATGGGAATAGGAAAACAATAGGATGAATTGGACATAATTTTCCTGTATTCATATATGAATACACGACCAGTGAAACTCCACATCATGTACAACCACAAGAATGGGATCCTGATTAGAATAAGTTATACTCCATGTATGTATAATATGTCAAAATACACTCTACTAAAAAGAACAACATTGTATCTAAATGTTGTATTTAAAAAGAACAACCACCACAACAAAAACAATAAGTTAGGCTTTTTGCCTCTACTGTAGACATGGCACCTGTGAAAAAGCTAGTGGTGAAGGGAGTCAAAAACAAGAAGCAGGTTCCAAAGTTCACCCTTGACTGTACCCACCTTGCAGAAGATGAAATCATGGATGCTGCCAATTTTGAGTGGTTTCTCCAAGAGAAAATCCAGGGAAGCAAAAAGCCAGGAATCTTGGTGAAGGGGTTGTGACCATCCAGAGGAGCAAAAGCAAGATTGCTGAAACTATCCAAGGTGTCTTTTTCTACAAAGTATTTGAAATATTTCACCAAAAAATATTTGAAGAATAATCTCCATGATTGGTGTGTGTAGCTGTTAAAGGCAGAGAGAGTTACAAATTACATTACTTCTAGATTAAGCAGAATGAAGACGAGGAGAACGATGAGGATTCAAACTTGTTTATCTGGAATATTTTGTATGAGTTCTTGAATAAAACTTGGGCACCAGTTGTATCTCTGCAATATGGATCAAACAGAAAATTGGAAATCATAGTAAATGGACTTCACGGGGACTGCCACTCTGTATTTGTAATTAGATTTTTGTTTGTTTCTGCTTAGAAATTTCAGGTCTCACAGTAGTGACCAAAGAAGGAGGAGAAGGCTACTTACTAGGAAGTCACTAAGGAAGATAGCTGAGGGTGTGAAAATGCAAGCTTAACTCAGTCTCTATTTTATCTTTAAAAGTGTGACAATTGTATCTGGTGCTTTCCTCCAAGGAAGATTGAGGAACACAGCATGGGGTTCCTCATGCATTAAAAGCAAAACATATGATTTTGTTCTGAGATTCTCCTGTGGGGAAAATGGCAGTGTCAATAAAAGGCAGATCTCTAGGCTTTGACTTTGTTTTTAAATTATAAGAGAAAAACATAAGTTGGAATACTTATCTAACTTTTGACATTGAATGGTGTTGGAAGGAATTGTTAAGAATTATTAAATCCACACCCTATAATGAGAGTTCTGTATAGTTTACAACATTGAGCTGGCAAAACTCAGTTTATGTATCACAGTTCCCTCTCCTTTCCTTGACTATGAAAAACATTACTCAGCATCCATGGAGATTTTTTTTTCAGTTGTAAATGAACATAATGCCTTTTTTTTTTTTTATTTTTATGTGGTGCTAAGGATCGAACCCAGTGCCTCACACAAGCTAGACAAGCACTCTACCACTGAGCCACAACTCCAGCCCCCCATGGAGATCTTTTGAACTAGGCCAGAACTCTGCAGAATTATTCTCAATCAAGTATTCTAAGCAGCCACTCCCAAGTGATTGAATTTGGTACATACCGGGGAAATTAGCTTGCCATCCCTATGCTACGTGTGGAATTTAACTCCACAGAATATGCCATGTGTTCTACCACCAATCACCCCTTTCACCACCTGAAAGAATTGGTGAAAACTCACAAGAGTGTGACTAAAGTAACACTTTGGAAATCAATTTAGAATCTTCTTGCAGGTTCTAGACTCAGTGTCATGCATTGCTTTGGGTACCCCCACCTTGTTATTAATCACAAAAAGTTCTGTCTTGATTATATATTTACTCTATATTTATACATTAAGTACCACCCATCTTTCAACTGATGTACTCAAAAGATTTTTCTTCCTTAAAATCTCGAATGCTTGATGTCTGTTCTACTAACTAAAGAAAACGCCTGTGTGGCATTTCATGAAGTTTAACACTCTAACAGAGGACCTGGGTCTTTATTCCATGTGGTTTGTTGTTATTTGTATTGGGGATTGAAGCCAGGGGCTCTTTTCCACTAACTACATCCCCTGCTCTTTTTTGTTGTTGTTGTTGTTGTTTGTTTGTTTTTTAGGACAGGGTCTCACTAAGTGCTCATTTGCTAAATTGTTGAGACTGGCCTTGAACTTGTGATCCTCCTGCCTCTCAGCCTCTCAAGTAGTTGGTATCACAGGTGTGCACCACCACACCCAGGTTCTTAACATTGGCTGAACATTCACCTGGGGATGAGGTGAATAACCAGTGCCCAGGCCCATCACCAGAACAACTTCATCAAATTCTACAGGGGTGGGACTCATATCCTTCATTTCTCCTAGTACTTGTCATGGTAGGTACTATTATTCCCATTTTCCAGACAAGGAAATCGAGGCTCAAAAGGGTTAAGAATTTGCCCACTGCACATCTAATAAGGGACAGAAAAGTTCCAGTTCCCAAGTAACTTTCAAACCTATGTTGTTTTTCTTAAATGCCCTCCATAATACATTTAAAAACAGTGACATACCTAACACTAATCTGAAAACCTCACCCTCCTCATCCACATGTAGACCAGGGATCAGACCACAGAGCCATTCACCCACACGCAGCAGCAGGAAAGCCCCTCTTCTCGCTTCCACACCTCTGCTTTCACCCTATCTCTGAACTGTCACTCTCTCCACATCTCCACCCCATGACCAAGATGACTTTTTCTCTCTAGGAACCAGGTCAGAGCAGCACATCCACTAGAGCCAGTTGGCCAGACCAATCGACAACCCCTTCTACAATTGTGACTGTGAGTTGTGAACATTTTTATTTCCTAAATGCTTGGATTTAAGTAATATCAATGTGTTGGATGAAATATGATATTTTTAAAAAGACAATGAATTAAACAGATTGACAGGGGTGAACCAACGTGAAAATAGCTTGCCTTCTTCCTCAACTCTACTTGTTGCTTTTCATTTTATTTATTCCCTGGACAAAAGGAGAAAACACAAAGAGATTCTCAGTGCATCTAAGAATTCCTCCTATGAATTCCCAACTTTACTAATTAGAGAACCTCGTCAACTTTTCTTTTCTCCAAACACTGCACGAAGAGCCACTTTTTACTGCTATTCTTAACAAATCTGGAGCTAAGGGGAGGGTGGAACAGCCGCCCAACTCCTCAGGTTCTGAGAAAGGCAGACTTCCTTCCCCAGTTTGCTGCCGGGCTGGCGCAAGCCTTCCACAATATGGATTTCGTTTGTCTGAACTCTCTCAGCTCTGCCACACCCCTTGTCAGAGCAGAGAGCCTCGGTTATATCACAGATCAGCCGGGGAAACAGCTAGTCATGAATCACAGGGACTGGTGGATCTCTGCCGAACAAAGAACTCCAGCTCTGGGAAACTTTCTGGCCCAGCCCAGTCTTTTCCTCTGCCCCAGTGGAAAAGCAGGTAATTTTCCAGCGCAAGGCAGGTGTAGCAAAAGCCCGGTCAAGAGCTTTCTTTATCTTCTCACATCCACAAATGCTGGTTTTTTTTTTTTTTTAATACCAGCTGCATCCTAAACACTAAGTAAAGATGGTGATTAGTAGTGGTGGTGGGCGTCTCAGTAGGAGCTTTCTTAAGAAGAAAAGGTTTTGAATGAGCCAATGAAAGCTGTTGCCAGGGAACCAGATGCCATGAACAGGCCACTCCAGCAGCGTAAGAATACAAGCCACAGAAGCCAGGAGTGTGGACTGAGCACTACGTGCACTTGGCAGCTGATCCTACAAGGCCTGTTAACCCTTTGTGCACCAGACTATGGTTCAAGAAAAGGATGATCATAGAGCCGAGCCACTCTGCTGCCAGTACTTCCCTTTAGTATGACCCTTTCAAATTAAGATGTTCTCCCGGCTGGACTCCGGACCACTTAGCAGAGGTGGGCATGAGTGAGCGCTGTCTAGGAACCCAAGGCCCTGCAAAGGGCAGGGCTCATGGTTGATCACATTTTTTTAAATTTATTTTTTAATTTTAGGTGGACACAATATCTTTATTTTATTTTTATGTGGTGCTGATGATCGAACTCAGCGCCTGATGCATGCTAGGGGAGCAGTCTACCACTGAGCCACAAGCCCAGTCCACCCCCCCTCCATCACATTTTTTTATGACACTAATGATTGCTCTCAACTTGTGCTCCAGTTCTATCTGCCCTATTGGCCACTGGAGGAGGGACTCTGCTTCCCCAGTTGGGTCTGCTCTTCAAGAGCAGCTTCTCTTCTCCCTGAATTCTCTGCTTACAGAGTTTCTTGGGGCCAGCAGAGGTTGGCAGCCTATGCCCTGTTTTTAGATTGTTGCTGGGAGGAGCACGGGCACAGGCTGGCTCTCTGGGAAGATGAGAGAACAAGCAAAGCCCCTTTGGCGGGGCCTCCTGACCTGCCTGCGGGAGAATACTTTCAACACTCCTCTCATCCTGATTCTTTCTTTCCCTTTCGGAGGATCCTCAATCCATGTATCCACTCCAGGGCTCCCTCCTACCTGGCTGGTCAATCTCCACAGGGGGACTTGCAAACTAACTCAGTGCTCAGGAGAATCTGAGCGCTTTCCTGAAGGAAACTACCCAGGTTGAATTGCAGGCAGTGAGGGGCCCGATGGGCCAGGGGCTCCTAGCTTCATAGTATGAACTCTAGCCGTGTGGGGCTGGAGGGGAAGGTTCTCCAAGCCCCCTGACTTCTTCCTCAGATCAGACCCAGCTGCTAGCCATCCCTCTCTTCGCGCCCAGATTGGGGACTCATTCTGAACATCAAAATATCACTAATGTGGGCAAAGAGTGAAAAGAGAATTTTCATACACCTTGGGGTATGCAACTGCTATATTCCTGGAAAGATTCATGTTTTGTACACCAAATTTATATCTATGTAAAACAATTAGCATGCAGGACACAATTTTCACTCTGTGATAGAAAATACAGAAATTATTCTCATTGTAGAGTTTAAATACTGAACAGGAAGCCAGCTAAGAGACGAGTCTGTGACCTGCCATCTACATATTACAAGGAGATGACTTTCAGAGCATCAGTTTGCACAGAAAAAAAAATCCTTACAATTGTTCACTTATAATGCAGAGAGAGTGTATGTATATTCTGGATTATGACATGAAGTTATTTCTTAATGTTTTCTATTTATTGAGTCCATACTCTGTGACAAAAACTACACTGAAATCATTGCATCCGCTAATTCCATAAACATCACTGTAATAATTGTCAATGAAAATCAAAAGAAAAACTTACCCATGGTTAAACCAGTGACAGATAAAACTATCTTCTAATTCTAACATCCAATGATTCTAAAGTTTTGATGGTCTCAGTGAGTGGCCACCGCTCGGAGAGTCTCCCCTTAGAGTTAAACTCATCTTCACTCTTGTCACCCTCCCTGGGTCTGTTCCTATGAATCTTTGTTACTTTTGCCCCCAGTGACTCTAGCAGATGTCCAGAGGGTGATTGATTTCTCCCCATGTTCCAAAAGAACCAAGAACGTGAGATTTTTATTTCTTCTACAAACTTACTATCTCCCCACCATAAATTTAAGAGCTTGCAATTACTGTGAGTATTCCTACTAATAAAACGAAGCCCAGAGCAAAGGCACAACTAAATATTTTAGATTCTCAAAGCAAACCCTTCAGAAAGATCTAAAATAAATAGAACTCCAGTGCCCTCCCCATGAACTAGCCCGGCCATGTGGCCGTAATTTATACCTAAGGAGAGGAAGGAAGCAGGGAGCCAAGGTGGACACTTTCCCCTTTACTATGATTCTAGTGTTCTTTATTGCATTTTTTTCATTTCTTTTTTAAATTTTATTCTGATTTGTTATACATGATGGCAAAATGCAATTCATTTCATATTACACATATAGAGCACAATTTTTCAAGACACTGATTGTACACAAAGCATTTTCACACCATTCGTGTCTCATACATGTACTTAGGGTAATGGTTTATTTTTTATTTTTATTTTATTTTATTTTATTTTTTTGTGGTGCTGGGGATTGAACCCAGGGCCTTGTGCATGCAAGGTAAGCACTCTACCAACTGAGCTATGTCCCCAGCCCCTACTTAAGGTAATGATGTCTAACTCATTCCACCATCATTCCTACCCCATTGGCACCTCCTTTTCCCTCCCTCCCCTTTTTCCTATCTAAAGTTCCTCCATTCCTCCCATGTTCCCCCCTAGATTGCCATTATGAGTCAGCCTCCTCGTATCAAAGAAAACATTCAGCCTTTGGTTTTTTGGGTCTGGTTTGCTTCACTTAGCATTATATTCTCCAACGTCATCCATTTACCTGCAAATGCCATGATTTTATTCTTTTTAAATGCTGAGTAATGTTCCATTGTGTATATATACCAAAGTTTCCCTATCCATTCATCTACCGAAGGGCATCTAGGTGGGTTTCACAATTTAGCTAGTGTGAATTGTGCTGCTATAAACATTGATGTGGCTGTGTCCCTGTAGTATGCTGTTTTTAAGTCCTTTGGGTTTATTTCCTTTTGCATTTTCTTTTTTTCTGATCTGACCTGGACCACATGAGAAATTAGCCCAGCTCTGGACAAGTCAAGTACTCATCCTTGGCAAGCCTGTGCCCTTTCCACCAAGTTAGGAGGGTTGCATCTTCTATGGTGAGTTTGTTGGTGCCCTTTCAGCCTTTGTTTATTGAGCCTGGCTGGAGTCTCTAACTTATGGGCCTAAGCTTTGTACTATGGCTGGGCAAGCTACACACTACTAAAACAGGCTTTGATCTAATTCTCTTCCTTCATGTATCTTTCATACTGGCTCAAAGCTAATTGCACATCTCTTTGAGCATGTTAAAAAGCAAATAATGAATATTCATTGAGCTACTATTCTATGCAAGAGGTACAATGGAGAGTCCTAAAATGATGATCAAGCCCCTACCTTCCAGAGACTTACAGTCTATAGGTCACAACAAGTGGTATGAGCCTTCATATTGCATGGCGATGCTGCTTGTCATACACATGACCCATAACTTCAAAACTCTTTCATTTTTACATTCTTTGCTTTTTTTCTTTTTGGTACCTAGGGGCACTTAACCACTTAGCAACATTGCCAGGCCTTTCTGTATTTTTATTTAGAGACAGGGTCTCGCTGAGTTGCTTAAGAGCCTCACTAAGTTGCTAAGGCCAGCTTTGAACTTGTGATCCTCCTGCCTCAGCCTCCCGAGCTGCTGGGATTATAGACATGTACCACTGCACCCAGGTCATTTTGACATTCTCATATAACTTGTCTTCGATGCTCATGGTAGATCACTGTGGCTAGCTCTAGCAACCTTCATTCCACTTTGCTTTTGGTGCAAACGGTTAGGAAGCTGAAAATATTATGTCCTAGACAAATTTGCAACTATATTTGCAAGGTAATGCAAAGAGAGGCAAGGTTGGGAAGATATGAGTGTTTAGAGAGAATCATGGCAGAGAAATCTAGTGTCCAATCTCCAGTTTCATGGAGCATGCTGTTGTGGCTGTAGTCATGGTCATTTACTGGTAGCTATAGGTTAGCTATGCTTCTTATGAGTAGTTGCCACTACTTTATTGCAGAGGTGGGATGGAGAGCAGGCTGGAATTAGGACCCTATTTGGACAAGGTCCCATTTCACCTCTGGTCTGTTCTATGGCTTTATGCAAATCATTTAATCTCTGCATGATCTTTGCTGTTCAGGAAGCAAGGGCAACACCGATGGCTCTTCTTGTACACTATCCCTAAAGATGAATGAAATTACTAGACAATATAATCACACTTCTTTATAAAGGAGGGTGAAAATCCTGACACTAACTCCTAGACCACTCCTCCAGAGTGGCATCCATTTACCCCAAGCATTTTGGAACGAGGAACAAATTCTTGAACACACTGGGGACCTGACCATTGAAGAGCATCTATTTTCTTTGTTTCATGTGGTTTCTATTTATTTACAGAGTGCCATGGTTATTCATAATGCTTTACAAACCATAAAAACAAGGTCTCCACCCTATAGAATTTACAGTGTAATTTAAACAGACATGCTTCATGGGCTGGCAGGTCAGGCATGCTGGGGGATGGTGTTGGTGTTGTATAACATGGGTGTGGAGGGTTTCTTCTTGACTTATAAATACTTTCCAGTTACAAGGCCCTTTCATCTGGGATCCCCAAGCACTTTAGAATAGCAATAACCCCGATTGCTTTCTAAATGCACTTTCCATAAACTGTTATGGGGACTGAGTAAATGCTTTTAAATGTCTATTAATTGATCTGTGGATCTGTTCATTGTCCATATTAAACAGCATGGATGTAAACACGACAGTGTAGGTGAGGCCTGATTCGGGCTGTGGTCTGGCTGCTCACAGATCACAATTCCAGAGAGGCTCGGCATCCTTGCCCTGGGGCTGGAAGGGCCACAGGGACACCTGTGGATTTTCCCAGGAGAGATTCTCTCTCAACCTAGATTCAGAAAGATCACCTCCTGGAGCCCTGATTCACCATTTATGGGCAAGTGAGCATTTCAAAATCAGCTGAGTTTGGAGAAAGAATTTCCACTGCAGAAACCTGGGTAGTCCTCCTTGGCTAACCATACTGATTCTCATTCGACTCCCTCCTAATTGCTCCATCCAGTGTTTCTGATGCTACTCTTCTCTCTACTCTTCTCTGTAGCCTTCCATAATGCCTACCACCATCCTTCCACTACACTCACCTCCACTATATGTATACATTCGCTTCTTTTCCTAGAGGACCCACCTTTCTCCATGTCCATAAATGTACCTGCCTTAAAGTTTTGTGGTTTTTTTGTTTGATTCTTTTGTTTTGTTTTTGTTTTGCATGAGGGATTGAACCCAGGGGCCCTTATTCACTAAGCCACACCTCCAGCTCTGTTTATTTTTTATTTTGAAACAGGGTCTCACTAAGTTACTTAGGGCCTTGCTAAGTTGCTGAGGCTGGCTTTGAATTTGTGATCCTCCTGCCTCAGCCTCCCAAGCCGCTGGGATTACAGGTATGTGCCATCATGCCCAGCTGCCTCGACGTTTTTTGGAGTACCAGGGGCTCCTTGAGTCCAGGAATTATGTCTCATATAGTAATCTCTCAGGAGATTTTTTTTGAAGGATCTTGCTGTACCTTGAAGGGGTGATGAAGGAGAAGGAAAGGAGCAACTATAGCCTAAGACCCCTGTAAACTATATATAACCCAGGTTTTGTAAGATTTTGTCCAATCTACTGTAAGGAGGTCACTCTATAATAATGCTAACAATTGAATTATGAAGTGTTAAAAAATAGGGAGGGGTGCTATAAATTTGAAAATAGTTTTAAATTAAAATATACATAACATAAAGTTATCATTTTAGCCATTTTTAAGTTTACAGTTCATTGGCAGTAAGTACATTCACACTGTGAATCATCTCCAGAACTTTTCTTTTTTTTTTTTTTTTTTAAGAGAGAGCGAGAGAGGGGAGAGAGAGAGAGAGAGAGAGAGAGAGAGAGAGAGAGAGAATTTTTAATATTTATTTTTTTTAGTTCTCGGCGGACACAACATCTTTGTTGGTATGTGGTGCTGAGGATCGAACCCGGGCCGCACGCATGCCAGGCGAGCGCGCTACCGCTTGAGCCACATCCCCAGCCCCATCTCCAGAACTTTTCATCTTCCAAACTGAAACTCTGTACCCATCAGATACTGACTGTGCTTTCCCCTCCCCCAGCCCCTGGCCACCACCATCCTACCTTCTATGCTGCGCACTTCACATAAGTGGAACTGTACGTTTGGCCATTTGTGATTGGCTTATTACATTTAGCATAAGTCTTTAAGGTTCACCGTCTGTAGCACGGGTCCACTTTCCTTTCTTTTAAAGGCTGAATAACATTCCATTGCATGTCTGTGCCATTGTTTTGACCATCCACCTGTCAGTGGACACATGGCTGCTTCCACATTTTGACTCTTGTGAATAGTGCTGCTCTAAACATGGGTGAACAAACAGACCCTGCTTTCACTCTTTTTGGGGTATATGCTCAAAAGTGGGATTGATCGATCACACTAATTCTATATTTAATATTTCGGAGGAACTGCTATAGCAATTTCTCTACAAGCTGTACCATTTAACATTCCCACCAACAGTGTATAAGGGTTTCACTTTCTCTACATCTTCATCAACATAGGTTGTTTTCTATTGTTGTTGTTTTAATAGCCATCCTAGTAGGTGTGAAATGTTATTGTGGTTTTGACTAGATTCACTGTATTGTTTCTCCATGATAAATGCAATCTCATGGAGATTCTTCCTCATTAGAGTTGAGCCTTCCTCCAGGGACCTGAAAGATAAGTGGGCTTGTAGCCTACTGCACTTCTGCATCCAGGCCAGCAGGGGGCACTTCCACAAACCGACGGACAGATGGCAGGGCAGCTTGCTTGCCCAGGCCAATGGAGGGTCCTAGATCACCATCAAGGGGGCCTTTTTGTTGCTGGACTCACTTCCCTTTCATCTTGTGCTCCTCGTGGCGTCAGCATTGAAGAGAATCAAGCAGCCTATGGAATAACAATGTTTCTCAATGGGGATGCTACTGTCAAATTCCAGTGGGACAATTCATTTTATAGGACAATCTCACACACTGCAGAATCCTAGGCCCCTTTTGCTAAGCCAGTTATTGTAACCATCAAAATGCCCCACCCACATTTCCAAAGTTCCTCCTCTGGGGAGAGAAGCTGCCCATTTGAGAACCAAGCACAGAAAGGAAACTGAAGAGTCCCAGTATCTCCTGCTCACTCATGCGAAGCAGCCACTACTATAATGAGGTCTTGTGTCCAGTTCATGGGATGCTGGGGCTCCGCCAAGGAAAACATCACAGGTGGCTTTAGGTGACCTAGATCACTCCCCTGAGTCTGTTACTGGTTAGTTGTCAGCGGCAGGCTCATGTGTCAGGAGAAAGGGGAAGACACTCTAAAAGCAAGGTGAGCATACAACAGAAAGCATATGGCCCCTCCCCCACCCCCACCACCAGGACTTGCCATCTGAGCCTGTTCCTTTCAATGACCAATGGACAACCCCCCACCTCTATCCCAGCTGGAGAATGAACACTACTGCCCTCCGCAGTCTCTGCCTGGCCTCTGCTGGGATAAGGGACTTCATTTCCCTGTGCTGCCATAGCAACCGGGAAACAACCTCTGCCACAATGAAAAGGATGGTGCTGTGGCCCAGATCTGTAGATGCACACAGCCAGTAACAGAGCAACCAGAACCAAGGGACAACAAGGGCTCCCGCAGAGGACAGAGAGGTTGTCCAGAGAGTATACAATCCGGGGCTTGAGGAGTCTGGGCAGGCAGTTTGTTTTTCTCTGCACAAAGATGCACACTGTCTAAACTGTGTGGCTGGTTGTTACTAAGAAGCTGCTGTAAGAGGGAAAAATGTATTTAATAAAAGGCCCAGTGTTTGTGGTCTTCTTGTGCTTGCTGCTGAGCTTCGGAAATCTTGAGGTGTGACCAGTTTTCAGCCTTCAAAACCAAGATGAACTGCCCCTGAGAAGGGTGGTCAGAGGGGAAACATGTTTAAGCTCTCTCTCCTGAGCCGGGGACACGGGAAGTTGGTCCAGAACAAACAGAAGTTGGAGGTCTATTTTGAACCAGAGGTGAGTCTAATAGCTGAAAAGGGGCATGTTTTGGGAGTGGGGGGAGGAAAGCTCTATCCTTTCACTTGAGGATGAACCAGGTGTGTTTTGGTGTGGGTTGTTACTGAGATGGTGAGGGTCTCTCAAAGACCTTAATGTAGTTGGCCTCATATCCCAAGATTGCCCCTGGGGCCCTCTTCCTTCTTCTTGCACCTTGACAGACAGCCTTCTGTGTTTGAGATGGAAGGAGAATCCAGATTGCCTGGAATTTGGGTGGTTTGGTTCATGACCAGAATTCCCACCTGGGTTCTAGGCAAGCCGTTGTTTATTTGGTTTTTAGAAGTCGTGCTCTGAGGTTGAAATGCTATGTGTGTTTGTGCCATTTCAATGGCTTCCTTGAACTTTCTGGAATTCAACCCACAGGATTCATATTTAATATATGCCAAAAAAAGTCTCATTTTAGAGGATTTTAAAGAGGTGGCAAAATTTCCTGGTTGTACTAGAATTTTATTTCTTGAATCCTGCCAGGAATAAGAAATCCATTGGGAGTGCTTTGCAAATTTGGGGTCATACAGAGATTTCCATTGTCATGGCAGTTTGTCATGATATTTGACCTTTGCTGTGTTAAAAGACATATAAAATTTCAAAGGACCTCTATGGCCAATGCCATTTACTTACAAGATATATAACTATTTTATAGGCTCCTAAATAGCCAAAATAGGTAAAGTTACACAGCATCTGGAATGTGTAGAAATTCTCCCTGTGTGCAGCTGAACCAGTAGTGGGTTGGAATGGTTTTCTCCTATTTAAACTGCCAACCTGTCCAGATCTAATTTCAAAGTTATCTGCTGCCCTTGACAATTCTGACTACCTACTTGCATATCAGGAAACTTTAACTGGCCCATTACCTACACTGTACCCACTCCAGCCTCCGCACATGAATGGCTCTCCTGACAATCATATGGAATAAAATAGAATCATGCCCTGGGTCCCACTAATTTTGAGATGCGGGAAGAAAAACCAGTTGCTAAGAAGAGTATTTGTGTTTCACACCGGTAATCCCAGCAACTCGGGAGCCTGAAGCAGGAGGATTGCAAGTTCAAGGCCAGCCTGGGCAACTTAGCAAGATTCTGTTTCAAAAAGTCAAAAAAGAGTCGGGCATGTAGCTCAGTGGTAGAGCATCCCTGGGTTCAATTCCCAGTACCAAAAATAAAAGAGTAATTGTGTTCCATGATTCCACATGAAGCAACTCAGAGAAAATCAGTAACTGAAGGGAAAATCAAACACTGCATGAGTGGAATTTGCTAAAAGAGGGTCTTCCACAGTGGTTCAATCAAGGCAATTTTTTTTCATTACAGGATTACTTGAACTGGAAGTCCCCAGAAGACTATGTCCTGGTCAGCAAACCTCAGAATGAGGAGGATGCCAACCAGCATTCTTGGAACCTCTTTCTTCCTAAGACTTTTAGCACACGAAAGGGTGCCCTGATCCTCTACTCAGAAGGGCTAGCCATCTCAGCATGGACCCCCAAAGAGAGGAGAAAGGGCTCCTGCTGCCCCAAAGGTCACAAGAAGGGGCTGGATCTTGAACTTCGTACCCTTCAGGATCTCAAAGAAGCTGTCCTGGCATATGGAAGGAAGCAGGTAGGCAGAGCAGTTCCTCGGGTTTGGGGAAGGCACTGGCCTGTGTGTCTAGAAATCCAGTTGCAACCCTGGGGATAACTTCCTGGACCCTAGGAAAGGTATGAAACCCTCAGATCTCCATTTCCTCATCACTAAAATATGTTTGTATATCGGCCACACACAATCTTCATGAGGCCTGCATGAGCTAATACACGAGGAAGAGCTCTGTTACCATTTTGTATTTTCTTTTCGTTATAGTAACAGAGTCCTTTTAAGCATTCCGACAGATTCAGGCTAGCAGACATTTCACTAGGAGTCCTTGAAATCCTGTCTCAGAGTCATGAGCATCATCGTCCTACCTCTGATGTTCTTGGCTTTATGGAAAAGAGAAGAACATTTTAAATATTTACCTTGGTCCCTTCAGCGTCTGGAAGACAAATTAATGACCTTTTCCATTCTGCATTTAATATTAAGGGGAACCCAGTATGCTCATTTTCTGATTCAGACTTTCTTGTGAGATGCCCACCTAGACCCTGCCTTATATAACTGCAGGCTTCGGCCCTTTGACTAAGGCCATAATATTATCTGAGAAGATGTGTCCCTTTATGAAATTCTAGATTTGAGATGATGGATTACTCTGTGGTTTGCATCTCTGCTGACTAATAAAATCATTAGCTTCTGACACCAGGCCCTCCATACGTTGGTTTCTCTTCCATCTCCCACCTATTCTTGCCAACATCTCTACTGGGGGCCCCTCAGCCCCCTATGTGCCTAGTTCACTCCAAGACCCTATGCCCTTTCTATGGCAGCTAACTCCTACCCACCCTTTAACAAACAGCTCAAATATCATCTCCTCTCTGAAGCTTTCTCCCACTTCCCTAGGCAGAGATATCCTTGGGCTCCTACTTTTGCAAACATTCCCATACCATCATGCATTGAGATTTATCTCTGACCATCTGTCATCCCTGACAGAATAACATCTCCACCATCACAGGGACTATGTCTAAATCACTTCCATAAATGTTTATGGAATGAATCAGCCACGCATGATACTTTCAATGTTTCTTAGATTGTCTCCCATTATCATTATTGGACAATTTATCACCTACCCCCACCCTAGACAGAGCTTTCAAAGGAACGCTCCTTCTGTTTCCTTCCCCCACTTCAAAATAGAAAGGCTGGATGACCTTGACCAAACACTCAATTGTCCTTTGTCTTGAAATCCTACATTTAGGATGAAAGGAAGCCAATTGTTCTCAGATGCTTACTGCTACTTTGTAGCTGTTATTTTATTTAATCTTCACAATGACCTTGTAAAATGTGGTTTTTCTGCCCCCCCTTTTATAGATAAGGAAACTAAAGCTCATAGGAGCTGTGTGATTTGCCCCAGGCCAGAGAGCTAGTAAATCACTAAGCCAGGATTCAAAAATGTGACTGTCTACCTCTAGGGACAGCATGGTCTGCACTTTGTCCTATTGTCTGTGGACCTGAAGGACACCAGAGGCTGTCTGTCTGGTGTTTGCCTGTTTGCCCTCAGATCCTCTCTGCACACACTTCTCCTGCTTGGCTCTGTGTCACAAGGGGGTTGAACCAGGCTATGTACAATCCCACAACTGTCTGTGTCAACTGGTTCCTGATTGAATTGACAAGGGGAGAAGACTGGAGAGGGAGAAGGGGAAAGATGGGTAGGTTCCCCCTCCAACTCTCCTCAAGTGATTAGATACGTCTGCATCATCTGTAATCCAGCTCCCAACAGACAGACACATGATGGCCCTGAGCTCCTTCAGGTGACTCCACCAGCAATTCCTTTGTCCCTCTAGCATATGAGTGGTCCCAGCTTCTGATATTACTGATCTTAGAGTTGTCTTGTATGGGGTTCTCCTGTGGCATGGTGGGAAACAGTAGTCTTTAGCAGCCTGAGTGCAACTGGCAGGATTATGGCCACAGTCTGCCTTCGTGAGCAGGAGGCAGGAGCGTTAGTTGCATTGTATCTGGATGTTGGCATAAATGTGGTCCTGCCCTGTGAGCCTTCCAACAAAACTTGAGGTTGAATCCCTTTTGTTCAGGTAGATAAGGGAGTGTATTGAACTCCATGGAAAATATATTGCCTCAATATCCGATTTCTGAGCTCCCCAAACCTGTATGTAACCAATCTCCTAAATTAAATTCCTTCTGTGTTTAAATACTTGGAGTAGTTTCTGGTTAGACACTGACTGTTATGCAGACCCACTGCCCAGAGTAATACCTCCCACAGCACTCAGATGCATGTCCATATGGCTACAGTCTTTGGGCAACAGGGATCTTGTTAATTTTTGAAGTAGGTGAGTTCATTTGGGAACAACTTCATTTGGGTCAGATTTGGGCTCAATGAAAAAAAAATAAGTTCCTGTCTCTGATATCCATCTATTAGATTTATAGCTCATACAAAACAGAATACAATAGTCTAACTCCAAGTGGGTAGAAGGGAAATGATGTGAAGAAACCAGAAAGGAAATAAGGTTTGGAATAATAGCAGGGCAGGAAAATTAAGATTAGAAAACATAGAACATTAAAAGAGGAGAGAAAGCAACTCAAAGAGTAGAACTCTGGAAAAAAGAGCATCATCTGATTAGGAAGAGTACAGACTAAGAAAACAATTTCCAAACGCTACCCAGAGCTGAAAAGGCTACAGGGAAACAGCAGTTTCATGCATTAGGAACAGAAATTCACGTGATGTTTCTAGAAGGCATTTTGAAAAAAATCTAAAATGAGTGAATACACTTTGATTCATTTTTCTACTTTGAGAACTTGCCCCTAGGAAATAAATGATATGTCCAAAGATTTATTGCACAAAATGTTTTGTGTTATTTGTATCTCTAATTTTTATTTTATTATTTTTATTTTTATAGTTCTTAAATCCTTTAGTTATTTATTAGTACGAAAAACACTGAAAATAATAAATGTAACACAATAAACATTGACTAGAAAAATTACAATATAATCATTTAATGGATTTTGGTTCAGACGATAAGTCATGTATCAGTCATAAATAACATGCAAAAATAAAACAGTATTCATATATAGGTAATAAAAACATCAATGTTCTATAATATTTTTAAAATATCTACTGAGTTCCTTTTGCTTCTAAGTGCTTCCCAAGTATAATTAATTTATGCTTTCTAACAGTTCTGGGGGTAAGTGATATTCCATGATCCCATTTTAAAGATGAGGAAACTAAAGCACAGATAATTTGAGTAATTGATTCAAGAAGATCATTGCACCAGAATTCCAGACCAGGCAGTATAGAAAACATTGCCATCCTAAAATGATCCAAATTTTTAAAAGATTAATTATACATTCTTAGAAGTATACACATCAAATTTTTCCTCTGGGTTCAACCATGACTAGTGTAGTTATAAATCATATTTTTATTTATATATTTCTTTTTATTAGACATTATTTCTTAAAGCCATAGAATTAAAAAAAAAAAAAAGCAGAAAAAAGAAAATCTTTTTGGCTTTGAAGGGGGTAGACAGTTGGCCCTAGAGATCCAAGTGGGAGATGAAGGAAGGAAATGAAATAGCAAACTGTGCTTTGGAGGTGTAGTTCAGTAATAGAGTGCTTATCCAACATACTATGCTGTAAATTGAAACCACTGATAACCATACTGTCTTCCCTCAGGGGCAGTATTTCTTTGTACACATAGGATAGGTCAAGAGTTAAAGACACCATATTCCAAGTAAAATAGAAAGGTGGAGGGAAATAAATGAGGAGGGTTCACCAGTATGGTAGAACTGTTGAGGGAAGAATCTCTACTGGCTGGACCAAGAATCAAGAAACCTACTCGGGCCCCACTCAGATCTGGGAAAATGGAGTCTTTACAAGGAGGTGCAATTCAATGTCCAAAGTATCTCCCAGTGTTTTAGTCAGCTTTTTCACTGATGTGACAAAAGGACCCAACCAGAACAACTATAGAAGGAGGAAAAGTTTACGTGGGGGCTGTTTCAGAGGTCTCGATCCATAGACAGCAGGCTCCATTCCTTGGGGCCCAAGGTGAAGCAGAACAACATGGTAGAAGAGTATGGGGGAGGGAAGTGGTTTGCATGGTGATCAGGAAGCAGTGGGAGAGACTTCACTTGCCAAATACAAATATATACCCCAAAGCCATGCCCCCAATACCTACCTCCGCCAGCCACATCCCACCTGTCTTCAGTTACCATTCAATTAATCGCATCAGGTGATTAATTCACTGATTGGGTTAAGGCTCTCACAACCCAATCATTTCTCCTCTAAATCTTCTTGCATTGTCTCACACATGAGGTTTTGGGAGATACCTCACATCCAAACCATAACACCCAGCATCCCCAGTTCTATCTGTGGGTCTGATGGGATGCACATGATAATATCTCTGGAATTTATGCCTCAACATACACTCACTCTTTAACACTCTATATGGCCCAGCTTCCTAAGGAGCAAAGATAAATGTGAAGTCAAGACCAAGAGTTCTCAGACTTCAAGATACATACAAATATGTTCCTTGGTGGTTGATTTGCCTTTTTTTCCTTAAATATATTTGTTTATTTTAAATTTTGCTTCAAATCTTTTTTTAAAATTTTTCTAGAGTCATTTATTTTATTTTTATTTATTTTAATTAGGTATATGTGACAGCAGAATGCATTTTGATTCATTGTACATAATTGCAGCACAACTTTTCATTTCTCTGGTTGTATACATGTAGTGTTGCACCATATGCACAGTCCTAGGGTAATTATGTCCATCCCATTCCACCATCTTTCCTGCCCCCATCCCCCCTCCCCTCCCCTCCCTCCCCTTTGCCCAAACAAAGTTCCTCCATTTTTCCCATAAACCCCACCACCATCATATGGATCAGCATCCACTTATTAGAGAGAACATTCAGCCTTTGGTTTTTTGGGATTGGCTGGTTGATCTGCTTTTTTTTTAAATTTTGAGTTATAGATGGACACAATACCTTTGTTTTATTTATCTGTATGTAGTGCTGAGGATCAAACCCAGTGCCTCACATGTACTAGGCAAGTGTTATACTACTGAGTTACAGCCCCAGCCCTTGATTTGCTTTTTAGAACAGAAATAAATCTTGTTCAGCACTCTGAAAGTTAAAATCATTCTTCTTCAGGTCTTTCATTCCTTCAACTTCTTATTTAGAAGTCAAATAGCTACAAAACCTAGATAACTATAATTTGGGGGTAGTTTCTAAATGATAGTCATAATGATGCTCTTGAAGCATCACAGAATTCTAAGGTGTCTCTCAAATCAAAAACATCAAGTAATTTTCAAATTGTTAAGTATTTATTATTCTTATATTTTTAGAATTATTGTAAATCTACTGATATTTAATATGTTTGTATTAGTCCATTTTCTGTTGCTATAACTGTATATGACGGTTGAGTATAAAGAATGGAGGTTCTGGAGGCTGGGAAGTCCAAGGGCAGGCACCAGCATCTGCTCCACATCTGGTGAGGGCCTTCTTGCTGCATCATAACATGGCAGAAAACATCAAATGGAGTGATAGAGCAAGTAAGCTTTCTCCTATTCTTAAAAAGCCACTAATGCTTCTGTAGGGACCACACCCTCATGACCTCATCTAATCCCAATTTTGTCTCAAAGGCCCTACTTCCAAATACCATCAACATATGAATGCAAAGATTAAATTTCCAATATGTAAACTTTTAGAGGACATGTTCAAACCATGGCAATGCCCCATAATGAGATGTTGATTAAGCAATATATTAAAATAAAGAATAGCATGCCATTTTTCTATTCTGTGGAGGGATAAATGGGATTTAGATAATTATAGCAGACTTCAACCAAGGTTGTATTGCTACAACCATTTCCTTTATAAGTGGGACTATATTTTGAAGTATTGTCAGCCTTGTTCCATTGATTAGATCCACACTCAACTATACCCCCTAATTTCTCCCCACATCCTAATACTCAAGGCATTTAATTCTTTGGTTATTGTTTTCAGACACTGTCTAACCCATGGAAGTTTACCACTGTATCAAGTAAGAAAATACTATGAGAAATATGTATTTGAATCAAGCTTATTTTTCTCATCTTACATAACATAAACTCATATAAAATAAGAAAATACAGAATGGAGGATACTACCCTTTCAGCTAAAGATCAGGGGGATGAAAATTGCCTTTGCAAAACCTGATCAATAACCGGCTACTTGTTTGATGATGTCCCCAAAAAAGGAGAAGTATTCCCACAGCTGTCAATCAAGTGTTAAGGCAGCAGCAAGGCTAAGCAAGGAAGTGACTTGACTGCTCTTTTTCCTGGTGTCCTGCATTTGTGCAGGTCCTGAGCACTTGTACTTAGAGGTTTTCATAAACTTGAAGTAGGAAAGACCAAAGAGAAAGGTGGGCGAACTCAAAGGTAATGTCAATAACCTGACACTCATGGAGTGCTTACGAATCTGTGTAATAGCTTCTCTCAATCCGTTCAAGCCCATGAACTGAGTGCTCGAACTGCCTCCATTTTATAGGGGAAAGAAACTGGGACTTGACACTAAATAACTTGTCCAAAATTACACATGCAACAGAGTTAGAGTTGGAGCTTGGACAACCCTTCCAAAGCCCCACTTTTAATAGAGGGCCTGACTTTGAAAGACTCCAAATAGCCCAGGTGGAGAAAGCATCTCCCCAGATTTAACAGTGTTCGTAAAAAGTGGATCTGGGGCTGGGATGTGGCTTGGTAATGGAGTGTATGCTTAGCATGTGCGAGGCCCTGGGTTCCATCCCCCGCAAAACACACACACACACACACACACACACATACACACACACACAGAGAGTTTTGTCTTTCCTTAAAATAACTCTTTTCAATTCTAAAAACAAATCAGATTTTCATTAAAAATCAATCTGGGTTATAAATAACATTTTTATATTAAACAATATATATGATCCAGTAGACTCTTGTTTTTCTAGATTTATGTTCTTCATCCATCAGTTCCCTGTATAAGCAACAGAGAACATTTATAATAATGCTCATCTAGAACTTACTGTTATGGCAGTCACCAATCAAATCATTTCACTTTATATTTAATCCTCACAATAACTTTATAATTTATCTCCATTTTTATTGTGGCAACATATACATAATAAATTTACCATTCTAACCATTTTTTGAAAGTGTAGAGTTTGGTGGTTTAAGTGCATTTCACATTGTTGTGCAAACATTCCTACCATTCATTTTCAAAATTTTTTCATTTTACCAAACTGAAACTCTGTATCCATTTAATATTAATAACCAATTTCCTCCTGCCACTTGCCCCAGGCAACCAACTTCCAACTTCCTGTGTCAATGAATTCAACTACTCTGAGTGCATCATATGAGTGAATTCTACAGAAAAACCTCACACACTCCTCTTTGTTTTTGTTTTGGTACTAGAGATTGAATCCAGGGACACTCTATCACTGAGCTACATCCCCAGCCTTTTAAAAATTATTTTTATTTTTTATTTTCCGTACTGGAGATTGAACCCAGGGATGCTTAGCCACTGAGTGACATCCCCAGGCCTTTTTATTTTGAGACAAGGTCTCACTAAGTTGCTTAGGGCCTCGCTAAGTTGCTAAGGCTGGCTTTGAATTTGCCATCCTCCTGTCTCAGCCTCCGAATGACTGAGATTACAGGCCATTATGCCTAACAGAAATTCTTCCCTTTTAAAACTGAGCAATAGTCCATCGTGTGTTTATACCACATTTTGTTTATCCATTCACCCATCAATGGACACTTGGGTTGTTTTCAGACTTTGGTTATAGTGAATAATGCCCCAGAAACATGAGAATACGCTATCTGTACATGTTCCTGCTTTCAGTTCCTCTGTGTATGTATCCAGAAATGGAATTGCTAGATAATGGGCAAATCTATTTTTTAATTTTTTCAAGAACCACTGTACTGTTTTCCACCATTTTACATTCCCACCAGCAGTGCACAAAGCACTCCAGTTTCTCCATATTCTTGCCAACACTGGTTTTCTTTTCCCTCTCTCTTTAAAATTCTATAGAAGTTATCCTAACTGGTATGAAGTAGTAGCTCACTGCAGTTTTGGTTTGCCTCTCCCTAGTGGAAGGTGACATTGAGCATCTTTTCATGGGTTTATTGGCCATCTGCACATCTTTTTTTTTAATATAATCTATTCAAGTGCTTTACAATTTTTTAACTGGATTTTTGGGTTTTGAGTAGTGGGAATTCTTAAACATTCTGATATAAATTTGCAAATGTTTTACCCTATTCTGTAGGTTATCTTTTCACTGTTCATAGAATTCTTTGATGCACAGCAGTTTTTAATTGTTTTTCTTTTTTTCTTTTTTAATTAATTAATTTATTTTACATTAGAATGCATTTTGACATATTGTATATGAATGGAGCACAACTTCTCATTCCTCTGGCTGTGCATAGTTCAGAGTCACTCCAGTAGTGTAATCATACAGGTATAGAGAGTAATAATGTCTGTCTCATCCTACTATCCTTCCCATCCCCACAGCCTCAGCCCTCCCCTCAAATCCAATTTATCTACTTTTCTTTCTTTTTTTTTGCCTGTTCTTTTGGTGTCATATCCAAGAAATCATTGCCAAATCCATTGTTATGAAGTTTTTCTTCTAAGAGCTTTATAGTTTTAGCTCTTATGTTGAGGTGTTTGTTCCATTTTGAATTAATTTTTTTTTGAGCAAAGAAGTCATGGCTCAACTTCATTATTTTCATGTAAGATATTTATTTATATCACCCCCATTTGACAGGCTAAGAGACCAAGGAACAGACTGGCCAAATAAATTCCCCAAGGTCACACAACTAGGAAGTCATTGGGATAGAATTTAAACCCAAGCCTTTATAGGAACTGGAGCTTAAATTTTTGCCATTTGCAATTTTGGTTGTTATACCTTTATGTTTGAGCTTTTATAGGAACTGGAGCTTAAATTTTTGCCATTTGCAATTTTGGTTGTTATACCTTTATGTTTGTGACATGTGGCTGGTCAAAGCTTTTGATGCTAAATGGTTTGGTCAGGAATCAAGACTTCTTATAGCATTGCATTAATAAGAAAATTCAGACCACTTCACGATTCTCTTCTTTTTAAAAAAATATTTTTAGTTGTAGATGGGAGATATATATATATATATATATATATATATATATATATATTTTTTTTTTTTTTTAATGTGGTGCCGGGGAATGAACCCAGTGCATTACATGTAGGCAAGCGCTGTATCACTGAGCTACAATCCCAGCTCGAGGATTCTCTTCTTTATAACCTGATATGTGTGGTTGCCAAAGACCATATGATCAGGAACACATGGTTGCCAAAGATAAATGGGAGTAAGAATACTATTCATACATAATTTCAGAAATGAAATCTGCAGAGAAAGGGACTGGATGAGAGTGGCATTGTTTGTCCAGGCTGATTGAAGGCAGGCAGGGGCTAGTGAAGGCTTTTCAGCCACAGCTGCCTGGACTCTCTTCTTCCCACCCTGCCCCCACCTCTACTCCAGTTGCATTCACCTGGCAGCCCCAAGACTGGTTCTAGTCACACCTGCACAGGTGTGAAAATAATGGGCTGTCACCCTGCATCTAAGACTTGGGCTGTACCAGAGCACATTGACTCCAGCCAGCTGACCAGGGACAGGAGGCACCAGCTGTGCATATTGAGAGGACTTCTGTCTGGAGCTGTCACCTCAGGGCACAGGTGGTCAGCCGTGAGTTCAGACATGACTGGTTCTTTCCACTGAACTGAACTAACAACTAATGAGTAGTCACTAAGTAGACAGTGTCCAGAACAATACCTGACATGTAGCAGATGCTTAACAAAGTCATTGGATGAGCATATTAGCTGCCAGGGCATATCAGGGGGTGGTTTCGACCTTTATTCAATAGAAGTTCATAATCTAGTGAAGGAGGCCAATTTGTATCCTAGTGACACTTGATACAAGGCAATCTATGAGAAAAGCTGAGATATAATTTATGAATATGCTATGGTATGAATAAGGTAGCAATTGTGACTGACCTTTTATATTATCATTTTAATTGCATTATCTATGGGGTGTGGTGTGATGATTCAATATATACAGTGCATAATAGTAAGAACAGGGTAGTTAGCATTTCCTTTTCCTTAAACATCTTTTTCAGATGAATAGTTTGCAAATTTTTTCTCCTATTCTGTAGGATGTATCTTTGCTGTGTTGAGTGTTTCCTGATCAAGCTGGGCTCAGAACCCCTATTGTCCAGCTACCCAGGATGCTGAGATGGGAGGAAAAATTAAAATTTTTATTAATATGTAACAATTGTACATATTTATGAAGTACATATATAATATACACACACACACACACACACACACACACACAATGTGTGCTGATCAAATCAGGTAGTTGACATTTCCACCTCCTCATCTTTACTTTGTACTTTGTGTTTGGAGTTTTTGAGCTCCTCTCTTCTAGGTATTCACAAAAGAGATAATAGGTTATTATGAACTACATTCACTAGAACTTATTTCTTCTCCTTCTCCTTCTCCTTTTGTGCTGGGGTGGAACCCCAGAGCCTCATGCACACGAGGCAAGTGCTCTACCATGCAGCTACACCCTTAATTATATTCCTTCAATTTAACTGCATCTCAGTACCTGTTATTCATTCTTTCTGTATCTCCTTTTCTCTCCACCTCCACCTGCCTCTAATAATCACTGTTTTGCATTCAGATCTACTTTTTTAGCATCCATATATGAGAGAGAGAGAGAGAGAGAGAGAGAATATGAGGTATTTGTCTTTATGTGTCTGGTTTATTTCACGTAACATAACATCCTCTAGTTGTACGTATTTTGCTGCAAATGATAGGATATCATTGTTTTTTTACAGTCAAATAATATTCCATTGTATGTTTGTGTTTGTGTGTGTGTGTGTATCACATTTTCTTTCTCCATCAGTTGATTGGCACCTATGTCAATTTTATATTTGAGCTATTGTAAATAGTGCCACAATAAACATGGCAGTGCAGCTATCTCTTTTGTAGGCTGATTTTCCTTCCTTTGGATATATACTCAGCAGTGGGATTCCTGGATGATGTGGTAGTTCTATTTTTAGTTCTTTGGGGAACCTCCATACTGTTTTCCACAGTGGCTGTACTAATTTATGTTTCCACCAATAGTGTATATGAGTTTCCTTTTTCCTACATCTTCACCAGCACTTGTTAGTTTTTCTTTTTTATTTTATTTTTTATTTTTTTAAGAGATCTTTTTATTTATTTATTTATTTTAGTTTTCGGCGGACACAACATCTTTGTTTGTATGTGGTGCTGAGGATCGAACCCGGGCCGCACGCATGCCAGGCGAGCGCGCTACCGCTTGAGCCACATCCCCAACCCAGTTTTTCTTTTTTATTGTAGTCATTCTAATTGGAGTGAGATAATACCTCATTGTAGTTTTGATTTGCCTTTCCCTGACAGCTAATGATGTTGAGCATTTTTTCATAAATTTGTTAGTCATTTGAATTTCTTCTTTTGAGAAATGACTATTCACATCATCTGCCCATTTTTTAGATGTATGTTTTTTGTTCTTGAATACTTCGAGTTCCTTATATATTCTGGATATTAATCCTTTTTCAGATGAATAGTTTGTAATTCTTTTTCTCCCATTCTGTATGGTGTGTCTTTGTTGTGTTGAGTGTTTCCATCACTGTGCAAAAACCTGTTAGTCCTTTTAGTTTGATGTGATCTCCTTCATCTGTTTTTGCTTTTGTTATCTGTACTTTTGGAGTCTTATCAAAATCTTTACCTATACTGATGTGACACTTCTGACTGGGAAAAGCTAGAGTGGATTCTTGGAGGAGGTAAAATTTGAGTGGAGTCTAGTGGTCGAAAATAAATGGAGGGCTGGGGATGTGGCTCAGAGGCTGAGTGCCCCTGAGTTCATCCCAAGGACCCTAAACAAACAAATAAACAAATAAATAAATAAATAAATTTCTTAGGCATAGGTGAGTTGGGCCTGGAGGGGAGATGGAGAACAGGAAGTTCAGGGCAATTCAATAGGCATAGCTCTGGCTAGAAATACGCCTGAAGAAGTGGGTAAGGGCTGAATTGTGGAGTGCTTTGCTGGCCAGTCCTGGGATTTATGGGCCTCTCTCTTTGCTCCTCTGTGGACTCCTGCACACAAAGCCTGGGCTACCCTCTGCAGTAAGGTGGCAGCTGGCTGTCCAAGCCAGCTTCTGCTCTTCTTAGGGATTCTGGCACACTGCCACTCATATCTACTGGGCAGGAACACAGGCCCCACCTCCTCCTTCCATCCTGCCAGCAGTGGGGTGAGTGCACAGGACAGCTGATCTGAAGGCAGCGACAGGCAGCTGAGGTTCCCCTCTACCCCTCCACATTAGTAGGCCTGGCAGACAACAGGAAGGCAGCCAGGCTGAGCAAATCTCTTGTTAAAAGAAGCAGCCACACACGGTGGACTG
Organism: Spermophilus citellus; assembly: GCF_964194105.1. Lineage (NCBI taxonomy): Eukaryota > Metazoa > Chordata > Mammalia > Rodentia > Sciuridae > Spermophilus > Spermophilus citellus. The sequence continues at coordinate 103,311,696 of NC_138192.1, forward strand.
TGGATAACAGGCCACTCAGCATTCATTAATTGCTCATCCCAAAGAAACCGGAAGATGGTGGTGGGGGGGGGTTGGCAAAGTCAAGGCAACCTGGACGGCTGAAACCATCCACAGCCAGCTCCTACTGCCCTGTTTACTCCCCTGTTCCAGAGACTCCCTTCCCAGCTCCCTTCTGTCTCCTTTTATCTTTTAGAATAATTCTGAGTGGGTGATTAGGTCTAGAATAACATTGGGGAGTGACAAGAAATATGGATAAGAAGGGGGGGGGCAGCATGAAACTAGTTAATTTTTAACTAGTTTCCTATTTATAATCTAATCATATTACTCAAAATTTGATTTTATAAAAAGATAGGAGAATTACTTGTACTCTTTGGCCTAGCACCCTCAAACTGCCACTATTAGCATCTTCATCTGTTATCTTCCAGTCTCCCACCAAATTTGTACATTTATGACACACTTTTTTCTTTTTCTTTCTTTTTTTCTCTCTTTTCATACTAGGATTAAACCTACTGGCACTTTACCACTAAGCTACATCCCCAAACCTGTTTATTTTTTTATTTTGAAATAGGTCTCACTAAGTTGCTGAGGGTCTTGCTAAATTGCTGAGGTCAGCCTCAAACTTTCAATTTTCCTGTCTTGGCTGTCTCTCTTGGGTTATTTGATTCCAAACCCCATGAACTTTCTACTCTCTCCACTATGCTATTAGCTAGGTTCAGAAAAACTCCAGGATTTGCCCAAGATCACAAAATTCCTGTGAGGCAAAATGAGCCTGGAACCCAGATGCCCTGGTCTTACATCAGGGGCACTTCCCCAGGATGTCTCATAAGCTGTCTTCTCTCCAATCTTTCGCTTGTACTTTCTGGACCTACTTGATGTCTCCCTGTGTCCACTGTTCAGGCTCAGCAGGCCCATAAGACTGAAGTGAAAAGGCAGAAGTAGAAAGGAATTTGGTGCCTGTAGAACGTTGGAGCTATTGAACTTCTGGATCATTGAACATCTGATTTAGCTAACGCTGGTAGTCTCTAAACTTTGGTCTGTTTGTTATCTGAGCTAATACATTTTCTTTTTCGTTGTATCAGCCTGTTGAGTCAGGTTTTACTGAATCCTAACAAGCACGAACACATTGGTGTCTCTAATCTCACAGTTTTTACTCCCCAGGACACTTGTTGAAGCAAAACTGTCATTTCCTCTTCCTTTGACATCAAGCTGGTTCGTGGTGCTTAGTCCTGGTCCATTGACAAGATGATAAGTTCTTAAAGAACAGAAGGCTTTGCCCTTATGTGTTTTGAAGCCCTGGATTCTGGTACTGACTCCACTGGTAACTGGCTTAGCCATTTATGCTCTGCTATGGTTCAACTGTGTCCATCAAAGTTTGTGTTAGAAATTTAATCCCTACTGCAACAGTGTTTCAAGATGGGACCTTTAAAAAGTGGTCAGGAATAATGTCGTTATCATGAGATTGGGTTAGTTATCAAGGGAGTGGGTTCCTGATAAAAAAATGAATTCAGCCCCTTTCCCATCTCTCCACCCATCTTTCATGTGTGTACATGTGTGCAAATTCACACATCCTCCTTTGTCCTTCTTTCTTCAGCCAAGGAATGATGCAATAAGAAAGCCCTCACCAGATTCTGGACTTCCCAGCCTCAAGATACCTATATCTACCTATCTATATCTATATATAGATACACACTCACACATATATACACACATGTGTATATGTGTATGTGTGTGTGTGTGTTTGTGTGTGTGTGTATCCTCTGTATTTATAAATTACCCAATCTTAGGATTCTGTTATGATTGCAGAAATTGAACTAAGACACCCTTTATCTTCCCTGTCTGTGTTATTGTCTTGGGGGGAGCTGCTGAACCAAAGAGTGATAAATAAGTATTATATTTATGCTAATTCTCATTGGAATATTGTAGATCATTTTTATGGAGCAGCAAAAAATACATGATATGGGCTGGAGATGTGGCTCAAGCGGTAGCGCGCTCGCCTGGCATGCGTGCTGCCTGGGTTCGATCCTCAGCACCACATACAATAAAGATGTTGTGTCCGCTGAAAACTAAAAAAATAAATATTAAAAATTATTTCTCTCTCTCTCTCTCTCTCTCTCTCTCTCTCTCTCTCTCTTTAAAAAAAATACATGATATATGTTTCCATTTATATGAAGTTCAAAAATAATCTGTAGTGCCAGAAATCAGAATAGTGATTATCGGTAGGTGGAAAGACAGTGACTATGAAGTAGCATGAAGGAACTTTCTGGGATGATGAAGTTTTCTGTATTTTGTATGTAAATATATATGTATATATATGCACACACATATATGCATATATGTATATATATAAATATATAATATATGTATAATTTATGCCTCAATTTTTAAAAAATGTTTTAAGAAAGAATGGATTCTGATATCATAATGAGTTTGGTAGTCAAGAATGCTGTGATTGATTAGTAATGTCTGCCATGGACAGGGGGAAAGTGATAGATATCAATACAAGTACCACACAGTTGCCATTCTTATGCTTAACCGATCATCTTCCGAGAGAAGTCTGCATCATTTAAGTGTCTACCTTAGAGGATTATAATAAGGTGAAGGTTCTTTGTATAACGTGAATCCCTAGCCAAGTGTAAAATGTTATATACATTTATTCCCTGCAACGTCTTGCAGAGCAGGACTGACTTTGGCAGGAAGTTTCCCCCCAAATTCTTCCTAGCTGAAATGAAATGCAGCAGAGAGCAGAGCCAGATATTTTCAAAATGCCAGGCTCCCCATGAACATGGACATGGCTTGTCTGTCCCTTCATTCATATTACAAACACTTAGTACTGATGTTCATTTTCCCACTGGCTTTCCCATTGTGCAGAGCCATTTTTAAAGGGACTAAAATGATTTCCACAGGCCGAGCTAAGTAATGCATTTTCTTCTGAGGCTTTATCCTTTTCTAAGGCTCTATCTCAAGATGGGGTCTGGGATTTGTCATTTCTCCTTCCCCTTCCAACTGCAAATCTGCTGGGGCCTTTCAGGGCTTTGTCCATAGGCTCTTGGTTTATGTCTATTAGCCAAGGCATCTGGTTTTGGTGCCTTCTGTCACCTCTGGGAGCCTCTGGATTACTGACGAGGATTGTGCAAACCAGCCTGCATCTTTGGGAAGCTCAGGGCTCATCAGATGTGCTCTTTTCTGTCTGGTGTCCCCACAGAGGGAGCAGGACAAAGCCTGGCAACCGTACCTGTACTTCCGAAGTCAGCCGGACAGCCAGGCCCAAAGAAAGATCCAACCTGGGTATTCAGCTAAGAGATACCTCCGAGGCCTCTTGCGGACTTGGCCCCCTGACACCATGTACAGGTTCCAATGTGCAGGTCAGTGGGGGAATGGGAGGGGTGAACCCCAGGCTGCCCCACTTCTCATTCTGGTGGGAGGGTGTGTTTTCCATCAAGACCTGAAGCATCAGGAATTCAGGCCCAATTGTGTATTAAAGCAAAGTCCCTGAGCTCAGTAGCCTGCAAGTCTCTATCACGGCCATGGCCCTTTATCCTCCCTCAGAATTTTCAAAGGGAAGGACAGACTGAAGTCTTGCCTTCACGCCTCACACTCCACATCCCAAGTCAGAACTCTCTTCCCAAATTTCCCCACTCAGGGGCCTCAGAGACCCTCCAATTTAACTTCCACTATTTATAAGGTAAGAAAAAAACAGGACCCAGAGAAGCAAAGTATTTGTCCAAAATCACTCAAAAGCGGAGCTGGGGCCAGAAGTCAGATCCCCTGAACCCTCAGCTCCACATTCTTGCCAACATTCCCTAGCTCCCCATCTGAGGTGATCTCAGATTCTCCAGGAACTCTTGAAGATGGCGGCTCTCCAGCATAACTCCCTTAAGGGTGAGATGGACACCCTTCTGCAGAACAGAGACCCTAAACGCACTCTGTAAAGGCTTAAAAATGAAAACGGGAAATGAGGATTGGAGTTACCAGGTTGAGGGCATACACACACACACACACACACACACACACACACACACACACACAGAGCTAAACTTGAAATATTTAAGACATACTTCAACTAAAAAAGTATTCATTGTTTACCTGAAATTCAAATTTAACTGGACATCCTGTATTTTATTTGGCAAACCTACTGGGGATGAGAGGTAAGCTGTAATATTTGCCAGTACCCACTCTGCTATTTGCCATCTTTTCAGCACCAACAAACAGGCAAAACCAGAAGAATTCTGGCTTTCTTTTTCCTTTATAGGTTTATCCTGGGAGAGTCGAGAAAACAGCTCTCTCCCTAGTAAGTGGTGACTTGAAGCAAAATGAGAGATGTGGGCTTGTCCAATAATTGGCTTTACTTTCATGGCAATACCATGGTCGCAGGCAGTTCATTTATTCAGCACTTGAGAGAAAGAGCCCCTTAGCCAAAGATGTGTTTATCATTGGATGGGGCTGAGGCAGAGAAGGCCACTGCCCCATTGCCTGAGCCCAACATCTCTAAGAAAGAAGGGATCACTGGGCATGGTGGCACACACTTGTAATCCCAGCAGCTCAGGAGGCTGAGGCAGGAGGATCATGAGTTCAAAGCCAGCCTTAGCCACTCAGCAATACCCTGTCTTAAATTTAAAAAAAAAAAAAAAAGGGCTGGAGATGTGGCTCAGTGGTAAAGCACCCCTGGATTCAGTCCCTGGTACCATAAGAAAAGGAAAGGGAAGGAAGGAAGGAAGGTTAATTCCTCTTAACATCAAAATATGTCACAGACTCTTCTATGGGAGTCAAATGGCTAAAGCATGTGGTTTAAGAAAAGACGTGTGTATACCTGAAGGCTCTTTTCATAACTTTTTACCTAAGCTCCTCTTAAAGGTAGGCCTTCAAGCTGGAGAAATAATGGATAGACTCTGGTGAGAAATGACCTGCCCAATAGCCCCTGCCACTCTCTCCCTCTCTCACATCTCAGAGCCCACCATGTTTGTGATGCTAGAATGTTCTCTGGTCCCTTCGTTCTGACCCTCTGAGATATTCTCTACACCTTTCAAGTTTACATCTTCTCCAAAGGCTTTTCTGACAACTCCAGCCCATACTGAAATTCTTGTTTTCGATCCTTACTGACACTTGGGGCCACACAGTTGAGCACAAAGGAGCTCTGTCTGTCCAATAGACTGAGTGTCTTTAAAAAGGGACCATGTCTGGTCCCGCTGTATCCACCCTACTGCCTGACAGAGGGTAAGCAAGCCTTCAACAGAAACTTGCTTAATGAATAGACTGAGAAGGCCCACAGAAGCAAACAGGATATATCCACTACCATTGGATCCCTCCTCCTAGGCAGAATGAGCCTTTCACCCAACTCCAAGGAAATAGCCATGTTTCTTACATGAGGAAGATCCAGTTTTGGGGAATGGTGAAGTTAAAGAAGCATACTTATAGCATAAGACTAGAAGAACAGAGAAACCTCAATAGGCTCAATCTCATTTCTTAATCCCTCTCATCTTCTAACTATCTTCCTTTATGGGCATTACCCAAAGCCAAGACTAGTTCGAGTAGGGAAACTTGTTGTTTCCAAAACTCTAGATCAGAGACCATATTTCTACCAATAATTTCTGACTTGTTCTTCAGGACACATCAAGGATTCTGTGCTGCTTCAGGAAAGTCAACTTAATGTGCCAAAGAGTCTCAGGCCACAACAGGATCTTTCAGGTGTGCCCCCAAAATACCATCTCCTGCCTGTCTTCCCTCCATTTTGGATTCAACAAGAAAAATCTTTTGAACAAGGTACATGTTGCTTTTGGGACTAGTGCTCAAATATTTGGATTTTAACACCTTAAAATGGATTTTCTGCAAATAAGATCTAGGGATTCTATGTTCCATTGTCATCATCTGTAAAATGAAGGGGTTAGTCTAAACCAGTACTATCCAAGAGTACTTTCTGAAATGATGGGATGTTCTATATAGTGTCCAATACAGTAACCATCAGCCACTTAAGTCTAATGAGCATTTGATATGTAGCTACTACAATGGTGAAACTGAACTTTTTATTTTATTTTATTTTAATTAATTTACATCTAAATAGCCACATGTATCTAATGGATATATATATATATACACACACTGTATTGAGCTGTGCATGCATAGACTCTATATTTTAGATGATTTCTTAGGTCTATTCTACTTGAATATTCTTTAATCCTTTGATTTTTTTGGTAGCAATATTATATGGGGGGAAAAATAAGCTTTGGAGCCAGAAATCAGAATTGTTGTGGTTGTTCTGTCATTTACAAGATGTAGGAACTTTTTTTAAAAACCAGTATTATATATATATATATATATATATATATATATATATATATATATATATATATATATCTTTATTTTATTTTTATGTGGTGCTGAGGATCAAACCCAGTGCCTCACACATGCTAGGTAAATGCTGTATCACTGAGCTACAACTCCAGCCCAAGTTATAGGATCTTGAGCAAGTCAGTTCACCTCTTTGAGTTTCTGTTTGCTCATCCCTGCAACAGCACATCAAGACCTACATGGTTACTGCACAGGAAATCATTGTGATCTGTCTGTAAGCTATTTTATACTACAGAGATTTACAGAGTTGTCACAGTTTCAGTCAGGGACACAGAGGCAGTATAGAATAATAACTAAGCATGTGGCCATTAGCACCAGGTTCCAAGCTAGATGACCTCTTTGGGTCTTGGGTTCCTCATTATAACATGGAGGTGATCATATCACCTTTACTTCACAAGGTCATATGTGGGAGTTAAATGGGATAATTCAGTACCTGGTACATAGTAAGTGCTCAATAAATAGTAATTATGAACTTCCCAGCTCTTGTTTTTTAAGTATAATTACTAACTGATTGCAATGCCCAATTGCCCATAATCACAGGAGCTGAAAAAAATCAATGTTTTAAGAAGTAAACGGAGCTCAGAGGCTATAACTTGAAACCTGATTAATGTTTTCATTGGTTTCTAACCTTATCTCCCCTTGGCCTCCCTCTCTTTGCCAAACACTTTATCTGGAGAAGTAGCAAAAGTCCTGACTGCAAGCCCCAGGCCCCTCAACAATGAGGCAAGCCATTGGCCCAGTTGCTGACATTCCCTGCCTCCTTGGCTTGCCTCTCTGTAAAATGCGAGTAAGGGTGTCTGCATTCCTTCCTCTCTGGCTGTGTAGAAAATCACAGGTGAAGACAGAGGGAAAAAGCTCCCTAAAAGCTCTGAATTGCTATCTGGATGCCCCCTCCCCTGCATATGTGAGATACAGAGAGACAGTTCTGTGGGCTTCTTTCAATAATTGAAATTTCCAGTACTTTTCTTACAAACTGGTTTCCATTAAGCATAAACAAATGAGCTGGATAATAACATTTACAAAGATAAAATTCTTGTTACCATCACATAGATTGAGTTCACCTGAGATGTGGCCAAAGAGGCTGATGATTCTCTCTCCCCTACCACAATGCCCCTGTCCCCACTTAGACACTAATATGTCACCCAGTTGAGTGAAGGACCATTTGACTAGAGTCTCACTTTCTCCAACCTCAGAAGTATATCCGGCTCCAAGAAGGATGCATCTGTAGTCTGACTGGACCCCAAAGAAACATTCTAGAATACCCCAAAAGGTCTTCTTCAGTGTTGCACTCCAGTTGGAGTTGAGATCCCCTAGGGAGCAAGTCCAATGTGGCCTTGGGCCACCTAGATTGAGGAATCCCCAGGACTCATCAGGCTTCAGGCTTCCCTGGGCCACTAAAACCTGGGCAGACTTTGGAACCTGCACCTGTGTCACAGCCACCAACAGAATCAGCATCAATCAGAGTAGGCTTCAGGAACCAATAAGCAGAGACAGGTGAGCTGGAGGGGGTGAGCAGCTCCACTCATGAGCGTTCAGCTCTTGACCCAACACACAAGGAAGGGAATGATGAGGGCAAGTGAGGGTTGGGGAGCATAGAGGAACAGTGAGGCCGGCTAGGGGAAGGAGGAGGAGCTCCCGGAAGTCTAGTGTTCCATCTCACACAGGGCCCCTGAAGGCTTCCAGAGCCCCTGATTGAAAGACAACCCTGCTTTGTTCCGCAGAGCTGCATGCTGGGAATGAAGGGATTGCTAAAGCTTGGCTCCAAACAAGGAAGGTTTGCCAGACAGTTTCAGCAATAAATCTACCTTGAGTAAGTGATGAAAATAGCTGCAGGACCCTTTAAACCATCGATGAAAGATTTGTTAACTATGCTGGAGTCATCTGTTGACTCATATCCCTCCCAAGGGTTGCAGACAGGGTAAATCCAGAGAGCTGACCAGCAGTCCCACCTCGCTGCACACCTAAGGGGTTTTCCCTAAGTAAACAACGGGGAGACACCCAGGAAATCCAAGAGCCTGCTGTAGACTGGAGCATCTCTATGACAACCAAGCAAGGCTGCAGGTCACACCACCACAGTGCCACCGCTGAAATCCACAAATCCCAGGCAGCCACATTCATTATCTTATTTGAGCTCCAGATAGCTCTGCAAGGAAGTAAGGGCAAGAAATTAGTATCCTCACCTTGCAGGTGAGAAAACAGTGGTCAACAGAGCCTCTTCCCCTAGTCTCCTGACCCTGTTTCCAGCAATTGGCTGCCATTTCTATAGAAGCACTACCAGAAAAAAAAAAAAAAAATAGGAGGAGCGGCAGGAGAAACAAGGGCTTTGACTACTTTTGCTCAAAGAAGCAAGATGGGAGGCAATTTGGAGATAGCAAAATCACCATGCCCATTTCTGGGGTTCTAGGTTGATCCACTGTCCACTCTTGCAGGTCAATGGGGCCTGGATGAAGAGGAAGCTGGGGCTGGTGGACACATGAACCAGGACTCTGTAGCCAAGAACTGCAGTAGTCGAGAGACTCACTTGCTGCCACGTAGGAAGCAGCCCTGGCAGGAAGAGAAAACCCCTGCAGAGGTACCGCTTTAATGAACTCTGTGTGACATGGTTGCAAACTTATGGAATCCTTCCTCCCTTTGCCATTTCTTGGGGTTCTCCAGAGAAGAGAAGAATGCTTTGACCAGTTTCTCAAAGTGTCACTTGAGATATTCCTTAAAGAACACTGTCAAATATTCCTTGAAGAAAAGGGTTTTATAGCAAAAGACATTGGGGAAATGCTGCATACATCTTTTCAAGCAAAGTCAGAGGACACACGTAGATATGGAGCACTTCAGGCAATCCTATAGTGAAGTCACCAGCCTAACTTTATTTAACTCCAGATTTTCCAAATCATTGAACCACAGCTCCTCCCTTGACTCTTCACCCCATCTGTAGCCTTATCTAGGAAGAAGAGCTCTTGGCTTTAAACATGGTACAAGAAATTCAACTAATTTTGAACTGAGCATGGTAGCACATGCCTGTAATCCCAGCAATTCAGGATACTGAGGCAGGAGGATCACAAGTTTGAGATCAGCCTCAACAACTTAGTGAGACCTTGTCTCAAAGGAGGTGTGGTGGCACACATCTGTAATCCCAGCAGTTTGGGAGGCTGAGACAGGAGGATCTCAAGTTTGAAGCCAGCCTTGGCAATTTAGCAAGGCAGTAAGCAACCTAGCAAGACATCCCTGGGTTCAATCCCCAATACCAAAAAAAAAAAAAAAAAGAAAGAAAGAAAGAAGGCACTATGTCATTCTTTCTATCATTCTGTCTCAAAAATTAAAAATAAAATAAACATAAAAAGGGCTGGAGATGTGGATCAGTGCTTAAGTGCCTTTGGGTTCAATCCCTGATACCAAAAAAAGAAGAAGAAATTCAACTAACTTTGAATCTGAATGAATTCTTCTACAAAGTGGAACTATAATCATATATTTCTCACAAGAAATTCAACTAACTTTGAATCTGAATGAATTCTTCTACAAAGTGGAACTATAATCATATATTTCTCACAAGGTTACTATGGGGATTAAATGACTTAAAATGTAGAAACACTTTATCAACTCAAAGGCCTGTGTAGGGGAGTGGTATGAGATAACAGTTGTTCAGAGCAACATAGACATTATCTGCTCCCATCTTGAATAAACTTGTTTGATTTACAAGGTCATATGCCAAGAATGAGCCACATAGCTAAAGAAAGGAGAGGAGAGACATTTTATAATGGATAAAGGCAATGATACAATCACTTCATTTTTATTTTCATTTAAAAAACAATTTTTAAAGAAAGCACTATGTTGGGCTAGGGATATGGCTCAGTGGTTAAGCACCCCTGGGTTCAATCCCCAGTATCAAAAAGAAACAAAGAACGCACTATGTCATTCTCTCTATCATCAATAATAAAATGTTTCATTGTTACACACAGCTTTGTATGTCTTTCCAGCTTGCAAAACAAATTTCATCCTTAGAACCACAAGTCTAGCCACAGGGGCTGTTACAGGAACCTGTTCTGTTGCTTTTTGACAGCCTGTTTATAGTTCTGTGTATCTGTCGTTCCCTAGGACACATCAGTAGAGGATCACCTTCATATACATGCTTCAGAGGAAAGCCACAATGAAAAGACACAGCAAACCTCCAAGAAGGCCCTTGGGCATGCCTACGTCAGTCATTCCTGGCTCCTGAGTGACAAATCCCACATGACATTTTATGGAGGTGCCTTGCCCAATAGGAAGGCTGATCTCAGTGGTAAGAAACTAAAATTCTTGTCCAATTGATCCAGTTAAAACTAATTGTGCAGAGTTCACCTGAGGACACAGGCATGATGAATGTCACTTCTGTGTGCCACTCACCTTAGAAAATAATAGCGGGGGGGGGGGGGGGAGGATACCTCCTTGCCTGGTACTTAACCATGCAAATTCTACAATCAGAATGTCTGGGTTCAAACTATCCCCCATTTACTAGCTATAATCCTGGGCAAATTATTTAATTTGGCTGAGGTTCAGTTTCCTCCTCTGTAGAAGGGGAATAATAATATTCCACAAGAGTACTGTGGGGATTAAGTGAGTTAATGCATAATTCTCTTTTCACAGTTAATGCTCAATACATACTAGTTATTATTGTTGTCATTCTCTCCATCAGCTGACTCAGAACCCAACACAGAGAATGATTGGGACTCCCTGACCCTGACTCAGATAAAGCCTTGGCCATCTCAGTCCCCACACCCTCCTAGACTTTCTTCCCTTTAAAAAAAAAAAAAGTGATAAAAGTTGAAAGTCAACTGTCCATCTCCATACCTGTAGCTAATAGGTTCTCATTCCCATCCTGTTTCTACAGACAAACAAGGAAATATGAAATGGCACAGGGCCAGAGGCAGCCACTTGCCACAGGAGCTTCCTGCTGCAAGGTGCCTTCTCCCTCCAATAACATCTGCCATTGGCTCAGAACAAAACACCCCTGGGGAAGCAAAGAAAAAAAAGGTGTGTGTGCACACATGTGTGTGCCTGTGCGTGTGTGTGTGTGTGTGATCCTTCTTTAGAAACAAGGTGACTCAAAGGGATGTCTCAATAGAGAACTAGCCTCTCTAGCTCAGAGCGCAGCAGGTAGAGCTGGGAAAGAGCTGTAGTAACTTCCTAAGTACTAAAAATCATCAAGATCAAGGAATCCAGCTGCCCCCAATTATACCTTTAAAGCATATGCTCTTCCACACTCTCTCTAGGGGCACCAGAATCCTTTGTTCTGTTAAAGGGCTGGGGATTTTTTTTTCTTTCATTACTGGAGATTTAACCCAGGGTGCTCCACCACTGAGCTACATCCCCAGAGCTTTTTATTTTATACTTTGAGACAGAGGCTTACTAAGCGGTCCAGGCTAAACTGGAACTTGCGATCCTTCTGCCTCAGCCTCCCAAGCAACTGTGCCACTGTGCACCCAGCAAGGACCTAGGGATTATCTATAAACAAGCAAGGACAGAATTTGGCTTGTAAACAATGGACCCGCTTCAAACTCAAAATGTGGGAAAACTTGACTCCAGCAACACTTTGGTCAATTGAGGGTCTGTCTACCTTTGCAAATATAGAGTAAATTTTGTAAGTTTATCAACCCCCTCCAGAAATCCATTCTCAGAGATGTCCTGGCCTGGTTCTGCCTTGCAATTCTATATGGGTCTTTGATGGTTTTAGAGGAACCAGTGATGAATGGGAATGCTTAGGGGTTCCAGAATGTTCTGCCTCATTGCAGCTACGTGAATGAGAGCAGGTCATTTATGATATCAAAGCCACAGTGCCTTTATCTGTATACCTGGATAATGATGCCAATTTTGCAGAGTTGATGGAAGGATGAGAACAGATGAGGAGAGAATCTTCTGTCTATATGGGAACTACCATGATATTAATTAATTGTGAAGATTTGGGTAATCTAAAGTGTCCCTGAAGGATCTGTGGGCATTCAGGTGGTGCTAGTGCCCATGAGGGGCATCGTTTTTCATTCTACTCAGGTTTTTCTGTTTTCCTGTGTCTGAGCTGCTCTAAACCTCTCCACTCACACCAGAAGGGCCAAGAGCAAACAGCAGGTCTGACCTGTCAGAGTCACCACAAGTCTAAGGAAAGGCCTGGCTCTCACGCCTGGCTCAGGCCAGAGCTAAGCTAGGCTCAGAGGAAGAGGAAAGGAGTTTCTTCCCTCAACCAAGTATTCATTTAACAGAGGAGAGCAATATTTTCCACTATATTAAAACTCTGTGTGAATTTCTAATTAGAATAAAGAAATTAAGTCTTGGCTTGTCAACCGTACCTCACACAAATAGTTTGAGTTTCCACACAGATTTCTCAATGCAGTCCTTGTCACACTAAATGCACAAGGTCAGTATTCACAAAAGGGCAGTTGGTGGGCAACAGGCACCTGGACAGGGAAGGTCTCCAGGAGCATAAAGATCTTATGTGCATGTGTTTGGTTAATCATTTTCTTAATGTCTCAAAATTATAAACATTATCCTGCATAAATTGGGTAGAATTTCCTTCCTCAATCAACTGTAAGCATATAGGATGCTTATGTGTGTTTCTGATCATTTTTTTCTTTTTACACAGTGAAAAAACGAGAATGTTTTTATTTTTCCTCCTGTGAAATCGAACTCTCTGAAGTCCAGCACCATATACATTTCATAGAGCCAAGTTCATACGTTAACAGTTGCAAGCTAAAAGTGAAATTTTCTTTTTTTTTTAATTGTTGGTCGTTCAAAACATTACATAGTTCTTAATATATCATATTTCACAGTTTGATTCAAGTGAGTTATGAACTCCCATTTTTACCCATATACAGATTGCTGTATCACATCAGTTACACTTCCATTGATTTACATATTGCCATTCTAGTGTCTGATGTATTCTGCTGTCTATCCTATTCTCTACTATCCCCCCTCCCCTCCCCTCCCCTCCCCTCCCCTTTTCACTCTCTACCCCCTCTACTGTAAATCATTTCTTCCACTTGTATTATTCTTCTCTTACCCCTCATTTCCTCTTATATGTAATTTTGTAAAACCCTGAGGATCACCTTCCATTTCCATTCGATTTCCCTTCTCACTCCCTTTCCCTCCCACCTCTCATCCCTGTTTAATGTTAATCTTCTTCTCAAGCTCTTGTCCCTACCCTGTCCTTGGTTACTCCCCTTATATCAAAGCAGTCATTTGGCATTTGTTTTTTAAGGATTGGCTAGCTTCACTTAGCATAATCTGCTCTAATGCCATCCATTTCCCTCCAAATTCTATGATTTTGTCATTTTTTAATGCAGAGTAATACTCCATTGTGTATAAATGCCACATTTTTTTATCCATTCATCTATTGAAGGGCATCTAGGTTGGTTCCACAATCTTGCTATCGTGAATTGTGCTGCTATGAACATCGATGTAGCAGTGTCCCTGTAGCATGCTCTTATTAGGTCTTTAGGGAATAGACCGAGAAGGGGAATAGCTGGGTCAAATGGTGGTTCCATTCCCAGCTTTCCAAGAAATCTCCGTACTGCTTTCCAAATTGGCTGCACCAATTTGCAGTCCCGCCAACAATGAACAAGTGTACCCTTTTCCCTGCATCCTCTCCAGCACTTGTTGTTGTTGGACTTCATAATGGCTGCCAATCTTACTGGAGTGAGATGGTATCTTAGGGTGGTTTTGATTTGCATTTCTCTGACTGCTAGCGATGGTGAGCATTTTTTCATGTACTTATTGATTGATTGTATGTCCTCCTCTGAGAAGTGTCTGTTCAGGTCCTTGGCCCATTTGTTGATTGGGTTATTTGTTATCTTATTGTCTAATTTTTTGAGTTCTTTGTATACTCTGGATATTAGGGCTCTATCTGAAGTGTGTGGAGTAAAGATTTGTTCCCAGGATGTAGGCTCCCTGTTTACCTCTCTTATTGTTTCTTTTGCTGAGAAGAAACTTTTTAGTTTGAGTAAGTCCCATTTGTTGATTCTAGTTGTTAACTCTTGCGCTATGGGTGTCCTATTGAGGAATTTGGAGCCCGACCCCACAGTATGTAGATCATAGCCAACTTTTTCTTCTATCAGATGCCGTGTCTCTGATTTAATATCAAGCTCCTTGATCCATTTTGAGTTAACTTTTGTGCATGGCGAGAGAAAGGGATTCAGTTTCATTTTGATGCAAATAGATTTCAGTTTTCCCAGAACCATTTGTTGAAGATGCTATCCTTCCTCCATTGCATGCTTTTAGCCCCTTTATCAAATATAAGATAGTTGTAGTTTTGTGGATTGGTTACTGTGTCCTCTATTCTGTACCATTGGTCCACCCGCCTGTTTTGGTACCAGTACCATGCTGTTTTTGTTACTATTGCTCTGTAGTATAGTTTGAAGTCTGGTATCGCTATACCGCCTGATTCACACTTCCTGCTTAGCATTGTTTTTGCTATTCTGGGTCTTTTATTATTCCATATGAATTTCATGATTGTTTTATCTATTTCTACAAGAAATGCTGTTGGGATTTTGATTGGCATTGCATTGAACTTATAGAGAACTTTTGGTAATATCGCCATTTTGATGATGTTAGTTCTGCCTATCCATGAACAGGGTATATTTTTCCATCTTCTAAGGTCTTCTTCTATCTCTCTCTTTAGGGTTCTATAGTTTTCATTGTATAAGTCTTTCACCTCTTTTGTTAGGTTGATTCCCAAGTATTTTATTTTTTGGGGGGATATTGTGAATGGAGTAGTTGTCCTCATTTCCGTTTCAGAGGATTTGTTGCTGATATACAGGAATGCATTTGATTTATGCGTGTTGATTTTATATCCTGCCACTTTGCTGAATTCATTTATTAGCTCTAATAGTTTCTTTGTAGACTCTTTTGGGTCTGCTAGGTATAGAATCATGTCATCTGCAAATAGTGATAATTTAAGTTCTTCTTTTCCTATTTTTATGCCTTTAATTTCTTTCATCTGTCTAATTGCTCTGGCCAGTGTTTCGAGGACTATGTTGAACAGAAGTGGTGAGAGAGGGCATCCCTGTCTTGTACCAGATCTTAGAGGGAATGCCTTCAATTTTTCTCCATTCAGAATGATGCTGGCCTGTGGCTTAGGCTTATCATAGATTGCTTTTACAATGTTGAGGTATGATCCTGTTATCTCTAATTTTTCTAGAGTTTTGAACATAAAGGGATGCTGTACTTTGTTGAATGCTTTTTCTGCATCTATCGAGATGATCATATGGTTCTTATTTTTAAGTCTATTGATGTGGTGAATAACATTTATTGATTTCCGTATATTGAACCATCCTTGCATCCCAGGGATGAATCCTACTTGATCATGGTGTATAATTTTTTTGATATGTTTTTGAATCCGATTCGCCAGAATTTTATTGAGGATTTTTGCATCTAGGTTCATTAGAGATATTGGTCTGTAGTTTTCTTTCTTTGAAGTGTCTTTGTCTGGTTTAGGCATCGGGGTGATGTTGGCCTCGTAGAATGTATTTGGAAGTTCTCCCTCTTTTTCTATTTCCTGAAATAGCTTGAAAAGTATTGGTGTTAGTTCCTCTTTAAAGGTTTTGTAAAACTCTGCTGTATACCCATCCGGTCCTGGGCTTTTCTTAGTTGGTAGTCTTTTGATGGTTTCTTCTATTTCCTCTATTGTTATTGGTCTGTTTAGGTTGTCTATATCCTCCTGACTCAACCTGGGCAGATCATATGACTTAAGAAATTTATCTGTGCCTTCACTATCTTCTATTTTATTGGAGTATAAGGATTCAAAATAATTTCTGATTATCTTCTGTATTTCTGAAGTGTCTGTTGTGATATTGCCTTTTTCATCCCGTATGCTAGTAATTTGAGTTCTCTCTCTTCTTCTCTTCGTTAGCATGGCTAAGGGTCTGTCAATTTTATTTATTTTTTCAAAGAACCAACTTTTAGTTTTGTCAAGTTTTTCAATTGTTTCTTTTGTTTCAATTTCATTAATTTCAGCTCTGATTTTAATTATTTCTTGCCTTCTACTTCTTTTGCTGTTGTTTTGCTCTTCTTTTTCTAGGATTTTGAGATGAAGTATGAGATCATTTATTTGTTGGTTTTTTCTTTTTTTAAGGAATTAACTCCAAGCAATGAATTTTCCTCTTAGAACTGCTTTCAATGTGTCCCATAGATTCCGATATGTTGTGTCTGTGTTTTCATTTAACTCTAAGAAGTTTTTAATTTCCTCCTTGATGTCTTCTAAAACCCATTGATCATTCAGTAACCTATTGTTCATTCTCCAAGTGATGCATGATTTTTCCTTCCTTCTTTTATCGTTGATTTTCAGTTTCATTCCATTATGATCAGATAAGATGGATAGTATTATCTCTACTCCTTTATATTGTCTAAGAGTTGCCCTGTGACATAATATATGATCTATTTTTGAGAAGGATCCATGTGCTGCTGAGAAAAAAGTGTAACTGCTTGATGTTGGGTGGTATATTCTATATATGTCAATTAAGTCTAGGTTGTTAATTGTGTTATTGAGTTCTATAGTTTCCTTATTTAACTTTTGTTTGGAAGATCTGTCCAGTGGTGAGAGAGGTATGTTGAAGTCTCCCATGATTATTGTATGGTGGTCTATTAGACTCTTGAACTTGAGAAGCGTTTGCTTGACGAACATAGCTGCACCATTGTTTGGGGCATATATATTTATGATTGTTATGTCTTGTTGGTGTATGGTTCCCTTGAGCAGTATGTAGTGTCCCTCTTTATCCCTTTTGATTAACTTTGGCTTGAAATCTATTTTATTAGATATGAGCATGGACACTCCTGCTTGTTTCCGCAGTCCATATGAGTGGTATGATTTTTCCCAACCTTTCACCTTCAGTATATGTATATCTTTTCCTATCAAATGCGTCTCCTGTAGGCAGCATATTGTTGGGTCTTGTTTTGTGATCCATTCAACTAGCCTGTGTCTCTTAATTGGTGAGTTTAAGCCATTAACATTTAGGGTTATTATTGAGATATGGTTTGTTCTTCCAGCCATATTTGTTTATTAATGTTACTAAACCTGATTTGTTTTCCTCTTTGATTACTTTCCCCCCTTTACTGTCCTACCTCCCACTGTTGGTTTTCATTGTTATTTTCCATTTCCTCTTCCTGTAATGTTTTGCCAAGGATTTTTTGAAGAGATGGTTTTCTAGCTGCGAATTCTTTTAACTTTTGTTTATCGTGGAAGGTTTTAATTTCATCTTCCATCCTGAAGCTTAATTTTGCCGGATACACGATTCTTGGTTGGAACCCATTTTCTTTCAGTGTTTGAAATATGTTATTCCAGGATCTTCTAGCTTTCAGAGTCTGTGTTGAGAGATCTGCTGTTATCCTGATTGGTTTACCCCTAAATGTAATCTGCTTCCTTTCTCTTGTAGCTTTTAAAATTCTCTCCTTATTCTGTATGTTGGGCATCTTCATTATAATGTGTCTAGGTGTGGATCTCTTATGATTTTGCACATTCGGCGTCCTGTAGGCTTCTAGGATTTGGGATTCTGTCTCATTCTTCAAGTCTGGGAAGTTTCCTCGTATTATTTCATTGAATAGATTGTTTATTCCTTTGGTTTGGAGCTCTGTGCCTTCCTGTATCCCAATGACTCTTAAGTTTGGTCTTTTAATGTTATCCCATATTTCTTGGATGTTCTGCTCATGGTTTCTTAGCAGTCTTGCTGAGCTGTCTATGTTCTTTTCAAGTTGAAATACTTTGTCTTCATTGTCTGATGTTCTATCTTCTAAGTGATCTACTCTGCTGGTAGTATTCTCAATTGAGTTTTTAAGTTGGTTTATTGCTTCCTGCATTTCTAGGATTTCTATTTGTTTGTTTTTTATTACCTCTATCTCCCTGTGTAATTGATCTTTTACTTCCTGGATTTGTTTATGTAGTTCCTTGTCAAAGTGATCTTTCATTGTCTGATTTTGCTGTCTCATGTCTTCCTTGAGACTCCAGATCATCTGAAGCATGTATATCCTGAACTCTTTATCTGACATTCCATCTGTTGCAGCTATTACCTCTTCTAAAGTTGAGTTGACCTGCATTGCTTGTGGTCCTTTCTTTCCTTGTCTTTTCATACTGCTCGCGTTTCTTTCTGCTTGGTGAAACTGTTGTGTTTTTGAAATTTTCCCCCTATTTATTTATATTGCTCTTGTATAGTTGGAAAATCTCCCTTGCAGGGCGGGTAGTGGCTGTGCTCCTCCTCTAATTAGGGTGATCTGTCTACCACGCTGGTCGGTCGCAGGTCTGCCCACCCTGCGGGCGCGGGTGGCAGCTCTGCTCTGCCCACACTCCAATTGTGGTGACGTAACTACCACGCCCTCGAGTCATTGGTCCTGATCCGGATGTGGGCGGCGGCTCTTCTCGGCCCCTACTCCAATTGGTGTGACGTGTCTACCACGCTGGCAGGCCTCTAGGCCTGTTCCGCCGGTGGGTCGCAGGTCTGCCTACCTTGCGGGCTCGGGCAGCAGTTCTGCTCAGCCCCCACTCCCAATGGGGGTACCTGACTGCCTCTCCAATGGGTCGCTGGGCCTTTTCCGGACACGGGCGGCGGCTCTGCTCCACCCCCAATCCAACCAGTGTGACGTGACTGCCTCGGTGCTACGTGTCCACCACGCTGGCAGGCTACCGGGCCTGTCCTGCCAGTGGGTCGCAGGTCTGCCTACCTTGCAGGCTCAGACGGCAGCTCTGCACAGCCCCTACTCCAAATGGGGTGACTTGGCTACCGCGCCGTCGGGTCGCTGGTCCTGTTCTAGGCGTGGGCAGCTACTTTCTTCGGCCCCAGCTGCAGTTGGGGTGTCGTGATACCACGCTGGCGGGTCACTTGGCCTGCTCTGGACGCAGGCGGCAGCTCCACTCTGCCCCCCTGGCCCCCACAGCACCCAGCAGGACCTGGACCGAGAAGCAGTCACCGCAGGTTCCCCAACCCTGGGCCAAAGCAGCTTCGGGAGCCAGAACCCGGCCTCTCCGATCCCGGCTCACGCTCCGCTAGGAGCAGGCTCCAAGGAGCGACCCCCGCGGGTTCCCCTGCCCCAGGCCAAAGCAGCTCCGGGAGCCAGAGCCCGGCCGCTCCAAGCTCTCCGAGCTCGGTGCACGCTCCGCTGGGAGCAGGCTCAAAGACGCAGTCCCCGCAGGCTCCCCAGCCCTGGGGCCAAAACTGTTCCGGGAGTCAGAACCCAGCCGCCCCGAGCTCAGCGCACGCTCCACTTGGAGCTGGCCTCAACACGCAGTCTCTGCAGGTTCCCCAGCCCTGGGCCAAAGCAGCCCCGGGAACCAGAATCCGGCTGCTCAGAGCCCGGCGCACACCTTGCCAGGAGCGAGCCCCTAGGAGTATTCTCCACTGGTTCTCCAGCCCCGAGCCTGAGCAATCTGTCTGCGAGACGCAGGCAAATACCAGCCTGAAATCACCTGTTCCGTAGCTGAATGAGCTGAGATCAGTAGAAAACAGGGATGATTACAGCTCTCCAAGATGGCGGCTGCTGTCCTCCTCCGTGGTCCGACTGGTGTCGAGAACCGAACTGGACCGCTTCTCTCCTCTGTCTCAAAGCCGGAGCTCAGTACTAAGCACGGCCATTGCACCACTGGCAGGAGCCCCCAGAATCCGCATCGCTGCACCCCCGCTCGGGCACCTCACTGCTTCCCAGCGCGCGCCGCAGACTCAAGCTGCGGGGCGATCCGCCAATCAGGCAATGCGACCCTCCGTGCGGAGAAATCGCCCGAGTCCGAGCCCCCGCATCTGAACCGCGCAATGGAAATCCGTCCACTAGATTCTGGAGCACCTCAATTTCACTGGAAATTCCCAACAAGATAGCCTTCAGCTGTTTCACCTCGTCTTTCTCCCGCACAGTGATGCGGCGCACTGGGGTGATGCACTCCCTTCACCGCCATCTTACTTCCTTCTAAAAGTGAAATTTTCAACAACTTCTGAATAATTGGAAAAGGGAGACTGTAATACCCTTATTTTATCTCTCTCTCATAAATGTATAACATTTTTCATCCATGTAAATATGTATATTTTATATGTATATATGTAAGTGCATATTTACATATATAAAATATATATATATGTATAAAATATATATACCATGGTGTGTGTGTGTGTGTGTGTGTGAACAGAAAGAAATTGGGCCAAATTAGTTGGTGATTCTGATACACATGGTTGATGATTGTTTTTTAGCTATGTTCATATAATTGTGAAGCTTAGATTTTCTGCCAAAGGCCAGATAAGGTATTAAACACTAAAAATTTAAAAATAACCTACTCTCAGAGAAATAGCATAGAAATGACCCTAATTCCAAACACTATTGTAACTACATATACTAACTCATTTAATCCTCACACAACCTTAAGAGATTGGTAATATGATTACTTTTATCTCCCCCACATCTTACCTGTGATTGTACCCAGGAGTGCTCTACCACTGAACTATATCCCCAGCCCCTTTTATTTTTTATTTTGAGACAGGGTCTTGCTTAGTTGCTGAGGCTGGCCTCAAACTTGTGATCGTCCTGCCTTAGCCTCCCAAGTCACTGGGATTACAGGCATGTGCCACTGTATCTAATTACCTTTATTTTACAGAGGAAGACATTGAGGCTTAGAGAGGTTACTTTAGGTAAACAAACACAAATACATATTCTTATATTCTGCCCCTTCATACCTGAAAGTTTGCAGTCAAACAGTGTTCTGACCTGGCTTTGCCCCTTAACAATATATGTGGAGATTTCTCCTTCTCCATACATAGAGGTCTCAGTGATATCATTTCAATTTGTATCAGTTTACCCAGCTTCATGAGAAAGAAAGACAATATGTCCTCTCAAAACCTCTTAACTCTGTTGATAACTCTCAGGATAATCCAAGGCAGGATACGGGCACATGTCATCCTCGAAAGAGACAAGCCAAGCAGCCCCACTGAAGGCAGGAGCTGGATTAGTTTTGCTCCTTCCCCCAGAAGCTTCTGTAGCAAGATAGACAATAAGATACAATATTGTTTGCCCCCTGCAGGCAGCAGGGTTTGGAGACCTGCCATGTTGATTTTGTGTTTAAATTTTTCAGGAGCCAAAGGCTTTGAAATTACCTCCCATTTCAGAAGAACCATCCAGAGTCCCCAACCCCCTGAGGAGGCAATTTAAAGCTAATGAACCCCCAACAGAGCTCTTCATCATCCCAATGGAGATTCATTTCCACACCAAACACCCCCCAAAAGAAAAAGCCTGCAGAAGAGGTAGGTACCTTTTATAGGTGTTCCTGAGAGAACTCAGGCCTGCAACAAAGGACTGACCCTTGGGGTCCTCCTGCCAACAACCCACTCCTGAATCAAGGCTGAACTTCCCAGGGTTATCCTCTTCAGATAAATTTCTTTAAAAGAAGTAAAAGGGGTAACTATAAAATCTAGAATTGGGTCTCTTCTGGTCACATTTAATTGAATTTTTAAAATATTTATGGAGTCCTTCATTAAGCAGCACATTTTGCTGAAGCAGGAAAGGAAACAAAGACAGGCATGCCCATAAACAGGTCCAGTGCACCACAGGTGTTATAAATGTGCAGGAATTTTCAGGCAGCGTGCAAAACAAAACAAATGCAATACCAAACGAGACATTTCGAATTGAAATTGTTTTTAAAAAACTGGTTAAAAGGAGCAGAAAATAGATGTTATTAGACATCTGGGATGAAGTTATAGCTAACAACTGAATTTAGCAGAGTTTCCTGGCAATCAAGGTAAAAATAATTCTTGGATCTTTGAGCCTTCATTTTATAAAAGAAAGATAAAAGTTTGTCCAAAAAGTCATTTTCATGATTTTGAATTAGGTTATTATGTTAACAGATGACGTCTACAATCCTTGTCAGGGCAGAGATTTTGTGCTTCTCAGCAAAAGTTTTTTTCTTTTCTTTCTAAAAGGAAAAAGAAGGTTTATTGCCTTGCTAGCCAAAGAGAAACATTTAAGTATCTTCCCAGTTGTAGATGGACACAATACTTTTATTTTTATGTGGTGCTGGGGATGGAACCCAGTGTGTCGTGGGCTAGGCAAGCACTCTACCACTGAGCTACAACCCCAGCCCTCGCCTCAGCCAAGTTGTAAGACATTATGTGCAAGTGAGAAATCAGGGGACTTAGGAAGGCTTTTGAAAAAGGTCTAGATGATCTCTCACCCTGTGTCACATGGAGAAATTCTTTCTGACCTTCCTAAGCCATTGTGTAGTATGCTTGCCTCAAACAAGTTATTGCTTCTGGGACTTTTTGGGGCAGTCTAAAGCAAAAGGTGACTCCAATAATGAGGGGTTCTGAACTTTCTAGAAACTTCATCAGAAACTGCCAGTGATTTCTTAAGAGAGTTTTGACTTCTGGCCATTTTGTTCTAAGGCTATGTGGAATTCTCACTGTGAAGAATGCCTAAATGTTTAGGATAAAAGACCAGTCAATGTAAGGGAGCATAAGAGAACTTTCTAGAGTGATGAAAATGCCTAAATCTTGGTTGGTTGTATAGACTGATACATTTGTCAAAACTCATTGAATTGCATACTTAAGATCTGTGCATTTCACTATTTGTAGATTTTACTTAAAAAAAAAAAAGTTCCTTCCAACAACAATGACAGAACAGTGCTTGTAAATGTAGGTCTTATTCAGGTATGATGAGGCCAACAGATCAGAAGACAATTGCACTGAGAAGATGGTTCATTATTCATGGTTCCAAGAGAAGTGGGCATACCAGGACCTTCAGGGCCACATAGGGAAGCACTGGGGTTGGTCAGGAGGCAGAAAGTGAGGGGTGGGGGTGGGGATGTGAAGTGTCTTTATTATGACTTTTGCAGAAGGAATGTGCAAGGCAGGGTGAGCAGGCTAAGCAAATTTAGGACTGGCTAGTTTAACTAATCCAGTGGGCCCTCAGATATAAGGGCTATCCCTGGTTGTCTGGTACTGGCTCTGGGGTGATTAAGGCAGGGAGATAATGACCCAGAAGGATAAGAGCTCAATAAAGGAGATAATTAGGTGTTAAGGGCTCTGGATTGGTTGGTTTACATGTGACAAATACCCTCACAGGATAGTCATTTACTTTCTCTAGGAGTTGGCTAGCCTTGGGAGGGACAGTCTCCCCAGGGTCAATAGGCTCCAGATGTCAAAACAGCAAACAAAAGACATACTTAACATGAACAAAAAAAAAGATTATCCATAAGAGAGGGTTAAATTTGATGTTTTTCCATGATGACCCTGGCAAGAAGGTTAGGAAGACCCTAGGCCATAATGAACCAAATTCTGAAAGCTATTAGGTACAGTGAGCTTAGCAACACACTGTCAAGTGAAAATAGGAATAGAGTATTAAGAAAGTAAATCCACTGGGTTCTTCTTTCCTTTACAAGAGGAATTTGAAGAACAGTGAGGACTCCTTCAGTTAGTAAAATCAGAAGCCTACCCCAAGACTGCTGTATTGGAAGGGAAGAAAGGAAGGGAGGGAAGGAGGGAAGAAGGAAGGAAAGAGGCAGGCAGGATCAGCTAATTCCAGGACCAGTTGGACCTAGACCTCAGAAAATATCTGGGCAGCTCTTGGCTAAGTCTCTCAGGTATGTTACCTTCTCTCTTCAAGCATGCTCCCACTTGTGGCAAAAAAGATGTCCTCCTGCATTCCATGCTAACCTCCTACCTGCTTACCTTTATTTAAAAAATATATATATATATATATATATATATATATATATCAAAGCTCTTGCTGAAGTGCCAAAATTACCTCTGATTGGCCAAGCTTGGATTATGTATCCACCACCTGTACCCAAGGTGCACACACACATATACATCCCTCCCCCAGAACTAATCACTGTGGCTAAGGCAATAATGTCCGCCTGCAATCTAGGCTATAGTCACATGCCCAACTCTGGAGTCAGGGAACGGACAGAGCTCCACCCAAAGCACATGGCATGAGCCAGGGAGGGATGGGTCTCCCAAAAAAGAGACACCTGGCAAAAACAATGGCCATCCACTACAACTGGCTTTCTCTTTGTCTCCTAGGTGCTCCATGCCCTGAGTCAGGACCAGAAACAGAAGAGGCCAGGCCTTTATGGAGGCCTCCCCTGAAGCATGCATCATTACAAAGGCCAATGGCCATAACTGTGCATCTCCCAGTGGACACAGGCAGGGACACGCCCTCTCCATCAGGTAGCTCCTCCCTCGCTCCAGCATCCCACAGGAATCTCACCCTGAAGGAACGCAAGGCAAGACACACAAAGGGCCTCAGCCAAGAAAAAGAAGGCTGGAAGGGAGGTCAGTTCATCCCTAAGCACTTGAAGATGGCTTTTGTTCAGGCAGCAGCTGCCTTAACCAAAGTGCTTTAGTACAACTAACTTAGTATCTAGCTCACAAATTACTTACTCACTAAATCATCCTTCTATAATATTTTCCAGTTGCAGATGTAAAATGGCACCAAACTCATTAAAAATTTGCTGTATGCCATATAGTTAATTGTTTTTAAACAATGAAAATCAGTTTAAATCTGTTTATGGAAATGTACTTGTTTGTTAAAAAGTCCAAAATATCAATGAAGATCTTCATGCTAGGCTTTCAAAATATCATATGGTCTTTGGAATTATACACATGCATGCAGCTAAGTGTGTATTTTAATGTGTTAGATAGGTTGGAAGTGATGGACCATATTTAGAAAACTCCCCGTTTTCAGAAAACCGAGCCTTCTTTTCAAGAGGCATGTGCAAGATGACACGCTCACAATGTCAAGTGATCTCTGACTAGTAAAGCAGGAAGAGAAGAATGTATGTTAAGGATGTATATCCTTCTCCCTCTGTACCAATCACTGCTCTTGGTTTTTAACATGTATTCTCTCAGGCACTCCACAACCATCCTATATGTTCATTGTACAAATCAGAAAACAGAAGCCCTGAGAGATAAGTGACTTGTTTGAAGTCACACAACTCCATGTGGCCTTGCTGGGATTGGAACTCGGGTTTTCTAGTGCCAAAATTCAGATTTTCACCCATTACACTGCACTGCCTTTCAGAATAAATCCATCAATAAACTTGGCTCAGGACATTTTTGAAACATGTAGGTTTTAAGAACATCCTCTGACTATTGGGGCAGAGGCTTATTTAGTATGTTATGTGAGCATTCATCATCCTAAAGACTTTACAGTTTCCTTTATACAATATTGAAATGTGGGCAAGGGTCACTCTGTGTGCAAATAGTTAAGAAAGCAGCTTTCTACCTATGGGTGCCCTGTTCAGTGCACAGCCAGAAGTGCTGCAATAGTCATTTTTTTGTTGCTGTGACCAAAATATCTGACATAAACAACTTAAAGGATGAAAAATTTATTTGGAGCTCACAGTTTCAGAGGTTTCAGATCATGGTCTTCCAGCTCCATTGCTTTGGACCTGAGGTGAGGCAGAATATCATGGTGGAAGGGTGTGGCAGAGAAAAGTTGTTAGCTCATGGCAGCCAGGAAGCAGAAAGAAAGAGAGAAGAAAGGGCCAGGGACAAGATCAATCCTTCCAGGGCAGCTCCAGTAACTTACTTACTTCCTCTAACCAGGTCCAACTTCCCAATAACCCTGTTCAAATTAAACAATGAGGGTCAGAGCCCTCGTGATCTAATCATTTTCTAAAACTCCCACCTCTGGACATTGCTGCCTTAGGGAACAAATCTTTACATATATGAGCCTTTGGGGAACATTCCAGATGAAAGCCATAACAGCCACAAGATAAATGACAAAATGGGCAAGTTCTGTCTTCAGTATGGTTCGTCTTGCACTGCTCTCTGCTAGTTGTGAGCTGCCATATCCACCCAGCAGGGGCTCAGTATCTAGAGCTTGTCCATCTCCTGCCAGCCTGCCAGGCAGAAGTTAAGAAGTCTGTGATACATAGATGTGAGTTAACCTAGTAGTAGATGTGACCTAACCTAGTAGTAGATGCATAAAGAAAGGGATCCAAAGAAGCAAGTTTTTCTTGGCATTCTGCTCATACCCTCATGCAGGGGTATGTGGTAATATTTACATACACATACATACATTCTTAAGTACATATACTTACTTACATACATGTAGTGCTATTACTAAGCTACATCCCCAGTCCTTTTTATTTTATTTTGAGACAAATTCTCACTAAATTGCCCAGGATGGGCTTGAACTTGCAAACTGCTTGCCTCAGCCTCTTGAGTAGCAAGGATTACAGGTATGCACCACCATGCTTTGCTGCAAGGGCATTTAGAGCTAAAAATTGGGACTGTCCCATGGACACAGAGATTGCACATGCCCATATTCTTGCTTAGCCCTGGATTATTTCACCTTTAATAGCACAGAAACCATGTTTATATCTTCATATTCACACATACATATTTTATTTTATTGTCAAACCATCTGGGAGCAGGTTCCAGACATTGTATATCTTATTCCTTATCACTACATATCTCCTAAGAGAAAGAAAGTTCTCTTCCTAACTACAATTATCACACTCGAGAAAAGTATTATTAACGTAATTCTATTTTCTAATATACAATCCACATTCAGATTTCTCTTATTATACTAATAATATTCCTTACAGATTTTTGTTTTTCCAATCCAGAATCCAACTCAGGGTCATGCATGACACTTAGTTGTCACATCTCTTTGGAATTTTTTAATAGAGGAGTTCTTCAGACTCTTCTATGATTATCAACATTCTTTTTTTAAATTTTTGTAGCTGCAGATGGACACCATATCTGCATTTTATTTATTTATTTTTATGTGGTGCTGATGATTGAACCCAGTGCCTCACACATGTGAGACAAGCGCTACCACTAAGCTACAGCCTCAGCCCTGATTATCGACATTCTTGAAGAAGATGGGCCAGTTGCCAGAATTACCACCCAGTTGGTCTGTTTCCTCATAATGAGATTCAGATTCAACATTTCTCACAGGAATATCACATAGGATGTAGTGTCCTTCTCGGTGCATCACATCAAGGGACACAAAATGTCAATTTGCTCGATTATAGTTAATGTTAAATTTCATTGCTCAGTTAAAGATGCTGTCTGCTAGATTTCCATTCTACAAAGAT
The DNA here is from genome assembly GCF_964194105.1 of Spermophilus citellus. Taxonomy (NCBI): domain Eukaryota; kingdom Metazoa; phylum Chordata; class Mammalia; order Rodentia; family Sciuridae; genus Spermophilus; species Spermophilus citellus. Next base: position 103,339,060 of record NC_138192.1, read on the forward strand.
TCTTTTTCTCCTTTGTAATAAATAAGCAGTCTGTGATATTTTGAAGCGGTATGGGAAGCCAGCTTTTAAACCCCAAAAGTAACAGTTGTGTTGGACGTGAAATAAACATCACTCTCTCTGAAAGATGAAGCCAAAGCTCAGTCTCTTAGGTTCCTGGGTTTCAGCCACCCTAGCCCAGTCCCTGCGGGTTATGAAAAGAGAGAAGAGAGGTGGGGGTATGACATACTTTCTGGAGTGTTATCATCAATCCTGTGACCCTCTGACTATCCTTTGGAGGGTGGTACCATTGGCCATCCATTTCTCTGGGTTCCAAATCCACACCAACAACAAATCAAAAATAATAGCAAAATACATATATATATATATGTATTGAACTCAAATATTTTTCTTTCCATTATTCACCAGATGATACAGTATAACTACTATTTGTGAATCATTTACATTGTATTAGGTATTATAAGTAATCTAGAGATAATTTCAAGTATATGAAAGCATGTAGGTTCTATGCAAATACTATGCCATTTTCTATAAGGGACTTGAGAATCTGAGGATCTGGGTATCCAGCATGTCCTGGACACTAAGGGGCAGCTTTACTTCCTACCTTACACATCATAAGTATGGAATGTGGCCATTGGCTCCTCCTAGAAAAATCATTTTGTGGTCAGAAATCTGTATCCAATAATCCCATGAGCTCTAAAGCTGGGGTCTCCCTTGTCAGAGCCTTCAGATTGGGGGTGGAAGGAGTCTGCAGCATCTCTAGCCCTACTTCCATCTCAGGATCCCACCCATAAAATGAGAATAACAAACACCAAGACTCAATTCCTCCCCAAATGAAGGGCAATTTCATCCTGGCTACGGGGGATATCTGGTCCCTGTTCTTTAGAGAGATGGGAAAAGAGAGGAACTTGAGGATAAGTGACTACATCATCCTAAGCATCAGGAACTAACAACCAAGTTAGGAAAGAGATTCGCTCTCCCTCTGCTGATGCAGAAGCTCTCACTCCTGTTTTTCCCCTTCTACTTTTGAAGATGACAGTGTTCTGTCCCTGAATGTGAAACCACCACTGGACCTTCAACCCCTGATTAGAGAAAGGAAACGGCGGGAGAGCCAGGGGGACCGGGACAGCCTCCACACATCAAGCCACAGCAGCCCCACAGGCACCCCAAATGTGAGGACACTGGCAACAGGACAAGGTACTCATTCCTGGGATGCGTGGATCCCCCTCCCTGGTCAGCTTGTGGGTGTTTCACACTCGGGGCTGCATGGCAATGTCAGTTCCTCCTTGGAAAGGGGAAATCAGCAGTGTTCCTTCCATGTCAGTGGGATTAATGTTCACGCATCCTAAAGAGTCGGTACAAGTTTGAGGGTTTGCTGCACCAACATGTACAGCCAAGCCGTTTAGTGCTTTCCTTGCCCTGGCAGCAGCGGGTGATGACGCAGCTCAGGAGCTCCTGGGAGAGGCACACACTGGGTGCCACAGGCATACTCCACACCCAGTCATAACCTACCCCCGAGGTAAGAGACCTTGGGGACCCTGCCCATAGCAAGAGTCCTCAGAAGCCACCTTCCAGCCTAGGCAGTCACAGAGAGCAAAAAAACCCTGGCTTTCCACTGGAGGGTGAGGCAGGGCAAGACCACGCCCCGCTATGATTTAGCCTGCTTAAAGGTCTCATCCTGAAGGAGCCTGGAGACACGGTGCTTACCCAAGTGCACCAGTGCAAGGGCGGTGCAGTAGCAGTGACCACAGGAGCTCTCAAGTTAGCTCACAGAGCGAAGATTGCTGAGTCCCCATCACCCCCCCCAAAATCCCCAGGGAGGTGCCATGCTGGAGACTGACAGGCCATCATCAAGAAAGCACAGCCCAGCCAGCTGCTCCTTCACTGCAGCCCCGCCCCCAACCACTTGTGAGGGGAGGGACGACCAGATGAAGAGGCTGGCAAGTGTTTGGGGACAGATTGTGCAAAGAAAGGCTGTGAGAAGCTCACACTCAGAGGATGTGGGACTGAGAGCCATCAGGAAGATGACAGATAGCACTCTTGCATTTCAGGCTCACTCAGGGACCGGATGCCTCTCTATTTAAATATTCTCTTTCTGTCTCTTTATCTCTTTTCTCTCTCCCTCCCTGCCCCCCTCTCATTCTGACCCCAAAGCAAGTATAGTTAAATTCTTTTGTTTGTTTGTTTGTTTGCTTGTTTGGTTTGGTTTGGTACCAGGGATTGAACCCAGCACGCTTAAACACTGAGCCACATCCCGGGTCCTTTTTGCTATTTTATAGAGAGACAGGGTCTTGCTGAGTTGCTTAGGACATCATTAAATTGCTGAGGCTAGCTTTGAACTCACCATCCTCATGCCTCAGCTTCCAAAAGAGTTGAATTTTTGTAAATATAAATTAAATACCTAGATCAATAACTCCATTCTGTGCTTGCAGCTCTCTATTTAAGGCTGAGATGGTCAAAATACAATCCCTTCCTCCCCACAATCCCCCACACTTACTCTTTCTCTCTCCCCCGACCAAACCACCTCTGACTGGAGCCTTCTGCTTTATGCTGGTGTGGCAGCCCTGGTCTTCTGATTCTAAGGCAAATGAGCCAGGCTTGAAGGGCTGTCCTGTCAGCACCTAGGACCATCTCGTGGAGGTCCTATCGTTCAGGACAGATCACAACAGACAGACACACACCTTCTCTTGGATAGCCTTATAAAGGGAGAGTTCTGACTGGAATATATGCATGGCCATGACAGGGACAAGAGGGCAGCCTCAAGTCTCAAGTGTGTATGGTGGGTGTGTGCACATGTCCAGGTGAATGTGTGTTGTAAGCACGTGTCTCTGAGTGGTGGTGTGTGTGTGCTTACATACCTGTGTGGTGTGTATGTGTACTTGTGTGCATCCATGCACACTCATGAGTGACTTTGTGTCTATAAATGAATGCAGGCCTATGAATGAGTGCATATTTCAGTATATGTGTGAATGTTCATGTGTGACACATATGTACATATGTGTATACATATGTATGGGCCTGCATGCCTGTGTGTGTGGTTGTGTATATGTACATGTTTGTCTTATGACTGTAAACATATATGCATGTGTGCAAAAAATGTGTAGCTCTGTGTGAACATGTGTGTGTTGTGCCTTGGTGTGTGTGTGTGTGTGCATGTGTGTGTGGACATGTGTGTGTGTATACTCCTAAGCACTCTAGCTGGAAGCCTGCCCTACCCCGATCTCTTTGCATTGGAGATGGGGAATACAAGTGTGGTATAATATGAACTGTATTTGGTCTTTGTCACAGAGCTAAAACCCCTGGAATTTCCAGCTTGATAGGAGTATCTTATTCATAGGGAGACCCTTTGATAACAACTGAGTTTATGCTAATGCAGTGGCTTAGAGTAGGCCCCACAGATAACCTCAGAATGGGGCCAGACACCAGAAAGACCAAGTAATTATGGGATTAGAAGATTGGAGCTTTCTGCCCCACCCACCAGCCTCCAGAAAGAGGGGAGGGATAGCGCTGGAGATCAAGCTCTCAGAAAGGGTTGATGAGCTTCTGACTGCTGAAAGTAGGGGTGTGTGAGGTAACGTGCCCAGAGAGAGCATGGAAGCTTGGCATGCACGCCCCTGCCAGACCTCACCCTATGCATCTCTTCATCTGGTATTTACCTCTAGCTTTTACATCTTTTATAACAAACCAGTAAACTTAAGTGTTTCTTTGAGTTCTGTGAGCCAAGGAGCAAAAATATTATGTTCAAGGAGGGAGTCAGAAGCACAAGCCACCCACTGGGATGTTCGATGGGTATCTGAAGTAGGAGCAGTCTTGTGGAACTGAGTCCTCACCCTGTGGGAGCCATCTCCAGGTAGATAATGTCAGGACTGAATTGAGTAATAGGATGCCAAGTCGCGGTCTGCTAGAGACGTGCTTGGTGTGGGGGAAAAAAACCTTCATATATCTGGTCACAGAAGTGTTTTGTGGTGAATGTGAGAGTAGAGTAGGTGAAAAGAGTTATTTGGATTCTTGTTTTGTTTTTTAATTAATTTATTTACTTTTGCCTTTATAGTAAGGTTATAGAGACACCTTCATTCTTTTTAAGTAACTGAAGGAAACATGGCTTCCTTCTGCTCCTTGGCCTGAGCCACTGGAATGCCTAAGCAGCTCCAGCATTTGTGTCCAGGTGTCAGCTAAGCAGGCTGAGTGCTGCCCAGAGGCATCTGAAGGACAGGGAAAGCAGAGGCAGAAGTCACCAGCCCCGTGCCTAGAGGCTAGGCTATACAACCTGGAGAAAGGGCTTCCTTCCTGTCGTATGAGGTGCCCCCAGAAGCCTTGCCCTGCCCCCAAGAGGCCAAAGAGACTACCTTCTCTGGACTCTCACAAAGGCGTGATAGGGGCTTGTGGCTGCCCCTCCTTATTCATCCCTTCTTGACCCCCAGAGGTCAAGCAATGGCTCTGCTCCTCCACCTCCCAGGTGTAGGGCTTGCCCTGGACTCTGTCAGGCACCTGAGCACACCAGCAACTGTGAGCACATACCCATCAGGGATTAGGGGAACATAACATTCCAGGTTCAGCCTCCCTCACCCACACTGGGGCTAATGTTGCCCATGCTTATGCTTATTTTCAAGAAGATTCCAGAGATCCTACACTGGGGCGCTTCTTGCTGGGTCCAGATGGGGAAAACATCTGCCCTTCCCTCCCAGAGCCCACCGGAACCAAGGCTACTGCCAGGTCGAGAGTGAGCTGACATAACCCAGGTCAGCCTTGGCTTCAAAGGGAAAGATTTTTACCTGCAGCTTCCAAAATTCCACAGCAGCAGAGACATCATTAAAAACAGACACAAGTCAGCCGGTTTCTCCCCTCTCGCTGACACAGAGGTGCTTCTGTAGCTCAGACACAATAACCCTATGTTCACATAACAAGTTCACTCTTGCTGGAGCATCTGGAGAGAGGAGTTCCAGAGGAATGGTTTGGAAGAGGTCTACTGTGCCATGCTGATGCCCTGATGGGGATGATAAAGCCCTTTTGGTATTTGCCCAAACTAAACACTGCCTTTTCTCTTCTTTCCAACCACTCTCCAGAGGTGGAGGTGGCTAATTGGTAATCCAATCAGGTATCCTTGTCATGTGTGTTGGTTCATTGCTGTGAATCATCTGGCTCCTAACAGATAACAAAGCAGTTTCCAAAACTCCTCCTGGCACATTCACTTTTTGGAAAAGAGATGCTGGCTCTGGGCAGTAACCATTTTGCAAAAGGAAAAAGACAAAGTCAGAGGGTGTCAACCACCCTGAAATTGACATGATGTGTCCACATGAGTTGTGCAGCCAGCAGGCCCTTCAATGAGGGAGAAGAAAAGCTGCACTCATTTGGTGGGTTATGCCATAACTGGCTTAATAAAAATTTTAAAAAGAAGTGTGGAATTAAAGCCAGGAGATTTGAGTAACCCTGGCTTGTCCTCTATGTGGCTGGATGACTTTGGGTCATTCCCTCATCCATTCTCTGTCCATGGTTCCTGCATCAGAAGTGAGAGGACTGACCTCCTTGCCACTAAGAAACCCCCTGACTTGCTGCCTTTTACAACCTGGGTCTGTTACTATTGAAGTAACCACCTAGTATGTGGATTTCCAGAAAGTAGAATGGGCTTGGTTCCAAATTCAGTGTCAAAGAACCTCCATCACTGCTCGGGTTATGTGAGATGAGTATAAAAATATCTTGGAATATCTTGGTTCTGAATTGGTGGGAACAGGAGTGAAACAGGTGGAGGGGACTGCCCATGAGGCACAGCTGGTACAACAGCTGGACAGCAAATGTGATTCTGTTCACCTGCTGCACATTTGTCCACTGTGTTCCAGAAGACATAGTTTCCCTTTTGGCAAAGCAAAAGCCAGAAGCAGAAAAAGAAGTATTTGGGCTTCGGTCACTTCAGTATTCCCAGCACCTAGCACAGTCCCTGACACATAGATTTTTCAAAAGAGAAATCTTTTGATAATTTCCAGTAGAGAGAGAAATGAAATGTGTGCTGAATAAATGGAGACTTGTCTCTATTTTGTCCCAGTCCCATGGACAATACATTTAATCCCACTTGCCTCTCAAATCCAAAGGCATTCACCATGTGTTTGTTGAATGAATGAGCTGATCCAATAATCAATTTGCTCAGTCACTCGCTTCTTTCTTGTCTGTCTTCCATATATAACTGGTTGACCTTCAGCCTTACTGGTGATTGGATGGTCCCCTGGAAGGTGGGGGAAATTCTTAAACCCACATCTTCCTACAGGGATCTACAGAACAAGTCTAGCTTTCTAAGAATTTCTATTAAGGGAAAAGGTTGTTTGTTTCTTTGGGGAGACTTGGTTTTTTTTTGGTCTGCTTTGGTTTGGTTTGAGAAGTATACTGAAAACAAAACTTTTCCCTCTTACCCAGAATCTGCTCAGTTTGTTCAAATCCATCTCCGTCACCATCTCTATTCTCCCCTTCTCATCTCATCTCCCCTTACATTCCAGCTCACCCTTTTCTCATCTCTTTAAGGAGCCCACTTGGTCTCCATTCTTTTCTCTCCAAGCCTTTACCCAGATCATCCCCCAAATATCTAGTATAGCTTTATCTACTCTAGGACTTTTTTTCTGAATAAATCCTCATCTCTTACAACTGCCTCCATGTAGCCTTGGCCCATTCCTCTTACTTGATTTCACTTCTGTGATGACTGTATTTGTATTTGTCTGCATCTGTTTTCTGTTTAGCTCCCAAATATAGGAGTCCTATATATTTCTATATAGGGAACTCTTTTTCTTTATCATATGTCCAAGAAATGCTTGTTGATTGACTGAATACTCCAGGTGCCATAAAGGAAAATTCTTTGGAGATCATGGTTTTTATTTTTTTTAATTAAAAAAAATAAGTAAAGGAGGGAATATGATCTGTCTGATCTTTCTGAAACTTTCAGACTCTGTCAACAACTATTTGGAAATAAATTCTTAGGCAATTAGATCATGATCTCTTGCTTTCAGACAGCATCAAGAGATGAATATTACCTTCAGAAAAAAAAAAAAAAAGATGTGAAGACTAGAGCTGGAATTTGACCCTCTTGGTCATGTTGGGATGTTGCAACACTTAGAAAATTCAAAGGCTTAAGAAAGAAAAAGTCAACTTGGACGGATGAGTCAAAACATTGGATTTGCTTTCTGAATTGCTTACCCCTTGATTCAAATCCTTCATCCATTCTCCTGGTCACAGTGCCAGCAATAGACGTTTTCTCTCAGAAGTTCTTTTATTCAGAACTTTTTAATGCAAGAAGTTCAAGAATGTTTGTGCCAAGGATTCAGACTGGGATTTCAGGTCTGTGTAAACTTAAATTCCTGGTCTCTTCCAGAGTTCTAATTAGCATTTGCCCTGTATAAATAGATTTTTTTTTACTCCCAAAATGTTTCTCTTTTTATTTTGTTGTTGTTGTTGTTGTTGTTGTTTGTCTATTTGCTTGTTGTCATTTAACTAGCATCCTTTCCCCTTGCAACTCTTCCCTGGGATGTGGTTTCAACACATGTCCACAAATTCTTTGACACTTCTCAGCTTCTGGGGCAGGGGCGGGGGGGTCTCGTGCTGCATCATAACATAACGGAAGGGAAAGCAAGTGAGTGCCAGAGAGACAAGGGGATTGCCTCACTTTATAATAACCCACATCACACTAATAGAGTCCTTCAAGAGTGAGAACTCACTGTTTTGCTTGGGTCCCATGAAACAGCAGAGCCCTCATGACCAAAACACTTCTTGAAGATCCTACCACCTCTCTTTTAGGGATCAAATCTCAACATAAACCTTGGTGGGGGAGAAACCATTGTGGAATCATAAAGGCCTTGCAGCTTTCTCCTTGCTTAGATTATTCCTTCTGGAGAAAGATAACCACTGTGTCTGCCATGAGGCCACTCTAGCCGTGTATGGCAAGCAGTCCACATGGCAAGGAACCGAAGCCTCCTACCAACAGCAGAATGAATTTTTCAGCCCTGCAAGTGAGCTGCCTTGACAGGAGATTCTGCAGCCCCAGTTAAGTGTTCAGATGACTACATCCCTGGCTAGTGGTGTAACTGTGACCTCATGAGAGGCTAAGCCAGAATCCCACTCCTACACCACTCCCAGATTCCCACCAAAAAGATGAGATACAACACAGGTTTATTGCTCTACGTCACCGGGGTTTAGGGTAATTTGCTTTATGGTAATAGACTAATATATTTGGTGTCATTTCCTGATGGTCTATGATTTGGTAAACAGAAAGACCAAGGGTCTGAGAATATCTCACCTGGTCTCCAAACAATGATTATTTGGGGACAAACATATGCTCAGTAGTTGATTTTCTGTTCTCCACTTTGTCATTTGTGATAAGTTGTGGGGTCCCCTTGGGAAGACCTACCATGTTGGTAGAATATTTGATAAAGTATGATTTTCCTTGAGAAGCCTGTCTCATAGCAGCTATTGTCTTAAAGGTGATGCTTAGAGATTCAGAGGAGAATTAGATGATACCATGTAGGGAAGAAAAAAGAACTCTGGACTGAATGTCTAAAGTCTTAGGTTTTATTTCCAGTTCTACCACCTGTGGTTTCTGTGATCACAGGCAAATCACTTCTTTCCTTTGGACCTCAACTTTTTCATATGGAAACAGAGAAGTCGGTATTACATCCAATCTTCACAGCACATGTCCAATGGAATAAATGCTAGTGCCTCAGAAGGGAAGGGTTCTGGGGTCAAATCCATTTGGGAACCAGTGGACTAAAGTTAAACAGATTCCTTACCAAGGACTTCACAGAATCTCTCATCTGCTATTGTGAATCATAGTTTTTCAGATGGGGATATTCATCATTTTCCAAACTTATTTGACCACTGAATGCTTTTGTTTTCAGCAACGCATCATGTGAATCTAAATTGTTTTTGGAACATACTTTGGAAAATGCTAAACTGATGATTTCTAAGGTTCCCTTCCAGTTCTGATAGGGTATGTTTCTAAATATGCCCCTTCCCCAAGGAGACTCTCAGTGGGGGCAGTTCTGCTGTCTAAATCCTGAAGCAGGATCTCAGTCATTCACTAATTTATGACTGTTCTTATTCTACAACATTAGTTCTGAATCACAGGGTCCACAATCCATCCACCTCTAGGTGAGAAGTAAAGAAAGATAGAGGAGATCTATGTGGTAATAATTTACATTGTTCCTTTTGCCCAGTGTTTCTTAATAAAGCAATAATGTTGGCAGATGTTACCAGTTCTACTGATTTCAGGTCAAATGTTTGAATAAATGAAAACATGGCTGATATGGTCATTGGGCATCCAGCATTTCCTCCCAGTGGGCCTTTCTGTACAACAGATGCTAGAAGGCTAAAAACTACATTTCCCAGATAACCTTTGCAGCTAGGGGGCTGGATGCAAATTACGTTCTGCCAATTAGATGTGCTTGCTTGAGATTTGGAGAGCAGAAGTGAGGCAAAGGTGTCCAAGTCTGGAGCAACTTAAGCTGGCATTGAGCTCATGAAGACTGAGCATGACTAGAAGCAGTTGCTGCTACAGAGCTTTTGGGGTTTTGTTTTGTTTTTTGGTGCTGGGGATTTAACCCAGGAGTGCTTCATCACTGAGCTACATCCCCAGTCTGATTGATTAATTGATTGACAGATTGAGAGAGAGAGACAAGGTCTCACTAAGTTGCTGAAAATCTCACTAAACTGTGGAATCTGGCTTTGAACTGGGATTCTCCTGTCTCAGTCTTCCAAGTCACTGGGATTCTAAGTTTGTGCCACCACACAGGCTCTGCAGCAGCTTTTTGACCCAGTTTATTCCAAAAATATGTGGGTGGTTTCTGTTCTGCACTGAACCCTAACCAATAAGCTCTTCTTACAGAAATTATGGAAGATTCCCATCAGCCTCTGTATGGAGCTAAATTGGGTCAGTCACATGTACCATAGTGTTGAGTGATGGCAAAAAAAGGCCAGCTGTAGCAGTGTGTTTGTCCCAGACACTGCCACAGAGAAACCAGGAAGGTCTCCAAAGCCCACACTGAAAGGTGTCCAAATAGCCACCAGCAGAGAAGCTAAAAAAAATTAGAGCTCTCCTTCCTTCCCTTTGACAAAAACTTTGTGATTCCAATAAACACAAAGACTCCTGACCTCATAATTAACTGAAAAGATACCATCATCACCACTTAACTTTCAAAGAAGAAAAATGTCAAAAATAATAGTTTGCTCTGAATATACTAGAATTTCTTTTTTTGAATAAAAAGTTTACTAAAAAGGACTGAAGCATATTTATCTTTATTTTTTGCAGATGATATATCTTTTTACAGAGCATATAAAGCTAGGAATTCTAGCTCCCCTAGTTTTGTTCTTTTGGAGAACTCTAAAGTCAAGAGGGACCTTGGAGCTGGGCAAGATGGTGCATGCCTGTAATCCCAGCAACTCAGGAAGCTGAGGCAGGAGGATCATAAGGTGAAAGCCAGCCTCAGCAACTCAGTGAGTCCCTAAGCAACTTAGTGAGACCCTGTATCAAAACAAAGAATAAAAAGGGCTGGAGATGTGGCTCAGTGGTAAATCTCCCCTGGGTTCAATGACTAGTACCGAGAGAGAGGGAGAGGGAGAAAGAGAGAGAGAGAGAGACCTTGAGCTTCACTGTTTAGAAAGAAGTATGTGGTACATGTGACTGACCCATTTTAGCTCCATACAGAGACTATGCATTTATGCAAAGGAAGCATTTAATCAGACTTGCTCAGACACCAATAGATAAAAACAAAAAAAGCAGAGCTGTTTGAATGAAGTGAGGATGGTCCTGCGTCTCTCTTAACCTCTCCATAGTCCAGCTAAACCTTCCTCTCGTAAGGCGTTCTATGGAGGGGGTTGGGGAATGTCCATGCAAGGCCACTAGAGCTGGAAGGCCATGATCAAAAAACTCTCATTTTATGGATAAGAAAACTAAGGCTCAGAGAGGTGTGATTTGCTCAAAATCATGCAATATATATGGCAAATCTGGGGTTCTGCGCTTAGTTAGGTGGGAGGTCTTCCCACAACATCATACTGCCTCTAGTCCCTTCTGTCCATGCTTTGAGGCTTCCAGAACTAGCTAAAGTCTCACCTTCATAGTGACACCTGACCTGACCTCCCCAACCACATGGATTGTTACGAGCTTAGGTTCCACACAGTATGACTGTCTAAGCCTCTTACTAGGCACTCCCTCACTTTATCTTTTTTTTATCCTTTTTCTTCTTTCCTCTTCTAGATCTAAAACTTTGGTTGATAGACTCCCCTTCTTTACTTCTGAATATCCCAGAAAACAGCTGGTACTCACAGAGCATTGCCCATAAACATTGATCAAAACTGTTAAGTAGTAGAGACTTTAATTGTTCCCCAATACCCATTCTTCCATTATTCCATTTATTAATAGTATCTCTGTCCTTGAACTTTAACTGAACACATGGCTACCTAAAGATGATTTCTCAGCATCCTTTGCAGATTTGCCATATATAAGTTGTAAAGTGATTACATTTTGACTAATGAGATGTGAATGAAAGTAATATGTGCTACTTCCAGGTCATTTCCTTAAAAGAAAACCATTTGCCCTGCCCCTCCTCTTTCTGCTTAGTCTTGGTTGCCATGGGGAAATAGCTTTAACCATGGAGAAGAAAGTCATACTCAATGGGTTAATGAGGCAAAAATATATAAGGAGCCAGGGAGCCCAGGTAACTTCATAGAGTAAAACCATCCTGATCTGCCCATCTACTTCTGGGCTCTTATGCAAAAGAGAAGTAAATGTTTATTTTGGCAGGGGGGAGGAGGTCATCTTGTTACAGCAGATTACCTTGTACCTTAACATGATCTGCTGGCCTATGTCATGTTGATCTGTGAAAATCAAACTAGTTCATACCTACACTCCATCTTGTAAAGTATTAAGTAAAATTCCAATATGAAATTATCACTGGGCCTAAAAGAAGAACGCCCATTACATATGTTTGACTCCTTTGATGTAATGTTCTGAACACCTACCATGTGCAAGGGATACAAAAGGATGTTAATATTGAGAGTGAGGGGCTGGGATTGTGGCTCAGAGGAAGAGTGCTTGCCTCGCATGCGTGAGGCACTGGTTCGATCCTCAGCACCACATAAAAAATAAAATAAAGATATTTGTCCACCTATAACTATATATATATATATATATATATATATATATATATATATATATATATATATAGAGAGAGAGAGAGAGAGAGAGAGAGAGAGAGAGAGAGAGAACCTTCTCAGGCCCTAGGCTACATTAGTCATCCCATTTTGTCATTTCAATAATCCTAAGAAATATTTTCATTCACATATCATTGGTGAAGAAATTGGGACACAGGTAGATAACTTCCCTGGTAAAGGGAGAGCTAGAATTCCTTCCTAGGCCTGTATGTGCTTTCCTCACTCAACTCCCCAGGACGCTTCACCAGTACTGTGGCTAATGCCCTCAGAGACCTCATAATCTGTGCAAGAGAACAGATTCACAGGCAACTTTCTCTGCCACAAAGCAAAAGGAAATGCATCTATAGAGGAGGCCTAAGCAATGTAGTTCAGGGTTGCTCAAAGAAGGAGTGAATAATTCTAGCTTAGGAGACTGAGAACAGCTTTGACAAAGCAATCTTTTTGCACTGACCTTTGAGAAATTAGTTTAAGTAGAAAAAAACGAGAAGGGGAAGGAACAACACAGCCCACTCAGAGACCCACATGAACAAAGACAAAAAGAGGCAAGGGCGTAGCAAACATGAGGGAAATGAGCAGTGGCCCAGTGTGAGGACCACAGAGGCAGGGAAGTGGGGCTGAAAGGCAGGCCAGGGCTAGACCAGGGAAGGCCTTGTGTGCCAGGCTAGGGCTGAAATTCTGCCATTTAGGCAACAAGGAATCACAGATGTTTGAGAAGGGATGTCATGCAACCCAACGTGTGTGCCAGCATGAAGGAACAGGAGAGGCAGAGAGTCTTGGCTATGGAAAAATCATCCATACAACTGCTGATAAAAGCCTGGACAGGGTTGGGATTGTAGCTCAGTGGCCAAGCGCCTGCCTCACATATGTGAAGCACTGGGTTCAATCCTCAGCACCACATAAAAATAAATAAACAAAATAAAGATGTTGCATCCATCTATAACTAAAAAATATTTTTAAAAAAGAGCCTGGTCAGAGGATGATGAAAATGAAGATCCCCAGGGACACTGCCTGGATGTGGGGATATCAATCAGCATTTTGAAATCAGAGTAACCAGTGACAAGCCTGTTTGTGGAGTCTGCAAATTGGCTATAATTACCTTTATTCTGTTTTTACTTTTAGTTAAGAAATTATTTTGCGGGAGACGATGTGTATGTGGCTCCTGTATTGAAATTAAGATAAAACAACAATTAAGGCCCTGGAGCCCACATACCCCAGCAACAGCACCCACAGGCCCACAGTTCCAGGGGCCTCCTTTCAAGTCACAGGGCTCACAGCACACAAAAAATAGATCCAGTGGTATGTGCCCCTCAGCTTGTCAGTAATGCAGTGTGGCTGGTTTCTGATTTATATGCTACAGGGAAAACGATTGAGCTTTCTAACAGACAACCGTGGAAAATAAAGAGTTCTAAGGATAACCCGGAGAGCAGATTTCATGGGAGCAATGAGGCAAAGGGTGCGGTGATGAATGGTGATGGAAAGTGTTGGGGTAACCCTCCTCTACCCTCTCACCCGACACACATGGAGTTTTCTCTTTCAGGACTGTTATAGCCCCTTTTTTCTTTTTCAACCACCGACCACTCAATTCTTGGAGGGAAAATTAACATTCATTATGCAATTTATCTCTCTCCTTTTAATCCAGAGTGTCTGTCTCCAAGGTCCCTACTCAATAATTAATGTTTGTTCTCATTTTCCATTCTCCAGAGCATCTATTCTTGAACTGTGGGGTCAACAATTAACACTAATTATGGCTTTTCCTCCCTCCACCGTGGGCTCTCAGAGTCCCAGGTTGCCGGCTCCGCCTCGGGGATGGGCGTGCATGTGCTCCTTTGGTGCAGCAGGCAGGCGCACAGGAGGCTGCCTTGCCCAGGCCTCCCAGCCGCTGAGCCAATCAATAAAAACCAAACTTTCTTTTTTTTTGGGGGGGGGCAAACTCCCTAATATATTTATTACCAGTAATGAGACAATGAAGCAAAAATAAATAAAATACTTGAAATAAATTGAGGTGGGTAATTAGCCTAAACGATCTCTTTTCCAGATCAAATTTGCTAGGATTCTCTTTTTCTTTCTTATTATCTCACATCTTTCTCTCTCTAGCTCACTTCTGGCCGCCCCCCTTACACACACACACACACACACACACACACACACACACACTTTCCCTTTATAAACCATTCTTCCTTCATTTAGGATCCACTCATGGGGCCTCTTTGCTGTTACCTGTCCCTGAACTTTCTTTCTTGGGTCTGTCATCCTTATTCTCTTCAGTCATTCAAACAGCATTGTTTTAATATGTTTTCATTTTGACTGACAAGGACAGTTAGGAGAAGAATTCTCACCCCTGGTGGCTCTAACAGATCACAAAAGGATTCATCAAGATGTGTGAAAAGCTTGTCTTGTTGGCTGAAGTCAGATGGGTTGGGATCCCTCCTCTCTGCCCTGGTCCAATTTGCCCCTTGTTTGGGAGCTACAGCTGGAGACTGGGGCTCCTCACACTTGTGTCTCAGCCCTGTGGCTGCACATCTCTTCAAATCTGGGCACCTCCTCCAGCGTATGTCATACGTTCACTGTTTTATGTTCCTTCTGTTAGAAGTTCTCTCAGAATTTCAGCATCATGGGCCCAGGAGTGTTTCACCTTTAAACATCTTAGATTAAAAACAGTATTTTCCTCAATGTTTTAAAAAATCCTAGATCAACATTCTCTCCCTAGTGGCATCAACAGATTCTCAAAACTGTCCAACTGATGCTTAGGCATCAAGGCATCTCCTTGTTTTCTTCCCCTATCTTGGGGTAAGGAAAAGGGACTTTCCTCGAGTTTTTCACACTCTTAGGTAAACTCCCTGATTGTTTCTCAGTCTATGAATCTGCCTATTCAAACATCAGCCATGAAGAAGAAGGATCCAGTATCCAGCAAGTCCTGCAAAGTAAGCTTTTCCCTAAAAGACTGTCTCTACTTGTCTGTCTCATTTGACTCGTGAACATATGATTTTCCTACCTACACTTCCAGGAGCACATCGTGCCTCCCCTAATATACCAGTAAAAGGGGATTTACTTCTTGGGAAGCCTGAGAAAAGTGAAGTCCTCATGAATTACTCGAGGACAGCCCAGTATGCTGTAATCTGAGTATAAATATTAGAAAACACTTGAATTTGGCTCCAACCAAGTGCTTGCACTTAGCTGGCCCAGGAAGGGTAAATTGCAGGGCTGTCCTGTGGGTCCCACAGGCTGTACACTGTAGAATTCCCACAGTAATGAGGTGGAGATTGCTCCCTGGAGTTGTGCACAGCTCAGCCTGCAGAACCACAAACTAGGAAGCTCTATGGAAAAGACCCTCTGACTTGCATTTTAAGTGGAAGACTGAGGCCAGCTCTGCCTCTTCCGATTCCTTTAAGTTTCATTTCCCCCATGGAAAGATATACAAAACTTCGTAGCTCATCTTCCACCCACAGACACGGCTGCTGCTGCTGCTGCTGCTGCTGCTTCAGACCAGGGGGAAATGATGATTAGGTAGACATTCTCTCCCTCTCCTAAAAATAGTCTTTGATTAACAGGGAAATGTGTGTGGTCTCTCTTGCTGCTTATTTGGGGGGGGGGGGGAGAAGCAGCTTGCAGGAGGGATCTGGCCTAGTAACAGGAAGCAACAGATTGAGGGCTGGAGCCAGAGCTGGGTGGAGGCAATTGTTCTTGCCAGAGATTGCAAAAGTAGGAGAAAAGACACAGACATATCCTTGCCAATCTCAAAATCTCTAAGCAGAGAAATACCTGCGAGTCTAGACCCTGCATTCCCCCCTTGCTATCTTCTCAAGCAGACACCCTGACCTCAGTAGGAGGAACTTCAGTGTTCATTTGCTCATTTTCACATTGGGCCAGAGCAACTCCGAAATAGCAGCCTTCTACTAAGATGATGATGGTGGTGATGGTGGTGATAATGACGTTGATGATGATGGTGGTGATGATGATGGCGATAGTGTGGTGATCATGGTGAATGATGATGGTACTGGTGGTAGTGATAGTTACCTACTTAGCTCTGATATGCCAAACATTGAGGGTTTTTTTTTCTTTAAAGATTTTTTTAAGATGGACTCAGTATCTTTATTTATTTTATTTATTTTTATGTGGTGCTGAGGTTCGAATCCAGTGCCTCGAATGTGTGAGGCAAGTGCTCTACCATTGAGCTACAGCCCCAGCCCCTATCTTCACTTTTTATCTAGGATAATGTGGCTCAGAAAGGTTAATTGACTTGCCCAAAGTTATATGAAGTACACAGCTAGAATTGAATCCTGCATTTTTCTGATATGCCTGGTTACTAGTGGTATCAATATAAATAGGCACATTTCTGTCTGATAATATATGACTTCATAATGACTTCTTCAAACAAATGGCTTCTGTTGAACACCCATCTCCCCCTCCAATTCCCCTTACTCAGTATCAAATACCCTTTTGTGAGTCACTGAAAATGACTTTTTGCAAATTTATGGGGAAAAGAGAAGAAACTGAAAAAAAAAAATAAAACTATGGGAGAACCAGTGTGGAGGCAAATTTTCAATCAAGATAGTCTGTTTTACAGGATAGTTCTTCAAACCAAAACATTCTTCCTAGTACAGCCAAAAAATGTTATAATTTCACTTATTTTTTATTAAAATGTCACCAAACAAGAGATTTTCTTTGGATTAAGAAGAATCCTCTTGGGCTGAGGGTATAGCTTAATGGTAAATAACTTGCCTTGTATGCACAAGGCCCTGGGTTCATACTTCTGAGAAGCTAATGTATAGTCATTCACACTTTAGTGAAAATTTAATCAGTAGTCCTTTTGCAGTCCAGCTGAGATTAGATGCACTGAGGGACTAAAAGTTCTGATACAGGACAGAAACAGAGATGAGTTATTTGGAAGTAAGTGGAGTTTTAAGGGTTGAAACATTCCTGACAGGTGGAAGACCCCAGAGAGCTTGGATGAATAGAAGCATGTCAGTATATGGAGGGAAATATAGGGTGTCAGAGACAAACTGACCCTTTCACAGCATGGCCCCATGGCCAGCTCTATATCCAAGAAAGGGAAAAGAAATTTATTCTTTCTCCTCTCTACTCCTAATAACTAAAAGATCACAGACTAACACAAATCTCTTGCTTCCAAACTTTAAAATACACTGTTCTCTGTACTTGGGGCACAATCCTCATCTCTTCCTATCCAATGTAATTTTTTTTAATTGTGGTACAATACACATAACCTAAAACTTCCCATCGGAACCATTTTTAAATGTACACAGTAGCACTGAATTACAATCACATTGTTACCAGCCAATCTCAAGAACTCTTTTCATTTTGCAAAACTGAAGCTTTATACCCAATAAACAACTCTACCTTCTCCCGTTCCCTAACACCACCACCCCCACCCCCGGCAACCTGTACTACTTTCTGTTATCCTCAATTTTTACCCCGGGTCTTGGTTAACTCCTGTTAATCCTCAGTTCCCGATTTAGCTCTCAAGCTGAGAGGCAGGTTTTCTGCTTCCCTCAGCTCACCTTTCCCCGCTCTCCTCGATCTCACCTTCCACCCCTCCAACCTGGTGACAGGCCCCTCCACATGCACACAGTGTACCGATGCTTTCCCCATCACAGCATCTGTCTCACAGTATTGTTGACTTACTAGACTTTTCTCTTTATGAGACTGCAAGCCTTTTAAGGGCAGGGTGTATTAGCATGCCCAGTACCTGGTGCAGTGCTCATGGTGACACACCTATTGTTAATGTTTCCTAAGTATTTTCTGCTTGAAGGACTTCAGTTACTGGAGGAGTTAAACAGGGGTTTTTGTTTGGTTGTTTGTTTTGTGTTTTCACATTGACTTGGGAGTCTAATAGCCACGCAGAACATAGTCTCTGCTGGAAAATGCATTCGAATCACTGCCCGTACATAAGCTCAGAGTGCCTCTTTCAGGACTTAGAATATAAGAACTTTATTTGTTCCCTCCATTTGCTCAATGACCTTAACAAAAAGTCCCTACATCTCTTTGTCTAACATCCCCCATTTGTTTTTAAGGAGACGGATGTAACCGTAATATGAAAATACCTGATACCCTCTGGAACTGAGCTAAAAGAGCAATTCATGATATCTTTGCATTGGAATCACCTACACAGCTGTTACAACTTTTTGTTTTATTTTTGGTCATTTGGTTTTAATGAACATTTTTTTCAATAAAAGTGAGAGTAGGCTAGGGCTGTAGTCACTGACAGAGCACTTGCCCGGCACGTATGAGGCACTGGGTTCAATCCTTGGCACCACATAAAAATAAACAAATAAAATTAAGTCATGCTGTCCCTCTACAACTACAAAAAAAATTTAAGTGATAGTATTCCATATATATTACATAGATGGTGAACTTTATGGGTATTTGTGAATGTGAAGGTTGGTTTCAATTATTTGCAGATTATTTTAAAAGTTAGGGATACAGCCAGGTGCTGTAGTGCACACCTGTAATCCCAGCAACTTGGGAGGCTGAGGCAGGAGGATTGTAAGTTCAAAGCCAACCTCAGTAATTTAGCAAGGCCTTAAATCAACTTAATGAGACCCTGTCCCAAAATATAAAATAAAAATGACTAGAGATGTGGCTTGGTGGTTAAGCACCCCTGGATTCAATCCCTGGTACAAAAAAAGGGGGGGGCTGGGAATGTAGCTCAGTGATAATGCACCCCCCGGGTTCAATTCCCAGTATTAAACACAAGAAAAAAAAGGTCAGGAACCCATATAATTTATATTTTACAGAGGCATGAAGTCAAATCATAAACACTACAAGGCTGGAAGAAGACCATCACTAAGCTAGTAGATGAGCCTGACAACACGCCAGCACCATGTCTCCGTATTGTGGTCTACAGTCATTATAACATCTGCAATAGCTCTTGTGCCATTATTTTACATAGAAGAGCCTTTATTCATTTATATATAATATACATATATATATAACCTACATATACATATACACATATACATTTGTAAAAGCCCTAAAAGACCAACTCTTGGGCCAGAGATGAAAGTAAGAAAAAGTGAAATGGTCTAACAATTTGATGATTCTCTTTCCAAAAAAAAATACTTTCATAAATCTCTCTAACCTTTTACTTATAGATTCACTAATAGTCTAAAGAACCCTCTCTCTTTTTTCACTCCAACTTCAGTTTTACTGTAGATATGATATTATCAGGGATATTCACAAATCTAAGGATTCTTAAAATTCTCAAGGTGTGTCCCTCCCAGGTAGCCAGGATCTGCTGTCATTCAGTATGTGAAATGCTGAGGGAAGAGGCCCAAGCAGTGAAGTATTTGGTAAAATGCATTTTCAAGCTGGAATGAATTTTAAAATTGTGTGTGTGCTTGCATGGTGTGTATCAGTTTTATTTCTCAACCTATAATAAAACTTAAAACATGAAATTTTTTGTCAGAGTAATCAAAACAATTATAATTTTCATTAACCAGTCATCAATAAATATTTTTTAAATTTTTTTTAGTTGTAGTTGACACAATACCTTTATTTTATTTATATGTGGTGCTGAAAATCGAACCCAGGGCCTCGCATGTGCCAGGTGAGCGCTCTACTGCTGAGCCACAACCCAAGCCCATTAAATATTTTTTAGAATACCTTTTTCCTGAACTGGAATTGAACCCAAGGCCTCACACATGTTAGGTAAGCACTCCAGCACTGAGCTACATCCCCAGCCTTATAAATATTATTTTCTGTTTTATCACATTTCAAATATTTGTGTTATCTTCTCATCAAAAACAGTCATTAAAAGCATGAGATTTTTCTTTTTCTCTCTCTCTCTCTCTTTTTTTAATGAGTTTTTTCTTAAGGCCTTTTTCCCTCTTAGTTTCTGTTGCTCTTGCTTTCTTCACACATTCCCCTGTGGCCTAAGGATTTTCCTCTATTCTCCATTCAATTCCTCATTTGAAAATTAATGTAAACACCAGCTGGGGATGTGGCTCAGTGGCTGAGTACCCCTGGGTCCAATCCCTGGTACTGGGGAAAAAAAATAAATTAAAAAAAAAAAAGGAAAGAAGAGATAGAGACTACCACAGAAACTGAATTGGCTGGTCACTTTGTATGCAGATGTAGTTTCAGCTCTTTCTTTAATTCCCTTCCTCCACATGGTCGGTCTTCTATCACAAATATCCTAATCAATCCTGTGATGTATCCTGATTGGAGGGCTTCTCACGTAGTTGATATATTGTTACAACACAATTCAAATTTAAATTCCGTCATCTAACTTGGCTTCCATTTGGGGCTTGGTAAACTGCCATGCACCTTTGGACTTCCCCATTAAAAATAATTCATAAACTTTTGAGAGAAGCTGGTATTCCCAAAACAAAAGCCAGATCTTTGAGACTTAGCTAGCCTTTGTCTAAGAAAATATAAGTAAATAAAAGGACTGCTATTCCAAATTGGAGGAAAAATACAGCCCTCCTATTTGCTAGGCACTTCCACATTTAAATTCAGACTGACTCATATTTTCTAGATCCATCTACTCCCAGGGGTATGTCTTTAGCCTGGAGACTTTCTCAGGTCTCCAGGAACTATTTGATATGCCTATCTCACCCTCCTCCTCATCTAGGAAGATTTAAAGGGAGACTGTGCAGCATAAACAGGGTCTTAAATCTTGTCCCAAGAATTTGATAATTACAATACCAAAAGGCCATCTTGGGTCTTGGTCTCCTTCATGAAACAGGCAGACTTAAAATTTATTATAATGCTACAAACGCTCTATAGGTCATAGGCATCTTGAGTCACCCCATATAAAATAAAGTATTTTTAGATATTCTTAAGGCCAGCAGGGCCAGAATAATTCTTCCTTTTATAGTTAAGTTTATACTGGGAAGAATTTTATTTTAATAATTTGGAATTTGCATTTGCATTTTCCATTTATGACCAAAAACACAAAACCATGAAGGTACCAGGGCTGGCACTTAAGCCTTCATCTACTGGTTTCTGCTGGGGCCAGCAAGTCCATTATGAAGCCGTGGGAAGGCGGGGCAGTTTCTGAGATCTTTTTGGCTGTGGAAATGTCCGAGGCAATGAGATACTACAAGTTATGGGTTCCATGAGAGCATTCTAGTAATCAGAAAGAGAGATTGTATGGGTGGGAAAAGGCCCTAAACAGATTTAAAGAGGTTCCTGCCAACGCCTCCAACCACTACTGCCCTGGTAACCACAGAAAATATGGCCACCTTGGAGCCTGTAGGAAGGTCCATGTTCTTTGCCAAGCTCTGACATGTATCTAGGAAGGAGCCAGGTGGCCCTCCTAGCCTGATAAGGTGACTCTTTGTAGTTAGGTTTCTATTTTGACATCAGATGAGGCCCATGAGGCCCGTACCAAAGGAAATAAGTACCTTGAAACAATTGTCATAATTATGATTATGTTCCATTTCTCTTTAAACAACAACTTGGGAATGGAACACTGTCCATGGGGACTTAGAAGGAAATTTTAAGAGGCCATATTCTGTCTAGAATCTGATGCTCTTTCCTGCTTTTTAGGTTTTGAGTGTTAGCTGAAGGATCCCATGATCTGAAAAGGCAGAAGGGGTTTGGGATGAGACCCCCTCTAATAAGGGTCATCTCTGAGATGGCCTGGTTATCTGGCTAGGAATGCTATCTCCTCACTAAAAGCCTGTGGTTAGATTAATGCAAGTGTTTGAAAATCTGTTGGGGCCTGATGGTGGGCAGCCAGGGAAGGAATGTGTTTTCTGTTTATCTCTTTAGTGGCAGAAATGTTCATCACACAAAGACTGTGAGCTCCCAGGTTCACGCATGCCTGAAAGTGGTGCAGTGTGTAGCCCGTGATGTACACACCAGCTCATGGGCAAGGAGGAGAACCAGGCCTTGTGTTCACAGCCAGGTCCCAGGGTTGGTCAACGGGTTAGTCGGTTTCTCTGACTTGATCGCAGGGATAGATCTTTCCATATTGTTCCAAGAGGCAGTTTTACCACCCCCATTGCTTTATCTCCCAGGAATGCAGTTGGAGTGGTGTCTCCTCCTTGACAGCTGGGACCTCAGTAAATTACCAGGGTCTTGACCCAAGAGATGAGAAGTCCTAAGTGATTTTTCAGTCTCCTATCTAAAAATGTGTTTACATTTCTTGAACTCTGGCTGACTGATTCATTCTCCTGGTGTTGCAAGAACTTCCCTTATGCATTAGAATTTATAAGTTTCGTTTTCTGAGAGACCCAAGGTTCTTTCCAAGCCACAGTGAAGTGAACCTCATCGCAACACAATTCGGCTGGGCCGGATTTGTCCAGAGGATGGATCGCCGCCAGGCAGCTGTGATGTGGCAAGCTCCAAGCGAGGCGAACAGGAGGCAGGGATGTGGAGGGAGAAGCACAAGACGTTAAGTCAGGACATCTGGGTTCTGGTTCCTGGTCTTGTGCTATTCTGAGATACGGCCTTGAGCCAATCTCATAAAACCACTCTCTAGGCCTCAGTTTCCCCCCAACCTGACTTAAAATAAGAAATGTTTAAAGTCTCTGCAGAAGCCATTTTCAAATAAGACAGAAGGGAATGGCTGAGGGGGGGGGGGGAAACGGAAGATCAACCCACAGGGGACCTTTCTTCAGGTCAAAAAGACAAAAATAAAATACAGAGTCATGGATGGTCACAGGCTCGTAAAAGAGCTACTTATGAACCAAGAATGGAGAGAACTTTTTGTTGGACACTGATCCCTTAGAGGAGACTAGAATCCTTATGAGTAGAGCCATGTGCTTAGCTAAATCTTTTCCTCAAATAAACATTCCTTTATAAACATTACAGTTACTTTCTTAGGGAGAGAAAAAGAAAAAATAAATTCTACCCTGAAGCATCATGGAGTCTTAGAGTCAGGCAGTCTTGGACTGAAGCCCTCACTAGTTGTTGGCATTCCATATCATCATAGAGGAGAATCCTGGGGATTACACACAACACCATGTGGTTCCTGCCTCTAGACGGTCTTCATCACGTCCATTAGTCTCCTCCCACCAGCCCCACCTCAGCCTTGACCTTCCTTTGTTCCTTGCTCCCACCTCTCCTGTCGATGGTCCACATTTTGAAGGGAAACTGAAGTCTCTCATCTCTCTATCTGGGAGCTTGCAGAAGCATATCCTACTTTAGCAAAGGGTAATCATACAAAATTTATATTCCACAGCATCAGCAGGTCTTTTCCATCAATATTTCCTTTTTAATTTCAGAGTTATTTGAATTTTAATAGCACGAAGAATTTACTTTTGTTCTTCTAAAGAGCAACCAAAACAAGAAAAAATCCAAATTTGAATACAAGGTCTTAACACCATGTATAGTGTGGTGTTGAGTCTGTGCCTGTAAAAGTTACAGGTGTTATTTGGTGGATAAATCTGAATTCCATAGGTGTATATGTGTTTATAATTTTACATACCTATGAAGTAGGGGTGCATGTGTGTGGTTCATATAAAAATTCATGAGACCTAGATATGACAACCTTGATTCTTTTTCTCTCCGATTTTCAACATAGCAAACACTGAATCTGGAACCAATCTTCGCATGAATCTTTATGAAATTTCACCTTTGACCCAAACAACAGAGAAGCAGGTATAGTACTGACTCTGAATGAGCATGATACTCGTGATTAAGACTCTTGGGTTCTTATTCCAGCTTGCTGAGTGACCCTAGGTGAGATTTTTACCTCTTTGAGCCCCTTTTGCCTACTCACTAAAATGAAGCACATAAACCATCACATCACAGAGGTTACTATACTCAGACTTGGAATGTTTTAACTGAGCTTGGACTATTGTCTGGATCTTCATGTATATCAATAGGCTGAGAAGGCTTTTCCCTGACTTGTTAAAAGTCAGAGAAGGAACAAGGAAACACCAAAAAGCTATCCTCTATTGAGGCAAAAGGCACACATTTTCATCCCTAATGGGGGGGGGGGGGGGATTAGCAGTCATGGAAAAAATTGCGATGATCATGGAGAAAGAAGAAAACATTTCCTCTATTAATAGATACTAGGAATATCTATTAGTGTTTCAAGGTCATATGTGCAGAAATATTTACAAGTCTGCCTCTTCTTTGGAAGCTCTGAGGCTGGGACCACCTTCAGATTCCAGCTAGAGAGTCAACTCAGGGCAATTCCTAGAGCCGAATCCAAGTCTCAAAGAACCTGAGGCAGAAGCAGCGCAAAGCCCAGGGCACTCCAGTCTCTCCCAGCTGTGTGACAGTCTCTAGGGCCATGATGTCTTATTTCTCCCATATCTCCAACTTCCTGCCACAGTCTGGCTCCCCTCCTCCTCCTCACCTGTTAAAAATAACAATAGAAATGGGTGTTTCCCCAGTGCCCATGCAGGCTTCTGAGGTGGGCCTGAGCTCACTGTTGGAACCCAGGCTTGGGTCTGGCCTCTGCTGAGGTAAACACAGCTGGGCTGCCCCTCCCTGCTACCGAGCAACCACAGAACCAACTGTAAAGGTTTTTTTTGTTTTTTGTTTTTTTAAATGCCTATTTTTGAAGACACCCCTTATAAGGAATCTAGAGGCTTTTTAAAATAAATAAATAAATAAATAAGAGAACCTGTGACTAAGGAAAATATAATATGGTATATTTGGGTAATTCCACAACTCCAAAGGCCATGCAGACGCCTCCTCCACACTTCAAATTCATGCAGCCCCATGACTGCATTTTAACATCACTGGGGATGAAAGAGAACCTCAGTCATGTAATATTAAGTCCTAGACTCAGTCATGAACTTTGCTGTCAGAAAGAAGAGCACCAGGCCCTGGGTCTTAAATTTGAATCCTGGTTCCTCCTGCATAGCTGTGACAGGCTTTACTATGAGAACTTACTAAGAGAACTTCATGGACCTCCTTTGTGAAAAGAGGGGATAGTTTCCTCCAGAACCAGTTGATTCCTTATAAAGTCTCAGAGGTTTTTATTCCTTTAGAAAAAAGCCTGAATAAGAAACCCTTTGAGGAAAAGTCTAGGGGGCCCCACCAGTCCCCAAACCCAGAGAAAATGGGGAGAAGTTTAGAGGTACTTATGGCCTCTCACAGCCCCTAATTCTCAAAGCTAATGGCCCTTTATTGGATTAATCACTGACTTCCATGTTAACCACTTCCTCAACCCACTCCACATAAATGACTAATTTCATGTTTACTATAAAGCATCTGGAAAGGATTTAGAAACAAATTTCTGCACAGCAGATTTCAGTTACCTACCTTGATGGGCCACTGGCAAACAGGGTGGATTCCTTCCAATGTGGCCTTTCCCACTCTGAAGCAGGCGACGATATCACACAAAATTTATTGTAATCAGCATCAGCCGTTCCTGCCCTTGTTTTTTGTTTGTTTGTTTGTTTGGGGTTTTTTTTTTTTTTCATTAATTCCCCCACTAACTCAACCCCCCTCCCTTGGGATCTGGCCCCAAAGGAGCCACATAAAATTTTTTTTTTTTAAATCACAGTGCCTGCTGAGGTGTGGGGGTGGGGCAGGCTATCCCAAAGGTGGGATATTTTGGTACCAAGACAATCTGTGGGTGGGAGAGTCAGGGAGACTGTGCTTAGCAGCCTGGGTTGAGTGGAGTTTCCAGGTTTGGGAAGTTGCCTCTGGTGCCCCCTACTGGTGGGATTGAGCACCCCACGCCCTGGCCGGAGCAGAACGGGTTAGGATCCTGCCCCCAGTAGCCTGCAGAACACTCTGAAAGGATAGCAAAAGGTGAGAAGAGCCCCTGAGGCACCCCTTCCACGTCTGACCAGAAGATCAGGAGGATCAGGGCCTCGGCGGTAAATCCTTCAGTAGAAATGAAAGCAGCAACTGCCATGAGCAACTTCTAGGAGTTGGAAGAGGGGGTTAAGTTGTGGGAAAGAGGGGGAAGAAAACTACAAGGGGAAATGTGGAGATGAAAAGAGCAATGAAAAAAGAAAAAGGAGACAAGCAGACATGTTTCAACTCCAAGCTCCCATTTCCTCTTTCAAATGAACTGCCTCCCCACTGTGAACAGAATCAAGTATTTATGAAGGCATTTTTTGCATATTAATAGCTGCATATGGATGGAGCCTTGCCAGTTCTGAAGTCCTAAACGTACGGTGCCCTTTTTTTAATGCAGGTCCTCCCAACTCCTCACCGAATTTGGTGTTCTTAAGATTTATTTCCCTTTCTGCCTTGTGGCTCCTCCTCAGGCCCTGCATTTCATTAAGGGAAATTAGTTCCTAGGATACCTTCAGAGACCAAGCCCTGCTCTTCCCTCTGTGGGTAGCTGACATCAATCGCCAGAGAGCTTTTCCTCCTCCCCAGGGCCTCTCTGTGGAGCCTGCAGGTTCGGTGAGGTGACCAGAACCTAAAAAGAGTATTAAAATTCCTCAAAGAATCATTAACTTATCTCTGCAGTGGTAGAAAGTAAAACTAGAAAAAGTAAAATAGTTTCATTGACTTTAACATTACTCAATAAAGATTCAAATACTCAATAAAGATTCAAATCAACATTGAGAACCAGTCCAAAGAATAAGCAAAAGACATAAGCAATTAACATTAAAAAATGATGGTGGGGTGTGGCTCAGTGGTGGAATGCTTGCCTAGCATGCACAAGGCCCTGGGTTCAATCCCCAGCATCACCATTAAAAAAAAAAAAAGGATGGTAATAGAAAACAAATATGGAAAAAAATATTCATCCTAATAGCAATATTTTTTTCTGAGTAGCAAATTAAATGCATATTGAGACAAATTCCATATTGAGATTTCTGCCACCTCCCACTTTTTTAAACGATTGCACCCAGAGCTGCCAAGGTGTTGGTAAAACTGGTACACCTACAAACTTATGCTGTATTATAATTTGGTTGGATTCATTTGTAAAGCAATGGCAATATGACTCATGAAATATGAAAAGATATTCATCCCATTGACTCAGTATATCTGACTTCTAGAAATTTATATGAAGGAAATAATTCAGCAGGGGGAAAAAATGAGTAAACATATCCATTGCAGCATTACCTTAATAGAGAAAAATTGAAAACAGCCTAGAAGTTTATCAGAGAATTGATTATTATGATGGCATAGAGGTTTAATTCATGCACTTTTTTAAAAGATGATTATTCATGCTAGAAACTGTGACTTAATACTAATGATTCAACACAGGGTTTCTTAACCACAACATCATTGACATTTTGGACCAGATAGGGAGATGTCCTGTGCCTTGTAGGCTATTGATCGACATCCCTGGCCTCTACTCCTTAGATGTCAGTAGCACACCTGCCCAGTTGTGACAACCAAATGTTTCCAGATCATGCTAAATGTCCCCAGGGGAGCAAAATCGCCTACCTCAGTTGAGAACCACTGATTTAACATTTTGAAAGTACAATTATAATTGAAACTACTGTTTGTTTTGTTTTAAACTATCTATAAGGAAAAGACTTGCAAATGATACAATAAAAAAGTACAGTCAGGCTAACTTGAAATTGGGGTGTGCTGAGTTGTTTTGTTGTTGTTGTTGTTGTTGTTGTTTTGCTTTCATTTTGTTTTCCTGGGATTTTTTTTCAATTTTTTAAATTCTCCCTGTAAAAGGGAAAGATGGATCATGAGAAGAGCTGATTTTATCCAAGGGTAGCTTAAAATATCTAGGAGTCACAATATACAACAAGAATACAGCAAGCTAAGCAGGGCTCAACACCATAGCACCATCATTTTCTTCAACTACTATTGGTTTAAGTATTTAACCTTAGCTAGGTTTTTATTAAGCTATTGAATAGAGCCACCAGAATTCACCTTTCAAAGACCTCAACCCTTTTTCAACATTTTATCCCTCTGACTGTAAGGCTCAGGAAGACGATGAATTTGCACCTCCCTCCCGCCCCCGCACCCATTCCCCCCCAGCTCTCAGAAAACTTTGGGTCTCAAGTATGAAACTCTTGTCCATCCAGTCAGCTTGGAACAAAGGCAGGGGTGCTGAGCCCAGTGGTTTAAAGAACTGACAGAGCAAAGAGGTTGTCAGCAAAGAGTAAAGAGCAAACTCAACCTCTAATTAGATTTCCCAAGAATCCTTGCATCACTTTGTCTAAAATAAGAAAAAGAGTATCTCCCCTGGCCTCACCTAATGGATTTTCTCTCTTTGTTCCAACTATCTCCAATATTGGGAGAGCAAACAGCCTTTCTCACACGCTTTATCTTGGGTTTGGCTTTTGTTGCTTTGTGGAGATTAGACACAATTTAGTAGTGTCCTAAAGATTCTGTTCAATTTGATCCTATGTGTCCTAAATTTGCTCTTTTGGAATTTCAGAGAGTAACCTGTAATTCTAGCATGCTAGGATTGGGGATGAATAAACCTGTGTACCCCATCTATTTCCTCGGGAGTTCATAGATTTTTTTTTTCATATTTCTTGTCAGCTGCCTTCTTTCAAGACAATAAACCCACACATACACCTGTGGACCCACTATGTTTTGTACAAAGGTTTTAAAGTAACCTTTTGTCTCAGTGTCCTTCAAAGCAATACCATACCCTTTCTTCTGGTTAACATTTTGGAAAACTGTTACCTAAAAGAACAAGCTACATGGGTTGGGGCTATAGCTCAGTGGCAGAACGTTTACCTAGCATGTGTGAGGCACTGGGTTCAATCCTCAGCACCCACCACATAAAAATAAACAAACAAAGGCATTCTGTCCATTTACAACTACAAAAATTAAAAAAAAAAAGAACAAGCTACAGGACTTGAAAGACTTTTTTTTTTTTTAATCTTGCCTAATTTACCTTTGTATCCCTGTGTTTAGCACAGTTACTGACTGGCACATGGAAACCACTTTTTTAAAAAAATCAACAAATAGGGCTGGGGTTATAGCTCAGCAGTAGAGCACTCGCCTAGCTTGTGCAAGGCCCTGGGTTGGATCCTCAGCACTACAGAAAAGTAAATAAATAAAATAAAGATATTGTGTCCATCTACAACTAAAAAATAAATACTAAAAAAAGGCAACAAATAAAATTCTTTAGTAACATGGAATATTTCATATCGTAGGAAGCCTATCATCTATAGAAATACATAATTCATAGAAAAAAAAGCCCATAATTCTATAATTCCAGCTACTCTGGAAGCTGAGGATTTCGAGTTCTCAAGGTCAGCCTGAGCAATTGAGTGAGATCCTATCTCAAAATAAAAAAAGTATAAAGGGCTGGGGATATAGCCCAGTGGTAGAGCACCCCTGGGTTCAATCCCCAGTACTAAGAAGAAGGAAGGGGAAGAAGGAAGAAGGAAGGAAGGGTGAGCCCAGAATCCTGGAAGGAGGCATCAGAGCTTTTATTTGTTTTCTCTTCTCTGATAATGACAATGAAATTCAGCTGACATTTCTCCCACGATTCACACAACCTCCAGTGCCTCCTGCTGTTGGTTGCCATTTGGTATTTGGTATTTTGCTCCAGGAGAGCTTTGGGTCATGTGCAGACTTGGAGATGTCAGCAAACATCCTTTTTGGAGATCCCTGTGAAGCTGATGAGTAGGATCAGTCCTAGCACTGACGGCTAGAATTAACTTTCTGTACTTCCCATGGAGAGAAATTCGAGGAACTCTACCCCTGCTTTATTTCTAAAGTCAGCTCTGTTTCCCTTAGGTCCGTCCTTTTACTCAAGCTCGCTCTCATGCTCTCTCTCCCTACCTCCCTCCATGAGTTTATAAATAGCTTTGGTTGTAGAACTTGATTCAAAAGCCCCCCCCCTTTTTTTTGGTACCAGGGATTGAACTCATGGGCACTGACCCCTTAGCTATATCCCCAGCCCTCTTTTGTATTTTATTTAGAGACAGGGTCTTACTGAGTTGCTTAGCACCTCTCCAAGTTGCTGAGGCTGGCTTTGAACTCCGAGATCCTCCTGTCTCAGCCTCCCAAGCAGCTGGGATCACAGACATGTGCCATCATGCTGGCTCAAAGGCTTTTAGAGAAACTAAACAAACTTCACCTTCAGGTCCAACCTTACCCACAATATTACTTTTTCACCCAAAACTCATTGGGCAATTTAAGGATAATTTCTTGAAAGGGTTATTTTTAATTACAAAAGTAAAAGTTTTTATTTGTTGAATTTTTATGGTTATCGTTCATTCCAATGGGTCTGTATTTATTGATCTCTTGGCTGCTAGTAACACATAATACCTACCTAGTTAATTCCTTTGTCTTTTTATTTTGGACAATTTATAATATATGTAAAGGTTAAGAGAACAGTAGGGTGAACTTCCATGTACCAATCCACAAGTCTCACCAATTATTTACCCAGTACCTTAAGAGGGGTTTTGGTTTTGGTTTGGTTTCGTTCCAGGGATTGAACCCAGGGGCACTTAACCACTGAGCCACATCCCCAGCCATTTTTATTGCTTAGGGGCTCGCTAAATTGCTAAGACTGGCTCAAACTTGCAATCCTCCTACTCAGTCTCCTGAGCTGCTGGGATTACAGGTATGCACCACCATGCGGAGCTAAGAGGGTCTTTCTGAATGGTAATAACAGGCAGTGTTTTTTAGGTTTGTGTGCAGGGTGTAGGATTATCTCCCTTAATCCTTCGACAGCCCTATGGTAGGCACAGTAACTATTCCCATTTTACTCATGAGGAAATAGATGTCAGGACCAAAAGGGTGCCATTCACAATGACCTGCACTTACAAAGAGGCCTAGGGGTAGGAGGCCCATAAGGCTACATCCAGATTCCACTTTTCTTCACTGGCTGTGGAGAAGTTATATACCCTCTCTGAGGCTTACTTTCCTCGTGCGTACAGGAGACCCCTCATGGGCTCATGACAAGGATAAGATGAAACAACATATGGGACGGGATTAGCACAACGCTAGGCACTCAGCAGCCCCCAGTAAATTATAATGATTATTATTTTAGTCTCCTGCCCTGAAAGCCATGAGACAGAGGACTTGGAGCTTGTATACAATCTAAGTGTTCAGATGTGTAAAAGGAGAAGTTGAAAAGCAAGAATAATGAAAGGAAGACTGAGCCAACCATCTCTCCTCACCCCCGGCTCCTAACACCCCGTCCTCCTGAGCATCCTCTGTACTGTCTAGAGGGTTGACCTTGTTTCACTGCTCAAAATGCTGCCTATTAGAGATTCCTTGGGTTTTTTCCATCTCATGAAATTTTTTTTAAAAAAAACTTGTTTTCCACCTCTACCTGAGGTAGCAGGGCTGCAGGCCTGTGGGAGGAGGGAAGGCGGGGAGGCAGGGAATCCAGGGGCCTCTTGTCCAGCAGGGCCTCTACCCCACGGCACATAGCCGCTGAGGAAAACTGGGAGGTCAGATGACAGGAGGACCCAGTGGAGAGCAAAGGACATTTTTCTTTTTCTTCTTCCAGCCCTCTGCTGTCCCAGCATTCCCAGGGCTTGCCTAGTCCAGCTAAATTATGAATTAGATAAAGTTTTATGAGATCTGGGATTCAAAGCACCATGGGTAACTTTTTTTTTTTAATTCCCTAGTGAAAAGTGACTGGTTTAAAATAACTTTTTTGGAATCATGTACAAATGGAGTTTCCCTGTCTGTTGGTTGTCAGATTGGAAAAGTCATAGCAGACTCAACAGAACAGGGAAGTCACACAGTGTGAGATTTGAATTTGGAGTCAGAAGGAGCTGGGGAGTTGTTCCCACTTCCCGCCCTCCACCCCACCTCCCATCTCTGCTCTAAGATGGGATGTGTCACCGCCCCAGTGTGGTGAAGCCCCAGCCAGAGCACAGTCGGACACCCCCTCTCAGAAAACGCTGGCTTCTGCCTCCCTAGGGGCAGAGCAGATCATTCTTTTGGCTCAAAATTTTTCTCCTGCAGCTCCTGCTAAGCCAGATAAACAATGATTCTGTTGTGTCAACAAAGCACTTAATTAAATTGAGGACAATATAAATTAGAAGTCACAGATAAAGATTTACTTCCAAATAAACTAGAATGAAAGTGTCCTGTGTTTCACTATTCTAAATCTCCTTCAAGAGAACAATGAGATGAACCCTGTTTTCTGGGTAGGGAAACTGAGGCACAGAAAATCCAGTGACTTAGCAAATGAGTCCTTCATAAAGGCTAGGATAGGAGATTGCTATATTTCTCTTCCACATTAATGCTTGCTAGCTTTTGGGCTAAATTTTACTAACTACTCCAGAGAATGTAAAAAAAAATCTCCTTTTATTGAGTTGAATGAATTGAGACAAAATTCCTGACAGGAGAGGAACCAAAAGCTTTTTTCTAGCTAAAAACTAAACTTTGTCTCCACCCTGTCTGCTGGTGGAACTATCCTGAAACTTATCTACTTGGCCTATCTTGTCGGCACCAAATTGCCTTTAGAACATACAAAGTGGACCACGACCTCAGGTGGCCAAGATGAGCAGGATGGACCCAGGGAACTGGCACAGGACGGCTGAGCACATTTGTGGTGAATGAAAGCAGGCCTTGGTGTGAGATCTTTCTGCTCCCTGGAAAGATGCAGTGCAGGCAGGCTGGGTTGTTGAGTTGAGATCCTGGGTGTCCCATGGGGCCTTCTGTACACCAGAGAGTCCCTCCTCCTCCAAGCCAGGGAAACTAGACAGAGGCAAGGTCTCAGGTAGAGGCCTCAGGGGTGGCTGGAGTGGTCAGCCTTGCTGCAGGATAGGTCCCCTGTAAGTTCACCTGAGGTTGATAGTATACAAAGGCCCTCTCAGATCCTCTCTTCAGGCAGCCCAGTCCCAGGGAACCAACAGATTCCATACAGTGCACAGCCCTATCCATGTCCTCATTTCTACTTAAGGTCCCCAGGCTGCCATGGGAAGAAGTAACAGAGCCCAAGGTGGAAACTAGCCAGGCCCTTCAGCCAGTAGCTCCTGGCAAGAGTTGCCCCTTCCAGGCTTTGGTCTGGGGTGGTTTGTGGGGGGAGGGTTTCCGAAATCGCAGCCCTCCTTCTCCCCCACCCCCAGTGACTAAATCTCTCAGATCTCTCTTTCCCCACCAGGACTCAGGGAAGTGAAGGAACAAACTCCCAGCCGAGGTGGGGGGGCCTGGTGGTCGGAGGAGAGACAGACTCTTTTCCTTTGTTTGCTCACAGGAGGGGACAAATGCCCTGTGTGCACAGAGGTTTGATGTGACAACGTCATAGACCTCTTAAGGGCTTCAGCAAAGGCCTCTCCACCTGCTCCCCATGCTTTAAGATAATGGTGGGGTGTGTTCCCCGTGCATTTCAGATCTTGGCTACAAAGGTCCTCCTCCTCCTGTTTTCTTCCTTCAGCTCAGCTTGCCCACAGGTTCCCAGAGACTCTTGGCAGCTCCCTCTCAGGCAGAATGAAGTTGTGAGCTGCGTGGGAGGCAGTTAGACAGCCAGAGTGTTGCAGCCTCCTTAATGAGGGACAATAGCTCTTCTTGGAGCCATTGAGCGGCAGCTACAAAGGTGGGGAACCCCAGTTAGAAAAGAGTGGGAGATGTCGTGGGAGGAAGGCCTGAGGGACGCCTACAGGACAGATCCTTATCTTTGGTTACACTGCGAGACCCATGGGTGGGGATGTGACAGCTTGGGTTCAGAATCTCCCCTTCTCTCTTTCTCCTTGCTTCCACGCCCCTCTTCTAGGGTTTGAACCCAGGGCCTCCCACATCCTAGGCAAGCACTGAGCTACATCCTCAACCCTTTGTTTGGAAACAAGATCTTGCTAAATCTTGTTAAATCTTGCTAAATCACCAAGGCTGACGGAGAATTTGCAGTCCTCTCGCCTCAGCCTCCCAAGTAGCTGGGATTACATTAGACATCTGAGGTCTGTTTGTAGAACCAACTCCTGATAATGACTCTTTAAAATACCAACTGAAAGGAGGAGAAAAAATTACTGGGAAGAAGGCTTTTTTCCCTTGGGTCTTCAACTCAGGTATTACAGTCCATGAGTAAAGAAAAGAAATGACAAGAATTTACTTAATTTTAATGGCCATTCCCTTTAAGTTGTGGTAAATATGTGTGCCTATGGATATTTGTTTACAGCAATAGCTCCCTTTTTTGATAGCTCAATTGAATCACATTATGTTTACAGCAAGATAATAATCCTGGATTTTCCATGGCTCACTCTGTCAGAGTATAAGATTAGCTCTTGAATTCATTAGCAGTCATCTCCTTTTAAATGTCAGATAACTTTTTAAATGCCAAGTATTACTCAATGCCTTCTGTGCAATTCAAATCAGCTTTACCAAATTAACTAGTTAATCTTTATTGTTTCACTTACTAAAGAGAAAGGCTTCCAGGTGTTTTTAGAAGACCATAAAATATTACTTACAGTACAATATAGGTGAAGAGCTGGGTTTTGATTTTCTGGTAAACATTTCACCTTCCCATCAGTTTTTAAATCATTCCCACCAAAGTGTGCACATGAAGTAAACAAAAACAGCTTGAGGTTTCTCTGCTTTCTTCCAGTCCCCCATTTTCCTTCCCTTCCACTTAGCCTTGTGGTGGTTTTTTTTTTTTTTTTTTTTTTTGGGGGGGGGCGGTATTGTGGAGGGGTTGTTACCAGGGATTGAACCCAGGGCACTTAACCACTGAGCCACATCCCCAGCCCTTTTTGTATTTTATTTAGAGACAAGGGTCTCACTGAGTTGCTTAGGGCCTCACTAAGTTGCTGAGGCCGGCTTTGAACTTGTGATCCATGGATTTTCCACGGCTCACTCTGTCCGAGTATAAGATTAGCTCTTGAATTCATTAGCTCTTGAATCACAATCTTTCCTCAGCCTCCCAAGCTGCTGAGATACCAGGCCACTGCACCCAACTAGCCTTGTGTTTTCTTCTCCCTACTATGCTTTTAGAGACCTAGACTTCTGATTATTCTTTATTTTGTTCTCTTTGCTCTCAACCTACCCAAGAGCTGGAAGTGTTCAAAGGCTCTACCCCTGAGAAAACAGGATACATAGAGCCTAGGAGGCTGGGGCAGAGCAGGCCTAGAAATCAGGAAGTCTCAGCTTTCCTTTAGAAAGAACCCCCTACCTGAGTTTAGCCTCCAAATATTCAGACCACAGAGCTACAGACTACTCTGACTGCTAAAGATAGATCCATCCAGCGCTGGCTACTTCTCGCCATCCACCTCTTGACTCCAGTGCTACCTCCTCAGAGAGGTCTTCCCTAACCAACTCAAGGCAAGTGGCCAGCGCCTCCCCATCACCTTCCATCCTACTACCCTTGCATTGTCTTCATAGATGAGTCACCACCTCAAATCATCTCATTATGTGCTCATTTGTCTGACACATGGTAACACTCCAAAAGTATCAATTTAATGAATAAATGAAAAACAACTCAAGCACATGACTTGCTTTCCTGGTTTCAACTGTCTGACACTTTTCTCCTCCTATCTTTACCTTCCAGAATCCTCTTTATGTGTTCAATCTTTTCTTTCCTCCCATCTCCCAAACTCCCTCTCACTATCATTGATTTGCTAGAACACTTGCACATAATAGGCAAAGGCATTACTACACATTCCAGGGGTTACAGAACCTTCACTGAAACATTCCGTCAGGCTAGAATTGATGGCCCCTAAACATTAGGGAGATGAGACATACAGTCAAGAGAATTGTTAGAAAAAAAGATTTACAGGTCAAGTGGCTGGGAGGGACCTTCTTGAAAGCACTTGGAGTCTCCAATCTTGAATCTGAGTCCCACATAAGGAGTGAAAGTAATCCCAGCCATTGGAACTGGTCTTGGCTATGTCTTTTGTCTAACACAAAATCTTTAGAGATAATGGAGACATTTCCCCAAATCAGTACTTTCTGATTTCTATTATTCCATCCAGTGATTCATGCAAGATTGTGGAGGCGTGAAAGCTTGAAATGCTTTGTATGATTTGTGCTTGAACCAAAAGCTTTCATTTGATCTGGAAAAGGGGAGGAGCCATCTCACCCTGAGAAACTAATCAGATATATGGCTGAGATGACAAGAAATTGGATATGTATTTGTCCGGGAAAATCTTTATCTCAAGCCACATTTCAAAACAAAGGAAAAGGGTGTGGGTGTTCATTGGAATGATGGCCACTTGTGGGGACCCACCAACTGTTCATGCCTCATGAATACTTGTGGGTGATATAAAAGTTATGGGAGGGAGAGTTTATGACTGCCCAGAGAGACTGACATCTGAGAGTTCGTCTCCTAGAAAATATGGAAATGATCAAATCCACACCCAGGGTGATCTCATAGCACACTAATGTATATGGCCCCAGCAAATCAGCCCCCAAAACTAACAAATAACTTTCCTCCTTGGGAATGGGCAGCCAGTGCCACGTGCAGAGGTCAGGCCTCCAGAGGTCAGCACACACTCCCTGTGGAGCTGTGCTGTTGCCCCCTCCTCCTCTGAACTGAGGCAGGCCCTAGCTGCAGATTGCCTCTGGCGTCCTTCACTCCTGGGTCCAATACCCATCAGTTCGGCAGGTAGATAGCAACTGTATGTTCATTTCCAAGCCCTGAGCCAGGCATGGCTGTGACAACAGGAACAAGATAGCTGTGGTCCCTGTGCTGGTGAAGCTTACGTCATTGCTTCCATTATCACTTCTGTCATCTCTTGGGGAGGAGCATTGCACAGTCTCAGCATCACTATGGGCAATGGGGACAGAGTGGCCCCGGGAGGGCACAGATGAGCCATACCTGAAGGCTGAGGGGTCATGAAAGGGAGGAAGAGTGTTCCCAGGAGAGGGAAGGGCAAATGAATGTCTTGCTCCAGGAACTGAAAGGCCAATGTGGGTGGTGGCCCTTTGTACTTGCTGTTTCCACAGTAAAGTCAACACTTCTCACAGAGAGCCACACATACCTTCTCCCACCTGCTTCAGAGCCTTGACAAACCTCACTTTCTGGTGGGGCGTTCCTCAACTCTCCTGCTTAACCCACTATGTCCCACTGTCCTATATATAGGGCACCTATAAAAACTTAAATTGAGCAATTTTGTAGGTGTCCTATAAAATGTTATAGGTTTTTATAGGTGACCTATATATAGAAGATGGGACATGATGGGTTAACACTGAGGTCTCCACATCCATCCTCATCTGCCCCTCAACACCTTTGTATTTCTTTTTTCTATATCACAAATAACCTTCAGACATAACTTAGGTTCCTCTCCTTCTCTGTTCTCTCTTTCTTTTCTGTGCAATGGAGGTGCACTCTTCATGGGGGTACAGACTTCCACTGCTGGATTCACTCTTTCTGCCATAGCAAAGGCACCCAATAAATATTCCTTGAATGAATGAACAAGGCCAGAGAGATAGTCCAGGGCCGGGCAGGAAACTTAAACCTTTTAAGCCTATTGGCCTTCACCCTGAGGCCAATGGCCTTTAAAGGTTTTAAGCAGAGGGGTAATGTGGGCAGTTTGCCTTTTGAAAAGATCACTCAGGTTGTAGTGCAGGGCACAGGCTGGAAGGCAATTTCAGGTCAAGCTTTTTGGTACTTGAAATGTGACATCATTTGGGGCTGAGGTTGTGGCTCAGCGGTAGAGTGCTTGCCTAGCATGTGCAAGGCCCTGGGTTCAATTCTCAGCACCACATAAAAATAAATAAATAAAATAAAGATATTGTGTCCGACTACAACTAAAAAATAAGTATTAAAGAAAGAAATGTGACATCGTTTGCACATTGTGGTGACAGCAGAAGAGACAGACCCCACCCCACACTGGGCCTCCTCTCTTAGCCCATTCTTCCTTCCCTCTCAGCCACTTTTGTTCCAATCACTCTTCCTAACACACTGAATACATTTCAGCTTGGAAATAAACTGGAATCTTGCTGTAACCTTATTTGTTGCAAGGCAGATTTAGTAACCATTCCTAGCTATTTGAAACTATAAAAGTAACAAAATGATCTAATTTAAAAAGGAGTCTTGGGCAGTGATTTTAGGTCGGCTGTATGCCAGCTGAATGGCTTTGAACAAGTTACTTACACTCCTGAAGCTTCCCTTCCTCATCTGTGAAATGGGGGTACCATACTTGTCTCACAGGGTTGTCCAGAGAATTAAATGAAATAATTACAACCTTGGGAAGGTCCGTTTTCCACTTCCCTGGTACTTATTATTAACCAGTCTTGAGTTATTCTCTGCACATTTGGGTCCCCTGTGTCTTCCATGGTAAAAATAGGTGTTATTATTAGTGTTCCATGATGAAAACATTGCTTTTTATAAATATTGGGGGATTTGGACTAGCTCTTGTTGCTCTGTGTGTCATGCCTATGAAAGCTGGGCTTTCTGTTTCTCTCCCAGGGAGCCCCGCAGTCCTTGGAGGCAGCAGCTCAGAAGACGGGAGAACCTCAAAGTTGTATAAATAAAGGGCTGATTTGTTCAAACGGAAAAGAATTTTACACACGCAAGCTGCACATCGACATGACGCCGTTCCTGAAGGTGATCTCACACTGAGAAGACGAGGGGTTTTATAGACACATACACAGGAATTCCAGTTAATACACTTCTGCATGGTACAAAAACAGCTTCAGAACTCCCTCAGTGCTCCTGATTTATCAGAAGGGACAGAAAATACGCAGTTTGTAGCAGATGAGGAAAGAACAAATTAGGACAGTAATCACAGCCAGCCATCGGGAACAAATCAGTTGGGTGTCTAGTTTGGGTGGTGGGGACAGGGAACAGAGAAGAAAAAGGATAACTTTGAACCACCTGATAAAATGGGCAAATATAATTCATTTTATCTTGACAGTAGCTAACATAATTGCTACTGTTTATCACTGTAACTTGGTAGAGTTGATACTCCTACTGTGAAGAAGACTGATTCTTGAGTTAACTAGTCAGAAGTCAACTGCAGATTCTCTTTTGGATATCTGCCTTGTTTCCTGTTCTCTAATAGCTCATTGACCTCCCAAGCTCAGCTTTGTTTCTAGTTAAGGCCACAGAGAGTTCTTGCGATGAGGATGTCATTTGTCTATCTTTGCGGTACTTCCTCCCACCCTAGCATCCCTAGGCACGTGGAAGGTGCTCACCAAGTGCTCCAGGAATTGGCCCACCCTTTCCCTCACAAGCCCTTTTGTTTAGTGCCCTTCCTACCCATTTTTTGCCTCCTTATAGTTTACTGAACTGGAAATATATGACCATGGAGTCCAAGAAATTAACCAGGAACCAAGGCATGTCTGGCATGGAAGGATATCAGGTCCCTCATACTACCTTAGGGGACACCATTCCAGGCCCTTGATAGGAAGTGATTCAGAAAGACAGTGGAAAAGAGAAGAGACACTTGTAATGTTCATAATGATGGCACCCCTAGTGCTATGTAGACTGGTCCAAGGACTTTGGAGATCATGAGCGTCACCTTCCCATCCTCAACCAATTCAGAGTTCTCAGATGACACCTCTCTGAGCTGCCCTAAACCCAGTTCTGCAAGGTGGGGCTTAGGTTAAGAGTCAGGCATTTGACCCAAATCTGTCTCTGTGACTGCATTTCCTGGGTTTCCTCTTAGGCTTTTCCCAGTGGTGGTAAGATGGCCACTGGCTTCTCCTGCCCAGATTATTCCAGAACCGAATGTGAAACTGTCTTTAGTGACATGCCCAGATGAAATGCCATCAGCCTAGCCTGGAGCCACAAGGACTAGAAAGAGAGAAAAGAAGGGTGTCTCACCGGGTGCTTTAAACTACAAGAGAGCTGGGAGTAGAGCTCAGTGGTGGAGTGCTTGCCTAACATGTGCAAGACTCTGGGTTCAATCAACACCACAAACAAAAATATAAGGAGGGAAAATGATTCTGGGCAGCAAAACAAAAAGATATTTGCTATAAGAATTCAAAAAAATGTTGACATGCACTATTATTTATATTAGTAAAACTATCCTGTTTATTCTTAATAATGACTTAGTTATTCCCTTAGGACTTGAAGAACTATGGTTAGTAGTTTCTAGGATGTGATATCATCATCATTATTGCTATTTATTCATTTAACCAATATTTTAGCACCAGTTACCTACTAAGTGTCTTGCACTTTCTGAACATCCGATACATCTGTGAACAAAACAGACCAGGATAGGCTGGGGTAGAGGCTCAGTGGTAGAGCACATGACCAGCATGTGTGAGGCCCCTGGTGTCCATCCTCAGCACCACAAAACAAAAATCAAAAACACAGGGGCTGGGAAGAACAAGATCCTACCCTGTTCCATACTAGTGTAGGCAACAAATTATTATTAGCAACTAATTTCTGTTATTAGCAAATAAGCAAAGTATTCAGAGTGGGAAACTTTACAATAATTTTTTTGTATATTCGGTGTTCTCAAAGCTTTTGTGTTACACTTTTTTCTTCTGCAATTTTGGCACAGCCCTAAAGAAGGAAAAATGCAACATCCTTCAATCCCACTTTCTAGTCCATCCTCCTCAAGACTCAGTGAATGGAAATTCCACTGGACTCACAGAACACCTACTCCCAGACAAGTCCTTGCCCAGAAAACCACACCTTCTCTTGGGAACATTGAGTGTTAACAGCTTACCCTACCTAGGCCTTCTCCCTATTGACAGGTAGCTCCTGGATTCTTGAGTAATGCATCACAGAATGACACCATCTCACGGTTATACAGACAAGAACGGTTAATTTAAACAAAGAAAAGCACCCAGGCTGGAGCTGCATGGGAATCAAACCATCCTATGCATTTCATTCATGTATTTCCTGCCCACCCCTGGGGCATTTTTTTTTTCATTTTTGCCTGATACGTATAGAAAGAGATGAGGGTAGGAGATAAGACAGAGGCAGCAAAAGAAAATGGAAAGATGTAAATAATCACAGTTGCTAACATTATTGAGCACTTATTCTATTAGGCTATGTTCTAAGTTTTATATGCAGGAACTCATTTAATTCACAAACTGAAGGTAAGAATGTACCTATTTTTTTTACAGATGAGAAAAATAAGGTACTGAGAAGTTAAGTAACTTGCAGAATGTCAGGTGGTAAATGGCAGACACAGATTCACAGGCAGGCCGCCCAGCTTCAGAACTCAGTGCTCAATCATCTGCTGTAAAGCTTTGCTGAACACCCCAGCTGAGCCCTATCCAATCAAAAGCACTGCCGGCCATATTAACTAAGCTTCCAGCACAATCCTTCTAGAAAATTCCACTCTGTGCATGCATTCAGTCTGCTTTAGGAAGATTTTCTTATCCTGCAAGACTCAGCCCTTTTCTCTATTCCTACCTGAGTTCTATGGAAATATAAAGCTTTCTCTCCCAGTGTTCATTTAGTTCCCTTCAAACAACTTACAATGAGCATCCTCTGTGTATCAGATACTATGCAGGCCCTGAGGACACAGAGATGAATCATCTGCACCCTTGACCTTCCAGGAGCCTATAATCTAAGACGGGGATAAACAATGTAGCAGACAATATCCGCATAATGTTGTGGCAGAGGCAGACTCGGGTTGCTACCAGAGACCCATTTATTTCTCTGTGATTGCACGTGGAATCTTCCGCTTAGTTAAGAACCTCTTTACAACACTAAAGATAGCTGATAACCTGTTTCTGTCAGGCTTCAATCTGAGAAAATACAATCAATTCTGAGTAACTCTGAGTTTGTATAAAAACTGAACCATGTTTGATTTTTTAAAATCTATTTAAATCTATCCTTTTTCAAAAAGAAATGGTACTTGATTAATAAATTAGAATAGATATTTTACATTGTCAGGGTTAGGTCATTGCAGTAAGAAAGAAAATGACAATAATGTCTCTGAATGCTAGGGATATATTCAAATATACTTATACTCCATATTAGCATGAAAATGTATGTATGTTATGTCCAAAAAATACAAAGAATGAGAAATAAACTTCCACTCTACCGCCATCACAGTGAGAGCATGGTGTCCTCTGGTGCAAGGTGGAAGGATCTGCCTCAAAGCAGGCACAAGAGCCAGCCATGCCTGAGGTCAGAGCAGCCCTCCCACAGAGGTGGGACATCCCTCCAAGTAGAGGAGGACTGCCACTGAATCTGTGGTCACATTGAGGTGGAACAACATGAATTTCAAAGATTGAAAGTAGCAGGAAAATAATGCTTGGCTTAAGATGCTGCCCAAAGATGGAGCAGGGTACCTTAGGAGATAAATTCCAGTCCCCAGAGTCCTTTAAATGTTTTGTTAACCACTTGGCAGGAACAGTGCAGAGGGATCACAGCTCGGTTTCAAGATTCAATGATTCCACGACATTCGAATAATATTTCCAGGAAAAAATATTCAGGACAGCGAGTCTTAAATTTTCAAAAGAAAGAAGCTTGGGATTAAAGTGGAATCTGATCAATATTAAGGTGTCAGGCTAGTAGTTGGGAAGCCCTGGGTCTTCTCTGACTCTGAGTGACCTTGAAATGCTCTGGGATTCCCATTTCCTCTTTGTAAAATGGAGATGGTAATACTGGGAACTCCACACCTGCCTCTTAATGGTGAAGTGAGAATTACATGAAATAATAGCTTTCAAAGAATTTTCACATCTATAAAGGAC
The DNA here is from genome assembly GCF_964194105.1 of Spermophilus citellus. NCBI lineage: Eukaryota > Metazoa > Chordata > Mammalia > Rodentia > Sciuridae > Spermophilus > Spermophilus citellus. The sequence continues at coordinate 103,381,555 of NC_138192.1, forward strand.
GCACCTTGTGAGAGAGAAAGGAACCAACATTCACTGATCCCTGCTGAGGGCCAAGTCCTTCATATATTAAGCCTTATTTAATCTCCCCACCCCCACTCCCCAATTCCTGGTAAGTATGCAGAACTCTCCTATGCAGATGAGGAAACTGAGGCTCAGATATGATCAGTGGCATGGCTGCCTGCAGCAGGAGCTGGGTTTCAAGGCCATAAAGTCCACAGTACCCCATATTGAGAGAGTTCTGCCTATTTTGTTCCCATGACCAGCTTAATTGTACATCCCTGTTCTGGCCTCAGAACCTGAGAAAGGAGCTGAGATTTGAAAAAACATCTTAAACTTATTATAATCACACAAGGCACCTTGTGATTTTCTTTAGTCAGTTGTATTTTGTTTTATACTAGGGATTGAACCCAGGGACATTCTACATGGAGCTATATCCCAGTCCTTTTTATTTTATCTTATTTTATTTTGAGATAGGATATTGCTAAGTTGCCCAGGCTGGCCTCAAATTTGCAATCCTCTTGCCTCAGCCTCCTGAGTAGTAGGAATTACAGGTGAGCACCACTGCACCTGGAGATTTTTTTTCTTCCAGTGCTGGGGATGGAAGTAGAGCTTCACATGTACTAGTCAAGTGTTTAATCACTGAGCTACACCCCCGCATCAGTTTTCTTTACTAAGGAGAAGTATGAAGTACACAAGAAAAACTGGACTACCCTGAAATTGAAATTTTCAAATAAGATACTCATTTTCTTCCATCATTAAGAAAGTATTGAAAATAGTAATTGACATTTGTGTATCACATGGCATATTACACAAAATTTCCAAATGTATTTTCCTAGTTAATCCTTTCAGGAACTCTGTACAATATTCATTACTACTGTCATTTCACAGATAGAGAAACTGCGGTTCAATGAGAAGTCATATAGGTCACGGGAGGCAGAGAGGAGTGCCCCTTCTTTCTCCTGCATCCTATGTTCCCCATCCTCCCAACAGTGCCCTAGGAAAACCTGCCATGAGTCTAGGAGTACTATGCTCAGATGGGGTGCTAGGCACAAGGGCCAGGGACAGAACCGTTAGAAGAAACTGAGGCTCAAGGTTAAGAAACTCTCTCATGGTCTATAAGACATGAGGGGCAGGAGTTAGGACTTCAGGGCAAGCAGACTGATTCCAGGATCTGCACCCCAGTGTCTGGGAAGAGCCTCTCATGTGCTGGTTACAGCATTACCCTTTGTGTTTATAGAGAGTTTGTTAATCTCCTCCCTCCCTGCCCCAGACCTATAATTTCTTCCATACTGCTGCATTTTCCCAAAGCAGCTCAGTTCTTATCACTGATTTGCTTGAAAGTCTTTACTGTGTAAAGACTGGTCTTCCAGTTAAATTCCCAGTATCAAGATATATTCCTGTTACAAGATAACAGGGAACATGAAACAAATGCAATTTTTCTAAAACTCCAAACTGCACCATGCAAGATCTGGCTTTGGCCTGTGTCTAATTTACACTGTCCACACACTGCAACAATATCAGACTACCCCTAGCCAGCACAGGCGACTCCCTCTGCCTGGGATCGCCCTATCTTGGCTTCACTACAAGACTTAGCACTATGTCCACTGGTAAACAAAACTTCTTAACCTAATTTAGTTTCACCTCCCATGAGGTCTTGTGGAAACCTGTTATAATCTGTCACAGCATTTACCACACTGCATTGCAACTGTGAGATTTCTCATCATTTCCCCACAAGTCAGTAAGCTTCTTACAAATAGATCTTTCATCTCTGTGCCTCCATTACTAGCACAGTACCTGAAACACAGCAGACATTCAGTAAATGTTCATAAGCTGAATGAATAAAGGGAGAACTAATGATTTTGCCAGAATAACAGAGCTGAGATATGAATTTGCAATCTTTCAGTTTATTTTACTTATTCATCAAGTACTACAGGATAAGCATCAATAACCTGAAAATCTGAAACAAAATGCTCCAAAATCTGAAACATTTGAGCACCAACAAGATGCCACAACTGACCTTATATGACAGGTAGCACTAAAAATATTGTGTAAAATTATCTTCAGGCTATGTGTATAAGGTATATCTGAAACAAATGAATTTCATTTTTAGGCTTGAGTCCCATCTCAAAGATATCTCCTTATACATATGCAAATATTTCAAAATCTGGAAAAAAAATTCAAAAGGCATGTGCCACCACAATAGCCCCAGTTTTAGCTTATTTTTAATTTAAATTTTAAATATATCCTGGGCATGGTGGCACATGCTTATAATCCCAGGAACTGGGGAGGCAGACACAGGAGGATTACAAATTTGAGGCTAGCCTGGGCAACTTAGTGAGGCCCTGTCTCAAAATAAAAACTAGGGATGTAGCTCAGTAATAGAGGACCCTGGGTTTAATCTCCAGTGCTGCAAAAAATAAAATAAAATGTACTGACAAAGTTTTAAGTTTTTTAAGTATAATATGGTGTTTCCCAGCTGCCCACTTCCCTTCCCGTAGACTATCTCTATTGCCAGTTTCCTATGTGCCCTGAGATGTAGAAAGCATGTATAAGGAAATACATATAAATAGGAGATAGAAATTTTGTGCAAATTACTAAAAAGAACCAATTTTAAAAAGACATTTTGTGAAAATTTAGTATATTATACACATTTTTCAGAATCGTTATTTTTCATTTAGTATTTCTTGGAGCTCTGTATTAATTCAAAAAGAGATACCGTGTTCTTTTTTTTTTTTTTTTTTTTTTTTTAGAGAGAATGTGAGAGAGAGAAAGAGAAAATTTTTTTTAATATTTATTTATTTATTTTTTAGTTTTCGGCGGGCATAACATCTTTGTTTGTATGTGGTGCTGAGGATTGAACCCAGGCTGCATGCATGCCAGGCGAGCACGCTACCGCTTGAGCCACAACCCCAGCCCTACCTTGTTCTTCTTAATGGTTGTATGGTCTTTCATTGTACAAATTACTATAAATTATTTAAAGTCTCAAGTTGATGGGACATTTATTTCCAATCTTTCCCAATGAATGAATGACCTTAGGTGTTATTTCACATGTGTGTTCACATATCTTTAAAAAAGATAGCTCTTTGGACACTTTTCTAAGCAACATACAATTAAATGGACAGAATTTCATATTAAGATTTTTTTTTTTTCCTAACAAGGATTTGCTTGAAGAGCTTTCCAAATCCCTGACTCTGCCTCCAACTCTCCATCTGTGAAATGAGAACATTCTTTGCCCTGAAGGCTCATAGCTACATGTTGTTAAGACTGAAGGTTTTGCCAAGTGTAGTGTCAGGAGGTTGAGACAGGAGGATCACAAGTTTGAGACCAGACTCAGCAACTTAGTGAGGCCCTTAGCAACTTACTGAAACCCTTACTCAAAAAAAAAAAAAAAAAAAAAAAAACGGTGGGGTGGGAGGGCAGGTTGGGAAGGCAAGGGATGAAGCTCAGTGGTAAGATGCTCCTGGTTCAATCCCCAGTACCACAAAAAAAAAAAAAAAAAAAAAAAAGACTGAAAGTTTTATCCTTGGCTTTGAAATTCTTCCAAAAGAGGAAGCTTGTTTCTCACTTTGACTTTCAATCCAATTTCCTGTTAGATTAAAAGGCTTTACACAGGGATCCCTTAAAAAATGTATCTCTTGGGGCTGGGGATGTGGCTCAAGCAGTGGCGCGCTCGCCTGGCATGTGTGCGGCCCGGGTTCGATCCTCAGCACCACATACCAACAAAGATGTTGTGTCCGCCGAGAACTAAAAAAATAAATATTAAAAATTCTCTCTCTCTCTCTCTCTCTCTCTCTCCTCTCTCACTCTCTCTTTAAAAAAAAAAATGTATCTCTTTTCTGGTCTTCTAATTAGGTCATTTACTGCAACTAAGGCAGGGTTTTGTTGTTGTTTTTTGTTTTGTTTTGTTTTTTCCCTGTTATACTTTTTTATACCTTTCCATTTATTCAGGGATTTTTTTTTCATTGTACCAGTACAAATCTGCCTATCTCCAAACTGAGAAGCCCAAACAAAAGAAAATTATTTACCTGCTTTACCTTTTTTATGTCAATATATCTTATCAACTAACAAGTAAGAAACAGATGATAAAAAGCCAGTAAGTGATGCAACTCAAGAAGGAATTGTAGAATGTGCTGAATGAGCCATTGTCTCTTCCCAAAGCAGGCTGGTATTTGATAAAGTAGGAAATTGATTGTCACTAACCGGTGAGAATAAGACAGCAGATTGTTAAGGCCCTGCACATTAGATTCCAGCTCTATTGCCTAAATGAAGCTGTGGCTGGAGCTGGAACCCAGGCGACAAAGGCCAATTACAGGCCTCATTAGACACATCAGGCTTTACTTGAGTCACCAACTCCACCTGCCATGTTTCTTCCACTATTAAAGAGCTGCCTTTAAACCTCTGGAGAAGATCAGTAATTCTTGATTCTGGCTGCATGTTGGAACCACGTGTGCAACATGTGGTTCTTCTCCATGTGCGACACATCAAGCAGAAACCTTAAAAATGCCCCAACTCAGCCAGTTGGTGACACACACCTGTAATCCCAGCTACTCAAGAGGCTGAGACAGGAGAATTGCAAGTTCCAGGCCAGTCTGAGCAACTTAGCAAGACCCTGTCTCAAAATAATAAATAAATAAATAAAAAGGGCTAGGGATGTAGCTCAGTGGTGGAACACCCCTGGGTTTAATCTCCAATACTGGAAAGAGGGAGAAAAAAAAAACCCAGCTGTAGAGATTCTGATTTTATTGTCTGGAATTATACTTTTTAAAAACTCTTCAAATAATTCTAATGTACAGCCAGGGTTGAGAACCACTGTTTTAGATATTTTGGGGTGTTGAGATTGCAAATAGCTGGTGTAACTCAGAGAAAGAATAAAGAGGGGAGCCTGCTTGTGTAGCTCTGTGGCAGAACACTTGTCCAACATGGACAAGGTTCTGAGTTCAATCCCAGCACCACAAAAAAAGGAGGAGGGGAGGAAAAGGGGAGAGAATGCACTAAGAAATTGAAACATGATGATCCTGGGGACTCCACACAAGGCCATGCTGACCCTTTGGTTCCCCTGCTATTAATCCTCAATGCCTTCCATTTGTTCTCAAAATAATGGACAAAATCCTCAGCCTGCCTTCAAGGCCTTGGGCTTCTGACCCTTTCCACCATTCCCACTTCTCTCAGTCTCTGCTCTGGCCAGTCTAGTCCTCTGCCAATTGCTGGAGATGCCCTGCTTCTTTTTCCAGCCCTTGCCCTATGACATTCATCTCTCCTTCTCCTACATGTGCCACACATCAAGCAGTGCACAGATGAATGGAACCAGACCCCTTCAAGATAAGTACAGCCGGGTGCAGTGGCATGGCCATGCCTATCATCTCGGCAATTTAGGAGGCTGAAGCAGGAGAATCACCCGTTTGAGACTAGCTTCAGCAATTTAGTGAGACCTTATCTCAAAATTTTAAAAATGAGAAGAAAAAAAAAAGCTGAAGATGTGCAGCTCAGTAGTAGTAGAACACCTTTATTCAATTCCCAGTACCAGAAAGGAAAAAAAAATGTAAAGAAAAAGCACAACTGATCATGAGTACTTGGTGCCACTGCTAAGTCTGCCTGGTTCTTTTAAATCTAATCACACTAGTAGCCGCCTTCCTGGACACTTAAGCTGAAAGAAGTTGAAAAAGAAGGAGAAAAGGGCTTGGAGTGTGGCTCAGTTGTACAGCACTTGCCTCACAGGTTCTAGGCAGGGGTTTCAACCCTAGCACCTGCAGAAAAAGAAGAAGAAACAACTAAGAAAACTGAATTCCCTTTTACCAAAGGGCATGGACCAGAGGAATATTTGCATTCATCTTGTCTTCTGTATTCTTTGTAGGAAAGTGGAGATGAACTGGACTCTCATGAAGAACCAGGAGGATCCCTCAGAGAAAATGATGAAGACAGCCAAGGTAGGGACAGCTAGTCGGGTTGTAGAACCTTATCACTATGATCATCACGTGAACTTTGTGCTGTTCAAAGATGTTAATGACCCTTCCATTTCCTTTCCAGTTATGAGTCTAAAGTCATAACACAGACCAAAAACTGCTGAATGTCCAGACTCTGGGTTCTTAGTGCAACACAAGCAAATGATAATGTGTTTTATGTCCTTGTTCTGTTGTGCTATGGTTTGGATGTGAGATGTCCCCCAAAAGCGCACGTGTGAATTAATCTCCTGTTGGGATTAATTGAGTGGTAACTGAAGGCAGATGGGGTGTGGCTGGAGGAGGGGGGCATGGCTTTGGGGTATATATTTGTATCTGGTGAATGGAGTCTCTCCCTTTGCTTTCTGATCATCATGTGAGCTGTTTCCCTCTGCTACATTCTTCCTCATGATGTTCAGCCTCACTTTGAGCCCCAAGGAATGGAGTTTGCTGTCTATGGATTGAGATCTCTGAAACCGTGAGCCCCTAAATAAACTTTTCTCCCTTTACATTTGTTCTGGTTGGGTCTTTAAGTCACAGCAGTGAAATAGCTAACTAAAACATTAATTTTTTTTTTCTGTGAGAAACAGCAGATTGTTGCAAGAGAGTGAAAACTTTGGGGACATTATTAAAAAGTCCCCCCAAGCACCTCCACCTCTCTGTTCCACCTGCCTTCATGGAGGGTTTGGCAAAGGGGTTGGGGTTTCTTGCCTAGAAGAACAATATTCCAACAGAACAGGGACCATTTTCTTTAGAGACCCATCCCCTATCACCCACAGCCCTGGGTGACAAGAGCTGCTTGATGGTAGCTTACTCCAGAAATGACCCTGCATTTGATGATGATGGGGGCCAGAGGGAGGAGAGGGAGTTCTATGAAACATTGGGCCCAGAACCACTGGGCTTTTCAGCATAGTTAAAGCCTCGTGCCCTGAACTGACTTGAAGCCCTACCCTGAGAGCACCCAGGGCATGTTTTATGACACTTCCATTGGTTAGGCCCAGGTAGCAGAGCCATTTTTTGTCCTCACTGCTTCTTGCAGAAGTGGAAACATTAAAGACTATTGATTGTCAGGCAGTCTGTGCAGGGCCACAGAGAAGCCGTGTGCACGTTGCTGCTGCACGAAGGTGTCCAGCAGAGGGAGCTCGTGGGGCTGGAATCCAGCCTGTGCTCACCGCCTGAAACATTCACTGCAGCTCCTGGCCTGCAGTGAATTCCTAATTCACTAATTTCCTAAATTCCTGATTTCCTAATTCAAATAAAGGTGATGCATAGCAGCTGCAGGTCAGGGCTGCTGAGCTGAGAGCGTGCACTCTGGAGCTGTCCTTAACCCCTCAGTGCCTCAGAGTCCTCATCTGTCAGCAAAAATTGGAATAGAACTCATCGCATTTGGCTGCATGAGGAACAAATGAAAAAGTTCACATAAAGTAGCCATTTAGTGGTTACTCATCTCAACTTATATATTTTACCCTCCCATGATCACTGTTCACCAATCTGTGCAATGACACCATGGTTCTTCCTATCTCCTGTGGATCCTATGAGGTAAAAGAAAGAGACCTTAAGAGAACACTAGAGAGAAATGTACTAAGTCACAGGTTTTGAATTTCACCCAAAACATTTTGCACTTTTTTTTTTTAATATTTTTTTTGTTGTCAATGGACAGAGAATCCAACCCAGTGCTTCACACATGCTAGGTAAGCACTCTGCCACTGAGTCACAACCCCAGCCCAACTTTTCGCATTTTGGGTGGTGGTACTGGGGATTGAAGCCAGAGCCTCACATCTGCTAGGCCTAAACTTGATCTTTTTCTGTCTACATCTTTTACCATTTCTTTCTGTTAATGTCCTATTCAAAAATAATTTTATACTAATTTTTAAAAGGTCTCACTGTTTCTGTATGTCAAGCAATAATATATTATAGCAGCCTGAACCCTGGGTTTGGTCAAGCTTTTAAGCAAGGTCTCTGCTAACATGAGGCTCCTGTCACCTCCATTTTCAAAGCAGAGTGACACTAGCCAGGGAAAAGCACTCTTCAGATCTTCTATATCGTAAATCACATATGCAGAATGTGAATACTGACAAGCTTCCAAGGTCTTGGCCAAGTGCAGCGGAGGTTTTAGGCGGTACAGAATGTGGCCAAAACTAAGCAAATGACCAAGTCAGTCAGAACAGATTTCCTGTCTCATGACAGCAGAGCAGGCTCCGGCTGGGTTCCATAAAGGTTATTCAGTCTCTAATGCAATGAAATATCACTGCAGAAAGTTAAAGAAGGCATTTTCCTGTCCTGAATGATGAATGCTATGTTTAAAGAGAATTTCAAGTCTTTGAAGAAAAAAAAGGAGGGTGTGTTAAGGAACTTTTTTCAACTATTTTAGGATCGGTTTCTTCCCCCATAAGTCTTAAGGCTAATTGTCAGGATTTTTTTCCCCTACTCCAAATTAAGTAGTCATCTTCATGGTTAATTATAAGCAGGAAGTCAGTGCCACCTCCAGTGAGAATAGCATGAGGCTTGGACTTGGTGAGAGTACTATACTTGCAAGTTTTCACAAAACAAAGTAAATCAACATCCAAATCAGAGAAGGTTGAAGAAATCACTCAAAGTTTAAGTACAAAACTTTCCTTTCCACTACTCCACCCCACCCACAGAGTTCAAGAAAAGAATGAATTTTCAATTCTTTTTTCCTGGGTCACTGGTTCTCAAACTTCACACATCAGCGTCACCTGGAGGCTTGTTAAACAAGGCAAGTCTTTCCAGCTCTGCATAGCTCCTTAAAATGCAGCAGAACTGCTCCAAGATTGTTTTTTGTTTGTTTGTTTGTTTTGTTTTTTATTTTTTCCAGCTGGTCATAGTGGCACATGCCTGTAATCCCAGCAGCTTAGGAGTCTGAGGCAGGAGGATCATGAGCTTCAGCAACTTATCGAAGCCTTAAAAGTAATGTAGGGAGACCCTGCTTTAAAATATCAAATAAAAAGGGCTGGGGGTGCTGTGGTTGTGGCTCAGTGGTGGAGCGCTCGCCTAGCATGTGCAAGGTACTGGTTTGATCCTCAGCACCACATAAAAATGAATAAATAAAATAAAGGTATAAAAAATGTTGTATCTGGGGGCTGGGGTTGTGGCTTAGAGGTAGAGCACTTACCTAGCATGCGTGAGGCACTGGGTTCGATCCTCAGCACCACATAAAAATGTAAAAAAAAAAAAAAATGTTGTATCTGTTTTAAAAAAAAATTTAAAGGGCTAGGGATTAAGCACCCCTTGGTTCAATCCTCAATACCAAAAACAAAAAAAACAAAAAAAAGAGAGAGAGAGAGAGATTATTTGTTTATTTGTTTTTTGATGCTGAGGATCAAGCCAGCTCTCTGCTGCAGAGCTGAATCCCCAGTCCTCACCTCAAGTTTCTAAGAGGACTGAGAGATTTAGGACACACTGCTTGAATTGCAGGGAGCCTTCAAGGAGCAGCCTGGAACAACAAATGGGAGGAACGAAAAGCATTTCTTTGGGGTACACTGGGAAACCAGCAAGCCGCTTCTATTATCTTATTCTAGCAGAAAAAGCAGCTCAGAGTCTTGTTGCCTTGGTCAAGAGATGGATGTGCCATAGTTGCTTGCAGCATTCTAATCGAGGCCAAGGAGAGACTAAACAAGAGGGAGGGTTTAGTTCACTCTCATGGAAAAGTCAGAGCTGGTAGAAAGAGACAGAGTCCACTCCTTGAGGTTGTGCACTGACCCTGGTTCCTTCTGTTTCTCTCTGCATTTCTTTTTGCCACGACCCTTGTATGCATGTCCATGGCTGGCTCAAAGTCTCCCTCGTTATGCAGGATAGGAGAGAAAGTGTCGGTGTGGGGCTTGTTCTGCTGTTTAAGCGCACCCTTCAGGAATTGCTCCTCACCCACATTTGCTCAATCCTTCGGGCCTTCCTAGCCACAAAGAGGCCTGGGAATTAGAAGGTCTTGCTAGATGTGTGTGCTATACCAAAACTTGAGGGGGATCTGCTACCCACAGGCAGAAGGGGGATGGATGCTGGGGGCCAAGGAGTGTCTCAGCCACAAGTGGGCAGATGTCTCTATCCTTATGGATGCTGCCAATTTCCCACCTCTTGGGCCCAAAGAGGCATTTTTCAGTCTCATGCCCACTCTTTAAGCTCAACATGCATTCCCTTGTAGCCACAAACACTGCAGGCTGTCGCTGTCAGCCCTGTGGCTTGCCTGGAAAAGGGAACTAGGGTATCTCTGTTTCCTCCATTGGTCTTTGTGGTGTCAAAAGGGAGAAGGAAAACTATTCAATGTGTCTGTGAATTTGCCCAATAACTTTTAAAAGAACAAAGCCTTCCGTGAGGTTTCCGGTGACCCTAATGGAAACTGCCTAGGGAGCCCAGCTCTCTTCTTTGAAAATAAGCCCTTTATTAGGAAGCAGCTGACACGGATGGCTCCTCATCACACTTTCTATCACCTGATGGTGCTTTCACTTCCCTGGGAGTCCCTGAGTCTAATTCAAGTTCACACATGTATATTGGGGAGCCACAGTGTACCACTTTTTAGCCCCATATCTACATATCAAAGAGAAGGACATTATTCCTGCCTAGAAAATATTCCAAAGGTGAATGAATCAATAAATGAACATGTCAAGTATGGAGGAGATTCATGAATGGTGATTCCAAGTTCCCTACCCTCAAGAGCTGACAATGAGGATTTCAGCTCTGGGCATTATAGACTCCCTGTGAAGAAACAGTGCGTGCAGGCATTAGGAAGGTCACAGACCTCCAATTGGTGGGACTTATAGAACACACAGTAACCGGTGAGGACCTGCATCTCCACCAGAGACAAAAAAGAAAACAAAAAGCAGCTGTCAAGAGTAGCAAGAGTCACCACCAGTGGGGAAGGGGACACTGGCTCCTTTGGCTTCTAGGTGAACAAAGCTGCAGCACCCTCATTAACATGATGAGACTGCCCTAATTAGTGGCTAGGATTCTAAATACTTACATCACAGCTCAACTGGGAGGTCTGGACCAGTGGGTTTTGTGAGAACCAGCTGTCTAGATCCTTTCTAGCTAAAACTTAGGGTCTCACCCAGACCTACCTGCATTTGAACAAGATTCTCATGTGATTCACATGCCGGTCGACCTTTGAGAAAACCATAATATAGACTCATTGAGGACACTGGATTTCAAATTCATAAGACGGGGGCTCATTTTCCAGCTCTGTCCTTGGAGAGTTCCACAGTCTAGGGCAGGGTACATCACTTCTCTGGGCTTTGGTTTCCTTCTCCATACAACCAAGGAGGTCGGGCTGGATAATCTCTAGGGATGTGTCCCACTCTCACGCTCTGTGCATCTATGGCTCACACAGGTTTGACAGTGACAAGCAGCAGAGCCAGAGCTGGGACCACACTTCCTTACAAGCTCCTTCCACTCCATCTTGCTCCCAGGGAGCCAGCCTGCCATCCTCACTGTGTCCCACGTAAAGCTCTGCTACACCCAGCCCTGTTTTGGATAGGTGATGACAGAGACAGCCCGGGAAGTGACAGGCACTCCCATGCCACGTGAACCCCAGCTTGGGGACAGCAGCCAGTGAGAGCCCAACAGGTCATGAATGAGAAGGCAGCTTTGCCGTGGCCTTCTGCACCGTGCAAGGCCTCAATAATCCCTCGGCCTCACGAGGCTTCCACTTCCTCCTCTGAAAGTACCAGCATTGACTGGCCAATCTCTCTTTCTCATTTTCTGAGGTTCAATGACCTTGGAATTGTTTCTAGTAAGGAAAAAAGCAGAATCCTCAGGGCTGGGATTATAGCTCAGCGGCAGAGTGCTTGCCTGGCAAGTGTGAGACACTGGGTTTGATCCTCACCAGCACCACATAAAAATAAATAAAATAAAGGTATTGTCCACCTACAACTAAAAAAAAAAAAATAAAAATAAAAAACAGAATACTCATAGAGCTCCATGATTCAGCCACCAGGTTCAAGCCTTCCTTAGTCTTTAGCCACTAACTGCATGGATGAAAGATTCTTTTGTTCACTCAACAAACATTTACTGAATCACATCTTCACATCTAAGTTCCACATCTTCACGGTAGTACCTGCTGCAGCTCCTGCTTTGGTTGGAGGAAAAAGAAGACATGTGTGTAGATGGTTCTAACACGGCAGTGCCTGACAGAACACAGAAATGGTGGCTGTAGATCAGAGCAGGAAGGACAAGAAGGCACAGAGGGTGTGTTAATGGGCTTTCCATCACTGTGAGAAAAAAACTTGAGACAAAGGATCAGTAAGGAGGAAAGATTTACTTTGGCTCACAGTTTCAGAGGTTTCAGTCCATGGTTGCTTGGCCCTGCCACTTTGAGTCTGTGGCAAGGCAGAACATCATGGCAGGGAGCAGGTAGCAAAATAAACCTGGTCCCTCATGAGAGCAGGGGCTGGGGTCCCAATATCCCTTTGTTTTAGTCAGCTTTTTCATCACTGTGACCAAAAGACCCAACAAGAACAATTTTAGAGGAGGGAAAGTTTATTTGATGCTCACAGTTTCAGCGGCCTCAGTGCAGAGATGGTCAACTCCATTGCTCTGAGCCCAAAGTGAGGCAGGACATCATGGTGGAAGGGATGAAAGCAGCCCAGAACATGGCTACCAGGAAGCACCCAGAGAGGTGTGCTCAGCAGGGACAAAATGTATACCCCAAAGGCACTCCCCCAATGACCCACCTCCTCCAGTCACACCCTACCTGCCCTCAGTTATCACCTCGTTATTAATCCTTATCAGGAGATGAATGCCCTGATTAGGTTGAGGTTCTCAGAAGCCAGTAGTTTCACCTCTTCACTTTCTTGCCTTGCCTCACACATGGAGGACACCTCACATCCAAACCATAACATCCTCCAGGACTCACCCACAGTGACCTAACTTCCTCCTGTTGGGCGGGCCTCACCTCCTGAAGGTATCACCACCTTCAGGGAGAGCTACAGTCTGATGATCCAGGCTTCCCACATGAGCCTTTGGGGGTGCTTCACATCCAAACCACACAGAGGATCCCCTGGACAAGGGGATGCCTGGCATGAAGGAAGGAGTGACTGAACCCAGAGTGCCTTTGTCCACGTTTAGTAGAGGCAAAAAGGGCAGCGGTCCACACTTGCTGTTTCCTATTAAGTGTCTCAGAATCCCTGGGTAGGCCATTTGTCACTTGAGAAAATCCAAGCTCAGAGAGGTTAAGTAGCACATCCTTGGCCAGAGCTGAACAATGGAGAAGCCCTGGGTCTGACCACCTCCCCAGGCTCTGCTGCAAGATTAGTTCTTCTGGTTGTTAACAGCTCGCAGAGAGTGGGTTTGTGAATCCTGGATGCTCTGAAGTAGAGGAGGGAACGCAGGAAGGTCAAGGTGGGAAATCAAGATCTGAGTAAATCAATTCCCCCCACCCCCAACTCTAAGTGGAGCAATAGAAATGAAAATATTTTTCTGCCAGGGTTTTTTAAGACAGAGGGGAAAAAAGTGGGGTGGGGGGTGGCCAATGAAGAAAGAGAAGGCAGCCACAGCCTGGACACAGCTCCTGTCCCTGATCAGGGTATTAGTGACTTCAATAATACCGCTCCCTAGTTCCCAAAGAGCCTGCTCACCAGGAGGCTCCTGATGAGGTCCTCTCCCTTGGGCGAGGTCATCCCTGTCCTTACAAAAAGAGCTCTTTGGCAGCGAGCTCAAGACCCCAGGCAGGGCTCTCCCAGGAGGGTGCCTCCCAGCTGTGTCACCGTTTCTTCTTCTCATTGTGGTGCTTGTAATATCCCCACAAGCATGGGGACCTCCTATGGATTCCATTCTTAGGTGGAGACTTGCAGACCTGAAAGGTCTGAAAATCTGACAAAGAACCTGGGGGAAAGGTGGGAGGCAGACAAGCCTCGGAGTTCCACTCAAGCAATTTAGTCTTTTTTAACTTGTACAGGCTGTCTTTCTGCTAGTTTTCCACATAGTCACTGGAAGTATGGAAAAAACAGAAGTAATTTTTGGCACCTAATATGAAGCAAGATATGATGCTAGGTGTTTTGTGTTTATTTGTCTCATTTTAGTCTCACCATCACCTTATAAGACTCATGTTTTATCTTTATTTCATAGGTGCAGATAATGAGGCTCAGAGAGGTTAGGTAACTTGCCAAAGGTCACTCAGCCAGTAAGTGGAAGAGCTGAGATATGAACCCCAGTTACTATGACTCCAAGGCCTTACTCTCTTTAGATGTTACAATGTCAACCATGTGTTTTTGACTAGGAAATAGTTACAAAGTCAGAGATGTATGGCAAAAATTATGGCAGCTTTTTTTTTAAGCTAGCATGAATCGTGGAGATTATTTGAAGTCCCTAGAAATTATTTTATATTATGTTTGAAGGAACCTGAGGCCTACAAGTTAAGAGAATTATGCAGCCACAAGTAATTATCAAAACCAAGGTAACTGGAGTCTCCTTCCCGTGTTTGTGGGTATGTGGTTTAGTTCAGTTTAGTTTTACAGGTCTTTCCTCAAGGGCAGTTCTTGTATCAAATATCATGGCCACCCAACCTGTGCAAAGAAGTGGAGGAAATAGGAGGAGCAGAAGCTTGTGCCCAGGAGTCCAGGTGGTGCCACTCACTAGAATCTAGAGCCTAGCAGGCGTCCTGTAAGAAGATCAGCCTCGTCATGTGCTCCTGGGGTCCTCCAGCCCCACACTGCCCCAGAGAGGATTTCAGTCTCAGCATGCTGCCAGCACTCTACCTGAGCCTAGGTTCAGAATACCTGCTGGTTCTCAGCACCTAGATGACATGACCTACACACTCTGCATTGCTTTGGTTTTCCTCTAGAAAAGATTTCAAAGTTCTCATTCACGCTGGGAGAGGAGAGGTGGGTGGTGGCAGATTCCTAAGAATGTTCCTGGCTTACTCCCCATTCAGCCCAGCCTGGGACCCCAAAAAGTCCCCAGAACACAGCTGTTGCCCCTTTATTCTGAAAATTCTCTTCACCTTCAGGAAAGAAAGCTCATTTCTAAAAAGGGACATAAATTTACCAAAACCAGAAGGCAGCTGAAGCCAGAGGCAAGGACAGCCTAAAAAAGAAAATGATAGGCCAATCTTACTTATGATCAAAGATGCAAAACTCCTAAACAAATAGTAGCCAAGCAAATCCATAAGCTTGTACTTAAAAAAAAAAAAAAAATACACCATGACAGAATTGAGTTTACCACAGGAATTCAAAGATGGCCTAAGATTTGAAAATATGATTATATAATTCCCATCAAGAACTTAAAGGGGAGGGCTGGGGTTGTGGCTCAGCAGTAAGCGCTTGCCTAGCACATTCAAGGCCCTGGGTTCAATCCTCAGTACCACATAAAAATAAATTTAAAAAAACTATTGTTTTCAACCAAAAAATAACTATTAAAAAAAAAGTTAAAGGAGAAAGTCTTAGGGTCATTTTGTAGATATGCAAAAAGAAGTAAAATTTATAAAATTCACCTATTTATGATTAAAAATTATCAGCCAGGCCCAATGGGTACTGAGGAGGCTAAGGTGGGAGTATGGCTGTGACCCAGGAATTCTACACAGACTGGGAAACATAGCAAGACACCCCCCCATCTAAAAAAAAAAATCAAACTACGAATAGAAAAGGACTTCCTGATTTTGATAGCATACAAATATCTATGGTACCATCAATCACCACACACTAATGGTAGAGCCTTCAAAGTAGTGTCTGTAGACACAACTGGGACAAGGATCCCTTCTATCATTGTTCCTTCATCATACTTGATGTCCTAGTCTGCACAGTAAGGAAAACAAAAGAAACAGTAAGCTGGAAGGAGGGAAAAGAGGATATGACACTGTCATTATTCCCAGACAATACTATTACTTCTATGAAAGGCTCTACAGATGTGTTAGTCAACTTTCTATTGCTGTGACAAAATACCTGACATAAACCACTTATAAGGAGGAAAGGTTTATTTTGGCTCAGTTTCAGAGGTTTCAGTTTGTGGTCACTTGGTCCCATCTCATTGGGCCTGTAGCAAAGAAAAACATCATGGCAGAGAGCACCACAGAGTAAAATTGCTCACCTCATGGTGGCCAAGAAGCAGAGAGAGAGCACAGAAGGGGCTAGGAATCCCAATATTCCCTTCACAAGCACACCCCCAATGACCTAACTTCCTTCCACAAGGCTCTACCTCTTAAAGATCCACTCCCTCCCAAAAGCACCACAGGATGGTGACTAGGCCCCTAGCACATGGTTTTTTGGGGACATTTACAATCTAAACCATAACAACAGGTGAGCCCTTAAAAGACAAAAGAATCTAATCAAATTACTAAGTATAGAAAACACACAGAAATCACTTGTAGGAAAAACAGTGTTCCAAAACACAAAAAAGCACAATTTAAAATGAAATTTAAAAACACTTGTTATTGTAGAAAAAAACCTGAACATTCACAAAGGCAGCTGGACAGCAAAATGAATCCTGAGTTCTCATCTCTTGGCCAACATTGTTCATTCATAACCCCAACGCCTTCCTCTCTTCCATGTTTTTATGAAACGAATTCCAGGATCATATCACTTTACCCATATATTTAAGCATATATCTCTAAAAGACAAAAAAAGACTCTGGACATAGCCATGATACCATTATTACACCTAAAATCCGAACAATTCCTTATTATAGATGAGTAGTCAGTTTTCAGAGTTTTATAATTATCTTTGAATTTGTTTACCATTGCTCAATATAGTCTTAAGTATCATTTAAATCATAGATTCCATTCATTTCTCTTTTTTCCTCCTTTTACTTTATTAGGAAACTGTATCATGTGTCCTGTTGGGTTTCCCACAGACTAGATTTCATTGATGGTGCAGCTCTTGATATAATTTATGTGTGTTTCTCTTTCAGGACACATGGTATTTCCTCATCTCCATGATGCCAATGGCTATAGGTCCATCAATTCATTAGAGTTTGCAAAATAGTGATAATGAAATGCTATCATTCTTTTTTCATGTATTAGTTAAGAAACTCTACAAAAATAAAATTTTCCTCATCTACTATTTAGTTATCCAGTGGTATAGCTTATGTAGGAAGAAAAAAATAAATGCTCAATGTTATGCTTTTATGTATCAGTTGTCATAATAATGAGTCAGTTCCCCAGGATCCTCCTACAGTGACCTAGTTTTGTTTTATGTTTTTTTTTTTAGTATCATGTACTTGTGGATTTAAACAGATGAAAATATAATTTTTAAATATAAATATATTCTGGCAATAAGTGTATAAAAAGATGTGTGAGACTTTCATGAAGAAATTATATTTCATTAAATTAAGCAAAAGTATACCTAAAAAAAGTATAATGTTCTATATAATACTGTGTACGATGTCCATAGATAGGATGAATCTCCATCATAAAGATAACAATTTCCCTAATCTATAATTTCATGAAATTCCGATTTTTAAAAAATCCCCCACAGAAGCTGAAGTTGTAGCTTAGTGGTAGAGCACTTGCCAAGCACATGTGAGGCACTGGGTTCAATCTTCAGCATCACATGAAAATAAATATATAAAATAAAAGTATTGTGTTCATCTACAACCAAAAATATATTTTTAAAAAATCTCTAACAGAGCAAGATTAGCTGATCCTAAAATTCATATAACAGCCAAAAATAGCTGCTATGATCTGAATGTGTCGTGTCCCCCCCGCCAAACTTCTTATGTTGAAATCTAATCACCAGTGTGATAGTATTTGGAGGTAAATCACGTAAATCACATTTAAGATATTGTATATATTTTTTAAAGAAGTTAAAATTTCGCGGCTAGGGTTGTGGGTCAGAAGTAGAGTGCTCTCCTAGCAAGGGTGAGGCATTGAGTTCAATCCTCAGCATCACATAAAACTAAAATAAAGATACTGTGTCCACCTACAAATAAAAAATTTGTAAGTTATTATTCAAAGTTATGCCTTAATTTGTTCCAATACTTCCTAAATATAAGGTTACTTTACTAAGGGAAAGAAATCACCCTTCTGTTGTTCACATCAATTCTAATCAAAATGTTGAAATTACACCAATATAGAACCTCTGCTTTTGGGCAATGCAAACGCGCCCTCTGCTGGTTCCATTGCGCCCTGCACCCAAGTTTGAAAATTGCGAAGACCTGTGAATGTCTTCCATGAGTGTTTTTTTCTGAGCCAGCAACTCTAAAGAAACCCTCACAGAATTCCTCTTATTGTGAAGATTCTCTAACCAGCTCCTGCTCTCTGTTAATGTTTCATATTATTGGAAGCAAAATAAATTCCCAGGCACAGCCCTAAGTCAGCATTTCCATTTTTCTCAATCTCATTGTACATTAACAATCTTGCCCCCTCTCCAAAATCTGGAAGTTGTGTGAGAGAGTGAATGCCATCATGAATGCTTAGGGATGAATGAAAGGAACCCAAGCTGCAAAGAAGCCCTGGTAATGGGACATGTGTCTCCTTCCTCATAGAGTAACATGTTTTTTAAATTAATTTGCTTTTCAATGTTATAACCACACTGGGGTTTTAGGGAAAAAATTGAAGCATATATACAAACCTCCCCATCTAACATATTATTTCCTTTTCTTGTTTTCTCTTCCAGTCCTTATCCACCCAGACATTATTGAGTTCTAACACACTATTCTATAGTCCATATTTTTACTTGTCCTATATCAGAAACTCTTTCCATATTGTTTATTTTTTCTTTTTAACAACAATTTTAAGTGTCAAAGTAATTCATCATAAATTACAAGGAAAGTCTCCCTTGTTGAGCTGTTTCTAATTTTCATTATTGACAATAACATAATAAATAAGTGGTTCAAAAACTGTTTCTTCTTTTGAATTATTTCCGTAGGATAAATGCGCAGGAGTAAGAGTCCCAATCAAAGACCAGAACATTTTTCTGATTCTTGATACACACTGTTATGTTACTTTACCCGAAGATATTTTAATACTAATTTCAATGTCACTTGCCATGTGACAATACTGGTTCCCACAGTATTTGCTAATTTTCTAAGTGTAACATACGTCATTGTTCCAATTTGCAGACTGTTGACTACTCACACAGATGGACACTTCCCCAATCTAATCCCCTCCTGGGATAATTACCCGTGCCCTTTGCTGATTGAGGATCTTCTGTCTTTTCACAGACCCAGAGCGAAGGAGTGTGACTGACTCCCGCAGTGCTTCCCTGGCTGAACATATCCAGACCCCTGAGGCAGATTCTATGAAAAACATGTAAGTGCTCAAATTTATAACAATGTGGACTTCCCTGCTTTTGTTTCTCTTTGTTTTTAATTAATTTTGTTTCTGGGATTTTGGTTTGGGTTTGATTTGGTTTGGTTTTCTGAGACTCATGAGCATTCTCAACTGATACAACATGCTGACAGCCAGAATGGAAAGAAACAAATTTACATTGTGATGAGTTTCCTACTTAAACCACATACTCTGCTAGTTGGATGAGGAGTGAAGTTTAACAGTATTGGAGGTATCTTCTTCCATTGTCCATATATCTGAGATCTACAGAGATTCTAGAAAGCTTAGTCTATCAATTCACTTGGTTTCTCCTCTCAGCATTCTCTCATCTTTGGGTAACATTAATAATACTAACACTTATTATTGATAATTGCTAACGTGTGTTGAGTGCTTCCTGTGTACTCCCTGGGTGCTTACTAGGAGCTCTCTGACAGCAGCTCAGCCAGTCAGGCCCAGACATTTGACCTGAGTCCCCTTTGGACCCAGCAGCTGGTGTAGCCATCTCTGCCTCTACCTGGAACCATAGCCCCATGTGACCTCCCTGAGATTTTCACTTACCCAGCAGTATAAGGTCAAATCTTTTTGACCTCCAGGAACCAAGGGAGAAGGGCACTTGGGTGATTGAGGCAACTGCAACAGGAATGTTATTTTAAAATTTTTATACCCTTTTTCCACCACATATTTAAATGGTTAGTGCAACAACTCACTATCAAAAAAGATAGAATAATCAGAGAATTTTTGTTAAATCAGGAGAACCAGAAAACACGTAAAAGCCCCACAATGACCATTATAGTCACCATGAGTAAATTTCAGATTTAAAATAAAGATTCCTAAACAGGAGAGAAGGGGAAAGAAAGAAAGAAAGAAAGAGAGAGAGAGAGAGAGAGAGAGAGAGAGAGAGAGAGAGAGAGAGAAAGGAAGGAAGGAAGGAAGAAAGAAAGAGAGAAAGAAAGAAAGAAAAGAGCATGCAATCAGGCTTGTGGTGCTCATTTGCAGCCTACCTGTTCCTCTGGGAAAAGAAAGGTTTTCCTAGCACTAAATCCTAAAGAGACTTCTATGGGTTTTTATAGAGTGACATTGAATGATTTAAAGACTCATATATTTACAGGAAATTCCATTTACCTCATTCAACAAACATTTCTCAAGTTTCCACAGTAAGACCTTTTACAAGCAAAGCACAGTAATCATACTGATTTAGATAAAAAGAGAAAATGCCAGAACCAGGCCTGGCACACAGCAGGCACACAACACTCAATGTTGCAGCAGCTACTGCAATCTATGGCCTGTCCTGCCCACAGGGCACACATCAGTTGTCCTCAGGACACAGTAATTGATAGCAATGACAACAGATAAAACTAACAGCACAGGACCTTTCAGTGGCTGGATTTGATCAAGAATGAAACTCAGAGGGGATAAAGAAATGGATAGTAGTTGCTTGTTCCTAAGATAATCTTTCTTAAAGATTTAAAGGTCATTTTTTTTTTCAGCTAAGCCTTTGATGGAAGAAATTTCAGTTACAACATTTTATGTCATTTAATTAAAGGCATAAATGTGCAAATGCAAAAAGGCAAAGTATTTCTTCCACTAAGTCAGATTATTCTGATCTCTCTTTTTTGGTGGGGGGTTAGGGGGGATTATTAGGGATTGAACTCAGGGGCATTCAACCACTGAGCCACTCCCCAGCCCTATTTTTTTGTATTTTATTTAGAGACAGGGTCTCACTGAGTTGCTTAGCACCTTGCTTTTGCTGTGACTGTCTTTGAACTCATGATCCTCCTGCCTCAGCCTACCGAGCCACTGCGGTTACAGGTGTGCACCACTGCGCCCGGCTCTCATCTCTCTTATCCAGGGATATGCTGAGGAAAAGAAAGCTGACTAAGTATGTCAAACACCCCACACAGTGCCTGCCAGAGAACAGGTGCTCAGTTGATGTCTGTCCACTACTCTCTTCCTTACTGCCAGAATTTTCTTTCATTTGGTCCTGTTGCTTTGCTCATTTAAAAGAGGCAGCAATTATGAGGCACAGCACCTGTACAGAGGACTTCCAGGAAGTAGGCCTGAGTCTCCAGAGAAGACCGGTGCTGTGGATATATCTCTTCTAAGAGAAAGAGAAGGGAAGATTGGACCAAGATTATTCAACCAGGAGGCACCAGCCAGCATCAGCAATGTGAGTGTGAACACCTTGAAGCTTGGTTCAAAAACCCTACCTGGATCCTGCCAAGGCTACCATGTACACTGGTATGAGCTGTTCACTATACAAGGGCACCTGACAAAGGGCGTGGTGGCTGACAGCCAGCTGTCATCACCTCAGTATTAGGGAACATCATCCTGAAGGACAGAACCCATTGCTAATTCCTTCAAAGGTATTGAATGGGCAACCATGTCCCCACACTACCATCCTGTCTTAAGAGGAACCTCCATGTTGAGGCAGCCCATGGAAAAGATGAAGACTGACATGACAGCACCAATCTATTAAAGGTGAAAACTGCTTTCACCTGGATTCAGCTCTGTAGATCATGATTTAGCATCAAAAAAGGAGGCAGGTCATAAAGTGTATTTTCTTCCTCTTTTCTCCTATGAAATTATCCTAGCTGTTTTAAATCAAAGATTCAAACTTCAACTCTCCCCACTGGCTCCAAATTCTCTAAGACTCGCTGTTCTGCTGATTCAGAACCCACACAAACCATTTCAAGCCATTATGTTACGTTGTTCAATGTGATCTTCCCTTGATGGCTTTTTCCTTTCCTACATGTATCATAGTCCCTTTCCTTAATTTCTTACCTTTAGGAGAGGGAGTTGATCAACAAGTCCAAGAGAAAGAAAAGAATCAAGACAGATAAGACCAAAGCACCCAAGAAGAGGAATGAAGGAATTGTCCCTGGAGAAGCAAAGGCTATTTTAGGTAAGAGTGTGCCTGTGAGGAACAATCCAGAAGCCTCCTGATAGGGGTAGGCGGTACCTGGAATCAGCATGAATTCTGTAGGGCAAGCTCACTGTCTTTTGAGTCTCCTTGGCTACCCTGGTTTAAACAGCAGTGCAATCTTACTGCATATCACTATCTTAGTAGACAGGGATAGAGACTGGGGTGGGGTTCCGGAGACCTGAGATTACCAAGGGAAGAAATGGTAATACTAATAATAACAGCACACATTTACTGAATACCTGCTGCATTAGGAGCTCATGAAATCCTCAGAACATCTCTGTGAGTGCTGCTGTGGGTGACTTACATAATATCAAAGAGATAGTAAAGAGGTGGACCTAGGGTTTATCCTTTCCTATTTGACTCCCAATGCACACTGTTACCACTGCTCTTGTACCACTTGACTCCAGGTTGAGTATCCCTAATCTGAAAATCCAAAATCTAAAATGTTCCAAAATCTGGAACTTTTTAAACACTGACAAGATGCCAAAAGTGGAATATTTCCACACCTGACCTCATGTGATGGGTTATGATCATAATGCAGGCACACTAAAATATTGTATAAAATTATCTTCAAGCTGTGTGTATAAGGTGTATATGAAGCATAAATAAATTTTGTGTTTAGACTTGGGTCCCACCTATCTAATTAAGGGATAATATAATGCAACATGATGTAATATGGTATAATATAAATATAACAAATACATTCCAGAATCAGAAAACATTCAAGTCCAAAACACTTCTGATCCATTTCTGATAAGGGATGCTCAACCTGTAAGTCATAATCATATTGGGTGGTGAGAGCATTTGGGAATGGGGAAGGATCAACAAGCTCTGAATGATCATTCCAGAACCATGTTTCTTCTCAGTTCCCTCAGTCACACCTTACAAGGAATCCAGATTCCTATGCTTCTGAAGACATCCTTTAGCTTAACACTTAACACCCACCCTTTACCTCCCACATGATTCAGAAGACCCTCCAAACAAAACCAGTGCTGTTGGAAAGGACAGGACTGGAGACACTCTTGGGCCAGATCTATTTTTGATGTTTATCTTTATAAACTCCTGCTGAATTTACATTGTGTAGTCCATGGCATTGACAGGATTAGGAAAAGGAACTCTTCATGGCTCCCAGAGGTGAACTAAGTCCTGAGGGTATTCAACTTCACCAGGTTACAGAGGGGCAACCTCAAGTCAGATTCTCTGGGTAGGACTTTCCAACTGTGTTTCAGGTCTCCCCACAAAGTCTTGACACCCCTATAGGTCAGGGTAAAATGGAGTTTTTAAAATAGCAACACTGCTGTTTTAGTCAGTTTTTGCACTGCTGTGACTAATAATAAAAAAGACCTGACAAAAGCAATTTTAGAGAAGAAAAAGTTTATTTTGGTGCTCACAATCAGAGATCTCAGTCCATAGCCAGCTGACTCCATTGCTCTGGGCCCAAGGTGAGGCAAAACACCATGGCAGAAGGATGTGGAGGAGGAAAGCAGCTCAGGACAGGCCACCAGGAAGCAGAGAGAGACAGCTCCCCACTCCATGGCCAAAATATAAACCCCAAGGGCACATCCCCATCAACCCACCTCCTCCAGCCACATTTACCTGCCTACAATTACTACCCAGTTAATCTCTATCAGGAGATTAATGCACTGATTAGGTTAATACTCTCATAAACCAATCATTCCACTTCTAAGTTGTCTTACATGAGTTTTTCGGAGACACATCTAAACCATAACAACTGCTGAATGACAATTGATCTAAATAGGATAAAGCAGTTTCTCAACAGGTAGTCTGAAAACCAGTCAAAACAGTACAGGTGGTTATCAAATGCAGATTCCTACTGACCCACCTAGGGCTCAAGAGTCTTTACCTCAGATGATTCCATTGCATGCTAAAGTTTAAAAGGTACTTAAAAGGTTATGCAGAGACACATTTCCTTAATTCAGTTATACCTCTGTCCCCAATTATTCTCCCCTCAGGCAAGTCAAAGGACTCAATGTCTGAAAAGAAATCAGAGCTAATTCCCAAAGAAAAAAAAGCAGGAGCCAAAAGGAAAAGGCCACAGAAGGAAAGGAATGTGGAGATGGCAGCAGAGCTGAATGGGCCTGATGACATCCCAGATAGAGGTTTCTTCCCTTCACACTCCGATGTGGAGGATCCTTGGCTTTCTCCCAGATATGATGCTCAGGAGAGCCAAGTTTCTATAGATGGAAGATCATCACAAACCCAGACCATGGCTGTCACTGGAAATGTGGAATCAAAAGAAGAGAGAAGCTGTGAAGACCCTTCAGAGGTAGAGTCTTGGCCAAGGGAATTCTGTCTTCACTTGACACAACTGTGGACACAGGGAAAACTGCCTGAATGAAACTATAATCCCTGGAACAGCTCTACTCTTCTTTGGTCTGCTTCGGTGCCTTCTGACCCTAGTTAGAAGCCAGAGCTGATCAGAGTCACGGAAGGGTGATATCCCTCTGAAGTAAGGCATTCTATGAGGCCCAAAATTGTTAAAGCTTCCTATTAACCCCTTAAAGAGCAGGAGGTGGGCACAGCACCCACCTATTAGAGGTGCACATCTCCTCAGAGCAGAGAAAGGTAGATGCAGGCCTTTAGAGCCAAGTGCATATCCTGGACTTGGCCTAGAGCTCATCCATTATCTGTCTCCCAAGTCCATGGAAATACCTTCTTTCAGAATCTGCTTATCTGTGGTACACAACAGCTTGTATACACACAACTGCTTCTACAAGGTGCTTTTCACAGAAGAGGTGTTTTGATCCAAAGGCTTAGATTCTCCTTTGGAGGTTTAAAGATAAAAACTGAGTGTGAGGAAAATCACTCTTAAAATTCTCTGTAGTTCACCAAAAAGAATGCCACATATATAGATACATCATTCCTCAGTAAAAACAACACAGCCCATTTTCCCTTTGCTATTGAAACATATCACTATCTCTTCCACTAAGATGCAGGCACTGAACTACCTTAAGACATCTTGTAAAACAAACAAACAAAAAGTATCTTTAAACACTACAAATGCACACATAGCAAAGTATGTGGTTAGCTTACTTAAGTTTTATGTGCTTATAGTAAATAATGTTGTCTCCTTTAACCTTTATCATACTTGTGAACCACGTGTGATTAACCTCAGTTTATGGACCTGTGAGTTAAATGCCAGGGCACCAGAAATTGTACTATTGAATGGTTAAGCCAAGATTTAAACTCAGATCATTTAAATCCAAATTCAGGACTCTTATCACTATTTTAAATGATTGTCTATTTTATGGTACCATGTCTTCCAAATAA
Organism: Spermophilus citellus; assembly: GCF_964194105.1. Taxonomy (NCBI): domain Eukaryota; kingdom Metazoa; phylum Chordata; class Mammalia; order Rodentia; family Sciuridae; genus Spermophilus; species Spermophilus citellus. The sequence continues at coordinate 103,406,912 of NC_138192.1, forward strand.
GATTTTAGACAATTTTTCCTGTGTAGTTCTCAAACCCTCTCAGCAGCCTAGATAACAGAATTCTGCTCTGCACAACAGATGAAAATATTAATCTATGGGCAGAACTTTTCTGAGCCAGCTAGATCATCAGAATTTCTTAGATTTATTATCAATCTATAATACTGTCCTACCTCTGCAAAGATAAAAAGCAAGGAGCTTTCACTTTGGGTTGGACACAGAAATCTCATGAAGAAATAGCCTCTAAAGTTCCTCTTACAGGCATACTTCTGAGTCAGAAGGCATTAGGGAGAAAAAGAAAACTACAATTGTCATGCAAACTGAAACACCTTTTGTTGAGAAGGTGGATTTCTACTGATTAAATACGAGTCTGACCTCTCCATATCTACAATATCCCTACCTAGACCCTGTGGTTTCCAGCCAAAGCTTCAAGTTAAAAATTTTTGTTTTGTTTTAAACCTAAGGAAACCCTCTACCTAGAGATTTTTATTTAATTGGTCTTGGTGGAGCTCTGGCCTCCAGCCATTTTCAAAAGCTCCTTGGACAATTCTTTTTTTTTTTTTTAATGTTTAATTTTTAGTTTTTTAGGTGAACACAATATCTTTATTTTATTTTTATGTGGTGCTGAGGATCGAACCCAGTGCCTCACACATGCCAAGCAAGCACACTACCACTTGAGCCACATCCCAAGCCCCTCCTTGGACAATTCTAAAGTGCACCTAGGATTGAGAACTCTTGAACCTATGATATATTGGGCATTATATTGATTATTTCAGTGAATCCTGGTAACAGCCCCATGAGGAACACAATATCAGAACAATTAAATTGTGACCTCCAAATCCCAAAGTAAGTGAGGAAGAGACTTGAATCTAAGTCAACTGGACCCCAGTGCTCAAGCTGGTGGTGGCAGGGCAGATATGGCTGTGGTCAGAGTGTGGAGTCCGCTTCATGACTCCATCTCTCATTAGACAACACTGGCTGGGCTGCAGCCCCATCTGTTCCTTGACTGAGAACACTCTTGTCTCTTAGGCCCTCACTAAGAGGGAGCAGCAGAAGGCTTCCCAGGACAGGCTGCGAGCAGAGAGGGCTGAGATGAGGCGATTGGAGGTGGAGAGGAAGAGAAGGGAGCAGGAACAGCAGAGCCGGCTCCAGCAGGAGGAGCTGGAGAGAGCAGAGAAGATGAAGGAGGAGCTGGAGCTGGAACTGCAGAGCCGCAGAGAGGAGAACCGGTAGGTCAGCAGCCAAGAGATATGGCTGTGTTAGAAAGTAGATGGAAAAGGCATGGGTGGACCACCTCGATGGGCAAGGTTCAGTGCTGAGGCTCTTGACATGAGGCAAAACCATGTCTCATTTTGCTCTCTCCTCAGTTTTCCTTAGGAGCAACCTGGCCCAGGTTACTCAAGATAGATGTTCACGTACTCTTCTTGGAAGGCTTTGAGATTCAGTCCCACCAATATTCATTGAATTTTACCACATTGTCTGCATTGCACTAGGCCCTTTCATGGGCCTTAACTCTAATTTTAGCTTCACAATATTCATGTGAGGCAGGAAACTCAAAATCTATTTTATAAGAATGGAAAATGAAGCTCTGAGAACTGAAGGTCTCTAACCCAGAGTGCTGAGCTGTGTACTAAAACTTCTAGGCTTCTCCTTCTAGGACCCTTATGTTCTTGCCTCTATCCTTCAATCCGGGCCTCCCTTGGAAAGCTAAGTCATCTCCTCCTTGGAAGGGGATGCTCCCTAGACACTGTAGGCTGCAAAGTCTCCCCAGGGGTACTGCCTGTTGGATTATCTCACAAGGATGCCCCAGTGTTTCCTGCCATTTTACTGACCATCTTGTGTTTTCTCAGCTTGAGGCGGCAGAGACTAGAAGAAGAACGGCAGCGGCAGGAAGAGGTGGAGAGAAAGCAGCGGCTCCAGTTGCAAGCAGCACAGGAGAGAGCCAGGCAGCAGCAAGAGGAATTCCGGAGGAAACTGCAAGAACTACAGAGAAAAAAGCAGCAAGAGGAAGCTGAGAGAGCTGGTGAGGATTCTTGAGCTCTTTCCTTGCCCTTCTATTTGGGGCAGAAATATTTTTATCCCTCCTGTGGGTGTTCATTTATTTCTATCCTAGGTTTTCGTGCATGAATACTCTAAATGTATGAGCTATTTTTTTTTCAAAGTGATTATTATGTGTGACTACAGTGAAGTGATAATGGATGGTCAGAATATGAAAAAGACTGACTTGTGCAAATGACTCCAGGGTCCTGCTCCCAACTCAATAATCTGAACTGGGACTCTGTCCCTTCTTTTGTTCTTTCAACATTGTTTAAGAATTACATAAATTAGAGACACAACCCTCTTCCTTGCTTCCTTCCCTAGCAAATGAATAGCTACAAGTACCTGGGTAGCTTCAGGGCATGCTTTCAGGTGTTGCATAGAATCTCTCCAGCTTCACTTTCAAGAGGTAGTAACTTCAGCAGATGAAGCCATGGCCACCTCCTGGTCCTGGCTCTTTAAATGGGCCAGTTCAGCTACGTAAGCACCAAGTTTCTCTAGACCCTGATCTGGTACCACACTCCATCCCAACCCTGCTCCATACCACCCCATGAGCTATCCAGGCTCTGGAAGAATCTTCCACACAGACTTTTATTAGTCGTCAATGCACTCTACATAGAAGGTGCTTGATAAAGGACTCAAATTGATAAACTAACTCCCAAGGTAATCCCCACAGAGGATGTGACAGCCTCATAGGCTTCAAAATTTCTCATACTGAGTCCTTAGAAATCAGATTTGAGAGTTGAATCAAAATATGGTTTTCCCCAACAGTGCCCCCTTGCTGAGCCCATGCCCCTTATGTATTCTGCAGAGGCAGAGAAGCAAAGGCAGAAGGAACTGGAAATGCAGTTAGCAGAAGAACAAAAACGCCTGATGGAAATGGCTGAAGAGGAACGACTGGAGTACCAGAGGCAGAAACAGGAAGCAGAAGAGAAGGCTCGGGCAGAGGCTGAGGAGAGAAGGCAGAAGGAAGAGGAAGCAGCTAAGCTGGCTTTGGAGGAAGCCATGAAACAAGATCAGGAACAAGCCAGGTACTGGTATATGGGCAATGATTGAGTAGGGGGATTGTTCAAAGGCTTAACTGCCTGGTGCTAGTATTAGTACTGCAATTGAACGAAGTCCTTTCCCCACCCCTCAACCCCAGCCAGCATGGTTTGGAAAACTAAAACACAAAGAGTGATTCTTTGGCTGACATCATAGGGTTCCTTCATAGCTTACAAAACTTATAATGAAGCTGAAATGGGAGTTTAGAGACCATTAATCTCAATCTTCCGGTTTACAGATGAGCAAGTCAAGTCCAAAGGCTGAGAGTATGTAGTTCAGTGACACTACAGAGCACTTGCCTAACATGCATTGGCCCTGGTTGGATCCCCACCACCAAAAGAGAAGGAAAGTATGTCCCAAAGAAGGGAAAGATCTTGATCAGGGCCAACCAATGAGTTAAAGGCAGTGTCAGGATAAGATCTAAAACCAACCGGCTGATTATGAATCCACTGCCTTCCTCAATAAATATTTATTAAGATTATTATGCAACTTCTGGACTCCGGAATTCAGAAATAAGCAAGGCAGACAAGGTATCTTCTTCCATGGCATAGGTCGGGGTGGCAAAACAGACTAAAAAAAAAAGAAGAAAAAAAAAACCCTTTATTTATTTAAAGCTAGTAACAAATGCTACTCAGAAAACATTTAAAACATGTGATAGGATTACAGGAGACTTATTTCAGACTGTTTGGCCAGAGTAAGACATAAAGTGAGATCTGCATGACAAGGAGTTAATCACATAACATCTAGGAGGAAAATATTTCAGCAGGTAAACAGTAAGTGCAAAGGTTTGAACAAAGAAATGAGAATAAGGTATTGAAGAATAAGGCTATAATTATAAGTTAATAGGGGGCAAAGAACACTTCCAAATGAAGTCAGAGAGAAAGGCCAAGATCAAATCTAAAGGGGGCATTATTAGAAGAAATAGCACCAACCTCCTTAAGAGCCAAGGACATTTCCCCCCTTTATTCTGCAACAGTGATCAATCCATCTTTCTGATAATAGGATCTGAGTAATGTGGTTTCAATACTCTTTTAAAAGTAGGTCCTCTGTAGTTGCTACACTATGACTGTCCCTTTCTTAGTGAAAGCAACTAATAGTCATTCCTTTTGAGAATTATAAAAACCCAGGGGTAAAAATCAATCAATCTATCTTAAGGATAAAGAAGCACAATCCAGAAAATCATTTGATTCCAAACTAAACCTTGTAAACACTTCTCCCCCTGAAATGCATTTTCCACAACTTAAGCTGACTCTAAGACAATAAATACTCTCTAGAGGACCAAAAGAGAAGGCAGCCAGAACAACTCTTGTTTTAAGAATTTCCACTAACCTTGAGTTGTTCCTCTCCTGGACTTTCTTCAGCTATTATGTGAAATCTACAAAATGGATCATTAGCAAAGTCCTGATTCAGCTTCAGAAATATGGATTCCGTGTATCATAACAGCAGGGTTGGGTTCATAGCAGCAGTACTGAGACCAAAAGCAAGCTACTGGAGCTCCAACTTTCCAAGAAAAGAAAACTGACAGTTATTGGAGGGGAAGTGGAAAATTTCACAAAGTCAGCTAGTCCAAGTAGCTCTCAGCAAGAAACCAAGTAAAGGACCAGACCAAGGTGTGGAGGCTTACTTCATCAAGGATTACAACTTAATGCCAGCTGACTTTATTTCACCTTTTATCAACTTATAAGGACAATTTCTAGGGTGATCAATCATTATTGAAATTGGGGTTGGGGTTGTCTCCTTAGGCAAAAAGCTGCTTTGGAAAAACATCTTCATTTCCATCAAGAACTCCAGAAGGAAGCCAGAGGCCTGCTGTGGACACAGAACATTTCCAGACCATGGGTTTACTCTTATTTCCAGTTCCTAGAAACACCCAGGCCATAAGGATAAAAGAAAGCTTTAAAAAAGTAAGTTGAGACGCAGTGATGGAAAAAAGAGAAACTTCCTTTCATAATAAAGTTCCGCCCTCAGCCCAATTAGTTCCATTTCTCCTGGTTAACCTCAATCCACACCTAAGGTCTTCTCTACTCCAAAACAACCATTCCCACCCTACCAGATACCTCATTCAACCCAATAAATCCTTTGCCTACTTAACACTTTATGTTCTCTAGCTCCAACTAAATCCAAAACCTTTGATGCCTGAAACTGCCCATAATTCCATAATTTTAGTTTGAAACACTTTGTGTAATCTTAGGATATTCAATGTATTTCATTTCAGTCAATGTATTTTAGTAGAGTTGTAGGTTAATAGAGAATCTGTAATGAAAATAATTCTGAATTAGCCAAGAGGAGCTAGTTCATTTATTTATATATATTAAGAAATCCCAACATAAGGCAAAACCATGATCTTTTAATCCCAAGAATCCAAAATTAACTGTCTATTCAGAACAAAGTATGTTTGTCATCACTTGTTACATGTTCATTTAAACAAGATGAGCTATTTGTGAATCAATTCGACATGCCACTTTTCGAGTACTCAATGGCCACAAGACTACCGTAGCTAACAGCTAAGAGGTAGAACACTTCCAACATAACAAAAAGTTTTGTTATTTTGATCCCTGAAAATTAACAAATCTTGAGATTTTGTTTCTGTTCGTGGACAAATCAACCACTCACAAAATTTTAATAATCACACAGACTCCAAAAGGAAGTTTTGAGGAGATAATTTATCTTTAATATTTTTTCTTTTCCCATCCTACAGTACTAGGGATTGAGTCCCAATCATTTATAATTTTTGAGACAGGGTCTTGCCAAGTTGCTGAAGCTGGCTTCGACTTTGCAATCCTACTGCTTCAGTCTCCCACATTGCTAGGATTATAGGCATGTGTCATCACATCAGATAACATCTTTTTATATCTAATAGAACATCCCTTTTAAAAAAAAGGGATCTATCACAGAATCATCATTAAAAGTTATGAAAGAGCTTTAGAAACAAGATGTATAAAAGGATGTTCAATCAACCAGAATCTAAACCTGCATTTTCTCACGAATTTCCTTTGACCCTACTCTATACTTCACTGTCCACAAGTGAAAAACTTAATATTCACAAGTTATCCCCTCTGATTTCTGATTAATGCTCAGGTATTTGCTTTCTATATGCATTACACCTCTACAACCCAGAAGTTGAGTTTTAATTTGGATTCTATATTGCTAAATTATGTACTTGCTTAGATCTGATGTGTACTTTAACTCCTTGTTTTATAGAAAACAGCCAAAATACTAAATAATATCACAGTGAATTTGAACATGTCATTTAAATTTTTTCTCGGGCTGGGGTTGTGGCTCAGTGGTAGAGTGCTCGCCTAGCATGCATGAGGCACTGGGTTCGATCCTTAGCACCACATAAAAACAAAATAATGTGTCCACCTAAAACTAAAAAAATATATATAAATTTTTTCTCAAGCTTGTTGACCCTATGTGCACAATCACTTCACTCAATATTAAGTACTCAATCAGGTAAGAGTATCTCAAACAATTCAACCAAAAACATAAGAATTAACACTCAAGGAAAACACCTTTGTGGGGAAAATTATCATTACTGACTTTATTTTCTCCCTTCTTTTACATGTAGGATGTTACAGCCAAGCACCAGCTAATGTGGCTACACTAAATGTGATTTAAAGTCCCTTTCAAATATATTCTTATTAGATTTTTACTGTGAAGCACCTATTTTATCAGCACTACTTCAACAGATAAGCACATTTTTAAGTTGAACAGCAGAGTGCAGTGCACTTAGAAGAATCCAATAAACTAAAAACAAAATTACTTTTAAAGTAAGTTCTACTATCTAAACGTTGAGAGCCTTGAGATGTTTAGAAATGCAAACAAAATTAAAATATAAGATTAGGGCTGGGGCTGGGGCTCAGCGGTAGAGCTCTTGCCTCACATGTGTGAGGCCCTGGGTTTGATCCTCAACACCACATCAAAATAAATAAAAATAAAGGCATTGTGTCCATCTACAACTACAAAAAAATTTTTTTTGTTTTTATAGAAGATTAAATGCTCATGTATTCTGGATGGCTCTAATAGCCAATCAGACCTGTTATTCAATCTTGACAGAAACAACTCATGAAGATTCTCTAAAAACGGGCCTAATTCCAGTCACTAATAAATATAATGATAAAGGCCAGGAAGATCTAAATTACATACAAATAACTTTTCAGTTAGGGTCAAATATTAAGCATTTTTAATATCAAGTCAATCTATTTTTCAGCTAGTGACTTGAATAGAGTATATAAGCTATGATTGTTTATAAAAGATTGGCTTTATTTGCTCTTTTTAAGGAGTCAGTTGACACTAGGATAACATGAAACTGGATTATATGTATGCACAGATATACTGAATTCTGTATTCAGGAGTTAAAAAAAAGAAGTTAGGCACTCTGAAATGAACAAACTAATATGGTATTTTAATTTTACACACAGTTTTATAGATTTAATATATAAAGAAATAAAAGGAAAATATAAACAAAATATACCAAACCTTAACTAAGCAGAGTTAAAGGGAACACTAAAATTATCAATATAAATCAATTTCAGAACTTTTGGCGTGCCCACTTGTTCAACATGATTGGGTAACTATTATATATATGCACCATACAGGAATATCAAATTTTTAAAAAACAAATCACTGAGTTTTTAAAGAGATATTTTAGCCTTAATTAAATCTTTGATTCAGAAGGCACTTCAATAACTTCCAGTGCTTCAAAGTCATTAACATCATCACTATACAGTACTGAAGAAATATTTGTATGATGTGCAAATAATTTCCAGTATTATGCAAGAAAACCTTATTTTAGGCATTTTCTTTTTTCTTTCCTATACAATTAAAATAAAATAAACATTAGTAAGGTTTTTACAAATATTGTTTATTTTAATGAAGCTGGTACAGACAATGTCCATTTAAAACCCATATCCCAGGCCAAAAGTACAAATAAAATCAAAGGAGCAGTGTTCTGTTGTACACACTTCTGCATGAATAGCTTTATTAACTGCTAATGAAAATTAGAACTTTTCCGGGATCTTCTGACAAGATTTTTTTTTTTTTAATCTTAAAATGCTTTCTCTTCAGTGAAGCCATCTTTGGAGTTAGTCGTTACTCTCACTATGTCTGTTCGTCTTGACTCCAAAGCTGATATTCCTCCTCTTTTGGTCCAGACCCTCAGATTTTAAAAGTAGCATCAGGTTAAGGAAAGGTCATTTTCCCACAGTTCAGTTCTCTGAAAAACTTCCATCTCCCACTGAAAGTCACAGTCCAGGAGTGAAGCAGTCACATGCTAGAACTTCAGGGCCAACTGGAAAGTCATTATATAGACACTCACATTGGTCGATCTTATTTACCACCAAAAGCCTGAAAATGCACAGTCCTGAAAAAGGTGGCCTCTCTGTATACACGTGTAATTTTTTAAAAGGAGAGGGCAATATGAAGGGAGCTGAGGTTTGATCACCAAAAAATCAGCACAATGAAAACAAACAATAATGAATAATGAGCACTAGAATTCAAATTACCAGATGTTTTAAAGAGATGGGTGCCAGTTCTCAATTCCATTTGAACACCACATTACAAAAGAACTATTTTTAAAAATAAAAAAGGATTGAGGGAAAAGAAAAAAAATAAAAGAATATCTAAACCGTTGAATGACCCCCTGTTTGTTCCTGATAAACTTCAATCACATCTTCTTCCTCCATTCCCAGCTGTAAAAAGAAAAATGTTAGTAGAATATTAAAGCACTATTTTTAAACTGGCTACAATTATGTGGCCACTATTTTAAAGTGCAAAAAGATACAAAAATGATCTATACTTAATTATACTCTTTCTAAGATTCAGAATCCTGTTTCCTGGGGCTGCAATTGTGGCTCAATCACAGAGCGCTCACCTACCACATATGAGGCACTGGACCACATTAAAAAATAAAGGTACTAAAAAAGATAAAGGCTGCAGGTGTGGCTCAGTGGTTAAATGTCCCTGAGTTCAATCCCTGGTACCGAAAAATTTTAAAAATTAAAAAATTTTCAAAAAAATATCCTGTTTCCTTAATCTAAAGAACATAGAGGTATACCTTTGCTTCTGGTTCTATGTCTATATAGTCATTCATTTTGCTCTGAGTCAATTTTACTTCCTAGTTTATTCACTATATAAAACTCAAGTGGGGCTGGGGCTCAGCAGTAGAGCGCTCGCCTAGCACTTGTAAGGCCCTGGGTTCAATCCTCAGCACCACATAAAAATACATAAATAAAGTATTGTGTCCAACTACAACTAAAAAATAAGTATTAAAAACAAAAAAACCCTCAAGTGTTATTAACAGGTTAAAGAAACTTTAAATCTAACAAAACATGTACTTAATAGTTAGATAAAGTTTGATCGCTTATTTTCTAAAAAGCATTTCACTTTTAGCTGTAATTACTGTAGAATTTCACTTTTTCCAAAAACTTGATTTCACTTTGAAATATATATGGTTTTAAGGCTGGGCACAGTGGCACCCACTTGTAATCCCAGCAACTCAGAAGGCTAAGACAGGAGTACTGTAAGTTTGACAACAGCCTTAGCAACTGAGTAAGACTATGCCTTAATATAAAAAGGGCTGGGAATGCAACTCAGTGGTAAAGCACCTCTGGGTTCAATCCCCAGTCCAAAAGAAAATTAAAATATAAATATATATATATGGTTTTAGTTAGAAAAATACTGCCTAAGGATTATTTTTAAGTGGTTTGCCTTGTCACCTACAGTTTCTTCAAGCATATAGCTATTATTTTTTTCAATAGTGATCACTCTCAATGCAGTAAGCTTACCTAGACATCTAACTCTTATTTAATATTTCCAATTTTACAAGCAATATTTTTCAGCCCATTCCTTTTTAATTCTTGCAGGGAAAAAGAGGATCTTCAAAATGCCTTTATAAGCCAAGGTTACACACCTAGAATCCCAGCAACTCAGAAGCTGAGATAGGAGGATCATAAATTTAAGGCCAGCCATCAACTTAGCAAGACCCTCTCTCAAAATGAAAATGGGGAAGGGGAGGTGGGGATTATAGCTCAGTGGTAGACTGCCCCTGGGTTCAATCTTTGTTTGGTATTGGGGGCAGAGGGAGTTAACATCATCAATAAGGGGCTTCATGTACTTTAGATAAAAATACATGTAATCATTATATAATATTCCAGTCAAAATTACACTGCCTGGGATCTAAGCTTGAGGAAACAAACAAACCCAAAGTGAGAGGTTGTCTACAAAATAACTGCTGTGTAGTCTCCAAAAATGTCAATGTATGAACCATGGGTGGTGGTGCATGCCTATTATACCAGCTACTCAGGGTCTGGGGATATAGTTCAGTTAATAGAATGCTTGTCTCGCATGCACAAGGCCCTGGGTTCAATCCCCAGCACTACCAAAAAAAAAAAAAAAAAAAAAAATCCCAGCTACTAGGGCTTTGAGGACTTTAAGTACTGGGTTGTAGATAAAAATATTCTTAAACTTAAATTTCCTAAATTTGATTAATAGTACTATGGTTATAAAAATAATACACTTTTTCTTAATAAACAAACTGAAATTTTAAGAAGCAAATGGCCATGGTGTACACATTAATCCCAAATGGTTTAGTGATGGGAAGGTGAAAAATACACATTCACATCTGGACACACACATATACATAAAAGGGAGAGAGAAAGATGAAACACAAGTCAAAAAATGTTAAAAATACATGAATCTAGGTAGAGAGTATATATGAATTTTATGTACTATTCTTGCAACTTTTCTTTTTTCCTCCTCCCTAACCTCCACCACACAAAGGTACTGAGGATTGAGCCCAGGAGCCCCCCTACCTTACATTTCCAGCCTTTTTAAAATTTTATTCTGGGACAGGTTTTCCACTAAACTTCTGAGGCTGGCCTTGAACTTATGATCCTCCTGCCAGCAGCTGGGCTTACAGGTATATACCACTGTACCTGGTTCTTGCAACTCTTCTGTAAGTTGAAAATTCTTTCATATATATATAAAAACCAAAAAGGAGAAATGTCAAAAAGGACACAGGTATTCCTGTGTTAAACTAAAGAAACTCCCACTTACCAATAGCTAAAGGCTATTCACAAAGTTACAAAGCATCTCCCTAGATTACTTATTAATTACAAGGGAAAATAATAACTTTATAGCAGATAAATCTGGCAGTTATCACTTTAGCCAAGTGATCAAAGTTAACATTACCTATAATTGTACAGACATCACATATCTCCTAATGTGATACACTCAGAAATATACAGCTTCACTCTGGGTGACATTCCCACCAAAAAGGCAAAACTAAATCTAATCAAGAAGAAACTCCAGACAAACTCAAATTGAAGGACTTTCTAAAAAGGGAAGATGGCCTAAACTTTTTCAAAATTGTTAGTGTGACAAAAAAAATAGAAAGGAAAAAAAATGAGAAAATATTTCAGATTAAAGAAAGTTATAGAGGTATGCTGACCAGTTAGAATGCATGTCCTGAATGAATCTGATAAAAATATGACCATAAAAAGACCTTACTAGGAAAAAAGGCAAATCTGACTACTTTAACTGTAGAGTCAATAAGAATACTATATCAATGTCAAATCTCCTAAATTTAATAAGTGAATGATGGCTCTTAAGAGATTAACAACCTGGCATGGTGAGGCTAAGACAGAAGGATCAAGTTCAAGGCTAGCCTGGGCAATTCAGCAAGACCCTGTCTCAAATGAAAATAAATTTTAAAAAAGGGCCAGGGACGTATCTCAATGGTAGGGTACACCTGGGTTTAATTTCCAGTTCCAAAAAATAAAAACAAAAAAGAGATAACATGTTGAAATATTTAGGGGTAGGGCTATGGTATCTGTAACTTAATCTCAAGTGGGTCAACAATAATAATATGTATATACAGAAAGTGACAAAGTAGACATAGCACAATGTAACATAACTGATGATATAGGAAGGGTATTCAGTAGCACTGTATTACATACACTATTTCACAATTCTATAAGTTTGAAATAGTTTAAAAGTAAAAATTAATAGTAATGATACATCATTCCCACCATCAGAAATATCAGAAATGTTTTTTTGTATATGAAGAGGGGGATAAACATATATACATAGACGCAAATGCACACTTTACTTTGAGATACCTATTTGAGGGGAGTGGAAATATATAAGCAAATGAAATAGTCCATACAATAGAACAACTAAATGAAAACACAGAAGCAAAAAAAAAAAAAAAAAAAAACACACACACACACATAAAACAAGAAAACAGAGTCAACCATTTTAAATACACACTAAATTTTGTATTTACAATCTTAAAATGAGTCAAATATCAGAATCCAACTTTTAAGGTTAGCCTTACCATAAATGAGTTATCAGCAATCTGCCAAATTAGAGGAATATTTATCCATCTTCAAAAAAGTTTTCATAATACCTTATGACAATTTCAGTATTCAATCCCTGATGCTACCTACTTTTATTGACTTTTCTTTGTGTGTATATGTTGGGGATGGTGGGGATAGGTGACACAGGGGGTGATCTAACACTGAGCTTTATCCTTTTTTTTTTTTTTTGTGTGTGTGTGTGTATGTGTGGTGCTGGGGATTGAACCCAGGGTCTTGTGCATGTGAGGCAAACACTATACTGAGCTATATCCCCAGCGCTGTCCTCTTTAATTTTTTATTTTGAGATAGAATCTAGCCAAGTTGCCCATGCTAGCTTTGGACTTGTGATCCTCCTGCCTCAGCCTAGAATTTCAGGCATGTACCTGAAAGTGCCTAGTTGCTTTATTGGCACCCAAAAGATTATTTTTCCTCTCTGACAAATGATATACCACTTAAATTGGAGGATACTTAAGAAAAGAACAATTTAATACCAGTATACCAAATCATTCAAAAAACTTTTTAATTTTTAATTGAGGAAGAAATTATACTCGTAGCTCAGTGAAAGAGTTCTTGCCTAGCATGGGTGAAGCACTGGGTTCGAGCCTCAGCATCACAAAAATTATCAAAATAAAGGCATGCTGTTCATCCCAACTACAAAAAAAAATTATTTACTTAAAAAAAAAGAAATTATACTCACTTCTTTTGGAGTATGATTATCAGCAATTCTCTGACCTTCAAAGAGAAACCTGAGTGAATTCATTGGAACTCCCTAAAAAGGTTAAAAAAAAAAAAAAGGAAAAAGTATACGTATGTACATATACACAAACAAATCTCAGAAGAAATAATACGAACTTTGATCCACAAAAAGCAAGTATGAAAGCCTTAAACAAGCTACAACAGAATTTAAAACTACACAGCTAATTCAATCATAATACCATACACTGAGTACCAACTATCTGTACCAAATACTTTATACACATAATCAAAAATGTTCTTCATTTTCATTTTCTAACTAGGAAAACTTAAGGCTTGGAGAAAACATAGTTTGCTAGGAACTTTAGCCTAAATCTTCTAAGTCTGTGCTCTTGACCACTATTCTGTTCATTTTCCCCTTAAAACCCATGAGCTAGCATAAAACAAAATCAGAAATTAGATGAGATCCTCAACAGCTTCCAACAATACAAGCAAACTTGGTTTTAAATAGATTAAATCATTGGAATTTGTCAAGAGCACAACAGCTAGCCAGCCAGATAAGCTAAGACGAACCTATAATGGCATAGAAGGTACTTCAAATATCATAAAACATATTGATTATATATTTTTTTCTGATCACTTACTGAACAGTAATAGCTAAAAGTGGAGAGGTGTCTCATTTAAAGGGAAGTAACTGAAAGTAAATACAAATCAAGAATCTTTTAGTTAGTTCAAAACTATTACGACAGTTTTGCTCCATATCTAATATTAAGATTTTCACTGTGGGTATTTAAACACTGTCCCAAAATACCCAAAGAAATTAAAACTATTTCTTAATATGCACTATTAACATAAATATATGAGACCATGAAAACTTACCCTTCATTTGATTTAAATTCCTTCCAAGGTTATATAAATAATAAAGTGGGTGACAAAAGCAGAATATTCTTTGATTCACAGAATTTTTAAAATTACCTTATAATAAAATCAAAAAAGTTCCTACAGGGCTTTAGGATTATATATAGCTCAGTGACAGAGTGTGTTTCCAGTAATGTGAAAAGCTCTGTGTTCAACCGACAGCATTTCCTCTCCCCCCAAAAAAAAGTTTCCATGGAAACCAACCAATCTATAAAATAAAAATGATAAAATAATTGAATAAATAATTAAGTTTACAGGTTGGACACAGTGGCACATGTCTGTAATCCCAGTGACTCAGGAAGTTGGGGATTAAAAGTTTGAGACCAGGCTTGGCAACTTAGCAAGACCTTATTTTAAAAAATAAAAAGTACGAGTAGTAGAGCACTGCTGGGTTCAATCCCCAGTGATTCCAAAAAGAAAGAAAAAGAAAAAAGAAGTTTATGACTTTCCACTCACAGGTAAGTGTTGCACAGTTCAGATAAATGCAATTTCTTATTTCTTGTATATCATTAAGCTAAGGGAAAAATTACCAAGCGTCTATAACTAAGTATAAAAAGGTTTTCTAAAGACTGTAAAGTTACTCTGAACCTTGGCAAAGATTCTACTAATGTTATAATTTTCTCCCAAAACCTAGTACCTTGAACTTTGGGGTCAATTTTTAGTTTTCACTTAAGCTTTGGTTTACCTCTTTACTTTGCACTGTTTTTCCTCAAAAATCAATTCCCTATAGATGAGGTAAAAGAAACTATATGAATTATCTTCAGTTGTTGCAAAGATTAAATACATTTTTCTTAGGTACTTATAGTATCATGTACATGATTATTCAATAAATGTGAGTAAATTCTACCTCAGTTTTAGCTCACATCAAAATTATTACAAATGAAAATTAGTTGAGACCCAATTAATAAGATTTTACTGAACTTACTAATTAAAAGCTATAACAAAAGATAACAATGGTATATATTGTTTTACTGTTTTTATGTTTTTGTAGGGGCAAAGGGATAGTGGGGATTGAACTCAGAGCCACATCCCCAGCCCTATTTTCTATTTTATTTAGAGACAGGGTCTGAGTTGCTTAGAGCACCTCGCCTTTGCTGAGGCTTGGTGTTGAACTCAGGATCCTTTTGCCTTAGTCTCCCAAGCTGCTGGGAGTACAGGCATACACCACTGCACCCGGCTGTTTTACTAATTTTAACAACTAGTCTCTGACTTCTGATACAAAAATTCTATCTAAATTAAAAATTTTAATTGTTAAAAGTAAACCTTCGGGCTGGGGATGTGGCTCAAGCGGTAGCGCGCTCGCCTCGCATGCGTGCGGCCCGGGTTCGATCCTCAGCACCACATACAAAGATGTTGTGTCTGCCGATAACTAAAAAATAAATATTAAAAATTCTCTCTATCTCTCTCTCACACTCTCTCTAAAAAAAATAGTACATGTCTAAATAGCAATAATATTAAAAAAATAAAAATAAATAAAAAAATAAAAGTAAACCTTCTAAAGAAAAACCTACAGGATGAGCCAGGCACTGTGGCACATGCCTGCAATCCCAGCTAAAAGAGGTTGAGGCAGGAGGATCACAAATTCAAAGCCAATCTCAACAATTTAGAGGGACCCTATCTCAAAGTAACAGTAAGAGGCTGAGAATGTAGCATAGTGGTATTGTGCCCCTGGCTTCAATCTTCAGTACTACACACACCAAAAAAAAAAAAACCTACAGAGTATATAGCTCAGGGGCACAATGCTTGCCTAGCATGTGCAAAGCCTTGGCTTTAATTCTCAGTATCAGAAAAAAATACAAATTTTTAAATTAAGAAAACGCCCTACAGCCAGGTGCAGTGGCGCATGCCTGTAATCCCAATAACTTGGGAGGCTGAGGCAGTAGGATCACAAGTGCCAAGCCAGCCTCAGTCAGCATCATAGAAAGACCCTATCTCAAAACAAAAAATAAAAAAGGGCTGGGGATGATGTGGTTCAGTGGTAAAGCACGCCTGGGTTCTATTTCCAGTACCTCAAAAAAAAAAAAAAAGCCCTACAATACCTGAATTGATATCATGTAATACAATTAAATATTTTTAAAAATTCAACTTAACAGACACCGATTAAACATATTTCTTACAAATTATTTTAAATCATAATTTCATTTAGAAGTAAAGCTTAGTTATTTCCTATTTAATTTCAACTATATTTACTAAAAACTATTTTACTAACAAGGATAATAATGAATAACATTTATTAAGCATTTTTAAGTATCGTGTTAAGGACTTTTGTAGGCTATTTCAAAGATTTTTGTGAGGTGTTACTACAATATCCTTTACTAATGAAGGCAAAAGCAGTGGCATAGCCCAAATATGAATCAGGTAGGTTAAAGGAATTAGTTATTGTTCTAATGATGTAATTCATGAAAACCAAAATCCATGAGGATTTGGTATTAATAAATTAAGAAGACTTTCATGCAGATTTTTTGTTCATTTTGTATGCAGTGCTAGGGTCAAACACAGAACTTCACACATCGTAGGCAAGTGCTCTACCTCTGGGTAACATCCTCAGACCCTAGGTTTTCTTTCTTTCTTTTTTTTTTTAATATTTTTTTAGTCATACATTGACACAATATCTTTGTTTATTTATTTTTATGTGGTGATGAGGATTGAACCCAGGGTCTCTCCCGTGCGAGGGGAGCACTCTATCACTGAGCCACAACCCCAGCCCCCCCACCAGGGTTCTTTTAAAAAAAAATTCCTTGGTGTTGAAAATATGGATGGAATCAGCAGCACATAGTAATGTTAGTCCTATGTAAAAAGATAATATACTAATAATATTATTACTTAAATTTAACATTTGGCTAAACATTGATGATTAGAAGCACAGAGAAATGTCATAGAAATCACCAAAAATTACTTGCCTTTCTTGTTATATAACTAGTAAGCCATCAAGATAGAAGCATTCACTTGAGATATCTTTACAACAGAGTTAAGTTTTCAAATGAGTTGGCATCTTATGAATTCAAACTTTTAAAAATAGGCCACAAGAGGAAAACGGAAATTAAACAGAAAATGATAAAATTAGAGTGCTTTCCTTGAGCTCCTAAGGTGACAATAATAAAACAGATCATTTTGTCTTTTGACAACCTTTAGTTAAAAGAAAAAAAAAACATAGGGCAAACCATTGTATTCAATACCATAATTTACAAACCTGTCTTTGACAATATGATTCTTTGAGTTTCTTGAGATGTGTTGTCATTTTCACTTTGAAGTGAATCTCACTGCTATCCTATGAAGATAAAAGAAAAACAATTACCCTCTTTTTATAAACTATTTACTTGTTTGAACCAAATTATTTAATTATACATGTAATATAAATAGAAACATAAACCAATCATCTTTATTTTTCCACCAAGATATTCTTCTTAGCATTCCTAAAAGGTTTTATAAAATACTGTAATCATCCTCAAAGGTGTTTTATATCCATTACAAAAGAAACTTAATAAAACAAAGATATCTGTCTTAGGTGTTAAAATGATCAGTCTAAGTATGTACATGGAAGAATGTGTTCCTTCATAAATGCACGTCTATGAATACACAATAAGAACAAAAACATAGAAGACAAAAAAATTATACCTTACTGATAATTAGGAAAATGGAGAAATAACAAAAATGTTTTACTTATCACACTGACACAAAATTTAAAGATTGATAATTTCCCAAACATGTGGGGAACTGGTACAATCTAATCAGAAGACTCCACAATGCCACCAATTCTGTCTTTTGTCCTTTAAAAAAGAAAAAGTAACTATGGAGAAACTATGAATATTCATCCTCCAACAGTTTTCAGCTTACCATAACTAACACCTCAGAAAGAATCAATAAGATGCAGACTAGAGTCCAAGGAAATGAGGTGCCGGAAGAGGCCAAAGTGTGGAGGTGGGATTAGGAAAAGGGCTGACAGGTTCTTTTGTTTAAGGGTAGCCCTAGAATTACCAATTAATGATATTCATTGTATTTGTCCCTGAAGCATAAGAGTTAACAGTAAATTTCCATTTGGAGAAATTAAAATATGAGGCGTCCCCCCAAAAGCTCCTATGTTAGTGCAAGGATACTTGGAGGTTAAATGTTTGGACTGTCAGAGCTGTAATCAATCTAATGGGTCCATTCCTAAGGTCACTAGGAGTGTGCACTGTAAGGGTTCATCTGCCCTGTGGTCCCAGTCCCTTTATCTCCATTTCCTGGTTGAGGTGAGAGGAGAAGTGCTCATCCACCATGCCCTGAGGTTCTACCACGATGTTCTGCCTCACCTTGGGCCCAGAGCAATAGAGTCAGTGACCTTGGACTGAAGGTCTGAAATGGGAGCCAAAATAAACCTTCTTACTTGTCCTTGTCAAGTATTTTGTTCACAACAACAAAAAGCTGACTAACACATAAGGTAGTCTAAACCTGCCTAGCAGAATAATTTTAAAATACAGTATCTGCTTCTTCTACCTCCAAAAGATGCATGTACAGTAAATGAAAATGCCATTTTTAAATAAATGTGCCTTACTTAAACCTTTATTTTTCCTGTGAGAGAAATTACGTACATGTTGGAAGAGAAAGTCAAAGGAGAAAAATAATGAAACTCACCTGTCCAATTACTTTGAGTTTAATGTATTCTCCTTCTTTCTTATCCCCCAAATCCTCAGTTGAAGGTTTTGCCTCCTGAAAGAAAAGTAAATTTCAAAATAAAAGCTCTTACATGCAATTTCAATTACTCATTTATGAGTATCCATTCCTTTCCCTCAGGGTACAAAATCTATACCTGGGCATACAAAGAACATTTATTTTCTCTGCCAGGCAAGCAAAAAGGGTCCTAAGTCAATTATTCTCCCAAACACTGGTTCACTACAAATCAAGCAAGAGGTCTCTTTGAGTATATACCACAATATGGGATATAACTTTACCATGCATCAAAATCATCTGGAGGACTTGTTAAAACAAACAGCTGGGCCCCATCATACTTTCTATTCTGGAATGGAAATAAGAATGAATATGTTTCTAACAAATTACCAGGTCATACTGATTTGCTAGGTAGAGAAACCATTTGGAAACTAGAGGAAGTGAATCCTTGGCAAATTTTTTTTTAGTTTTGTTTTTATTTTTTTTAGTTTTTTGTGGTCATAGCACATGATAGGCAAGCTCTACTAGTGACCTATATCCTCAATTCATGTATTCTTTCCTATTTTCTTTCTTTCATGTGTATGTGTGTGATTGTGGGGGTGGAGCGGTGAGGATTGGGGGTCAAGCCCAGGCCCTTGAGCATGTTAGGCAAGCTGTATACCACTAAACTACATCCCTATCCCTTTTTATTTTTGGACAGGGTCTTGTTAAATTGCCTGGGCTGCCCTCAAACTTGTATTCCTCCTACCTCAGTCTTCCAAGTCACTGGCATTACAGCAGTTTGCCACCATGCCAGGTCATCCTCCACAGATCTCCCCACACCTGTTTTAGGAATGGAACCGAACCCAAGAGCACCACACCACTGAGCTACATCCCAACCCTTTTTATTTTGACACAGTAGTCTCACAAAGTTGCTCAAACTAGTCTTAAACTTTCAATTTGCCTGCCTCAACCTCCCAATTAGCTGAAATTACACAAGTGCCACTGTGCCCAGCTTCTTCTCCATGAATTCTGAATTCTCCTCCAAACATTACGAATCCAAGATTATCTTCTCACAGCCTATCCTGAGGTGTTTACTACCAAAGGAAAGTCAAATAGGAAAGTACTAGCCTAATATAGAGCCAAAAAATCAGTTTTATGTCATCTATTAGTTTAAACTATCTGAAGCATTACAATCCAAGTTTAGAAGAAAAATTTTAGGAGAACTGAACTGGAACTGGGGAAAAAAACACACACACACACACAAACAGAATAAGTAGAAAAACAAAAGTCCATTGACAAATAAAAAAAATTAAGGGCTGCGGATGTGGCTCAAGCGGTAGCGTGCTCGCCTGGCATGCATGCGGCCCGGGTTTGATCCTCAACACCACATACAAAAACAAAAGATGTTGTGTCCGCTGAAAACTAAAAAATAAATATTAAAATTTCTGTCTCTCTATCTTAAAATTAATTAATTAATTAATTAATTAATTAAAAATTAAAAAAATAAGTAAATCGTTTTTATTAAAGGAGTATCCTATGTGCTATACCTTAGTTAGGCCACCAAATTATCCACTTATTTAATATATACTCTTCTATCATTCATACTAATTTAAAAGAGTTAACCCATACTCAGTAACAATATAACTAACCATATTGTATCCTGCAAGTTAAAAAATCACAGAATCATTACCTATGTATCTCACGCCAGTAACTTTAACAAATTCCTTAACAATCAAATATTAAGAGAACGTATTAAACTAGACGTAGATTTTTACTTGAGGTAGTCTAGGGAAATGCTTAGAAAACTGAATTGATTCATTAGTATGAATCCTTGCTGGTTTTTCATTAGGCAGTTTTGCTTTCAACATTTGCTGAGTATTAATATTACAGTAGTGATCAATCTTAACCTTCTTTAGAGAGACAGTATTTCACCTGAAACCAGAAGACTGTCTTCAAATACCATCTCACCGAATTTCTATGACTTATATTCTTAATAAACAGTTGCTTCTACCTTTAAGTATCTAGAGGGCAAAGATAGCTTATTATTTATTACAGTGAAGGGCAATAAAAAGCACCCAAGCCTTGAAGTCCTCTTTAACTGGAAGGAGAGGGGGTGGAAACAGCTTTGTTTAAGTTAACAAAAAGGAGGGCAGGGCCCCTCCCCTAGCAGCAATACATCAGCACAATAGGAGTGATTCCCTCCAGTGTTTCTGGAGGGTAACTAAGAGGTTACTCAGAAGAAAAAGAATTTTTCCCCTCCTCCAATCCACCAGCTTCTCTGATTCTAAAACTACTAAAATCAAAAGCATAAATGGGATTGTGGCTGGGATTGTGGCTCAGTGGTAGAGTGCTCGTCTAGCACGTGAGAGGCCTTGGGTTCGATCCTCAGCATGACATAAAAATAAGTAAATAAAATAAAGGTTTGTGTCCAACTACTTCTAAAAAAATAAATAAATAAAGATGGCTTCCAGTACTTTAAGGTCTGAAAGAACCAAATCCTACAGCACAGCATTCAATATTTCCATCACCAAGCTCAACTCTTATTTTTCCCTCACCATTCATTTATAAACCCAAAGATTCTGATAAATTGGACTAGTTGTCCATCAGCAATATTCAATCTTCCATCCTTTAGGGCCCCAGTTTTTTTTTTATTTCAAACATATACATATATATATATATATGTGTGTGTGTGTGTGTGTGTGTGTGTGCGCGCGCGCGCGCGCGCGCGCACACACACACACACACACACACACACACCCTCTCTTGGCCTTTCCTGAAATTATCTCAAGAGAGAAAAGTCTACTCCACACATAAACTGAAGTTCATCGTAAAAAAATAAAAATAAAAAATAAAAAAAACCCTCTTATAGCCAGGCACAGTGGAACACACTGGTAATCTCAATAATTTGGCAGACTAAGATAGGAGCATCTCAAGTTTGAGGTGAGCCTAGGCAACTAAACTAGATTCTGTCTCAAAAAAAAAATAAAAAATAAATAAATAAAAAGGGAAGGGGATGTAACAATAACCAGTACCACCCCAAAACAACAACCCCCCAAAAAAAAAAAACCCTCTTCTAGGAACCATAGCATCCTCCCAACCATTCTCTTCCTTTATTTGTTCCTATTTTCAATTTGTTCATATATTCTACAGTATTTATTCAACTACTCCCCTCTTGACCTGACTTATCTAGTTGTTGTCCTTATCTTTTCTCAATAGTCAAACCTCTCACAAGAGTACTAAGATTTCCTATTCCATTTTCACTCTCAACCTACTGTAATCTGGTTTGTGCTTTACCATCCTGCTCAACATTGCCCTTGCCAATGGCTACCAGCTAGACACCTTACTATAAATCCAACACTTTCAAGTCTCATCTTTAACTCTAGAAAACACAGATGCTGGTGACTTCTTCCTTGAAAACTCTTGTTTTCAAGATTCCATTTTCTCATTTCAGCCACTTCCTTTGCATCACTGACCTTCAACCCTCTGCTTTTTCCTTTGCCTCCCTGGGTGTCCCATGATTTCAACAATCTCTTAGATACTAATGACTCACAATCATTCTTTCCAACCTGACAACTTTACTGAGTTTGACTCTTTTTTTAATCAAAGTACCTGAACATCTGTTGTTGAATGTCCCTCAGGTACCTTGCCATAAAAGTGTCCAAAACTAAACTTATTATCTCTAACAGCTTTAAATCCTCTTTCTGAAAACCAAACTATAGGGCTGAGAGTATAGGTAGCTCAGTAGCAGAACTCAGGTTTAGTATGTACAAGGCCCTGTGTTTGATGCCCAGCACCAAAAGAAAAAAAAATTACAACTCCTCTTGGATTCCCAATTACAATAAGTGGTTACCATACATTCAGCTGCCCAGAGAAACTTACCTATAGAAACTTGGAATCATCCTTGGCTACTCTTCACCTCTTAAACTTCATACCTCATCATTCTGATAATGCTTGCTGGCTCTTGAGCTCCTCTAATTCTCTCCATTCTACTATAGCTTTAGTTCAGGTATTCACCAATCAATAATGCTACTAGAACAGCCTTTACAGACACCCCCAGTCTTGCTCCCTCCAATTAAATCTCCAAACTGCTACAAGAGCCATCTCTCTAAAATGCAATCTGATCTGCTTAAAATCTTCAAGATGAAGCCAGGTGTGGTGGCACACACCTGTAATCCCAGAGGCTCAGACGTCTGAAGCATAGGATTGCGAGTTCAAAGGCAGCCTCAGCAACTTAGCAAGACCCTAAGCAGCTCAGTGAGACCCTGTCTCTAATAAAATATAAAAAAGGGTTGGGGATATTGCTCAGTGGTCCTCTGAGTTCAATCCCTAGTACCTCAAAAAAAAATTTTTTTTTTCAGGATTAAATTCAAACTCCTTTGCTGATATAACACTGTCATTTATGTGCTGGTCCCTGCCTCACAATCCAACTTACCTCTCTCTGCTAGTATAGCCTATCCTACAGTCATAATAAACTGTAACAGTTCCTTGAACATGGCATCCTCTCTACCTTATCTCAATTATCTCTGCACATGTTGATCTCCTCTACTTGGAATGTACTTTCTCATGCTACTCCCCTTTCAAGACCACTCAGACATCACTTTCTACAAAAATGATTTCCCCATTACCCTCTTAAATGCTCACATACTGCTTACTTTATCTATTATAACCATGTGTTTGCATATCTAAGATTTGAGTTCCTTATTAGTATGTCCTTTATATTTCTGGTCAAGGATAGAGCCATTACTCTGAAGATATTCAACAAATTAATGTTTTCAAGTGAGGCATAGTGGTGCATGCCTGTAATCCCAGCAACCCAGAAGGCTCAGACAGGAGAACTGCAATTTCAAGGCTAGTCTAAATAACTTAGCAAGACCTGGTCTCAAAAATAAAAAACATAAGCCGGGCACAAAGGCGCACACATGTAATCCCAAAGACAGGATGGTTACTTAGGATGGTCACTTGGGAGGGTTACTTGGGAGGCAGAGGATTACAAATTGAAAATCAACCTTAGCAACTTAGTGAGGCCCTAAGCAACTTAGCAAGACTCTTGTCTCAAAATAAAAAATAAAAAGGGCTGGGGATGTAGTCAGTGGTAAAGCATCCCAGGTTCAATCCCCAGTACCAAAAACAAATAAATAAAGCCAGGCACAATGGCAAATGCCTATAATCCCAGCAACTCAAGAGGCTGACATAGGAGGATCACAAGTTCGAGGTCAGCCTCAACAACTTAGTAAGACCCTGACTCAAAATAAAAATTAAAAGGTCTGGGGATATAGCTCAATGTAAAGTGCTCATGAGTTCAATCCCCAGTACCAAAAAAAAATAAAATAAATTTTAAAATAAAAAGAGCTAGAGATGTAGCTCAGCACTAAAGCACCCCTAGGTTCAATCCCCAGTATGGGAAAAATATATATATATATAAGGTTTTCTATGACAGGTTTATATGCATTGTCTTCTTTACAAATTTACAAACGTCTAAGCTATTTCACCTTCATAGTCTCTATAATACCAGGAAATACAAGGCAATTATTGAAATGTTCACTGAATAAAGCTGACAGCACTATTATAGGTTTTACCATAAAACTTTACTCACATCATACTTCTGTATATAATCAACAGTTTAAGCAAAAATATTTTCAGTTTTTTATATTCATGGTTGCAAATAAGAGATACTTTACTAGGAATGATGGCACAAGTCTATAATCCCAGGAGGCTGAGACAGGAGAATCACAAGTTTGAGGACAGCCTGGGCAACTGAGGAAGCCTGTAGTCTCAAAACAAAATTTAAACCAGGCAAAGTGGCACACACCTATAACCCCAGCAAATCAGGAGGCTGAGACAGGAGAATCACAAGTTTGAAGCCAGTCTCAGCATCTTAAAAAGACCATATCTCAAGATACAATAAAGAAGAGCTGGGGGTGTAACTCAGTGGTGGAGTGCCCCTGAACTAAATCCCCAATATCATAAAATCAAAATTTTAAAAATTTAAAGAACTTGGGAAAAAGGACTGGGGATATAGATCAGTGGGAGAGTACCCCTGGGTTCAATCCCCAGTACCAAAATAAACAAATAAATAAAGGGCTGAGGATGTGGCTCTGAGGTAAAGAATGGGACTACCATACACAAGGCAAGGCCCTGTGTTTGATCCCCAGTATGAGAGAATAGGGGTGGGGGGGCAGACAGACACACACAGAGACAGACAATGACTTCACTTCAATTTCATAAGAAAGTGTCAACATTAGGATTTGAAATTTCCAAAAATAAACTGCCATCTTCCCTAGGCACTCCATTTTGGTGATGTCTTCCCAATGTTGAATCACTATAGTAACAGATATTATCTATACCATTTGTTTTACAGTAGCCATGCTTGTTTAATAGTCATCAGCTTTTTTTTTTAAACTTTTTTTTTTAATATTTATTTATTTATTAGTTATTGGCGGACACAACATCTTTGTTGGTATGTGGTGCTGAGGATCGAACCCGGGCCGCACGCATGCCAGGCGAGCGCGCTACCGCTTGAGCCACATCCCCAGCCCGTCATCAGCTTTTTTGTGTGCTATTTGTCTTTTATTTATTTGTTTGTTTGTTTGTTTATTCATTTATTTTTTGTGTGGTGCTGAGGATCGAACCCAGTGCCAGTGCCAGTGCCTCTCACATGCTAAGCGAGCACTCTGCCACTGATCCATACATAACCCTGTTTTATCTTTTCCTTTAACAAACGAGCCTGGAAAATGAGAAGATCTTGAACAAAAAAAGCTAAAGTTTGTCTTCAGTGATCTCAGTCAGTGTCTTTTGTATGCTTTCTTTGAAAGAAAAGAAAAGAAAAGAAAAGAAAAGAAAAGAAAAGAAAAGAAAAGAAAAGAAAAGAAAAGAAAAGAAAGACAATACAGAATAAATAGTATGGCACAATGGTTACAAAACAGTGAAAGTATTCAGCTCTGGGTCTGGGACACTTGATCATCAAAGAAAAGAGAATTCCAGAGAGGGCTGGTTGATTCAGCTGGAAATGGTACACACAGCCCCAGAGCAGAAGAAACTAGGGATGGAACAAAAAATAAGTGTATGTGCTAAAACCCGTAATCTTTCAGGTCTGGGTCATTCAGAGATTGACCCTTGATAACTGGAGTTACAGATCAAACAGCTTGCAAATAGATGTCTGGGTCTGGAAAGAGGGCTAGACTGGAATAGATATGAAAAATAACAGTTCTCATTTACAAAAGTACAAAAATCATAAAAAGGAATGTATTATGCCATTTCAAAGTCAAAACAAGATCTGTGCAAAGATGCACTCTGGCAACCAGTTCCTTGGCAATTCAGTCACATGGACATATCATCAAACTTAACAGTCAAAGACTGTTCATTGTTATTGAAAGAGGAGAAATTCTGCAGAAACCCCAAAACAAATTAAAAATTAATTTTCTCTTATTTGGTGATATTAGCATGTTAATTTTTAAAGATATAACAATAGAATTATGGTTATGTTAAAAGAAAAAGTCCTCCTTCAGAGATACATACTGAATATTTACAAACAAAATGATACAATGTCTGGGACTGGCTTCCAAATAACATGAAGGAGTGGGGTCCCACAGATTAAATAAAATAGGCCACAGGAAGGGTACATAGATTTCACTACATATACACTAACAATTTTATAAAATTTTTCATTAAAAATGCATTCAAGGGGCTGGGGCTATAGCTCAGTGGCAGAGCACTTGCTTAGCATGTGTGAGGCACTGGGTTCAATCCTCAGCACCACATAAAAGTAAACAAACAAAATAAAGGTGTTGTGTCCATCTACAACTAAAAAAAAAAAAATTTTAAATGCACTCAAAAGTGGGTGCGATGGCATATGCCTATAATTCCAGCAACTCAAGATACTCAGGCAGGAGGATCACTCTGGTCTCAAAAAATAAAAGGGCTAGGGATGTAGCTCAGGGATAAAGTACCCCCTCCTGGGTTTCATCCCCAGTACCCCAGTACCACCACCAAAAAAAAAAAAAAAAAAAATGTATGCATCAATTTATTTCACTTTATTTCCTAATAAACAAAGCTTGACAAGGGTTAAACTATATAATCCTAATACTTACATCAATTATTAAAAAGTAAAAACTCAGAATTACAAGAAGCCACTTTCCTCATAATTCAACAAATTTACCAGAATTCCAAAAACACAAAAATACACATATACTTTCATCTTCAAACATAAAATAGTACTGGAGATCTGGAATAGAACTGACCAGATTTAACTCCAAAACTTCAAGATTTAAGTCAAAGTCATCAAGACACTGGGCCTTCTGATTATTTACACTCAACCTTGAATTGTGATAAAAACTAAATAGGCACAATTTATCAGTAACTAAAAATTATAACTGAAAATTTTGCTGGTTTTGTAGACTATGGACCTATGCAAAACCTGGAACAAACTAGGTTGTTTGTATCCAAAATTAGAAAACATCTTCTTTCCCATTCCTACTTACCAGGAGAAACCTAAATTTGCCCAGCTTTTTTAAAAAAAATAAATTTTCTGTGCTGGGGTTGTGGCTCAGCGATAGAACGATCACCTAGCATGTGCAAGGCCCTGAGTTTGATCCGCAGCACCACATAAAAATAAAGAAAATAAAGGTATTGTGTCCAACTACAACTAAAAAAAGAAATATCTTAACAATATACATATATATTTCCTAGCTTTTTAAAAAATATTTTTTCAGTTGTAGTTGGACACAGTATCTTTATTTATTTTTATGTGGTGCTGACGTGTAAGGTGGGCGCTCTACCAATGAGCTACAAGCCCTAGCCCTTTCCTTTTTTCTTTTGAGTTGCTGTGGATCAAAACCCAGAGACTACTAGTCCTTTTCATTTTCTACTTTGAGACAGGTCTCACTAAGTTGTCCAGGCTAGGCTCACACTTGTAATCCTCCTGTCTCAACTTGGAGTAGTGGGGATTATAGACATGTACCATCAGAGTTGGCTCTTATTCCCAACTTCTTTTATGGCCCTGCAACATAGTGCTGGCCAGAGATACAACATATTTTTCTTTTTTTTTTTTTAAAGAGAGAGAGAGACAGAGAGAGAGAGAGAATTTTAATATTTATTTTTTAGTTCTCGGCGCACACAACATCTTTGTTTGTATGTGGTGCTGAGGATCGAACCCGGGCCTGCCAGGCGAGCGCGCTACTGCTTGAGCCACATCCCCAGCCCCAACATATTTTTCTTTCACTTTGTTCTTCCTTCTTTTTCTCCTGCCTAAAACACAAAGTAATTTTTTTGTTTGTTTGTTTGTTTGACCCACAAGGCAAAAAGCATGAAAGTGAATCATAAATTAAGCATGGAGGAAAAATGAGCAGGAAAGGATTGTGGAACTACCTCATTAACCCTTGAGCTAATTATGTCTAGACTTCTTGTTTGCTAAGAAAAATTAACAGCATACGTTCAACCCAGTATGTATCAGACTTTCTGTTATTCAGTCCAAAAGCAATCTTAACTGACACAGAAGGTATTATAAACATGTTTCACTTGACCCAAGTTTAAAACAAATCCTAAACCAGGCACAGGAGCGCATGCCTATAATCCCAGCAGCTGGAGAGGCAGAGATAGGAGGATCACAAATTCAAAGCCAGCCTCAGCAACTTTAGCAAAGCCCTAAGCAACTTAGCAAAACCCTGTCTCTAAATTAAATATAAAAAAAAAAAAAAAAAAATGAAGATGTGGCTCAGTGGTTAAGTGCCCCTGGGTTCAATCCCTGGTACAAAAAAAAAAAAAAAAAAAAAAAAACGCCAGATCCTAGAAAACTACTTCAACGTGCTTCAAAAGAAGAATGGATAAATAAGTGGTAGTCACACAATGCAATGCAACACAGCAACAAGATCTAATAACACTCAACTACACAAAATGTTAATGGACAAATCTCTATAAACAATATTGAACAAAAGAAGCTAGACCCAGAAGTACATCCTGTATGTATATATTTATAAAATATTGTAAGTACAAAAACAGACAAAATTAATATATATGTTTTAAAGTTAGGACGGAGGCTCCTGATCTGGGTACAAATCGCACAGATGTGTTATTTCTGAAAATCTAGCAAAACTTACATCAATGTGCACTTGACTGTAAGTATAATAATCTTTAGTAAAACCATTAAAAATAACTGGCCTTAGATACTGAGAACAGAGCACAGAACTCCACCCTTCCTTCCTTCAAGATTCTCATTAGCACAGACAAGGGAACTGAATGCAAAAAAATAAGTCAAATACATACACACATACAATATGTATATATTTTATATATACACACACCTTTAAATAGTTATATTTAGAGAATACACAAATTTTTAGTTGCAAAACTGTTGCTCAACAATAGAATCCATGTGAACTTTCCTACAAGACTTTAAGAACTAGAACAGTAACAGAATTATCAAAAAAAAAAAACCCACAATTTCAGGAAATTCCAAAATGGAATGCTGAGGATGTCAAGACAAAACCATCCATAACAATCTCAATGTCCTGGAAGAAGTAAATCATTCAATTTTGGATATAAAGTTACCAGGTCTATTGTTAAGAGAAGATAAAGTATGCAAAAACATCATATTAAAAAAAAACTATTTTTATGTTTTTGATGGGGATATAGCTCATCTGGTAGAGTGCTTGCCTAGCATGCACAAGGCCCTGGGTTCAATCCCCAGCACCACCACCAAAAAAAAAAAAAAAAAAAAAAACACCTATTCTGAGACAACCAATGCTTCCTCAATAACAAAACAATACCAAGGAATCAGAAACAGAGAGAGGATACTCGCTACTTCATGTGTTTGAGGCAACCTTCCAAATCTAGTGTCTAAAATAGTGCTGACAACATAACAACATTTAATATTTATTAATGAATGTGGCTGACCACTTATTCCTTCAAAAAAATGAAGTACCCATTCACTATACTGGCATTATTGGGGGAGGGGGATGAATAAAGCCTGATTTCCAACTTTCAAAAGCAAATACATTAATGGAAAAAGATATTTAAAATGTAAATAATTGTAATACTACATAGAAGAGTTATAATATTAATATTTTGCTATAGGGCTAATGGCTTTCACAATGTATCTGACAAATGCTTTTTTTTTTAATATATTTATTTTTTAGTTTCCGGTGGACACAACATCTTTGTATGTGGTGCTGAGGATTGAACCCTGGCCGCACTTGAGCCACATCCCCAGCCCTGACAAGTGCTTTATAAATTTGAAGTTGAACTACTCAACTAACCTTAATGAGTACTCTAACCATAACAATCATATTCAGTTTTCAAAATACTATTAGTTATTATTTAGGTAACATTTTATTTGAAGTGTTTCATTATAATCATCTATGTTTGCATTACCCACCAGCAGCACTCCATGTCTATCAAGGGCATGAAATGGTTAAGGTACCCACTGCTAATCACATGATCGAGTAATAGCTAGAGCTTAACTGTTTTATGATATATAATACACATAATTATGAATTTTAATACACAACCAGCTCATCATATTCTCCTGCAGCCCCCATCTACAGTTGCTAAGATCAGTAAACATTAGTAGGGATCTATAAAGAACATTGCTAATGCTATCAAGACAGAAAAAAACACAATTTATATGTTAAAGATAAGTACAAATTCTGTTACTGAAAAATTGAGTCCAAATGTCATTCTCTTGAATCTGGGCTGGTCTCAAGGATTTGATTGAGCAAGAGAATACAGAAGTAACTTCCAAAGCTGGTCCCAGAAGCCTTACTATTTCCACTCAGGTTATCTTGAAACACACTCTTTATAAGCACTTGACCTGCCATAAATCTGAATACCCAGGGGTCTAGCTCCACTCAGAGAGGCTATGACACTCTGTGAAGAGCAGAATTCCACCCTACTCTACCTCCTTGAAGGCATCTTAGGCCTTATACACCTCCCAGCTGAGGCCCCACACACCAAGGAGCAGAGATGAATCTAACCCACAGAGCTAAAATGATCAAAACAAAAGATTGTTTTAAGTCACTAAATTTTGAGGTAGTTTGTTCAGAAGCAACAGATAACTAGAATTATATAAAGATTCCAAATACTCGTCTAGAGATAAATCATTTAATCAATATCTCTTTCTGGGGTGGGGTGATTCAGTTATAGAGAAGCACTGTCAAATAACAGACCTGAATTGAGGAGCTTAGGTCCAAGATAATGATGTTTTTTTTTTTCTTATTCTTTTTTTTTTTTTTTTTTTGCTTTTTTTGCTTTTTTTGGTACTAGGGATTGAACCCAGGGGCACTTAACCACTGAGCCACATCCCCAGTCCTTTTTTTAATATTTTATATTTTGTTTAGCGACAATGTCTTGCTGAGGTGCATAGAGCCTTGCAGCTGGGACACAGGCATGTGCCACCATGCCCAGCCCAAGATGCTTTTGATGATGATTATCATTAAAAAAAAAAGAAAGAAAAAAAGAAATAAACTAGAAAATAAGAAAGAAGTAAGGGAAGTTTTGTACAGATTAAATGATAGTTTGATATTAAGCTTCTATATGAGTGCTTGGTTTTGTTGTAAAGTGAAATTAGGCAAAAGGAGAATACCAGTCAGACTGCTGTCACTGGTTACATGACAGTTCCTTACCCTCTTTAGGAGATCATGTACCCATGATGAGAGCTATGGGCTCTTTCTCCCTTTAAAAAAAAAAAAAGTGCACAAAACACTCCACACAGCTCAGTGGATTTTTAGCCCTCAGAGTCTATGGCCCTTAGGTTTAGAACCTGTTTCAGACAATAATGGTCCACAAATCCACCAGAAGATAATAGGATTGTTAAAACTATAAAAATATTTTTACTCAAATTTTTAAAAAAATTAATTTATCAATGGAGAACCCAGCAATTTAAGTTTTATGTGGATCTAATGTCCACTTATTTTAACCTGAAATTATTATTCTATTTCATTATCTTAGCACCAAACAATAAAATTCTGGGTTGCCTCAGAAAATAAAAAAATTTTTGGTGGTGCTAGGCAAGAGTCTACCACATCATTCTAAGGTTGTCTTCTAGGAACAGTGGTTGTTATCTTACTCTTCATATTACACAGTAGTAATATGGACATTTTTGCTCTCAAAAGATTCTTGAAGGTATGGATTCATTTTCATATCTTGTTAAATCTTTAGAACCCAACACTGAATTTGTACTGGGCCCTAATTATTAATGATGCTAGTCAATCAGCCTGGAGCAAGACTCCTCAAACATTTTGGTCTCTGAAACCCACAAAACTATTGTTTTTTTAAAAAAGATTTATTGACATTTATGATATTAAACAATGAAACTGAGAAATGTTTAAAATATTTATTAATTCATTATAAAATAAGAATAAACCCATTATTTAACAAATAACATTTTATTAATAATATTTTCCAAAACAAAATTAGTGAGAAAAGTAGCACTTTCACATTTTTGCAAATCTCTGTAACGTCTGGCTCAATAGAAAACAGCTGGATATTCTACGTGCTTCCATATTTCAATCTGTTGTGATATCACAAGTCAAGTTAGTTTCTAGAAAGCTTCACTAACACCCATGAAAGAATAAGAATAAACAAACACACACTGTCTTAATATTAATATGAAAATAGTTTTAGCCTCACAGATCCTATGAAAACAATCTCTTTGCATCCTATGTCCTCTATTTCTTTCTTCACAGCCTTTTTAAATTATCTGACTTCAAACTGGAGCAAAAATAATTCTACAATTTATTTTTTCTGCATATTATTCTTTATCAGGCTATCATAAATTTCAACATGCCTTCTAGCTACTTCTGAGCATCAAAATGAAACAGCATTTATAGCTGTTCTTCCTTCCCTGGTTACCAAGTAAACAACTGTCTAGAGAGGTACTTATAATACCATTTCCATACTAACTTGGGAATTAACCTAGATTATCACTAAGTAAATCCACCCAAAACTAATCTAGATTATGGTTAAGCTTTAAATACAGAAGTGTACATTTTTTGCAATAGTACAAATCAACAAAAACCTCACTTGATTTCACCATGTGGTACAAAACTGGGTTAAAAACCAAAGGAATAAGTGTGTAAATTTTTAAAGTTCAAGTACATTTTGGCGTTAAATATAAGTTTTCTGAATAATTATCACAAAACAAGTAAAAGGTCAAAAATACTTTTAAAACTCAAAGTCTTCTGAGCAAAACATTACGAGGACCAGATCAAAACTCTGAATTAAAAACTAGCCATAAACATAGTTAACTAGAACAGGTTGAGGAAAAACAACTTTAGGCAAAATCAATCACTGCTGACTGAATGCAAATCCCAAGCAAAGTCTTGAGAACAACGTTGAGCTGAAGCACTTTGCCATTAACAGGCAGGGTTTTGCAAATGTTCTGGAACTGCTCTACAAGCACAAAGTTTTCCTATCGTTTTCCTCAAAAGTATCAATATTCTGCAGGTTAATGCTCAGATAAAAAGCTTTTGGTTGCTCCAACAGTTCTGTTCTACTGTTTTGTTTCTTGGTTATTCTTAGTGCTCTCTTACAAGTGGAGAGTCGATGAACCAATCCCGAGTAAGAAATTGGAAAGTACAGAAAAGAGGCGACAGCTCTGCACCCCCACATGGAAAAAGGACTCCGAGGCGAGCAGCGTCGGCTGGGCCCTAGAAGCAACCCGAACGCAAAGCAGCCCTTTCCAGGTTCCCCGCAATATTAGACAACGTCTCCCTCGCCGCCCCGCGCCCTCCGGGACCAAGAATCTGAAAGTAGAGTCCAGCCGCTTTTCAGGGCCACAGAGCCTCCCAGTCAGGGATTTCTCGCCCGTTACATAACTGGGGCCTAAGGCCCCGTTTCTGCGATCAGTCCTCTGGAGCGAGATGGACAGGTTCCCCAGGGATCCTCTCAGGGAGGTAGAAGCAGGGCTCTGCACCTGGTCGACCCGGGAGAAAGAAGGGGGACGACTTGAGGGAGGCCGCGACCAGAAGTACTGGGGCACAGGGGGTGAAGAGCGAGACAGAAGAGGGGCGGGGCGGCTCCGGGAGCACCGAGACAGGCCGGGGCGTCTCCGGCCAGAGCCCGCTCCCCTCCCTCGCCCACTCAATCCCCACTGGCCGACCCTCCCCAAGTCCGCGCTCCCCTCCCCCGCGCCTCCATCCCCAGCCCCAGCCGAGCGGCAGGCGGACCTGCAGGGTAAGGCCCCGGCCGCCACCGCCGGATGGCTTCCATCCCAGTACCTGATCAGACATGGTGACGGTGGCTTCACCCGGGGATCTCCGCACAGCAGCGGCCTCGGGTAAGTAGAACCTGGCTCCGGGGTTTACAAATCCGTCTCCCTTCCCCACAGCACAACACCGCGGTTGCAGGGACTTCCGCTACGCCTCACGTCACTTCCGCTACGCGCAGGGAGGAGGAATGGGGAACAGAGGAAAAGGGAGGCGGGAAAACGAGTGGGGGAGCAGTCGGAAGGCGGGAGATCCCCAGAAGCCGCTTTGCTGTTGTCGCACAAGTGAACTGGAGTCTTATCACCGCCTCGGAGGACCACGCCTTAAGCTTTAGACCTGAGCCCATCTCCGTGGAGAAAAGGTCCCGGCTCCCGGTCTCATGTTTGGAGCCATACTGACAACCCAGATTCCTCCCCCTCCAACACCTTGCGCGTTCCTGAATTCTGAGCCAAGATACTTCTTTTGTCTCCTCCCAGTGTTGCTCGTCGACCCTCCCTAAAAGTGTGGAATTGAATGCCAGTCCTTATTTCTAGACCTACTATTTTTGGTTATCCTCTCGCTCCCACAACTTCCGCATCCCTGCTAAATGACCTTGATTGAAACAACTAAAAACGACTGCTTGAACACAATCTTGATGGCTACTGATGAAAGTTCTAAACTCAAGGGGGGAGGAGCTAATTCCAACCCTTGAATTGGTGCTTTGAGTTAAAGAATGAACCTTTTAAGATTTCTTAGGAATACAATGGCCCAACTGGCAAGAGCATGGATGATAAGGATATAAATAAATGAAATAGAATAGAAAATGAGTGGGGGGAATCAATGAACCCTCACATTTACATCAATTTGAATACGAAAACAATGCAAAAGCCAAAGAACAGTCTTCAATAATTAGTACTGGGACAACTGGACATGCACATGCAAAGAATGAAATTGGATATACAAAGTTAACTTAAAATGTATCAAAAGTATATATGTAATTGTCGGGTGGGATAATCCTTACCTGTTCCTCCTTTAGAGGGCAGACAGAACATGATGATTGAAGTTCAAATGGTAAGTGATTAGCATCTCTGCTTAATTATGACCTGCAACACCCTGATTGCCCCTGATTCTAAAAAAAAAAGAAGAATGTATATGCAAGAATTAAAACCAAAAAGTTCTTAAGAAAAACCAGACACAAATCTTCATGACTTAGGTTAGATGATGGCGTTTTAGAATACCAAAATAACAAGAAACCAAAGAAAAACTGAAAAATTGGACTTGATGAAAATTATAACTTTTATCTTTATCATTCAAAATACAAACTAAAGAATGGGAGAAAATACCTGCAAGTAAAACATTTGATAAGGGTAAATTTATATTTATAATAATACAGAACTATTATCACTCAAACAATAAGACAATCCAATGTAAAAACAAATAGCAAACTGGAATATCCAGTGAGGATATACAAATGGACATGAAAAAACGCTCAATATCATTAGTTCCCAGAGAAATGCAAATTAAAATGACAAAGAGATACCACTTTATACCCACTAGGATAACCATTATCAAAAATAATTAACAAATATTGACAAGGATATGAGAAATTGCAATACTCATTCACTAATAATGGGAATATAAAATGCGCTGGGAAACAGGCTAACCAGTTCCTCAAACTGTAAAATGTAAAGTAACCATATAACAGCAAATCTCTTTTTTTTTTTTTTTTTTTTGCTTGTTCATTTCTTTCTTGTTTGTTTAGGTTTGGTTTTTGTTTTTTCCTTTTAAAATTTAGCAATTCTCCTAGGTATGTAAGGAGGAGAATTGAAAATATATATCCATAAAAAAAAACATACACAAATGTTCATAGCAACATTGTTCATACTAGCTAAAAAGTGGACACAATCCAACTGTCCAGCAACTGATAAATGGTTAAACAAACTGATATAGTCATACAAGGGAACATTGGACTATAAAAAGAAATAAAGTACACATACTTGCTACCATGTGATGAACCTTGAAGTCATTGTGCTAATTAAAAGAAGGTAGTTAGTTATGATGTAGGATTTCATTCATATAATATGCAGAATAGGTAAATCTATAGACAAAAGGTAAATTAGGGGCAGGAGATGTAGCTCAGTGGTAAGTACTTGCCCAGCAGAGTGAGTCCCTGAATTCAATCCCCAGTACTAAAAAAAAAAAAAAAAAAAAAAAAAATTAGAGGACTCAGTGACAGCATCAATGTATTACTAGGGGCTGGGAGATTAGGAAGGAAATAGGGATGACTGCTGATGGGTACAAGGTCTCTTTTAGGAGTACTGAAAATATTCTAAAATTGTGATAATTGCACAACTCTATGATTATATTTTAAAAATCAACACTTTAAAGAGATGAACAAGGGCTGGGGTTGTGGTTCAGTGGTAGAGTGCTCTCCTAGCATGCATGAGGCACTGGATTCAATCCTCAGCACCACCTAAATATGAAATAAAGATATTGTGTCCAACCAAAAATAAAAAATAAATATTAAAAAAAAATTAACAATATATATAAAAACTATACACACACATACACACACAATGGCCCCCACAGAGCTGTTAATGACTTATAAAGTGTATTAAGAAAACCTGTAGAATACACACATCCACGCAGGATGTTCAGAAAAAATCTAAGACAAAAAATGGCATATAAGTTGAAATTCAAAGGGTAAGTTGAAATAAGCTATAAGCTAGAGCAGCAGTGCTTCAACATTTTGACCCAAGGACTCCTTTAAACTTTGAGGGGGGGTGGGGTGGGGGGGTGGGGGGTGTTGTTTGTCTTTTGTTTTGTTTTGTTTTAGTAGTACTGAGGATTGGAATCACAGATGCTCTACCACTGAGTTTCATCCCCAGCCCTTTTCATTTTTATTGTAGGCTCTTGCCTCAAACTTGCAATCTTCCTGCCTCAACCTTCTGAGTTGCTAAGATTACAGGATGTGCCACCATGCCCAGCTAAACTTTTAACAATTACTGAAGACATCAAAGAGTTTTTGCTTATGTGTGTTCTATCAATATTTATCATATTAGAAATTAAAACTGAAAAAAGTTTTAAATCTTTATTAATCCATTGGGGGGGAAAAACCCTTTATATGTTAGCATATATAGCTTTTTTTTTTAATGAAAAAGGACCATGTTTTCTAAAAACATAAAAACGAAAAAAACTAGTCAAAAAAATTTTTTTTTCATTTTTGACTCCCATTCTTTCAGTGACTTACAATAGGTAGAGAGGGCAGAAGAAATACTACGTATAGGAGGCCCATGAAAATCGCCTTTGTAGGGATTGGGGTTGTTGCTCAGTGGTACAGCACTTGCCTAGCAATTGTGAGGCACTGGATTGGATTCTCAGCCCCTCATATAAATAAATGAATAAAATAAAGGTCCAGGGGCTGATGATGTGGCTCAAGCGGTAGCGCAATCGCCTGGCATGCGTGTGGCCCTGGTTCAATCCTCAGCACCACATACAAACAAAGATGTTGGGTCCACCGAAAACTAAAAAATAAATATTTTAAAAACTCTCTCTCTCTCTCTCTCTCTCTCTCTCTCTCTCTCTCTCTTTTTAAAAAAAAAAGGTCCATCAACAACTAAAAACTATATTTTAAAAAATTGCCTTTGTAGGTTTTCAAATCAAGCAAACCTCTGAGATTCAGATGAATGTCCTTGGAAGTTTCTATCTTTCTTCCTCAATCCTCACCTTGAAAATTACTGTCATATTAAACCAGTTATTACTGGACATTTGTTACATTCCGCAAATGTATTACAGCAATAAGAGCGTGGTTTGAATTTAAGATTTCAGAGGTGGAGCAATTCTTGGTGATAATAAGGACTAGGGGTGTGGCCTTGGAAGTGAGTCACTAAAGTGTCCCAAGAAATAAAGAGATAGACGAATAAGAGGGAGTTAGATAGGTTATGTAGAAATTGATGTCATCCTAGATGAGAGCAGATCTTGAGAATATAGGAAAGTCAGTGAGCTAATGAATGAATTTGGTAGATCACAATAAAGGGGAAGGACAGGTTTTTTGTTTGTTCTGTGATACTGAGGACTGAAGCCAGAACCTCATACATGGCTAGGCAAGTGTTCTATCTCAGAGCTATAGCCCCAGCTGTGAGGATAGCCTTAGGCCTGAGCCTAAGCAACTCCATTTTAAAAATTCCAGTTAGAAACCTACAGTCTCACTAAGCACACCCACAGAGCACTGCAGTATGGCCTCAAACAAGTTACTTCCCCTCACCCTGATAAACAGGGTGAAGCCCCTGGCAGGCTGTCCTCGAATGATAAGAGAAAAAGGATAGAAGATCAGAGACCACCAGACCAGATGTTTCTGACCCCAAGGCAAATGATGTCACTGAGAAATCCAGTGGTAGCTGATAAGGATTGAAACAGGGGTCAAAAGCCCCAGAATTTAGTATAAATAATAGAGCAAATGAACAGGGATTCAGCCAGCCGAAACAAGGATGCACTCCAGCTGGAGAGCCTGATGAGGATCTGACATCCCATCACTTGTCATATCGTTTTCTGATCTGCATGATCCTCACCACTCTCAAACTCTACCGCCTGTCTGGACCTTGGTGAGAGCCGGAACTTCTCCCTACAACCCTCTCCTCAACTGGTCATCCACTTCACACCAGGAAAATGCCTGCCTTGGTTCCGGACCTGGTCACCTCGGTCTGAGTGAGTGTGCATCTGCTGGACACAAAACCTAAGGCTTAAGACTTTTGATCTGACATTTGAACTTAGCATGCAGATGGAATGTCTTTCATTAGCCTATCATGATTGTGTTTTGCTTTGCTTAGAATAAATCTAGAATTGTTTGCTGTGAATTAATTAATCTAGAATTGTTTGCTATGAATTGATTATCTCTTTTGCAGTGCCTAGCATTAAGGATTGTCATTTTCTTGATTAAGAACCTATAGAATGAAATTGTATTGAGTAATTTGAGTGAATAAAGCATTGAAAAGGTCAGAAGCGCGTGGACATTCTTTATTTCTCCCCTCAACTGCATATGTTGCAATTTTACCCCCTCGAGACACTAGCCCTTTTTATTTTATCATGAGACAGGTCTCACTAAATTGCCCAGGCTGGCCTCAAACTTGTGATCCTTCTACCTCAGCTGCCCAAATTGCTGGGATTACAAGCAAAGGACAGTTTCTAAACAAAAATGGTGGCCAAAGTAGTACTGGAGAGAATTAGAAACATGAAATACTTGGACCAATCTTCTAATTTCTCCAATAAGGTTACTGGACAAATTAAAATTAAACATTACCTGGATATCTATTATGCACACATAATCTAGCCATGCTCTGGCACCCTTTATCTCTTCTTCCCTTCTCCAAAAAAGAATCACAAGTCTCTCCCACACCCGTCTGGTACCATGGGTGAAGTAGCATTCCACAGTTGTGTTATCTAACAGACAAATCAGATCAGAATAAACTCCTCAGTTTAGCAGTAAACAACCTTTTCAACATAGGAAGGAGTTAAACCCTGTTTGTGGGAACCACTGGTAATCTGAGAGCATTTTTTTATTATTTTTTTTAGTTGTAATTGGACACAATACCTTTATTTTATTTATTTTTATGTGGTGCTGAGGATGGAACTCAGTGCCTTGCACGCGCTAGGTAAGTGCTCTACCTCTGAGCCAATACCCCAGCCCCCTAAGAATATTTTTTAAGAACTTAAAAAGACAAAAATAAGAAAGGAGAAAAATGATACCGAGTTGCTCATATTAGTGAGACAGGAATTTAGAATAAAGGAAACACCCACAAGCATAGTTGTAAGTCTTGAGCAATATGCCCTTGTAAAATAAGGGAAATATGTAAGCACAGCGAAAT
The DNA here is from genome assembly GCF_964194105.1 of Spermophilus citellus. Lineage (NCBI taxonomy): Eukaryota > Metazoa > Chordata > Mammalia > Rodentia > Sciuridae > Spermophilus > Spermophilus citellus. Next base: position 103,446,623 of record NC_138192.1, read on the forward strand.
TGTGTAGCTCCACCCTGGACCCACCTCCAATCCCGCCCCTGATACAGCCCTTCTATAAATATTGGAACCCCCTCAGCCAGCCCAAGTCAGGGCTGCTTCTCAATCTCAAGACAGCCTGAATTCTCCCTTAAAAGTTTTTTATTCTTCCTAAATAAACCTCTGTCCATTCCTTTGTCTTTTCCATCACATATACCAAGAACCCCACTGATCCTGAGTCCCCCTTCTCCCCTGAGAACTCCTTGGACCCTTCTCTGGAAACATCTCTTTTCCTGTGACTTTAGGAAGAGGTAATACCACCAGTTTATGCATCCAGTACCATTCAAAAGCAAAGTAACAAAAAACATAAGCATTTCCCATCCCTTGTCAAATCATTCAATTGTCTTAGAAAAATTTCAACTATCTCTGTTTTTCTAATAATTTCTCTATTGTTGTTATTATCAATAACTTGGAAAAAGAAGCATTTTCTATAAAACTTCAAATACAATTAACATGTCATCTTTATTGGGGATGAGTTTGGAAGATTTAACCTAAAGACAAAATCACAGTCATGCTGACTTACCAAGGCTGATCTTGAACATGCCATCCTCCTACCTCAGCCACTGAAACTAACTTGTTGTCTTCTATGAATAGAACTGTACAAAAAATTAGAAACTGACTCACACTACAACCTTCACACTCATTTTCTCACTTGGGTCAGAAAAGTCAGAAGGTAGAAAAGAAGGTTTGTTTTTTTAAAAAAAAATTGGGTCAAAAGAGAAAAGATGTAAAATGTAAAATGAAAAATTTGACTTCTTACTGTGATTCACTTCCACTTGATTTTTAGAGCCAAAATACAACTTGGATACTCTTTGAAATGGTGATTTTTTAACCTAACCTATTTGTTTCTGATTTCAAAATTATAAGCCATGCTCATTTCCACAGATTCTTAAACAAATTTTGTTATAGTGATTAAACTAAAAGTTAATTTTTAAAGATCAGGAGGAAAATAACCCATTCATATGAAAAGATGAACTTATCAAAGGGAAATATCAATCTAAGAATGGTGGTGCATGGCCTATAATACCAGATACATAGGAGGGATTGCTGAGTTTGAGACAAGCCTGGGCAACTTAATGAGACCCTGATAAAATAAAAAGGGGCAGACTGAGGGGTGATGGGGGTGGGGAGTGGCTCAGTTATAGAGGGTTTGCCTAGCATGTGTTCAACCCCCAGTACTGCCCCCCAGAAAGGGGAGAGAGAGAGATTAAATAGAAGTATCACCAAACAAATGTTTTAACTAAATCACTGTATCTCATAAAACTTGCTCTACAAAGTTGGAACATAAGGGCTGGGGATGTGGCTCAAGCAGTAGCGCGCTGGCCTGGCATGCGTGCGGCCCGGGTTTGATCCTCAGCACCACATACCAACAAAGATGTGTCCGTGGAGAACTAAAAATAAATAAATAAATATTAAAAAAAAAACAAAGTTGGAACATAAGATAGTCATATAGCTTGTTTTTCCTCTGAAATAAAAATATTTAAACTTCTAATTGTGTATGAAATCAGTGATCTATTAGTGAGAAATTATTTAGGGGACAGTAATTTGATTATATATCCCTAATTGACATATTCTAGGCATAAAAAGAGTGCAAATCTAAAACTAGTTCAATATTAATAATGTCAGTATTATTATTCTGAAACTATTGTATATCAATTATGAATAATGTAAATTTTATATTTTATTTATTTATTTATTTGAACCAGGGATTGAACTCCGGGGCACACAACCACTGAGTCACAGTCACATCCCCAGCCCTGTTTTATATTTTATTCAGAAACAGGGTCTCACTGAGTTGCTTAGCTCCTTGCTTTTGCTAAAGCTGGCTTTTAACTCATGATCCTCCTGCTTCAACCTCTCTACCAACTGGAATTAGTTACAGGAGTGCATCACCACACCTAGCATATCTCTATCTTTTGAATGTCTGTAGGATCAATAGGATGCCCCCTATTTAATTCCTGATATTGCTTGTTTGTACCTTCTCTTTCTTGAACAGCATCATCAGGTGGGTATTGTTAGTTTTTGTTTGGTAGTAGAAATTTAATATTGAGATAATTGATTTTTAAGTTTGTTTTATTCTAATATGTACATATTTTTTTAATGAATTAAATTTTTTCTAATTGTTGATGGACCTTTATTTTATTTATTCATGTGTGGTGCTGAGAGTCAAACCCAGTCCTCAAACATGCTAAGCAAGTGCTCTGCCACTGAGCCACAACCCTAGGCCCTCTAATATGTACATATTTTTAAGGCGAAGAATTTTATTCTGCATAGTTTTGACTTCCTCTCAAAAACCTTCAGAGGAACCCAGGGATGCTTATCACTGAGCAATATCCCAACCCATTTTTATGTTTTATTTTGAGAAAGGGTCTCACTGATTGCTGAGGCTGGCTTTGAACTCAGGATCCTCCTATCTCAGTCTCCTGAGATTACAGGCATGCGTCACCATGCCCCACTGGGTATTGGTTTTATTAGTGATTAAAAAAAAAGACAAGTTTGGCTTGCTTTCTTTACTTATTTTAAATGCTTCATGTGGGCTGGGGTTGTGGCTCAAGCGGTAGCTGGTATGCGTGTGGCCCGGGTTCGATCCTCAGCACCACATACCAACAAAGATGTTGTGTCCGCCGAGAACTAAAAAATAAATATTAAAAAAAAAATTCTCTCTCTCCTCTCTCACTCTCTATTTTAAAAAAATTTAAAAAATAAATGCTTCATGCATGCTTGATAAGCTTGCAATCTACCACTAAACTGCACCTCTAGCTTAGCTTTGGATTTCTTGATCTTCTATATTATAGGTTTTTACTATTTTATTTCTGCTTTTATCTTGTTTTCTTCTTTCTGTTTTCTCTGGGTTTGATTGGTTTTTCTTTTCATAGCTTCTTGATATTAATATTGAGATAATTGATTTTTAACTTTTTTCTTTTCTTTTTTTTTTCTTTTTTTTAGAGAGAGAGAGAGAGAGAGAGAGAGAGGAAGGAGAGAGAGAATTTTTAATATTTATTTTTAGTTCTCGGCAGACACAACATCTTTGTTGGTATGTGGTGCTGAGGATCGAACCCGGGCCGCATGCATGCCAGGCAAGCGCGCTATCGCTTGAGCCACATCCCCAGCCCTGTTCTTTTCTTTCTTTCTTTTTTTAAAAAAAAAAAAAAAAACTGAAATTTTAATTATAATCATTTCTAATTCTCTATTTTTATGGTGACCCATATGATCCATAAACAACTTTTAAACCCATTTTTTTTTTAAAGAGAGTGATAGAGGGAGAGAGAGAGAGAGAATTTTTAATATTTATTTTTTAGTTCTCGGCGGACACAACATCATTGTTTGTATGTGGTGCTGAGGATCGAACCCGGCGGGCCGCACGCATGCCAGAGGCGAGCGCTACCACTTGAGCCACATCCCCAGCCCCCTGTCCTTTTCTATATGTACATATTTTTAAGGCTAAGAATTTTAATTTGCACAGTTTTAGCTTCTTTTCAAAAAAAAAAAAAAAAAACCTTGACCTGTTGTACTAATATTTTCTTTATTATTTAAGTAAAAATATTTCCAAAATACTACAATTTCTTGTGACTCTTGGAGTATTTACAAGTTTATCCCTAATTTTCAACATATATAGTATTTTTTATTTATTTGTTATTAATGTCTAATTTAATTTCACTGTGATCAAAGAACATCTCTATGATTTGAAATTTGTTGAAAATTGCTTTGTGCTAGGTATGGTGGTGCATACCTGTAATCCCAGCAACTCAGGAGGCAGGAAGATCTCAAGTTCAAAGCCAGTCTCAACAATTTATCAAGGCTCTCTCTCATAATTAAAAAATAAAAAGGGGTGGGGATGTGGCTCAGTGGTTAAGTGCCCCTGAGTTCAATCCCTGGTACCAAAAAACAAACAAAAACTTGCATTAAGTTCTAGTATACGGTCAACTTTGGCGGCTCAGTTATTTTGTGCCCAGCCAGACTGTGGCAGAGGTTAGAAGTACAACCAACATGGCACAAGTTCTTTTTTAAAATTTTTTTTTTTGAGTTGTTGATAGACCTTTATTTATTTTACGTGGTGCTGAGAATCGAACCCAGTGCCTCACACATGTCAGACAAGTGCGGTACCAAAAAGTAAGAACTTGGTTTTGGTTGCATTACTTTAGGGCAGGACAATATGTTTATCTCTCTCTCTCCTTATAAATCCTCTAGGATTCAATCATGGAGACTCCACCCTTATTACCCTATCTAGTTTAATCACTTCCCAAAGACCCCAGCTCTAAACACCATAGTGGGATTAAGTTTCCACCCTCAATACCATTAACATCAAGACTTTAGGGATTAAACTCCTGCATGAGTTTGGGAGAACAACTATATTCAAAACATAGACTGGGTTTCTCTCTACTCTGGGCTCATTTTCCCCCAAATCTTCATTGCCTTGGTAAGTATCAGATGCCTTAATACTAGTATCTTCCATTATTTCTTTTCTTTGTACTAGGAATTGAACCCAGGGGTGCTTAAGCACTGAGCAACATCCCCATCCTTTTTAAAATATTTTATTTAGAGACGGATCTTGCTAAGTTGCTTAGGGCCTCCCTAAGTTGCTGAGGCTGGTTTTGAACTTTCAATCCTCCTGCCTCAGCCTCCAGAGCTGCTGATATTACAGGGATGCTCCACAGCACCCAGCTCCATTCTCTCTTTCTGTTCACTTTTTCTAATGAGTTTTAATAGGACAGTTAGTCCAAAACAATATAGTCTCCCACTGCAATAAGCAGAATTTCCTAGGAAACCTCAGTTCTTGAAAGAGCTATACTGATTCAAAGAAACCATAATTCCAGATTGAAAAAGTCTTCAACTAGGGAGTTTAAAAAAAAAAAAAAGGAAGAAAAAAGAAACAAAATTTCAGCCCCTACCTTTTTCTGAGCAGAAAGTACCTAAGTTGAGCAAACCTCCCAAAAGATATGTTCTACAACATTCTCTTCAAGGAGACTAACAAAAAAGGAAAACCTCCCAGATGGCAGCAGCAAGAATACTTAGAGAATGATAGACAAAGGAATCTTTCTTCTGGGCAATAATTAAGGCCTAAACAAGACCATATTCCACACATTAAAGATAAAGAATCTTTGGAGCAGTGACTGCTATTGATTCCCATATTCCTTTCCAAATAAGTACTTCATTGTACTTGCTCCATCCCTGTTCCACCATTGTGTGCTGAATGTATGGTGCAAATATCTTGCCTCTTTTAGCTCATATGTCTATAGATCAAGAGAACAACATCCAAGCATACCAACAAGATTGTCCCATAGTTCCCTGATGCAGAGACTACTGTGCATTACCCAGAGATCCTTGCTTTTTAATTTGATGCTATACCTGAATGGCACTTTAGGTTTATCTCCCTAGGAGGATAGTAAGCATATCTCACCTGCAGGAAGGAGAATAAACAAAGTGTCTATCACCAGAAGGGCAGATGGTGGCATTTATGAGTACTGCTTACAAAACAATATATGCTCTTGTTATGATTTAGATCTGAGGTGTCCCCCAAAAGCTCATGTATGAGACAAAAAAAAAAAAAAAAGTTCAGAGGTGAAAAGTTTGGATTGTGAGAGCTTTAACCTAGTCAGTGCATTAATCCTCTGATAGCGAATAACTGGGTGATAACAGTCAACAGGTAGGGTGTGACTAGAGGAGTTGGGTCATTGGGGGCATGACTTTGAGGTATATATTTTGACCTCTCTCTGCTTTCTGATTGCCACGTCCTGAGTTGCTTTCTTCCTCCACACCCTTCTGCCATGATGTTCTGCCTCATCTTGGGCCCAGAGCAATGGAGTCTGCCATCTATGAACTGAGGCTTCTGAAGTCCTTAGTGCCAAATAAACTTTTCCTTCTCTAAAATTGTTCTTGTCAGGTCTTTTAGTAACAGTAATAAAAAAGCTGACTAAAACAGCTCTCAACCTTCAAGGACTACATTTCCTGGATCCCCTATGCTTCACTGAGGGCATGTGGCAAGTAATACCCAAGGAGTTGTAACTAATGTTATTTCAGAAGAACATGTAATTGACAGTGTGAGAGTCTCTGAAACTGTTTTCCTCTGGTGCAGAGTTCCACACCTTTGGAGGTGGTGGCTGTGCCATTAATCTAGGAGCCTGAGTGACTAAGATGAGCACAGTACCCTTCTCATGCCAACATATAATAGACACATAGTGTGAAAAAGAAATCTGAAACCATTATTGTTTTAATCCACTGAAAATTTAGGACATGATTTGGCCTTTTCTAACTAATGCAGTCTTAATGAAATCATAAGCACTTCCTCTGCACCAACATTATAAACAATAATTATCCACTTAACCTACATTGATACAGAAAAGTGCCACTTGTGTAATTCTCTGAAAGAAAAAGATTTGTTTTAGTAAATAAAAGGGCAAATGAAAACTACAATAAAATACTATGTCATACTCACTATTATGGATAATAAAATATGGAAAATAACAAATATGGTGAGGAAGTACAGAAATTATAACCCTCATACATATTTAATAGGAATGTAAAATGAGGCAGCAGTTGTAGAAACCAGTGTGGTAGTTTCTGAAAAAGTTAAGCATAGAATTAACACATGACTCAACGATTCCACTCCTGGGTGTATAATCTAATGAAGTGAAAACAAATTTCTAAAAATGCCAGAAGGTGGAAATGATTCCAATATTCATCAATGGATGCATGAATATTCCATGGTATAGCCATACAATTATTCAGCCATAACAAAGGAAGTAAGTTCTGATACATGCTATGACATTGAAGAATACTGGAAACATGTGTTAGGCAGTTTTTCATTGCTATGGTCAAAATAACTGAGAGGAGGAAAAACTTACTTTGGGATCATGGTTTCAGAGTTTCAGTCCATTGTAGGCCATCTCCATTCCTCTGGGCCTGAGGTGAAGCAGAACATCACAGGAGAAGGGCAAGGCAGAGGAAAGCTACTGGGTTCATGAAACCAGGAAGCAGAGCAGGAACAAGATGACATCCCCAAGGGCATGATCCAGGTTACCCACTTCCCCTATCCATACCACACCTACCTACTATTACCCCTAATAATCAATTCCAATTATTAATTCAAGTCAATTAATCCACTGATGAGGTTACAGCTTTTAAAAAAAATTTTTTTAGTTGTAGGTGGAAACAATCTCTTTATTTATTTATTTATTATTATTATTTTTTAATGTGGTGCTGAGGATGGAACTCAGTGCCTCATGCATGCAAGGCAAGTGCTCAATCACTGAGCTACAACCCCAGCCTCTGTTATAGCTTTTATAATCTAATCATTTCAACTCTGAACATTGCTACATTGTTTAACATGAGCTTTTCAGGAGACATCTCATATTCAAACCTTAACAGTTACCCTAAATGAAAGAAGCCAGGCACAAAAGTATGTATATTGTATGATTCCTATTTATTTATTTTTGTGATACTGAGGAATTAAACTCAGGGGCACACTATCACTGAGCTACATTCTCCATTCATTTTTATTTTTTCATTTTTTTAATATTTACTTTTTTAGTGGTAGTTGGACACAATATCTTTATTTTATTTATTTATTTTTATGTGGTGCTGAGGCTGAGGTCGAACCCAGGACCTCTCATGTGCGAGGCCAGCAGTCTACTGCTGAGCCACAACCATAGCCCCTCCTTTTTATTTTTTTATTTTGAGACCGGGTCTTACTAAGTTGTCAAGACTGAACTGGAGCTTGCAGTCCTCCTGCCTTAACCTCCTGAGTAGCTGGGATTACAGATGGGCACCATGGTGCCTGGCATGTGATTCCTTTTATATGAACTACATCGAATAGACAAATCCATAGAAACTAAAACAGATTAGTGTTTCCGGGGATAGAAGGAGTGGAGAATTGAGAATAATTAGTTACTGGATACAGAGCTGAGGTAAAGGAAATATTCTTAAACTGGAAAGAAGTGGTAGTTGCACAGAATAATAAACATACCAGCAAAGATGTTGTGTCCGCCGAGAACTAAAAAATAAATATTAAAAATAAAATTCTCTTCTCTCTCTCTCTCTCTCTCTCTCTCTAAAAAAATAAAATAAATAAACATACCATATATCAATGAACTGTATACTTTAAAATGGCTAGCCATATGGTATGTGAATTTCATCTCAATAAAAAATTAAAGACTGTACATAAATTCCAAATATATCATTTTAATCCAAAAAGCTACATAGAGAAGTTTTTTAAAATATTTTTTTTAGTTGTAGATGGATACAATACCTTTATTTATTTATTTTATTTTTATGAGGATTGAACCCAGGGCCTCATACATGCCAGGAGAGTGCTTTACCACTGAACCACAATCCCAGCCCCTACATAGGGGAGTTTTTTATATTAGAAAAAATAGAAATAATTTTTTAGTCTGGATTTTCCTGATTTATCTTCAATTCACAAGTTCTCTCCTCAGTTGTTTTCCATCCATGTAATTCTTAATATGAATTATAGGCATGTTACACATAATATTATAGTTAATGATTGAACACAGACATGACATTGTATGAAGCTGAGAAATTCCTGCTGCCTAGTGATGGGATAGCTGCCTGTGTTGGTCAGCTTTCCATTACTGTTTAAAAAAAAAAAAAGCTAGGGATATAGCTCGGTTGGTAGAGTGCTTGCCTTGTATGTATAAAGCCCTGGGTTCAATCCCCAGCACCACACACCCACACACACAAATACCTAAGATAGTCAATATAGAAAGAGAAAATTTTGCAGTGGTGTACACCTATAATCCCAGGGACTTGGGAGGCTGAAGCACGAGGGTTGCAAGTTTGAGAGAAGTCTCAGCAACATAGTGAGACCCTTACTGATTTAGCAAGACCCTGTCTCAAATAAAAAATATAAAAGGGGGGCTGGGGATGTGGCTCAAGCGGTATCGCGCTCGCCTGGCATGCGTGCGGCCCGGGTTCGATCCTCAGCACCACATACAAACAAAGATGTTGTGTCCGCCAATAACTAATAAATAAATAAATATCTTAAAAAAATATACAAAAGGATTGGGAATGTAGCCCAGTGGTAAATCACTCCATCCCATCCCTCAAAAAAGAGGAAATTCTTATTTTGGCTCAGTTTGGAGATTTTATTCATGTTCAGTTGGCTCCATTGATTTTGGGCCTGTGATGAGGTAGTACATCATGGTTGGGAATGTGTGGTGAAGGAAGAAGCTTCCCTTCTAGGAAACTTCTGTCCCACAATTCCCTTCTAGGACACAGCCCCAATGACCTAACTTCCTCTCACAAAGCTCAGCCTCTTAAAGGTTCCACCAGTTCTCAATTCCCAACAGTGCCACAGGCTAGGGAACAAGCCTTTAACACAAAGGTCTTTGGGGACACTTATCCAAACACAGCATAGGGTCTAGAAGCAGTCAGCATTTCCCACCTTCAAACCTCTAATTTTTTTATTTTATTTCCTTCTATTTATACTTATAAATCCATGACTTCTTTTCTGATTGCATCTATTCATTTTAATATCTTGCCAAATACTGTTAAAAATAATCATGTTAAGTTTCTATTTTTCTATTCCCTTTCCCCAGGATTGCTGACTCAGTAGACACATGGTCTGCTGCTCAAGTAACCTCAGGCAACAACTTTGCCAAGTGTTCTACCACTGCATCTCTGGGCATACCTGCTGAGAGCCACAGCCAAGTCGGAATGGCCCCTGGCATTTTGCCAGAAGTAATGGTTGAGAGCCATTAAGATGATGATAATTAAGTTAAGCTGTGTATAATTGCTGTGACTGGATGATGCTGGACTGAAACAGGCTGTGTATTCAATTGTACATTAGACCCCTGCTGTCCGCCTCAGGCACCCGCTTCTTTGGAGATCTCCAGGGGATTCCTGAGGAGTTGGTTGGTGAAGTTCAGGTGGAGGGAGTTCCAGTTGGTGTGTGGTGTTCCTGGGAGGGCCGCGTGGGTGGCATGTGCGGGAGTTTGGGCAATAAAGGAGTTCCTGTTTGAACCTACAAGTGCCTCATGGCGGCTCGGTTATTTTGTGCCCAGTCAGACTGCGGCACATACCATCTTTCATCTACTGATATCAAATTCATTGTAGTTTACCATGACCTGCTAAGTTAATGGTGTATGTTTAGTTATGGTTTGTTTTTGTATTTTTAAAATTTACTTCAAGCCATTAATAAAACCAAGGAAAGCCTCTACCTTTATCAAGCCTACATTTTAGAGAATTTTTCTAACTCTTCATATGATTTTATTTTAGGAAGATAATGTTTGTCTTAAAATGCACCCAGGGTTTTTTTTTTTAATAAGATACAGGAAGACATACAAACACTGTCACAAAGGAAGAAGTTTTTATACTAGCAGTTTCCTAGATGTTGGAGGCATAGCACATTGCCGCAGTCTGGCTGGGCACAAAATAACCGAGCCACCACAAAAGCCTTGTAGATTCCAACAGCAACTCTTTATTCCCGAACTCTCACCGGCACTCTACATGCACTTTCTGGGAAAAATACACTCCCTCCCCCGGACTCTGCGTACCAATACTCTCAGAACCCCACGAGAACTCAACAGAAACTCTAAAGGAGCGGGCGCCTGAGGCAGCAGATTATGCCCTAATCCTGGAGCCGCCCTATTCCCAGCAGGATCCACCCTAAACCTGGAGCCGCCCTATTCCAGCAGGATCCACCCTAAACCCGGAGCCACCCTAATCCCTGAGCAGGGTCACCTTTCAAACCAAAATGCCATGCGTCATTTCTACTTGGCTATGGCTCTCAGCAGCACATGATGCAGAGTCACTTATATTAGGTTAAGAGACAAAGTGAGATGAAAGCTTGGGTAAAAGATTTTATTGTGGTTTTCTCTACAGGGTTAGCAAGCTGAGCATGTTTAAGATTGGACAGTCTGAATAAATCAGAGACCTCTGAGCTACCAGAATCATCCCCAGTTGTCTGATACCTAGACATCGGCTGAATTAGAGTTGGATAATAATGTTCCAGACTGCAGGAGTAGTTGGTGTTATGGTTTCACTATTAGGTGTGCCCCCAAAATTGATGTATAAAATGATGCAAAAACATTTAGAGATGAAATTGTTGGGCTACAAAAGGTTTAATCTAATCAGTGCATTAATCCTCTGATAGAGATTAATTTGTTGGTGATTGTGGGCATGTAGGTTATGGCTGGACTAGGTAGGTCCCTGGGGTGTGACTTTGAGATATATATTTTATCTCTGCTTCCTGATCATCACACCCTGAGCCAATTTCCTCCACCACACCCTTTCACCACATTGTTCAGCCTTATCTCTAGCCCTGAGGAATGGAGCTGGCTGTCTATAGACTGAGACCTCTGAAACTGTGAGCCCCAAAATAAACTTTTCCTACACTAAAATTGTTCTTATTCAGTATCTGTTTTGGTTTGAGGCAAGGAAAAAACTGACTAAAACAATCGGTTTGCATATCAAAGTCATGCTCTCAGAGAAATCCTTTACCATCTCTATGAATTGGCTAACCCTGAAAGGAGCAGTCCCTCCCTGGGTTCTCAAGGTTCCAAGATGTCAAAGCATCATTAAATTTAAAAAAAATAAATAATTAGTACATCACTGTTCTCTTAGAATAGAAGACCATCTCATCCTACTACATTATCCCTGCCTTTTTTTTTTTAATACCAGGGATTGAACCCAGGGGTGCCTAACCACTGAGTCACATCCATAGCCTTTTATTTTTAATTTTTTAATATTTTTTTTTTAGTTGTATTGGACACAATACCTTTATTTCACTTATTTATTTTTATGTGGTGCTGAGGATCGAACCCAGTGTCTCGTACATGAGAGGCGAGTGCTCTACCGCTGAGCACAACCCTAACCCCTATTTTTTATTTTGAGATAGGGTCTTGATAAATTGCTTAGGGCCTTGCTAAGTTGCTGAGGCTGGCTTTGAACTTGTGTACTTCTTGCCTCAGCCTCCTGAGCTGCTGAGATTATAGTTGTGTACCACCTTGGCCCTTTACACAGATCACCCTTTTCTATTTAGCAAGACTCAAATCATAGGTCCTTTGGCCCATTTTCTAATTTCCAAATACACATAATTCAGATTAAAAAAAATCAAGACTTTGCCCACTTTTTTCTTCCTGTCCTCCTCTTCCTCTTCCTCCTTCTCCTTGCGGTCTCCTAAATTATTTTAAAGAAAACGCCAGACATCATTTCATCTCAGAACGCATTGTTTAAAAATGGATAGTGTTGTAAATTATCACATTTTTCTAGGTAACTAGAAATAAAATGATTCTTCTTTTTTAAAAGAATAATTAGTCAGGTATGGTGGCACATACCTGCAATCCTAGCAACTCAGGAGGTTGAGGCAAGAGGATCACACATTAGAGGCCAGCCTGGGCAACTTAGAGTGATCCTGACTCAAAAAACTTTAAAAAATGGGCTAGGGGTAAGACTCAGTGCTAGAGTGCTCCTGAGTTCAAAAATATTTTGAAAGGGGGCTGGGGATGTGGCTCAAGCGGTGGCGCGCTCGCCTGGCATGCGTGCGGCCCGGGTTCGATTCTCGGCACCACATACCAACAAAGATGTTCTGTCCGCCAATAACTAAAAAATAAATATTAAAATTCTCTCTCTCTCTTTCTCTCTCTCCCTCTTTCACTCTCTCTTTAAAAAAAATATTTTGAAAGAGATTATAAACTCCCTGAGGGCAAGGAATCTTTAAGGTATAGCAGAGATGGTAATGCCATCAGGGCTATACCATGATGTGACTAAGATAATTCAGAAACTCAGTTTTACCCATAGACCCAGATGTTGACTAGTTCAGAGGACATGGTTCAAGATCTTAAGAAACTGATGAAAGAATGTTACTATGTTTTAGGTGGTCAGATATAAGATCTTCTTGTGCTGCTTTGTAAGATTAAACAACACAGCTCACCCACATCCTCTGTGTTGTCTGGGTAGACTAACCTCCAGACTTTTACATCTGAATGTTGAAGAAACTTTTTAGCTAAAATAGGAACTAAATTGAAATAGATACCCTTGATTTACATAGAACCCACAGGGTAAAGTGAGAAAAAGATATTGAGATTCATACAAGGACTAGCTTGATGGTAGGAAGATTTCAGAAAATGCAGGACTGGAGAGAGAAATAATAGAGTCAAGTGAGGAAACCATCATGCATCCAGGGCGTGGTGCATGCCTATAATCCCAGCAGCCAGAGAGGCTGAGGCAGGAGGATTTCAAGTTCAAAGCCAGTCTCATCAATTTAGCAAGGACCTAAGCAACTTGGCAAGACCTGATCTCTAAGTAAAATATAAAAAAAATAAAAATAAAAAGGGCTTGGAATGTGGCTCAGTGATTAAGTACCCCTGGGTTCAATCCCCAGCACCAAAAGAGAGAGAGAGAGAGAGAGAGAGAGAGAGAGAGCGCGAGAGCGAGAGAGCGCGCGCGAGCGAGCCACAGTCTGGCTGGGCACAAATCATGAGCCACTGAAGCAGGAACAAACTTTATTTCTGAACTCCACCAGCACACTCCACACACACTCCCCGGGAACTCTCCCAAATCCCACGCGGCTCCTCCAGGAACCACCAACTGGACATATTCTTCCTCCGGCACTTCCCCAACCAATGGGAACTCTCTGGGAATCCCCACGAGAGCTCAAGCAAAACTCAACGGGAACTCCGCCAGAACTCAAAAGTCATCATCTTAATGGCTCGCTAGCGTCACCTCTCAACCACTACTTCTGGCAAAAATGCCATGCATCATCCCGACTCAGCTGTGGCCCTCAACAAGAGAGAGAGAGAGAGAGAAATGACCAGAAGTTTGATCATGTTTCTGTTCATCTTCCAACATGTGTTCTAATTGCCTCTGTTTCCTCCAAGCACCCATGGGCTCTGGAAGAAAGGAAAGGACTTCAGCCAAAAGAAAAAATGTCACAAGTGGCCAACACCTCTGAAAGAACAAGATACGAAGCACAAAAATTGCTTCCCTGGAAGCTGGAGAGGTATGTGCAAAATGATATAGATGATGATATAGATATGTGCAATGATGTGAGCATCACCTGTATTTATTAAAGTGGCAGCAGTTGACCAAGCAGAGGACTGGAGGGAGTACTAGCAGACAATAGAGCAAAGGTATCAAAGCTATAGGCAGTAGGTCAACAATTATATGATACAAGTGATCGCCATGTCCATCTTCTGAGTATTCCTAAAGGAAAGAGGGAGGGAGGTTGTGTAATGCTGGATTACTCAACTTTTCTGAGGAAAACGAGGGTAATAATAAGTATTCCTATTTCTTAGGTTTGTTGCCTAGGATTACATCATATAACAAACACTTGAAACAAATATATCAGTTGTTACATCAATAAAAACGTTAATTTATTAAAATGGTTACAGTGACTTACAGTCACTCTAATACAGGTCCTACTATTCTGGGAACATACCAGACACACAGCTACATCATGTCTGACTATGACATTCTTTTTGCCTGGAGAACTCTTTCTCTAAATACTTTCATGGCTAGCTCCTTATTTCCCTAAAGTCATTTACTCTAATGTCACTTTATCAAGTTCCTGATCATCTTGGAATACTTTATTTTCCTACCCTGCTTTATTTTCTCTGTAGCATATAGTTTCATCTAATATACTATATATTTTACTTTTGGTTTTCTGTTCCACTTCACTAGAATATAAATTCCATAAAGTATGGAGGCTTTTTAAATGTGTGTGTGTCCCCTCCTCACCAGCCACTGCTAGGTCTTTAGTGCCTGAAACAGAATAAGACAGTCAAATATCTGTTGAATATGCAAAAGATGTTCACTAACCAGAACATTCTCTACCTGATACTAGGCATAAGGGGGGGGGGGTCTGTGAGCATAATGATATCTTTTGTTATTCTCAG